>NC_135373.1:23270943-25670943 GCF_049243985.1 Paroedura picta | reverse complement strand
ATATTTTTTTCACATTTTACTTCCTTGTAAAAAGAGGGAAATCAATAGGGCTTTTCGCACGGATAAGTACCCAGTGAACGGTTCGTTTAGCTTTATACATTGTTCCGGGTGGGCGTTGTATTGGTTTTTCGGAAGTGTTAGACCTGTAAGAGAAAAATTTAAATGGTTGGGAAAGGCCATGGGATGTAGAAATATTTTTTTCACATTTTATTTCCTTGTAAAAACAGGTAAATCAATAGGGATTTTCGTACGGATAAGTACCCAGTGAACGGTTCGTTTAGCTTTATTTATTTTTCCGGGTGGGCGTTGTATCGGTTTTTCGGAAGTGTTAGACCTGTAAGAGAAAAATTTAAATGGTTGGGAAAGGCCATGGGATGTAGAAATATTTTTTTCACATTTTATTTCCTTGTAAAAACAGGTAAATCAATAGGGATTTTCGTACGTATAAGTACCCAGTGAACGGTTCGTTCAGCTTTATATATTGTTCCGGGTGGGAGTTGTATTGGTTTTTCGGTAGTGTTAGACCTGTAAGAGAAATATTTAAATGGTTGGGAAAGGCCATGGGATGTAGAAATATTTTTTTCACATTTTACTTCCTTGTAAAAACAGGTAAATCAATAGGGCTTTTCGCACGTATAAGTACCCAGTGAACGGTTCGTTTAGCTTTATACATTGTTCCGGGTGGGCGTTGTATTGGTTTTTCGCAACTGTTAGACCTGTAAGAGAAAAATTTAAATGGTTGGGAAAGGCCATGGGATGTAGAAATATTTTTTTCACATTTTACTTCCTTGTAAAAACAGGTAAATCAATAGGGCTTTTCGCACGGATAAGTACCCAGTGAACGGTTCGTTTAGCTTTATACATTGTTCCGGGTGGGCGTTGTATTGGTTTTTCGGAAGTGTTAGACCTGTAAGAGAAAAATTTAAATGGCTGGGAAAGGCCATGGGATGTAGAAATATTTTTTTCACATTTTATTTCCTTGTAAAAACAGGTAAATCAATAGGGATTTTCGTACGGATTAGTACCCAGTGAACGGTTCGTTTAGCTTTATACATTGTTCCGGGTGGGCGTTGTATTGGTTTTTCGCAACTGTTAGACCTGTAAGAGAAAAATTTAAATGGTTGGGAAAGGCCATGGCATGTAGAAATATTTTTTTCACATTTTACTTCCTTGTAAAAACAGGTAAATCAATAGGGCTTTTCGCACAGATAAGTACCCAGTGAACGGTTCGTTTAGCTTTATACATTGTTCCGGGTGGGCGTTGTATTGGTTTTTCGGAAGTGTTAGACCTGTAAGAGAAAAATTTAAATGGTTGGGAAAGGGCATGGGATGTAGAAATATTTTTTTCACATTTTATTTCCTTGTAAAAACAGGTAAATCAATAGGGATTTTCGTACGTATAAGTACCCAGTGAACGGTTCGTTTAGCTTTATATATTGTTCCGGGTGGGAGTTGTATTGGTTTTTTGGTAGTGTTAGACCTATAAGATAAAAATTTAAATGGTTGGGAAAGGCCATGGGATGTAGAAATATTTTTTTCACATTTTATTTCCTTGTAAAAACAGGTAAATCAATAGGGATTTTCGTATGGATTAGTACCCAGTGAATGGTTCGTTTAGCTTTATATATTTTTCCGGGTGGGCGTTGTATTGGTTTTTCGTAACTGTTAGACCTGTAAGAGAAAAATTTAAATGGTTGGGAAAGGCCATGGGATGTAGAAATATTTTTTTCACATTTTACTTCCTTGTAAAAAGAGGGAAATCAATAGGGCTTTTCGCACGGATAAGTACCCAGTGAACGGTTCGTTTAGCTTTATACATTGTTCCGGGTGGGCGTTGTATTGGTTTTTCGGAAGTGTTAGACCTGTAAGAGAAAAATTTAAATGGTTGGGAAAGGCCATGGGATGTAGAAATATTTTTTTCACATTTTATTTCCTTGTAAAAACAGGTAAATCAATAGGGATTTTCGTACGGATAAGTACCCAGTGAACGGTTCGTTTAGCTTTATATATTTTTCCGGGTGGGCGTTGTATTGGTTTTTCGGAAGTGTTAGACCTGTAAGAGAAAAATTTAAATGGTTGGGAAAGGCCATGGGATGTAGAAATATTTTTTTCACATTTTATTTCCTTGTAAAAACAGGTAAATCAATAGGGATTTTCGTACGGATAAGTACCCAGTGAACGGTTCGTTTAGCTTTATAGTTCCGGGTGGGAGTTGTTTCGGTTTTTCGGTAGTGTTAGACCTGTAAGAGAAAAATTTAAATGGTTGGGAAAGGCCATGGGATGTAGAAATATTTTTTTCACATTTTACTTCCTTGTAAAAAGCGGGAAATCAATAGGGCTTTTCGCACGGATAAGTACCCAGTGAACGGTTCGTTTAGCTTTATACATTGTTCCGGGTGGGCGTTGTATTGGTTTTTCGGAAGTGTTAGACCTGTAAGAGAAAAATTTAAATGGTTGGGAAAGGCCATGGGATGTAGAAATATTTTTTTCACATTTTATTTCCTTGTAAAAACAGGTAAATCAATAGGGATTTTCGTACAGATAAGTACCCAGTGAACGGTTCGTTTAGCTTTATATATTTTTCCGGGTGGGCGTTGTATTGGTTTTTCGGAAGTGTTAGACCTGTAAGAGAAAAATTTAAATGGTTGGGAAAGGCCATGGGATGTAGAAATATTTTTTTCACATTTTATTTCCTTGTAAAAACAGGTAAATCAATAGGGATTTTCGTACGGATAAGTACCCAGTGAACGGTTCGTTTAGCTTTATATATTGTTCCGGGTGGGAGTTGTTTCGGTTTTTCGGTAGTGTTAGACCTGTAAGAGAAATATTTAAATGGTTGGGAAAGGCCATGGGATGTAGAAATATTTTTTTCACATTTTACTTCCTTGTAAAAACAGGTAAATCAATAGGGCTTTTCGCACGTATAAGTACCCAGTGAACGGTTCGTTTAGCTTTATACATTGTTCCGGGTGGGCGTTGTATTGGTTTTTCGCAACTGTTAGACCTGTAAGAGAAAAATTTAAATGGTTGGGAAAGGCCATGGGATGTAGAAATATTTTTTTCACATTTTACTTCCTTGTAAAAACAGGTAAATCAATAGGGCTTTTCGCACGGATAAGTACCCAGTGAACGGTTCGTTTAGCTTTATACATTGTTCCGGGTGGGCGTTGTATTGGTTTTTCGGAAGTGTTAGACCTGTAAGAGAAAAATTTAAATGGTTGGGAAAGGCCATGGGATGTAGAAATATTTTTTTCACATTTTATTTCCTTGTAAAAACAGGTAAATCAATAGGGATTTTCGTACGTATAAGTACCCAGTGAACGGTTCGTTTAGCTTTATATATTGTTCCGGGTGGGAGTTGTATTGGTTTTTTGGTAGTGTTAGACCTGTAAGATAAAAATTTAAATGGTTGGGAAAGGCCATGGGATGTAGAAATATTTTTTTCACATTTTATTTCCTTGTAAAAACAGGTAAATCAATAGGGATTTTCGTATGGATTAGTACCCAGTGAACGGTTCGTTTAGCTTTATACATTGTTCCGGGTGGGCGTTGTATTGGTTTTTCGCAACTGTTAGACCTGTAAGAGAAAAATTTAAATGGCTGGGAAAGGCCATGGGATGTAGAAATATTTTTTTCACATTTTATTTCCTTGTAAAAACAGGTAAATCAATAGGGATTTTCGTACGGATAAGTACCCAGTGAACGGTTCGTTTAGCTTTATATATTTTTCCGGGTGGGCGTTGTATTGGTTTTTCGGAAGTGTTAGACCTGTAAGAGAAAAATTTAAATGGTTGGGAAAGGCCATGGGATGTAGAAATATTTTTTTCACATTTTATTTCCTTGTAAAAACAGGTAAATCAATAGGGATTTTCGTACGTATAAGTACCCAGTGAACGGTTCGTTTAGCTTTATATATTGTTCCGGGTGGGAGTTGTATTGGTTTTTCGGTAGTGTTAGACCTGTAAGAGAAATATTTAAATGGTTGGGAAAGGCCATGGGATGTAGAAATATTTTTTTCACATTTTACTTCCTTGTAAAAACAGGTAAATCAATAGGGCTTTTCGCACGTATAAGTACCCAGTGAACGGTTCGTTTAGCTTTATACATTGTTCCGGGTGGGCGTTGTATTGGTTTTTCGCAACTGTTAGACCTGTAAGAGAAAAATTTAAATGGTTTGGAAAGGCCATGGGATGTAGAAATATTTTTTTCACATTTTACTTCCTTGTAAAAACAGGTAAATCAATAGGGCTTTTCGCACGGATAAGTACCCAGTGAACGGTTCGTTTAGCTTTATACATTGTTCCGGGTGGGCGTTGTATTGGTTTTTCGGAAGTGTTAGACCTGTAAGAGAAAAATTTAAATGGTTGGGAAAGGCCATGGGATGTAGAAATATTTTTTTCACATTTTATTTCCTTGTAAAAACAGGTAAATCAATAGGGATTTTCGTACGTATAAGTACCCAGTGAACGGTTCGTTTAGCTTTATATATTGTTCCGGGTGGGAGTTGTATTGGTTTTTTGGTAGTGTTAGACCTGTAAGATAAAAATTTAAATGGTTGGGAAAGGCCATGGGATGTAGAAATATTTTTTTCACATTTTATTTCCTTGTAAAAACAGGTAAATCAATAGGGATTTTCGTATGGATTAGTACCCAGTGAACGGTTCGTTTAGCTTTATACATTGTTCCGGGTGGGCGTTGTATTGGTTTTTCGCAACTGTTAGACCTGTAAGAGAAAAATTTAAATGGCTGGGAAAGGCCATGGGATGTAGAAATATTTTTTTCACATTTTATTTCCTTGTAAAAACAGGTAAATCAATAGGGATTTTCGTACGGATAAGTACCCAGTGAACGGTTCGTTTAGCTTTATAGTTCCGGGTGGGAGTTGTTTCGGTTTTTCGGTAGTGTTAGACCTGTAAGAGAAAAATTTAAATGGTTGGGAAAGGCCATGGGATGTAGAAATATTTTTTTCACATTTTACTTCCTTGTAAAAAGCGGGAAATCAATAGGGCTTTTCGCACGGATAAGTACCCAGTGAACGGTTCGTTTAGCTTTATACATTGTTCCGGGTGGGCGTTGTATTGGTTTTTCGGAAGTGTTAGACCTGTAAGAGAAAAATTTAAATGGTTGGGAAAGGCCATGGGATGTAGAAATATTTTTTTCACATTTTATTTCCTTGTAAAAACAGGTAAATCAATAGGGATTTTCGTACAGATAAGTACCCAGTGAACGGTTCGTTTAGCTTTATATATTTTTCCGGGTGGGCGTTGTATTGGTTTTTCGGAAGTGTTAGACCTGTAAGAGAAAAATTTAAATGGTTGGGAAAGGCCATGGGATGTAGAAATATTTTTTTCACATTTTATTTCCTTGTAAAAACAGGTAAATCAATAGGGATTTTCGTACGGATAAGTACCCAGTGAACGGTTCGTTTAGCTTTATATATTGTTCCGGGTGGGAGTTGTTTCGGTTTTTCGGTAGTGTTAGACCTGTAAGAGAAATATTTAAATGGTTGGGAAAGGCCATGGGATGTAGAAATATTTTTTTCACATTTTACTTCCTTGTAAAAACAGGTAAATCAATAGGGCTTTTCGCACGTATAAGTACCCAGTGAACGGTTCGTTTAGCTTTATACATTGTTCCGGGTGGGCGTTGTATTGGTTTTTCGCAACTGTTAGACCTGTAAGAGAAAAATTTAAATGGTTGGGAAAGGCCATGGGATGTAGAAATATTTTTTTCACATTTTACTTCCTTGTAAAAACAGGTAAATCAATAGGGCTTTTCGCACGGATAAGTACCCAGTGAACGGTTCGTTTAGCTTTATACATTGTTCCGGGTGGGCGTTGTATTGGTTTTTCGGAAGTGTTAGACCTGTAAGAGAAAAATTTAAATGGTTGGGAAAGGCCATGGGATGTAGAAATATTTTTTTCACATTTTATTTCCTTGTAAAAACAGGTAAATCAATAGGGATTTTCGTACGTATAAGTACCCAGTGAACGGTTCGTTTAGCTTTATATATTGTTCCGGGTGGGAGTTGTATTGGTTTTTTGGTAGTGTTAGACCTGTAAGATAAAAATTTAAATGGTTGGGAAAGGCCATGGGATGTAGAAATATTTTTTTCACATTTTATTTCCTTGTAAAAACAGGTAAATCAATAGGGATTTTCGTATGGATTAGTACCCAGTGAACGGTTCGTTTAGCTTTATACATTGTTCCGGGTGGGCGTTGTATTGGTTTTTCGCAACTGTTAGACCTGTAAGAGAAAAATTTAAATGGCTGGGAAAGGCCATGGGATGTAGAAATATTTTTTTCACATTTTATTTCCTTGTAAAAACAGGTAAATCAATAGGGATTTTCGTACGGATAAGTACCCAGTGAACGGTTCGTTTAGCTTTATATATTTTTCCGGGTGGGCGTTGTATTGGTTTTTCGGAAGTGTTAGACCTGTAAGAGAAAAATTTAAATGGTTGGGAAAGGCCATGGGATGTAGAAATATTTTTTTCACATTTTATTTCCTTGTAAAAACAGGTAAATCAATAGGGATTTTCGTACGTATAAGTACCCAGTGAACGGTTCGTTTAGCTTTATATATTGTTCCGGGTGGGAGTTGTATTGGTTTTTCGGTAGTGTTAGACCTGTAAGAGAAATATTTAAATGGTTGGGAAAGGCCATGGGATGTAGAAATATTTTTTTCACATTTTACTTCCTTGTAAAAACAGGTAAATCAATAGGGATTTTCGTACGGATAAGTACCCAGTGAACGGTTCGTTTAGCTTTATATATTTTTCCGGGTGGGCGTTGTATTGGTTTTTCGGAAGTGTTAGACCTGTAAGAGAAAAATTTAAATGGTTGGGAAAGGCCATGGGATGTAGAAATATTTTTTTCACATTTTATTTCCTTGTAAAAACAGGTAAATCAATAGGGATTTTCGTACGTATAAGTACCCAGTGAACGGTTCGTTTAGCTTTATATATTGTTCCGGGTGGGAGTTGTATTGGTTTTTCGGTAGTGTTAGACCTGTAAGAGAAATATTTAAATGGTTGGGAAAGGCCATGGGATGTAGAAATATTTTTTTCACATTTTACTTCCTTGTAAAAACAGGTAAATCAATAGGGCTTTTCGCACGTATAAGTACCCAGTGAACGGTTCGTTTAGCTTTATACATTGTTCCGGGTGGGCGTTGTATTGGTTTTTCGCAACTGTTAGACCTGTAAGAGAAAAATTTAAATGGTTTGGAAAGGCCATGGGATGTAGAAATATTTTTTTCACATTTTACTTCCTTGTAAAAACAGGTAAATCAATAGGGCTTTTCGCACGGATAAGTACCCAGTGAACGGTTCGTTTAGCTTTATACATTGTTCCGGGTGGGCGTTGTATTGGTTTTTCGGAAGTGTTAGACCTGTAAGAGAAAAATTTAAATGGTTGGGAAAGGCCATGGGATGTAGAAATATTTTTTTCACATTTTATTTCCTTGTAAAAACAGGTAAATCAATAGGGATTTTCGTACGTATAAGTACCCAGTGAACGGTTCGTTTAGCTTTATATATTGTTCCGGGTGGGAGTTGTATTGGTTTTTTGGTAGTGTTAGACCTGTAAGATAAAAATTTAAATGGTTGGGAAAGGCCATGGGATGTAGAAATATTTTTTTCACATTTTATTTCCTTGTAAAAACAGGTAAATCAATAGGGATTTTCGTATGGATTAGTACCCAGTGAACGGTTCGTTTAGCTTTATACATTGTTCCGGGTGGGCGTTGTATTGGTTTTTCGCAACTGTTAGACCTGTAAGAGAAAAATTTAAATGGCTGGGAAAGGCCATGGGATGTAGAAATATTTTTTTCACATTTTATTTCCTTGTAAAAACAGGTAAATCAATAGGGATTTTCGTACGGATAAGTACCCAGTGAACGGTTCGTTTAGCTTTATAAATTGTTCCGGGTGGGCGTTGTATTGGTTTTTCGGAAGTGTTAGACCTGTAAGAGAAAAATTTAAATGGTTGGGAAAGGCCATGGAATGTAGAAATATTTTTTTCACATTTTATTTCCTTGTAAAAACAGGTAAATCAATAGGGATTTTCGTATGGATTAGTACCCAGTGAATGGTTCGTTTAGCTTTATATATTTTTCCGGGTGGGCGTTGTATTGGTTTTTCGTAACTGTTAGACCTGTAAGAGAAAAATTTAAATGGTTGGGAAAGGCCATGGGATGTAGAAATATTTTTTTCACATTTTATTTCCTTGTAAAAACAGGTAAACCAATAGGGATTTTCGTACGTATAAGTACCCAGTGAACGGTTCGTTTAGCTTTATATATTGTTCCGGGTGGGAGTTGTATTGGTTTTTCGGTAGTGTTAGACCTGTAAGAGAAATATTTAAATGGTTGGGAAAGGCCATGGGATGTAGAAATATTTTTTTCACATTTTACTTCCTTGTAAAAACAGGTAAATCAATAGGGCTTTTCGCACGTATAAGTACCCAGTGAACGGTTCGTTTAGCTTTATACATTGTTCCGGGTGGGCGTTGTATTGGTTTTTCGCAACTGTTAGACCTGTAAGAGAAAAATTTAAATGGTTGGGAAAGGCCATGGCATGTAGAAATATTTTTTTCACATTTTACTTCCTTGTAAAAACAGGTAAATCAATAGGGCTTTTCGCACAGATAAGTACCCAGTGAACGGTTCGTTTAGCTTTATACATTGTTCCGGGTGGGCGTTGTATTGGTTTTTCGGAAGTGTTAGACCTGTAAGAGAAAAATTTAAATGGTTGGGAAAGGGCATGGGATGTAGAAATATTTTTTTCACATTTTATTTCCTTGTAAAAACAGGTAAATCAATAGAGATTTTCGTACGTATAAGTACCCAGTGAACGGTTCGTTTAGCTTTATATATTGTTCCGGGTGGGAGTTGTATTGGTTTTTTGGTAGTGTTAGACCTGTAAGATAAAAATTTAAATGGTTGGGAAAGGCCATGGGATGTAGAAATATTTTTTTCACATTTTATTTCCTTGTAAAAACAGGTAAATCAATAGGGATTTTCGTATGGATTAGTACCCAGTGAACGGTTCGTTTAGCTTTATACATTGTTCCGGGTGGGCGTTGTATTGGTTTTTCGCAACTGTTAGACCTGTAAGAGAAAAATTTAAATGGCTGGGAAAGGCCATGGGATGTAGAAATATTTTTTTCACATTTTATTTCCTTGTAAAAACAGGTAAATCAATAGGGATTTTCGTACGGATAAGTACCCAGTGAACGGTTCGTTTAGCTTTATAAATTGTTCCGGGTGGGCGTTGTATTGGTTTTTCGGAAGTGTTAGACCTGTAAGAGAAAAATTTAAATGGTTGGGAAAGGCCATGGAATGTAGAAATATTTTTTTCACATTTTATTTCCTTGTAAAAACAGGTAAATCAATAGGGATTTTCGTACGGATAAGTACCCAGTGAACGGTTCGTTTAGCTTTATACATTGTTCCGGGTGGGCGTTGTATTGGTGTTTCGCAACTGTTAGACCTGTAAGAGAAAAATTTAAATGGTTGGGAAAGGCCATGGGATGTAGAAATATTTTTTTCACATTTTATTTCCTTGTAAAAACAGGTAAATCAATAGGGATTTTCGTACGGATAAGTACCCAGTGAACGGTTCGTTTAGCTTTATATATTGTTCCGGGTGGGCGTTGTATTGGTTTTTCGGAAGTGTTAGACCTGTAAGAGAAAAATTTAAATGGTTGGGAAAGGCCATGGGATGTAGAAATATTTTTTTCACATTTTACTTCCTTGTAAAAACAGGTAAATCAATAATGCTTTTCGCACAGATAAGTACCCAGTGAACGGTTCGTTTAGCTTTATACATTGTTCCGGGTGGGCGTTGTATTGGTTTTTCGGAAGTGTTAGACCTGTAAGAGAAAAATTTAAATGGCTGGGAAAGGCCATGGGATGTAGAAATATTTTTTTCACATTTTATTTCCTTGTAAAAACAGGTAAATCAATAGGGATTTTCGTACGTATAAGTACCCAGTGAACGGTTCGTTTAGCTTTATATATTGTTCCGGGTGGGAGTTGTATGGGTTTTTCGGTAGTGTTAGACCTGTAAGATAAAAATTTAAATGGTTGGGAAAGGCCATGGGATGTAGAAATATTTTTTTCACATTTTACTTCCTTGTAAAAACAGGTAAATCAATAGGGCTTTTCGCACAGATGAGTACCCTGTGAACGGTTCTTTTAGCTTTATACATTGTTCCGGGTGGGCGTTGTATTGGTTTTTCGGAAGTGTTAGACCTGTAAAGAGAAAAATTTAAATGGTTGGGAAAGGCCATGGGATGTAGAAATATTTTTTTCACATTTTATTTCCTTGTAAAAACAGGTAAATCAATAGGGATTTTCGTACGTATAAGTACCCAGTGAACGGTTCGTTTAGCTTTATATATTGTTCCCGGTGGGAGTTGTATCGGTTTTTCGGTAGAGTTAGACCTGTAAGATAAATATTTAAATGGTTGGGAAAGCCCATGGGATGTAGAAATATTTTTTTCACATTTTATTTCCTTGTAAAAACAGGAAAATCAATAGGGATTTTTGTACGGATAAGTGCCCAGTGAACGGTTCGTTTAGCTTTATATATTGTTCCGGGTGGGCGTTGTATTGGTTTTTCGGAAGTGTTAGACCTGTAAGAGAAAAGTTTAAATGGTTGGGAAAGGCCATGGGATGTAGAAATATTTTTTTCACATTTTATTTCCTTGTAAAAACAGGTAAATCAATAGGGATTTTCGTACGGATAAGTACCCAGTGAACGGTTCGTTTAGCTTTATATATTGTTCCGGGTGGGAGTTGTATTGGTTTTTCGGTAGTGTTAGACCTGTAAGAGAAAAGTTTAAATGGTTGGGAAAGGCCATGGGATGTAGAAATATTTTTTTCACATTTTACTTCCTTGTAAAAACAGGTAAATCAATAGGGCTTTTCGCACGTATAAGTACCCAGTGAACGGTTCGTTTAGCTTTATACATTGTTCCGGGTGGGCGTTGTATTGGTTTTTCGCAACTGTTAGACCTGTAAGAGAAAAATTTAAATGGTTTGGAAAGGCCATGGGATGTAGAAATATTTTTTTCACATTTTACTTCCTTGTAAAAACAGGTAAATCAATAGGGCTTTTCGCACGGATAAGTACCCAGTGAACGGTTCGTTTAGCTTTATACATTGTTCCGGGTGGGCGTTGTATTGGTTTTTCGGAAGTGTTAGACCTGTAAGAGAAAAATTTAAATGGTTGGGAAAGGCCATGGGATGTAGAAATATTTTTTTCACATTTTATTTCCTTGTAAAAACAGGTAAATCAATAGGGATTTTCGTACGTATAAGTACCCAGTGAACGGTTCGTTTAGCTTTATATATTGTTCCGGGTGGGAGTTGTATTGGTTTTTTGGTAGTGTTAGACCTGTAAGATAAAAATTTAAATGGTTGGGAAAGGCCATGGGATGTAGAAATATTTTTTTCACATTTTATTTCCTTGTAAAAACAGGTAAATCAATAGGGATTTTCGTATGGATTAGTACCCAGTGAACGGTTCGTTTAGCTTTATACATTGTTCCGGGTGGGCGTTGTATTGGTTTTTCGCAACTGTTAGACCTGTAAGAGAAAAATTTAAATGGCTGGGAAAGGCCATGGGATGTAGAAATATTTTTTTCACATTTTATTTCCTTGTAAAAACAGGTAAATCAATAGGGATTTTCGTATGGATTAGTACCCAGTGAATGGTTCGTTTAGCTTTATATAGTTTTCCGGGTGGGCGTTGTATTGGTTTTTCGTAACTGTTAGACCTGTAAGAGAAAAATTTAAATGGTTGGGAACGGCCATGGGATGTAGAAATATTTTTTTCACATTTTATTTCCTTGTAAAAACAGGTAAATCAATAGGGATTTTCGTACGTATAAGTACCCAGTGAACGGTTCGTTTAGCTTTATATATTGTTCCCGGTGGGAGTTGTATTGGTTTTTCGGTAGTGTTAGACCTGTAAGAGAAATATTTAAATGGTTGGGAAAGGCCATGGGATGTAGAAATATTTTTTTCACATTTTACTTCCTTGTAAAAACAGGTAAATCAATAGGGCTTTTCGCACGTATAAGTACCCAGTGAACGGTTCGTTTAGCTTTATACATTGTTCCGGGTGGGCGTTGTATTGGTTTTTCGCAACTGTTAGACCTGTAAGAGAAAAATTTAAATGGTTGGGAAAGGCCATGGGATGTAGAAATATTTTTTTCACATTTTACTTCCTTGTAAAAACAGGTAAATCAATAGGGCTTTTCGCACGGATAAGTACCCAGTGAACGGTTCGTTTAGCTTTATACATTGTTCCGGGTGGGCGTTGTATTGGTTTTTCGGAAGTGTTAGACCTGTAAGAGAAAAATTTAAATGGCTGGGAAAGGCCATGGGATGTAGAAATATTTTTTTCACATTTTATTTCCTTGTAAAAACAGGTAAATCAATAGGGATTTTCGTACGGATTAGTACCCAGTGAATGGTTCGTTTAGCTTTATACATTGTTCCAGGTGGGCGTTGTATTGGTTTTTCGCAACTGTTAGACCTGTAAGAGAAAAATTTAAATGGTTGGGAAAGGCCATGGCATGTAGAAATATTTTTTTCACATTTTACTTCCTTGTAAAAACAGGTAAATCAATAGGGCTTTTCGCACAGATAAGTACCCAGTGAACGGTTCGTTTAGCTTTATACATTGTTCCGGGTGGGCGTTGTATTGGTTTTTCGGAAGTGTTAGACCTGTAAGAGAAAAATTTAAATGGTTGGGAAGGGGCATGGGATGTAGAAATATTTTTTTCACATTTTATTTCCTTGTAAAAACAGGTAAATCAATAGGGATTTTCGTACGGATAAGTACCCAGTGAACGGTTCGTTTAGCTTTATATATTGTTCCGGGTGGGAGTTGTATTGGTTTTTTGGTAGTGTTAGACCTGTAAGATAAAAATTTAAATGGTTGGGAAAGGCCATGGGATGTAGAAATATTTTTTTCACATTTTATTTCCTTGTAAAAACAGGTAAATCAATAGGGATTTTCGTACGGATAAGTACCCAGTGAACGGTTCGTTTAGCTTTATAAATTGTTCCGGGTGGGCGTTGTATTGGTTTTTCGGAAGTGTTAGACCTGTAAGAGAAAAATTTAAATGGTTGGGAAAGGCCATGGAATGTAGAAATATTTTTTTCACATTTTATTTCCTTGTAAAAACAGGTAAATCAATAGGGATTTTCGTATGGATTAGTACCCAGTGAATGGTTCGTTTAGCTTTATATATTTTTCCGGGTGGGCGTTGTATTGGTTTTTCAGAAGTGTTAGACCTGTAAGAGAAAAATATAAATGGTTGGGAAAGGCCATGGGATGTAGAAATATTTTTTTCACATTTTACTTCCTTGTAAAAAGAGGGAAATCAATAGGGCTTTTCGCACGGATAAGTACCCAGTGAACGGTTCGTTTAGCTTTATACATTGTTCCGGGTGGGCGTTGTATTGGTTTTTCGGAAGTGTTAGACCTGTAAGAGAAAAATTTAAATGGTTGGGAAAGGCCATGGGATGTAGAAATATTTTTTTCACATTTTATTTCCTTGTAAAAACAGGTAAATCAATAGGGATTTTCGTACGGATAAGTACCCAGTGAACGGTTCGTTTAGCTTTATATATTTTTCCGGGTGGGCGTTGTATTGGTTTTTCGGAAGTGTTAGACCTGTAAGAGAAAAATTTAAATGGTTGGGAAAGGCCATGGGATGTAGAAATATTTTTTTCACATTTTATTTCCTTGTAAAAACAGGTAAATCAATAGGGATTTTCGTACGTATAAGTACCCAGTGAACGGTTCGTTTAGCTTTATATATTGTTCCGGGTGGGAGTTGTATTGGTTTTTCGGTAGTGTTAGACCTGTAAGAGAAATATTTAAATGGTTGGGAAAGGCCATGGGATGTAGAAATATTTTTTTCACATTTTACTTCCTTGTAAAAAGAGGGAAATCAATAGGGCTTTTCGCACGGATAAGTACCCAGTGAACGGTTCGTTTAGCTTTATACATTGTTCCGGGTGGGCGTTGTATTGGTTTTTCGCAACTGTTAGACCTGTAAGAGAAAAATTTAAATGGTTGGGAAAGGCCATGGGATGTAGAAATATTTTTTTCACATTTTACTTCCTTGTAAAAAGAGGGAAATCAATAGGGCTTTTCGCACGGATAAGTACCCAGTGAACGGTTCGTTTAGCTTTATACATTGTTCCGGGTGGGCGTTGTATTGGTTTTTCGGAAGTGTTAGACCTGTAAGAGAAAAATTTAAATGGCTGGGAAAGGCCATGGGATGTAGAAATATTTTTTTCACATTTTATTTCCTTGTAAAAACAGGTAAATCAATAGGGATTTTCGTACGGATTAGTACCCAGTGAACGGTTCGTTTAGCTTTATACATTGTTCCGGGTGGGCGTTGTATTGGTGTTTCGCAACTGTTAGACCTGTAAGAGAAAAATTTAAATGGTTGGGAAAGGCCATGGGATGTAGAAATATTTTTTTCACATTTTATTTCCTTGTAAAAACAGGTAAATCAATAGGGATTTTCGTACAGATAAGTACCCAGTGAACGGTTCGTTTAGCTTTATATATTGTTCCGGGTGGGCGTTGTATTGGTTTTTCGGAAGTGTTAGACCTGTAAGAGAAAAATTTAAATGGTTGGGAAAGGCCATGGGATGTAGAAATATTTTTTTCACATTTTACTTCCTTGTAAAAACAGGTAAATCAATAGGGCTTTTCGCACAGATAAGTACCCAGTGAACGGTTCGTTTAGCTTTATACATTGTTCCGGGTGGGCGTTGTATTGGTTTTTCGGAAGTGTTAGACCTGTAAGAGAAAAATTTAAATGGCTGGGAAAGGCCATGGGATGTAGAAATATTTTTTTCACATTTTATTTCCTTGTAAAAACAGGTAAATCAATAGGGATTTTCGTACGTATAAGTACCCAGTGAACGGTTCGTTTAGCTTTATATATTGTTCCGGGTGGGAGTTGTATTGGTTTTTCGGTAGTGTTAGACCTGTAAGATAAAAATTTAAATGGTTGGGAAAGGCCATGGGATGTAGAAATATTTTTTTCACATTTTACTTCCTTGTAAAAACAGGTAAATCAATAGGGCTTTTCGCACAGATAAGTACCCTGTGAACGGTTCTTTTAGCTTTATACATTGTTCCGGGTGGGCGTTGTATTGGTTTTTCGGAAGTGTTAGACCTGTAAAGAGAAAAATTTAAATGGTTGGGAAAGGCCATGGGATGTAGAAATATTTTTTTCACATTTTATTTCCCTGTAAAAACAGGTAAATCAATAGGGATTTTCGTACGTATAAGTACCCAGTGAACGGTTCGTTTAGCTTTATATATTGTTCCCGGTGGGAGTTGTATCGGTTTTTCGGTAGAGTTAGACCTGTAAGATAAATATTTAAATGGTTGGGAAAGCCCATGGGATGTAGAAATATTTTTTTCACATTTTATTTCCTTGTAAAAACAGGAAAATCAATAGGGATTTTTGTACGGATAAGTGCCCAGTGAACGGTTCGTTTAGCTTTATATATTGTTCCGGGTGGGCGTTGTATTGGTTTTTCGGAAGTGTTAGACCTGTAAGAGAAAAGTTTAAATGGTTGGGAAAGGCCATGGGATGTAGAAATATTTTTTTCACATTTTATTTCCTTGTAAAAACAGGTAAATCAATAGGGATTTTCGTACGGATAAGTACCCAGTGAACGGTTCGTTTAGCTTTATATATTGTTCCGGGTGGGAGTTGTATTGGTTTTTCGGTAGTGTTAGACCTGTAAGAGAAAAGTTTAAATGGTTGGGAAAGGCCATGGGATGTAGAAATATTTTTTTCACATTTTACTTCCTTGTAAAAACAGGTAAATCAATAGGGATTTTCGTACGGATAAGTACCCAGTGAACGGTTCGTTTAGCTTTATATATTTTTCCGGGTGGGCGTTGTATTGGTTTTTCGGAAGTGTTAGACCTGTAAGAGAAAAATTTAAATGGTTGGGAAAGGCCATGGGATGTAGAAATATTTTTTTCACATTTTATTTCCTTGTAAAAACAGGTAAATCAATAGGGCTTTTCGCACGGATAAGTACCCAGTGAACGGTTCGTTTAGCTTTATACATTGTTCCGGGTGGGCGTTGTATTGGTTTTTCGGAAGTGTTAGACCTGTAAGAGAAAAATTTAAATGGTTGGGAAAGGCCATGGGATGTAGAAATATTTTTTTCACATTTTATTTCCTTGTAAAAACAGGTAAATCAATAGGGATTTTCGTACGTATAAGTACCCAGTGAACGGTTCGTTTAGCTTTATATATTGTTCCGGGTGGCCGTTGTATCGGTTTTTTGGTAGCGTTAGACCTGCAAGATAAAAATTTAAATGGTTGGGAAAGGCCATGGGATGTAGAAATATTTCTTTCACATTTTATTTCCTTGTAAAAACAGGAAAATCAATAGGGATTTTTGTACGGATAAGTGCCCAGTGAACGGTTCGTTTAGCTTTATATATTGTTCCGGGTGGGCGTTGTATTGGTTTTTCGGAAGTGTTAGACCTGTAAGAGAAAAGTTTAAATGGTTGGGAAAGGCCATGGGATGTAGAAATATTTTTTTCACATTTTATTTCCTTGTAAAAACAGGTAAATCAATAGGGCTTTTCGCACGGATAAGTACCCAGTGAACGGTTCGTTTAGCTTTATACATTGTTCCGGGTGGGCGTTGTACTGGTTTTTCGGAAGTGTTAGACCTGTAAGAGAAAAATTTAAATGGCTGGGAAAGGCCATGGGATGTAGAAATATTTTTTTCACATTTTACTTCCTTGTAAAAACAGGTAAATCAATAGGGATTTTCGTACGGATAAGTACCCAGTGAACGGTTCGTTTAGCTTTATATATTTTTCCGGGTGGGCGTTGTATTGGTTTTTCGGAAGTGTTAGACCTGTAAGAGAATAATTTAAATGGTTGGGAAAGGCCATGGGATGTAGAAATATTTTTTTCACATTTTATTTCCTTGTAAAAACAGGTAAATCAATAGGGCTTTTCGCACGGATAAGTACCCAGTGAACGGTTCGTTTAGCTTTATACATTGTTCCGGGTGGGCGTTGTATTGGTTTTTCGGAAGTGTTAGACCTGTAAGAGAAAAATTTAAATGGTTGGGAAAGGCCATGGGATGTAGAAATATTTTTTTCACATTTTATTTCCTTGTAAAAACAGGTAAATCAATAGGGATTTTCGTACGTATAAGTACCCAGTGAACGGTTCGTTTAGCTTTATATATTGTTCCGGGTGGGAGTTGTATTGGTTTTTCGGTAGTGTTAGACCTGTAAGATAAAAATTTAAATGGTTGGGAAAGGCCATGGGATGTAGAAATATTTTTTTCACTTTTTACTTCCTTGTAAAAACAGGTAAATCAATAGGGCTTTTCGTACGTATAAGTACCCAGTGAACGGTTCGTTTAGCTTTATATATTGTTCCGGGTGGCCGTTGTATCGGTTTTTCGGTAGCGTTAGACCTGCAAGATAAAAATTTAAATGGTTGGGAAAGGCCATGGGATGTAGAAATATTTTTTTCACATTTTATTTCCTTGTAAAAACAGGAAAATCAATAGGGATTTTTGTACGGATAAGTGCCCAGTGAACGGTTCGTTTAGCTTTATATATTGTTCCGGGTGGGAGTTGTATTGGTTTTTCGGTAGTGTTAGACCTGTAAGAGAAAAGTTTAAATGGTTGGGAAAGGCCATGGGATGTAGAAATATTTTTTTCACATTTTACTTCCTTGTAAAAACAGGTAAATCAATAGGGATTGTCGTACGGATAAGTACCCAGTGAACGGTTCGTTTAGCTTTATATATTTTTCCGGGTGGGCGTTGTATTGGTTTTTCGGAAGTGTTATACCTGTAAGAGAAAAATTTAAATGGTTGGGAAAGGCCATGGGATGTAGAAATATTTTTTTCACATTTTATTTCCTTGTAAAAACAGGTAAATCAATAGGGATTTTCGTACGTATAAGTACCCAGTGAACGGTTCGTTTAGCTTTATATATTGTTCCGGGTGGCCGTTGTATCGGTTTTTTGGTAGCGTTAGACCTGCAAGATAAAAATTTAAATGGTTGGGAAAGGCCATGGGATGTAGAAATATTTTTTTCACATTTTATTTCCTTGTAAAAACAGGAAAATCAATAGGGATTTTTGTACGGATAAGTGCCCAGTGAACGGTTCGTTTAGCTTTATATATTGTTCCGGGTGGGCGTTGTATTGGTTTTTCGGAAGTGTTAGACCTGTAAGAGAAAAGTTTAAATGGTTGGGAAAGGCCATGGGATGTAGAAATATTTTTTTCACATTTTATTTCCTTGTAAAAACAGGTAAATCAATAGGGATTTTCGTACGGATAAGTACCCAGTGAACGGTTCGTTTAGCTTTATATATTGTTCCGGGTGGGAGTTGTATTGGTTTTTCGGTAGTGTTAGACCTGTAAGAGAAAAGTTTAAATGGTTGGGAAAGGCCATGGGATGTAGAAATATTTTTTTCACATTTTACTTCCTTGTAAAAACAGGTAAATCAATAGGGATTGTCGTACGGATAAGTACCCAGTGAACGGTTCGTTTAGCTTTATATATTTTTCCGGGTGGGCGTTGTATTGGTTTTTCGGAAGTGTTATACCTGTAAGAGAAAAATTTAAATGGTTGGGAAAGGCCATGGGATGTAGAAATATTTTTTTCACATTTTATTTCCTTGTAAAAACAGGTAAATCAATAGGGCTTTTCGCACGGATAAGTACCCAGTGAACGGTTCGTTTAGCTTTATACATTGTTCCGGGTGGGCGTTGTATTGGTTTTTCGGAAGTGTTAGACCTGTAAGAGAAAAATTTAAATGGTTGGGAAAGGCCATGGGATGTAGAAATATTTTTTTCACATTTTATTTCCTTGTAAAAACAGGTAAATCAATAGGGATTTTCGTACGTATAAGTACCCAGTGAACGGTTCGTTTAGCTTTATATATTGTTCCGGGTGGCCGTTGTATCGGTTTTTTGGTAGCGTTAGACCTGCAAGATAAAAATTTAAATGGTTGGGAAAGGCCATGGGATGTAGAAATATTTTTTTCACATTTTATTTCCTTGTAAAAACAGGAAAATCAATAGGGATTTTTGTACGGATAAGTGCCCAGTGAACGGTTCGTTTAGCTTTATATATTGTTCCGGGTGGGCGTTGTATTGGTTTTTCGGAAGTGTTAGACCTGTAAGAGAAAAGTTTAAATGGTTGGGAAAGGCCATGGGATGTAGAAATATTTTTTTCACATTTTATTTCCTTGTAAAAACAGGTAAATCAATAGGGATTTTCGTACGGATAAGTACCCAGTGAACGGTTCGTTTAGCTTTATATATTGTTCCGGGTGGGAGTTGTATTGGTTTTTCGGTAGTGTTAGACCTGTAAGAGAAAAGTTTAAATGGTTGGGAAAGGCCATGGGATGTAGAAATATTTTTTTCACATTTTACTTCCTTGTAAAAACAGGTAAATCAATAGGGATTTTCGTACGGATAAGTACCCAGTGAACGGTTCGTTTAGCTTTATATATTTTTCCGGGTGGGCGTTGTATTGGTTTTTCGGAAGTGTTAGACCTGTAAGAGAAAAATTTAAATGGTTGGGAAAGGCCATGGGATGTAGAAATATTTTTTCACATTTTATTTCCTTGTAAAAACAGGTAAATCAATAGGGCTTTTCGCACGGATAAGTACCCAGTGAACGGTTCGTTTAGCTTTATACATTGTTCCGGGTGGGCGTTGTATTGGTTTTTCGGAAGTGTTAGACCTGTAAGAGAAAAATTTAAATGGTTGGGAAAGGCCATGGGATGTAGAAATATTTTTTTCACATTTTATTTCCTTGTAAAAACAGGTAAATCAATAGGGATTTTCGTACGTATAAGTACCCAGTGAACGGTTCGTTTAGCTTTATATATTGTTCCGGGTGGGAGTTGTATTGGTTTTTCGGTAGTGTTAGACCTGTAAGATAAAAATTTAAATGGTTGGGAAAGGCCATGGGATGTAGAAATATTTTTTTTACATTTTATTTCCTTGTAAAAACAGGTAAATCAATAGGGATTTTCGTACGTATAAGTACCCAGTGAACGGTTCGTTTAGCTTTATATATTGTTCCGGGTGGCCGTTGTATCGGTTTTTCGGTAGCGTTAGACCTGCAAGATAAAAATTTAAATGGTTGGGAAAGGCCATGTGATGTAGAAATATTTTTTTCACATTTTATTTCCTTGTAAAAACAGGAAAATCAATAGGGATTTTTGTACGGATAAGTGCCCAGTGAACGGTTCGTTTAGCTTTATATATTGTTCCGGGTGGGCGTTGTATTGGTTTTTCGGAAGTGTTAGACCTGTAAGAGAAAAGTTTAAATGGTTGGGAAAGGCCATGGGATGTAGAAATATTTTTTTCACATTTTATTTCCTTGTAAAAACAGGTAAATCAATAGGGATTTTCGTACGGATAAGTACCCAGTGAACGGTTCGTTTAGCTTTATACATTGTTCCGGGTGGGCGTTGTATTGGTTTTTCGGAAGTGTTAGACCTGTAAGAGAAAAATTTAAATGGCTGGGAAAGGCCATGGGATGTAGAAATATTTTTTTCACATTTTATTTCCTTGTAAAAACAGGTAAATCAATAGGGATTTTCGTACGGATTAGTACCCAGTGAACGGTTCGTTTAGCTTTATACATTGTTCCGGGTGGGCGTTGTATTGGTTTTTCGCAACTGTTAGACGTGTAAGAGAAAAATTTAAATGGTTGGGAAAGGCCATGGGATGTAGAAATATTTTTTTCACATTTTATTTCCTTGTAAAAACAGGTAAATCAATAGGGATTTTCGTACGGATAAGTACCCAGTGAACGGTTCGTTTAGCTTTATATATTGTTCCGGGTGGGCGTTGTATTGGTTTTTCGGAAGTGTTAGACCTGTAAGAGAAAAATTAAAATGGTTGGGAAAGGCCATGGAATGTAGAAATATTTTTTTCACATTTTATTTCCTTGTAAAAACAGGAAAATCAATAGGGATTTTCGTATGGATTAGTACCCAGTGAATGGTTCGTTTAGCTTTATATATTTTTCCGGGTGGGCGTTGTATTGGTTTTTCGCAACTGTTAGACCTGTAAGAGAAAAATTTAAATGGTTGGGAAAGGCCATGGAATGTAGAAATATTTTTTTCACATTTTACTTCCTTGTAAAGAGGGAAATCAATAGGGCTTTTCGCACGGGTAAGTACCCAGTGAACGGTTCGTTTAGCTTTATACATTGTTCCGGGTGGGCGTTGTATTGATTTTTCGGAAGTGTTAGACCTGTAAGAGAAAAATTTTAATGGTTGGGAAAGGCCATGGGATGTAGAAATATTTTTTTCACATTTTATTTCCTTGTAAAAACAGGTAAATCAATAGGGATTTTCGTACGGATAAGTACCCAGTGAACGGTTCGTTTAGCTTTATATATTTTTCCGGGTGGGCGTTGTTTTGGTTTTTCGCAACTGTTAGACCTGTAAGAGAAAAATTTAAATGGCTGGGAAAGGCCATGGGATGTAGAAATATTTTTTTCACATTTTACTTCCTTGTAAAAAGAGGGAAATCAATAGGGCTTTTCGCACGGATAAGTACCCAGTGAACGGTTCGTTTAGCTTTATACATTGTTCCGGGTGGGCGTTGTATTGGTTTTTCGGAAGTGTTAGACCTGTAAGAGAAAAATTTAAATGGCTGGGAAAGGCCATGGGATGTAGAAATATTTTTTTCACATTTTATTTCCTTGTAAAAACAGGTAAATCAATAGGGATTTTCGTACGGATAAGTACCCAGTGAACGGTTCGTTTAGCTTTATATATTTTTCCGGGTGGGCGTTGTATTGGTTTTTCAGAAGTGTTAGACCTGTAAGAGAAAAATTTAAATGGTTGGGAAAGGCCATGGGATGTAGAAATATTTTTTTCACATTTTATTTCCTTGTAAAAACAGGTAAATCAATAGGGCTTTTCGCACGGATAAGTACCCTGTGAACGGTTCGTTTAGCTTTATACATTGTTCCGGGTGGGCGTTGTATTGGTTTTTCGGAAGTGTTAGACCTGTAAGAGAAAAATTTAAATGGTTTGGAAAGGCCATGGGATTTAGAAATATTTTTTTCACATTTTATTTCCTTGTAAAAACAGGTAAATCAATAGGGATTTTCGTACGGATAAGTACCCAGTGAACGGTTCGTTTAGCTTTATATATTTTTCCGGGTGTGCGTTGTATTGGTTTTTCGCAACTGTTAGACCTGTAAGAGAAAAATTTAAATGGTTGGGAAAGGCCATGGGATGTAGAAATTTTTTTCCACATTTTATTTCCTTGTAAAAACAGGTAAATCAATAGGGCTTTTCGCACGGATAATTACCCAGTGAACGGTTCGTTTAGCTTTATACATTGTTCCGGGTGGGCGTTGTATTGGTTTTTCGGAAGTGTTAGACCTGTAAGAGAAAAATTTAAATGGTTGGGAAAGGCCATGGGATGTAGAAATATTTTTTTCACATTTTATTTCCTTGTAAAAACAGGTAAATCAATAGGGATTTTCGTACGGATAAGTACCCAGTTAACGGTTCGTTTAGCTTTATATATTTTTCCGGGTGGGCGTTGTATTGGTTTTTCGGAAGTGTTAGACCTGTAAGAGAAAAATTTAAATGGTTGGGATAGGCCATGGGATGTAGAAATATTTTTTTCACATTTTATTTCCTTGTAAAAACAGGTAAATCAATAGGGATTTTCGTACGTATAAGTACCCAGTGAACGGTTCGTTTAGCTTTATATATTGTTCCGGGTGGGAGTTGTATTGGTTTTTCGGTAGTGTTAGACCTGTAAGAGAAAAATTTAAATGGTTGGGAAAGGCCATGGGATGTAGAAATATTTTTTTCACATTTTACTTCCTTGTAAAAACAGGTAAATCAATAGGGCTTTTCGCACGTATAAGTACCCAGTGAACGGTTCGTTTAGCTTTATACATTGTTCCGTGTGGGCGTTGTATTGGTTTTTCGCAACTGTTAGACCTGTAAGAGAAAAATTTAAATGGTTGGGAAAGGCCATGGGATGTAGAAATATTTTTTTCACATTTTAATTCCTTGTAAAAACAGGTAAATCAATAGGGCTTTTCGCACGTATAAGTACCCAGTGAACGGTTCGTTTAGCTTTATACATTGTTCCGGGTGGGCGTTGTATTGGTTTTTCGCAACTGTTAGACCTGTAAGAGAAAAATTTAAATGGTTGGGAAAGGCCATGGGATGTAGAAATATTTTTTTCACATTTTATTTCCTTGTAAAAACAGGTAAATCAATAGGGATTTTCGTACGGATAAGTACCCAGTGAACGGTTCGTTTAGCTTTATATATTTTTCCGGGTGGGCGTTGTATTGGTTTTTCGGAAGTGTTAGACCTGTAAGAGAAAAATATAAATGGTTGGGAAAGGCCATGGGATGTAGAAATATTTTTTTCACATTTTACTTCCTTGTAAAAACAGGTAAATCAATAGGGCTTTTCGCACGTATAAGTACCCAGTGAACGGTTCGTTTAGCTTTATACATTGTTCCGGGTGGGCGTTGTATTGGTTTTTCGCAACTGTTAGACCTGTAAGAGAAAAATTTAAATGGTTGGGAAAGGCCATGGGATGTAGAAATATTTTTTTCACATTTTACTTCCTTGTAAAAACAGGTAAATCAATAGGGCTTTTCGCACAGATAAGTACCCAGTGAACGGTTCGTTTAGCTTTATACATTGTTCCGGGTGGGCGTTGTATTGGTTTTTCGGAAGTGTTAGACCTGTAAGAGAAAAATTTAAATGGCTGGGAAAGGCCATGGGATGTAGAAATATTTTTTTCACATTTTATTTCCTTGTAAAAACAGGTAAATCAATAGGGATTTTCGTACGTATAAGTACCCAGTGAACGGTTCGTTTAGCTTTATATATTGTTCCGGGTGGGAGTTGTATTGGTTTTTCGGTAGTGTTAGACCTGTAAGATAAAAATTTAAATGGTTGGGAAAGGCCATGGGATGTAGAAATATTTTTTTTCACATTTTACTTCCTTGTAAAAACAGGTAAATCAATAGGGCTTTTCGCACAGATAAGTACCCTGTGAACGGTTCTTTTAGCTTTATACATTGTTCCGGTTGGGCGTTGTATTGGTTTTTCGGAAGTGTTAGACCTGTAAGAGAAAAATTTAAATGGTTGGGAAAGGCCATGGGATGTAGAAATATTTTTTTCACATTTTATTTCCTTGTAAAAACAGGTAAATCAATAGGGATTTTCGTACGTATAAGTACCCAGTGAACGGTTCGTTTAGCTTTATATATTGTTCCCGGTGGGAGTTGTATCGGTTTTTCGGGAGTGTTAGACCTGTAAGATAAATGTTTAAATGGTTGGGAAAGCCCATGGGATGTAGAAATATTTTTTTCACATTTTATTTCCTTGTAAAAACAGGTAAATCAATAGGGCTTTTCGCACAGATAAGTACCCTGTGAACGGTTCTTTTAGCTTTATACATTGTTCCGGGTGGGCGTTGTATTGGTTTTTCGGAAGTGTTAGATCTGTAAGAGAAAAATTTAAATGGTTGGGAAAGGCCATGGGATGTAGAAATATTTTTTTCACATTTTACTTCCTTGTAAAAACAGGTAAATCAATAGGGCTTTTCGCACAGATAAGTACCCTGTGAACGGTTCTTTTAGCTTTATACATTGTTCCGGGTGGGCGTTGTATTGGTTTTTCGGAAGTGTTAGACCTGTAAGAGAAAAATGTAAATGGTTGGGAAAGGCCATGGGATGTAGAAATATTTTTTTCACATTTTATTTCCTTGTAAAAACAGGTAAATCAATAGGGCTTTTCGCACGGATAAGTACCCAGTGAACGGTTCGTTTAGCTTTATACATTGTTCAGGGTGGGCGTTGTATTGGTTTTTCGGAAGTGATAGACCTGTAAGAGAAAAATTTAAATGGCTGGGAAAGGCCATGGGATGTAGAAATATTTTTTTCACATTTTACTTCCTTGTAAAAACAGGTAAATCAATAGGGATTTTCGCACGTATAAGTACCCAGTGAACGGTTCGTTTAGCTTTATAAATTGTTCCGGGTGGGCGTTGTATTGGTTTTTCGCAACTGTTAGACCTGTAAGAGAAAAATTTAAATGGTTGGGAAAGGCCATGGGATGTAGAAATATTTTTTTCACATTTTAATTCCTTGTAAAAACAGGTAAATCAATAGGGCTTTTCGCACGTATAAGTACCCAGTGAACGGTTCGTTTAGCTTTATACATTGTTCCGGGTGGGCGTTGTATTGGTTTTTCGCAACTGTTAGACCTGTAAGAGAAAAATTTAAATGGTTGGGAAAGGCCATGGGATGTAGAAATATTTTTTCACATTTTATTTCCTTGTAAAAACAGGTAAATCAATAGGGATTTTCGTACGGATAAGTACCCAGTGAACGGTTCGTTTAGCTTTATATATTTTTCCGGGTTGGCGTTGTATTGGTTTTTCGGAAGTGTTAGACCTGTAAGAGAAAAATTTAAATGGTTGGGAAAGGCCATGGGATGTAGAAATATTTTTTTCACATTTTACTTCCTTGTAAAAACAGGTAAATCAATAGGGCTTTTCGCACGTATAAGTACCCAGTGAACGGTTCGTTTAGCTTTATACATTGTTCCGGGTGGGCGTTGTATTGGTTTTTCGCAACTGTTAGACCTGTAAGAGAAAAATTTAAATGGTTGGGAAAGGCCATGGGATGTAGAAATATTTTTTTCACATTTTACTTCCTTGTAAAAAAAGGTAAATCAATAGGGCTTTTCGCACAGATAAGTACCCAGTGAACGGTTCGTTTAGCTTTATACATTGTTCCGGGTGGGCGTTGTATTGGTTTTTCGGAAGTGTTAGACCTGTAAGAGAAAAATTTAAATGGCTGGGAAAGGCCATGGGATGTAGAAATATTTTTTTCACATTTTATTTCCTTGTAAAAACAGGTAAATCAATAGGGATTTTCGTACGTATCAGTACCCAGTGAACGGTTCGTTTAGCTTTATATATTGTTCCGGCTGGGAGTTGTATTGGTTTTTCGGTAGTTTTAGACCTGTAAGATAAAAATTTAAATGGTTGGGAAAGGCCATGGGATGTAGAAATATTTTTTTTCACATTTTACTTCCTTGTAAAAACAGGTAAATCAATAGGGCTTTTCGCACAGATAAGTACCCTGTGAACGGTTCTTTTAGCTTTATACATTGTTCCGGTTGGGCGTTGTATTGGTTTTTCGGAAGTGTTAGACCTGTAAGAGAAAAATTTAAATGGTTGGGAAAAGCCATGGGATGTAGAAATATTTTTTTCACATTTTATTTCCTTGTAAAAACAGGTAAATCAATAGGGATTTTCGTACGTATAAGTACCCAGTGAACGGTTCGTTTAGCTTTATATATTGTTCCCGGTGGGAGTTGTATCGGTTTTTCGGGAGTGTTAGACCTGTAAGATAAATATTTAAATGGTTGGGAAAGCCCATGGGATGTAGAAATATTTTTTTCACATTTTATTTCCTTGTAAAAACAGGTAAATCAATAGGGCTTTTCGCACAGATAAGTACCCTGTGAACGGTTCTTTTAGCTTTATACATTGTTCCGGGTGGGCGTTGTATTGGTTTTTCAGAAGTGTTAGATCTGTAAGAGAAAAATTTAAATGGTTGGGAAAGGCCATGGGATGTAGAAATATTTTTTTCACATTTTACTTCCTTGTAAAAACAGGTAAATCAATAGGGCTTTTCGCACAGATAAGTACCCTGTGAACGGTTCTTTTAGCTTTATACATTGTTCCGGGTGGGCGTTGTATTGGTTTTTCGGAAGTGTTAGACCTGTAAGAGAAAAATTTAAATGGTTGGGAAAGGCCATGGGATGTAGAAATATTTTTTTCACATTTTATTTCCTTGTAAAAACAGGTAAATCAATAGGGCTTTTCGCACGGATAAGTACCCAGTGAACGGTTCGTTTAGCTTTATACATTGTTCAGGGTGGGCGTTGTATTGGTTTTTCGGGAGTGATAGACCTGTAAGAGAAAAATTTAAATGGCTGGGAAAGGCCATGGGATGTAGAAATATTTTTTTCACATTTTACTTCCTTGTAAAAACAGGTAAATCAATAGGGCTTTTCGCACGGATAAGTACCCAGTGAACGGTTCGTTTAGCTTTATACATTGTTCCGGGTGGGCGTTGTATTGGTTTTTCGGAAGTGTTAGACCTGTAAGAGAAAAATTTAAACGGTTTGGAAAGGCCATGGGATTTAGAAATATTTTTTTCACATTTTATTTCCTTGTAAAAACAGGTAAATCAATAGGGCTTTTCGCACAGATAAGTACCCAGTGAACGGTTCGTTTAGCTTTATATATTTTTCCGGGTTGGCGTTGTATTGGTTTTTCGGAAGTGTTAGACCTGTAAGAGAAAAATTTAAATGGTTGGGATAGGCCATGGGATGTAGAAATATTTTTTTCACATTTTATTTCCTTGTAAAAACAGGTAAATCAATAGGGATTTTCGTACGTATAAGTACCCAGTGAACGGTTCGTTTAGCTTTATATATTGTTCCGGGTGGGAGTTGTATTGGTTTTTCGGTAGTGTTAGACCTGTAAGAGAAAAATTTAAATGGTTGGGAAAGGCCATGGGATGTAGAAATATTTTTTTCACATTTTACTTCCTTGTAAAAACAGGTAAATCAATAGGGCTTTTCGCACGTATAAGTACCCAGTGAACGGTTCGTTTAGCTTTATACATTGTTCCGGGTGGGCGTTGTATTGGTTTTTCGCAACTGTTAGACCTGTAAGAGAAAAATTTAAATGGTTGGGAAAGGCCATGGGATGTAGAAATATTTTTTTCACATTTTATTTCCTTGTAAAAACAGGTAAATCAATAGGGATTTTCGTACGGATAAGTACCCAGTGAACGGTTCGTTTAGCTTTATATATTTTTCCGGGTGGGCGTTGTATTGGTTTTTCGCAACTGTTAGACCTGTAAGAGAAAAATTTAAATGGTTTGGAAAGGCCATGGGATGTAGAAATATTTTTTTCACATTTTACTTCCTTGTAAAAACAGGTAAATCAATAGGGCTTTTCGCACAGATAAGTACCCAGTGAACGGTTCGTTTAGCTTTATATATTTTTCCGGGTGGGCGTTGTATTGGTTTTTCGGAAGTGTTAGACCTGTAAGAGAAAAATTTAAATGGTTGGGATAGGCCATGGGATGTAGAAATATTTTTTTCACATTTTATTTCCTTGTAAAAACAGGTAAATCAATAGGGATTTTCGTACGTATAAGTACCCAGTGAACGGTTCGTTTAGCTTTATATATTGTTCCGGGTGGGAGTTGTATTGGTTTTTCGGTAGTGTTAGACCTGTAAGAGAAAAATTTAAATGGTTGGGAAAGGCCATGGGATGTAGAAATATTTTTTTCACATTTTACTTCCTTGTAAAAACAGATAAATCAATAGGGCTTTTCGCACGTATAAGTACCCAGTGAACGGTTCGTTTAGCTTTATACATTGTTCCGGGTGGGCGTTGTATTGGTTTTTCGCAACTGTTAGACCTGTAAGAGAAAAATTTAAATGGTTGGGAAAGGCCATGGGATGTAGAAATATTTTTTTCACATTTTATTTCCTTGTAAAAACAGGTAAATCAATAGGGATTTTCGTACGGATAAGTACCCAGTGAACGGTTCGTTTAGCTTTATATATTTTTCCGGGTGGGCGTTGTATTGGTTTTTCGCAACTGTTAGACCTGTAAGAGAAAAATTTAAATGGTTGGGAAAGGCCATGGGATGTAGAAATATTTTTTTCACATTTTATTTCCTTGTAAAAACAGGTAAATCAATAGGGCTTTTCGCACGGATAAGTACCCAGTGAACGGTTCGTTTAGCTTTATACATTGTTCCGGGTGGGCGTTGTATTGGTTTTTCGGAAGTGTTAGATCTGAAAGAGAAAAATTTAAATGGTTGGGAAAGGCCATGGGATGTAGAAATATTTTTTTCACATTTTATTTCCTTGTAAAAACAGGTAAATCAATAGGGATTTTCGTACGGATAAGTACCCAGTGAACGGTTCGTTTAGCTTTATACATTGTTCCGGGTGGGCGTTGTATTGGTTTTTCGCAACTGTTAGACCTGTAAGAGAAAAATTTAAATGGTTGGGAAAGGCCATGGGATGTAGAAATATTTTTTTCAAATTTTATTTCCTTGTAAAAACAGGTAAATCAATAGGGATTTTCGTACGGATAAGTACCCAGTGAACGGTTCGTTTAGCTTTATATATTTTTCCGGGTGGGCGTTGTATTGGTTTTTCGGAAGTGTTAGACCTGTAAGAGAAAAATTTAAATGGTTGGGAAAGGCTATGGGATGTAGAAATATTTTTTTCACATTTTACTTCCTTGTAAAAACAGGTAAATCAATAGGGCTTTTCGCACAGATAAGTACCCAGTGAACGGTTCGTTTAGCTTTATACATTGTTCCGGGTGGGCGTTGTATTGGTTTTTCGGAAGTGTTAGACCTGTAAGAGAAAAATTTAAATGGCTGGGAAAGGCCATGGGATGTAGAAATATTTTTTTCACATTTTATTTCCTTGTAAAAACAGGTAAATCAATAGGGATTTTCGTACGGATAAGTACCCAGTGAACGGTTCGTTTAGCTTTATATATTGTTCCGGGTGGGAGTTGTATTGGTTTTTCGGTAGTGTTAGACCTGTAAGATAAAAATTTAAATGGTTGGGAAAGGCCATGGGATGTAGAAATATTTTTTTCACATTTTACTTCCTTGTAAAAACAGGTAAATCAATAGGGCTTTTCGCACAGATAAGTACCCTGTGAACGGTTCTTTTAGCTTTATACATTGTTCCGGGTGGGCGTTGTATTGGTTTTTCGGAAGTGTTAGACCTGTAAGAGAAAAATTTAAATGGTTGGGAAAGGCCATGGGATGTAGAAATATTTTTTTCACATTTTATTTCCTTGTAAAAACAGGTAAATCAATAGGGATTTCGTACGTATAAGTACCCAGTGAACGGTTCGTTTAGCTTTATATATTGTTCCCGGTGGGAGTTGTATCGGTTTTTCGGGAGTGTTAGACCTGTAAGAGAAAAATTTAAATGGTTGGGAAAGGCCATGGGATGTAGAAATATTTTTTTCACATTTTATTTCCTTGTAAAAACAGGTAAATCAATAGGGATTTCGTACGTATAAGTACCCAGTGAACGGTTCGTTTAGCTTTATATATTGTTCCCGGTGGGCGTTGTATTGGTTTTTCGGAAGTGTTAGATCTGTAAGAGAAAAATTTAAATGGTTGGGAAAGGCCATGGGATGTAGAAATATTTTTTTCACATTTTACTTCCTTGTAAAAACAGGTAAATCAATAGGGCTTTTCGCACAGATAAGTACCCTGTGAACGGTTCTTTTAGCTTTATACATTGTTCCGGGTGGGCGTTGTATTGGTTTTTCGGAAGTGTTAGACCTGTAAGAGAAAAATTTAAATGGTTGGGAAAGGCCATGGGATGTAGAAATATTTTTTTCACATTTTATTTCCTTGTAAAAACAGGTAAATCAATAGGGCTTTTCGCACGGATAAGTACCCAGTGAACGGTTCGTTTAGCTTTATACATTGTTCCGGGTGGGCGTTGTATTGGTTTTTCGGAAGTGTTAGACCTGTAAGAGAAAAATTTAAATGGCTGGGAAAGGCCATGGGATGTAGAAATATTTTTTTCACATTTTACTTCCTTGTAAAAACAGGTAAATCAATAGGGATTTTCGTACGGATAAGTACCCAGTGAACGGTTCGTTTAGCTTTATATATTTTTCCGGGTGGGCGTTGTATTGGTTTTTCGGAAGTGTTAGACCTGTAAGAGAATAATTTAAATGGTTGGGAAAGGCCATGGGATGTAGAAATATTTTTTTCACATTTTATTTCCTTGTAAAAACAGGTAAATCAATAGGGCTTTTCGCACGTATAAGTACCCAGTGAACGGTTCGTTTAGCTTTATACATTGTTCCGGGTGGGCGTTGTATTGGTTTTTCGCAACTGTTAGACCTGTAAGAGAAAAATTTAAATGGTTGGGAAAGGCCATGGGATGTAGAAATATTTTTTTCACATTTTACTTCCTTGTAAAAACAGGTAAATCAATAGGGCTTTTCGCACAGATAAGTACCCAGTGAACGGTTCGTTTAGCTTTATACATTGTTCCGGGTGGGCGTTGTATTGGTTTTTCGGAAGTGTTAGACCTGTAAGAGAAAAATTTAAATGGCTGGGAAAGGCCATGGGATGTAGAAATATTTTTTTCACATTTTATTTCCTTGTAAAAACAGGTAAATCAATAGGGATTTTCGTACGTATAAGTACCCAGTGAACGGTTCGTTTAGCTTTATATATTGTTCCCGGTGGGAGTTGTATCGGTTTTTCGGTAGTATTAGACCTGTAAGATAAAAATTTAAATGGTTGGGAAAGGCCATGGGATGTAGAAATATTTTTTTCACATTTTACTTCCTTGTAAAAACAGGTAAATCAATAGGGCTTTTCGCACGGATAAGTACCCAGTGAACGGTTCGTTTAGCTTTATATATTTTTCCGGGTGGGCGTTGTATTGGTTTTTCGGTAGTATTAGACCTGTAAGATAAAAATTTAAATGGTTGGGAAAGGCCATGGGATGTAGAAATATTTTTTTCACATTTTACTTCCTTGTAAAAACAGGTAAATCAATAGGGCTTTTCGCACGGATAAGTACCCAGTGAACGGTTCGTTTAGCTTTATACATTGTTCCGGGTGGGCGTTGTATTGGTTTTTCGGAAGTGTTAGACCTGTAAGAGAAAAATTTAAATGGCTGGGAAAGGCCATGGGATGTAGAAATATTTTTTTCACATTTTATTTCCTTGTAAAAACAGGTAAATCAATAGGGATTTTCGTATGGATTAGTACCCAGTGAACAGTTCGTTTAGCTTTATATATTGTTCCGGGTGGGAGTTGTATTGGTTTTTCGGTAGTGTTAGACCTGCAAGATAAAAATTTAAATGGTTGGGAAAGGCCATGGGATGTAGAAATATTTTTTTCACATTTTATTTCCTTGTAAAAACAGCTAAATCAATAGGGCTTTTCGCACGGAAAAGTACCCAGTGAACGGTTCGTTTAGCTTTATACATTGTTCCGGGTGGGCGTTGTATTGGTTTTTCGGAAGTGTTAGACCTGTAAGAGAAAAATTTAAATGGCTGGGAAAGGCCATGAGATGTAGAAATATTTTTTTCACATTTTATTTCCTTGTAAAAACAGGTAAATCAATTGGGATTTTCGTATGGATTAGTACCCAGTGAACGGTTCGTTTAGCTTTATACATTGTTCCGGGTGGGCGTTGTATTGGTTTTTCGCAACTGTTAGACTTTTAAGAGAAAAATTTAAATGGCTGGGAAAGGCCATGGGATGTAGAAATATTTTTTTCACATTTTATTTCCTTGTAAAAACAGGTAAATCAATAGGGATTTTCGTACGGATAAGTACCCAGTGAACGGTTCGTTTAGCTTTATATATTGTTCCGGGTGGGCGTTGTATTGGTTTTTCGGAAGTGTTAGACCTGTAAGAGAAAAATTTAAATGGCTGGGAAAGGCCATGGGATGTAGAAATATTTTTTTCACATTTTATTTCCTTGTAAAAACAGGTAAATCAATAGGGATTTTCGTACGTATAAGTACCCAGTGAACGGTTCGTTTAGCTTTATATATTGTTCCGGGTGGGAGTTGTATTGGTTTTTCGGTAGTGTTAGACCTGTAAGATAAAAATTTAAATGGTTGGGAAAGGCCATGGGATGTAGAAATATTTTTTTCACATTTTACTTCCTTGTAAAAACAGGTAAATCAATAGGGCTTTTCGCACGGAAAAGTACCCAGTGAACGGTTCGTTTAGCTTTATACATTGTTCCGGGTGGGCGTTGTATTGGTTTTTCGGAAGTGTTAGACCTGGAAGAGAAAAATTTAAATGGCTGGGAAAGGCCATGGGATGTAGAAATATTTTTTTCACATTTTATTTCCTTGTAAAAACAGGTAAATCAATAGGGATTTTCGTATGGATTACTACCCAGTGAACGGTTCGTTTAGCTTTATATATTTTTCCGGGTGGGCGTTGTATTGGTTTTTCGCAACTGTTAGACCTGTAAGAGAAAAATTTAAATGGTTGGGAAAGGCCATGGCATGTAGAAATATTTTTTTCACATTTTACTTCCTTGTAAAAAGAGGTAAATCAATAGGGCTTTTCGCACGGATAAGTACCCAGTGAACGGTTCGTTTAGCTTTATACATTATTCCGGGTGGGCGTTGTATTGGTTTTTCGGAAGTGTTAGATCTGTAAGAGAAAAATTTAAATGGTGGGGAAAGGATGTAGAAATATTTTTTTCACATTTTATTTCCTTGTAAAAACAGGTAAATCAATAGGGATTTTCGTACGTATAAGTACCCAGTGAACGGTTCGTTTAGCTTTATATATTGTTCCGGGTGGGCGTTGTATTGGTTTTTCGGTACTGTTAGACCTGTAAGAGAAAAATTTAAATGGTTGGGAAAGGCCATGGGATGTAGAAATATTTTTTTCACATTTTATTTCCTTGTAAAAACAGGTAAATCAATAGGGATTTTAGTAGGGATAAGTACCCAGTGAACGGTTCGTTTAGCTTTATATATTGTTCCGGGTGGGCGTTGTATTGGTTTTTCAGAACTGTTAGACCTGTAAGAGATAAATTTAAATGGTTGGGAAAGGCCATGGGATGTAGAAATATTTTTTTCACATTTTATTTCCTTGTAAAAACAGGTAAATCAATAGGGATTTTCGTACGGATAAGTACCCAGTGAACTGTTCGTTTAGCTTTATATATTGTTCCGGGTGGGCGTTGTATTGCTTTTTCGGAAGTGTTAGTCATGTAAGAGAAAAATTTAAATGGTTGGGAAAGGCCATGGGATGTAGAAATATTTTTTTCACATTTTATTTAATTGTAAAAACAGGTAAATCAATAGGGATTTTCGTACGGATAAGTACCCAGTGAACTGTTCGTTTAGCTTTATATATTGTTCCGGGTGGGCGTTGTATTGGTTTTTCGGAAGTGTTAGACCTGTAAGAGAAAAATTTAAATGGCTGGGAAAGGCCATGGGATGTAGAAATTTTTTTTTCACATTTTACTTCCTTGTATAAATAGGTAAATCAATAGGTCTATTCGCACGGATAAGTACCCAGTGAACGGTTCGTTTAGCTTTATATAATGTTCCGGGTGGGCGTTGTATTGGTTTTTCGGAAGTGTTAGACATGTAAGAGAAAAATTTAAATGGTTGGGAAAGGCCATGGGATGTAGAAATATTTTTTTCACATTTTATTTCCTTGTAAAAACAGGTAAATCAATAGGGATTTTCGTACGGATAAGTACCCAGTGAACGGTTCGTTTAGCTTTATATATTGTTCCGGGTGGGCGTTGTATTGGTTTTTCGGAAGTGTTAGACCTGTAAGAGAAAAATTTAAATGGTTGGGAAAGGCCATGGGATGTAGAAATATTTTTTTCACATTTTATTTCCTTGTAAAAACAGGAAAATCAATAGGGATTTTTGTACGGATAAGTACCCAGTGAACGGTTCGTTTAGCTTAATATATTGTTCCGGGTGGGAGTTGTATTGGTTTTTCGGTAGTGTTAGACCTGTAAGATAAAAATTTAAATGGTTGGGAAAGGCCATGGGATGTAGAAATATTTTTTTCACATTTTATTTCCTTGTAAAAACAGGTAAATCAATAGGGATTTTCGTACGGATAAGTACCCAGTGAACGGTTCGTTTAGCTTTATACATTGTTCCGGGTGGGCGTTGTATTGGTTTTTCAGAAGTGTTAGACCTGTAAGAGAAAAATTTAAATGGCTGGGAAAGGCCATGGGATGTAGAAATATTTTTTTCACATTTTATTTCCTTGTAAAAACAGGTAAATCAATAGGGATTTTCGTACGGATAAGTACCCAGTGAACGGTTCGTTTAGCTTTATATTTTTTTCCGGGTGGGCGTTGTATTGGTTTTTCGGACGTGTTAGACCTGTAAGAGAAAAATTTAAATGGCTGGGAAAGGCCATGGGATGTAGAAATATTTTTTTCACATTTTACTTCCTTGTAAAAACAGGTAAATCAATAGGGCTTTTCGCACGGATAAGTACCCAGTGAACGGTTCGTTTAGCTTTATACATTGTTCCGGGTGGGCGTTGTATTGGTTTTTCGGAAGTGTTAGACATGTAAGAGAAAAATTTAAATGGCTGGGAAAGGCCATGGGATGTAGAAATATTTTTTTCACATTTTATTTCCTTGTAAAAACAGGTAAATCAATAGGGATTTTCGTTCGGATAGGTACCCAGTGAACGGTTCGTTTAGCTTTATATATTGTTCCGGGTGGGCGTTGTATTGGTTTTCGGAAGTGTTAGACCGGTAAGAGAAAAATTTAAATGGTTGGGAAAGGCCATGGGATGTAGAAATATTTTTTTCACATTTTATTTCCTTGTAAAAACAGGTAAATCAATAGGGATTTTCGTATGGATTAGTACCCAGTAAACGGTTCGTTTAGCTGCATATATTTTTCCTGGTGGGTGTTGTATTGGTTTTTCACAACTGTTAGACCTGTAAGAGAAAAATTTAAATGGTTGGGAAAGGACATGGGATGTAGAAAATTTTTTTTCACATTTTACTTCCTTGTAAAAACAGGTAAATCAATAGGGCTTTTCGTACGGATAAGTACCCAGTGAACTGTTCGTTTAGCTTTATACATTGTTCCGGGTGGGCGTTGTATTGGTTTTTCGGAAGTGTTAGACCTGTAAGAGAAAAATTTAAATGGCTGGGAAAGGCCATGGGATGTAGAAATATTTTTTTCACATTTTACTTCCTTGTAAAAAAAGGTAAATCAATAGGGATTTTCGTACGGATAAGTACCCAGTGAACTGTTCGTTTAGCTTTATATATTGTTCCGGGTGGGCGTTGTATTGGTTTTTCGGAAGTGTTAGACCTGTAAGAGAAAAATTTAAATGGTTGGGAAAGGCCATGGGATGTAGAAATATTTTTTTCACATTTTATTTAATTGTAAAAACAGGTAAATCAATAGGGATTTTCGTACGGATAAGTACCCAGTGAACAGTTCGTTTAGCTTTATATATTGTTCCGGGTGGGCGTTGTATTGCTTTTTCGGAAGTGTTAGACATGTAAGAGAAAAATTTAAATGGTTTGGAAAGGCCATGGGATGTAGAAATATTTTTTACACATTTTATTTCCTTGTAAAAACAGGTAAATCAATAGGGATTTTCGTTCGGATAGGTACCCAGTGAACTGTTCGTTTAGCTTTATATATTGTTCCGGGTGGGCGTTGTATTGGTTTTTCGGACGTGTTAGACCTGTAAGAGAAAAATTTAAATGGTTGGGAAAGGCCATGGGATGTAGAAATATTTTTTTCACATTTTACTTCCTTGTAAAAACAGGTAAATCAATAGGGATTTTCGTACGGATAAGTACCCAGTGAACGGTTCGTTTAGCTTTATACATTGTTCCGGGTGGGCGTTGTATTGGTATTTCGGAAGTGTTAGACCTGTAAGAGAAAAATTTAAATGGCTGGGAAAGGCCATGGGATGTAGAAATATTTTTTTTACATTTTATTTCCTTGTAAAAACAGGTAAATCAATAGGGATTTTCGTACGGATAAGTACCCAGTGAACGGTTCGTTTAGCTTTATATATTGTTCCGGGTGGCCGTTGTATCGGTTTTTCGGTAGCGTTAGACCTGCAAGATAAAAATTTAAATGGTTGGGAAAGGCCATGGGATGTAGAAATATTTTTTTCACATTTTATTTCCTTGTAAAAACAGGAAAATAAATAGGGATTTTTGTACGGATAAGTGCCCAGTGAACGGTTCGTTTAGCTTTATATATTGTTCCGGGTGGGCGTTCTATTGGTTTTTCGGAAGTGTTAGACCTGTAAGAGAAAAGTTTAAATGGTTGGGAAAGGCCATGGGATGTAGAAATATTTTTTTCACATTTTATTTCCTTGTAAAAACAGGTAAATCAATAGGGATTTTCGTACGGATAAGTACCCAGTGAACGGTTCGTTTAGCTTTATATATTGTTCCGGGTGGGCGTTGTATTGGTTTTTCGGACGTGTTAGACCTGTAAGAGAAAAATTTAAATGGTTGGGAAAGGCCATGGGATGTAGAAATATTTTTTTCACATTTTATTTCCTTGTAAAAACAGGTAAATCAATAGGGATTTTCGTACGGATAAGTACCCAGTGAACTGTTCGTTTAGCTTTATATATTGTTCCGGGTGGGCGTTGTATTGGTTTTTCGGAAGTGTTAGACCTGTAAGAGAAAAATTTAAATGGTTGGGAAAGGCCATGGGATGTAGAAATATTTTTTTCACATTTTACTTCCTTGTAAAAAAAGGTAAATCAATAGGGATTTTCGTACGGATAAGTACCCAGTGAACGGTTTGTTTAGCTTTATATATTTTTCCGGGTGGGCGTTGTATTGGTTTTTCGGAAGTGTTAGACCTGTAAGAGAAAAATTTAAATGGTTGGGAAAGGCCATGGGATGTAGAAATATTTTTTTCACATTTTACTTCCTTGTAAAAACAGGTAAATCAATAGGGATTTTCGTACGGATAAGTACCCAGTGAACGGTTCGTTTAGCTTTATACATTGTTCCGGGTGGGCGTTGTATTGGTATTTCGGAAGTGTTAGACCTGTAAGAGAAAAATTTAAATGGCTGGGAAAGGCCATGGGATGTAGAAATATTTTTTTCACATTTTACTTCCTTGTAAAAACAGGTAAATCAATAGGGATTTTCGTACGGATAAGTACCCAGTGAACGGTTCGTTTAGCTTTATACATTGTTCCGGGTGGGCGTTGTATTGGTATTTCGGAAGTGTTAGACCTGTAAGAGAAAAATTTAAATGGCTGGGAAAGGCCATGGGATGTAGAAATATTTTTTTTACATTTTATTTCCTTGTAAAAACAGGTAAATCAATACGGATTTTCGTACGGATAAGTACCCAGTGAACGGTTCGTTTAGCTTTATATATTGTTCCGGGTGGGCGTTGTATTGGTTTTTCGGAAGTGTTAGACATGTAAGAGAAAAATTTAAATGGTTGGGAAAGGCCATGGGATGTAGAAATATTTTTTTCACATTTTATTTCCTTGTAAAAACAGGTAAATCAATAGGGATTTTCGTTCGGATAGGTACCCAGTGAACTGTTCGTTTAGCTTTATATATTGTTCCGGGTGGGCGTTGTATTGGTTTTTCGGACGTGTTAGACCTGTAAGAGAAAAATTTAAATGGTTGGGAAAGGCCATGGGATGTAGAAATATTTTTTTCACATTTTATTTCCTTGTAAAAACAGGTAAATCAATAGGGATTTTCGTACGGATAAGTACCCAGTGAACTGTTCGTTTAGCTTTATATATTGTTCCGGGTGGGCGTTGTATTGGTTTTTCGGAAGTGTTAGACCTGTAAGAGAAAAATTTAAATGGTTGGGAAAGGCCATGGGATGTAGAAATATTTTTTTCACATTTTACTTCCTTGTAAAAAAAGGTAAATCAATAGGGATTTTCGTACGGATAAGTACCCAGTGAACGGTTTGTTTAGCTTTATATATTTTTCCGGGTGGGCGTTGTATTGGTTTTTCGGAAGTGTTAGACCTGTAAGAGAAAAATTTAAATGGTTGGGAAAGGCCATGGGATGTAGAAATATTCTTTTCACATTTTATTTCCTTATAAAAACAGGTAAATCAATAGGGATTTTCATACGTATAAGTACCCAGTGAACGGTTCGTTTAGCTTTATATATTGTTCCGGGTGGGAGTTGTATTGGTTTTTTGTAGTGTTAGACATGTAAGAGAAATATTTAAATGGCTGGGAAAGGCCATGGGATGTAGAAATATTCTTTTCACATTTTATTTCCTTGTAAAAACAGGTAAATCAATAGGGATTTTCGTACGGATAAGTACCCAGTGAACGGTTTGTTTAGCTTCATATATTGTTCCGGGTGGGCGTTGTATTGGTTTTTCGGACGTGTTAGACCTGTAAGAGAAAAATTTAAATGGCTGGGAAAGGCCATGGGATGTAGAAATATTTTTTTCACATTTTACTTCCTTGTAAAAACAGGTAAATCAATAGGGCTTTTCGTACGGATAAGTACCCAGTGAACGGTTCGTTTAGCTTTATATATTGTTCCGGGTGGGCGTTGTATTGGTTTTTCGGAAGTGTTAGACATGTAAGAGAAAAATTTAAATGGTTGGGAAAGGCCATGGGATGTAGAAATATTTTTTTCACATTTTATTTCCTTGTAAAAACAGGTAAATCAATAGGGATTTTCGTACGGATAAGTACCCAGTGAACGGTTTGTTTAGCTTCATATATTGTTCCGGGTGGGCGTTGTATTGGTTTTTCGGACGTGTTAGACCTGTAAGAGAAAAATTTAAATGGCTGGGAAAGGCCATGGGATGTAGAAATATTTTTTTCACATTTTACTTCCTTGTAAAAACAGGTAAATCAATAGGGCTTTTCGTACGGATAAGTACCCAGTGAACTGTTCGTTTAGCTTTATACATTGTTCCGGGTGGGCGTTGTATTGGTTTTTCGGAAGCGTTAGACCTGTAAGAGAAAAATTTAAATGGCTGGGAAAGGCCATGGGATGTAGAAATATTTTTTTCACATTTTACTTCCTTGTAAAAACAGGTAAATCAATAGGGCTTTTCGTACGGATAAGTACCCAGTGAACTGTTCGTTTAGCTTTATATATTGTTCCGCGTGGGCGTTGTATTGGTTTTTCAGAAGTGTTGGACCTGTAAGAGAAAAATTTAAATGGTTGGGAAAGGCCATGGGATGTAGAAATATTCTTTTCACATTTTACTTCCTTGTAAAAACTTGTAAATCAATAGGGCTTTTCGTACGGAGAAGTACCCAGTGAACGGTTTGTTTAGCTTCATATATTGTTCCGGGTGGGCGTTGTATTGGTTTTTCGGACGTGTTAGACCTGTAAGAGAAAAATTTAAATGGCTGGGAAAGGCCATGGGATGTAGAAATATTTTTTTCACATTTTATTTCCTTGTAAAAACAGGTAAATCAATAGGGATTTTCGTACGGATAAGTACCCAGTGAACGGTTCGTTTAGCTTTATATATTGTTCCGGGTGGGCGTTGTATTGGTTTTTCGGAAGTGTTAGACATGTAAGAGAAAAATTTAAATGGTTGGGAAAGGCCATGGGATGTAGAAATATTCTTTTCACATTTTATTTCCTTATAAAAACAGGTAAATCAATAGGGATTTTCATACGTATAAGTACCCAGTGAACGGTTCGTTTAGCTTTATATATTGTTCCGGGTGGGAGTTGTATTGGTTTTTTGTAGTGTTAGACATGTAAGAGAAATATTTAAATGGCTGGGAAAGGCCATGGGATGTAGAAATATTCTTTTCACATTTTATTTCCTTGTAAAAACAGGTAAATCAATAGGGATTTTCGTACGGATAAGTACCCAGTGAACGGTTTGTTTAGCTTCATATATTGTTCCGGGTGGGCGTTGTATTGGTTTTTCGGACGTGTTAGACCTGTAAGAGAAAAATTTAAATGGCTGGGAAAGGCCATGGGATGTAGAAATATTTTTTTCACATTTTACTTCCTTGTAAAAACAGGTAAATCAATAGGGCTTTTCGTACGGATAAGTACCCAGTGAATGGTTCGTTTAGCTTTATATATTGTTCCGGGTGGGCGTTGTATTGGTTTTTCGGAAGTGTTAGACATGTAAGAGAAAAATTTAAATTGTTGGGAAAGGCCATGGGATGTAGAAATATTTTTTTCACATTTTATTTCCTTGTAAAAACAGGTAAATCAATAGGGATTTTCGTACGGATAAGTACCCAGTGAACGGTTTGTTTAGCTTCATATATTGTTCCGGGTGGGTGTTGTATTGGTTTTTCGGACGTGTTAGACCTGTAAGAGAAAAATTTAAATGGCTGGGAAAGGCCATGGGATGTAGAAATATTTTTTTCACATTTTATTTCCTTGTAAAAACAGGTAAATCAATAGGGATTTTCGTACGGATAAGTACCCAGTGAACGGTTCGTTTAGCTTTATATATTGTTCCGGGTGGGCGTTGTATTGGTTTTTCGGAAGTGTTAGACATGTAAGAGAAAAATTTAAATGGTTGGGAAAGGCCATGGGATGTAGAAATATTTTTTTCACATTTTATTTCCTTGTAAAAACAGGTAAATCAATAGGGATTTTCGTACGGATAAGTACCCAGTGAACGGTTCGTTTAGCTTTATACATTGTTCTGGGTGGCCGTTGTATTGGTTTTTCAGAAGTGTTAGACCTGTAAGAGAAAAATTTAAATGGTTGGGAATGGCCATGGGATGTAGAAATATTTTTTTCACATTTTATTTCCTTGTAAATACAGGTAAATCAATAGGGATTTTCGTACGGATAAGTACCCAGTGAACTGTTCGTTTAGCTTTATATATTGTTCCGGGTGGGCGTTGTATTGGTTTTTCGGAAGCGTTAGACCTGTAAGAGAAAAATTTAAATGGCTGGGAAAGGCCATGGGATGTAGAAATATTTTTTTCACATTTTACTTCCTTGTAAAAACAGGTAAATCAATAGGGCTTTTCGTACGGATAAGTACCCAGTGAACTGTTCGTTTAGCTTTATATATTGTTCCGCGTGGGCGTTGTATTGGTTTTTCAGAAGTGTTAGACCTGTAAGAGAAATATTTAAATGGTTGGGAAAGGCCATGGGATGTAGAAATATTTTTTTCACATTTTACTTCCTTGTAAAAACAGGTAAATCAATAGGGATTTTCATACGTATAAGTACCCAGTGAACGGTTCGTTTAGCTTTATATATTTTTCCGGGTGGGCGTTGTACTGGTTTTTCGGAAGTGTTAGACCTGTAAGAAAAAAATTTAAATGGTTGGGAAAGGCCATGGGATGTATAAATATTTTTTTCACATTTTACTTCCTTGTAAAAACAGGTAAATCAATAGGGATTTTCGTACGGATAAGTACCCAGTGAACGGTTCGTTTAGCTTTATATATTGTTCCGGGTGGGCGTTGTATTGGTTTTTCGGAAGTGTTAGACCTGTAAGAGAAAAATTTAAATGGTTGGGAAAGGCCATGGGATGTAGAAATATTTTTTTCACATTTTATTTCCTTGTAAAAACAGGAAAATGAATAGGGCTTTTCGTACGTATAAGTACCCAGTGAACGGTTCGTTTAGCTTTATACATTGTTCCGGGTGGGCGTTGTATTGGTTTTTCGGAAGTGTTAGACCTGTAAGAGAAAAATTTAAATGGCTGGGAAAGGCCATGGGATGTAGAAATATTTTTTTCACATTTTATTTCCTTGTAAATACAGGTGAATCAATAGGGATTTTCGTATCGATAAGTACCCAGTGAACGGTTCGTTTAGCTTTATATATTGTTCCGCGTGGGCGTTGTATTGGTTTTTCGGAAGTGTTAGACCTGTAAGAGAAAAATTTAAATGGCTGGGAAAGGCCATGGGATGGAGAAATATTTTTTTCACATTTTATTTCCTTGTAAATACAGGTAAATCAATAGGGATTTTCGTATGGATAAGTACCCAGTGAACGGTTCGTTTAGCTTTATATATTGTTCCGCGTGGGCGTTGTATTGGTTTTTCAGAAGTGTTGGACCTGTAAGAGAAAAATTTAAATGGCTGGGAAAGGCCATGGGATGTAGAAATATTTTTTTCACATTTTACTTCCTTGTAAAAACAGGTAAATCAATAGGGATTTTCGTAGGGATAAGAACCCAGTGAACGGTTCGTTTAGCTTTATATATTGTTCCGGGTGGGCGTTGTATTGGTTTTTCGGTACTGTTAGACCTGTAAGAGAAAAATTTAAATGGTTGGGAAAGGCCATGGGATGTAGAAATATTTTTTTCACATTTTATTTCCTTGTAAAAACAGGTAAATCAATAGGGATTTTAGTAGGGATAAGTACCCAGTGAACGGTTCGTTTAGCTTTATATATTGTTCCGGGTGGGCGTTGTATTGGTTTTTCAGAACTGTTAGACCTGTAAGAGATAAATTTAAATGGTTGGGAAAGGCCATGGGATGTAGAAATATTTTTTTCACATTTTATTTCCTTGTAAAAACTGGTAAATCAATAGGGATTTTCGTACGGATAAGTACCCAGTGAACTGTTCGTTTAGCTTTATACATTGTTCCGGGTGTGCGTTGTATTGGTTTTTCGGAAGTGTTAGACATGTAAGAGAAAAATTTAAATGGCTGGGAAAGGCCATGGGATGTAGAAATATTTTTTTCACATTTTATTTCCTTGTAAAAACAGGTAAATCAATAGGGATTTTCGTTCGGATAGGTACCCAGTGAACTGTTCGTTTAGCTTTATATATTGTTCCGGGTGGGCGTTGTATTGGTTTTTCAGAACTGTTAGACCTGTAAGAGATAAATTTAAATGGTTGGGAAAGGCCATGGGATGTAGAAATATTTTTTTCACATTTTATTTCCTTGTAAAAACAGGTAAATCAATAGGGATTTTCGTACGGATAAGTACCCAGTGAACTGTTCGTTTAGCTTTATATATTTTTCCGGGTGGGCGTTGTATTGGTTTTTCGGAAGTGTTAGACATGTAAGAGAAAAATTTAAATGGTTGGGAAAGGCCATGGGATGTAGAAATATTTTTTTCACATTTTATTTAATTGTAAAAACAGGTAAATCAATAGGGATTTTCGTACGGATAAGTACCCAGTGAACAGTTTGTTTAGCTTTATATATTGTTCCGGGTGGGCGTTGTATTGCTTTTTCGGAAGTGTTAGACATGTAAGAGAAAAATTTAAATGGTTGGGAAAGGCCATGGGATGTAGAAATATTCTTTTCACATTTTATTTCCTTATAAAAACAGGTAAATCAATAGGGATTTTCATACGTATAAGTACCCAGTGAACGGTTCATTTAGCTTTATATATTGTTCCGGGTGGGAGTTGTATTGGTTTTTTGTAGTGTTAGACATGTAAGAGAAATATTTAAATGGCTGGGAAAGGCCATGGGATGTAGAAATATTCTTTTCACATTTTATTTCCTTGTAAAAACAGGTAAATCAATAGGGATTTTCGTACGGATAAGTACCCAGTGAACGCTTTGTTTAGCTTCATATATTGTTCCGGGTGGGCGTTGTATTGGTTTTTCGGACGTGTTAGACCTGTAAGAGAAAAATTTAAATGGCTGGGAAAGGCCATGGGATGTAGAAATATTTTTTTCACATTTTACTTCCTTGTAAAAACAGGTAAATCAATAGGGCTTTTCGTACGGATAAGTACCCAGTGAACGGTTCGTTTAGCTTTATATATTGTTCCGGGTGGGCGTTGTATTGGTTTTTCGGAAGCGTTAGACCTGTAAGAGAAAAATTTAAATGGCTGGGAAAGGCCATGGGATGTAGAAATATTTTTTTCACATTTTATTTCCTTGTAAAAACAGGTAAATCAATAGGGATTTTCGTTCGGATAGGTACCCAGTGAACTGTTCGTTTAGCTTTATATATTGTTCCGGGTGGGCGTTGTATTGGTTTTTCAGAACTGTTAGACCTGTAAGAGATAAATTTAAATGGTTGGGAAAGGCCATGGGATGTAGAAATATTTTTTTCACATTTTATTTCCTTGTAAAAACAGGTAAATCAATAGGGATTTTCGTACGGATAAGTACCCAGTGAACTGTTCGTTTAGCTTTATATATTTTTCCGGGTGGGCGTTGTATTGGTTTTTCGGAAGTGTTAGACATGTAAGAGAAAAATTTAAATGGTTGGGAAAGGCCATGGGATGTAGAAATATTTTTTTCACATTTTATTTAATTGTAAAAACAGGTAAATCAATAGGGATTTTCGTACGGATAAGTACCCAGTGAACAGTTTGTTTAGCTTTATATATTGTTCCGGGTGGGCGTTGTATTGCTTTTTCGGAAGTGTTAGACATGTAAGAGAAAAATTTAAATGGTTGGGAAAGGCCATGGGATGTAGAAATATTCTTTTCACATTTTATTTCCTTATAAAAACAGGTAAATCAATAGGGATTTTCATACGTATAAGTACCCAGTGAACGGTTCATTTAGCTTTATATATTGTTCCGGGTGGGAGTTGTATTGGTTTTTTGTAGTGTTAGACATGTAAGAGAAATATTTAAATGGCTGGGAAAGGCCATGGGATGTAGAAATATTCTTTTCACATTTTATTTCCTTGTAAAAACAGGTAAATCAATAGGGATTTTCGTACGGATAAGTACCCAGTGAACGGTTTGTTTAGCTTCATATATTGTTCCGGGTGGGCGTTGTATTGGTTTTTCGGACGTGTTAGACCTGTAAGATAAAAATTTAAATGGCTGGGAAAGGCCATGGGATGTAGAAATATTTTTTTCACATTTTACTTCCTTGTAAAAACAGGTAAATCAATAGGGCTTTTCGTACGGATAAGTACCCAGTGAACGGTTCGTTTAGCTTTATATATTGTTCCGGGTGGGCGTTGTATTGGTTTTTCGGAAGTGTTAGACATGTAAGAGAAAAATTTAAATGGTTGGGAAAGGCCATGGGATGTAGAAATATTTTTTTCACATTTTATTTCCTTGTAAAAACAGGTAAATCAATAGGGATTTTCGTACGGATAAGTACCCAGTGAACGGTTTGTTTAGCTTCATATATTGTTCCGGGTGGGCGTTGTATTGGTTTTTCGGACGTGTTAGACCTGTAAGAGAAAAATTTAAATGGCTGGGAAAGGCCATGGGATGTAGAAATATTTTTTTCACATTTTACTTCCTTGTAAAAACAGGTAAATCAATAGGGCTTTTCGTACGGATAAGTACCCAGTGAACTGTTCGTTTAGCTTTATACATTGTTCCGGGTGGGCGTTGTATTGGTTTTTCGGAAGCGTTAGACCTGTAAGAGAAAAATTTAAATGGCTGGGAAAGGCCATGGGATGTAGAAATATTTTTTTCACATTTTACTTCCTTGTAAAAACAGGTAAATCAATAGGGCTTTTCGTACGGATAAGTACCCAGTGAACTGTTCGTTTAGCTTTATATATTGTTCCGCGTGGGCGTTGTATTGGTTTTTCAGAAGTGTTGGACCTGTAAGAGAAAAATTTAAATGGTTGGGAAAGGCCATGGGATGTAGAAATATTCTTTTCACATTTTACTTCCTTGTAAAAACAGGTAAATCAATAGGGATTTTCGTACGGATAAGTACCCAGTGAACGGTTCGTTTAGCTTTATACATTGTTCTGGGTGGCCGTTGTATTGGTTTTTCAGAAGTGTTAGACCTGTAAGAGAAAAATTTAAATGGTTGGGAATGGCCATGGGATGTAGAAATATTTTTTTCACATTTTATTTCCTTGTAAATACAGGTAAATCAATAGGGATTTTCGTACGGATAAGTACCCAGTGAACTGTTCGTTTAGCTTTATATATTGTTCCGGGTGGGCGTTGTATTGGTTTTTCGGAAGCGTTAGACCTGTAAGAGAAAAATTTAAATGGCTGGGAAAGGCCATGGGATGTAGAAATATTTTTTTCACATTTTACTTCCTTGTAAAAACAGGTAAATCAATAGGGCTTTTCGTACGGATAAGTACCCAGTGAACTGTTCGTTTAGCTTTATATATTGTTCCGCGTGGGCGTTGTATTGGTTTTTCAGAAGTGTTAGACCTGTAAGAGAAATGTTTAAATGGTTGGGAAAGGCCATGGGATGTATAAATATTTTTTTCACATTTTACTTCCTTGTAAAAACAGGTAAATCAATAGGGATTTTCGTACGGATAAGTACCCAGTGAACGGTTCGTTTAGCTTTATATATTGTTGCGGGTGGGCGTTGTATTGGTTTTTCGGAAGTGTTAGACCTGTAAGAGAAAAATTTAAATGGTTGGGAAAGGCCATGGGATGTAGAAATATTTTTTTCACATTTTATTTCCTTGTAAAAACAGGAAAATGAATAGGGCTTTTCGTACGTATAAGTACCCAGTGAACGGTTCGTTTAGCTTTATACATTGTTCCGGGTGGGCGTTGTATTGGTTTTTCGGAAGTGTTAGACCTGTAAGAGAAAAATTTAAATGGCTGGGAAAGGCCATGGGATGTAGAAATATTTTTTTCACATTTTATTTCCTTGTAAATACAGGTAAATCTATAGGGATTTTCGTATGGATAAGTACCCAGTGAACGGTTCGTTTAGCTTTATATATTGTTCCGCGTGGGCGTTGTATTGGTTTTTCGGAAGTGTTAGACCTGTAAGAGAAAAATTTAAATGGCTGGGAAAGGCCATGGGATGTAGAAATATTTTTTTCACATTTTATTTCCTTGTAAATACAGGTAAATCAATAGGGATTTTCGTATGGATAAGTACCCAGTGAACGGTTCGTTTAGCTTTATATATTGTTCCGCGTGGGCGTTGTATTGGTTTATCAGAAGTGTTGGACCTGTAAGAGAAAAATTTAAATGGCTGGGAAAGGCCATGGGATGTAGAAATATTTTTTTCACATTTTACTTCCTTGTAAAAACAGGTAAATCAATAGGGATTTTCGTAGGGATAAGAACCCAGTGAACGGTTCGTTTAGCTTTATATATTGTTCCGGGTGGGCGTTGTATTGGTTTTTCGGTACTGTTAGACCTGTAAGAGAAAAATTTAAATGGTTGGGAAAGGCCATGGGATGTAGAAATATTTTTTTCACATTTTATTTCCTTGTAAAAACAGGTAAATCAATAGGGATTTTAGTAGGGATAAGTACCCAGTGAACGGTTCGTTTAGCTTTATATATTGTTCCGGGTGGGCGTTGTATTGGTTTTTCAGAACTGTTAGACCTGTAAGAGATAAATTTAAATGGTTGGGAAAGGCCATGGGATGTAGAAATATTTTTTTCACATTTTATTTCCTTGTAAAAACAGGTAAATCAATAGGGATTTTCGTACGGATAAGTACCCAGTGAACTGTTCGTTTAGCTTTATACATTGTTCCGGGTGGGAGTTGTATTGGTTTTTTGTAGTGTTAGACATGTAAGAGAAATATTTAAATGGCTGGGAAAGGCCATGGGATGTAGAAATATTCTTTTCACATTTTATTTCCTTGTAAAAACAGGTAAATCAATAGGGATTTTCGTACGGATAAGTACCCAGTGAACGGTTTGTTTAGCTTCATATATTGTTCCGGGTGGGCGTTGTATTGGTTTTTCGGACGTGTTAGACCTGTAAGAGAAAAATTTAAATGGCTGGGAAAGGCCATGGGATGTAGAAATATTTTTTTCACATTTTACTTCCTTGTAAAAACAGGTAAATCAATAGGGCTTTTCGTATGGATAAGTACCCAGTGAACGGTTCGTTTAGCTTTATATATTGTTCCGGGTGGGCGTTGTATTGGTTTTTCGGAAGTGTTAGACATGTAAGAGAAAAATTTAAATGGTTGGGAAAGGCCATGGGATGTAGAAATATTTTTTTCACATTTTATTTCCTTGTAAAAACAGGTAAATCAATAGGGATTTTCGTACGGATAAGTACCCAGTGAACGGTTTGTTTAGCTTCATATATTGTTCCGGGTGGGCGTTGTATTGGTTTTTCGGACGTGTTAGACCTGTAAGAGAAAAATTTAAATGGCTGGGAAAGGCCATGGGATGTAGAAATATTTTTTTCACATTTTACTTCCTTGTAAAAACAGGTAAATCAATAGGGCTTTTCGTACGGATAAGTACCCAGTGAACTGTTCGTTTAGCTTTATACATTGTTCCGGGTGGGCGTTGTATTGGTTTTTCGGAAGCGTTAGACCTGTAAGAGAAAAATTTAAATGGCTGGGAAAGGCCATGGGATGTAGAAATATTTTTTTCACATTTTACTTCCTTGTAAAAACAGGTAAATCAATAGGGCTTTTCGTACGGATAAGTACCCAGTGAACTGTTCGTTTAGCTTTATATATTGTTCCGCGTGGGCGTTGTATTGGTTTTTCAGAAGTGTTGGACCTGTAAGAGAAAAATTTAAATGGTTGGGAAAGGCCATGGGATGTAGAAATATTCTTTTCACATTTTACTTCCTTGTAAAAACAGGTAAATCAATAGGGATTTTCGTACGGATAAGTACCCAGTGAACGGTTTGTTTAGCTTTATACATTGTTCTGGGTGGCCGTTGTATTGGTTTTTCAGAAGTGTTAGACCTGTAAGAGAAAAATTTAAATGGTTGGGAATGGCCATGGGATGTAGAAATATTTTTTTCACATTTTATTTCCTTGTAAATACAGGTAAATCAATAGGGATTTTCGTACGGATAAGTACCCAGTGAACTGTTCGTTTAGCTTTATATATTGTTCCGGGTGGGCGTTGTATTGGTTTTTCGGAAGCGTTAGACCTGTAAGAGAAAAATTTAAATGGCTGGGAAAGGCCATGGGATGTAGAAATATTTTTTTCACATTTTACTTCCTTGTAAAAACAGGTAAATCAATAGGGCTTTTCGTACGGATAAGTACCCAGTGAACTGTTCGTTTAGCTTTATATATTGTTCCGCGTGGGCGTTGTATTGGTTTTTCAGAAGTGTTAGACCTGTAAGAGAAATGTTTAAATGGTTGGGAAAGGCCATGGGATGTAGAAATATTTTTTTCACATTTTACTTCCTTGTAAAAACAGGTAAATCAATAGGGATTTTCATACGTATAAGTACCCAGTGAACGGTTCGTTTAGCTTTATATATTTTTCCGGGTGGGCGTTGTACTGGTTTTTCGGAAGTGTTAGACCTGTAAGAAAAAAATTTAAATGGTTGGGAAAGGCCATGGGATGTATAAATATTTTTTTCACATTTTACTTCCTTGTAAAAACAGGTAAATCAATAGGGATTTTCGTACGGATAAGTACCCAGTGAACGGTTCGTTTAGCTTTATATATTGTTGCGGGTGGGCGTTGTATTGGTTTTTCGGAAGTGTTAGACCTGTAAGAGAAAAATTTAAATGGTTGGGAAAGGCCATGGGATGTAGAAATATTTTTTTCACATTTTATTTCCTTGTAAAAACAGGAAAATGAATAGGGCTTTTCGTACGTATAAGTACCCAGTGAACGGTTCGTTTAGCTTTATACATTGTTCCGGGTGGGCGTTGTATTGGTTTTTCGGAAGTGTTAGACCTGTAAGAGAAAAATTTAAATGGCTGGGAAAGGCCATGGGATGTAGAAATATTTTTTTCCCATTTTATTTCCTTGTAAATACAGGTAAATCTATAGGGATTTTCGTATGGATAAGTACCCAGTGAACGGTTCGTTTAGCTTTATATATTGTTCCGCGTGGGCGTTGTATTGGTTTTTCGGAAGTGTTAGACCTGTAAGAGAAAAATTTAAATGGCTGGGAAAGGCCATGGGATGTAGAAATATTTTTTTCACATTTTATTTCCTTGTAAATACAGGTAAATCAATAGGGATTTTCGTATGGATAAGTACCCAGTGAACGGTTCGTTTAGCTTTATATATTGTTCCGCGTGGGCGTTGTATTGGTTTATCAGAAGTGTTGGACCTGTAAGAGAAAAATTTAAATGGCTGGGAAAGGCCATGGGATGTAGAAATATTTTTTTCACATTTTACTTCCTTGTAAAAACAGGTAAATCAATAGGGATTTTCGTAGGGATAAGAACCCAGTGAACGGTTCGTTTAGCTTTATATATTGTTCCGGGTGGGCGTTGTATTGGTTTTTCGGTACTGTTAGACCTGTAAGAGAAAAATTTAAATGGTTGGGAAAGGCCATGGGATGTAGAAATATTTTTTTCACATTTTATTTCCTTGTAAAAACAGGTAAATCAATAGGGATTTTAGTAGGGATAAGTACCCAGTGAACGGTTCGTTTAGCTTTATATATAGTTCCGGGTGGGCGTTGTATTGGTTTCTCAGAACTGTTAGACCTGTAAGAGATAAATTTAAATGGTTGGGAAAGGCCATGGGATGTAGAAATATTTTTTTCACATTTTATTTCCTTGTAAAAACAGGTAAATCAATAGGGATTTTCGTACGGATAAGTACCCAGTGAACTGTTCGTTTAGCTTTATACATTGTTCCGGGTGGGCGTTGTATTGGTTTTTCGGAAGTGTTAGACATGTAAGAGAAAAATTTAAATGGTTGGGAAAGGCCATGGGATGTAGAAATATTTTTTTCACATTTTATTTAATTGTAAAAACAGGTAAATCAATAGGGATTTTGGTACGGATAAGTACCCAGTGAACTGTTCGTTTAGCTTTATATATTGTTCCGGGTGGGCGTTGTATTGCTTTTTCGGAAGTGTTAGTCATGTAAGAGAAAAATTTAAATGGTTGGGAAAGGCCATGGGATGTAGAAATATTTTTTTCACATTTTATTTAATTGTAAAAACAGGTAAATCAATAGGGATTTTCGTACGGATAAGTACCCAGTGAACTGTTCGTTTAGCTTTATATATTGTTCCGGGTGGGCGTTGTATTGGTTTTTCGGAAGTGTTAGACCTGTAAGAGAAAAATTTAAATGGCTGGTAAAGGCCATGGGATGTAGAAATTTTTTTTTCACATTTTACTTCCTTGTAAAAATAGGTAAATCAATAGGTCTATTCGCACGGATAAGTACCCAGTGAACGGTTCGTTTAGCTTTATATATTGTTCCGGGTGGGCGTTGTATTGGTTTTTCGGAAGTGTTAGACATGTAAGAGAAAAATTTAAATGGTTGGGAAAGGCCATGGGATGTAGAAATATTTTTTTCACATTTTATTTCCTTGTAAAAACAGGTAAATCAATAGGGATTTTCGTACGGATAAGTACCCAGTGAACGGTTCGTTTAGCTTTATATATTGTTCCGGGTGGGCGTTGTATTGGTTTTTCGGAAGTGTTAGACCTGTAAGAGAAAAATTTAAATGGTTGGGAAAGGCCATGGGATGTAGAAATATTTTTTTCACATTTAATTTCCTTGTAAAAACAGGAAAATCAATAGGGATTTTTGTACGGATAAGTACCCAGTGAACGGTTCGTTTAGCTTAATATATTGTTCCGGGTGGGAGTTGTATTGGTTTTTCGGTAGTGTTAGACCTGTAAGATAAAAATTTAAATGGTTGGGAAAGGCCATGGGATGTAGAAATATTTTTTTCACATTTTATTTCCTTGTAAAAACAGGTAAATCAATAGGGATTTTCGTACGGATAAGTACCCAGTGAACGGTTCGTTTAGCTTTATACATTGTTCCGGGTGGGCGTTGTATTGGTTTTTCGGAAGTGTTAGACCTGTAAGAGAAAAATTTAAATGGCTGGGAAAGGCCATGGGATGTAGAAATATTTTTTTCACATTTTATTTCCTTGTAAAAACAGGTAAATCAATAGGGATTTTCGTACGGATAAGTACCCAGTGAACGGTTCGTTTAGCTTTATATATTTTTCCGGGTGGGCGTTGTATTGGTTTTTCGGACGTGTTAGACCTGTAAGAGAAAAATTTAAATGGCTGGGAAAGGCCATGGGATGTAGAAATATTTTTTTCACATTTTACTTCCTTGTAAAAACAGGTAAATCAATAGGGCTTTTCGCACGGATAAGTACCCAGTGAACGGTTCGTTTAGCTTTATACATTGTTCCGGGTGGGCGTTGTATTGGTTTTTCGGAAGTGTTAGACATGTAAGAGAAAAATTTAAATGGCTGGGAAAGGCCATGGGATGTAGAAATATTTTTTTCACATTTTATTTCCTTGTAAAAACAGGTAAATCAATAGGGATTTTCGTTCGGATAGGTACCCAGTGAACGGTTCGTTTAGCTTTATATATTGTTCCGGGTGGGCGTTGTATTGGTTTTCGGAAGTGTTAGACCGGTAAGAGAAAAATTTAAATGGTTGGGAAAGGCCATGGGATGTAGAAATATTTTTTTCACATTTTATTTCCTTGTAAAAACAGGTAAATCAATAGGGATTTTCGTATGGATTAGTACCCAGTAAACGGTTCGTTTAGCTGCATATATTTTTCCTGGTGGGTGTTGTATTGGTTTTTCGCAACTGTTAGACCTGTAAGAGAAAAATTTAAATGGTTGGGAAAGGACATGGGATGTAGAAAATTTTTTTTCACATTTTACTTCCTTGTAAAAACAGGTAAATCAATAGGGCTTTTCGTACGGATAAGTACCCAGTGAACTGTTCGTTTAGCTTTATACATTGTTCCGGGTGGGCGTTGTATTGGTTTTTCGGAAGTGTTAGACCTGTAAGAGAAAAATTTAAATGGCTGGGAAAGGCCATGGGATGTAGAAATATTTTTTTCACATTTTACTTCCTTGTAAAAACAGGTAAATCAATAGGGATTTTCGTACGGATAAGTACCCAGTGAACTGTTCGTTTAGCTTTATATATTGTTCCGGGTGGGCGTTGTATTGGTTTTTCGGAAGTGTTAGACCTGTAAGAGAAAAATTTAAATGGTTGGGAAAGGCCATGGGATGTAGAAATATTTTTTTCACATTTTATTTAATTGTAAAAACAGGTAAATCAATAGGGATTTTCGTACGGATAAGTACCCAGTGAACAGTTCGTTTAGCTTTATATATTGTTCCGGGTGGGCGTTGTATTGCTTTTTCGGAAGTGTTAGACATGTAAGAGAAAAATTTAAATGGTTTGGAAAGGCCATGGGATGTAGAAATATTTTTTTCACATTTTATTTCCTTGTAAAAACAGGTAAATCAATAGGGATTTTCGTACGGATAAGTACCCAGTGAACGGTTCGTTTAGCTTTATATATTGTTCCGGGTGGGCGTTGTATTGGTTTTTCGGAAGTGTTAGACATGTAAGAGAAAAATTTAAATGGTTGGGAAAGGCCATGGGATGTAGAAATATTTTTTTCACATTTTATTTCCTTGTAAAAACAGGTAAATCAATAGGGATTTTCGTTCGGATAGGTACCCAGTGAACTGTTCGTTTAGCTTTATATATTGTTCCGGGTGGGCGTTGTATTGGTTTTTCAGAACTGTTAGACCTGTAAGAGATAAATTTAAATGGTTGGGAAAGGCCATGGGATGTAGAAATATTTTTTTCACATTTTATTTCCTTGTAAAAACAGGTAAATCAATAGGGATTTTCGTACGGATAAGTACCCAGTGAACTGTTCGTTTAGCTTTATATATTTTTCCGGGTGGGCGTTGTACTGGTTTTTCGGAAGTGTTAGACATGTAAGAGAAAAATTTAAATGGTTGGGAAAGGCCATGGGATGTAGAAATATTTTTTTCACATTTTATTTAATTATAAAAACAGGTAAATCAATAGGGATTTTCGTACGGATAAGTACCCAGTGAACAGTTCGTTTAGCTTTATATATTGTTCCGGGTGGGCGTTGTATTGCTTTTTCGGAAGTGTTAGACATGTAAGAGAAAAATTTAAATGGTTGGGAAAGGCCATGGGATGTAGAAATATTCTTTTCACATTTTATTTCCTTATAAAAACAGGTAAATCAATAGGGATTTTCATACGTATAAGTACCCAGTGAACGGTTCATTTAGCTTTATATATTGTTCCGGGTGGGAGTTGTATTGGTTTTTTGTAGTGTTAGACATGTAAGAGAAATATTTAAGTGGTTGGGAAAGGCCATGGGATGTAGAAATATTCTTTTCACATTTTATTTCCTTGTAAAAACAGGTAAATCAATAGGGATTTTCATACGAATAAGTACCCAGTGAACGGTTTGTTTAGCTTCATATATTGTTCCAGGTGGGCGTTGTATTGGTTTTTCGGAAGCGTTAGACCTGTAAGAGAAAAATTTAAATGGTTGGGAAAGGCCATGGGATGTAGAAATATTTTTTTCACATTTTATTTCCTTGTAAATACAGGTAAATCAATAGGGATTTTCGTATGGATAAGTACCCAGTTTACGGTTCGTTTAGCTTTATATATTGTTCCGCGTGGGCGTTGTATTGGTTTTTCAGAAGTGTTGGACCTGTAAGAGAAAAGTTTAAATGGTTGGGAAAGGCCATGGGATGTAGAAATATTTTTTTCACATTTTATTTAATTGTAAAAACAGGTAAATCAATAGGGATTTTCGTACGGATAAGTACCCAGTGAACTGTTCGTTTAGCTTTATATATTGTTCCGGGTGGGCGTTGTATTGCTTTTTCGGAAGTGTTAGTCATGTAAGAGAAAAATTTAAATGGTTGGGAAAGGCCATGGGATGTAGAAATATTTTTTTCACATTTTATTTAATTGTAAAAACAGGTAAATCAATAGGGATTTTCGTACGGATAAGTACCCAGTGAACTGTTCGTTTAGCTTTATATATTGTTCCGGGTGGGCGTTGTATTGGTTTTTCGGAAGTGTTAGACCTGTAAGAGAAAAATTTAAATGGCTGGTAAAGGCCATGGGATGTAGAAATTTTTTTTTCACATTTTACTTCCTTGTAAAAATAGGTAAATCAATAGGTCTATTCGCACGGATAAGTACCCAGTGAACGGTTCGTTTAGCTTTATATATTGTTCCGGGTGGGCGTTGTATTGGTTTTTCGGAAGTGTTAGACATGTAAGAGAAAAATTTAAATGGTTGGGAAAGGCCATGGGATGTAGAAATATTTTTTTCACATTTTATTTCCTTGTAAAAACAGGTAAATCAATAGGGATTTTCGTACGGATAAGTACCCAGTGAACGGTTCGTTTAGCTTTATATATTGTTCCGGGTGGGCGTTGTATTGGTTTTTAGGAAGTGTTAGACCTGTAAGAGAAAAATTTAAATGGTTGGGAAAGGCCATGGGATGTAGAAATATTTTTTTCACATTTAATTTCCTTGTAAAAACAGGAAAATCAATAGGGATTTTTGTACGGATAAGTACCCAGTGAACGGTTGGTTTAGCTTAATATATTGTTCCGGGTGGGAGTTGTATTGGTTTTTCGGTAGTGTTAGACCTGTAAGATAAAAATTTAAATGGTTGGGAAAGGCCATGGGATGTAGAAATATTTTTTTCACATTTTATTTCCTTGTAAAAACAGGTAAATCAATAGGGATTTTCGTACGGATAAGTACCCAGTGAACGGTTCGTTTAGCTTTATACATTGTTCCGGGTGGGCGTTGTATTGGTTTTTCGGAAGTGTTAGACCTGTAAGAGAAAAATTTAAATGGCTGGGAAAGGCCATGGGATGTAGAAATATTTTTTTCACATTTTATTTCCTTGTAAAAACAGGTAAATCAATAGGGATTTTCGTACGGATAAGTACCCAGTGAACGGTTCGTTTAGCTTTATATATTTTTCCAGGTGGGCGTTGTATTGGTTTTTCGGACGTGTTAGACCTGTAAGAGAAAAATTTAAATGGCTGGGAAAGGCCATGGGATGTAGAAATATTTTTTTCACATTTTACTTCCTTGTAAAAACAGGTAAATCAATAGGGCTTTTCGCACGGATAAGTACCCAGTGAACGGTTCGTTTAGCTTTATACATTGTTCCGGGTGGGCGTTGTATTGGTTTTTCGGAAGTGTTAGACATGTAAGAGAAAAATTTAAATGGCTGGGAAAGGCCATGGGATGTAGAAATATTTTTTTCACATTTAATTTCCTTGTAAAAACAGGAAAATCAATAGGGATTTTTGTACGGGTAAGTACCCAGTTAACGGTTGGTTTAGCTTAATATATTGTTCCGGGTGGGAGTTGTATTGGTTTTTCGGTAGTGTTAGACCTGTAAGATAAAAATTTAAATGGTTGGGAAAGGCCATGGGATGTAGAAATATTTTTTTCACATTTTATTTCCTTGTAAAAACAGGTAAATCAATAGGGATTTTCGTACGGATAAGTACCCAGTGAACGGTTCGTTTAGCTTTATACATTGTTCCGGGTGGGCGTTGTATTGGTTTTTCGGAAGTGTTAGACCTGTAAGAGAAAAATTTAAATGGCTGGGAAAGGCCATGGGATGTAGAAATATTTTTTTCACATTTTATTTCCTTGTAAAAACAGGTAAATCAATAGGGATTTTCGTACGGATAAGTACCCAGTGAACGGTTCGTTTAGCTTTATATATTTTTCCAGGTGGGCGTTGTATTGGTTTTTCGGACGTGTTAGACCTGTAAGAGAAAAATTTAAATGGCTGGGAAAGGCCATGGGATGTAGAAATATTTTTTTCACATTTTACTTCCTTGTAAAAACAGGTAAATCAATAGGGCTTTTCGCACGGATAAGTACCCAGTGAACGGTTCGTTTAGCTTTATACATTGTTCCGGGTGGGCGTTGTATTGGTTTTTCGGAAGTGTTAGACATGTAAGAGAAAAATTTAAATGGCTGGGAAAGGCCATGGGATGTAGAAATATTTTTTTCACATTTTATTTCCTTGTAAAAACAGGTAAATCAATAGGGATTTTCGTTCGGATAGGTACCCAGTGAACGGTTCGTTTAGCTTTATATATTGTTCCGGGTGGGCGTTGTATTGGTTTTCGGAAGTGTTAGACCGGTAAGAGAAAAATTTAAATGGTTGGGAAAGGCCATGGGATGTAGAAATATTTTTTTCACATTTTATTTCCTTGTAAAAACAGGTAAATCAATAGGGATTTTCGTATGGATTAGTACCCAGTAAACGGTTCGTTTAGCTGCATATATTTTTCCTGGTGGGTGTTGTATTGGTTTTTCGCAACTGTTAGACCTGTAAGAGAAAAATTTAAATGGTTGGGAAAGGACATGGGATGTAGAAAATTTTTTTTCACATTTTACTTCCTTGTAAAAACAGGTAAATCAATAGGGCTTTTCGTACGGATAAGTACCCAGTGAACTGTTCGTTTAGCTTTATACATTGTTCCGGGTGGGCGTTGTATTGGTTTTTCGGAAGTGTTAGACCTGTAAGAGAAAAATTTAAATGGCTGGGAAAGGCCATGGGATGTAGAAATATTTTTTTCACATTTTACTTCCTTGTAAAAACAGGTAAATCAATAGGGATTTTCGTACGGATAAGTACCCAGTGAACTGTTCGTTTAGCTTTATATATTGTTCCAGGTGGGCGTTGTATTGGTTTTTCGGAAGTGTTAGACCTGTAAGAGAAAAATTTAAATGGTTGGGAAAGGCCATGGGATGTAGAAATATTTTTTTCACATTTTATTTAATTGTAAAAACAGGTAAATCAATAGGGATTTTCGTACGGATAAGTACCCAGTGAACAGTTCGTTTAGCTTTATATATTGTTCCGGGTGGGCGTTGTATTGCTTTTTCGGAAGTGTTAGACATGTAAGAGAAAAATTTAAATGGTTTGGAAAGGCCATGGGATGTAGAAATATTTTTTTCACATTTTATTTCCTTGTAAAAACAGGTAAATCAATAGGGATTTTCGTACGGATAAGTACCCAGTGAACGGTTCGTTTAGCTTTATATATTGTTCCGGGTGGGCGTTGTATTGGTTTTTCGGAAGTGTTAGACATGTAAGAGAAAAATTTAAATGGTTGGGAAAGGCCATGGGATGTAGAAATATTTTTTTCACATTTTATTTCCTTGTAAAAACAGGTAAATCAATAGGGATTTTCGTTCGGATAGGTACCCAGTGAACTGTTCGTTTAGCTTTATATATTGTTCCGGGTGGGCGTTGTATTGGTTTTTCAGAACTGTTAGACCTGTAAGAGATAAATTTAAATGGTTGGGAAAGGCCATGGGATGTAGAAATATTTTTTTCACATTTTATTTCCTTGTAAAAACAGGTAAATCAATAGGGATTTTCGTACGGATAAGTACCCAGTGAACTGTTCGTTTAGCTTTATACATTGTTCCGGGTGGGCGTTGTATTGGTTTTTCGGAAGTGTTAGACCTGTAAGAGATAAATTTAAATGGTTGGGAAAGGCCATGGGATGTAGAAATATTTTTTTCACATTTTATTTCCTTGTAAAAACAGGTAAATCAATAGGGATTTTCGTACGGATAAGTACCCAGTGAACGGTTCGTTTAGCTTTATATATTGTTCCGGGTGGGCGTTGTATTGGTTTTTCGGAAGTGTTAGACATGTAAGAGAAAAATTTAAATGGTTGGGAAAGGCCATGGGATGTAGAAATATTTTTTTCACATTTTATTTCCTTGTAAAAACAGGTAAATCAATAGGGATTTTCGTTCGGATAGGTACCCAGTGAACTGTTCGTTTAGCTTTATATATTGTTCCGGCTGGGCGTTGTATTGGTTTTTCAGAACTGTTAGACCTGTAAGAGATAAATTTAAATGGTTGGGAAAGGCCATGGGATGTAGAAATATTTTTTTCACATTTTATTTCCTTGTAAAAACAGGTAAATCAATAGGGCTTTTCGTACGGATAAGTACCCAGTGAACTGTTCGTTTAGCTTTATACATTGTTCCGGGTGGGCGTTGTATTGGTTTTTCGGAAGTGTTAGACCTGTAAGAGAAAAATTTAAATGGCTGGGAAAGGCCATGGGATGTAGAAATATTTTTTTCACATTTTACTTCCTTGTAAAAACAGGTAAATCAATAGGGATTTTCGTACGGATAAGTACCCAGTGAACTGTTCGTTTAGCTTTATATATTGTTCCGGGTGGGCGTTGTATTGGTTTTTCAGAAGTGTTAGACCTGTAAGAGAAAAATTTAAATGGTTGGGAAAGGCCATGGGATGTAGAAATATTTTTTTCACATTTTATTTAATTGTAAAAACAGGTAAATCAATAGGGATTTTCGTACGGATAAGTACCCAGTGAACAGTTCGTTTAGCTTTATATATTGTTCCGGGTGGGCGTTGTATTGCTTTTTCGGAAGTGTTAGACATGTAAGAGAAAAATTTAAATGGTTTGGAAAGGCCATGGGATGTAGAAATATTTTTTTCACATTTTATTTCCTTGTAAAAACAGGTAAATCAATAGGGATTTTCGTACGGATAAGTACCCAGTGAACGGTTCGTTTAGCTTTATATATTGTTCCGGGTGGGCGTTGTATTGGTTTTTCGGAAGTGTTAGACATGTAAGAGAAAAATTTAAATGGTTGGGAAAGGCCATGGGATGTAGAAATATTTTTTTCACATTTTATTTCCTTGTAAAAACAGGTAAATCAATAGGGATTTTCGTTCGGATAGGTACCCAGTGAACTGTTCGTTTAGCTTTATATATTGTTCCGGGTGGGCGTTGTATTGGTTTTTCAGAACTGTTAGACCTGTAAGAGATAAATTTAAATGGTTGGGAAAGGCCATGGGATGTAGAAATATTTTTTTCACATTTTATTTCCTTGTAAAAACAGGTAAATCAATAGGGATTTTCGTACGGATAAGTACCCAGTGAACTGTTCGTTTAGCTTTATATATTTTTCCGGGTGGGCGTTGTATTGGTTTTTCGGAAGTGTTAGACATGTAAGAGAAAAATTTAAATGGTTGGGAAAGGCCATGGGATGTAGAAATATTTTTTTCACATTTTATTTAATTGTAAAAACAGGTAAATCAATAGGGATTTTCGTACGGATAAGTACCCAGTGAACAGTTCGTTTAGCTTTATATATTGTTCCGGGTGGGCGTTGTATTGCTTTTTCGGAAGTGTTAGACATGTAAGAGAAAAATTTAAATGGTTGGGAAAGGCCATGGGATGTAGAAATATTCTTTTCACATTTTATTTCCTTATAAAAACAGGTAAATCAATAGGGATTTTCATACGTATAAGTACCCAGTGAACGGTTCATTTAGCTTTATATATTGTTCCGGGTGGGAGTTGTATTGGTTTTTTGTAGTGTTAGACATGTAAGAGAAATATTTAAGTGGTTGGGAAAGGCCATGGGATGTAGAAATATTCTTTTCACATTTTATTTCCTTGTAAAAACAGGTAAATCAATAGGGATTTTCATACGGATAAGTACCCAGTGAACGGTTTGTTTAGCTTCATATATTGTTCCGGGTGGGCGTTGTATTGGTTTTTCGGAAGCGTTAGACCTGTAAGAGAAAAATTTAAATGGTTGGGAAAGGCCATGGGATGTAGAAATATTTTTTTCACATTTTATTTCCTTGTAAATACAGGTAAATCAATAGGGATTTTCGTATGGATAAGTACCCAGTTTACGGTTCGTTTAGCTTTATATATTGTTCCGCGTGGGCGTTGTATTGGTTTTTCAGAAGTGTTGGACCTGTAAGAGAAAAGTTTAAATGGTTGGGAAAGGCCATGGGATGTAGAAATATTTTTTTCACATTTTATTTCCTTGTAAAAACAGGTAAATCAATAGGGATTTTCGTACGGATAAGTACCCAGTGAACGGTTCGTTTAGCTTTATATATTGTTCCGGGTGGCCGTTGTATTGGTTTTTCGGAAGTGTTAGACCTGTAAGAGAAAAATTTAAATGGTTGGGAAAGGCCATGGGATGTAGAAATATTTTTTTCACATTTTATTTCCTTGTAAAAACAGGTAAATCAATAGGGATTTTCATACGTATAAGTACCCAGTGAACGGTTCATTTAGCTTTATATATTGTTCCGCTTGGGCGTTGTATTGGTTTTTCGGAAGTGTTAGACCTGTAAGATAAAAATTAAATGGTTGGGAAAGGCCATGGGATGTAGAAATATTTTTTTCACATTTTATTTCCTTGTAACAACAGGTAAATCTATAGGGATTTTCGTACGGATAAGTACCCAGTGAACGGTTTGTTTAGCTTTATATATTGTTCCGGGTGGCCGTTGTATTGGTTTTTCGGAAGTGTTAGACCTGTAAGAGAAAAATTTAAATGGTTGGGAAAGGCCATGGGATGTAGAAATATTTTTTTCACATTTTATTTAATTGTAAAAACAGGTAAATCAATAGGGATTTTCGTACGGATAAGTACCCAGTGAACGGTTCGTTTAGCTTTATATATTGTTCCGGGTGGGCGTTGTATTGGTTTTTCGGAAGTGTTAGACCTGTAAGAGAAAAATTTAAATGGTTGGGAAAAGCCATGGGTTGTAGAAATATTTTTTTCACATTTTATTTCCTTGTAAAAACAGGTAAATCAATAGGGATTTTCGTACGTATAAGTACCCAGTGAACGGTTCGTTTAGCTTTATATATTGTTCCGGGTGGGCGTTGTATTGGTTTTTCGGAAGTGTTAGACCTGTAAGAGAAAAATTTAAATGGTTGGGAAAGGCCATGGGTTGTAGAAATATTTTTTTCACATTTTATTTCCTTGTAAAATCAGGTAAATCAATAGGGATTTTCGTACGGATAAGTACCCAGTGAACAGTTCGTTTAGCTTTATATATTGTTCCGGGTGGGCGTTGTATTGGTTTTTCGGAAGTGTTAGACCTGTAAGAGAAAAATTTAAATGGCTGGGAAAGGCCATGGGATGTAGAAATATTTTTTTCACATTTTATTTCCTTGTAAAAACAGGTAAATCAATAGGGATTTTCGTTCGGATAGGTACCCAGTGAACGGTTCGTTTAGCTTTATACATTGTTCCGGGTGGGCGTTGTATTGGTTTTTCGGAAGTGTTAGACCTGTAAGAGAAAAATTTAAATGGCTGGGAAAGGCCATGGGATGTAGAAATATTTTTTTCACATTTTATTTCCTTGTAAATACAGGTAAATCAATAGGGATTTTCGTATGGATAAGTACCCAGTGAACGGTTCGTTTAGCTTTATATATTGTTCCGCGTGGGCGTTGTATTGGTTTTTCAGAAGTGTTGGACCTGTAAGAGAAAAATTTAAATGGCTGGGAAAGGCCATGGGATGTAGAAATATTCTTTTCACATTTTATTTCCTTGTAAAATCAGGTAAATCAATAGGGATTTTCGTACGGATAAGTACCCAGTGAACAGTTCGTTTAGCTTTATATATTGTTCCGGGTGGGCGTTGTATTGGTTTTTCGGAAGTGTTAGACCTGTAAGAGAAAAATTTAAATGGCTGGGAAAGGCCATGGGATGTAGAAATATTTTTTTCACATTTTATTTCCTTGTAAAAACAGGTAAATCAATAGGGATTTTCGTTCGGATAGGTACCCAGTGAACGGTTCGTTTAGCTTTATACATTGTTCCGGGTGGGCGTTGTATTCGTTTTTCGGAAGTGTTAGACCTGTAAGAGAAAAATTTAAATGGCTGGGAAAGGCCATGGGATGTAGAAATATTTTTTTCACATTTTATTTCCTTGTAAATACAGGTAAATCAATAGGGATTTTCGTATGGATAAGTACCCAGTGAACGGTTCGTTTAGCTTTATATATTGTTCCGCGTGGGCGTTGTATTGGTTTTTCAGAAGTGTTGGACCTGTAAGAGAAAAATTTAAATGGCTGGGAAAGGCCATGGGATGTAGAAATATTCTTTTCACATTTTATTTCCTTGTAAAAACAGGTAAATCAATAGGGATTTTCGTACGGATAAGTACCCAGTGAACGGTTTGTTTAGCTTCATATATTGTTCCGGGTGGGCGTTGTATTGGTTTTTCGGACGTGTTAGACCTGTAAGAGAAAAATTTAAATGGCTGGGAAAGGCCATGGGATGTAGAAATATTTTTTTCACATTTTACTTCCTTGTAAAAACAGGTAAATCAATAGGGCTTTTCGTACGGATAAGTACCCAGTGAACTGTTCGTTTAGCTTTATACATTGTTCCGGGTGGGCGTTGTATTGGTTTTTCGGACGTGTTAGACCTGTAAGAGAAAAATTTAAATGGCTGGGAAAGGCCATGGGATGTAGAAATATTCTTTTCACGTTTTACTTCCTTGTAAAAACAGGTAAATCAATAAGGCTTTTCGCACGGATAAGTACCCAGTGAACGGTTCATTTAGCTTTATACATTGTTCCGGGTGGGCGTTGTATTGGTTTTTCGGAAGAGTTAGACCTGTAAGAGAAAAATTTAAATGGCTGGGAAAGGCCATGGGATGTAGAAATATTTTTTTCACATTTTATTTCCTTGTAAAAAGAGGTAAATCAATAGGGATTTTCGTACGGATAAGTACCCAGTGAACGGTTCGTTTAGCTTTATACATTGTTCTGGGTGGCCGTTGTATTGGTTTTTCAGAAGTGTTAGACCTGTAAGAGAAAAATTTAAATGGTTGGGAAAGGCCATGGGATGTAGAAATATTTTTTTCACATTTTACTTCCTTGTAAAAACAGGTAAATCAATAGGGATTTTCGTACGTATAAGTACCCAGTGAACGGTTCGTTTAGCTTTATATATTGTTCCGGGTGGGCGTTGTATTGGTTTTTCGGAAGTGTTAGACCTGTAAGAGAAAAATTTAAATGGTTGGGAAAGGCCATGGGTTGTAGAAATATTTTTTTCACATTTTATTTCCTTGTAAATACAGGTAAATCAATAGGGATTTTCGTATGGATAAGTACCCAGTGAACGGTTCGTTTAGCTTTATATATTGTTCCGCGTGGGCGTTGTATTGGTTTTTCAGAAGTGTTGGACCTGTAAGAGAAAAGTTTAAATGGTTGGGAAAGGCCATGGGATGTAGAAATATTCTTTTCACATTTTATTTCCTTATAAAAACAGGTAAATCAATAGGGATTTTCATACGTATAAGTACCCAGTGAACGGTTCATTTAGCTTTATATATTGTTCCGGGTGGGCGTTGTATTGCTTTTTCGGAAGCGTTAGAATTGTAAGAGAAAAATTTAAATGGTTGGGAAAGGCCATGGGTTGTAGAAATATTTTTTTCACATTTTATTTCCTTGTAAAAACAGGTAAATCAATAGGGATTTTCGTACGGATAAGTACCCAGTGAACAGTTCGTTTAGCTTTATACATTGTTCCGGGTGGGCGTTGTATTGGTTTTTCGGAAGTGTTAGACCTGTAAGAGAAAAATTTAAATGGCTGGGAAAGGCCATGGGATGTAGAAATATTTTTTTCACATTTTACTTCCTTGTAAAAACAGGTAAATCAATAGGGATTTTCGTACGTATAAGTACCCAGTGAACGGTTCGTTTAGCTTTATTTATTGTTCCGGGTGGGCGTTGTATTGGTTTTTCGGAAGTGTTAGACATGTAAGAGAAAAATTTAAATGGCTGGGAAAGGCCATGGGATGTAGAAATATTTTTTTCACATTTTATTTCCTTGTAAATACAGGTAAATCAATAGGGATTTTCGTATGGATAAGTACCCAGTGAACGGTTCGTTTAGCTTTATACATTGTTCCGGGTGGGCGTTGTATTGGTTTTTCGGAAGCGTTAGAATTGTCAGAGAAAAATTTAAATGGTTGGGAAAGGCCATGGGTTGTAGAAATATTTTTTTCACATTTTACTTCCTTGTAAAAACAGGTAAATCAATAGGGCTTTTGGTACGGATAAGTACCCAGTGAACTGTTCGTTTAGCTTTATACATTGTTCCGGGTGGGCGTTGTATTGGTTTTTCGGAAGTGTTAGACCTGTAAGAGAAAAATTTAAATGGCTGGGAAAGGCCATGGGATGTAGAAATATTTTTTTCACATTTTACTTCCTTGTAAAAACAGGTAAATCAATAGGGATTTTCGTACGGATAAGTACCCAGTGAACTGTTCGTTTAGCTTTATATATTGTTCCGGGTGGGCGTTGTATTGGTTTTTCGGAAGTGTTAGACCTGTAAGAGAAAAATTTAAATGGTTGGGAAAGGCCATGGGATGTAGAAATATTTTTTTCACATTTTATTTAATTGTAAAAACAGGTAAATCAATAGGGATTTTCGTACGGATAAGTACCCAGTGAACAGTTCGTTTAGCTTTATATATTGTTCCGGGTGGGCGTTGTATTGCTTTTTCGGAAGTGTTAGACATGTAAGAGAAAAATTTAAATGGTTTGGAAAGGCCATGGGATGTAGAAATATTTTTTTCACATTTTATTTCCTTGTAAAAACAGGTAAATCAATAGGGATTTTCGTACGGATAAGTACCCAGTGAACGGTTCGTTTAGCTTTATATATTGTTCCGGGTGGGTGTTGTATTGGTTTTTCGGAAGTGTTAGACATGTAAGAGAAAAATTTAAATGGTTGGGAAAGGCCATGGGATGTAGAAATATTTTTTTCACATTTTATTTCCTTGTAAAAACAGGTAAATCAATAGGGATTTTCGTTCGGATAGGTACCCAGTGAACTGTTCGTTTAGCTTTATATATTGTTCCGGGTGGGCGTTGTATTGGTTTTTCAGAACTGTTAGACCTGTAAGAGATAAATTTAAATGGTTGGGAAAGGCCATGGGATGTAGAAATATTTTTTTCACATTTTATTTCCTTGTAAAAATAGCTAAATCAATAGGGATTTTCGTACGGATAAGTACCCAGTGAACAGTTCGTTTAGCTTTATATATTGTTCCGGGTGGGCGTTGTATTGCTTTTTCGGAAGTGTTAGACATGTAAGAGAAAAATTTAAATGGTTGGGAAAGGCCATGGGATGTAGAAATATTCTTTTCACATTTTATTTCCTTATAAAAACAGGTAAATCAATAGGGATTTTCATACGTATAAGTACCCAGTGAACGGTTCATTTAGCTTTATATATTGTTCCGGGTGGGAGTTGTATTGGTTTTTTGTAGTGTTAGACATGTAAGAGAAATATTTAAGTGGTTGGGAAAGGCCATGGGATGTAGAAATATTCTTTTCACATTTTATTTCCTTGTAAAAACAGGTAAATCAATAGGGATTTTCATACGGATAAGTACCCAGTGAATGGTTTGTTTAGCTTCATATATTGTTCCGGGTGGGCGTTGTATTGGTTTTTCGGAAGCGTTAGACCTGTAAGAGAAAAATTTAAATGGTTGGGAAAGGCCATGGGATGTAGAAATATTTTTTTCACATTTTATTTCCTTGTAAATACAGGTAAATCAATAGGGATTTTCGTATGGATAAGTACCCAGTTTACGGTTCGTTTAGCTTTATATATTGTTCCGCGTGGGCGTTGTATTGGTTTTTCAGAAGTGTTGGACCTGTAAGAGAAAAGTTTAAATGGTTGGGAAAGGCCATGGGATGTAGAAATATTTTTTTCACATTTTATTTCCTTGTAAAAACAGGTAAATCAATAGGGATTTTCGTACGGATAAGTACCCAGTGAACGGTTCGTTTAGCTTTATATATTGTTCCGGGTGGCCGTTGTATTGGTTTTTCGGAAGTGTTAGACCTGTAAGAGAAAAATTTAAATGGTTGGGAAAGGCCATGGGATGTAGAAATATTTTTTTCACATTTTATTTCCTTGTAAAAACAGGTAAATCAATAGGGATTTTCATACGTATAAGTACCCAGTGAACGGTTCATTTAGCTTTATATATTGTTCCGCGTGGGCGTTGTATTGGTTTTTCGGAAGTGTTAGACCTGTAAGATAAAAATTAAATGGTTGGGAAAGGCCATGGGATGTAGAAATATTTTTTTCACATTTTATTTCCTTGTAACAACAGGTAAATCAATAGGGATTTTCGTACGGATAAGTACCCAGTGAACGGTTTGTTTAGCTTTATATATTGTTCCGGGTGGCCGTTGTATTGGTTTTTCGGAAGTGTTAGACCTGTAAGAGAAAAATTTAAATGGTTGGGAAAGGCCATGGGATGTAGAAATATTTTTTTCACATTTTATTTAATTGTAAAAACAGGTAAATCAATAGGGATTTTCGTACGGATAAGTACCCAGTGAACGGTTCGTTTAGGTTTATATATTGTTCCGGGTGGGCGTTGTATTGGTTTTTCGGAAGTGTTAGACCTGTAAGAGAAAAATTTAAATGGTTGGGAAAAGCCATGGGTTGTAGAAATATTTTTTTCACATTTTATTTCCTTGTAAAAACAGGTAAATCAATAGGGATTTTCGTACGTATAAGTACCCAGTGAACGGTTCGTTTAGCTTTATATATTGTTCCGCGTGGGCGTTGTATTGGTTTTTCAGAAGTGTTGGACCTGTAAGAGAAAAATTTAAATGGCTGGGAAAGGCCATGGGATGTAGAAATATTCTTTTCACATTTTATTTTCTTGTAAAAACAGGTAAATCAATAGGGATTTTCGTACGGATAAGTACCCAGTGAACGGTTTGTTTAGCTTCATATATTGTTCCGGGTGGGCGTTGTATTGGTTTTTCGGAGGTGTTAGACCTGTAAGAGAAAAATTTAAATGGCTGGGAAAGGCCATGGGATGTAGAAATATTTTTTTCACATTTTACTTCCTTGTAAAAACAGGTAAATCAATAGGGCTTTTCGTACGGATAAGTACCCAGTGAACTGTTCGTTTAGCTTTATACATTGTTCCGGGTGGGCGTTGTATTGGTTTTTCGGACGTGTTAGACCTGTAAGAGAAAAATTTAAATGGCTGGGAAAGGCCATGGGATGTAGAAATATTCTTTTCACGTTTTACTTCCTTGTAAAAACAGGTAAATCAATAAGGCTTTTCGCACGGATAAGTACCCAGTGAACGGTTCATTTAGCTTTATACATTGTTCCGGGTGGGCGTTGTATTGGTTTTTCAGAACTGTTAGACCTGTAAGAGATAAATTTAAATGGTTGGGAAAGGCCATGGGATGTAGAAATATTTTTTTCACATTTTATTTCCTTGTAAAAACAGCTAAATCAATAGGGATTTTCGTACGGATAAGTACCGAGTGAACTCTTCGTTTAGCTTTATATATTTTTCCGGGTGGGCGTTGTATTGGTTTTTCGGAAGTGTTAGACATGTAAGAGAAAAATTTAAATGGTTGGGAAAGGCCATGGGATGTAGAAATATTTTTTTCACATTTTATTTAATTGTAAAAACAGGTAAATCAATAGGGATTTTCGTACGGATAAGTACCCAGTGAACAGTTCGTTTAGCTTTATATATTGTTCCGGGTGGGCGTTGTATTGCTTTTTCGGAAGTGTTAGACATGTAAGAGAAAAATTTAAATGGTTGGGAAAGGCCATGGGATGTAGAAATATTCTTTTCACATTTTATTTCCTTATAAAAACAGGTAAATCAATAGGGATTTTCATACGTATAAGTACCCAGTGAACGGTTCATTTAGCTTTATATATTGTTCCGGGTGGGAGTTGTATTGGTTTTTTGTAGTGTTAGACATGTAAGAGAAATACTTAAGTGGTTGGGAAAGGCCATGGGATGTAGAAATATTCTTTTCACATTTTATTTCCTTGTAAAAACAGGTAAATCAATAGGGATTTTCATACGGATAAGTACCCAGTGAACGGTTTGTTTAGCTTCATATATTGTTCCGGGTGGGCGTTGTATTGGTTTTTCGGAAGCGTTAGACCTGTAAGAGAAAAATTTAAATGGTTGGGAAAGGCCATGGGATGTAGAAATATTTTTTTCACATTTTATTTCCTTGTAAATACAGGTAAATCAATAGGGATTTTCGTATGGATAAGTACCCAGTTTACGGTTCGTTTAGCTTTATATATTGTTCCGCGTGGGCGTTGTATTGGTTTTTCAGAAGTGTTGGACCTGTAAGAGAAAAGTTTAAATGGTTGGGAAAGGCCATGGGATGTAGAAATATTTTTTTCACATTTTATTTCCTTGTAAAAACAGGTAAATCAATAGGGATTTTCGTACGGATAAGTACCCAGTGAACGGTTCGTTTAGCTTTATATATTGTTCCGGGTGGCCGTTGTATTGGTTTTTCGGAAGTGTTAGACCTGTAAGAGAAAAATTTAAATGGTTGGGAAAGGCCATGGGATGTAGAAATATTTTTTTCACATTTTATTTCCTTGTAACAACAGGTAAATCAATAGGGATTTTCGTACGGATAAGTACCCAGTGAACGGTTTGTTTAGCTTTATATATTGTTCCGGGTGGCCGTTGTATTGGTTTTTCGGACGTGTTAGACCTGTAAGAGAAAAATTTAAATGGCTGGGAAAGGCCATGGGATGTAGAAATATTTTTTTCACATTTTACTTCCTTGTAAAAACAGGTAAATCAATAGGGCTTTTCGTACGGATAAGTACCCAGTGAACTGTTCGTTTAGCTTTATACATTGTTCCGGGTGGGCGTTGTATTGGTTTTTCGGACGTGTTAGACCTGTAAGAGAAAAATTAAAATGGCTGGGAAAGGCCATGGGATGTAGAAATATTCTTTTCACGTTTTACTTCCTTGTAAAAACAGGTAAATCAATAAGGCTTTTCGCACGGATAAGTACCCAGTGAACGGTTCATTTAGCTTTATACATTGTTCCGGGTGGGCGTTGTATTGGTTTTTCGGAAGAGTTAGACCTGTAAGAGAAAAATTTAAATGGCTGGGAAAGGCCATGGGATGTAGAAATATTTTTTTCACATTTTATTTCCTTGTAAAAACAGGTAAATCAATAGGGATTTTCGTACGGATAAGTACCCAGTGAACGGTTCGTTTAGCTTTATACATTGTTCTGGGTGGCCGTTGTATTGGTTTTTCAGAAGTGTTAGACCTGTAAGAGAAAAATTTAAATGGTTGGGAAAGGCCATGGGATGTAGAAATATTTTTTTCACATTTTACTTCCTTGTAAAAACAGGTAAATCAATAGGGATTTTCGTACGTATAAGTACCCAGTGAACGGTTCGTTTAGCTTTATATATTGTTCCGGGTGGGCGTTGTATTGGTTTTTCGGAAGTGTTAGACATGTAAGAGAAAAATTTAAATGGTTGGGAAAGGCCAATGGGATGTAGAAATATTTTTTTCACATTTTACTTCCTTGTAAAAACATGTAAATCAATAGGGATTTTCGTACGGATAAGTACCCAGTGAACGGTTCGTTTAGCTTTATATATTGTTCCGGGTGGGCGTTGTATTGGTTTTTCGGAAGTGTTAGACCTGTAAGAGAAAAATTTAAATGGTTGGGAAAGGCCAATGGGATGTAGAAATATTTTTTTCACATTTTACTTCCTTGTAAAAACAGGTAAATCAATAGGGCTTTTCGCACGTATAAGTACCCAGTGAACGGTTCGTTTAGCTTTATATATTGTTCCGGGTGGGCGTTGTATTGGTTTTTCGGAAGTGTTAGACCTGTAAGAGAAAAATTTAAATGGCTGGGAAAGGCCATGGGATGTAGAAATATTTTTTTCACATTTTATTTAATTGTAAAAACAGGTAAATAAATAGGGATTTTCGTACGGATAAGTACCCAGTGAACAGTTCGTTTAGCTTTATACATTGTTCCGGGTGGGCGTTGTATTGGTTTTTCGGAAGTGTTAGACCTGTAAGAGAAAAATTTAAATGGCTGGGAAAGGCCATGGGATGTAGAAATATTTTTTTCACATTTTATTTCCTTGTAAAAACAGGTAAATCAATAGGGATTTTCGTACGGATAAGTACCCAGTGAACGGTTTGTTTAGCTTCATATATTGTTCCGGGTGGGCGTTGTATTGGTTTTTCGGAAGTGTTAGACCTGTAAGAGAAAAATTTAAATGGCTGGGAAAGGCCATGGGATGTAGAAATATTTTTTTCACATTTTATTGCCTTGTAAATACAGGTAAATCAATAGGGATTTTCGTATGGATAAGTACCCAGTGAACGGTTCGTTTAGCTTTATATATTTTTCCGCGTGGGCGTTGTATTGGTTTTTCAGAAGTGTTGGACCTGTAAGAGAAAAGTTTAAATGGTTGGGAAAGGCCATGGGATGTAGAAATATTCTTTTCACATTTTATTTCCTTATAAAAACAGGTAAATCAATAGGGATTTTCATACGTATAAGTACCCAGTGAACGGTTCATTTAGCTTTATATATTGTTCCGGGTGGGCGTTGTATTGCTTTTTCGGAAGCGTTAGAATTGTAAGAGAAAAATTTAAATGGTTGGGAAAGGCCATGGGTTGTAGAAATATTTTTTTCACATTTTATTTCCTTGTAAAAACAGGTAAATCAATAGGGATTTTCGTACGGATAAGTACCCAGTGAACAGTTCGTTTAGCTTTATACATTGTTCCGGGTGGGCGTTGTATTGGTTTTTCGGAAGTGTTAGACCTGTAAGAGAAAAATTTAAATGGCTGGGAAAGGCCATGGGATGTAGAAATATTTTTTTCACATTTTACTTCCTTGTAAAAACAGGTAAATCAATAGGGATTTTCGTACGTATAAGTACCCAGTGAACGGTTCGTTTAGCTTTATTTATTGTTCCGGGTGGGCGTTGTATTGGTTTTTCGGAAGTGTTAGACATGTAAGAGAAAAATTTAAATGGCTGGGAAAGGCCATGGGATGTAGAAATATTTTTTTCACATTTTATTTCCTTGTAAATACAGGTAAATCAATAGGGATTTTCGTATGGATAAGTACCCAGTGAACGGTTCGTTTAGCTTTATACATTGTTCCGGGTGGGCGTTGTATTGGTTTTTCGGAAGCGTTAGAATTGTAAGAGAAAAATTTAAATGGTTGGGAAAGGCCATGGGTTGTAGAAATATTTTTTTCACATTTTACTTCCTTGTAAAAACAGGTAAATCAATAGGGCTTTTCGTACGGATAAGTACCCAGTGAACTGTTCGTTTAGCTTTATACATTGTTCCGGGTGGGCGTTGTATTGGTTTTTCGGACGTGTTAGACCTGTAAGAGAAAAATTTAAATGGCTGGGAAAGGCCATGGGATGTAGAAATATTTTTTTCACATTTTACTTCCTTGTAAAAACAGGTAAATCAATAGGGATTTTCGTACGTATAAGTACCCAGTGAACGGTTCGTTTAGCTTTATTTATTGTTCCGGGTGGGCGTTGTATTGGTTTTTCGGAAGTGTTAGACATGTAAGAGAAAAATTTAAATGGCTGGGAAAGGCCATGGGATGTAGAAATATTTTTTTCACATTTTATTTCCTTGTAAAAACAGGTAAATCAATAGGGATTTTCGTACGGATAAGTACCCAGTGAACGGTTTGTTTAGCTTCATATATTGTTCCGGGTGGGCGTTGTATTGGTTTTTCGGAAGTGTTAGACCTGTAAGAGAAAAATTTAAATGGCTGGGAAAGGCCATGGGATGTAGAAATATTTTTTTCACATTTTATTGCCTTGTAAATACAGGTAAATCAATAGGGATTTTCGTATGGATAAGTACCCAGTGAACGGTTCGTTTAGCTTTATATATTTTTCCGCGTGGGCGTTGTATTGGTTTTTCAGAAGTGTTGGACCTGTAAGAGAAAAGTTTAAATGGTTGGGAAAGGCCATGGGATGTAGAAATATTCTTTTCACATTTTATTTCCTTATAAAAACAGGTAAATCAATAGGGATTTTCATACGTATAAGTACCCAGTGAACGGTTCATTTAGCTTTATATATTGTTCCGGGTGGGCGTTGTATTGCTTTTTCGGAAGCGTTAGAATTGTAAGAGAAAAATTTAAATGGTTGGGAAAGGCCATGGGTTGTAGAAATATTTTTTTCACATTTTATTTCCTTGTAAAAACAGGTAAATCAATAGGGATTTTCGTACGGATAAGTACCCAGTGAACAGTTCGTTTAGCTTTATACATTGTTCCGGGTGGGCGTTGTATTGGTTTTTCGGAAGTGTTAGACCTGTAAGAGAAAAATTTAAATGGCTGGGAAAGGCCATGGGATGTAGAAATATTTTTTTCACATTTTACTTCCTTGTAAAAACAGGTAAATCAATAGGGATTTTCGTACGTATAAGTACCCAGTGAACGGTTCGTTTAGCTTTATTTATTGTTCCGGGTGGGCGTTGTATTGGTTTTTCGGAAGTGTTAGACATGTAAGAGAAAAATTTAAATGGCTGGGAAAGGCCATGGGATGTAGAAATATTTTTTTCACATTTTATTTCCTTGTAAATACAGGTAAATCAATAGGGATTTTCGTATGGATAAGTACCCAGTGAACGGTTCGTTTAGCTTTATACATTGTTCCGGGTGGGCGTTGTATTGGTTTTTCGGAAGCGTTAGAATTGTAAGAGAAAAATTTAAATGGTTGGGAAAGGCCATGGGTTGTAGAAATATTTTTTTCACATTTTACTTCCTTGTAAAAACAGGTAAATCAATAGGGCTTTTCGTACGGATAAGTACCCAGTGAACTGTTCGTTTAGCTTTATACATTGTTCCGGGTGGGCGTTGTATTGGTTTTTCGGACGTGTTAGACCTGTAAGAGAAAAATTTAAATGGCTGGGAAAGGCCATGGGATGTAGAAATATTTTTTTCACATTTTACTTCCTTGTAAAAACAGGTAAATCAATAGGGATTTTCGTACGGATAAGTACCCAGTGAACTGTTCGTTTAGCTTTATATATTGTTCCGGGTGGGCGTTGTATTGGTTTTTCGGAAGTGTTAGACCTGTAAGAGAAAAATTTAAATGGTTGGGAAAGGCCATGGGATGTAGAAATATTTTTTTCACATTTTATTTCCTTGTAAAAACAGGTAAATCAATAGGGATTTTCGTTCGGATAGGTACCCAGTGAACTGTTCGTTTAGCTTTATATATTGTTCCGGGTGGGCGTTGTATTGGTTTTTCAGAACTGTTAGACCTGTAAGAGATAAATTTAAATGGTTGGGAAAGGCCATGGGATGTAGAAATATTTTTTTCACATTTTATTTCCTTGTAAAAACAGCTAAATCAATAGGGATTTTCATACGGATAAGTACCCAGTGAACTGTTCGTTTAGCTTTATATATTTTTCCGGGTGGGCGTTGTATTGGTTTTTCGGAAGTGTTAGACATGTAAGAGAAAAATTTAAATGGTTGGGAAAGGCCATGGGATGTAGAAATATTTTTTTCACATTTTATTTAATTGTAAAAACAGGTAAATCAATAGGGATTTTCGTACGGATAAGTACCCAGTGAACAGTTCGTTTAGCTTTATATATTGTTCCGGGTGGGCGTTGTATTGGTTTTTCGGAAGTGTTAGACATGTAAGAGAAAAATTTAAATGGTTGGGAAAGGCCATGGGATGTAGAAATATTTTTTTCACATTTTATTTCCTTGTAAAAACAGGTAAATCAATAGGGATTTTCGTTCGGATAGGTACCCAGTGAACTGTTCGTTTAGCTTTATATATTGTTCCGGGTGGGCGTTGTATTGGTTTTTCAGAACTGTTAGACCTGTAAGAGATAAATTTAAATGGTTGGGAAAGGCCATGGGATGTATAAATATTTTTTTCACATTTTATTTCCTTGTAAAAACAGCTAAATCAATAGGGATTTTCGTACGGATAAGTACCCAGTGAACTGTTCGTTTAGCTTTATATATTTTTCCGGGTGGGCGTTGTATTGGTTTTTCGGAAGTGTTAGACATGTAAGAGAAAAATTTAAATGGTTGGGAAAGGCCATGGGATGTAGAAATATTTTTTTCACATTTTATTTAATTGTAAAAACAGGTAAATCAATAGGGATTTTCGTACGGATAAGTACCCAGTGAACAGTTCGTTTAGCTTTATATATTGTTCCGGGTGGGCGTTGTATTGCTTTTTCGGAAGTGTTAGACATGTAAGAGAAAAATTTAAATGGTTGGGAAAGGCCATGGGATGTAGAAATATTCTTTTCACATTTTATTTCCTTATAAAAACAGGTAAATCAATAGGGATTTTCATACGTATAAGTACCCAGTGAACGGTTCATTTAGCTTTATATATTGTTCCGGGTGGGAGTTGTATTGGTTTTTTGTAGTGTTAGACATGTAAGAGAAATATTTAAGTGGTTGGGAAAGGCCATGGGATGTAGAAATATTCTTTTCACATTTTATTTCCTTGTAAAAACAGGTAAATCAATAGGGATTTTCATACGGATAAGTACCCAGTGAACGGTTTGTTTAGCTTCATATATTGTTCCGGGTGGGCGTTGTATTGGTTTTTCGGAAGCGTTAGACCTGTAAGAGAAAAATTTAAATGGTTGGGAAAGGCCATGGGATGTAGAAATATTTTTTTCACATTTTATTTCCTTGTAAATACAGGTAAATCAATAGGGATTTTCGTATGGATAAGTACCCAGTTTACGGTTCGTTTAGCTTTATATATTGTTCCGCGTGGGCGTTGTATTGGTTTTTCAGAAGTGTTGGACCTGTAAGAGAAAAGTTTAAATGGTTGGGAAAGGCCATGGGATGTAGAAATATTTTTTTCACATTTTATTTCCTTGTAAAAACAGGTAAATCAATAGGGATTTTCGTACGGATAAGTACCCAGTGAACGGTTCGTTTAGCTTTATATATTGTTCCGGGTGGCCGTTGTATTGGTTTTTCGGAAGTGTTAGACCTGTAAGAGAAAAATTTAAATGGTTGGGAAAGGCCATGGGATGTAGAAATATTTTTTTCACATTTTATTTCCTTGTAAAAACAGGTAAATCAATAGGGATTTTCATACGTATAAGTACCCAGTGAACGGTTCATTTAGCTTTATATATTGTTCCGCGTGGGCGTTGTATTGGTTTTTCGGAAGTGTTAGACCTGTAAGATAAAAATTAAATGGTTGGGAAAGGCCATGGGATGTAGAAATATTTTTTCACATTTTATTTCCTTGTAACAACAGGTAAATCAATAGGGATTTTCGTACGGATAAGTACCCAGTGAACGGTTTGTTTAGCTTTATATATTGTTCCGGGTGGCCGTTGTATTGGTTTTTCGGAAGTGTTAGACCTGTAAGAGAAAAATTTAAATGGTTGGGAAAGGCCATGGGATGTAGAAATATTTTTTTCACATTTTATTTAATTGTAAAAACAGGTAAATCAATAGGGATTTTCGTACGGATAAGTACCCAGTGAACGGTTCGTTTAGCTTTATATATTGTTCCGGGTGGGCGTTGTATTGGTTTTTCGGAAGTGTTAGACCTGTAAGAGAAAAATTTAAATGGTTGGGAAAAGCCATGGGTTGTAGAAATATTTTTTTCACATTTTATTTCCTTGTAAAAACAGGTAAATCAATAGGGATTTTCGTACGTATAAGTACCCAGTGAACGGTTCGTTTAGCTTTATATATTGTTCCGGGTGGGCGTTGTATTGGTTTTTCGGAAGTGTTAGACCTGTAAGAGAAAAATTTAAATGGTTGGGAAAGGCCATGGGTTGTAGAAATATTTTTTTCACATTTTATTTCCTTGTAAAATCAGGTAAATCAATAGGGATTTTCGTACGGATAAGTACCCAGTGAACAGTTCGTTTAGCTTTATATATTGTTCCGGGTGGGCGTTGTATTGGTTTTTCGGAAGTGTTAGACCTGTAAGAGAAAAATTTAAATGGCTGGGAAAGGCCATGGGATGTAGAAATATTTTTTTCACAATTTATTTCCTTGTAAAAACAGGTAAATCAATAGGGATTTTCGTTCGGATAGGTACCCAGTGAACGGTTCGTTTAGCTTTATACATTGTTCCGGGTGGGCGTTGTATTGGTTTTTCGGAAGTGTTAGACCTGTAAGAGAAAAATTTAAATGGCTGGGAAAGGCCATGGGATGTAGAAATATTTTTTTCACATTTTATTTCCTTGTAAATACAGGTAAATCAATAGGGATTTTCGTATGGATAAGTACCCAGTGAACGGTTCGTTTAGCTTTATATATTGTTCCGCGTGGGCGTTGTATTGGTTTTTCAGAAGTGTTGGACCTGTAAGAGAAAAATTTAAATGGCTGGGAAAGGCCATGGGATGTAGAAATATTCTTTTCACATTTTATTTCCTTGTAAAAACAGGTAAATCAATAGGGATTTTCGTACGGATAAGTACCCAGTGAACGGTTTGTTTAGCTTCATATATTGTTCCGGGTGGGCGTTGTATTGGTTTTTCGGACGTGTTAGACCTGTAAGAGAAAAATTTAAATGGCTGGGAAAGGCCATGGGATGTAGAAATATTTTTTTCACATTTTACTTCCTTGTAAAAACAGGTAAATCAATAGGGCTTTTCGTACGGATAAGTACCCAGTGAACTGTTCGTTTAGCTTTATACATTGTTCCGGGTGGGCGTTGTATTGGTTTTTCGGACGTGTTAGACCTGTAAGAGAAAAATTTAAATGGCTGGGAAAGGCCATGGGATGTAGAAATATTCTTTTCACGTTTTACTTCCTTGTAAAAACAGGTAAATCAATAAGGCTTTTCGCACGGATAAGTACCCAGTGAACGGATCATTTAGCTTTATACATTGTTCCGGGTGGGCGTTGTATTGGTTTTTCGGAAGAGTTAGACCTGTAAGAGAAAAATTTAAATGGCTGGGAAAGGCCATGGGATGTAGAAATATTTTTTTCACATTTTATTTCCTTGTAAATACAGGTAAATCAATAGGGATTTTCGTATGGATAAGTACCCAGTGAACGGTTCGTTTAGCTTTATATATTGTTCCGCGTGGGCGTTGTATTGGTTTTTCAGAAGTGTTGGACCTGTAAGAGAAAAATTTAAATGGCTGGGAAAGGCCATGGGATGTAGAAATATTCTTTTCACATTTTATTTCCTTGTAAAAACAGGTAAATCAATAGGGATTTTCGTACGGATAAGTACCCAGTGAACGGTTTGTTTAGCTTCATATATTGTTCCGGGTGGGCGTTGTATTGGTTTTTCGGACGTGTTAGACCTGTAAGAGAAAAATTTAAATGGCTGGGAAAGGCCATGGGATGTAGAAATATTTTTTTCACATTTTACTTCCTTGTAAAAACAGGTAAATCAATAGGGCTTTTCGTACGGATAAGTACCCAGTGAACTGTTCGTTTAGCTTTATACATTGTTCCGGGTGGGCGTTGTATTGGTTTTTCGGACGTGTTAGACCTGTAAGAGAAAAATTTAAATGGCTGGGAAAGGCCATGGGATGTAGAAATATTCTTTTCACGTTTTACTTCCTTGTAAAAACAGGTAAATCAATAAGGCTTTTCGCACGGATAAGTACCCAGTGAACGGTTCATTTAGCTTTATACATTGTTCCGGGTGGGCGTTGTATTGGTTTTTCGGAAGAGTTAGACCTGTAAGAGAAAAATTTAAATGGCTGGGAAAGGCCATGGGATGTAGAAATATTTTTTTCACATTTTATTTCCTTGTAAAAACAGGTAAATCAATAGGGATTTTCGTACGGATAAGTACCCAGTGAACGGTTCGTTTAGCTTTATACATAGTTCTGGGTGGCCGTTGTATTGGTTTTTCAGAAGTGTTAGACCTGTAAGAGAAAAATTTAAATGGTTGGGAAAGGCCATGGGATGTAGAAATATTTTTTTCACATTTTACTTCCTTGTAAAAACAGGTAAATCAATAGGGATTTTCATACGTATAAGTACCCAGTGAACGGTTCGTTTAGCTTTATATATTGTTCCGGGTGGGCGTTGTATTGGTTTTTCGGAAGTGTTAGACATGTAAGAGAAAAATTTAAATGGTTGGGAAAGGCCAATGGGATGTAGAAATATTTTTTTCACATTTTACTTCCTTGTAAAAACAGGTAAATCAATAGGGCTTTTCGCACGTATAAGTACCCAGTGAACGGTTCGTTTAGCTTTATATATTGTTCCGGGTGGGCGTTGTATTGGTTTTTCGGAAGTGTTAGACCTGTAAGAGAAAAATTTAAATGGCTGGGAAAGGCCATGGGATGTAGAAATATTTTTTTCACATTTTATTTAATTGTAAAAACAGGTAAATCAATAGGGATTTTCGTACGGATAAGTACCCAGTGAACAGTTCGTTTAGCTTTATACATTGTTCCGGGTGTGCGTTGTATTGGTTTTTCGGAAGTGTTAGACCTGTAAGAGAAAAATTTAAATGGCTGGGAAAGGCCATGGGATGTAGAAATATTTTTTTCACATTTTATTTCCTTGTAAAAACAGGTAAATCAATAGGGATTTTCGTACGGATAAGTACCCAGTGAACGGTTTGTTTAGCTTCATATATTGTTCCGGGTGGGCGTTGTATTGGTTTTTCGGAAGTGTTAGACCTGTAAGAGAAAAATTTAAATGGCTGGGAAAGGCCATGGGATGTAGAAATATTTTTTTCACATTTTATTTCCTTGTAAATACAGGTAAATCAATAGGGATTTTCGTATGGATAAGTACCCAGTGAACGGTTCGTTTAGCTTTATATATTGTTCCGCGTGGGCGTTGTATTGGTTTTTCAGAAGTGTTGGACCTGTAAGAGAAAAGTTTAAATGGTTGGGAAAGGCCATGGGATGTAGAAATATTCTTTTCACATTTTATTTCCTTATAAAAACAGGTAAATCAATAGGGCTTATCGCACGTATAAGTACCCAGTGAACGGTTCATTTAGCTTTATATATTGTTCCGGGTGGGCGTTGTATTGCTTTTTCGGAAGCGTTAGAATTGTAAGAGAAAAATTTAAATGGTTGGGAAAGGCCATGGGTTGTAGAAATATTTTTTTCACATTTTATTTCCTTGTAAAAACAGGTAAATCAATAGGGATTTTCGTACGGATAAGTACCCAGTGAACAGTTCGTTTAGCTTTATACATTGTTCCGGGTGGGCGTTGTATTGGTTTTTCGGAAGTGTTAGACCTGTAAGAGAAAAATTTAAATGGTTGGGAAAGGCCAATGGGATGTAGAAATATTTTTTTCACATTTTACTTCCTTGTAAAAACAGGTAAATCAATAGGGCTTTTCGCACGTATAAGTACCCAGTGAACGGTTCGTTTAGCTTTATATATTGTTCCGGGTGGGCGTTGTATTGGTTTTTCGGAAGTGTTAGACCTGTAAGAGAAATATTTAAATGGCTGGGAAAGGCCATGGGATGTAGAAATATTTTTTTCACATTTTATTTAATTGTAAAAACAGGTAAATCAATAGGGATTTTCGTACGGATAAGTACCCAGTGAACAGTTCGTTTAGCTTTATACATTGTTCCGGGTGGGCGTTGTATTGGTTTTTCGGAAGTGTTAGACCTGTAAGAGAAAAATTTAAATGGCTGGGAAAGGCCATGGGATGTAGAAATATTTTTTTCACATTTTATTTAATTGTAAAAACAGGTAAATCAATAGGGATTTTCGTACGGATAAGTACCCAGTGAACAGTTCGTTTAGCTTTATACATTGTTCCGGGTGGGCGTTGTATTGGTTTTTCGGAAGTGTTAGACCTGTAAGAGAAAAATTTAAATGGCTGGGAAAGGCCATGGGATGTAGAAATATTTTTTTCACATTTTATTTCCTTGTAAAAACAGGTAAATCAATAGGGATTTTCGTACGGATAAGTACCCAGTGAACAGTTCGTTTAGCTTTATACATTGTTCCGGGTGGGCGTTGTATTGGTTTTTCGGAAGTGTTAGACCTGTAAGAGAAAAATTTAAATGGCTGGGAAAGGCCATGGGATGTAGAAATATTTTTTTCACATTTTACTTCCTTGTAAAAACAGGTAAATCAATAGGGATTTTCGTACGTATAAGTACCCAGTGAACGGTTCGTTTAGCTTTATTTATTGTTCCGGGTGGGCGTTGTATTGGTTTTTCGGAAGTGTTAGACATGTAAGAGAAAAATTTAAATGGCTGGGAAAGGCCATGGGATGTAGAAATATTTTTTTCACATTTTATTTCCTTGTAAATACAGGTAAATCAATAGGGATTTTCGTATGGATAAGTACCCAGTGAACGGTTCGTTTAGCTTTATACATTGTTCCGGGTGGGCGTTGTATTGGTTTTTCGGAAGCGTTAGAATTGTAAGAGAAAAATTTAAATGGTTGGGAAAGGCCATGGGTTGTAGAAATATTTTTTTCACATTTTACTTCCTTGTAAAAACAGGTAAATCAATAGGGATTTTCGTACGTATAAGTACCCAGTGAACGGTTCGTTTAGCTTTATTTATTGTTCCGGGTGGGCGTTGTATTGGTTTTTCGGAAGTGTTAGACATGTAAGAGAAAAATTTAAATGGTTGGGAAAGGCCATGGGATGTAGAAATATTTTTTTCACATTTTATTTCCTTGTAAATACAGGTAAATCAATAGGGATTTTCGTACGTATAAGTACCCAGTGAACGGTTCGTTTAGCTTTATACATTGTTCCGGGTGGGCGTTGTATTGGTTTTTCGGAAGTGTTAGACCTGTAAGAGAAAAATTTAAATGGTTGGGAAAGGCCATGGGATGTAGAAATATTTTTTTCACATTTTATTTCCCTATAAAAACAGGTAAATCAATAGGGATTTTCATACGTATAAGTACCCAGTGAACGGTTCATTTAGCTTTATATATTGTTCCGGGTGGGCGTTGTATTGGTTTTTCGGAAGTGTTAGACCTGTAAGATAAAAATTAAATGGTTGGGAAAGGCCATGGGATGTAGAAATATTTTTTTCACATTTTATTTCCTTGTAAAAACAGGTAAATCAATAGGGATTTTCGTACGGATAAGTACCCAGTGAACGGTTTGTTTAGCTTTATATATTGTTCCGGGTGGCCGTTGTATTGGTTTTTCGGAAGTGTTAGACCTGTAAGAGAAAAATTTAAATGGTTGGGAAAGGCCATGGGATGTAGAAATATTCTTTTCACATTTTATTTCCTTATAAAAACAGGTAAATCAATAGGGATTTTCGTACGGATAAGTACCCAGTGAACGGTTTGTTTAGCTTTATATATTGTTCCAGGTGGGCGTTGTATTGGTTTTTCGGAAGCGTTAGACCTGTAAGAGAAAAATTTAAATGGTTGGGAAAGGCCATGGGATGTAGAAATATTTTTTTCACATTTTATTTCCTTGTAAATACAGGTAAATCAATAGGGATTTTCGTATGGATAAGTACCCAGTGAACGGTTCGTTTAGCTTTATACATTGTTCCGGGTGGGCGTTGTATTGGTTTTTCGGAAGTGTTAGACATGTAAGATAAATGTTTAAATGGTTGCGAAAGGCCATGGGATGTAGAAATATTTTTTTCACATTTTACTTCCTTGTAAAAACAGGTAAATCAATAGGGATTTTCGTACGTATAAGTACCCAGTGAACGGTTCGTTTAGCTTTATTTATTGTTCCGGGTGGGCGTTGTATTGGTTTTTCGGAAGTGTTAGACATGTAAGAGAAAAATTTAAATGGTTGGGAAAGGCCATGGGTTGTAGAAATATTTTTTTCACATTTTACTTCCTTGTAAAAACAGGTAAATCAATAGGGCTTTTCCTACGGATAAGTACCCAGTTTACGGTTCGTTTAGCTTTATATATTGTTCCGGGTGGGCGTTGTATTGGTTTTTCGGAAGTGTTAGACCTGTAAGAGAAAAATTTAAATGGTTGGGAAAGGCCATGGGATGTAGAAATATTTTTTTCACATTTTATTTCCTTGTAAAAACAGGTAAATCAATAGGGATTTTCGTACGGATAAGTACCCAGTGAACGGTTCGTTTAGCTTTATATATTGTTCCGGGTGGGCGTTGTATCGGTTTTTCGGAAGTGTTAGACCTGTAAGAGAAATATTTAAATGGCTGGGAAAGGCCATGGGATGTAGAAATATTTTTTTCACATTTTATTTCCTTGTAAAAACAGGTAAATCAATAGGGCTTTTCGTACGGATAAGTACCCAGTGAACGGTTCGTTTAGCTTTATATATTGTTCCAGGTGGGCGATGTATTGGTTTTTCGGAAGTGTTAGACATGTAAGATAAATGTTTAAATGGTTGCGAAAGGCCATGGGATGTAGAAATATTTTTTTCACATTTTACTTCCTTGTAAAAACAGGTAAATCAATAGGGCTTTTCGTACGGATAAGTACCCAGTTTACGGTTCGTTTAGCTTTATATATTGTTCCGGGTGGGCGTTGTATTGGTTTTTCGGAAGTGTTAGACCTGTAAGAGAAAAATTTAAATGGTTGGGAAAGGCCATGGGATGTAGAAATATTTTTTTCACATTTTATTTCCTTGTAAAAACAGGTAAACCAATAGGGATTTTCGTTCGGATAGGTACCCAGTGAACGGTTCGTTTAGCTTTATATATTGTTCCGGGTGGGCGTTGTATTGGTTTTTCGGAAGCGTTAGACCTGTAAGAGAAAAATTTAAATGGTTGGGAAAGGCCATGGGATGTAGAAATATTTTTTTCACATTTTATTTCCTTGTAAATACAGGTAAATCAATAGGGATTTTCGTATGGATAAGTACCCAGTGAACGGTTCGTTTAGCTTTATACATTGTTCCGGGTGGGCGTTGTTTTGGTTTTTCGGAAGCGTTAGACCTGTAAGAGAAAAATTTAAATGGTTGGGAAAGGCCATGGGATGTAGAAATATTTTTTTCACATTTTATTTCCTTGTAAATACAGGTAAATCAATAGGGATTTTCGTATGGATAAGTACCCAGTGAACGGTTCGTTTAGCTTTATACATTGTTCCGGGTGGGCGTTGTTTTGGTTTTTCGGAAGTGTTAGACCTGTAAGAGAAAAATTTAAATGGTTGGGAAAGGCCATGGGATGTAGAAATATTTTTTTCACATTTTATTTCCTTGTAAATACAGGTAAATCAATAGGGATTTTCGTATGGATAAGTACCCAGTGAACGGTTCGTTTAGCTTTATACATTGTTCCGGGTAGGCGTTGTATTGGTTTTTCGGAAGTGTTAGACCTGTAAGAGAAAAATTTAAATGGTTGGGAAAGGCCATGGGATGTAGAAATATTTTTTTCACATTTTATTTCCTTGTAAAAACAGGTAAATCAATAGGGATTTTCGTTCGGATAGGTACCCAGTGAACGGTTCGTTTAGCTTTATATATTGTTCCGGGTGGGCGTTGTATTGGTTTTTCGGAAGCGTTAGACCTGTAAGAGAAAAATTTAAATGGTTGGGAAAGGCCATGGGATGTAGAAATATTTTTTTCACATTTTATTTCCTTGTAAATACAGGTAAATCAATAGGGATTTTCGTATGGATACGTACCCAGTGAACGGTTCGTTTAGCTTTATACATTGTTCCGGGTGGGCGTTGTATTGGTTTTTCGGAAGTGTTAGACCTGGAAGAGAAAAATTTAAATGGCTGGGAAAGGCCATGGGATGTAGAAATATTTTTTTCACATTTTACTTCCTTGTAAAAACAGGTAAATCAATAGGGCTTTTCGTACGGATAAGTACCCAGTTTACGGTTCGTTTAGCTTTATATATTGTTCCGGGTGGGCGTTGTATTGGTTTTTCGGAAGTGTTAGACCTGTAAGAGAAAAATTTAAATGGTTGGGAAAGGCCATGGGATGTAGAAATATTTTTTTCACATTTTATTTCCTTGTAAAAACAGGTAAATCAATAGGGATTTTCGTTCGGATAGGTACCCAGTGAACGGTTCGTTTAGCTTTATATATTGTTCCGGGTGGGCGTTGTATTGGTTTTTCGGAAGCGTTAGACCTGTAAGAGAAAAATTTAAATGGTTGGGAAAGGCCATGGGATGTAGAAATATTTTTTTCACATTTTATTTCCTTGTAAATACAGGTAAATCAATAGGGATTTTCGTATGGATAAGTACCCAGTGAACGGTTCGTTTAGCTTTATACATTGTTCCGGGTGGGCGTTGTTTTGGTTTTTCGGAAGCGTTAGACCTGTAAGAGAAAAATTTAAATGGTTGGGAAAGGCCATGGGATGTAGAAATATTTTTTTCACATTTTATTTCCTTGTAAATACAGGTAAATCAATAGGGATTTTCGTATGGATAAGTACCCAGTGAACGGTTCGTTTAGCTTTATACATTGTTCCGGGTGGGCGTTGTTTTGGTTTTTCGGAAGTGTTAGACCTGTAAGAGAAAAATTTAAATGGTTGGGAAAGGCCATGGGATGTAGAAATATTTTTTTCACATTTTATTTCCTTGTAAATACAGGTAAATCAATAGGGATTTTCGTATGGATAAGTACCCAGTGAACGGTTCGTTTAGCTTTATACATTGTTCCGGGTGGGCGTTGTATTGGTTTTTCGGAAGTGTTAGACCTGTAAGAGAAAAATTTAAATGGTTGGGAAAGGCCATGGGATGTAGAAATATTTTTTTCACATTTTATTTCCTTGTAAAAACAGGTAAATCAATAGGGATTTTCGTTCGGATAGGTACCCAGTGAACGGTTCGTTTAGCTTTATATATTGTTCCGGGTGGGCGTTGTATTGGTTTTTCGGAAGCGTTAGACCTGTAAGAGAAAAATTTAAATGGTTGGGAAAGGCCATGGGATGTAGAAATATTTTTTTCACATTTTATTTCCTTGTAAATACAGGTAAATCAATAGGGATTTTCGTATGGATAAGTACCCAGTGAACGGTTCGTTTAGCTTTATACATTGTTCCGGGTGGGCGTTGTATTGGTTTTTCGGAAGTGTTAGACCTGGAAGAGAAAAATTTAAATGGCTGGGAAAGGCCATGGGATGTAGAAATATTTTTTTCACATTTTACTTCCTTGTAAAAACAGGTAAATCAATAGGGTTTTCGTACGTATAAGTACCCAGTGAACGGTTCGTTTAGCTTTATACATTGTTCCGGGTGGGCGTTGTATTGGTTTTTCGGAAGTGTTAGACCTGTAAGAGAAAAATTTAAATGGTTGGGAAAGGCCATGGGATGTAGAAATATTCTTTTCACATTTTATTTCCTTATAAAAACAGGTAAATCAATAGGGATTTTCGTACGGATAAGTACCCAGTGAACGGTTTGTTTAGCTTTATATATTGTTCCAGGTGGGCGTTGTATTGGTTTTTCGGAAGCGTTAGACCTGTAAGAGAAAAATTTAAATGGTTGGGAAAGGCCATGGGATGTAGAAATATTTTTTTCACATTTTATTTCCTTGTAAATACAGGTAAATCAATAGGGATTTTCGTATGGATAAGTACCCAGTGAACGGTTCGTTTAGCTTTATACATTGTTCCGGGTGGGCGTTGTATTGGTTTTTCGGAAGTGTTAGACCTGTAAGAGAAAAATTTAAATGGTTGGGAAAGGCCATGGGATGTAGAAATATTTTTTTCACATTTTACTTCCTTGTAAAAACAGGTAAATCAATAGGGATTTTCGTACGTATAAGTACCCAGTGAACGGTTCGTTTAGCTTTATTTATTGTTCCGGGTGGGCGTTGTATTGGTTTTTCGGAAGTGTTAGACATGTAAGAGAAAAATTTAAATGGTTGGGAAAGGCCATGGGTTGTAGAAATATTTTTTTCACATTTTACTTCCTTGTAAAAACAGGTAAATCAATAGGGCTTTTCGTACGGATAAGTACCCAGTTTACGGTTCGTTTAGCTTTATATATTGTTCCGGGTGGGCATTGTATTGGTTTTTCGGAAGTGTTAGACCTGTAAGAGAAAAATTTAAATGGTTGGGAAAGGCCATGGGATGTAGAAATATTTTTTTCACATTTTATTTCCTTGTAAAAACAGGTAAATCAATAGGGATTTTCGTACGGATAAGTACCCAGTGAACGGTTCGTTTAGCTTTATATATTGTTCCGGGTGGGCATTGTATTGGTTTTTCGGAAGTGTTAGACCTGTAAGAGAAAAATTTAAATGGTTGGGAAAGGCCATGGGATGTAGAAATATTTTTTTCACATTTTATTTAATTGTAAAAACAGGTAAATCAATAGGGATTTTCGTACGGATAAGTACCCAGTGAACAGTTCGTTTAGCTTTATATATTGTTCCGGGTGGGCGTTGTATTGGTTTTTCGGAAGTGTTAGACCTGTAAGAGAAAAATTTAAATGGCTGGGAAAGGCCATGGGATGTAGAAATATTTTTTTCACATTTTATTTCCTTGTAAAAACAGGTAAATCAATAGGGATTTTCGTTCGGATAGGTACCCAGTGAACGGTTCGTTTAGCTTTATACATTGTTCCGGGTGGGCGTTGCATTGGTTTTTCGGAAGTGTTAGACCTGTAAGAGAAAAATTTAAATGGCTGGGAAAGGCCATGGGATGTAGAAATATTTTTTTCACATTTTATTTCCTTGTAAATACAGGTAAATCAATAGGGATTTTCGTATGGATAAGTACCCAGTGAACGGTTCGTTTAGCTTTATATATAATTCCGCGTGGGCGTTGTATTGGTTTTTCAGAAGTGTTGGACCTGTAAGAGAAAAGTTTAAATGGTTGGGAAAGGCCATGGGATGTAGAAATATTTTTTTCACATTTTATTTCCTTGTAAAAACAGGTAAATCAATAGGGATTTTCGTACGGATAAGTACCCAGTGAACGGTTCGTTTAGCTTTATATATTGTTCCGGGTGGCCGTTGTATTGGTTTTTCAGAAGTGTTAGACCTGTAAGAGAAAAATTTAAATGGTTGGGAAAGGCCATGGGATGTAGAAATATTTTTTTCACATTTTATTTCCTTGTAAAAACAGGTAAATCAATAGGGATTTTCATACGGATAAGTACCCAGTGAACGGATCGTTTAGCTTTATACATTGTTCCGGGTGGCCGTTGTATTGGTTTTTCAGAAGTGTTGGACCTGTAAGAGAAAAATTTAAATGGTTGGGAAAGGCCATGGGATGTAGAAATATTTTTTTCACATTTTATTTCCTTGTAAAAACAGTTAAATCAATAGGGATTTTCGTATGGATTAGTACCCAGTGAACGGTTTGTTTAGCTTTATATATTGTTCCGGGTGGCCGTTGTATTGGTTTTTCGGAAGTGTTAGACCTGTAAGAGAAAAATTTAAATGGTTGGGAAAGGCCATGGGATGTAGAAATATTCTTTTCACATTTTATTTCCTTATAAAAACAGGTAAATCAATAGGGATTTTCATACGTATAAGTACCCAGTGAACGGTTCATTTAGCTTTATATATTGTTCCGGGTGGGCGTTGTATTGCTTTTTCGGAAGCGTTAGAATTGTAAGAGAAAAATTTAAATGGCTGGGAAAGGCCATGGGATGTAGAAATATTTTTTTCACATTTTATTTCCTTGTAAAAACAGGTAAATCAATAGGGATTTTCGTACGGATAAGTACCCAGTGAACGGTTCGTTTAGCTTTATACATTGTTCCGGGTGGGCGTTGTATTGGTTTTTCGGAAGTGTTAGACCTGTAAGAGAAAAATTTAAATGGTTGGGAAAGGCCATGGGATGTAGAAATATTTTTTTCACATTTTATTTCCTTGTAAAAACAGGTAAATCAATAGGGATTTTCGTACGGATAAGTACCCAGTGAACGGTTCGTTTAGCTTTATATATTGTTCCGGGTGGCCGTTGTATTGGTTTTTCAGAAGTGTTAGACCTGTAAGAGAAAAATTTAAATGGTTGGGAAAGGCCATGGGATGTAGAAATATTTTTTTCACATTTTATTTCCTTGTAAAAACAGGTAAATCAATAGGGATTTTCATACGGATAAGTACCCAGTGAACGGATCGTTTAGCTTTATACATTGTTCCGGGTGGGCGTTGTATTGGTTTTTCGGAAGTGTTAGACCTGTAAGAGAAAAATTTAAATGGCTGGGAAAGGCCATGGGATGTAGAAATATTTTTTTCACATTTTACTTCCTGTTAAAAACAGATAAATCAATAGGGATTTTCGTACGTATAAGTACCCAGTGAACGGTTCGTTTAGCTTTATATATTGTTCCGGGTAGGCGTTGTATTGGTTTTTCGGAAGTGTTAGACCTGTAAGAGAAAAATTTAAATGGCTGGGAAAGGCCATGGGATGTAGAAATATTTTTTTCACATTTTACTTCCTTGTAAAAACAGGTAAATCAATAGGGCTTTTCGCACGGATAAGTACCCAGTGAACGGTTCGTTTAGCTTTATACATTGTTCCGGGTGGGCGTTGTATTGGTTTTTCGGAAGTGTTAGACCTGTAAGAGAAAAATTTAAATGGCTGGGAAAGGCCATGGGATGTAGAAATATTTTTTTTACATTTTATTTCCTTGTAAAAACAGGTAAATCAATAGGGATTTTCGTACGGATAAGTACCCAGTGAACGGTTCGTTTAGCTTTATACATTGTTCCGGGTGGGCGTTTTATTGGTTTTTCGGAAGTGTTACACCTGTAAGAGAAATGATTAAATGGTTGGGAAAGGCCATGGGATGTAGAAATATTTTTTTCACATTTTACTTCCTTGTAAAAACAGGGAAATCAATAGGGATTTTCGTACGGATAAGTACCCAGTGAACGGTTCGTTTATCTTTATACATTGTTCCGGGTGGGCGTTGTATTGGTTTTTCGGAAGCGTTAGACCTGTAAGAGAAAAATTTAAATGGCTGGGAAAGGCCATGGGATGTAGAAATATTTTTTTCACATTTTACTTCCTTGTAAAAACAGGTAAATCAATAGGGATTTTCGTACGTATAAGTACCCAGTGAACGGTTCGTTTAGCTTTATATATTGTTCCGGGTGGGAGTTGTATTGGTTTTTCGGTAGTGTTAGACCTGTAAGATAAAAATTTAAATGGTTGGGAAAGGCCATGGGATGTAGAAATATTTTTTTCACATTTTACTTCCTTGTAAAAACAGGTAAATCAATAGGGCTTTTCGCACGGATAAGTACCCAGTGAACGGTTCGTTTAGCTTTATACATTGTTCCGGGTGGGCGTTGTATTGGTTTTTCGGAAGTGTTAGACCTGTAAGAGAAAAATTTAAATGGCTGGGAAAGGCCATGGGATGTAGAAATATTTTTTTTACATTTTATTTCCTTGTAAAAACAGGTAAATCAATAGGGATTTTCGTACGGATAAGTACCCAGTGAACGGTTCGTTTAGCTTTATACATTGTTCCGGGTGGGCGTTGTATTGGTTTTTCGGAAGTGTTAGACCTGTAAGAGAAATGATTAAATGGTTGGGAAAGGCCATGGGATGTAGAAATATTTTTTTCACATTTTACTTCCTTGTAAAAAGAGGGAAATCAATAGGGATTTTCGTACGGATAAGTACCCAGTGAACGGTTCGTTTAGCTTTATACATTGTTCCGGGTGGGCGTTGTATTGGTTTTTCGGAAGTGTTACACCTGTAAGAGAAAAATTTAAATGGCTGGGAAAGGCCATGGGATGTAGAAATATTTTTTTACATTTTCTTTCCTTGTAAAAACAGGTAAATCAATAGGGATTTTCATACGTATAAGTCCCCAGTGAACGGTACATTTAGCTTTATATATTGTTCCCGGTGGGAGTAGTATTGGTTTTTCGGAAGTGTTAGACCTGTAAGAGAAAAGTTTAAATGGTTGGGAAAGGCCATGGGATGTAGAAATATTTTTTTCACATTTTATTTCCTTGTAAAAACAGGTAAATCAATAGGGATTTTCGTACGGATAAGTACCCAGTGAACGGTTCGTTTAGCTTTATATATTGTTCCGGGTGGGCGTTGTATTGGTTTTTCGGAAGTGTTAGACCTGTAAGAGAAATATTTAAATGGCTGGAAAAGGCCATGGGATGTAGAAATATTTTTTCACATTTTACTTCCTTGTAAAAACAGGTAAATGAATAGGGCTTTTCGTACGGATAAGTACCCAGTGAACGGTTCGTTTAGCTTTATATATTGTTCCGGGTGGGCGTTGTATTGGTTTTTCGGAAGTGTTAGACATGTAAGAGAAAAATTTAAATGGTTGGGAAAGGCCATGGGATGTAGAAATATTTTTTTCACATTTTATTTCCTTGTAAAAACAAGTAAATCAATAGGGCTTTTCGCACGGATAAGTACCCAGTGAACGGTTCGTTTAGCTTTATACATTGTTCCGGGTGGCCGTTGTATTGGTTTTTCAGAAGTGTTAGACCTGTAAGAGAAAAGTTTAAATGGTTGGGAATGGCCATGGGATGTAGAAATATTTTTTTCACATTTTATTTCCTTGTAAAAACAGGTAAATCAATAGGGATTTTCGTACGGATAAGTACCCAGTGAACGGTTAGTTTAGCTTTATATATTGTTCCGGGTGGGCGTTGTATTGGTTTTTCGGAAGCGTTAGACCTGTAAGAGAAAAATTTAAATGGCTGGGAAAGGCCATGGGATGTAGAAATATTTTTTTCACATTTTACTTCCTTGTAAAAACAGGTAAATCAATAGGGCTTTTTGTACGGATAAGTCCCCAGTGAACGGTCCGTTTAGCTTTATATATTGTTCCGGGAGGGCGTTGTATTGGTTTTTCGGAAGTGTTAGACCTGAAAGAGAAAAGTTTAAATGGTTGGGAAAGGCCATGGGATGTAGAAATATTTTTTTCACATTTTATTTCCTTGTAAAAACAGGTAAATCAATAGGGCTTTTTGTACGGATAAGTCCCCAGTGAACGGTCCGTTTAGCTTTATATATTGTTCCGGGAGGGCGTTGTATTGGTTTTTCGGAAGTGTTAGACCTGAAAGAGAAAAGTTTAAATGGTTGGGAAAGGCCATGGGATGTAGAAATATTTTTTTCACATTTTATTTCCTTGTAAAAACAGGTAAATCAATAGGGATTTTCGTACGGATAAGTACCCAGTGAACGGTTCGTTTAGCTTTATATATTGTTCCGGGTGGGAGTTGTATCGGTTTTTCGGTAGTGTTAGACCTGTAAGAGAAAAATTTAAATGGTTGGGAAAGGCCATGGGATGTAGAAATATTTTTTTCACATTTTATTTCCTTTTAAAAACAGGTAAATCAATAGGGATTTTTGTATGGATTAGTACCCAGTGAACGGTTCGTTTAGCTTTATATATTGTTCCGCGTGGGCGTTGTATTGGTTTTTCAGAAGTGTTAGACCTGTAAGATAAATGTTTATATGGTTGCGAAAGGCCATGGGATGTAGAAATATTTTTTTCACATTTTACTTCCTTGTAAAAACAGGTAAATCAATAGGGATTTTCATACGTATAAGTACCCAGTGAACGGTTCATTTAGCTTTATACATTGTTCCGCGTGGGCGTTGTATTGGTTTTTCAGAAGTGTTAGACCTGTAAGATAAATGTTTAAATGGTTGCGAAAGGCCATGGGATGTAGAAATATTTTTTTCACATTTTACTTCCTTGTAAAAACAGGTAAATCAATAGGGCTTTTCGCACGGATAAGTACCCAGTGAACGGTTCGTTTAGCTTTATACATTGTTCCGGGTGGGCGTTGTATTGGTTTTTCGGAAGTGTTAGACCTGTAAGAGAAATGATTAAATGGTTGGGAAAGGCCATGGGATGTAGAAATTTTTTTTTCACATTTTACTTCCTTGTAAAAAGAGGGAAATCAATAGGGATTTTCGTACGGATAAGTACCCAGTGAACGGTTCGTTTAGCTTTATACATTGTTCCGGGTGGGCGTTGTATTGGTTTTTCGGAAGTGTTAAACCTGTAAGAGAAAAATTTAAATGGCTGGGAAAGGCCATGGGATGTAGAAATATTTTTTTACATTTTATTTCCTTGTAAAAACAGGTAAATCAATAGGGATTTTCATACGTATAAGTCCCCAGTGAACGGTACATTTAGCTTTATATATTGTTCCCGGTGGGAGTTGTATTGGTTTTTCGGAAGTGTTAGACCTGTAAGAGAAAAGTTTAAATGGTTGGGAAAGGCCATGGGATGTAGAAATATTTTTTTCACATTTTATTTCCTTGTAAAAACAGGTAAATCAATAGGGATTTTCGTACGGATAAGTACCCAGTGAACGGTTCGTTTAGCTTTATATATTGTTCCGGGTGGGCGTTGTATTGGTTTTTCGGAAGTGTTAGACCTGTAAGAGAAATATTTAAATGGCTGGGAAAGGCCATGGGATGTAGAAATATTTTTTTCACATTTTACTTCCTTGTAAAAACAGGTAAATGAATAGGGCTTTTTGTATGGATAAGTACCCAGTGAACGGTTCGTTTAGCTTTATATATTGTTCCGGGTGGGCGTTGTATTGGTTTTTCGGAAGTGTTAGACATGTAAGAGAAAAATTTAAATGGTTGGGAAAGGCCATGGGATGTAGAAATATTTTTTTCACATTTTATTTCCTTGTAAAAACAGGTAAATCAATAGGGCTTTTCGCACGGATAAGTACCCAGTGAACGGTTCATTTAGCTTTATACATTGTTCCGGGTGGCCGTTGTATTGGTTTTTCAGAAGTGTTAGACCTGTAAGAGAAAAGTTTAAACGGTTGGGAATGGCCATGGGATGTAGAAATATTTTTTTCACATTTTATTTCCTTGTAAAACAGGTAAATCAATAGGGATTTTCGTACGGATAAGTACCCAGTGAACGGTTAGTTTAGCTTTATATATTGTTCCGGGTGGGCGTTGTATTGGTTTTTCGGAAGCGTTAGACCTGTAAGAGAAAAATTTAAATGGCTGGGAAAGGCCATGGGATGTAGAAATATTTTTTTCACATTTTACTTCCTTGTAAAAACAGGTAAATCAATAGGGCTTTTTGTCCGGATAAGTCCCCAGTGAACGGTCCGTTTAGCTTTATATTTTGTTCCGGGAGGGCGTTGTATTGGTTTTTCAGAAGAGTTAGACCTGAAAGAGAAAAGTTTAAATGGTTGGGAAAGGCCATGGGATGTAGAAATATTTTTTTCACATTTTATTTCCTTGTAAAAACAGGTAAATCAATAGGGATTTTCGTACGGATAAGTACCCAGTGAACGGTTCGTTTAGCTTTATATATTGTTCCGGGTGGGAGTTGTATCGGTTTTTCGGTAGTGTTAGACCTGTAAGAGAAAAATTTAAATGGTTGGGAAAGGCCATGGGATGTAGAAATATTTTTTTCACATTTTATTTCCTTGTAAAAACAGGTAAATCAATAGGGATTTTTGTATGGATTAGTACCCAGTGAACGGTTCGTTTAGCTTTATGTATTGTTCCGCGTGGGCGTTGTATTGGTTTTTCAGAAGTGTTAGACCTGTAAGATAAATGTTTAAATGGTTGCGAAAGGCCATGGGATGTAGAAATATTTTTTTCACATTTTACTTCCTTGTAAAAACAGGTAAATCAATAGGGATTTTCATACGTATAAGTACCCAGTGAACGGTTCATTTAGCTTTATATATTGTTCCGGGTGGGAGTTGTATCGGTTTTTCTGTAGTGTTAGACTTGTAAGATAAAAATTTAAATGGTTGGGAAAGGCCAGGGGTTGTAGAAATATTTTTTTCACATTTTATTTCCTTGTAAAAACAGGAAAATCAATAGGTATTTTCGTACGGATAAGTGCCCAGTGAACGGTTGGTTTAGCTTTATATATTGTTCCGGGTGGCCGTTGTATTGGTTTTTCGGAAGTGTTAGACATGTAAGAGAAAAATTTAAATGGTTGGGAAAGGCCATGGGATGTAGAAATATTTTTTTCACATTTTATTTCCTTGTAAAAACAGGTAAATCAATAGGGATTTTCGTACGGATAAGTACCCAGTGAACGGTTCGTTTAGCTTTATATATTGTTCCGGGTGGGCGTTGTATTGGTTTTTCGGAAGCGTTAGACCTGTAAGAGAAAAATTTAAATGGCTGGGAAAGGCCATGGGATGTAGAAATATTTTTTTCACATTTTACTTCCTTGTAAAAACAGGTAAATCAATAGGGCTTTTTGTACGGATAAGTACCCAGTGAACGGTCCGTTTAGCTTTATATATTGTTCCGGGATGGCGTTGTATTGGTTTTTCGGAAGTGTTAGACCTGAAAGAGAAAAGTTTAAATGGTTGGGAAAGGCCATGGGATGTAGAAATATTTTTTTCACATTTTATTTCCTTGTAAAAACAGGTAAATCAATAGGGATTTTTGTACGGATAAGTACCCAGTGAACGGTTCGTTTAGCTTTATATATTGTTCCGGGTGGGAGTTGTATCGGTTTTTCGGTAGTGTTAGACCTGTAAGAGAAAAATTTAAATGGCTGGGAAAGGCCATGGGATGTAGAAATATTTTTTTCACATTTTACTTCCTTGTAAAAACAGGTAAATCAATAGGGCTTTTTGTACGGATAAGTCCCCAGTGAACGGTCCGTTTAGCTTTATATTTTGTTCCGGGAGGGCGTTGTATTGGTTTTTCGGAAGTGTTAGACCTGAAAGAGAAAAGTTTAAATGATTGGGAAAGGCCATGGGATGTAGAAATATTTTTTTCACATTTTATTTCCTTGTAAAAACAGGTAAATCAATAGGGATTTTCGTACGGATAAGTACCCAGTGAACGGTTCGTTTAGCTTTATATATTGTTCCGGGTGGGAGTTGTATCGGTTTTTCGGTAGTGTTAGACCTGTAAGAGAAAAATTTAAATGGTTGGGAAAGGCCATGGGATGTAGAAATATTTTTTTCACATTTTATTTCCTTGTAAAAACAGGTAAATCAATAGGGATTTTTGTATGGATTAGTACCCAGTGAACGGTTCGTTTAGCTTTATATATTGTTCCGCGTGGGCGTTGTATTGGTTTTTCAGAAGTGTTAGACCTGTAAGATAAATGTTTAAATGGTTGCGAAAGGCCATGGGATGTAGAAATATTTTTTTCACATTTTACTTCCTTGTAAAAACAGGTAAATCAATAGGGATTTTCATACGTATAAGTACCCAGTGAACGGTTCATTTAGCTTTATATATTGTTCCGGGTGGGAGTTGTATCGGTTTTTCTGTAGTGTTAGACCTGTAAGATAAAAATTTAAATGGTTGGGAAAGGCCATGGGTTGTAGAAATATTTTTTTCACATTTTATTTCCTTGTAAAAACAGGAAAATCAATAGGTATTTTCGTACGGATAAGTGCCCAGTGAACGGTTGGTTTAGCTTTATATATTGTTCTGGGTGGCCGTTGTATTGGTTTTTCGGAAGTGTTAGACATGTAAGAGAAAAATTTAAATGGTTGGGAAAGGCCATGGGATGTAGAAATATTTTTTTCACATTTTATTTCCTTGTAAAAACAGGTAAATCAATAGGGATTTTCGTACGGATAAGTACCCAGTGAACGGTTCGTTTAGCTTTATATATTGTTCCGGGTGGGCGTTGTATTGGTTTTTCGGAAGCGTTAGACCTGTAAGAGAAAAATTTAAATGGCTGGGAAAGGCCATGGGATGTAGAAATATTTTTTTCACATTTTACTTCCTTGTAAAAACAGGTAAATCAATAGGGCTTTTTGTACGGATAAGTACCCAGTGAACGGTCCGTTTAGCTTTATATATTGTTCCGGGAGGGCGTTGTATTGGTTTTTCGGAAGTGTTAGACCTGAAAGAGAAAAGTTTAAATGGTTGGGAAAGGCCATGGGATGTAGAAATATTTTTTTCACATTTTATTTCCTTGTAAAAACAGGTAAATCAATAGGGATTTTCGTACGGATAAGTACCCAGTGAACGGTTCGTTTAGCTTTATATATTGTTCCGGGTGGGAGTTGTATCGGTTTTTCGGTAGTGTTAGACCTGTAAGAGAAAAATTTAAATGGTTGGGAAAGGCCATGGGATGTAGAAATATTTTTTTCACATTTTATTTCCTTGTAAAAACAGGTAAATCAATAGGGATTTTTGTATGGATTAGTACCCAGTGAACGGTTCGTTTAGCTTTATATATTGTTCCGGGTGGGCGTTGTATTGGTTTTTCGGAAGTGTTAGACATGTAAGAGAAAAATTTAAATGGTTGGGAAAGGCCATGGGATGTAGAAATATTTTTTTCACATTTTATTTCCTTGTAAAAACAGGTAAATCAATAGGGCTTTTCGCACGGATAAGTACCCAGTGAACGGTTCGTTTAGCTTTATACATTTTTCCGGGTGGCCGTTGTATTGGTTATTCAGAAGTGTTAGACCTGTAAGAGAAATGTTTAAATGGTTGGGAAAGGCCATGGGATGTAGAAATATTTTTTTCACATTTTACTTCCTTGTAAAAACAGGTAAATCAATAGGGATTTTCATACGTATAAGTCCCCAGTGAACGGTACATTTAGCTTTATATATTGTTCCTGGTGGGAGTTGTATTGGTTTTTCGGAAGTGTTAGACCTGTAAGAGAAAAGTTTAAATGGTTGGGAAAGGCCATGGGATGTAGAAATATTTTTTTCACATTTTATTTCCTTGTAAAAACAGGTAAATCAATAGGGATTTTCGTACGGATAAGTACCCAGTGAACGGTTCGTTTAGCTTTATATATTGTTCCGGGTGGGCGTTGTATCGGTTTTTCGGAAGCGTTAGACCTGTAAGAGAAAAATTTAAATGGCTGGGAAAGGCCATGGGATGTAGAAATATTTTTTTCACATTTTACTTCCTTGTAAAAACAGGTAAATCAATAGGGATTTTCGTACGGATAAGTACCCAGTGAACGGTTCGTTTAGCTTTATATATTGTTCCGGGTGGGCGTTGTATTGGTTTTTCGGAAGCGTTAGACCTGTAAGAGAAAAATTTAAATGGCTGGGAAAGGCCATGGGATGTAGAAATATTTTTTTCACATTTTACTTCCTTGTAAAAACAGGTAAATCAATAGGGATTTTCGTACGTATAAGTACCCAGTGAACGGTTCGTTTAGCTTTATATATTGTTCCGGGTGGGAGTTGTATCGGTTTTTCGGAAGTGTTAGACCTGTAAGATAAAAATTTAAATGGTTGGGAAAGGCCATGGGATGTAGAAATATTTTTTTCACATTTTACTTCCTTGTAAAAACAGGTAAATCAATAGGGCTTTTCGCACGGATAAGTACCCAGTGAACGGTTCGTTTAGCTTTATACATTGTTCCGGGTGGGCGTTGTATTGGTTTTTCGTAAGTGTTAGACCTGTAAGAGAAAAATTTAAATGGCAGGGAAAGGCCATGGGATGTAGAAATATTTTTTTTACATTTTATTTCCTTGTAAAAACAGGTAAATCAATAGGGATTTTCGTACGGATAAGTACCCAGTGAACGGTTCGTTTAGCTTTATACATTGTTCCGGGTGGGCGTTGTATTGGTTTTTCGGAAGTGTTACACCTGTAAGAGAAATGATTAAATGGTTGGGAAAGGCCATGGGATGTAGAAATATTTTTTTCACATTTTACTTCCTTGTAAAAAGAGGGAAATCAATAGGGATTTTCGTACGGATAAGTACCCAGTGAACGGTTCGTTTAGCTTTATACATTGTTCCGGGTGGGAGTTGTATCGGTTTTTCGGTAGTGTTAGACCTGTAAGAGAAAAATTTAAATGGTTGGGAAAGGCCATGGGATGTAGAAATATTTTTTTCACATTTTATTTCCTTGTAAAAACAGGTAAATCAATAGGGCTTTTCGCACGGATTAGTACCCAGTGAACGGTTCGTTTAGCTTTATACATTTTTCCGGGTGGCCGTTGTATTGGTTTTTCGGAAGTGTTACACCTGTAAGAGAAATGATTAAATGGTTGGGAAAGGCCATGGGATGTAGAAATATTTTTTTCACATTTTACTTCCTTGTAAAAACAGGTAAATCAATAGGGATTTTCGCACGGATTAGTACCCAGTGAACGGTTCGTTTAGCTTTATACATTTTTCCGGGTGGCCGTTGTATTGGTTTTTCGGAAGTGTTACACCTGTAAGAGAAATGATTAAATGGTTGGGAAAGGCCATGGGATGTAGAAATATTTTTTTCACATTTTACTTCCTTGTAAAAAGAGGGAAATCAATAGGGATTTTCGTACGGATAAGTACCCAGTGAACGGTTCGTTTAGCTTTATACATTGTTCCGGGTGGGCGTTGTATTGGTTTTTCGGAAGTGTTAGACCTGTAAGAGAAATGATTAAATGGTTGGGAAAGGCCATGGGATGTAGAAATATTTTTTTCACATTTTACTTCCTTGTAAAAAGAGGGAAATCAATAGGGATTTTCGTACGGATAAGTACCCAGTGAACGGTTCGTTTAGCTTTATACATTGTTCCGGGTGGGCGTTGTATTGGTTTTTCGGAAGTGTTACACCTGTAAGAGAAAAATTTAAATGGCTGGGAAAGGCCATGGGATGTAGAAATATTTTTTTACATTTTATTTCCTTGTAAAAACAGGTAAATCAATAGGGATTTTCGTACGGATAAGTACCCAGTGAACGGTTCGTTTAGCTTTATATATTGTTCCGGGTGGCCGTTGTATCAGTTTTTCGGTAGTGTTAGACCTGTAAGATAAAAATTTAAATGGTTGGGAAAGGCCATGGGATGTAGAAATATTTTTTTCACATTTTATTTCCTTGTAAAAACAGGAAAATCAAAAGGGATTTTTTTACGGATAAGTACCCAGTGAACGGTTCGTTTAGCTTTATATATTGTTCCGGGTGGGCGTTGTATTGGTTTTTCGGAAGTGTTAGACCTGTAAGAGAAAAGTTTAAATGGTTGGGAAAGGCCATGGGATGTAGAAATATTTTTTTCACATTTTATTTCCTTGTAAAAACAGGTAAATCAATAGGGATTTTCGTACGGATAAGTACCCAGTGAACGGTTCGTTTACCTTTATATATTGTTCCGGGTGGGCGTTGTATTGGTTTTTCGGAAGTGTTAGACCTGTAAGAGAAATGTTTAAATGGTTGGGAAAGGCCATGGGATGTAGAAATATTTTTTCACATTTTACTTCCTTGTAAAAACAGGTAAATCAATAGGGATTTTCATACGTATAAGTACCCAGTGAACGGTTCATTTAGCTTTATATATTGTTCCGGGTGGGAGTTGTATCGGTTTTTCGGTACTGTTAGACCTGTAAGATAAAAATTTAAATGGTTGGGAAAGGCCATGGGATGTAGAAATATTTTTTTCACATTTTACTTCCTTGTAAAAACAGGTAAATCAATAGGGCTTTTCGTACGGATAAGTACCCAGTGAACGGTTCGTTTAGCTTTATATATTGTTCCGGGTGGCCGTTGTATTGGTTTTTCGGAAGCGTTAGACCTGTAAGAGAAAAATTTAAATGGCTGGGAAAGGCCATGGGATGTAGAAATATTTATTTCACATTTTACTTCCTTGTAAAAACAGGTAAATCAATAGGGATTTTCGTACGTATAAGTACCCAGTGAACGGTTCGTTTAGCTTTATATATTGTTCCGGGTGGGAGTTGTATTGGTTTTTCGGTAGTGTTAGACCTGTAAGATAAAAATTTAAATGGTTGGGAAAGGCCATGGGATGTAGAAATATTTTTTTCACATTTTACTTCCTTGTAAAAACAGGTAAATCAATAGGGCTTTTCGCACGGATAAGTACCCAGTGAACGGTTCGTTTAGCTTTATACATTGTTCCGGGTGGGCGTTGTATTGGTTTTTCGTAAGTGTTAGACCTGTAAGAGAAAAATTTAAATGGCTGGGAAAGGCCATGGGATGTAGAAATATTTTTTTTACATTTTATTTCCTTGTAAAAACAGGTAAATCAATAGGGATTTTCGTACGGATAAGTACCCAGTGAACGGTTCGTTTAGCTTTATACATTGTTCCGGGTGGGCGTTGTATTGGTTTTTCAGAAGTGTTACACCTGTAAGAGAAATGATTAAATGGTTGGGAAAGGCCATGGGATGTAGAAATATTTTTTTCACATTTTACTTCCTTGTAAAAACAGGGAAATCAATAGGGATTTTCGTACGGATAAGTACCCAGTGAACGGTTCGTTTAGCTTTATATATTGTTCCGGGTGGGAGTTGTATCGGTTTTTCGGTAGTGTTAGACCTGTAAGAGAAAAATTTAAATGGTTGGGAAAGGCCATGGGATGTAGAAATATTTTTTTCACATTTTATTTCCTTGTAAAAACAGGTAAATCAATAGGGATTTTTGTATGGATTAGTACCCAGTGAACGCTTCGTTTAGCTTTATATATTGTTCCGGGTGGGCGTTGTATTGGTTTTTCGGAAGCGTTAGACATGTAAGAGAAAAATTTAAATGGTTGGGAAAGGCCATGGGATGTAGAAATATTTTTTTCACATTTTACTTCCTTGTAAAAACAGGTAAATCAATAGGGATTTTCGTACGTATAAGTACCCAGTGAACGGTTCGTTTAGCTTTATATATTGTTCCGGGTGGGAGTTGTATTGGTTTTTCGGTAGTGTTAGACCTGTAAGATAAAAATTTAAATGGTTGGGAAAGGCCATGGGATGTAGAAATATTTTTTTCACATTTTACTTCCTTGTAAAAACAGGTAAATCAATAGGGCTTTTCGCACGGATAAGTACCCAGTGAACGGTTCGTTTAGCTTTATACATTGTTCCGGGTGGGCGTTGTATTGGTTTTTCGTAAGTGTTAGACCTGTAAGAGAAAAATTTAAATGGCTGGGAAAGGCCATGGGATGTAGAAATATTTTTTTTACATTTTATTTCCTTGTAAAAACAGGTAAATCAATAGGGATTTTCGTACGGATAAGTACCCAGTGAACGGTTCGTTTAGCTTTATACATTGTTCCGGGTGGGCGTTGTATTGGTTTTTCGGAAGTGTTACACCTGTAAGAGAAATTATTAAATGGTTGGGAAAGGCCATGGGATGTAGAAATATTTTTTTCACATTTTACTTCCTTGTAAAAAGAGGGAAATCAATAGGGATTTTCGTACGGATAAGTACCCAGTGAACGGTTCGTTTAGCTTTATACATTGTTCCGGGTGGGCGTTGTATTGGTTTTTCGGAAGTGTTAGACCTGTAAGAGAAATGATTAAATGGTTGGGAAAGGCCATGGGATGTAGAAATATTTTTTTCACATTTTACTTCCTTGTAAAAAGAGGGAAATCAATAGGGATTTTCGTACGGATAAGTACCCAGTGAACGGTTCGTTTAGCTTTATACATTGTTCCGGGTGGGCGTTGTATTGGTTTTTCGGAAGTGTTACACCTGTAAGAGAAAAATTTAAATGGCTGGGAAAGGCCATGGGATGTAGAAATATTTTTTTACATTTTATTTCCTTGTAAAAACAGGTAAATCAATAGGGATTTTCGTACGGATAAGTACCCAGTGAACGGTTCGTTTAGCTTTATATATTGTTCCGGGTGGCCGTTGTATCGGTTTTTCGGTAGTGTTAGACCTGTAAGATAAAAATTTAAATGGTTGGGAAAGGCCATGGGATGTAGAAATATTTTTTTCACATTTTATTTCCTTGTAAAAACAGGAAAATCAAAAGGGATTTTTTTACGGATAAGTACCCAGTGAACGGTTCGTTTAGCTTTATATATTGTTCCGGGTGGGCGTTGTATTGGTTTTTCGGAAGTGTTAGACCTGTAAGAGAAAAGTTTAAATGGTTGGGAAAGGCCATGGGATGTAGAAATATTTTTTTCACATTTTATTTCCTTGTAAAAACAGGTAAATCAATAGGGATTTTCGTACGGATAAGTACCCAGTGAACGGTTCATTTAGCTTTATATATTGTTCCGGGTGGGAGTTGTATCGGTTTTTCGGTACTGTTAGACCTGTAAGATAAAAATTTAAATGGTTGGGAAAGGCCATGGGATGTAGAAATATTTTTTTCACATTTTATTTAATTGTAAAAACAGGTAAATCAATAGGGATTTTCGTACGTATAAGTACCCAGTGAACGGTTCGTTTAGCTTTATTTATTGTTCCGGGTGGGCGTTGTATTGGTTTTTCGGAAGTGTTAGACATGTAAGAGAAAAATTTAAATGGCTGGGAAAGGCCATGGGATGTAGAAATATTTTTTTCACATTTTATTTCCTTGTAAATACAGGTAAATCAATAGGGATTTTCGTATGGATAAGTACCCAGTGAACGGTTCGTTTAGCTTTATACATTGTTCCGGGTGGGCGTTGTATTGGTTTTTCGGAAGCGTTAGAATTGTAAGAGAAAAATTTAAATGGTTGGGAAAGGCCATGGGTTGTAGAAATATTTTTTTCACATTTTACTTCCTTGTAAAAACAGGTAAATCAATAGGGATTTTCGTACGTATAAGTACCCAGTGAACGGTTCGTTTAGCTTTATTTATTGTTCCGGGTGGGCGTTGTATTGGTTTTTCGGAAGTGTTAGACATGTAAGAGAAAAATTTAAATGGTTGGGAAAGGCCATGGGATGTAGAAATATTTTTTTCACATTTTATTTCCTTGTAAATACAGGTAAATCAATAGGGATTTTCGTACGTATAAGTACCCAGTGAACGGTTCGTTTAGCTTTATACATTGTTCCGGGTGGGCGTTGTATTGGTTTTTCGGAAGTGTTAGACCTGTAAGAGAAAAATTTAAATGGTTGGGAAAGGCCATGGGATGTAGAAATATTTTTTTCACATTTTATTTCCCTATAAAAACAGGTAAATCAATAGGGATTTTCATACGTATAAGTACCCAGTGAACGGTTCATTTAGCTTTATATATTGTTCCGGGTGGGCGTTGTATTGGTTTTTCGGAAGTGTTAGACCTGTAAGATAAAAATTAAATGGTTGGGAAAGGCCATGGGATGTAGAAATATTTTTTTCACATTTTATTTCCTTGTAAAAACAGGTAAATCAATAGGGATTTTCGTACGGATAAGTACCCAGTGAACGGTTTGTTTAGCTTTATATATTGTTCCGGGTGGCCGTTGTATTGGTTTTTCGGAAGTGTTAGACCTGTAAGAGAAAAATTTAAATGGTTGGGAAAGGCCATGGGATGTAGAAATATTCTTTTCACATTTTATTTCCTTATAAAAACAGGTAAATCAATAGGGATTTTCGTACGGATAAGTACCCAGTGAACGGTTTGTTTAGCTTTATATATTGTTCCAGGTGGGCGTTGTATTGGTTTTTCGGAAGCGTTAGACCTGTAAGAGAAAAATTTAAATGGTTGGGAAAGGCCATGGGATGTAGAAATATTTTTTTCACATTTTATTTCCTTGTAAATACAGGTAAATCAATAGGGATTTTCGTATGGATAAGTACCCAGTGAACGGTTCGTTTAGCTTTATACATTGTTCCGGGTGGGCGTTGTATTGGTTTTTCGGAAGTGTTAGACATGTAAGATAAATGTTTAAATGGTTGCGAAAGGCCATGGGATGTAGAAATATTTTTTTCACATTTTACTTCCTTGTAAAAACAGGTAAATCAATAGGGATTTTCGTACGTATAAGTACCCAGTGAACGGTTCGTTTAGCTTTATTTATTGTTCCGGGTGGGCGTTGTATTGGTTTTTCGGAAGTGTTAGACATGTAAGAGAAAAATTTAAATGGTTGGGAAAGGCCATGGGTTGTAGAAATATTTTTTTCACATTTTACTTCCTTGTAAAAACAGGTAAATCAATAGGGCTTTTCCTACGGATAAGTACCCAGTTTACGGTTCGTTTAGCTTTATATATTGTTCCGGGTGGGCGTTGTATTGGTTTTTCGGAAGTGTTAGACCTGTAAGAGAAAAATTTAAATGGTTGGGAAAGGCCATGGGATGTAGAAATATTTTTTTCACATTTTATTTCCTTGTAAAAACAGGTAAATCAATAGGGATTTTCGTACGGATAAGTACCCAGTGAACGGTTCGTTTAGCTTTATATATTGTTCCGGGTGGGCGTTGTATCGGTTTTTCGGAAGTGTTAGACCTGTAAGAGAAATATTTAAATGGCTGGGAAAGGCCATGGGATGTAGAAATATTTTTTTCACATTTTATTTCCTTGTAAAAACAGGTAAATCAATAGGGCTTTTCGTACGGATAAGTACCCAGTGAACGGTTCGTTTAGCTTTATATATTGTTCCAGGTGGGCGTTGTATTGGTTTTTCGGAAGTGTTAGACATGTAAGATAAATGTTTAAATGGTTGCGAAAGGCCATGGGATGTAGAAATATTTTTTTCACATTTTACTTCCTTGTAAAAACAGGTAAATCAATAGGGCTTTTCGTACGGATAAGTACCCAGTTTACGGTTCGTTTAGCTTTATATATTGTTCCGGGTGGGCGTTGTATTGGTTTTTCGGAAGTGTTAGACCTGTAAGAGAAAAATTTAAATGGTTGGGAAAGGCCATGGGATGTAGAAATATTTTTTTCACATTTTATTTCCTTGTAAAAACAGGTAAACCAATAGGGATTTTCGTTCGGATAGGTACCCAGTGAACGGTTCGTTTAGCTTTATATATTGTTCCGGGTGGGCGTTGTATTGGTTTTTCGGAAGCGTTAGACCTGTAAGAGAAAAATTTAAATGGTTGGGAAAGGCCATGGGATGTAGAAATATTTTTTTCACATTTTATTTCCTTGTAAATACAGGTAAATCAATAGGGATTTTCGTATGGATAAGTACCCAGTGAACGGTTCGTTTAGCTTTATACATTGTTCCGGGTGGGCGTTGTTTTGGTTTTTCGGAAGCGTTAGACCTGTAAGAGAAAAATTTAAATGGTTGGGAAAGGCCATGGGATGTAGAAATATTTTTTTCACATTTTATTTCCTTGTAAATACAGGTAAATCAATAGGGATTTTCGTATGGATAAGTACCCAGTGAACGGTTCGTTTAGCTTTATACATTGTTCCGGGTGGGCGTTGTTTTGGTTTTTCGGAAGTGTTAGACCTGTAAGAGAAAAATTTAAATGGTTGGGAAAGGCCATGGGATGTAGAAATATTTTTTTCACATTTTATTTCCTTGTAAATACAGGTAAATCAATAGGGATTTTCGTATGGATAAGTACCCAGTGAACGGTTCGTTTAGCTTTATACATTGTTCCGGGTAGGCGTTGTATTGGTTTTTCGGAAGTGTTAGACCTGTAAGAGAAAAATTTAAATGGTTGGGAAAGGCCATGGGATGTAGAAATATTTTTTTCACATTTTATTTCCTTGTAAAAACAGGTAAATCAATAGGGATTTTCGTTCGGATAGGTACCCAGTGAACGGTTCGTTTAGCTTTATATATTGTTCCGGGTGAGCGTTGTATTGGTTTTTCGGAAGCGTTAGACCTGTAAGAGAAAAATTTAAATGGTTGGGAAAGGCCATGGGATGTAGAAATATTTTTTTCACATTTTATTTCCTTGTAAATACAGGTAAATCAATAGGGATTTTCGTATGGATACGTACCCAGTGAACGGTTCGTTTAGCTTTATACATTGTTCCGGGTGGGCGTTGTATTGGTTTTTCGGAAGTGTTAGACCTGGAAGAGAAAAATTTAAATGGCTGGGAAAGGCCATGGGATGTAGAAATATTTTTTTCACATTTTACTTCCTTGTAAAAACAGGTAAATCAATAGGGCTTTTCGTACGGATAAGTACCCAGTGAACGGTTCGTTTAGCTTTATACATTGTTCCGGGTGGGCGTTGTATTGGTTTTTCGGAAGTGTTACACCTGTAAGAGAAATTATTAAATGGTTGGGAAAGGCCATGGGATGTAGAAATATTTTTTTCACATTTTACTTCCTTGTAAAAAGAGGGAAATCAATAGGGATTTTCGTACGGATAAGTACCCAGTGAACGGTTCGTTTAGCTTTATACATTGTTCCGGGTGGGCGTTGTATTGGTTTTTCGGAAGTGTTAGACCTGTAAGAGAAATGATTAAATGGTTGGGAAAGGCCATGGGATGTAGAAATATTTTTTTCACATTTTACTTCCTTGTAAAAAGAGGGAAATCAATAGGGATTTTCGTACGGATAAGTACCCAGTGAACGGTTCGTTTAGCTTTATACATTGTTCCGGGTGGGCGTTGTATTGGTTTTTCGGAAGTGTTAGACCTGTAAGATAAAAATTTAAATGGTTGGGAAAGGCCATGGGATGTAGAAATATTTTTTTCACATTTTATTTCCTTGTAAAAACAGGAAAATCAAAAGGGATTTTTTTACGGATAAGTACCCAGTGAACGGTTCGTTTAGCTTTATATATTGTTCCGGGTGGGCGTTGTATTGGTTTTTCGGAAGTGTTAGACCTGTAAGAGAAAAGTTTAAATGGTTGGGAAAGGCCATGGGATGTAGAAATATTTTTTTCACATTTTATTTCCTTGTAAAAACAGGTAAATCAATAGGGATTTTCGTACGGATAAGTACCCAGTGAACGGTTCGTTTACCTTTATATATTGTTCCGGGTGGGCGTTGTATTGGTTTTTCGGAAGTGTTAGACCTGTAAGAGAAATGTTTAAATGGTTGGGAAAGGCCATGGGATGTAGAAATATTTTTTCACATTTTACTTCCTTGTAAAAACAGGTAAATCAATAGGGATTTTCATACGTATAAGTACCCAGTGAACGGTTCATTTAGCTTTATATATTGTTCCGGGTGGGAGTTGTATCGGTTTTTCGGTACTGTTAGACCTGTAAGATAAAAATTTAAATGGTTGGGAAAGGCCATGGGATGTAGAAATATTTTTTTCACATTTTACTTCCTTGTAAAAACAGGTAAATCAATAGGGCTTTTCGTACGGATAAGTACCCAGTGAACGGTTCGTTTAGCTTTATATATTGTTCCGGGTGGCCGTTGTATTGGTTTTTCGGAAGCGTTAGACCTGTAAGAGAAAAATTTAAATGGCTGGGAAAGGCCATGGGATGTAGAAATATTTATTTCACATTTTACTTCCTTGTAAAAACAGGTAAATCAATAGGGATTTTCGTACGTATAAGTACCCAGTGAACGGTTCGTTTAGCTTTATATATTGTTCCGGGTGGGAGTTGTATTGGTTTTTCGGTAGTGTTAGACCTGTAAGATAAAAATTTAAATGGTTGGGAAAGGCCATGGGATGTAGAAATATTTTTTTCACATTTTACTTCCTTGTAAAAACAGGTAAATCAATAGGGCTTTTCGCACGGATAAGTACCCAGTGAACGGTTCGTTTAGCTTTATACATTGTTCCGGGTGGGCGTTGTATTGGTTTTTCGTAAGTGTTAGACCTGTAAGAGAAAAATTTAAATGGCTGGGAAAGGCCATGGGATGTAGAAATATTTTTTTTACATTTTATTTCCTTGTAAAAACAGGTAAATCAATAGGGATTTTCGTACGGATAAGTACCCAGTGAACGGTTCGTTTAGCTTTATACATTGTTCCGGGTGGGCGTTGTATTGGTTTTTCAGAAGTGTTACACCTGTAAGAGAAATGATTAAATGGTTGGGAAAGGCCATGGGATGTAGAAATATTTTTTTCACATTTTACTTCCTTGTAAAAACAGGGAAATCAATAGGGATTTTCGTACGGATAAGTACCCAGTGAACGGTTCGTTTAGCTTTATATATTGTTCCGGGTGGGAGTTGTATCGGTTTTTCGGTAGTGTTAGACCTGTAAGAGAAAAATTTAAATGGTTGGGAAAGGCCATGGGATGTAGAAATATTTTTTTCACATTTTATTTCCTTGTAAAAACAGGTAAATCAATAGGGATTTTTGTATGGATTAGTACCCAGTGAACGCTTCGTTTAGCTTTATATATTGTTCCGGGTGGGCGTTGTATTGGTTTTTCGGAAGCGTTAGACATGTAAGAGAAAAATTTAAATGGTTGGGAAAGGCCATGGGATGTAGAAATATTTTTTTCACATTTTACTTCCTTGTAAAAACAGGTAAATCAATAGGGATTTTCGTACGTATAAGTACCCAGTGAACGGTTCGTTTAGCTTTATATATTGTTCCGGGTGGGAGTTGTATTGGTTTTTCGGTAGTGTTAGACCTGTAAGATAAAAATTTAAATGGTTGGGAAAGGCCATGGGATGTAGAAATATTTTTTTCACATTTTACTTCCTTGTAAAAACAGGTAAATCAATAGGGCTTTTCGCACGGATAAGTACCCAGTGAACGGTTCGTTTAGCTTTATACATTGTTCCGGGTGGGCGTTGTATTGGTTTTTCGTAAGTGTTAGACCTGTAAGAGAAAAATTTAAATGGCTGGGAAAGGCCATGGGATGTAGAAATATTTTTTTTACATTTTATTTCCTTGTAAAAACAGGTAAATCAATAGGGATTTTCGTACGGATAAGTACCCAGTGAACGGTTCGTTTAGCTTTATACATTGTTCCGGGTGGGCGTTGTATTGGTTTTTCGGAAGTGTTACACCTGTAAGAGAAATTATTAAATGGTTGGGAAAGGCCATGGGATGTAGAAATATTTTTTTCACATTTTACTTCCTTGTAAAAAGAGGGAAATCAATAGGGATTTTCGTACGGATAAGTACCCAGTGAACGGTTCGTTTAGCTTTATACATTGTTCCGGGTGGGCGTTGTATTGGTTTTTCGGAAGTGTTAGACCTGTAAGAGAAATGATTAAATGGTTGGGAAAGGCCATGGGATGTAGAAATATTTTTTTCACATTTTACTTCCTTGTAAAAAGAGGGAAATCAATAGGGATTTTCGTACGGATAAGTACCCAGTGAACGGTTCGTTTAGCTTTATACATTGTTCCGGGTGGGCGTTGTATTGGTTTTTCGGAAGTGTTACACCTGTAAGAGAAAAATTTAAATGGCTGGGAAAGGCCATGGGATGTAGAAATATTTTTTTACATTTTATTTCCTTGTAAAAACAGGTAAATCAATAGGGATTTTCGTACGGATAAGTACCCAGTGAACGGTTCGTTTAGCTTTATATATTGTTCCGGGTGGCCGTTGTATCGGTTTTTCGGTAGTGTTAGACCTGTAAGATAAAAATTTAAATGGTTGGGAAAGGCCATGGGATGTAGAAATATTTTTTTCACATTTTATTTCCTTGTAAAAACAGGAAAATCAAAAGGGATTTTTTTACGGATAAGTACCCAGTGAACGGTTCGTTTAGCTTTATATATTGTTCCGGGTGGGCGTTGTATTGGTTTTTCGGAAGTGTTAGACCTGTAAGAGAAAAGTTTAAATGGTTGGGAAAGGCCATGGGATGTAGAAATATTTTTTTCACATTTTATTTCCTTGTAAAAACAGGTAAATCAATAGGGATTTTCGTACGGATAAGTACCCAGTGAACGGTTCATTTAGCTTTATATATTGTTCCGGGTGGGAGTTGTATCGGTTTTTCGGTACTGTTAGACCTGTAAGATAAAAATTTAAATGGTTGGGAAAGGCCATGGGATGTAGAAATATTTTTTTCACATTTTATTTAATTGTAAAAACAGGTAAATCAATAGGGATTTTCGTACGTATAAGTACCCAGTGAACGGTTCGTTTAGCTTTATTTATTGTTCCGGGTGGGCGTTGTATTGGTTTTTCGGAAGTGTTAGACATGTAAGAGAAAAATTTAAATGGCTGGGAAAGGCCATGGGATGTAGAAATATTTTTTTCACATTTTATTTCCTTGTAAATACAGGTAAATCAATAGGGATTTTCGTATGGATAAGTACCCAGTGAACGGTTCGTTTAGCTTTATACATTGTTCCGGGTGGGCGTTGTATTGGTTTTTCGGAAGCGTTAGAATTGTAAGAGAAAAATTTAAATGGTTGGGAAAGGCCATGGGTTGTAGAAATATTTTTTTCACATTTTACTTCCTTGTAAAAACAGGTAAATCAATAGGGATTTTCGTACGTATAAGTACCCAGTGAACGGTTCGTTTAGCTTTATTTATTGTTCCGGGTGGGCGTTGTATTGGTTTTTCGGAAGTGTTAGACATGTAAGAGAAAAATTTAAATGGTTGGGAAAGGCCATGGGATGTAGAAATATTTTTTTCACATTTTATTTCCTTGTAAATACAGGTAAATCAATAGGGATTTTCGTACGTATAAGTACCCAGTGAACGGTTCGTTTAGCTTTATACATTGTTCCGGGTGGGCGTTGTATTGGTTTTTCGGAAGTGTTAGACCTGTAAGAGAAAAATTTAAATGGTTGGGAAAGGCCATGGGATGTAGAAATATTTTTTTCACATTTTATTTCCCTATAAAAACAGGTAAATCAATAGGGATTTTCATACGTATAAGTACCCAGTGAACGGTTCATTTAGCTTTATATATTGTTCCGGGTGGGCGTTGTATTGGTTTTTCGGAAGTGTTAGACCTGTAAGATAAAAATTAAATGGTTGGGAAAGGCCATGGGATGTAGAAATATTTTTTTCACATTTTATTTCCTTGTAAAAACAGGTAAATCAATAGGGATTTTCGTACGGATAAGTACCCAGTGAACGGTTTGTTTAGCTTTATATATTGTTCCGGGTGGCCGTTGTATTGGTTTTTCGGAAGTGTTAGACCTGTAAGAGAAAAATTTAAATGGTTGGGAAAGGCCATGGGATGTAGAAATATTCTTTTCACATTTTATTTCCTTATAAAAACAGGTAAATCAATAGGGATTTTCGTACGGATAAGTACCCAGTGAACGGTTTGTTTAGCTTTATATATTGTTCCAGGTGGGCGTTGTATTGGTTTTTCGGAAGCGTTAGACCTGTAAGAGAAAAATTTAAATGGTTGGGAAAGGCCATGGGATGTAGAAATATTTTTTTCACATTTTATTTCCTTGTAAATACAGGTAAATCAATAGGGATTTTCGTATGGATAAGTACCCAGTGAACGGTTCGTTTAGCTTTATACATTGTTCCGGGTGGGCGTTGTATTGGTTTTTCGGAAGTGTTAGACATGTAAGATAAATGTTTAAATGGTTGCGAAAGGCCATGGGATGTAGAAATATTTTTTTCACATTTTACTTCCTTGTAAAAACAGGTAAATCAATAGGGATTTTCGTACGTATAAGTACCCAGTGAACGGTTCGTTTAGCTTTATTTATTGTTCCGGGTGGGCGTTGTATTGGTTTTTCGGAAGTGTTAGACATGTAAGAGAAAAATTTAAATGGTTGGGAAAGGCCATGGGTTGTAGAAATATTTTTTTCACATTTTACTTCCTTGTAAAAACAGGTAAATCAATAGGGCTTTTCCTACGGATAAGTACCCAGTTTACGGTTCGTTTAGCTTTATATATTGTTCCGGGTGGGCGTTGTATTGGTTTTTCGGAAGTGTTAGACCTGTAAGAGAAAAATTTAAATGGTTGGGAAAGGCCATGGGATGTAGAAATATTTTTTTCACATTTTATTTCCTTGTAAAAACAGGTAAATCAATAGGGATTTTCGTACGGATAAGTACCCAGTGAACGGTTCGTTTAGCTTTATATATTGTTCCGGGTGGGCGTTGTATCGGTTTTTCGGAAGTGTTAGACCTGTAAGAGAAATATTTAAATGGCTGGGAAAGGCCATGGGATGTAGAAATATTTTTTTCACATTTTATTTCCTTGTAAAAACAGGTAAATCAATAGGGCTTTTCGTACGGATAAGTACCCAGTGAACGGTTCGTTTAGCTTTATATATTGTTCCAGGTGGGCGTTGTATTGGTTTTTCGGAAGTGTTAGACATGTAAGATAAATGTTTAAATGGTTGCGAAAGGCCATGGGATGTAGAAATATTTTTTTCACATTTTACTTCCTTGTAAAAACAGGTAAATCAATAGGGCTTTTCGTACGGATAAGTACCCAGTTTACGGTTCGTTTAGCTTTATATATTGTTCCGGGTGGGCGTTGTATTGGTTTTTCGGAAGTGTTAGACCTGTAAGAGAAAAATTTAAATGGTTGGGAAAGGCCATGGGATGTAGAAATATTTTTTTCACATTTTATTTCCTTGTAAAAACAGGTAAACCAATAGGGATTTTCGTTCGGATAGGTACCCAGTGAACGGTTCGTTTAGCTTTATATATTGTTCCGGGTGGGCGTTGTATTGGTTTTTCGGAAGCGTTAGACCTGTAAGAGAAAAATTTAAATGGTTGGGAAAGGCCATGGGATGTAGAAATATTTTTTTCACATTTTATTTCCTTGTAAATACAGGTAAATCAATAGGGATTTTCGTATGGATAAGTACCCAGTGAACGGTTCGTTTAGCTTTATACATTGTTCCGGGTGGGCGTTGTTTTGGTTTTTCGGAAGCGTTAGACCTGTAAGAGAAAAATTTAAATGGTTGGGAAAGGCCATGGGATGTAGAAATATTTTTTTCACATTTTATTTCCTTGTAAATACAGGTAAATCAATAGGGATTTTCGTATGGATAAGTACCCAGTGAACGGTTCGTTTAGCTTTATACATTGTTCCGGGTGGGCGTTGTTTTGGTTTTTCGGAAGTGTTAGACCTGTAAGAGAAAAATTTAAATGGTTGGGAAAGGCCATGGGATGTAGAAATATTTTTTTCACATTTTATTTCCTTGTAAATACAGGTAAATCAATAGGGATTTTCGTATGGATAAGTACCCAGTGAACGGTTCGTTTAGCTTTATACATTGTTCCGGGTAGGCGTTGTATTGGTTTTTCGGAAGTGTTAGACCTGTAAGAGAAAAATTTAAATGGTTGGGAAAGGCCATGGGATGTAGAAATATTTTTTTCACATTTTATTTCCTTGTAAAAACAGGTAAATCAATAGGGATTTTCGTTCGGATAGGTACCCAGTGAACGGTTCGTTTAGCTTTATATATTGTTCCGGGTGAGCGTTGTATTGGTTTTTCGGAAGCGTTAGACCTGTAAGAGAAAAATTTAAATGGTTGGGAAAGGCCATGGGATGTAGAAATATTTTTTTCACATTTTATTTCCTTGTAAATACAGGTAAATCAATAGGGATTTTCGTATGGATACGTACCCAGTGAACGGTTCGTTTAGCTTTATACATTGTTCCGGGTGGGCGTTGTATTGGTTTTTCGGAAGTGTTAGACCTGGAAGAGAAAAATTTAAATGGCTGGGAAAGGCCATGGGATGTAGAAATATTTTTTTCACATTTTACTTCCTTGTAAAAACAGGTAAATCAATAGGGCTTTTCGTACGGATAAGTACCCAGTTTACGGTTCGTTTAGCTTTATATATTGTTCCGGGTGGGCGTTGTATTGGTTTTTCGGAAGTGTTAGACCTGTAAGAGAAAAATTTAAATGGTTGGGAAAGGCCATGGGATGTAGAAATATTTTTTTCACATTTTATTTCCTTGTAAATACAGGTAAATCAATAGGGATTTTCATTCGGATAGGTACCCAGTGAACGGTTCTTTTAGCTTTATATATTGTTCCGGGTGGGCGTTGTATTGGTTTTTCGGAAGCGTTAGACCTGTAAGAGAAAAATTTAAATGGTTGGGAAAGGCCATGGGATGTAGAAATATTTTTTTCACATTTTATTTCCTTGTAAATACAGGTAAATCTATAGGGATTTTCGTATGGATAAGTACCCAGTGAACGGTTCGTTTAGCTTTATACATTGTTCCGGGTGGGCGTTGTTTTGGTTTTTCGGAAGCGTTAGACCTGTAAGAGAAAAATTTAAATGGTTGGGAAAGGCCATGGGATGTAGAAATATTTTTTTCACATTTTATTTCCTTGTAAATACAGGTAAATCAATAGGGATTTTCGTATGGATAAGTACCCAGTGAACGGTTCGTTTAGCTTTATACATTGTTCCGGGTGGGCGTTGTTTTGGTTTTTCGGAAGTGTTAGACCTGTAAGAGAAAAATTTAAATGGTTGGGAAAGGCCATGGGATGTAGAAATATTTTTTTCACATTTTATTTCCTTGTAAATACAGGTAAATCAATAGGGATTTTCGTATGGATAAGTACCCAGTGAACGGTTCGTTTAGCTTTATACATTGTTCCGGGTGGGCGTTGTATTGGTTTTTCGGAAGTGTTAGACCTGTAAGAGAAAAATTTAAATGGTTGGGAAAGGCCATGGGATGTAGAAATATTTTTTTCACATTTTATTTCCTTGTAAAAACAGGTAAATCAATAGGGATTTTCGTTCGGATAGGTACCCAGTGAACGGTTCGTTTAGCTTTATATATTGTTCCGGGTGGGCGTTGTATTGGTTTTTCAGAAGCGTTAGACCTGTAAGAGAAAAATTTAAATGGTTGGGAAAGGCCATGGGATGTAGAAATATTTTTTTCACATTTTATTTCCTTGTAAATACAGGTAAATCAATAGGGATTTTCGTATGGATAAGTACCCAGTGAACGGTTCGTTTAGCTTTATACATTGTTCCGGGTGGGCGTTGTATTGGTTTTTCGGAAGTGTTAGACCTGGAAGAGAAAAATTTAAATGGCTGGGAAAGGCCATGGGATGTAGAAATATTTTTTTCACATTTTACTTCCTTGTAAAAACAGGTAAATCAATAGGGATTTTCGTACGTATAAGTACCCAGTGAACGGTTCGTTTAGCTTTATACATTGTTCCGGGTGGGCGTTGTATTGGTTTTTCGGAAGTGTTAGACCTGTAAGAGAAAAATTTAAATGGTTGGGAAAGGCCATGGGATGTAGAAATATTCTTTTCACATTTTATTTCCTTATAAAAACAGGTAAATCAATAGGGATTTTCGTACGGATAAGTACCCAGTGAACGGTTTGTTTAGCTTTATATATTGTTCCAGGTGGGCGTTGTATTGGTTTTTCGGAAGCGTTAGACCTGTAAGAGAAAAATTTAAATGGTTGGGAAAGGCCATGGGATGTAGAAATATTTTTTTCACATTTTATTTCCTTGTAAATACAGGTAAATCAATAGGGATTTTCGTATGGATAAGTACCCAGTGAACGGTTCGTTTAGCTTTATACATTGTTCCGGGTGGGCGTTGTATTGGTTTTTCGGAAGTGTTAGACCTGTAAGAGAAAAATTTAAATGGTTGGGAAAGGCCATGGGATGTAGAAATATTTTTTTCACATTTTACTTCCTTGTAAAAACAGGTAAATCAATAGGGATTTTCGTACGTATAAGTACCCAGTGAACGGTTCGTTTAGCTTTATTTATTGTTCCGGGTGGGCGTTGTATTGGTTTTTCGGAAGTGTTAGACATGTAAAAGAAAAATTTAAATGGTTGGGAAAGGCCATGGGTTGTAGAAATATTTTTTTCACATTTTACTTCCTTGTAAAAACAGGTAAATCAATAGGGCTTTTCGTACGGATAAGTACCCAGTTTACGGTTCGTTTAGCTTTATATATTGTTCCGGGTGGGCGTTGTATTGGTTTTTCGGAAGTGTTAGACCTGTAAGAGAAAAATTTAAATGGTTGGGAAAGGCCATGGGATGTAGAAATATTTTTTTCACATTTTATTTCCTTGTAAAAACAGGTAAATCAATAGGGATTTTCGTACGGATAAGTACCCAGTGAACGGTTCGTTTAGCTTTATATATTGTTCCGGGTGGGCATTGTATTGGTTTTTCGGAAGTGTTAGACCTGTAAGAGAAAAATTTAAATGGTTGGGAAAGGCCATGGGATGTAGAAATATTTTTTTCACATTTTATTTCCTTGTAAATACAGGTAAATCAATAGGGATTTTCGTATGGATAAGTACCCAGTGAACGGTTCGTTTAGCTTTATATATAATTCCGCGTGGGCGTTGTATTGGTTTTTCAGAAGTGTTGGACCTGTAAGAGAAAAGTTTAAATGGTTGGGAAAGGCCATGGGATGTAGAAATATTTTTTTCACATTTTATTTCCTTGTAAAAACAGGTAAATCAATAGGGATTTTCGTACGGATAAGTACCCAGTGAACGGTTCGTTTAGCTTTATATATTGTTCCGGGTGGCCGTTGTATTGGTTTTTCGGAAGTGTTAGACCTGTAAGAGAAAAATTTAAATGGTTGGGAAAGGCCATGGGATGTAGAAATATTTTTTTCACATTTTATTTCCTTGTAAAAACAGGTAAATCAATAGGGATTTTCATACGGATAAGTACCCAGTGAACGGATCGTTTAGCTTTATACATTGTTCCGGGTGGCCGTTGTATTGGTTTTTCAGAAGTGTTGGACCTGTAAGAGAAAAATTTAAATGGTTGGGAAAGGCCATGGGATGTAGAAATATTTTTTTCACATTTTATTTCCTTGTAAAAACAGTTAAATCAATAGGGATTTTCGTATGGATTAGTACCCAGTGAACGGTTTGTTTAGCTTTATATATTGTTCCGGGTGGCCGTTGTATTGGTTTTTCATAAGTGTTAGACCTGTAAGAGAAAAATTGAAATGGTTGGGAAAGGCCATGGGATGTAGAAATATTCTTTTCACATTTTATTTCCTTATAAAAACAGGTAAATCAATAGGGATTTTCATACGTATAAGTACCCAGTGAACGGTTCATTTAGCTTTATATATTGTTCCGGGTGGGCGTTGTATTGCTTTTTCGGAAGCGTTAGAATTGTAAGAGAAAAATTTAAATGGCTGGGAAAGGCCATGGGATGTAGAAATATTTTTTTCACATTTTATTTCCTTGTAAAAACAGGTAAATCAATAGGGATTTTCGTACGGATAAGTACCCAGTGAACGGTTCGTTTAGCTTTATACATTGTTCCGGGTGGGCGTTGTATTGGTTTTTCGGAAGTGTTAGACCTGTAAGAGAAAAATTTAAATGGTTGGGAAAGGCCATGGGATGTAGAAATATTTTTTTCACATTTTACTTCCTTGTAAAAACAGGTAAATGAATAGGGCTTTTTGTATGGATAAGTACCCAGTGAACGGTTCGTTTAGCTTTATATATTGTTCCGGGTGGGCGTTGTATTGGTTTTTCGGAAGTGTTAGACATGTAAGAGAAAAATTTAAATGGTTGGGAAAGGCCATGGGATGTAGAAATATTTTTTTCACATTTTATTTCCTTGTAAAAACAGGTAAATCAATAGGGCTTTTCGCACGGATAAGTACCCAGTGAACGGTTCATTTAGCTTTATACATTGTTCCGGGTGGCCGTTGTATTGGTTTTTCAGAAGTGTTAGACCTGTAAGAGAAAAGTTTAAACGGTTGGGAATGGCCATGGGATGTAGAAATATTTTTTTCACATTTTATTTCCTTGTAAAACAGGTAAATCAATAGGGATTTTCGTACGGATAAGTACCCAGTGAACGGTTAGTTTAGCTTTATATATTGTTCCGGGTGGGCGTTGTATTGGTTTTTCGGAAGCGTTAGACCTGTAAGAGAAAAATTTAAATGGCTGGGAAAGGCCATGGGATGTAGAAATATTTTTTTCACATTTTACTTCCTTGTAAAAACAGGTAAATCAATAGGGCTTTTTGTACGGATAAGTCCCCAGTGAACGGTCCGTTTAGCTTTATATTTTGTTCCGGGAGGGCGTTGTATTGGTTTTTCAGAAGTGTTAGACCTGAAAGAGAAAAGTTTAAATGGTTGGGAAAGGCCATGGGATGTAGAAATATTTTTTTCACATTTTATTTCCTTGTAAAAACAGGTAAATCAATAGGGATTTTTGTATGGATTAGTACCCAGTGAACGGTTCGTTTAGCTTTATGTATTGTTCCGCGTGGGCGTTGTATTGGTTTTTCAGAAGTGTTAGACCTGTAAGATAAATGTTTAAATGGTTGCGAAAGGCCATGGGATGTAGAAATATTTTTTTCACATTTTACTTCCTTGTAAAAACAGGTAAATCAATAGGGATTTTCATACGTATAAGTACCCAGTGAACGGTTCATTTAGCTTTATATATTGTTCCGGGTGGGAGTTGTATCGGTTTTTCTGTAGTGTTAGACTTGTAAGATAAAAATTTAAATGGTTGGGAAAGGCCAGGGGTTGTAGAAATATTTTTTTCACATTTTATTTCCTTGTAAAAACAGGAAAATCAATAGGTATTTTCGTACGGATAAGTGCCCAGTGAACGGTTGGTTTAGCTTTATATATTGTTCCGGGTGGCCGTTGTATTGGTTTTTCGGAAGTGTTAGACATGTAAGAGAAAAATTTAAATGGTTGGGAAAGGCCATGGGATGTAGAAATATTTTTTTCACATTTTATTTCCTTGTAAAAACAGGTAAATCAATAGGGATTTTCGTACGGATAAGTACCCAGTGAACGGTTCGTTTAGCTTTATATATTGTTCCGGGTGGGCGTTGTATTGGTTTTTCGGAAGCGTTAGACCTGTAAGAGAAAAATTTAAATGGCTGGGAAAGGCCATGGGATGTAGAAATATTTTTTTCACATTTTACTTCCTTGTAAAAACAGGTAAATCAATAGGGCTTTTTGTACGGATAAGTACCCAGTGAACGGTCCGTTTAGCTTTATATATTGTTCCGGGATGGCGTTGTATTGGTTTTTCGGAAGTGTTAGACCTGAAAGAGAAAAGTTTAAATGGTTGGGAAAGGCCATGGGATTTAGAAATATTTTTTTCACATTTTATTTCCTTGTAAAAACAGGTAAATCAATAGGGATTTTCGTACGGATAAGTACCCAGTGAACGGTTCGTTTAGCTTTATATATTGTTCCGGGTGGGAGTTGTATCGGTTTTTCGGTAGTGTTAGACCTGTAAGAGAAAAATTTAAATGGCTGGGAAAGGCCATGGGATGTAGAAATATTTTTTTCACATTTTACTTCCTTGTAAAAACAGGTTAATCAATAGGGCTTTTTGTACGGATAAGTCCCCAGTGAACGGTCCGTTTAGCTTTATATTTTGTTCCGGGAGGGCGTTGTATTGGTTTTTCGGAAGTGTTAGACCTGAAAGAGAAAAGTTTAAATGGTTGGGAAAGGCCATGGGATGTAGAAATATTTTTTTCACATTTTATTTCCTTGTAAAAACAGGTAAATCAATAGGGATTTTCGTACGGATAAGTACCCAGTGAACGGTTCGTTTAGCTTTATATATTGTTCCGGGTGGGAGTTGTATCGGTTTTTCGGTAGTGTTAGACCTGTAAGAGAAAAATTTAAATGGTTGGGAAAGGCCATGGGATGTAGAAATATTTTTTTCACATTTTATTTCCTTGTAAAAACAGGTAAATCAATAGGGATTTTTGTATGGATTAGTACCCAGTGAACGGTTCGTTTAGCTTTATATATTGTTCCGCGTGGGCGTTGTATTGGTTTTTCAGAAGTGTTAGACCTGTAAGATAAATGTTTAAATGGTTGCGAAAGGCCATGGGATGTAGAAATATTTTTTTCACATTTTACTTCCTTGTAAAAACAGGTAAATCAATAGGGATTTTCATACGTATAAGTACCCAGTGAACGGTTCATTTAGCTTTATATATTGTTCCGGGTGGGAGTTGTATCGGTTTTTCTGTAGTGTTAGACCTGTAAGATAAAAATTTAAATGGTTGGGAAAGGCCATGGGTTGTAGAAATATTTTTTTCACATTTTATTTCCTTGTAAAAACAGGAAAATCAATAGGTATTTTCGTACGGATAAGTGCCCAGTGAACGGTTCGTTTAGCTTTATATATTGTTCTGGGTGGCCGTTGTATTGGTTTTTCGGAAGTGTTAGACATGTAAGAGAAAAATTTAAATGGTTGGGAAAGGCCATGGGATGTAGAAATATTTTTTTCACATTTTATTTCCTTGTAAAAACAGGTAAATCAATAGGGATTTTCGTACGGATAAGTACCCAGTGAACGGTTCGTTTAGCTTTATATATTGTTCCGGGTGGGCGTTGTATTGGTTTTTCGGAAGCGTTAGACCTGTAAGAGAAAAATTTAAATGGCTGGGAAAGGCCATGGGATGTAGAAATATTTTTTTCACATTTTACTTCCTTGTAAAAACAGGTAAATCAATAGGGCTTTTTGTACGGATAAGTACCCAGTGAACGGTCCGTTTAGCTTTATATATTGTTCCGGGAGGGCGTTGTATTGGTTTTTCGGAAGTGTTAGACCTGAAAGAGAAAAGTTTAAATGGTTGGGAAAGGCCATGGGATGTAGAAATATTTTTTTCACATTTTATTTCCTTGTAAAAACAGGTAAATCAATAGGGATTTTCGTACGGATAAGTACCCAGTGAACGGTTCGTTTAGCTTTATATATTGTTCCGGGTGGGAGTTGTATCGGTTTTTCGGTAGTGTTAGACCTGTAAGAGAAAAATTTAAATGGTTGGGAAAGGCCATGGGATGTAGAAATATTTTTTTCACATTTTATTTCCTTGTAAAAACAGGTAAATCAATAGGGATTTTTGTATGGATTAGTACCCAGTGAACGGTTCGTTTAGCTTTATATATTGTTCCGGGTGGGCGTTGTATTGGTTTTTCGGAAGTGTTAGACATGTAAGAGAAAAATTTAAATGGTTGGGAAAGGCCATGGGATGTAGAAATATTTTTTTCACATTTTATTTCCTTGTAAAAACAGGTAAATCAATAGGGCTTTTCGCACGGATAAGTACCCAGTGAACGGTTCGTTTAGCTTTATACATTTTTCCGGGTGGCCGTTGTATTGGTTATTCAGAAGTGTTAGACCTGTAAGAGAAATGTTTAAATGGTTGGGAAAGGCCATGGGATGTAGAAATATTTTTTTCACATTTTACTTCCTTGTAAAAACAGGTAAATCAATAGGGATTTTCATACGTATAAGTCCCCAGTGAACGGTACATTTAGCTTTATATATTGTTCCTGGTGGGAATTGTATTGGTTTTTCGGAAGTGTTAGACCTGTAAGAGAAAAGTTTAAATGGTTGGGAAAGGCCATGGGATGTAGAAATATTTTTTTCACATTTTATTTCCTTGTAAAAACAGGTAAATCAATAGGGATTTTCGTACGGATAAGTACCCAGTGAACGGTTCGTTTAGCTTTATATATTGTTCCGGGTGGGCGTTGTATCGGTTTTTCGGAAGCGTTAGACCTGTAAGAGAAAAATTTAAATGGCTGGGAAAGGCCATGGGATGTAGAAATATTTTTTTCACATTTTACTTCCTTGTAAAAACAGGTAAATCAATAGGGATTTTCGTACGGATAAGTACCCAGTGAACGGTTCGTTTAGCTTTATATATTGTTCCGGGTGGGCGTTGTATTGGTTTTTCGGAAGCGTTAGACCTGTAAGAGAAAAATTTAAATGGCTGGGAAAGGCCATGGGATGTAGAAATATTTTTTTCACATTTTACTTCCTTGTAAAAACAGGTAAATCAATAGGGATTTTCGTACGTATAAGTACCCAGTGAACGGTTCGTTTAGCTTTATATATTGTTCCGGGTGGGAGTTGTATCGGTTTTTCGGAAGTGTTAGACCTGTAAGATAAAAATTTAAATGGTTGGGAAAGGCCATGGGATGTAGAAATATTTTTTTCACATTTTACTTCCTTGTAAAAACAGGTAAATCAATAGGGCTTTTCGCACGGATAAGTACCCAGTGAACGGTTCGTTTAGCTTTATACATTGTTCCGGGTGGGCGTTGTATTGGTTTTTCGTAAGTGTTAGACCTGTAAGAGAAAAATTTAAATGGCTGGGAAAGGCCATGGGATGTAGAAATATTTTTTTTACATTTTATTTCCTTGTAAAAACAGGTAAATCAATAGGGATTTTCGTACGGATAAGTACCCAGTGAACGGTTCGTTTAGCTTTATACATTGTTCCGGGTGGGCGTTGTATTGGTTTTTCGGAAGTGTTACACCTGTAAGAGAAATGATTAAATGGTTGGGAAAGGCCATGGGATGTAGAAATATTTTTTTCACATTTTACTTCCTTGTAAAAAGAGGGAAATCAATAGGGATTTTCGTACGGATAAGTACCCAGTGAACGGTTCGTTTAGCTTTATACATTGTTCCGGGTGGGAGTTGTATCGGTTTTTCGGTAGTGTTAGACCTGTAAGAGAAAAATTTAAATGGTTGGGAAAGGCCATGGGATGTAGAAATATTTTTTTCACATTTTATTTCCTTGTAAAAACAGGTAAATCAATAGGGCTTTTCGCACGGATTAGTACCCAGTGAACGGTTCGTTTAGCTTTATACATTTTTCCGGGTGGCCGTTGTATTGGTTTTTCGGAAGTGTTACACCTGTAAGAGAAATGATTAAATGGTTGGGAAAGGCCATGGGATGTAGAAATATTTTTTTCACATTTTACTTCCTTGTAAAAACAGGTAAATCAATAGGGATTTTCGCACGGATTAGTACCCAGTGAACGGTTCGTTTAGCTTTATACATTTTTCCGGGTGGCCGTTGTATTGGTTTTTCGGAAGTGTTACACCTGTAAGAGAAATGATTAAATGGTTGGGAAAGGCCATGGGATGTAGAAATATTTTTTTCACATTTTACTTCCTTGTAAAAAGATGGAAATCAATAGGGATTTTCGTACGGATAAGTACCCAGTGAACGGTTCGTTTAGCTTTATACATTGTTCCGGGTGGGCGTTGTATTGGTTTTTCGGAAGTGTTAGCCCTGTAAGAGAAATGATTAAATGGTTGGGAAAGGCCATGGGATGTAGAAATATTTTTTTCACATTTTACTTCCTTGTAAAAAGAGGGAAATCAATAGGGATTTTCGTACGGATAAGTACCCAGTGAACGGTTCGTTTAGCTTTATACATTGTTCCGGGTGGGCGTTGTATTGGTTTTTCGGAAGTGTTACACCTGTAAGAGAAAAATTTAAATGGCTGGGAAAGGCCATGGGATGTAGAAATATTTTTTTACATTTTATTTCCTTGTAAAAACAGGTAAATCAATAGGGATTTTCGTACGGATAAGTACCCAGTGAACGGTTCGTTTAGCTTTATATATTGTTCCGGGTGGCCGTTGTATCAGTTTTTCGGTAGTGTTAGACCTGTAAGATAAAAATTTAAATGGTTGGGAAAGGCCATGGGATGTAGAAATATTTTTTTCACATTTTATTTCCTTGTAAAAACAGGAAAATCAAAAGGGATTTTTTTACGGATAAGTACCCAGTGAACGGTTCGTTTAGCTTTATATATTGTTCCGGGTGGGCGTTGTATTGGTTTTTCGGAAGTGTTAGACCTGTAAGAGAAAAGTTTAAATGGTTGGGAAAGGCCATGGGATGTAGAAATATTTTTTTCACATTTTATTTCCTTGTAAAAACAGGTAAATCAATAGGGATTTTCGTACGGATAAGTACCCAGTGAACGGTTCGTTTACCTTTATATATTGTTCCGGGTGGGCGTTGTATTGGTTTTTCGGAAGTGTTAGACCTGTAAGAGAAATGTTTAAATGGTTGGGAAAGGCCATGGGATGTAGAAATATTTTTTCACATTTTACTTCCTTGTAAAAACAGGTAAATCAATAGGGATTTTCATACGTATAAGTACCCAGTGAACGGTTCATTTAGCTTTATATATTGTTCCGGGTGGGAGTTGTATCGGTTTTTCGGTACTGTTAGACCTGTAAGATAAAAATTTAAATGGTTGGGAAAGGCCATGGGATGTAGAAATATTTTTTTCACATTTTACTTCCTTGTAAAAACAGGTAAATCAATAGGGCTTTTCGTACGGATAAGTACCCAGTGAACGGTTCGTTTAGCTTTATATATTGTTCCGGGTGGCCGTTGTATTGGTTTTTCGGAAGCGTTAGACCTGTAAGAGAAAAATTTAAATGGCTGGGAAAGGCCATGGGATGTAGAAATATTTATTTCACATTTTACTTCCTTGTAAAAACAGGTAAATCAATAGGGATTTTCGTTCGGATAGGTACCCAGTGAACGGTTCGTTTAGCTTTATATATTGTTCCGGGTGGGAGTTGTATTGGTTTTTCGGTAGTGTTAGACCTGTAAGATAAAAATTTAAATGGTTGGGAAAGGCCATGGGATGTAGAAATATTTTTTTCACATTTTACTTCCTTGTAAAAACAGGTAAATCAATAGGGCTTTTCGCACGGATAAGTACCCAGTGAACGGTTCGTTTAGCTTTATACATTGTTCCGGGTGGGCGTTGTATTGGTTTTTCGTAAGTGTTAGACCTGTAAGAGAAAAATTTAAATGGCTGGGAAAGGCCATGGGATGTAGAAATATTTTTTTTACATTTTATTTCCTTGTAAAAACAGGTAAATCAATAGGGATTTTCGTACGGATAAGTACCCAGTGAACGGTTCGTTTAGCTTTATACATTGTTCCGGGTGGGCGTTGTATTGGTTTTTCAGAAGTGTTACACCTGTAAGAGAAATGATTAAATGGTTGGGAAAGGCCATGGGATGTAGAAATATTTTTTTCACATTTTACTTCCTTGTAAAAACAGGGAAATCAATAGGGATTTTCGTACGGATAAGTACCCAGTGAACGGTTCGTTTAGCTTTATATATTGTTCCGGGTGGGAGTTGTATCGGTTTTTCGGTAGTGTTAGACCTGTAAGAGAAAAATTTAAATGGTTGGGAAAGGCCATGGGATGTAGAAATATTTTTTTCACATTTTATTTCCTTGTAAAAACAGGTAAATCAATAGGGATTTTTGTATGGATTAGTACCCAGTGAACGCTTCGTTTAGCTTTATATATTGTTCCGGGTGGGCGTTGTATTGGTTTTTCGGAAGCGTTAGACATGTAAGAGAAAAATTTAAATGGTTGGGAAAGGCCATGGGATGTAGAAATATTTTTTTCACATTTTACTTCCTTGTAAAAACAGGTAAATCAATAGGGATTTTCGTACGTATAAGTACCCAGTGAACGGTTCGTTTAGCTTTATATATTGTTCCGGGTGGGAGTTGTATTGGTTTTTCGGTAGTGTTAGACCTGTAAGATAAAAATTTAAATGGTTGGGAAAGGCCATGGGATGTAGAAATATTTTTTTCACATTTTACTTCCTTGTAAAAACAGGTAAATCAATAGGGCTTTTCGCACGGATAAGTACCCAGTGAACGGTTCGTTTAGCTTTATACATTGTTCCGGGTGGGCGTTGTATTGGTTTTTCGTAAGTGTTAGACCTGTAAGAGAAAAATTTAAATGGCTGGGAAAGGCCATGGGATGTAGAAATATTTTTTTTACATTTTATTTCCTTGTAAAAACAGGTAAATCAATAGGGATTTTCGTACGGATAAGTACCCAGTGAACGGTTCGTTTAGCTTTATACATTGTTCCGGGTGGGCGTTGTATTGGTTTTTCGGAAGTGTTACACCTGTAAGAGAAATGATTAAATGGTTGGGAAAGGCCATGGGATGTAGAAATATTTTTTTCACATTTTACTTCCTTGTAAAAAGAGGGAAATCAATAGGGATTTTCGTACGGATAAGTACCCAGTGAACGGTTCGTTTAGCTTTATACATTGTTCCGGGTGGGCGTTGTATTGGTTTTTCGGAAGTGTTAGACCTGTAAGAGAAATGATTAAATGGTTGGGAAAGGCCATGGGATGTAGAAATATTTTTTTCACATTTTACTTCCTTGTAAAAAGAGGGAAATCAATAGGGATTTTCGTACGGATAAGTACCCAGTGAACGGTTCGTTTAGCTTTATACATTGTTCCGGGTGGGCGTTGTATTGGTTTTTCGGAAGTGTTACACCTGTAAGAGAAAAATTTAAATGGCTGGGAAAGGCCATGGGATGTAGAAATATTTTTTTACATTTTATTTCCTTGTAAAAACAGGTAAATCAATAGGGATTTTCGTTCGGATAGGTACCCAGTGAACGGTTCGTTTAGCTTTATATATTGTTCCGGGTGGGAGTTGTATTGGTTTTTCGGTAGTGTTAGACCTGTAAGATAAAAATTTAAATGGTTGGGAAAGGCCATGGGATGTAGAAATATTTTTTTCACATTTTACTTCCTTGTAAAAACAGGTAAATCAATAGGGCTTTTCGCACGGATAAGTACCCAGTGAACGGTTCGTTTAGCTTTATACATTGTTCCGGGTGGGCGTTGTATTGGTTTTTCGTAAGTGTTAGACCTGTAAGAGAAAAATTTAAATGGCTGGGAAAGGCCATGGGATGTAGAAATATTTTTTTTACATTTTATTTCCTTGTAAAAACAGGTAAATCAATAGGGATTTTCGTACGGATAAGTACCCAGTGAACGGTTCGTTTAGCTTTATACATTGTTCCGGGTGGGCGTTGTATTGGTTTTTCAGAAGTGTTACACCTGTAAGAGAAATGATTAAATGGTTGGGAAAGGCCATGGGATGTAGAAATATTTTTTTCACATTTTACTTCCTTGTAAAAACAGGGAAATCAATAGGGATTTTCGTACGGATAAGTACCCAGTGAACGGTTCGTTTAGCTTTATATATTGTTCCGGGTGGGAGTTGTATCGGTTTTTCGGTAGTGTTAGACCTGTAAGAGAAAAATTTAAATGGTTGGGAAAGGCCATGGGATGTAGAAATATTTTTTTCACATTTTATTTCCTTGTAAAAACAGGTAAATCAATAGGGATTTTTGTATGGATTAGTACCCAGTGAACGCTTCGTTTAGCTTTATATATTGTTCCGGGTGGGCGTTGTATTGGTTTTTCGGAAGCGTTAGACATGTAAGAGAAAAATTTAAATGGTTGGGAAAGGCCATGGGATGTAGAAATATTTTTTTCACATTTTACTTCCTTGTAAAAACAGGTAAATCAATAGGGATTTTCGTACGTATAAGTACCCAGTGAACGGTTCGTTTAGCTTTATATATTGTTCCGGGTGGGAGTTGTATTGGTTTTTCGGTAGTGTTAGACCTGTAAGATAAAAATTTAAATGGTTGGGAAAGGCCATGGGATGTAGAAATATTTTTTTCACATTTTACTTCCTTGTAAAAACAGGTAAATCAATAGGGCTTTTCGCACGGATAAGTACCCAGTGAACGGTTCGTTTAGCTTTATACATTGTTCCGGGTGGGCGTTGTATTGGTTTTTCGTAAGTGTTAGACCTGTAAGAGAAAAATTTAAATGGCTGGGAAAGGCCATGGGATGTAGAAATATTTTTTTTACATTTTATTTCCTTGTAAAAACAGGTAAATCAATAGGGATTTTCGTACGGATAAGTACCCAGTGAACGGTTCGTTTAGCTTTATACATTGTTCCGGGTGGGCGTTGTATTGGTTTTTCGGAAGTGTTACACCTGTAAGAGAAATGATTAAATGGTTGGGAAAGGCCATGGGATGTAGAAATATTTTTTTCACATTTTACTTCCTTGTAAAAAGAGGGAAATCAATAGGGATTTTCGTACGGATAAGTACCCAGTGAACGGTTCGTTTAGCTTTATACATTGTTCCGGGTGGGCGTTGTATTGGTTTTTCGGAAGTGTTAGACCTGTAAGAGAAATGATTAAATGGTTGGGAAAGGCCATGGGATGTAGAAATATTTTTTTCACATTTTACTTCCTTGTAAAAAGAGGGAAATCAATAGGGATTTTCGTACGGATAAGTACCCAGTGAACGGTTCGTTTAGCTTTATACATTGTTCCGGGTGGGCGTTGTATTGGTTTTTCGGAAGTGTTACACCTGTAAGAGAAAAATTTAAATGGCTGGGAAAGGCCATGGGATGTAGAAATATTTTTTTACATTTTATTTCCTTGTAAAAACAGGTAAATCAATAGGGATTTTCGTACGGATAAGTACCCAGTGAACGGTTCGTTTAGCTTTATATATTGTTCCGGGTGGCCGTTGTATCGGTTTTTCGGTAGTGTTAGACCTGTAAGATAAAAATTTAAATGGTTGGGAAAGGCCATGGGATGTAGAAATATTTTTTTCACATTTTATTTCCTTGTAAAAACAGGAAAATCAAAAGGGATTTTTTTACGGATAAGTACCCAGTGAACGGTTCGTTTAGCTTTATATATTGTTCCGGGTGGGCGTTGTATTGGTTTTTCGGAAGTGTTAGACCTGTAAGAGAAAAGTTTAAATGGTTGGGAAAGGCCATGGGATGTAGAAATATTTTTTTCACATTTTATTTCCTTGTAAAAACAGGTAAATCAATAGGGATTTTCGTACGGATAAGTACCCAGTGAACGGTTCATTTAGCTTTATATATTGTTCCGGGTGGGAGTTGTATCGGTTTTTCGGTACTGTTAGACCTGTAAGATAAAAATTTAAATGGTTGGGAAAGGCCATGGGATGTAGAAATATTTTTTTCACATTTTACTTCCTTGTAAAAACAGGTAAATCAATTGGGCTTTTCGTACGGATAAGTACCCAGTGAACGGTTCGTTTAGCTTTATATATTGTTCCGGGTGGCCGTTGTATTGGTTTTTCGGAAGCGTTAGACCTGTAAGAGAAAAATTTAAATGGCTGGGAAAGGCCATGGGATGTAGAAATATTTTTTTCACATTTTACTTCCTTGTAAAAACAGGTAAATCAATAGGGATTTTCGTACGTATAAGTACCCAGTGAACGGTTCGTTTAGCTTTATATATTGTTCCGGGTGGGAGTTGTATTGGTTTTTCGGTAGTGTTAGACCTGTAAGATAAAAATTTAAATGGTTGGGAAAGGCCATGGGATGTAGAAATATTTTTTTCACATTTTACTTCCTTGTAAAAACAGGTAAATCAATAGGGCTTTTCGCACGGATAAGTACCCAGTGAACGGTTCGTTTAGCTTTATACATTGTTCCGGGTGGGCGTTGTATTGGTTTTTCGTAAGTGTTAGACCTGTAAGAGAAAAGTTTAAATGGCTGGGAAAGGCCATGGGATGTAGAAATATTTTTTTTACATTTTATTTCCTTGTAAAAACAGGTAAATCAATAGGGATTTTCGTACGGATAAGTACCCAGTGAACGGTTCGTTTAGCTTTATATATTGTTCCGGGTGGGAGTTGTATTGGTTTTTCGGTAGTGTTAGACCTGTAAGATAAAAATTTAAATGGTTGGGAAAGGCCATGGGATGTAGAAATATTTTTTTCACATTTTACTTCCTTGTAAAAACAGGTAAATCAATAGGGATTTTCGTACGGATAAGTACCCAGTGAACGGTTCGTTTAGCTTTATACATTGTTCCGGGTGGCCGTTGTATTGGTTTTTCAGAAGTGTTAGACCTGTAAGAGAAAAGTTTAAATGGTTGGGAATGGCCATGGGATGTAGAAATATTTTTTTCACATTTTATTTCCTTGTAAAGCAGGTAAATCAATAGGGATTTTCGTACGGATATGTACCCAGTGAACGGTTCGTTTAGCTTTATATATTGTTCCGGGTGGGCGTTGTATTGGTTTTTCGGAAGCGTTAGACCTGTAAGAGAAAAATTTAAATGGCTGGGAAAGGCCATGGGATGTAGAAATATTGTTTTCACATTTTACTTCCTTGTAAAAACAGGTAAATCAATAGGGCTTTTTGTACGGATAAGTACCCAGTGAACGGTCCGTTTAGCTTTATATATTGTTCCGGGAGGGCGTTGTATTGGTTTTTCGGAAGTGTTAGACCTGAAAGAGAAAAGTTTAAATGGTTGGGAAAGGCCATGGGATGTAGAAATAGTTTTTCACATTTTATTTCCTTGTAAAAACAGGTAAATCAATAGGGATTTTCGTACGGATAAGTACCCAGTGAACGGTTCGTTTAGCTTTATATATTGTTCCGGGTGGGAGTTGTATCGGTTTTTCGGTAGTGTTAGACCTGTAAGAGAAAAATTTAAATGGTTGGGAAAGGCCATGGGATGTAGAAATATTTTTTTCACATTTTATTTCCTTGTAAAAACAGGTAAATCAATAGGGATTTTCGTACGGATAAGTACCCAGTGAACGGTTCGTTTAGCTTTATATATTGTTCCGGGTGGGCGTTGTATTGGTTTTTCAGAAGCGTTAGACCTGTAAGAGAAAAATTTAAATGGCTGGGAAAGGCCATGGGATGTAGAAATATTTTTTTCACATTTTACTTCCTTGTAAAAACAGGTAAATGAATAGGGATTTTCGTACGTATAAGTACCCAGTGAACGGTTCGTTTAGCTTTATATATTGTTCCGGGTGGGAGTTGTATTGGTTTTTCGGTAGTGTTAGACCTGTAAGATAAAAATTTAAATGGTTGGGAAAGGCCATGGGATGTAGAAATATTTTTTTCACATTTTACTTCCTTGTAAAAACATGTAAATCAATAGGGCTTTTCGCACGGATAAGTACCCAGTGAACGGTTCGTTTAGCTTTATACATTGTTCCGGGTGGGCGTTGTATTGGTTTTTCGTAAGTGTTAGACCTGTAAGAGAAAAATTTAAATGGCTGGGAAAGGCCATGGGATGTAGAAATATTTTTTTTACATTTTATTTCCTTGTAAAAACAGGTAAATCAATAGGGATTTTCGTACGGATAAGTACCCAGTGAACGGTTCGTTTAGCTTTATATATTGTTCCGGGTGGGAGTTGTATTGGTTTTTCGGTAGTGTTAGACCTGTAAGATAAAAATTTAAATGGTTGGGAAAGGCCATGGGATGTAGAAATATTTTTTTCACATTTTACTTCCTTGTAAAAACAGGTAAATCAATAGGGATTTTCGTACGGATAAGTACCCAGTGAACGGTTCGTTTAGCTTTATACATTGTTCCGGGTGGCCGTTGTATTGGTTTTTCAGAAGTGTTAGACCTGTAAGAGAAAAGTTTAAATGGTTGGGAATGGCCATGGGATGTAGAAATATTTTTTTCACATTTTATTTCCTTGTAAAGCAGGTAAATCAATAGGGATTTTCGTACGGATATGTACCCAGTGAACGGTTCGTTTAGCTTTATATATTGTTCCGGGTGGGCGTTGTATTGGTTTTTCGGAAGCGTTAGACCTGTAAGAGAAAAATTTAAATGGCTGGGAAAGGCCATGGGATGTAGAAATATTTTTTTCACATTTTACTTCCTTGTAAAAACAGGTAAATCAATAGGGCTTTTTGTACGGATAAGTACCCAGTGAACGGTCCGTTTAGCTTTATATATTGTTCCGGGAGGGCGTTGTATTGGTTTTTCGGAAGTGTTAGACCTGAAAGAGAAAAGTTTAAATGGTTGGGAAAGGCCATGGGATGTAGAAATAGTTTTTCACATTTTATTTCCTTGTAAAAACAGGTAAATCAATAGGGATTTTCGTACGGATAAGTACCCAGTGAACGGTTCGTTTAGCTTTATATATTGTTCCGGGTGGGAGTTGTATCGGTTTTTCGGTAGTGTTAGACCTGTAAGAGAAAAATTTAAATGGTTGGGAAAGGCCATGGGATGTAGAAATATTTTTTTCACATTTTATTTCCTTGTAAAAACAGGTAAATCAATAGGGATTTTCGTACGGATAAGTACCCAGTGAACGGTTCGTTTAGCTTTATATATTGTTCCGGGTGGGCGTTGTATTGGTTTTTCAGAAGCGTTAGACCTGTAAGAGAAAAATTTAAATGGCTGGGAAAGGCCATGGGATGTAGAAATATTTTTTTCACATTTTACTTCCTTGTAAAAACAGGTAAATGAATAGGGATTTTCGTACGTATAAGTACCCAGTGAACGGTTCGTTTAGCTTTATATATTGTTCCGGGTGGGAGTTGTATTGGTTTTTCGGTAGTGTTAGACCTGTAAGATAAAAATTTAAATGGTTGGGAAAGGCCATGGGATGTAGAAATATTTTTTTCACATTTTACTTCCTTGTAAAAACATGTAAATCAATAGGGCTTTTCGCACGGATAAGTACCCAGTGAACGGTTCGTTTAGCTTTATACATTGTTCCGGGTGGGCGTTGAATTGGTTTTTCGGAAGTGTTAGACCTGTAAGAGAAAAATTTAAATGGCTGGGAAAGGCCATGGGATGTAGAAATACTTTTTTTACATTTTATTTCCTTATAAAAACAGGTAAATCAATAGGGATTTTCGTACGGATAAGTACCCAGTGAACGGTTCGTTTAGCTTTATATATTGTTCCGGGTGGCCGTTGTATCGGTTTTTCGGTAGTGTTAGACCTGTAAGAGAAAAATTTAAATGGTTGGGAAAGGCCATGGGATGTAGAAATATTTTTTTCACATTTTACTTCCTTGTAAAAACAGGTAAATCAATAGGGCTTTTCGTACGGATAAGTACCCAGTGAACGGTTCGTTTAGGTTTATACATTGTTCCGGGTGGGCGTTGTATTGGTTTTTCGGAAGTGTTAGACCTGTAAGAGAAAAATTTAAATGGCTGGGAAAGGCCATGGGATGTAGAAATATTTTTTTCACATTTTATTTCCTTGTAAAAACAGGTAAATCAATTGGGATTTTCGTATGGATTAGCACCCTGTGAACGGTTCGTTTAGCTTTAAACATTGTTCCGGGTGGGCGTTGTATTGGTTTTTCGCAACTGTTAGACCTGTAAGACAAAAATTTAAATGGCTGGGAAAGGCCATGGGATGTAGAAATATTTTTTTCACATTTTATTTCCTTGTAAAAACAGGTAAATCAATAGGGATTTTCGTACGGATAAGTATCCAGTGAACGGTTCGTTTAGCTTTATATATTGTTCCGGGTGGGCGTTGTATTGGTTTTTCGGAAGTGTTAGACCTGTAAGAGAAAAATTTAAATGGTTGGGAAAGGCCATGGAATGTAGAAATATTTTTTTCACATTTTATTTCCTTGTAAAAACAGGTAAATCAATAGGGATTTTCGTATGGATTAGTACCCAGTGAATGGTTCGTTTAGCTTTATATATTTTTCCGGGTGGGCGTTGTATTGGTTTTTCGCAACTGTTAGACCTGTAAGAGAAAAATTTAAATGGTTGGGAAAGGCCATGGGATGTAGAAATATTTTTTTCACATTTTACTTCCTTGTAAAAAGAGGGAAATCAATAGGGCTTTTCGCACGGATAAGTACCCAGTGAACGGTTCGTTAAGCTTTATACATTGTTCCGGGTGGGCGTTGTATTCTTTTTTCGGAAGTGTTAGACCTGTAAGAGAAAAATATAAATGGTTGGGAAAGGCCATGGGATGTAGAAATATTTTTTTCACATTTTACTTCCTTGTAAAAACAGGAAAATCAATAGGGCTTTTCGCACGTATAAGTACCCAGTGAACGGTTCGTTTAGCTTTATACATTGTTCCGGGTGGGCGTTGTATTGGTTTTTCGCAACTGTTAGACCTGTAAGAGAAAAATTTTAATGGTTGGGAAAGGCCATGGGATGTAGAAATATTTTTTTCACATTTTATTTCCTTGTAAAAACAGGTAAATCAATAGGGCTTTTCGCACGTATAAGTACCCAGTGAACGGTTCGTTTAGCTTTATACATTGTTCCGGGTGGGCGTTGTATTGGTTTTTCGCAACTGTTAGACCTGTAAGAGAAAAATTTAAATGGTTGGGAAAGGCCATGGGATGTAGAAATATTTTTTTCACATTTTATTTCCTTGTAAAAACAGGTAAATCAATAGGGATTTTCGTACGGATAAGTACCCAGTGAACGGTTCGTTTAGCTTTATATATTTTTCCAGGTGGGCGTTGTATTGGTTTTTCGGAAGTGTTAGACCTGTAAGAGAAAAATTTAAATGGTTGGGAAAGGCCATGGGATGTAGAAATATTTTTTTCACATTTTATTTCCTTGTAAAAACAGGTAAATCAATAGGGATTTTCGTACGTATAAGTACCCAGTGAACGGTTCGTTTAGCTTTATATATTGTTCCGGGTGGGAGTTGTATTGGTTTTTCGGTAGTGTTAGACCTGTAAGAGAAAAATTTAAATGGTTGGGAAAGGCCATGGGATGTAGAAATATTTTTTTCACATTTTACTTCCTTGTAAAAACAGGTAAATCAATAGGGCTTTTCGCACATATAAGTACCCAGTGAACGGTTCGTTTAGCTTTATACATTGTTCCGGGTGGGCGTTGTATTGGTTTTTCGCAACTGTTAGACCTGTAAGAGAAAAATTTAAATGGTTGGGAAAGGCCATGGGATGTAGAAATATTTTTTTCACATTTTACTTCCTTGTAAAAACAGGTAAATCAATAGGGCTTTTCGCACAGATAAGTACCCAGTGAACGGTTCGTTTAGCTTTATACATTGTTCCGGGTGGGCGTTGTATTGGTTTTTCGGAAGTGTTAGACCTGTAAGAGAAAAATTTAAATGGTTGGGAAAGGCCATGGGATGTAGAAATATTTTTTTCACATTTTACTTCCTTGTAAAAAGAGGGAAATCAATAGGGCTTTTCGCACGGATAAGTACCCAGTGAACGGTTCGTTTAGCTTTATACATTGTTCGGGGTGGGCGTTGTATTGGTTTTTCAGAAGTGTTAGACCTGTAAGAGAAAAATTTAAATGGTTGGGAAAGGCCATGGGATGTAGAAATATTTTTTTCACATTTTACTTCCTTGTAAAAACAGGTAAATCAATAGGGATTTTCGTACGGATAAGTACCCAGTGAACGGTTCGTTTAGCTTTATATATTTTTCCGGGTGGGCGTTGTATTGGTTTTTCGGAAGTGTTAGACCTGTAAGAGAAAAATTTAAATGGTTGGGAAAGGCCATGGGATGTAGAAATATTTTTTTCACATTTTATTTCCTTGTAAAAACAGGTAAATCAATAGGGATTTTCGTACGGATAAGTACACAGTGAACGGTTCGTTTAGCTTTATATATTTTTCCGGGTGGGCGTTGTATTGGTTTTTCGGAAGTGTTAGACCTGTAAGAGAAAAATTTAAATGGTTGGGAAAGGCCATGGGATGTAGAAATATTTTTTTCACATTTTATTTCCTTGTAAAAACAGGTAAATCAATAGGGATTTTCGTACGTATAAGTACCCAGTGAAGGGTTCGTTTAGCTTTATATATTGTTCCGGGTGGGAGTTGTATTGGTTTTTCGGAAGTGTTAGACCTGTAAGAGAAAAATTTAAATGGTTGGGAAAGGCCATGGGATGTAGAAATATTTTTTTCACATTTTACTTCCTTGTAAAAAGAGGGAAATCAATAGGGCTTTTCGCACGGATAAGTACCCAGTGAACGGTTCGTTTAGGTTTATACATTGTTCCGGGTGGGCGTTGTATTGGTTTTTCGGAAGTGTTAGACCTGTAAGAGAAAAATTTAAATGGCTGGGAAAGGCCATGGGATGTAGAAATATTTTTTTCACATTTTATTTCCTTGTAAAAACAGGTAAATCAATTGGGATTTTCGTATGGATTAGCACCCAGTGAACGGTTCGTTTAGCTTTATACATTGTTCCGGGTGGGCGTTGTATTGGTTTTTCGCAACTGTTAGACCTGTAAGACAAAAATTTAAATGGCTGGGAAAGGCCATGGGATGTAGAAATATTTTTTTCACATTTTATTTCCTTGTAAAAACAGGTAAATCAATAGGGATTTTCGTACGGATAAGTATCCAGTGAACGGTTCGTTTAGCTTTATATATTGTTCCGGGTGGGCGTTGTATTGGTTTTTCGGAAGTGTTAGACCTGTAAGAGAAAAATTTAAATGGTTGGGAAAGGCCATGGAATGTAGAAATATTTTTTTCACATTTTATTTCCTTGTAAAAACAGGTAAATCAATAGGGATTTTCGTATGGATTAGTACCCAGTGAATGGTTCGTTTAGCTTTATATATTTTTCCGGGTGGGCGTTGTATTGGTTTTTCGCAACTGTTAGACCTGTAAGAGAAAAATTTAAATGGTTGGGAAAGGCCATGGGATGTAGAAATATTTTTTTCACATTTTACTTCCTTGTAAAAAGAGGGAAATCAATAGGGCTTTTCGCACGGATAAGTACCCAGTGAACGGTTCGTTAAGCTTTATACATTGTTCCGGGTGGGCGTTGTATTGTTTTTTCGGAAGTGTTAGACCTGTAAGAGAAAAATATAAATGGTTGGGAAAGGCCATGGGATGTAGAAATATTTTTTTCACATTTTACTTCCTTGTAAAAACAGGAAAATCAATAGGGCTTTTCGCACGTATAAGTACCCAGTGAACGGTTCGTTTAGCTTTATACATTGTTCCGGGTGGGCGTTGTATTGGTTTTTCGCAACTGTTAGACCTGTAAGAGAAAAATTTAAATGGTTGGGAAAGGCCATGGGATGTAGAAATATTTTTTTCACATTTTATTTCCTTGTAAAAACAGGTAAATCAATAGGGGTTTTCGCACGTATAAGTACCCAGTGAACGGTTCGTTTAGCTTTATACATTGTTCCGGGTGGGCGTTGTATTGGTTTTTCGCAACTGTTAGACCTGTAAGAGAAAAATTTAAATGGTTGGGAAAGGCCATGGGATGTAGAAATATTTTTTTCACATTTTATTTCCTTGTAAAAACAGGTAAATCAATAGGGATTTTCGTACGGATAAGTACCCAGTGAACGGTTCGTTTAGCTTTATATATTTTTCCGGGTGGGCGTTGTATTGGTTTTTCGGAAGTGTTAGACCTGTAAGAGAAAAATTTAAATGGTTGGGAAAGGCCATGGGATGTAGAAATATTTTTTTCACATTTTATTTCCTTGTAAAAACAGGTAAATCAATAGGGATTTTCGTACGTATAAGTACCCAGTGAACGGTTCGTTTAGCTTTATATATTGTTCCGGGTGGGAGTTGTATTGGTTTTTCGGAAGTGTTAGACCTGTAAGAGAAAAATTAAAATGGTTGGGAAAGGCCATGGGATGTAGAAATATTTTTTTCACATTTTATTTCCTTGTAAAAACAGGTAAGTCAATAGGGATTTTCGTACGTATAAGTACCCAGTGAACGGTTCGTTTAGCTTTATATATTGTTCCGGGTAGGAGTTGTATTGGTTTTTCGGTAGTGTTAGACCTGTAAGAGAAAAATTTAAATGGTTGGGAAAGGCCATGGGATGTAGAAATATTTTTTTCACATTTTACTTCCTTGTAAAAACAGGTAAATCAATAGGGCTTTTCGCACATATAAGTACCCAGTGAACGGTTCGTTTAGCTTTATACATTGTTCCGGGTGGGCGTTGTATTGGTTTTTCGCAACTGTTAGACCTGTAAGAGAAAAATTTAAATGGTTGGGAAAGGCCATGGGATGTAGAAATATTTTTTTCACATTTTACTTCCTTGTAAAAACAGGTAAATCAATAGGGCTTTTCGCACAGATAAGTACCCAGTGAACGGTTCGTTTAGCTTTATACATTGTTCCGGGTGGGCGTTGTATTGGTTTTTCGGAAGTGTTAGACCTGTAAGAGAAAAATTTAAATGGTTGGGAAAGGCCATGGGATGTAGAAATATTTTTTTCACATTTTACTTCCTTGTAAAAACAGGTAAATCAATAGGGATTTTCGTACGGATAAGTACCCAGTGAACGGTTCGTTTAGCTTTATATATTTTTCCGGGTGGGCGTTGTATTGGTTTTTCGGAAGTGTTAGACCTGTAAGAGAAAAATTTAAATGGTTGGTAAAGGCCATGGGATGTAGAAATATTTTTTTCACATTTTATTTCCTTGTAAACACAGGTAAATCAATAGGGCTTTTCGCACGGATAAGTACCCAGTGAACGGTTCGTTTAGCTTTATACATTGTTCCGGGTGGGCGTTGTATAGGTTTTTCGGAAGTGTTAGACGTGTAAGAGAAAAATTTAAATGGTTGGGAAAGGCCATGGGATGTAGAAATATTTTTTTCACATTTTATTTCCTTGTAAAAACAGGTAAATCAATAGGGATTTTCGTACGGATAAGTACACAGTGAACGGTTCGTTTAGCTTTATATATTTTTCCGGGTGGGCGTTGTATTGGTTTTTCGGAAGTGTTAGACCTGTAAGAGAAAAATTTAAATGGCTGGGAAAGGCCATGGGATGTAGAAATATTTTTTCACATTTTATTTCCTTGTAAAAACAGGTAAATCAATAGGGATTTTCGTACGGATAAGTACCCAGTGAACGGTTCGTTTAGCTTTATATATTGTTCCGGGTGGGCGTTGTATTGGTTTTTCGGAAGTGTTAGACCTGTAAGAGAAAAATTAAATGGTTGGGAAAGGCCATGGAATGTAGAAATATTTTTTTCACATTTTATTTCCTTGTAAAAACAGGTAAATCAATAGGGATTTTCGTATGGATTAGTACCCAGTGAATGGTTCGTTTAGCTTTATATATTTTTCTGGCTGGGCGTTGTATTGGTTTTTCGCAACTGTTAGACCTGTAAGAGAAAAATTTAAATGGTTGGGAAAGGCCATGGGATGTAGAAATATTTTTTTCACATTTTACTTCCTTGTAAAAAGAGGGAAATCAATAGGGCTTTTCGCACGGATAAGTACCCAGTGAACGGTTTGTTTAGCTTCATATATTGTTCCGGGTGGGCGTTGTATTGGTTTTTCGGAAGCGTTAGACCTGTAAGAGAAAAATTTAAATGGCTGGGAAAGGCCATGGGATGTAGAAATATTTTTTTCACATTTTATTTCCTTGTAAAAACAGGTAAATCAATAGGGATTTTCGTACGGATAAGTACCCAGTGAACGGTTTGTTTAGCTTTATATATTGTTCTGGGTGGGCGTTGTATTGGTTTTTCGGAAGCGTTAGACCTGTAAGAGAAAAATTTAAATGGTTGGGAAAGGCCATGGGTGGTAGAAATATTTTTTTCACATTTTATTTCCTTGTAAAAACAGGTAAATCAATAGGGATTTTCGTACGGATAAGTACCCAGTGAACGGTTCGTTTAGATTTATGTATTGTTCCGGGTGGGCGTTGTATTGGTTTTTCGGAAGTGTTAGACCTGTAAGAGAAAAATTTAAATGGTTGGGAAAGGCCATGGGATGTAGAAATATTTTTTTCACATTTTATTTCCTTGTAAAAACAGGTAAATCAATTGGGATTTTCGTATGGATTAATACCCAGTAAACGGTTCGTTTAGCTGTATATATTATTCCGGGTGGGTGTTGTATTGGTTTTTCACAACTGTTAGACCTGTAAGAGAAAAATTTAAATGGTTGGGAAAGGCCATGGGATGTAGAAATATTTTTTTCACATTTTACTTCCTTGTAAAAACAGGTAAATCAATAGGGCTTTTCGCACGGATAAGTACCCAGTGAACGGTTCGTTTAGCTTTATATATTGTTCCGGGTGGGCGTTGTATTGGTTTTTCGGAAGTGTTAGACCTGTAAGAGAAAAATTTAAATGGCTGGTAAAGGCCATGGGATGTAGAAATATTTTTTTCACATTTTACTTCCTTGTAAAAACAGGTAAATCAATAGGGCTTTTCGCACGGATAAGTACCCAGTGAACGGTTCGTTTAGCTTTATACATTGTTCCGGGTGGGCGTTGTATTGGTTTTTCGGAAGTGTTAGACATGTAAGAGAAAAATTTAAATGGTTGGGAAAGGCCATGGGATGTAGAAATATTTTTTTCACATTTTACTTCCTTGTAAAAAAAGGTAAATCAATAGGGATTTTCGTACGGATAAGTACCCAGTGAACGGTTCGTTTAGCTTTATACATTGTTCCGGGTGGCCGTTGTATTGGTTTTTCAGAAGTGTTAGACCTGTAAGAGAAAAATTTAAATGGTTGGGAATGGCCATGGGATGTAGAAATTTTTTTTTCACATTTTATTTCCTTGTAAAAACAGGTAAATGAATAGGGATTTTCGTACGGATAAGTACCCAGTGAACGGTTCGTTTAGCTTTATATATTGTTCCGGGTGGGCGTTGTATTGGTTTTTCGGAAGCGTTAGACCTGTAAGAGAAAAATTTAAATGGCTGGGAAAGGCCATGGGATGTAGAAATATTTTTTTCACATTTTACTTCCTTGTAAAAACAGGTAAATCAATAGGGCTTTTCGTACGGATAAGTACCCAATGAACTGTTTGTTTAGCTTCATATATTGTTCCGGGTGGGCGTTGTATTGGTTTTTCGGAAGCGTTAGACCTGTAAGAGAAAAATTTAAATGGCTGGGAAAGGCCATGGGATGTAGAAATATTTTTTTCACATTTTATTTCCTTGTAAAAACAGGTAAATCAATAGGGATTTTCGTACGGATAAGTACCCAGTGAACGGTTTGTTTAGCTTTATATATTGTTCTGGGTGGGCGTTGTATTGGTTTTTCGGAAGCGTTAGACCTGTAAGAGAAAAATTTAAATGGTTGGGAAAGGCCATGGGTGGTAGAAATATTTTTTTCACATTTTATTTCCTTGTAAAAACAGGTAAATCAATAGGGATTTTCGTACGGATAAGTACCCAGTGAACGGTTCGTTTAGATTTATGTATTGTTCCGGGTGGGCGTTGTATTGGTTTTTCGGAAGTGTTAGACCTGTAAGAGAAAAATTTAAATGGTTGGGAAAGGCCATGGGATGTAGAAATATTTTTTTCACATTTTACTTCCTTGTAAAAACAGGTAAATCAATAGGGCTTTTCGCACGGATAAGTACCCAGTGAACGGTTCGTTTAGCTTTATACATTGTTCCGGGTGGGCGTTGTATTGGTTTTTCGGAAGTGTTAGACATGTAAGAGAAAAATTTAAATGGTTGGGAAAGGCCATGGGATGTAGAAATATTTTTTTCACATTTTATTTCCTTGTAAATACAGGTAAATCAATAGGGATTTTCGTACGGATAAGTACCCAGTGAACGGTTCGTTTAGCTTTATATATTGTTCCGGGTGGGCGTTGTATTGGTTTTTCGGAAGTGTTAGACGTGTAAGAGAAAAATTTAAATGGTTGGGAAAGGCAATGGGATGTAGAAATATTTTTTTCACATTTTATTTCCTTGTAAAAACAGGTAAATCAATAGGGATTTTTGTATGGATTAGTACCCAGTGAACGGTTCGTTTAGCTTTATATATTGTTCCGCGTGGGCGTTGTATTGGTTTTTCAGAAGTGTTAGACCTGTAAGAGAAAAGTTTAAATGGTTGGGAAAGGCCATGGGATGTAGAAATATTTTTTTCACATTTTACTTCCTTGTAAAAACAGGTAAATCAATAGGGATTTTCGTACGGATAAGTGCCCAGTGAACGGTCCGTTTAGCTTTATATATTGTTCCGGGTGGCCGTTGTATTGGTTTTTCGGAAGTGTTAGACATGTAAGAGAAAAATTTAAATGGTTGGGAAAGGCCATGGGATGTAGAAATATTTTTTTCACATTTTATTTCCTTGTAAAAACAGGTAAATCAATAGGGATTTTCGTACGGATAAGTACCCAGTGAACGGTCCGTTTAGCTTTACATATTGTTCCGGGAGGGCGTTGTATTAGTTTTTCGGAAGTGTTAGACCTGTAAGAGAAATGTTTAAATGGTTGGGAATGGCCATGGGATGTAGAAATATTTTTTCACATTTTATTTCCTTGTAAAAACAGGTAAATCAATAGGGATTTTCGTACGGATAAGTACCCAGTGAACGGTTCGTTTAGCTTTATATATTGTTCCGGGTGGGAGTTGTATTGGTTTTTCGGTAGTGTTAGACCTGTAAGATAAATATTTAAATGGTTGGGAAAGGCCATGGGATGTAGAAATATTTTTTTCACATTTTATTTCCTTGTAAATACAGGTAAATCAATAGGGATTTTCGTATGGATAAGTACCCAGTGAACGGTTCGTTTAGCTTTATATATTGTTCCGCGTGGGCGTTGTATTGGTTTTTCGGAAGCGTTAGACCTGTAAGAGAAATGTTTAAATGGTTGGGAAAGGCCATGGGATGTAGAAATATTTTTTTCACATTTTACTTCCTTGTAAAAACAGGTAAATCAATAGGGATTTTCATACGTATAAGTACCCAGTGAACGGTACATTTAGCTTTATATATTGTTCCGGGTGGGAGTTGTATCGGTTTTTAGGTACTGTTAGACCTGTAAGATAAAAATTTAAATGGTTGGGAAAGGCCATGGGATGTAGAAATATTTTTTTCACATTTTACTTCCTTGTAAAAACAGGTAAATCAATAGGGCTTTTCGTACGGATAAGTACCCAGTGAACTGTTCGTTTAGCTTTATATATTGTTCCGGGTGGGCGTTGTATTGGTTTTTCAGAAGTGTTAGACCTGTAAGAGAAAAATTTAAATGGCTGGTAAAGGCCATGGGATGTAGAAATATTTTTTTCACATTTTACTTCCTTGTAAAAACAGGTAAATCAATAGGGATTTTCGTACGTATAAGTACCCAGTGAACGGTTCGTTTAGCTTTATATATTGTTCCGGGTGGGCGTTGTATTGGTTTTTCGGAAGTGTTAGACATGTAAGAGAAAAATTTAAATGGTTGGGAAAAGCCATGGGATGTAGAAATATTTTTTTCACATTTTACTTCTTAGTAAAAACAGGTAAATCAATAGGGATTTTCGTACGGATAAGTACCCAGTGAACGGTTCGTTTAGCTTTATACATTGTTCCGGGTGGCCGTTGTATTGGTTTTTCAGAAGTGTTAGACCTGTAAGAGAAAAGTTTAAATGGTTGGGAATGGCCATGGGATGTAGAAATATTTTTTTCACATTTTATTTCCTTGTAAAAACAGGTAAATCAATAGGGATTTTCGTACGTATAAGTACCCAGTGAACGGTTCGTTTAGCTTTATATATTGTTCCGGGTGGGGGTTGTATTGGTTTTTCGGAAGTGTTAGACCTGTAAGAGAAATATTTAAATGGCTGGGAAAGGCCATGGGATGTAGAAATATTTTTTTCACATTTTACTTCCTTGTAAAAACAGGTAAATGAATAGGGCTTTTCGTACGGATAAGTACCCAGTGAACGGTTCGTTTAGCTTTATATATTGTTCCGGGTGGGCGTTGTATTGGTTTTTCGGAAGTGTTAGACATGTAAGAGAAAAATTTAAATGGTTGGGAAAGGCCATGGGATGTAGAAATATTTTTTTCACATTTTATTTCCTTGTAAAAACAGGTAAATCAATAGGGCTTTTCGCACGGATAAGTACCCAGTGAACGGTTCGTTTAGCTTTATACATTGTTCCGGGTGGGCGTTGTATTGGTTTTTCGGAAGTGTTAGACATGTAAGAGAAAAATTTAAATGGTTGGGAAAGGCCATGGGATGTAGAAATATTTTTTTCACATTTTATTTCCTTGTAAAAACAGGTAAATCAATAGGGATTTTCGTACGGATAAGTACCCAGTGAACGGTTCGTTTAGCTTTATATATTGTTCCGCGTGGGCGTTGTATTGGTTTTTCAGAAGCGTTAGACCTGTAAGAGAAAAATTTAAATGGCTGGGAAAGGCCATGGGATGTAGAAATATTTTTTTCACATTTTACTTCCTTGTAAAAAAAGGTAAATCAATAGGGGTTTTCGTACGGATAAGTACCCAGTGAACGGTCCGTTTAGCTTTATATATTGTTCCGGGAGGGCGTTGTATCGGTTTTTCGGAAGTGTTAGACCTGTAAGAGAAAAATTTAAATGGTTGGGAAAGGCCATGGGATGTAGAAATATTTTTTTCACATTTTATTTCCTTGTAAAAACAGGTAAATCTATAGGGATTTTCGTATGGATTAGTACCCAGTAAACCGTTCGTTTAGCTGTATATATTTTTCCGGGTGGGTGTTGTATTGGTTTTTCGCAACTGTTAGACCTGTAAGAGAAAAATTTAAATGGTTGGGAAAGGCCATGGAATGTAGAAATATTTTTTTCACATTTTACTTCCTTGTAAAAACAGGTGAATCAATAGGGCTTTTCGCACGGATAAGTACCCAGTGAACGGTTCGTTTAGCTTTATACATTGTTCCGGATGGGCGTTGTATTGGTTTTTCGGAAGTGTTAGACATGTAAGAGAAAAATTTAAATGGTTGGGAAAGGCCATGGGATGTAGAAATATTTTTTTCACATTTTATTTCCTTGTAAAAACAGGTAAATCAATAGGGATTTTCGTACGGATAAGTACCCAGTGAACGGTTCGTTTAGCTTTATATATTGTTCCGGGTGGGCGTTGTATTGGTTTTTCGGAAGTGTTAGACGTGTAAGATAAAAATTTAAATGGTTGGGAAAGGCAATGGGATGTAGAAATATTTTTTTCACATTTTATTTCCTTGTAAAAACAGGAAAATCAATAGGGATTTTTGTAGGGATAAGTGCCCAGTGAACGGTTCGTTTAGCTTTATATATTGTTCCGGGTGGCCGTTGTATTGGTTTTTCGGAAGTGTTAGACCTGTAAGAGAAAAATTTAAATGGCTGGGAAAGGCCATGGGATGTAGTAATATTTTTTTCACATTTTACTTCCTTGTAAAAACAGGTAAATCAATTGGGCTTTTTGTACGGATAAGTACCCAGTGAACGGTTCGTTTAGCTATATATATCGTTCCAGGAGGGCGTTGTATCGGTTTTTCGGAAGTGTTAGACCTGTAAGAGAAAAGTTTAAATGGTTGGGAATGGCCATGGGATGTAGAAATATTTTTTTCACATTTTATTTCCTTGTAAAAACAGGTAAATCAATAGGGATTTTCGTACGGATAAGTACCCAGTGAACGGTTCGTTTAGCTTTATATATTGTTCCGGGAGGGAGTTGTATTGGATTTCGGTAGTGTTAGACCTGTAAGATAAATATTTAAATGGTTGGGAAAAGCCATGGGATGTAGAAATATTTTTTTCACATTTTATTTCCTTATAAATACAGGTAAATCAATAGGGATTTTCGTACGGATAAGTACCCAGTGAACGGTTCGTTTAGCTTTATATATTGTTCCGCGTGGGCGTTGTATTGGTTTTTCGGAAGCGTTAGACCTGTAAGAGAAATGTTTAAATGGTTGGGAAAGGCCATGGGATGTAGAAATATTTTTTTCACATTTTACTTCCTTGTAAAAACACGTAAATCAATAGGGATTTTCATACGTATAAGTACCCAGTGAACGGTTCATTTAGCTTTATATATTGTTCCGGGTGGGAGTTGTATCGGTTTTTCGGTACTGTTAGACCTGTAAGATAAAAATTTAAATGGTTGGGAAAGGCCATGGGATGTAGAAACATTTTTTTCACATTTTACTTCCTTGTAAAAACAGGTAAATCAATAGGGATTTTCGTACGGATAAGTACCCAGTGAACGGTTCGTTTAGCTTTATACATTGTTCCGGGTGGCCGTTGTATTGGTTTTTCAGAAGTGTTAGACCTGTAAGAGAAAAGTTTAAATGGTTGGGAATGGCCATGGGATGTAGAAATATTTTTTTCACATTTTATTTCCTTGTAAAAACAGGTAAATCAATAGGGATTTTGGTACGTATAAGTACCCAGTGAACGGTTCGTTTAGCTTTATATATTGTTCCGGGTGGGCGTTGTATTGGTTTTTCGGAAGTGTTAGACATGTAAGAGAAAAATTTAAATAGTTGGGAAAGGCCATGGGATGTAGAAATATTTTTTCACATTTTACTTCCTTGTAAAAACAGGTAAATCAATAGGGATTTTCGTACGGATAAGTACCCAGTGAACGGTTCGTTTAGCTTTAAACATTGTTCCGGGTAGCCGTTGTATTGGTTTTTCAGAAGTGTTAGACCTGTAAGAGAAAAATTTAAATGGTTGGGAATGGCCATGGGATGTAGAAATATTTTTTTCACATTTTATTTCCTTGTAAAAACAGGTAAATCAATAGGGATTTTCGTACGGATAAGTACCCAGTGAACGGTTCGTTTACCTTTATATATTGTTCCGGGTGGGAGTTGTATTGGTTTTTCGGTAGTGTTAGACCTGTAAGATAAATATTTAAATGGTTGGGAAAGGCCATGGGATGTAGAAATATTTTTTTCACATTTTATTTCCTTGTAAATACAGGTAAATCAATAGGGATTTTCGTATGGATAAGTACCCAATGAACGGTTCGTTTAGCTTTATATATTGTTCCGCGTGGGTGTTGTATTGGTTTTTCGGAAGTGTTAGACCTGTAAGAGAAATGTTTAAATGGTTGGGAAAGGCCATGGGATGTAGAAATATTTTTGTCACATTTTACTTCCTTGTAAAAACAGGTAAATCAATAGGGATTTTCGTACGGATAAGTACCCAGTGAACGGTTCGTTTAGCTTTATACATTGTTCTGGGTGGCCGTTGTATTGGTTTTTCGGAAGTGTTAGACCTGTAAGAGAAAAGTTTAAATGGTTGGGAATGGCCATGGGATGTAGAAATATTTTTTTCACATTTTATTTCCTTGTAAAAACAGGTAAATCAATAGGGATTTTCGTACGGATATGTACCCAGTGAACGGTTCGTTTACCTTTATATATTGTTCCGGGTGGGCGTTGTATTGGTTTTTCGGAAGTGTTAGACCTGTAAGAGAAATGTTTAAATGGTTGGGAAAGGCCATGGGATGTAGAAATATTTTTTTCACATTTTACTTCCTTGTAAAAACAGGTAAATCAATAGGGATTTTCATACGTATAAGTACCCAGTGAACGGTTCATTTAGCTTTATATATTGTTCCGGGTGGGAGTTGTATCGGTTTTTCGGTACTGTTAGACCTGTAAGATAAAAATTTAAATGGTTGGGAAAGGCCATGGGATGTAGAAATATTTTTTTCACATTTTACTTCCTTATAAAAACAGGTAAATCAATAGGGCTTTTTGTACGGATAAGTACCCAGTGAACTGTTCGTTTAGCTTTATATATTGTTCCGGGTGGGCGTTGTATTGGTTTTTCGGAAGTGTTATACCTGTAAGAGAAAAATTTAAATGGTTGGGAATGGCCATGGGATGTAGAAATATTTTTTTCACATTTTATTTCCTTGTAAAAACAGGTAAATCAATAGGGATTTTGGTACGTATAAGTACCCAGTGAACGGTTCGTTTAGCTTTATATATTGTTCCGGGTGGGCGTTGTATTGGTTTTTCGGAAGTGTTAGACATGTAAGAGAAAAATTTAAATAGTTGGGAAAGGCCATGGGATGTAGAAATATTTTTTCACATTTTACTTCCTTGTAAAAACAGGTAAATCAATAGGGATTTTCGTACGGATAAGTACCCAGTGAACGGTTCGTTTAGCTTTATACATTGTTCCGGGTGGCCGTTGTATTGGTTTTTCAGAAGTGTTAGACCTGTAAGAGAAAAATTTAAATGGTTGGGAATGGCCATGGGATGTAGAAATATTTTTTTCACATTTTATTTCCTTGTAAAAACAGGTAAATCAATAGGGATTTTCGTACGGATAAGTACCCAGTGAACGGTTCGTTTACCTTTATATATTGTTCCGGGTGGGAGTTGTATTGGTTTTTCGGTAGTGTTAGACCTGTAAGATAAATATTTAAATGGTTGGGAAAGGCCATGGGATGTAGAAATATTTTTTTCACATTTTATTTCCTTGTAAATACAGGTAAATCAATACGGATTTTCGTACGGATAAGTACCCAGTGAACGGTTCGTTTACCTTTATATATTGTTCCGGGTGGGAGTTGTATTGGTTTTTCGGTAGTGTTAGACCTGTAAGATAAATATTTAAATGGTTGGGAAAGGCCATGGGATGTAGAAATATTTTTTTCACATTTTATTTCCTTGTAAAAACAGGTAAATCAATAGGGATTTTCGTACGGATAAGTACCCAGTGAACGGTTCGTTTACCTTTATATATTGTTCCGGGTGGGCGTTGTATTGGTTTTTCGGAAGTGTTAGACCTGTAAGAGAAATGTTTAAATGGTTGGGAAAGGCCATGGGATGTAGAAATATTTTTTTCACATTTTACTTCCTTGTAAAAACAGGTAAATCAATAGGGATTTTCATACGTATAAGTACCCAGTGAACGGTTCATTTAGCTTTATATATTGTTCCGGGTGGGTGTTGTATCGGTTTTTCGGTACTGTTAGACCTGTAAGATAAAAATTTAAATGGTTGGGAAAGGCCATGGGATGTAGAAATATTTTTTTCACATTTTACTTCCTTGTAAAAACAGGTAAATCAATAGGGCTTTTCGTACGGATAAGTACCCAGTGAACTGTTCGTTTAGCTTTATATATTGTTCCGGGTGGGCGTTGTATTGGTTTTTCGGAAGTGTTAGACCTGTAAGAGAAAAATTTAAATGGCTGGGAAAGGCCATGGGATGTAGAAATATTTTTTTCACATTTTACTTCCTTGTAAAAACAGGTAAATCAATAGGGATTTTCATACGTATAAGTACCCAGTGAACGGTTCATTTAGCTTTATATATTGTTCCGGGTGGGAGTTGTATCGGTTTTTTTGTAGTGTTAGACCTGTAAGAGAAAAATTTAAATGGTTGGGAAAGGCTATGGGTTGTAGAAATATTTTTTTCACATTTTATTTCCTTGTAAAAACAGGTAAATCAATAGGGATTTTCGTACGGATAAGTACCCAGTGAACGGTTCGTTTAGCTTTATATATTGTTCCGGGTGGGCGTTGTATTGGTTTTTCGGTAGTGTTAGACCGGTAAGATAAATATTTAAATGGTTGGGAAAGGCCATGGGATGTAGAAATATTTTTTTCACATTTTCTTTCCTTGTAAATACAGGTAAATCAATAGGGATTTTCGTATGGATAAGTACCCAGTGAACGGTTCGTTTAGCTTTATATATTGTTCCGCGTGGGTGTTGTATTGGTTTTTCGGAAGTGTTAGACCTGTAAGAGAAATGTTTAAATGGTTGGGAAAGGCCATGGGATGTAGAAATATTTTTGTCACATTTTACTTCCTTGTAAAAACAGGTAAATCAATAGGGATTTTCGTACGGATAAGTACCCAGTGAACGGTTCGTTTAGCTTTATACATTGTTCCGGGTGGCCGTTGTATTGGTTTTTCGGAAGTGTTAGACCTGTAAGAGAAAAGTTTAAATGGTTGGGAATGGCCATGGGATGTAGAAATATTTTTTTCACATTTTATTTCCTTGTAAAAACAGGTAAATCAATAGGGATTTTCGTACGGATAAGTACCCAGTGAACGGTTCGTTTACCTTTATATATTGTTCCGGGTGGGCGTTGTATTGGTTTTTCAGAAGTGTTAGACCTGTAAGAGAAATGTTTAAATGGTTGGGAAAGGCCATGGGATGTAGAAATATTTTTTTCACATTTTACTTCCTTGTAAAAACAGGTAAATCAATAGGGATTTTCATACGTATAAGTACCCAGTGAATGGTTCATTTAGCTTTATATATTGTTCCGGGTGGGAGTTGTATTGGTTTTTCGGAAGTGTTAGACCTGTAAGAGAAATGTTTAAATGGTTGGGAAAGGCCATGGGATGTAGAAATATTTTTGTCACATTTTACTTCCTTGTAAAAACAGGTAAATCAATAGGGATTTTCGTACGGATAAGTACCCAGTGAACGGTTCGTTTAGCTTTATACATTGTTCCGGGTGGCCGTTGTATTGGTTTTTCGGAAGTGTTAGACCTGTAAGAGAAAAGTTTAAATGGCTGGGAATGGCCATGGGATGTAGAAATATTTTTTTCACATTTTATTTCCTTGTAAAAACAGGTAAATCAATAGGGATTTTCGTACGGATAAGTACCCAGTGAACGGTTCGTTTACCTTTATATATTGTTCCGGGTGGGCGTTGTATTGGTTTTTCGGAAGTGTTAGACCTGTAAGAGAAATGTTTAAATGGTTGGGAAAGGCCATGGGATGTAGAAATATTTTTTTCACATTTTACTTCCTTGTAAAAACAGGTAAATCAATAGGGATTTTCATACGTATAAGTACCCAGTGAACGGTTCATTTAGCTTTATATATTGTTCCGGGTGGGATTTGTATCGGTTTTTCGGTACTGTTAGACCTGTAAGATAAAAATTTAAATGGTTGGGAAAGGCCATGGGATGTAGAAATATTTTTTTCACATTTTACTTCCTTGTAAAAACAGGTAAATCAATAGGGCTTTTCGTACGGATAAGTACCCAGTGAACGGTTCGTTTAGCTTTATACATTGTTCCGGGTGGCCGTTGTATTGGTTTTTCAGAAGTGTTAGACCTGTAAGAGAAAAATTTAAATGGTTGGGAATGGCCATGGGATGTAGAAATATTTTTTTCACATTTTATTTCCTTGTAAAAACAGGTAAATCAATAGGGATTTTCGTACGGATAAGTACCCAGTGAACGGTTCGTTTAGCTTTATATATTGTTCCGGGTGGGCGTTGTATTGGTTTTTCGGTAGTGTTAGACCGGTAAGATAAATATTTAAATGGTTGGGAAAGGCCATGGGATGTAGAAATATTTTTTTCACATTTTATTTCCTTGTAAATACAGGTAAATCAATAGGGATTTTCGTATGGATAAGTACCCAGTGAACGGTTCGTTTAGCTTTATATATTGTTCCGCGTGGGTGTTGTATTGGTTTTTCGGAAGTGTTAGACCTGTAAGAGAAATGTTTAAATGGTTGGGAAAGGCCATGGGATGTAGAAATATTTTTGTCACATTTTACTTCCTTGTAAAAACAGGTAAATCAATAGGGATTTTCGTACGGATAAGTACCCAGTGAACGGTTCGTTTAGCTTTATACATTGTTCCGGGTGGCCGTTGTATTGGTTTTTCGGAAGTGTTAGACCTGTAAGAGAAAAGTTTAAATGGTTGGGAATGGCCATGGGATGTAGAAATATTTTTTTCACATTTTATTTCCTTGTAAAAACAGGTAAATCAATAGGGATTTTCGTACGGATAAGTACCCAGTGAACGGTTCGTTTACCTTTATATATTGTTCCGGGTGGGCGTTGTATTGGTTTTTCAGAAGTGTTAGACCTGTAAGAGAAATGTTTAAATGGTTGGGAAAGGCCATGGGATGTAGAAATATTTTTTTCACATTTTACTTCCTTGTAAAAACAGGTAAATCAATAGGGATTTTCATACGTATAAGTACCCAGTGAATGGTTCATTTAGCTTTATATATTGTTCCGGGTGGGAGTTGTATTGGTTTTTCGGAAGTGTTAGACCTGTAAGAGAAATGTTTAAATGGTTGGGAAAGGCCATGGGATGTAGAAATATTTTTGTCACATTTTACTTCCTTGTAAAAACAGGTAAATCAATAGGGATTTTCGTACGGATAAGTACCCAGTGAACGGTTCGTTTAGCTTTATACATTGTTCCGGGTGGCCGTTGTATTGGTTTTTCGGAAGTGTTAGACCTGTAAGAGAAAAGTTTAAATGGCTGGGAATGGCCATGGGATGTAGAAATATTTTTTTCACATTTTATTTCCTTGTAAAAACAGGTAAATCAATAGGGATTTTCGTACGGATAAGTACCCAGTGAACGGTTCGTTTACCTTTATATATTGTTCCGGGTGGGCGTTGTATTGGTTTTTCGGAAGTGTTAGACCTGTAAGAGAAATGTTTAAATGGTTGGGAAAGGCCATGGGATGTAGAAATATTTTTTTCACATTTTACTTCCTTGTAAAAACAGGTAAATCAATAGGGATTTTCATACGTATAAGTACCCAGTGAACGGTTCATTTAGCTTTATATATTGTTCCGGGTGGGAGTTGTATCGGTTTTTCGGTACTGTTAGACCTGTAAGATAAAAATTTAAATGGTTGGGAAAGGCCATGGGATGTAGAAATATTTTTTTCACATTTTACTTCCTTGTAAAAACAGGTAAATCAATAGGGCTTTTCGTACGGATAAGTACCCAGTGAACTGTTCGTTTAGCTTTATATATTGTTCCGGGTGGGCGTTGTATTGGTTTTTCGGAAGTGTTAGACCTGTAAGAGAAAAATTTAAATGGCTGGGAAAGGCCATGGGATGTAGAAATATTTTTTTCACATTTTACTTCCTTGTAAAAACATGTAAATCAATAGGGATTTTCATACGTATAAGTACCCAGTGAACGGTTCATTTAGCTTTATATATTGTTCCGGGTGGGAGTTGTATCGGTTTTTTTGTAGTGTTAGACCTGTAAGAGAAAAATATAAATGGTTGGGAAAGGCTATGGGTTGTAGAAATATTTTTTTCACATTTTATTTCCTTGTAAAAACAGGTAAATCAATAGGTATTTTCGTACGTATAAGTACCCAGTGAACGGTTCGTTTAGCTTTATACATTGTTCCGGGTGGCCGTTGTATTGGTTTTTCAGAAGTGTTAGACCTGTAAGAGAAAAATTTAAATGGTTGGGAATGGCCATGGGATGTAGAAATATTTTTTTCACATTTTATTTCCTTGTAAAAACAGGTAAATCAATAGGGATTTTCGTACGGATAAGTACCCAGTGAACGGTTCGTTTAGCTTTATATATTGTTCCGGGTGGGCGTTGTATTGGTTTTTCGGTAGTGTTAGACCGGTAAGATAAATATTTAAATGGTTGGGAAAGGCCATGAGATGTAGAAATATTTTTTTCACATTTTATTTCCTTGTAAATACAGGTAAATCAATAGGGATTTTCGTATGGATAAGTACCCAGTGAACGGTTCGTTTAGCTTTATATATTGTTCCGCGTGGGTGTTGTATTGGTTTTTCGGAAGTGTTAGACCTGTAAGAGAAATGTTTAAATGGTTGGGAAAGGCCATGGGATGTAGAAATATTTTTGTCACATTTTACTTCCTTGTAAAAACAGGTAAATCAATAGGGATTTTCGTACGGATAAGTACCCAGTGAACGGTTCGTTTAGCTTTATACATTGTTCCGGGTGGCCGTTGTATTGGTTTTTCGGAAGTGTTAGACCTGTAAGAGAAAAGTTTAAATGGTTGGGAATGGCCATGGGATGTAGAAATATTTTTTTCACATTTTATTTCCTTGTAAAAACAGGTAAATCAATAGGGATTTTCGTACGGATAAGTACCCAGTGAACGGTTCATTTAGCTTTATATATTGTTCCGGGTGGGAGTTGTATCGGTTTTTTTGTAGTGTTAGACCTGTAAGAGAAAAATTTAAATGGTTGGGAAAGGCTATGGGTTGTAGAAATATTTTTTTCACATTTTATTTCCTTGTAAAAACAGGTAAATCAATAGGTATTTTCGTACGTATAAGTACCCAGTGAACGGTTCATTTAGCTTTATACATTGTTCCGGGTGGCCGTTGTATTGGTTTTTCAGAAGTGTTAGACCTGTAAGAGAAAAATTTAAATGGTTGGGAATGGCCATGGGATGTAGAAATATTTTTTTCACATTTTATTTCCTTGTAAAAACAGGTAAATCAATAGGGATTTTCGTACGGATAAGTACCCAGTGAACGGTTCGTTTAGCTTTATATATTGTTCCGCGTGGGTGTTGTATTGGTTTTTCGGAAGTGTTAGACCTGTAAGAGAAATGTTTAAATGGTTGGGAAAGGCCATGGGATGTAGAAATATTTTTGTCACATTTTACTTCCTTGTAAAAACAGGTAAATCAATAGGGATTTTCGTACGGATAAGTACCCAGTGAACGGTTCGTTTAGCTTTATACATTGTTCCGGGTGGCCGTTGTATTGGTTTTTCGGAAGTGTTAGACCTGTAAGAGAAAAGTTTAAATGGTTGGGAATGGCCATGGGATGTAGAAATATTTTTTTCACATTTTATTTCCTTGTAAAAACAGGTAAATCAATAGGGATTTTCGTACGGATAAGTACCCAGTGAACGGTTCGTTTACCTTTATATATTGTTCCGGGTGGGCGTTGTATTGGTTTTTCGGAAGTGTTAGACCTGTAAGAGAAATGTTTAAATGGTTGGGAAAGGCCATGGGATGTAGAAATATTTTTTTCACATTTTACTTCCTTGTAAAAACAAGTAAATCAATAGGGATTTTCATACGTATAAGTACCCAGTGAACGGTTCATTTAGCTTTATATATTGTTCCGGGTGGGAGTTGTATTGGTTTTTCGGAAGTGTTAGACCTGTAAGAGAAATGTTTAAATGGTTGGGAAAGGCCATGGGATGTAGAAATATTTTTGTCACATTTTACTTCCTTGTAAAAACAGGTAAATCAATAGCGATTTTCGTACGGATAAGTACCCAGTGAACGGTTCGTTTAGCTTTATACATTGTTCCGGGTGGCCGTTGTATTGGTTTTTCGGAAGTGTTAGACCTGTAAGAGAAAAGTTTAAATGGCTGGGAATGGCCATGGGATGTAGAAATATTTTTTTCACATTTTATTTCCTTGTAAAAACAGGTAAATCAATAGGGATTTTCGTACGGATAAGTACCCAGTGAACGGTTCGTTTACCTTTATATATTGTTCCGGGTGGGCGTTGTATTGGTTTTTCGGAAGTGTTAGACCTGTAAGAGAAATGTTTAAATGGTTGGGAAAGGCCATGGGATGTAGAAATATTTTTTTCACATTTTACTTCCTTGTAAAAACAGGTAAATCAATAGGGATTTTCATACGTATAAGTACCCAGTGAACGGTTCATTTAGCTTTATATATTGTTCCGGGTGGGAGTTGTATCGGTTTTTCGGTACTGTTAGATCTGTAAGATAAAAATTTAAATGGTTGGGAAAGGCCATGGGATGTAGAAATATTTTTTTCACATTTTACTTCCTTGTAAAAACAGGTAAATCAATAGGGCTTTTCGTACGGATAAGTACCCAGTGAACTGTTCGTTTAGCTTTATATATTGTTCCGGGTGGGCGTTGTATTGGTTTTTCGGAAGTGTTAGACCTGTAAGAGAAAAATTTAAATGGCTGGGAAAGGCCATGGGATGTAGAAATATTTTTTTCACATTTTACTTCCTTGTAAAAACAGGTAAATCAATAGGGATTTTCATACGTATAAGTACCCAGTGAACGGTTCATTTAGCTTTATATATTGTTCCGGGTGGGAGTTGTATCGGTTTTTTTGTAGTGTTAGACCTGTAAGAGAAAAATATAAATGGTTGGGAAAGGCCATGGGTTGTAGAAATATTTTTTTCACATTTTATTTCCTTGTAAAAACAGGTAAATCAATAGGTATTTTCGTACGTATAAGTACCCAGTGAACGGTTCGTTTAGCTTTATACATTGTTCCGGGTGGCCGTTGTATTGGTTTTTCAGAAGTGTTAGACCTGTAAGAGAAAAATTTAAATGGTTGGGAATGGCCATGGGATGTAGAAATATTTTTTTCACATTTTATTTCCTTGTAAAAACAGGTAAATCAATAGGGATTTTCGTACGGATAAGTACCCAGTGAACGGTTCGTTTAGCTTTATATATTGTTCCGGGTGGGCGTTGTATTGGTTTTTCGGTAGTGTTAGACCGGTAAGATAAATATTTAAATGGTTGGGAAAGGCCATGAGATGTAGAAATATTTTTTTCACATTTTATTTCCTTGTAAATACAGGTAAATCAATAGGGATTTTCGTATGGATAAGTACCCAGTGAACGGTTCGTTTAGCTTTATATATTGTTCCGCGTGGGTGTTGTATTGGTTTTTCGGAAGTGTTAGACCTGTAAGAGAAATGTTTAAATGGTTGGGAAAGGCCATGGGATGTAGAAATATTTTTGTCACATTTTACTTCCTTGTAAAAACAGGTAAATCAATAGGGATTTTCGTACGGATAAGTACCCAGTGAACGGTTCGTTTAGCTTTATACATTGTTCCGGGTGGCCGTTGTATTGGTTTTTCGGAAGTGTTAGACCTGTAAGAGAAAAGTTTAAATGGTTGGGAATGGCCATGGGATGTAGAAATATTTTTTTCACATTTTATTTCCTTGTAAAAACAGGTAAATCAATAGGGATTTTCGTACGGATAAGTACCCAGTGAACGGTTCATTTAGCTTTATATATTGTTCCGGGTGGGAGTTGTATCGGTTTTTTTGTAGTGTTAGACCTGTAAGAGAAAAATTTAAATGGTTGGGAAAGGCTATGGGTTGTAGAAATATTTTTTTCACATTTTATTTCCTTGTAAAAACAGGTAAATCAATAGGTATTTTCGTACGTATAAGTACCCAGTGAACGGTTCGTTTAGCTTTATACATTGTTCCGGGTGGCCGTTGTATTGGTTTTTCAGAAGTGTTAGACCTGTAAGAGAAAAATTTAAATGGTTGGGAATGGCCATGGGATGTAGAAATATTTTTTTCACATTTTATTTCCTTGTAAAAACAGGTAAATCTATAGGGATTTTCGTACGGATAAGTACCCAGTGAACGGTTCGTTTAGCTTTATATATTGTTCCGCGTGGGTGTTGTATTGGTTTTTCGGAAGTGTTAGACCTGTAAGAGAAATGTTTAAATGGTTGGGAAAGGCCATGGGATGTAGAAATATTTTTGTCACATTTTACTTCCTTGTAAAAACAGGTAAATCAATAGGGATTTTCGTACGGATAAGTACCCAGTGAACGGTTCGTTTAGCTTTATACATTGTTCCGGGTGGCCGTTGTATTGGTTTTTCGGAAGTGTTAGACCTGTAAGAGAAAAGTTTAAATGGTTGGGAATGGCCATGGGATGTAGAAATATTTTTTTCACATTTTATTTCCTTGTAAAAACAGGTAAATCAATAGGGATTTTCGTACGGATAAGTACCCAGTGAACGGTTCGTTTACCTTTATATATTGTTCCGGGTGGGCGTTGTATTGGTTTTTCAGAAGTGTTAGACCTGTAAGAGAAATGTTTAAATGGTTGGGAAAGGCCATGGGATGTAGAAATATTTTTTTCACATTTTACTTCCTTGTAAAAACAAGTAAATCAATAGGGATTTTCATACGTATAAGTACCCAGTGAACGGTTCATTTAGCTTTATATATTGTTCCGGGTGGGAGTTGTATTGGTTTTTCGGAAGTGTTACACCTGTAAGAGAAATGTTTAAATGGTTGGGAAAGGCCATGGGATGTAGAAATATTTTTGTCACATTTTACTTCCTTGTAAAAACAGGTAAATCAATAGCGATTTTCGTACGGATAAGTACCCAGTGAACGGTTCGTTTAGCTTTATACATTGTTCCGGGTGGCCGTTGTATTGGTTTTTCGGAAGTGTTAGACCTGTAAGAGAAAAGTTTAAATGGCTGGGAATGGCCATGGGATGTAGAAATATTTTTTTCACATTTTATTTCCTTGTAAAAACAGGTAAATCAATAGGGATTTTCGTACGGATAAGTACCCAGTGAACGGTTCGTTTACCTTTATATATTGTTCCGGGTGGGCGTTGTATTGGTTTTTCGGAAGTGTTAGACCTGTAAGAGAAATGTTTAAATGGTTGGGAAAGGCCATGGGATGTAGAAATATTTTTTTCACATTTTACTTCCTTGTAAAAACAGGTAAATCAATAGGGATTTTCATACGTATAAGTACCCAGTGAACGGTTCATTTAGCTTTATATATTGTTCCGGGTGGGAGTTGGATCGGTTTTTCGGTACTGTTAGACCTGTAAGATAAAAATTTAAATGGTTGGGAAAGGCCATGGGATGTAGAAATATTTTTTTCACATTTTACTTCCTTGTAAAAACAGGTAAATCAATAGGGCTTTTCGTACGGATAAGTACCCAGTGAACTGTTCGTTTAGCTTTATATATTGTTCCGGGTGGGCGTTGTATTGGTTTTTCGGAAGTGTTAGACCTGTAAGAGAAAAATTTAAATGGCTGGGAAAGGCCATGGGATGTAGAAATATTTTTTTCACATTTTACTTCCTTGTAAAAACAGGTAAATCAATAGGGATTTTCATACGTATAAGTACCCAGTGAACGGTTCATTTAGCTTTATATATTGTTCCGGGTGGGAGTTGTATCGGTTTTTTTGTAGTGTTAGACCTGTAAGAGAAAAATATAAATGGTTGGGAAAGGCTATGGGTTGTAGAAATATTTTTTTCACATTTTATTTCCTTGTAAAAACAGGTAAATCAATAGGTATTTTCGTACGTATAAGTACCCAGTGAACGGTTCGTTTAGCTTTATACATTGTTCCGGGTGGCCGTTGTATTGGTTTTTCAGAAGTGTTAGACCTGTAAGAGAAAAATTTAAATGGTTGGGAATGGCCATGGGATGCAGAAATATTTTTTTCACATATTACTTCCTTGTAAAAACAGGTAAATCAATAGGGCTTTTCGCACGGATAAGTACCCAGTGAACGGTTCGTTTAGCTTTATACATTGTTCCGGGTGGGCGTTGTATTGATTTTTCGGAAGTGTTAGACCTGTAAGAGAAAAATTTAAATGGCTGGGAAAGGCCATGGGATGTAGAAATATTTTTTTCACATTTTACTTCCTTGTAAAAAGAGGGAAATCAATAGGGATTTTCGTACGGATAAGTACCCAGTGAACGGTTCGTTTAGCTTTATACATTGTTCCGGGTGGGCGTTGTCTTGGTTTTTCAGAAGTGTTAGACCTGTAAGAGAAAAATTTAAATGGCTGGGAAAGGCCATGGGATGTAGAAATGTTTTTTTTACATTTTATTTCCTTGTAAAAACAGGTAAATCAATAGGGATTTTCGTACGGATAAGTACCCAGTGAACGGTTCGTTTAGCTTTATTTATTGTTCCGGGTTGCCGTTGTATCGGTTTTTCGGTAGTGTTAGACCTGTAAGAGAAAAATTTAAATGGTTGGGAAAGGCCATGGGATGTAGAAATATTTTTTTCACATTTTACTTCCTTGTAAAAAGACGGAATTCAATAGGGATTTTTTTACGGATAAGTGCCCAGTGAACGGTTCGTTTAGCTTTATATATTGTTCCAGGTGTGCGTTGTATTGGTTTTTCGGAAGTGTTAGACCTGTAAGAGAAAAGTTTAAATGGTTGGGAAAGGCCATGGGATGTAGAAATATTTTTTTCACATTTTATTTCCTTGTAAAAACAGGTAAATCAATAGGGATTTTCGTACGGATAAGTACCCAGTGAACGGTTCGTTTAGCTTTATACATTGTTCCGGGTGGGCGTTGTATTGGTTTTTCGGAAGTGTTAGACCTGTAAGAGAAAAATTTAAATGGCTGGGAAAGGCCATGGGATGTAGAAATATTTTTTTTACATTTTATTTCCTTGTAAAAACAGGTAAATCAATAGGGATTTTCGTACGGATAAGTACCCAGTGAACGGTTCGTTTAGCTTTATATATTGTTCCGGGTGGCCGTTGTATCGGTTTTTCGGTAGTGTTAGACCTGTAAGATAAAAATTTAAATGGTTGGGAAAGGCCATGGGATGTAGAAATATTTTTTTCACATTTTATTTCCTTGTAAAAACAGGAAAATCAATAGGGATTTTTTTACGGATAAGTGCCCAGTGAACGGTTCGTTTAGCTTTATATATTGTTCCGGGTGGGCGTTGTATTGGTTTTTCGGAAGTGTTAGACCTGTAAGAGAAAAGTTTAAATGGTTGGGAAAGGCCATGGGATGTAGAAATATTTTTTTCACATTTTATTTCCTTGTAAAAACAGGTATATCAATAGGGATTTTCGTACGGATAAGTACCCAGTGAACGGTTCGTTTAGCTTTATATATTGTTCCGGGTGGGAGTTGTATTGGTTTTTCGGTAGTGTTAGACCTGTAAGAGAAAAATTTAAATGGTTGGGAAAGGCCATGGGATGTAGAAATATTTTTTTCACATTTTATTTCCTTGTAAAAACAGGTAAATCAATAGGGATTTTCGTACGTATAAGTACCCAGTGAACGGTTCGTTTAGCTTTATATATTGTTCCGGGTGGGAGTTGTATTGGTTTTTCGGTAGTGTTAGACCTGTAAGATAAAAATTTAAATGGTTGGGAAAGGCCATGGGATGTAGAAATATTTTTTTCACATTTTACTTCCTTGTAAAAACAGGTAAATCAATAGGGCTTTTCGCACGGATAAGTACCCAGTGAACGGTTCGTTTAGCTTTATATATTGTTCCGGGTGGGAGTTGTATTGGTTTTTCGGTAGTGTTAGACCTGTAAGAGAAAAATTTAAATGGTTGGGAAAGGCCATGGGATGTAAAAATATTTTTTTCACATTTTACTTCCTTGTAAAAAGAGGGAAATCAATAGGGCTTTTCGCACGGATAAGTACCCAGTGAACGGTTCGTTTAGCTTTATACATTGTTCCGGGTGGGCGTTGTATTGGTTTTTCGGAAGTGTTAGACCTGTAAGAGAAAAATTTAAATGGTTGGGAAAGGCCATGGGATGTAGAAATATTTTTTTCACATTTTACTTCCTTGTAAAAACAGGTAAATCAATAGGGATTTTCGTACGGATAAGTACCCAGTGAACGGTTCGTTTAGCTTTATATATTTTTCCGGGTGGGCGTTGTATTGGTTTTTCGCAACGGTTAGACCTGTAAGAGAAAAATTTAAATGGTTGGGAAAGGCCATGGGATGTAGAAATATTTTTTTTCACATTTTATTTCCTTGTAAAAACAGGTAAATCAATAGGGCTTTTCGCACGGATAAGTACCCAGTGAACGGTTCGTTTAGCTTTATACATTGTTCCGGGTGGGCGTTGTATTGGTTTTTCGGAAGTGTTAGACCTGTAAGAGAAAAATTTAAATGGTTGGGAAAGGCCATGGGATGTAGAAATATTTTTTTCACATTTTACTTCCTTGTAAAAACAGGTAAATCAATAGGGATTTTCGTACGGATAAGTACCCAGTGAACGGTTCGTTTAGCTTTATATATTTTTCCGGTTGGGCGTTGTATTGGTTTTTTGGAAGTGTTAGACCTGTAAGAGAAAAATTTAAATGGTTGGGAAAGGCCATGGGATGTAGAAATATTTTTTTCACATTTTATTTCCTTGTAAAAACAGGTAAATCAATAGGGCTTTTCGCACGGATAAGTACCCAGTGAACGGTTCGTTTAGCTTTATACATTGTTCCGGGTGGGCGTTGTATTGGTTTTTCGGAAGTGTTAGACCTGTAAGAGAAAATTTAAATGGCTGGGAAAGGCCATGGGATGTAGAAATATTTTTTTTACATTTTATTTCCTTGTAAAAACAGGTAAATCAATAGGGATTTTCGTACGTATAAGTACCCAGTGAACGGTTCGTTTAGCTTTATATATTGTTCCGGGTGGCCGTTGTATCGGTTTTTCGGTAGTGTTAGACCTGTAAGATAAAAGTTTAAATGGTTGGGAAAGGCCATGGGATGTAGAAATATTTTTTTCACATTTTATTTCCTTGTAAAAACAGGTAAATCAATAGGGATTTTCGTACGTATAAGTACCCAGTGAACGGTTCGTTTAGCTTTATATATTGTTCCGGGTGGGAGTTGTATTGGTTTTTCGGTAGTGTTAGACCTGTAAGAGAAAAATTTAAATGGTTGGGAAAGGCCATGGGATGTAGAAATATTTTTTTCACATTTTACTTCCTTGTAAAAACAGGTAAATCAATAGGGCTTTTCGCACGTATAAGTACCCAGTGAACGGTTCGTTTAGCTTTATACATTGTTCCGGGTGGGCGTTGTATTGGTTTTTCGCAACTGTTAGACCTGTAAGAGAAAAATTTAAATGGTTGGGAAAGGCCATGGGATGTAGAAATATTTTTTTCACATTTTACTTCCTTGTAAAAACAGGTAAATCAATAGGGCTTTTCGCACAGATAAGTACCCAGTGAACGGTTCGTTTAGCTTTATACATTGTTCCGGGTGGGCGTTGTATTGGTTTTTCGGAAGTGTTAGACCTGTAAGAGAAAAATTTAAATGGTTGGGAAAGGCCATGGGATGTAGAAATATTTTTTTCACATTTTATTTCCTTGTAAAAACAGGTAAATCAATAGGGAATTTCGTACGTATAAGTACCCAGTGAACGGTTCGTTTAGCTTTATATATTGTTCCGGGTGGGAGTTGTATTGGTTTTTCGGTAGTGTTAGACCTGTAAGATAAAAATTTAAATGGTTGGGAAAGGCCATGGGATGTAGAAATATTTTTTTCACATTTTACTTCCTTGTAAAAACAGGTAAATCAATAGGGCTTTTCGCACGGATAAGTACCCAGTGAACGGTTCGTTTAGCTTTACACATTGTTCCGGGTGGGCGTTGTATTGGTTTTTCAGAAGTGTTAGACCTGTAAGAGAAAAATTTAAATGGCTGGGAAAGGCCATGGGATGTAGAAATATTTTTTTCACATTTTATTTCCTTGTAAAAACAGGTAAATCAATAGGGATTTTCGTATGGATTAGTACCCAGTGAACGGTTCGTTTAGCTTTATACATTGTCCCGGGTGGGCGTTGTATTGGTTTTTCGCAACTGTTAGACCTATAAGAGAAAAATTTAAATGGCTGGGAACGGCCATGGGATGTAGAAATAATTTTTTCACATTTTATTTCCTTGTAAAAACAGGTAAATCAATAGGGATTTTCGTACGGATAAGTACCCAGTGAACGGTTCGTTTACCTTTATATATTGTTCCGGGTGGGCGTTGTATTGGTTTTTCGGAAGTGTTAGACCTGTAAGAGAAATGTTTAAATGGTTGGGAAAGGCCATGGGATGTAGAAATATTTTTTTCACATTTTACTTCCTTGTAAAAACAGGTAAATCAATAGGGATTTTCATACGTATAAGTACCCAGTGAACGGTTCATTTAGCTTTATATATTGTTCCGGGTGGGAGTTGTATCGGTTTTTCGGTACTGTTAGACCTGTAAGATAAAAAGTTAAATGGTTGGGAAAGGCCATGGGATGTAGAAATATTTTTTTCACATTTTACTTCCTTGTAAAAACAGGTAAATCAATAGGGCTTTTCGTACGGATAAGTACCCAGTGAACTGTTCGTTTAGCTTTATATATTGTTCCGGGTGGGCGTTGTATTGGTTTTTCGGAAGTGTTAGACCTGTAAGAGAAAAATTTAAATGGCTGGGAAAGGCCATGGGATGTAGAAATATTTTTTTCACATTTTACTTCCTTGTAAAAACAGGTAAATCAATAGGGATTTTCATACGTATAAGTACCCAGTGAACGGTTCATTTAGCTTTATATATTGTTCCGGGTGGGAGTTGTATCGGTTTTTTTGTAGTGTTAGACCTGTAAGAGAAAAATATAAATGGTTGGGAAAGGCTATGGGTTGTAGAAATATTTTTTTCACATTTTATTTCCTTGTAAAAACAGGTAAATCAATAGGTATTTTCGTACGTATAAGTACCCAGTGAACGGTTCGTTTAGCTTTATACATTGTTCCGGGTGGCAGTTGTATTGGTTTTTCAGAAGTGTTAGACCTGTAAGAGAAAAATTTAAATGGTTGGGAATGGCCATGGGATGTAGAAATATTTTTTTCACATTTTATTTCCTTGTAAAAACAGGTAAATCAATAGGGATTTTCGTACGGATAAGTACCCAGTGAACGGTTCGTTTAGCTTTATATATTGTTCCGGGTGGGCGTTGTATTGGTTTTTCGGTAGTGTTAGACCGGTAAGATAAATATTTAAATGGTTGGGAAAGGCCATGAGATGTAGAAATATTTTTTTCACATTTTATTTCCTTGTAAATACAGGTAAATCAATAGGGATTTTCGTATGGATAAGTACCCAGTGAACGGTTCGTTTAGCTTTATATATTGTTCCGCGTGGGTGTTGTATTGGTTTTTCGGAAGTGTTAGACCTGTAAGAGAAATGTTTAAATGGTTGGGAAAGGCCATGGGATGTAGAAATATTTTTGTCACATTTTACTTCCTTGTAAAAACAGGTAAATCAATAGGGATTTTCGTACGGATAAGTACCCAGTGAACGGTTCGTTTAGCTTTATACATTGTTCCGGGTGGCCGTTGTATTGGTTTTTCGGAAGTGTTAGACCTGTAAGAGAAAAGTTTAAATGGTTGGGAATGGCCATGGGATGTAGAAATATTTTTTTCACATTTTATTTCCTTGTAAAAACAGGTAAATCAATAGGGATTTTCGTACGGATAAGTACCCAGTGAACGGTTCATTTAGCTTTATATATTGTTCCGGGTGGGAGTTGTATCGGTTTTTTTGTAGTGTTAGACCTGTAAGAGAAAAATTTAAATGGTTGGGAAAGGCTATGGGTTGTAGAAATATTTTTTTCACATTTTATTTCCTTGTAAATACAGGTAAATCAATAGGTATTTTCGTACGTATAAGTACCCAGTGAACGGTTCGTTTAGCTTTATACATTGTTCCGGGTGGCCGTTGTATTGGTTTTTCAGAAGTGTTAGACCTGTAAGAGAAAAATTTAAATGGTTGGGAATGGCCATGGGATGTAGAAATATTTTTTTCACATTTTATTTCCTTGTAAAAACAGGTAAATCAATAGGGATTTTCGTACGGATAAGTACCCAGTGAACGGTTCGTTTAGCTTTATATATTGTTCCGGGTGGGCGTTGTATTGGTTTTTCGGTAGTGTTAGACCGGTAAGATAAATATTTAAATGGTTGGGAAAGGCCATGGGATGTAGAAATATTTTTTTCACATTTTATTTCCTTGTAAATACAGGTAAATCAATAGGGATTTTCGTATGGATAAGTACCCAGTGAACGGTTCGTTTAGCTTTATATATTGTTCCGCGTGGGTGTTGTATTGGTTTTTCGGAAGTGTTAGACCTGTAAGAGAAATGTTTAAATGGTTGGGAAAGGCCATGGGATGTAGAAATATTTTTGTCACATTTTACTTCCTTGTAAAAACAGGTAAATCAATAGGGATTTTCGTACGGATAAGTACCCAGTGAACGGTTCGTTTAGCTTTATACATTGTTCCGGGTGGCCGTTGTATTGGTTTTTCGGAAGTGTTAGACCTGTAAGAGAAAAGTTTAAATGGTTGGGAATGGCCATGGGATGTAGAAATATTTTTTTCACATTTTATTTCCTTGTAAAAACAGGTAAATCAATAGGGATTTTCGTACGGATAAGTACCCAGTGAACGGTTCGTTTACCTTTATATATTGTTCCGGGTGGGCGTTGTATTGGTTTTTCGGAAGTGTTAGACCTGTAAGAGAAATGTTTAAATGGTTGGGAAAGGCCATGGGATGTAGAAATATTTTTTTCACATTTTACTTCCTTGTAAAAACAGGTAAATCAATAGGGATTTTCATACGTATAAGTACCCAGTGAACGGTTCATTTAGCTTTATATATTGTTCCGGGTGGGAGTTGTATCGGTTTTTCGGTACTGTTAGACCTGTAAGATAAAAATTTAAATGGTTGGGAAAGGCCATGGGATGTAGAAATATTTTTTTCACATTTTACTTCCTTGTAAAAACAGGTAAATCAATAGGGCTTTTCGTACGGATAAGTACCCAGTGAACTGTTCGTTTAGCTATATATATTGTTCCGGGTGGGCGTTGTATTGGTTTTTCGGAAGTGTTAGACCTGTAAGAGAAAAATTTAAATGGCTGGGAAAGGCCATGGGATGTAGAAATATTTTTTTCACATTTTACTTCCTTGTAAAAACAGGTAAATCAATAGGGATTTTCATACGTATAAGTACCCAGTGAACGGTTCATTTAGCTTTATATATTGTTCCGGGTGGGAGTTGTATCGGTTTTTTTGTAGTGTTAGACCTGTAAGAGAAAAATATAAATGGTTGGGAAAGGCTATGGGTTGTAGAAATATTTTTTTCACATTTTATTTCCTTGTAAAAACAGGTAAATCAATAGGTATTTTCGTACGTATAAGTACCCAGTGAACGGTTCGTTTAGCTTTATACATTGTTCCGGGTGGCCGTTGTATTGGTTTTTCAGAAGTGTTAGACCTGTAAGAGAAAAATTTAAATGGTTGGGAATGGCCATGGGATGTAGAAATATTTTTTTCACATTTTATTTCCTTGTAAAAACAGGTAAATCAATAGGGATTTTCGTACGGATAAGTACCCAGTGAACGGTTCGTTTAGCTTTATATATTGTTCCGGGTGGGAGTTGTATTGGTTTTTCGGTAGTGTTAGACCTGTAAGAGAAAAATTTAAATGGTTGGGAAAGGCCATGGGATGTAAAAATATTTTTTTCACATTTTACTTCCTTGTAAAAAGAGGGAAATCAATAGGGCTTTTCGCACGGATAAGTACCCAGTGAACGGTTCGTTTAGCTTTATACATTGTTCCGGGTGGGCGTTGTATTGGTTTTTCGGAAGTGTTAGACCTGTAAGAGAAAAATTTAAATGGTTGGGAAAGGCCATGGGATGTAGAAATATTTTTTTCACATTTTACTTCCTTGTAAAAACAGGTAAATCAATAGGGATTTTCGTGCGGATAAGTACCCAGTGAACGGTTCGTTTAGCTTTATATATTTTTCCGGGTGGGCGTTGTATTGGTTTTTCGCAACGGTTAGACCTGTAAGAGAAAAATTTAAATGGTTGTGAAAGGCCATGGGATGTAGAAATATTTTTTTTCACATTTTATTTCCTTGTAAAAACAGGTAAATCAATAGGGCTTTTCGCACGGATAAGTACCCAGTGAACGGTTCGTTTAGCTTTATACATTGTTCCGGGTGGGCGTTGTATTGGTTTTTCGGAAGTGTTAGACCTGTAAGAGAAAATTTTAAATGGTTGGGAAAGGCCATGGGATGTAGAAATATTTTTTTCACATTTTACTTCCTTGTAAAAACAGGTAAATCAATAGGGATTTTCGTACGGATAAGTACCCAGTGAACGGTTCGTTTAGCTTTATATATTTTTCCGGTTGGGCGTTGTATTGGTTTTTTGGAAGTGTTAGACCTGTAAGAGAAAAATTTAAATGGTTGGGAAAGGCCATGGGATGTAGAAATATTTTTTTCACATTTTATTTCCTTGTAAAAACAGGTAAATCAATAGGGCTTTTCGCACGGATAAGTACCCAGTGAACGGTTCGTTTAGCTTTATATATTGTTCCGGGTGGCCGTTGTATCGGTTTTTCGGTAGTGTTAGACCTGTAAGATAAAAGTTTAAATGGTTGGGAAAGGCCATGGGATGTAGAAATATTTTTTTCACATTTTATTTCCTTGTAAAAACAGGTAAATCAATAGGGATTTTCGTACGTATAAGTACCCAGTGAACGGTTCGTTTAGCTTTATATATTGTTCCGGGTGGGAGTTGTATTGGTTTTTCGGTAGTGTTAGACCTGTAAGAGAAAAATTTAAATGGTTGGGAAAGGCCATGGGATGTAGAAATATTTTTTTCACATTTTACTTCCTTGTAAAAACAGGTAAATCAATAGGGCTTTTCGCACGTATAAGTACCCAGTGAACGGTTCGTTTAGCTTTATACATTGTTCCGGGTGGGCGTTGTATTGGTTTTTCGCAACTGTTAGACCTGTAAGAGAAAAATTTAAATGGTTGGGAAAGGCCATGGGATGTAGAAATATTTTTTTCAAATTTTACTTCCTTGTAAAAACAGGTAAATCAATAGGGCTTTTCGCACAGATAAGTACCCAGTGAACGGTTCGTTTAGCTTTATACATTGTTCCGGGTGGGCGTTGTATTGGTTTTTCGGAAGTGTTAGACCTGTAAGAGAAAAATTTAAATGGTTGGGAAAGGCCATGGGATGTAGAAATATTTTTTTCACATTTTATTTCCTTGTAAAAACAGGTAAATCAATAGGGAATTTCGTACGTATAAGTACCCAGTGAACGGTTCGTTTAGCTTTATATATTGTTCCGGGTGGGAGTTGTATTGGTTTTTCGGTAGTGTTAGACCTGTAAGATAAAAATTTAAATGGTTGGGAAAGGCCATGGGATGTAGAAATATTTTTTTCACATTTTACTTCCTTGTAAAAACAGGTAAATCAATAGGGCTTTTCGCACGGATAAGTACCCAGTGAACGGTTCGTTTAGCTTTACACATTGTTCCGGGTGGGCGTTGTATTGGTTTTTCGGAAGTGTTAGACCTGTAAGAGAATAATTTAAATGGCTGGGAAAGGCCATGGGATGTAGAAATATTTTTTTCACATTTTATTTCCTTGTAAAAACAGGTAGATCAATAGGGATTTTCGTATGGATTAGTACCCAGTGAACGGTTCGTTTAGCTTTATACATTGTCCCGGGTGGGCGTTGTATTGGTTTTTCGCAACTGTTAGACCTATAAGAGAAAAATTTAAATGGCTGGGAACGGCCATGGGATGTAGAAATATTTTTTTCACATTTTATTTCCTTGTAAAAACAGGTAAATCAATAGGGATTTTCGTACGGATAAGTACCCAGTGAACGGTTCGTTTACCTTTATATATTGTTCCGGGTGGGCGTTGTATTGGTTTTTCGGAAGTGTTAGACCTGTAAGAGAAATGTTTAAATGGTTGGGAAAGGCCATGGGATGTAGAAATATTTTTTTCACATTTTACTTCCTTGTAAAAACAGGTAAATCAATAGGGATTTTCATACGTATAAGTACCCAGTGAACGGTTCATTTAGCTTTATATATTGTTCCGGGTGGGAGTTGTATCGGTTTTTCGGTACTGTTAGACCTGTAAGATAAAAATTTAAATGGTTGGGAAAGGCCATGGGATGTAGAAATATTTTTTTCACATTTTACTTCCTTGTAAAAACAGGTAAATCAATAGGGCTTTTCGTACGGATAAGTACCCAGTGAACTGTTCGTTTAGCTTTATATATTGTTCCGGGTGGGCGTTGTATTGGTTTTTCGGAAGTGTTAGACCTGTAAGAGAAAAATTTAAATGGCTGGGAAAGGCCATGGGATGTAGAAATATTTTTTTCACATTTTACTTCCTTGTAAAAACAGGTAAATCAATAGGGATTTTCATACGTATAAGTACCCAGTGAACGGTTCATTTAGCTTTATATATTGTTCCGGGTGGGAGTTGTATCGGTTTTTTTGTAGTGTTAGACCTGTAAGAGAAAAATATAAATGGTTGGGAAAGGCTATGGGTTGTAGAAATATTTTTTTCACATTTTATTTCCTTGTAAAAACAGGTAAATCAATAGGTATTTTCGTACGTATAAGTACCCAGTGAACGGTTCGTTTAGCTTTATACATTGTTCCGGGTGGCAGTTGTATTGGTTTTTCAGAAGTGTTAGACCTGTAAGAGAAAAATTTAAATGGTTGGGAATGGCCATGGGATGTAGAAATATTTTTTTCACATTTTATTTCCTTGTAAAAACAGGTAAATCAATAGGGATTTTCGTACGGATAAGTACCCAGTGAACGGTTCGTTTAGCTTTATATATTGTTCCGGGTGGGCGTTGTATTGGTTTTTCGGTAGTGTTAGACCGGTAAGATAAATATTTAAATGGTTGGGAAAGGCCATGAGATGTAGAAATATTTTTTTCACATTTTATTTCCTTGTAAATACAGGTAAATCAATAGGGATTTTCGTATGGATAAGTACCCAGTGAACGGTTCGTTTAGCTTTATATATTGTTCCGCGTGGGTGTTGTATTGGTTTTTCGGTAGTGTTAGACCTGTAAGAGAAAAATTTAAATGGTTGGGAAAGGCCATGGGATGTAAAAATATTTTTTTCACATTTTACTTCCTTGTAAAAAGAGGGAAATCAATAGGGCTTTTCGCACGGATAAGTACCCAGTGAACGGTTCGTTTAGCTTTATACATTGTTCCGGGTGGGCGTTGTATTGGTTTTTCGGAAGTGTTAGACCTGTAAGAGAAAAATTTAAATGGTTGGGAAAGGCCATGGGATGTAGAAATATTTTTTTCACATTTTACTTCCTTGTAAAAACAGGTAAATCAATAGGGATTTTCGTACGGATAAGTACCCAGTGAACGGTTCGTTTAGCTTTATATATTTTTCCGGGTGGGCGTTGTATTGGTTTTTCGCAACGGTTAGACCTGTAAGAGAAAAATTTAAATGGTTGGGAAAGGCCATGGGATGTAGAAATATTTTTTTTCACATTTTATTTCCTTGTAAAAACAGGTAAATCAATAGGGCTTTTCGCACGGATAAGTACCCAGTGAACGGTTCGTTTAGCTTTATACATTGTTCCGGGTGGGCGTTGTATTGGTTTTTCGGAAGTGTTAGACCTGTAAGAGAAAAATTTAAATGGTTGGGAAAGGCCATGGGATGTAGAAATATTTTTTTCAAATTTTACTTCCTTGTAAAAACAGGTAAATCAATAGGGCTTTTCGCACAGATAAGTACCCAGTGAACGGTTCGTTTAGCTTTATACATTGTTCCGGGTGGGCGTTGTATTGGTTTTTCGGAAGTGTTAGACCTGTAAGAGAAAAATTTAAATGGTTGGGAAAGGCCATGGGATGTAGAAATATTTTTTTCACATTTTATTTCCTTGTAAAAACAGGTAAATCAATAGGGAATTTCGTACGTATAAGTACCCAGTGAACGGTTCGTTTAGCTTTATATATTGTTCCGGGTGGGAGTTGTATTGGTTTTTCGGTAGTGTTAGACCTGTAAGATAAAAATTTAAATGGTTGGGAAAGGCCATGGGATGTAGAAATATTTTTTTCACGTTTTACTTCCTTGTAAAAACAGGTAAATCAATAGGGCTTTTCGCACGGATAAGTACCCAGTGAACGGTTCGTTTAGCTTTACACATTGTTCCGGGTGGGCGTTGTATTGGTTTTTCGGAAGTGTTAGACCTGTAAGAGAATAATTTAAATGGCTGGGAAAGGCCATGGGATGTAGAAATATTTTTTTCACATTTTATTTCCTTGTAAAAACAGGTAGATCAATAGGGATTTTCGTATGGATTAGTACCCAGTGAACGGTTCGTTTAGCTTTATACATTGTCCCGGGTGGGCGTTGTATTGGTTTTTCGCAACTGTTAGACCTATAAGAGAAAAATTTAAATGGCTGGGAACGGCCATGGGATGTAGAAATATTTTTTTCACATTTTATTTCCTTGTAAAAACAGGTAAATCAATAGGGATTTTCGTACGGATAAGTACCCAGTGAACGGTTCGTTTACCTTTATATATTGTTCCGGGTGGGCGTTGTATTGGTTTTTCGGAAGTGTTAGACCTGTAAGAGAAATGTTTAAATGGTTGGGAAAGGCCATGGGATGTAGAAATATTTTTTTCACATTTTACTTCCTTGTAAAAACAGGTAAATCAATAGGGATTTTCATACGTATAAGTACCCAGTGAACGGTTCATTTAGCTTTATATATTGTTCCGGGTGGGAGTTGTATCGGTTTTTCGGTACTGTTAGACCTGTAAGATAAAAATTTAAATGGTTGGGAAAGGCCATGGGATGTAGAAATATTTTTTTCACATTTTACTTCCTTGTAAAAACAGGTAAATCAATAGGGCTTTTCGTACGGATAAGTACCCAGTGAACTGTTCGTTTAGCTTTATATATTGTTCCGGGTGGGCGTTGTATTGGTTTTTCGGAAGTGTTAGACCTGTAAGAGAAAAATTTAAATGGCTGGGAAAGGCCATGGGATGTAGAAATATTTTTTTCACATTTTACTTCCTTGTAAAAACAGGTAAATCAATAGGGATTTTCATACGTATAAGTACCCAGTGAACGGTTCATTTAGCTTTATATATTGTTCCGGGTGGGAGTTGTATCGGTTTTTTTGTAGTGTTAGACCTGTAAGAGAAAAATATAAATGGTTGGGAAAGGCTATGGGTTGTAGAAATATTTTTTTCACATTTTATTTCCTTGTAAAAACAGGTAAATCAATAGGTATTTTCGTACGTATAAGTACCCAGTGAACGGTTCGTTTAGCTTTATACATTGTTCCGGGTGGCAGTTGTATTGGTTTTTCAGAAGTGTTAGACCTGTAAGAGAAAAATTTAAATGGTTGGGAATGGCCATGGGATGTAGAAATATTTTTTTCACATTTTATTTCCTTGTAAAAACAGGTAAATCAATAGGGATTTTCGTACGGATAAGTACCCAGTGAACGGTTCGTTTAGCTTTATATATTGTTCCGGGTGGGCGTTGTATTGGTTTTTCGGTAGTGTTAGACCGGTAAGATAAATATTTAAATGGTTGGGAAAGGCCATGAGATGTAGAAATATTTTTTTCACATTTTATTTCCTTGTAAATACAGGTAAATCAATAGGGATTTTCGTATGGATAAGTACCCAGTGAACGGTTCGTTTAGCTTTATATATTGTTCCGCGTGGGTGTTGTATTGGTTTTTCGGTAGTGTTAGACCTGTAAGAGAAAAATTTAAATGGTTGGGAAAGGCCATGGGATGTAAAAATATTTTTTTCACATTTTACTTCCTTGTAAAAAGAGGGAAATCAATAGGGCTTTTCGCACGGATAAGTACCCAGTGAACGGTTCGTTTAGCTTTATACATTGTTCCGGGTGGGCGTTGTATTGGTTTTTCGGAAGTGTTAGACCTGTAAGAGAAAAATTTAAATGGTTGGGAAAGGCCATGGGATGTAGAAATATTTTTTTCACATTTTACTTCCTTGTAAAAACAGGTAAATCAATAGGGATTTTCGTACGGATAAGTACCCAGTGAACGGTTCGTTTAGCTTTATATATTTTTCCGGGTGGGCGTTGTATTGGTTTTTCGCAACGGTTAGACCTGTAAGAGAAAAATTTAAATGGTTGGGAAAGGCCATGGGATGTAGAAATATTTTTTTTCACATTTTATTTCCTTGTAAAAACAGGTAAATCAATAGGGCTTTTCGCACGGATAAGTACCCAGTGAACGGTTCGTTTAGCTTTATACATTGTTCCGGGTGGGCGTTGTATTGGTTTTTCGGAAGTGTTAGACCTGTAAGAGAAAAATTTAAATGGTTGGGAAAGGCCATGGGATGTAGAAATATTTTTTTCACATTTTACTTCCTTGTAAAAACAGGTAAATCAATAGGGATTTTCGTACGGATAAGTACCCAGTGAACGGTTCGTTTAGCTTTATATATTTTTCCGGTTGGGCGTTGTATTGGTTTTTTGGAAGTGTTAGACCTGTAAGAGAAAAATTTAAATGGTTGGGAAAGGCCATGGGATGTAGAAATATTTTTTTCACATTTTATTTCCTTGTAAAAACAGGTAAATCAATAGGGCTTTTCGCACGGATAAGTACCCAGTGAACGGTTCGTTTAGCTTTATATATTGTTCCGGGTGGCCGTTGTATCGGTTTTTCGGTAGTGTTAGACCTGTAAGATAAAAGTTTAAATGGTTGGGAAAGGCCATGGGATGTAGAAATATTTTTTTCACATTTTATTTCCTTGTAAAAACAGGTAAATCAATAGGGATTTTCGTACGTATAAGTACCCAGTGAACGGTTCGTTTAGCTTTATATATTGTTCCGGGTGGGAGTTGTATTGGTTTTTCGGTAGTGTTAGACCTGTAAGAGAAAAATTTAAATGGTTGGGAAAGGCCATGGGATGTAGAAATATTTTTTTCACATTTTACTTCCTTGTAAAAACAGGTAAATCAATAGGGCTTTTCGCACGTATAAGTACCCAGTGAACGGTTCGTTTAGCTTTATACATTGTTCCGGGTGGGCGTTGTATTGGTTTTTCGCAACGGTTAGACCTGTAAGAGAAAAATTTAAATGGTTGGGAAAGGCCATGGGATGTAGAAATATTTTTTTCAAATTTTACTTCCTTGTAAAAACAGGTAAATCAATAGGGCTTTTCGCACAGATAAGTACCCAGTGAACGGTTCGTTTAGCTTTATACATTGTTCCGGGTGGGCGTTGTATTGGTTTTTCGGAAGTGTTAGACCTGTAAGAGAAAAATTTAAATGGTTGGGAAAGGCCATGGGATGTAGAAATATTTTTTTCACATTTTATTTCCTTGTAAAAACAGGTAAATCAATAGGGAATTTCGTACGTATAAGTACCCAGTGAACGGTTCGTTTAGCTTTATATATTGTTCCGGGTGGGAGTTGTATTGGTTTTTCGGTAGTGTTAGACCTGTAAGATAAAAATTTAAATGGTTGGGAAAGGCCATGGGATGTAGAAATATTTTTTTCACATTTTACTTCCTTGTAAAAACAGGTAAATCAATAGGGCTTTTCGCACGGATAAGTACCCAGTGAACGGTTCGTTTAGCTTTACACATTGTTCCGGGTGGGCGTTGTATTGGTTTTTCGGAAGTGTTAGACCTGTAAGAGAAAAATTTAAATGGCTGGGAAAGGCCATGGGATGTAGAAATATTTTTTTCACATTTTATTTCCTTGTAAAAACAGGTAAATCAATAGGGATTTTCGTATGGATTAGTACCCAGTGAACGGTTCGTTTAGCTTTATACATTGTCCCGGGTGGGCGTTGTATTGGTTTTTCGCAACTGTTAGACCTATAAGAGAAAAATTTAAATGGCTGGGAACGGCCATGGGATGTAGAAATATTTTTTTCACATTTTATTTCCTTGTAAAAACAGGTAAATCAATAGGGATTTTCGTACGGATAAGTACCCAGTGAACGGTTCGTTTACCTTTATATATTGTTCCGGGTGGGCGTTGTATTGGTTTTTCGGAAGTGTTAGACCTGTAAGAGAAATGTTTAAATGGTTGGGAAAGGCCATGGGATGTAGAAATATTTTTTTCACATTTTACTTCCTTGTAAAAACAGGTAAATCAATAGGGATTTTCATACGTATAAGTACCCAGTGAACGGTTCATTTAGCTTTATATATTGTTCCGGGTGGGAGTTGTATCGGTTTTTCGGTACTGTTAGACCTGTAAGATAAAAATTTAAATGGTTGGGAAAGGCCATGGGATGTAGAAATATTTTTTTCACATTTTACTTCCTTGTAAAAACAGGTAAATCAATAGGGCTTTTCGTACGGATAAGTACCCAGTGAACTGTTCGTTTAGCTTTATATATTGTTCCGGGTGGGCGTTGTATTGGTTTTTCGGAAGTGTTAGACCTGTAAGAGAAAAATTTAAATGGCTGGGAAAGGCCATGGGATGTAGAAATATTTTTTTCACATTTTACTTCCTTGTAAAAACAGGTAAATCAATAGGGATTTTCATACGTATAAGTACCCAGTGAACGGTTCATTTAGCTTTATATATTGTTCCGGGTGGGAGTTGTATCGGTTTTTTTGTAGTGTTAGACCTGTAAGAGAAAAATATAAATGGTTGGGAAAGGCTATGGGTTGTAGAAATATTTTTTTCACATTTTATTTCCTTGTAAAAACAGGTAAATCAATAGGTATTTTCGTACGTATAAGTACCCAGTGAACGGTTCGTTTAGCTTTATACATTGTTCCGGGTGGCAGTTGTATTGGTTTTTCAGAAGTGTTAGACCTGTAAGAGAAAAATTTAAATGGTTGGGAATGGCCATGGGATGTAGAAATATTTTTTTCACATTTTATTTCCTTGTAAAAACAGGTAAATCAATAGGGATTTTCGTACGGATAAGTACCCAGTGAACGGTTCGTTTAGCTTTATATATTGTTCCGGGTGGGCGTTGTATTGGTTTTTCGGTAGTGTTAGACCGGTAAGATAAATATTTAAATGGTTGGGAAAGGCCATGAGATGTAGAAATATTTTTTTCACATTTTATTTCCTTGTAAATACAGGTAAATCAATAGGGATTTTCGTATGGATAAGTACCCAGTGAACGGTTCGTTTAGCTTTATATATTGTTCCGCGTGGGTGTTGTATTGGTTTTTCGGAAGTGTTAGACCTGTAAGAGAAATGTTTAAATGGTTGGGAAAGGCCATGGGATGTAGAAATATTTTTGTCACATTTTACTTCCTTGTAAAAACAGGTAAATCAATAGGGATTTTCGTACGGATAAGTACCCAGTGAACGGTTCGTTTAGCTTTATACATTGTTCCGGGTGGCCGTTGTATTGGTTTTTCGGAAGTGTTAGACCTGTAAGAGAAAAGTTTAAATGGTTGGGAATGGCCATGGGATGTAGAAATATTTTTTTCACATTTTATTTCCTTGTAAAAACAGGTAAATCAATAGGGATTTTCGTACGGATAAGTACCCAGTGAACGGTTCATTTAGCTTTATATATTGTTCCGGGTGGGAGTTGTATCGGTTTTTTTGTAGTGTTAGACCTGTAAGAGAAAAATTTAAATGGTTGGGAAAGGCTATGGGTTGTAGAAATATTTTTTTCACATTTTATTTCCTTGTAAATACAGGTAAATCAATAGGTATTTTCGTACGTATAAGTACCCAGTGAACGGTTCGTTTAGCTTTATACATTGTTCCGGGTGGCCGTTGTATTGGTTTTTCAGAAGTGTTAGACCTGTAAGAGAAAAATTTAAATGGTTGGGAATGGCCATGGGATGTAGAAATATTTTTTTCACATTTTATTTCCTTGTAAAAACAGGTAAATCAATAGGGCTTTTCGTACGGATAAGTACCCAGTGAACAGTTCGTTTAGCTTTATATATTGTTCCGGGTGGGCGTTGTATTGGTTTTTCGGTAGTGTTAGACCGGTAAGATAAATATTTAAATGGTTGGGAAAGGCCATGGGATGTAGAAATATTTTTTTCACATTTTATTTCCTTGTAAATACAGGTAAATCAATAGGGATTTTCGTATGGATAAGTACCCAGTGAACGGTTCGTTTAGCTTTATATATTGTTCCGCGTGGGTGTTGTATTGGTTTTTCGGAAGTGTTAGACCTGTAAGAGAAATGTTTAAATGGTTGGGAAAGGCCATGGGATGTAGAAATATTTTTGTCACATTTTACTTCCTTGTAAAAACAGGTAAATCTATAGGGATTTTCGTACGGATAAGTACCCAGTGAACGGTTCGTTTAGCTTTATACATTGTTCCGGGTGGCCGTTGTATTGGTTTTTCGGAAGTGTTAGACCTGTAAGAGAAAAGTTTAAATGGTTGGGAATGGCCATGGGATGTAGAAATATTTTTTTCACATTTTATTTCCTTGTAAAAACAGGTAAATCAATAGGGATTTTCGTACGGATAAGTACCCAGTGAACGGTTCGTTTACCTTTATATATTGTTCCGGGTGGGCGTTGTATTGATTTTTCAGAAGTGTTAGACCTGTAAGAGAAATGTTTAAATGGTTGGGAAAGGCCATGGGATGTAGAAATATTTTTTTCACATTTTACTTCCTTGTAAAAACAGGTAAATCAATAGGGATTTTCATACGTATAAGTACCCAGTGAACGGTTCATTTAGCTTTATATATTGTTCCGGGTGGGAGTTGTATTGGTTTTTCGGAAGTGTTAGACCTGTAAGAGAAATGTTTAAATGGTTGGGAAAGGCCATGGGATGTAGAAATATTTTTGTCACATTTTACTTCCTTGTAAAAACAGGTAAATCAATAGCGATTTTCGTACGGATAAGTACCCAGTGAACGGTTCGTTTAGCTTTATACATTGTTCCGGGTGGCCGTTGTATTGGTTTTTCGGAAGTGTTAGACCTGTAAGAGAAAAGTTTAAATGGCTGGGAATGGCCATGGGATGTAGAAATATTTTTTTCACATTTTATTTCCTTGTAAAAACAGGTAAATCAATAGGGATTTTCGTACGGATAAGTACCCAGTGAACGGTTCGTTTACCTTTATATATTGTTCCGGGTGGGCGTTGTATTGGTTTTTCGGAAGTGTTAGACCTGTAAGAGAAATGTTTAAATGGTTGGGAAAGGCCATGGGATGTAGAAATATTTTTGTCACATTTTATTTCCTTGTAAATACAGGTAAATCAATAGGGATTTTCGTATGGATAAGTACCCAGTGAACGGTTCGTGTAGCTTTATATATTGTTCCGCGTGGGTGTTGTATTGGTTTTTCGGAAGTGTTAGACCTGTAAGAGAAATGTTTAAATGGTTGGGAAAGGCCATGGGATGTAGAAATATTTTTGTCACATTTTACTTCCTTGTAAAAACAGGTAAATCTATAGGGATTTTCGTACGGATAAGTACCCAGTGAACGGTTCGTTTAGCTTTATACATTGTTCCGGGTGGCCGTTGTATTGGTTTTTCGGAAGTGTTAGACCTGTAAGAGAAAAGTTTAAATGGTTGGGAATGGCCATGGGATGTAGAAATATTTTTTTCACATTTTATTTCCTTGTAAAAACAGGTAAATCAATAGGGATTTTCGTACGGATAAGTACCCAGTGAACGGTTCGTTTACCTTTATATATTGTTCCGGGTGGGCGTTGTATTGATTTTTCAGAAGTGTTAGACCTGTAAGAGAAATGTTTAAATGGTTGGGAAAGGCCATGGGATGTAGAAATATTTTTTTCACATTTTACTTCCTTGTAAAAACAGGTAAATCAATAGGGATTTTCATACGTATAAGTACCCAGTGAACGGTTCATTTAGCTTTATATATTGTTCCGGGTGGGAGTTGTATTGGTTTTTCGGAAGTGTTAGACCTGTAAGAGAAATGTTTAAATGGTTGGGAAAGGCCATGGGATGTAGAAATATTTTTGTCACATTTTACTTCCTTGTAAAAACAGGTAAATCAATAGCGATTTTCGTACGGATAAGTACCCAGTGAACGGTTCGTTTAGCTTTATACATTGTTCCGGGTGGCCGTTGTATTGGTTTTTCGGAAGTGTTAGACCTGTAAGAGAAAAGTTTAAATGGCTGGGAATGGCCATGGGATGTAGAAATATTTTTTTCACATTTTATTTCCTTGTAAAAACAGGTAAATCAATAGGGATTTTCGTACGGATAAGTACCCAGTGAACGGTTCGTTTACCTTTATATATTGTTCCGGGTGGGCGTTGTATTGGTTTTTCGGAAGTGTTAGACCTGTAAGAGAAATGTTTAAATGGTTGGGAAAGGCCATGGGATGTAGAAATATTTTTTTCACATTTTACTTCCTTGTAAAAACAGGTAAATCAATAGGGATTTTCATACGTATAAGTACCCAGTGAACGGTTCATTTAGCTTTATATATTGTTCCGGGTGGGAGTTGTATCGGTTTTTCGGTACTGTTAGACCTGTAAGATAAAAATTTAAATGGTTGGGAAAGGCCATGGGATGTAGAAATATTTTTTTCACATTTTACTTCCTTGTAAAAACAGGTAAATCAATAGGGCTTTTCGTACGGATAAGTACTCAGTGAACTGTTCGTTTAGCTTTATATATTGTTCCGGGTGGGCGTTGTATTGGTTTTTCGGAAGTGTTAGACCTGTAAGAGAAAAATTTAAATGGCTGGGAAAGGCCATGGGATGTAGAAATATTTTTTTCACATTTTACTTCCTTGTAAAAACAGGTAAATCAATAGGGATTTTCATACGTATAAGTACCCAGTGAACGGTTCATTTAGCTTTATATATTGTTCCGGGTGGGAGTTGTATCGGTTTTTTTGTAGTGTTAGACCTGTAAGAGAAAAATATAAATGGTTGGGAAAGGCTATGGGTTGTAGAAATATTTTTTTCACATTTTATTTCCTTGTAAAAACAGGTAAATCAATAGGTATTTTCGTACGTATAAGTACCCAGTGAACGGTTCGTTTAGCTTTATACATTGTTCCGGGTGGCCGTTGTATTGGTTTTTCAGAAGTGTTAGACCTGTAAGAGAAAAATTTAAATGGTTGGGAATGGCCATGGGATGTAGAAATATTTTTTTCACATTTTATTTCCTTGTAAAAACAGGTAAATCAATAGGGATTTTCGTACGGATAAGTACCCAGTGAACGGTTCGTTTAGCTTTATATATTGTTCCGGGTGGGCGTTGTATTGGTTTTTCGGTAGTGTTAGACCGGTAAGATAAATATTTAAATGGTTGGGAAAGGCCATGAGATGTAGAAATATTTTTTTCACATTTTATTTCCTTGTAAATACAGGTAAATCAATAGGGATTTTCGTATGGATAAGTACCCAGTGAACGGTTCGTTTAGCTTTATATATTGTTCCGCGTGGGTGTTGTATTGGTTTTTCGGAAGTGTTAGACCTGTAAGAGAAATGTTTAAATGGTTGGGAAAGGCCATGGGATGTAGAAATATTTTTGTCACATTTTACTTCCTTGTAAAAACAGGTAAATCAATAGGGATTTTCGTACGGATAAGTACCCAGTGAACGGTTCGTTTAGCTTTATACATTGTTCCGGGTGGCCGTTGTATTGGTTTTTCGGAAGTGTTAGACCTGTAAGAGAAAAGTTTAAATGGTTGGGAATGGCCATGGGATGTAGAAATATTTTTTTCACATTTTATTTCCTTGTAAAAACAGGTAAATCAATAGGGATTTTCGTACGGATAAGTACCCAGTGAACGGTTCGTTTACCTTTATATATTGTTCCGGGTGGGCGTTGTATTGGTTTTTCGGAAGTGTTAGACCTGTAAGAGAAATGTTTAAATGGTTGGGAAAGGCCATGGGATGTAGAAATATTTTTTTCACATTTTACTTCCTTGTAAAAACAGGTAAATCAATAGGGATTTTCATACGTATAAGTACCCAGTGAACGGTTCATTTAGCTTTATATATTGTTCCGGGTGGGAGTTGTATTGGTTTTTCGGAAGTGTTAGACCTGTAAGAGAAATGTTTAAATGGTTGGGAAAGGCCATGGGATGTAGAAATATTTTTGTCACATTTTACTTCCTTGTAAAAACAGGTAAATCAATAGCGATTTTCGTACGGATAAGTACCCAGTGAACGGTTCGTTTAGCTTTATACATTGTTCCGGGTGGCCGTTGTATTGGTTTTTCGGAAGTGTTAGACCTGTAAGAGAAAAGTTTAAATGGCTGGGAATGGCCATGGGATGTAGAAATATTTTTTTCACATTTTATTTCCTTGTAAAAACAGGTAAATCAATAGGGATTTTCGTACGGATAAGTACCCAGTGAACGGTTCGTTTACCTTTATATATTGTTCCGGGTGGGCGTTGTATTGGTTTTTCGGAAGTGTTAGACCTGTAAGAGAAATGTTTAAATGGTTGGGAAAGGCCATGGGATGTAGAAATATTTTTGTCACATTTTATTTCCTTGTAAATACAGGTAAATCAATAGGGATTTTCGTATGGATAAGTACCCAGTGAACGGTTCGTTTAGCTTTATATATTGTTCCGCGTGGGTGTTGTATTGGTTTTTCGGAAGTGTTAGACCTGTAAGAGAAATGTTTAAATGGTTGGGAAAGGCCATGGGATGTAGAAATATTTTTGTCACATTTTACTTCCTTGTAAAAACAGGTAAATCTATAGGGATTTTCGTACGGATAAGTACCCAGTGAACGGTTCGTTTAGCTTTATACATTGTTCCGGGTGGCCGTTGTATTGGTTTTTCGGAAGTGTTAGACCTGTAAGAGAAAAGTTTAAATGGTTGGGAATGGCCATGGGATGTAGAAATATTTTTTTCACATTTTATTTCCTTGTAAAAACAGGTAAATCAATAGGGATTTTCGTACGGATAAGTACCCAGTGAACGGTTCGTTTACCTTTATATATTGTTCCGGGTGGGCGTTGTATTGATTTTTCAGAAGTGTTAGACCTGTAAGAGAAATGTTTAAATGGTTGGGAAAGGCCATGGGATGTAGAAATATTTTTTTCACATTTTACTTCCTTGTAAAAACAGGTAAATCAATAGGGATTTTCATACGTATAAGTACCCAGTGAACGGTTCATTTAGCTTTATATATTGTTCCGGGTGGGAGTTGTATTGGTTTTTCGGAAGTGTTAGACCTGTAAGAGAAATGTTTAAATGGTTGGGAAAGGCCATGGGATGTAGAAATATTTTTGTCACATTTTACTTCCTTGTAAAAACAGGTAAATCAATAGCGATTTTCGTACGGATAAGTACCCAGTGAACGGTTCGTTTAGCTTTATACATTGTTCCGGGTGGCCGTTGTATTGGTTTTTCGGAAGTGTTAGACCTGTAAGAGAAAAGTTTAAATGGCTGGGAATGGCCATGGGATGTAGAAATATTTTTTTCACATTTTATTTCCTTGTAAAAACAGGTAAATCAATAGGGATTTTCGTACGGATAAGTACCCAGTGAACGGTTCGTTTACCTTTATATATTGTTCCGGGTGGGCGTTGTATTGGTTTTTCGGAAGTGTTAGACCTGTAAGAGAAATGTTTAAATGGTTGGGAAAGGCCATGGGATGTAGAAATATTTTTTTCACATTTTACTTCCTTGTAAAAACAGGTAAATCAATAGGGATTTTCATACGTATAAGTACCCAGTGAACGGTTCATTTAGCTTTATATATTGTTCCGGGTGGGAGTTGTATCGGTTTTTCGGTACTGTTAGACCTGTAAGATAAAAATTTAAATGGTTGGGAAAGGCCATGGGATGTAGAAATATTTTTTTCACATTTTACTTCCTTGTAAAAACAGGTAAATCAATAGGGCTTTTCGTACGGATAAGTACTCAGTGAACTGTTCGTTTAGCTTTATATATTGTTCCGGGTGGGCGTTGTATTGGTTTTTCGGAAGTGTTAGACCTGTAAGAGAAAAATTTAAATGGCTGGGAAAGGCCATGGGATGTAGAAATATTTTTTTCACATTTTACTTCCTTGTAAAAACAGGTAAATCAATAGGGATTTTCATACGTATAAGTACCCAGTGAACGGTTCATTTAGCTTTATATATTGTTCCGGGTGGGAGTTGTATCGGTTTTTTTGTAGTGTTAGACCTGTAAGAGAAAAATATAAATGGTTGGGAAAGGCTATGGGTTGTAGAAATATTTTTTTCACATTTTATTTCCTTGTAAAAACAGGTAAATCAATAGGTATTTTCGTACGTATAAGTACCCAGTGAACGGTTCGTTTAGCTTTATACATTGTTCCGGGTGGCCGTTGTATTGGTTTTTCAGAAGTGTTAGACCTGTAAGAGAAAAATTTAAATGGTTGGGAATGGCCATGGGATGTAGAAATATTTTTTTCACATTTTATTTCCTTGTAAAAACAGGTAAATCAATAGGGATTTTCGTACGGATAAGTACCCAGTGAACGGTTCGTTTAGCTTTATATATTGTTCCGGGTGGGCGTTGTATTGGTTTTTCGGTAGTGTTAGACCGGTAAGATAAATATTTAAATGGTTGGGAAAGGCCATGAGATGTAGAAATATTTTTTTCACATTTTATTTCCTTGTAAATACAGGTAAATCAATAGGGATTTTCGTATGGATAAGTACCCAGTGAACGGTTCGTTTAGCTTTATATATTGTTCCGCGTGGGTGTTGTATTGGTTTTTCGGAAGTGTTAGACCTGTAAGAGAAATGTTTAAATGGTTGGGAAAGGCCATGGGATGTAGAAATATTTTTGTCACATTTTACTTCCTTGTAAAAACAGGTAAATCAATAGGGATTTTCGTACGGATAAGTACCCAGTGAACGGTTCGTTTAGCTTTATACATTGTTCCGGGTGGCCGTTGTATTGGTTTTTCGGAAGTGTTAGACCTGTAAGAGAAAAGTTTAAATGGTTGGGAATGGCCATGGGATGTAGAAATATTTTTTTCACATTTTATTTCCTTGTAAAAACAGGTAAATCAATAGGGATTTTCGTACGGATAAGTACCCAGTGAACGGTTCGTTTACCTTTATATATTGTTCCGGGTGGGCGTTGTATTGGTTTTTCGGAAGTGTTAGACCTGTAAGAGAAATGTTTAAATGGTTGGGAAAGGCCATGGGATGTAGAAATATTTTTTTCACATTTTACTTCCTTGTAAAAACAGGTAAATCAATAGGGATTTTCATACGTATAAGTACCCAGTGAACGGTTCATTTAGCTTTATATATTGTTCCGGGTGGGAGTTGTATCGGTTTTTCGGTACTGTTAGACCTGTAAGATAAAAATTTAAATGGTTGGGAAAGGCCATGGGATGTAGAAATATTTTTTTCACATTTTACTTCCTTGTAAAAACAGGTAAATCAATAGGGCTTTTCGTACGGATAAGTACCCAGTGAACTGTTCGTTTAGCTTTATATATTGTTCCGGGTGGGCGTTGTATTGGTTTTTCGGAAGTGTTAGACCTGTAAGAGAAAAATTTAAATGGCTGGGAAAGGCCATGGGATGTAGAAATATTTTTTTCACATATTACTTCCTTGTAAAAACAGGTAAATCAATAGGGCTTTTCGCACGGATAAGTACCCAGTGAACGGTTCGTTTAGCTTTATACATTGTTCCGGGTGGGCGTTGTATTGATTTTTCGGAAGTGTTAGACCTGTAAGAGAAAAATTTAAATGGCTGGGAAAGGCCATGGGATGTAGAAATATTTTTTTCACATTTTACTTCCTTGTAAAAAGAGGGAAATCAATAGGGATTTTCGTACGGATAAGTACCCAGTGAACGGTTCGTTTAGCTTTATACATTGTTCCGGGTGGGCGTTGTCTTGGTTTTTCGGAAGTGTTAGACCTGTAAGAGAAAAATTTAAATGGCTGGGAAAGGCCATGGGATGTAGAAATGTTTTTTTTACATTTTATTTCCTTGTAAAAACAGGTAAATCAATAGGGATTTTCGTACGGATAAGTACCCAGTGAACGGTTCGTTTAGCTTTATTTATTGTTCCGGGTGGCCGTTGTATCGGTTTTTCGGTAGTGTTAGACCTGTAAGAGAAAAATTTAAATGGTTGGGAAAGGCCATGGGATGTAGAAATATTTTTTTCACATTTTACTTCCTTGTAAAAAGAGGGAATTCAATAGGGATTTTTTTACGGATAAGTGCCCAGTGAACGGTTCGTTTAGCTTTATATATTGTTCCAGGTGTGCGTTGTATTGGTTTTTCGGAAGTGTTAGACCTGTAAGAGAAAAGTTTAAATGGTTGGGAAAGGCCATGGGATGTAGAAATATTTTTTTCACATTTTATTTCCTTGTAAAAACAGGTAAATCAATAGGGATTTTCGTACGGATAAGTACCCAGTGAACGGTTCGTTTAGCTTTATACATTGTTCCGGGTGGGCGTTGTATTGGTTTTTCGGAAGTGTTAGACCTGTAAGAGAAAAATTTAAATGGCTGGGAAAGGCCATGGGATGTAGAAATATTTTTTTTACATTTTATTTCCTTGTAAAAACAGGTAAATCAATAGGGATTTTCGTACGGATAAGTACCCAGTGAACGGTTCGTTTAGCTTTATATATTGTTCCGGGTGGCCGTTGTATCGGTTTTTCGGTAGTGTTAGACCTGTAAGATAAAAATTTAAATGGTTGGGAAAGGCCATGGGATGTAGAAATATTTTTTTCACATTTTACTTCCTTGTAAAAACAGGTAAATCAATAGGGCTTTTCGTACGGATAAGTACCCAGTGAACTGTTCGTTTAGCTTTATATATTGTTCCGGGTGGGCGTTGTATTGGTTTTTCGGAAGTGTTAGACCTGTAAGAGAAAAATTTAAATGGCTGGGAAAGGCCATGGGATGTAGAAATATTTTTTTCACATATTACTTCCTTGTAAAAACAGGTAAATCAATAGGGCTTTTCGCACGGATAAGTACCCAGTGAACGGTTCGTTTAGCTTTATACATTGTTCCGGGTGGGCGTTGTATTGATTTTTCGGAAGTGTTAGACCTGTAAGAGAAAAATTTAAATGGCTGGGAAAGGCCATGGGATGTAGAAATATTTTTTTCACATTTTACTTCCTTGTAAAAAGAGGGAAATCAATAGGGATTTTCGTACGGATAAGTACCCAGTGAACGGTTCGTTTAGCTTTATACATTGTTCCGGGTGGGCTTTGTCTTGGTTTTTCGGAAGTGTTAGACCTGTAAGAGAAAAATTTAAATGGCTGGGAAAGGCCATGGGATGTAGAAATGTTTTTTTTACATTTTATTTCCTTGTAAAAACAGGTAAATCAATAGGGATTTTCGTACGGATAAGTACCCAGTGAACGGTTCGTTTAGCTTTATACATTGTTCCGGGTGGGCGTTGTATTGGTTTTTCGGAAGTGTTAGACCTGTAAGAGAAAAATTTAAATGGCTGGGAAAGGCCATGGGATGTAGAAATATTTTTTTTACATTTTATTTCCTTGTAAAAACAGGTAAATCAATAGGGATTTTCGTACGGATAAGTACCCAGTGAACGGTTCGTTTAGCTTTATATATTGTTCCGGGTGGCCGTTGTATCGGTTTTTCGGTAGTGTTAGACCTGTAAGATAAAAATTTAAATGGTTGGGAAAGGCCATGGGATGTAGAAATATTTTTTTCACATTTTACTTCCTTGTAAAAACAGGTAAATCAATAGGGCTTTTCGTACGGATAAGTACCCAGTGAACTGTTCGTTTAGCTTTATATATTGTTCCGGGTGGGCGTTGTATTGGTTTTTCGGAAGTGTTAGACCTGTAAGAGAAAAATTTAAATGGCTGGGAAAGGCCATGGGATGTAGAAATATTTTTTTCACATTTTACTTCCTTGTAAAAACAGGTAAATCAATAGGGATTTTCATACGTATAAGTACCCAGTGAACGGTTCATTTAGCTTTATATATTGTTCCGGGTGGGAGTTGTATCGGTTTTTTTGTAGTGTTAGACCTGTAAGAGAAAAATATAAATGGTTGGGAAAGGCTATGGGTTGTAGAAATATTTTTTTCACATTTTATTTCCTTGTAAAAACAGGTAAATCAATAGGTATTTTCGTACGTATAAGTACCCAGTGAACGGTTCGTTTAGCTTTATACATTGTTCCGGGTGGCCGTTGTATTGGTTTTTCAGTAGTGTTAGACCTGTAAGAGAAAAATTTAAATGGTTGGGAATGGCCATGGGATGTAGAAATATTTTTTTCACATTTTATTTCCTTGTAAAAACAGGTAAATCAATAGGGATTTTCGTACGGATAAGTACCCAGTGAACGGTTCGTTTAGCTTTATATATTGTTCCGCGTGGGTGTTGTATTGGTTTTTCGGAAGTGTTAGACCTGTAAGAGAAATGTTTAAATGGTTGGGAAAGGCCATGGGATGTAGAAATATTTTTGTCACATTTTACTTCCTTGTAAAAACAGGTAAATCAATAGGGATTTTCGTACGGATAAGTACCCAGTGAACGGTTCGTTTAGCTTTATACATTGTTCCGGGTGGCCGTTGTATTGGTTTTTCGGAAGTGTTAGACCTGTAAGAGAAAAGTTTAAATGGTTGGGAATGGCCATGGGATGTAGAAATATTTTTTTCACATTTTATTTCCTTGTAAAAACAGGTAAATCAATAGGGATTTTCGTACGGATAAGTACCCAGTGAACGGTTCGTTTACCTTTATATATTGTTCCGGGTGGGCGTTGTATTGGTTTTTCGGAAGTGTTAGACCTGTAAGAGAAATGTTTAAATGGTTGGGAAAGGCCATGGGATGTAGAAATATTTTTTTCACATTTTACTTCCTTGTAAAAACAGGTTAATCAATAGGGATTTTCATACGTATAAGTACCCAGTGAACGGTTCATTTAGCTTTATATATTGTTCCGGGTGGGAGTTGTATCGGTTTTTCGGTACTGTTAGACCTGTAAGAGAAAAATTTAAATGGCTGGTAAAGGCCATGGGATGTAGAAATATTTTTTTCACATTTTACTTCCTTGTAAAAACAGGTAAATCAATAGGGCTTTTCGTACGGATAAGTACCCAGTGAACTGTTCGTTTAGCTTTATATATTGTTCCGGGTGGGCGTTGTATTGGTTTTTCGGAAGTGTTAGACCTGTAAGAGAAAAATTTAAATGGCTGGGAAAGGCCATGGGATGTAGAAATATTTTTTTCACATATTACTTCCTTGTAAAAACAGGTAAATCAATAGGGCTTTTCGCACGGATAAGTACCCAGTGAACGGTTCGTTTAGCTTTATACATTGTTCCGGGTGGGCGTTGTATTGATTTTTCGGAAGTGTTAGACCTGTAAGAGAAAAATTTAAATGGCTGGGAAAGGCCATGGGATGTAGAAATATTTTTTTCACATTTTACTTCCTTGTAAAAAGAGGGAAATCAATAGGGATTTTCGTACGGATAAGTACCCAGTGAACGGTTCGTTTAGCTTTATACATTGTTCCGGGTGGGCGTTGTATTGGTTTTTCGGAAGTGTTAGACCTGTAAGAGAAAAATTTAAATGGTTGGGAAAGGCCATGGGATGTAGAAATATTTTTTTCACATTTTACTTCCTTGTAAAAACAGGTAAATCAATAGGGATTTTCGTACGGATAAGTACCCAGTGAACGGTTCATTTAGCTTTATATATTGTTCCGGGTGGGAGTTGTATCGGTTTTTCGGTACTGTTAGACCTGTAAGATAAAAATTTAAATGGTTGGGAAAGGCCATGGGATGTAGAAATATTTTTTTCACATTTTACTTCCTTGTAAAAACAGGTAAATCAATAGGGCTTTTCGTACGGATAAGTACTCAGTGAACTGTTCGTTTAGCTTTATATATTGTTCCGGGTGGGCGTTTTGTATTGGTTTTTCGGAAGTGTTAGACCTGTAAGAGAAAAATTTAAATGGCTGGGAAAGGCCATGGGATGTAGAAATATTTTTTTCACATTTTACTTCCTTGTAAAAACAGGTAAATCAATAGGGATTTTCATACGTATAAGTACCCAGTGAACGGTTCATTTAGCTTTATATATTGTTCCGGGTGGGAGTTGTATCGGTTTTTTTGTAGTGTTAGACCTGTAAGAGAAAAATATAAATGGTTGGGAAAGGCTATGGGTTGTAGAAATATTTTTTTCACATTTTATTTCCTTGTAAAAACAGGTAAATCAATAGGTATTTTCGTACGTATAAGTACCCAGTGAACGGTTCGTTTAGCTTTATACATTGTTCCGGGTGGCCGTTGTATTGGTTTTTCAGAAGTGTTAGACCTGTAAGATAAAAATTTAAATGGTTGGGAAAGGCCATGGGATGTAGAAATATTTTTTTCACATTTTATTTCCTTGTAAAAACAGGTAAATCAATAGGGATTTTCGTACGGATAAGTACCCAGTGAACGGTTCGTTTAGCTTTATATATTGTTCCGGGTGGGCGTTGTATTGGTTTTTCGGTAGTGTTAGACCGGTAAGATAAATATTTAAATGGTTGGGAAAGGCCATGAGATGTAGAAATATTTTTTTCACATTTTATTTCCTTGTAAATACAGGTAAATCAATAGGGATTTTCGTATGGATAAGTACCCAGTGAACGGTTCGTTTAGCTTTATATATTGTTCCGCGTGGGTGTTGTATTGGTTTTTCGGAAGTGTTAGACCTGTAAGAGAAATGTTTAAATGGTTGGGAAAGGCCATGGGATGTAGAAATATTTTTGTCACATTTTACTTCCTTGTAAAAACAGGTAAATCAATAGGGATTTTCGTACGGATAAGTACCCAGTGAACGGTTCGTTTAGCTTTATACATTGTTCCGGGTGGCCGTTGTATTGGTTTTTCGGAAGTGTTAGACCTGTAAGAGAAAAGTTTAAATGGTTGGGAATGGCCATGGGATGTAGAAATATTTTTTTCACATTTTATTTCCTTGTAAAAACAGGTAAATCAATAGGGATTTTCGTACGGATAAGTACCCAGTGAACAGTTCGTTTACCTTTATATATTGTTCCGGGTGGGCGTTGTATTGGTTTTTCGGAAGTGTTAGACCTGTAAGAGAAATGTTTAAATGGTTGGGAAAGGCCATGGGATGTAGAAATATTTTTTTCACATTTTACTTCCTTGTAAAAACAGGTAAATCAATAGGGCTTTTCGTACGGATAAGTACCCAGTGAACGGTTCGTTTACCTTTATATATTGTTCCGGGTGGGCGTTGTATTGGTTTTTCGGAAGTGTTAGACCTGTAAGAGAAATGTTTAAATGGTTGGGAAAGGCCATGGGATGTAGAAATATTTTTTTCACATTTTACTTCCTTGTAAAAACAGGTAAATCAATAGGGCTTTTCGTACGGATAAGTACCCAGTGAACTGTTCGTTTAGCTTTATATATTGTTCCGGGTGGGCGTTGTATTGGTTTTTCGGAAGTGTTAGACCTGTAAGAGAAAAATTTAAATGGCTGGGAAAGGCCATGGGATGTAGAAATGTTTTTTTTACATTTTATTTCCTTGTAAAAACAGGTAAATCAATAGGGATTTTCGTACGGATAAGTACCCAGTGAACGGTTCGTTTAGCTTTATTTATTGTTCCGGGTGGCCGTTGTATCGGTTTTTCGGTAGTGTTAGACCTGTAAGAGAAAAATTTAAATGGTTGGGAAAGGCCATGGGATGTAGAAATATTTTTTTCACATTTTACTTCCTTGTAAAAAGAGGGAATTCAATAGGGATTTTTTTACGGATAAGTGCCCAGTGAACGGTTCGTTTAGCTTTATATATTGTTCCAGGTGTGCGTTGTATTGGTTTTTCGGAAGTGTTAGACCTGTAAGAGAAAAGTTTAAATGGTTGGGAAAGGCCATGGGATGTAGAAATATTTTTTTCACATTTTATTTCCTTGTAAAAACAGGTAAATCAATAGGGATTTTCGTACGGATAAGTACCCAGTGAACGGTTCGTTTAGCTTTATACATTGTTCCGGGTGGGCGTTGTATTGGTTTTTCGGAAGTGTTAGACCTGTAAGAGAAAAATTTAAATGGCTGGGAAAGGCCATGGGATGTAGAAATATTTTTTTTACATTTTATTTCCTTGTAAAAACAGGTAAATCAATAGGGATTTTCGTACGGATAAGTACCCAGTGAACGGTTCGTTTAGCTTTATATATTGTTCCGGGTGGCCGTTGTATCGGTTTTTCGGTAGTGTTAGACCTGTAAGATAAAAATTTAAATGGTTGGGAAAGGCCATGGGATGTAGAAATATTTTTTTCACATTTTACTTCCTTGTAAAAACAGGTAAATCAATAGGGCTTTTCGTACGGATAAGTACCCAGTGAACTGTTCGTTTAGCTTTATATATTGTTCCGGGTGGGCGTTGTATTGGTTTTTCGGAAGTGTTAGACCTGTAAGAGAAAAATTTAAATGGCTGGGAAAGGCCATGGGATGTAGAAATATTTTTTTCACATATTACTTCCTTGTAAAAACAGGTAAATCAATAGGGCTTTTCGCACGGATAAGTACCCAGTGAACGGTTCGTTTAGCTTTATACATTGTTCCGGGTGGGCGTTGTATTGATTTTTCGGAAGTGTTAGACCTGTAAGAGAAAAATTTAAATGGCTGGGAAAGGCCATGGGATGTAGAAATATTTTTTTCACATTTTACTTCCTTGTAAAAAGAGGGAAATCAATAGGGATTTTCGTACGGATAAGTACCCAGTGAACGGTTCGTTTAGCTTTATACATTGTTCCGGGTGGGCGTTGTCTTGGTTTTTCGGAAGTGTTAGACCTGTAAGAGAAAAATTTAAATGGCTGGGAAAGGCCATGGGATGTAGAAATGTTTTTTTTACATTTTATTTCCTTGTAAAAACAGGTAAATCAATAGGGATTTTCGTACGGATAAGTACCCAGTGAACGGTTCGTTTAGCTTTATACATTGTTCCGGGTGGGCGTTGTATTGGTTTTTCGGAAGTGTTAGACCTGTAAGAGAAAAATTTAAATGGCTGGGAAAGGCCATGGGATGTAGAAATATTTTTTTTACATTTCATTTCCTTGTAAAAACAGGTAAATCAATAGGGATTTTCGTACGGATAAGTACCCAGTGAACGGTTCGTTTAGCTTTATATATTGTTCCGGGTGGCCGTTGTATCGGTTTTTCGGTAGTGTTAGACCTGTAAGATAAAAATTTAAATGGTTGGGAAAGGCCATGGGATGTAGAAATATTTTTTTCACATTTTACTTCCTTGTAAAAACAGGTAAATCAATAGGGCTTTTCGTACGGATAAGTACCCAGTGAACTGTTCGTTTAGCTTTATATATTGTTCCGGGTGGGCGTTGTATTGGTTTTTCGGAAGTGTTAGACCTGTAAGAGAAAAATTTAAATGGCTGGGAAAGGCCATGGGATGTAGAAATATTTTTTTCACATTTTACTTCCTTGTAAAAACAGGTAAATCAATAGGGATTTTCATACGTATAAGTACCCAGTGAACGGTTCATTTAGCTTTATATATTGTTCCGGGTGGGAGTTGTATCGGTTTTTTTGTAGTGTTAGACCTGTAAGAGAAAAATATAAATGGTTGGGAAAGGCTATGGGTTGTAGAAATATTTTTTTCACATTTTATTTCCTTGTCAAAACAGGTAAATCAATAGGTATTTTCGTACGTATAAGTACCCAGTGAACGGTTCGTTTAGCTTTATACATTGTTCCGGGTGGCCGTTGTATTGGTTTTTCAGTAGTGTTAGACCTGTAAGAGAAAAATTTAAATGGTTGGGAATGGCCATGGGATGTAGAAATATTTTTTTCACATTTTATTTCCTTGTAAAAACAGGTAAATCAATAGGGATTTTCGTACGGATAAGTACCCAGTGAACGGTTCGTTTAGCTTTATATATTGTTCCGGGTGGGCGTTGTATTGGTTTTTCGGTAGTGTTAGACCGGTAAGATAAATATTTAAATGGTTGGGAAAGGCCATGAGATGTAGAAATATTTTTTTCACATTTTATTTCCTTGTAAATACAGGTAAATCAATAGGGATTTTCGTATGGATAAGTACCCAGTGAACGGTTCGTTTAGCTTTATATATTGTTCCGCGTGGGTGTTGTATTGGTTTTTCGGAAGTGTTAGACCTGTAAGAGAAATGTTTAAATGGTTGGGAAAGGCCATGGGATGTAGAAATATTTTTGTCACATTTTACTTCCTTGTAAAAACAGGTAAATCAATAGGGATTTTCGTACGGATAAGTACCCAGTGAACGGTTCGTTTAGCTTTATACATTGTTCCGGGTGGCCGTTGTATTGGTTTTTCGGAAGTGTTAGACCTGTAAGAGAAAAGTTTAAATGGTTGGGAATGGCCATGGGATGTAGAAATATTTTTTTCACATTTTATTTCCTTGTAAAAACAGGTTAATCAATAGGGATTTTCGTACGGATAAGTACCCAGTGAACGGTTCGTTTACCTTTATATATTGTTCCGGGTGGGCGTTGTATTGGTTTTTCGGAAGTGTTAGACCTGTAAGAGAAATGTTTAAATGGTTGGGAAAGGCCATGGGATGTAGAAATATTTTTTTCACATTTTACTTCCTTGTAAAAACAGGTAAATCAATAGGGATTTTCATACGTATAAGTACCCAGTGAACGGTTCATTTAGCTTTATATATTGTTCCGGGTGGGAGTTGTATCGGTTTTTCGGTACTGTTAGACCTGTAAGAGAAAAATTTAAATGGCTGGTAAAGGCCATGGGATGTAGAAATATTTTTTTCACATTTTACTTCCTTGTAAAAACAGGTAAATCAATAGGGCTTTTCGTACGGATAAGTACCCAGTGAACTGTTCGTTTAGCTTTATATATTGTTCCGGGTGGGCGTTGTATTGGTTTTTCGGAAGTGTTAGACCTGTAAGAGAAAAATTTAAATGGCTGGGAAAGGCCATGGGATGTAGAAATATTTTTTTCACATATTACTTCCTTGTAAAAACAGGTAAATCAATAGGGCTTTTCGCACGGATAAGTACCCAGTGAACGGTTCGTTTAGCTTTATACATTGTTCCGGGTGGGCGTTGTATTGATTTTTCGGAAGTGTTAGACCTGTAAGAGAAAAATTTAAATGGCTGGTAAAGGCCATGGGATGTAGAAATATTTTTTTCACATTTTACTTCCTTGTAAAAAGAGGGAAATCAATAGGGATTTTCGTACGGATAAGTACCCAGTGAACGGTTCGTTTAGCTTTATACATTGTTCCGGGTGGGCGTTGTATTGGTTTTTCGGAAGTGTTAGACCTGTAAGAGAAAAATTTAAATGGTTGGGAAAGGCCATGGGATGTAGAAATATTTTTTTCACATTTTACTTCCTTGTAAAAACAGGTAAATCAATAGGGATTTTCGTACGGATAAGTACCCAGTGAACGGTTCGTTTAGCTTTATATATTTTTCCGGTTGGGCGTTGTATTGGTTTTTTGGAAGTGTTAGACCTGTAAGAGAAAAATTTAAATGGTTGGGAAAGGCCATGGGATGTAGAAATATTTTTTTCACATTTTATTTCCTTGTAAAAACAGGTAAATCAATAGGGCTTTTCGCACGGATAAGTACCCAGTGAACGGTTCGTTTAGCTTTATACATTGTTCCGGGTGGGCGTTGTATTGGTTTTTCGGAAGTGTTAGACCTGTAAGAGAAAAATTTAAATGGCTGGGAAAGGCCATGGGATGTAGAAATATTTTTTTTACATTTTATTTCCTTGTAAAAACAGGTAAATCAATAGGGATTTTCGTACGTATAAGTACCCAGTGAACGGTTCGTTTAGCTTTATATATTGTTCCGGGTGGCCGTTGTATCGGTTTTTCGGTAGTGTTAGACCTGTAAGATAAAAGTTTAAATGGTTGGGAAAGGCCATGGGATGTAGAAATATTTTTTTCACATTTTATTTCCTTGTAAAAACAGGTAAATCAATAGGGATTTTCGTACGTATAAGTACCCAGTGAACGGTTCGTTTAGCTTTATATATTGTTCCGGGTGGGAGTTGTATTGGTTTTTCGGAAGTGTTAGACCTGTAAGAGAAAAATTTAAATGGCTGGGAAAGGCCATGGGATGTAGAAATATTTTTTTCACATTTTACTTCCTTGTAAAAAGAGGGAAATCAATAGGGATTTTCGTACGGATAAGTACCCAGTGAACGGTTCGTTTAGCTTTATACATTGTTCCGGGTGGGCGTTGTCTTGGTTTTTCGGAAGTGTTAGACCTGTAAGAGAAAAATTTAAATGGCTGGGAAAGGCCATGGGATGTAGAAATGTTTTTTTTACATTTTATTTCCTTGTAAAAACAGGTAAATCAATAGGGATTTTCGTACGGATAAGTACCCAGTGAACGGTTCGTTTAGCTTTATACATTGTTCCGGGTGGGCGTTGTATTGGTTTTTCGGAAGTGTTAGACCTGTAAGAGAAAAATTTAAATGGCTGGGAAAGGCCATGGGATGTAGAAATATTTTTTTTACATTTTATTTCCTTGTAAAAACAGGTAAATCAATAGGGATTTTCGTACGGATAAGTACCCAGTGAACGGTTCGTTTAGCTTTATATATTGTTCCGGGTGGCCGTTGTATCGGTTTTTCGGTAGTGTTAGACCTGTATGATAAAAATTTAAATGGTTGGGAAAGGCCATGGGATGTAGAAATATTTTTTTCACATTTTACTTCCTTGTAAAAACAGGTAAATCAATAGGGCTTTTCGTACGGATAAGTACCCAGTGAACTGTTCGTTTAGCTTTATATATTGTTCCGGGTGGGCGTTGTATTGGTTTTTCGGAAGTGTTAGACCTGTAAGAGAAAAATTTAAATGGCTGGGAAAGGCCATGGGATGTAGAAATATTTTTTTCACATTTTACTTCCTTGTAAAAACAGGTAAATCAATAGGGATTTTCATACGTATAAGTACCCAGTGAACGGTTCATTTAGCTTTATATATTGTTCCGGGTGGGAGTTGTATCGGTTTTTTTGTAGTGTTAGACCTGTAAGAGAAAAATATAAATGGTTGGGAAAGGCTATGGGTTGTAGAAATATTTTTTTCACATTTTATTTCCTTGTAAAAACAGGTAAATCAATAGGTATTTTCGTACGTATAAGTACCCAGTGAACGGTTCGTTTAGCTTTATACATTGTTCCGGGTGGCCGTTGTATTGGTTTTTCAGAAGTGTTAGACCTGTAAGAGAAAAATTTAAATGGTTGGGAATGGCCATGGGATGTAGAAATATTTTTTTCACATTTTATTTCCTTGTAAAAACAGGTAAATCAATAGGGATTTTCGTACGGATAAGTACCCAGTGAACGGTTCGTTTAGCTTTATATATTGTTCCGGGTGGGCGTTGTATTGGTTTTTCGGTAGTGTTAGACCGGTAAGATAAATATTTAAATGGTTGGGAAAGGCCATGAGATGTAGAAATATTTTTTTCACATTTTATTTCCTTGTAAATACAGGTAAATCAATAGGGATTTTCGTATGGATAAGTACCCAGTGAACGGTTCGTTTAGCTTTATATATTGTTCCGCGTGGGTGTTGTATTGGTTTTTCGGAAGTGTTAGACCTGTAAGAGAAATGTTTAAATGGTTGGGAAAGGCCATGGGATGTAGAAATATTTTTGTCACATTTTACTTCCTTGTAAAAACAGGTAAATCAATAGGGATTTTCGTACGGATAAGTACCCAGTGAACGGTTCGTTTAGCTTTATACATTGTTCCGGGTGGCCGTTGTATTGGTTTTTCGGAAGTGTTAGACCTGTAAGAGAAAAGTTTAAATGGTTGGGAATGGCCATGGGATGTAGAAATATTTTTTTCACATTTTATTTCCTTGTAAAAACAGGTTAATCAATAGGGATTTTCGTACGGATAAGTACCCAGTGAACGGTTCGTTTACCTTTATATATTGTTCCGGGTGGGCGTTGTATTGGTTTTTCGGAAGTGTTAGACCTGTAAGAGAAATGTTTAAATGGTTGGGAAAGGCCATGGGATGTAGAAATATTTTTTTCACATTTTACTTCCTTGTAAAAACAGGTAAATCAATAGGGATTTTCATACGTATAAGTACCCAGTGAACGGTTCATTTAGCTTTATATATTGTTCCGGGTGGGAGTTGTATCGGTTTTTCGGTACTGTTAGACCTGTAAGAGAAAAATTTAAATGGCTGGTAAAGGCCATGGGATGTAGAAATATTTTTTTCACATTTTACTTCCTTGTAAAAACAGGTAAATCAATAGGGCTTTTCGTACGGATAAGTACCCAGTGAACTGTTCGTTTAGCTTTATATATTGTTCCGGGTGGGCGTTGTATTGGTTTTTCGGAAGTGTTAGACCTGTAAGAGAAAAATTTAAATGGCTGGGAAAGGCCATGGGATGTAGAAATATTTTTTTCACATATTACTTCCTTGTAAAAACAGGTAAATCAATAGGGCTTTTCGCACGGATAAGTACCCAGTGAACGGTTCGTTTAGCTTTATACATTGTTCCGGGTGGGCGTTGTATTGATTTTTCGGAAGTGTTAGACCTGTAAGAGAAAAATTTAAATGGCTGGTAAAGGCCATGGGATGTAGAAATATTTTTTTCACATTTTACTTCCTTGTAAAAAGAGGGAAATCAATAGGGATTTTCGTACGGATAAGTACCCAGTGAACGGTTCGTTTAGCTTTATACATTGTTCCGGGTGGGCGTTGTATTGGTTTTTCGGAAGTGTTAGACCTGTAAGAGAAAAATTTAAATGGTTGGGAAAGGCCATGGGATGTAGAAATATTTTTTTCACATTTTACTTCCTTGTAAAAACAGGTAAATCAATAGGGATTTTCGTACGGATAAGTACCCAGTGAACGGTTCGTTTAGCTTTATATATTTTTCCGGTTGGGCGTTGTATTGGTTTTTTGGAAGTGTTAGACCTGTAAGAGAAAAATTTAAATGGTTGGGAAAGGCCATGGGATGTAGAAATATTTTTTTCACATTTTATTTCCTTGTAAAAACAGGTAAATCAATAGGGCTTTTCGCACGGATAAGTACCCAGTGAACGGTTCGTTTAGCTTTATACATTGTTCCGGGTGGGCGTTGTATTGGTTTTTCGGAAGTGTTAGACCTGTAAGAGAAAAATTTAAATGGCTGGGAAAGGCCATGGGATGTAGAAATATTTTTTTTACATTTTATTTCCTTGTAAAAACAGGTAAATCAATAGGGATTTTCGTACGTATAAGTACCCAGTGAACGGTTCGTTTAGCTTTATATATTGTTCCGGGTGGCCGTTGTATCGGTTTTTCGGTAGTGTTAGACCTGTAAGAGAAAAATATAAATGGTTGGGAAAGGCTATGGGTTGTAGAAATATTTTTTTCACATTTTACTTCCTTGTAAAAACAGGTAAATCAATAGGGATTTTCATACGTATAAGTACCCAGTGAACGGTTCGTTTAGCTTTATATATTGTTCCGGGTGGGAGTTGTATTGGTTTTTCGGTAGTGTTAGACCTGTAAGAGAAAAATTTAAATGGCTGGGAAAGGCCATGGGATGTAGAAATATTTTTTTCACATTTTACTTCCTTGTAAAAACAGGTAAATCAATAGGGCTTTTCGCACGTATAAGTACCCAGTGAACGGTTCGTTTAGCTTTATACATTGTTCCGGGTGGGCGTTGTATTGGTTTTTCGCAACTGTTAGACCTGTAAGAGAAAAATTTAAATGGTTGGGAAAGGCCATGGGATGTAGAAATATTTTTTTCACATTTTACTTCCTTGTAAAAACAGGTAAATCAATAGGGCTTTTCGCACAGATAAGTACCCAGTGAACGGTTCGTTTAGCTTTATACATTGTTCCGGGTGGGCGTTGTATTGGTTTTTCGGAAGTGTTAGACCTGTAAGAGAAAAATTTAAATGGTTGGGAAAGGCCATGGGATGTAGAAATATTTTTTTCACATTTTATTTCCTTGTAAAAACAGGTAAATCAATAGGGAATTTCGTACGTATAAGTACCCAGTGAACGGTTCGTTTAGCTTTATATATTGTTCCGGGTGGGAGTTGTATTGGTTTTTCGGTAGTGTTAGACCTGTAAGATAAAAATTTAAATGGTTGGGAAAGGCCATGGGATGTAGAAATATTTTTTTCACATTTTACTTCCTTGTAAAAACAGGTAAATCAATAGGGCTTTTCGCACGTATAAGTACCCAGTGAACGGTTCGTTTAGCTTTACACATTGTTCCGGGTGGGCGTTGTATTGGTTTTTCGCAACTGTTAGACCTGTAAGAGAAAAATTGAAATGGTTGGGAAAGCCCATGGGATGTAGAAATATTTTTTTCACATTTTATTTCCTTGTAAAAACAGGTAAATCAATAGGGATTTTCGTACGGATAAGTACCCAGTGAACTGTTCGTTTAGCTTTATATATTGTTCCGGGTGGGCGTTGTATTGGTTTTTCGGAAGTGTTAGACCTGAAAGAGAAAAATTTAAATGGTTGGGAAAGGCCATGTGATGTAGAAATATTTTTTCACATTTTATTTCCTTGTAAAAACAGGTAAATCAATAGGGATTTTCGTACTGATAAGTGCCCAGTGAACGGTTCGTTTGGCTTTATATATTGTTCCGGGTGGGCGTTGTATTGGTTTTTCGGAAGTGTTAGACCTGTAAGAGAAAAATTTAAATGGTTGGGAAAGGCCATGGGATGTAGAAATATTTTTTTCACATTTTATTTCCTTGTAAAAACAGGTAAAACAATAGGGATTTTCGTACGGATAAGTGCCCAGTGAACGGTTCGTTTAGCTTTATATATGGTGCCAGGTGGGCGTTGTATTGGTTTTTCGGAAGTGTTAGACCTTTAAGAGAAAAATTTAAATGGTTGGGAAAGGCCATGGGTTGTAGAAATATTTTTTTCACATTTTATTTCCTTGTAAAAACAGGTAAATCAATAGGGATTTTCGTACGCATAAGTACCCAGTGAACGGTTAGTTTAGCTTTATACATTGTTCCGGGTGGGCGTTGTATTTGTTTTTCGGAAGTGTTAGACCTGAAAGAGAAAAATTTAAATGGTTGGGAAAGGCCATGTGATGTAGAAATATTTTTTCACATTTTATTTCCTTGTAAAAACAGGTAAATCAATAGGGATTTTCGTACGGATAAGTGCCCAGTGAACGGTTCGTTTGGCTTTATACATTGTTCCGGGTGGGCGTTGTATTGGTTTTTCAGAAGTGTTAGACCTGTAAGAGAAAAATTTAAATGGTTGGGAAAGGCCATGGGATGTAGAAATACTTTTTTCATATTTTACTTCCTTGTAGAAACAGGTAAATCAATAGGGATTTTCGTACGGATAAGTACCCAGTGAACATTTCGTTTAGCTTTATATATGGTTCCAGGTGGGCGTTGTATTGGTTTTTCGGAAGTGTTAGACCTGTAAGAGAAAAATTTAAATGGTTGGGAAAGGCCATGGGATGTAGAAATATTTTTTTCACATTTTATTTCCTTGTAAAAACAGGTAAATCAATAGGGATTTTCGTACGTGTAAGTACCCAGTGAAGGGTTCGTTTATCTTTATATATTGTTCTGGGAGGGCGTTGTATTGGTTTTTCGGAAGTGTTAGACCTGTAAGAGAAAAATGTTAATGATTGGGAAAGGCCATGGGATGTAGAAATATTTTTTTCACATTTTATTTCCTTGTAAAAACAGGTAAAACAATAGGGATTTTCGTACGGATAAGTGCCCAGTGAACGGTTCGTTTAGCTTTATATATGGTGCCAGGTGGGCGTTGTATTGGTTTTTCGGAAGTGTTAGACCTGTAAGAGAAAAATTTAAATGGTTGGGAAAGGCCATGGGTTGTAGAAATATTTTTTTCACATTTTATTTCCTTGTAAAAACAGGTAAATCAATAGGGATTTTCGTGCGCATAAGTACCCAGTGAACGGTTCGTTTAGCTTTATACATTGTTCCGGGTGGGCGTTGTATTTGTTTTTCTGAAGTGTTAGACCTGAAAGAGAAAAATTTAAATGGTTGGGAAAGGCCATGTGATGTAGAAATATTTTTTCACATTTTATTTCCTTGTAAAAACAGGTAAATCAATAGGGATTTTCGTACGGATAAGTGCCCAGTGAACGGTTCGTTTGGCTTTATATATTGTTCCGGGTGGGCGTTGTATTGGTTTTTCAGAAGTGTTAGACCTGTAAGAGAAAAATTTAAATGGTTGGGAAAGGCCATGGGATGTAGAAATTTTTTTTTCACATTTTATTTCCTTGTAAAAACAGGTAAATCAATAGGGATTTTCGTACGGATTAGTGCCCAGTGAATGGTACGTTTAGCTTTATATATTGTTCCGGGTGGGCGTTGTATCTGTTTTTTGGAAGTGTTAGACCTGTAAGAGAATAATTTAAATGGTTGGGAAAGGCCATGGGATGTAGAAATACTTTTTTCATATTTTACTTCCTTGTAGAAACAGGTAAATCAATAGGGATTTTCGTACGGATAAGTACCCTGAGAACATTTCGTTTAGCTTTATATATGGTTCCAGGTGGGCGTTGTATTTGTTTTTCAGAAGTGTTAGACCTGTAAGAGAAAAATTTAAATGGTTGGGAAAGGCCATGGGATGTAGAAATATTTTTTTCACATTTTATTTCCTTGTAAAAACAGGTAAATCAATAGGGATTTTCGTACGTGTAAGTACCCAGTGAAGGGTTCGTTTATCTTTATATATTGTTCTGGGAGGGCGTTGTATTGGTTTTTCGGAAGTGTTAGACCTGTAAGAGAAAAATGTTAATGATTGGGAAAGGCCATGGGATGTAGAAATATTTTTTTCACATTTTATTTCCTTGTAAAAACAGGTAAAACAATAGGGATTTTCGTACGGATAAGTGCCCAGTGAACGGTTCGTTTAGCTTTATATATGGTGCCAGGTGGGCGTTGTATTGGTTTTTCGGAAGTGTTAGACCTGTAAGAGAATAATTTAAATGGTTGGGAAAGGCCATGGGTTGTAGAAATATTTTTTTCACATTTTATTTCCTTGTAAAATCAGGTAAATCAATAGGGATTTTCGTACGCATAAGTACCCAGTGAACGGTTAGTTTAGCTTTATACATTGTTCCGGGTGGGCGTTGTATTGGTTTTTTGGAAGTGTTAGACCTGAAAGAGAAAAATTTAAATGGTTGGGAAAGGCCATGTGATGTAGAAATATTTTTTCACATTTTATTTCCTTGTAAAAAAAGGTAAATCAATAGGGATTTTCGTACTGATAAGTGCCCAGTGAACGGTTCGTTTGGCTTTATATATTGTTCCGGGTGGGCGTTGTATCGGTTTTTCGGAAGTGTTAGACCTGTAAGAGAAAAATTTAAATGGTTGGGAAAGGCCATGGGATGTAGAAATATTTTTTTCACATTTTATTTCCTTGTAAAAACAGGTAAAACAATAGGGATTTTCGTACGGATAAGTGCCCAGTGAACGGTTCGTTTAGCTTTATATATGGTGCCAGGTGGGCGTTGTATTGGTTTTTCGGAAGTGTTAGACCTTTAAGAGAAAAATTTAAATGGTTGGGAAAGGCCATGGGTTGTAGAAATATTTTTTTCACATTTTATTTCCTTGTAAAAACAGGTAAATCAATAGGGATTTTCGTACGCATAAGTACCCAGTGAACGGTTAGTTTAGCTTTATACATTGTTCCGGGTGGGCGTTGTATTTGTTTTTCGGAAGTGTTAGACCTGAAAGAGAAAAATTTAAATGGTTGGGAAAGGCCATGTGATGTAGAAATATTTTTTCACATTTTATTTCCTTGTAAAAACAGATAAATCAATAGGGATTTTCGTACGGATAAGTGCCCAGTGAACGGTTCGTTTGGCTTTATACATTGTTCCGGGTGGGCGTTGTATTGGTTTTTCAGAAGTGTTAGACCTGTAAGAGAAAAATTTAAATGGTTGGGAAAGGCCATGGGATGTAGAAATACTTTTTTCATATTTTACTTCCTTGTAAAAACAGGTAAATCAATAGGGATTTTCGTACGTGTAAGTACCCAGTGAACGGTTCGTTTATCTTTATATATTGTTCTGGGAGGGCGTTGTATTGGTTTTTCGGAAGTGTTAGACCTGTAAGAGAAAAATGTAAATGATTGGGAAAGGCCATGGGATGTAGAAATATTTTTTTCACATTTTATTTCCTTGTAAAAACAGGTAAATCAATAGGGATTTTCGTGCGCATAAGTACCCAGTGAACGGTTCGTTTAGCTTTATACATTTTTCCGGGTGGGCGTTGTATTTGTTTTTCGGAAGTGTTAGACCTGAAAGAGAAAAATTTAAATGGTTGGGAAAGGCCATGTGATGTAGAAATATTTTTTCACATTTTATTTCCTTGTAAAAACAGGTAAATCAATAGGGATTTTCGTACGGATAAGTGCCCAGTGAACGGTTCGTTTGGCTTTATATATTGTTCCGGGTGGGCGTTGTATTGGTTTTTCAGAAGTGTTAGACCTGTAAGAGAAAAATTTAAATGGTTGGGAAAGGCCATGGGATGTAGAAATTTTTTTTTCACATTTTATTTCCTTGTAAAAACAGGTAAATCAATAGGGATTTTCGTACGGATTAGTGCCCAGTGAATGGTTCGTTTAGCTTTATATATCGTTCCGGGTGGGCGTTGTATCTGTTTTTTGGAAGTGTTAGACCTGTAAGAGAAAAATTTAAATGGTTGGGAAAGGCCATGGGATGTAGAAATACTTTTTTCATATTTTACTTCCTTGTAGAAACAGGTAAATCAATAGGGATTTTCGTACGGATAAGTACCCAGAGAACATTTCGTTTAGCTTTATATATGGTTCCAGGTGGGCGTTGTATTTGTTTTTCAGAAGTGTTAGACCTGTAAGAGAAAAATTTAAATGGTTGGGAAAGGCCATGGGATGTAGAAATATTTTTTTCACATTTTATTTCCTTGTAAAAACAGGTAAATCAATAGGGATTTTCGTACGTATAAGTACCCAGTGAACGGTTCGTTTAGCTTTATACATTGTTCCGGGTGGGCGTTGTATTGGTTTTTTGGAAGTGTTAGACCTGAAAGAGAAAAATTTAAATGGTTGGGAAAGGCCATGTGATGTAGAAATATTTTTTCACATTTTATTTCCTTGTAAAAACAGGTAAATCAATAGGGATTTTCGTACTGATAAGTGCCCAGTGAACGGTTCGTTTGGCTTTATATATTGTTCCGGGTGGGCGTTGTATTGGTTTTTCGGAAGTGTTAGACCTGTAAGAGAAAAATTTAAATGGTTGGGAAAGGCCATGGGATGTAGAAATATTTTTTTCACATTTTATTTCCTTGTAAAAACAGGTAAAACAATAGGGATTTTCGTACGGATAAGTGCCCAGTGAACGGTTCGTTTAGCTTTATATATGGTGCCAGGTGGGCGTTGTACTGGTTTTTCGGAAGTGTTAGACCTTTAAGAGAAAAATTTAAATGGTTGGGAAAGGCCATGGGTTGTAGAAATATTTTTTTCACATTTTATTTCCTTGTAAAAACAGGTAAATCAATAGGGATTTTCGTACGTATAAGTACCCAGTGAACGGTTCGTTTAGCTTTATATATTGTTCCGGGTGGGAGTTGTATTGGTTTTTCGGTAGTGTTAGACCTGTAAGATAAAAATTTAAATGGTTGGGAAAGGCCATGGGATGTAGAAATATTTTTTTCACATTTTACTTCCTTGTAAAAACAGGTAAATCAATAGGGCTTTTCGCACGGATAAGTACCCAGTGAACGGTTCGTTTAGCTTTATATATTGTTCCGGGTGGGAGTTGTATTGGTTTTTCGGTAGTGTTAGACCTGTAAGAGAAAAATTTAAATGGTTGGGAAAGGCCATGGGATGTAAAAATATTTTTTTCACATTTTACTTCCTTGTAAAAAGAGGGAAATCAATAGGGCTTTTCGCACGGATAAGTACCCAGTGAACGGTTCGTTTAGCTTTATACATTGTTCCGGGTGGGCGTTGTATTGGTTTTTCGGAAGTGTTAGACCTGTAAGAGAAAAATTTAAATGGTTGGGAAAGGCCATGGGATGTAGAAATATTTTTTTCACATTTTAATTCCTTGTAAAAACAGGTAAATCAATAGGGATTTTCGTACGGATAAGTACCCAGTGAACGGTTCGTTTAGCTTTATATATTTTTCCGGGTGGGCGTTGTATTGGTTTTTCGCAACGGTTAGACCTGTAAGAGAAAAATTTAAATGGTTGGGAAAGGCCATGGGATGTAGAAATATTTTTTTCACATTTTATTTCCTTGTAAAAACAGGTAAATCAATAGGGCTTTTCGCACGGATAAGTACCCAGTGAACGGTTCGTTTAGCTTTATACATTGTTCCGTGTGGGCGTTGTATTGGTTTTTCGGAAGTGTTAGACCTGTAAGAGAAAAATTTAAATGGTTGGGAAAGGCCATGGGATGTAGAAATATTTTTTTCACATTTTACTTCCTTGTAAAAACAGGTAAATCAATAGGGATTTTCGTACGGATAAGTACCCAGTGAACGGTTCGTTTAGCTTTATATATTTTTCCGGTTGGGCGTTGTATTGGTTTTTTGGAAGTGTTAGACCTGTAAGAGAAAAATTTAAATGGTTGGGAAAGGCCATGGGATGTAGAAATATTTTTTTCACATTTTATTTCCTTGTAAAAACAGGTAAATCAATAGGGCTTTTCGCACGGATAAGTACCCAGTGAACGGTTCGTTTAGCTTTATACATTGTTCCGGGTGGGCGTTGTATTGGTTTTTCGGAAGTGTTAGACCTGTAAGAGAAAAATTTAAATGGCTGGGAAAGGCCATGGGATGTAGAAATATTTTTTTTACATTTTATTTCCTTGTAAAAACAGGTAAATCAATAGGGATTTTCGTACGTATAAGTACCCAGTGAACGGTTCGTTTAGCTTTATATATTGTTCCGGGTGGCCGTTGTATCGGTTTTTCGGTAGTGTTAGACCTGTAAGATAAAAGTTTAAATGGTTGGGAAAGGCCATGGGATGTAGAAATATTTTTTTCACATTTTATTTCCTTGTAAAAACAGGTAAATCAATAGGGATTTTCGTACGTATAAGTACCCAGTGAACGGTTCGTTTAGCTTTATATATTGTTCCGGGTGGGAGTTGTATTGGTTTTTCGGTAGTGTTAGACCTGTAAGAGAAAAATTTAAATGGTTGGGAAAGGCCATGGGATGTAGAAATATTTTTTTCACATTTTACTTCCTTGTAAAAACAGGTAAATCAATAGGGCTTTTCGCACGTATAAGTACCCAGTGAACGGTTCGTTTAGCTTTATACATTGTTCCGGGTGGGCGTTGTATTGGTTTTTCGCAACTGTTAGACCTGTAAGAGAAAAATTTAAATGGTTGGGAAAGGCCATGGGATGTAGAAATATTTTTTTCACATTTTACTTCCTTGTAAAAACAGGTAAATCAATAGGGCTTTTCGCACAGATAAGTACCCAGTGAACGGTTCGTTTAGCTTTATACATTGTTCCGGGTGGGCGTTGTATTGGTTTTTCGGAAGTGTTAGACCTGTAAGAGAAAAATTTAAATGGTTGGGAAAGGCCATGGGATGTAGAAATATTTTTTTCACATTTTATTTCCTTGTAAAAACAGGTAAATCAATAGGGAATTTCGTACGTATAAGTACCCAGTGAACGGTTCGTTTAGCTTTATATATTGTTCCGGGTGGGAGTTGTATTGGTTTTTCGGTAGTGTTAGACCTGTAAGATAAAAATTTAAATGGTTGGGAAAGGCCATGGGATGTAGAAATATTTTTTTCACATTTTACTTCCTTGTAAAAACAGGTAAATCAATAGGGCTTTTCGCACGGATAAGTACCCAGTGAACGGTTCGTTTAGCTTTACACATTGTTCCGGGTGGGCGTTGTATTGGTTTTTCGGAAGTGTTAGAACTGTAAGAGAAAAATTTAAATGGCTGGGAAAGGCCATGGGATGTAGAAATATTTTTTTCACATTTTATTTCCTTGTAAAAACAGGTAAATCAATAGGGATTTTCGTATGGATTAGTACCCAGTGAACAGTTCGTTTAGCTTTATACATTGTTCCGGGTGGGCGTTGTATTGGTTTTTCGCAACTGTTAGACCTATAAGAGAAAAATTTAAATGGCTGGGAACGGCCATGGGATGTAGAAATATTTTTTTCACATTTTATTTCCTTGTAAAAACAGGTAAATCAATAGGGATTTTCGTACGGATAAGTACCCAGTGAACTGTTCGTTTAGCTTTATATATTGTTCCGGGTGGGCGTTGTATTGGTTTTTCGGAAGTGTTAGACATGTAAGAGAAAAATTTAAATGGTTGGGAAAGGCCATGGGATGTAGAAATATTTTTTTCACATTTTACTTCCTTGTAAAAACAGGTAAATCAATAGGGCTTTTCGCACGTATAAGTACCCAGTGAACGGTTCGTTTAGCTTTATACATTGTTCCGGGTGGGCGTTGTATTGGTTTTTCGCAACTGTTAGACCTGTAAGAGAAAAATTGAAATGGTTGGGAAAGCCCATGGGATGTAGAAATATTTTTTTCACATTTTATTTCCTTGTAAAAACAGGTAAATCAATAGGGATTTTCGTACGGATAAGTACCCAGTGAACGGTTCGTTTAGCTTTATATATTTTTTCGGGTGGGCGTTGTATTGGTTTTTCGGACGTGTTAGACCTGTAAGAGAAAAATTTAAATGGTTGGGAAAGGCCATGGGATGTAGAAATATTTTTTTCACATTTTATTTCCTTGTAAAAACAGGTAAATCAATAGGGATTTTCGTACGGATAACTACCCAGTGAACTGTTCGTTTAGCTTTATATATTGTTCCGGATGGGCGTTGTATTGGTTTTTCGGAAGTGTTAGACCTGTAAGAGAAAAATTTAAATGGTTGGGAAAGGCCATGGGATGTAGAAATATTTTTTTCACATTTTACTTCCTTGTAAAAATAGGTAAATCAATAGGGCTTTTCGCACGTATAAGTACCCAGTGAAAGGTTCGCTTATCTTTATACATTGTTCCGGGTGGGCGTTGTATTGGTTTTTCGCAACTGTTAGACCTGTAAGAGAAAAATTGAATTGGTTGGGAAAGCCCATGGGATGTAGAAATATTTTTTTCACATTTTATTTCCTTGTAAAAACAGGTAAATCAATAGGGATTTTCGTACGGATAAGTACCCAGTGAACGGTTCGTTTAGCTTTATATATTTTTCCGGGTGGGCGTTGTATTGGTTTTTCGGACGTGTTAGACCTGTAAGAGAAAAATTTAAATGGTTGGGAAAGGCCATGGGATGTAGAAATATTTTTTTCACATTTTATTTCCTTGTAAAAACAGGTAAATCAATAGGGATTTTCGTACGGATAAGTACCCAGTGAACGGTTCGTTTAGCTTTATATATTTTTCCGGGTGGGCGTTGTATTGGTTTTTCGGACGTGTTAGACCTGTAAGAGAAAAATTTAAATGGTTGGGAAAGGCCATGGGATGTAGAAATATTTTTTTCACATTTTATTTCCTTGTAAAAACAGGTAAATCAATAGGGATTTTCGTACGTATAAGTACCCAGTGAACGGTTCGTTTAGATTTATATATTGTTCCGGGTGGGAGTTGTATTGGTTTTTCGGTAGTGTTAGACCTGTAAGAGAAAAATTTAAATGGTTGGGAAAGGCCATTGGGTGTAGAAATATTTTTTTCACATTTTATTTCCTTGTAAAAACAGGTAAATCAATAGGGATTTTCGTACGGATAAGTACCCAGTGAACGGTTCGTTTAGCTTTATATATTTTTCCGGGTGGGCGTTGTATTGGTTTTTCGGACGTGTTAGACCTGTAAGAGAAAAATTTAAATGGTTGGGAAAGGCCATGGGATGTAGAAATATTTTTTTCACATTTTATTTCCTTGTAAAAACAGGTAAATCAATAGGGATTTTCGTACGTATAAGTACCCAGTGAACGGTTCGTTTAGATTTATATATTGTTCCGGGTGGGAGTTGTATTGGTTTTTCGGTAGTGTTAGACCTGTAAGAGAAAAATTTAAATGGTTGGGAAAGGCCATGGGGTGTAGAAATATTTTTTTCACATTTTACTTCCTTGTAAAAACAGGTAAATCAATAGGGCTTTTCGCACGTATAAGTACCCAGTGAACGGTTCGTTTAGCTTTATACATTGTTCCGGGTGGGCGTTGTATTGGTTTTTCGCAACTGTTAGACCTGTAAGAGAAAAATTTAAATGGTTGGGAAAGGCCATGGGATGTAGAAATATTTTTTTCACATTTTAATTCCTTGTAAAAACAGGTAAATCAATAGGGCTTTTCGCACAGATAAGTACCCAGTGAACGGTTCGTTTAGCTTTATACATTGTTCCGGGTGGGCGTTGTATTGGTTTTTCGGAAGTGTTAGACCTGTAAGAGAAAAATTTAAATGGTTGGGAAAGGCCATGGGATGTAGAAATATTTTTTTCACATTTTATTTCCTTGTAAAAACAGGTAAATCAATAGGGATTTTCGTACGTATAAGTACCCAGTGAACGGTTCGTTTAGCTTTATATATTGTTCCGGGTGGGAGTTGTATTGTTTTTTTGGTAGTGTTAGACCTGTAAGATAAAAATTTAAATGGTTGGGAAAGGCCATGGGATGTAGAAATATTTTTTTCACATTTTACTTCCTTGTAAAAACAGGTAAATCTATAGGGCTTTTCGCACGGATAAGTTCCCAGTGAACGGTTCATTTAGCTTTATACATTGTTCCGGGTGGGTGTTGTATTGGTTTTTCGGAAGTGTTAGACCTGTAAGAGAAAAATTTAAATGGCTGGGAAAGGCCATGGGATGTAGAAATATTTTTTTCACATTTTATTTCCTTGTAAAAACAGGTAAATCAATAGGGATTTTCGTACGTATAAGTACCCAGTGAATGGTTCGTTTAGCTTTATATATTTTTCCGGGTGGGCGTTGTATTGATTTTCGCAACTGTTAGACCTGTAAGAGAAAAATTTAAATGGTTGGGAAAGGCCATGGGATGTAGAAATATTTTTTTCACATTTTACTTCCTTGTAAAAAGAGGGAAATCAATAGGGCTTTTCGCACGGATAAGAACCCAGTGAACGGTTCGTTTAGCTTTATACATTGTTCTGGGTGGGCGTTGTATTGGTTTTTCGGAAGTCTTAGACCTGTAAGAGAAAAATTTAAATGGTTGGGAAAGGCCATGGGATGTAGAAATATTTTTTTCACATTTTATTTCCTTGTAAAAACAGGTAAATCAATAGGGATTTTCGTACGGATAAGTACCCAGTGAAAGGTTCGCTTATCTTTATACATTGTTCCGGGTGGGCGTTGTATTGGTTTTTCGGTAGTGTTAGACCTGTAAGAGAAAAATTTAAATGGTTGGGAAAGGCCATGGGGTGTAGAAATATTTTTTTCACATTTTATTTCCTTGTAAAAACAGGTGAATCAATAGGGATTTTCGTACGGATAAGTACCCAGTGAACGGTTCGTTTAGCTTTATATATTTTTCCGGGTGGGCGTTGTATTGGTTTTTCGGACGTGTTAGACCTGTAAGAGAAAAATTTAAATGGTTGGGAAAGGCCATGGGATGTAGAAATATTTTTTTCACATTTTATTTCCTTGTAAAAACAGGTAAATCAATAGGGATTTTCGTACGTATAAGTACCCAGTGAACGGTTCGTTTAGATTTATATATTGTTCCGGGTGGGAGTTGTATTGGTTTTTCGGTAGTGTTAGACATGTAAGAGAAATGTTTAAATGGTTGGGAAAGGCCATGGGATGTAGAAATATTTTTTTCACATTTTACTTCCTTGTAAAAACAGGTAAATCAATAGGGATTTTCATACGTATAAGTACCCAGTGAACGGTACATTTAGCTTTATATATTGTTCCGGGTGGGAGTTGTATCGGTTTTTAGGTACTGTTAGACCTGTAAGATAAAAATTTAAATGGTTGGGAAAGGCCATGGGATGTAGAAATATTTTTTTCACATTTTACTTCCTTGTAAAAACAGGTAAATCAATAGGGCTTTTCGTACGGATAAGTACCCAGTGAACTGTTCGTTTAGCTTTATATATTGTTCCGGGTGGGCGTTGTATTGGTTTTTCAGAAGTGTTAGACCTGTAAGAGAAAAATTTAAATGGCTGGTAAAGGCCATGGGATGTAGAAATATTTTTTTCACATTTTACTTCCTTGTAAAAACAGGTAAATCAATAGGGATTTTCGTACGTATAAGTACCCAGTGAACGGTTCGTTTAGCTTTATATATTGTTCCGGGTGGGCGTTGTATTGGTTTTTCGGAAGTGTTAGACATGTAAGAGAAAAATTTAAATGGTTGGGAAAAGCCATGGGATGTAGAAATATTTTTTTCACATTTTACTTCCTTGTAAAAACAGGTAAATCAATAGGGATTTTCGTACGGATAAGTACCCAGTGAACGGTTCGTTTAGCTTTATACATTGTTCCGGGTGGCCGTTGTATTGGTTTTTCAGAAGTGTTAGACCTGTAAGAGAAAAGTTTAAATGGTTGGGAATGGCCATGGGATGTAGAAATATTTTTTTCACATTTTATTTCCTTGTAAAAACAGGTAAATCAATAGGGATTTTCGTACGTATAAGTACCCAGTGAACGGTTCGTTTAGCTTTATATATTGTTCCGGGTGGGGGTTGTATTGGTTTTTCGGAAGTGTTAGACCTGTAAGAGAAATATTTAAATGGCTGGGAAAGGCCATGGGATGTAGAAATATTTTTTTCACATTTTATTTCCTTGTAAAAACAGGTGAATCAATAGGGATTTTCGTACGGATAAGTACCCAGTGAACGGTTCGTTTAGCTTTATATATTTTTCCGGGTGGGCGTTGTATTGGTTTTTCGGACGTGTTAGACCTGTAAGAGAAAAATTTAAATGGTTGGGAAAGGCCATGGGATGTAGAAATATTTTTTTCACATTTTATTTCCTTGTAAAAACAGGTAAATCAATAGGGATTTTCGTACGTATAAGTACCCAGTGAACGGTTCGTTTAGATTTATATATTGTTCCGGGTGGGAGTTGTATTGGTTTTTCGGTAGTGTTAGACATGTAAGAGAAATGTTTAAATGGTTGGGAAAGGCCATGGGATGTAGAAATATTTTTTTCACATTTTACTTCCTTGTAAAAACAGGTAAATCAATAGGGATTTTCATACGTATAAGTACCCAGTGAACGGTACATTTAGCTTTATATATTGTTCCGGGTGGGAGTTGTATCGGTTTTTAGGTACTGTTAGACCTGTAAGATAAAAATTTAAATGGTTGGGAAAGGCCATGGGATGTAGAAATATTTTTTTCACATTTTACTTCCTTGTAAAAACAGGTAAATCAATAGGGCTTTTCGTACGGATAAGTACCCAGTGAACTGTTCGTTTAGCTTTATATATTGTTCCGGGTGGGCGTTGTATTGGTTTTTCAGAAGTGTTAGACCTGTAAGAGAAAAATTTAAATGGCTGGTAAAGGCCATGGGATGTAGAAATATTTTTTTCACATTTTACTTCCTTGTAAAAACAGGTAAATCAATAGGGATTTTCGTACGTATAAGTACCCAGTGAACGGTTCGTTTAGCTTTATATATTGTTCCGGGTGGGCGTTGTATTGGTTTTTCGGAAGTGTTAGACATGTAAGAGAAAAATTTAAATGGTTGGGAAAAGCCATGGGATGTAGAAATATTTTTTTCACATTTTACTTCCTTGTAAAAACAGGTAAATCAATAGGGATTTTCGTACGGATAAGTACCCAGTGAACGGTTCGTTTAGCTTTATACATTGTTCCGGGTGGCCGTTGTATTGGTTTTTCAGAAGTGTTAGACCTGTAAGAGAAAAGTTTAAATGGTTGGGAATGGCCATGGGATGTAGAAATATTTTTTTCACATTTTATTTCCTTGTAAAAACAGGTAAATCAATAGGGATTTTCGTACGTATAAGTACCCAGTGAACGGTTCGTTTAGCTTTATATATTGTTCCGGGTGGGGGTTGTATTGGTTTTTCGGAAGTGTTAGACCTGTAAGAGAAATATTTAAATGGCTGGGAAAGGCCATGGGATGTAGAAATATTTTTTTCACATTTTACTTCCTTGTAAAAACAGGTAAATGAATAGGGCTTTTCGTACGGATAAGTACCCAGTGAACGGTTCGTTTAGCTTTATATATTGTTCCGGGTGGGCGTTGTATTGGTTTTTCGGAAGTGTTAGACATGTAAGAGAAAAATTTAAATGGTTGGGAAAGGCCATGGGATGTAGAAATATTTTTTTCACATTTTATTTCCTTGTAAAAACAGGTAAATCAATAGGGCTTTTCGCACGGATAAGTACCCAGTGAACGGTTCGTTTAGCTTTATACATTGTTCCGGGTGGGCGTTGTATTGGTTTTTCGGAAGTGTTAGACATGTAAGAGAAAAATTTAAATGGTTGGGAAAGGCCATGGGATGTAGAAATATTTTTTTCACATTTTATTTCCTTGTAAAAACAGGTAAATCAATAGGGATTTTCGTACGGATAAGTACCCAGTGAACGGTTCGTTTAGCTTTATATATTGTTCCGCGTGGGCGTTGTATTGGTTTTTCAGAAGCGTTAGACCTGTAAGAGAAAAATTTAAATGGCTGGGAAAGGCCATGGGATGTAGAAATATTTTTTTCACATTTTACTTCCTTGTAAAAAAAGGTAAATCAATAGGGTTTTTCGTACGGATAAGTACCCAGTGAACGGTCCGTTTAGCTTTATATATTGTTCCGGGAGGGCGTTGTATCGGTTTTTCGGAAGTGTTAGACCTGTAAGAGAAAAATTTAAATGGTTGGGAAAGGCCATGGGATGTAGAAATATTTTTTTCACATTTTATTTCCTTGTAAAAACAGGTAAATCTATAGGGATTTTCGTATGGATTAGTACCCAGTAAACGGTTCGTTTAGCTGTATATATTTTTCCGGGTGGGTGTTGTATTGGTTTTTCGCAACTGTTAGACATGTAAGAGAAAAATTTAAATGGTTGGGAAAGGCCATGGAATGTAGAAATATTTTTTTCACATTTTACTTCCTTGTAAAAACAGGTGAATCAATAGGGCTTTTCGCACGGATAAGTACCCAGTGAACGGTTCGTTTAGCTTTATACATTGTTCCGGATGGGCGTTGTATTGGTTTTTCGGAAGTGTTAGACATGTAAGAGAAAAATTTAAATGGTTGGGAAAGGCCATGGGATGTAGAAATATTTTTTTCACATTTTATTTCCTTGTAAAAACAGGTAAATCAATAGGGATTTTCGTACGGATAAGTACCCAGTGAACGGTTCGTTTAGCTTTATATATTGTTCCGGGTGGGCGTTGTATTGGTTTTTCGGAAGTGTTAGACGTGTAAGATAAAAATTTAAATGGTTGGGAAAGGCAATGGGATGTAGAAATATTTTTTTCACATTTTATTTCCTTGTAAAAACAGGAAAATCAATAGGGATTTTTGTAGGGATAAGTGCCCAGTGAACGGTTCGTTTAGCTTTATATATTGTTCCGGGTGGCCGTTGTATTGGTTTTTCGGAAGTGTTAGACCTGTAAGAGAAAAATTTAAATGGCTGGGAAAGGCCATGGGATGTAGTAATATTTTTTTCACATTTTACTTCCTTGTAAAAACAGGTAAATCAATTGGGCTTTTTGTACGGATAAGTACCCAGTGAACGGTTCGTTTAGCTTTATATATCGTTCCAGGAGGGCGTTGTATCGGTTTTTCGGAAGTGTTAGACCTGTAAGAGAAAAGTTTAAATGGTTGGGAATGGCCATGGGATGTAGAAATATTTTTTTCACATTTTATTTCCTTGTAAAAACAGGTAAATCAATAGGGATTTTCGTACGGATAAGTACCCAGTGAACGGTTCGTTTAGCTTTATATATTGTTCCGGGAGGGAGTTGTATTGGATTTCGGTAGTGTTAGACCTGTAAGATAAATATTTAAATGGTTGGGAAAGGCCATGGGATGTAGAAATATTTTTTTCACATTTTATTTCCTTATGAATACAGGTAAATCAATAGGGATTTTCGTACGGATAAGTACCCAGTGAACGGTTCGTTTAGCTTTATATATTGTTCCGCGTGGGCGTTGTATTGGTTTTTCGGAAGCGTTAGACCTGTAAGAGAAATGTTTAAATGGTTGGGAAAGGCCATGGGATGTAGAAATATTTTTTTCACATTTTACTTCCTTGTAAAAACACGTAAATCAATAGGGATTTTCATACGTATAAGTACCCAGTGAACGGTTCATTTAGCTTTATATATTGTTCCGGGTGGGAGTTGTATCGGTTTTTCGGTACTGTTAGACCTGTAAGATAAAAATTTAAATGGTTGGGAAAGGCCATGGGATGTAGAAACATTTTTTTCACATTTTACTTCCTTGTAAAAACAGGTAAATCAATAGGGATTTTCGTACGGATAAGTACCCAGTGAACGGTTCGTTTAGCTTTATACATTGTTCCGGGTGGCCGTTGTATTGGTTTTTCAGAAGTGTTAGACCTGTAAGAGAAAAGTTTAAATGGTTGGGAATGGCCATGGGATGTAGAAATATTTTTTTCACATTTTATTTCCTTGTAAAAACAGGTAAATCAATAGGGATTTTGGTACGTATAAGTACCCAGTGAACGGTTCGTTTAGCTTTATATATTGTTCCGGGTGGGCGTTGTATTGGTTTTTCGGAAGTGTTAGACATGTAAGAGAAAAATTTAAATAGTTGGGAAAGGCCATGGGATGTAGAAATATTTTTTCACATTTTACTTCCTTGTAAAAACAGGTAAATCAATAGGGATTTTCGTACGGATAAGTACCCAGTGAACGGTTCGTTTAGCTTTAAACATTGTTCCGGGTAGCCGTTGTATTGGTTTTTCAGAAGTGTTAGACCTGTAAGAGAAAAATTTAAATGGTTGGGAATGGCCATGGGATGTAGAAATATTTTTTTCACATTTTATTTCCTTGTAAAAACAGGTAAATCAATAGGGATTTTCGTACGGATAAGTACCCAGTGAACGGTTCGTTTACCTTTATATATTGTTCCGGGTGGGAGTTGTATTGGTTTTTCGGTAGTGTTAGACCTGTAAGATAAATATTTAAATGGTTGGGAAAGGCCATGGGATGTAGAAATATTTTTTTCACATTTTATTTCCTTGTAAATACAGGTAAATCAATAGGGATTTTCGTATGGATAAGTACCCAATGAACGGTTCGTTTAGCTTTATATATTGTTCCCCGTGGGTGTTGTATTGGTTTTTCGGAAGTGTTAGACCTGTAAGAGAAATGTTTAAATGGTTGGGAAAGGCCATGGGATGTAGAAATATTTTTGTCACATTTTACTTCCTTGTAAAAACAGGTAAATCAATAGGGATTTTCGTACGGATAAGTACCCAGTGAACGGTTCGTTTAGCTTTATACATTGTTCCGGGTGGCCGTTGTATTGGTTTTTCGGAAGTGTTAGACCTGTAAGAGAAAAGTTTAAATGGTTGGGAATGGCCATGGGATGTAGAAATATTTTTTTCACATTTTATTTCTTTGTAAAAACAGGTAAATCAATAGGGATTTTCGTACGGATAAGTACCCAGTGAACGGTTCGTTTACCTTTATATATTGTTCCGGGTGGGCGTTGTATTGGTTTTTCGGAAGTGTTAGACCTCTAAGAGAAATGTTTAAATGGTTGGGAAAGGCCATGGGATGTAGAAATATTTTTTTCACATTTTACTTCCTTGTAAAAACAGGTAAATCAATAGGGATTTTCATACGTATAAGTACCCAGTGAACGGTTCATTTAGCTTTATATATTGTTCCGGGTGGGAGTTGTATCGGTTTTTCGGTACTGTTAGACCTGTAAGATAAAAATTTAAATGGTTGGGAAAGGCCATGGGATGTAGAAATATTTTTTTCACATTTTACTTCCTTATAAAAACAGGTAAATCAATAGGGCTTTTTGTACGGATAAGTACCCAGTGAACTGTTCGTTTAGCTTTATATATTGTTCCGGGTGGGCGTTGTATTGGTTTTTCGGAAGTGTTAGACCTGTAAGAGAAAAATTTAAATGGTTGGGAATGGCCATGGGATGTAGAAATATTTTTTTCACATTTTATTTCCTTGTAAAAACAGGTAAATCAATAGGGATTTTGGTACGTATAAGTACCCAGTGAACGGTTCGTTTAGCTTTATATATTGTTCCGGGTGGGCGTTGTATTGGTTTTTCGGAAGTGTTAGACATGTAAGAGAAATGTTTAAATGGTTGGGAAAGGCCATGGGATGTAGAAATATTTTTTTCACATTTTACTTCCTTGTAAAAACAGGTAAATCAATAGGGATTTTCATACGTATAAGTACCCAGTGAACGGTTCATTTAGCTTTATATATTGTTCCGGGTGGGAGTTGTATCGGTTTTTCGGTACTGTTAGACCTGTAAGATAAAAATTTAAATGGTTGGGAAAGGCCATGGGATGTAGAAATATTTTTTTCACATTTTACTTCCTTATAAAAACAGGTAAATCAATAGGGCTTTTTGTACGGATAAGTACCCAGTGAACTGTTCGTTTAGCTTTATATATTGTTCCGGGTGGGCGTTGTATTGGTTTTTCGGAAGTGTTAGACCTGTAAGAGAAAAATTTAAATGGTTGGGAATGGCCATGGGATGTAGAAATATTTTTTTCACATTTTATTTCCTTGTAAAAACAGGTAAATCAATAGGGATTTTGGTACGTATAAGTACCCAGTGAACGGTTCGTTTAGCTTTATATATTGTTCCGGGTGGGCGTTGTATTGGTTTTTCGGAAGTGTTAGACATGTAAGAGAAAAATTTAAATAGTTGGGAAAGGCCATGGGATGTAGAAATATTTTTTCACATTTTACTTCCTTGTAAAAACAGGTAAATCAATAGGGATTTTCGTACGGATAAGTACCCAGTGAACGGTTCGTTTAGCTTTATACATTGTTCCGGGTGGCCGTTGTATTGGTTTTTCAGAAGTGTTAGACCTGTAAGAAAAAAATTTAAATGGTTGGGAATGGCCATGGGATGTAGAAATATTTTTTCACATTTTATTTCCTTGTAAAAACAGGTAAATCAATAGGGATTTTCGTACGGATAAGTACCCAGTGAACGGTTCGTTTACCTTTATATATTGTTCCGGGTGGGAGTTGTATTGGTTTTTCGGTAGTGTTAGACCTGTAAGATAAATATTTAAATGGTTGGGAAAGGCCATGGGATGTAGAAATATTTTTTTCACATTTTATTTCCTTGTAAATACAGGTAAATCAATAGGGATTTTCGTATGGATAAGTACCCAGTGAACGGTTCGTTTAGCTTTATATATTGTTCCGCGTGGGTGTTGTATTGGTTTTTCGGAAGTGTTAGACCTGTAAGAGAAATGTTTAAATGGTTGGGAAAGGCCATGGGATGTAGAAATATTTTTGTCACATTTTACTTCCTTGTAAAAACAGGTAAATCAATAGGGATTTTCGTACGGATAAGTACCCAGTGAACGGTTCGTTTAGCTTTATACATTGTTCCGGGTGGCCGTTGTATTGGTTTTTCAGAAGTGTTAGACCTGTAAGAGAAAAATTTAAATGGTTGGGAATGGCCATGGGATGTAGAAATATTTTTTTCACATTTTATTTCCTTGTAAAAACAGGTAAATCAATAGGGATTTTCGTACGGATAAGTACCCAGTGAACGGTTCGTTTACCTTTATATATTGTTCCGGGTGGGCGTTGTATTGGTTTTTCGGAAGTGTTAGACCTGTAAGAGAAATGTTTAAATGGTTGGGAAAGGCCATGGGATGTAGAAATATTTTTTTCACATTTTACTTCCTTGTAAAAACAGGTAAATCAATAGGGATTTTCATACGTATAAGTACCCAGTGAACGGTTCATTTAGCTTTATATATTGTTCCGGGTGGGAGTTGTATCGGTTTTTCGGTACTGTTAGACCTGTAAGATAAAAATTTAAATGGTTGGGAAAGGCCATGGGATGTAGAAATATTTTTTTCACATTTTACTTCCTTATAAAAACAGGTAAATCAATAGGGCTTTTTGTACGGATAAGTACCCAGTGAACTGTTCGTTTAGCTTTATATATTGTTCCGGGTGGGCGTTGTATTGGTTTTTCGGAAGTGTTAGACCTGTAAGAGAAAAATTTAAATGGTTGGGAATGGCCATGGGATGTAGAAATATTTTTTTCACATTTTATTTCCTTGTAAAAACAGGTAAATCAATAGGGATTTTGGTACGTATAAGTACCCAGTGAACGGTTCGTTTAGCTTTATATATTGTTCCGGGTGGGCGTTGTATTGGTTTTTCGGAAGTGTTAGACCTGTAAGAGAAATGTTTAAATGGTTGGGAAAGGCCATGGGATGTAGAAATATTTTTTTCACATTTTACTTCCTTGTAAAAACAGGTAAATCAATAGGGATTTTCATACGTATAAGTACCCAGTGAACGGTTCATTTAGCTTTATATATTGTTCCGGGTGGGAGTTGTATCGGTTTTTCGGTACTGTTAGACCTGTAAGATAAAAATTTAAATGGTTGGGAAAGGCCATGGGATGTAGAAATATTTTTTTCACATTTTACTTCCTTATAAAAACAGGTAAATCAATAGGGCTTTTTGTACGGATAAGTACCCAGTGAACTGTTCGTTTAGCTTTATATATTGTTCCGGGTGGGCGTTGTATTGGTTTTTCGGAAGTGTTAGACCTGTAAGAGAAAAATTTAAATGGTTGGGAATGGCCATGGGATGTAGAAATATTTTTTTCACATTTTATTTCCTTGTAAAAACAGGTAAATCAATAGGGATTTTGGTACGTATAAGTACCCAGTGAACGGTTCGTTTAGCTTTATATATTGTTCCGGGTGGGCGTTGTATTGGTTTTTCGGAAGTGTTAGACATGTAAGAGAAAAATTTAAATAGTTGGGAAAGGCCATGGGATGTAGAAATATTTTTTCACATTTTACTTCCTTGTAAAAACAGGTAAATCAATAGGGATTTTCGTACGGATAAGTACCCAGTGAACGGTTCGTTTAGCTTTATACATTGTTCCGGGTGGCCGTTGTATTGGTTTTTCAGAAGTGTTAGACCTGTAAGAAAAAAATTTAAATGGTTGGGAATGGCCATGGGATGTAGAAATATTTTTTTCACATTTTATTTCCTTGTAAAAACAGGTAAATCAATAGGGATTTTCGTACGGATAAGTACCCAGTGAACGGTTCGTTTACCTTTATATATTGTTCCGGGTGGGAGTTGTATTGGTTTTTCGGTAGTGTTAGACCTGTAAGATAAATATTTAAATGGTTGGGAAAGGCCATGGGATGTAGAAATATTTTTTTCACATTTTATTTCCTTGTAAATACAGGTAAATCAATAGGGATTTTCGTATGGATAAGTACCCAGTGAACGGTTCGTTTAGCTTTATATATTGTTCCGCGTGGGTGTTGTATTGGTTTTTCGGAAGTGTTAGACCTGTAAGAGAAATGTTTAAATGGTTGGGAAAGGCCATGGGATGTAGAAATATTTTTGTCACATTTTACTTCCTTGTAAAAACAGGTAAATCAATAGGGATTTTCGTACGGATAAGTACCCAGTGAACGGTTCGTTTAGCTTTATACATTGTTCCGGGTGGCCGTTGTATTGGTTTTTCAGAAGTGTTAGACCTGTAAGAGAAAAATTTAAATGGTTGGGAATGGCCATGGGATGTAGAAATATTTTTTTCACATTTTATTTCCTTGTAAAAACAGGTAAATCAATAGGGATTTTCGTACGGATAAGTACCCAGTGAACGGTTCGTTTACCTTTATATATTGTTCCGGGTGGGAGTTGTATTGGTTTTTCGGTAGTGTTAGACCTGTAAGATAAATATTTAAATGGTTGGGAAAGGCCATGGGATGTAGAAATATTTTTTTCACATTTTATTTCCTTGTAAATACAGGTAAATCAATACGGATTTTCGTACGGATAAGTACCCAGTGAACGGTTCGTTTACCTTTATATATTGTTCCGGGTGGGAGTTGTATTGGTTTTTCGGTAGTGTTAGACCTGTAAGATAAATATTTAAATGGTTGGGAAAGGCCATGGGATGTAGAAATATTTTTTTCACATTTTATTTCCTTGTAAATACAGGTAAATCAATAGGGATTTTCGTATGGATAAGTACCCAGTGAACGGTTCGTTTAGCTTTATATATTGTTCCGCGTGGGTGTTGTATTGGTTTTTCGGAAGTGTTAGACCTGTAAGAGAAATGTTTAAATGGTTGGGAAAGGCCATGGGATGTAGAAATATTTTTGTCACATTTTACTTCCTTGTAAAAACAGGTAAATCAATAGGGATTTTCGTACGGATAAGTACCCAGTGAACGGTTCGTTTAGCTTTATACATTGTTCCGGGTGGCCGTTGTATTGGTTTTTTGGAAGTGTTAGACCTGTAAGAGAAAAGTTTAAATGGTTGGGAATGGCCATGGGATGTAGAAATATTTTTTTCACATTTTATTTCCTTGTAAAAACAGGTAAATCAATAGGGATTTTCGTACGGATAAGTACCCAGTGAACGGTTCGTTTACCTTTATATATTGTTCCGGGTGGGCGTTGTATTGGTTTTTCGGAAGTGTTAGACATGTAAGAGAAAAATTTAAATAGTTGGGAAAGGCCATGGGATGTAGAAATATTTTTTCACATTTTACTTCCTTGTAAAAACAGGTAAATCAATAGGGATTTTCGTACGGATAAGTACCCAGTGAACGGTTCGTTTAGCTTTATACATTGTTCCGGGTGGCCGTTGTATTGGTTTTTCAGAAGTGTTAGACCTGTAAGAAAAAAATTTAAATGGTTGGGAATGGCCATGGGATGTAGAAATATTTTTTTCACATTTTATTTCCTTGTAAAAACAGGTAAATCAATAGGGATTTTCGTACGGATAAGTACCCAGTGAACGGTTCGTTTACCTTTATATATTGTTCCGGGTGGGAGTTGTATTGGTTTTTCGGTAGTGTTAGACCTGTAAGATAAATATTTAAATGGTTGGGAAAGGCCATGGGATGTAGAAATATTTTTTTCACATTTTATTTCCTTGTAAATACAGGTAAATCAATAGGGATTTTCGTATGGATAAGTACCCAGTGAACGGTTCGTTTAGCTTTATATATTGTTCCGCGTGGGTGTTGTATTGGTTTTTCGGAAGTGTTAGACCTGTAAGAGAAATGTTTAAATGGTTGGGAAAGGCCATGGGATGTAGAAATATTTTTGTCACATTTTACTTCCTTGTAAAAACAGGTAAATCAATAGGGATTTTCGTACGGATAAGTACCCAGTGAACGGTTCGTTTAGCTTTATACATTGTTCCGGGTGGCCGTTGTATTGGTTTTTCAGAAGTGTTAGACCTGTAAGAGAAAAATTTAAATGGTTGGGAATGGCCATGGGATGTAGAAATATTTTTTTCACATTTTATTTCCTTGTAAAAACAGGTAAATCAATAGGGATTTTCGTACGGATAAGTACCCAGTGAACGGTTCGTTTACCTTTATATATTGTTCCGGGTGGGAGTTGTATTGGTTTTTCGGTAGTGTTAGACCTGTAAGATAAATATTTAAATGGTTGGGAAAGGCCATGGGATGTAGAAATATTTTTTTCACATTTTATTTCCTTGTAAATACAGGTAAATCAATACGGATTTTCGTACGGATAAATACCCAGTGAACGGTTCGTTTACCTTTATATATTGTTCCGGGTGGGAGTTGTATTGGTTTTTCGGTAGTGTTAGACCTGTAAGATAAATATTTAAATGGTTGGGAAAGGCCATGGGATGTAGAAATATTTTTTTCACATTTTATTTCCTTGTAAATACAGGTAAATCAATAGGGATTTTCGTATGGATAAGTACCCAGTGAACGGTTCGTTTAGCTTTATATATTGTTCCGCGTGGGTGTTGTATTGGTTTTTCGGAAGTGTTAGACCTGTAAGAGAAATGTTTAAATGGTTGGGAAAGGCCATGGGATGTAGAAATATTTTTGTCACATTTTACTTCCTTGTAAAAACAGGTAAATCAATAGGGATTTTCGTACGGATAAGTACCCAGTGAACGGTTCGTTTAGCTTTATACATTGTTCCGGGTGGCCGTTGTATTGGTTTTTCGGAAGTGTTAGACCTGTAAGAGAAAAGTTTAAATGGTTGGGAATGGCCATGGGATGTAGAAATATTTTTTTCACATTTTATTTCCTTGTAAAAACAGGTAAATCAATAGGGATTTTCGTACGGATAAGTACCCAGTGAACGGTTCGTTTACCTTTATATATTGTTCCGGGTGGGCGTTGTATTGGTTTTTCGGAAGTGTTAGACCTGTAAGAGAAATGTTTAAATGGTTGGGAAAGGCCATGGGATGTAGAAATATTTTTTTCACATTTTACTTCCTTGTAAAAACAGGTAAATCAATAGGGATTTTCATACGTATAAGTACCCAGTGAACGGTTCATTTAGCTTTATATATTGTTCCGGGTGGGAGTTGTATCGGTTTTTCGGTACTGTTAGACCTGTAAGATAAAAATTTAAATGGTTGGGAAAGGCCATGGGATGTAGAAATATTTTTTTCACATTTTACTTCCTTGTAAAAACAGGTAAATCAATAGGGCTTTTTGTACGGATAAGTACCCAGTGAACTGTTCGTTTAGCTTTATATATTGTTCCGGGTGGGCGTTGTATTGGTTTTTCGGAAGTGTTAGACCTGTAAGAGAAAAATTTAAATGGTTGGGAAAGGCCATGGGATGTAGAAACATTTTTTTCACATTTTACTTCCTTGTAAAAACAGGTAAATCAATAGGGATTTTCGTACGGATAAGTACCCAGTGAACGGTTCGTTTAGCTTTATACATTGTTCCGGGTGGCCGTTGTATTGGTTTTTCAGAAGTGTTAGACCTGTAAGAGAAAAGTTTAAATGGTTGGGAATGGCCATGGGATGTAGAAATATTTTTTTCACATTTTATTTCCTTGTAAAAACAGGTAAATCAATAGGGATTTTCGTACGGATAAGTACCCAGTGAACGGTTCGTTTAGCTTTATACATTGTTCCGGGTGGCCGTTGTATTGGTTTTTCAGAAGTGTTAGACCTGTAAGAGAAAAATTTAAATGGTTGGGAATGGCCATGGGATGTAGAAATATTTTTTTCACATTTTATTTCCTTGTAAAAACAGGTAAATCAATAGGGATTTTCGTACGGATAAGTACCCAGTGAACGGTTCGTTTACCTTTATATATTGTTCCGGGTGGGAGTTGTATTGGTTTTTCGGTAGTGTTAGACCTGTAAGATAAATATTTAAATGGTTGGGAAAGGCCATGGGATGTAGAAATATTTTTTTCACATTTTATTTCCTTGTAAATACAGGTAAATCAATACGGATTTTCGTATGGATAAGTACCCAGTGAACGGTTCGTTTAGCTTTATATATTGTTCCGCGTGGGTGTTGTATTGGTTTTTCGGAAGTGTTAGACCTGTAAGAGAAATGTTTAAATGGTTGGGAAAGGCCATGGGATGTAGAAATATTTTTGTCACATTTTACTTCCTTGTAAAAACAGGTAAATCAATAGGGATTTTCGTACGGATAAGTACCCAGTGAACGGTTCGTTTAGCTTTATACATTGTTCCGGGTGGCCGTTGTATTGGTTTTTCGGAAGTGTTAGACCTGTAAGAGAAAAGTTTAAATGGCTGGGAATGGCCATGGGATGTAGAAATATTTTTTTCACATTTTATTTCCTTGTAAAAACAGGTAAATCAATAGGGATTTTCGTACGGATAAGTACCCAGTGAACGGTTCGTTTACCTTTATATATTGTTCCGGGTGGGCGTTGTATTGGTTTTTCGGAAGTGTTAGACCTGTAAGAGAAATGTTTAAATGGTTGGGAAAGGCCATGGGATGTAGAAATATTTTTTTCACATTTTACTTCCTTGTAAAAACAGGTAAATCAATAGGGATTTTCATACGTATAAGTACCCAGTGAACGGTTCATTTAGCTTTATATATTGTTCCGGGTGGGTGTTGTATCGGTTTTTCGGTACTGTTAGACCTGTAAGATAAAAATTTAAATGGTTGGGAAAGGCCATGGGATGTAGAAATATTTTTTTCACATTTTACTTCCTTGTAAAAACAGGTAAATCAATAGGGCTTTTCGTACGGATAAGTACCCAGTGAACTGTTCGTTTAGCTTTATATATTGTTCCGGGTGGGCGTTGTATTGGTTTTTCGGAAGTGTTAGACCTGTAAGAGAAAAATTTAAATGGCTGGGAAAGGCCATGGGATGTAGAAATATTTTTTTCACATTTTACTTCCTTGTAAAAACAGGTAAATCAATAGGGATTTTCATACGTATAAGTACCCAGTGAACGGTTCATTTAGCTTTATATATTGTTCCGGGTGGGAGTTGTATCGGTTTTTTTGTAGTGTTAGACCTGTAAGAGAAAAATTTAAATGGTTGGGAAAGGCTATGGGTTGTAGAAATATTTTTTTCACATTTTATTTCCTTGTAAAAACAGGTAAATCAATAGGTATTTTCGTACGTATAAGTACCCAGTGAACGGTTCGTTTAGCTTTATACATTGTTCCGGGTGGCCGTTGTATTGGTTTTTCAGAAGTGTTAGACCTGTAAGAGAAAAATTTAAATGGTTGGGAATGGCCATGGGATGTAGAAATATTTTTTTCACATTTTATTTCCTTGTAAAAACAGGTAAATCAATAGGGATTTTCGTACGGATAAGTACCCAGTGAACGGTTCGTTTAGCTTTATATATTGTTCCGGGTGGGCGTTGTATTGGTTTTTCGGTAGTGTTAGACCGGTAAGATAAATATTTAAATGGTTGGGAAAGGCCATGGGATGTAGAAATATTTTTTTCACATTTTATTTCCTTGTAAATACAGGTAAATCAATAGGGATTTTCGTATGGATAAGTACCCAGTGAACGGTTCGTTTAGCTTTATATATTGTTCCGCGTGGGTGTTGTATTGGTTTTTCGGAAGTGTTAGACCTGTAAGAGAAATGTTTAAATGGTTGGGAAAGGCCATGGGATGTAGAAATATTTTTGTCACATTTTACTTCCTTGTAAAAACAGGTAAATCAATAGGGATTTTCGTACGGATAAGTACCCAGTGAACGGTTCGTTTAGCTTTATACATTGTTCCGGGTGGCCGTTGTATTGGTTTTTCGGAAGTGTTAGACCTGTAAGAGAAAAGTTTAAATGGTTGGGAATGGCCATGGGATGTAGAAATATTTTTTTCACATTTTATTTCCTTGTAAAAACAGGTAAATCAATAGGGATTTTCGTACGGATAAGTACCCAGTGAACGGTTCGTTTACCTTTATATATTGTTCCGGGTGGGCGTTGTATTGGTTTTTCAGAAGTGTTAGACCTGTAAGAGAAATGTTTAAATGGTTGGGAAAGGCCATGGGATGTAGAAATATTTTTTTCACATTTTACTTCCTTGTAAAAACAGGTAAATCAATAGGGATTTTCATACGTATAAGTACCCAGTGAATGGTTCATTTAGCTTTATATATTGTTCCGGGTGGGAGTTGTATTGGTTTTTCGGAAGTGTTAGACCTGTAAGAGAAATGTTTAAATGGTTGGGAAAGGCCATGGGATGTAGAAATATTTTTGTCACATTTTACTTCCTTGTAAAAACAGGTAAATCAATAGGGATTTTCGTACGGATAAGTACCCAGTGAACGGTTCATTTAGCTTTATATATTGTTCCGGGTGGGAGTTGTATCGGTTTTTCGGTACTGTTAGACCTGTAAGATAAAAATTTAAATGGTTGGGAAAGGCCATGGGATGTAGAAATATTTTTTTCACATTTTACTTCCTTGTAAAAACAGGTAAATCAATAGGGCTTTTTGTACGGATAAGTACCCAGTGAACTGTTCGTTTAGCTTTATATATTGTTCCGGGTGGGCGTTGTATTGGTTTTTCGGAAGTGTTAGACCTGTAAGAGAAAAATTTAAATGGTTGGGAAAGGCCATGGGATGTAGAAACATTTTTTTCACATTTTACTTCCTTGTAAAAACAGGTAAATCAATAGGGATTTTCGTACGGATAAGTACCCAGTGAACGGTTCGTTTAGCTTTATACATTGTTCCGGGTGGCCGTTGTATTGGTTTTTCAGAAGTGTTAGACCTGTAAGAGAAAAGTTTAAATGGTTGGGAATGGCCATGGGATGTAGAAATATTTTTTTCACATTTTATTTCCTTGTAAAAACAGGTAAATCAATAGGGATTTTCGTACGGATAAGTACCCAGTGAACGGTTCGTTTAGCTTTATACATTGTTCCGGGTGGCCGTTGTATTGGTTTTTCAGAAGTGTTAGACCTGTAAGAGAAAAATTTAAATGGTTGGGAATGGCCATGGGATGTAGAAATATTTTTTTCACATTTTATTTCCTTGTAAAAACAGGTAAATCAATAGGGATTTTCGTACGGATAAGTACCCAGTGAACGGTTCGTTTACCTTTATATATTGTTCCGGGTGGGAGTTGTATTGGTTTTTCGGTAGTGTTAGACCTGTAAGATAAATATTTAAATGGTTGGGAAAGGCCATGGGATGTAGAAATATTTTTTTCACATTTTATTTCCTTGTAAATACAGGTAAATCAATACGGATTTTCGTATGGATAAGTACCCAGTGAACGGTTCGTTTAGCTTTATATATTGTTCCGCGTGGGTGTTGTATTGGTTTTTCGGAAGTGTTAGACCTGTAAGAGAAATGTTTAAATGGTTGGGAAAGGCCATGGGATGTAGAAATATTTTTGTCACATTTTACTTCCTTGTAAAAACAGGTAAATCAATAGGGATTTTCGTACGGATAAGTACCCAGTGAACGGTTCGTTTAGCTTTATACATTGTTCCGGGTGGCCGTTGTATTGGTTTTTCGGAAGTGTTAGACCTGTAAGAGAAAAGTTTAAATGGCTGGGAATGGCCATGGGATGTAGAAATATTTTTTTCACATTTTATTTCCTTGTAAAAACAGGTAAATCAATAGGGATTTTCGTACGGATAAGTACCCAGTGAACGGTTCGTTTACCTTTATATATTGTTCCGGGTGGGCGTTGTATTGGTTTTTCGGAAGTGTTAGACCTGTAAGAGAAATGTTTAAATGGTTGGGAAAGGCCATGGGATGTAGAAATATTTTTTTCACATTTTACTTCCTTGTAAAAACAGGTAAATCAATAGGGATTTTCATACGTATAAGTACCCAGTGAACGGTTCATTTAGCTTTATATATTGTTCCGGGTGGGTGTTGTATCGGTTTTTCGGTACTGTTAGACCTGTAAGATAAAAATTTAAATGGTTGGGAAAGGCCATGGGATGTAGAAATATTTTTTTCACATTTTACTTCCTTGTAAAAACAGGTAAATCAATAGGGCTTTTCGTACGGATAAGTACCCAGTGAACTGTTCGTTTAGCTTTATATATTGTTCCGGGTGGGCGTTGTATTGGTTTTTCGGAAGTGTTAGACCTGTAAGAGAAAAATTTAAATGGCTGGGAAAGGCCATGGGATGTAGAAATATTTTTTTCACATTTTACTTCCTTGTAAAAACAGGTAAATCAATAGGGATTTTCATACGTATAAGTACCCAGTGAACGGTTCATTTAGCTTTATATATTGTTCCGGGTGGGAGTTGTATCGGTTTTTTTGTAGTGTTAGACCTGTAAGAGAAAAATTTAAATGGTTGGGAAAGGCTATGGGTTGTAGAAATATTTTTTTCACATTTTATTTCCTTGTAAAAACAGGTAAATCAATAGGTATTTTCGTACGTATAAGTACCCAGTGAACGGTTCGTTTAGCTTTATACATTGTTCCGGGTGGCCGTTGTATTGGTTTTTCAGAAGTGTTAGACCTGTAAGAGAAAAATTTAAATGGTTGGGAATGGCCATGGGATGTAGAAATATTTTTTTCACATTTTATTTCCTTGTAAAAACAGGTAAATCAATAGGGATTTTCGTACGGATAAGTACCCAGTGAACGGTTCGTTTAGCTTTATATATTGTTCCGGGTGGGCGTTGTATTGGTTTTTCGGTAGTGTTAGACCGGTAAGATAAATATTTAAATGGTTGGGAAAGGCCATGGGATGTAGAAATATTTTTTTCACATTTTATTTCCTTGTAAATACAGGTAAATCAATAGGGATTTTCGTATGGATAAGTACCCAGTGAACGGTTCGTTTAGCTTTATATATTGTTCCGCGTGGGTGTTGTATTGGTTTTTCGGAAGTGTTAGACCTGTAAGAGAAATGTTTAAATGGTTGGGAAAGGCCATGGGATGTAGAAATATTTTTGTCACATTTTACTTCCTTGTAAAAACAGGTAAATCAATAGGGATTTTCGTACGGATAAGTACCCAGTGAACGGTTCGTTTAGCTTTATACATTGTTCCGGGTGGCCGTTGTATTGGTTTTTCGGAAGTGTTAGACCTGTAAGAGAAAAGTTTAAATGGTTGGGAATGGCCATGGGATGTAGAAATATTTTTTTCACATTTTATTTCCTTGTAAAAACAGGTAAATCAATAGGGATTTTCGTACGGATAAGTACCCAGTGAACGGTTCGTTTACCTTTATATATTGTTCCGGGTGGGCGTTGTATTGGTTTTTCAGAAGTGTTAGACCTGTAAGAGAAATGTTTAAATGGTTGGGAAAGGCCATGGGATGTAGAAATATTTTTTTCACATTTTACTTCCTTGTAAAAACAGGTAAATCAATAGGGATTTTCATACGTATAAGTACCCAGTGAATGGTTCATTTAGCTTTATATATTGTTCCGGGTGGGAGTTGTATTGGTTTTTCGGAAGTGTTAGACCTGTAAGAGAAATGTTTAAATGGTTGGGAAAGGCCATGGGATGTAGAAATATTTTTGTCACATTTTACTTCCTTGTAAAAACAGGTAAATCAATAGGGATTTTCGTACGGATAAGTACCCAGTGAACGGTTCGTTTAGCTTTATACATTGTTCCGGGTGGCCGTTGTATTGGTTTTTCGGAAGTGTTAGACCTGTAAGAGAAAAGTTTAAATGGCTGGGAATGGCCATGGGATGTAGAAATATTTTTTTCACATTTTATTTCCTTGTAAAAACAGGTAAATCAATAGGGATTTTCGTACGGATAAGTACCCAGTGAACGGTTCGTTTACCTTTATATATTGTTCCGGGTGGGCGTTGTATTGGTTTTTCGGAAGTGTTAGACCTGTAAGAGAAATGTTTAAATGGTTGGGAAAGGCCATGGGATGTAGAAATATTTTTTTCACATTTTACTTCCTTGTAAAAACAGGTAAATCAATAGGGATTTTCATACGTATAAGTACCCAGTGAACGGTTCATTTAGCTTTATATATTGTTCCGGGTGGGAGTTGTATCGGTTTTTCGGTACTGTTAGACCTGTAAGATAAAAATTTAAATGGTTGGGAAAGGCCATGGGATGTAGAAATATTTTTTTCACATTTTACTTCCTTGTAAAAACAGGTAAATCAATAGGGCTTTTCGTACGGATAAGTACCCAGTGAACTGTTCGTTTAGCTTTATATATTGTTCCGGGTGGGCGTTGTATTGGTTTTTCGGAAGTGTTAGACCTGTAAGAGAAAAATTTAAATGGCTGGGAAAGGCCATGGGATGTAGAAATATTTTTTTCACATTTTACTTCCTTGTAAAAACAGGTAAATCAATAGGGATTTTCATACGTATAAGTACCCAGTGAACGGTTCATTTAGCTTTATATATTGTTCCGGGTGGGAGTTGTATCGGTTTTTTTGTAGTGTTAGACCTGTAAGAGAAAAATATAAATGGTTGGGAAAGGCTATGGGTTGTAGAAATATTTTTTTCACATTTTATTTCCTTGTAAAAACAGGTAAATCAATAGGTATTTTCGTACGTATAAGTACCCAGTGAACGGTTCGTTTAGCTTTATACATTGTTCCGGGTGGCCGTTGTATTGGTTTTTCAGAAGTGTTAGACCTGTAAGAGAAAAATTTAAATGGTTGGGAATGGCCATGGGATGTAGAAATATTTTTTTCACATTTTATTTCCTTGTAAAAACAGGTAAATCAATAGGGATTTTCGTACGGATAAGTACCCAGTGAACGGTTCGTTTAGCTTTATATATTGTTCCGGGTGGGCGTTGTATTGGTTTTTCGGTAGTGTTAGACCGGTAAGATAAATATTTAAATGGTTGGGAAAGGCCATGAGATGTAGAAATATTTTTTTCACATTTTATTTCCTTGTAAATACAGGTAAATCAATAGGGATTTTCGTATGGATAAGTACCCAGTGAACGGTTCGTTTAGCTTTATATATTGTTCCGCGTGGGTGTTGTATTGGTTTTTCGGAAGTGTTAGACCTGTAAGAGAAATGTTTAAATGGTTGGGAAAGGCCATGGGATGTAGAAATATTTTTGTCACATTTTACTTCCTTGTAAAAACAGGTAAATCAATAGGGATTTTCGTACGGATAAGTACCCAGTGAACGGTTCGTTTAGCTTTATACATTGTTCCGGGTGGCCGTTGTATTGGTTTTTCGGAAGTGTTAGACCTGTAAGAGAAAAGTTTAAATGGTTGGGAATGGCCATGGGATGTAGAAATATTTTTTTCACATTTTATTTCCTTGTAAAAACAGGTAAATCAATAGGGATTTTCGTACGGATAAGTACCCAGTGAACGGTTCATTTAGCTTTATATATTGTTCCGGGTGGGAGTTGTATCGGTTTTTTTGTAGTGTTAGACCTGTAAGAGAAAAATTTAAATGGTTGGGAAAGGCTATGGGTTGTAGAAATATTTTTTTCACATTTTATTTCCTTGTAAAAACAGGTAAATCAATAGGTATTTTCGTACGTATAAGTACCCAGTGAACGGTTCGTTTAGCTTTATACATTGTTCCGGGTGGCCGTTGTATTGGTTTTTCAGAAGTGTTAGACCTGTAAGAGAAAAATTTAAATGGTTGGGAATGGCCATGGGATGTAGAAATATTTTTTTCACATTTTATTTCCTTGTAAAAACAGGTAAATCAATAGGGATTTTCGTACGGATAAGTACCCAGTGAACGGTTCGTTTAGCTTTATATATTGTTCCGCGTGGGTGTTGTATTGGTTTTTCGGAAGTGTTAGACCTGTAAGAGAAATGTTTAAATGGTTGGGAAAGGCCATGGGATGTAGAAATATTTTTTTCACATTTTACTTCCTTGTAAAAACAGGTAAATCAATAGGGATTTTCATACGTATAAGTACCCAGTGAACGGTTCATTTAGCTTTATATATTGTTCCGGGTGGGAGTTGTATCGGTTTTTCGGTACTGTTAGACCTGTAAGATAAAAATTTAAATGGTTGGGAAAGGCCATGGGATGTAGAAATATTTTTTTCACATTTTACTTCCTTGTAAAAACAGGTAAATCAATAGGGCTTTTCGTACGGATAAGTACCCAGTGAACTGTTCGTTTAGCTTTATATATTGTTCCGGGTGGGCGTTGTATTGGTTTTTCGGAAGTGTTAGACCTGTAAGAGAAAAATTTAAATGGCTGGGAAAGGCCATGGGATGTAGAAATATTTTTTTCACATTTTACTTCCTTGTAAAAACAGGTAAATCAATAGGGATTTTCATACGTATAAGTACCCAGTGAACGGTTCATTTAGCTTTATATATTGTTCCGGGTGGGAGTTGTATCGGTTTTTTTGTAGTGTTAGACCTGTAAGAGAAAAATATAAATGGTTGGGAAAGGCTATGGGTTGTAGAAATATTTTTTTCACATTTTATTTCCTTGTAAAAACAGGTAAATCAATAGGTATTTTCGTACGTATAAGTACCCAGTGAACGGTTCGTTTAGCTTTATACATTGTTCCGGGTGGCCGTTGTATTGGTTTTTCAGAAGTGTTAGACCTGTAAGAGAAAAATTTAAATGGTTGGGAATGGCCATGGGATGTAGAAATATTTTTTTCACATTTTATTTCCTTGTAAAAACAGGTAAATCAATAGGGATTTTCGTACGGATAAGTACCCAGTGAACGGTTCGTTTAGCTTTATATATTGTTCCGGGTGGGCGTTGTATTGGTTTTTCGGTAGTGTTAGACCGGTAAGATAAATATTTAAATGGTTGGGAAAGGCCATGAGATGTAGAAATATTTTTTTCACATTTTATTTCCTTGTAAATACAGGTAAATCAATAGGGATTTTCGTATGGATAAGTACCCAGTGAACGGTTCGTTTAGCTTTATATATTGTTCCGCGTGGGTGTTGTATTGGTTTTTCGGAAGTGTTAGACCTGTAAGAGAAATGTTTAAATGGTTGGGAAAGGCCATGGGATGTAGAAATATTTTTGTCACATTTTACTTCCTTGTAAAAACAGGTAAATCAATAGGGATTTTCGTACGGATAAGTACCCAGTGAACGGTTCGTTTAGCTTTATACATTGTTCCGGGTGGCCGTTGTATTGGTTTTTCGGAAGTGTTAGACCTGTAAGAGAAAAGTTTAAATGGTTGGGAATGGCCATGGGATGTAGAAATATTTTTTTCACATTTTATTTCCTTGTAAAAACAGGTAAATCAATAGGGATTTTCGTACGGATAAGTACCCAGTGAACGGTTCATTTAGCTTTATATATTGTTCCGGGTGGGAGTTGTATCGGTTTTTTTGTAGTGTTAGACCTGTAAGAGAAAAATTTAAATGGTTGGGAAAGGCTATGGGTTGTAGAAATATTTTTTTCACATTTTATTTCCTTGTAAAAACAGGTAAATCAATAGGTATTTTCGTACGTATAAGTACCCAGTGAACGGTTCGTTTAGCTTTATACATTGTTCCGGGTGGCCGTTGTATTGGTTTTTCAGAAGTGTTAGACCTGTAAGAGAAAAATTTAAATGGTTGGGAATGGCCATGGGATGTAGAAATATTTTTTTCACATTTTATTTCCTTGTAAAAACAGGTAAATCAATAGGGATTTTCGTACGGATAAGTACCCAGTGAACGGTTCGTTTAGCTTTATATATTGTTCCGCGTGGGTGTTGTATTGGTTTTTCGGAAGTGTTAGACCTGTAAGAGAAATGTTTAAATGGTTGGGAAAGGCCATGGGATGTAGAAATATTTTTGTCACATTTTACTTCCTTGTAAAAACAGGTAAATCAATAGGGATTTTCGTACGGATAAGTACCCAGTGAACGGTTCGTTTAGCTTTATACATTGTTCCGGGTGGCCGTTGTATTGGTTTTTCGGAAGTGTTAGACCTGTAAGAGAAAAGTTTAAATGGTTGGGAATGGCCATGGGATGTAGAAATATTTTTTTCACATTTTATTTCCTTGTAAAAACAGGTAAATCAATAGGGATTTTCGTACGGATAAGTACCCAGTGAACGGTTCGTTTACCTTTATATATTGTTCCGGGTGGGCGTTGTATTGGTTTTTCAGAAGTGTTAGACCTGTAAGAGAAATGTTTAAATGGTTGGGAAAGGCCATGGGATGTAGAAATATTTTTTTCACATTTTACTTCCTTGTAAAAACAAGTAAATCAATAGGGATTTTCATACGTATAAGTACCCAGTGAACGGTTCATTTAGCTTTATATATTGTTCCGGGTGGGAGTTGTATTGGTTTTTCGGAAGTGTTAGACCTGTAAGAGAAATGTTTAAATGGTTGGGAAAGGCCATGGGATGTAGAAATATTTTTGTCACATTTTACTTCCTTGTAAAAACAGGTAAATCAATAGCGATTTTCGTACGGATAAGTACCCAGTGAACGGTTCGTTTAGCTTTATACATTGTTCCGGGTGGCCGTTGTATTGGTTTTTCGGAAGTGTTAGACCTGTAAGAGAAAAGTTTAAATGGCTGGGAATGGCCGTGGGATGTAGAAATATTTTTTTCACATTTTATTTCCTTGTAAAAACAGGTAAATCAATAGGGATTTTCGTACGGATAAGTACCCAGTGAACGGTTCGTTTACCTTTATATATTGTTCCGGGTGGGCGTTGTATTGGTTTTTCGGAAGTGTTAGACCTGTAAGATAAAAATTTAAATGGTTGGGAAAGGCCATGGGATGTAGAAATATTTTTTTCACATTTTACTTCCTTGTAAAAACAGGTAAATCAATAGGGCTTTTCGTACGGATAAGTACCCAGTGAACTGTTCGTTTAGCTTTATATATTGTTCCGGGTGGGCGTTGTATTGGTTTTTCGGAAGTGTTAGACCTGTAAGAGAAAAATTTAAATGGCTGGGAAAGGCCATGGGATGTAGAAATATTTTTTTCACATTTTACTTCCTTGTAAAAACAGGTAAATCAATAGGGATTTTCATACGTATAAGTACCCAGTGAACGGTTCATTTAGCTTTATATATTGTTCCGGGTGGGAGTTGTATCGGTTTTTTTGTAGTGTTAGACCTGTAAGAGAAAAATATAAATGGTTGGGAAAGGCTATGGGTTGTAGAAATATTTTTTTCACATTTTATTTCCTTGTAAAAACAGGTAAATCAATAGGTATTTTCGTACGTATAAGTACCCAGTGAACGGTTCGTTTAGCTTTATACATTGTTCCGGGTGGCCGTTGTATTGGTTTTTCAGAAGTGTTAGACCTGTAAGAGAAAAATTTAAATGGTTGGGAATGGCCATGGGATGTAGAAATATTTTTTTCACATTTTATTTCCTTGTAAAAACAGGTAAATCAATAGGGATTTTCGTACGGATAAGTACCCAGTGAACGGTTCGTTTAGCTTTATATATTGTTCCGGGTGGGCGTTGTATTGGTTTTTCGGTAGTGTTAGACCGGTAAGATAAATATTTAAATGGTTGGGAAAGGCCATGAGATGTAGAAATATTTTTTTCACATTTTATTTCCTTGTAAATACAGGTAAATCAATAGGGATTTTCGTATGGATAAGTACCCAGTGAACGGTTCGTTTAGCTTTATATATTGTTCCGCGTGGGTGTTGTATTGGTTTTTCGGAAGTGTTAGACCTGTAAGAGAAATGTTTAAATGGTTGGGAAAGGCCATGGGATGTAGAAATATTTTTGTCACATTTTACTTCCTTGTAAAAACAGGTAAATCAATAGGGATTTTCGTACGGATAAGTACCCAGTGAACGGTTCGTTTAGCTTTATACATTGTTCCGGGTGGCCGTTGTATTGGTTTTTCGGAAGTGTTAGACCTGTAAGAGAAAAGTTTAAATGGTTGGGAATGGCCATGGGATGTAGAAATATTTTTTTCACATTTTATTTCCTTGTAAAAACAGGTAAATCAATAGGGATTTTCGTACGGATAAGTACCCAGTGAACGGTTCATTTAGCTTTATATATTGTTCCGGGTGGGAGTTGTATCGGTTTTTTTGTAGTGTTAGACCTGTAAGAGAAAAATTTAAATGGTTGGGAAAGGCTATGGGTTGTAGAAATATTTTTTTCACATTTTATTTCCTTGTAAAAACAGGTAAATCAATAGGTATTTTCGTACGTATAAGTACCCAGTGAACGGTTCGTTTAGCTTTATACATTGTTCCGGGTGGCCGTTGTATTGGTTTTTCAGAAGTGTTAGACCTGTAAGAGAAAAATTTAAATGGTTGGGAATGGCCATGGGATGTAGAAATATTTTTTTCACATTTTATTTCCTTGTAAAAACAGGTAAATCAATAGGGATTTTCGTACGGATAAGTACCCAGTGAACGGTTCGTTTAGCTTTATATATTGTTCCGCGTGGGTGTTGTATTGGTTTTTCGGAAGTGTTAGACCTGTAAGAGAAATGTTTAAATGGTTGGGAAAGGCCATGGGATGTAGAAATATTTTTGTCACATTTTACTTCCTTGTAAAAACAGGTAAATCAATAGGGATTTTCGTACGGATAAGTACCCAGTGAACGGTTCGTTTAGCTTTATACATTGTTCCGGGTGGCCGTTGTATTGGTTTTTCGGAAGTGTTAGACCTGTAAGAGAAAAGTTTAAATGGTTGGGAATGGCCATGGGATGTAGAAATATTTTTTTCACATTTTATTTCCTTGTAAAAACAGGTAAATCAATAGGGATTTTCGTACGGATAAGTACCCAGTGAACGGTTCGTTTACCTTTATATATTGTTCCGGGTGGGCGTTGTATTGGTTTTTCAGAAGTGTTAGACCTGTAAGAGAAATGTTTAAATGGTTGGGAAAGGCCATGGGATGTAGAAATATTTTTTTCACATTTTACTTCCTTGTAAAAACAAGTAAATCAATAGGGATTTTCATACGTATAAGTACCCAGTGAACGGTTCATTTAGCTTTATATATTGTTCCGGGTGGGAGTTGTATTGGTTTTTCGGAAGTGTTAGACCTGTAAGAGAAATGTTTAAATGGTTGGGAAAGGCCATGGGATGTAGAAATATTTTTGTCACATTTTACTTCCTTGTAAAAACAGGTAAATCAATAGCGATTTTCGTACGGATAAGTACCCAGTGAACGGTTCGTTTAGCTTTATACATTGTTCCGGGTGGCCGTTGTATTGGTTTTTCGGAAGTGTTAGACCTGTAAGAGAAAAGTTTAAATGGCTGGGAATGGCCATGGGATGTAGAAATATTTTTTTCACATTTTATTTCCTTGTAAAAACAGGTAAATCAATAGGGATTTTCGTACGGATAAGTACCCAGTGAACGGTTCGTTTACCTTTATATATTGTTCCGGGTGGGCGTTGTATTGGTTTTTCGGAAGTGTTAGACCTGTAAGAGAAATGTTTAAATGGTTGGGAAAGGCCATGGGATGTAGAAATATTTTTTTCACATTTTACTTCCTTGTAAAAACAGGTAAATCAATAGGGATTTTCATACGTATAAGTACCCAGTGAACGGTTCATTTAGCTTTATATATTGTTCCGGGTGGGAGTTGTATCGGTTTTTCGGTACTGTTAGACCTGTAAGATAAAAATTTAAATGGTTGGGAAAGGCCATGGGATGTAGAAATATTTTTTTCACATTTTACTTCCTTGTAAAAACAGGTAAATCAATAGGGCTTTTCGTACGGATAAGTACCCAGTGAACTGTTCGTTTAGCTTTATATATTGTTCCGGGTGGGCGTTGTATTGGTTTTTCGGAAGTGTTAGACCTGTAAGAGAAAAATTTAAATGGCTGGGAAAGGCCATGGGATGTAGAAATATTTTTTTCACATTTTACTTCCTTGTAAAAACAGGTAAATCAATAGGGATTTTCATACGTATAAGTACCCAGTGAACGGTTCATTTAGCTTTATATATTGTTCCGGGTGGGAGTTGTATCGGTTTTTTTGTAGTGTTAGACCTGTAAGAGAAAAATATAAATGGTTGGGAAAGGCTATGGGTTGTAGAAATATTTTTTTCACATTTTATTTCCTTGTAAAAACAGGTAAATCAATAGGTATTTTCGTACGTATAAGTACCCAGTGAACGGTTCGTTTAGCTTTATACATTGTTCCGGGTGGCCGTTGTATTGGTTTTTCAGAAGTGTTAGACCTGTAAGAGAAAAATTTAAATGGTTGGGAATGGCCATGGGATGTAGAAATATTTTTTTCACATTTTATTTCCTTGTAAAAACAGGTAAATCAATAGGGATTTTCGTACGGATAAGTACCCAGTGAACGGTTCGTTTACCTTTATATATTGTTCCGGGTGGGCGTTGTATTGGTTTTTCGGAAGTGTTAGACCTGTAAGAGAAATGTTTAAATGGTTGGGAAAGGCCATGGGATGTAGAAATATTTTTTTCACATTTTACTTCCTTGTAAAAACAGGTAAATCAATAGGGATTTTCATACGTATAAGTACCCAGTGAACGGTTCATTTAGCTTTATATATTGTTCCGGGTGGGAGTTGTATCGGTTTTTCGGTACTGTTAGACCTGTAAGATAAAAATTTAAATGGTTGGGAAAGGCCATGGGATGTAGAAATATTTTTTTCACATTTTACTTCCTTGTAAAAACAGGTAAATCAATAGGGCTTTTCGTACGGATAAGTACCCAGTGAACTGTTCGTTTAGCTTTATATATTGTTCCGGGTGGGCGTTGTATTGGTTTTTCGGAAGTGTTAGACCTGTAAGAGAAAAATTTAAATGGCTGGGAAAGGCCATGGGATGTAGAAATATTTTTTTCACATATTACTTCCTTGTAAAAACAGGTAAATCAATAGGGCTTTTCGCACGGATAAGTACCCAGTGAACGGTTCGTTTAGCTTTATACATTGTTCCGGGTGGGCGTTGTATTGATTTTTCGGAAGTGTTAGACCTGTAAGAGAAAAATTTAAATGGCTGGGAAAGGCCATGGGATGTAGAAATATTTTTTTCACATTTTACTTCCTTGTAAAAAGAGGGAAATCAATAGGGATTTTCGTACGGATAAGTACCCAGTGAACGGTTCGTTTAGCTTTATACATTGTTCCGGGTGGGCGTTGTCTTGGTTTTTCAGAAGTGTTAGACCTGTAAGAGAAAAATTTAAATGGCTGGGAAAGGCCATGGGATGTAGAAATGTTTTTTTTACATTTTATTTCCTTGTAAAAACAGGTAAATCAATAGGGATTTTCGTACGGATAAGTACCCAGTGAACGGTTCGTTTAGCTTTATTTATTGTTCCGGGTGGCCGTTGTATCGGTTTTTCGGTAGTGTTAGACCTGTAAGAGAAAAATTTAAATGGTTGGGAAAGGCCATGGGATGTAGAAATATTTTTTTCACATTTTACTTCCTTGTAAAAAGAGGGAATTCAATAGGGATTTTTTTACGGATAAGTGCCCAGTGAACGGTTCGTTTAGCTTTATATATTGTTCCAGGTGTGCGTTGTATTGGTTTTTCGGAAGTGTTAGACCTGTAAGAGAAAAGTTTAAATGGTTGGGAAAGGCCATGGGATGTAGAAATATTTTTTTCACATTTTATTTCCTTGTAAAAACAGGTAAATCAATAGGGATTTTCGTACGGATAAGTACCCAGTGAACGGTTCGTTTAGCTTTATACATTGTTCCGGGTGGCCGTTGTATTGGTTTTTCGGAAGTGTTAGACCTGTAAGAGAAAAGTTTAAATGGCTGGGAATGGCCATGGGATGTAGAAATATTTTTTTCACATTTTATTTCCTTGTAAAAACAGGTAAATCAATAGGGATTTTCGTACGGATAAGTACCCAGTGAACGGTTCGTTTACCTTTATATATTGTTCCGGGTGGGCGTTGTATTGGTTTTTCGGAAGTGTTAGACCTGTAAGAGAAATGTTTAAATGGTTGGGAAAGGCCATGGGATGTAGAAATATTTTTTTCACATTTTACTTCCTTGTAAAAACAGGTAAATCAATAGGGATTTTCATACGTATAAGTACCCAGTGAACGGTTCATTTAGCTTTATATATTGTTCCGGGTGGGAGTTGTATCGGTTTTTCGGTACTGTTAGACCTGTAAGATAAAAATTTAAATGGTTGGGAAAGGCCATGGGATGTAGAAATATTTTTTTCACATTTTACTTCCTTGTAAAAACAGGTAAATCAATAGGGCTTTTCGTACGGATAAGTACCCAGTGAACTGTTCGTTTAGCTTTATATATTGTTCCGGGTGGGCGTTGTATTGGTTTTTCGGAAGTGTTAGACCTGTAAGAGAAAAATTTAAATGGCTGGGAAAGGCCATGGGATGTAGAAATATTTTTTTCACATTTTACTTCCTTGTAAAAACAGGTAAATCAATAGGGATTTTCATACGTATAAGTACCCAGTGAACGGTTCATTTAGCTTTATATATTGTTCCGGGTGGGAGTTGTATCGGTTTTTTTGTAGTGTTAGACCTGTAAGAGAAAAATATAAATGGTTGGGAAAGGCTATGGGTTGTAGAAATATTTTTTTCACATTTTATTTCCTTGTAAAAACAGGTAAATCAATAGGTATTTTCGTACGTATAAGTACCCAGTGAACGGTTCGTTTAGCTTTATACATTGTTCCGGGTGGCCGTTGTATTGGTTTTTCAGAAGTGTTAGACCTGTAAGAGAAAAATTTAAATGGTTGGGAATGGCCATGGGATGTAGAAATATTTTTTTCACATTTTATTTCCTTGTAAAAACAGGTAAATCAATAGGGATTTTCGTACGGATAAGTACCCAGTGAACGGTTCGTTTACCTTTATATATTGTTCCGGGTGGGCGTTGTATTGGTTTTTCGGAAGTGTTAGACCTGTAAGAGAAATGTTTAAATGGTTGGGAAAGGCCATGGGATGTAGAAATATTTTTTTCACATTTTACTTCCTTGTAAAAACAGGTAAATCAATAGGGATTTTCATACGTATAAGTACCCAGTGAACGGTTCATTTAGCTTTATATATTGTTCCGGGTGGGAGTTGTATCGGTTTTTCGGTACTGTTAGACCTGTAAGATAAAAATTTAAATGGTTGGGAAAGGCCATGGGATGTAGAAATATTTTTTTCACATTTTACTTCCTTGTAAAAACAGGTAAATCAATAGGGCTTTTCGTACGGATAAGTACCCAGTGAACTGTTCGTTTAGCTTTATATATTGTTCCGGGTGGGCGTTGTATTGGTTTTTCGGAAGTGTTAGACCTGTAAGAGAAAAATTTAAATGGCTGGGAAAGGCCATGGGATGTAGAAATATTTTTTTCACATATTACTTCCTTGTAAAAACAGGTAAATCAATAGGGCTTTTCGCACGGATAAGTACCCAGTGAACGGTTCGTTTAGCTTTATACATTGTTCCGGGTGGGCGTTGTATTGATTTTTCGGAAGTGTTAGACCTGTAAGAGAAAAATTTAAATGGCTGGGAAAGGCCATGGGATGTAGAAATATTTTTTTCACATTTTACTTCCTTGTAAAAAGAGGGAAATCAATAGGGATTTTCGTACGGATAAGTACCCAGTGAACGGTTCGTTTAGCTTTATACATTGTTCCGGGTGGGCGTTGTCTTGGTTTTTCAGAAGTGTTAGACCTGTAAGAGAAAAATTTAAATGGCTGGGAAAGGCCATGGGATGTAGAAATGTTTTTTTTACATTTTATTTCCTTGTAAAAACAGGTAAATCAATAGGGATTTTCGTACGGATAAGTACCCAGTGAACGGTTCGTTTAGCTTTATTTATTGTTCCGGGTGGCCGTTGTATCGGTTTTTCGGTAGTGTTAGACCTGTAAGAGAAAAATTTAAATGGTTGGGAAAGGCCATGGGATGTAGAAATATTTTTTTCACATTTTACTTCCTTGTAAAAAGAGGGAATTCAATAGGGATTTTTTTACGGATAAGTGCCCAGTGAACGGTTCGTTTAGCTTTATATATTGTTCCAGGTGTGCGTTGTATTGGTTTTTCGGAAGTGTTAGACCTGTAAGAGAAAAGTTTAAATGGTTGGGAAAGGCCATGGGATGTAGAAATATTTTTTTCACATTTTATTTCCTTGTAAAAACAGGTAAATCAATAGGGATTTTCGTACGGATAAGTACCCAGTGAACGGTTCGTTTAGCTTTATACATTGTTCCGGGTGGGCGTTGTATTGGTTTTTCGGAAGTGTTAGACCTGTAAGAGAAAAATTTAAATGGCTGGGAAAGGCCATGGGATGTAGAAATATTTTTTTTACATTTTATTTCCTTGTAAAAACAGGTAAATCAATAGGGATTTTCGTACGGATAAGTACCCAGTGAACGGTTCGTTTAGCTTTATATATTGTTCCGGGTGGCCGTTGTATCGGTTTTTCGGTAGTGTTAGACCTGTAAGATAAAAATTTAAATGGTTGGGAAAGGCCATGGGATGTAGAAATATTTTTTTCACATTTTATTTCCTTGTAAAAACAGGAAAATCAATAGGGATTTTTTTACGGATAAGTGCCCAGTGAACGGTTCGTTTAGCTTTATATATTGTTCCGGGTGGGCGTTGTATTGGTTTTTCGGAAGTGTTAGACCTGTAAGAGAAAAGTTTAAATGGTTGGGAAAGGCCATGGGATGTAGAAATATTTTTTTCACATTTTATTTCCTTGTAAAAACAGGTATATCAATAGGGATTTTCGTACGGATAAGTACCCAGTGAACGGTTCGTTTAGCTTTATATATTGTTCCGGGTGGGAGTTGTATTGGTTTTTCGGTAGTGTTAGACCTGTAAGAGAAAAATTTAAATGGTTGGGAAAGGCCATGGGATGTAGAAATATTTTTTTCACATTTTATTTCCTTGTAAAAACAGGTAAATCAATAGGGATTTTCGTACGTATAAGTACCCAGTGAACGGTTCGTTTAGCTTTATATATTGTTCCGGGTGGGAGTTGTATTGGTTTTTCGGTAGTGTTAGACCTGTAAGATAAAAATTTAAATGGTTGGGAAAGGCCATGGGATGTAGAAATATTTTTTTCACATTTTACTTCCTTGTAAAAACAGGTAAATCAATAGGGCTTTTCGCACGGATAAGTACCCAGTGAACGGTTCGTTTAGCTTTATATATTGTTCCGGGTGGGAGTTGTATTGGTTTTTCGGTAGTGTTAGACCTGTAAGAGAAAAATTTAAATGGTTGGGAAAGGCCATGGGATGTAAAAATATTTTTTTCACATTTTACTTCCTTGTAAAAAGAGGGAAATCAATAGGGCTTTTCGCACGGATAAGTACCCAGTGAACGGTTCATTTAGCTTTATACATTGTTCCGGGTGGGCGTTGTATTGGTTTTTCGGAAGTGTTAGACCTGTAAGAGAAAAATTTAAATGGTTGGGAAAGGCCATGGGATGTAGAAATATTTTTTTCACATTTTACTTCCTTGTAAAAACAGGTAAATCAATAGGGATTTTCGTACGGATAAGTACCCAGTGAACGGTTCGTTTAGCTTTATATATTTTTCCGGGTGGGCGTTGTATTGGTTTTTCGCAACGGTTAGACCTGTAAGAGAAAAATTTAAATGGTTGGGAAAGGCCATGGGATGTAGAAATATTTTTTTTCACATTTTATTTCCTTGTAAAAACAGGTAAATCAATAGGGCTTTTCGCACGGATAAGTACCCAGTGAACGGTTCGTTTAGCTTTATACATTGTTCCGGGTGGGCGTTGTATTGGTTTTTCGGAAGTGTTAGACCTGTAAGAGAAAAATTTAAATGGTTGGGAAAGGCCATGGGATGTAGAAATATTTTTTTCACATTTTACTTCCTTGTAAAAACAGGTAAATCAATAGGGATTTTCGTACGGATAAGTACCCAGTGAACGGTTCGTTTAGCTTTATATATTTTTCCGGTTGGGCGTTGTATTGGTTTTTTGGAAGTGTTAGACCTGTAAGAGAAAAATTTAAATGGTTGGGAAAGGCCATGGGATGTAGAAATATTTTTTTCACATTTTATTTCCTTGTAAAAACAGGTAAATCAATAGGGCTTTTCGCACGGATAAGTACCCAGTGAACGGTTCGTTTAGCTTTATACATTGTTCCGGGTGGGCGTTGTATTGGTTTTTCGGAAGTGTTAGACCTGTAAGAGAAAATTTAAATGGCTGGGAAAGGCCATGGGATGTAGAAATATTTTTTTTACATTTTATTTCCTTGTAAAAACAGGTAAATCAATAGGGATTTTCGTACGTATAAGTACCCAGTGAACGGTTCGTTTAGCTTTATATATTGTTCCGGGTGGCCGTTGTATCGGTTTTTCGGTAGTGTTAGACCTGTAAGATAAAAGTTTAAATGGTTGGGAAAGGCCATGGGATGTAGAAATATTTTTTTCACATTTTATTTCCTTGTAAAAACAGGTAAATCAATAGGGATTTTCGTACGGATAAGTACCCAGTGAACGGTTCGTTTAGCTTTATATATTTTTCCGGGTGGGCGTTGTATTGGTTTTTCGCAACGGTTAGACCTGTAAGAGAAAAATTTAAATGGTTGGGAAAGGCCATGGGATGTAGAAATATTTTTTTTCACATTTTATTTCCTTGTAAAAACAGGTAAATCAATAGGGCTTTTCGCACGGATAAGTACCCAGTGAACGGTTCGTTTAGCTTTATACATTGTTCCGGGTGGGCGTTGTATTGGTTTTTCGGAAGTGTTAGACCTGTAAGAGAAAAATTTAAATGGTTGGGAAAGGCCATGGGATGTAGAAATATTTTTTTCACATTTTACTTCCTTGTAAAAACAGGTAAATCAATAGGGATTTTCGTACGGATAAGTACCCAGTGAACGGTTCGTTTAGCTTTATATATTTTTCCGGTTGGGCGTTGTATTGGTTTTTTGGAAGTGTTAGACCTGTAAGAGAAAAATTTAAATGGTTGGGAAAGGCCATGGGATGTAGAAATATTTTTTTCACATTTTATTTCCTTGTAAAAACAGGTAAATCAATAGGGCTTTTCGCACGGATAAGTACCCAGTGAACGGTTCGTTTAGCTTTATACATTGTTCCGGGTGGGCGTTGTATTGGTTTTTCGGAAGTGTTAGACCTGTAAGAGAAAATTTAAATGGCTGGGAAAGGCCATGGGATGTAGAAATATTTTTTTTACATTTTATTTCCTTGTAAAAACAGGTAAATCAATAGGGATTTTCGTACGTATAAGTACCCAGTGAACGGTTCGTTTAGCTTTATATATTGTTCCGGGTGGCCGTTGTATCGGTTTTTCGGTAGTGTTAGACCTGTAAGATAAAAGTTTAAATGGTTGGGAAAGGCCATGGGATGTAGAAATATTTTTTTCACATTTTATTTCCTTGTAAAAACAGGTAAATCAATAGGGATTTTCGTACGTATAAGTACCCAGTGAACGGTTCGTTTAGCTTTATATATTGTTCCGGGTGGGAGTTGTATTGGTTTTTCGGTAGTGTTAGACCTGTAAGAGAAAAATTTAAATGGTTGGGAAAGGCCATGGGATGTAGAAATATTTTTTTCACATTTTACTTCCTTGTAAAAACAGGTAAATCAATAGGGATTTTCGCACGTATAAGTACCCAGTGAACGGTTCGTTTAGCTTTATACATTGTTCCGGGTGGGCGTTGTATTGGTTTTTCGCAACTGTTAGACCTGTAAGAGAAAAATTTAAATGGTTGGGAAAGGCCATGGGATGTAGAAATATTTTTTTCACATTTTACTTCCTTGTAAAAACAGGTAAATCAATAGGGCTTTTCGCACAGATAAGTACCCAGTGAACGGTTCGTTTAGCTTTATACATTGTTCCGGGTGGGCGTTGTATTGGTTTTTCGGAAGTGTTAGACCTGTAAGAGAAAAATTTAAATGGTTGGGAAAGGCCATGGGATGTAGAAATATTTTTTTCACATTTTATTTCCTTGTAAAAACAGGTAAATCAATAGGGAATTTCGTACGTATAAGTACCCAGTGAACGGTTCGTTTAGCTTTATATATTGTTCCGGGTGGGAGTTGTATTGGTTTTTCGGTAGTGTTAGACCTGTAAGATAAAAATTTAAATGGTTGGGAAAGGCCATGGGATGTAGAAATATTTTTTTCACATTTTACTTCCTTGTAAAAACAGGTAAATCAATAGGGCTTTTCGCACGGATAAGTACCCAGTGAACGGTTCGTTTAGCTTTACACATTGTTCCGGGTGGGCGTTGTATTGGTTTTTCAGAAGTGTTAGACCTGTAAGAGAAAAATTTAAATGGCTGGGAAAGGCCATGGGATGTAGAAATATTTTTTTCACATTTTATTTCCTTGTAAAAACAGGTAAATCAATAGGGATTTTCGTATGGATTAGTACCCAGTGAACGGTTCGTTTAGCTTTATACATTGTCCCGGGTGGGCGTTGTATTGGTTTTTCGCAACTGTTAGACCTATAAGAGAAAAATTTAAATGGCTGGGAACGGCCATGGGATGTAGAAATAATTTTTTCACATTTTATTTCCTTGTAAAAACAGGTAAATCAGTAGGGATTTTCGTACGGATAAGTACCCAGTGAACGGTTCGTTTACCTTTATATATTGTTCCGGGTGGGCGTTGTATTGGTTTTTCGGAAGTGTTAGACCTGTAAGAGAAATGTTTAAATGGTTGGGAAAGGCCATGGGATGTAGAAATATTTTTTTCACATTTTACTTCCTTGTAAAAACAGGTAAATCAATAGGGATTTTCATACGTATAAGTACCCAGTGAACGGTTCATTTAGCTTTATATATTGTTCCGGGTGGGAGTTGTATCGGTTTTTCGGTACTGTTAGACCTGTAAGATAAAAAGTTAAATGGTTGGGAAAGGCCATGGGATGTAGAAATATTTTTTTCACATTTTACTTCCTTGTAAAAACAGGTAAATCAATAGGGCTTTTCGTACGGATAAGTACCCAGTGAACTGTTCGTTTAGCTTTATATATTGTTCCGGGTGGGCGTTGTATTGGTTTTTCGGAAGTGTTAGACCTGTAAGAGAAAAATTTAAATGGCTGGGAAAGGCCATGGGATGTAGAAATATTTTTTTCACATTTTACTTCCTTGTAAAAACAGGTAAATCAATAGGGATTTTCATACGTATAAGTACCCAGTGAACGGTTCATTTAGCTTTATATATTGTTCCGGGTGGGAGTTGTATCGGTTTTTTTGTAGTGTTAGACCTGTAAGAGAAAAATATAAATGGTTGGGAAAGGCTATGGGTTGTAGAAATATTTTTTTCACATTTTATTTCCTTGTAAAAACAGGTAAATCAATAGGTATTTTCGTACGTATAAGTACCCAGTGAACGGTTCGTTTAGCTTTATACATTGTTCCGGGTGGCAGTTGTATTGGTTTTTCAGAAGTGTTAGACCTGTAAGAGAAAAATTTAAATGGTTGGGAATGGCCATGGGATGTAGAAATATTTTTTTCACATTTTATTTCCTTGTAAAAACAGGTAAATCAATAGGGATTTTCGTACGGATAAGTACCCAGTGAACGGTTCGTTTAGCTTTATATATTGTTCCGGGTGGGCGTTGTATTGGTTTTTCGGTAGTGTTAGACCGGTAAGATAAATATTTAAATGGTTGGGAAAGGCCATGAGATGTAGAAATATTTTTTTCACATTTTATTTCCTTGTAAATACAGGTAAATCAATAGGGATTTTCGTATGGATAAGTACCCAGTGAACGGTTCGTTTAGCTTTATATATTGTTCCGCGTGGGTGTTGTATTGGTTTTTCGGAAGTGTTAGACCTGTAAGAGAAATGTTTAAATGGTTGGGAAAGGCCATGGGATGTAGAAATATTTTTGTCACATTTTACTTCCTTGTAAAAACAGGTAAATCAATAGGGATTTTCGTACGGATAAGTACCCAGTGAACGGTTCGTTTAGCTTTATACATTGTTCCGGGTGGCCGTTGTATTGGTTTTTCGGATGTGTTAGACCTGTAAGAGAAAAGTTTAAATGGTTGGGAATGGCCATGGGATGTAGAAATATTTTTTTCACATTTTATTTCCTTGTAAAAACAGGTAAATCAATAGGGATTTTCATACGTATAAGTACCCAGTGAACGGTTCATTTAGCTTTATATATTGTTCCGGGTGGGAGTTGTATCGGTTTTTCGGTACTGTTAGACCTGTAAGATAAAAAGTTAAATGGTTGGGAAAGGCCATGGGATGTAGAAATATTTTTTTCACATTTTACTTCCTTGTAAAAACAGGTAAATCAATAGGGCTTTTCGTACGGATAAGTACCCAGTGAACTGTTCGTTTAGCTTTATATATTGTTCCGGGTGGGCGTTGTATTGGTTTTTCGGAAGTGTTAGACCTGTAAGAGAAAAATTTAAATGGCTGGGAAAGGCCATGGGATGTAGAAATATTTTTTTCACATTTTACTTCCTTGTAAAAACAGGTAAATCAATAGGGATTTTCATACGTATAAGTACCCAGTGAACGGTTCATTTAGCTTTATATATTGTTCCGGGTGGGAGTTGTATCGGTTTTTTTGTAGTGTTAGACCTGTAAGAGAAAAATATAAATGGTTGGGAAAGGCTATGGGTTGTAGAAATATTTTTTTCACATTTTATTTCCTTGTAAAAACAGGTAAATCAATAGGTATTTTCGTACGTATAAGTACCCAGTGAACGGTTCGTTTAGCTTTATACATTGTTCCGGGTGGCAGTTGTATTGGTTTTTCAGAAGTGTTAGACCTGTAAGAGAAAAATTTAAATGGTTGGGAATGGCCATGGGATGTAGAAATATTTTTTTCACATTTTATTTCCTTGTAAAAACAGGTAAATCAATAGGGATTTTCGTACGGATAAGTACCCAGTTAACGGTTCGTTTAGCTTTATATATTGTTCCGGGTGGGCGTTGTATTGGTTTTTCGGTAGTGTTAGACCGGTAAGATAAATATTTAAATGGTTGGGAAAGGCCATGAGATGTAGAAATATTTTTTTCACATTTTATTTCCTTGTAAATACAGGTAAATCAATAGGGATTTTCGTATGGATAAGTACCCAGTGAACGGTTCGTTTAGCTTTATATATTCTTCCGCGTGGGTGTTGTATTGGTTTTTCGGAAGTGTTAGACCTGTAAGAGAAATGTTTAAATGGTTGGGAAAGGCCATGGGATGTAGAAATATTTTTGTCACATTTTACTTCCTTGTAAAAACAGGTAAATCAATAGGGATTTTCGTACGGATAAGTACCCAGTGAACGGTTCGTTTAGCTTTATACATTGTTCCGGGTGGCCGTTGTATTGGTTTTTCGGAAGTGTTAGACCTGTAAGAGAAAAGTTTAAATGGTTGGGAATGGCCATGGGATGTAGAAATATTTTTTTCACATTTTATTTCCTTGTAAAAACAGGTAAATCAATAGGGATTTTCGTACGGATAAGTACCCAGTGAACGGTTCATTTAGCTTTATATATTGTTCCGGGTGGGAGTTGTATTGGTTTTTTTGTAGTGTTAGACCTGTAAGAGAAAAATTTAAATGGTTGGGAAAGGCTATGGGTTGTAGAAATATTTTTTTCACATTTTATTTCCTTGTAAATACAGGTAAATCAATAGGTATTTTCGTACGTATAAGTACCCAGTGAACGGTTCGTTTAGCTTTATACATTGTTCCGGGTGGCCGTTGTATTGGTTTTTCAGAAGTGTTAGACCTGTAAGAGAAAAATTTAAATGGTTGGGAATGGCCATGGGATGTAGAAATATTTTTTTCACATTTTATTTCCTTGTAAAAACAGGTAAATCAATAGGGATTTTCGTACGGATAAGTACCCAGTGAACGGTTCGTTTAGCTTTATATATTGTTCCGGGTGGGCGTTGTATTGGTTTTTCGGTAGTGTTAGACCGGTAAGATAAATATTTAAATGGTTGGGAAAGGCCATGGGATGTAGAAATATTTTTTTCACATTTTATTTCCTTGTAAATACAGGTAAATCAATAGGGATTTTCGTATGGATAAGTACCCAGTGAACGGTTCGTTTAGCTTTATATATTGTTCCGCGTGGGTGTTGTATTGGTTTTTCGGAAGTGTTAGACCTGTAAGAGAAATGTTTAAATGGTTGGGAAAGGCCATGGGATGTAGAAATATTTTTGTCACATTTTACTTCCTTGTAAAAACAGGTAAATCAATAGGGATTTTCGTACGGATAAGTACCCAGTGAACGGTTCGTTTAGCTTTATACATTGTTCCGGGTGGCCGTTGTATTGGTTTTTCGGATGTGTTAGACCTGTAAGAGAAAAGTTTAAATGGTTGGGAATGGCCATGGGATGTAGAAATATTTTTTTCACATTTTATTTCCTTGTAAAAACAGGTAAATCAATAGGGATTTTCATACGTATAAGTACCCAGTGAACGGTTCATTTAGCTTTATATATTGTTCCGGGTGGGAGTTGTATCGGTTTTTCGGTACTGTTAGACCTGTAAGATAAAAAGTTAAATGGTTGGGAAAGGCCATGGGATGTAGAAATATTTTTTTCACATTTTACTTCCTTGTAAAAACAGGTAAATCAATAGGGCTTTTCGTACGGATAAGTACCCAGTGAACTGTTCGTTTAGCTTTATATATTGTTCCGGGTGGGCGTTGTATTGGTTTTTCGGAAGTGTTAGACCTGTAAGAGAAAAATTTAAATGGCTGGGAAAGGCCATGGGATGTAGAAATATTTTTTTCACATTTTACTTCCTTGTAAAAACAGGTAAATCAATAGGGATTTTCATACGTATAAGTACCCAGTGAACGGTTCATTTAGCTTTATATATTGTTCCGGGTGGGAGTTGTATCGGTTTTTTTGTAGTGTTAGACCTGTAAGAGAAAAATATAAATGGTTGGGAAAGGCTATGGGTTGTAGAAATATTTTTTTCACATTTTATTTCCTTGTAAAAACAGGTAAATCAATAGGTATTTTCGTACGTATAAGTACCCAGTGAACGGTTCGTTTAGCTTTATACATTGTTCCGGGTGGCAGTTGTATTGGTTTTTCAGAAGTGTTAGACCTGTAAGAGAAAAATTTAAATGGTTGGGAATGGCCATGGGATGTAGAAATATTTTTTTCACATTTTATTTCCTTGTAAAAACAGGTAAATCAATAGGGATTTTCGTACGGATAAGTACCCAGTTAACGGTTCGTTTAGCTTTATATATTGTTCCGGGTGGGCGTTGTATTGGTTTTTCGGTAGTGTTAGACCGGTAAGATAAATATTTAAATGGTTGGGAAAGGCCATGAGATGTAGAAATATTTTTTTCACATTTTATTTCCTTGTAAATACAGGTAAATCAATAGGGATTTTCGTATGGATAAGTACCCAGTGAACGGTTCGTTTAGCTTTATATATTCTTCCGCGTGGGTGTTGTATTGGTTTTTCGGAAGTGTTAGACCTGTAAGAGAAATGTTTAAATGGTTGGGAAAGGCCATGGGATGTAGAAATATTTTTGTCACATTTTACTTCCTTGTAAAAACAGGTAAATCAATAGGGATTTTCGTACGGATAAGTACCCAGTGAACGGTTCGTTTAGCTTTATACATTGTTCCGGGTGGCCGTTGTATTGGTTTTTCGGAAGTGTTAGACCTGTAAGAGAAAAGTTTAAATGGTTGGGAATGGCCATGGGATGTAGAAATATTTTTTTCACATTTTATTTCCTTGTAAAAACAGGTAAATCAATAGGGATTTTCGTACGGATAAGTACCCAGTGAACGGTTCATTTAGCTTTATATATTGTTCCGGGTGGGAGTTGTATTGGTTTTTTTGTAGTGTTAGACCTGTAAGAGAAAAATTTAAATGGTTGGGAAAGGCTATGGGTTGTAGAAATATTTTTTTCACATTTTATTTCCTTGTAAATACAGGTAAATCAATAGGTATTTTCGTACGTATAAGTACCCAGTGAACGGTTCGTTTAGCTTTATACATTGTTCCGGGTGGCCGTTGTATTGGTTTTTCAGAAGTGTTAGACCTGTAAGAGAAAAATTTAAATGGTTGGGAATGGCCATGGGATGTAGAAATATTTTTTTCACATTTTATTTCCTTGTAAAAACAGGTAAATCAATAGGGATTTTCGTACGGATAAGTACCCAGTGAACGGTTCGTTTAGCTTTATATATTGTTCCGGGTGGGCGTTGTATTGGTTTTTCGGTAGTGTTAGACCGGTAAGATAAATATTTAAATGGTTGGGAAAGGCCATGGGATGTAGAAATATTTTTTTCACATTTTATTTCCTTGTAAATACAGGTAAATCAATAGGGATTTTCGTATGGATAAGTACCCAGTGAACGGTTCGTTTAGCTTTATATATTGTTCCGCGTGGGTGTTGTATTGGTTTTTCGGAAGTGTTAGACCTGTAAGAGAAATGTTTAAATGGTTGGGAAAGGCCATGGGATGTAGAAATATTTTTGTCACATTTTACTTCCTTGTAAAAACAGGTAAATCAATAGGGATTTTCGTACGGATAAGTACCCAGTGAACGGTTCGTTTAGCTTTATACATTGTTCCGGGTGGCCGTTGTATTGGTTTTTCGGAAGTGTTAGACCTGTAAGAGAAAAGTTTAAATGGTTGGGAATGGCCATGGGATGTAGAAATATTTTTTTCACATTTTATTTCCTTGTAAAAACAGGTAAATCAATAGGGATTTTCGTACGGATAAGTACCCAGTGAACGGTTCGTTTACCTTTATATATTGTTCCGGGTGGACGTTGTATTGGTTTTTCGGAAGTGTTAGACCTGTAAGAGAAATGTTTAAATGGTTGGGAAAGGCCATGGGATGTAGAAATATTTTTTTCACATTTTACTTCCTTGTAAAAACAGGTAAATCAATAGGGATTTTCATACGTATAAGTACCCAGTGAACGGTTCATTTAGCTTTATATATTGTTCCGGGTGGGAGTTGTATCGGTTTTTCGGTACTGTTAGACCTGTAAGATAAAAATTTAAATGGTTGGGAAAGGCCATGGGATGTAGAAATATTTTTTTCACATTTTACTTCCTTGTAAAAACAGGTAAATCAATAGGGCTTTTCGTACGGATAAGTACCCAGTGAACTGTTCGTTTAGCTTTATATATTGTTCCGGGTGGGCGTTGTATTGGTTTTTCGGAAGTGTTAGACCTGTAAGAGAAAAATTTAAATGGCTGGGAAAGGCCATGGGATGTAGAAATATTTTTTTCACATTTTACTTCCTTGTAAAAACAGGTAAATCAATAGGGATTTTCATACGTATAAGTACCCAGTGAACGGTTCATTTAGCTTTATATATTGTTCCGGGTGGGAGTTGTATCGGTTTTTTTGTAGTGTTAGACCTGTAAGAGAAAAATATAAATGGTTGGGAAAGGCTATGGGTTGTAGAAATATTTTTTTCACATTTTATTTCCTTGTAAAAACAGGTAAATCAATAGGTATTTTCGTACGTATAAGTACCCAGTGAACGGTTCGTTTAGCTTTATACATTGTTCCGGGTGGCCGTTGTATTGGTTTTTCAGAAGTGTTAGACCTGTAAGAGAAAAATTTAAATGGTTGGGAATGGCCATGGGATGTAGAAATATTTTTTTCACATTTTATTTCCTTGTAAAAACAGGTAAATCAATAGGGATTTTCGTACGGATAAGTACCCAGTGAACGGTTCGTTTAGCTTTATATATTGTTCCGGGTGGGAGTTGTATTGGTTTTTCGGTAGTGTTAGACCTGTAAGAGAAAAATTTAAATGGTTGGGAAAGGCCATGGGATGTAAAAATATTTTTTTCACATTTTACTTCCTTGTAAAAAGAGGGAAATCAATAGGGCTTTTCGCACGGATAAGTACCCAGTGAACGGTTCGTTTAGCTTTATACATTGTTCCGGGTGGGCGTTGTATTGGTTTTTCGGAAGTGTTAGACCTGTAAGAGAAAAATTTAAATGGTTGGGAAAGGCCATGGGATGTAGAAATATTTTTTTCACATTTTACTTCCTTGTAAAAACAGGTAAATCAATAGGGATTTTCGTACGGATAAGTACCCAGTGAACGGTTCGTTTAGCTTTATATATTTTTCCGGGTGGGCGTTGTATTGGTTTTTCGCAACGGTTAGACCTGTAAGAGAAAAATTTAAATGGTTGGGAAAGGCCATGGGATGTAGAAATATTTTTTTTCACATTTTATTTCCTTGTAAAAACAGGTAAATCAATAGGGCTTTTCGCACGGATAAGTACCCAGTGAACGGTTCGTTTAGCTTTATACATTGTTCCGGGTGGGCGTTGTATTGGTTTTTCGGAAGTGTTAGACCTGTAAGAGAAAAATTTAAATGGTTGGGAAAGGCCATGGGATGTAGAAATATTTTTTTCACATTTTATTTCCTTGTAAAAACAGGTAAATCAATAGGGATTTTCGCACGGATAAGTACCCAGTGAACGGTTCGTTTAGCTTTATATATTGTTCCGGGTGGCCGTTGTATCGGTTTTTCGGTAGTGTTAGACCTGTAAGATAAAAGTTTAAATGGTTGGGAAAGGCCATGGGATGTAGAAATATTTTTTTCACATTTTATTTCCTTGTAAAAACAGGTAAATCAATAGGGATTTTCGTACGTATAAGTACCCAGTGAACGGTTCGTTTAGCTTTATATATTGTTCCGGGTGGGAGTTGTATTGGTTTTTCGGTAGTGTTAGACCTGTAAGAGAAAAATTTAAATGGTTGGGAAAGGCCATGGGATGTAGAAATATTTTTTTCACATTTTACTTCCTTGTAAAAACAGGTAAATCAATAGGGCTTTTCGCACGTATAAGTACCCAGTGAACGGTTCGTTTAGCTTTATACATTGTTCCGGGTGGGCGTTGTATTGGTTTTTCGCAACTGTTAGACCTGTAAGAGAAAAATTTAAATGGTTGGGAAAGGCCATGGGATGTAGAAATATTTTTTTCAAATTTTACTTCCTTGTAAAAACAGGTAAATCAATAGGGCTTTTCGCACAGATAAGTACCCAGTGAACGGTTCGTTTAGCTTTATACATTGTTCCGGGTGGGCGTTGTATTGGTTTTTCGGAAGTGTTAGACCTGTAAGAGAAAAATTTAAATGGTTGGGAAAGGCCATGGGATGTAGAAATATTTTTTTCACATTTTATTTCCTTGTAAAAACAGGTAAATCAATAGGGAATTTCGTACGTATAAGTACCCAGTGAACGGTTCGTTTAGCTTTATATATTGTTCCGGGTGGGAGTTGTATTGGTTTTTCGGTAGTGTTAGACCTGTAAGATAAAAATTTAAATGGTTGGGAAAGGCCATGGGATGTAGAAATATTTTTTTCACATTTTACTTCCTTGTAAAAACAGGTAAATCAATAGGGCTTTTCGCACGGATAAGTACCCAGTGAACGGTTCGTTTAGCTTTACACATTGTTCCGGGTGGGCGTTGTATTGGTTTTTCGGAAGTGTTAGACCTGTAAGAGAAAAATTTAAATGGCTGGGAAAGGCCATGGGATGTAGAAATATTTTTTTCACATTTTATTTCCTTGTAAAAACAGGTAAATCAATAGGGATTTTCGTATGGATTAGTACCCAGTGAACGGTTCGTTTAGCTTTATACATTGTCCCGGGTGGGCGTTGTATTGGTTTTTCGCAACTGTTAGACCTATAAGAGAAAAATTTAAATGGCTGGGAACGGCCATGGGATGTAGAAATATTTTTTTCACATTTTATTTCCTTGTAAAAACAGGTAAATCAATAGGGATTTTCGTACGGATAAGTACCCAGTGAACGGTTCGTTTACCTTTATATATTGTTCCGGGTGGGCGTTGTATTGGTTTTTCGGAAGTGTTAGACCTGTAAGAGAAATGTTCAAATGGTTGGGAAAGGCCATGGGATGTAGAAATATTTTTTTCACATTTTACTTCCTTGTAAAAACAGGTAAATCAATAGGGATTTTCATACGTATAAGTACCCAGTGAACGGTTCATTTAGCTTTATATATTGTTCCGGGTGGGAGTTGTATCGGTTTTTCGGTACTGTTAGACCTGTAAGATAAAAATTTAAATGGTTGGGAAAGGCCATGGGATGTAGAAATATTTTTTTCACATTTTACTTCCTTGTAAAAACAGGTAAATCAATAGGGCTTTTCGTACGGATAAGTACCCAGTGAACTGTTCGTTTAGCTTTATATATTGTTCCGGGTGGGCGTTGTATTGGTTTTTCGGAAGTGTTAGACCTGTAAGAGAAAAATTTAAATGGCTGGGAAAGGCCATGGGATGTAGAAATATTTTTTTCACATTTTACTTCCTTGTAAAAACAGGTAAATCAATAGGGATTTTCATACGTATAAGTACCCAGTGAACGGTTCATTTAGCTTTATATATTGTTCCGGGTGGGAGTTGTATCGGTTTTTTTGTAGTGTTAGACCTGTAAGAGAAAAATATAAATGGTTGGGAAAGGCTATGGGTTGTAGAAATATTTTTTTCACATTTTATTTCCTTGTAAAAACAGGTAAATCAATAGGTATTTTCGTACGTATAAGTACCCAGTGAACGGTTCGTTTAGCTTTATACATTGTTCCGGGTGGCAGTTGTATTGGTTTTTCAGAAGTGTTAGACCTGTAAGAGAAAAATTTAAATGGTTGGGAATGGCCATGGGATGTAGAAATATTTTTTTCACATTTTATTTCCTTGTAAAAACAGGTAAATCAATAGGGATTTTCGTACGGATAAGTACCCAGTGAACGGTTCGTTTAGCTTTATATATTGTTCCGGGTGGGCGTTGTATTGGTTTTTCGGTAGTGTTAGACCGGTAAGATAAATATTTAAATGGTTGGGAAAGGCCATGAGATGTAGAAATATTTTTTTCACATTTTATTTCCTTGTAAATACAGGTAAATCAATAGGGATTTTCGTATGGATAAGTACCCAGTGAACGGTTCGTTTAGCTTTATATATTGTTCCGCGTGGGTGTTGTATTGGTTTTTCGGAAGTGTTAGACCTGTAAGAGAAATGTTTAAATGGTTGGGAAAGGCCATGGGATGTAGAAATATTTTTGTCACATTTTACTTCCTTGTAAAAACAGGTAAATCAATAGGGATTTTCGTACGGATAAGTACCCAGTGAACGGTTCGTTTAGCTTTATACATTGTTCCGGGTGGCCGTTGTATTGGTTTTTCGGAAGTGTTAGACCTGTAAGAGAAAAGTTTAAATGGTTGGGAATGGCCATGGGATGTAGAAATATTTTTTTCACATTTTATTTCCTTGTAAAAACAGGTAAATCAATAGGGATTTTCGTACGGATAAGTACCCAGTGAACGGTTCATTTAGCTTTATATATTGTTCCGGGTGGGAGTTGTATCGGTTTTTTTGTAGTGTTAGACCTGTAAGAGAAAAATTTAAATGGTTGGGAAAGGCTATGGGTTGTAGAAATATTTTTTTCACATTTTATTTCCTTGTAAATACAGGTAAATCAATAGGTATTTTCGTACGTATAAGTACCCAGTGAACGGTTCGTTTAGCTTTATACATTGTTCCGGGTGGCCGTTGTATTGGTTTTTCAGAAGTGTTAGACCTGTAAGAGAAAAATTTAAATGGTTGGGAATGGCCATGGGATGTAGAAATATTTTTTTCACATTTTATTTCCTTGTAAAAACAGGTAAATCAATAGGGATTTTCGTACGGATAAGTACCCAGTGAACGGTTCGTTTAGCTTTATATATTGTTCCGGGTGGGCGTTGTATTGGTTTTTCGGTAGTGTTAGACCGGTAAGATAAATATTTAAATGGTTGGGAAAGGCCATGGGATGTAGAAATATTTTTTTCACATTTTATTTCCTTGTAAATACAGGTAAATCAATAGGGATTTTCGTATGGATAAGTACCCAGTGAACGGTTCGTTTAGCTTTATATATTGTTCCGCGTGGGTGTTGTATTGGTTTTTCGGAAGTGTTAGACCTGTAAGAGAAATGTTTAAATGGTTGGGAAAGGCCATGGGATGTAGAAATATTTTTGTCACATTTTACTTCCTTGTAAAAACAGGTAAATCTATAGGGATTTTCGTACGGATAAGTACCCAGTGAACGGTTCGTTTAGCTTTATACATTGTTCCGGGTGGCCGTTGTATTGGTTTTTCGGAAGTGTTAGACCTGTAAGAGAAAAGTTTAAATGGTTGGGAATGGCCATGGGATGTAGAAATATTTTTTTCACATTTTATTTCCTTGTAAAAACAGGTAAATCAATAGGGATTTTCGTACGGATAAGTACCCAGTGAACGGTTCGTTTACCTTTATATATTGTTCCGGGTGGGCGTTGTATTGATTTTTCAGAAGTGTTAGACCTGTAAGAGAAATGTTTAAATGGTTGGGAAAGGCCATGGGATGTAGAAATATTTTTTTCACATTTTACTTCCTTGTAAAAACAGGTAAATCAATAGGGATTTTCATACGTATAAGTACCCAGTGAACGGTTCATTTAGCTTTATATATTGTTCCGGGTGGGAGTTGTATTGGTTTTTCGGAAGTGTTAGACCTGTAAGAGAAATGTTTAAATGGTTGGGAAAGGCCATGGGATGTAGAAATATTTTTGTCACATTTTACTTCCTTGTAAAAACAGGTAAATCAATAGCGATTTTCGTACGGATAAGTACCCAGTGAACGGTTCGTTTAGCTTTATACATTGTTCCGGGTGGCCGTTGTATTGGTTTTTCGGAAGTGTTAGACCTGTAAGAGAAAAGTTTAAATGGCTGGGAATGGCCATGGGATGTAGAAATATTTTTTTCACATTTTATTTCCTTGTAAAAACAGGTAAATCAATAGGGATTTTCGTACGGATAAGTACCCAGTGAACGGTTCGTTTACCTTTATATATTGTTCCGGGTGGGCGTTGTATTGGTTTTTCGGAAGTGTTAGACCTGTAAGAGAAATGTTTAAATGGTTGGGAAAGGCCATGGGATGTAGAAATATTTTTGTCACATTTTATTTCCTTGTAAATACAGGTAAATCAATAGGGATTTTCGTATGGATAAGTACCCAGTGAACGGTTCGTTTAGCTTTATATATTGTTCCGCGTGGGTGTTGTATTGGTTTTTCGGAAGTGTTAGACCTGTAAGAGAAATGTTTAAATGGTTGGGAAAGGCCATGGGATGTAGAAATATTTTTGTCACATTTTACTTCCTTGTAAAAACAGGTAAATCTATAGGGATTTTCGTACGGATAAGTACCCAGTGAACGGTTCGTTTAGCTTTATACATTGTTCCGGGTGGCCGTTGTATTGGTTTTTCGGAAGTGTTAGACCTGTAAGAGAAAAGTTTAAATGGTTGGGAATGGCCATGGGATGTAGAAATATTTTTTTCACATTTTATTTCCTTGTAAAAACAGGTAAATCAATAGGGATTTTCGTACGGATAAGTACCCAGTGAACGGTTCGTTTACCTTTATATATTGTTCCGGGTGGGCGTTGTATTGATTTTTCAGAAGTGTTAGACCTGTAAGAGAAATGTTTAAATGGTTGGGAAAGGCCATGGGATGTAGAAATATTTTTTTCACATTTTACTTCCTTGTAAAAACAGGTAAATCAATAGGGATTTTCATACGTATAAGTACCCAGTGAACGGTTCATTTAGCTTTATATATTGTTCCGGGTGGGAGTTGTATTGGTTTTTCGGAAGTGTTAGACCTGTAAGAGAAATGTTTAAATGGTTGGGAAAGGCCATGGGATGTAGAAATATTTTTGTCACATTTTACTTCCTTGTAAAAACAGGTAAATCAATAGCGATTTTCGTACGGATAAGTACCCAGTGAACGGTTCGTTTAGCTTTATACATTGTTCCGGGTGGCCGTTGTATTGGTTTTTCGGAAGTGTTAGACCTGTAAGAGAAAAGTTTAAATGGCTGGGAATGGCCATGGGATGTAGAAATATTTTTTTCACATTTTATTTCCTTGTAAAAACAGGTAAATCAATAGGGATTTTCGTACGGATAAGTACCCAGTGAACGGTTCGTTTACCTTTATATATTGTTCCGGGTGGGCGTTGTATTGGTTTTTCGGAAGTGTTAGACCTGTAAGAGAAATGTTTAAATGGTTGGGAAAGGCCATGGGATGTAGAAATATTTTTTTCACATTTTACTTCCTTGTAAAAACAGGTAAATCAATAGCGATTTTCGTACGGATAAGTACCCAGTGAACGGTTCGTTTAGCTTTATACATTGTTCCGGGTGGCCGTTGTATTGGTTTTTCGGAAGTGTTAGACCTGTAAGAGAAAAGTTTAAATGGCTGGGAATGGCCATGGGATGTAGAAATATTTTTTTCACATTTTATTTCCTTGTAAAAACAGGTAAATCAATAGGGATTTTCGTACGGATAAGTACCCAGTGAACGGTTCGTTTACCTTTATATATTGTTCCGGGTGGGCGTTGTATTGGTTTTTCGGAAGTGTTAGACCTGTAAGAGAAATGTTTAAATGGTTGGGAAAGGCCATGGGATGTAGAAATATTTTTTTCACATTTTACTTCCATGTAAAAACAGGTAAATCAATAGGGATTTTCATACGTATAAGTACCCAGTGAACGGTTCATTTAGCTTTATATATTGTTCCGGGTGGGAGTTGTATCGGTTTTTCGGTACTGTTAGACCTGTAAGATAAAAATTTAAATGGTTGGGAAAGGCCATGGGATGTAGAAATATTTTTTTCACATTTTACTTCCTTGTAAAAACAGGTAAATCAATAGGGCTTTTCGTACGGATAAGTACTCAGTGAACTGTTCGTTTAGCTTTATATATTGTTCCGGGTGGGCGTTGTATTGGTTTTTCGGAAGTGTTAGACTTGTAAGAGAAAAATTTAAATGGCTGGGAAAGGCCATGGGATGTAGAAATATTTTTTTCACATTTTACTTCCTTGTAAAAACAGGTAAATCAATAGGGATTTTCATACGTATAAGTACCCAGTGAACGGTTCATTTAGCTTTATATATTGTTCCGGGTGGGAGTTGTATCGGTTTTTTTGTAGTGTTAGACCTGTAAGAGAAAAATATAAATGGTTGGGAAAGGCTATGGGTTGTAGAAATATTTTTTTCACATTTTATTTCCTTGTAAAAACAGGTAAATCAATAGGTATTTTCGTACGTATAAGTACCCAGTGAACGGTTCGTTTAGCTTTATACATTGTTCCGGGTGGCCGTTGTATTGGTTTTTCAGAAGTGTTAGACCTGTAAGAGAAAAATTTAAATGGTTGGGAATGGCCATGGGATGTAGAAATATTTTTTTCACATTTTATTTCCTTGTAAAAACAGGTAAATCAATAGGGATTTTCGTACGGATAAGTACCCAGTGAACGGTTCGTTTAGCTTTATATATTGTTCCGGGTGGGCGTTGTATTGGTTTTTCGGTAGTGTTAGACCGGTAAGATAAATATTTAAATGGTTGGGAAAGGCCATGAGATGTAGAAATATTTTTTTCACATTTTATTTCCTTGTAAATACAGGTAAATCAATAGGGATTTTCGTATGGATAAGTACCCAGTGAACGGTTCGTTTAGCTTTATATATTGTTCCGCGTGGGTGTTGTATTGGTTTTTCGGAAGTGTTAGACCTGTAAGAGAAATGTTTAAATGGTTGGGAAAGGCCATGGGATGTAGAAATATTTTTGTCACATTTTACTTCCTTGTAAAAACAGGTAAATCAATAGGGATTTTCGTACGGATAAGTACCCAGTGAACGGTTCGTTTAGCTTTATACATTGTTCCGGGTGGCCGTTGTATTGGTTTTTCGGAAGTGTTAGACCTGTAAGAGAAAAGTTTAAATGGTTGGGAATGGCCATGGGATGTAGAAATATTTTTTTCACATTTTATTTCCTTGTAAAAACAGGTAAATCAATAGGGATTTTCGTACGGATAAGTACCCAGTGAACGGTTCGTTTACCTTTATATATTGTTCCGGGTGGGCGTTGTATTGGTTTTTCGGAAGTGTTAGACCTGTAAGAGAAATGTTTAAATGGTTGGGAAAGGCCATGGGATGTAGAAATATTTTTTTCACATTTTACTTCCTTGTAAAAACAGGTAAATCAATAGGGATTTTCATACGTATAAGTACCCAGTGAACGGTTCATTTAGCTTTATATATTGTTCCGGGTGGGAGTTGTATTGGTTTTTCGGAAGTGTTAGACCTGTAAGAGAAAAATTTAAATGGCTGGGAAAGGCCATGGGATGTAGAAATATTTTTTTCACATATTACTTCCTTGTAAAAACAGGTAAATCAATAGGGCTTTTCGCACGGATAAGTACCCAGTGAACGGTTCGTTTAGCTTTATACATTGTTCCGGGTGGGCGTTGTATTGATTTTTCGGAAGTGTTAGACCTGTAAGAGAAAAATTTAAATGGCTGGGAAAGGCCATGGGATGTAGAAATATTTTTTTCACATTTTAATTCCTTGTAAAAAGAGGGAAATCAATAGGGATTTTCGTACGGATAAGTACCCAGTGAACGGTTCGTTTAGCTTTATACATTGTTCCGGGTGGGCGTTGTCTTGGTTTTTCGGAAGTGTTAGACCTGTAAGAGAAAAATTTAAATGGCTGGGAAAGGCCATGGGATGTAGAAATGTTTTTTTTACATTTTATTTCCTTGTAAAAACAGGTAAATCAATAGGGATTTTCGTACGGATAAGTACCCAGTGAACGGTTCGTTTAGCTTTATTTATTGTTCCGGGTGGCCGTTGTATCGGTTTTTCGGTAGTGTTAGACCTGTAAGAGAAAAATTTAAATGGTTGGGAAAGGCCATGGGATGTAGAAATATTTTTTTCACATTTTACTTCCTTGTAAAAAGAGGGAATTCAATAGGGATTTTTTTACGGATAAGTGCCCAGTGAACGGTTCGTTTAGCTTTATATATTGTTCCAGGTGTGCGTTGTATTGGTTTTTCGGAAGTGTTAGACCTGTAAGAGAAAAGTTTAAATGGTTGGGAAAGGCCATGGGATGTAGAAATATTTTTTTCACATTTTATTTCCTTGTAAAAACAGGTAAATCAATAGGGATTTTCGTACGGATAAGTACCCAGTGAACGGTTCGTTTAGCTTTATACATTGTTCCGGGTGGGCGTTGTATTGGTTTTTCGGAAGTGTTAGACCTGTAAGAGAAAAATTTAAATGGCTGGGAAAGGCCATGGGATGTAGAAATATTTTTTTTACATTTTATTTCCTTGTAAAAACAGGTAAATCAATAGGGATTTTCGTACGGATAAGTACCCAGTGAACGGTTCGTTTAGCTTTATATATTGTTCCGGGTGGCCGTTGTATCGGTTTTTCGGTAGTGTTAGACCTGTAAGATAAAAATTTAAATGGTTGGGAAAGGCCATGGGATGTAGAAATATTTTTTTCACATTTTACTTCCTTGTAAAAACAGGTAAATCAATAGGGCTTTTCGTACGGATAAGTACCCAGTGAACTGTTCGTTTAGCTTTATATATTGTTCCGGGTGGGCGTTGTATTGGTTTTTCGGAAGTGTTAGACCTGTAAGAGAAAAATTTAAATGGCTGGGAAAGGCCATGGGATGTAGAAATATTTTTTTCACATATTACTTCCTTGTAAAAACAGGTAAATCAATAGGGCTTTTCGCACGGATAAGTACCCAGTGAACGGTTCGTTTAGCTTTATACATTGTTCCGGGTGGGCGTTGTATTGATTTTTCGGAAGTGTTAGACCTGTAAGAGAAAAATTTAAATGGCTGGGAAAGGCCATGGGATGTAGAAATATTTTTTTCACATTTTACTTCCTTGTAAAAAGAGGGAAATCAATAGGGATTTTCGTACGGATAAGTACCCAGTGAACGGTTCGTTTAGCTTTATACATTGTTCCGGGTGGGCGTTGTCTTGGTTTTTCGGAAGTGTTAGACCTGTAAGAGAAAAATTTAAATGGCTGGGAAAGGCCATGGGATGTAGAAATGTTTTTTTTACATTTTATTTCCTTGTAAAAACAGGTAAATCAATAGGGATTTTCGTACGGATAAGTACCCAGTGAACGGTTCGTTTAGCTTTATACATTGTTCCGGGTGGGCGTTGTATTGGTTTTTCGGAAGTGTTAGACCTGTAAGAGAAAAATTTAAATGGCTGGGAAAGGCCATGGGATGTAGAAATATTTTTTTTACATTTTATTTCCTTGTAAAAACAGGTAAATCAATAGGGATTTTCGTACGGATAAGTACCCAGTGAACGGTTCGTTTAGCTTTATATATTGTTCCGGGTGGCCGTTGTATCGGTTTTTCGGTAGTGTTAGACCTGTAAGATAAAAATTTAAATGGTTGGGAAAGGCCATGGGATGTAGAAATATTTTTTTCACATTTTACTTCCTTGTAAAAGCAGGTAAATCAATAGGGCTTTTCGTACGGATAAGTACCCAGTGAACTGTTCGTTTAGCTTTATATATTGTTCCGGGTGGGCGTTGTATTGGTTTTTCGGAAGTGTTAGACCTGTAAGAGAAAAATTTAAATGGCTGGGAAAGGCCATGGGATGTAGAAATATTTTTTTCACATTTTACTTCCTTGTAAAAACAGGTAAATCAATAGGGATTTTCATACGTATAAGTACCCAGTGAACGGTTCATTTAGCTTTATATATTGTTCCGGGTGGGAGTTGTATCGGTTTTTTTGTAGTGTTAGACCTGTAAGAGAAAAATATAAATGGTTGGGAAAGGCTATGGGTTGTAGAAATATTTTTTTCACATTTTATTTCCTTGTAAAAACAGGTAAATCAATAGGTATTTTCGTACGTATAAGTACCCAGTGAACGGTTCGTTTAGCTTTATACATTGTTCCGGGTGGCCGTTGTATTGGTTTTTCAGAAGTGTTAGACCTGTAAGAGAAAAATTTAAATGGTTGGGAATGGCCATGGGATGTAGAAATATTTTTTTCACATTTTATTTCCTTGTAAAAACAGGTAAATCAATAGGGATTTTCGTACGGATAAGTACCCAGTGAACGGTTCGTTTAGCTTTATATATTGTTCCGGGTGGGCGTTGTATTGGTTTTTCGGTAGTGTTAGACCGGTAAGATAAATATTTAAATGGTTGGGAAAGGCCATGAGATGTAGAAATATTTTTTTCACATTTTATTTCCTTGTAAATACAGGTAAATCAATAGGGATTTTCGTACGGATAAGTACCCAGTGAACGGTTCGTTTAGCTTTATACATTGTTCCGGGTGGCCGTTGTATTGGTTTTTCGGAAGTGTTAGACCTGTAAGAGAAAAGTTTAAATGGTTGGGAATGGCCATGGGATGTAGAAATATTTTTTTCACATTTTATTTCCTTGTAAAAACAGGTAAATCAATAGGGATTTTCGTACGGATAAGTACCCAGTGAACGGTTCGTTTACCTTTATATATTGTTCCGGGTGGGCGTTGTATTGGTTTTTCGGAAGTGTTAGACCTGTAAGAGAAATGTTTAAATGGTTGGGAAAGGCCATGGGATGTAGAAATATTTTTTTCACATTTTACTTCCTTGTAAAAACAGGTTAATCAATAGGGATTTTCATACGTATAAGTACCCAGTGAACGGTTCATTTAGCTTTATATATTGTTCCGGGTGGGAGTTGTATCGGTTTTTCGGTACTGTTAGACCTGTAAGAGAAAAATTTAAATGGCTGGTAAAGGCCATGGGATGTAGAAATATTTTTTTCACATTTTACTTCCTTGTAAAAACAGGTAAATCAATAGGGCTTTTCGTACGGATAAGTACCCAGTGAACTGTTCGTTTAGCTTTATATATTGTTCCGGGTGGGCGTTGTATTGGTTTTTCGGAAGTGTTAGACCTGTAAGAGAAAAATTTAAATGGCTGGGAAAGGCCATGGGATGTAGAAATATTTTTTTCACATATTACTTCCTTGTAAAAACAGGTAAATCAATAGGGCTTTTCGCACGGATAAGTACCCAGTTAACGGTTCGTTTAGCTTTATACATTGTTCCGGGTGGGCGTTGTATTGATTTTTCGGAAGTGTTAGACCTGTAAGAGAAAAATTTAAATGGCTGGGAAAGGCCATGGGATGTAGAAATATTTTTTTCACATTTTACTTCCTTGTAAAAAGAGGGAAATCAATAGGGATTTTCGTACGGATAAGTACCCAGTGAACGGTTCGTTTAGCTTTATACATTGTTCCGGGTGGGCGTTGTATTGGTTTTTCGGAAGTGTTAGACCTGTAAGAGAAAAATTTAAATGGTTGGGAAAGGCCATGGGATGTAGAAATATTTTTTTCACATTTTACTTCCTTGTAAAAACAGGTAAATCAATAGGGATTTTCGTACGGATAAGTACCCAGTGAACGGTTCATTTAGCTTTATATATTGTTCCGGGTGGGAGTTGTATCGGTTTTTCGGTACTGTTAGACCTGTAAGATAAAAATTTAAATGGTTGGGAAAGGCCATGGGATGTAGAAATATTTTTTTCACATTTTACTTCCTTGTAAAAACAGGTAAATCAATAGGGCTTTTCGTACGGATAAGTACTCAGTGAACTGTTCGTTTAGCTTTATATATTGTTCCGGGTGGGCGTTGTATTGGTTTTTCGGAAGTGTTAGACCTGTAAGAGAAAAATTTAAATGGCTGGGAAAGGCCATGGGATGTAGAAATATTTTTTTCACATTTTACTTCCTTGTAAAAACAGGTAAATCAATAGGGATTTTCATACGTATAAGTACCCAGTGAACGGTTCATTTAGCTTTATATATTGTTCCGGGTGGGAGTTGTATCGGTTTTTTTGTAGTGTTAGACCTGTAAGAGAAAAATATAAATGGTTGGGAAAGGCTATGGGTTGTAGAAATATTTTTTTCACATTTTATTTCCTTGTAAAAACAGGTAAATCAATAGGTATTTTCGTACGTATAAGTACCCAGTGAACGGTTCGTTTAGCTTTATACATTGTTCCGGGTGGCCGTTGTATTGGTTTTTCAGAAGTGTTAGACCTGTAAGATAAAAATTTAAATGGTTGGGAAAGGCCATGGGATGTAGAAATATTTTTTTCACATTTTATTTCCTTGTAAAAACAGGTAAATCAATAGGGATTTTCGTACGGATAAGTACCCAGTGAACGGTTCGTTTAGCTTTATATATTGTTCCGGGTGGGCGTTGTATTGGTTTTTCGGTAGTGTTAGACCGGTAAGATAAATATTTAAATGGTTGGGAAAGGCCATGAGATGTAGAAATATTTTTTTCACATTTTATTTCCTTGTAAATACAGGTAAATCAATAGGGATTTTCGTATGGATAAGTACCCAGTGAACGGTTCGTTTAGCTTTATATATTGTTCCGCGTGGGTGTTGTATTGGTTTTTCGGAAGTGTTAGACCTGTAAGAGAAATGTTTAAATGGTTGGGAAAGGCCATGGGATGTAGAAATATTTTTGTCACATTTTACTTCCTTGTAAAAACAGGTAAATCAATAGGGATTTTCGTACGGATAAGTACCCAGTGAACGGTTCGTTTAGCTTTATACATTGTTCCGGGTGGCCGTTGTATTGGTTTTTCGGAAGTGTTAGACCTGTAAGAGAAAAGTTTAAATGGTTGGGAATGGCCATGGGATGTAGAAATATTTTTTTCACATTTTATTTCCTTGTAAAAACAGGTAAATCAATAGGGATTTTCGTACGGATAAGTACCCAGTGAACGGTTCGTTTACCTTTATATATTGTTCCGGGTGGGCGTTGTATTGGTTTTTCGGAAGTGTTAGACCTGTAAGAGAAATGTTTAAATGGTTGGGAAAGGCCATGGGATGTAGAAATATTTTTTTCACATTTTACTTCCTTGTAAAAACAGGTAAATCAATAGGGCTTTTCGTACGGATAAGTACCCAGTGAACGGTTCGTTTACCTTTATATATTGTTCCGGGTGGGCGTTGTATTGGTTTTTCGGAAGTGTTAGACCTGTAAGAGAAATGTTTAAATGGTTGGGAAAGGCCATGGGATGTAGAAATATTTTTTTCACATTTTACTTCCTTGTAAAAACAGGTAAATCAATAGGGCTTTTCGTACGGATAAGTACCCAGTGAACTGTTCGTTTAGCTTTATATATTGTTCCGGGTGGGCGTTGTATTGGTTTTTCGGAAGTGTTAGACCTGTAAGAGAAAAATTTAAATGGCTGGGAAAGGCCATGGGATGTAGAAATGTTTTTTTTACATTTTATTTCCTTGTAAAAACAGGTAAATCAATAGGGATTTTCGTACGGATAAGTACCCAGTGAACGGTTCGTTTAGCTTTATTTATTGTTCCGGGTGGCCGTTGTATCGGTTTTTCGGTAGTGTTAGACCTGTAAGAGAAAAATTTAAATGGTTGGGAAAGGCCATGGGATGTAGAAATATTTTTTTCACATTTTACTTCCTTGTAAAAAGAGGGAATTCAATAGGGATTTTTTTACGGATAAGTGCCCAGTGAACGGTTCGTTTAGCTTTATATATTGTTCCAGGTATGCGTTGTATTGGTTTTTCGGAAGTGTTAGACCTGTAAGAGAAAAGTTTAAATGGTTGGGAAAGGCCATGGGATGTAGAAATATTTTTTTCACATTTTATTTCCTTGTAAAAACAGGTAAATCAATAGGGATTTTCGTACGGATAAGTACCCAGTGAACGGTTCGTTTAGCTTTATACATTGTTCCGGGTGGGCGTTGTATTGGTTTTTCGGAAGTGTTAGACCTGTAAGAGAAAAATTTAAATGGCTGGGAAAGGCCATGGGATGTAGAAATATTTTTTTTACATTTTATTTCCTTGTAAAAACAGGTAAATCAATAGGGATTTTCGTACGGATAAGTACCCAGTGAACGGTTCGTTTAGCTTTATATATTGTTCCGGGTGGCCGTTGTATCGGTTTTTCGGTAGTGTTAGACCTGTAAGATAAAAATTTAAATGGTTGGGAAAGGCCATGGGATGTAGAAATATTTTTTTCACATTTTACTTCCTTGTAAAAACAGGTAAATCAATAGGGCTTTTCGTACGGATAAGTACCCAGTGAACTGTTCGTTTAGCTTTATATATTGTTCCGGGTGGGCGTTGTATTGGTTTTTCGGAAGTGTTAGACCTGTAAGAGAAAAATTTAAATGGCTGGGAAAGGCCATGGGATGTAGAAATATTTTTTTCACATATTACTTCCTTGTAAAAACAGGTAAATCAATAGGGCTTTTCGCACGGATAAGTACCCAGTGAACGGTTCGTTTAGCTTTATAAATTGTTCCGGGTGGGCGTTGTATTGATTTTTCGGAAGTGTTAGACCTGTAAGAGAAAAATTTAAATGGCTGGGAAAGGCCATGGGATGTAGAAATATTTTTTTCACATTTTACTTCCTTGTAAAAAGAGGGAAATCAATAGGGATTTTCGTACGGATAAGTACCCAGTGAACGGTTCGTTTAGCTTTATACATTGTTCCGGGTGGGCGTTGTATTGGTTTTTCGGAAGTGTTAGACCTGTAAGAGAAAAATTTAAATGGCTGGGAAAGGCCATGGGATGTAGAAATATTTTTTTTACATTTTATTTCCTTGTAAAAACAGGTAAATCAATAGGGATTTTCGTACGGATAAGTACCCAGTGAACGGTTCGTTTAGCTTTATATATTGTTCCGGGTGGCCGTTGTATCGGTTTTTCGGTAGTGTTAGACCTGTAAGATAAAAATTTAAATGGTTGGGAAAGGCCATGGGATGTAGAAATATTTTTTTCACATTTTACTTCCTTGTAAAAACAGGTAAATCAATAGGGCTTTTCGTACGGATAAGTACCCAGTGAACTGTTCGTTTAGCTTTATATATTGTTCCGGGTGGGCGTTGTATTGGTTTTTCGGAAGTGTTAGACCTGTAAGAGAAAAATTTAAATGGCTGGGAAAGGCCATGGGATGTAGAAATATTTTTTTCACATTTTACTTCCTTGTAAAAACAGGTAAATCAATAGGGATTTTCGTACGGATAAGTACCCAGTGAACGGTTCGTTTAGCTTTATATATTGTTCCGGGTGGGCGTTGTATTGGTTTTTCGGTAGTGTTAGACCGGTAAGATAAATATTTAAATGGTTGGGAAAGGCCATGAGATGTAGAAATATTTTTTTCACATTTTATTTCCTTGTAAATACAGGTAAATCAATAGGGATTTTCGTATGGATAAGTACCCAGTGAACGGTTCGTTTAGCTTTATATATTGTTCCGCGTGGGTGTTGTATTGGTTTTTCGGAAGTGTTAGACCTGTAAGAGAAATGTTTAAATGGTTGGGAAAGGCCATGGGATGTAGAAATATTTTTGTCACATTTTACTTCCTTGTAAAAACAGGTAAATCAATAGGGATTTTCGTACGGATAAGTACCCAGTGAACGGTTCGTTTAGCTTTATACATTGTTCCGGGTGGCCGTTGTATTGGTTTTTCGGAAGTGTTAGACCTGTAAGAGAAAAGTTTAAATGGTTGGGAATGGCCATGGGATGTAGAAATATTTTTTTCACATTTTATTTCCTTGTAAAAACAGGTTAATCAATAGGGATTTTCGTACGGATAAGTACCCAGTGAACGGTTCGTTTACCTTTATATATTGTTCCGGGTGGGCGTTGTATTGGTTTTTCGGAAGTGTTAGACCTGTAAGAGAAATGTTTAAATGGTTGGGAAAGGCCATGGGATGTAGAAATATTTTTTTCACATTTTACTTCCTTGTAAAAACAGGTAAATCAATAGGGATTTTCATACGTATAAGTACCCAGTGAACGGTTCATTTAGCTTTATATATTGTTCCGGGTGGGAGTTGTATCGGTTTTTCGGTACTGTTAGACCTGTAAGAGAAAAATTTAAATGGCTGGTAAAGGCCATGGGATGTAGAAATATTTTTTTCACATTTTACTTCCTTGTAAAAACAGGTAAATCAATAGGGCTTTTCGTACGGATAAGTACCCAGTGAACTGTTCGTTTAGCTTTATATATTGTTCCGGGTGGGCGTTGTATTGGTTTTTCGGAAGTGTTAGACCTGTAAGAGAAAAATTTAAATGGCTGGGAAAGGCCATGGGATGTAGAAATATTTTTTTCACATATTACTTCCTTGTAAAAACAGGTAAATCAATAGGGCTTTTCGCACGGATAAGTACCCAGTGAACGGTTCGTTTAGCTTTATACATTGTTCCGGGTGGGCGTTGTATTGATTTTTCGGAAGTGTTAGACCTGTAAGAGAAAAATTTAAATGGCTGGTAAAGGCCATGGGATGTAGAAATATTTTTTTCACATTTTACTTCCTTGTAAAAAGAGGGAAATCAATAGGGATTTTCGTACGGATAAGTACCCAGTGAACGGTTCGTTTAGCTTTATACATTGTTCCGGGTGGGCGTTGTATTGGTTTTTCGGAAGTGTTAGACCTGTAAGAGAAAAATTTAAATGGTTGGGAAAGGCCATGGGATGTAGAAATATTTTTTTCACATTTTACTTCCTTGTAAAAACAGGTAAATCAATAGGGATTTTCGTACGGATAAGTACCCAGTGAACGGTTCGTTTAGCTTTATATATTTTTCCGGTTGGGCGTTGTATTGGTTTTTTGGAAGTGTTAGACCTGTAAGAGAAAAATTTAAATGGTTGGGAAAGGCCATGGGATGTAGAAATATTTTTTTCACATTTTATTTCCTTGTAAAAACAGGTAAATCAATAGGGCTTTTCGCACGGATAAGTACCCAGTGAACGGTTCGTTTAGCTTTATACATTGTTCCGGGTGGGCGTTGTATTGGTTTTTCGGAAGTGTTAGACCTGTAAGAGAAAAATTTAAATGGCTGGGAAAGGCCATGGGATGTAGAAATATTTTTTTTACATTTTATTTCCTTGTAAAAACAGGTAAATCAATAGGGATTTTCGTACGTATAAGTACCCAGTGAACGGTTCGTTTAGCTTTATATATTGTTCCGGGTGGCCGTTGTATCGGTTTTTCGGTAGTGTTAGACCTGTAAGATAAAAGTTTAAATGGTTGGGAAAGGCCATGGGATGTAGAAATATTTTTTTCACATTTTATTTCCTTGTAAAAACAGGTAAATCAATAGGGATTTTCGTACGTATAAGTACCCAGTGAACGGTTCGTTTAGCTTTATATATTGTTCCGGGTGGGAGTTGTATTGGTTTTTCGGTAGTGTTAGACCTGTAAGAGAAAAATTTAAATGGCTGGGAAAGGCCATGGGATGTAGAAATATTTTTTTCACATTTTACTTCCTTGTAAAAACAGGTAAATCAATAGGGCTTTTCGCACGTATAAGTACCCAGTGAACGGTTCGTTTAGCTTTATACATTGTTCCGGGTGGGCGTTGTATTGGTTTTTCGCAACTGTTAGACCTGTAAGAGAAAAATTTAAATGGTTGGGAAAGGCCATGGGATGTAGAAATATTTTTTTCACATTTTACTTCCTTGTAAAAACAGGTAAATCAATAGGGCTTTTCGCACAGATAAGTACCCAGTGAACGGTTCGTTTAGCTTTATACATTGTTCCGGGTGGGCGTTGTATTGGTTTTTCGGAAGTGTTAGACCTGTAAGAGAAAAATTTAAATGGTTGGGAAAGGCCATGGGATGTAGAAATATTTTTTTCACATTTTATTTCCTTGTAAAAACAGGTAAATCAATAGGGAATTTCGTACGTATAAGTACCCAGTGAACGGTTCGTTTAGCTTTATATATTGTTCCGGGTGGGAGTTGTATTGGTTTTTCGGTAGTGTTAGACCTGTAAGATAAAAATTTAAATGGTTGGGAAAGGCCATGGGATGTAGAAATATTTTTTTCACATTTTACTTCCTTGTAAAAACAGGTAAATCAATAGGGCTTTTCGCACGTATAAGTACCCAGTGAACGGTTCGTTTAGCTTTACACATTGTTCCGGGTGGGCGTTATATTGGTTTTTCGCAACTGTTAGACCTGTAAGAGAAAAATTGAAATGGTTGGGAAAGCCCATGGGATGTAGAAATATTTTTTTCACATTTTATTTCCTTGTAAAAACAGGTAAATCAATAGGGATTTTCGTACGGATAAGTACCCAGTGAACTGTTCGTTTAGCTTTATATATTGTTCCGGGTGGGCGTTGTATTGGTTTTTCGGAAGTGTTAGACCTGAAAGAGAAAAATTTAAATGGTTGGGAAAGGCCATGTGATGTAGAAATATTTTTTCACATTTTATTTCCTTGTAAAAACAGGTAAATCAATAGGGATTTTCGTACTGATAAGTGCCCAGTGAACGGTTCGTTTGGCTTTATATATTGTTCCGGGTGGGCGTTGTATTGGTTTTTCGGAAGTGTTAGACCTGTAAGAGAAAAATTTAAATGGTTGGGAAAGGCCATGGGATGTAGAAATATTTTTTTCACATTTTATTTCCTTGTAAAAACAGGTAAAACAATAGGGATTTTCGTACGGATAAGTGCCCAGTGAACGGTTCGTTTAGCTTTATATATGGTGCCAGGTGGGCGTTGTATTGGTTTTTCGGAAGTGTTAGACCTTTAAGAGAAAAATTTAAATGGTTGGGAAAGGCCATGGGTTGTAGAAATATTTTTTTCACATTTTATTTCCTTGTAAAAACAGGTAAATCAATAGGGATTTTCGTACGCATAAGTACCCAGTGAACGGTTAGTTTAGCTTTATACATTGTTCCGGGTGGGCGTTGTATTTGTTTTTCGGAAGTGTTAGACCTGAAAGAGAAAAATTTAAATGGTTGGGAAAGGCCATGTGATGTAGAAATATTTTTTCACATTTTATTTCCTTATAAAAACAGGTAAATCAATAGGGATTTTCGTACGGATAAGTGCCCAGTGAACGGTTCGTTTGGCTTTATACATTGTTCCGGGTGGGCGTTGTATTGGTTTTTCAGAAGTGTTAGACCTGTAAGAGAAAAATTTAAATGGTTGGGAAAGGCCATGGGATGTAGAAATACTTTTTTCATATTTTACTTCCTTGTAGAAACAGGTAAATCAATAGGGATTTTCGTACGGATAAGTACCCAGTGAACATTTCGTTTAGCTTTATATATGGTTCCAGGTGGGCGTTGTATTGGTTTTTCGGAAGTGTTAGACCTGTAAGAGAAAAATTTAAATGGTTGGGAAAGGCCATGGGATGTAGAAATATTTTTTTCACATTTTATTTCCTTGTAAAAACAGGTAAAACAATAGGGATTTTCGTACGGATAAGTGCCCAGTGAACGGTTCGTTTAGCTTTATATATGGTGCCAGGTGGGCGTTGTATTGGTTTTTCGGAAGTGTTAGACCTGTAAGAGAAAAATTTAAATGGTTGGGAAAGGCCATGGGTTGTAGAAATATTTTTTTCACATTTTATTTCCTTGTAAAAACAGGTAAATCAATAGGGATTTTCGTGCGCATAAGTACCCAGTGAACGGTTCGTTTAGCTTTATACATTGTTCCGGGTGGGCGTTGTATTTGTTTTTCTGAAGTGTTAGACCTGAAAGAGAAAAATTTAAATGGTTGGGAAAGGCCATGTGATGTAGAAATATTTTTTCACATTTTATTTCCTTGTAAAAACAGGTAAATCAATAGGGATTTTCGTACGGATAAGTGCCCAGTGAACGGTTCGTTTGGCTTTATATATTGTTCCGGGTGGGCGTTGTATTGGTTTTTCGGAAGTGTTAGACCTGTAAGAGAAAAATTTAAATGGTTGGGAAAGGCCATGGGATGTAGAAATTTTTTTTTCACATTTTATTTCCTTGTAAAAACAGGTAAATCAATAGGGATTTTCGTACGGATTAGTGCCCAGTGAATGGTACGTTTAGCTTTATATATTGTTCCGGGTGGGCGTTGTATCTGTTTTTTGGAAGTGTTAGACCTGTAAGAGAAAAATTTAAATGGTTGGGAAAGGCCATGGGATGTAGAAATACTTTTTTCATATTTTACTTCCTTGTAGAAACAGGTAAATCAATAGGGATTTTCGTACGGATAATTACCCTGAGAACATTTCGTTTAGCTTTATATATGGTTCCAGGTGGGCGTTGTATTTGTTTTTCAGAAGTGTTAGACCTGTAAGAGAAAAATTTAAATGGTTGGGAAAGGCCATGGGATGTAGAAATATTTTTTTCACATTTTATTTCCTTGTAAAAACAGGTAAATCAATAGGGATTTTCGTACGTGTAAGTACCCAGTGAAGGGTTCGTTTATCTTTATATATTGTTCTGGGAGGGCGTTGTATTGGTTTTTCGGAAGTGTTAGACCTGTAAGAGAAAAATGTTAATGATTGGGAAAGGCCATGGGATGTAGAAATATTTTTTTCACATTTTATTTCCTTGTAAAAACAGGTAAAACAATAGGGATTTTCGTACGGATAAGTGCCCAGTGAATGGTTCGTTTAGCTTTATATATGGTGCCAGGTGGGCGTTGTATTGGTTTTTCGGAAGTGTTAGACCTGTAAGAGAATAATTTAAATGGTTGGGAAAGGCCATGGGTTGTAGAAATATTTTTTTCACATTTTATTTCCTTGTAAAATCAGGTAAATCAATAGGGATTTTCGTACGCATAAGTACCCAGTGAACGGTTAGTTTAGCTTTATACATTGTTCCGGGTGGGCGTTGTATTGGTTTTTTGGAAGTGTTAGACCTGAAAGAGAAAAATTTAAATGGTTGGGAAAGGCCATGTGATGTAGAAATATTTTTTCACATTTTATTTCCTTGTAAAAAAAGGTAAATCAATAGGGATTTTCGTACTGATAAGTGCCCAGTGAACGGTTCGTTTGGCTTTATATATTGTTCCGGGTGGGCGTTGTATTGGTTTTTCGGAAGTGTTAGACCTGTAAGAGAAAAATTTAAATGGTTGGGAAAGGCCATGGGATGTAGAAATATTTTTTTCACATTTTATTTCCTTGTAAAAACAGGTAAAACAATAGGGATTTTCGTACGGATAAGTGCCCAGTGAACGGTTCGTTTAGCTTTATATATGGTGCCAGGTGGGCGTTGTATTGGTTTTTCGGAAGTGTTAGACCTTTAAGAGAAAAATTTAAATGGTTGGGAAAGGCCATGGGTTGTAGAAATATTTTTTTCACATTTTATTTCCTTGTAAAAACAGGTAAATCAATAGGGATTTTCGTACGCATAAGTACCCAGTGAACGGTTAGTTTAGCTTTATACATTGTTCCGGGTGGGCGTTGTATTTGTTTTTCGGAAGTGTTAGACCTGAAAGAGAAAAATTTAAATGGTTGGGAAAGGCCATGTGATGTAGAAATATTTTTTCACATTTTATTTCCTTGTAAAAACAGGTAAATCAATAGGGATTTTCGTACGGATAAGTGCCCAGTGAACGGTTCGTTTGGCTTTATACATTGTTCCGGGTGGGCGTTGTATTGGTTTTTCAGAAGTGTTAGACCTGTAAGAGAAAAATTTAAATGGTTGGGAAAGGCCATGGGATGTAGAAATACTTTTTTCATATTTTACTTCCTTGTAAAAACAGGTAAATCAATAGGGATTTTCGTACGTGTAAGTACCCAGTGAACGGTTCGTTTATCTTTATATATTGTTCTGGGAGGGCGTTGTATTGGTTTTTCGGAAGTGTTAGACCTGTAAGAGAAAAATGTAAATGATTGGGAAAGGCCATGGGATGTAGAAATATTTTTTTCACATTTTATTTCCTTGTAAAAACAGGTAAATCAATAGGGATTTTCGTGCGCATAAGTACCCAGTGAACGGTTCGTTTAGCTTTATACATTTTTCCGGGTGGGCGTTGTATTTGTTTTTCGGAAGTGTTAGACCTGAAAGAGAAAAATTTAAATGGTTGGGAAAGGCCATGTGATGTAGAAATATTTTTTCACATTTTATTTCCTTGTAAAAACAGGTAAATCAATAGGGATTTTCGTACGGATAAGTGCCCAGTGAACGGTTCGTTTGGCTTTATATATTGTTCCGGGTGGGCGTTGTATTGGTTTTTCAGAAGTGTTAGACCTGTAAGAGAAAAATTTAAATGGTTGGGAAAGGCCATGGGATGTAGAAATTTTTTTTTCACATTTTATTTCCTTGTAAAAACAGGTAAATCAATAGGGATTTTCGTACGGATTAGTGCCCAGTGAATGGTTCGTTTAGCTTTATATATCGTTCCGGGTGGGCGTTGTATCTGTTTTTTGGAAGTGTTAGACCTGTAAGAGAAAAATTTAAATGGTTGGGAAAGGCCATGGGATGTAGAAATACTTTTTTCATATTTTACTTCCTTGTAGAAACAGGTAAATCAATAGGTATTTTCGTACGGATAAGTACCCAGAGAACATTTCGTTTAGCTTTATATATGGTTCCAGGTGGGTGTTGTATTTGTTTTTCAGAAGTGTTAGACCTGTAAGAGAAAAATTTAAATGGTTGGGAAAGGCCATGGGATGTAGAAATATTTTTTTCACATTTTATTTCCTTGTAAAAACAGGTAAATCAATAGGGATTTTCGTACGTATAAGTACCCAGTGAACGGTTCGTTTAGCTTTATACATTGTTCCGGGTGGGCGTTGTATTGGTTTTTTGGAAGTGTTAGACCTGAAAGAGAAAAATTTAAATGGTTGGGAAAGGCCATGTGATGTAGAAATATTTTTTCACATTTTATTTCCTTGTAAAAACAGGTAAATCAATAGGGATTTTCGTACTGATAAGTGCCCAGTGAACGGTTCGTTTGGCTTTATATATTGTTCCGGGTGGGCGTTGTATTGGTTTTATGGAAGTGTTAGACCTGTAAGAGAAAAATTTAAATGGTTGGGAAAGGCCATGGGATGTAGAAATATTTTTTTCACATTTTATTTCCTTGTAAAAACAGGTAAAACAATAGGGATTTTCGTACGGATAAGTGCCCAGTGAACGGTTCGTTTAGCTTTATATATGGTGCCAGGTGGGCGTTGTACTGGTTTTTCGGAAGTGTTAGACCTTTAAGAGAAAAATTTAAATGGTTGGGAAAGGCCATGGGTTGTAGAAATATTTTTTTCACATTTTATTTCCTTGTAAAAACAGGTAAATCAATAGGGATTTTCGTACGTATAAGTACCCAGTGAACGGTTCGTTTAGCTTTATATATTGTTCCGGGTGGGAGTTGTATTGGTTTTTCGGTAGTGTTAGACCTGTAAGATAAAAATTTAAATGGTTGGGAAAGGCCATGGGATGTAGAAATATTTTTTTCACATTTTACTTCCTTGTAAAAACAGGTAAATCAATAGGGCTTTTCGCACGGATAAGTACCCAGTGAACGGTTCGTTTAGCTTTATATATTGTTCCGGGTGGGAGTTGTATTGGTTTTTCGGTAGTGTTAGACCTGTAAGAGAAAAATTTAAATGGTTGGGAAAGGCCATGGGATGTAAAAATATTTTTTTCACATTTTACTTCCTTGTAAAAAGAGGGAAATCAATAGGGCTTTTCGCACGGATAAGTACCCAGTGAACGGTTCGTTTAGCTTTATACATTGTTCCGGGTGGGCGTTGTATTGGTTTTTCGGAAGTGTTAGACCTGTAAGAGAAAAATTTAAATGGTTGGGAAAGGCCATGGGATGTAGAAATATTTTTTTCACATTTTACTTCCTTGTAAAAACAGGTAAATCAATAGGGATTTTCGTACGGATAAGTACCCAGTGAACGGTTCGTTTAGCTTTATATATTTTTCCGGGTGGGCGTTGTATTGGTTTTTCGCAACGGTTAGACCTGTAAGAGAAAAATTTAAATGGTTGGGAAAGGCCATGGGATGTAGAAATATTTTTTTCACATTTTATTTCCTTGTAAAAACAGGTAAATCAATAGGGCTTTTCGCACGGATAAGTACCCAGTGAACGGTTCGTTTAGCTTTATACATTGTTCCGTGTGGGCGTTGTATTGGTTTTTCGGAAGTGTTAGACCTGTAAGAGAAAAATTTAAATGGTTGGGAAAGGCCATGGGATGTAGAAATATTTTTTTCACATTTTACTTCCTTGTAAAAACAGGTAAATCAATAGGTATTTTCGTACGGATAAGTACCCAGTGAACGGTTCGTTTAGCTTTATATATTTTTCCGGTTGGGCGTTGTATTGGTTTTTTGGAAGTGTTAGACCTGTAAGAGAAAAATTTAAATGGTTGGGAAAGGCCATGGGATGTAGAAATATTTTTTTCACATTTTATTTCCTTGTAAAAACAGGTAAATCAATAGGGCTTTTCGCACGGATAAGTACCCAGTGAACGGTTCGTTTAGCTTTATACATTGTTCCGGGTGGGCGTTGTATTGGTTTTTCGGAAGTGTTAGACCTGTAAGAGAAAAATTTAAATGGCTGGGAAAGGCCATGGGATGTAGAAATATTTTTTTTACATTTTATTTCCTTGTAAAAACAGGTAAATCAATAGGGATTTTCGTACGTATAAGTACCCAGTGAACGGTTCGTTTAGCTTTATATATTGTTCCGGGTGGCCGTTGTATCGGTTTTTCGGTAGTGTTAGACCTGTAAGATAAAAGTTTAAATGGTTGGGAAAGGCCATGGGATGTAGAAATATTTTTTTCACATTTTATTTCCTTGTAAAAACAGGTAAATCAATAGGGATTTTCGTACGTATAAGTACCCAGTGAACGGTTCGTTTAGCTTTATATATTGTTCCGGGTGGGAGTTGTATTGGTTTTTCGGTAGTGTTAGACCTGTAAGAGAAAAATTTAAATGGTTGGGAAAGGCCATGGGATGTAGAAATATTTTTTTCACATTTTACTTCCTTGTAAAAACAGGTAAATCAATAGGGCTTTTCGCACGTATAAGTACCCAGTGAACGGTTCGTTTAGCTTTATACATTGTTCCGGGTGGGCGTTGTATTGGTTTTTCGCAACTGTTAGACCTGTAAGAGAAAAATTTAAATGGTTGGGAAAGGCCATGGGATGTAGAAATATTTTTTTCACATTTTACTTCCTTGTAAAAACAGGTAAATCAATAGGGCTTTTCGCACAGATAAGTACCCAGTGAACGGTTCGTTTAGCTTTATACATTGTTCCGGGTGGGCGTTGTATTGGTTTTTCGGAAGTGTTAGACCTGTAAGAGAAAAATTTAAATGGTTGGGAAAGGCCATGGGATGTAGAAATATTTTTTTCACATTTTATTTCCTTGTAAAAACAGGTAAATCAATAGGGAATTTCGTACGTATAAGTACCCAGTGAACGGTTCGTTTAGCTTTATATATTGTTCCGGGTGGGAGTTGTATTGGTTTTTCGGTAGTGTTAGACCTGTAAGATAAAAATTTAAATGGTTGGGAAAGGCCATGGGATGTAGAAATATTTTTTTCACATTTTACTTCCTTGTAAAAACAGGTAAATCAATAGGGCTTTTCGCACGGATAAGTACCCAGTGAACGGTTCGTTTAGCTTTACACATTGTTCCGGGTGGGCGTTGTATTGGTTTTTCGGAAGTGTTAGAACTGTAAGAGAAAAATTTAAATGGCTGGGAAAGGCCATGGGATGTAGAAATATTTTTTTCACATTTTATTTCCTTGTAAAAACAGGTAAATCAATAGGGATTTTCGTATGGATTAGTACCCAGTGAACAGTTCGTTTAGCTTTATACATTGTTCCGGGTGGGCGTTGTATTGGTTTTTCGCAACTGTTAGACCTATAAGAGAAAAATTTAAATGGCTGGGAACGGCCATGGGATGTAGAAATATTTTTTTCACATTTTATTTCCTTGTAAAAACAGGTAAATCAATAGGGATTTTCGTACGGATAAGTACCCAGTGAACTGTTCGTTTAGCTTTATATATTGTTCCGGGTGGGCGTTGTATTGGTTTTTCGGAAGTGTTAGACATGTAAGAGAAAAATTTAAATGGTTGGGAAAGGCCATGGGATGTAGAAATATTTTTTTCACATTTTACTTCCTTGTAAAAACAGGTAAATCAATAGGGCTTTTCGCACGTATAAGTACCCAGTGAACGGTTCGTTTAGCTTTATACATTGTTCCGGGTGGGCGTTGTATTGGTTTTTCGCAACTGTTAGACCTGTAAGAGAAAAATTGAAATGGTTGGGAAAGCCCATGGGATGTAGAAATATTTTTTTCACATTTTATTTCCTTGTAAAAACAGGTAAATCAATAGGGATTTTCGTACGGATAAGTACCCAGTGAACGGTTCGTTTAGCTTTATATATTTTTTCGGGTGGGCGTTGTATTGGTTTTTCGGACGTGTTAGACCTGTAAGAGAAAAATTTAAATGGTTGGGAAAGGCCATGGGATGTAGAAATATTTTTTTCACATTTTATTTCCTTGTAAAAACAGGTAAATCAATAGGGATTTTCGTACGGATAACTACCCAGTGAACTGTTCGTTTAGCTTTATATATTGTTCCGGATGGGCGTTGTATTGGTTTTTCGGAAGTGTTAGACCTGTAAGAGAAAAATTTAAATGGTTGGGAAAGGCCATGGGATGTAGAAATATTTTTTTCACATTTTACTTCCTTGTAAAAATAGGTAAATCAATAGGGCTTTTCGCACGTATAAGTACCCAGTGAAAGGTTCGCTTATCTTTATACATTGTTCCGGGTGGGCGTTGTATTGGTTTTTCGCAACTGTTAGACCTGTAAGAGAAAAATTGAATTGGTTGGGAAAGCCCATGGGATGTAGAAATATTTTTTTCACATTTTATTTCCTTGTAAAAACAGGTAAATCAATAGGGATTTTCGTACGGATAAGTACCCAGTGAACGGTTCGTTTAGCTTTATATATTTTTCCGGGTGGGCGTTGTATTGGTTTTTCGGACGTGTTAGACCTGTAAGAGAAAAATTTAAATGGTTGGGAAAGGCCATGGGGTGTAGAAATATTTTTTTCACATTTTATTTCCTTGTAAAAACAGGTAAATCAATAGGGATTTTCGTACGGATAAGTACCCAGTGAACGGTTCGTTTAGCTTTATATATTTTTCCGGGTGGGCGTTGTATTGGTTTTTCGGACGTGTTAGACCTGTAAGAGAAAAATTTAAATGGTTGGGAAAGGCCATGGGATGTAGAAATATTTTTTTCACATTTTATTTCCTTGTAAAAACAGGTAAATCAATAGGGATTTTCGTACGTATAAGTACCCAGTGAACGGTTCGTTTAGATTTATATATTGTTCCGGGTGGGAGTTGTATTGGTTTTTCGGTAGTGTTAGACCTGTAAGAGAAAAATTTAAATGGTTGGGAAAGGCCATGGGGTGTAGAAATATTTTTTTCACATTTTACTTCCTTGTAAAAACAGGTAAATCAATAGGGCTTTTCGCACGTATAAGTACCCAGTGAACGGTTCGTTTAGCTTTATACATTGTTCCGGGTGGGCGTTGTATTGGTTTTTCGCAACTGTTAGACCTATAAGAGAAAAATTTAAATGGCTGGGAACGGCCATGGGATGTAGAAATATTTTTTTCACATTTTATTTCCTTGTAAAAACAGGTAAATCAATAGGGATTTTCGTACGGATAAGTACCCAGTGAACTGTTCGTTTAGCTTTATATATTGTTCCGGGTGGGCGTTGTATTGGTTTTTCGGAAGTGTTAGACATGTAAGAGAAAAATTTAAATGGTTGGGAAAGGCCATGGGATGTAGAAATATTTTTTTCACATTTTACTTCCTTGTAAAAACAGGTAAATCAATAGGGCTTTTCGCACGTATAAGTACCCAGTGAACGGTTCGTTTAGCTTTATACATTGTTCCGGGTGGGCGTTGTATTGGTTTTTCGCAACTGTTAGACCTGTAAGAGAAAAATTGAAATGGTTGGGAAAGCCCATGGGATGTAGAAATATTTTTTTCACATTTTATTTCCTTGTAAAAACAGGTAAATCAATAGGGATTTTCGTACGGATAAGTACCCAGTGAACGGTTCGTTTAGCTTTATATATTTTTTCGGGTGGGCGTTGTATTGGTTTTTCGGACGTGTTAGACCTGTAAGAGAAAAATTTAAATGGTTGGGAAAGGCCATGGGATGTAGAAATATTTTTTTCACATTTTATTTCCTTGTAAAAACAGGTAAATCAATAGGGATTTTCGTACGGATAACTACCCAGTGAACTGTTCGTTTAGCTTTATATATTGTTCCGGATGGGCGTTGTATTGGTTTTTCGGAAGTGTTAGACCTGTAAGAGAAAAATTTAAATGGTTGGGAAAGGCCATGGGATGTAGAAATATTTTTTTCACATTTTACTTCCTTGTAAAAATAGGTAAATCAATAGGGCTTTTCGCACGTATAAGTACCCAGTGAAAGGTTCGCTTATCTTTATACATTGTTCCGGGTGGGCGTTGTATTGGTTTTTCGCAACTGTTAGACCTGTAAGAGAAAAATTGAATTGGTTGGGAAAGCCCATGGGATGTAGAAATATTTTTTTCACATTTTATTTCCTTGTAAAAACAGGTAAATCAATAGGGATTTTCGTACGGATAAGTACCCAGTGAACGGTTCGTTTAGCTTTATATATTTTTCCGGGTGGGCGTTGTATTGGTTTTTCGGACGTGTTAGACCTGTAAGAGAAAAATTTAAATGGTTGGGAAAGGCCATGGGGTGTAGAAATATTTTTTTCACATTTTATTTCCTTGTAAAAACAGGTAAATCAATAGGGATTTTCGTACGGATAAGTACCCAGTGAACGGTTCGTTTAGCTTTATATATTTTTCCGGGTGGGCGTTGTATTGGTTTTTCGGACGTGTTAGACCTGTAAGAGAAAAATTTAAATGGTTGGGAAAGGCCATGGGATGTAGAAATATTTTTTTCACATTTTATTTCCTTGTAAAAACAGGTAAATCAATAGGGATTTTCGTACGTATAAGTACCCAGTGAACGGTTCGTTTAGATTTATATATTGTTCCGGGTGGGAGTTGTATTGGTTTTTCGGTAGTGTTAGACCTGTAAGAGAAAAATTTAAATGGTTGGGAAAGGCCATGGGGTGTAGAAATATTTTTTTCACATTTTACTTCCTTGTAAAAACAGGTAAATCAATAGGGCTTTTCGCACGTATAAGTACCCAGTGAACGGTTCGTTTAGCTTTATACATTGTTCCGGGTGGGCGTTGTATTGGTTTTTCGCAACTGTTAGACCTGTAAGAGAAAAATTTAAATGGTTGGGAAAGGCCATGGGATGTAGAAATATTTTTTTCACATTTTAATTCCTTGTAAAAACAGGTAAATCAATAGGGCTTTTCGCACAGATAAGTACCCAGTGAACGGTTCGTTTAGCTTTATACATTGTTCCGGGTGGGCGTTGTATTGGTTTTTCGGAAGTGTTAGACCTGTAAGAGAAAAATTTAAATGGTTGGGAAAGGCCATGGGATGTAGAAATATTTTTTTCACATTTTATTTCCTTGTAAAAACAGGTAAATCAATAGGGATTTTCGTACGTATAAGTACCCAGTGAACGGTTCGTTTAGCTTTATATATTGTTCCGGGTGGGAGTTGTATTGTTTTTTTGGTAGTGTTAGACCTGTAAGATAAAAATTTAAATGGTTGGGAAAGGCCATGGGATGTAGAAATATTTTTTTCACATTTTACTTCCTTGTAAAAACAGGTAAATCTATAGGGCTTTTCGCACGGATAAGTACCCAGTGAACGGTTCATTTAGCTTTATACATTGTTCCGGGTGGGCGTTGTATTGGTTTTTCGGAAGTGTTAGACCTGTAAGAGAAAAATTTAAATGGCTGGGAAAGGCCATGGGATGTAGAAATATTTTTTTCACATTTTATTTCCTTGTAAAAACAGGTAAATCAATAGGGATTTTCGTACGTATAAGTACCCAGTGAATGGTTCGTTTAGCTTTATATATTTTTCCGGGTGGGCGTTGTATTGATTTTCGCAACTGTTAGACCTGTAAGAGAAAAATTTAAATGGTTGGGAAAGGCCATGGGATGTAGAAATATTTTTTTCACATTTTACTTCCTTGTAAAAAGAGGGAAATCAATAGGGCTTTTCGCACGGATAAGAACCCAGTGAACGGTTCGTTTAGCTTTATACATTGTTCTGGGTGGGCGTTGTATTGGTTTTTCGGAAGTCTTAGACCTGTAAGAGAAAAATTTAAATGGTTGGGAAAGGCCATGGGATGTAGAAATATTTTTTTCACATTTTATTTCCTTGTAAAAACAGGTAAATCAATAGGGATTTTCGTACGGATAAGTACCCAGTGAAAGGTTCGCTTATCTTTATACATTGTTCCGGGTGGGCGTTGTATTGGTTTTTCGGTAGTGTTAGACCTGTAAGAGAAAAATTTAAATGGTTGGGAAAGGCCATGGGGTGTAGAAATATTTTTTTCACATTTTATTTCCTTGTAAAAACAGGTGAATCAATAGGGATTTTCGTACGGATAAGTACCCAGTGAACGGTTCGTTTAGCTTTATATATTTTTCCGGGTGGGCGTTGTATTGGTTTTTCGGACGTGTTAGACCTGTAAGAGAAAAATTTAAATGGTTGGGAAAGGCCATGGGATGTAGAAATATTTTTTTCACATTTTATTTCCTTGTAAAAACAGGTAAATCAATAGGGATTTTCGTACGTATAAGTACCCAGTGAACGGTTCGTTTAGATTTATATATTGTTCCGGGTGGGAGTTGTATTGGTTTTTCGGTAGTGTTAGACCTGTAAGAGAAAAATTTAAATGGTTGGGAAAGGCCATGGGGTGTAGAAATATTTTTTTCACATTTTACTTCCTTGTAAAAACAGGTAAATCAATAGGGCTTTTCGCACGTATAAGTACCCAGTGAACGGTTCGTTTAGCTTTATACATTGTTCCGGGTGGGCATTGTATTGGTTTTTCGCAACTGTTAGACCTGTAAGAGAAAAATTTAAATGGTTGGGAAAGGCCATGGGATGTAGAAATATTTTTTTCACATTTTAATTCCTTGTAAAAACAGGTAAATCAATAGGGCTTTTCGCACAGATAAGTACCCAGTGAACGGTTCGTTTAGCTTTATACATTGTTCCGGGTGGGCGTTGTATTGGTTTTTCGGAAGTGTTAGACCTGTAAGAGAAAAATTTAAATGGTTGGGAAAGGCCATGGGATGTAGAAATATTTTTTTCACATTTTATTTCCTTGTAAAAACAGGTAAATCAATAGGGATTTTCGTACGTATAAGTACCCAGTGAACGGTTCGTTTAGCTTTATATATTGTTCCGGGTGGGAGTTGTATTGTTTTTTTGGTAGTGTTAGACCTGTAAGATAAAAATTTAAATGGTTGGGAAAGGCCATGGGATGTAGAAATATTTTTTTCACATTTTACTTCCTTGTAAAAACAGGTAAATCTATAGGGCTTTTCGCACGGATAAGTACCCAGTGAACGGTTCATTTAGCTTAATACATTGTTCCGGGTGGGCGTTGTATTGGTTTTTTGGAAGTGTTAGACCTGTAAGAGAAAAATTTAAATGGCTGGGAAAGGCCATGGGATGTAGAAATATTTTTTTCACATTTTATTTCCTTGTAAAAACAGGTAAATCAATAGGGATTTTCGTACGTATAAGTACCCAGTGAATGGTTCGTTTAGCTTTATATATTTTTCCGGGTGGGCGTTGTATTGATTTTCGCAACTGTTACACCTGTAAGAGAAAAATTTAAATGGTTGGGAAAGGCCATGGGATGTAGAAATATTTTTTTCACATTTTACTTCCTTGTAAAAACAGGTAAATCAATAGGGATTTTCGTACGGATAAGTACCCAGTGAACGGTTCGTTTAGCTTTATATATATTTCCGGGTGGGCGTTGTATTGGTTTTTCGCAACTGTTAGACCTGTAAGAGAAAAATTTAAATGGTTGGGAAAGGCCATGGGATGTAGAAATATTTTTTTCACATTTTACTTCCTTGTAAAAAGAGGGAAATCAATAGGGCTTTTCGCACGGATAAGTACCCAGTTAACGGTTCGTTTAGCTTTATACATTGTTCCGGGTGGGCGTTGTATTGGTTTTTCGGAAGTGTTAGACCTGTAAGAGAAAAATTTAAATGGTAGGGAAAGGCCATGGGATGTAGAAATATTTTTTTCACATTTTATTTCCTTGTAAAAACAGGTAAATCAATAGGGATTTTCGTACGGATAAGTACCCAGTGAACGGTTCGTTTAGCTTTATATATTTTTCCGGGTGGGCGTTGTATTGGTTTTTCGGAAGTGTTAGACCTGTAAGAGAAAAATTTAAATGGTTGGGAAAGGCCATGGGATGTAGAAATATTTTTTTAACATTTTATTTTCTTGTAAAAACAGGTAAATCAATAGGGATTTTCGTACGTATAAGTACCCAGTGAACGGTTCGTTTAGCTTTATATATTGTTCCGGGTGGGAGTTGTATTGGTTTTTCGGTAGTGTTAGACCTGTAAGAGAAAAATTTAAATGGTTGGGAAAGGCCATGGGATGTAGAAATATTTTTTTCACATTTTACTTCCTTGTAAAAACAGGTAAATCAATAGGGCTTTTCGCACAGATAAGTACCCAGTGAACGGTTCGTTTAGCTTTATACATTGTTCCGGGTGGGCGTTGTATTGGTTTTTCGGAAGTGTTAGACCTGTAAGAGAAAAATTTAAATGGTTGGGAAAGGGCATGGGATGTAGAAATATTTTTTTCACATTTTATTTCCTTGTAAAAACAGGTAAATCAATAGGGATTTTCGTACGTATAAGTACCCAGTGAACGGTTCGTTTAGCTTTATATATTGTTCCGGGTGGGAGTTGTATTGGTTTTTTGGTAGTGTTAGACCTGTAAGATAAAAATTTAAATGGTTGGGAAAGGCCATGGGATGTAGAAATATTTTTTTCACATTTTATTTCCTTGTAAAAACAGGTAAATCAATAGGGATTTTCGTATGGATTAGTACCCAGTGAACGGTTCGTTTAGCTTTATACATTGTTCCGGGTGGGCGTTGTATTGGTTTTTCGCAACTGTTAGACCTGTAAGAGAAAAATTTAAATGGCTGGGAAAGGCCATGGGATGTAGAAATATTTTTTTCACATTTTATTTCCTTGTAAAAACAGGTAAATCAATAGGGATTTTCGTACGGATAAGTACCCAGTGAACGGTTCGTTTAGCTTTATAAATTGTTCCGGGTGGGCGTTGTATTGGTTTTTCGGAAGTGTTAGACCTGTAAGAGAAAAATTTAAATGGTTGGGAAAGGCCATGGAATGTAGAAATATTTTTTTCACATTTTATTTCCTTGTAAAAACAGGTAAATCAATAGGGATTTTCGTATGGATTAGTACCCAGTGAATGGTTCGTTTAGCTTTATATATTTTTCCGGGTGGGCGTTGTATTGGTTTTTCGTAACTGTTAGACCTGTAAGAGAAAAATTTAAATGGTTGGGAAAGGCCATGGGATGTAGAAATATTTTTTTCACATTTTACTTCCTTGTAAAAAGAGGGAAATCAATAGGGCTTTTCGCACGGATAAGTACCCAGTGAACGGTTCGTTTAGCTTTATACATTGTTCCGGGTGGGCGTTGTATTGGTTTTTCGGAAGTGTTAGACCTGTAAGAGAAAAATTTAAATGGTTGGGAAAGGCCATGGGATGTAGAAATATTTTTTTCACATTTTATTTCCTTGTAAAAACAGGTAAATCAATAGGGATTTTCGTACGGATAAGTACCCAGTGAACGGTTCGTTTAGCTTTATACATATTTCCGGGTGGGCGTTGTATTGGTTTTTCGGAAGTGTTAGACCTGTAAGAGAAAAATTTAAATGGTTGGGAAAGGCCATGGGATGTAGAAATATTTTTTTCACATTTTATTTCCTTGTAAAAACAGGTAAATCAATAGGGATTTTCGTACGTATAAGTACCCAGTGAATGGTTCGTTTAGCTTTATATATTTTTCCGGGTGGGCGTTGTATTGATTTTCGCAACTGTTAGACCTGTAAGAGAAAAATTTAAATGGTTGGGAAAGGCCATGGGATGTAGAAATATTTTTTTCACATTTTACTTCCTTGTAAAAAGAGGGAAATCAATAGGGCTTTTCGCACGGATAAGAACCCAGTGAACGGTTCGTTTAGCTTTATACATTGTTCCGGGTGGGCGTTGTATTGGTTTTTCGGAAGTCTTAGACCTGTAAGAGAAAAATTTAAATGGTTGGGAAAGGCCATGGGATGTAGAAATATTTTTTTCACATTTTATTTCCTTGTAAAAACAGGTAAATCAATAGGGATTTTCGTACGGATAAGTACCCAGTGAACGGTTCGTTTAGCTTTATATATTTTTCCGGGTGGGCGTTGTATTGGTTTTTCGCAACTGTTAGACCTGTAAGAGAAAAATTTAAATGGTTGGGAAAGGCCATGGGATGTAGAAATATTTTTTTAACATTTTACTTCCTTGTAAAAACAGGTAAATCAATAGGGATTTTCGTATGGATTAGTACCCAGTGAACGGTTCGTTTAGCTTTATACATTGTTCCGGGTGGGCGTTGTATTGGTTTTTCGGAAGTGTTAGACCTGTAAGAGAAAAATTTAAATGGTTGGGAAAGGCCATGGGATGTAGAAATATTTTTTTCACATTTTATTTCCTTGTAAAAACAGGTAAATCAATAGGGATTTTCGTACGGATAAGTACCCAGTGAACGGTTCGTTTAGCTTTATATATTTTTCCGGGTGGGCGTTGTATTGGTTTTTCGGAAGTGTTAGACCTGTAAGAGAAAAATTTAAATGGTTGGGAAAGGCCATGGGATGTAGAAAAAATTTTTTCACATTTTATTTCCTTGTAAAAACAGGTAAATCAATAGGGATTTTCGTAGGGATAAGTACCCAGTGAACGGTTCGTTTAGCTTTATATATTGTTCCGGGTGGGAGTTGTATTGGTTTTTCGGTAGTGTTAGACCTGTAAGAGAAATATTTAAATGGTTGGGAAAGGCCATGGGATGTAGAAATATTTTTTTCACATTTTACTTCCTTGTAAAAACAGGTAAATCAATAGGGCTTTTCGCACGTATAAGTACCCAGTGAACGGTTCGTTTAGCTTTATACATTGTTCCGGGTGGGCGTTGTATTGGTTTTTCGCAACTGTTAGACCTGTAAGAGAAAAATTTAAATGGTTGGGAAAGGCCATGGGATGTAGAAATATTTTTTTCACATTTTACTTCCTTGTAAAAACAGGTAAATCAATAGGGCTTTTCGCACGGATAAGTACCCAGTGAATGGTTCGTTTAGCTTTATACATTGTTCCGGGTGGGCGTTGTATTGGTTTTTCGGAAGTGTTAGACCTGTAAGAGAAAAATTTAAATGGTTGGGAAAGGCCATGGGATGTAGAAATATTTTTTTCACATTTTATTTCCTTGTAAAAACAGGTAAATCAATAGGGATTTTCGTACGTATAAGTACCCAGTGAACGGTTCGTTTAGATTTATATATTGTTCCGGGTGGGAGTTGTATTGGTTTTTTGGTAGTGTTAGACCTGTAAGATAAAAATTTAAATGGTTGGGAAAGGCCATGGGATGTAGAAATATTTTTTTCACATTTTATTTCCTTGTAAAAACAGGTAAAACAATAGGGATTTTCGTATGGATTAGTACCCAGTGAACGGTTTGTTTAGCTTTATACATTGTTCCGGGTGGGCGTTGTATTGGTTTTTCGCAACTGTTAGACCTGTAAGAGAAAAATTTAAATGGCTGGGAAAGGCCATGGGATGTAGAAATATTTTTTTCACATTTTATTTCCTTGTAAAAACAGGTAAATCAATAGGGATTTTCGTACGGATAAGTACCCAGTGAACGGTTCGTTTAGCTTTATAAATTGATCCGGGTGGGCGTTGTATTGGTTTTTCGGAAGTGTTAGACCTGTAAGAGAAAAATTTAAATGGTTGGGAAAGGCCATGGAATGTAGAAATATTTTTTTCACATTTTATTTCCTTGTAAAAACAGGTAAATCAATAGGGATTTTCGTACGGATAAGTACCCAGTGAACGGTTCGTTTAGCTTTATATATTTTTCCGGGTGGGCGTTGTATTGGTTTTTCGGAAGTGTTAGACCTGTAAGAGAAAAATTTAAATGGTTGGGAAAGGCCATGGGATGTAGAAATATTTTTTTCACATTTTATTTCCTTGTAAAAACAGGTAAATCAATAGGGATTTTCGTACGTATAAGTACCCAGTGAACGGTTCGTTTAGCTTTATATATTGTTCCGGGTGGGAGTTGTATTGGTTTTTCGGTAGTGTTAGACCTGTAAGAGAAATATTTAAATGGTTGGGAAAGGCCATGGGATGTAGAAATATTTTTTCACATTTTACTTCCTTGTAAAAACAGGTAAATCAATAGGGCTTTTCGCACGTATAAGTACCCAGTGAACGGTTCGTTTAGCTTTATACATTGTTCCGGGTGGGCGTTGTATTGGTTTTTCGCAACTGTTAGACCTGTAAGAGAAAAATTTAAATGGTTGGGAAAGGCCATGGGATGTAGAAATATTTTTTTCACATTTTACTTCCTTGTAAAAACAGGTAAATCAATAGGGCTTTTCGCACGGATAAGTACCCAGTGAACGGTTCGTTTAGCTTTATACATTGTTCCGGGTGGGCGTTGTATTGGTTTTTCGGAAGTGTTAGACTTGTAAGAGAAAAATTTAAATGGTTGGGAAAGGCCATGGGATGTAGAAATATTTTTTTCACATTTTATTTCCTTGTAAAAACAGGTAAATCAATAGGGATTTTCGTACGTATAAGTACCCAGTGAACGGTTCGTTTAGCTTTATATATTGTTCCGGGTGGGAGTTGTATTGGTTTTTTGGTAGTGTTAGACCTGTAAGATAAAAATTTAAATGGTTGGGAAAGGCCATGGGATGTAGAAATATTTTTTTCACATTTTATTTCCTTGTAAAAACAGGTAAATCAATAGGGATTTTCGTATGGATTAGTACCCAGTGAACGGTTCGTTTAGCTTTATACATTGTTCCGGGTGGGCGTTGTATTGGTTTTTCGCAACTGTTAGACCTGTAAGAGAAAAATTTAAATGGCTGGGAAAGGCCATGGGATGTAGAAATATTTTTTTCACATTTTATTTCCTTGTAAAAACAGGTAAATCAATAGGGATTTTCGTACGGATAAGTACCCAGTGAACGGTTCGTTTAGCTTTATAAATTGTTCCGGGTGGGCGTTGTATTGGTTTTTCGGAAGTGTTAGACATGTAAGAGAAAAATTTAAATGGTTGGGAAAGGCCATGGAATGTAGAAATATTTTTTTCACATTTTATTTCCTTGTAAAAACAGGTAAATCAATAGGGATTTTCGTATGGATTAGTACCCAGTGAATGGTTCGTTTAGCTTTATATATTTTTCCGGGTGGGCGTTGTATTGGTTTTTCGTAACTGTTAGACCTGTAAGAGAAAAATTTAAATGGTTGGGAAAGGCCATGGGATGTAGAAATATTTTTTTCACATTTTACTTCCTTGTAAAAAGAGGGAAATCAATAGGGCTTTTCGCACGGATAAGTACCCAGTGAACGGTTCGTTTAGCTTTATACATTGTTCCGGGTGGGCGTTGTATTGGTTTTTCGGAAGTGTTAGACCTGTAAGAGAAAAATTTAAATGGTTGGGAAAGGCCATGGGATGTAGAAATATTTTTTTCACATTTTATTTCCTTGTAAAAACAGGTAAATCAATAGGGATTTTCGTACGGATAAGTACCCAGTGAACGGTTCGTTTAGCTTTATATATTTTTCCGGGTGGGCGTTGTATTGGTTTTTCGGAAGTGTTAGACCTGTAAGAGAAAAATGTAAATGGTTGGGAAAGGCCATGGGATGTAGAAATATTTTTTTCACATTTTATTTCCTTGTAAAAACAGGTAAATCAATAGGGATTTTCGTACGTATAAGTACCCAGTGAACGGTTCGTTTAGCTTTATATATTGTTCCGGGTGGGAGTTGTATTGGTTTTTCGGTAGTGTTAGACCTGTAAGAGAAATATTTAAATGGTTGGGAAAGGCCATGGGATGTAGAAATATTTTTTTCACATTTTACTTCCTTGTAAAAACAGGTAAATCAATAGGGCTTTTCGCACGTATAAGTACCCAGTGAACGGTTCGTTTAGCTTTATACAATGTTCCGGGTGGGCGTTGTATTGGTTTTTCGCAACTGTTAGACCTGTAAGAGAAAAATTTAAATGGTTGGGAAAGGCCATGGGATGTAGAAATATTTTTTTCACATTTTACTTCCTTGTAAAAACAGGTAAATCAATAGGGCTTTTCGCACGGATAAGTACCCAGTGAACGGTTCGTTTAGCTTTATACATTGTTCCGGGTGGGCGTTGTATTGGTTTTTCGGAAGTGTTAGACCTGTAAGAGAAAAATTTAAATGGCTGGGAAAGGCCATGGGATGTAGAAATATTTTTTTCACATTTTATTTCCTTGTAAAAACAGGTAAATCAATAGGGATTTTCGTACGGATTAGTACCCAGTGAACGGTTCGTTTAGCTTTATACATTGTTCCGGGTGGGCGTTGTATTGGTTTTTCGCAACTGTTAGACCTGTAAGAGAAAAATTTAAATGGTTGGGAAAGGCCATGGGATGTAGAAATATTTTTTTCACATTTTACTTCCTTGTAAAAACAGGTAAATCAATAGGGCTTTTCGCACAGATAAGTACCCAGTGAACGGTTCGTTTAGCTTTATACATTGTTCCGGGTGGGCGTTGTATTGGTTTTTCGGAAGTGTTAGACCTGTAAGAGAAAAATTTAAATGGTTGGGAAAGGGCATGGGATGTAGAAATATTTTTTTCACATTTTATTTCCTTGTAAGAACAGGTAAATCAATAGGGATTTTCGTACGTATAAGTACCCAGTGAACGGTTCGTTTAGCTTTATATATTTTTCCGGGTGGGAGTTGTATTGGTTTTTTGGTAGTGTTAGACCTGTAAGATAAAAATTTAAATGGTTGGGAAAGGCCATGGGATGTAGAAATATTTTTTTCACATTTTATTTCCTTGTAAAAACAGGTAAATCAATAGGGATTTTCGTATGGATTAGTACCCAGTGAACGGTTCGTTTAGCTTTATACATTGTTCCGGGTGGGCGTTGTATTGGTTTTTCGCAACTGTTAGACCTGTAAGAGAAAAATTTAAATGGCTGGGAAAGGCCATGGGATGTAGAAATATTATTTCACATTTTATTTCCTTGTAAAAACAGGTAAATCAATAGGGATTTTCGTACGGATAAGTACCCAGTGAACGGTTCGTTTAGCTTTATAAATTGTTCCGGGTGGGCGTTGTATTGGTTTTTCGGAAGTGTTATACCTGTAAGAGAAAAATTTAAATGGTTGGGAAAGGCCATGGAATGTAGAAATATTTTTTTCACATTTTATTTCCTTGTAAAAACAGGTAAATCAATAGGGATTTTCGTATGGATTAGTACCCAGTGAATGGTTCGTTTAGCTTTATATATTTTTCCGGGTGGGCGTTGTATTGGTTTTTCGTAACTGTTAGACCTGTAAGAGAAAAATTTAAATGGTTGGGAAAGGCCATGGGATGTAGAAATATTTTTTTCACATTTTACTTCCTTGTAAAAAGAGGGAAATCAATAGGGCTTTTCGCACGGATAAGTACCCAGTGAACGGTTCGTTTAGCTTTATACATTGTTCCGGGTGGGCGTTGTATTGGTTTTTCGGAAGTGTTAGACCTGTAAGAGAAAAATTTAAATGGTTGGGAAAGGCCATGGGATGTAGAAATATTTTTTTCACATTTTATTTCCTTGTAAAAACAGGTAAATCAATAGGGATTTTCGTACGGATAAGTACCCAGTGAACGGTTCGTTTAGCTTTATATATTTTTCCGGGTGGGCGTTGTATTGGTTTTTCGGAAGTGTTAGACCTGTAAGAGAAAAATTTAAATGGTTGGGAAAGGCCATGGGATGTAGAAATATTTTTTTCACATTTTATTTCCTTGTAAAAACAGGTAAATCAATAGGGATTTTCGTACGTATAAGTACCCAGTGAACGGTTCGTTTAGCTTTATATATTGTTCCGGGTGGGAGTTGTTTCGGTTTTTCGGTAGTGTTAGACCTGTAAGAGAAATATTTAAATGGTTGGGAAAGGCCATGGGATGTAGAAATATTTTTTTCACATTTTACTTCCTTGTAAAAACAGGTAAATCAATAGGGCTTTTCGCACGTATAAGTACCCAGTGAACGGTTCGTTTAGCTTTATACATTGTTCCGGGTGGGCGTTGTATTGGTTTTTCGCAACTGTTAGACCTGTAAGAGAAAAATTTAAATGGTTGGGAAAGGCCATGGGATGTAGAAATATTTTTTTCACATTTTACTTCCTTGTAAAAACAGGTAAATCAATAGGGCTTTTCGCACGGATAAGAACCCAGTGAACGGTTCGTTTAGCTTTATACATTGTTCCGGGTGGGCGTTGTATTGGTTTTTCGGAAGTGTTAGACCTGTAAGAGAAAAATTTAAATGGTTGGGAAAGGCCATGGGATGTAGAAATATTTTTTTCACATTTTATTTCCTTGTAAAAACAGGTAAATCAATAGGGATTTTCGTACGTATAAGTACCCAGTGAACGGTTCGTTTAGCTTTATATATTGTTCCGGGTGGGAGTTGTATTGGTTTTTTGGTAGTGTTAGACCTGTAAGATAAAAATTTAAATGGTTGGGAAAGGCCATGGGATGTAGAAATATTTTTTTCACATTTTATTTCCTTGTAAAAACAGGTAAATCAATAGGGATTTTCGTATGGATTAGTACCCAGTGAACGGTTCGTTTAGCTTTATACATTGTTCCGGGTGGGCGTTGTATTGGTTTTTCGCAACTGTTAGACCTGTAAGAGAAAAATTTAAATGGCTGGGAAAGGCCATGGGATGTAGAAATATTTTTTTCACATTTTATTTCCTTGTAAAAACAGGTAAATCAATAGGGATTTTCGTACGGATAAGTACCCAGTGAACGGTTCGTTTAGCTTTATAAATTGTTCCGGGTGGGCGTTGTATTGGTTTTTCGGAAGTGTTAGACCTGTAAGAGAAAAATTTAAATGGTAGGGAAAGGCCATGGAATGTAGAAATATTTTTTTCACATTTTATTTCCTTGTAAAAACAGGTAAATCAATACGGATTTTCGTATGGATTAGTACCCAGTGAATGGTTCGTTTAGCTTTATATATTTTTCCGGGTGGGCGTTGTATTGGTTTTTCGTAACTGTTAGACCTGTAAGAGAAAAATTTAAATGGTTGGGAAAGGCCATGGGATGTAGAAATATTTTTTTCACATTTTACTTCCTTGTAAAAAGAGGGAAATCAATAGGGCTTTTCGCACGGATAAGTACCCAGTGAAAGGTTCGTTTAGCTTTATACATTGTTCCGGGTGGGCGTTGTATTGGTTTTTTGGAAGTGTTAGACCTGTAAGAGAAAAATTTAAATGGTTGGGAAAGGCCATGGGATGTAGAAATATTTTTTTCACATTTTATTTCCTTGTAAAAACAGGTAAATCAATAGGGATTTTCGTACGGATAATTACCCAGTGAACGGTTCGTTTAGCTTTATATATTTTTCCGGGTGGGCGTTGTATTGGTTTTTCGGAAGTGTTAGACCTGTAAGAGAAAAATTTAAATGGTTGGGAAAGGCCATGGGATGTAGAAATATTTTTTTCACATTTTATTTCCTTGTAAAAACAGGTAAATCAATAGGGATTTTCGTACGTATAAGTACCCAGTGAACGGTTCGTTTAGCTTTATATATTGTTCCGGGTGGGAGTTGTATTGGTTTTTCGGTAGTGTTAGACCTGTAAGAGAAATATTTAAATGGTTGGGAAAGGCCATGGGATGTAGAAATATTTTTTTCACATTTTACTTCCTTGTAAAAACAGGTAAATCAATAGGGCTTTTCGCACGTATAAGTACCCAGTGAACGGTTCGTTTAGCTTTATACATTGTTCCGGGTGGGCGTTGTATTGGTTTTTCGCAACTGTTAGACCTGTAAGAGAAAAATTTAAATGGTTGGGAAAGGCCATGGGATGTAGAAATATTTTTTTCACATTTTACTTCCTTGTAAAAACAGGTAAATCAATAGGGCTTTTCGCACGGATAAGTACCCAGTGAACGGTTCGTTTAGCTTTATACATTGTTCCGGGTGGGCGTTGTATTGGTTTTTCGGAAGTGTTAGACCTGTAAGAGAAAAATTTAAATGGTTGGGAAAGGCCATGGGATGTAGAAATATTTTTTTCACATTTTATTTCCTTGTAAAAACAGGTAAATCAATAGGGATTTTCGTACGTATAAGTACCCAGTGAACGGTTCGTTTAGCTTTATAAATTGTTCCGGGTGGGCGTTGTATTGGTTTTTCGGAAGTGTTAGACCTGTAAGAGAAAAATTTAAATGGTTGGGAAAGGCCATGGGATGTAGAAATATTTTTTTCACATTTTATTTCCTTGTAAATACAGGTAAATCAATAGGGATTTTCGTATGGATTAGTACCCAGTGAATGGTTCGTTTAGCTTTATATATTTTTCCGGGTGGGCGTTGTATTGGTTTTTCGTAACTGTTAGACCTGTAAGAGAAAAATTTAAATGGTTGGGAAAGGCCATGGGATGTAGAAATATTTTTTTCACATTTTACTTCCTTGTAAAAAGAGGGAAATCAATAGGGCTTTTCGCACGGATAAGTACCCAGTGAACGGTTCGTTTAGCTTTATACATTGTTCCGGGTGGGCGTTGTATTGGTTTTTCGGAAGCGTTAGACCTGTAAGAGAAAAATTTAAATGGTTGGGAAAGGCCATGGGATGTAGAAATATTTTTTTCACATTTTATTTCCTTGTAAAAACAGGTAAATCAATAGGGATTTTCGTACGGATAAGTACCCAGTGAACGGTTCGTTTAGCTTTATATATTTTTCCGGGTGGGCGTTGTATTGGTTTTTCGGAAGTGTTAGACCTGTAAGAGAAAAATTTAAATGGTTGGGAAAGGCCATGGGATGTAGAAATATTTTTTTCACATTTTATTTCCTTGTAAAAACAGGTAAATCAATAGGGATTTTCGTACGTATAAGTACCCAGTGAACGGTTCGTTTAGCTTTATATATTGTTCCGGGTGGGAGTTGTATTGGTTTTTCGGTAGTGTTAGACCTGTAAGAGAAATATTTAAATGGTTGGGAAAGGCCATGGGATGTAGAAATATTTTTTTCACATTTTACTTCCTTGTAAAAACAGGTAAATCAATAGGGCTTTTCGCACGTATAAGTACCCAGTGAACGGTTCGTTTAGCTTTATACATTGTTCCGGGTGGGCGTTGTATTGGTTTTTCGCAACTGTTAGACCTGTAAGAGAAAAATTTAAATGGTTGGGAAAGGCCATGGGATGTAGAAATATTTTTTTCACATTTTACTTCCTTGTAAAAACAGGTAAATCAATAGGGCTTTTCGCACGGATAAGTACCCAGTGAACGGTTCGTTTAGCTTTATACATTGTTCCGGGTGGGCGTTGTATTGGTTTTTCGGAAGTGTTAGACCTGTAAGAGAAAAATTTAAATGGTTGGGAAAGGCCATGGGATGTAGAAATATTTTTTTCACATTTTATTTCCTTGTAAAAACAGGTAAATCAATAGGGATTTTCGTACGTATAAGTACCCAGTGAACGGTTCGTTTAGCTTTATAAATTGTTCCGGGTGGGCGTTGTATTGGTTTTTCGGAAGTGTTAGACCTGTAAGAGAAAAATTTAAATGGTTGGGAAAGGCCATGGGATGTAGAAATATTTTTTTCACATTTTATTTCCTTGTAAAAACAGGTAAATCAATAGGGATTTTCGTATGGATTAGTACCCAGTGAATGGTTCGTTTAGCTTTATATATTTTTCCGGGTGGGCGTTGTATTGGTTTTTCGTAACTGTTAGACCTGTAAGAGAAAAATTTAAATGGTTGGGAAAGGCCATGGGATGTAGAAATATTTTTTTCACATTTTACTTCCTTGTAAAAAGAGGGAAATCAATAGGGCTTTTCGCACGGATAAGTACCCAGTGAACGGTTCGTTTAGCTTTATACATTGTTCCGGGTGGGGGTTGTATTGGTTTTTCGGAAGCGTTAGACCTGTAAGAGAAAAATTTAAATGGTTGGGAAAGGCCATGGGATGTAGAAATATTTTTTTCACATTTTATTTCCTTGTAAAAACAGGTAAATCAATAGGGATTTTCGTACGGATAAGTACCCAGTGAACGGTTCGTTTAGCTTTATACATTGTTCCGGGTGGGCGTTGTATTGGTTTTTCGGAAGTGTTAGACCTGTAAGAGAAAAATTTAAATGGTTGGGAAAGGCCATGGGATGTAGAAATATTTTTTTCACATTTTATTTCCTTGTAAAAACAGGTAAATCAATAGGGATTTTCGTACGTATAAGTACCCAGTGAACGGTTCGTTTAGCTTTATATATTGTTCCGGGTGGGAGTTGTTTCGGTTTTTCGGAAGTGTTAGACCTGTAAGAGAAAAATTTAAATAGTTGGGAAAGGCCATGGGATGTAGAAATATTTTTTTCACATTTTACTTCCTTGTAAAAACAGGTAAATCAATAGGGATTTTCGCACGTATAAGTACCCAGTGAACGGTTCGTTTAGCTTTATACATTGTTCCGGGTGGGCGTTGTATTGGTTTTTCGCAACTGTTAGACATGTAAGAGAAAAATTTAAATGGTTGGGAAAGGCCATGGGATGTAGAAATATTTTTTTCACATTTTATTTCCTTGTAAAAACAGGTAAATGAATAGGGCTTTTCGCACGGATAAGTACCCAGTGAACGGTTCGTTTAGCTTTATACATTGTTCCGGGTGGGCGTTGTATTGGTTTTTCGGAAGTGTTAGACCTGTAAGAGAAAAATATAAATGGTTGGGAAAGGCCATGGGATGTAGAAATATTTTTTTCACATTTTACTTCCTTGTAAAAAGAGGGAAATCAATAGGGATTTTCGTACGTATAAGTACCCAGTGAACGGTTCGTTTAGCTTTATATATTGTTCCGGGTGGGAGTTGTATTGGTTTTTTGGTAGTGTTAGACCTGTAAGAGAAAAATTTAAATGGTTGGGAAAGGCCATGGGATGTAGAAATATTTTTTTCACATTTTATTTCCTTGTAAAAACAGGTAAATGAATAGGGCTTTTCGTACGTATAAGTACCCAGTGAACGGTTCGTTTAGCTTTATACATTGTTCCGGGTGGGCGTTGTATGGGTTTTTCGCAACTGTTAGACCTGTAAGAGAAAAATTTAAATGGCTGGGAAAGGCCATGGGATGTAGAAATATTTTTTTCACATTTTATTTCCTTGTAAAAACAGGTAAATCAATAGGGATTTTCGTACGGATAAGTACCCAGTGAACGGTTCGTTTAGCTTTATATATTGTTCCGGGTGGGCGTTGTATTGGTTTTTCGGAAGTGTTAGACATGTAAGAGAAAAATTTAAATGGTTGGGAAAGGCCATGGGATGTAGAAATATTTTTTTCACATTTTATTTCCTTGTAAAAACAGGTAAATGAATAGGGCTTTTCGTATGGATTAGTACCCAGTGAATGGTTCGTTTAGCTTTATATATTTTTCCGGGTGGGCGTTGTATTGGTTTTTCGTAACTGTTAGACCTGTAAGAGAAAAATTTAAATGGTTGGGAAAGGCCATGGGATGTAGAAATATTTTTTTCACATTTTACTTCCTTGTAAAAAGAGGGAAATCAATAGGGCTTTTCGCACGGATAAGTACCCAGTGAACGGTTCGTTTAGCTTTATACATTGTTCCGGGTGGGCGTTGTATTGGTTTTTCGGAAGTGTTAGACCTGTAAGAGAAAAATTTAAATGGTTGGGAAAGGCCATGGGATGTAGAAATATTTTTTTCACATTTTATTTCCTTGTAAAAACAGGTAAATCAATAGGGATTTTCGTACGGATAAGTACCCAGTGAACGGTTCGTTTAGCTTTATATATTTTTCCGGGTGGGCGTTGTATTGGTTTTTCGGAAGTGTTAGACCTGTAAGAGAAAAATTTAAATGGTTGGGAAAGGCCATGGGATGTAGAAATATTTTTTTCACATTTTATTTCCTTGTAAAAACAGGTAAATCAATAGGGATTTTCGTACGTATAAGTACCCAGTGAACGGTTCGTTTAGCTTTATATATTGTTCCGGGTGGGAGTTGTTTCGGTTTTTCGGTAGTGTTAGACCTGTAAGAGAAATATTTAAATGGTTGGGAAAGGCCATGGGATGTAGAAATATTTTTTTCACATTTTACTTCCTTGTAAAAACAGGTAAATCAATAGGGCTTTTCGCACGTATAAGTACCCAGTGAACGGTTCGTTTAGCTTTATACATTGTTCCGGGTGGGCGTTGTATTGGTTTTTCGCAACTGTTAGACCTGTAAGAGAAAAATTTAAATGGTTGGGAAAGGCCATGGGATGTAGAAATATTTTTTTCACATTTTACTTCCTTGTAAAAACAGGTAAATCAATAGGGCTTTTCGCACGGATAAGTACCCAGTGAACGGTTCGTTTAGCTTTATACATTGTTCCGGGTGGGCGTTGTATTGGTTTTTCGGAAGTGTTAGACCTGTAAGAGAAAAATATAAATGGTTGGGAAAGGCCATGGGATGTAGAAATATTTTTTTCACATTTTATTTCCTTGTAAAAACAGGTAAATCAATAGGGATTTTCGTACGTATAAGTACCCAGTGAACGGTTCGTTTAGCTTTATATATTGTTCCGGGTGGGAGTTGTATTGGTTTTTTGGTAGTGTTAGACCTGTAAGATAAAAATTTAAATGGTTGGGAAAGGCCATGGGATGTAGAAATATTTTTTTCACATTTTATTTCCTTGTAAAAACAGGTAAATCAATAGGGATTTTCGTATGGATTAGTACCCAGTGAACGGTTCGTTTAGCTTTATACATTGTTCCGGGTGGGCGTTGTATTGGTTTTTCGCAACTGTTAGACCTGTAAGAGAAAAATTTAAATGGCTGGGAAAGGCCATGGGATGTAGAAATATTTTTTTCACATTTTATTTCCTTGTAAAAACAGGTAAATCAATAGGGATTTTCGTACGGATAAGTACCCAGTGAACGGTTCGTTTAGCTTTATAAATTGTTCCGGGTGGGCGTTGTATTGGTTTTTCGGAAGTGTTAGACCTGTAAGAGAAAAATTTAAATGGTTGGGAAAGGCCATGGAATGTAGAAATATTTTTTTCACATTTTATTTCCTTGTAAAAACAGGTAAATCAATACGGATTTTCGTATGGATTAGTACCCAGTGAATGGTTCGTTTAGCTTTATATATTTTTCCGGGTGGGCGTTGTATTGGTTTTTCGTAACTATTAGAACTGTAAGAGAAAAATTTAAATGGTTGGGAAAGGCCATGGGATGTAGAAATATTTTTTTCACATTTTACTTCCTTGTAAAAAGAGGGAAATCATTAGGGATTTCGCACGGATAAGTACCCAGTGAACGGTTCGTTTAGCTTTATACATTGTTCCGGGTGGGCGTTGTATTGGTTTTTCGGAAGTGTTAGACTTGTAAGAGAAAAATTTAAATGGTTGGGAAAGGCCATGGGATGTAGAAATATTTTTTTCACATTTTATTTCCTTGTAAAAACAGGTAAATCAATAGGGATTTTCGTACGGATAAGTACCCAGTGAACGGTTCGTTTAGCTTTATATATTTTTCCGGGTGGGCGTTGTATTGGTTTTTCGGAAGTGTTAGACCTGTAAGAGAAAAATTTAAATGGTTGGGAAAGGCCAAGGGATGTAGAAATATTTTTTTCACATTTTATTTCCTTGTAAAAACAGGTAAATCAATAGGGATTTTCGTACGTATAAGTACCCAGTGAACGGTTCGTTTAGATTTATATATTGTTCCGGGTGGGAGTTGTATTGGTTTTTCGGTAGTGTTAGACCTGTAAGAGAAATATTTAAATGGTTGGGAAAGGCCATGGGATGTAGAAATATTTTTTTCACATTTTACTTCCTTGTAAAAACAGGTAAATCAATAGGGCTTTTCGCACGTATAAGTACCCAGTGAACGGTTCGTTTAGCTTTATACATTGTTCCGGGTGGGCGTTGTATTGGTTTTTCGCAACTGTTAGACATGTAAGAGAAAAATTTAAATGGTTGGGAAAGGCCATGGGATGTAGAAATATTTTTTTCACATTTTACTTCCTTGTAAAAACAGGTAAATCAATAGGGCTTTTCGCACGGATAAGTACACAGTGAACGGTTCGTTTAGCTTTATACATTGTTCCGGGTGGGCGTTGTATTGGTTTTTCGGAAGTGTTAGACCTGTAAGAGAAAAATTTAAATGGTTGGGAAAGGCCATGGGATGTAGAAATATTTTTTTCACATTTTATTTCCTTGTAAAAACAGGTAAATCAATAGGGATTTTCGTACGTATAAGTACCCAGTGAACGGTTCGTTTAGCTTTATATATTGTTCCGGGTGGGAGTTGTATTGGTTTTTTGGTAGTGTTAGACCTGTAAGATAAAAATTTAAATGGTTGGGAAAGGCCATGGGATGTAGAAATATTTTTTTCACATTTTATTTCCTTGTAAAAACAGGTAAATCAATAGGGATTTTCGTATGGATTAGTACCCAGTGAACGGTTCGTTTAGCTTTATACATTGTTCCGGGTGGGCGTTGTATTGGTTTTTCGCAACTGTTAGACCTGTAAGAGAAAAATTTAAATGGCTGGGAAAGGCCATGGGATGTAGAAATATTTTTTTCACATTTTATTTCCTTGTAAAAACAGGTAAATCAATAGGGATTTTCGTACGGATAAGTACCCAGTGAACGGTTCGTTTAGCTTTATAAATTGTTCCGGGTGGGCGTTGTATTGGTTTTTCGGAAGTGTTAGACCTGTAAGAGAAAAATTTAAATGGTTGGGAAAGGCCATGGAATGTAGAAATATTTTTTTCACATTTTATTTCCTTGTAAAAACAGGTAAATCAATAGGGATTTTCGTATGGATTAGTACCCAGTGAATGGTTCGTTTAGCTTTATATATTTTTCCGGGTGGGCGTTGTATTGGTTTTTCGTAACTGTTAGACCTGTAAGAGAAAAATTTAAATGGTTGGGAAAGGCCATGGGATGTAGAAATATTTTTTTCACATTTTACTTCCTTGTAAAAAGAGGGAAATCAATAGGGCTTTTCGCACGGATAAGTACCCAGTGAACGGTTCGTTTAGCTTTATACATTGTTCCGGGTGGGCGTTGTATTGGTTTTTCGGAAGTGTTAGACCTGTAAGAGAAAAATTTAAATGGTTGGGAAAGGCCATGGGATGTAGAAATATTTTTTTCACATTTTATTTCCTTGTAAAAACAGGTAAATCAATAGGGATTTTCGTACGGATAAGTACCCAGTGAACGGTTCGTTTAGCTTTATTTATTTTTCCGGGTGGGCGTTGTATCGGTTTTTCGGAAGTGTTAGACCTGTAAGAGAAAAATTTAAATGGTTGGGAAAGGCCATGGGATGTAGAAATATTTTTTTCACATTTTATTTCCTTGTAAAAACAGGTAAATCAATAGGGATTTTCGTACGTATAAGTACCCAGTGAACGGTTCGTTCAGCTTTATATATTGTTCCGGGTGGGAGTTGTATTGGTTTTTCGGTAGTGTTAGACCTGTAAGAGAAATATTTAAATGGTTGGGAAAGGCCATGGGATGTAGAAATATTTTTTTCACATTTTACTTCCTTGTAAAAACAGGTAAATCAATAGGGCTTTTCGCACGTATAAGTACCCAGTGAACGGTTCGTTTAGCTTTATACATTGTTCCGGGTGGGCGTTGTATTGGTTTTTCGCAACTGTTAGACCTGTAAGAGAAAAATTTAAATGGTTGGGAAAGGCCATGGGATGTAGAAATATTTTTTTCACATTTTATTTCCTTGTAAAAACAGGTAAATCAATAGGGCTTTTCGCACGGATAAGTACCCAGTGAACGGTTCGTTTAGCTTTATACATTGTTCCGGGTGGGCGTTGTATTGGTTTTTCGGAAGTGTTAGACCTGTAAGAGAAAAATTTAAATGGCTGGGAAAGGCCATGGGATGTAGAAATATTTTTTTCACATTTTATTTCCTTGTAAAAACAGGTAAATCAATAGGGATTTTCGTACGGATTAGTACCCAGTGAACGGTTCGTTTAGCTTTATACATTGTTCCGGGTGGGCGTTGTATTGGTTTTTCGCAACTGTTAGACCTGTAAGAGAAAAATTTAAATGGTTGGGAAAGGCCATGGCATGTAGAAATATTTTTTTCACATTTTACTTCCTTGTAAAAACAGGTAAATCAATAGGGCTTTTCGCACAGATAAGTACCCAGTGAACGGTTCGTTTAGCTTTATACATTGTTCCGGGTGGGCGTTGTATTGGTTTTTCGGAAGTGTTAGACCTGTAAGAGAAAAATTTAAATGGTTGGGAAAGGGCATGGGATGTAGAAATATTTTTTTCACATTTTATTTCCTTGTAAAAACAGGTAAATCAATAGGGATTTTCGTACGTATAAGTACCCAGTGAACGGTTCGTTTAGCTTTATATATTGTTCCGGGTGGGAGTTGTATTGGTTTTTTGGTAGTGTTAGACCTATAAGATAAAAATTTAAATGGTTGGGAAAGGCCATGGGATGTAGAAATATTTTTTTCACATTTTATTTCCTTGTAAAAACAGGTAAATCAATAGGGATTTTCGTATGGATTAGTACCCAGTGAATGGTTCGTTTAGCTTTATATATTTTTCCGGGTGGGCGTTGTATTGGTTTTTCGTAACTGTTAGACCTGTAAGAGAAAAATTTAAATGGTTGGGAAAGGCCATGGGATGTAGAAATATTTTTTTCACATTTTACTTCCTTGTAAAAAGAGGGAAATCAATAGGGCTTTTCGCACGGATAAGTACCCAGTGAACGGTTCGTTTAGCTTTATACATTGTTCCGGGTGGGCGTTGTATTGGTTTTTCGGAAGTGTTAGACCTGTAAGAGAAAAATTTAAATGGTTGGGAAAGGCCATGGGATGTAGAAATATTTTTTTCACATTTTATTTCCTTGTAAAAACAGGTAAATCAATAGGGATTTTCGTACGGATAAGTACCCAGTGAACGGTTCGTTTAGCTTTATATATTTTTCCGGGTGGGCGTTGTATTGGTTTTTCGGAAGTGTTAGACCTGTAAGAGAAAAATTTAAATGGTTGGGAAAGGCCATGGGATGTAGAAATATTTTTTTCACATTTTATTTCCTTGTAAAAACAGGTAAATCAATAGGGATTTTCGTACGGATAAGTACCCAGTGAACGGTTCGTTTAGCTTTATAGTTCCGGGTGGGAGTTGTTTCGGTTTTTCGGTAGTGTTAGACCTGTAAGAGAAAAATTTAAATGGTTGGGAAAGGCCATGGGATGTAGAAATATTTTTTTCACATTTTACTTCCTTGTAAAAAGCGGGAAATCAATAGGGCTTTTCGCACGGATAAGTACCCAGTGAACGGTTCGTTTAGCTTTATACATTGTTCCGGGTGGGCGTTGTATTGGTTTTTCGGAAGTGTTAGACCTGTAAGAGAAAAATTTAAATGGTTGGGAAAGGCCATGGGATGTAGAAATATTTTTTTCACATTTTATTTCCTTGTAAAAACAGGTAAATCAATAGGGATTTTCGTACAGATAAGTACCCAGTGAACGGTTCGTTTAGCTTTATATATTTTTCCGGGTGGGCGTTGTATTGGTTTTTCGGAAGTGTTAGACCTGTAAGAGAAAAATTTAAATGGTTGGGAAAGGCCATGGGATGTAGAAATATTTTTTTCACATTTTATTTCCTTGTAAAAACAGGTAAATCAATAGGGATTTTCGTACGGATAAGTACCCAGTGAACGGTTCGTTTAGCTTTATATATTGTTCCGGGTGGGAGTTGTTTCGGTTTTTCGGTAGTGTTAGACCTGTAAGAGAAATATTTAAATGGTTGGGAAAGGCCATGGGATGTAGAAATATTTTTTTCACATTTTACTTCCTTGTAAAAACAGGTAAATCAATAGGGCTTTTCGCACGTATAAGTACCCAGTGAACGGTTCGTTTAGCTTTATACATTGTTCCGGGTGGGCGTTGTATTGGTTTTTCGCAACTGTTAGACCTGTAAGAGAAAAATTTAAATGGTTGGGAAAGGCCATGGGATGTAGAAATATTTTTTTCACATTTTACTTCCTTGTAAAAACAGGTAAATCAATAGGGCTTTTCGCACGGATAAGTACCCAGTGAACGGTTCGTTTAGCTTTATACATTGTTCCGGGTGGGCGTTGTATTGGTTTTTCGGAAGTGTTAGACCTGTAAGAGAAAAATTTAAATGGTTGGGAAAGGCCATGGGATGTAGAAATATTTTTTTCACATTTTATTTCCTTGTAAAAACAGGTAAATCAATAGGGATTTTCGTACGTATAAGTACCCAGTGAACGGTTCGTTTAGCTTTATATATTGTTCCGGGTGGGAGTTGTATTGGTTTTTTGGTAGTGTTAGACCTGTAAGATAAAAATTTAAATGGTTGGGAAAGGCCATGGGATGTAGAAATATTTTTTTCACATTTTATTTCCTTGTAAAAACAGGTAAATCAATAGGGATTTTCGTACGGATTAGTACCCAGTGAATGGTTCGTTTAGCTTTATATATTTTTCCGGGTGGGCGTTGTATTGGTTTTTCGTAACTGTTAGACCTGTAAGAGAAAAATTTAAATGGTTGGGAAAGGCCATGGGATGTAGAAATATTTTTTTCACATTTTACTTCCTTGTAAAAAGAGGGAAATCAATAGGGCTTTTCGCACGGATAAGTACCCAGTGAACGGTTCGTTTAGCTTTATACATTGTTCCGGGTGGGCGTTGTATTGGTTTTTCGGAAGTGTTAGACCTGTAAGAGAAAAATTTAAATGGTTGGGAAAGGCCATGGGATGTAGAAATATTTTTTTCACATTTTATTTCCTTGTAAAAACAGGTAAATCAATAGGGATTTTCGTACGGATAAGTACCCAGTGAACGGTTCGTTTAGCTTTATATATTTTTCCGGGTGGGCGTTGTATTGGTTTTTCGCAACTGTTAGACCTGTAAGAGAAAAATTTAAATGGTTGGGAAAGGCCATGGGATGTAGAAATATTTTTTTCACATTTTATTTCCTTGTAAAAACAGGTAAATCAATAGGGATTTTCGTACGTATAAGTACCCAGTGAACGGTTCGTTTAGCTTTATATATTGTTCCGGGTGGGAGTTGTATTGGTTTTTCGGTAGTGTTAGACCTGTAAGAGAAATATTTAAATGGTTGGGAAAGGCCATGGGATGTAGAAATATTTTTTTCACATTTTACTTCCTTGTAAAAACAGGTAAATCAATAGGGCTTTTCGCACGTATAAGTACCCAGTGAACGGTTCGTTTAGCTTTATACATTGTTCCGGGTGGGCGTTGTATTGGTTTTTCGCAACTGTTAGACCTGTAAGAGAAAAATTTAAATGGTTTGGAAAGTCCATGGGATGTAGAAATATTTTTTTCACATTTTACTTCCTTGTATAAACAGGTAAATCAATAGGGCTTTTCGCACGGATAAGTACCCAGTGAACGGTTCGTTTAGCTTTATACATTGTTCCGGGTGGGCGTTGTATTGGTTTTTCGGAAGTGTTAGACCTGTAAGAGAAAAATTTAAATGGTTGGGAAAGGCCATGGGATGTAGAAATATTTTTTTCACATTTTATTTCCTTGTAAAAACAGGTAAATCAATAGGGATTTTCGTACGTATAAGTACCCAGTGAACGGTTCGTTTAGCTTTATATATTGTTCCGGGTGGGAGTTGTATTGGTTTTTTGGTAGTGTTAGACCTATAAGATAAAAATTTAAATGGTTGGGAAAGGCCATGGGATGTAGAAATATTTTTTTCACATTTTATTTCCTTGTAAAAACAGGTAAATCAATAGGGATTTTCGTATGGATTAGTACCCAGTGAATTGTTCGTTTAGCTTTATATATTTTTCCGGGTGGGCGTTGTATTGGTTTTTCGTAACTGTTAGACCTGTAAGAGAAAAATTTAAATGGTTGGGAAAGGCCATGGGATGTAGAAATATTTTTTTCACATTTTATTTCCTTGTAAAAACAGGTAAATCAATAGGGATTTTCGTACGTATAAGTACCCAGTGAACGGTTCGTTTAGCTTTATATATTGTTCCGGGTGGGAGTTGTATTGGTTTTTCGGTAGTGTTAGACCTGTAAGAGAAATATTTAAATGGTTGGGAAAGGCCATGGGATGTAGAAATATTTTTTTCACATTTTACTTCCTTGTAAAAACAGGTAAATCAATAGGGCTTTTCGCACGTATAAGTACCCAGTGAACGGTTCGTTTAGCTTTATACATTGTTCCGGGTGGGCGTTGTATTGGTTTTTCGCAACTGTTAGACCTGTAAGAGAAAAATTTAAATGGTTGGGAAAGGCCATGGGATGTAGAAATATTTTTTTCACATTTTACTTCCTTGTAAAAACAGGTAAATCAATAGGGCTTTTCGCACGGATAAGTACCCAGTGAACGGTTCGTTTAGCTTTATACATTGTTCCGGGTGGGCGTTGTATTGGTTTTTCGGAAGTGTTAGACCTGTAAGAGAAAAATTTAAATGGCTGGGAAAGGCCATGGGATGTAGAAATATTTTTTTCACATTTTATTTCCTTGTAAAAACAGGTAAATCAATAGGGATTTTCGTACGGATTAGTACCCAGTGAACGGTTCGTTTAGCTTTATACATTGTTCCAGGTGGGCGTTGTATTGGTTTTTCGCAACTGTTAGACCTGTAAGAGAAAAATTTAAATGGTTGGGAAAGGCCATGGCATGTAGAAATATTTTTTTCACATTTTACTTCCTTGTAAAAACAGGTAAATCAATAGGGCTTTTCGCACAGATAAGTACCCAGTGAACGGTTCGTTTAGCTTTATACATTGTTCCGGGTGGGCGTTGTATTGGTTTTTCGGAAGTGTTAGACCTGTAAGAGAAAAATTTAAATGGTTGGGAAAGGGCATGGGATGTAGAAATATTTTTTTCACATTTTATTTCCTTGTAAAAACAGGTAAATCAATAGAGATTTTCGTACGTATAAGTACCCAGTGAACGGTTCGTTTAGCTTTATATATTGTTCCGGGTGGGAGTTGTATTGGTTTTTTGGTAGTGTTAGACCTGTAAGATAAAAATTTAAATGGTTGGGAAAGGCCATGGGATGTAGAAATATTTTTTTCACATTTTATTTCCTTGTAAAAACAGGTAAATCAATAGGGATTTTCGTATGGATTAGTACCCAGTGAACGGTTCGTTTAGCTTTATACATTGTTCCGGGTGGGCGTTGTATTGGTTTTTCGCAACTGTTAGACCTGTAAGAGAAAAATTTAAATGGCTGGGAAAGGCCATGGGATGTAGAAATATTTTTTTCACATTTTATTTCCTTGTAAAAACAGGTAAATCAATAGGGATTTTCGTACGGATAAGTACCCAGTGAACAGTTCGTTTAGCTTTATAAATTGTTCCGGGTGGGCGTTGTATTGGTTTTTCGGAAGTGTTAGACCTGTAAGAGAAAAATTTAAATGGTTGGGAAAGGCCATGGAATGTAGAAATATTTTTTTCACATTTTATTTCCTTGTAAAAACAGGTAAATCAATAGGGATTTTCGTATGGATTAGTACCCAGTGAATGGTTCGTTTAGCTTTATATATTTTTCCGGGTGGGCGTTGTATTGGTTTTTCAGAAGTGTTAGACCTGTAAGAGAAAAATTTAAATGGTTGGGAAAGGCCATGGGATGTAGAAATATTTTTTTCACATTTTACTTCCTTGTAAAAAGAGGGAAATCAATAGGGCTTTTCGCACGGATAAGTACCCAGTGAACGGTTCGTTTAGCTTTATACATTGTTCCGGGTGGGCGTTGTATTGGTTTTTCGGAAGTGTTAGACCTGTAAAGAGAAAAATTTAAATGGTTGGGAAAGGCCATGGGATGTAGAAATATTTTTTTCACATTTTATTTCCTTGTAAAAACAGGTAAATCAATAGGGATTTTCGTACGGATAAGTACCCAGTGAACGGTTCGTTTAGCTTTATATATTTTTCCGGGTGGGCGTTGTATTGGTTTTTCGGAAGTGTTAGACCTGTAAGAGAAAAATTTAAATGGTTGGGAAAGGCCATGGGATGTAGAAATATTTTTTTCACATTTTATTTCCTTGTAAAAACAGGTAAATCAATAGGGATTTTCGTACGTATAAGTACCCAGTGAACGGTTCGTTTAGCTTTATATATTGTTCCGGGTGGGAGTTGTATTGGTTTTTCGGTAGTGTTAGACGTGTAAGAGAAATATTTAAATGGTTGGGAAAGGCCATGGGATGTAGAAATATTTTTTTCACATTTTACTTCCTTGTAAAAAGAGGGAAATCAATAGGGCTTTTCGCACGGATAAGTACCCAGTGAACGGTTCGTTTAGCTTTATACATTGTTCCGGGTGGGCGTTGTATTGGTTTTTCGCAACTGTTAGACCTGTAAGAGAAAAATTTAAATGGTTGGGAAAGGCCATGGGATGTAGAAATATTTTTTTCACATTTTACTTCCTTGTAAAAAGAGGGAAATCAATAGGGCTTTTCGCACGGATAAGTACCCAGTGAACGGTTCGTTTAGCTTTATACATTGTTCCGGGTGGGCGTTGTATTGGTTTTTCGGAAGTGTTAGACCTGTAAGAGAAAAATTTAAATGGCTGGGAAAGGCCATGGGATGTAGAAATATTTTTTTCACATTTTATTTCCTTGTAAAAACAGGTAAATCAATAGGGATTTTCGTACGGATTAGTACCCAGTGAACGGTTCGTTTAGCTTTATACATTGTTCCGGGTGGGCGTTGTATTGGTGTTTCGCAACTGTTAGACCTGTAAGAGAAAAATTTAAATGGTTGGGAAAGGCCATGGGATGTAGAAATATTTTTTTCACATTTTATTTCCTTGTAAAAACAGGTAAATCAATAGGGATTTTCGTACGGATAAGTACCCAGTGAACGGTTCGTTTAGCTTTATATATTGTTCCGGGTGGGCGTTGTATTGGTTTTTCGGAAGTGTTAGACCTGTAAGAGAAAAATTTAAATGGTTGGGAAAGGCCATGGGATGTAGAAATATTTTTTTCACATTTTACTTCCTTGTAAAAACAGGTAAATCAATAATGCTTTTCGCACAGATAAGTACCCAGTGAACGGTTCGTTTAGCTTTATACATTGTTCCGGGTGGGCGTTGTATTGGTTTTTCGGAAGTGTTAGACCTGTAAGAGAAAAATTTAAATGGCTGGGAAAGGCCATGGGATGTAGAAATATTTTTTTCACATTTTATTTCCTTGTAAAAACAGGTAAATCAATAGGGATTTTCGTACGTATAAGTACCCAGTGAACGGTTCGTTTAGCTTTATATATTGTTCCGGGTGGGAGTTGTATTGGTTTTTCGGTAGTGTTAGACCTGTAAGATAAAAATTTAAATGGTTGGGAAAGGCCATGGGATGTAGAAATATTTTTTTCACATTTTACTTCCTTGTAAAAACAGGTAAATCAATAGGGCTTTTCGCACAGATAAGTACCCTGTGAACGGTTCTTTTAGCTTTATACATTGTTCCGGGTGGGCGTTGTATTGGTTTTTCGGAAGTGTTAGACCTGTAAAGAGAAAAATTTAAATGGTTGGGAAAGGCCATGGGATGTAGAAATATTTTTTTCACATTTTATTTCCTTGTAAAAACAGGTAAATCAATAGGGATTTTCGTACGTATAAGTACCCAGTGAACGGTTCGTTTAGCTTTATATATTGTTCCCGGTGGGAGTTGTATCGGTTTTTCGGTAGAGTTAGACCTGTAAGATAAATATTTAAATGGTTGGGAAAGCCCATGGGATGTAGAAATATTTTTTTCACATTTTATTTCCTTGTAAAAACAGGAAAATCAATAGGGATTTTTGTACGGATAAGTGCCCAGTGAACGGTTCGTTTAGCTTTATATATTGTTCCGGGTGGGCGTTGTATTGGTTTTTCGGAAGTGTTAGATCTGTAAGAGAAAAGTTTAAATGGTTGGGAAAGGCCATGGGATGTAGAAATATTTTTTTCACATTTTATTTCCTTGTAAAAACAGGTAAATCAATAGGGATTTTCGTACGGATAAGTACCCAGTGAACGGTTCGTTTAGCTTTATATATTGTTCCGGGTGGGAGTTGTATTGGTTTTTCGGTAGTGTTAGACCTGTAAGAGAAAAGTTTAAATGGTTGGGAAAGGCCATGGGATGTAGAAATATTTTTTTCACATTTTACTTCCTTGTAAAAACAGGTAAATCAATAGGGCTTTTCGCACGTATAAGTACCCAGTGAACGGTTCGTTTAGCTTTATACATTGTTCCGGGTGGGCGTTGTATTGGTTTTTCGCAACTGTTAGACCTGTAAGAGAAAAATTTAAATGGTTGGGAAAGGCCATGGCATGTAGAAATATTTTTTTCACATTTTACTTCCTTGTAAAAACAGGTAAATCAATAGGGCTTTTCGCACAGATAAGTACCCAGTGAACGGTTCGTTTAGCTTTATACATTGTTCCGGGTGGGCGTTGTATTGGTTTTTCGGAAGTGTTAGACCTGTAAGAGAAAAATTTAAATGGTTGGGAAGGGGCATGGGATGTAGAAATATTTTTTTCACATTTTATTTCCTTGTAAAAACAGGTAAATCAATAGGGATTTTCGTACGGATAAGTACCCAGTGAACGGTTCGTTTAGCTTTATATATTGTTCCGGGTGGGAGTTGTATTGGTTTTTTGGTAGTGTTAGACCTGTAAGATAAAAATTTAAATGGTTGGGAAAGGCCATGGGATGTAGAAATATTTTTTTCACATTTTATTTCCTTGTAAAAACAGGTAAATCAATAGGGATTTTCGTATGGATTAGTACCCAGTGAACGGTTCGTTTAGCTTTATACATTGTTCCGGGTGGGCGTTGTATTGGTTTTTCGCAACTGTTAGACCTGTAAGAGAAAAATTTAAATGGCTGGGAAAGGCCATGGGATGTAGAAATATTTTTTTCACATTTTATTTCCTTGTAAAAACAGGTAAATCAATAGGGATTTTCGTACGGATAAGTACCCAGTGAACGGTTCGTTTAGCTTTATAAATTGTTCCGGGTGGGCGTTGTATTGGTTTTTCGGAAGTGTTAGACCTGTAAGAGAAAAATTTAAATGGTTGGGAAAGGCCATGGAATGTAGAAATATTTTTTTCACATTTTATTTCCTTGTAAAAACAGGTAAATCAATAGGGATTTTCGTACGTATAAGTACCCAGTGAACGGTTCGTTTAGCTTTATATATTGTTCCCGGTGGGAGTTGTATCGGTTTTTCGGTAGAGTTAGACCTGTAAGATAAATATTTAAATGGTTGGGAAAGCCCATGGGATGTAGAAATATTTTTTTCACATTTTATTTCCTTGTAAAAACAGGAAAATCAATAGGGATTTTTGTACGGATAAGTGCCCAGTGAACGGTTCGTTTAGCTTTATATATTGTTCCGGGTGGGCGTTGTATTGGTTTTTCGGAAGTGTTAGACCTGTAAGAGAAAAGTTTAAATGGTTGGGAAAGGCCATGGGATGTAGAAATATTTTTTTCACATTTTATTTCCTTGTAAAAACAGGTAAATCAATAGGGATTTTCGTACGGATAAGTACCCAGTGAACGGTTCGTTTAGCTTTATATATTGTTCCGGGTGGGAGTTGTATTGGTTTTTCGGTAGTGTTAGACCTGTAAGAGAAAAGTTTAAATGGTTGGGAAAGGCCATGGGATGTAGAAATATTTTTTTCACATTTTACTTCCTTGTAAAAACAGGTAAATCAATAGGGCTTTTCGCACGTATAAGTACCCAGTGAACGGTTCGTTTAGCTTTATACATTGTTCCGGGTGGGCGTTGTATTGGTTTTTCGCAACTGTTAGACCTGTAAGAGAAAAATTTAAATGGTTGGGAAAGGCCATGGGATGTAGAAATATTTTTTTCACATTTTACTTCCTTGTAAAAACAGGTAAATCAATAGGGCTTTTCGCACGGATAAGTACCCAGTGAACGGTTCGTTTAGCTTTATACATTGTTCCGGGTGGGCGTTGTATTGGTTTTTCGGAAGTGTTAGACCTGTAAGAGAAAAATTTAAATGGCTGGGAAAGGCCATGGGATGTAGAAATATTTTTTTCACATTTTATTTCCTTGTAAAAACAGGTAAATCAATAGGGATTTTCGTACGGATTAGTACCCAGTGAACGGTTCGTTTAGCTTTATACATTGTTCCAGGTGGGCGTTGTATTGGTTTTTCGCAACTGTTAGACCTGTAAGAGAAAAATTTAAATGGTTGGGAAAGGCCATGGCATGTAGAAATATTTTTTTCACATTTTACTTCCTTGTAAAAACAGGTAAATCAATAGGGCTTTTCGCACAGATAAGTACCCAGTGAACGGTTCGTTTAGCTTTATACATTGTTCCGGGTGGGCGTTGTATTGGTTTTTCGGAAGTGTTAGACCTGTAAGAGAAAAATTTAAATGGTTGGGAAGGGGCATGGGATGTAGAAATATTTTTTTCACATTTTATTTCCTTGTAAAAACAGGTAAATCAATAGGGATTTTCGTACGGATAAGTACCCAGTGAACGGTTCGTTTAGCTTTATATATTGTTCCGGGTGGGAGTTGTATTGGTTTTTTGGTAGTGTTAGACCTGTAAGATAAAAATTTAAATGGTTGGGAAAGGCCATGGGATGTAGAAATATTTTTTTCACATTTTATTTCCTTGTAAAAACAGGTAAATCAATAGGGATTTTCGTATGGATTAGTACCCAGTGAACGGTTCGTTTAGCTTTATACATTGTTCCGGGTGGGCGTTGTATTGGTTTTTCGCAACTGTTAGACCTGTAAGAGAAAAATTTAAATGGCTGGGAAAGGCCATGGGATGTAGAAATATTTTTTTCACATTTTATTTCCTTGTAAAAACAGGTAAATCAATAGGGATTTTCGTACGGATAAGTACCCAGTGAACGGTTCGTTTAGCTTTATAAATTGTTCCGGGTGGGCGTTGTATTGGTTTTTCGGAAGTGTTAGACCTGTAAGAGAAAAATTTAAATGGTTGGGAAAGGCCATGGAATGTAGAAATATTTTTTTCACATTTTATTTCCTTGTAAAAACAGGTAAATCAATAGGGATTTTCGTATGGATTAGTACCCAGTGAATGGTTCGTTTAGCTTTATATATTTTTCCGGGTGGGCGTTGTATTGGTTTTTCAGAAGTGTTAGACCTGTAAGAGAAAAATTTAAATGGTTGGGAAAGGCCATGGGATGTAGAAATATTTTTTTCACATTTTACTTCCTTGTAAAAAGAGGGAAATCAATAGGGCTTTTCGCACGGATAAGTACCCAGTGAACGGTTCGTTTAGCTTTATACATTGTTCCGGGTGGGCGTTGTATTGGTTTTTCGGAAGTGTTAGACCTGTAAGAGAAAAATTTAAATGGTTGGGAAAGGCCATGGGATGTAGAAATATTTTTTTCACATTTTATTTCCTTGTAAAAACAGGTAAATCAATAGGGATTTTCGTACGGATAAGTACCCAGTGAACGGTTCGTTTAGCTTTATATATTTTTCCGGGTGGGCGTTGTATTGGTTTTTCGGAAGTGTTAGACCTGTAAGAGAAAAATTTAAATGGTTGGGAAAGGCCATGGGATGTAGAAATATTTTTTTCACATTTTATTTCCTTGTAAAAACAGGTAAATCAATAGGGATTTTCGTACGTATAAGTACCCAGTGAACGGTTCGTTTAGCTTTATATATTGTTCCGGGTGGGAGTTGTATTGGTTTTTCGGTAGTGTTAGACCTGTAAGAGAAATATTTAAATGGTTGGGAAAGGCCATGGGATGTAGAAATATTTTTTTCACATTTTACTTCCTTGTAAAAAGAGGGAAATCAATAGGGCTTTTCGCACGGATAAGTACCCAGTGAACGGTTCGTTTAGCTTTATACATTGTTCCGGGTGGGCGTTGTATTGGTTTTTCGCAACTGTTAGACCTGTAAGAGAAAAATTTAAATGGTTGGGAAAGGCCATGGGATGTAGAAATATTTTTTTCACATTTTACTTCCTTGTAAAAAGAGGGAAATCAATAGGGCTTTTCGCACGGATAAGTACCCAGTGAACGGTTCGTTTAGCTTTATACATTGTTCCGGGTGGGCGTTGTATTGGTTTTTCGGAAGTGTTAGACCTGTAAGAGAAAAATTTAAATGGCTGGGAAAGGCCATGGGATGTAGAAATATTTTTTTCACATTTTATTTCCTTGTAAAAACAGGTAAATCAATAGGGATTTTCGTACGGATTAGTACCCAGTGAACGGTTCGTTTAGCTTTATACATTGTTCCGGGTGGGCGTTGTATTGGTGTTTCGCAACTGTTAGACCTGTAAGAGAAAAATTTAAATGGTTGGGAAAGGCCATGGGATGTAGAAATATTTTTTTCACATTTTATTTCCTTGTAAAAACAGGTAAATCAATAGGGATTTTCGTACGGATAAGTACCCAGTGAACGGTTCGTTTAGCTTTATATATTGTTCCGGGTGGGCGTTGTATTGGTTTTTCGGAAGTGTTAGACCTGTAAGAGAAAAATTTAAATGGTTGGGAAAGGCCATGGGATGTAGAAATATTTTTTTCACATTTTACTTCCTTGTAAAAACAGGTAAATCAATAGGGCTTTTCGCACAGATAAGTACCCAGTGAACGGTTCGTTTAGCTTTATACATTGTTCCGGGTGGGCGTTGTATTGGTTTTTCGGAAGTGTTAGACCTGTAAGAGAAAAATTTAAATGGCTGGGAAAGGCCATGGGATGTAGAAATATTTTTTTCACATTTTATTTCCTTGTAAAAACAGGTAAATCAATAGGGATTTTCGTACGTATAAGTACCCAGTGAACGGTTCGTTTAGCTTTATATATTGTTCCGGGTGGGAGTTGTATTGGTTTTTCGGTAGTGTTAGACCTGTAAGATAAAAATTTAAATGGTTGGGAAAGGCCATGGGATGTAGAAATATTTTTTTCACATTTTACTTCCTTGTAAAAACAGGTAAATCAATAGGGCTTTTCGCACAGATAAGTACCCTGTGAACGGTTCTTTTAGCTTTATACATTGTTCCGGGTGGGCGTTGTATTGGTTTTTCGGAAGTGTTAGACCTGTAAAGAGAAAAATTTAAATGGTTGGGAAAGGCCATGGGATGTAGAAATATTTTTTTCACATTTTATTTCCTTGTAAAAACAGGTAAATCAATAGGGATTTTCGTACGTATAAGTACCCAGTGAACGGTTCGTTTAGCTTTATATATTGTTCCCGGTGGGAGTTGTATCGGTTTTTCGGTAGAGTTAGACCTGTAAGATAAATATTTAAATGGTTGGGAAAGCCCATGGGATGTAGAAATATTTTTTTCACATTTTATTTCCTTGTAAAAACAGGAAAATCAATAGGGATTTTTGTACGGATAAGTGCCCAGTGAACGGTTCGTTTAGCTTTATATATTGTTCCGGGTGGGCGTTGTATTGGTTTTTCGGAAGTGTTAGACCTGTAAGAGAAAAGTTTAAATGGTTGGGAAAGGCCATGGGATGTAGAAATATTTTTTTCACATTTTATTTCCTTGTAAAAACAGGTAAATCAATAGGGATTTTCGTACGGATAAGTACCCAGTGAACGGTTCGTTTAGCTTTATATATTGTTCCGGGTGGGAGTTGTATTGGTTTTTCGGTAGTGTTAGACCTGTAAGAGAAAAGTTTAAATGGTTGGGAAAGGCCATGGGATGTAGAAATATTTTTTTCACATTTTACTTCCTTGTAAAAACAGGTAAATCAATAGGGATTTTCGTACGGATAAGTACCCAGTGAACGGTTCGTTTAGCTTTATATATTTTTCCGGGTGGGCGTTGTATTGGTTTTTCGGAAGTGTTAGACCTGTAAGAGAAAAATTTAAATGGTTGGGAAAGGCCATGGGATGTAGAAATATTTTTTTCACATTTTATTTCCTTGTAAAAACAGGTAAATCAATAGGGCTTTTCGCACGGATAAGTACCCAGTGAACGGTTCGTTTAGCTTTATACATTGTTCCGGGTGGGCGTTGTATTGGTTTTTCGGAAGTGTTAGACCTGTAAGAGAAAAATTTAAATGGTTGGGAAAGGCCATGGGATGTAGAAATATTTTTTTCACATTTTATTTCCTTGTAAAAACAGGTAAATCAATAGGGATTTTCGTACGTATAAGTACCCAGTGAACGGTTCGTTTAGCTTTATATATTGTTCCGGGTGGCCGTTGTATCGGTTTTTTGGTAGCGTTAGACCTGCAAGATAAAAATTTAAATGGTTGGGAAAGGCCATGGGATGTAGAAATATTTCTTTCACATTTTATTTCCTTGTAAAAACAGGAAAATCAATAGGGATTTTTGTACGGATAAGTGCCCAGTGAACGGTTCGTTTAGCTTTATATATTGTTCCGGGTGGGCGTTGTATTGGTTTTTCGGAAGTGTTAGACCTGTAAGAGAAAAGTTTAAATGGTTGGGAAAGGCCATGGGATGTAGAAATATTTTTTTCACATTTTATTTCCTTGTAAAAACAGGTAAATCAATAGGGCTTTTCGCACGGATAAGTACCCAGTGAACGGTTCGTTTAGCTTTATACATTGTTCCGGGTGGGCGTTGTACTGGTTTTTCGGAAGTGTTAGACCTGTAAGAGAAAAATTTAAATGGCTGGGAAAGGCCATGGGATGTAGAAATATTTTTTTCACATTTTACTTCCTTGTAAAAACAGGTAAATCAATAGGGATTTTCGTACGGATAAGTACCCAGTGAACGGTTCGTTTAGCTTTATATATTTTTCCGGGTGGGCGTTGTATTGGTTTTTCGGAAGTGTTAGACCTGTAAGAGAATAATTTAAATGGTTGGGAAAGGCCATGGGATGTAGAAATATTTTTTTCACATTTTATTTCCTTGTAAAAACAGGTAAATCAATAGGGCTTTTCGCACGGATAAGTACCCAGTGAACGGTTCGTTTAGCTTTATACATTGTTCCGGGTGGGCGTTGTATTGGTTTTTCGGAAGTGTTAGACCTGTAAGAGAAAAATTTAAATGGTTGGGAAAGGCCATGGGATGTAGAAATATTTTTTTCACATTTTATTTCCTTGTAAAAACAGGTAAATCAATAGGGATTTTCGTACGTATAAGTACCCAGTGAACGGTTCGTTTAGCTTTATATATTGTTCCGGGTGGGAGTTGTATTGGTTTTTCGGTAGTGTTAGACCTGTAAGATAAAAATTTAAATGGTTGGGAAAGGCCATGGGATGTAGAAATATTTTTTTCACTTTTTACTTCCTTGTAAAAACAGGTAAATCAATAGGGCTTTTCGTACGTATAAGTACCCAGTGAACGGTTCGTTTAGCTTTATATATTTTTCCGGGTGGGCGTTGTATTGGTTTTTCGGAAGTGTTATACCTGTAAGAGAAAAATTTAAATGGTTGGGAAAGGCCATGGGATGTAGAAATATTTTTTTCACATTTTATTTCCTTGTAAAAACAGGTAAATCAATAGGGATTTTCGTACGTATAAGTACCCAGTGAACGGTTCGTTTAGCTTTATATATTGTTCCGGGTGGCCGTTGTATCGGTTTTTTGGTAGCGTTAGACCTGCAAGATAAAAATTTAAATGGTTGGGAAAGGCCATGGGATGTAGAAATATTTTTTTCACATTTTATTTCCTTGTAAAAACAGGAAAATCAATAGGGATTTTTGTACGGATAAGTGCCCAGTGAACGGTTCGTTTAGCTTTATATATTGTTCCGGGTGGGCGTTGTATTGGTTTTTCGGAAGTGTTAGACCTGTAAGAGAAAAGTTTAAATGGTTGGGAAAGGCCATGGGATGTAGAAATATTTTTTTTCACATTTTATTTCCTTGTAAAAACAGGTAAATCAATAGGGATTTTCGTACGGATAAGTACCCAGTGAACGGTTCGTTTAGCTTTATATATTGTTCCGGGTGGGAGTTGTATTGGTTTTTCGGTAGTGTTAGACCTGTAAGAGAAAAGTTTAAATGGTTGGGAAAGGCCATGGGATGTAGAAATATTTTTTTCACATTTTACTTCCTTGTAAAAACAGGTAAATCAATAGGGATTGTCGTACGGATAAGTACCCAGTGAACGGTTCGTTTAGCTTTATATATTTTTCCGGGTGGGCGTTGTATTGGTTTTTCGGAAGTGTTATACCTGTAAGAGAAAAATTTAAATGGTTGGGAAAGGCCATGGGATGTAGAAATATTTTTTTCACATTTTATTTCCTTGTAAAAACAGGTAAATCAATAGGGATTTTCGTACGTATAAGTACCCAGTGAACGGTTCGTTTAGCTTTATATATTGTTCCGGGTGGCCGTTGTATCGGTTTTTTGGTAGCGTTAGACCTGCAAGATAAAAATTTAAATGGTTGGGAAAGGCCATGGGATGTAGAAATATTTTTTTCACATTTTATTTCCTTGTAAAAACAGGAAAATCAATAGGGATTTTTGTACGGATAAGTGCCCAGTGAACGGTTCGTTTAGCTTTATATATTGTTCCGGGTGGGCGTTGTATTGGTTTTTCGGAAGTGTTAGACCTGTAAGAGAAAAGTTTAAATGGTTGGGAAAGGCCATGGGATGTAGAAATATTTTTTTCACATTTTATTTCCTTGTAAAAACAGGTAAATCAATAGGGATTTTCGTACGGATAAGTACCCAGTGAACGGTTCGTTTAGCTTTATATATTGTTCCGGGTGGGAGTTGTATTGGTTTTTCGGTAGTGTTAGACCTGTAAGAGAAAAGTTTAAATGGTTGGGAAAGGCCATGGGATGTAGAAATATTTTTTTCACATTTTACTTCCTTGTAAAAACAGGTAAATCAATAGGGATTGTCGTACGGATAAGTACCCAGTGAACGGTTCGTTTAGCTTTATATATTTTTCCGGGTGGGCGTTGTATTGGTTTTTCGGAAGTGTTATACCTGTAAGAGAAAAATTTAAATGGTTGGGAAAGGCCATGGGATGTAGAAATATTTTTTTCACATTTTATTTCCTTGTAAAAACAGGTAAATCAATAGGGCTTTTCGCACGGATAAGTACCCAGTGAACGGTTCGTTTAGCTTTATACATTGTTCCGGGTGGGCGTTGTATTGGTTTTTCGGAAGTGTTAGACCTGTAAGAGAAAAATTTAAATGGTTGGGAAAGGCCATGGGATGTAGAAATATTTTTTTCACATTTTATTTCCTTGTAAAAACAGGTAAATCAATAGGGACTTTCGTACGTATAAGTACCCAGTGAACGGTTCGTTTAGCTTTATATATTGTTCCGGGTGGCCGTTGTATCGGTTTTTTGGTAGCGTTCGACCTGCAAGATAAAAATTTAAATGGTTGGGAAAGGCCATGGGATGTAGAAATATTTTTTTCACATTTTATTTCCTTGTAAAAACAGGAAAATCAATAGGGATTTTTGTACGGATAAGTGCCCAGTGAACGGTTCGTTTAGCTTTATATATTGTTCCGGGTGGGCGTTGTATTGGTTTTTCGGAAGTGTTAGACCTGTAAGAGAAAAGTTTAAATGGTTGGGAAAGGCCATGGGATGTAGAAATATTTTTTTCACATTTTATTTCCTTGTAAAAACAGGTAAATCAATAGGGATTTTCGTACGGATAAGTACCCAGTGAACGGTTCGTTTAGCTTTATATATTGTTCCGGGTGGGAGTTGTATTGGTTTTTCGGTAGTGTTAGACCTGTAAGAGAAAAGTTTAAATGGTTGGGAAAGGCCATGGGATGTAGAAATATTTTTTTCACATTTTACTTCCTTGTAAAAACAGGTAAATCAATAGGGATTTTCGTACGGATAAGTACCCAGTGAACGGTTCGTTTAGCTTTATATATTTTTCCGGGTGGGCGTTGTATTGGTTTTTCGGAAGTGTTAGACCTGTAAGAGAAAAATTTAAATGGTTGGGAAAGGCCATGGGATGTAGAAATATTTTTTCACATTTTATTTCCTTGTAAAAACAGGTAAATCAATAGGGCTTTTCGCACGGATAAGTACCCAGTGAACGGTTCGTTTAGCTTTATACATTGTTCCGGGTGGGCGTTGTATTGGTTTTTCGGAAGTGTTAGACCTGTAAGAGAAAAATTTAAATGGTTGGGAAAGGCCATGGGATGTAGAAATATTTTTTTCACATTTTATTTCCTTGTAAAAACAGGTAAATCAATAGGGATTTTCGTACGTATAAGTACCCAGTGAACGGTTCGTTTAGCTTTATATATTGTTCCGGGTGGGAGTTGTATTGGTTTTTCGGTAGTGTTAGACCTGTAAGATAAAAATTTAAATGGTTGGGAAAGGCCATGGGATGTAGAAATATTTTTTTCACATTTTACTTCCTTGTAAAAACAGGTAAATCAATAGGGCTTTTCGCACGGATAAGTACCCAGTGAACGGTTCGTTTAGCTTTATACATTGTTCCGGGTGGGCGTTGTATTGGTTTTTCGGAAGTGTTAGACCTGTAAGAGAAAAATTTAAATGGCTGGGAAAGGCCATGGGATGTAGAAATATTTTTTTTACATTTTATTTCCTTGTAAAAACAGGTAAATCAATAGGGATTTTCGTACGTATAAGTACCCAGTGAACGGTTCGTTTAGCTTTATATATTGTTCCGGGTGGCCGTTGTATCGGTTTTTCGGTAGCGTTAGACCTGCAAGATAAAAATTTAAATGGTTGGGAAAGGCCATGTGATGTAGAAATATTTTTTTCACATTTTATTTCCTTGTAAAAACAGGAAAATCAATAGGGATTTTTGTACGGATAAGTGCCCAGTGAACGGTTCGTTTAGCTTTATATATTGTTCCGGGTGGGCGTTGTATTGGTTTTTCGGAAGTGTTAGACCTGTAAGAGAAAAGTTTAAATGGTTGGGAAAGGCCATGGGATGTAGAAATATTTTTTTCACATTTTATTTCCTTGTAAAAACAGGTAAATCAATAGGGATTTTCGTACGGATAAGTACCCAGTGAACGGTTCGTTTAGCTTTATACATTGTTCCGGGTGGGCGTTGTATTGGTTTTTCGGAAGTGTTAGACCTGTAAGAGAAAAATTTAAATGGCTGGGAAAGGCCATGGGATGTAGAAATATTTTTTTCACATTTTATTTCCTTGTAAAAACAGGTAAATCAATAGGGATTTTCGTACGGATTAGTACCCAGTGAACGGTTCGTTTAGCTTTATACATTGTTCCGGGTGGGCGTTGTATTGGTTTTTCGCAACTGTTAGACGTGTAAGAGAAAAATTTAAATGGTTGGGAAAGGCCATGGGATGTAGAAATATTTTTTTCACATTTTATTTCCTTGTAAAAACAGGTAAATCAATAGGGATTTTCGTACGGATAAGTACCCAGTGAACGGTTCGTTTAGCTTTATATATTGTTCCGGGTGGGCGTTGTATTGGTTTTTCGGAAGTGTTAGACCTGTAAGAGAAAAATTAAAATGGTTGGGAAAGGCCATGGAATGTAGAAATATTTTTTTCACATTTTATTTCCTTGTAAAAACAGGAAAATCAATAGGGATTTTCGTATGGATTAGTACCCAGTGAATGGTTCGTTTAGCTTTATATATTTTTCCGGGTGGGCGTTGTATTGGTTTTTCGCAACTGTTAGACCTGTAAGAGAAAAATTTAAATGGTTGGGAAAGGCCATGGAATGTAGAAATATTTTTTTCACATTTTACTTCCTTGTAAAGAGGGAAATCAATAGGGCTTTTCGCACGGGTAAGTACCCAGTGAACGGTTCGTTTAGCTTTATACATTGTTCCGGGTGGGCGTTGTATTGATTTTTCGGAAGTGTTAGACCTGTAAGAGAAAAATTTTAATGGTTGGGAAAGGCCATGGGATGTAGAAATATTTTTTTCACATTTTATTTCCTTGTAAAAACAGGTAAATCAATAGGGATTTTCGTACGGATAAGTACCCAGTGAACGGTTCGTTTAGCTTTATATATTTTTCCGGGTGGGCGTTGTTTTGGTTTTTCGCAACTGTTAGACCTGTAAGAGAAAAATTTAAATGGCTGGGAAAGGCCATGGGATGTAGAAATATTTTTTTCACATTTTACTTCCTTGTAAAAAGAGGGAAATCAATAGGGCTTTTCGCACGGATAAGTACCCAGTGAACGGTTCGTTTAGCTTTATACATTGTTCCGGGTGGGCGTTGTATTGGTTTTTCGGAAGTGTTAGACCTGTAAGAGAAAAATTTAAATGGCTGGGAAAGGCCATGGGATGTAGAAATATTTTTTTCACATTTTATTTCCTTGTAAAAACAGGTAAATCAATAGGGATTTTCGTACGGATAAGTACCCAGTGAACGGTTCGTTTAGCTTTATATATTTTTCCGGGTGGGCGTTGTATTGGTTTTTCAGAAGTGTTAGACCTGTAAGAGAAAAATTTAAATGGTTGGGAAAGGCCATGGGATGTAGAAATATTTTTTTCACATTTTATTTCCTTGTAAAAACAGGTAAATCAATAGGGCTTTTCGCACGGATAAGTACCCTGTGAACGGTTCGTTTAGCTTTATACATTGTTCCGGGTGGGCGTTGTATTGGTTTTTCGGAAGTGTTAGACCTGTAAGAGAAAAATTTAAATGGTTTGGAAAGGCCATGGGATTTAGAAATATTTTTTTCACATTTTATTTCCTTGTAAAAACAGGTAAATCAATAGGGATTTTCGTACGGATAAGTACCCAGTGAACGGTTCGTTTAGCTTTATATATTTTTCCGGGTGTGCGTTGTATTGGTTTTTCGCAACTGTTAGACCTGTAAGAGAAAAATTTAAATGGTTGGGAAAGGCCATGGGATGTAGAAATTTTTTTTCACATTTTATTTCCTTGTAAAAACAGGTAAATCAATAGGGCTTTTCGCACGGATAATTACCCAGTGAACGGTTCGTTTAGCTTTATACATTGTTCCGGGTGGGCGTTGTATTGGTTTTTCGGAAGTGTTAGACCTGTAAGAGAAAAATTTAAATGGTTGGGAAAGGCCATGGGATGTAGAAATATTTTTTTCACATTTTATTTCCTTGTAAAAACAGGTAAATCAATAGGGATTTTCGTACGGATAAGTACCCAGTTAACGGTTCGTTTAGCTTTATATATTTTTCCGGGTGGGCGTTGTATTGGTTTTTCGGAAGTGTTAGACCTGTAAGAGAAAAATTTAAATGGTTGGGATAGGCCATGGGATGTAGAAATATTTTTTTCACATTTTATTTCCTTGTAAAAACAGGTAAATCAATAGGGATTTTCGTACGTATAAGTACCCAGTGAACGGTTCGTTTAGCTTTATATATTGTTCCGGGTGGGAGTTGTATTGGTTTTTCGGTAGTGTTAGACCTGTAAGAGAAAAATTTAAATGGTTGGGAAAGGCCATGGGATGTAGAAATATTTTTTTCACATTTTACTTCCTTGTAAAAACAGGTAAATCAATAGGGCTTTTCGCACGTATAAGTACCCAGTGAACGGTTCGTTTAGCTTTATACATTGTTCCGTGTGGGCGTTGTATTGGTTTTTCGCAACTGTTAGACCTGTAAGAGAAAAATTTAAATGGTTGGGAAAGGCCATGGGATGTAGAAATATTTTTTTCACATTTTAATTCCTTGTAAAAACAGGTAAATCAATAGGGCTTTTCGCACGTATAAGTACCCAGTGAACGGTTCGTTTAGCTTTATACATTGTTCCGGGTGGGCGTTGTATTGGTTTTTCGCAACTGTTAGACCTGTAAGAGAAAAATTTAAATGGTTGGGAAAGGCCATGGGATGTAGAAATATTTTTTTCACATTTTATTTCCTTGTAAAAACAGGTAAATCAATAGGGATTTTCGTACGGATAAGTACCCAGTGAACGGTTCGTTTAGCTTTATATATTTTTCCGGGTGGGCGTTGTATTGGTTTTTCGGAAGTGTTAGACCTGTAAGAGAAAAATATAAATGGTTGGGAAAGGCCATGGGATGTAGAAATATTTTTTTCACATTTTACTTCCTTGTAAAAACAGGTAAATCAATAGGGCTTTTCGCACGTATAAGTACCCAGTGAACGGTTCGTTTAGCTTTATACATTGTTCCGGGTGGGCGTTGTATTGGTTTTTCGCAACTGTTAGACCTGTAAGAGAAAAATTTAAATGGTTGGGAAAGGCCATGGGATGTAGAAATATTTTTTTCACATTTTACTTCCTTGTAAAAACAGGTAAATCAATAGGGCTTTTCGCACAGATAAGTACCCAGTGAACGGTTCGTTTAGCTTTATACATTGTTCCGGGTGGGCGTTGTATTGGTTTTTCGGAAGTGTTAGACCTGTAAGAGAAAAATTTAAATGGCTGGGAAAGGCCATGGGATGTAGAAATATTTTTTTCACATTTTATTTCCTTGTAAAAACAGGTAAATCAATAGGGATTTTCGTACGTATAAGTACCCAGTGAACGGTTCGTTTAGCTTTATATATTGTTCCGGGTGGGAGTTGTATTGGTTTTTCGGTAGTGTTAGACCTGTAAGATAAAAATTTAAATGGTTGGGAAAGGCCATGGGATGTAGAAATATTTTTTTTCACATTTTACTTCCTTGTAAAAACAGGTAAATCAATAGGGCTTTTCGCACAGATAAGTACCCTGTGAACGGTTCTTTTAGCTTTATACATTGTTCCGGTTGGGCGTTGTATTGGTTTTTCGGAAGTGTTAGACCTGTAAGAGAAAAATTTAAATGGTTGGGAAAGGCCATGGGATGTAGAAATATTTTTTTCACATTTTATTTCCTTGTAAAAACAGGTAAATCAATAGGGATTTTCGTACGTATAAGTACCCAGTGAACGGTTCGTTTAGCTTTATATATTGTTCCCGGTGGGAGTTGTATCGGTTTTTCGGGAGTGTTAGACCTGTAAGATAAATGTTTAAATGGTTGGGAAAGCCCATGGGATGTAGAAATATTTTTTTCACATTTTATTTCCTTGTAAAAACAGGTAAATCAATAGGGCTTTTCGCACAGATAAGTACCCTGTGAACGGTTCTTTTAGCTTTATACATTGTTCCGGGTGGGCGTTGTATTGGTTTTTCGGAAGTGTTAGATCTGTAAGAGAAAAATTTAAATGGTTGGGAAAGGCCATGGGATGTAGAAATATTTTTTTCACATTTTACTTCCTTGTAAAAACAGGTAAATCAATAGGGCTTTTCGCACAGATAAGTACCCTGTGAACGGTTCTTTTAGCTTTATACATTGTTCCGGGTGGGCGTTGTATTGGTTTTTCGGAAGTGTTAGACCTGTAAGAGAAAAATGTAAATGGTTGGGAAAGGCCATGGGATGTAGAAATATTTTTTTCACATTTTATTTCCTTGTAAAAACAGGTAAATCAATAGGGCTTTTCGCACGGATAAGTACCCAGTGAACGGTTCGTTTAGCTTTATACATTGTTCCGGGTGGGCGTTGTATTGGTTTTTCGCAACTGTTAGACCTGTAAGAGAAAAATTTAAATGGTTGGGAAAGGCCATGGGATGTAGAAATATTTTTTTCACATTTTAATTCCTTGTAAAAACAGGTAAATCAATAGGGCTTTTCGCACGTATAAGTACCCAGTGAACGGTTCGTTTAGCTTTATACATTGTTCCGGGTGGGCGTTGTATTGGTTTTTCGCAACTGTTAGACCTGTAAGAGAAAAATTTAAATGGTTGGGAAAGGCCATGGGATGTAGAAATATTTTTTTCACATTTTATTTCCTTGTAAAAACAGGTAAATCAATAGGGATTTTCGTACGGATAAGTACCCAGTGAACGGTTCGTTTAGCTTTATATATTTTTCCGGGTTGGCGTTGTATTGGTTTTTCGGAAGTGTTAGACCTGTAAGAGAAAAATTTAAATGGTTGGGAAAGGCCATGGGATGTAGAAATATTTTTTTCACATTTTACTTCCTTGTAAAAACAGGTAAATCAATAGGGCTTTTCGCACGTATAAGTACCCAGTGAACGGTTCGTTTAGCTTTATACATTGTTCCGGGTGGGCGTTGTATTGGTTTTTCGCAACTGTTAGACCTGTAAGAGAAAAATTTAAATGGTTGGGAAAGGCCATGGGATGTAGAAATATTTTTTTCACATTTTACTTCCTTGTAAAAAAAGGTAAATCAATAGGGCTTTTCGCACAGATAAGTACCCAGTGAACGGTTCGTTTAGCTTTATACATTGTTCCGGGTGGGCGTTGTATTGGTTTTTCGGAAGTGTTAGACCTGTAAGAGAAAAATTTAAATGGCTGGGAAAGGCCATGGGATGTAGAAATATTTTTTTCACATTTTATTTCCTTGTAAAAACAGGTAAATCAATAGGGATTTTCGTACGTATCAGTACCCAGTGAACGGTTCGTTTAGCTTTATATATTGTTCCGGCTGGGAGTTGTATTGGTTTTTCGGTAGTTTTAGACCTGTAAGATAAAAATTTAAATGGTTGGGAAAGGCCATGGGATGTAGAAATATTTTTTTTCACATTTTACTTCCTTGTAAAAACAGGTAAATCAATAGGGCTTTTCGCACAGATAAGTACCCTGTGAACGGTTCTTTTAGCTTTATACATTGTTCCGGTTGGGCGTTGTATTGGTTTTTCGGAAGTGTTAGACCTGTAAGAGAAAAATTTAAATGGTTGGGAAAGGCCATGGGATGTAGAAATATTTTTTTCACATTTTATTTCCTTGTAAAAACAGGTAAATCAATAGGGATTTTCGTACGTATAAGTACCCAGTGAACGGTTCGTTTAGCTTTATATATTGTTCCCGGTGGGAGTTGTATCGGTTTTTCGGGAGTGTTAGACCTGTAAGATAAATATTTAAATGGTTGGGAAAGCCCATGGGATGTAGAAATATTTTTTTCACATTTTATTTCCTTGTAAAAACAGGTAAATCAATAGGGCTTTTCGCACAGATAAGTACCCTGTGAACGGTTCTTTTAGCTTTATACATTGTTCCGGGTGGGCGTTGTATTGGTTTTTCGGAAGTGTTAGATCTGTAAGAGAAAAATTTAAATGGTTGGGAAAGGCCATGGGATGTAGAAATATTTTTTTCACATTTTACTTCCTTGTAAAAACAGGTAAATCAATAGGGCTTTTCGCACAGATAAGTACCCTGTGAACGGTTCTTTTAGCTTTATACATTGTTCCGGGTGGGCGTTGTATTGGTTTTTCGGAAGTGTTAGACCTGTAAGAGAAAAATTTAAATGGTTGGGAAAGGCCATGGGATGTAGAAATATTTTTTTCACATTTTATTTCCTTGTAAAAACAGGTAAATCAATAGGGCTTTTCGCACGGATAAGTACCCAGTGAACGGTTCGTTTAGCTTTATACATTGTTCAGGGTGGGCGTTGTATTGGTTTTTCGGGAGTGATAGACCTGTAAGAGAAAAATTTAAATGGCTGGGAAAGGCCATGGGATGTAGAAATATTTTTTTCACATTTTACTTCCTTGTAAAAACAGGTAAATCAATAGGGCTTTTCGCACGGATAAGTACCCAGTGAACGGTTCGTTTAGCTTTATACATTGTTCCGGGTGGGCGTTGTATTGGTTTTTCGGAAGTGTTAGACCTGTAAGAGAAAAATTTAAACGGTTTGGAAAGGCCATGGGATTTAGAAATATTTTTTTCACATTTTATTTCCTTGTAAAAACAGGTAAATCAATAGGGATTTTCGTACGGATAAGTACCCAGTGAACGGTTCGTTTAGCTTTATATATTTTTCCGGGTGGGCGTTGTATTGGTTTTTCGCAACTGTTAGACCTGTAAGAGAAAAATTTAAATGGTTGGGAAAGGCCATGGGATGTAGAAATATTTTTTTCACATTTTATTTCCTTGTAAATACAGGTAAATCAATAGGGCTTTTCGCACGGATAAGTACCCAGTGAACGGTTCGTTTAGCTTTATACATTGTTCCGGGTGGGCGTTGTATTGGTTTTTCGCAACTGTTAGACCTGTAAGAGAAAAATTTAAATGGTTGGGAAAGGCCATGGGATGTAGAAATATTTTTTTCACATTTTACTTCCTTGTAAAAACAGGTAAATCAATAGGGCTTTTCGCACAGATAAGTACCCAGTGAACGGTTCGTTTAGCTTTATATATTTTTCCGGGTGGGCGTTGTATTGGTTTTTCGGAAGTGTTAGACCTGTAAGAGAAAAATTTAAATGGTTGGGATAGGCCATGGGATGTAGAAATATTTTTTTCACATTTTATTTCCTTGTAAAAACAGGTAAATCAATAGGGATTTTCGTACGTATAAGTACCCAGTGAACGGTTCGTTTAGCTTTATATATTGTTCCGGGTGGGAGTTGTATTGGTTTTTCGGTAGTGTTAGACCTGTAAGAGAAAAATTTAAATGGTTGGGAAAGGCCATGGGATGTAGAAATATTTTTTTCACATTTTACTTCCTTGTAAAAACAGGTAAATCAATAGGGCTTTTCGCACGTATAAGTACCCAGTGAACGGTTCGTTTAGCTTTATACATTGTTCCGGGTGGGCGTTGTATTGGTTTTTCGCAACTGTTAGACCTGTAAGAGAAAAATTTAAATGGTTGGGAAAGGCCATGGGATGTAGAAATATTTTTTTCACATTTTATTTCCTTGTAAAAACAGGTAAATCAATAGGGATTTTCGTACGGATAAGTACCCAGTGAACGGTTCGTTTAGCTTTATATATTTTTCCGGGTGGGCGTTGTATTGGTTTTTCGCAACTGTTAGACCTGTAAGAGAAAAATTTAAATGGTTGGGAAAGGCCATGGGATGTAGAAATATTTTTTTCACATTTTATTTCCTTGTAAAAACAGGTAAATCAATAGGGCTTTTCGCACGGATAAGTACCCAGTGAACGGTTCGTTTAGCTTTATACATTGTTCCGGGTGGGCGTTGTATTGGTTTTTCGGAAGTGTTAGACCTGAAAGAGAAAAATTTAAATGGTTGGGAAAGGCCATGGGATGTAGAAATATTTTTTTCACATTTTATTTCCTTGTAAAAACAGGTAAATCAATAGGGATTTTCGTACGGATAAGTACCCAGTGAACGGTTCGTTTAGCTTTATACATTGTTCCGGGTGGGCGTTGTATTGGTTTTTCGCAACTGTTAGACCTGTAAGAGAAAAATTTAAATGGTTGGGAAAGGCCATGGGATGTAGAAATATTTTTTTCAAATTTTATTTCCTTGTAAAAACAGGTAAATCAATAGGGATTTTCGTACGGATAAGTACCCAGTGAACGGTTCGTTTAGCTTTATATATTTTTCCGGGTGGGCGTTGTATTGGTTTTTCGGAAGTGTTAGACCTGTAAGAGAAAAATTTAAATGGTTGGGAAAGGCCATGGGATGTAGAAATATTTTTTTCACATTTTACTTCCTTGTAAAAACAGGTAAATCAATAGGGCTTTTCGCACAGATAAGTACCCAGTGAACGGTTCGTTTAGCTTTATACATTGTTCCGGGTGGGCGTTGTATTGGTTTTTCGGAAGTGTTAGACCTGTAAGAGAAAAATTTAAATGGCTGGGAAAGGCCATGGGATGTAGAAATATTTTTTTCACATTTTATTTCCTTGTAAAAACAGGTAAATCAATAGGGATTTTCGTACGTATAAGTACCCAGTGAACGGTTCGTTTAGCTTTATATATTGTTCCGGGTGGGAGTTGTATTGGTTTTTCGGTAGTGTTAGACCTGTAAGATAAAAATTTAAATGGTTGGGAAAGGCCATGGGATGTAGAAATATTTTTTTCACATTTTACTTCCTTGTAAAAACAGGTAAATCAATAGGGCTTTTCGCACAGATAAGTACCCTGTGAACGGTTCTTTTAGCTTTATACATTGTTCCGGGTGGGCGTTGTATTGGTTTTTCGGAAGTGTTAGACCTGTAAGAGAAAAATTTAAATGGTTGGGAAAGGCCATGGGATGTAGAAATATTTTTTTCACATTTTATTTCCTTGTAAAAACAGGTAAATCAATAGGGATTTCGTACGTATAAGTACCCAGTGAACGGTTCGTTTAGCTTTATATATTGTTCCCGGTGGGAGTTGTATCGGTTTTTCGGGAGTGTTAGACCTGTAAGAGAAAAATTTAAATGGTTGGGAAAGGCCATGGGATGTAGAAATATTTTTTTCACATTTTATTTCCTTGTAAAAACATGTAAATCAATAGGGATTTCGTACGTATAAGTACCCAGTGAACGGTTCGTTTAGCTTTATATATTGTTCCCGGTGGGCGTTGTATTGGTTTTTCGGAAGTGTTAGATCTGTAAGAGAAAAATTTAAATGGTTGGGAAAGGCCATGGGATGTAGAAATATTTTTTTCACATTTTACTTCCTTGTAAAAACAGGTAAATCAATAGGGCTTTTCGCACAGATAAGTACCCTGTGAACGGTTCTTTTAGCTTTATACATTGTTCCGGGTGGGCGTTGTATTGGTTTTTCGGAAGTGTTAGACCTGTAAGAGAAAAATTTAAATGGTTGGGAAAGGCCATGGGATGTAGAAATATTTTTTTCACATTTTATTTCCTTGTAAAAACAGGTAAATCAATAGGGCTTTTCGCACGGATAAGTACCCAGTGAACGGTTCGTTTAGCTTTATACATTGTTCCGGGTGGGCGTTGTATTGGTTTTTCGGAAGTGTTAGACCTGTAAGAGAAAAATTTAAATGGCTGGGAAAGGCCATGGGATGTAGAAATATTTTTTTCACATTTTACTTCCTTGTAAAAACAGGTAAATCAATAGGGATTTTCGTACGGATAAGTACCCAGTGAACGGTTCGTTTAGCTTTATATATTTTTCCGGGTGGGCGTTGTATTGGTTTTTCGGAAGTGTTAGACCTGTAAGAGAATAATTTAAATGGTTGGGAAAGGCCATGGGATGTAGAAATATTTTTTTCACATTTTATTTCCTTGTAAAAACAGGTAAATCAATAGGGCTTTTCGCACGGATAAGTACCCAGTGAACGGTTCGTTTAGCTTTATACATTGTTCCGGGTGGGCGTTGTATTGGTTTTTCGGAAGTGTTAGACCTGTAAGAGAAAAATTTAAATGGTTGGGAAAGGCCATGGGATGTAGAAATATTTTTTTCACATTTTATTTCCTTGTAAAAACAGGTAAATCAATAGGGATTTTCGTACGTATAAGTACCCAGTGAACGGTTCGTTTAGCTTTATATATTGTTCCGGGTGGGAGTTGTATTGGTTTTTCGGAAGTGTTAGACCTGTAAGAGAAAAATTTAAATGGTTGGGATAGGCCATGGGATGTAGAAATATTTTTTTCACATTTTATTTCCTTGTAAAAACAGGTAAATCAATAGGGATTTTCGTACGGATAAGTACCCAGTGAACGGTTCGTTTAGCTTTATATATTTTTCCGGGTGGGCGTTGTATTGGTTTTTCGCAACTGTTAGACCTGTAAGAGAAAAATTTAAATGGTTGGGATAGGCCATGGGATGTAGAAATATTTTTTTCACATTTTATTTCCTTGTAAAAACAGGTAAATCAATAGGGATTTTCGTACGTATAAGTACCCAGTGAACGGTTCGTTTAGCTTTATATATTGTTCCGGGTGGGAGTTATATTGGTTTTTCGGTAGTGTTAGACCTGTAAGAGAAAAATTTAAATGGTTGGGAAAGGCCATGGGATGTAGAAATATTTTTTTCACATTTTACTTCCTTGTAAAAACAGGTAAATCAATAGGGCTTTTCGCACGTATAAGTACCCAGTGAACGGTTCGTTTAGCTTTATACATTGTTCCGGGTGGGCGTTGTATTGGTTTTTCGCAACTGTTAGACCTGTAAGAGAAAAATTTAAATGGTTGGGAAAGGCCATGGGATGTAGAAATATTTTTTTCACATTTTAATTCCTTGTAAAAACAGGTAAATCAATAGGGCTTTTCGCACGTATAAGTACCCAGTGAACGGTTCGTTTAGCTTTATACATTGTTCCGGGTGGGCGTTGTATTGGTTTTTCGCAACTGTTAGACCTGTAAGAGAAAAATTTAAATGGTTGGGAAAGGCCATGGGATGTAGAAATATTTTTTTCACATTTTATTTCCTTGTAAAAACAGGTAAATCAATAGGGATTTTCGTACGGATAAGTACCCAGTGAACGGTTCGTTTAGCTTTATATATTTTTCCGGGTGGGCGTTGTATTGGTTTTTCGGAAGTGTTAGACCTGTAAGAGAAAAATTTAAATGGTTGGGAAAGGCCATGGGATGTAGAAATATTTTTTTCACATTTTACTTCCTTGTAAAAACAGGTAAATCAATAGGGCTTTTCGCACGTATAAGTACCCAGTGAACGGTTCGTTTAGCTTTATACATTGTTCCGGGTGGGCGTTGTATTGGTTTTTCGCAACTGTTAGACCTGTAAGAGAAAAATTTAAATGGTTGGGAAAGGCCATGGGATGTAGAAATATTTTTTTCACATTTTACTTCCTTGTAAAAACAGGTAAATCAATAGGGCTTTTCGCACAGATAAGTACCCAGTGAACGGTTCGTTTAGCTTTATACATTGTTCCGGGTGGGCGTTGTATTGGTTTTTCGGAAGTGTTAGACCTGTAAGAGAAAAATTTAAATGGCTGGGAAAGGCCATGGGATGTAGAAATATTTTTTTCACATTTTATTTCCTTGTAAAAACAGGTAAATCAATAGGGATTTTCGTACGTATAAGTACCCAGTGAACGGTTCGTTTAGCTTTATATATTGTTCCCGGTGGGAGTTGTATCGGTTTTTCGGGAGTGTTAGACCTGTAAGATAAATATTTAAATGGTTGGGAAAGCCCATGGGATGTAGAAATATTTTTTTCACATTTTATTTCCTTGTAAAAACAGGTAAATCAATAGGGCTTTTCGCACAGATAAGTACCCTGTGAACGGTTCTTTTAGCTTTATACATTGTTCCGGGTGGGGGTTGTATTGGTTTTTCGGAAGTGTTAGATCTGTAAGAGAAAAATTTAAATGGTTGGGAAAGGCCATGGGATGTAGAAATATTTTTTTCACATTTTACTTCCTTGTAAAAACAGGTAAATCAATAGGGCTTTTCGCACAGATAAGTACCCTGTGAACGGTTCTTTTAGCTTTATACATTGTTCCGGGTGGGCGTTGTATTGGTTTTTCGGAAGTGTTAGACCTGTAAGAGAAAAATTTAAATGGTTGGGAAAGGCCATGGGATGTAGAAATATTTTTTTCACATTTTATTTCCTTGTAAAAACAGGTAAATCAATAGGGATTTTCGTACGGATAAGTACCCAGTGAACGGTTCGTTTAGCTTTATATATTGTTCCGGGTGGGAGTTGTATTGGTTTTTCGGTAGTGTTAGACCTGTAAGAGAAAAATTTAAATGGTTGGGAAAGGCCATGGGATGTAGAAATATTTTTTTCACATTTTACTTCCTTGTAAAAACAGGTAAATCAATAGGGATTTTCGTACGGATAAGTACCCAGTGAACGGTTCGTTTAGCTTTATATATTTTTCCGGGTGGGCGTTGTATTGGTTTTTCGGAAGTGTTAGACCTGTAAGAGAAAAATTTAAATGGTTGGGAAAGGCCATGGGATGTAGAAATATTTTTTTCACATTTTATTTCCTTGTAAAAACAGGTAAATCAATAGGGCTTTTCGCACGGATAAGTACCCAGTGAACGGTTCGTTTAGCTTTATACATTGTTCCGGGTGGGCGTTGTATTGGTTTTTCGGAAGTGTTAGACCTGTAAGAGAAAAATTTAAATGGTTGGGAAAGGCCATGGGATGTAGAAATATTTTTTTCACATTTTACTTCCTTGTAAAAACAGGTAAATCAATAGGGATTTTCGTACGGATAAGTACCCAGTGAACGGTTTGTTTAGCTTTATATATTTTTCCGGGTGGGCGTTGTATTGGTTTTTCGGAAGTGTTAGACCTGTAAGAGAAAAATTTAAATGGTTGGGAAAGGCCATGGGATGTAGAAATATTTTTTTCACATTTTACTTCCTTGTAAAAACAGGTAAATCAATAGGGATTTTCGTACGGATAAGTACCCAGTGAACGGTTCGTTTAGCTTTATACATTGTTCCGGGTGGGCGTTGTATTGGTATTTCGGAAGTGTTAGACCTGTAAGAGAAATATTTAAATGGCTGGGAAAGGCCATGGGATGTAGAAATATTTTTTTTACATTTTATTTCCTTGTAAAAACAGGTAAATAAATAGGGATTTTCGTACGTATAAGTACCCAGTGAACGGTTCGTTTAGCTTTATATATTGTTCCGGGTGGCCGTTGTATCGGTTTTTCGGTAGTGTTAGACCTGTAAGATAAAAATTTAAATGGTTGGGAAAGGCCATGGGATGTAGAAATATTTTTTTCACATTTTATTTCCTTGTAAAAACAGGAAAATCAATAGGGATTTTTGTACGGATAAGTGCCCAGTGAACGGTTCGTTTAGCTTTATATATTGTTCCGGGTGGGAGTTGTATTGGATTTTCGGTAGTGTTATACCTGTAAGAGAAAAATTTAAATGGTTGGGAAAGGCCATGGGATGTAGAAATATTTTTTTCACATTTTACTTCCTTGTAAAAACAGGTAAATCAATAGGGATTTTCGTACGGATAAGTACCCAGTGAACGGTTCGTTTAGCTTTATATATTTTTCCGGGTGGGCGTTGTATTGGTTTTTCGGAAGTGTTAGACCTGTAAGAGAAAAATTTAAATGGTTGGGAAAGGCCATGGGATGTAGAAATATTTTTTTCACATTTTACTTCCTTGTAAAAACAGGTAAATCAATAGGGATTTTCGTACGGATAAGTACCCAGTGAACGGTTCGTTTAGCTTTATATATTTTTCCGGGTGGGCGTTGTATTGGTTTTTCGGAAGTGTTAGACCTGTAAGAGAAAAATTTAAATGGTTGGGAAAGGCCATGGGATGTAGAAATATTTTTTTCACATTTTATTTCCTTGTAAAAACAGGTAAATCAATAGGGCTTTTCGCACGGATAAGTACCCAGTGAACGGTTCGTTTAGCTTTATACATTGTTCCGGGTGGGCGTTGTATTGGTTTTTCGGAAGTGTTAGACCTGTAAGAGAAAAATTTAAATGGTTGGGAAAGGCCATGGGATGTAGAAATATTTTTTTCACATTTTATTTCCTTGTAAAAACAGGTAAATCAATAGGGATTTTCGTACGGATAAGTACCCAGTGAACGGTTCGTTTAGCTTTATATATTTTTCCGGGTGGGCGTTGTATTGGTTTTTCGGAAGTGTTAGACCTGTAAGAGAAAAATTTAAATGGTTGGGAAAGGCCATGGGATGTAGAAATATTTTTTTCACATTTTACTTCCTTGTAAATACAGGTAAATCAATAGGGCTTTTCGCACGTATAAGTACCCAGTGAACGGTTCGTTTAGCTTTATACATTGTTCCGGGTGGGCGTTGTATTGGTTTTTCGCAACTGTTAGACCTGTAAGAGAAAAATTTAAATGGTTGGGAAAGGCCATGGGATGTAGAAATATTTTTTTCACATTTTACTTCCTTGTAAAAACAGGTAAATCAATAGGGCTTTTCGCACAGATAAGTACCCAGTGAACGGTTCGTTTAGCTTTATACATTGTTCCGGGTGGGCGTTGTATTGGTTTTTCGGAAGTGTTAGACCTGTAAGAGAAAAATTTAAATGGCTGGGAAAGGCCATGGGATGTAGAAATATTTTTTTCACATTTTATTTCCTTGTAAAAACAGGTAAATCAATAGGGATTTTCGTACGTATAAGTACCCAGTGAACGGTTCGTTTAGCTTTATATATTGTTCCGGGTGGGAGTTGTATTGGTTTTTCGGTAGTGTTAGACCTGTAAGATAAAAATTTAAATGGTTGGGAAAGGCCATGGGATGTAGAAATATTTTTTTCACATTTTACTTCCTTGTAAAAACAGGTAAATCAATAGGGCTTTTCGCACAGATAAGTACCCTGTGAACGGTTCTTTTAGCTTTATACATTGTTCCGGGTGGGCGTTGTATTGGTTTTTCGGAAGTGTTAGACCTGTAAGAGAAAAATTTAAATGGTTGGGAAAGGCCATGGGATGTAGAAATATTTTTTTCACATTTTATTTCCTTGTAAAAACAGGTAAATCAATAGGGATTTCGTACGTATAAGTACCCAGTGAACGGTTCGTTTAGCTTTATATATTGTTCCCGGTGGGAGTTGTATCGGTTTTTCGGGAGTGTTAGACCTGTAAGATAAATATTTAAATGGTTGGGAAAGCCCATGGGATGTAGAAATATTTTTTTCACATTTTATTTCCTTGTAAAAACAGGTAAATCAATAGGGCTTTTCGCACAGATAAGTACCCTGTGAACGGTTCTTTTAGCTTTATACATTGTTCCGGGTGGGCGTTGTATTGGTTTTTCGGAAGTGTTAGATCTGTAAGAGAAAAATTTAAATGGTTGGGAAAGGCCATGGGATGTAGAAATATTTTTTTCACATTTTACTTCCTTGTAAAAACAGGTAAATCAATAGGGCTTTTCGCACAGATAAGTACCCTGTGAACGGTTCTTTTAGCTTTATACATTGTTCCGGGTGGGCGTTGTATTGGTTTTTCGGAAGTGTTAGACCTGTAAGAGAAAAATTTAAATGGTTGGGAAAGGCCATGGGATGTAGAAATATTTTTTTCACATTTTATTTCCTTGTAAAAACAGGTAAATCAATAGGGCTTTTCGCACGGATAAGTACCCAGTGAACGGTTCGTTTAGCTTTATACATTGTTCCGGGTGGGCGTTGTATTGGTTTTTCGGAAGTGTTAGACCTGTAAGAGAAAAATTTAAATGGCTGGGAAAGGCCGTGGGATGTAGAAATATTTTTTTCACATTTTACTTCCTTGTAAAAACAGGTAAATCAATAGGGATTTTCGTACGGATAAGTACCCAGTGAACGGTTCGTTTAGCTTTATATATTTTTCCGGGTGGGCGTTGTATTGGTTTTTCGGAAGTGTTAGACCTGTAAGAGAATAATTTAAATGGTTGGGAAAGGCCATGGGATGTAGAAATATTTTTTTCACATTTTATTTCCTTGTAAAAACAGGTAAATCAATAGGGCTTTTCGCACGGATAAGTACCCAGTGAACGGTTCGTTTAGCTTTATACATTGTTCCGGGTGGGCGTTGTATTGGTTTTTCGGAAGTGTTAGACCTGTAAGAGAAAAATTTAAATGGTTGGGAAAGGCCATGGGATGTAGAAATATTTTTTTCACATTTTATTTCCTTGTAAAAACAGGTAAATCAATAGGGATTTTCGTACGTATAAGTACCCAGTGAACGGTTCGTTTAGCTTTATATATTGTTCCGGTTGGGAGTTGTATTGGTTTTTCGGAAGTGTTAGACCTGTAAGAGAAAAATTTAAATGGTTGGGATAGGCCATGGGATGTAGAAATATTTTTTTCACATTTTATTTCCTTGTAAAAACAGGTAAATCAATAGGGATTTTCGTACGTATAAGTACCCAGTGAACGGTTCGTTTAGCTTTATATATTGTTCCGGGTGGGAGTTGTATTGGTTTTTCGGTAGTGTTAGACCTGTAAGAGAAAAATTTAAATGGTTGGGAAAGGCCATGGGATGTAGAAATATTTTTTTCACATTTTACTTCCTTGTAAAAACAGGTAAATCAATAGGGCTTTTCGCACGTATAAGTACCCAGTGAACGGTTCGTTTAGCTTTATACATTGTTCCGGGTGGGCGTTGTATTGGTTTTTCGCAACTGTTAGACCTGTAAGAGAAAAATTTAAATGGTTGGGAAAGGCCATGGGATGTAGAAATATTTTTTTCACATTTTATTTCCTTGTAAAAACAGGTAAATCAATAGGGATTTTCGTACGGATAAGTACCCAGTGAACGGTTCGTTTAGCTTTATATATTTTTCCGGGTGGGCGTTGTATTGGTTTTTCGCAACTGTTAGACCTGTAAGAGAAAAATTTAAATGGTTGGGATAGGCCATGGGATGTAGAAATATTTTTTTCACATTTTATTTCCTTGTAAAAACAGGTAAATCAATAGGGATTTTCGTACGTATAAGTACCCAGTGAACGGTTCGTTTAGCTTTATATATTGTTCCGGGTAGGAGTTATATTGGTTTTTCGGTAGTGTTAGACCTGTAAGAGAAAAATTTAAATGGTTGGGAAAGGCCATGGGATGTAGAAATATTTTTTTCACATTTTACTTCCTTGTAAAAACAGGTAAATCAATAGGGCTTTTCGCACGTATAAGTACCCAGTGAACGGTTCGTTTAGCTTTATACATTGTTCCGGGTGGGCGTTGTATTGGTTTTTCGCAACTGTTAGACCTGTAAGAGAAAAATTTAAATGGTTGGGAAAGGCCATGGGATGTAGAAATATTTTTTTCACATTTTAATTCCTTGTAAAAACAGGTAAATCAATAGGGCTTTTCGCACGTATAAGTACCCAGTGAACGGTTCGTTTAGCTTTATACATTGTTCCGGGTGGGCGTTGTATTGGTTTTTCGCAACTGTTAGACCTGTAAGAGAAAAATTTAAATGGTTGGGAAAGGCCATGGGATGTAGAAATATTTTTTTCACATTTTATTTCCTTGTAAAAACAGGTAAATCAATAGGGATTTTCGTACGGATAAGTACCCAGTGAACGGTTCGTTTAGCTTTATATATTTTTCCGGGTGGGCGTTGTATTGGTTTTTCGGAAGTGTTAGACCTGTAAGAGAAAAATTTAAATGGTTGGGAAAGGCCATGGGATGTAGAAATATTTTTTTCACATTTTACTTCCTTGTAAAAACAGGTAAATCAATAGGGCTTTTCGCACGTATAAGTACCCAGTGAACGGTTCGTTTAGCTTTATACATTGTTCCGGGTGGGCGTTGTATTGGTTTTTCGCAACTGTTAGACCTGTAAGAGAAAAATTTAAATGGTTGGGAAAGGCCATGGGATGTAGAAATATTTTTTTCACATTTTACTTCCTTGTAAAAACAGGTAAATCAATAGGGCTTTTCGCACAGATAAGTACCCAGTGAACGGTTCGTTTAGCTTTATACATTGTTCCGGGTGGGCGTTGTATTGGTTTTTCGGAAGTGTTAGACCTGTAAGAGAAAAATTTAAATGGCTGGGAAAGGCCATGGGATGTAGAAATATTTTTTTCACATTTTATTTCCTTGTAAAAACAGGTAAATCAATAGGGATTTTCGTACGTATAAGTACCCAGTGAACGGTTCGTTTAGCTTTATATATTGTTCCGGGTGGGAGTTGTATTGGTTTTTCGGTAGTGTTAGACCTGTAAGATAAAAATTTAAATGGTTGGGAAAGGCCATGGGATGTAGAAATATTTTTTTCACATTTTACTTCCTTGTAAAAACAGGTAAATCAATAGGGCTTTTCGCACAGATAAGTACCCTGTGAACGGTTCTTTAAGCTTTATACATTGTTCCGGGTGGGCGTTGTATTGGTTTTTCGGAAGTGTTAGACCTGTAAGAGAAAAATTTAAATGGTTGGGAAAGGCCATGGGATGTAGAAATATTTTTTTCACATTTTATTTCCTTGTAAAAACAGGTAAATCAATAGGGATTTTCGTACGTATAAGTACCCAGTGAACGGTTCGTTTAGCTTTATATATTGTTCCCGGTGGGAGTTGTATCGGTTTTTCGGGAGTGTTAGACCTGTAAGATAAATATTTAAATGGTTGGGAAAGCCCATGGGATGTAGAAATATTTTTTTCACATTTTATTTCCTTGTAAAAACAGGTAAATCAATAGGGCTTTTCGCACAGATAAGTACCCTGTGAACGGTTCTTTTAGCTTTATACATTGTTCCGGGTGGGCGTTGTATTGGTTTTTCGGAAGTGTTAGATCTGTAAGAGAAAAATTTAAATGGTTGGGAAAGGCCATGGGATGTAGAAATATTTTTTTCACATTTTACTTCCTTGTAAAAACAGGTAAATCAATAGGGCTTTTCGCACAGATAAGTACCCTGTGAACGGTTCTTTTAGCTTTATACATTGTTCCGGGTGGGCGTTGTATTGGTTTTTCGGAAGTGTTAGACCTGTAAGAGAAAAATTTAAATGGTTGGGAAAGGCCATGGGATGTAGAAATATTTTTTTCACATTTTATTTCCTTGTAAAAACAGGTAAATCAATAGGGCTTTTCGCACGGATAAGTACCCAGTGAACGGTTCGTTTAGCTTTATACATTGTTCCGGGTGGGCGTTGTATTGGTTTTTCGGAAGTGTTAGACCTGTAAGAGAAAAATTTAAATGGCTGGGAAAGGCCATGGGATGTAGAAATATTTTTTTCACATTTTACTTCCTTGTAAAAACAGGTAAATCAATAGGGATTTTCGTACGGATAAGTACCCAGTGAACGGTTCGTTTAGCTTTATATATTTTTCCGGGTGGGCGTTGTATTGGTTTTTCGGAAGTGTTAGACCTGTAAGAGAATAATTTAAATGGTTGGGAAAGGCCATGGGATGTAGAAATATTTTTTTCACATTTTATTTCCTTGTAAAAACAGGTAAATCAATAGGGCTTTTCGCACGGATAAGTACCCAGTGAACGGTTCGTTTAGCTTTATACATTGTTCCGGGTGGGCGTTGTATTGGTTTTTCGGAAGTGTTAGACCTGTAAGAGAAAAATTTAAATGGTTGGGAAAGGCCATGGGATGTAGAAATATTTTTTTCACATTTTATTTCCTTGTAAAAACAGGTAAATCAATAGGGATTTTCGTACGTATAAGTACCCAGTGAACGGTTCGTTTAGCTTTATATATTGTTCCGGGTGGGAGTTGTATTGGTTTTTCGGTAGTGTTAGACCTGTAAGATAAAAATTTAAATGGTTGGGAAAGGCCATGGGATGTAGAAATATTTTTTTCACATTTTACTTCCTTGTAAAAACAGGTAAATCAATAGGGCTTTTCGTACGTATAAGTACCCAGTGAACGGTTCGTTTAGCTTTATATATTGTTCCGGGTGGCCGTTGTATCGGTTTTTCGGTAGCGTTAGACCTGCAAGATAAAAATTTAAATGGTTGGGAAAGGCCATGGGATGTAGAAATATTTTTTTCACATTTTATTTCCTTGTAAAAACAGGAAAATCAATAGGGATTTTTGTACGGATAAGTGCCCAGTGAACGGTTCGTTTAGCTTTATATATTGTTCCGGGTGGGCGTTGTATTGGTTTTTCGGGAGTGTTAGACCTGTAAGAGAAAAGTTTAAATGGTTGGGAAAGGCCATGGGATGTAGAAATATTTTTTTCACATTTTATTTCCTTGTAAAAACAGGTAAATCAATAGGGATTTTCGTACGGATAAGTACCCAGTGAACGGTTCGTTTAGCTTTATATATTGTTCCGGGTGGGCGTTGTATTGGTTTTTCGGAAGTGTTAGACCTGTAAGAGAAAAATTTAAATGGTTGGGAAAGGCCATGGGATGTAGAAATATTTTTTTCACATTTTATTTCCTTGTAAAAACAGGTAAATCAATAGGGATTTTCGTACGTATAAGTACCCAGTGAACGGTTCGTTTAGCTTTATATATTGTTCCGGGTGGGAGTTGTATTGGTTTTTCGGTAGTGTTAGACCTGTAAGAGAAAAATTTAAATGGTTGGGAAAGGCCATGGGATGTAGAAATATTTTTTTCACATTTTACTTCCTTGTAAAAACAGGTAAATCAATAGGGCTTTTCGCACGGATAAGTACCCAGTGAACGGTTCGTTTAGCTTTATACATTGTTCCGGGTGGGCGTTTTATTGGTTTTTCGGAAGTGTTAGACCTGTAAGAGAAAAATTTAAATGGCTGGGAAAGGCCATGGGATGTAGAAATATTTTTTTTACATTTTATTTCCTTGTAAAAACAGGTAAATCAATAGGGATTTCCGTATGTATAAGTACCCAGTGAACGGTTCGTTTAGCTTTATATATTGTTCCGGGTGGCCGTTGTATCGGTTTTTCGGTAGCGTTAGACCTGCAAGATAAAAATTTAAATGGTTGGGAAAGGCCATGGGATGTAGAAATATTTTTTTCACATTTTATTTCCTTGTAAAAACAGGAAAATAAATAGGGATTTTTGTACGGATAAGTGCCCAGTGAACGGTTCGTTTAGCTTTATATATTGTTCCGGGTGGGCGTTGTATTGGTTTTTCGGAAGTGTTAGACCTGTAAGAGAAAAGTTTAAATGGTTGGGAAAGGCCATGGGATGTAGAAATATTTTTTTCACATTTTATTTCCTTGTAAAAACAGGTAAATCAATAGGGATTTTCGTACGGATAAGTACCCAGTGAACGGTTCGTTTAGCTTTATATATTGTTCCGGGTGGGAGTTGTATTGGTTTTTCGGTAGTGTTAGACCTGTAAGAGAAAAATTTAAATGGTTGGGAAAGGCCATGGGATGTAGAAATATTTTTTTCACATTTTACTTCCTTGTAAAAACAGGTAAATCAATAGGGATTTTCGTACGGATAAGTACCCAGTGAACGGTTCGTTTAGCTTTATATATTTTTCCGGGTGGGCGTTGTATTGGTTTTTCGGAAGTGTTAGACCTGTAAGAGAAAAATTTAAATGGTTGGGAAAGGCCATGGGATGTAGAAATATTTTTTTCACATTTTATTTCCTTGTAAAAACAGGTAAATCAATAGGGCTTTTCGCACGGATAAGTACCCAGTGAACGGTTCGTTTAGCTTTATACATTGTTCCGGGTGGGCGTTGTATTGGTTTTTCGGAAGTGTTAGACCTGTAAGAGAAAAATTTAAATGGTTGGGAAAGGCCATGGGATGTAGAAATATTTTTTTCACATTTTACTTCCTTGTAAAAACAGGTAAATCAATAGGGATTTTCGTACGGATAAGTACCCAGTGAACGGTTTGTTTAGCTTTATATATTTTTCCGGGTGGGCGTTGTATTGGTTTTTCGGAAGTGTTAGACCTGTAAGAGAAAAATTTAAATGGTTGGGAAAGGCCATGGGATGTAGAAATATTTTTTTCACATTTTACTTCCTTGTAAAAACAGGTAAATCAATAGGGATTTTCGTACGGATAAGTACCCAGTGAACGGTTCGTTTAGCTTTATATATTTTTCCGGGTGGGCGTTGTATTGGTTTTTCGGAAGTGTTAGACCTGTAAGAGAATAATTTAAATGGTTGGGAAAGGCCATGGGATGTAGAAATATTTTTTTCACATTTTATTTCCTTGTAAAAACAGGTAAATCAATAGGGCTTTTCGCACGGATAAGTACCCAGTGAACGGTTCGTTTAGCTTTATACATTGTTCCGGGTGGGCGTTGTATTGGTTTTTCGGAAGTGTTAGACCTGTAAGAGAAAAATTTAAATGGTTGGGAAAGGCCATGGGATGTAGAAATATTTTTTTCACATTTTATTTCCTTGTAAAAACAGGTAAATCAATAGGGATTTTCGTACGTATAAGTACCCAGTGAACGGTTCGTTTAGCTTTATATATTGTTCCGGGTGGGAGTTGTATTGGTTTTTCGGTAGTGTTAGACCTGTAAGATAAAAATTTAAATGGTTGGGAAAGGCCATGGGATGTAGAAATATTTTTTTCACATTTTACTTCCTTGTAAAAACAGGTAAATCAATAGGGCTTTTCGTACGTATAAGTACCCAGTGAACGGTTCGTTTAGCTTTATATATTGTTCCGGGTGGCCGTTGTATCGGTTTTTCGGTAGCGTTAGACCTGCAAGATAAAAATTTAAATGGTTGGGAAAGGCCATGGGATGTAGAAATATTTTTTTCACATTTTATTTCCTTGTAAAAACAGGAAAATCAATAGGGATTTTTGTACGGATAAGTGCCCAGTGAACGGTTCGTTTAGCTTTATATATTGTTCCGGGTGGGCGTTGTATTGGTTTTTCGGAAGTGTTAGACCTGTAAGAGAAAAGTTTAAATGGTTGGGAAAGGCCATGGGATGTAGAAATATTTTTTTCACATTTTATTTCCTTGTAAAAACAGGTAAATCAATAGGGATTTTCGTACGGATAAGTACCCAGTGAACGGTTCGTTTAGCTTTATATATTGTTCCGGGTGGGCGTTGTATTGGTTTTTCGGAAGTGTTAGACCTGTAAGAGAAAAATTTAAATGTTTGGGAAAGGCCATGGGATGTAGAAATATTTTTTTCACATTTTATTTCCTTGTAAAAACAGGTAAATCAATAGGGCTTTTCGCACGGATAAGTACCCAGTGAACGGTTCGTTTAGCTTTATACATTGTTCCGGGTGGGCGTTGTATTGGTTTTTCGGAAGTGTTAGACCTGTAAGAGAAAAATTTAAATGGTTGGGAAAGGCCATGGGATGTAGAAATATTTTTTTCACATTTTATTTCCTTGTAAAAACAGGTAAATCAATAGGGATTTTCGTACGTATAAGTACCCAGTGAACGGTTCGTTTAGCTTTATATATTGTTCCGGGTGGGAGTTGTATTGGTTTTTCGGTAGTGTTAGACCTGTAAGATAAAAATTTAAATGGTTGGGAAAGGCCATGGGATGTAGAAATATTTTTTTCACATTTTACTTCCTTGTAAAAACAGGTAAATCAATAGGGCTTTTCGTACGTATAAGTACCCAGTGAACGGTTCGTTTAGCTTTATATATTGTTCCGGGTGGCCGTTGTATCGGTTTTTCGGTAGCGTTAGACCTGCAAGATAAAAATTTAAATGGTTGGGAAAGGCCATGGGATGTAGAAATATTTTTTTCACATTTTATTTCCTTGTAAAAACAGGAAAATCAATAGGGATTTTTGTACGGATAAGTGCCCAGTGAACGGTTCGTTTAGCTTTATATATTGTTCCGGGTGGGCGTTGTATTGGTTTTTCGGAAGTGTTAGACCTGTAAGAGAAAAATTTAAATGGTTGGGAAAGGCCATGGGATGTAGAAATATTTTTTTCACATTTTATTTCCTTGTAAAAACAGGTAAATCAATAGGGCTTTTCGCACGGATAAGTACCCAGTGAACGGTTCGTTTAGCTTTATACATTGTTCCGGGTGGGCGTTGTATTGGTTTTTCGGAAGTGTTAGACCTGTAAGAGAAAAATTTAAATGGTTGGGAAAGGCCATGGGATGTAGAAATATTTTTTTCACATTTTATTTCCTTGTAAAAACAGGTAAATCAATAGGGATTTTCGTACGTATAAGTACCCAGTGCACGGTTCGTTTAGCTTTATATATTGTTCCGGGTGGGAGTTGTATTGGTTTTTCGGTAGTGTTAGACCTGTAAGATAAAAATTTAAATGGTTGGGAAAGGCCATGGGATGTAGAAATATTTTTTTCACATTTTACTTCCTTGTAAAAACAGGTAAATCAATAGGGCTTTTCGCACGGATAAGTACCCAGTGAACGGTTCGTTTAGCTTTATACATTGTTCCGGGTGGGCGTTTTATTGGTTTTTCGGTAGTGTTAGACCTGTAAGAGAAAAATTTAAATGGCTGGGAAAGGCCATGGGATGTAGAAATATTTTTTTTACATTTTATTTCCTTGTAAAAACAGGTAAATCAATAGGGATTTCCGTATGTATAAGTACCCAGTGAACGGTTCGTTTAGCTTTATATATTGTTCCGGGTGGCCGTTGTATCGGTTTTTCGGTAGCGTTAGACCTGCAAGATAAAAATTTAAATGGTTGGGAAAGGCCATGGGATGTAGAAATATTTTTTTCACATTTTATTTCCTTGTAAAAACAGGAAAATAAATAGGGATTTTTGTACGGATAAGTGCCCAGTGAACGGTTCGTTTAGCTTTATATATTGTTCCGGGTGGGCGTTCTATTGGTTTTTCGGAAGTGTTAGACCTGTAAGAGAAAAGTTTAAATGGTTGGGAAAGGCCATGGGATGTAGAAATATTTTTTTCACATTTTATTTCCTTGTAAAAACAGGTAAATCAATAGGGATTTTCGTACGGATAAGTACCCAGTGAACGGTTCGTTTAGCTTTATATATTGTTCCGGGTGGGAGTTGTATTGGTTTTTCGGTAGTGTTAGACCTGTAAGAGAAAAATTTAAATGGTTGGGAAAGGCCATGGGATGTAGAAATATTTTTTTCACATTTTACTTCCTTGTAAAAACAGGTAAATCAATAGGGATTTTCGTACGGATAAGTACCCAGTGAACGGTTCGTTTAGCTTTATATATTTTTCCGGGTGGGCGTTGTATTGGTTTTTCGGAAGTGTTAGACCTGTAAGAGAAAAATTTAAATGGTTGGGAAAGGCCATGGGATGTAGAAATATTTTTTTCACATTTTATTTCCTTGTAAAAACAGGTAAATCAATAGGGCTTTTCGCACGGATAAGTACCCAGTGAACGGTTCGTTTAGCTTTATACATTGTTCCGGGTGGGCGTTGTATTGGTTTTTCGGAAGTGTTAGACCTGTAAGAGAAAAATTTAAATGGTTGGGAAAGGCCATGGGATGTAGAAATATTTTTTTCACATTTTAATTCCTTGTAAAAACAGGTAAATCAATAGGGATTTTCGTACGGATAAGTACCCAGTGAACGGTTTGTTTAGCTTTATATATTTTTCCGGGTGGGCGTTGTATTGGTTTTTCGGAAGTGTTAGACCTGTAAGAGAAAAATTTAAATGGTTGGGAAAGGCCATGGGATGTAGAAATATTTTTTTCACATTTTACTTCCTTGTAAAAACAGGTAAATCAATAGGGATTTTCGTACGGATAAGTACCCAGTGAACGGTTCGTTTAGCTTTATACATTGTTCCGGGTGGGCGTTGTATTGGTATTTCGGAAGTGTTAGACCTGTAAGAGAAAAATTTAAATGGCTGGGAAAGGCCATGGGATGTAGAAATATTTTTTTTACATTTTATTTCCTTGTAAAAACAGGTAAATAAATAGGGATTTTCGTACGTATAAGTACCCAGTGAACGGTTCGTTTAGCTTTATATATTGTTCCGGGTGGCCGTTGTATCGGTTTTTCGGTAGCGTTAGACCTGCAAGATAAAAATTTAAATGGTTGGGAAAGGCCATGGGATGTAGAAATATTTTTTTCACATTTTATTTCCTTGTAAAAACAGGAAAATAAATAGGGATTTTTGTACGGATAAGTGCCCAGTGAACGGTTCGTTTAGCTTTATATATTGTTCCGGGTGGGCGTTCTATTGGTTTTTCGGAAGTGTTAGACCTGTAAGAGAAAAGTTTAAACGGTTGGGAAAGGCCATGGGATGTAGAAATATTTTTTTCACATTTTATTTCCTTGTAAAAACAGGTAAATCAATAGGGATTTTCGTACGGATAAGTACCCAGTGAACGGTTCGTTTAGCTTTATATATTGTTCCGGGTGGGAGTTGTATTGGTTTTTCGGTAGTGTTAGACCTGTAAGAGAAAAATTTAAATGGTTGGGAAAGGCCATGGGATGTAGAAATATTTTTTTCACATTTTACTTCCTTGTAAAAACAGGTAAATCAATAGGGATTTTCGTACGGATAAGTACCCAGTGAACGGTTCGTTTAGCTTTATATATTTTTCCGGGTGGGCGTTGTATTGGTTTTTCGGAAGTGTTAGACCTGTAAGAGAAAAATTTAAATGGTTGGGAAAGGCCATGGGATGTAGAAATATTTTTTTCACATTTTATTTCCTTGTAAAAACAGGTAAATCAATAGGGCTTTTCGCACGGATAAGTACCCAGTGAACGGTTCGTTTAGCTTTATACATTGTTCCGGGTGGGCGTTGTATTGGTTTTTCGGAAGTGTTAGACCTGTAAGAGAAAAATTTAAATGGTTGGGAAAGGCCATGGGATGTAGAAATATTTTTTTCACATTTTACTTCCTTGTAAAAACAGGTAAATCAATAGGGATTTTCGTACGGATAAGTACCCAGTGAACGGTTTGTTTAGCTTTATATATTTTTCCGGGTGGGCGTTGTATTGGTTTTTCGGAAGTGTTAGACCTGTAAGAGAAAAATTTAAATGGTTGGGAAAGGCCATGGGATGTAGAAATATTTTTTTCACATTTTACTTCCTTGTAAAAACAGGTAAATCAATAGGGATTTTCGTACGGATAAGTACCCAGTGAACGGTTCGTTTAGCTTTATACATTGTTCCGGGTGGGCGTTGTATTGGTATTTCGGAAGTGTTAGACCTGTAAGAGAAAAATTTAAATGGCTGGGAAAGGCCATGGGATGTAGAAATATTTTTTTTACATTTTATTTCCTTGTAAAAACAGGTAAATAAATAGGGATTTTCGTACGTATAAGTACCCAGTGAACGGTTCGTTTAGCTTTATATATTGTTCCGGGTGGCCGTTGTATCGGTTTTTCGGTAGTGTTAGACCTGTAAGATAAAAATTTAAATGGTTGGGAAAGGCCATGGGATGTAGAAATATTTTTTTCACATTTTATTTCCTTGTAAAAACAGGAAAATCAATAGGGATTTTTGTACGGATAAGTGCCCAGTGAACGGTTCGTTTAGCTTTATATATTGTTCCGGGTGGGAGTTGTATTGGTTTTTCGGTAGTGTTAGACCTGTAAGATAAAAATTTAAATGGTTGGGAAAGGCCATGGGATGTAGAAATATTTTTTTCACATTTTACTTCCTTGTAAAAACAGGTAAATCAATAGGGCTTTTCGCACGGATAAGTACCCAGTGAACGGTTCGTTTAGCTTTATACATTGTTCTGGGTGGGCGTTGTATTGGTTTTTCGGAAGTGTTAGACCTGTAAGAGAAAAATTTAAATGGTTGGGAAAGGCCATGGGATGTAGAAATATTTTTTTCACATTTTATTTCCTTGTAAAAACAGGTAAATCAATAGGGATTTTCGTACGTATAAGTACCCAGTGAACGGTTCGTTTAGCTTTATATATTGTTCCGGGTGGGAGTTGTATCGGTTTTTCGGTAGTGTTAGACCTGTAAGAGAAAAATTTAAATGGTTGGGAAAGGCCATGGGATGTAGAAATATTTTTTTCACATTTTACTTCCTTGTAAAAACAGGTAAATCAATAGGGCTTTTCGCACGTATAAGTACCCAGTGAACGGTTCGTTTAGCTTTATACATTGTTCCGGGTGGGCGTTGTATTGGTTTTTAGCAACTGTTAGACCTGTAAGAGAAAAATTTAAATGGTTGGGAAAGGCCATGGGATGTAGAAATATTTTTTTCACATTTTAATTCCTTGTAAAAACAGGTAAATCAATAGGGCTTTTCGCACGTATAAGTACCCAGTGAACGGTTCGTTTAGCTTTATACATTGTTCCGGGTGGGCGTTGTATTGGTTTTTCGGAAGTGTTAGACCTGTAAGAGAAAAATTTAAATGGCTGGAAAGGCCATGGGATGTAGAAATATTTTTTTCACATTTTATTTCCTTGTAAAAACAGGTAAATCAATAGGGATTTTCGTATGGATTAGTACCCAGTGAACAGTTCGTTTAGCTTTATATATTGTTCCGGGTGGGAGTTGTATTGGTTTTTCGGTAGTGTTAGACCTGCAAGATAAAAATTTAAATGGTTGGGAAAGGCCATGGGATGTAGAAATATTTTTTTCACATTTTATTTCCTTGTAAAAACAGCTAAATAAATAGGGCTTTTCGCACGGAAAAGTACCCAGTGAACGGTTCGTTTAGCTTTATACATTGTTCCGGGTGGGCGTTGTATTGGTTTTTCGGAAGTGTTAGACCTGTAAGAGAAAAATTTAAATGGCTGGGAAAGGCCATGAGATGTAGAAATATTTTTTTCACATTTTATTTCCTTGTAAAAACAGGTAAATCAATTGGGATTTTCGTATGGATTAGTACCCAGTGAACGGTTCGTTTAGCTTTATATATTGTTCCGGGTGGGCGTTGTATTGGTTTTTCGGAAGTGTTAGACCTGTAAGAGAAAAATTTAAATGGCTGGGAAAGGCCATGGGATGTAGAAATATTTTTTTCACATTTTATTTCCTTGTAAAAACAGGTAAATCAATTGGCATTTTCGTATGGATTAGTACCCAGTGAACGGTTCGTTTAGCTTTATACATTGTTCCGGGTGGGCGTTGTATTGATTTTTCGCAACTGTTAGACCTGTAAGAGAAAAATTTAAATGGCTGGGAAAGGCCATGGGATGTAGAAATATTTTTTTCACATTTTATTTCCTTGTAAAAACAGGTAAATCAATAGGGATTTTCGTATGGATTAGTACCCAGTGAACGGTTCGTTTAGCTTTATACATTGTTCCGGGTGGGCGTTGTATTGGTTTTTCGCAACTGTTAGACCTGTAAGAGAAAAATTTAAATGGTTGGGAAAGGCCATGGGATGTAGAAATATTTTTTTCACATTTTATTTCCTTGTAAAAACAGGAAAATCAATAGGGCTTTTCGTACGGATAAGTACCCAGTGAACGGTTCGTTTAGCTTTATATATTTTTCCGGGTGGGCGTTGTATTGGTTTTTCGGAAGTGTTAGACCTGTAAGAGAAAAATTTAAATGGTTGGGAAAGGCCATGGGATGTAGAAATATTTTTTTCACATTTTATTTCCTTGTAAAAACAGGTAAATCAATAGGGATTTTCGTATGGATTAGTACCCAGTGAACGGTTCGTTTAGCTTTATACATTGTTCCGGGTGGGCGTTGTATTGGTTTTTCGGTAGTGTTAGACCTGCAAGATAAAAATTTAAATGGTTGGGAAAGGCCATGGGATGTAGAAATATTTTTTTCACATTTTATTTCCTTGTAAAAACAGCTAAATCAATAGGGCTTTTCGCACGGAAAAGTACCCAGTGAACGGTTCGTTTAGCTTTATACATTGTTCCGGGTGGGCGTTGTATTGGTTTTTCGGAAGTGTTAGACCTGTAAGAGAAAAATTTAAATGGCTGGGAAAGGCCATGAGATGTAGAAATATTTTTTTCACATTTTATTTCCTTGTAAAAACAGGTAAATCAATTGGGATTTTCGTATGGATTAGTACCCAGTGAACGGTTCGTTTAGCTTTATACATTGTTCCGGGTGGGCGTTGTATTGGTTTTTCGCAACTGTTAGACTTTTAAGAGAAAAATTTAAATGGCTGGGAAAGGCCATGGGATGTAGAAATATTTTTTTCACATTTTATTTCCTTGTAAAAACAGGTAAATCAATAGGGATTTTCGTACGGATAAGTACCCAGTGAACGGTTCGTTTAGCTTTATATATTGTTCCGGGTGGGCGTTGTATTGGTTTTTCGGAAGTGTTAGACCTGTAAGAGAAAAATTTAAATGGCTGGGAAAGGCCATGGGATGTAGAAATATTTTTTTCACATTTTATTTCCTTGTAAAAACAGGTAAATCAATTGAGATTTTCGTATGGATTAGTACCCAGTGAACGGTTCGTTTAGCTTTATACATTGTTCCGGGTGGGCGTTGTATTGATTTTTCGCAACTGTTAGACCTGTAAGAGAAAAATTTAAATGGCTGGGAAAGGCCATGGGATGTAGAAATATTTTTTTCACATTTTATTTCCTTGTAAAAACAGGTAAATCAATAGGGATTTTCGTATGGATTAGTACCCAGTGAACGGTTCGTTTAGCTTTATATATTGTTCCGGGTGGGCGTTGTATTGGTTTTCCGCAACTGTTAGACCTGTAAGATAAAAATTTAAATGGTTGGGAAAGGCCATGGGATGTAGAAATATTTTTTTCACATTTTATTTCCTTGTAAAAACAGGAAAATCAATAGGGCTTTTCGTACGGATAAGTACACAGTGAACGGTTCGTTTAGCTTTATATATTTTTCCGGGTGGGCGTTGTATTGGTTTTTTGGAAGTGTTAGACCTGTAAGAGAAAAATTTAAATGGTTGGGAAAGGCCATGGGATGTAGAAATATTTTTTTCACATTTTATTTCCTTGTAAAAACAGGTAAACCAATAGGGATTTTCGTATGGATTAGTACCCAGTGAACGGTTCGTTTAGCTTTATATATTTTTCCGGGTGGGCGTTGTATTGGTTTTTCGGTAGTGTTAGACCTGTAAGATAAAAATTTAAATGGTTGGGAAAGGCCATGGGATGTAGAAATATTTTTTTCACATTTTACTTCCTTGTAAAAACAGGTAAATCAATAGGGCTTTTCGCACGGATAAGTACCCTGTGAACGGTTCGTTTAGCTTTATACATTGTTCCGGGTGGGCGTTGTATTGGTTTTTCGGAAGTGTTAGACCTGTAAGAGAAAAATTTAAATGGCTGGGAAAGGCCATGGGATGTAGAAATATTTTTTTCACATTTTATTTCCTTGTAAAAACAGGTAAATCAACAGGGATTTTCGTATGGATTAGTACCCAGTGAACAGTTCGTTTAGCTTTATATATTGTTCCGGGTGGGAGTTGTATTGGTTTTTCGGTAGTGTTAGACCTGCAAGATAAAAATTTAAATGGTTGGGAAAGGCCATGGGATGTAGAAATATTTTTTTCACATTTTATTTCCTTGTAAAAACAGCTAAATCAATAGGGCTTTTCGTACGGATAAGTACCCAGTGAACGGTTCGTTTAGCTTTATATATTGTTCCGGGTGGGCGTTGTATTGGTTTTTCGGAAGTGTTAGACCTGTAAGAGAAAAATTTAAATGGCTGGGAAAGGCCATGGGATGTAGAAATATTTTTTTCACATTTTATTTCCTTGTAAAAACAGGTAAATCAATTGGCATTTTCGTATGGATTAGTACCCAGTGAACGGTTCGTTTAGCTTTATACATTGTTCCGGGTGGGCGTTGTATTGATTTTTCGCAACTGTTAGACCTGTAAGAGAAAAATTTAAATGGCTGGGAAAGGCCATGGGATGTAGAAATATTTTTTTCACATTTTATTTCCTTGTAAAAACAGGTAAATCAATAGGGATTTTCGTATGGATTAGTACCCAGTGAACGGTTCGTTTAGCTTTATATATTATTCCGGGTGGGCGTTGTATTGGTTTTTCGCAACTGTTAGACCTGTAAGATAAAAATTTAAATGGTTGGGAAAGGCCATGGGATGTAGAAATATTTTTTTCACATTTTATTTCCTTGTAAAAACAGGAAAATCAATAGGGCTTTTCGTACGGATAAGTACCCAGTGAACGGTTCGTTTAGCTTTATATATTTTTCCGGGTGGGCGTTGTATTGGTTTTTCGGAAGTGTTAGACCTGTAAGAGAAAAATTTAAATGGTTGGGAAAGGCCATGGGATGTAGAAATATTTTTTTCACATTTTATTTCCTTGTAAAAACAGGTAAATCAATAGGGATTTTCGTATGGATTAGTACCCAGTGAACGGTTCGTTCAGCTTTATATATTTTTCCGGGTGGGCGTTGTATTGGTTTTTCGGTAGTGTTAGACCTGTAAGATAAAAATTTAAATGGTTGGGAAAGGCCATGGGATGTAGAAATATTTTTTTCACATTTTACTTCCTTGTAAAAACAGGTAAATCAATAGGGCTTTTCGCACGGATAAGTACCCTGTGAACGGTTCGTTTAGCTTTATACATTGTTCCGGGTGGGCGTTGTATTGGTTTTTCGGAAGTGTTAGACCTGTAAGAGAAAAATTTAAATGGCTGGGAAAGGCCATGGGATGTAGAAATATTTTTTTCACATTTTATTTCCTTGTAAAAACAGGTAAATCAATAGGGATTTTCGTATGGATTAGTACCCAGTGAACAGTTCGTTTAGCTTTATATATTGTTCCGGGTGGGAGTTGTATTGGTTTTTCGGTAGTGTTAGACCTGCAAGATAAAAATTTAAATGGTTGGGAAAGGCCATGGGATGTAGAAATATTTTTTTCACATTTTATTTCCTTGTAAAAACAGCTAAATCAATAGGGCTTTTCGCACGGAAAAGTACCCAGTGAACGGTTCGTTTAGCTTTATACATTGTTCCGGGTGGGCGTTGTATTGGTTTTTCGGAAGTGTTAGACCTGTAAGAGAAAAATTTAAATGGCTGGGAAAGGCCATGAGATGTAGAAATATTTTTTTCACATTTTATTTCCTTGTAAAAACAGGTAAATCAATTGGGATTTTCGTATGGATTAGTACCCAGTGAACGGTTCGTTTAGCTTTATATATTGTTCCGGGTGGGCGTTGTATTGGTTTTTCGGAAGTGTTAGACCTGTAAGAGAAAAATTTAAATGGCTGGGAAAGGCCATGGGATGTAGAAATATTTTTTTCACATTTTATTTCCTTGTAAAAACAGGTAAATCAATAGGGATTTTCGTATGGATTAGTACCCAGTGAACAGTTCGTTTAGCTTTATATATTGTTCCGGGTGGGAGTTGTATTGGTTTTTCGGTAGTGTTAGACCTGCAAGATAAAAATTTAAATGGTTGGGAAAGGCCATGGGATGTAGAAATATTTTTTTCACATTTTATTTCCTTGTAAAAACAGCTAAATCAATAGGGCTTTTCGCACGGAAAAGTACCCAGTGAACGGTTCGTTTAGCTTTATACATTGTTCCGGGTGGGCGTTGTATTGGTTTTTCGTAAGTGTTAGACCTGTAAGAGAAAAATTTAAATGGCTGGGAAAGGCCATGAGATGTAGAAATATTTTTTTCACATTTTATTTCCTTGTAAAAACAGGTAAATCAATTGGGATTTTCGTATGGATTAGTACCCAGTGAACGGTTCGTTTAGCTTTATATACTGTTCCGGGTGGGCGTTGTATTGGTTTTTCGGAAGTGTTAGACCTGTAAGAGAAAAATTTAAATGGTTGGGAAAGGCCATGGGATGTAGAAATATTTTTTTCACATTTTACTTCCTTGTAAAAACAGGTAAATCAATAGGGCTTTTCGCACAGATAAGTACCCAGTGAACAGTTCGTTTAGCTTTATACATTGTTCCGGGTGGGGGTTGTATTGGTTTTTCGCAACTGTTAGACCTGTAAGAGAAATATTTAAATGGTTGGGAAAGGCCATGGGATGTAGAAATAATTTTTTCACATTTTATTTCCTTGGAAAAACAGGTAAATCAATAGTGATTTTCGTATGGATTAGTACCCAGTGAACGGTTCGTTTAGCTTTATATATTGTTCCGGGTGGGCGTTGTATTGGTTTTTCGCAACTGTTAGACCTGTAAGAGAAAAATTTAAATGGTTGGGAAAGGCCATGGGATGTAGAAATATTTTTTTCACATTTTACTTCCTTGTAAAAACAGGTAAATCAATAGTGATTTTCGTATGGATTAGTACCCAGTGAACGGTTCGTTTAGCTTTATATATTGTTCCGGGTGGGCGTTGTATTGGTTTTTCGGAAGTATTAGACCTGTAAGAGAAAAATTTAAATGGCTGCGAAAGGCCATGGGATGTAGAAATATTTTTTTCACATTTTATTTCCTTGTAAAAACAGGTAAATCAATTGGGATTTTCGTATGGATTAGTACCCAGTGAACGGTTCGTTTAGCTTTATACATTGTTCCGGGTGGGCGTTGTATTGATTTTTCGCAACTGTTAGACCTGTAAGAGAAAAATTTAAATGGCTGGGAAAGGCCATGGGATGTAGAAATATTTTTTTCACATTTTATTTCCTTGTAAAAACAGGTAAATCAATAGGGATTTTCGTATGGATTAGTACCCAGTGAACGGTTCGTTTAGCTTTATATATTATTCCGGGTGGGCGTTGTATTGGGTTTTCGCAACTGTTAGACCTGTAAGATAAAAATTTAAATGGTTGGGAAAGGCCATGGGATGTAGAAATATTTTTTTCACATTTTATTTCCTTGTAAAAACAGGAAAATCAATAGGGCTTTTCGTACGGATAAGTACCCAGTGAACGGTTCGTTTAGCTTTATATATTTTTCCGGGTGGGCGTTGTATTGGTTTTTCGGAAGTGTTAGACCTGTAAGAGAAAAATTTAAATGGTTGGGAAAGGCCATGGGATGTAGAAATATTTTTTTCACATTTTATTTCCTTGTAAAAACAGGTAAATCAATAGGGATTTTCGTATGGATTAGTACCCAGTGAACGGTTCGTTTAGCTTTATATATTTTTCCGGGTGGGCGTTGTATTGGTTTTTCGCAACTGTTAGTCCTGTAAGATAAAAATTTATATGGTTGGGAAAGGCCATGGGATGTAGAAATATTTTTTTCACATTTTACTTCCTTGTAAAAAGAGGAAAATCAATAGGGCTTTTCGCACGGATAAGTACCCAGTGAACGGTTCGTTTAGCTTTATACATTGTTCCGGGTGGGCGTTGTATTGGTTTTTCGGAAGTGTTAGACCTGTAAGAGAAAAATTTAAATGGTTGGGAAAGGCCATGGGATGTAGAAATATTTTTTTCACATTTTATTTCCTTGTAAAAACAGGTAAATCAATAGGGATTTTCGTACGGATAAGTACCCACTGAACGGTTCGTTTAGCTTTATATATTTTTCCGGGTGGGCGTTGTATTGGTTTTTCGGAAGTGTTAGAACTGTAAGAGAAAAATTTAAATGGTTGGGAAAGGCCATGGGATGTAGAAATATTTTTTTCACATTTTATTTCCTTGTAAAACCAGGTAAATCAATAGGGCTTTTCGCACGGATAAGTACCCAGTGAACGGTTCGTTTAGCTTTATACATTGTTCCGGGTGGGCGTTGTATTGGTTTTTCGGAAGTGTTAGACCTGTAAGAGAAAAATTTAAATGGTTGGGAAAGGCCATGGGATGTAGAAATATTTTTTTCACATTTTATTTCCTTGTAAAAACAGGTAAATCAATAGGGATTTTCGTACGTATAAGTACCCAGTGAACGGTTCGTTTAGCTTTATATATTGTTCCGGGTGGGAGTTGTATTGGTTTTTCGGTAGTGTTAGACCTGTAAGAGAAAAATTTAAATGGTTGGGAAAGGCCATGGGATGTAGAAATATTTTTTTCACATTTTACTTCCTTGTAAAAACAGGTAAATCAATAGGGCTTTTCGCACGTATAAGTACCCAGTGAACGGTTCGTTTAGCTTTATACATTGTTCCGGGTGGGCGTTGTATTGGTTTTTCTCAACTGTTAGTCCTGTAAGATAAAAATTTAAATGGTTGGGAAAGGACATGGGATGTAGAAATATTTTTTTTACATTTTACTTCCTTGTAAAAAGAGGAAAATCAATAGGGCTTTTCGCACGGATAAGTACCCAGTGAACGGTTCGTTTAACTTTATACATTGTTCCGGGTGGGCGTTGTATTGGTTTTTCGGAAGTGTTAGACCTGTAAGAGAAAAATTTAAATGGTTGGGAAAGGCCATGGGATGTAGAAATATTTTTTTCACATTTTATTTCCTTGTAAAAACAGGTAAATCAATAGGGATTTTCGTACGGATAAGTACCCAGTGAACGGTTCGTTTAGCTTTATATATTTTTCCGGGTGGGCGTTGTATTGGTTTTTCGGAAGTGTTAGACCTGTAAGAGAAAAATTTAAATGGTTGGGAAAGGCCATGGGATGTAGAAATATTTTTTTCACATTTTATTTCCTTGTAAAAACAGGTAAATCAATAGGGCTTTTCGCACGGATAAGTACCCAGTGAACGGTTCGTTTAGCTTTATACATTGTTCCTTGTGGGCGTTGTATTGGTTTTTCGGAAGTGTTAGACCTGTAAGAGAAAAATTTAAATGGTTGGGAAAGGCCATGGGATGTAGAAATATTTTTTTCACATTTTATTTTCTTGTAAAAACAGGTAAATCAATAGGGATTTTCGTACGTATAAGTACCCAGTGAACGGTTCGTTTAGCTTTATATATTGTTTCGGGTGGGAGTTGTATTGGTTTTTCGGTAGTGTTAGACCTGTAAGAGAAAAATTTAAATGGTTGGGAAAGGCCATGGGATGTAGAAATATTTTTTTCACATTTTACTTCCTTGTAAAAACAGGTAAATCAATAGGGCTTTTCGCACGTATAAGTACCCAGTGAACGGTTCGTTTAGCTTTATACATTGTTCCGGGTGGGCGTTGTATTGGTTTTTCTCAACTGTTAGACCTGTAAGAGAAAAATTTAAATGGTTGGGAAAGGCCATGGGATGTAGAAATATTTTTTTCACATTTTACTTCCTTGTAAAAACAGGTAAATCAATAGGGCTTTTCGCACAGATAAGTACCCAGTGAACGGTTCGTTTAGCTTTATACATTGTTCCGGGTGGGCGTTGTATTGGTTTTCGTAAATGTTAGACCTGTAAGAGAAAAATTTAAACGGCTGGGAATGGCCATGGGATGTAGAAATATTTTTTTCACATTTTATTTCCTTGTAAAAACAGGTAAATCAATAGGGATTTTCGTACGGATAAGTACCCAGTGAGCGGTTCGTTTAGCTTTATATATTTTTCCGGGTGGGCGTTGTATTGGTTTTTCGGAAGTGTTAGACCTGTAAGAGAAAAATTTAAATGGTTGGGAAAGGCCATGGGATGTAGAAATGTTTTTTTCACATTTTATTTCCTTGTAAAAACAGGAAAATCAATAGGGATTTTCGTATGGATTACTACCCAGTGAACGGTTCGTTTAGCTTTATATATTTTTCCGGGTGGGCGTTGTATTGGTTATTCGCAACGGTTAGACCTGTAAGAGAAAAATTTAAATGGTTGGGAAAGGCCATGGGATGTAGAAATATTTTTTTCACATTTTACTTCCTTGTAAAAACAGGTAAATCAATAGGGCTTTTCGCACGTATAAGTACCCAGTGAACGGTTCGTTTAGCTTTATACATTGTTCCGGGTGGGCGTTGTATTGGTTTTTCGCAACTGTTAGACCTGTAAGAGAAAAATTTAAATGGTTGGGAAAGGCCATGGCATGTAGAAATATTTTTTTCACATTTTACTTCCTTGTAAAAAGAGGTAAATCAATAGGGCTTTTCGCACGGATAAGTACCCAGTGAACGGTTCGTTTAGCTTTATACATTATTCCGGGTGGGCGTTGTATTGGTTTTTCGGAAGTGTTAGATCTGTAAGAGAAAAATTTAAATGGTGGGGAAAGGATGTAGAAATATTTTTTTCACATTTTATTTCCTTGTAAAAACAGGTAAATCAATAGGGATTTTCGTACGTATAAGTACCCAGTGAACGGTTCGTTTAGCTTTATATATTGTTCCGGGTGGGAGTTGTATTGGTTTTTCGGTAGTGTTAGACCTGTAAGATAAAAATTTAAATGGTTGGGAACGGCCATGGGATATAGAAATATTTTTTTCACATTTTACTTCCTTGTAAAAACAGGTAAATCAATAGGGCTTTTCGCACGGAAAAGTACCCAGTGAACGGTTCGTTTAGCTTTATACATTGTTCCGGGTGGGCGTTGTATTGGTTTTTCGGAAGTGTTAGACCTGTAAGAGAAAAATTTAAATGGCTGGGAAAGGCCATGGGATGTAGAAATATTTTTTTCACATTTTATTTCCTTGTAAAAACAGGTAAATCAATAGGGATTTTCGTACGTATAAGTACCCAGTGAACGGTTCGTTTAGCTTTATATATTGTTCCGGGTGGGAGTTGTATTGGTTTTTCGGTAGTGTTAGACCTGTAAGATAAAAATTTAAATGGTTGGGAAAGGCCATGGGATGTAGAAATATTTTTTTCACATTTTACTTCCTTGTAAAAACAGGTAAATCAATAGGGCTTTTCGCACGGAAAAGTACCCAGTGAATGGTTCGTTTAGCTTTATACATTGTTCCGGGTGGGCGTTGTATTGGTTTTTCGGAAGTGTTAGACCTGTAAGAGAAAAATTTAAATGGCTGGGAAAGGCCATGGGATGTAGAAATATTTTTTTCACATTTTATTTCCTTGTAAAAACAGGTAAATCAATAGGGATTTTCGTACGTATAAGTACCCAGTGAACGGTTCGTTTAGCTTTATATATTGTTCCGGGTGGGAGTTGTATTGGTTTTTCGGTAGTGTTAGACCTGTAAGATAAAAATTTAAATGGTTGGGAAAGGCCATGGGATGTAGAAATATTTTTTTCACATTTTACTTCCTTGTAAAAACAGGTAAATCAATAGGGCTTTTCGCACGTATAAGTACCCAGTGAACGGTTCGTTTAGCTTTATACATTGTTCCGGGTGGGCGTTGTATTGGTTTTTCTCAACTGTTAGTCCTGTAAGATAAAAATTTAAATGGTTGGGAAAGGACATGGGATGTAGAAATATTTTTTTTACATTTTACTTCCTTGTAAAAAGAGGAAAATCAATAGGGCTTTTCGCACGGATAAGTACCCAGTGAACGGTTCGTTTAACTTTATACATTGTTCCGGGTGGGCGTTGTATTGGTTTTTCGGAAGTGTTAGACCTGTAAGAGAAAAATTTAAATGGTTGGGAAAGGCCATGGGATGTAGAAATATTTTTTTCACATTTTATTTCCTTGTAAAAACAGGTAAATCAATAGGGATTTTCGTACGGATAAGTACCCAGTGAACGGTTCGTTTAGCTTTATATATTTTTCCGGGTGGGCGTTGTATTGGTTATTCGCAACGGTTAGACCTGTAAGAGAAAAATTTAAATGGTTGGGAAAGGCCATGGGATGTAGAAATATTTTTTTCACATTTTATTTCCTTGTAAAAACAGGTAAATCAATAGGGCTTTTCGCACGGATAAGTACCCAGTGAACGGTTCGTTTAGCTTTATACATTGTTCCTGGTGGGCGTTGTATTGGTTTTTCGGAAGTGTTAGACCTGTAAGAGAAAAATTTAAATGGTTGGGAAAGGCCATGGGATGTAGAAATATTTTTTTCACATTTTATTTTCTTGTAAAAACAGGTAAATCAATAGGGATTTTCGTACGTATAAGTACCCAGTGAACGGTTCGTTTAGCTTTATATATTGTTTCGGGTGGGAGTTGTATTGGTTTTTCGGTAGTGTTAGACCTGTAAGAGAAAAATTTAAATGGTTGGGAAAGGCCATGGGATGTAGAAATATTTTTTTCACATTTTACTTCCTTGTAAAAACAGGTAAATCAATAGGGCTTTTCGCACGTATAAGTACCCAGTGAACGGTTCGTTTAGCTTTATACATTGTTCCGGGTGGGCGTTGTATTGGTTTTTCTCAACTGTTAGACCTGTAAGAGAAAAATTTAAATGGTTGGGAAAGGCCATGGGATGTAGAAATATTTTTTTCACATTTTACTTCCTTGTAAAAACAGGTAAATCAATAGGGCTTTTCGCACAGATAAGTACCCAGTGAACGGTTCGTTTAGCTTTATACATTGTTCCGGGTGGGCGTTGTATTGGTTTTCGTAAATGTTAGACCTGTAAGAGAAAAATTTAAACGGCTGGGAATGGCCATGGGATGTAGAAATATTTTTTTCACATTTTATTTCCTTGTAAAAACAGGTAAATCAATAGGGATTTTCGTACGGATAAGTACCCAGTGAGCGGTTCGTTTAGCTTTATATATTTTTCCGGGTGGGCGTTGTATTGGTTTTTCGGAAGTGTTAGACCTGTAAGAGAAAAATTTAAATGGTTGGGAAAGGCCATGGGATGTAGAAATGTTTTTTTCACATTTTATTTCCTTGTAAAAACAGGAAAATCAATAGGGATTTTCGTATGGATTACTACCCAGTGAACGGTTCGTTTAGCTTTATATATTTTTCCGGGTGGGCGTTGTATTGGTTTTTCGCAACTGTTAGACCTGTAAGAGAAAAATTTAAATGGTTGGGAAAGGCCATGGCATGTAGAAATATTTTTTTCACATTTTACTTCCTTGAAAAAAGAGGTAAATCAATAGGGCTTTTCGCACGGATAAGTACCCAGTGAACGGTTCGTTTAGCTTTATACATTGTTCCGGGTGGGCGTTGTATTGGTTTTTCGGAAGTGTTAGATCTGTAAGAGAAAAATTTAAATGGTGGGGAAAGGATGTAGAAATATTTTTTTCACATTTTATTTCCTTGTAAAAACAGGTAAATCAATAGGGATTTTCGTACGTATAAGTACCCAGTGAACGGTTCGTTTAGCTTTATATATTGTTCCGGGTGGGAGTTGTATTGGTTTTTCGGTAGTGTTAGACCTGTAAGATAAAAATTTAAATGGTTGGGAACGGCCATGGGATATAGAAATATTTTTTTCACATTTTACTTCCTTGTAAAAACAGGTAAATCAATAGGGCTTTTCGCACGGAAAAGTACCCAGTGAACGGTTCGTTTAGCTTTATACATTGTTCCGGGTGGGCGTTGTATTGGTTTTTCGGAAGTGTTAGACCTGTAAGAGAAAAATTTAAATGGCTGGGAAAGGCCATGGGATGTAGAAATATTTTTTTCACATTTTATTTCCTTGTAAAAACAGGTAAATCAATAGGGATTTTCGTACGTATAAGTACCCAGTGAACGGTTCGTTTAGCTTTATATATTGTTCCGGGTGGGAGTTGTATTGGTTTTTCGGTAGTGTTAGACCTGTAAGATAAAAATTTAAATGGTTGGGAAAGGCCATGGGATGTAGAAATATTTTTTCACATTTTACTTCCTTGTAAAAACAGGTAAATCAATAGGGCTTTTCGCACGGAAAAGTACCCAGTGAACGGTTCGTTTAGCTTTATACATTGTTCCGGGTGGGCGTTGTATTGGTTTTTCGGAAGTGTTAGACCTGGAAGAGAAAAATTTAAATGGCTGGGAAAGGCCATGGGATGTAGAAATATTTTTTTCACATTTTATTTCCTTGTAAAAACAGGTAAATCAATAGGGATTTTCGTATGGATTACTACCCAGTGAACGGTTCGTTTAGCTTTATATATTTTTCCGGGTGGGCGTTGTATTGGTTTTTCGCAACTGTTAGACCTGTAAGAGAAAAATTTAAATGGTTGGGAAAGGCCATGGCATGTAGAAATATTTTTTTCACATTTTACTTCCTTGTAAAAAGAGGTAAATCAATAGGGCTTTTCGCACGGATAAGTACCCAGTGAACGGTTCGTTTAGCTTTATACATTATTCCGGGTGGGCGTTGTATTGGTTTTTCGGAAGTGTTAGATCTGTAAGAGAAAAATTTAAATGGTGGGGAAAGGATGTAGAAATATTTTTTTCACATTTTATTTCCTTGTAAAAACAGGTAAATCAATAGGGATTTTCGTACGTATAAGTACCCAGTGAACGGTTCGTTTAGCTTTATATATTGTTCCGGGTGGGAGTTGTATTGGTTTTTCGGTAGTGTTAGACCTGTAAGATAAAAATTTAAATGGTTGGGAACGGCCATGGGATGTAGAAATATTTTTTTCACATTTTACTTCCTTGTAAAAACAGGTAAATCAATAGGGCTTTTCGCACGGAAAAGTACCCAGTGAACGGTTCATTTAGCTTTATACATTGTTCCGGGTGGGCGTTGTATTGGTTTTTCGGAAGTGTTAGACCTGTAAGAGAAAAATTTAAATGGCTGGGAAAGGCCATGGGATGTAGAAATATTTTTTTCACATTTTATTTCCTTGTAAAAACAGGTAAATCAATAGGGATTTTCGTACGTATAAGTACCCAGTGAACGGTTCGTTTAGCTTTATATATTGTTCCGGGTGGGAGTTGTATTGGTTTTTCGGTAGTGTTAGACCTGTAAGATAAAAATTTAAATGGTTGGGAAAGGCCATGGGATGTAGAAATATTTTTTTCACATTTTACTTCCTTGTAAAAACAGGTAAATCAATAGGGCTTTTCGCACGGAAATGTACCCAGTGAACGGTTCGTTTAGCTTTATACATTGTTCCGGGTGGGCGTTGTATTGGTTTTTCGGAAGTGTTAGACCTGGAAGAGAAAAATTTAAATGGCTGGGAAAGGCCATGGGATGTAGAAATATTTTTTTCACATTTTATTTCCTTGTAAAAACAGGTAAATCAATAGGGATTTTCGTATGGATTACTACCCAGTGAACGGTTCGTTTAGCTTTATATATTTTTCCGGGTGGGCGTTGTATTGGTTTTTCGCAACTGTTAGACCTGTAAGAGAAAAATTTAAATGGTTGGGAAAGGCCATGGCATGTAGAAATATTTTTTTCACATTTTACTTCCTTGTAAAAAGAGGTAAATCAATAGGGCTTTTCGCACGGATAAGTACCCAGTGAACGGTTCGTTTAGCTTTATACATTATTCCGGGTGGGCGTTGTATTGGTTTTTCGGAAGTGTTAGATCTGTAAGAGAAAAATTTAAATGGTGGGGAAAGGATGTAGAAATATTTTTTTCACATTTTATTTCCTTGTAAAAACAGGTAAATCAATAGGGATTTTCGTACGTATAAGTACCCAGTGAACGGTTCGTTTAGCTTTATATATTGTTCCGGGTGGGAGTTGTATTGGTTTTTCGGTAGTGTTAGACCTGTAAGATAAAAATTTAAATGGTTGGGAACGGCCATGGGATGTAGAAATATTTTTTTCACATTTTACTTCCTTGTAAAAACAGGTAAATCAATAGGGCTTTTCGCACGGAAAAGTACCCAGTGAACGGTTCATTTAGCTTTATACATTGTTCCGGGTGGGCGTTGTATTGGTTTTTCGGAAGTGTTAGACCTGTAAGAGAAAAATTTAAATGGCTGGGAAAGGCCATGGGATGTAGAAATATTTTTTTCACATTTTATTTCCTTGTAAAAACAGGTAAATCAATAGGGATTTTCGTACGTATAAGTACCCAGTGAACGGTTCGTTTAGCTTTATATATTGTTCCGGGTGGGAGTTGTATTGGTTTTTCGGTAGTGTTAGACCTGTAAGATAAAAATTTAAATGGTTGGGAAAGGCCATGGGATGTAGAAATATTTTTTTCACATTTTACTTCCTTGTAAAAACAGGTAAATCAATAGGGCTTTTCGCACGGAAAAGTACCCAGTGAACGGTTCGTTTAGCTTTATACATTGTTCCGGGTGGGCGTTGTATTGGTTTTTCGGAAGTGTTAGACCTGGAAGAGAAAAATTTAAATGGCTGGGAAAGGCCATGGGATGTAGAAATATTTTTTTCACATTTTATTTCCTTGTAAAAACAGGTAAATCAATAGGGATTTTCGTATGGATTACTACCCAGTGAACGGTTCGTTTAGCTTTATATATTTTTCCGGGTGGGCGTTGTATTGGTTTTTCGCAACTGTTAGACCTGTAAGAGAAAAATTTAAATGGTTGGGAAAGGCCATGGCATGTAGAAATATTTTTTTCACATTTTACTTCCTTGTAAAAAGAGGTAAATCAATAGGGCTTTTGGCACGGATAAGTACCCAGTGAACGGTTCGTTTAGCTTTATACATTATTCCGGGTGGGCGTTGTATTGGTTTTTCGGAAGTGTTAGATCTGTAAGAGAAAAATTTAAATGGTGGGGAAAGGATGTAGAAATATTTTTTTCACATTTTATTTCCTTGTAAAAACAGGTAAATCAATAGGGATTTTCGTACGTATAAGTACCCAGTGAACGGTTCGTTTAGCTTTATATATTGTTCCGGGTGGGAGTTGTATTGGTTTTTCGGTAGTGTTAGACCTGTAAGATAAAAATTTAAATGGTTGGGAACGGCCATGGGATGTAGAAATATTTTTTTCACATTTTACTTCCTTGTAAAAACAGGTAAATCAATAGGGCTTTTCGCACGGAAAAGTACCCAGTGAACGGTTCATTTAGCTTTATACATTGTTCCGGGTGGGCGTTGTATTGGTTTTTCGGAAGTGTTAGACCTGTAAGAGAAAAATTTAAATGGCTGGGAAAGGCCATGGGATGTAGAAATATTTTTTTCACATTTTATTTCCTTGTAAAAACAGGTAAATCAATAGGGATTTTCGTACGTATAAGTACCCAGTGAACGGTTCGTTTAGCTTTATATATTGTTCCGGGTGGGAGTTGTATTGGTTTTTCGGTAGTGTTAGACCTGTAAGATAAAAATTTAAATGGTTGGGAAAGGCCATGGGATGTAGAAATATTTTTTTCACATTTTACTTCCTTGTAAAAACAGGTAAATCAATAGGGCTTTTCGCACGGAAAAGTACCCAGTGAACGGTTCGTTTAGCTTTATACATTGTTCCGGGTGGGCGTTGTATTGGTTTTTCGGAAGTGTTAGACCTGTAAGAGAAAAATTTAAATGGCTGGGAAAGGCCATGGGATGTAGAAATATTTTTTTCACATTTTATTTCCTTGTAAAAACAGGTAAATCAATAGGGATTTTCGTACGTATAAGTACCCAGTGAACGGTTCGTTTAGCTTTATATATTGTTCCGGGTGGGAGTTGTATTGGTTTTTCGGTAGTGTTAGACCTGTAAGATAAAAATTTAAATGGTTGGGAAAGGCCATGGGATGTAGAAATATTTTTTTCACATTTTACTTCCTTGTAAAAACAGGTAAATCAATAGGGCTTTTCGCACGGAAAAGTACCCAGTGAACGGTTCGTTTAGCTTTATACATTGTTCCGGGTGGGCGTTGTATTGGTTTTTCGGAAGTGTTAGACCTGGAAGAGAAAAATTTAAATGGCTGGGAAAGGCCATGGGATGTAGAAATATTTTTTTCACATTTTATTTCCTTGTAAAAACAGGTAAATCAATAGGGATTTTCGTATGGATTAGTACCCAGTGAACGGTTCGTTTAGCTTTATATATTGTTCCGGGTGGACGTTGTATTGGTTTTTCGGAAGTGTTAGACCTGTAAGAGAAAAATTTAAATGGTTGGGAAAGGACATGGGATGTAGAAATATTTTTTTCACATTTTATTTCCTTGTAAAAACAGGTAAATCAATAGGGATTTTCGTATGGATTAGTACCCAGTGAACGGTTCGTTTAGCTTTATACATTGTTCCGGGTGAGCGTTGTATTGGTTTTTCGCAACTGTTAGACCTGTAAGAGAAAAATTTAAATGGTTGGGAAAGGCCATGGGATGTAGAAATATTTTTTTCACATTTTACTTCCTTGTAAAAAGAGGTAAATCAATAGGGCTTTTCGCACGGATAAGTATTATTATTATTATTATTATTATTATTATTATTATTATTATTATTATTATTATTATTATTATTATTATTTCGATTTATTTCCCGCCACTCCCAAATGGCTCGCGGCGGGTTACAATGTCTTAAAAAACCCATTAAAACTCCCATTAAAAGACTTTAAAATGTCATAACATGGCAGCACAATAATAAGATCCCCTTCCTACCCCCATTCCTAAAAAAGGGGGGGTGGAGGAGAAGGAGGTCAACGATGTTCAAGAAGCCCGGGGGAGAGCAGTCGATGTACCCCGGCAGTCCCAGCCTCAACCATAGACCTGGCGGAAGAGCTCCGTCTTGAAGGCCCTGCGGAACGTTAAAGGGTCCCGCAGGGCCCGCAGCTCACCCGGGAGCTCATTCCACCAGGTGGGGGCCAGGACCGAAAAGGCCCTGGCCCTGGTCGAGGCTAGGCGTGCTTCCCTAGGGCCGGGAACGACCAGAAGATTCTCACTCGCAGAGCGCAGAGCCCTGCGGGGGCATAGGGCACTAGGCGGTCCCTAGTACCCAGTGAACGGTTCGTTTAGCTTTATACATTGTTCCGGGTGGGCGTTGTATTGGTTTTTCGCAACTGTTAGACCTGTAAGAGAAAAATTTAAATGGTTGGGAAAGGCCATGGGATGTAGAAATATTTTTTTCACATTTTACTTCCTCTTAAAAACAGGTAAATCAATAGGGATTTTCGTACGTATAAGTACCCAGTGAACGGTTCGTTTAGCTTTATATATTGTTCCGGGTGGGAGTTGTATTGGTTTTTCGGTAGTGTTAGACCTGTAAGATAAAAATTTAAATGGTTGGGAAAGGCCATGGGATGTAGAAATATTTTTTTCACATTTTACTTCCTCTTAAAAACAGGTAAATCAATAGGGCTTTTCGCACGGAAAAGTACCCAGTGAACGGTTCGTTTAGCTTTATATATTGTTCCGGGTGGGAGTTGTATTGGTTTTTCGGTAGTGTTAGACCTGTAAGATAAAAATTTAAATGGTTGGGAAAGGCCATGGGATGTAGAAATATTTTTTTCACATTTTACTTCCTTGTAAAAACAGGTAAATCAATAGGGCTTTTCGCACGGAAAAGTACCCAGTGAACGGTTCGTTTAGCTTTATATATTGTTCCGGGTGGACGTTGTATTGGTTTTTCGGAAGTGTTAGACCAGTAAGAGAAAAATTTAAATGGCTGGGAAAGGCCATGGGATGTAGAAATATTTTTTTCACATTTTATTTCCTTGTAAAAACAGGTAAATCAATAGGGATTTTCGTATGGATTAGTACCCAGTGAACGGTTCGTTTAGCTTTATATATTGTTCCGGGTGGACGTTGTATTGGTTTTTCGGAAGTGTTAGACCTGTAAGAGAAAAATTTAAATGGTTGGGAAAGGACATGGGATGTAGAAATATTTTTTTCACATTTTATTTCCTTGTAAAAACAGGTAAATCAATAGGGATTTTCGTATGGATTAGTACCCAGTGAACGGTTCGTTTAGCTTTATACATTGTTCCGGGTGAGCGTTGTATTGGTTTTTCGCAACTGTTAGACCTGTAAGAGAAAAATTTAAATGGTTGGGAAAGGCCATGGGATGTAGAAATATTTTTTTCACATTTTACTTCCTTGTAAAAAGAGGTAAATCAATAGGGCTTTTCGCACGGATAAGTATTATTATTATTATTATTATTATTATTATTTCGATTTATTTCCCGCCACTCCCAAATGGCCCGCAGCGGGTTACAATGTCTTAAAAAACCCATTAAAACTCCCATTAAAAGACTTTAAAATGTCATAACATGGCAGCACAATAATAAGATCCCCTTCCTACCCCCATTCCTAAAAAAGGGGGGGGTGGAGGAGAAGGAGGTCAACGATGTTCAAGAAGCCCGGGGGAGAGCAGTCGATGTACCCCGGCAGCCCCAGCCTAAACCATAGACCTGGCGGAAGAGCTCCGTCTTGCAGGCCCTGCGGAACATTAAAGGGTCCCGCAGGGCCCGCAGCTCACCCGGGAGCTCATTCCACCAGGTGGGGGCCAGGACCGAAAAGGCCCTGGCCCTGGTCGAGGCTAGGCATGCTTCCCTAGGGCCGGGAACGACCAGAAGATTCTCACTCGCAGAGCGCAGAGCCCTGCGGGGGGCATAGGGCACTAGGCGGTCCCTAGTACCCAGTGAACGGTTCGTTTAGCTTTATACATTGTTCTGGGTGGGCGTTGTATTGGTTTTTCAGAAGTGTTAGACCTGTAAGAGAAAAATTTAAATGGTTGGGAATGGCCATGGGATGTAGAAATATTTTTTTCACATTTTATTTCCTTGTAAAAACAGGTAAATCAATAGGGATTTTCGTACGGATAAGTACCCAGTGAACGGTTCGTTTAGCTTTATATATTATTCCGGGTGGCCGTTGTATTGGTTTTTCGCAACTGTTAGACCTGTAAGAGAAAAATTTAAATGGTTGGGAAAGGCCATGGGATGTAGAAATATTTTTTTCACATTTTACTTCCTTGTAAAAACAGGTAAATCAATAGGGATTTTCGTACGTATAAGTACCCAGTGAACGGTTCGTTTAGCTTTATATATTTTTCCGGGTGGGAGTTGTATTGGTTTTTCGCAACTGTTAGACCTGTAAGAGAAAAATTTAAATGGTTGGGAAAGGCCATGGGATGTAGAAATATTTTTTTCACATTTTATTTCCTTGTAAAAACAGGTAAATCAATAGGGATTTTCGTACGGATAAGTACCCAGTGAACGGTTCGTTTAGCTTTATATATTTTTCCGGGTGGGCGTTGTATTGGTTTTTCGGAAGTGTTAGACCTATAAGAGAAAAATTTAAATGGTTGGGAAAGGCCATGGGATGTAGAAATATTTTTTTCACATTTTATTTCCTTGTAAAAACAGGTAAATCAATAGGGATTTTCGTACGGATAAGTACCCAGTGAACGGTTCGTTTAGCTTTATATATTGTTCCGGGTGGGAGTTGTATTGGTTTTTCGGTAGTGTTAGACCTGAAAGATAAAAATTTAAATGGTTGGGAAAGGCCATGGGATGTAGAAATATTTTTTTCACATTTTACTTCCTTGTAAAAACAGGTAAATCAATAGGGCTTTTCGCACGAATAAGTACCCAGTGAACGGTTCGTTTAGCTTTATACATTGTTCCGGGTGGGCGTTGTATTGGTTTTCGTAAGTGTTAGACCTGTAAGAGAAAAATTTAAATGGCTGGGAATGGCCATGGGATGTAGAAATATTTTTTTCACATTTTATTTCCTTGGAAAAACAGGTAAATCAATAGGGATTTTCGTACGGATAAGTACCCAGTGAACGGATCGTTTCGCTTTATATATTATTCCGGGTGGGCGTTGTATTGGTTTTTCGGTAGTGTTAGACCAGTAAGATAAAAATTTAAATGGTTGGGAAAGGCCATGGGATGTAGAAATATTTTTTTCACATTTTATTTCCTTGTAAAAACAGGAAAATCAATAGGGATTTTCGTACGGATAAGTGCCCAGTGAACGGTTTGTTTAGCTTTATACATTGTTCCGGGTGGGCGTTGTATTGGTTTTTCGGAAGTGTTAGACATGTAAGAGAAAAATTTAAACGGTTGGGAAAGGCCATGGGATGTAGAAATATTTTTTTCACATTTTATTTCCTTGTAAAAACAGGTAAATCAATTGGGATTTTCGTACGTATAAGTACCCAGTGAACGGTTCGTTTAGCTTTATATATTGTTCCGGGTGGGCGTTGTATTGGTTTTTCGGTAGTGTTAGACCTGTAAGATAAAAATTTAAATGGCTGGGAAAGGCCATGGGATGTAGAAATATTTTTTTCACATTTTATTTCCTTGTAAAAACAGGTAAATCAATAGGGATTTTCGTACGGATAAGTACCCAGTGAACGGTTCGTTTAGCTTTATACATTGTTCCGGGTGGGCGTTGTATTGGTTTTCGTAAGTGTTAGACCTGTAAGAGAAAAATTTAAATGGCTGGGAATGGCCATGGGATGTAGAAATATTTTTTTCACATTTTATTTCCTTGGAAAAACAGGTAAATCAATAGGGATTTTCGTACGGATAAGTACCCAGTGAACGGATCGTTTCGCTTTATATATTTTTCCGGGTGGGCGTTGTATTGGTTTTTCGGTAGTGTTAGACCTGTAAGATAAAAATTTAAATGGTTGGGAAAGGCCATGGGATGTAGAAATATTTTTTTCACATTTTATTTCCTTGTAAAAACAGGAAAATCAATAGGGATTTTCGTACGGATAAGTGCCCAGTGAACGGTTTGTTTAGCTTTATACATTGTTCCGGGTGGGCGTTGTATTGGTTTTTCGGAAGTGTTAGACATGTAAGAGAAAAATTTAAACGGTTGGGAAAGGCCATGGGATGTAGAAATATTTTTTTCACATTTTATTTCCTTGTAAAAACAGGTAAATCAATTGGGATTTTCGTACGTATAAGTACCCAGTGAACGGTTCGTTTAGCTATATATATTGTTCCGGGTGGGCGTTGTATTGGTTTTTCGGTAGTGTTAGACCTGTAAGATAAAAATTTAAATGGCTGGGAAAGGCCATGGGATGTAGAAATATTTTTTTCACATTTTATTTCCTTGTAAAAACAGGTAAATCAATAGGGATTTTCGTACGGATAAGTACCCAGTGAACGGTTCGTTTAGCTTTATATATTGTTCCGGGTGGGCGTTGTATTGGTTTTTCGGAAGTGTTAGACCTGTAAGAGAAAAATTTAAATGGTTGGGAAAGGCCATGGGATGTAGAAATATTTTTTTCACATTTTATTTCCTTGTAAAAACAGATCAATCAATAGGGATTTTCGTATGGATTAGTACCCAGTGAATGGTTCGTTTAGCTTTATACATTGTTCCGGGTGAGCGTTGTATTGGTTTTTCGCAACTGTTAGACCTGTAAGAGAAAAATTTAAATGGTTGGGAAAAGCCATGGGATGTAGAAATATTTTTTTCACATTTTACTTCCTTGTAAAAAGAGGTAAATCAATAGGGCTTTTCGCACGGATAAGTACCCAGTGAACGGTTCGTTTAGCTTTATACATTGTTCCGGGTGGGCGTTGTATTGGTTTTTCGCAACTGTTAGACCTTTAAGAGAAAAATTTAAATGGTTGGGAAAGGCCATGGGATGTAGAAATATTTTTTTCACATTTTATTTCCTTGGAAAAACAGGTAAATCAATAGGGATTTTCGTATGGATTAGTACCCAGTGAACGGTTCGTTTAGCTTTATATATTTTTCCGGGTGGGCGTTGTATTGGTTTTTCGCAACTGTTAGACCTGTAAGAGAAAAATTTAAATGGTTCGGAAAGGCCATGGGATGTAGAAATATTTTTTTCACATTTTATTTCCTTGGAAAAACAGGTAAATCAATAGGAATTTTCGTATGGATTAGTACCCAGTGAACGGTTCGTTTAGCTTTATATATTTTTCCGGGTGGGCGTTGTATTGGTTTTTCGCAACTGTTAGACCTGTAAGAGAAAAATTTAAATGGTTGCGAAAGGCCATGGGATGTAGAAATATTTTTTTCACATTTTACTTCCTTGTAAAAACAGGTAAATCAATAGGGATTTTCGTATGGATTAGTACCCAGTGAACGGTTCGTTTAGCTTTATATATTTTTCCGGGTGGGCGTTGTATTGGTTATTCGCAACGGTTAGACCTGTAAGAGAAAAATTTAAATGGTTGGGAAAGGCCATGGGATGTAGAAATATTTTTTTCACATTTTACTTCCTTGTAAAAACAGGTAAATCAATAGGGATTTTCGTACGTATAAGTACCCAGTGAACGTTTCGTTTAGCTTTATATATTGTTCCGGGTGGGAGTTGTATTGGTTTTTCGGTTGTGTTAGACCTGTAAGATAAAAATTTAAACGGTTGGGAAAGGCCATGGGATGTAGAAATATTTTTTTCACATTTTACTTCCATGTAAAAACTGGTAAATCAATAGGGCTTTTCGCACGGATAAGTACCCAGTGAACGGTTCGTTTAGCTTTATACATTGTTCCGGGTGGGCGTTGTATTGGTTTTTCGGAAGTGTTAGACCTGTAAGAGAAAAATTTAAATGGCTGGAAAGGCCATGGGATGTAGAAATATTTTTTTCACATTTTATTTCCTTGTAAAAACAGGTAAATAAATTGGGATTTTCGTATGGATTAGTACCCAGTGAACGGTTCGTTTAGCTTTATATATTTTTCCGGGTGGGCGTTGTATTGGTTTTTCGCAACTGTTAGACCTGTAAGATAAAAATTTAAATGGTTGGGAAAGGCCATGGGATGTAGAAATATTTTTTTCACATTTTATTTCCTTGTAAAAACAGGTAAATCAATTGGGATTTTCGTACGTATAAGTACCCAGTGAACGGTTCGTTTAGCTTTATATATTGTTCCGGGTGGGAGTTGTATTGGTTTTTCGGTAGTGTTAGACCTGTAAGATAAAAATTTAAATGGCTGGGAAAGGCCATGGGATGTAGAAATATTTTTTTCACATTTTATTTCCTTGTAATAACAGGTAAATCAATAGGGATTTTCGTACGGATAAGTACCCAGTGAACGGTTCGTTTAGCTTTATATATTGTTCCGGGTGGGCGTTGTATTGGTTTTTCGGAAGTGTTAGACCTGTAAGAGAAAAATTTAAATGGTTGGGAAAGGCCATGGGATGTAGAAATATTTTTTTCACATTTTATTTCCTTGTAAAAACAGGTAAATCAATAGGGATTTTCGTATGGATTAGTACCCAGTGAATGGTTCGTTTAGCTTTATACATTGTTCCGGGTGAGCGTTGTATTGGTTTTTCGCAACTGTTAGACCTGTAAGAGAAAAATTTAAATGGTTGGGAAAAGCCATGGGATGTAGAAATATTTTTTTCACATTTTACTTCCTTGTAAAAAGAGGTAAATCAATAGGGCTTTTCGCACGGATAAGTACCCAGTGAACGGTTCGTTTAGCTTTATACATTGTTCCGGGTGGGCGTTGTATTGGTTTTTCGCAACTGTTAGACCTGTAAGAGAAAAATTTAAATGGTTGGGAAAGGCCATGGGATGTAGAAATATTTTTTTCACATTTTATTTCCTTGGAAAAACAGGTAAATCAATAGGGATTTTCGTATGGATTAGTACCCAGTGAACGGTTCGTTTAGCTTTATATATTTTTCCGGGTGGGCGTTGTATTGGTTTTTCGCAACTGTTAGACCTGTAAGAGAAAAATTTAAATGGTTGGGAAAGGCCATGGGATGTAGAAATATTTTTTTCACATTTTATTTCCTTGGAAAAACAGGTAAATCAATAGGGATTTTCGTATGGATTAGTACCCAGTGAACGGTTCGTTTAGCTTTATATATTTTTCCGGGTGGGCGTTGTATTGGTTTTTCGCAACTGTTAGACCTGTAAGAGAAAAATTTAAATGGTTGGGAAAGGCCATGGGATGTAGAAATATTTTTTTCACATTTTACTTCCTTGTAAAAACAGGTAAATCAATAGGGATTTTCGTATGGATTAGTACCCAGTGAACGGTTCGTTTAGCTTTATATATTTTTCCGGGTGGGCGTTGTATTGGTTATTCGCAACGGTTAGACATGTAAGAGAAAAATTTAAATGGTTGGGAAAGGCCATGGGATGTAGAAATATTTTTTTCACATTTTACTTCCTTGTAAAAACAGGTAAATCAATTGGGATTTTCGTACGTATAAGTACCCAGTGAACGGTTCGTTTAGCTTTATATATTGTTCCGGGTGGGAGTTGTATTGGTTTTTCGGTAGTGTTAGACCTGTAAGATAAAAATTTAAATGGCTGGGAAAGGCCATGGGATGTAGAAATATTTTTTTCACATTTTATTTCCTTGTAATAACAGGTAAATCAATAGGGATTTTCGTACGGATAAGTACCCAGTGAACGGTTCGTTTAGCTTTATATATTGTTCCGGGTGGGCGTTGTATTGGTTTTTCGGAAGTGTTAGACCTGTAAGAGAAAAATTTAAATGGTTGGGAAAGGCCATGGGATGTAGAAATATTTTTTTCACATTTTATTTCCTTGTAAAAACAGGTAAATCAATAGGGATTTTCGTATGGATTAGTACCCAGTGAATGGTTCGTTTAGCTTTATACATTGTTCCGGGTGAGCGTTGTATTGGTTTTTCGCAACTGTTAGACCTGTAAGAGAAAAATTTAAATGGTTGGGAAAAGCCATGGGATGTAGAAATATTTTTTTCACATTTTACTTCCTTGTAAAAAGAGGTAAATCAATAGGGCTTTTCGCACGGATAAGTACCCAGTGAACGGTTCGTTTAGCTTTATACATTGTTCCGGGTGGGCGTTGTATTGGTTTTTCGCAACTGTTAGACCTGTAAGAGAAAAATTTAAATGGTTGGGAAAGGCCATGGGATGTAGAAATATTTTTTTCACATTTTATTTCCTTGGAAAAACAGGTAAATCAATAGGGATTTTCGTATGGATTAGTACCCAGTGAACGGTTCGTTTAGCTTTATATATTTTTCCGGGTGGGCGTTGTATTGGTTTTTCGGAAGTGTTAGACCTGTAAGAGAAAAATTTAAATGGCTGGAAAGGCCATGGGATGTAGAAATATTTTTTTCACATTTTATTTCCTTGTAAAAACAGGTAAATCAATTGGGATTTTCGTACGTATAAGTACCCAGTGAACGGTTCGTTTAGCTTTATATATTGTTCCGGGTGGGAGTTGTATTGGTTTTTCGGTAGTGTTAGACCTGTAAGATAAAAATTTAAATGGCTGGGAAAGGCCATGGGATGTAGAAATATTTTTTTCACATTTTATTTCCTTGTAAAAACAGGTAAATCAATAGGGATTTTCGTATGGATTAGTACCCAGTGAATGGTTCGTTTAGCTTTATACATTGTTCCGGGTGAGCGTTGTATTGGTTTTTCGCAACTGTTAGACCTGTAAGAGAAAAATTTAAATGGTTGGGAAAAGCCATGGGATGTAGAAACATTTTTTTCACATTTTACTTCCTTGTAAAAAGAGGTAAATCAATAGGGCTTTTCGCACGGATAAGTACCCAGTGAACGGTTCGTTTAGCTTTATACATTGTTCCGGGTGGGCGTTGTATTGGTTTTTCGCAACTGTTAGACCTGTAAGAGAAAAATTTAAATGGTTGGGAAAGGCCATGGGATGTAGAAATATTTTTTTCACATTTTATTTCCTTGGAAAAACAGGTAAATCAATAGGGATTTTCGGGGTGTGGCTAAAGATGTCGTCCTGAGAGGGTGGCAGGGCATCTGCTCTGCTATCTCTGAAGCCTGACAGGGGTCAATTGTGCAAGCAATTGGCAGAAAAGAGGAGGGGTACGCAAACCTCACCTCACCTTTCTACCCAGGAAGTTCTTGGGGCCGTCTCCAATCCTTTAGGGAGTATATCTCCCTGGATTATAGGCTGTCAGCGTTCCAGGTCCAGAGGACGACTGCCATTTTCTACCTCGGACTTTCTTTTCTTTCTTTAATCTTAAAGTATCTGCTTCAACCCTACATGATGATTTACCACAAATGAACGCTTTGAACTGAGGGGAGGACTTCGGCTGAGTTCCAAAACATCATTTACTGCAAGTATCTCTCGCTTTTTTTTTCTCCGTCTCTCTTCCTGCATCAAAGCCCTTTGTTTCCCCCCTCCTCTTACTCTGCTCTGCCTGAAGCCACCTCGTTAAGAGGCAGGCTAATTCTCCTAACTAAGCAGAAGAAGGATTCAAATCAACTCGAATTAATTGGCAAAACCTCTTATTGTAATTGTTTTGGTTTTCGGAGATAGAGATAAGAGCAGTGAATGTGAAAATCTCACGAGAACTTTGTGCCAGTACGAGAATCGCTGCCTTAACCGGCTTCAATACGTCACATGCCTGTGCCGGAACATTAGAGGATAAAACAGAGGACCTCTACTGGCCACTTGTAAAATTGTTTGGGGCCGGGTTTTTTTTAAGTCAAAATCATGTCTATGTTAAAAAGATTGGCTCATCTAATAGAGATACAAACCCAAGATTACAAAGTATTCTTAGATGGATTGATCAAAAATATCTCCAAGGAGATCCAAGATGGCAAGGAAGAAGTCTTCAATAGGAATGATGGATCAATAACAGTGACTGATGACAGCTTTAAACAAGGTGGAAAACCAACAGCAGAAGAGAAATCTGAAATTCATATCTTCAAGGAGATCCAAGATGCCAAGGAAGACGTCTTTAACAGGAATAATGGATCAATAACAGTGGCTGATGACAGCTCTAAACAAGGTGGAAAACCAACAGTAGAAGAGAAATCTGAAATTCTGGAGACGGAAAATGGGATGCCGGAGTTCTGCAGCCCAGATAAGGACACCCTTTTTAAAAAGACATACAGCCATCTCAAAGCAAGAGTGTACAAAAATCAATCAAAAGAAATATGGATCTGCAGTGAAAGTAACCGATTTAAAGGATCTCTCTGGGGAAAAAATTGTATTGATACTGGAGTCCAGGAGGTGCAACGGCCTCAAGATTTATCGATGCATATTTTGCGGGAAAGAGTACAACTGCACTTCCTACGCCAAAGGCCAATGGGACAGAATATAATTTTACGGGAACGACAAGATGTAGCAAGCCTCGAGATGAGACCCCCTTAAGAAGACCGAAAGCTCATATTGTTTTATGTTTAATGTTATACCGTATTCTATATTTCCATTTTTATGAAAAAGGGGAAGCAGTGTCTCTTTCGCTCTTGTTTTTTTTTTTGTCTCTTTTCTTTTATAGGCATATAGGTAATATAATCATTAGTGCTGAAAATGTAAAATGGGGTTCTCCCCCCTTATTTTTTCTTTCTTCTATTAGTGAATTGTCCTAGGACTAAAGCCTACACTGAGGATGGTTCTTAGAATGGGTCAAGCAAAAATTGTTTTGTAGATGTATTAGAACCAAGGATAAGGAGAAGCTATAGAAGACTGAAAGCTTATATTGTTCTATGTTTAATGTTAAGCATTTAATCTAAACCTGGAAATCTTATTATTCTCTGTATTAACAACATATACTGTATCCTATATTGCTATTTTTATGAAAAAGGGGAAGCAGTGCCTTTTTTCTCTCTTGTTTCTTTTTCTTAGTAGGCATATAGGTAATATAATCGTTAGCGTTGGAAATATAAAATGGGGCTTTCCCCTCTTATTATTTTTTTTATTGGTGTATTGTTATAGGGCCAAAGCTCATATTGATCTGTAGAAAATGCAAAGCTCTCAACTTATACCTGTCCGGATGGCTCTTAGAATGGGCCAAGTATAAATGGTTTGTAGATGTATCTGTATTAAGGATAAGGAGAAATTATGAAATCCTTTTGTAATTTTTTTTCTTTGTACATCTTTAAGGCAAAGCCCTACTTTCCTCTCCCTTTATCAGGGTATTGATACAGGGCCAAAACTAATACTGTGCTATAAGAAATGTTTAATGTTAAGCATCTAACTCAAACCTAGAAATATCTGCTAGGATAGCTCTCAGATTGTATCAAGCAGTTAATGTGAGGTCTACGATCTCTCAAGTAAGTTGATTAATAATAACTTTTCTTTTGTATATCTAAACAGGCTTTTTTTTTTTTTTTAATGTAGTGGAAATGTGGATGGCTCTTAGACTCATGGCTCTTAGAGTTTTGGGCAAAAGTTTATATCACTGTGGAGTCAATGTGGGGTCGTATATTCTCAAATGATGACTATATTTCTATCTTTATGAAAATAAAAAAAATCATTATAAAAAAAAAAAAAAATAGGGATTTTCGTATGGATTAGTACCCAGTGAACGGTTCGTTTAGCTTTATATATTTTTCCGGGTGGGCGTTGTATTGGTTTTTCGCAACTGTTAGACCTGTAAGAGAAAAATTTAAATGGTTGGGAAAGGCCATGGGATGTAGAAATATTTTTTTCACATTTTATTTCCTTGGAAAAACAGGTAAATCAATAGGGATTTTCGTATGGATTAGTACCCAGTGAACGGTTCGTTTAGCTTTATATATTTTTCCGGGTGGGCGTTGTATTGGTTTTTCGCAACTGTTAGACCTGTAAGAGAAAAATTTAAATGGTTGGGAAAGGCCATGGGATGTAGAAATATTTTTTTCACATTTTACTTCCTTGTAATAACAGGTAAATCAATAGGGATTTTCGTACGGATAAGTACCCAGTGAACGGTTCGTTTAGCTTTATATATTGTTCCGGGTGGGCGTTGTATTGGTTTTTCGGAAGTGTTAGACCTGTAAGAGAAAAATTTAAATGGTTGGGAAAGGCCATGGGATGTAGAAATATTTTTTTCACATTTTATTTCCTTGTAAAAACAGGTAAATCAATAGGGATTTTCGTATGGATTAGTACCCAGTGAATGGTTCGTTTAGCTTTATACATTGTTCCGGGTGAGCGTTGTATTGGTTTTTCGCAACTGTTAGACCTGTAAGAGAAAAATTTAAATGGTTGGGAAAAGCCATGGGATGTAGAAATATTTTTTTCACATTTTACTTCCTTGTTGTTGTTGTTATGTGCGAAGTCGTGTCCGACCCATCGCGACCCCATGGACAATGATCCTCCAGGCCTTCCTGTCCTCTACCATTCCCCGGAGTCCATTTAAGTTTGCACCTACTGCTTCAGTGACTCCATCCATCCACCTCATTCTCTGTCGTCCCCTTCTTCTTTTGCCCTCGATCTCTCCCAGCATTAGGCTCTTCTCCAGGGAGTCCTTCCTTCTCATGAGGTGGCCAAAATATTTGAGTTTCATCTTCAGGATCTGGCCTTCTAAAGAGCAGTCAGGGCTGATCTCCTCTAGGACTGACTGGTTTGTTCGCCTTGCAGTCCAAGGGACTCGCAAGAGTCTTCTCCAGCACCAGAGTTCAAAAGCCTCAATTCTTTGACGCTCGGCCTTCCTTATGGTCCAACTTTCGCAGCCATACATTGCAACTGGGAAGACCATAGCCTTGACTAAACGCACTTTTGTTGGCAGGGTGATGTCTCTGCTTTTTAGGATGCTGTCTAGATTTGCCATAGCTTTCCTCCCCAGGAGCAAGCGTCTTTTAATTTCTTTGCTGCAGTCCCCATCTGCAGTGATCTTGGAGCCCAGGAAAATAAAATCTGTCACTATCTCCATTTCTTCCCCTTCTATTTGCCAGGAATTGAGAGGGCCGGATGCCATGATCTTTGTTTTCTTGATGTTGAGTTTCAAGCCAACTTTGGCACTCTCCTCCTTCACCCGCATCAACAGGCTCTTTAGTTCCTCTTCACTTTCTGCCATTAGAGTGGTATCATCTGCATATCTGAGGTTGTTGATATTTCTCCCTGCAATCTTGATCCCAATTTGTGACTCCTCTAATCCCGCATTTCTCATGATGTGCTCTGCATACAAGTTAAATAGGCAAGGCGACAGTATACAGCCTTGCCGAACTCCTTTCTCAATTTTGAACCAGTCAGTGATTCCATGTTCAGTTCTCACTGTTGCTTCTTGACCTGCATATAAATTTCTCAAGAGACAAATAAGATGCTCTGGTATTCCCATCTCTTTAAGAACTTGCCACAATTTGTTGTGCTCCACACAATCAAAGGCTTTAGCATAGTCAATGAAGCAGAAGTAGACGTTCTTCTGGTACTCCCTAGCTTTCTCCATGATCCAGCGTATGTTGGCAATTTGATCTCTAGTTCCTCTGCCTCTTCGAAATCCTGCCTGTACTTCTGGAAGTTCTCGGTCCACATATTGCTGGAGCCTAGCTTGTAGGATTTTGAGCATAACTTTGCTAGCATGAGAAATTAGTGCGATGGTGCGGTAGTTTGAACATTCTTTGGCATTGCCCTTCTTTGGGATTGGAATGTAAACTGACCTTTTCCAATCCTGTGGCCATTGTTGAGTTTTCCAAATTTGCTGGCATATTGAGTGTAGCACTTTTACTGCATCGTCCTTTAAGATTTTGAATAGTTCAACTGGAATGCTGTCACTACCACTAGCTTTATTGTTGCTCAGACTTCCTAAGGCCCATTTGACTTCACATTCCAGGATGTCTGGCTCCAGGTCAGTAACTACCCCATTGTGGTCATCAGGGATGTTAAGCTCGCTCTTGTATAGTTCTTCTGTATAATTTTGCCACCTTTGTTTGATCTCTTCTGCTTCTGTGAGGTCCCTACCATTTTGGTCCCTTATCATACCCATCTTTGCATGAAACGTTCTCTTCATATCTCCAATTTTCTTGAAAAGGTCTCTGGTCCTCCCCATTCTATTGTTTTCTTCTATTTGTTTGCACTGTTCATTTAAGAAGGCATTCTTATCTCTTCTAGCTTTTCTCTGGAATTCTGCATTCAATTGGGTGTATCTTTCTCTTTCTCCCTTGCCTTTCACTTCCCTTCTCTCCTTAGCTATTTGTAAAGCTTCCTCAGACAGCCATTTTGATTTCTTGCATTTCTTTTTCTTTGGGATGGTTTTAGTTGCTACCTCTTGTACAATGTTGCGAACCTCCGTCCATAGTTCTTCAGGCACTCTGTCTATCAGATCTAATTCCTTAAATCTATTTGTCACCTCCACTGTGTATTCGTCAGGGATATGATTTAGTTCATACCTGAGTGGCCTAGTGCTTTTCCCTACTTTCTTCAATTTAAGCCTAAATTTTGCAACAAGAAGCTCATGATCTGAACCACAATCAGCTCCTGGTCTTGTTTTTATTGACTGGATAGAACTTTTCCATCTTTGGCTGCAGAGCACATAGTCAATCTGATTTCTGTGTTGACCGTCTGGTGATGTCCATGTGTAGAGTCGTCTCTTGGGTTGCTGGAAAAGAGTGTTTGCTATGACCATTGTATTCTCTTGACAAAATTCTACCAGCCTGTGCCCTGCTTCATTTTGTACTCCAAGGCCAAACTTGCCTGTTATCCCGGTTATCTTTTGGCTTCCTACTTTAGCATTCCAATCCCCCATGATGATAAGCACATCATTTTTGGGCGTTGCTTCTAGAAGGTGTTGTAGGGCTTCATAGAACTGATCAACTTCATCCTCTTCAGCAGCAGTGGTTGGGGCGTAGACCTGGATCACTGTGATGTTGAATGGTTTGCCTTGGATTCGAACTGAGATCATTCTGTCATTTTGGGGATTGTATCCCAAGACTGCTTTTCCTACTCTCTTATTGATTATGAAGGCTACTCCATTTCTTCTGCGAGATTCTTGTCCACAGTAGTATACCTGATGGTCATCTGAATTAAATTCACCCATTCCTGTCCATTTTAGTTCACTGATTCCTAAAATGTCGATGTTCAGTCTTCTCATTTCTTGTTTAACCACGTCCAGCTTGCCTTGATTCATGGATCTGACGTTCCAGGTTCCTATGGAATAAAAATCTTTACAGCATCGGACTGTCTTTTCGCCACCAGTTACTTCCACAACTGAGCGTCCTTTCGGCTTTGGCCCAGCCGCTTCATTCATTCTGGCGCTACTCGTACTAGCCGTCTGCTCATCCCCAGTAGCATATTGGACACCTTCCGACCTGAGGGGCTCATCTTCCAGCGTCATATCGTTATGCCTATTGGAACTGTCCATAGAGTTTTCATGGCAAAGATACTGGAGTGGTTTGCCATTGCCTTCTCCAGTGGATCACCTTTTGTCAGAGCTCTCAGCTATGACCTGTCCATCTTGGGTGGCCCTGCACGGCATAGCTCATAGCTTCACTGAACTACGCAAGCCCCCTTGCCACAACAAGGCAGCGATCCTTGAAGGGGGTACTTCCTTGTAAAAAGAGGTAAATCAATAGGGCTTTTCGCACGGATAAGTACCCAGTGAACGGTTCGTTTAGCTTTATACATTGTTCCGGGTGGGCGTTGTATTGGTTTTTCGCAACTGTTAGACCTGTAAGAGAAAAATTTAAATGGTTGGGAAAGGCCATGGGATGTAGAAATATTTTTTTCACATTTTATTTCCTTGGAAAAACAGGTAAATCAATAGGGATTTTCGTATGGATTAGTACCCAGTGAACGGTTCGTTTAGCTTTATATATTTTTCCGGGTGGGCGTTGTATTGGTTTTTCGCAACTGTTAGACCTGTAAGAGAAAAATTTAAATGGTTGGGAAAGGCCATGGGATGTAGAAATATTTTTTTCACATTTTATTTCCTTGGAAAAACAGGTAAATCAATAGGGATTTTCGTATGGATTAGTACCCAGTGAACGGTTCGTTTAGCTTTATATATTTTTCCGGGTGGGCGTTGTATTGGTTTTTCGCAACTGTTAGACCTGTAAGAGAAAAATTTAAATGGTTGGGAAAGGCCATGGGATGTAGAAATATTTTTTTCACATTTTACTTCCTTGTAAAAACAGGTAAATCAATAGGGATTTTCGTATGGATTAGTACCCAGTGAACGGTTCGTTTAGCTTTATATATTTTTCCGGGTGGGCGTTGTATTGGTTATTCGCAACGGTTAGACCTGTAAGAGAAAAATTTAAATGGTTGGGAAAGGCCATGGGATGTAGAAATATTTTTTTCACATTTTACTTCCTTGTAAAAACAGGTAAATCAATAGGGATTTTCGTACGTATAAGTACCCAGTGAACGTTTCGTTTAGCTTTATATATTGTTCCGGGTGGGAGTTGTATTGGTTTTTCGGTAGTGTTAGACCTGTAAGATAAAAATTTAAACGGTTGGGAAAGGCCATGGGATGTAGAAATATTTTTTTCACATTTTACTTCCTTGTAAAAACTGGTAAATCAATAGGGCTTTTCGCACGGATAAGTACCCAGTGAACGGTTCGTTTAGCTTTATACATTGTTCCGGGTGGGCGTTGTATTGGTTTTTCGGAAGTGTTAGACCTGTAAGAGAAAAATTTAAATGGCTGGAAAGGCCATGGGATGTAGAAATATTTTTTTCACATTTTATTTCCTTGTAAAAACAGGTAAATAAATTGGGATTTTCGTATGGATTAGTACCCAGTGAACGGTTCGTTTAGCTTTATATATTTTTCCGGGTGGGCGTTGTATTGGTTTTTCGCAACTGTTAGACCTGTAAGAGAAAAATTTAAATGGTTGGGAAAGGCCATGGGATGTAGAAATATTTTTTTCACATTTTACTTCCTTGTAAAAACAGGTAAATCAATAGGGATTTTCGTATGGATTAGTACCCAGTGAACGGTTCGTTTAGCTTTATATATTGATCCGGGTGGGAGTTGTATTGGTTTTTCGGTAGTGTTAGACTTGAAAGATAAAAATTTAAATGGTTGGGAAAGGCCATGGGATGTAGAAATATTTTTTTCACATTTTATTTCCTTCTAAAAACAGGTAAATCAATAGGGATTTTCGTACGGATAAGTACCCAGTGAACGGTTCGTTTAGCTTTATATATTGTTCCGGGTGGGCGTTGTATTGGTTTTTCGGAAGTGTTAGACCTGTAAGAGAAAAATTTAAATGGTTGGGAAAGGCCATGGGATGTAGAAATATTTTTTTCACATTTTATTTCCTTGTAAAAACAGGTAAATCAATAGGGATTTTCGTACGTATAAGTACCCAGTGAACGGTTCGTTTAGCTTTATATATTGATCCGGGTGGGAGTTGTATTGGTTTTTCGGTAGTGTTAGACCTGAAAGATAAAAATTTATATGGTTGGGAAAGGCCATGGGATGTAGAAATATTTTTTTCACATTTTACTTCCTTGTAAAAACAGGTAAATCAATAGGGCTTTTCGCACGTATAAGTACCCAGTGAACGGTTCGTTTAGCTTTATATATTGATCCGGGTGGGCGTTGTATTGGTTTTTCGCAACTGTTAGACCTGTAAGAGAAAAATTTAAATGGTTGGGAAAGGCCGTGGGATGTAGAAATATTTTTTTCACATTTTACTTCCTTGTAAAAACAGGTAAATAAATAGGGCTTTTCGCACAGATAAGTACCCAGTGAACGGTTCGTTTAGCTTTATACATTGTTCCGGGTGCGCGTTGTATTGGTTTTCGTAAGTGTTAGACCTGTAAGAGAAAAATTTAAATGGCTGGGAATGGCCATGGGATGTAGAAATATTTTTTTCACATTTTATTTCCTTGTAAAGACAGGTAAATCAATAGGGATTTTCGTACGGATAAGTACCCAGTGAACGGACCGTTTCGCTTTATATATTTTTCCGGGTGGGCGTTGTATTGGTTTTTCGGAAGTGTTAGACCTGTAAGAGAAAAATTTAAATGGTTGGGAAAGGCCATGGGATGTAGAAATATTTTTTCACATTTTATTTCCTTGTAAACACAGGTAAATCAATAGGGATTTTCGTACGTATAAGTACCCAGTGAACGGTTCGTTTAGCTTTATATATTGTTCCGGGTGGGAGTTGTATTGGTTTTTCGGTAGTGTTAGACCTGTAAGATAAATATTTAAATGGTTGGGAAAGGCCATGGGATGTAGAAATATTTTTTTCACATTTTATTTCCTTGTAAAAACAGGAAAATCAATAAGGATTTTCGTACGGATAAGTTCCCAGTGAATGGTTCCTTTAGCTTTATACATTGTTCCGGGTGGGCGTTGTATTGGTTTTTCGGAAGTGTTAGACATGTAAGAGAAAAATTTAAATGGTTGGGAAAGGCCATGGGATGTAGAAATATTTTTTTCACATTTTATTTCCTTGTAAAAACAGGTAAATCAATTGGGATTTTTGTACGTATAAGTACCCAGTGAACGGTTCGTTTAGCTTTATATATTGTTCCGGGTGGGAGTTGTATTGGTTTTTCGGAAGTGTTAGACCTGTAAGAGAAAAATTTAAATGGCTGGGAAAGGCCATGGGATGTAGAAATATTTTTTTCACATTTTACTTCCTTGTAAAAACAGGTAAATAAATTGGGATTTTCGTATGGATTAGTACCCAGTGAACGGTTCGTTTAGCTTTATATATTTTTCCGGGTGGGCGTTGTATTGGTTTTTCGCAACTGTTAGACCTGTAAGAGAAAAATGTAAATGGTTGGGAAAGGCCATGGGATGTAGAAATATTTTTTTCACATTTTACTTCCTTGTAAAAACAGGTAAATCAATAGGGATTTTCGTATGGATTAGTACCCAGTGAACGGTTCGTTTAGCTTTATATATTGATCCGGGTGGGAGTTGTATTGGTTTTTCGGTAGTGTTAGACCTGAAAGATAAAAATTTAAATGGTTGGGAAAGGCCATGGGATGTAGAAATATTTTTTTCACATTTTATTTCCTTCTAAAAACAGGTAAATCAATAGGGATTTTCGTACGGATAAGTACCCAGTGAACGGTTCGTTTAGCTTTATATATTTTTCCGGGTGGGCGTTGTATTGGTTTTTCGGAAGTGTTAGACCTGTAAGAGAAAAATTTAAATGGTTGGGAAAGGCCATGGGATGTAGAAATATTTTTTTCACATTTTATTTCCTTGTAAAAACAGGTAAATCAATAGGGATTTTCGTACGTATAAGTACCCAGTGAACGGTTCGTTTAGCTTTATATATTGATCCGGGTGGGAGTTGTATTGGTTTTTCGGTAGTGTTAGACCGGAAAGATAAAAATTTAAATGGTTGGGAAAGGCCATGGGATGTAGAAATATTTTTTTCACATTTTACTTCCTTGTAAAAACAGGTAAATCAGTAGGGCTTTTCGCACGTATAAGTACCCAGTGAACGGTTCGTTTAGCTTTATATATTGATCCGGGTGGGCGTTGTATTGGTTTTTCGCACCTGTTAGACCTGTAAGAGAAAAATTTAAATGGTTGGGAAAGGCCGTGGGATGTAGAAATATTTTTTTTACATTTTACTTCCTTGTAAAAACAGGTAAATAAATAGGGCTTTTCGCACAGATAAGTACCCAGTGAACGGTTCGTTTAGCTTTATACATTGTTCCGGGTGCGCGTTGTATTGGTTTTCGTAAGTGTTAGACCTGTAAGAGAAAAATTTAAATGGCTGGGAATGGCCATGGGATGTAGAAATATTTTTTTCACATTTTATTTCCTTGTAAAGACAGGTAAATCAATAGGGATTTTCGTACGGATAAGTACCCAGTGAACGGACCGTTTCGCTTTATATATTTTTCCGGGTGGGCGTTGTATTGGTTTTTCGGAAGTGTTAGACCTGTAAGAGAAAAATTTAAATGGTTGGGAAAGGCCATGGGATGTAGAAATATTTTTTCACATTTTATTTCCTTGTAAACACAGGTAAATCAATAGGGATTTTCGTACGTATAAGTACCCAGTTAACGGTTCGTTTAGCTTTATATATTGTTCCGGGTGGGAGTTGTATTGGTTTTTCGGTAGTGTTAGACCTGTAAGATAAATATTTAAATGGTTGGGAAAGGCCATGGGATGTAGAAATATTTTTTTCACATTTTATTTCCTTGTAAAAACAGGAAAATCAATAAGGATTTTCGTACGGATAAGTTCCCAGTGAATGGTTCCTTTAGCTTTATACATTGTTCCGGGTGGGCGTTGTATTGGTTTTTCGGAAGTGTTAGACATGTAAGAGAAAAATTTAAATGGTTGGGAAAGGCCATGGGATGTAGAAATATTTTTTTCACATTTTATTTCCTTGTAAAAACAGGTAAATCAATTGGGATTTTCGTACGTATAAGTACCCAGTGAACGGTTCGTTTAGCTTTATATATTGTTCCGGGTGGGAGTTGTATTGGTTTTTCGGAAGTGTTAGACCTGTAAGAGAAAAATTTAAATGGCTGGGAAAGGCCATGGGATGTAGAAATATTTTTTTCACATTTTACTTCCTTGTAAAAAGAGGTAAATCAATAGGGATTTTCGTATGGATTAGTACCCAGTGAATGGTTCGTTTAGCTTTATACATTGTTCTGGGTGAGCGTTGTATTGGTTTTTCGCAACTGTTAGACCTGTAAGAGAAAAATTTAAATGGTTGGGAAAGGCCATGGGATGTAGAAATATTTTTTTCACATTTTATTTCCTTGTAAAAACAGGTAAATCAATAGGGATTTTCGTATGGATTAGTACCCAGTGAATGGTTCGTTTAGCTTTATACATTGTTCTGGGTGAGCGTTGTATTGGTTTTTCGCAACTGTTAGACCTGTAAGAGAAAAATTTAAATGGTTGGGAAAGGCCATGGGATGTAGAAATATTTTTTTCACATTTTACTTCCTTGTAAAAAGAGGTAAATCAATAGGGCTTTTCGCACGGATAAGTACCCAGTGAACGGTTCGTTTAGCTTTATACATTGTTCCGGGTGGGCGTTGTATTGGTTTTTCGCAACTGTTAGACCTGTAAGAGAAAAATTTAAATGGTTGGGAAAGGCCATGGGATGTAGAAATATTTTTTTCACATTTTATTTCCTTGGAAAAACAGGGAAATCAATAGGGCTTTTCGCACGGATAAGTACCCAGTGAACGGTTCGTTTAGCTTTATACATTGTTCCGGGTGGGCGTTGTATTGGTTTTTCGCAACTGTTAGACCTGTAAGAGAAAAATTTAAATGGTTGGGAAAGGCCATGGGATGTAGAAATATTTTTTTCACATTTTATTTCCTTGGAAAAACAGGTAAATCAATAGGGATTTTCGTACGGATAAGTACCCAGTGAACGGTTCGTTTAGCTTTATATATTTTTCCGGGTGGGCGTTGTATTGGTTTTTCGCAACTGTTAGACCTGTAAGAGAAAAATTTAAATGGTTGGGAAAGGCCATGGGATGTAGAAATATTTTTTTCACATTTTACTTCCTTGTAAAAACAGGTAAATAAATTGGGATTTTCGTATGGATTAGTACCCAGTGAACGGTTCGTTTAGCTTTATATATTTTTCCGGGTGGGCGTTGTATTGGTTTTTCGCAACTGTTAGACCTGTAAGAGAAAAATGTAAATGGTTGGGAAAGGCCATGGGATGTAGAAATATTTTTTTCACATTTTACTTCCTTGTAAAAACAGGTAAATCAATAGGGATTTTCGTATGGATTAGTACCCAGTGAACGGTTCGTTTAGCTTTATATATTGATCCGGGTGGGAGTTGTATTGGTTTTTCGGTAGTGTTAGACCTGAAAGATAAAAATTTAAATGGTTGGGAAAGGCCATGGGATGTAGAAATATTTTTTTCACATTTTATTTCCTTCTAAAAACAGGTAAATCAATAGGGATTTTCGTACGGATAAGTACCCAGTGAACGGTTCGTTTAGCTTTATATATTTTTCCGGGTGGGCGTTGTATTGGTTTTTCGGAAGTGTTAGACCTGTAAGAGAAAAATTTAAATGGTTGGGAAAGGCCATGGGATGTAGAAATATTTTTTTCACATTTTATTTCCTTGTAAAAACAGGTAAATCAATAGGGATTTTCGTACGTATAAGTACCCAGTGAACGGTTCGTTTAGCTTTATATATTGATCCGGGTGGGAGTTGTATTGGTTTTTCGGTAGTGTTAGACCTGAAAGATAAAAATTTAAATGGTTGGGAAAGGCCATGGGATGTAGAAATATTTTTTTCACATTTTACTTCCTTGTAAAAACAGGTAAATCAATAGGGCTTTTCGCACGTATAAGTACCCAGTGAACGGTTCGTTTAGCTTTATATATTGATCCGGGTGGGCGTTGTATTGGTTTTTCGCACCTGTTAGACCTGTAAGAGAAAAATTTAAATGGTTGGGAAAGGCCGTGGGATGTAGAAATATTTTTTTTACATTTTACTTCCTTGTAAAAACAGGTAAATAAATAGGGCTTTTCGCACAGATAAGTACCCAGTGAACGGTTCGTTTAGCTTTATACATTGTTCCGGGTGGGCGTTGTATTGGTTTTCGTAAGTGTTAGACCTGTAAGAGAAAAATTTAAATGGCTGGGAATGGCCATGGGATGTAGAAATATTTTTTTCACATTTTATTTCCTTGTAAAGACAGGTAAATCAATAGGGATTTTCGTACGGATAAGTACCCAGTGAACGGACCGTTTCGCTTTATATATTTATCCGGGTGGGCGTTGTATTGGTTTTTCGGAAGTGTTAGACCTGTAAGAGAAAAATTTAAATGGTTGGGAAAGGCCATGGGATGTAGAAATATTTTTTCACATTTTATTTCCTTGTAAACACAGGTAAATCAATAGGGATTTTCGTACGTATAAGTACCCAGTGAACGGTTCGTTTAGCTTTATATATTGTTCCGGGTGGGAGTTGTATTGGTTTTTCGGAAGTGTTAGACCTGTAAGAGAAAAATTTAAATGGCTGGGAAAGGCCATGGGATGTAGAAATATTTTTTTCACATTTTATTTCCTTGTAAAAACAGGTAAATCAATAGGGATTTTCGTATGGATTAGTACCCAGTGAATGGTTCGTTTAGCTTTATACATTGTTCTGGGTGAGCGTTGTATTGGTTTTTCGCAACTGTTAGACCTGTAAGAGAAAAATTTAAATGGTTGGGAAAGGCCATGGGATGTAGAAATATTTTTTTCACATTTTATTTCCTTGGAAAAACAGGGAAATCAATAGGGCTTTTCGCACGGATAAGTACCCAGTGAACGGTTCGTTTAGCTTTATACATTGTTCCGGGTGGGCGTTGTATTGGTTTTTCGCAACTGTTAGACCTGTAAGAGAAAAATTTAAATGGTTGGGAAAGGCCATGGGATGTAGAAATATTTTTTTCACATTTTACTTCCTTGTAAAAACAGGTAAATCAATAGGGATTTTCGTACGTATAAGTACCCAGTGAACGTTTCGTTTAGCTTTATATATTGTTCCGGGTGGGAGTTGTATTGGTTTTTCGGTAGTTTTAGACCTGTAAGATAAAAATTTAAACGGTTGGGAAAGGCCATGGGATGTAGAAATATTTTTTTCACATTTTACTTCCTTGTAAAAACTGGTAAATCAATAGGGCTTTTCGCACGGATAAGTACCCAGTGAACGGTTCGTTTAGCTTTATACATTGTTCCGGGTGGGCGTTGTATTGGTTTTTCGGAAGTGTTTGACCTGTAAGAGAAAAATTTAAATGGCTGGAAAGGCCATGGGATGTAGAAATATTTTTTTCACATTTTATTTCCTTGTAAAAACAGGTAAATCAATAGGGATTTTCGTACGGATAAGTACCCAGTGAACGGATCGTTTAGCTTTATATATTTTTCCGGGTGGGCGTTGTATTGGTTTTTCGGTAGTGTTAGACCTGTAAGATAAAAATTTAAATAGTTGGGAAAGGCCATGGGATGTAGAAATATTTTTTTCACATTTTATTTCCTTGTAAAAACAGGAAAATCAATAGGGATTTTCGTACGGATAAGTGCCCAGTGAACGGTTCGTTTAGCTTTATACATTGTTCCGGGTGGGCGTTGTATTGGTTTTTCGGAAGTGTTAGACATGTAAGAGAAAAATTTAAATGGTTGGGAAAGGCCATGGGATGTAGAAATATTTTTTTCACATTTTATTTCCTTGTAAAAACAGGTAAATCAATTGGGATTTTCGTACGTATAAGTACCCAGTGAACGGTTCGTTTAGCTTTATATATTGTTCCGGGTGGGAGTTGTATTGGTTTTTCGGTAGTGTTAGACCTGTAAGATAAAAATTTAAATGGCTGGGAAAGGCCATGGGATGTAGAAATATTTTTTTCACATTTTATTTCCTTGTAAAAACACGTAAATCAATAGGGATTTTCGTACGGAAAAGTACCCAGTGAACGGTTCGTTTAGCTTTATATATTGTTCCGGGTGGGCGTTGTATAGGTTTTTCGGAAGTATTAGACCTGTAAGAGAAAAATTTAAATGGTTGGGAAAGGCCATGGGATGTAGAAATATTTTTTTCACATTTTATTTCCTTGTAAAAACAGGTAAATCAATAGGGATTTTCGTATGGATTAGTACCCAGTGAATGGTTCGTTTAGCTTTATACATTGTTCCGGGTGAGCGTTGTATTGGTTTTTCGCAACTGTTAGACCTGTAAGAGAAAAATTTAAATGGTTGGGAAAGGCCATGGGATGTAGAAATATTTTTTTCACATTTTATTTCCTTGGAAAAACAGGTAAATCAATAGGGATTTTCGTATGGATTAGTACCCAGTGAACGGTTCGTTTAGCTTCATATATTTTTCCGGGTGGGCGTTGTATTGGTATTTCGGAAGTGTTAGACCTGTAAGAGAAAAATTTAAATGGTTGGTAAAGGCCATGGGATGTAGAAATATTTTTTTCACATTTTATTTCCTTGGAAAAACAGGTAAATCAATAGGGATTTTCGTATGGAATAGTACCCAGTGAACGGTTCGTTTAGCTTTATATATTTTTCCGGGTGGGCGTTGTATTGGTTTTTCGCAACTGTTAGACCTGTAAGAGAAAAATTTAAATGGTTGGGAAAGGCCATGGGATGTAGAAATATTTTTTTCACATTTTACTTCCTTGTAAAAACAGGTAAATCAATAGGGATTTTCGTATGGATTAGTACCCAGTGAACGGTTCGTTTAGCTTTATATATTTTTCCGGGTGGGCGTTGTATTGGTTATTCGCAACGGTTAGACCTCTAAGAGAAAAATTTAAATGGTTGGGAAAGGCCATGGGATGTAGAAATATTTTTTTCACATTTTACTTCCTTGTAAAAACAGGTAAATCAATAGGGATTTTCGTACGGATAAGTACCCAGTGAACGTTTCGTTTAGCTTTATATATTGTTCCGGGTGGGAGTTGTATTGGTTTTTCGGTAGTGTTAGACCTGTAAGATAAAAATTTAAACGGTTGGGAAAGGCCATGGGATGTAGAAATATTTTTTTCACATTTTACTTCCTTGTAAAAACTGGTAAATCAATAGGGCTTTTCGCATGGATAAGTACCCAGTGAACGGTTCGTTTAGCTTTATACATTGTTCCGGGTGGGCGTTGTATTGGTTTTTCGGAAGAGTTAGACCTGTAAGAGAAAAATTTAAATGGCTGGAAAGGCCATGGGATGTAGAAATATTTTTTTCACATTTTATTTCCTTGTAAAAACAGGTAAATCAATAGGGATTTTCGTACGGATAAGTACCCAGTGAACGGATCGTTTCGCTTTATATATTTTTCCGGATGGGCGTTGTATTGGTTTTTCGGTAGTGTTAGACCTGTAAGATAAAAATTTAAATGGTTGGGAAAGGCCATGGGATGTAGAAATATTTTTTTCACATTTTATTTCCTTGTAAAAACAGGAAAATCAATAGGGATTTTCGTACGGATAAGTGCCCAGTGAACGGTTCGTTTAGATTTATACATTGTTCCGGGTGGGCGTTGTATTGGTTTTTCGGAAGTATTAGACATGTAAGAGAAAAATTTAAATGGTTGGGAAAGGCCTTGGGATGTAGAAATATTTTTTTCACATTTTATTTCCTTGTAAAAACTGGTAAATCAATTGGGATTTTCGTACGTATAAGTACCCAGTGAACGGTTCGTTTAGCTTTATATATTGTTCCGGGTGGGAGTTGTATTGGTTTTTCGGTAGTGTTAGACCTGTAAGATAAAAATTTAAATGGCTGGGAAAGGCCATGGGATGTAGAAATATTTTTTTCACATTTTATTTCCTTGTAAAAACAGGTAAATCAATAGGGATTTTCGTACGGATAAGTACCCAGTGAACGGTTCATTTAGCTTTATATATTGTTCCGGGTGGGCGTTGTATTGGTTTTTCGGAAGTGTTAGACCTGTAAGAGAAAAATTTAAATGGTTGGGAAAGGCCATGGGATGTAGAAATATTTTTTTCACATTTTATTTCCTTGTAAAAACAGGTAAATCAATAGGGATTTTCGTATGGATTAGTACCCAGTGAATGGTTCGTTTAGCTTTATACATTGTTCCGGGTGAGCGTTGTATTGGTTTTTCGCAACTGTTAGACCTGTAAGAGAAAAATTTAAATGGTTGGGAAAAGCCATGGGATGTAGAAATATTTTTTTCACATTTTACTTCCTTGTAAAAAGAGGTAAATCAATAGGGCTTTTCGCACGGATAAGTACCTAGTGAACGGTTCGTTTAGCTTTATACATTGTTCCGGGTGGGCGTTGTATTGGTTTTTCGCAACTGTTAGACCTGTAAGAGAAAAATTTAAATGGTTGGGAAAGGCCATGGGATGTAGAAATAATTTTTTCACATTTTATTTCCTTGGAAAAACAGGTAAATCAATAGGGATTTTCGTATGGATTAGTACCCAGTGAACGGTTCGTTTAGCTTTATATATTTTTCCGGGTGGGCGTTGTATTGGTTTTTCGCAACTGTTAGACCTGTAAGAGAAAAATTTAAATGGTTGGGAAAGGCCATGGGATGTAGAAATATTTTTTTCACATTTTATTTCCTTGGAAAAACAGGTAAATCAATAGGGATTTTCGTATGGATTAGTACCCAGTGAACGGTTCGTTTAGCTTTATATATTTTTCCGGGTGGGCGTTGTATTGGTTTTTCGCAACTGTTAGACCTGTAAGAGAAAAATTTAAATGGTTGGGAAAGGCCATGGGATGTAGAAATATTTTTTTCACATTTTACTTCCTTGTAAAAACAGGTAAATCAATAGGGATTTTCGTATGGATTAGTACCCAGTGAACGGTTCGTTTAGCTTTATATATTTTTCCGGGTGGGCGTTGTATTGGTTATTCGCAACGGTTAGACCGGTAAGAGAAAAATTTAAATGGTTGGGAAAGGCCATGGGATGTAGAAATATTTTTTTCACATTTTACTTCCTTGTAAAAACAGGTAAATCAATAGGGATTTTCATACGTATAAGTACACAGTGAACGGTTCATTTAGCTTTATATATTGTTCCGGGTGGGAGTTGTATCGGTTTTTCGGTAGTGTTAGACCTGTAAGAGAAAAATTTAAATGGTTGGGAAAGGCCATGGGATGTAGAAATATTTTTTTCACATTTTATTTCCTTGTAAAAACAGGAAAATCAATAGGGATTTTCGTACGGATAAGTGCCCAGTGAACGGTTCGTTTAGCTTTATATATTGTTCCGGGTGGCCGTTGTATTGGTTTTTCGGAAGTGTTAGACATGTAAGAGAAAAATTTAAATTGTTGGGAAAGGCCATGGGATGTAGAATTATTTTTTTCACATTTTATTTCCTTGTAAAAACAGGTAAATCAATAGGGATATTCGTGCTGATAAGTGCCCAGTGAACGGTTCGTTTAGCTTTATATATTGTTCCGGGTGGCCGTTGTATTGGTTTTTCGGAAGTGTTAGACCTGTAAGAGAAAAATTTAAATGGCTGGGAAAGGCCATGGGATGTAGAAATATTTTTTTCACATTTTACTTCCTTGTAAAAACAGGTAAATGAATAGGGCTTTTCGTACGTATAAGTACCCAGTGAACGGTTCGTTTAGCTTTATATATTGTTCCGGGTGGGCGTTGTATTAGTTTTTCGGAAGTGTTAGACATGTAAGAGAAAAATTTAAATGGTTGGGAAAGGCCATGGGATGTAGAAATATTTTTTTCACATTTTACTTCCTTGTAAAAACAGGTAAATCAATAGGGCTTTTCGTACGGATAAGTACCCAGTGAACTGTTCGTTTAGCGTTATATATTGTTCCGGGTGGGCGTTGTATTGGTTTTTCGGAAGTGTTAGACCTGTAAGAGAAAAATTTAAATGGCTGGTAAAGGCCATGGGATGTAGAAATATTTTTTTCACATTTTACTTCCTTGTAAAAACAGGTAAATCAATAGGGCTTTTCGCACGGATAAGTACCCAGTGAACGGTTCGTTTAGCTTTATACATTGTTCCGGGTGGGCGTTGTATTGGTTTTTCGGAAGTGTTAGACATGTAAGAGAAAAATTTAAATTGTTGGGAAAGGCCATGGGATGTAGAAATATTTTTTTCACATTTTATTTCCTTGTAAAAACAGGTAAATCAATAGGGATTTTCGTGCGGATAAGTGCCCAGTGAACGGTTCGTTTAGCTTTATATATTGTTCCGGGTGGCCGTTGTATTTGTTTTTCGGAAGTGTTAGACCTGTAAGAGAAAAATTTAAATGGCTGGGAAAGGCCATGGGATGTAGAAATATTTTTTTCACATTTTACTTCCTTGTAAAAACAGGTAAATGAATAGGGCTTTTCGTACGTATAAGTACCCAGTGAACGGTTCGTTTAGCTTTATATATTGTTCCGGGTGGGCGTTGTATTGGTTTTTCGGAAGTGTTAGACCTGTAAGAGAAAAATTTAAATGGTTGGGAAAGGCCATGGGATGTAGAAATATTTTTTTCACATTTTATTTCCTTGTAAAAACAGGTAAATCAATAGGGATTTTCGTATGGATTAGTACCCAGTAAACGATTCGTTTAGCTGTATATATTTTTCCGGGTGGGTGTTGTATTGGTTTTTCGCAACTGTTAGACCTGTAAGAGAAAAATTTAAATGGTTGGGAAAGGCCATGGGATGTAGAAATATTTTTTTCACATTTTATTTCCTTGTAAAAACAGGTAAATCAATAGGGATTTTCGTACGGATAAGTGCCTAGTGAACGGTTCGTTTAGCTTTATCTCTTGTTCCGGGTGGCCGTTGTATTGGTTTTTCGGAAGTGTTAGACCTGTAAGAGAAAAGTTTAAATGGTTGGGAAAGGCCATGGGATGTAGAAATATTTTTTTCACATTTTATTTCCTTGTAAAAACAGGTAAACCAATAGGGATTTTCGTACGGATAAGTACCCAGTGAACGGTTCGTTTAGCTTTATATATTGTTCCGGGTGGGCGTTGTATTGGTTTTTCCGAAGTGTTAGACCTGTAAAAGAAAAATTTAAATTGCTGGGAAAGGCCATGGGATGTAGAAATATTTTTTTCACATTTTACTTCCTTGTAAAAACAGGTAAATGAATAGGGCTTTTCGTACGTATAAGTACCCAGTGAACGGTTCGTTTAGCTTTATATATTGTTCCGGGTGGCCGTTGTATTGGTTTTTCGGAAGTGTTAGACATGTAAGAGAAAAATTTAAATTGTTGGGAAAGGCCATGGGATGTAGAAATATTTTTTTCACATTTTATTTCCTTGTAAAAACAGGTAAATCAATAGGGATTTTCGTACCCATAAGTACCCAGTGAACGGTTTGTTTAGCTTTATATATTGTTCCGGGTGGGCGTTGTATTGGTTTTTCGGAAGCGTTAGACCTGTAAGAGAAAAATTTAAATGGCTGGGAAAGGCCATGGGATGTAGAAATATTTTTTTCACATTTTACTTCCTTGTAAAAACAGGTAAATCAATAGGGATTTTCGTACGGATAAGTACCCAGTGAACGGTCCGTTTAGCTTTATATATTGTTCCGGGAGGGCGTTGTATTGGTTTTTCGGAAGTGTTAGACCTGTAAGAGAAATGTTTAAATGGTTGGGAAAGGCCATGGGATGTAGAAATATTTTTTTCACATTTTACTTCCTTGTAAAAACAGGTAAATCAATAGGGATTTTCGTACGGATAAGTACCCAGTGAACGGTTCGTTTAGCTTTATACATTGTTCCGGGTGGGCGTTGTATGGGTATTTCGGAAGTGTTAGACCTGTAAGAGAAAAATTTAAATGGTTGGGAAAGGCCATGGGATGTAGAAATATTTTTTTCACATTTTATTTCCTTGTAAAAACAGGTAAATCAATAGGGCTTTTCGCACGGATAATTACCCAGTGAACGGTTCGTTTAGCTTTATACATTGTTCCGGGTGGGTGTTGTATTGGTTTTTCGGAAGTGTTAGACATGTAAGAGAAAAATTTAAATGGTTGGGAAAGGCCATGGGATGTAGAAATATTTTTTTCACATTTTATTTCCTTGTAAAAACAGGTAAATCAATAGGGATTTTCGTACGGATAAGTACCCAGTGAACGGTTCGTTTAGCTTTATATATTGTTCCGGGTGGGCGTTGTATTGGTTTTTCTGAAGTGTTAGACATGTAAGAGAAAAATTTAAATTGTTGGGAAAGGCCATGGGATGTAGAAATATTTTTTTCACATTTTATTTCCTTGTAAAAACAGGTAAATCAATAGGGATTTTTGTATGGATTAGTACCCAGTGAACGGTTCGTTTAGCTTTATATATTGTTCCGCGTGGGCGTTGTATTGGTTTTTCAGAAGTGTTAGACCTGTAAGAGAAATGTTTAAATGGTTGGGAAAGGCCATGGGATGTAGAAATATTTTTTTCACATTTTACTTCCTTGTAAAAACAGGTAAATCAATAGGGATTTTCATACGTATAAGTACCCAGTGAACGGTTCATTTAGCTTTATATATTGTTCCGGGTGGGAGTTGTATCGGTTTTTCTGTAGTGTTAGACCTGTAAGATAAAAATTTAAATGGTTGGGAAAGGCCATGGGATGTAGAAATATTTTTTTCACATTTTATTTCCTTGTAAAAACAGGTAAATCAATAGGTATTTTCGTACGGATAAGTACCCAGTGAACGGTTCATTTAGCTTTATATATTGTTCCCGGTGGGAGTTGTATCGGTTTTTCGGTAGTGTTAGACCTGTAAGATAAAAATTTAAATGGTTGGGAAAGGCCATGGGATGTAGAAATATTTTTTTCACATTTTACTTCCTTGTAAAAACAGGTAAATGAATAGGGCTTTTCGTACGTATAAGTACCCAGTGAACGGTTCGTTTAACTTTATATATTGTTCCGGGTGGGCGTTGTATTGGTTTTTCGGAAGTGTTAGACATGTAAGAGAAAAATTTAAATGGTTGGGAAAGGCCATGGGATGTAGAAATATTTTTTTCACATTTTATTTCCTTGTAAAAACAGGTAAATCAATAGGGCTTTTCGTACGGATAAGTACCCAGTGAACGGTTCGTTTAGCTTTATACATTGTTCCGGGTGGGCGTTGTATGGGTATTTCGGAAGTGTTAGACCTGTAAGAGAAAAATTTAAATGGTTGGGAAAGGCCATGGGATGTAGAAATATTTTTTTCACATTTTATTTCCTTGTAAAAACAGGTAAATCAATAGGGCTTTTCGCACGGATAATTACCCAGTGAACGGTTCGTTTAGCTTTATACATTGTTCCGGGTGGGTGTTGTATTGGTTTTTCGGAAGTGTTAGACATGTAAGAGAAAAATTTAAATGGTTGGGAAAGGCCATGGGATGTAGAAATATTTTTTTCACATTTTATTTCCTTGTAAAAACAGGTAAATCAATAGGGATTTTCGTACGGATAAGTACCCAGTGAACGGTTCGTTTAGCTTTATATATTGTTCCGGGTGGGCGTTGTATTGGTTTTTCTGAAGTGTTAGACATGTAAGAGAAAAATTTAAATTGTTGGGAAACGCCATGGGATGTAGAAATATTTTTTTCACATTTTATTTCCTTGTAAAAACAGGTAAATCAATAGGGATTTTTGTATGGATTAGTACCCAGTGAACGGTTCGTTTAGCTTTATATATTGTTCCGCGTGGGCGTTGTATTGGTTTTTCAGAAGTGTTAGACCTGTAAGAGAAATGTTTAAATGGTTGGGAAAGGCCATGGGATGTAGAAATATTTTTTTCACATTTTACTTCCTTGTAAAAACAGGTAAATCAATAGGGATTTTCATACGTATAAGTACCCAGTGAACGGTTCATTTAGCTTTATATATTGTTCCGGGTGGGAGTTGTATCGGTTTTTCTGTAGTGTTAGACCTGTAAGATAAAAATTTAAATGGTTGGGAAAGGCCATGGGATGTAGAAATATTTTTTTCACATTTTATTTCCTTGTAAAAACAGGTAAATCAATAGGTATTTTCGTACGGATAAGTACCCAGTGAACGGTTCATTTAGCTTTATATATTGTTCCCGGTGGGAGTTGTATCGGTTTTTCGGTAGTGTTAGACCTGTAAGATAAAAATTTAAATGGTTGGGAAAGGCCATGGGATGTAGAAATATTTTTTTCACATTTTACTTCCTTGTAAAAACAGGTAAATGAATAGGGCTTTTCGTACGTATAAGTACCCAGTGAACGGTTCGTTTAGCTTCATATATTGTTCCGGGTGGGCGTTGTATTGGTTTTTCGGAAGTGTTAGACATGTAAGAGAATAATTTAAAGGGTTGGGAAAGGCCATGGGATGTAGAAATATTTTTTTCACATTTTATTTCCTTGTAAAAACAGGTAAATCAATAGGGATTTTCGTACGGATAAGTGCCTAGTGAACGGTTCGTTTAGCTTTATATATTGTTCCGGGTGGCCGTTGTATTGGTTTTTCGGAAGTGTTAGACCTGTAAGAGAAAAGTTTAAATGGTTGGGAAAGGCCATGGGATGTAGAAATATTTTTTTCACATTTTATTTCCTTGTAAAAACAGGTAAACCAATAGGGATTTTCGTACGGATAAGTACCCAGTGAACGGTTCGTTTAGCTTTATATATTGTTCCGGGTGGGCGTTGTATTGGTTTTTTCGGAAGTGTTAGACCTGTAAGAGAAAAATTTAAATGGCTGGCAAAGGCCATGGGATGTAGAAATATTTTTTTCACATTTTACTTCCTTGTAAAAACAGGTAAATCAATAGGGCTTTTCGCACGTATAAGTACCCAGTGAACGGTTCGTTTAGCTTTATACATTGTTCCGGGTGGGTGTTGTATTGGTTTTTCGGAAGTGTTAGACATGTAAGAGAAAAATTTAAGTGGTTGGGAAAGGCCATGGGATGTAGAAATATTTTTTTCACATTTTATTTCCTTGTAAAAACAGGTAAATCAATAGGGCTTTTCGTACGGATAAGTACCCAGTGAACGGTTCGTTTAGCTTTATATATTGTTCCTGGTGGGCGTTGTATTGGTTTTTCGGAAGTGTTAGACCTGTAAGAGAAAAATTTAAATGGTTGGGAAAGGCCATGGGATGTAGAAATATTTTTTTCACATTTTATTTCCTTGTAAAAACAGGTAAATCAATAGGGCTTTTCGCACGGATAATTACCCAGTGAACGGTTCGTTTAGCTTTATACATTGTTCCGGGTGGGTGTTGTATTGGTTTTTCGGAAGTGTTAGACATGTAAGAGAAAAATTTAAATGGTTGGGAAAGGCCATGGGATGTAGAAATATTTTTTTCACATTTTAATTCCTTGTAAAAACAGGTAAATCAATAGGGATTTTCGTACGGATAAGTACCCAGTGAACGGTTCGTTTAGCTTTATATATTGTTCCGGGTGGGAGTTGTATTGGTTTTTCTGAAGTGTTAGACATGTAAGAGAAAAATTTAAATTGTTGGGAAAGGCCATGGGATGTAGAAATATTTTTTTCACATTTTATTTCCTTGTAAAAACAGGTAAATCAATAGGGATTTTTGTATGGATTAGTACCCAGTGAACGGTTCGTTTAGCTTTATATATTGTTCCGCGTGGGCGTTGTATTGGTTTTTCAGAAGTGTTAGACCTGTAAGAGAAATGTTTAAATGGTTGGGAAAGGGCATGGGATGTAGAAATATTTTTTTCACATTTTACTTCCTTGTAAAAACAGGTAAATCAATAGGGATTTTCATACGGATAAGTACCCAGTGAACGGTTCGTTTAGCTTTATATATTGTTCTGCGTGGGCGTTGTATTGGTTTTTCGGAAGTGTTAGACGTGAAAGAGAAATGTTTAAATGGTTGGGAAAGGCCATGGGATGTAGAAATATTTTTTTCACATTTTACTTCCTTGTAAAAACAGGTAAATCAATAAGGATTTTCATACGTATAAGTACACAGTGAACGGTTCATTTAGCTTTATATATTGTTCCGGGTGGGAGTTGTATCGGTTTTTCGGTAGTGTTAGACCTGTAAGATAAAAATTTAAATGGTTGGGAAAGGCCATGGGATGTAGAAATATTTTTTTCACATTTTATTTCCTTGTAAAAACAGGAAAATCAATAGGGATTTTCGTACGGATAAGTGCCCAGTGAACGGTTCGTTTAGCTTTATATATTGTTCCGGGTGGCCGTTGTATTGGTTTTTCGGAAGTGTTAGACCTGTAAGAGAAAAGTTTAAATGGTTGGGAAAGGCCATGGGATGTAGAAATATTTTTTTCACATTTTATTTCCTTGTAAAAACAGGTAAACCAATAGGGATTTTCGTACGGATAAGTACCCAGTGAACGGTTCGTTTAGCTTTATATATTTTTCCGGGTGGGCGTTGTATTGGTTTTTTCGGAAGTGTTAGACCTGTAAGAGAAAAATTTAAATGGCTGGGAAAGGCCATGGGATGTAGAAATATTTTTTTCACATTTTACTTCCTTGTAAAAACAGGTAAATGAATAGGGCTTTTCGTACGTATAAGTACCCAGTGAACGGTTCGTTTAACTTTATATATTGTTCCGGGTGGGCGTTGTATTGGTTTTTCGGAAGTGTTAGACATGTAAGAGAAAAATTTAAATGGTTGGGAAAGGCCATGGGATGTAGAAATATTTTTTTCACATTTTATTTCCTTGTAAAAACAGGTAAATCAATAGGGATTTTTGTACGGATAAGTACCCAGTGAACGGTTCGTTTAGCTTTATATATTGTTCCGGGTGGGCGTTGTATTGGTTTTTCGGAAGTGTTAGACCTGTAAGAGAAAAATTTAAATGGTTGGGAAAGGCCATGGGATGTAGAAATATTTTTTTCACATTTTATTTCCTTGTAAAAACAGGTAAATCAATAGGGATTTTCGTATGGATTAGTACCCAGTAAACGATTCGTTTAGCTGTATATATTTTTCCGGGTGGGTGTTGTATTGGTTTTTCGCAACTGTTAGACCTGTAAGAGAAAAATTTAAATGGTTGGGAAAGGCCATGGGATGTAGAAATATTTTTTTCACATTTTACTTCCTTGTAAAAACAGGTAAATCAATAGGGCTTTTCGTACGGATAAGTACCCAGTGAACAGTTCGTTTAGCTTTATACATTGTTCCGGGTGGGCGTTGTATTGGTTTTTCGGAAGCGTTAGACCTGTAAGAGAAAAATTTAAATGGCTGGGAAAGGCCATGGGATGTAGAAATATTTTTTTCACATTTTACTTCCTTGAAAAAACAGGTAAATCAATAGGGCTTTTTGTACGGATAAGTACCCAGTGAACGGTATGTTTAGCTTTATATATTGTTCCGGGAGGGCGTTGTATTGGTTTTTCGGAAGTGTTAGACATGTAAGAGAAAAATTTAAATGGTTGGGAAAGGCCATGTTATGTAGAAATATTTTTTTCACATTTTACTTCCTTGTAAAAACAGGTAAATCAATAGGGATTTTCGTACGGATAAGTACCCAGTGAACGGTTCGTTTAGCTTTATATATTGTTCCGGGTGGGAGTTGTATCGGTTTTTCGGTAGTGTTAGACCTGTAAGATAAAAATTTAAATGGTTGGGAAAGGCCATGGGATGTAGAAATATTTTTTTCACATTTTATTTCCTTGTAAAAACAGGAAAATCAATAGGGATTTTTGTACGGATAAGTGCCCAGTGAACGGTTCGTTTAGCTTTATATATTGTTCCGGGTGGCCGTTGTATTGGTTTTTCGGAAGTGTTAGACATGTAAGAGAAAAATTTAAAGGGTTGGGAAAGGCCATGGGATGTAGAAATATTTTTTTCACATTTTATTTCCTTGTAAAAACAGGAAAAACAATAGGGATTTTCGTACGGATAAGTACCCAGTGAACGGTTCGTTTAGCTTTATATATTGTTCCGGGTGGGCGTTGTATTGGTTTTTCGGAAGCGTTAGACCTGTAAGAGAAAAATTTAAATGGCTGGGAAAGGCCATGGGATGTAGAAATATTTTTTTCACATTTTATTTCCTTGTAAAAACAGGTAAATCAATAGGTATTTTCGTACAGATAAGTGCCCAGTGAACGGTTCGTTTAGCTTTATATATTGTTCCGGGTGGCCGTTGTATTGGTTTTTCGGAAGTGTTAGACATGTAAGATAAAAATTTAAATGGTCGGGAAAGGCCATGGGATGTAGAAATATTTTTTTCACATTTTATTTCCTTGTAAAAACAGGTAAATCAATAGGGATTTTCGTACGGATAAGTACCCAGTGAACGGTTCATTTAGTTTTATATATTGTTCCGGGTGGGCGTAGTATTGGTTTTTCGGAAGAGTTAGACCTGTAAGAGAAAAATTTAAATGGCTGGGAAAGGCCATGGGATGTAGAAATATTTTTTTCACATTTTACTTCCTTGTAAAAACAGGTAAATCAATAGGGCTTTTTGTACGGATAAGTACCCAGTGAACGGTACGTTTAGCTTTATATATTGTTCCGGGAGGGCGTTGTATTGGTTTTTCGGAAGTGTTAGACATGTAAGAGAAAAATTTAAATGGTTGGGAAAGGCCATGTTATGTAGAAATATTTTTTTCACATTTTACTTCCTTGTAAAAACAGGTAAATCAATAGGGATTTACGTACGGATAAGTACCCAGTGAACGGTTCGTTTAGCTTTATATATTGTTCCGGGTGGGAGTTGTATCGGTTTTTCGGTACTGTTAGACCTGTAAGATAAAAATTTAAATGGCTGGGAAAGGCCATGGGATGTAGAAATATTTTTTTCACATTTTATTTCCTTGTAAAAACAGGTAAATCAATAGGGCTTTTCGCACGGATAATTACCCAGTGAACGGTTCGTTTAGCTTTATACATTGTTCCGGGTGGGTGTTGTATTGGTTTTTCGGAAGTGTTAGACATGTAAGAGAAAAATTTAAATGGTTGGGAAAGGCCATGGGATGTAGAAATATTTTTTTCACATTTTAATTCCTTGTAAAAACAGGTAAATCAATAGGGATTTTCGTACGGATAAGTACCCAGTGAACGGTTCGTTTAGCTTTATATATTGTTCCGGGTGGGCGTTGTATTGGTTTTTCTGAAGTGTTAGACATGTAAGAGAAAAATTTAAATTGTTGGGAAAGGCCATGGGATGTAGAAATATTTTTTTCACATTTTATTTCCTTGTAAAAACAGGTAAATCAATAGGGATTTTCGTACGGATAAGTACCCAGTGAACGGTTTGTTTAGCTTTATATATTGTTCCGGGTGGGCGTTGTATTGGTTTTTCGGAAGCGTTAGACCTGTAAGAGAAAAATTTAAATGGCTGGGAAAGGCCATGGGATGTAGAAATATTTTTTTCACATTTTATTTCCTTGTAAAAACAGGTAAATCAATAGGGATTTTCGTACGGATAAGTACCCAGTGAACGGTTCGTTTAGCTTTATATATTGTTCCGGGTGGGCGTTGTATTGGTTTTTCGGAAGTGTTAGACCTGTAAGAGAAAAATTTAAATGGCTGGGAAAGGCCATGGGATGTAGAAATATTTTTTTCACATTTTACTTCCTTGTAAAAACAGGTAAATGAATAGGGCTTTTCGTACGTATAAGTACCCAGTGAACGGTTCGTTTAGCTTTATATATTGTTCCGGGTGGGCGTTGTATTGGTTTTTCGGAAGTGTTAGACATGTAAGAGAAAAATATAAATGGTTGGGAAAGGCCATGGGATGTAGAAATATTTTTTTCACATTTTATTTCCTTATAAAAACAGGTAAATCAATAGGGATTTTCGTACGGATAAGTACCCAGTGAACGGTTCGTTTAGCTTTATATATTGTTCCCGGTGGGCGTTGTATTGGTTTTTCGCAACTGTTAGACCTGTAAGAGAAAAATTTAAATGGCTGGGAAAGGCCATGGGATGTAGAAATATTTTTTTCACATTTTACTTCCTTGAAAAAACAGGTAAATCAATAGGGCTTTTTGTACGGATAAGTACCCAGTGAACGGTATGTTTAGCTTTATATATTGTTCCGGGAGGGCGTTGTATTGGTTTTTCGGAAGTGTTAGACATGTAAGAGAAAAATTTAAATGGTTGGGAAAGGCCATGTTATGTAGAAATATTTTTTTCACATTTTACTTCCTTGTAAAAACAGGTAAATCAATAGGGATTTTCGTACGGATAAGTACCCAGTGAACGGTTCGTTTAGCTTTATATATTGTTCCGGGTGGGAGTTGTATCGGTTTTTCGGTAGTGTTAGACCTGTAAGATAAAAATTTAAATGGTTGGGAAAGGCCATGGGATGTAGAAATATTTTTTTCACATTTTATTTCCTTGTAAAAACAGGAAAATCAATAGGGATTTTTGTACGGATAAGTGCCCAGTGAACGGTTCGTTTAGCTTTATATATTGTTCCGGGTGGCCGTTGTATTGGTTTTTCGGAAGTGTTAGACATGTAAGAGAAAAATTTAAAGGGTTGGGAAAGGCCATGGGATGTAGAAATATTTTTTTCACATTTTATTTCCTTGTAAAAACAGGAAAAACAATAGGGATTTTCGTACGGATAAGTACCCAGTGAACGGTTCGTTTAGCTTTATATATTGTTCCGGGTGGGCGTTGTATTGGTTTTTCGGAAGCGTTAGACCTGTAAGAGAAAAATTTAAATGGCTGGGAAAGGCCATGGGATGTAGAAATATTTTTTTCACATTTTATTTCCTTGTAAAAACAGGTAAATCAATAGGTATTTTCGTACAGATAAGTGCCCAGTGAACGGTTCGTTTAGCTTTATATATTGTTCCGGGTGGCCGTTGTATTGGTTTTTCGGAAGTGTTAGACATGTAAGATAAAAATTTAAATGGTCGGGAAAGGCCATGGGATGTAGAAATATTTTTTTCACATTTTATTTCCTTGTAAAAACAGGTAAATCAATAGGGATTTTCGTACGGATAAGTACCCAGTGAACGGTTCATTTAGTTTTATATATTGTTCCGGGTGGGCGTAGTATTGGTTTTTCGGAAGAGTTAGACCTGTAAGAGAAAAATTTAAATGGCTGGGAAAGGCCATGGGATGTAGAAATATTTTTTTCACATTTTACTTCCTTGTAAAAACAGGTAAATCAATAGGGCTTTTTGTACGGATAAGTACCCAGTGAACGGTACGTTTAGCTTTATATATTGTTCCGGGAGGGCGTTGTATTGGTTTTTCGGAAGTGTTAGACATGTAAGAGAAAAATTTAAATGGTTGGGAAAGGCCATGTTATGTAGAAATATTTTTTTCACATTTTACTTCCTTGTAAAAACAGGTAAATCAATAGGGATTTACGTACGGATAAGTACCCAGTGAACGGTTCGTTTAGCTTTATATATTGTTCCGGGTGGGAGTTGTATCGGTTTTTCGGTACTGTTAGACCTGTAAGATAAAAATTTAAATGGCTGGGAAAGGCCATGGGATGTAGAAATATTTTTTTCACATTTTATTTCCTTGTAAAAACAGGTAAATCAATAGGGCTTTTCGCACGGATAATTACCCAGTGAACGGTTCGTTTAGCTTTATACATTGTTCCGGGTGGGTGTTGTATTGGTTTTTCGGAAGTGTTAGACATGTAAGAGAAAAATTTAAATGGTTGGGAAAGGCCATGGGATGTAGAAATATTTTTTTCACATTTTAATTCCTTGTAAAAACAGGTAAATCAATAGGGATTTTCGTACGGATAAGTACCCAGTGAACGGTTCGTTTAGCTTTATATATTGTTCCGGGTGGGCGTTGTATTGGTTTTTCTGAAGTGTTAGACATGTAAGAGAAAAATTTAAATTGTTGGGAAAGGCCATGGGATGTAGAAATATTTTTTTCACATTTTATTTCCTTGTAAAAACAGGTAAATCAATAGGGATTTTCGTACGGATAAGTACCCAGTGAACGGTTTGTTTAGCTTTATATATTGTTCCGGGTGGGCGTTGTATTGGTTTTTCGGAAGCGTTAGACCTGTAAGAGAAAAATTTAAATGGCTGGGAAAGGCCATGGGATGTAGAAATATTTTTTTCACATTTTATTTCCTTGTAAAAACAGGTAAATCAATAGGGATTTTCGTACGGATAAGTACCCAGTGAACGGTTCGTTTAGCTTTATATATTGTTCCGGGTGGGCGTTGTATTGGTTTTTCGGAAGTGTTAGACCTGTAAGAGAAAAATTTAAATGGCTGGGAAAGGCCATGGGATGTAGAAATATTTTTTTCACATTTTACTTCCTTGTAAAAACAGGTAAATGAATAGGGCTTTTCGTACGTATAAGTACCCAGTGAACGGTTCGTTTAGCTTTATATATTGTTCCGGGTGGGCGTTGTATTGGTTTTTCGGAAGTGTTAGACATGTAAGAGAAAAATATAAATGGTTGGGAAAGGCCATGGGATGTAGAAATATTTTTTTCACATTTTATTTCCTTATAAAAACAGGTAAATCAATAGGGATTTTCGTACGGATAAGTACCCAGTGAACGGTTCGTTTAGCTTTATATATTGTTCCCGGTGGGCGTTGTATTGGTTTTTCGCAACTGTTAGACCTGTAAGAGAAAAATTTAAATGGCTGGGAAAGGCCATGGGATGTAGAAATATTTTTTTCACATTTTAGTTCCTTGTAAAAACAGGTAAATGAATAGGGCTTTTCGTACGTATAAGTACCCAGTGAACGGTTCGTTTAGCTTTATATATTGTTCCGGGTGGGCGTTGTATTGGTTTTTCGGAAGTGTTAGACATGTAAGAGAAAAATATAAATGGTTGGGAAAGGCCATGGGATGTAGAAATATTTTTTTCACATTTTACTTCCTTGTAAAAACAGGTAAATGAATAGGGCTTTTCGTACGTATAAGTACCCAGTGAACGGTTCGTTTAGCTTTATATATTGTTCCGGGTGGGCGTTGTATTGGTTTTTCGGAAGTGTTAGACATGTAAGAGAAAAATATAAATGGTTGGGAAAGGCCATGGGATGTAGAAATATTTTTTTCACATTTTATTTCCTTATAAAAACAGGTAAATCAATAGGGATTTTCGTACGGATAAGTACCCAGTGAACGGTTCGTTTAGCTTTATATATTGTTCCGGGTGGCCGTTGTATTGGTTTTTCGGAAGTGTTAGACCTGTAAGAGAAAAATTTAAATGGTTGGGAAAGGCCATGGGATGTAGAAATATTTTTTTCATATTTTATTTCCTTGTAAAAACAGGTAAATCAATAGGGATTTTCGTATGGATTAGTACCCAGTAAACGATTCGTTTAGCTGTATATATTTTTCCGGGTGGGTGTTGTATTGGTTTTTCGGAAGTGTTAGACCTGTAAGAGAAAAATTTAAATGGTTGGGAAAGGCCATGGGATGTAGAAATATTTTTTTCACATTTTATTTCCTTGTAAAAACAGGAAAATCAATAGGGATTTTTGTACGGATAAGTGCCCAGTGAACGGTTCGTTTAGCTTTATATATTGTTCCGGGTGGCCGTTGTATTGGTTTTTCGGAAGTGTTAGAACTGTAAGAGAAATGTTTAAATGGTTGGGAAAGGCCATGGGATGTAGAAATATTTTTTTCACATTTTACTTCCTTGTAAAAACAGGTAAATCATTAGGGATTTTCATACGTATAAGTACCCAGTGAACGGTTCATTTAGCTTTATATATTGTTCCGGGTGGGAGTTGTATCTGTTTTTCTGTAGTGTTAGACCTGTAAGATAAAAATTTAAATGGTTGGGAAAGGCCATGGGTTGTAGAAATATTTTTTTCACATTTTATTTCCTTGTAAAAACATGAAACTCAATAGGTATTTTCGTACGGATAAGTGCCCAGTGAACGGTTGGTTTAGCTCTATATATTGTTCCGGGTGGCCGTTGTATTGGTTTTTCGGAAGTGTTAGACATGTAAGAGAAAAATTTAAATGGTTGGGAAAGGCCATGGGATGTAGAAATATTTTTTTCACATTTTATTTCCTTGTAAAAACAGGTAAATCAATAGGGATTTTCGTACGGATAAGTACCCAGTGAACGGTTTGTTTAGCTTTATATATTGTTCCGGGTGGGCGTTGTATTGGTTTTTCGGAACCGTTAGACCTGTAAGAGAAAAATTTAAATGGCTGGGAAAGGCCATGGGATGTAGAAATATTTTTTTCACATTTTATTTCCTTGTAAAAACAGGTAAATCAATAGGGATTTTCGTACGGATAAGTACCCAGTGAACGGTTCGTTTAGCTTTATATATTGTTCCGGGTGGGCGTTGTATTGGTTTTTCGGAAGTGTTAGACCTGTAAGAGAAAAATTTAAATGGCTGGGAAAGGCCATGGTATGTAGAAATATTTTTTTCACATTTTACTTCCTTGTAAAAACAGGTAAATGAATAGGGCTTTTCGTACGTATAAGTACCCAGTGAACGGTTCGTTTAGCTTTATATATTGTTCCGGGTGGGCGTTGTATTGGTTTTTCGGAAGTGTTAGACATGTAAGAGAAAAATATAAATGGTTGGGAAAGGCCATGGGATGTAGAAATATTTTTTTCACATTTTATTTCCTTATAAAAACAGGTAAATCAATAGGGATTTTCGTACGGATAAGTACCCAGTGAACGGTTCGTTTAGCTTTATATATTGTTCCGGGTGGGCGTTGTATTGGTTTTTCGCAACTTTTAGACCTGTAAGAGAAAAATTTAAATGGTTGGGAAAGGCCATGGGATGTAGAAATATTTTTTTCACATTTTACTTCCTTGTAAAAACAGGTAAATCAATAGGGATTTTCGTACGGATAAGTACCCAGTGAACGGTTCGTTTAGCTTTATATATTGTTCCGGGTGGGCGTTGTATTGGTTTTTCGGAAGTGTTAGACCTGTAAGAGAAAAATTTAAATGGCTGGGAAAGGCCATGGGATGTAGAAATATTTTTTTCACATTTTACTTCCTTGTAAAAACAGGTAAATGAATAGGGCTTTTCGTACGTATAAGTACCCAGTGAACGGTTCGTTTAGCTTTATATATTGTTCCGGGTGGGCGTTGTATTGGTTTTTCGGAAGTGTTAGACATGTAAGAGAAAAATATAAATGGTTGGGAAAGGCCATGGGATGTAGAAATATTTTTTTCACATTTTACTTCCTTGTAAAAACAGGTAAATGAATAGGGCTTTTCGTACGTATAAGTACCCAGTGAACGGTTCGTTTAGCTTTATATATTGTTCCGGGTGGGCGTTGTATTGGTTTTTCGGAAGTGTTAGACATGTAAGAGAAAAATATAAATGGTTGGGAAAGGCCATGGGATGTAGAAATATTTTTTTCACATTTTATTTCCTTATAAAAACAGGTAAATCAATAGGGATTTTCGTACGGATAAGTACCCAGTGAACGGTTCGTTTAGCTTTATATATTGTTCCGGGTGGGCGTTGTATTGGTTTTTCGGAAGTGTTAGACCTGTAAGAGAAAAATTTACATGGTTGGGAAAGGCCATGGGATGTAGAAATATTTTTTTCATATTTTATTTCCTTGTAAAAACAGGTAAATCAATAGGGATTTTCGTATGGATTAGTACCCAGTAAACGATTCGTTTAGCTGTATATATTTTTCCGGGTGGGTGTTGTATTGGTTTTTCGCAACTGTTAGACCTGTAAGAGAAAAATTTAAATGGTTGGGAAAGGCCATGGGATGTAGAAATATTTTTTTCACATTTTACTTCCTTGTAAAAACAGGTAAATCAATAGGGCTTTTCGTACGGATAAGTACCCAGTGAACTGTTCGTTTAGCTTTATATATTGTTCCGGGTGGGCGTTGTATTGGTTTTTCGGAAGTGTTAGACCTGTAAGAGAAAAATTTAAATGGCTGGTAAAGGCCATGGAATGTAGAAATATTTTTTTCACATTTTACTTCCTTGTAAAAACAGGTAAATCAATAGGGCTTTTCGCACGGATAAGTACCCAGTGAACGGTTCGTTTAGCTTTATACATTGTTCCGGGTGGGCGTTGTATTGGTTTTTCGGAAGTGTTAGACCTGTAAGAGAAATCTTTAAATGGCTGGGAAAGGCCATGGGACGTAGAAATATTTTTTTCACATTTTATTTCCTTGTAAAAACAGGTAAATCAATAGGTATTTTCGTACGGATAAGTACCCAGTGAACGGTTCTTTTAGCTTTATATATTTTTCCGGGTGGGCGTTGTATTGGTTTTTCTGTAGTGTTAGACCTGTAAGAGAAAAATTTAAATGGTTGGGAAAGGCCATGGGATGTAGAAATATTTTTTTCACATTTTATTTCCTTGTAAAAACAGGTAAATCAATAGGGATTTTTGTATGGATTAGTACCCAGTGAACGGTTCGTTTAGCTTTATATATTGTTCAGCGTGGGTGTTGTATTGGTTTTTCAGAAGTGTTAGACCTGTAAGAGAAATGTTTAAATGGTTGGGAAAGGCCATGGGATGTAGAAATATTTTTTTCACATTTTACTTCCTTGTAAAAACAGGTAAATCAATACGGATTTTCATACGTATAAGTACCCAGTGAACGGTTCATTTAGCTTTATATATTGTTCCGGGTGGGAGTTGTATCGGTTTTTCTGTAGTGTTAGACCTGTAAGATAAAAATTTAAATGTTTGGGAAAGGCCATGGGTTGTAGAAATATTTTTTTCACATTTTATTTCCTTGTAAAAACAGGAAAATCAATAGGTATTTGAGTACGGATAAGTGCCCAGTGAACGGTTGGTTTAGCTTTATATATTGTTCCGGGTGGCCGTTGTATTGGTTTTTCGGAAGTGATAGACATGTAAGAGAAAAATGTAAATGGTTGGGAAAGGCCATGGGATGTAGAAATATTTTTTTCACATTTTATTTCCTTGTAAAAACAGGTAAATCTATAGGGCTTTTTGTACGGATAAGTACCCAGTGAACGGTACGTTTAGCTTTATATATTGTTCCGGGAGGGCGTTGTATTGGTTTTTCGGAAGTGTTAGACCTGTAAGAGAAAAGTTTAAATGGTTGGGAAAGGCCATGGGATGTAGAAATATTTTTTTCACATTTTACTTCCTTGTAAAAACAGGTAAATCAATAGGGATTTTCGTACGGATAAGTACCCAGTGAACGGTTCGTTTAGCTTTATATATTGTTCCGGGTGGGAGTTGTATCGGTTTTTCGGTAGTGTTAGACCTATAAGATAAAAATTTAAATGGTTGGGAAAGGCCATGGGATGTAGAAATATTTTTTTCACATTTTATTTCCTTGTAAAAACAGGAAAACCAATAGGGATTTTTGTACGGATAAGTGCCCAGTGAACGGTTCGTTTAGCTTTATATATTGTTCCGGGTGGCCGTTGTATTGGTTTTTCGGAAGTGTTAGACCTGTAAGAGAAAAGTTTAAATGGTTGGGAAAGGCCATGGGATGTAGAAATATTTTTTTCACATTTTATTTCCTTGTAAAAACAGGAAAATCAATAGGGCTTTTCGTACGTATAAGTACCCAGTGAACGGTTCGTTTAGCTTTATATATTGTTCAGGGTGGGCGTTGTATTGGTTTTTCGGAAGTGTTAGACATGTAAGAGAAAAATTTAAATGGTTGGGAAAGGCCATGGGAAGTAGAAATATTTTTTTCACATTTTATTTCCTTGTAAATATAGGTAAATCAATAGGGATTTTCGTACGTATAAGTACCCAGTGAACGGTTCATTTAGCTTTATATATTGTTCCGGGTGGGAGTTGTATCTGTTTTTCTTTAGTGTTATACCTGTAAGATAAAAATTTAAATGGTTGGGAAAGGCCATGGGTTGTAGAAATATTTTTTTCACATTTTATTTCCTTGTAAAAACAGGAAAATCAATAGGTATTTTCGTACGGATAAGTGGCCAGTGAACGGTTGGTTTAGCTTTATATATTGTTCCGGGTGGCCGTTGTATTGGTTTTTCGGAAGTGTTAGACATGTAAGAGAAAAATTTAAATGGTTGGGAAAGGCCATGGGATGTAGAAATAATTTTTTCACATTTTATTTCCTTGTAAAAACAGGTAAATCAATAGGGATTTTCGTACGGATAAGTACCCAGTGAACGGTTCGTTTAGCTTTATATATTGTTCCGGGTGGGTGTTGTATTGGTTTTTCAGAAGTGTTAGACCTGTAAGAGAAAAATTTAAATGGCTGGGAAAGGCCATGGGATGTAGAAATATTTTTTTCATATTTTACTTCCTTGTAAAAACAGGTAAATCAATAGGGCTTTTTGTACGGATAAGTGCCCAGTGAACGGTTCGTTTAGCTTTATATATAGTTCCGGGTGGCCGTTGTATTGGTTTTTCGGAAGTGTTAGACCTGTAAGATAAAAATTTAAATGGTTGGGAAAGGCCATGGGATGTAGAAATATTTTTTTCACATTTTATTTCCTTGTAAAAACAGGTAAATCAATAGGGATTTTCGTACGGATAAGTACCCAGTGAACGGTTCGTTTAGCTTTATATATTGTTCCGGGTGGGCGTTGTATCGGTTTTTCGGAAGTGTTAGACATGTAAGAGAAAAATTTAAATGGTTGGGAAAGGCCATGGGATGTAGAAATATTTTTTTCACATTTTATTTCCTTGTAAAAACAGGTAAATCAATAGGGATTTTCGTACGGATAAGTACCCAGTGAACGGTTCGTTTAGCTTTATATATTGTTCCGGGTGGGCGTTGTATTGGTTTTTCGGAAGTGTTAGACCTGTAAGAGAAAAATTTAAATGGTTGGGAAAGGCCATGGGATGTAGAAATATTTTTTTCACATTTTATTTCCTTGTAAAAACAGGTAAATCAATAGGGATTTTTGTATGGATTAGTACCCAGTGAACGGTTCGTTTAGCTTTATATATTGTTCCGCGTGGGCGTTGTATTGGTTTTTCAGAAGTGTTAGACCTGTAAGAGAAATGTTTAAATGGTTGGGAAAGGCCATGGGATGTAGAAATATTTTTTTCACATTTTACTTCCTTGTAAAAACAGGTAAATCAATAGGGATTTTCATACGTATAAGTACCCATGGAACGGTTCATTTAGCTTTATATATTGTTCCGGGTGGGAGTTGTATCTGTTTTTCTTTAGTGTTAAACCTGTAAGATAAAAATTTAAATGGTTGGGAAAGGCCATGGGTTGTAGAAATATTTTTTTCACATTTTATTTCCTTGTAAAAACAGGAAAATCAATAGGTATTTTCGTACGGATAAGTGGCCAGTGAACGGTTGGTTTAGCTTTATATATTGTTCCGGGTGGCCGTTGTATTGGTTTTTCGGAAGTGTTAGACCTGTAAGAGAAAAGTTTAAATGGTTGGGAAAGGCCATGGGATAGAGAAATATTTTTTTCACATTTTATTTCCTTGTAAAAACAGGTAGATCAATAGGGATTTTCGTACGGATAAGTACCCAGTGAACGGTTCGTTTAGCTTTATATATTGTTCCGGGTGGCCGTTGTATTGGTTTTTCGGAAGTGTTAGACCTGTAAGAGAAAAGTTTAAATGGTTGGGAAAGGCCATGGGATGTAGAAATATTTTTTTCACATTTTATTTCCTTGTAAAAACAGGTAAATCAATAGGGATTTTCGTACGGATAAGTACCCAGTGAACGGTTCGTTTAGCTTTATATATTGTTCCGGGTGGGCGTTGTATTGGTTTTTCGGAAGTGTTAGACCTGTAAGAGAAAAGTTTAAATGGTTGGGAAAGGCCATGGGATGTAGAAATATTTTTTTCACATTTTATTTCCTTGTAAAAACAGGAAAATCAATAGGGCTTTTCGTACGTATAAGTACCCAGTGAACGGTTCGTTTAGCTTTATATATTGTTCCGGGTGGGCGTTGTATTGGTTTTTCGGAAGTGTTAGACATGTAAGAGAAAAATTTAAATGGTTGGGAAAGGCCATGGGAAGTAGAAATATTTTTTTCACATTTTATTTCCTTGTAAATATAGGTAAATCAATAGGGATTTTCGTACGTATAAGTACCCAGTGAACGGTTCATTTAGCTTTATATATTGTTCCGGGTGGGAGTTGTATCTGTTTTTCTTTAGTGTTATACCTGTAAGATAAAAATTTAAATGGTTGGGAAAGGCCATGGGTTGTAGAAATATTTTTTTCACATTTTATTTCCTTGTAAAAACAGGAAAATCAATAGGTATTTTCGTACGGATAAGTGGCCAGTGAACGGTTGGTTTAGCTTTATATATTGTTCCGGGTGGCCGTTGTATTGGTTTTTCGGAAGTGTTAGACATATAAGAGAAAAATTTAAATGGTTGGGAAAGGCCATGGGATGTAGAAATAATTTTTTCACATTTTATTTCCTTGTAAAAACAGGTAAATCAATAGGGATTTTCGTACGGATAAGTACCCAGTGAATGGTTCGTTTAGCTTTATATATTGTTCCGGGTGGGTGTTGTATTGGTTTTTCGGAAGTGTTAGACCTGTAAGAGAAAAATTTAAATGGCTGGGAAAGGCCATGGGATGTAGAAATATTTTTTTCATATTTTACTTCCTTGTAAAAACAGGTAAATCAATAGGGCTTTTTGTACGAATAAGTGCCCAGTGAACGGTTCGTTTAGCTTTATATATAGTTCCGGGTGGCCGTTGTATTGGTTTTTCGGAAGTGTTAGACCTGTAAGATAAAAATTTAAATGGTTGGGAAAGGCCATGGCATGTAGAAATATTTTTTTCACATTTTATTTCCTTGTAAAAACAGGTAAATCAATAGGGATTTTCGTACGGATAAGTACCCAGTGAACGGTTCGTTTAGCTTTATATATTGTTCCGGGTGGGCGTTGTATTGGTTTTTCGGAAGTGTTAGACATGTAAGAGAAAAATTTAAATGGTTGGGAAAGGCCATGGGATGTAGAAATAATTTTTTCACATTTTATTTCCTTGTAAAAACAGGTAAATCAATAGGGATTTTCGTACGGATAAGTACCCAGTGAACGGTTCGTTTAGCTTTATATATTGTTCCGGGTGGGTGTTGTATTGGTTTTTCGGAAGTGTTAGACCTGTAAGAGAAAAATTTAAATGGCTGGGAAAGGCCATGGGATGTAGAAATATTTTTTTCATATTTTACTTCCTTGTAAAAACAGGTAAATCAATAGGGCTTTTTGTACGGATAAGTGCCCAGTGAACGGTTCGTTTAGCTTTATATATAGTTCCGGGTGGCCGTTGTATTGGTTTTTCGGAAGTGTTAGACCTGTAAGATAAAAATTTAAATGGTTGGGAAAGGCCATGGGATGTAGAAATATTTTTTTCACATTTTATTTCCTTGTAAAAACAGGTAAATCAATAGGGATTTTCGTACGGATAAGTACCCAGTGAACGGTTCGTTTAGCTTTATATATTGTTCCGGGTGGGCGTTGTATTGGTTTTTCGGAAGTGTTAGACATGTAAGAGAAAAATTTAAATGGTTGGGAAAGGCCATGGGATGTAGAAATATTTTTTTCACATTTTATTTCCTTGTAAAAACAGGTAAATCAATAGGGATTTTCGTACGGATAAGTACCCAGTGAACGGTTCGTTTAGCTTTATATATTGTTCCGGGTGGGCGTTGTATTGGTTTTTCGGAAGTGTTAGACCTGTAAGAGAAAAATTTAAATGGTTGGGAAAGGCCATGGGATGTAGAAATATTTTTTTCACATTTTATTTCCTTGTAAAAACAGGTAAATCAATAGGGATTTTTGTATGGATTAGTACCCAGTGAACGGTTCGTTTAGCTTTATATATTGTTCCGCGTGGGCGTTGTATTGGTTTTTCAGAAGTGTTAGACCTGTAAGAGAAATGTTTAAATGGTTGGGAAAGGCCATGGGATGTAGAAATATTTTTTTCACATTTTACTTCCTTGTAAAAACAGGTAAATCAATAGGGATTTTCATACGTATAAGTACCCATGGAACGGTTCATTTAGCTTTATATATTGTTCCGGGTGGGAGTTGTATCTGTTTTTCTTTAGTGTTAGACCTGTAAGATAAAAATTTAAATGGTTGGGAAAGGCCATGGGTTGTAGAAATATTTTTTTCACATTTTATTTCCTTGTAAAAACAGGAAAATCAATAGGTATTTTCGTACGGATAAGTGGCCAGTGAACGGTTGGTTTAGCTTTATATATTGTTCCGGGTGGCCGTTGTATTGGTTTTTCGGAAGTGTTAGACCTGTAAGAGAAAAGTTTAAATGGTTGGGAAAGGCCATGGGATGGAGAAATATTTTTTTCACATTTTATTTCCTTGTAAAAACAGGTAAATCAATAGGGATTTTCGTACGGATAAGTACCCAGTGAACGGTTCGTTTAGCTTTATATATTGTTCCGGGTGGCCGTTGTATTGGTTTTTCAGAAGTGTTAGACCTGTAAGAGAAAAGTTTAAATGGTTGGGAAAGGCCATGGGATGTAGAAATATTTTTTTCACATTTTATTTCCTTGTAAAAACAGGTAAATCAATAGGGATTTTCGTACGGATAAGTACCCAGTGAACGGTTCGTTTAGCTATATATATTGTTCCGGGTGGGAGTTGTATCGGTTTTTCGGTAGTGTTAGACCTGTAAGATAAAAATTTAAATGGTTGGGAAAGGCCATGGGATGTAGAAATATTTTTTTCACATTTTATTTCCTTGTAAAAACAGGAAAATCAATAGGGATTTTTGTACGGATAATTGCCCAGTGAACGGTTCGTTTAGCTTTATATATTGTTCCGGGTGGGCGTTGTATTGGTTTTTCGGAAGTGTTAGACCTGTAAGAGTAAAATTTAAATGGTTGGGAAAGGCCATGGGATGTAGAAATATTTTTTTCACATTTTATTTCCTTGTAAAAACAGGTAAATCAATAGGGATTTCCGTATGGATTAGTACCCAATAAACGGTTCGTTTAGCTGTATATATTTTTCCGGGTGGGTGTTGTATTGGTTTTTCGCAAATGTTAGACCTGTAAGAGAAAAATTTAAATGGTTGGGAAAGGCCATGGGATGTAGAAATATTTTTTTCACATTTTACTTCCTTGTAAAAACAGGTAAATCAATAGGGCTTTTCGCACGGATAAGTACCCAGTGAATGGTTCGTTTAGCTTTATACATTGTTCCGGGTGGCCGTTGTATTGGTTTTTCAGACGTGTTAGACCTGTAAGAGAAAAATTTAAATGGTTGGGAATGGCCATGGGATGTAGAAATATTTTTTTCACATTTTATTTCCTTGTAAAAACAGGTAAATCAATAGGGATTTTCGTACGTATAAGTACCCAGTGAACGGTCCGTTTAGCTTTATATATTGTTCCGGGTGGGCGTTGTATTGGTTTTTCGGAAGTGTTAGACATGTAAGAGAAAAATTTAAATGGTTGGGAAAGGCCATGGGATGTAGAAATATTTTTTTCACATTTTACTTCCTTGTAAAAACAGGTAAATGAATAAGGCTTTTCGTACGTATAAGTACCAAGTGAACGGTTCGTTTAGCTTTATATATTGTTCCGGGTGGGCGTTGTATTGGTTTTTCGGAAGTGTTAGACATGTAAGAGAAAAATTCAAATGGCTGGGAAAGGCCATGGGATGTAGAAATAATTTTTTCACATTTTACTTCCTTGTAAAAACAGGTAAATCAATAGGGATTTTCGTACGGATAAGTACCCAGTGAACGGTTCGTTTAGCTTTATATATTGTTCCGGGTGGCCGTTGTATTGGTTTTTCAGAAGTGTTAGACATGTAAGAGAAAAATTTAAATGGTTGGGAAAGGCCATGGGATGTAGAAATATTTTTTTCACATTTTATTTCCTTGTAAAAACAGGTAAATCAATAGGGATTTCCGTATGGATTAGTACCCAATAAACGGTTCGTTTAGCTGTATATATTTTTCCGGGTGGGTGTTGTATTGGTTTTTCGCAAATGTTAGACCTGTAAGAGAAAAATTTAAATGGTTGGGAAAGGCCATGGGATGTAGAAATATTTTTTTCACATTTTACTTCCTTGTAAAAACAGGTAAATCAATAGGGCTTTTCGCACGGATAAGTACCCAGTGAACGGTTCGTTTAGCTTTATACATTGTTCCGGGTGGGCGTTGTATTGGTTTTTCGGAAGTGTTAGACCTGTAAAAGAAAAATTTAAATGGTTGGGAATGGCCATGGGATGTAGAAATATTTTTTTCACATTTTATTTCCTTGTAAAAACAGGTAAATCAATAGGGATTTTCGTACGTATAAGTACCCAGTGAACGGTCCGTTTAGCTTTATATATTGTTCCGGGTGGGCGTTGTATTGGTTTTTCGGAAGTGTTAGACATGTAAGAGAAAAATTTAAATGGTTGGGAAAGGCCATGGGATGTAGAAATATTTTTTTCACATTTTACTTCCTTGTAAAAACAGGAAAATCAATAGGGATTTTCGTACGGATAAGTACCCAGTGAACGGTTCGTTTAGCTTTATACATTGTTCCGGGTGGCCGTTGTATTGGTTTTTCAGATGTGTTAGACCTGTAAGAGAAAAATTTAAATGGTTGGGAATGGCCATGGGATGTAGAAATATTTTTTTCACATTTTATTTCCTTGTAAAAACAGGTAAATCAATAGGGATTTTCGTACGTATAAGTCCCCAGTGAACGGTCCGTTTAGCTTTATATATTGTTCCGGGTGGGCGTTGTATTGGTTTTTCGGAAGTGTTAGACATGTAAGAGAAAAATTTAAATGGTTGGGAAAGGCCATGGGATGTAGAAATATTTTTTTCACATTTTACTTCCTTGTAAAAACAGGTAAATGAATAGGGCTTTTCGTTCGTATAAGTACCCAGTGAACGGTTCGTTTAGCTTTATACATTGTTCCGGGTGGCCGTTGTATTGGTTTTTCAGAAGTGTTAGACCTGTAAGAGAAAAATTTAAATGGTTGGGAATGGCCATGGGATGTAGAAATATTTTTTTCACATTTTACTTCCTTGTAAAAACAGGAAAATCAATAGGGATTTTCGTACGGATAAGTACCCAGTGAACGGTTCGTTTAGCTTTATACATTGTTCCGGGTGGCCGTTGTATTGGTTTTTCAGACGTGTTAGACCTGTAAGAGAAAAATTTAAATGGTTGGGAATGGCCATGGGATGTAGAAATATTTTTTTCACATTTTATTTCCTTGTAAAAACAGGTAAATCAATAGGGATTTTCGTACGGATAAGTACCCAGTGAACGGTTCGTTTAGCTTTATATGGTGGGAGTTGTATTGGTTTTTCGGTAGTGTTAGACATGTAAGAGAAAAATTTAAATGGTTGGGAAAGGCCATGGGATGTAGAAATATTTTTTTCACATTTTATTTCCTTGTAAAAACAGGTAAATCAATAAGGATTTTCGTATGGATTAGTACCCAGTAAACGGTTCGTTTAGCTGTATATATTTTTCCGGGTGGGTGTTGTATTGGTTTTTCGCAACTGTTAGACCTGTAAGAGAAAAATTTAAATGGTTGGGAAAGGCCATGGGATGTAGAAATATTTTTTTCACATTTTACTTCCTTGTAAAAACAGGAAAATCAATAGGGATTTTCGTACGGATAAGTACCCAGTGAACGGTTCGTTTAGCTTTATACATTGTTCCGGGTGGCCGTTGTATTGGTTTTTCAGACGTGTTAGACCTGTAAGAGAAAAATTTAAATGGTTGGGAATGGCCATGGGATGTAGAAATATTTTTTTCACATTTTATTTCCTTGTAAAAACAGGTAAATCAATAGGGATTTTCGTACGTATAAGTCCCCAGTGAACGGTCCGTTTAGCTTTATATATTGTTCCGGGTGGGCGTTGTATTGGTTTTTCGGAAGTGTTAGACATGTAAGAGAAAAATTTAAATGGTTGGGAAAGGCCATGGGATGTAGAAATATTTTTTTCACATTTTACTTCCTTGTAAAAACAGGTAAATGAATAGGGCTTTTCGTTCGTATAAGTACCCAGTGAACGGTTCGTTTAGCTTTATACATTGTTCCGGGTGGCCGTTGTATTGGTTTTTCAGAAGTGTTAGACCTGTAAGAGAAAAATTTAAATGGTTGGGAATGGCCATGGGATGTAGAAATATTTTTTTCACATTTTATTTCCTTGTAAAAAGAGGTAAATCAATAGGGATTTTTGTATGGATTAGTACCCAGTGAACGGTTCGTTTAGCTTTATACATTGTTCCGGGTGGCCGTTGTATTGGTTTTTCAGAAGTGTTAGACCTGTAAGAGAAAAATTTAAATGGCTGGGAAAGGCCATGGGATGTAGAAATATTTTTTTCACATTTTATTTCCTTGTAAAAACAGGTAAATCAATAGGGATTTCCGTATGGATTAGTACCCAATAAACGGTTCGTTTAGCTGTATATATTTTTCCGGGTGGGTGTTGTATTGGTTTTTCGCAAATGTTAGACCTGTAAGAGAAAAATTTAAATGGTTGGGAAAGGCCATGGGATGTAGAAATATTTTTTTCACATTTTACTTCCTTGTAAAAACAGGTAAATCAATAGGGCTTTTCGCACGGATAAGTACCCAGTGAATGGTTCGTTTAGCTTTATACATTGTTCCGGGTGGCCGTTGTATTGGTTTTTCAGACGTGTTAGACCTGTAAGAGAAAAATTTAAATGGTTGGGAATGGCCATGGGATGTAGAAATATTTTTTTCACATTTTATTTCCTTGTAAAAACAGGTAAATCAATAGGGATTTTCGTACGTATAAGTCCCCAGTGAACGGTCCGTTTAGCTTTATATATTGTTCCGGGTGGGCGTTGTATTGGTTTTTCGGAAGTGTTAGACATGTAAGAGAAAAATTTAAATGGTTGGGAAAGGCCATGGGATGTAGAAATATTTTTTTCACATTTTACTTCCTTGTAAAAACAGGTAAATGAATAAGGCTTTTCGTACGTATAAGTACCAAGTGAACGGTTCGTTTAGCTTTATATATTGTTCCGGGTGGGCGTTGTATTGGTTTTTCGGAAGTGTTAGACATGTAAGAGAAAAATTCAAATGGCTGGGAAAGGCCATGGGATGTAGAAATAATTTTTTCACATTTTACTTCCTTGTAAAAACAGGTAAATCAATAGGGATTTTCGTACGGATAAGTACCCAGTGAACGGTTCGTTTAGCTTTATATATTGTTCCGGGTGGCCGTTGTATTGGTTTTTCAGAAGTGTTAGACATGTAAGAGAAAAATTAAAATGGCTGGGAAAGGCCATGGGATGTAGAAATATTTTTTTCACATTTTATTTCCTTGTAAAAACAGGTAAATCAATAGGGATTTCCGTATGGATTAGTACCCAATAAACGGTTCGTTTAGCTGTATATATTTTTCCGGGTGGGTGTTGTATTGGTTTTTCGCAAATGTTAGACCTGTAAGAGAAAAATTTAAATGGATGGGAAAGGCCATGGGATGTAGAAATATTTTTTTCACATTTTACTTCCTTGTAAAAACAGGTAAATCAATAGGGCTTTTCGCACGGATAAGTACCCAGTGAACGGTTCGTTTAGCTTTATACATTGTTCCGGGTGGGCGTTGTATTGGTTTTTCGGAAGTGTTAGACCTGTAAAAGAAAAATTTAAATGGTTGGGAATGGCCATGGAATGTAGAAATATTTTTTTCACATTTTATTTCCTTGTAAAAACAGGTAAATCAATAGGGATTTTCGTACGTATAAGTACCCAGTGAACGGTCCGTTTAGCTTTATATATTGTTCCGGGTGGGCGTTGTATTGGTTTTTCGGAAGTGTTAGACATGTAAGAGAAAAATTTAAATGGTTGGGAAAGGCCATGGGATGTAGAAATATTTTTTTCACATTTTACTTCCTTGTAAAAACAGGAAAATCAATAGGGATTTTCGTACGGATAAGTACCCAGTGAACGGTTCGTTTAGCTTTATACATTGTTCCGGGTGGCCGTTGTATTGGTTTTTCAGACGTGTTAGACCTGTAAGAGAAAAATTTAAATGGTTGGGAATGGCCATGGGATGTAGAAATATTTTTTTCACATTTTATTTCCTTGTAAAAACAGGTAAATCAATAGGGATTTTCGTACGTATAAGTCCCCAGTGAACGGTCCGTTTAGCTTTATATATTGTTCCGGGTGGGCGTTGTATTGGTTTTTCGGAAGTGTTAGACATGTAAGAGAAAAATTTAAATGGTTGGGAAAGGCCATGGGATGTAGAAATATTTTTTTCACATTTTACTTCCTTGTAAAAACAGGTAAATGAATAGGGCTTTTCGTTCGTATAAGTACCCAGTGAACGGTTCGTTTAGCTTTATATATTGTTCCGGGTGGCCGTTGTATTGGTTTTTCAGACGTGTTAGACCTGTAAGAGAAATATTTAAATGGTTGGGAAAGGCCATGGGATGTAGAAATATTTTTTTCACATTTTATTTCCTTGTAAAAAGAGGTAAATCAATAGGGATTTTTGTATGGATTAGTACCCAGTGAACGGTTCGTTTAGCTTTATATATTGTTCCGCGAGGGCGTTGTATTGGTTTTTCAGAAGTGTTAGACCTGTAAGAGAAATGTTTAAATGGTTGGGAAAGGCCATGGGATGTAGAAATATTTTTTTCACATTTTACTTCCTTGTAAAAACAGGTAAATCAATAGGGATTTTCATACATATAAGTACCCAGTGAACGGTTCATTTAGCTTTATATATTGTTCCGGGTGGGAGTTGTATCTGTTTTTCTGTAGTGTTAGACCTGTAAGATAAAAATTTAAATGGTTGGGAAAGGCCATGGGATATAGAAATATTTTTTTCACATTTTATTTCCTTGTAAAAACAGGTAAATCAATAGGGATTTTCGTACGGATAAGTACCCAGTGAACGGTTCATTTAGCTTTATATATTGTTCCGGGTGGGCGTTGTATTGGTTTTTCGGAAGTGTTAGACCTGTAAGAGAAAAATTTAAATGGTTGGGAAAGGCCATGGGATGTAGAAATATTTTTTTCACATTTTATTTCCTTGTAAAAACAGGTAAATCAATAGGGATTTTTGTATGGATTAGTACCCAGTGAACGGTTCGTTTAGCTTTATATATTGTTCCGCGTGGGCGTTGTATTGTTTTTTCAGAAGTGTTAGACCTGTAAGAGAAATGTTTAAATGGTTGGGAAAGGCCATGGGATGTAGAAATATTTTTTTCACATTTTACTTCCTTGTAAAAACAGGTAAATCAATAGGGATTTTCATACGTATAAGTACCCATGGAACGGTTCATTTAGCTTTATATATTGTTCCGGGTGGGAGTTGTATCTGTTTTTCTTTAGTGTTAGACCTGTAAGATAAAAATTTAAATGGTTGGGAAAGGCCATGGGTTGTAGAAATATTTTTTTCACATTTTATTTCCTTGTAAAAACAGGAAAATCAATAGGTATTTTCGTACGGATAAGTGGCCAGTGAACGGTTGGTTTAGCTTTATATATTGTTCCGGGTGGCCGTTGTATTGGTTTTTCGGAAGTGTTAGACCTGTAAGAGAAAAGTTTAAATGGTTGGGAAAGGCCATGGGATGGAGAAATATTTTTTTCACATTTTATTTCCTTGTAAAAACAGGTAAATCAATAGGGATTTTCGTACGGATAAGTACCCAGTGAACGGTTCGTTTAGCTTTATATATTGTTCCGGGAGGGCGTTGTATTGGTTTTTCGGAAGTGTTAGACCTGTAAGAGAAAAGTTTAAATGGTTGGGAAAGGCCATGGGATGTAGAAATATTTTTTTCACATTTTATTTCCTTGTAAAAACAGGTAAATCAATAGGGATTTTCGTACGGATAAGTACCCAGTGAACGGTTCGTTTAGCTATATATATTGTTCCGGGTGGGAGTTGTATCGGTTTTTCGGTAGTGTTAGACCTGTAAGATAAAAATTTAAATGGTTGGGAAAGGCCATGGGATGTAGAAATATTTTTTTCACATTTTATTTCCTTGTAAAAACAGGAAAATCAATAGGGATTTTTGTACGGATAATTGCCCAGTGAACGGTTCGTTTAGCTTTATATATTGTTCCGGGTGGGCGTTGTATTGGTTTTTCGGAAGTGTTAGACCTGTAAGAGTAAAATTTAAATGGTTGGGAAAGGCCATGGGATGTAGAAATATTTTTTTCACATTTTATTTCCTTGTAAAAACAGGTAAATCAATAGGGATTTTCGTATGGATTAGTACCCAGTAAACGGTTCGTTTAGCTGTATATATTTTTCCGGGTGGGTGTTGTATTGGTTTTTCTTAACTGTTAGACCTGTAAGAGAAAAATTTAAATGGTTGGGAAAGGCCATGGGATGTAGAAATATTTTTTTCACATTTTACTTCCTTGTAAAAACAGGTAAATCAATAGGGCTTTTCGTACGGATAAGTACCCAGTGAACTGTTCGTTTAGCTTTATATATTGTTCCGGGTGGGTGTTATTGGTTTTTCGGAAGTGTTAGACCTGTAAGAGAAAAATTTAAATGGCTGGTAAAGGCCATGGGATGAAGAAATATTTTTTTCACATTTAACTTCCTTGTAAAAACAGGTAAATCAATAGGGCTTTTCACACGGATAAGTACCCAGTGAACGGTTCGTTTAGCTTTATACATTGTTCTGGGTGGGCGTTGTATTGGTTTTTCGGAAGTGTTATACATGTAAGAGAAAAATTTAAATGGTTGGGAAAGGCCATGGGATGTAGAAATATTTTTTTCACATTTTACTTCCTTGTAAAAACAGGTAAATGAATAGGGCTTTTCGTTCGTATAAGTACCCAGTGAACGGTTCGTTTAGCTTTATACATTGTTCCGGGTGGCCGTTGTATTGGTTTTTCAGAAGTGTTAGACCTGTAAGAGAAAAATTTAAATGGTTGGGAATGGCCATGGGATGTAGAAATATTTTTTTCACATTTTATTTCCTTGTAAAAACAGGTAAATCAATAGGGATTTTCTTACGGATAAGTACCCAGTGAACGGTTCGTTTAGCTTTATATATTGTTCCGGGTGGGCGTTGTATTGGTTTTTCGGAAGCGTTAGACCTGTAAGAGAAAAATTTAAATGGCTGGGAAAGGCCATGGGATGTAGAAATATTTTTTTCACATTTTATTTCCTTGTAAAAACAGGTAAATCAATAGGGATTTCCGTATGGATTAGTACCCAATAAACGGTTCGTTTAGCTGTATATATTTTTCCGGGTGGGTGTTGTATTGGTTTTTCGCAAATGTTAGACCTGTAAGAGAAAAATTTAAATGGTTGGGAAAGGCCATGGGATGTAGAAATATTTTTTTCACATTTTACTTCCTTGTAAAAACAGGTAAATCAATAGGGCTTTTCGCACGGATAAGTACCCAGTGAATGGTTCGTTTAGCTTTATACATTGTTCCGGGTGGCCGTTGTATTGGTTTTTCAGACGTGTTAGACCTGTAAGAGAAAAATTTAAATGGTTGGGAATGGCCATGGGATGTAGAAATATTTTTTTCACATTTTATTTCCTTGTAAAAACAGGTAAATCAATAGGGATTTTCGTACGTATAAGTACCCAGTGAACGGTCCGTTTAGCTTTATATATTGTTCCGGGTGGGCGTTGTATTGGTTTTTCGGAAGTGTTAGACATGTAAGAGAAAAATTTAAATGGTTGGGAAAGGCCATGGGATGTAGAAATATTTTTTTCACATTTTACTTCCTTGTAAAAACAGGTAAATGAATAAGGCTTTTCGTACGTATAAGTACCAAGTGAACGGTTCGTTTAGCTTTATATATTGTTCCGGGTGGGCGTTGTATTGGTTTTTCGGAAGTGTTAGACATGTAAGAGAAAAATTCAAATGGCTGGGAAAGGCCATGGGATGTAGAAATAATTTTTTCACATTTTACTTCCTTGTAAAAACAGGTAAATCAATAGGGATTTTCGTACGGATAAGTACCCAGTGAACGGTTCGTTTAGCTTTATATATTGTTCCGGGTGGCCGTTGTATTGGTTTTTCAGAAGTGTTAGACATGTAAGAGAAAAATTTAAATGGTTGGGAAAGGCCATGGGATGTAGAAATATTTTTTTCACATTTTATTTCCTTGTAAAAACAGGTAAATCAATAGGGATTTCCGTATGGATTAGTACCCAATAAACGGTTCGTTTAGCTGTATATATTTTTCCGGGTGGGTGTTGTATTGGTTTTTCGCAAATGTTAGACCTGTAAGAGAAAAATTTAAATGGTTGGGAAAGGCCATGGGATGTAGAAATATTTTTTTCACATTTTACTTCCTTGTAAAAACAGGTAAATCAATAGGGCTTTTCGCACGGATAAGTACCCAGTGAACGGTTCGTTTAGCTTTATACATTGTTCCGGGTGGGCGTTGTATTGGTTTTTCGGAAGTGTTAGACCTGTAAAAGAAAAATTTAAATGGTTGGGAATGGCCATGGGATGTAGAAATATTTTTTTCACATTTTATTTCCTTGTAAAAACAGGTAAATCAATAGGGATTTTCGTACGTATAAGTACCCAGTGAACGGTCCGTTTAGCTTTATATATTGTTCCGGGTGGGCGTTGTATTGGTTTTTCGGAAGTGTTAGACATGTAAGAGAAAAATTTAAATGGTTGGGAAAGGCCATGGGATGTAGAAATATTTTTTTCACATTTTACTTCCTTGTAAAAACAGGAAAATCAATAGGGATTTTCGTACGGATAAGTACCCAGTGAACGGTTCGTTTAGCTTTATACATTGTTCCGGGTGGCCGTTGTATTGGTTTTTCAGACGTGTTAGACCTGTAAGAGAAAAATTTAAATGGTTGGGAATGGCCATGGGATGTAGAAATATTTTTTTCACATTTTATTTCCTTGTAAAAACAGGTAAATCAATAGGGATTTTCGTACGTATAAGTCCCCAGTGAACGGTCCGTTTAGCTTTATATATTGTTCCGGGTGGGCGTTGTATTGGTTTTTCGGAAGTGTTAGACATGTAAGAGAAAAATTTAAATGGTTGGGAAAGGCCATGGGATGTAGAAATATTTTTTTCACATTTTACTTCCTTGTAAAAACAGGTAAATGAATAGGGCTTTTCGTTCGTATAAGTACCCAGTGAACGGTTCGTTTAGCTTTATACATTGTTCCGGGTGGCCGTTGTATTGGTTTTTCAGAAGTGTTAGACCTGTAAGAGAAAAATTTAAATGGCTGGTAAAGGCCATGGGATGAAGAAATATTTTTTTCACATTTAACTTCCTTGTAAAAACAGGTAAATCAATAGGGCTTTTCACACGGATAAGTACCCAGTGAACGGTTCGTTTAGCTTTATACATTGTTCTGGGTGGGCGTTGTATTGGTTTTTCGGAAGTGTTATACATGTAAGAGAAAAATTTAAATGGTTGGGAAAGGCCATGGGATGTAGAAATATTTTTTTCACATTTTACTTCCTTGTAAAAACAGGTAAATGAATAGGGCTTTTCGTTCGTATAAGTACCCAGTGAACGGTTCGTTTAGCTTTATACATTGTTCCGGGTGGCCGTTGTATTGGTTTTTCAGAAGTGTTAGACCTGTAAGAGAAAAATTTAAATGGTTGGGAATGGCCATGGGATGTAGAAATATTTTTTTCACATTTTATTTCCTTGTAAAAACAGGTAAATCAATAGGGATTTTCTTACGGATAAGTACCCAGTGAACGGTTCGTTTAGCTTTATATATTGTTCCGGGTGGGCGTTGTATTGGTTTTTCGGAAGCGTTAGACCTGTAAGAGAAAAATTTAAATGGCTGGGAAAGGCCATGGGATGTAGAAATATTTTTTTCACATTTTATTTCCTTGTAAAAACAGGTAAATCAATAGGGATTTCCGTATGGATTAGTACCCAATAAACGGTTCGTTTAGCTGTATATATTTTTCCGGGTGGGTGTTGTATTGGTTTTTCGCAAATGTTAGACCTGTAAGAGAAAAATTTAAATGGTTGGGAAAGGCCATGGGATGTAGAAATATTTTTTTCACATTTTACTTCCTTGTAAAAACAGGTAAATCAATAGGGCTTTTCGCACGGATAAGTACCCAGTGAATGGTTCGTTTAGCTTTATACATTGTTCCGGGTGGCCGTTGTATTGGTTTTTCAGACGTGTTAGACCTGTAAGAGAAAAATTTAAATGGTTGGGAATGGCCATGGGATGTAGAAATATTTTTTTCACATTTTATTTCCTTGTAAAAACAGGTAAATCAATAGGGATTTTCGTACGTATAAGTACCCAGTGAACGGTCCGTTTAGCTTTATATATTGTTCCGGGTGGGCGTTGTATTGGTTTTTCGGAAGTGTTAGACATGTAAGAGAAAAATTTAAATGGTTGGGAAAGGACATGGGATGTAGAAATATTTTTTTCACATTTTACTTCCTTGTAAAAACAGGTAAATGAATAAGGCTTTTCGTACGTATAAGTACCAAGTGAACGGTTCGTTTAGCTTTATATATTGTTCCGGGTGGGCGTTGTATTGGTTTTTCGGAAGTGTTAGACATGTAAGAGAAAAATTCAAATGGCTGGGAAAGGCCATGGGATGTAGAAATAATTTTTTCACATTTTACTTCCTTGTAAAAACAGGTAAATCAATAGGGATTTTCGTACGGATAAGTACCCAGTGAACGGTTCGTTTAGCTTTATATATTGTTCCGGGTGGCCGTTGTATTGGTTTTTCAGAAGTGTTAGACATGTAAGAGAAAAATTTAAATGGTTGGGAAAGGCCATGGGATGTAGAAATATTTTTTTCACATTTTATTTCCTTGTAAAAACAGGTAAATCAATAGGGATTTCCGTATGGATTAGTACCCAATAAACGGTTCGTTTAGCTGTATATATTTTTCCGGGTGGGTGTTGTATTGGTTTTTCGCAAATGTTAGACCTGTAAGAGAAAAATTTAAATGGTTGGGAAAGGCCATGGGATGTAGAAATATTTTTTTCACATTTTACTTCCTTGTAAAAACAGGTAAATCAATAGGGCTTTTCGCACGGATAAGTACCCAGTGAACGGTTCGTTTAGCTTTATACATTGTTCCGGGTGGGCGTTGTATTGGTTTTTCGGAAGTGTTAGACCTGTAAAAGAAAAATTTAAATGGTTGGGAATGGCCATGGGATGTAGAAATATTTTTTTCACATTTTATTTCCTTGTAAAAACAGGTAAATCAATAGGGATTTTCGTACGTATAAGTACCCAGTGAACGGTCCGTTTAGCTTTATATATTGTTCCGGGTGGGCGTTGTATTGGTTTTTCGGAAGTGTTAGACATGTAAGAGAAAAATTTAAATGGTTGGGAAAGGCCATGGGATGTAGAAATATTTTTTTCACATTTTACTTCCTTGTAAAAACAGGAAAATCAATAGGGATTTTCGTACGGATAAGTACCCAGTGAACGGTTCGTTTAGCTTTATACATTGTTCCGGGTGGCCGTTGTATTGGTTTTTCAGACGTGTTAGACCTGTAAGAGAAAAATTTAAATGGTTGGGAATGGCCATGGGATGTAGAAATATTTTTTTCACATTTTATTTCCTTGTAAAAACAGGTAAATCAATAGGGATTTTCGTACGTATAAGTCCCCAGTGAACGGTCCGTTTAGCTTTATATATTGTTCCGGGTGGGCGTTGTATTGGTTTTTCGGAAGTGTTAGACATGTAAGAGAAAAATTTAAATGGTTGGGAAAGGCCATGGGATGTAGAAATATTTTTTTCACATTTTACTTCCTTGTAAAAACAGGTAAATGAATAGGGCTTTTCGTTCGTATAAGTACCCAGTGAACGGTTCGTTTAGCTTTATACATTGTTCCGGGTGGCCGTTGTATTGGTTTTTCAGAAGTGTTAGACCTGTAAGAGAAAAATTTAAATGGTTGGGAATGGCCATGGGATGTAGAAATATTTTTTTCACATTTTACTTCCTTGTAAAAACAGGAAAATCAATAGGGATTTTCGTACGGATAAGTACCCAGTGAACGGTTCGTTTAGCTTTATACATTGTTCCGGGTGGCCGTTGTATTGGTTTTTCAGACGTGTTAGACCTGTAAGAGAAAAATTTAAATGGTTGGGAATGGCCATGGGATGTAGAAATATTTTTTTCACATTTTATTTCCTTGTAAAAACAGGTAAATCAATAGGGATTTTCGTACGGATAAGTACCCAGTGAACGGTTCGTTTAGCTTTATATGGTGGGAGTTGTATTGGTTTTTCGGTAGTGTTAGACATGTAAGAGAAAAATTTAAATGGTTGGGAAAGGCCATGGGATGTAGAAATATTTTTTTCACATTTTATTTCCTTGTAAAAACAGGTAAATCAATAAGGATTTTCGTATGGATTAGTACCCAGTAAACGGTTCGTTTAGCTGTATATATTTTTCCGGGTGGGTGTTGTATTGGTTTTTCGCAACTGTTAGACCTGTAAGAGAAAAATTTAAATGGTTGGGAAAGGCCATGGGATGTAGAAATATTTTTTTCACATTTTACTTCCTTGTAAAAACAGGAAAATCAATAGGGATTTTCGTACGGATAAGTACCCAGTGAACGGTTCGTTTAGCTTTATACATTGTTCCGGGTGGCCGTTGTATTGGTTTTTCAGACGTGTTAGACCTGTAAGAGAAAAATTTAAATGGTTGGGAATGGCCATGGGATGTAGAAATATTTTTTTCACATTTTATTTCCTTGTAAAAACAGGTAAATCAATAGGGATTTTCGTACGTATAAGTCCCCAGTGAACGGTCCGTTTAGCTTTATATATTGTTCCGGGTGGGCGTTGTATTGGTTTTTCGGAAGTGTTAGACATGTAAGAGAAAAATTTAAATGGTTGGGAAAGGCCATGGGATGTAGAAATATTTTTTTCACATTTTACTTCCTTGTAAAAACAGGTAAATGAATAGGGCTTTTCGTTCGTATAAGTACCCAGTGAACGGTTCGTTTAGCTTTATACATTGTTCCGGGTGGCCGTTGTATTGGTTTTTCAGAAGTGTTCGACCTGTAAGAGAAAAATTTAAATGGTTGGGAATGGCCATGGGATGTAGAAATATTTTTTTCACATTTTACTTCCTTGTAAAAACAGGAAAATCAATAGGGATTTTCGTACGGATAAGTACCCAGTGAACGGTTCGTTTAGCTTTATACATTGTTCCGGGTGGCCGTTGTATTGGTTTTTCAGACGTGTTAGACCTGTAAGAGAAAAATTTAAATGGTTGGGAATGGCCATGGGATGTAGAAATATTTTTTTCACATTTTATTTCCTTGTAAAAACAGGTAAATCAATAGGGATTTTCGTACGGATAAGTACCCAGTGAACGGTTCGTTTAGCTTTATATGGTGGGAGTTGTATTGGTTTTTCGGTAGTGTTAGACATGTAAGAGAAAAATTTAAATGGTTGGGAAAGGCCATGGCATGTAGAAATATTTTTTTCACATTTTATTTCCTTGTAAAAACAGGTAAATCAATAAGGATTTTCGTATGGATTAGTACCCAGTAAACGGTTCGTTTAGCTGTATATATTTTTCCGGGTGGGTGTTGTATTGGTTTTTCGCAACTGTTAGACCTGTAAGAGAAAAATTTAAATGGTTGGGAAAGGCCATGGGATGTAGAAAGATTTTTTTCACATTTTACTTCCTTGTAAAAACAGGTAAATCAATAGGGATTTTCGTACGGATAAGTACCCAGTGAACGGTTCGTTTAGCTTTATATATTGTTCCGGGTGGGCGTTGTATTGGTTTTTCGGAAGCGTTAGACCTGTAAGAGAAAAATTTAAATGGCTGGGAAAGGCCATGGGATGTAGAAATATTTTTTTCACATTTTATTTCCTTGTAAAAACAGGTAAATCAATAGGGATTTCCGTATGGATTAGTACCCAATAAACGGTTCGTTTAGCTGTATATATTTTTCCGGGTGGGTGTTGTATTGGTTTTTCGCAAATGTTAGACTTGTAAGAGAAAAATTTAAATGGTTGGGAAAGGCCATGGGATGTAGAAATATTTTTTTCACATTTTACTTCCTTGTAAAAACAGGTAAATCAATAGGGCTTTTCGCACGGATAAGTACCCAGTGAACGGTTCGTTTAGCTTTATACATTGTTCCGGGTGGGCGTTGTATTGGTTTTTCGGAAGTGTTAGACCTGTAAGAGAAAAATTTAAATGGTTGGGAAAGGCCATGGGATGTAGAAATATTTTTTTCACATTTTATTTCCTTGTAAAAACAGGTAAATCAATAGGGATTTTCGTACGGATAAGTACCCAGTGAACGGTTCGTTTATCTTTATACATTGTTCCGGGTGGCCGTTGTATTGGTTTTTCAGGCGTGTTAGACCTGTAAGAGAAAAATTTAAATGGTTGGGAATGGCCATGGGATGTAGAAATATTTTTTTCACATTTTATTTCCTTGTAAAAACAGGTAAATCAATAGGGATTTTCGTACGGATAAGTACCCAGTGAACGGTTCGTTTAGCTTTATATGGTGGGAGTTGTATTGGTTTTTCGGTAGTGTTAGACATGTAAGAGAAAAATTTAAATGGTTGGGAAAGGCCATGGGATGTAGAAATATTTTTTTCACATTTTATTTCCTTGTAAAAACAGGTAAATCAATAAGGATTTTCGTATGGATTAGTATCCAGTAAACGGTTCGTTTAGCTGTATATATTTTTCCGGGTGGGTGTTGTATTGGTTTTTCGCAACTGTTAGACCTGTAAGAGAAAAATTTAAATGGTTGGGAAAGGCCATGGGATGTAGAAAGATTTTTTTCACATTTTACTTCCTTGTAAAAACAAGTAAATCAATAGGGCTTTTCGTACGGATAAGTACCCAGTGAACTATTCGTTTAGCTTTATATATTGTTCCGGGTGGCCGTTGTATTGGTTTTTCAGAAGTGTTAGACCTGTAAGAGAAAAATTTAAATGGTTGGGAAAGGCCATGGGATGTAGAAATATTTTTTTCACATTTTATTTCCTTGTAAAAACAGGAAAATCAATAGGGATTTTCGTACGGATAAGTACCCAGTGAACGGTTCGTTTAGCTTTATACATTGTTCCGGGTGGCCGTTGTATTGGTTTTTCAGACGTGTTAGACCTGTAAGAGAAAAATTTAAATGGTTGGGAATGGCCATGGGATGTAGAAATATTTTTTTCACATTTTATTTCCTTGTAAAAACAGGTAAATCAATAGGGATTTTCGTACGGATAAGTACCCAGTGAACGGTTCGTTTAGCTTTATACATTGTTCCGGGTGGCCGTTGTATTGGTTTTTCAGACGTGTTAGACCTGTAAGAGAAAAATTTAAATGGTTGGGAATGGCCATGGGATGTAGAAATATTTTTTTCACATTTTATTTCCTTGTAAAAACAGGTAAATCAATAGGGATTTTCGTACGTATAAGTACCCAGTGAACGGTCCGTTTAGCTTTATATATTGTTCCGGGTGGGTGTTGTATTGGTTTTTCGCAAATGTTAGACCTGTAAGAGAAAAATTTAAATGATTGGGAAAGGCCATGGGATGTAGAAATATTTTTTTCACATTTTACTTCCTTGTAAAAACAGGTAAATCAATAGGGCTTTTCGCACGGATAAGTACCCAGTGAACGGTTCGTTTAGCTTTATACATTGTTCCGGGTGGGCGTTGTATTGGTTTTTCGGAAGTGTTAGACCTGTAAGAGAAAAATTTAAATGGTTGGGAAAGGCCATGGGATGTAGAAATATTTTTTTCACATTTTATTTCCTTGTAAAAACAGGTAAATCAATAGGGATTTTCGTACGGATAAGTACCCAGTGAACGGTTCGTTTAGCTTTATACATTGTTCCGGGTGGCCGTTGTATTGGTTTTTCAGACGTGTTAGACCTGTAAGAGAAAAATTTAAATGGTTGGGAATGGCCATGGGATGTAGAAATATTTTTTCACATTTTATTTCCTTGTAAAAACAGGTAAATCAATAGGGATTTTCGTACGGATAAGTACCCAGTGAACGGTTCGTTTAGCTTTATATGGTGGGAGTTGTATTGGTTTTTCGGTAGTGTTAGACATGTAAGAGAAAAATTTAAATGGTTGGGAAAGGCCATGGGATGTAGAAATATTTTTTTCACATTTTATTTCCTTGTAAAAACAGGTAAATCAATAGGGATTTTCGTACGTATAAGTACCCAGTGAACGGTCCGTTTAGCTTTATATATTGTTCCGGGTGGGCGTTGTATTGGTTTTTCGGAAGTGTTAGACATGTAAGAGAAAAATTTAAATGGTTGGGAAAGGCCATGGGATGTAGAAATATTTTTTTCACATTTTACTTCCTTGTAAAAACAGGTAAATGAATAGGGCTTTTCGTTCGTATAAGTACCCAGTGAACGGTTCGTTTAGCTTTATACATTGTTCCGGGTGGCCGTTGTATTGGTTTTTCAGAAGTGTTAGACCTGTAAGAGAAAAATTTAAATGGTTGGGAATGGCCATGGGATGTAGAAATATTTTTTTCACATTTTATTTCCTTGTAAAAACAGGTAAATCAATAGGGATTTTCGTACGGATAAGTACCCAGTGAACGGTTCGTTTAGCTTTATATATTGTTCCGGGTGGGCGTTGTATTGGTTTTTCGGAAGCGTTAGACCTGTAAGAGAAAAATTTAAATGGCTGGGAAAGGCCATGGGATGTAGAAATATTTTTTTCACATTTTATTTCCTTGTAAAAACAGGTAAATCAATAGGGATTTTCGTACGGATAAGTACCCAGTGAACGGTTCGTTTATCTTTATACATTGTTCCGGGTGGCCGTTGTATTGGTTTTTCAGGCGTGTTAGACCTGTAAGAGAAAAATTTAAATGGTTGGGAATGGCCATGGGATGTAGAAATATTTTTTTCACATTTTATTTCCTTGTAAAAACAGGTAAATCAATAGGGATTTTCGTACGGATAAGTACCCAGTGAACGGTTCGTTTAGCTTTATATGGTGGGAGTTGTATTGGTTTTTCGGTAGTGTTAGACATGTAAGAGAAAAATTTAAATGGTTGGGAAAGGCCATGGGATGTAGAAATATTTTTTTCACATTTTATTTCCTTGTAAAAACAGGTAAATCAATAAGGATTTTCGTATGGATTAGTATCCAGTAAACGGTTCGTTTAGCTGTATATATTTTTCCGGGTGGGTGTTGTATTGGTTTTTCGCAACTGTTAGACCTGTAAGAGAAAAATTTAAATGGTTGGGAAAGGCCATGGGATGTAGAAAGATTTTTTTCACATTTTACTTCCTTGTAAAAACAAGTAAATCAATAGGGCTTTTCGTACGGATAAGTACCCAGTGAACTATTCGTTTAGCTTTATATATTGTTCCGGGTGGCCGTTGTATTGGTTTTTCAGAAGTGTTAGACCTGTAAGAGAAAAATTTAAATGGTTGGGAAAGGCCATGGGATGTAGAAATATTTTTTTCACATTTTATTTCCTTGTAAAAACAGGAAAATCAATAGGGATTTTCGTACGGATAAGTACCCAGTGAACGGTTCGTTTAGCTTTATACATTGTTCCGGGTGGCCGTTGTATTGGTTTTTCAGACGTGTTAGACCTGTAAGAGAAAAATTTAAATGGTTGGGAATGGCCATGGGATGTAGAAATATTTTTTTCACATTTTATTTCCTTGTAAAAACAGGTAAATCAATAGGGATTTTCGTACGGATAAGTACCCAGTGAACGGTTCGTTTAGCTTTATACATTGTTCCGGGTGGCCGTTGTATTGGTTTTTCAGACGTGTTAGACCTGTAAGAGAAAAATTTAAATGGTTGGGAATGGCCATGGGATGTAGAAATATTTTTTTCACATTTTATTTCCTTGTAAAAACAGGTAAATCAATAGGGATTTTCGTACGTATAAGTACCCAGTGAACGGTCCGTTTAGCTTTATATATTGTTCCGGGTGGGTGTTGTATTGGTTTTTCGCAAATGTTAGACCTGTAAGAGAAAAATTTAAATGATTGGGAAAGGCCATGGGATGTAGAAATATTTTTTTCACATTTTACTTCCTTGTAAAAACAGGTAAATCAATAGGGCTTTTCGCACGGATAAGTACCCAGTGAACGGTTCGTTTAGCTTTATACATTGTTCCGGGTGGGCGTTGTATTGGTTTTTCGGAAGTGTTAGACCTGTAAGAGAAAAATTTAAATGGTTGGGAAAGGCCATGGGATGTAGAAATATTTTTTTCACATTTTATTTCCTTGTAAAAACAGGTAAATCAATAGGGATTTTCGTACGGATAAGTACCCAGTGAACGGTTCGTTTAGCTTTATACATTGTTCCGGGTGGCCGTTGTATTGGTTTTTCAGACGTGTTAGACCTGTAAGAGAAAAATTTAAATGGTTGGGAATGGCCATGGGATGTAGAAATATTTTTTCACATTTTATTTCCTTGTAAAAACAGGTAAATCAATAGGGATTTTCGTACGGATAAGTACCCAGTGAACGGTTCGTTTAGCTTTATATGGTGGGAGTTGTATTGGTTTTTCGGTAGTGTTAGACATGTAAGAGAAAAATTTAAATGGTTGGGAAAGGCCATGGGATGTAGAAATATTTTTTTCACATTTTATTTCCTTGTAAAAACAGGTAAATCAATAGGGATTTTCGTACGTATAAGTACCCAGTGAACGGTCCGTTTAGCTTTATATATTGTTCCGGGTGGGCGTTGTATTGGTTTTTCGGAAGTGTTAGACATGTAAGAGAAAAATTTAAATGGTTGGGAAAGGCCATGGGATGTAGAAATATTTTTTTCACATTTTACTTCCTTGTAAAAACAGGTAAATGAATAGGGCTTTTCGTTCGTATAAGTACCCAGTGAACGGTTCGTTTAGCTTTATACATTGTTCCGGGTGGCCGTTGTATTGGTTTTTCAGAAGTGTTAGACCTGTAAGAGAAAAATTTAAATGGTTGGGAATGGCCATGGGATGTAGAAATATTTTTTTCACATTTTATTTCCTTGTAAAAACAGGTAAATCAATAGGGATTTTCGTACGGATAAGTACCCAGTGAACGGTTCGTTTAGCTTTATATATTGTTCCGGGTGGGCGTTGTATTGGTTTTTCGGAAGCGTTAGACCTGTAAGAGAAAAATTTAAATGGCTGGGAAAGGCCATGGGATGTAGAAATATTTTTTTCACATTTTATTTCCTTGTAAAAACAGGTAAATCAATAGGGATTTCCGTATGGATTAGTACCCAATAAACGGTTCGTTTAACTGTATATATTTTTCCGGGTGGGTGTTGTATTGGTTTTTCGCAAATGTTAGACCTGTAAGAGAAAAATTTAAATGGTTGGGAAAGGCCATGGGATGTAGAAATATTTTTTTCACATTTTACTTCCTTGTAAAAACAGGTAAATCAATAGGGCTTTTCGCACGGATAAGTACCCAGTGAACGATTCGTTTAGCTTTATACATTGTTCCGGGTGGGCGTTGTATTGGTTTTTCGGAAGTGTTAGACATGTAAGAGAAAAATTTAAATGGTTGGGAAAGGCCATGGGATGTAGAAATATTTTTTTCACATTTTATTTCCTTGTAAAAACAGGTAAATCAATAGGGATTTTCGTACGGGTAAGTACCCAGTGAACGGTTCGTTTAGCTTTATACATTATTCCGGGTGGCCGTTGTATTGGTTTTTCAGACGTGTTAGACCTGTAAGAGAAAAATTTAAATGGTTGGGAATGGCCATGGGATGTAGAAATATTTTTTTCACATTTTATTTCCTTGTAAAAACAGGTAAATCAATAGGGATTTTCGTACGGATAAGTACGCAGTGAACGGTTCGTTTAGCTTTATATGGTGGGAGTTGTATTGGTTTTTCGGTAGTGTTAGACATGTAAGAGAAAAATTTAAATGGTTGGGAAAGGCCATGGGATGTAGAAATATTTTTTTCACATTTTATTGCCTTGTAAAAACAGGTAAATCAATAAGGATTTTCGTATGGATTAGTACCCAGTAAACGGTTCGTTTAGCTGTATATATTTTTCCGGTTGGGTGTTATATTGGTTTTTCGCAACTGTTAGACCTGTAAGAGAAAAATTTAAATGGTTGGGAAAGGCCATGGGATGTAGAAAGATTTTTTTCACATTTTACTTCCTTGTAAAAACAGGTAAATCAATAGGGCTTTTCGTACGGATAAGTACCCAGTGAACTATTCGTTTAGCTTTATATATTGTTCCGGGTGGGCGTTGTATTGGTTTTTCGGTAGTGTTAGACCTGTAAGAGAAAAATTTAAATGGTTGGGAAAGGCCATGGGATGTAGAAATATTTTTTTCACATTTTATTTCCTTGTAAAAACAGGTAAATCAATAGGGATTTTCGTACGTATAAGTACCCAGTGAACGGACCGTTTAGCTTTATATATTGTTCCGGGTGGGCGTTGTATTGGTTTTTCGGAAGTGTTAGACATGTAAGAGAAAAATTTAAATGGTTGGGAAAGGCCATGGGATGTAGAAATATTTTTTTCACATTTTATTTCCTTGTAAAAACAGGTAAATCAATAGGGATTTTCGTACGTATAAGTACCCAGTGAACGGACCGTTTAGCTTTATATATTGTTCCGGGTGGGCGTTGTATTGGTTTTTCGGAAGTGTTAGACATGTAAGAGAAAAATTTAAATGGTTGGGAAAGGCCATGGGATGTAGAAATATTTTTTTCACATTTTACTTCCTTGTAAAAACAGGTAAATGAATAGGGCTTTTCGTTCATATAAGTACCCAGTGAACGGTTCGTTTAGCTTTATACATTGTTCCGGGTGGCCGTTGTATTGGTTTTTCAGAAGTGTTAGACCTGTAAGAGAAAAATTTAAATGGTTGGGAATGGCCATGGGATGTAGAAATATTTTTTTCACATTTTATTTCCTTGTAAAAACAGGTAAATCAATAGGGATTTTCGTACGGATAAGTACCCAGTGAACGGTTCGTTTAGCTTTATATATTGTTCCGGGTGGGCGTTGTATTGGTTTTTCGGAAGCGTTAGACCTGTAAGAGAAAAATTTAAATGGCTGGGAAAGGCCATGGGATGTAGAAATATTATTTTCACATTTTATTTCCTTGTAAAAACAGGTAAATCAATAGTGATTTCCGTATGGATTAGTACCCAATAAACGGTTCGTTTAGCTGTATATATTTTTCCGGGTGGGTGTTGTATTGGTTTTTCGCAAATGTTAGACCTGTAAGAGAAAAATTTAAATGGTTGGGAAAGGCCATGGGATGTAGAAATATTTTTTTCACATTTTATTTCCTTGTAAAAACATGTAAATCAATAGGGCTTTTCGCACGGATAAGTACCCAGTGAATGGTTCGTTTAGCTTTATACATTGTTCCGGGTGGGCGTTGTATTGGTTTTTCGGAAGTGTTAGACCTGTAAGAGAAAAATTTAAATGGTTGGGAAAGGCCATGGGATGTAGAAATATTTTTTTCACATTTTATTTCCTTGTAAAAACAGGTAAATCAATAGGGATTTTTGTACGGATAAGTACCCAGTGAACGGTTCGTTTAGCTTTATACATTGTTCCGGGTGGCCGTTGTATTGGTTTTTCAGACGTGTTAGACCTGTAAGAGAAAAATTTAAATGGTTGGGAATGGCCATGGGATGTAGAAATATTTTTTCACATTTTATTTCCTTGTAAAAACAGGTAAATCAATAGGGATTTTCGTACGGATAAGTACCCAGTGAACGGTTCGTTTAGCTTTATATGGTGGGAGTTGTATTGGTTTTTCGGTAGTGTTAGACATGTAAGAGAAAAATTTAAATGGTTGGGAAAGGCCATGGGATGTAGAAATATTTTTTTCACATTTTATTTCCTTGTAAAAACAGGTAAATCAATAGGGATTTTCGTACGTATAAGTACCCAGTGAACGGTCCGTTTAGCTTTATATATTGTTCCGGGTGGGCGTTGTATTGGTTTTTCGGAAGTGTTAGACATGTAAGAGAAAAATTTAAATGGTTGGGAAAGGCCATGGGATGTAGAAATATTTTTTTCACATTTTACTTCCTTGTAAAAACAGGTAAATGAATAGGGCTTTTCGTTCGTATAAGTACCCAGTGAACGGTTCGTTTAGCTTTATACATTGTTCCGGGTGGCCGTTGTATTGGTTTTTCAGAAGTGTTAGACCTGTAAGAGAAAAATTTAAATGGTTGGGAATGGCCATGGGATGTAGAAATATTTTTTTCACATTTTATTTCCTTGTAAAAACAGGTAAATAAATAGGGATTTTCGTACGGATAAGTACCCAGTGAACGGTTCGTTTAGCTTTATATATTGTTCCGGGTGGGCGTTGTATTGGTTTTTCAAAAGCGTTAGACCTGTAAGAGAAAAATTTAAATGGCTGGGAAAGGCCATGGGATGTAGAAATATTTTTTTCACATTTTATTTCCTTGTAAAAACAGGTAAATCAATAGGGATTTCCGTATGGATTAGTACCCAATAAACGGTTCGTTTAGCTGTATATATTTTTCCGGGTGGGTGTTGTATTGGTTTTTCGGAAGTGTTAGACCTGTAAGAGAAAAATTTAAATGGTTGGGAATGGCCATGGGATGTAGAAAGATTTTTTTCACATTTTATTTCCTTGTAAAAACAGGTAAATCAATAGGGATTTTCGTACAGATAAGTACCCAGTGAACGGTTCGTTTAGCTTTATATGGTGGGAGTTGTATTGGTTTTTCGGTAGTGTTAGACATGTAAGAGAAAAATTTAAATGGTTGGGAAAGGCTATGGGATGTAGAAATATTTTTTTCACATTTTATTTCCTTGTAAAAACAGGTAAATCAATAAGGATTTTCGTATGGATTAGTATCCAGTAAACGGTTCGTTTAGCTGTATATATTTTTCCGGGTGGGTGTTGTATTGGTTTTTCGCAACTGTTAGACCTGTAAGAGAAAAATTTAAATGGTTGGGAAAGGCCATGGGATGTAGAAAGATTTTTTTCACATTTTACTTCCTTGTAAAAACAGGTAAATCAATAGGGCTTTTCGTACGGATAAGTACCCAGTGAACTGTTCGTTTAGCTTTATATATTGTTCCGGGTGGGCGTTGTATTGGTTTTTCGGAAGTGTTAGACCTGTAAGAGAAAAATTTAAATGGCTGGTAAAGGCCATGGGATGTAGAAATATTTTTTTCACATTTTACTTCCTTGTAAAAACAGGTAAATCAATAGGGCTTTTCGCAACGATAAGTACCCAGTGAACGGTTCGTTTAGCTTTATACATTGTTCCGGGTGGGCGTTGTATTGGTTTTTCGGTAGTGTTAGACATGTAAGAGAAAAATTTAAATGGTTGGGAAAGGCTATGGGATGTAGAAATATTTTTTTCACATTTTATTTCCTTGTAAAAACAGGTAAATCAATAAGGATTTTCGTATGGATTAGTACCCAGTAAACGGTTCGTTTAGCTGTATATATTTTTCCGGGTGGGTGTTGTATTGGTTTTTCGCAACTGTTAGACCTGTAAGAGAAAAATTTAAATGGTTGGGAAAGGCCATGGGATGTAGAAATATTTTTTTCACATTTTACTTCCTTGTAAAAACAGGTAAATCAATAGGGCTTTTCGTACGGATAAGTACCCAGTGAACTGTTCGTTTAGCTTTATATATTGTTCCGGGTGGGCGTTGTATTGGTTTTTCGGAAGTGTTAGACCTGTAAGAGAAAAATTTAAATGGCTGGGAAAGGCCATGGGATGTAGAAATATTTTTTTCACATTTTATTTCCTTGTAAAAACAGGTAAATCAATAGTGATTTCCGTATGGATTAGTACCCAATAAACGGTTCGTTTAGCTGTATATATTTTTCCGGGTGGGTGTTGTATTGGTTTTTCGCAAATGTTAGACCTGTAAGAGAAAAATTTAAATGGTTGGGAAAGGCCATGGGATGTAGAAATATTTTTTTCACATTTTATTTCCTTGTAAAAACATGTAAATCAATAGGGCTTTTCGCACGGATAAGTACCCAGTGAACGGTTCGTTTAGCTTTATACATTGTTCCGGGTGGGCGTTGTATTGGTTTTTCGGAAGTGTTAGACCTGTAAGAGAAAAATTTAAATGGTTGGGAAAGGCCATGGGATGTAGAAATATTTTTTTCACATTTTATTTCCTTGTAAAAACAGGTAAATCAATAGGGATTTTCGTACGGATAAGTACCCAGTGAACGGTTCGTTTAGCTTTATACATTGTTCCGGGTGGCCGTTGTATTGGTTTTTCAGACGTGTTAGACCTGTAAGAGAAAAATTTAAATTGTTGGGAATGGCCATGGGATGTAGAAATATTTTTTCACATTTTATTTCCTTGTAAAAACAGGTAAATCAATAGGGATTTTCGTACGGATAAGTACCCAGTGAACGGTTCGTTTAGCTTTATATGGTGGGAGTTGTATTGGTTTTTCGGTAGTGTTAGACATGTAAGAGAAAAATTTAAATGGTTGGGAAAGGCCATGGGATGTAGAAATATTTTTTTCACATTTTATTTCCTTGTAAAAACAGGTAAATCAATAGGGATTTTCGTACGTATAAGTACCCAGTGAACGGTCCGTTTAGCTTTATATATTGTTCCGGGTGGGCGTTGTATTGGTTTTTCGGAAGTGTTAGACATGTAAGAGAAAAATTTAAATGGTTGGGAAAGGCCATGGGATGTAGAAATATTTTTTTCACATTTTACTTCCTTGTAAAAACAGGTAAATGAATAGGGCTTTTCGTTCGTATAAGTACCCAGTGAACGGTTCGTTTAGCTTTATACATTGTTCCGGGTGGCCGTTGTATTGGTTTTTCAGAAGTGTTAGACCTGTAAGAGAAAAATTTAAATGGTTGGGAATGGCCATGGGATGTAGAAATATTTTTTTCACATTTTATTTCCTTGTAAAAACAGGTAAATCAATAGGGATTTTCGTACGGATAAGTACCCAGTGAACGGTTCGTTTAGCTTTATATATTGTTCCGGGTGGGCGTTGTATTGGTTTTTCGAAAGCGTTAGACCTGTAAGAGAAAAATTTAAATGGCTGGGAAAGGCCATGGGATGTAGAAATATTTTTTTCACATTTTATTTCCTTGTAAAAACAGGTAAATCAATAGGGATTTCCGTATGGATTAGTACCCAATAAACGGTTCGTTTAGCTGTATATATTTTTCCGGGTGGGTGTTGTATTGGTTTTTCGGAAGTGTTAGACCTGTAAGAGAAAAATTTAAATGGTTGGGAATGGCCATGGGATGTAGAAATATTTTTTTCACATTTTATTTCCTTGTAAAAACAGGTAAATCAATAGGGATTTTCGTACAGATAAGTACCCAGTGAACGGTTCGTTTAGCTTTATATGGTGGGAGTTGTATTGGTTTTTCGGTAGTGTTAGACATGTAAGAGAAAAATTTAAATGGTTGGGAAAGGCTATGGGATGTAGAAATATTTTTTTCACATTTTATTTCCTTGTAAAAACAGGTAAATCAATAAGGATTTTCGTATGGATTAGTACCCAGTAAACGGTTCGTTTAGCTGTATATATTTTTCCGGGTGGGTGTTGTATTGGTTTTTCGCAACTGTTAGACCTGTAAGAGAAAAATTTAAATGGTTGGGAAAGGCCATGGGATGTAGAAAGATTTTTTTCACATTTTACTTCCTTGTAAAAACAGGTAAATCAATAGGGCTTTTCGTACGGATAAGTACCCAGTGAACTGTTCGTTTAGCTTTATATATTGTTCCGGGTGGGCGTTGTATTGGTTTTTCGGAAGTGTTAGACCTGTAAGAGAAAAATTTAAATGGCTGGTAAAGGCCATGGGATGTAGAAATATTTTTTTCACATTTTACTTCCTTGTAAAAACAGGTAAATCAATAGGGCTTTTCGCAACGATAAGTACCCAGTGAACGGTTCGTTTAGCTTTATACATTGTTCCGGGTGGGCGTTGTATTGGTTTTTCGGTAGTGTTAGACATGTAAGAGAAAAATTTAAATGGTTGGGAAAGGCTATGGGATGTAGAAATATTTTTTTCACATTTTATTTCCTTGTAAAAACAGGTAAATCAATAAGGATTTTCGTATGGATTAGTACCCAGTAAACGGTTCGTTTAGCTGTATATATTTTTCCGGGTGGGTGTTGTATTGGTTTTTCGCAACTGTTAGACCTGTAAGAGAAAAATTTAAATGGTTGGGAAAGGCCATGGGATGTAGAAAGATTTTTTTCACATTTTACTTCCTTGTAAAAACAGGTAAATCAATAGGGCTTTTCGTACGGATAAGTACCCAGTGAACTGTTCGTTTAGCTTTATATATTGTTCCGGGTGGGCGTTGTATTGGTTTTTCGGAAGTGTTAGACCTGTAAGAGAAAAATTTAAATGGCTGGTAAAGGCCATGGGATGTAGAAATATTTTTTTCACATTTTACTTCCTTGTAAAAACAGGTAAATCAATAGGGCTTTTCGCAACGATAAGTACCCAGTGAACGGTTCGTTTAGCTTTATACATTGTTCCGGGTGGGCGTTGTATTGGTTTTTCGGAAGTGTTAGACATGTAAGAGAAAAATTTAAATGGTTGGGAAAGGCCATGGGATGTAGAAATATTTTTTCACATTTTATTTCCTTGTAAAAACAGGTAAATCAATAGGGATTTTCGTACGGATAAGTACCCAGTGTACGGTTCGTTTAGCTTTATACATTGTTCCGGGTGGCCGTTGTATTGGTTTTTCAGACGTGTTAGACCTGTAAGAGAAAAATTTAAATGGTTGGGAATGGCCATGGGATGTAGAAATATTTTTTTCACATTTTACTTCCTTGTAAAAACAGGTAAATCAATAGGGCTTTTCGCAACGATAAGTACCCAGTGAACGGTTCGTTTAGCTTTATACATTGTTCCGGGTGGGCGTTGTATTGGTTTTTCGGTAGTGTTAGACATGTAAGAGAAAAATTTAAATGGTTGGGAAAGGCTATGGGATGTAGAAATATTTTTTTCACATTTTATTTCCTTGTAAAAACAGGTAAATCAATAAGGATTTTCGTATGGATTAGTACCCAGTAAACGGTTCGTTTAGCTGTATATATTTTTCCGGGTGGGTGTTGTATTGGTTTTTCGCAACTGTTAGACCTGTAAGAGAAAAATTTAAATGGTTGGGAAAGGCCATGGGATGTAGAAAGATTTTTTTCACATTTTACTTCCTTGTAAAAACAGGTAAATCAATAGGGCTTTTCGTACGGATAAGTACCCAGTGAACTGTTCGTTTAGCTTTATATATTGTTCCGGGTGGGCGTTGTATTGGTTTTTCGGAAGTGTTAGACCTGTAAGAGAAAAATTTAAATGGCTGGTAAAGGCCATGGGATGTAGAAATATTTTTTTCACATTTTACTTCCTTGTAAAAACAGGTAAATCAATAGGGCTTTTCGCAACGATAAGTACCCAGTGAACGGTTCGTTTAGCTTTATACATTGTTCCGGGTGGGCGTTGTATTGGTTTTTCGGAAGTGTTAGACATGTAAGAGAAAAATTTAAATGGTTGGGAAAGGCCATGGGATGTAGAAATATTTTTTCACATTTTATTTCCTTGTAAAAACAGGTAAATCAATAGGGATTTTCGTACGGATAAGTACCCAGTGTACGGTTCGTTTAGCTTTATACATTGTTCCGGGTGGCCGTTGTATTGGTTTTTCAGACGTGTTAGACCTGTAAGAGAAAAATTTAAATGGTTGGGAATGGCCATGGGATGTAGAAATATTTTTTTCACATTTTATTTCCTTGTAAAAACAGGTAAATCAATAGGGATTTTCGTACGTATAAGTACCTAGTGAACGGTCCGTTTAGCTTTATATATTGTTCCGGGTGGGTGTTGTATTGGTTTTTCGCAAATGTTGGACCTGTAAGAGAAAAATTTAAATGGTTGGGAAAGGCCATGGGATGTAGAAATATTTTTTTCACATTTTACTTCCTTGTAAAAACAGGTAAATCAATAGGGCTTTTCGCACGGATAAGTACCCAGTGAACGGTTCGTTTAGCTTTATACATTGTTCCGGGTGGGCGTTGTATTGGTTTTTCAGAAGTGTTAGACCTGTAAGAGAAAAATTTAAATGGTTGGGAAAGGCCATGGGATGTAGAAATATTTTTTTCACATTTTATTTCCTTGTAAAAACAGGTAAATCAATAGGGATTTTGGTACGGATAAGTACCCAGTGAACGGTTCGTTTAGCTTTATACATTGTTCCGGGTGGCCGTTGTATTGGTTTTTCAGACGTGTTAGACATGTAAGAGAAAAATTTAAATGGTTGGGAATGGCCATGGGATGTAGAAATATTTTTTTCACATTTTATTTCCTTGTAAAAACAGGTAAATCAATAGGGATTTTCGTACGGATAAGTACCCAGTGAACGGTTCATTTAGCTTTATATGGTGGGAGTTGTATTGGTTTTTCGGTAGTGTTAGACATGTAAGAGAAAAATTTAAATGGTTGGGAAAGGCCATGGGATGTAGAAATATTTTTTCACATTTTATTTCCTTGTAAAAACAGGTAAATCAATAAGGATTTTCGTATGGATTAGTACCCAGTAAACGGTTCGTTTAGCTGTATATATTTTTCCGGGTGGGTGTTGTATTGGTTTTTCGCAACTGTTAGACCTGTAAGAGAAAAATTTAAATGGTTGGGAAAGGCCATGGGATGTAGAAAGATTTTTTTCACATTTTACTTCCTTGTAAAAACAGGTAAATCAATAGGGCTTTTCGTACGGATAAGTACCCAGTGAACTGTTCGTTTAGCTTTATATATTGTTCCGGGTGGGCGTTGTATTGGTTTTTCGGAAGTGTTAGACCTGTAAGAGAAAAATTTAAATGGCTGGTAAAGGCCATGGGATGTAGAAATATTTTTTTCACATTTTACTTCCTTGTAAAAACAGGTAAATCAATAGGGCTTTTCGCAACGATAAGTACCCAGTGAACGGTTCGTTTAGCTTTATACATTGTTCCGGGTGGGCGTTGTATTGGTTTTTCGGAAGTGTTAGACATGTAAGAGAAAAATTTAAATGGTTGGGAAAGGCCATGGGATGTAGAAATATTTTTTCACATTTTATTTCCTTGTAAAAACAGGTAAATCAATAGGGATTTTCGTACGGATAAGTACCCAGTGTACGGTTCGTTTAGCTTTATACATTGTTCCGGGTGGCCGTTGTATTGGTTTTTCAGACGTGTTAGACCTGTAAGAGAAAAATTTCAATGGTTGGGAATGGCCATGGGATGTAGAAATATTTTTTTCACATTTTATTTCCTTGTAAAAACAGGTAAATCAATAGGGATTTTCGTACGTATAAGTACCTAGTGAACGGTCCGTTTAGCTTTATATATTGTTCCGGGTGGGTGTTGTATTGGTTTTTCGCAAATGTTGGACCTGTAAGAGAAAAATTTAAATGGTTGGGAAAGGCCATGGGATGTAGAAATATTTTTTTCACATTTTACTTCCTTGTAAAAACAGGTAAATCAATAGGGCTTTTCGCACGGATAAGTACCCAGTGAACGGTTCGTTTAGCTTTATACATTGTTCCGGGTGGGCGTTGTATTGGTTTTTCGGAAGTGTTAGACCTGTAAGAGAAAAATTTAAATGGTTGGGAAAGGCCATGGGATGTAGAAATATTTTTTTCACATTTTATTTCCTTGTAAAAACAGGTAAATCAATAGGGATTTTCGTACGGATAAGTACCCAGTGAACGGTTCGTTTAGCTTTATACATTGTTCCGGGTGGCCGTTGTATTGGTTTTTCAGACGTGTTAGACATGTAAGAGAAAAATTTAAATGGTTGGGAATGGCCATGGGATGTAGAAATATTTTTTTCACATTTTATTTCCTTGTAAAAACAGGTAAATCAATAGGGATTTTCGTACGGATAAGTACCCAGTGAACGGTTCGTTTAGCTTTATACATTGTTCCGGGTGGCCGTTGTATTGGTTTTTCAGACGTGTTAGACCTGTAAGAGAAAAATTTAAATGGTTGGGAATGGCCATGGGATGTAGAAATATTTTTTTCACATTTTATTTCCTTGTAAAAACAGGTAAATCAATAGGGATTTTCGTTCGTATATGTACCCAGTGAACGGTTCGTTTAGCTTTATACATTGTTCCGGGTGGCCGTTGTATTGGTTTTTCAGAAGTGTTAGACCTGTAAGAGAAAAATTTAAATGGTTGGGAATGGCCATGGGATGTAGAAATATTTTTTTCACATTTTATTTCCTTGTAAAAACAGGTAAATCAATAGGGATTTTCTTTCGTATATGTACCCAGTGAACGGTTCGTTTAGCTTTATACATTGTTCCGGGTGGCCGTTGTATTGGTTTTTCAGAAGTGTTAGACCTGTAAGAGAAAAATTTAAATGGTTGGGAATGGCCATGGGATGTAGAAATATTTTTTTCACATTTTATTTCCTTGTAAAAACAGGTAAATCAATAGGGATTTTCGTACGTATAAGTACCTAGTGAACGGTCCGTTTAGCTTTATATATTGTTCCGGGTGGGTGTTGTATTGGTTTTTCGCAAATGTTGGACCTGTAAGAGAAAAATTTAAATGGTTGGGAAAGGCCATGGGATGTAGAAATATTTTTTTCACATTTTACTTCCTTGTAAAAACAGGTAAATCAATAGGGCTTTTCGCACGGATAAGTACCCAGTGAACGGTTCGTTTAGCTTTATACATTGTTCCGGGGGGGCGTTGTATTGGTTTTTCAGAAGTGTTAGACCTGTAAGAGAAAAATTTAAATGGTTGGGAAAGGCCATGGGATGTAGAAATATTTTTTTCACATTTTATTTCCTTGTAAAAACAGGTAAATCAATAGGGATTTTGGTACGGATAAGTACCCAGTGAACGGTTCGTTTAGCTTTATACATTGTTCCGGGTGGCCGTTGTATTGGTTTTTCAGACGTGTTAGACATGTAAGAGAAAAATTTAAATGGTTGGGAATGGCCATGGGATGTAGAAATATTTTTTTCACATTTTATTTCCTTGTAAAAACAGGTAAATCAATAGGGATTTTCGTACGGATAAGTACCCAGTGAACGGTTCATTTAGCTTTATATGGTGGGAGTTGTATTGGTTTTTCGGTAGTGTTAGACATGTAAGAGAAAAATTTAAATGGTTGGGAAAGGCCATGGGATGTAGAAATATTTTTTTCACATTTTATTTCCTTGTAAAAACAGGTAAATCAATAAGGATTTTCGTATGGATTAGTACCCAGTAAACGGTTCGTTTAGCTGTATATATTTTTCCGGGTGGGTGTTGTATTGGTTTTTCGCAACTGTTAGACCTGTAAGAGAAAACTTTAAATGGTTGGGAAAGGCCATGGGATGTAGAAAGATTTTTTTCACATTTTACTTCCTTGTAAAAACAGGTAAATCAATAGGGCTTTTCGTACGGATAAGTACCCAGTGAACTGTTCGTTTAGCTTTATATATTGTTCCGGGTGGGCGTTGTATTGGTTTTTCGGAAGTGTTAGACCTGTAAGAGAAAAATTTAAATGGCTGGTAAAGGCCATGGGATGTAGAAATATTTTTTTCACATTTTACTTCCTTGTAAAAACAGGTAAATCAATAGGGCTTTTCGCAACGATAAGTACCCAGTGAACGGTTCGTTTAGCTTTATAAATTGTTCCGGGTGGGCGTTGTATTGGTTTTTCGGAAGTGTTAGACATGTAAGAGAAAAATTTAAATGGTTGGGAAAGGCCATGGGATGTAGAAATATTTTTTCACATTTTATTTCCTTGTAAAAACAGGTAAATCAATAGGGATTTTCGTACGGATAAGTACCCAGTGTACGGTTCGTTTAGCTTTATACATTGTTCCGGGTGGCCGTTGTATTGGTTTTTCAGACGTGTTAGACCTGTAAGAGAAAAATTTAAATGGTTGGGAATGGCCATGGGATGTAGAAATATTTTTTTCACATTTTATTTCCTTGTAAAAACAGGTAAATCAATAGGGATTTTCGTACGTATAAGTACCTAGTGAACGGTCCGTTTAGCTTTATATATTGTTCCGGGTGGGTGTTGTATTGGTTTTTCGCAAATGTTGGACCTGTAAGAGAAAAATTTAAATGGTTGGGAAAGGCCATGGGATGTAGAAATATTTTTTTCACATTTTACTTCCTTGTAAAAACAGGTAAATCAATAGGGCTTTTCGCACGGATAAGTACCCAGTGAACGGTTCGTTTAGCTTTATACATTGTTCCGGGTGGGCGTTGTATTGGTTTTTCGGAAGTGTTAGACCTATAAGAGAAAAATTTAAATGGTTGGGAAAGGCCATGGGATGTAGAAATATTTTTTTCACATTTTATTTCCTTGTAAAAACAGGTAAATCAATAGGGATTTTCGTACGGATAAGTACCCAGTGAACGGTTTGTTTAGCTTTATACATTGTTCCGGGTGGCCGTTGTATTGGTTTTTCAGACGTGTTAGACATGTAAGAGAAAAATTTAAATGGTTGGGAATGGCCATGGGATGTAGAAATATTTTTTTCACATTTTATTTCCTTGTAAAAACAGGTAAATCAATAGGGATTTTCGTACGGATAAGTACCCAGTGAACGGTTCATTTAGCTTTATATGGTGGGAGTTGTATTGGTTTTTCGGTAGTGTTAGACATGTAAGAGAAAAATTTAAATGGTTGGGAAAGGCCATGGGATGTAGAAATATTTTTTTCACATTTTATTTCCTTGTAAAAACAGGTAAATCAATAAGGATTTTCGTATGGATTAGTACCCAGTAAACGGTTCGTTTAGCTTTATATATTGTTCCGGGTGGGTGTTGTATTGGTTTTTCGCAAATGTTGGACCTGTAAGAGAAAAATTTAAATGGTTGGGAAAGGCCATGGGATGTAGAAATATTTTTTTCACATTTTACTTCCTTGTAAAAACAGGTAAATCAATAGGGCTTTTCGCACGGATAAGTACCCAGTGAACGGTTCGTTTAGCTTTATACATTGTTCCGGGTGGGCGTTGTATTGGTTTTTCAGAAGTGTTAGACCTGTAAGAGAAAAATTTAAATGGTTGGGAAAGGCCATGGGATGTAGAAATATTTTTTTCACATTTTATTTCCTTGTAAAAACAGGTAAATCAATAGGGATTTTGGTACGGATAAGTACCCAGTGAACGGTTCGTTTAGCTTTATACATTGTTCCGGGTGGCCGTTGTATTGGTTTTTCAGACGTGTTAGACATGTAAGAGAAAAATTTAAATGGTTGGGAATGGCCATGGGATGTAGAAATATTTTTTTCACATTTTATTTCCTTGTAAAAACAGGTAAATCAATAGGGATTTTCGTACGGATAAGTACCCAGTGAACGGTTCATTTAGCTTTATATGGTGGGAGTTGTATTGGTTTTTCGGTAGTGTTAGACATGTAAGAGAAAAATTTAAATGGTTGGGAAAGGCCATGGGATGTAGAAATATTTTTTTCACATTTTATTTCCTTGTAAAAACAGGTAAATCAATAAGGATTTTCGTATGGATTAGTACCCAGTAAACGGTTCGTTTAGCTGTATATATTTTTCCGGGTGGGTGTTGTATTGGTTTTTCGCAACTGTTAGACCTGTAAGAGAAAAATTTAAATGGTTGGGAAAGGCCATGGGATGTAGAAAGATTTTTTTCACATTTTACTTCCTTGTAAAAACAGGTAAATCAATAGGGCTTTTCGTACGGATAAGTACCCAGTGAACTGTTCGTTTAGCTTTATATATTGTTCCGGGTGGGCGTTGTATTGGTTTTTCGGAAGTGTTAGACCTGTAAGAGAAAAATTTAAATGGCTGGTAAAGGCCATGGGATGTAGAAATATTTTTTTCACATTTTACTTCCTTGTAAAAACAGGTAAATCAATAGGGCTTTTCGCAACGATAAGTACCCAGTGAACGGTTCGTTTAGCTTTATAAATTGTTCCGGGTTGGCGTTGTATTGGTTTTTCGGAAGTGTTAGACATGTAAGAGAAAAATTTAAATGGTTGGGAAAGGCCATGGGATGTAGAAATATTTTTTCACATTTTATTTCCTTGTAAAAACAGGTAAATCAATAGGGATTTTCGTACGGATAAGTACCCAGTGTACGGTTCGTTTAGCTTTATACATTGTTCCGGGTGGCCGTTGTATTGGTTTTTCAGACGTGTTAGACCTGTAAGAGAAAAATTTAAATGGTTGGGAATGGCCATGGGATGTAGAAATATTTTTTTCACATTTTATTTCCTTGTAAAAACAGGTAAATCAATAGGGATTTTCGTACGTATAAGTACCTAGTGAACGGTCCGTTTAGCTTTATATATTGTTCCGGGTGGGTGTTGTATTGGTTTTTCGCAAATGTTGGACCTGTAAGAGAAAAATTTAAATGGTTGGGAAAGGCCATGGGATGTAGAAATATTTTTTTCACATTTTACTTCCTTGTAAAAACAGGTAAATCAATAGGGCTTTTCGCACGGATAAGTACCCAGTGAACGGTTCGTTTAGCTTTATACATTGTTCCGGGTGGCCGTTGTATTGGTTTTTCAGACGTGTTAGACATGTAAGAGAAAAATTTAAATGGTTGGGAATGGCCATGGGATGTAGAAATATTTTTTTCACATTTTATTTCCTTGTAAAAACAGGTAAATCAATAGGGATTTTCGTACGGATAAGTACCCAGTGAACGGTTCATTTAGCTTTATATGGTGGGAGTTGTATTGGTTTTTCGGTAGTGTTAGACATGTAAGAGAAAAATTTAAATGGTTGGGAAAGGCCATGGGATGTAGAAATATTTTTTTCACATTTTATTTCCTTGTAAAAACAGGTAAATCAATAAGGATTTTCGTATGGATTAGTACCCAGTAAACGGTTCGTTTAGCTGTATATATTTTTTCGGGTGGGTGTTGTATTGGTTTTTCGCAACTGTTAGACCTGTAAGAGAAAAATTTAAATGGTTGGGAAAGGCCATGGGATGTAGAAAGATTTTTTTCACATTTTACTTCCTTGTAAAAACAGGTAAATCAATAGGGCTTTTCGTACGGATAAGTACCCAGTGAACTATTCGTTTAGCTTTATATATTGTTCCGGGTGGGCGTTGTATTGGTTTTTCGGAAGTGTTAGACCTGTAAGAGAAAAATTTAAATGGTTGGGAAAGGCCATGGGATGTAGAAATATTTTTTTCACATTTTATTTCCTTGTAAAAACAGGTAAATCAATAGGGATTTTCGTACGGATAAGTACCCAGTGAACGGTTCGTTTAGCTTTATACATTGTTCCGGGTGGCCGTTGTATTGGTTTTTCAGACGTGTTAGACCTGTAAGAGAAAAATTTAAATGGTTGGGAATGGCCATGGGATGTAGAAATATTTTTTTCACATTTTATTTCCTTGTAAAAACAGGTAAATCAATAGGGATTTTCGTACGGATAAGTACCCAGTGAACGGTTCGTTTAGCTTTATACATTGTTCCGGGTGGCCGTTGTATTGGTTTTTCAGACGTGTTAGACCTGTAAGAGAAAAATTTAAATGGTTGGGAATGGCCATGGGATGTAGAAATATTTTTTTCACATTTTATTTCCTTGTAAAAACAGGTAAATCAATAGGGATTTTCGTTCGTATATGTACCCAGTGAACGGTTCGTTTAGCTTTATACATTGTTCCGGGTGGCCGTTGTATTGGTTTTTCAGAAGTGTTAGACCTGTAAGAGAAAAATTTAAATGGTTGGGAATGGCCATGGGATGTAGAAATATTTTTTTCACATTTTATTTCCTTGTAAAAACAGGTAAATCAATAGGGATTTTCGTTCGTATATGTACCCAGTGAACGGTTCGTTTAGCTTTATACATTGTTCCGGGTGGCCGTTGTATTGGTTTTTCAGAAGTGTTAGACCTGTAAGAGAAAAATTTAAATGGTTGGGAATGGCCATGGGATGTAGAAATATTTTTTTCACATTTTATTTCCTTGTAAAAACAGGTAAATCAATAGGGATTTTCGTACGGATAAGTACCCAGTGAACGGTTCATTTAGCTTTATATGGTGGGAGTTGTATTGGTTTTTCGGTAGTGTTAGACATGTAAGAGAAAAATTTAAATGGTTGGGAAAGGCCATGGGATGTAGAAATATTTTTTTCACATTTTATTTCCTTGTAAAAACAGGTAAATCAATAAGGATTTTCGTATGGATTAGTACCCAGTAAACGGTTCGTTTAGCTGTATATATTTTTCCGGGTGGGTGTTGTATTGGTTTTTCGCAACTGTTAGACCTGTAAGAGAAAAATTTAAATGGTTGGGAAAGGCCATGGGATGTAGAAAGATTTTTTTCACATTTTACTTCCTTGTAAAAACAGGTAAATCAATAGGGCTTTTCGTACGGATAAGTACCCAGTGAACTGTTCGTTTAGCTTTATATATTGTTCCGGGTGGGCGTTGTATTGGTTATTCGGAAGTGTTAGACCTGTAAGAGAAAAATTTAAATGGCTGGTAAAGGCCATGGGATGTAGAAATATTTTTTTCACATTTTACTTCCTTGTAAAAACAGGTAAATCAATAGGGCTTTTCGCAACGATAAGTACCCAGTGAACGGTTCGTTTAGCTTTATAAATTGTTCCGGGTGGGCGTTGTATTGGTTTTTCGGAAGTGTTAGACATGTAAGAGAAAAATTTAAATGGTTGGGAAAGGCCATGGGATGTAGAAATATTTTTTCACATTTTATTTCCTTGTAAAAACAGGTAAATCAATAGGGATTTTCGTACGGATAAGTACCCAGTGTACGGTTCGTTTAGCTTTATACATTGTTCCGGGTGGCCGTTGTATTGGTTTTTCAGACGTGTTAGACCTGTAAGAGAAAAATTTAAATGGTTGGGAATGGCCATGGGATGTAGAAATATTTTTTTCACATTTTATTTCCTTGTAAAAACAGGTAAATCAATAGGGATTTTCGTACGTATAAGTACCTAGTGAACGGTCCGTTTAGCTTTATATATTGTTCCGGGTGGGTGTTGTATTGGTTTTTCGCAAATGTTGGACCTGTAAGAGAAAAATTTAAATGGTTGGGAAAGGCCATGGGATGTAGAAATATTTTTTTCACATTTTACTTCCTTGTAAAAACAGGTAAATCAATAGGGCTTTTCGCACGGATAAGTACCCAGTGAACGGTTCGTTTAGCTTTATACATTGTTCCGGGTGGGCGTTGTATTGGTTTTTCGGAAGTGTTAGACCTGTAAGAGAAAAATTTAAATGGTTGGGAAAGGCCATGGGATGTAGAAATATTTTTTTCACATTTTATTTCCTTGTAAAAACAGGTAAATCAATAGGGATTTTCGTACGGATAAGTACCCAGTGAACGGTTCGTTTAGCTTTATACATTGTTCCGGGTGGCCGTTGTATTGGTTTTTCAGACGTGTTAGACATGTAAGAGAAAAATTTAAATGGTTGGGAATGGCCATGGGATGTAGAAATATTTTTTTCACATTTTATTTCCTTGCAAAAACAGGTAAATCAATAGGGATTTTCGTACGGATAAGTACCCAGTGAACGGTTCATTTAGCTTTATATGGTGGGAGTTGTATTGGTTTTTCGGTAGTGTTAGACATGTAAGAGAAAAATTTAAATGGTTGGGAAAGGCCATGGGATGTAGAAATATTTTTTTCACATTTTATTTCCTTGTAAAAACAGGTAAATCAATAAGGATTTTCGTATGGATTAGTACCCAGTAAACGGTTCGTTTAGCTGTATATATTTTTCCGGGTGGGTGTTGTATTGGTTTTTCGCAACTGTTAGACCTGTAAGAGAAAAATTTAAATGGTTGGGAAAGGCCATGGGATGTAGAAAGATTTTTTTCACATTTTACTTCCTTGTAAAAACAGGTAAATCAATAGGGCTTTTCGTACGGATAAGTACCCAGTGAACTATTCGTTTAGCTTTATATATTGTTCCGGGTGGGCGTTGTATTGGTTTTTCGGAAGTGTTAGACCTGTAAGAGAAAAATTTAAATGGTTGGGAAAGGCCATGGGATGTAGAAATATTTTTTTCACATTTTATTTCCTTGTAAAAACAGGTAAATCAATAGGGATTTTCGTACGGATAAGTACCCAGTGAACGGTTCGTTTAGCTTTATACATTGTTCCGGGTGGCCGTTGTATTGGTTTTTCAGACGTGTTAGACCTGTAAGAGAAAAATTTAAATGGTTGGGAATGGCCATGGGATGTAGAAATATTTTTTTCACATTTTATTTCCTTGTAAAAACAGGTAAATCAATAGGGATTTTCGTACGGATAAGTACCCAGTGAACGGTTCGTTTAGCTTTATACATTGTTCCGGGTGGCCGTTGTATTGGTTTTTCAGACGTGTTAGACCTGTAAGAGAAAAATTTAAATGGTTGGGAATGGCCATGGGATGTAGAAATATTTTTTTCACATTTTATTTCCTTGTAAAAACAGGTAAATCAATAGGGATTTTCGTTCGTATATGTACCCAGTGAACGGTTCGTTTAGCTTTATACATTGTTCCGGGTGGCCGTTGTATTGGTTTTTCAGAAGTGTTAGACCTGTAAGAGAAAAATTTAAATGGTTGGGAATGGCCATGGGATGTAGAAATATTTTTTTCACATTTTATTTCCTTGTAAAAACAGGTAAATCAATAGGGATTTTCGTTCGTATATGTACCCAGTGAACGGTTCGTTTAGCTTTATACATTGTTCCGGGTGGCCGTTGTATTGGTTTTTCAGAAGTGTTAGACCTGTAAGAGAAAAATTTAAATGGTTGGGAATGGCCATGGGATGTAGAAATATTTTTTTCACATTTTATTTCCTTGTAAAAACAGGTAAATCAATAGGGATTTTCGTACGGATAAGTACCCAGTGAACGGTTCGTTTAGCTTTATATATTGTTCCGGGTGGGCGTTGTATTGGTTTTTCTGAAGCATTAGACCTGTAAGAGAAAAATTTAAATGGCTGGGAAAGGCCATGGGATGTAGAAATATTTTTTTCACATTTTATTTCCTTGTAAAAACAGGTAAATCAATAGGGATTTCCGTATGGATTAGTACCCAATAAACGGTTCGTTTAGCTGTATATATTTTTCCGGGTGGGTGTTGTATTGGTTTTTCGCAAATGTTAGACCTGTAAGAGAAAAATTTAAATGGTTGGGAAAGGCCATGGGATGTAGAAATATTTTTTTCACATTTTACTTCCTTGTAAAAACAGGTAAATCAATAGGGCTTTTCGCACGGATAAGTACCCAGTGAACGGTTCGTTTAGCTTTATACATTGTTCCGGGTGGGCGTTGTATTGGTTTTTCGGAAGTGTTAGACCTGTAAGAGAAAAATTTAAATGGTTGGGAAAGGCCATGGGATGTAGAAATATTTTTTTCACATTTTATTTCCTTGTAAAAACAGGTAAATCAATAGGGATTTTCGTACGGATAAGTACCCAGTGAACGGTTCGTTTAGCTTTATACATTGTTCCGGGTGGCCGTTGTATTGGTTTTTCAGACGTGTTAGACCTGTAAGAGAAAAATTTAAATGGTTGGGAATGGCCATGGGATGTAGAAATATTTTTTTCACATTTTATTTCCTTGTAAAAACAGGTAAATCAATAGGGATTTTCGTACGGATAAGTACCCAGTGAACGGTTCGTTTAGCTTTATATGGTGGGAGTTGTATTGGTTTTTTGGTAGTGTTAGACATGTAAGAGAAAAATTTAAATGGTTGGGAAAGGCCATGGGATGTAGAAATATTTTTTTCACATTTTATTTCCTTGTAAAAACAGGTAAATCAATAGGGATTTTCGTACGTATAAGTACCCAGTGAACGGTCCGTTTAGCTTTATATATTGTTCCGGGTGGGCGTTGTATTGGTTTTTCGGAAGTGTTAGACATGTAAGAGAAAAATTTAAATGGTTGGGAAAGGCCATGGGATGTAGAAATATTTTTTTCACATTTTACTTCCTTGTAAAAACAGGTATATGAATAGGGCTTTTCGTTCGTATAAGTACCCAGTGAACGGTTCGTTTAGCTTTATACATTGTTCCGGGTGGCCGTTGTATTGGTTTTTCAGACGTGTTCGACCTGTAAGAGAAAAATTTAAATGGTTGGGAATGGCCATGGGATGTAGAAATATTTTTTTCACATTTTATTTCCATGTAAAAACAGGTAAATCAATAGGGATTTTCGTTCGTATATGTACCCAGTGAACGGTTCGTTTAGCTTTATACATTGTTCCGGGTGGCCGTTGTATTGGTTTTTCAGAAGTGTTAGACCTGTAAGAGAAAAATTTAAATGGTTGGGAATGGCCATGGGATGTAGAAATATTTTTTTCACATTTTATTTCCTTGTAAAAACAGGTAAATCAATAGGGATTTTCGTTCGTATATGTACCCAGTGAACGGTTCGTTTAGCTTTATACATTGTTCCGGGTGGCCGTTGTATTGGTTTTTCAGAAGTGTTAGACCTGTAAGAGAAAAATTTAAATGGTTGGGAATGGCCATGGGATGTAGAAATATTTTTTTCACATTTTATTTCCTTGTAAAAACAGGTAAATCAATAGGGATTTTCGTACGGATAAGTACCCAGTGAACGGTTCGTTTAGCTTTATATATTGTTCCGGGTGGGCGTTGTATTGGTTTTTCTGAAGCATTAGACCTGTAAGAGAAAAATTTAAATGGCTGGGAAAGGCCATGGGATGTAGAAATATTTTTTTCACATTTTATTTCCTTGTAAAAACAGGTAAATCAATAGGGATTTCCGTATGGATTAGTACCCAATAAACGGTTCGTTTAGCTGTATATATTTTTCCGGGTGGGTGTTGTATTGGTTTTTCGCAAATGTTAGACCTGTAAGAGAAAAATTTAAATGGTTGGGAAAGGCCATGGGATGTAGAAATATTTTTTTCACATTTTACTTCCTTGTAAAAACAGGTAAATCAATAGGGCTTTTCGCACGGATAAGTACCCAGTGAACGGTTCGTTTAGCTTTATACATTGTTCCGGGTGGGCGTTGTATTGGTTTTTCGGAAGTGTTAGACCTGTAAGAGAAAAATTTAAATGGTTGGGAAAGGCCATGGGATGTAGAAATATTTTTTTCACATTTTATTTCCTTGTAAAAACAGGTAAATCAATAGGGATTTTCGTACGGATAAGTACCCAGTGAACGGTTCGTTTAGCTTTATACATTGTTCCGGGTGGCCGTTGTATTGGTTTTTCAGACGTGTTAGACCTGTAAGAGAAAAATTTAAATGGTTGGGAATGGCCATGGGATGTAGAAATATTTTTTTCACATTTTATTTCCTTGTAAAAACAGGTAAATCAATAGGGATTTTCGTACGGATAAGTACCCAGTGAACGGTTCGTTTAGCTTTATATGGTGGGAGTTGTATTGGTTTTTTGGTAGTGTTAGACATGTAAGAGAAAAATTTAAATGGTTGGGAAAGGCCATGGGATGTAGAAATATTTTTTTCACATTTTATTTCCTTGTAAAAACAGGTAAATCAATAGGGATTTTCGTACGTATAAGTACCCAGTGAACGGTCCGTTTAGCTTTATATATTGTTCGGGGTGGGCGTTGTATTGGTTTTTCGGAAGTGTTAGACATGTAAGAGAAAAATTTAAATGGTTGGGAAAGGCCATGGGATGTAGAAATATTTTTTTCACATTTTACTTCCTTGTAAAAACAGGTATATGAATAGGGCTTTTCGTTCGTATAAGTACCCAGTGAACGGTTCGTTTAGCTTTATACATTGTTCCGGGTGGCCGTTGTATTGGTTTTTCAGAAGTGTTAGACCTGTAAGAGAAAAATTTAAATGGTTGGGAATGGCCATGGGATGTAGAAATATTTTTTTCACATTTTATTTCCTTGTAAAAACAGGTAAATCAATAGGGATTTTCGTACGGATAAGTACCCAGTGAACGGTTCGTTTAGCTTTATACATTGTTCCGGGTGGCCGTTGTATTGGTTTTTCAGACGTGTTAGACCTGTAAGAGAAAAATTTAAATGGTTGGGAATGGCCATGGGATGTAGAAATATTTTTTTCACATTTTATTTCCTTGTAAAAACAGGTAAATCAATAGGGATTTTCGTACGGATAAGTACCCAGTGAACGGTTCGTTTAGCTTTATATGGTGGGAGTTGTATTGGTTTTTCGGTAGTGTTAGACATGTAAGAGAAAAATTTAAATGGTTGGGAAAGGCCATGGGATGTAGAAATATTTTTTTCACATTTTATTTCCTTGTAAAAACAGGTAAATCAATAAGGATTTTCGTATGGATTAGTACCCAGTAAACGGTTCGTTTAGCTGTATATATTTTTCCGGGTGGGTGTTGTATTGGTTTTTCGCAACTGTTAGACATGTAAGAGAAAAATTTAAATGGTTGGGAAAGGCCATGGGATGTAGAAATATTTTTTTCACATTTTACTTCCTTGTAAAAACAGGTATATGAATAGGGCTTTTCGTTCGTATAAGTACCCAGTGAACGGTTCGTTTAGCTTTATACATTGTTCCGGGTGGCCGTTGTATTGGTTTTTCAGAAGTGTTAGACCTGTAAGAGAAAAATTTAAATGGTTGGGAATGGCCATGGGATGTAGAAATATTTTTTTCACATTTTATTTCCTTGTAAAAACAGGTAAATCAATAGGGATTTTCGTACGGATAAGTACCCAGTGAACGGTTCGTTTAGCTTTATACATTGTTCCGGGTGGCCGTTGTATTGGTTTTTCAGACGTGTTAGACCTGTAAGAGAAAAATTTAAATGGTTGGGAATGGCCATGGGATGTAGAAATATTTTTTTCACATTTTATTTCCTTGTAAAAACAGGTAAATCAATAGGGATTTTCGTACGGATAAGTACCCAGTGAACGGTTCGTTTAGCTTTATATGGTGGGAGTTGTATTGGTTTTTCGGTAGTGTTAGACATGTAAGAGAAAAATTTAAATGGTTGGGAAAGGCCATGGGATGTAGAAATATTTTTTTCACATTTTATTTCCTTGTAAAAACAGGTAAATCAATAAGGATTTTCGTATGGATTAGTACCCAGTAAACGGTTCGTTTAGCTGTATATATTTTTCCGGGTGGGTGTTGTATTGGTTTTTCGCAACTGTTAGACCTGTAAGAGAAAAATTTAAATGGTTGGGAAAGGCCATGGGATGTAGAAATATTTTTTTCACATTTTACTTCCTTGTAAAAACAGGTAAATCAATAGGGCTTTTCGTACGGATAAGTACCCAGTGAACTGTTCGTTTAGCTTTATATATTGTTCCGGGTGGGCGTTGTATTGGTTTTTCGGAAGTGTTAGACCTGTAAGAGAAAAATTTAATTGGCTGGTAAAGGCCATGGGATGTAGAAATATTTTTTTCACATTTTACTTCCTTGTAAAAACAGGTAAATCAATAGGGCTTTTCGCAACGATAAGTACCCAGTGAACGGTTCGTTTAGCTTTATACATTGTTCCGGGTGGGCGTTGTATTGGTTTTTCGGAAGTGTTAGACATGTAAGAGAAAAATTTAAATGGTTGGGAAAGGCCATGGGATGTAGAAATATTTTTTCACATTTTATTTCCTTGTAAAAACAGGTAAATCAATAGGGATTTTCGTACGGATAAGTACCCAGTGTACGGTTCGTTTAGCTTTATATATTGTTCCGGGTGGGCGTTGTATTGGTTTTTCGGAAGTGTTAGACCTGTAAGAGAAAAATTTAAATGGTTGGGAAAGGCCATGGGATGTAGAAATATTTTTTTCACATTTTATTTCCTTGTAAAAACAGGTAAATCAATAGGGATTTTCGTATGGATTAGTACCCAGTAAACGGTTCGTTTAGCTGTATATATTTTTCCGGGTGGGTATTGTATTGGTTTTTCTCAACTGTTAGACCTGTAAGAGAAATATTTAAATGGTTGGGAAAGGCCATGGGATGTAGAAATATTTTTTTCACATTTTATTTCCTTGTAAAAACAGGTAAATCAATAGGGATTTTCGTACGGATAAGTACCCAGTGAACGGTTCGTTTAGCTTTATATATTGTTCCGGGTGGGCGTTGTATTGGTTTTTCGGAAGCGTTAGACCTGTAAGAGAAAAATTTAAATGGCTGGGAAAGGCCATGGGATGTAGAAATATTTTTTTCACATTTTATTTCCTTGTAAAAACAGGTAAATCAATAGGGATTTCCGTATGGATTAGTACCCAATAAACGGTTCGTTTAGCTGTATATATTTTTCCGGGTGGGTGTTGTATTGGTTTTTCGGAAGTGTTAGACCTGTAAGAGAAAAATTTAAATGGTTGGGAATGGCCATGGGATGTAGAAATATTTTTTTCACATTTTATTTCCTTGTAAAAACAGGTAAATCAATAGGGATTTTCGTACGGATAAGTACCCAGTGAACGGTTCGTTTAGCTTTATATGGTGGGAGTTGTATTGGTTTTTCGGTAGTGTTAGACATGTAAGAGAAAAATTTAAATGGTTGGGAAAGGCCATGGGATGTAGAAATATTTTTTTCACATTTTATTTCCTTGTAAAAACAGGTAAATCAATAAGGATTTTCGTATGGATTAGTACCCAGTAAACGGTTCGTTTAGCTGTATATATTTTTCCGGGTGGGTGTTGTATTGGTTTTTCGCAACTGTTAGACCTGTAAGAGAAAAATTTAAATGGTTGGGAAAGGCCATGGGATGTAGAAAGATTTTTTTCACATTTTACTTCCTTGTAAAAACAGGTAAATCAATAGGGCTTTTCGTACGGATAAGTACCCAGTGAACTGTTCGTTTAGCTTTATATATTGTTCCGGGTGGGCGTTGTATTGGTTTTTCGGAAGTGTTAGACCTGTAAGAGAAAAATTTAAATGGCTGGTAAAGGCCATGGGATGTAGAAATATTTTTTTCACATTTTACTTCCTTGTAAAAACAGGTAAATCAATAGGGCTTTTCGCAACGATAAGTACCCAGTGAATGGTTCGTTTAGCTTTATACATTGTTCCGGGTGGGCGTTGTATTGGTTTTTCGGAAGTGTTAGACATGTAAGAGAAAAATTTAAATGGTTGGGAAAGGCCATGGGATGTAGAAATATTTTTTCACATTTTATTTCCTTGTAAAAACAGGTAAATCAATAGGGATTTTCGTACGGATAAGTACCCAGTGTACGGTTCGTTTAGCTTTATATATTGTTCCGGGTGGGCGTTGTATTGGTTTTTCGGAAGTGTTAGACCTGTAAGAGAAAAATTTAAATGGTTGGGAAAGGCCATGGGATGTAGAAATATTTTTTTCACATTTTATTTCTTGTAAAAACAGGTAAATCAATAGGGATTTTCGTATGGATTAGTACCCAGTAAACGGTTCGTTTAGCTGTATATATTTTTCCGGGTGGGTATTGTATTGGTTTTTCTCAACTGTTAGACCTGTAAGAGAAATATTTAAATGGTTGGGAAAGGCCATGGGATGTAGAAATATTTTTTTCACATTTTATTTCCTTGTAAAAACAGGTAAATCAATAGGGATTTTCGTACGGATAAGTACCCAGTGAACGGTTCGTTTAGCTTTATATATTGTTCCGGGTGGGCGTTGTATTGTTTTTTCGGAAGCGTTAGACCTATAAGAGAAAAATTTAAATGGCTGGGAAAGGCCATGGGATGTAGAAATATTTTTTTCACATTTTATTTCCTTATAAAAACAGGTAAATCAATAGGGATTTCCGTATGGATTAGTACCCAATAAACGGTTCGTTTAGCTGTATATATTTTTCCGGGTGGGTGTTGTATTGGTTTTTCGGAAGTGTTAGACCTGTAAGAGAAAAATTTAAATGGTTGGGAATGGCCATGGGATGTAGAAATATTTTTTTCACATTTTATTTCCTTGTAAAAACAGGTAAATCAATAGGGATTTTCGTACGGATAAGTACCCAGTGAACGGTTCGTTTAGCTTTATATGGTGGGAGTTGTATTGGTTTTTCGGTAGTGTTAGACATGTAAGAGAAAAATTTAAATGGTTGGGAAAGGCCATGGGATGTAGAAATATTTTTTTCACATTTTATTTCCTTGTAAAAACAGGTAAATCAATAAGGATTTTCGTATGGATTAGTACCCAGTAAACGGTTCGTTTAGCTGTATATATTTTTCCGGGTGGGTGTTGTATTGGTTTTTCGCAACTGTTAGACCTGTAAGAGAAAAATTTAAATGGTTGGGAAAGGCCATGGGATGTAGAAATATTTTTTTCACATTTTACTTCCTTGTAAAAACAGGTAAATCAATAGGGCTTTTCGTACGGATAAGTACCCAGTGAACTGTTCGTTTAGCTTTATATATTGTTCCGGGTGGGCGTTGTATTGGTTTTTCGGAAGTGTTAGACCTGTAAGAGAAAAATTTAAATGGCTGGTAAAGGCCATGGGATGTAGAAATATTTTTTTCACATTTTACTTCCTTGTAAAAACAGGTAAATCAATAGGGCTTTTCGCAACGATAAGTACCCAGTGAACGGTTCGTTTAGCTTTATACATTGTTCCGGGGGGGCGTTGTATTGGTTTTTCGGAAGTGTTAGACCTGTAAGAGAAAAATTTAAATGGTTGGGAAAGGCCATGGGATGTAGAAATATTTTTTTCACATTTTATTTCCTTGTAAAAACAGGTAAATCAATAGGGATTTTCGTATGGATTAGTCCCCAGTAAACGGTTCGTTTAGCTGTATATATTTTTCCGGGTGGGTATTGTATTGGTTTTTCTCAACTGTTAGACCTGTAAGAGAAATATTTAAATGGTTGGGAAAGGCCATGGGATGTAGAAATATTTTTTTCACATTTTATTTCCTTGTAAAAACAGGTAAATCAATAGGGATTTTCGTACGGATAAGTACCCAGTGAACGGTTCGTTTAGCTTTATATATTGTTCCGGGTGGGCGTTGTATTGGTTTTTCGGAAGCGTTAGACCTGTAAGAGAAAAATTTAAATGGCTGGGAAAGGCCATGGGATGTAGAAATATTTTTTTCACATTTTATTTCCTTGTAAAAACAGGTAAATCAATAGGGATTTCCGTATGGATTAGTACCCAATAAACGGTTCGTTTAGCTGTATATATTTTTCCGGGTGGGTGTTGTATTGGTTTTTCGGAAGTGTTAGACCTGTAAGAGAAAAATTTAAATGGTTGGGAATGGCCATGGGATGTAGAAATATTTTTTTCACATTTTATTTCCTTGTAAAAACAGGTAAATCAATAGGGATTTTCGTACGGATAAGTACCCAGTGAACGGTTCGTTTAGCTTTATATGGTGGGAGTTGTATTGGTTTTTCGGTAGTGTTAGACATGTAAGAGAAAAATTTAAATGGTTGGGAAAGGCCATGGGATGTAGAAATATTTTTTTCACATTTTATTTCCTTGTAAAAACAGGTAAATCAATAAGGATTTTCGTATGGATTAGTACCCAGTAAACGGTTGGTTTAGCTGTATATATTTTTCCGGGTGGGTGTTGTATTGGTTTTTCGCAACTGTTAGACCTGTAAGAGAAAAATTTAAATGGTTGGGAAAGGCCATGGGATGTAGAAAGATTTTTTTCACATTTTACTTCCTTGTAAAAACAGGTAAATCAATAGGGCTTTTTGTACGGATAAGTACCCAGTGAACTGTTCGTTTAGCTTTATATATTGTTCCGGGTGGGCGTTGTATTGGTTTTTCGGAAGTGTTAGACCTGTAAGAGAAAAATTTAAATGGCTGGTAAAGGCCATGGGATGTAGAAATATTTTTTTCACATTTTACTTCCTTGTAAAAACAGGTAAATCAATAGCGCTTTTCGCAACGATAAGTACCCAGTGAACGGTTCGTTTAGCTTTATACATTGTTCCGGGTGGGCGTTGTATTGGTTTTTCGGAAGTGTTAGACATGTAAGAGAAAAATTTAAATGGTTGGGAAAGGCCATGGGATGTAGAAATATTTTTTCACATTTTATTTCCTTGTAAAAACAGGTAAATCAATAGGGATTTTCGTACGGATAAGTACCCAGTGTACGGTTCGTTTAGCTTTATATATTGTTCCGGGTGGGCGTTGTATTGGTTTTTCGGAAGTGTTAGACCTGTAAGAGAAAAATTTAAATGGTTGGGAAAGGCCATGGGATGTAGAAATATTTTTTTCACATTTTATTTCTTGTAAAAACAGGTAAATCAATAGGGATTTTCGTATGGATTAGTACCCAGTAAACGGTTCGTTTAGCTGTATATATTTTTCCGGGTGGGTATTGTATTGGTTTTTCTCAACTGTTAGACCTGTAAGAGAAATATTTAAATGGTTGGGAAAGGCCATGGGATGTAGAAATATTTTTTTCACATTTTATTTCCTTGTAAAAACAGGTAAATCAATAGGGATTTTCGTACGGATAAGTACCCAGTGAACGGTTCGTTTAGCTTTATATATTGTTCCGGGTGGGCGTTGTATTGTTTTTTCGGAAGCGTTAGACCTGTAAGAGAAAAATTTAAATGGCTGGGAAAGGCCATGGGATGTAGAAATATTTTTTTCACATTTTATTTCCTTATAAAAACAGGTAAATCAATAGGGATTTCCGTATGGATTAGTACCCAATAAACGGTTCGTTTAGCTGTATATATTTTTCCGGGTGGGTGTTGTATTGGTTTTTCGGAAGTGTTAGACCTGTAAGAGAAAAATTTAAATGGTTGGGAATGGCCATGGGATATAGAAATATTTTTTTCACATTTTATTTCCTTGTAAAAACAGGTAAATCAATAGGGATTTTCGTACGGATAAGTACCCAGTGAACGGTTCGTTTAGCTTTATATGGTGGGAGTTGTATTGGTTTTTCGGTAGTGTTAGACATGTAAGAGAAAAATTTAAATGGCTGGGAAAGGCCATGGGATGTAGAAATATTTTTTTCACATTTTATTTCCTTGTAAAAACAGGTAAATCAATAAGGATTTTCGTATGGATTAGTACCCAGTAAACGGTTCGTTTAGCTGTATATATTGTTCCGGGTGGGTGTTGTATTGGTTTTTCGCAACTGTTAGACCTGTAAGAGAAAAATTTAAATGGTTGGGAAAGGCCATGGGATGTAGAAAGATTTTTTTCACATTTTACTTCCTTGTAAAAACAGGTAAATCAATAGGGCTTTTCGTACGGATAAGTACCCAGTGAACTGTTCGTTTAGCTTTATATATTGTTCCGGGTGGGCGTTGTATTGGTTTTTCGGAAGTGTTAGACCTGTAAGAGAAAAATTTAAATGGCTGGTAAAGGCCATGGGATGTAGAAATATTTTTTTCACATTTTACTTCCTTGTAAAAACAGGTAAATCAATAGGGCTTTTCGCAACGATAAGTACCCAGTGAACGGTTCGTTTAGCTTTATACATTGTTCCAGGTGGGCGTTGTATTGGTTTTTCGGAAGTGTTAGACATGTAAGAGAAAAATTTAAATGGTTGGGAAAGGCCATGGGATGTAGAAATATTTTTTTCACATTTTATTTCCTTGTAAAAACAGGTAAATCAATAAGGATTTTCGTATGGATTAGTACCCAGTAAACGGTTCGTTTAGCTGTATATATTTTTCCGGGTGGGTGTTGTATTGGTTTTTCGCAACTGTTAGACCTGTAAGAGAAAAATTTAAATGGTTGGGAAAGGCCATGGGATGTAGAAAGATTTTTTTCACATTTTACTTCCTTGTAAAAACAGGTAAATCAATAGGGCTTTTCGTACGGATAAGTACCCAGTGAACTGTTCGTTTAGCTTTATATATTGTTCCGGGTGGGCGTTGTATTGGTTTTTCGGAAGTGTTAGACCTGTAAGGGAAAAATTTAAATGGCTGGTAAAGGCCATGGGATGTAGAAATATTTTTTTCACATTTTACTTCCTTGTAAAAACAGGTAAATCAATAGGGCTTTTCGCAACGATAAGTACCCAGTGAACGGTTCGTTTAGCTTTATACATTGTTCCGGGTGGGCGTTCTATTGGTTTTTCAGAAGTGTTAGACATGTAAGAGAAAAATTTAAATGGTTGGGAAAGGCCATGGGATGTAGAAATATTTTTTCACATTTTATTTCCTTGTAAAAACAGGTAAATCAATAGGGATTTTCGTACGGATAAGTACCCAGTGTACGGTTCGTTTAGCTTTATATATTGTTCCGGGTGGGCGTTGTATTGGTTTTTCGGAAGTGTTAGACCTGTAAGAGAAAAATTTAAATGGTTGGGAAAGGCCATGGGATGTAGAAATATTTTTTTCACATTTTATTTCTTGTAAAAACAGGTAAATCAATAGGGATTTTCGTATGGATTAGTACCCAGTAAACGGTTCGTTTAGCTGTATATATTTTTCCGGGTGGGTATTGTATTGGTTTTTCTCAACTGTTAGACCTGTAAGAGAAATATTTAAATGGTTGGGAAAGGCCATGGGATGTAGAAATATTTTTTTCACATTTTATTTCCTTGTAAAAACAGGTAAATCAATAGGGATTTTCGTACGGATAAGTACCCAGTGAACGGTTCGTTTAGCTTTATATATTGTTCCGGGTGGGCGTTGTATTGTTTTTTCGGAAGCGTTAGACCTGTAAGAGAAAATTTAAATGGCTGGGAAAGGCCATGGGATGTAGAAATATTTTTTTCACAATTTATTTCCTTGTAAAAACAGGTAAATCAATAGGGATTTCCGTATGGATTAGTACCCAATAAACGGTTCGTTTAGCTGTATATATTTTTCCGGGTGGGTGTTGTATTGGTTTTTCGGAAGTGTTAGACATGTAAGAGAAAAATTTAAATGGTTGGGAAAGGCCATGGGATGTAGAAATATTTTTTTCACATTTTATTTCCTTGTAAAAACAGGTAAATCAATAAGGATTTTCGTATGGATTAGTACCCAGTAAACGGTTCGTTTAGCTGTATATATTTTTCCGGGTGGGTGTTGTATTGGTTTTTCGCAACTGTTAGACCTGTAAGAGAAAAATTTAAATGGTTGGGAAAGGCCATGGGATGTAGAAAGATTTTTTTCACATTTTACTTCCTTGTAAAAACAGGTAAATCAATAGGGCTTTTCGTACGGATAAGTACCCAGTGAACTGTTCGTTTAGCTTTATATATTGTTCCGGGTGGGCGTTGTATTGGTTTTTCGGAAGTGTTAGACCTGTAAGAGAAAAATTTAAATGGCTGGTAAAGGCCATGGGATGTAGAAATATTTTTTTCACATTTTACTTCCTTGTAAAAACAGGTAAATCAATAGGGCTTTTCGCAACGATAAGTACCCAGTGAACGGTTCGTTTAGCTTTATACATTGTTCCGGGTGGGCGTTGTATTGGTTTTTCAGAAGTGTTAGACATGTAAGAGAAAAATTTAAATGGTTGGGAAAGGCCATGGGATGTAGAAATATTTTTTCACATTTTATTTCCTTGTAAAAACAGGTAAATCAATAGGGATTTTCGTACGGATAAGTACCCAGTGTACGGTTCGTTTAGCTTTATATATTGTTCCGGGTGGGCGTTGTATTGGTTTTTCGGAAGTGTTAGACCTGTAAGAGAAAAATTTAAATGGTTGGGAAAGGCCATGGGATGTAGAAATATTTTTTTCACAATTTATTTCTTGTAAAAACAGGTAAATCAATAGGGATTTTCGTATGGATTAGTACCCAGTAAACGGTTCGTTTAGCTGTATATATTTTTCCGGGTGGGTATTGTATTGGTTTTTCTCAACTGTTAGACCTGTAAGAGAAATATTTAAATGGTTGGGAAAGGCCATGGGATGTAGAAATATTTTTTTCACATTTTACTTCCTTGTAAAAACAGGTAAATCAATAGGGCTTTACGTACGGATAAGTACCCAGTGAACTGTTCGTTTAGCTTTATATATTGTTCCGGGTGGGCGATGTATTGGTTTTTCGGAAGTGTTAGACCAGTAAGAGGAAAATTTAAATGGCTGGTAAAGGCCATGGGATGTAGAAATATTTTTTTCACATTTTATTTCCTTGTAAAAACAGGTAAATCAATAGGGATTTTCGTACGGATAAGTACCCAGTGAACGGTTCGTTTAGCTTTATATGGTGGGAGTTGTATTGGTTTTTCTGTAGTGTTAGACATGTAAGAGAAAAATTTAAATGGTTGGGAAAGGCCATGGGATGTAGAAATATTTTTTTCACATTTTATTTCCTTGTAAAAACAGGTAAATCAATAAGGATTTTCGTATGGATTAGTACCCAGTAAACGGTTCGTTTAGCTGTATATATTTTTCCGGGTGGGTGTTGTATTGGTTTTTCGCAACTGTTAGACCTGTAAGAGAAAAATTTAAATGGTTGGGAAAGGCCATGGGATGTAGAAAGATTTTTTTCACATTTTACTTCCTTGTAAAAACAGGTAAATCAATAGGGCTTTTCGTACGGATAAGTACCCAGTGAACTGTTCGTTTAGCTTTATATATTGTTCCGGGTGGGCGTTGTATTGGTTTTTCGGAAGTGTTAGACCTGTAAGAGAAAAATTTAAATGGTTGGGAAAGGCCATGGGATGTAGAAATATTTTTTTCACATTTTATTTCTTGTAAAAACAGGTAAATCAATAGGGATTTTCGTATGGATTAGTACCCAGTAAACGGTTCGTTTAGCTGTATATATTTTTCCGGGTGGGTATTGTATTGGTTTTTCTCAACTGTTAGACCTGTAAGAGAAATATTTAAATGGTTGGGAAAGGCCATGGGATGTAGAAATATTTTTTTCACATTTTATTTCCTTGTAAAAACAGGTAAATCAATAGGGATTTTCGTACGGATAAGTACCCAGTGAACGGTTCGTTTAGCTTTATATATTGTTCCGGGTGGGCGTTGTATTGTTTTTTCGGAAGCGTTAGACCTGTAAGAGAAAAATTTAAATGGCTGGGAAAGGCCATGGGATGTAGAAATATTTTTTTCACATTTTATTTCCTTGTAAAAACAGGTAAATCAATAGGGATTTCCGTATGGATTAGTACCCAATAAACGGTTCGTTTAGCTGTATATATTTTTCCGGGTGGGTGTTGTATTGGTTTTTCGGAAGTGTTAGACCTGTAAGAGAAAAATTTAAATGGTTGGGAATGGCCATGGGATGTAGAAATATTTTTTTTCACATTTTATTTCCTTGTAAAAACAGGTAAATCAATAGGGATTTTCGTACGGATAAGTACCCAGTGAACGGTTCGTTTAGCTTTATATGGTGGGAGTTGTATTGGTTTTTCGGTAGTGTTAGACATGTAAGAGAAAAATTTAAATGGTTGGGAAAGGCCATGGGATGTAGAAATATTTTTTTCACATTTTATTTCCTTGTAAAAACAGGTAAATCAATAAGGATTTTCGTATGGATTAGTACCCAGTAAACGGTTCGTTTAGCTGTATATATTTTTCCGGGTGGGTGTTGTATTGGTTTTTCGCAACTGTTAGACCTGTAAGAGAAAAATTTAAATGGTTGGGAAAGGCCATGGGATGTAGAAAGATTTTTTTCACATTTTACATCCTTGTAAAAACAGGTAAATCAATAGGGCTTTTCGTACGGATAAGTACCCAGTGAACTGTTCGTTTAGCTTTATATATTGTTCCGGGTGGGCGTTGTATTGGTTTTTCGGAAGTGTTAGACCTGTAAGAGAAAAATTTAAATGGCTGGTAAAGGCCATGGGATGTAGAAATATTTTTTTCACATTTTACTTCCTTGTAAAAACAGGTAAATCAATAGGGCTTTTCGCAACGATAAGTACCCAGTGAACGGTTCGTTTAGCTTTATACATTGTTCCGGGTGGGCGTTGTATTGGTTTTTCGGAAGTGTTAGACATGTAAGAGAAAAATTTAAATGGTTGGGAAAGGCCATGGGATGTAGAAATATTTTTTCACATTTTATTTCCTTGTAAAAACAGGTAAATCAATAGGGATTTTCGTACGGATAAGTACCCAGTGTACGGTTCGTTTAGCTTTATATATTGTTCCGGGTGGGCGTTGTATTGGTTTTTCGGAAGTGTTAGACCTGTAAGAGAAAAATTTAAATGGTTGGGAAAGGCCATGGGATGTAGAAATATTTTTTTCACATTTTATTTCTTGTAAAAACAGGTAAATCAATAGGGATTTTCGTATGGATTAGTACCCAGTAAACGGTTCGTTTAGCTGTATATATTTTTCAGGGTGGGTGTTGTATTGGTTTTTCGCAACGGTTAGACCTATAAGAGAAAAATTTAAATGGTTGGGAAAGGCCATGGGATGTAGAAATATTTTTTTCACATTTTACTTCCTTGTAAAAACAGTTAAATCAATAGGGCTTTTCGTACGGATAAGTACCCAGTGAACTGTTCGTTTAGCTTTATATATTGTTCCGGGTGGGCGTTGTATTGGTTTTTCGGAAGTGTTAGACCTGTAAGAGAAAAGTTTAAATGGTTGGGAAAGGCCATGGGATGTAGAAATATTTTTTTCACATTTTATTTCCTTGTAAAAACAGGTAAATCAATAGGGCTTTTCGCACGGATAAGTACCCAGTGAATGGTTCGTTTAGCTTTATATATTGTTCCGGGTGGGCGTTGTATTGGTTTTTCGAAAGTGTTAGACCTGTAAGAGAAAAATTTAAATGGCTGGGAAAGGCCATGGGATGTAGAAATATTTTTTTCACATTTTACTTCCTTGTAAAAACAGGTAAATGAATAGGGCTTTTCGTACGTATAAGTACCCAGTGAACGGTTCGTTTAGATTTATATATTGTTCCGGGTGGGCGTTGTATTGGTTTTTCGGAAGTGTTAGACAGGTAAGAGAAAAATTTAAATGGTTGGGAAAGGCCATGGGATGTAGAAATATTTTTTTCACATTTTATTTCCTTGTAAAAACAGGTAAATCAATAGGGATTTTCGTATGGATAAGTACCCAGTGAACTGTTCGTTTAGCTTTATATATTGTTCCGGGTGGGCGTTGTATTGGTTTTTCGGAAGTGTTAGACCTGTAAGAGAAAAATTTAAATGGTTGGGAAAGGCCATGGGATGTAGAAATATTTTTTTCACATTTTATTTCCTTGTAAAAACAGGTAAATCAATAGGGATTTTCGTACGGATAAGTACCCAGTGAACGGTTCGTTTAGCTTTATATATTGTTCCGGGTGGGCGTTGTATTGGTTTTTCGGAAGCGTTAGACCTGTAAGAGAAAAATTTAAATGGCTGGGAAAGGCCATGGGATGTAGAAATATTTTTTTCACATTTTATTTCCTTGTAAAAACAGGAAAATCAATAGGGATTTTTGTACGGATAAGTGCCCAGTGAACGGTTCGTTTAGCTTTATATATTGTTCCGGGTGGCCGTTATATTGGTTTTTCGGAAGTGTTAGACCTGTAAGAGAAAAGGTTAAATGGTTGGGAAAGGCCATGGGATGTAGAAATATTTTTTTCACATTTTATTTCCTTGTAAAACCGGTAAATCTATAGGGATTTTCGTACGGATAAGTACCCAGTGAACGGTTCGTTTAGCTTTATATATTGTTCCGGGTGGGCGTTGTATTGGTTTTTCGGAAATGTTAGACCTGTAAGAGAAAAATTTAAATGGCTGGGAAAGGCCATGGGATGTAGAAATATTTTTTTCACATTTTACTTCCTTGTAAAAACAGGTAAATGAATAGGGCTTTTCGTACGTATAAGTACCCAGTGAACGGTTCGTTTAGCTTTATATATTGTTCCGGGTGGCCGTTGTATTGGTTTTTCAGAAGTGTTAGACCTGTAAGAGAAAAGTTTAAATGGTTGGGAATGGCCATGGGATGTAGAAATATTTTTTTCACATTTTATTTCCTTGTAAAAACAGGTAAATCAATAGGGATTTTCGTACGGATAAGTACCCAGTGAACGGTTCGTTTAGCTTTATATATTGTTCCGGGTGGGCGTTGTATTGTTTTTTCGGAAGTGTTAGACCTGTAAGAGAAAAATTTAAATGGCTGGGAAAGGCCATGGGATGTAGAAATATTTTTTTCACATTTTACTTCCTTGTAAAAACAGGTAAATGAATAGGGCTTTTCGTACGTATAAGTACCCAGTGAACGGTTCGTTTAGCTTTATAAATTGTTCCGGGTGGGCGTTGTATTGGTTTTTCGGAAGTGTTAGACCTGTAAGAGAAAAATTTAAATGGCTGGGAAAGGCCATGGGATGTAGAAATATTTTTTTCACATTTTACTTCCTTGTAAAAACAGGTAAATGAATAGGGCTTTTAGTACGGATAATTACCGAGTGAACGGTTCGTTTAGCTTTATATATTGTTCCGGGAGGGCGTTGTATTGGTTTTTCGGAAGTGTTAGACCTGTAAGAGAAAAGTTTAAATGGTTGGGAAAGGCCATGGGATGTAGAAATATTTTTTTCACATTTTATTTCCTTGTAAAAACAGGAAAATCAATAGGGATTTTTGTACGGATATTTGACCAGTGAACGGTTCGTTTAGCTTTATATATTGTTCCGGGTGGCCGTTATATTGGTTTTTCGGAAGCGTTAGACCTGTAAGAGAAAAGTTTAAATGGTTGGGAAAGGCCATGGGATGTAGAAATATTTTTTTCACATTTTACTTCCTTGTAAAAACAGGTAAATCAATAGGGCTTTTTGTACGGATAATTACCCAGTGAACGGTCCGTTTAGCTTTATATATTGTTCCGGGAGGGCGTTGTATTGGTTTTTCGGAAGTGTTAGACCTGTAAGAGAAAAGTTTAAATGGTTGGGAAAGGCCATGGGATGTAGAAATATTTTTTTCACATTTTATTTCCTTGTAAAAACAGGTAAATCAATAGGGATTTTCGTACGTATAAGTACCCAGTGAACGGTTCGTTTAGCTTTATATATTGTTCCGGGTGGGCATTGTATTGGTTTTTCGGAAGTGTTAGACATGTAAGAGAAAAATTTAAATGGTTGGGAAAGGCCATGGGATGTAGAAATATTTTTTTCACATTTTACTTCCTTGTAAAAACAAGTAAATCAATAGGGATTTACGTACGGATAAGTACCCAGTGAACGGATCGTTTAGCTTTATACATTGTTCCGGGTGGCCGTTGTATTGGTTTTTCAGAAGTGTTAGACCTGTAAGAGAAAAGTTTAAATGGTTGGGAATAGCCATGGGATGTAGAAATATTTTTTTCACATTTTATTTCCTTGTAAAAACAGGTAAATCAATAGGGATTTTCGTACGGATAAGTACCCAGTGAACGGTTCGTTTAGCTTTATATATTGTTCCGGGTGGGCGTTGTATTGGTTTTTCGGAAGCGTTAGACCTGTAAGAGAAAAATTTAAATGGCTGGGAAAGGCCATGGGATGTAGAAATATTTTTTTCACATTTTACTTCCTTGTAAAAACAGGTAAATCAATAGGGCTTTTTGTACGGATAAGTGCCCAGTGAACGGTTCGTTTAGCTTTATATATTGTTCCGGGTGGCCGTTATATTGGTTTTTCGGAAGTGTTAGACCTGTAAGAGAAAAGTTTAAATGGTTGGGAAAAGCCATGGGATGTAGAAATATTTTTTTCACATTTTATTTCCTTGTAAAACCGGTAAATCTATAGGGATTTTCGTACGGATAAGTACCCAGTGAACGGTTCGTTTCGCTTTATATATTGTTCCGGGTGGGCGTTGTATTGGTTTTTCGGAAGTGTTAGACCTGTAAGAGAAAAATTTAAATGGCTGGGAAAGGCCATGGGATGTAGAAATATTTTTTCACATTTTACTTTCTTGTAAAAACAGGTAAATGAATAGGGCTTTTCGTACGTATAAGTACCCAGTGAACGGTTCGTTTAGCTTTATATATTGTTCCGGGTGGGCGTTGTATTGGATTTTCGGAAGTGTTAGACAGGTAAGAGAAAAATTTAAATGGTTGGGAAAGGCCATGGGATTTAGAAATATTTTTTTCACATTTTATTTCCTTGTAAAAACAGGTAAATCAATAGGGATTTTCGTACCGATAAGTACCCAGTGAACGGTTCGTTTAGCTTTATATATTGTTCCGGGTGGGCGTTGCATTGGTTTTTCGGAAGTGTTAGACCTGTAAGAGAAAAATTTAAATGGCTGGGAAAGGCCATGGGATGTAGAAATATTTTTTTCACATTTTACTTCCTTGTAAAAACAGGTAAATGAATAGGGCTTTTCGTACGTATAAGTACCCAGTGAACGGTTCGTTTAGCTTTATATATTGTTCCGGGTGGGCGTTGTATTGGTTTTTCGGAAGTGTTAGACCTGTAAGAGAAAAATTTAAATGGCTGGGAAAGGCCATTGGATGAAGAAATATTTTTTTCACATTTTACTTCCTTGTAAAAACAGGTAAATGAATAGGGCTTTTCGTACGTATAAGTACCCAGTGAACGGTTCGTTTAGCTTTATATATTGTTCCGGGTGGGCGTTGTATTGGTTTTTCGGAAGTGTTAGACAGGTAAGAGAAAAATTTAAATGGTTGGGAAAGGCCATGGGATGTAGGAATATTTTTTTCACATTTTATTTCCTTGTAAAAACAGGTAAATCAATAGGGATTTTCGTACGGATAAGTACCCAGTGAACGGTTCATTTAGCTTTATATATTGTTCCGGGTGGGCGTTGTATTGGTTTTTCGGAAGTGTTAGACCTGTAAGAGAAAAATTTAAATGGTTGGGAAAGGCCATGGGATGTAGAAATATTTTTTTCAGATTTTATATCCTTGTAAAAACAGGTAAATCAATAGGGATTTTCGTATGGATTAGTACCCAGTAAACGGTTCGTTTAGCTGTATATATTTTTCAGGGTGGGTGTTATATTGGTTTTTCGCAACGGTTAGACCTGTAAGAGAAAAATTTAAATGGTTGGGAAAGGCCATGGGATGTAGAAATATTTTTTTCACATTTTACTTCCTTGTAAAAACAGTTAAATCAATAGGGCTTTTCGTACGGATAAGTACCCAGTGAACTGTTCGTTTAGCTTTATATATTGTTCCGGGTGGGCGTTGTATTGGTTTTTCGGAAGTGTTAGACCTGTAAGAGAAAAGTTTAAATGGTTGGGAAAGGCCATGGGATGTAGAAATATTTTTTTCACATTTTATTTCCTTGTAAAAACAGGTAAATCAATAGGGCTTTTCGCACGGATAAGTACCCAGTGAATGGTTCGTTTAGCTTTATATATTGTTCCGGGTGGGCGTTGTATTGGTTTTTCGAAAGTGTTAGACCTGTAAGAGAAAAATTTAAATGGCTGGGAAAGGCCATGGGATGTAGAAATATTTTTTTCACATTTTACTTCCTTGTAAAAACAGGTAAATGAATAGGGCTTTTCGCACGTATAAGTACCCAGTGAACGGTTCGTTTAGATTTATATATTGTTCCGGGTGGGCGTTGTATTGGTTTTTCGGAAGTGTTAGACAGGTAAGAGAAAAATTTAAATGGTTGGGAAAGGCCATGGGATGTAGAAATATTTTTTTCACATTTTATTTCCTTGTAAAAACAGGTAAATCAATAGGGATTTTCGTACGGATAAGTACCCAGTGAACTGTTCGTTTAGCTTTATATATTGTTCCGGGTGGGCGTTGTATTGGTTTTTCGGAAGTGTTAGACCTGTAAGAGAAAAGTTTAAATGGTTGGGAAAGGCCATGGGATGTAGAAATATTTTTTTCACATTTTATTTCCTTGTAAAAACAGGTAAATCAATAGGGATTTTCGTACGGATAAGTACCCAGTGAACGGTTCGTTTGGCTTTATATATTGTTCCGGGTGGGCGTTGTATTGGTTTTTCTGAAGTGTTAGACCTGTAAGAGAAAAGTTTAAATGTTTGGGAAAGGCCATGGGATGTAGAAATATTTTTTTCACATTTTACTTCCTTGTAAAAACAGGTAAATGAATAGGGCTTTTCGTACGTATAAGTACCCAGTGAACGGTTCGTTTAGCTTTATATATTGTTCCGGGTGGGCGTTGTATTGGTTTTTCGGAAGTGTTAGACAGGTAAGAGAAAAATTTAAATGGTTGGGAAAGGCCATGGGATGTAGGAATATTTTTTTCACATTTTATTTCCTTGTAAAAACAGGTAAATCAATAGGGATTTTCGTACGGATAAGTACCCAGTGAACGGTTCATTTAGCTTTATATATTGTTCCGGGTGGGCGTTGTATTGGTTTTTCGGAAGTGTTAGACCTGTAAGAGAAAAATTTAAATGGTTGGGAAAGGCCATGGGATGTAGAAATATTTTTTTCACATTTTATATCCTTATAAAAACAGGTAAATCAATAGGGATTTTCGTATGGATTAGTACCCAGTAAACGGTTCGTTTAGCTGTATATATTTTTCAGGGTGGGTGTTATATTGGTTTTTCGCAACGGTTAGACCTGTAAGAGAAAAATTTAAATGGTTGGGAAAGGCCATGGGATGTAGAAATATTTTTTTCACATTTTACTTCCTTGTAAAAACAGTTAAATCAATAGGGCTTTTCGTACGGATAAGTACCCAGTGAACTGTTCGTTTAGCTTTATATATTGTTCCGGGTGGGCGTTGTATTGGTTTTTCGGAAGTGTTAGACCTGTAAGAGAAAAGTTTAAATGGTTGGGAAAGGCCATGGGATGTAGAAATATTTTTTTCACATTTTATTACCTTGTAAAAACAGGTAAATCAATAGGGCTTTTCGCACGGATAAGTACCCAGTGAATGGTTCGTTTAGCTTTATATATTGTTCCGGGTGGGCGTTGTATTGGTTTTTCGAAAGTGTTAGACCTGTAAGAGAAAAATTTAAATGGCTGGGAAAGGCCATGGGATGTAGAAATATTTTTTTCACATTTTACTTCCTTGTAAAAACAGGTAAATGAATAGGGCTTTTCGTACGTATAAGTACCCAGTGAACGGTTCGTTTAGATTTATATATTGTTCCGGGTGGGCGTTGTATTGGTTTTTCGGAAGTGTTAGACAGGTAAGAGAAAAATTTAAATGGTTGGGAAAGGCCATGGGATGTAGAAATATTTTTTTCACATTTTATTTCCTTGTAAAAACAGGTAAATCAATAGGGATTTTCGTACGGATAAGTACCCAGTGAACGGTTCGTTTGGCTTTATATATTGTTCCGGGTGGGCGTTGTATTGGTTTTTCTGAAGTGTTAGACCTGTAAGAGAAAAGTTTAAATGTTTGGGAAAGGCCATGGGATGTAGAAATATTTTTTTCACATTTTACTTCCTTGTAAAAACAGGTAAATGAATAGGGCTTTTCGTACGTATAAGTACCCAGTGAACGGTTCGTTTAGATTTATATATTGTTCCGGGTGGGCGTTGTATTGGTTTTTCGGAAGTGTTAGACAGGTAAGAGAAAAATTTAAATGGTTGGGAAAGGCCATGGGATGTAGAAATATTTTTTTCACATTTTATTTCCTTGTAAAAACAGGTAAATCAATAGGGATTTTCGTACGGATAAGTACCCAGTGAACTGTTCGTTTAGCTTTATATATTGTTCCGGGTGGGCGTTGTATTGGTTTTTTGGAAGTGTTAGACCTGTAAGAGAAAAGTTTAAATGGTTGGGAAAGGCCATGGGATGTAGAAATATTTTTTTCACATTTTATTTCCTTGTAAAAACAGGTAAATCAATAGGGATTTTCGTACGGATAAGTACCCAGTGAACGGTTCGTTTGGCTTTATATATTGTTCCGGGTGGGCGTTGTATTGGTTTTTCGGAAGTGTTAGACCTGTAAGAGAAAAGTTTAAATGTTTGGGAAAGGCCATGGGATGTAGAAATATTTTTTTCACATTTTATTTCCTTGTAAAAACAGGTAAATCAATAGGGATTTTCGTACGGATAAGTACCCAGTGAACGGTTCGTTTAGCTTTATATATTGTTCCGGGTGGGCGTTGTATTGGTTTTTCGGAAGTGTTAGACCTGTAAGAGAAAAATTTAAATGGCTGGGAAAGGCCATGGGATGTAGAAATATTTTTTTCACGTTTTACTTCCTTGTAAAAACAGGTAAATGAATAGGGCTTTTCGTACGTATAAGTACCCAGTGAACGGTTCGTTTAGCTTTATATATTGTTCCGGGTCGGCGTTGTATTGGTTTTTCGGAAGTGTTAGACAGGTAAGAGAAAAATTTAAATGGTTGGGAAAGGCCATGGGATGTAGAAATATTTTTTTTCACATTTTATTTCCTTGTAAAACCGGTAAATCTATAGGGATTTTCGTACGGATAAGTACCCAGTGAACGGTTCGTTTAGCTTTATATATTGTTCTGGGTGGGCGTTGTATTGGTTTTTCGGAAGTGTTAGACCTGTAAGAGAAAAATTATATGGCTGGGAAAGGCCATGGGATGTAGAAATATTTTTTTCACATTTTACTTCCTTGTAAAAACAGGTAAATGAATAGGGCTTTTCGTACGTATAAGTACCCAGTGAACGGTTCGTTTAGCTTTATATATTGTTCCGGGTGGGCGTTGTATTGGTTTTTCGGAAGCGTTAGACCTGTAAGAGAAAAATTTAAATGGCTGGGAAAGGCCATGGGATGTAGAAATATTTTTTTCACATTTTACTTCCTTGTAAAAACAGGTAAATCAATAGGGCTTTTTGTACGGATAATTACCCAGTGAACGGTCCGTTTAGCTTTATATATTGTTCCGGGAGGGCGTTGTATTGGTTTTTCGGAAGTGTTAGACCTGTAAGAGAAAAGTTTAAATGTTTGGGAAAGGCCATGGGATGTAGAAATATTTTTTTCACATTTTATTTCCTTGTAAAAACAGGTAAATCAATAGGGATTTTCGTACGGATAAGTACCCAGTGAACGGTTCGTTTAGCTTTATATATTGTTCCGGGTGGGCGTTGTATTGGTTTTTCGGAAGTGTTAGACCTGTAAGAGAAAAATTTAAATGGCTGGGAAAGGCCATGGGATGTAGAAATATTTTTTTCACATTTTACTTCCTTGTAAAAACAGGTAAATGAATAGGGCTTTTCGTACGTATAAGTACCCAGTGAACGGTTCGTTTAGCTTTATATATTGTTCCAGGTCGGCGTTGTATTGGTTTTTCGGAAGTGTTAGACAGGTAAGAGAAAAATTTAAATGGTTGGGAAAGGCCATGGGATGTAGAAATATTTTTTTTCACATTTTATTTCCTTGTAAAACCGGTAAATCTATAGGGATTTTCGTACGGATAAGTACCCAGTGAACGGTTCGTTTAGCTTTATATATTGTTCCGGGTGGGCGTTGTATTGGTTTTTCGGAAGTGTTAGACCTGTAAGAGAAAAATTTAAATGGCTGGGAAAGGCCATGGGATGTAGAAATATTTTTTTCACATTTTACTTCCTTGTAAAAACAGGTAAATGAATAGGGCTTTTCGTACGTATAAGTACCCAGTGAACGGTTCGTTTAGCTTTATATATTGTTCCGGGTGGGCGTTGTATTGGTTTTTCGGAAGTGTTAGACCTGTAAGAGAAAAGTTTAAATGGCTGGGAAAGGCCATGGGATGTAGAAATATTTTTTTCACATTTTATTTCCTTGTAAAAACAGGTAAATCAATAGGGCTTTTCGCACGGATAAGTACCCAGTGAACGGTTCGTTTAGCTTTATATATTGTTCCGGGAGGGTGTTGTATTGGTTTTTCGGAAGTGTTAGACCTGTAAGAGAAAAATTTAAATGGCTGGGAAAGGCCATGGGATGTAGAAATATTTTTTTCACATTTTACTTCCTTGTAAAAACAGGTAAATGAATAGGGCTTTTCGTACGTATAAGTACCCAGTGAACGGTTCGTTTAGCTTTATATATTGTTCCGGGTGGGCGTTGTATTGGTTTTTCGGAAGTGTTAAACAGGTAAGAGAAAAATTGAAATGGTTGGGAAAGGACATGGGATGTAGAAATATTTTTTTCACATTTTATTTCCTTGTAAAAACAGGTAAATCAATAGGGATTTTCGTACGGATAAGTACCCAGTGAACTGTTCGTTTAGCTTTATATATTGTTCCGGGTGGGCGTTGTATTGGTTTTTCGGAAGTGTTAGACCTGTAAGAGAAAAGTTTAAATGGTTGGGAAAGGCCATGGGATGTAGAAATATTTTTTTCACATTTTATTTCCTTGTAAAAACAGGTAAATCAATAGGGATTTTCGTACGGATAAGTACCAAGTGAACGGTTCGTTTGGCTTTATATATTGTCCCGGGTGGGCGTTGTATTGGTTTTTCGGAAGTGTTAGACCTGTAAGAGAAAAGTTTAAATGTTTGGGAAAGGCCATGGGATGTAGAAATATTTTTTTCACATTTTATTTCCTTGTAAAAACAGGTAAATCAATAGGGATTTTCGTACGGATAAGTACCCAGTGAACTGTTCGTTTAGCTTTATATATTGTTTCGGGTGGGCGTTGTATTGGTTTTTCGGAAGTGTTAGACCTGTAAGAGAAAAGTTTAAATGGTTGGGAAAGGCCATGGGATGTAGAAATATTTTTTTCACATTTTATTTCCTTGTAAAAACAGGTAAATCAATAGGGATTTTCGTACGGATAAGTACCCAGTGAACGGTTCGTTTGGCTTTATATATTGTTCCGGGTGGGCGTTGTATTGGTTTTTCGGAAGTGTTAGACCTGTAAGAGAAAAGTTTAAATGTTTGGGAAAGGCCATGGGATGTAGAAATATTTTTTTCACATTTTATTTCCTTGTAAAAACAGGTAAATCAATAGGGATTTTCGTACGGATAAGTACCCAGTGAACGGTTCGTTTAGCTTTATATATTGTTCCGGGTGGGCGTTGTATTGGTTTTTCGGAAGTGTTAGACCTGTAAGAGAAAAATTTAAATGGCTGGGAAAGGCCATGGGATGTAGAAATATTTTTTTCACATTTTACTTCCTTGTAAAAACAGGTAAATGAATAGGGCTTTTCGTACGTATAAGTACCCAGTGAACGGTTCGTTAAGCTTTATATATTGTTCCGGGTCGGCGTTGTATTGGTTTTTCGGAAGTGTTAGACAGGTAAGAGAAAAATTTAAATGGTTGGGAAAGGCCATGGGATGTAGAAATATTTTTTTTCACATTTTATTTCCTTGTAAAACCGGTAAATCTGTAGGGATTTTCATACGGATAAGTACCCAGTGAACGGTTCGTTTAGCTTTATATATTGTTCCGGGTGGGCGTTGTATTGGTTTTTCGGAAGTGTTAGACCTGTAAGAGAAAAATTTAAATGGCTGGGAAAGGCCATGGGATGTAGAAATATTTTTTTCACATTTTACTTCCTTGTAAAAACAGGTAAATGAATAGGGCTTTTCGTACGTATAAGTACCCAGTGAACGGTTCGTTTAGCTTTATATATTGTTCCAGGTCGGCGTTGTATTGGTTTTTCGGAAGTGTTAGACAGGTAAGAGAAAAATTTAAATGGTTGGGAAAGGCCATGGGATGTAGAAATATTTTTTTTCACATTTTATTTCCTTGTAAAACCGGTAAATCTATAGGGATTTTCGTACGGATAAGTACCCAGTGAACGGTTCGTTTAGCTTTATATATTGTTCCGGGTGGGCGTTGTATTGGTTTTTCGGAAGTGTTAGACCTGTAAGAGAAAAATTTAAATGGCTGGGAAAGGCCATGGGATGTAGAAATATTTTTTTCACATTTTACTTCCTTGTAAAAACAGGTAAATGAATAGGGCTTTTCGTACGTATAAGTACCCAGTGAACGGTTCGTTTAGCTTTATATATTGTTCCGGGTGGGCGTTGTATTGGTTTTTCGGAAGTGTTAGACCTGTAAGAGAAAAGTTTAAATGGCTGGGAAAGGCCATGGGATGTAGAAATATTTTTTTCACATTTTATTTCCTTGTAAAAACAGGTAAATCAATAGGGCTTTTCGCACGGATAAGTACCCAGTGAACGGTTCGTTTAGCTTTATATATTGTTCCGGGAGGGTGTTGTATTGGTTTTTCGGAAGTGTTAGACCTGTAAGAGAAAAATTTAAATGGCTGGGAAAGGCCATGGGATGTAGAAATATTTTTTTCACATTTTACTTCCTTGTAAAAACAGGTAAATGAATAGGGCTTTTCGTACGTATAAGTACCCAGTGAACGGTTCGTTTAGCTTTATATATTGTTCCGGGTGGGCGTTGTATTGGTTTTTCGGAAGTGTTAAACAGGTAAGAGAAAAATTGAAATGGTTGGGAAAGGACATGGGATGTAGAAATATTTTTTTCACATTTTATTTCCTTGTAAAAACAGGTAAATCAATAGGGATTTTCGTACGGATAAGTACCCAGTGAACTGTTCGTTTAGCTTTATATATTGTTCCGGGTGGGCGTTGTATTGGTTTTTCGGAAGTGTTAGACCTGTAAGAGAAAAGTTTAAATGGTTGGGAAAGGCCATGGGATGTAGAAATATTTTTTTCACATTTTATTTCCTTGTAAAAACAGGTAAATCAATAGGGATTTTCGTACGGATAAGTACCAAGTGAACGGTTCGTTTGGCTTTATATATTGTCCCGGGTGGGCGTTGTATTGGTTTTTCGGAAGTGTTAGACCTGTAAGAGAAAAGTTTAAATGTTTGGGAAAGGCCATGGGATGTAGAAATATTTTTTTCACATTTTATTTCCTTGTAAAAACAGGTAAATCAATAGGGATTTTCGTACGGATAAGTACCCAGTGAACTGTTCGTTTAGCTTTATATATTGTTTCGGGTGGGCGTTGTATTGGTTTTTCGGAAGTGTTAGACCTGTAAGAGAAAAGTTTAAATGGTTGGGAAAGGCCATGGGATGTAGAAATATTTTTTTCACATTTTATTTCCTTGTAAAAACAGGTAAATCAATAGGGATTTTCGTACGGATAAGTACCCAGTGAACGGTTCGTTTGGCTTTATATATTGTTCCGGGTGGGCGTTGTATTGGTTTTTCGGAAGTGTTAGACCTGTAAGAGAAAAGTTTAAATGTTTGGGAAAGGCCATGGGATGTAGAAATATTTTTTTCACATTTTATTTCCTTGTAAAAACAGGTAAATCAATAGGGATTTTCGTACGGATAAGTACCCAGTGAACGGTTCGTTTAGCTTTATATATTGTTCCGGGTGGGCGTTGTATTGGTTTTTCGGAAGTGTTAGACCTGTAAGAGAAAAATTTAAATGGCTGGGAAAGGCCATGGGATGTAGAAATATTTTTTTCACATTTTACTTCCTTGTAAAAACAGGTAAATGAATAGGGCTTTTCGTACGTATAAGTACCCAGTGAACGGTTCGTTAAGCTTTATATATTGTTCCGGGTCGGCGTTGTATTGGTTTTTCGGAAGTGTTAGACAGGTAAGAGAAAAATTTAAATGGTTGGGAAAGGCCATGGGATGTAGAAATATTTTTTTTCACATTTTATTTCCTTGTAAAACCGGTAAATCTGTAGGGATTTTCATACGGATAAGTACCCAGTGAACGGTTCGTTTAGCTTTATATATTGTTCCGGGTGGGCGTTGTATTGGTTTTTCGGAAGTGTTAGACCTGTAAGAGAAAAATTTAAATGGCTGGGAAAGGCCATGGGATGTAGAAATATTTTTTTCACATTTTACTTCCTTGTAAAAACAGGTAAATGTATAGGGCTTTTCGTACGTATAAGTACCCAGTGAACGGTTCGTTTAGCTTTATATATTGTTCCGGGTGGGCGTTGTATTGGTTTTTCGGAAGCGTTAGACCTGTAAGAGAAAAATTTAAATGGCTGGGAAAGGCCATGGGATGTAGAAATATTTTTTTCACATTTTACTTCCTTGTAAAAACAGGTAAATCAATAGGGCTTTTTGTACGGATAATTACCCAGTGAACGGTCCGTTTAGCTTTATATATTGTTCCGGGAGGGCGTTGTATTGGTTTTTCGGAAGTGTTAGACCTGTAAGAGAAAAAATTAAATGGTTGGGAAAGGCCATGGGATGTAGAAATATTTTTTTCACATTTTATTTCCTTGTAAAAACAGGTAAATCAATAGGGATTTTCAGATGGATTAGTACCCAGTAAACGGTTCGTTTAGCTGTATATATTTTTCCGGGTGGGTGTTTTATTGGTTTTTCGCAACGGTTAGACCTGTAAGAGAAAAATTTAAATGGTTGGGAAAGGCCATGGGATGTAGAAATATTTTTTTCACATTTTACTTCCTTGTAAAAACAGGTAAATCAATAGGGCTTTTCGTACGGATAAGTACCCAGTGAACTGTTCGTTTAGCTTTATATATTGTTCCGGGTGGGCGTTGTATTGGTTTTTCGGAAGTGTTAGACCTGTAAGAGAAAAATTTAAATGGTTGGGAAAGGCCATGGGATGTAGAAATATTTTTTTCACATTTTATTTCCTTGTAAAAACAGGTAAATCAATAGGGATTTACGTACGGATAAGTACCCAGTGAACTGTTCGTTTAGCTTTATATATTGTTCCGGGTGGGCGTTGTATTGGTTTTTCGGAAGTGTTAGACCTGTAAGAGAAAAGTTTAAATGGTTGGGAAAGGCCATGGGATGTAGAAATATTTTTTTCACATTTTATTTCCTTGTAAAAACAGGTAAATCAATAGGGATTTTCGTACGGATAAGTACCCAGTGAACGGTTCGTTTGGCTTTATATATTGTTCCGGGTGGGCGTTGTATTGGTTTTTCGGAAGTGTTAGACCTGTAAGAGAAAAGTTTAAATGTTTGGGAAAGGCCATGGGATGTAGAAATATTTTTTTCACATTTTATTTCCTTGTAAAAACAGGTAAATCAATAGGGATTTTCGTACGGATAAGTACCCAGTGAACGGTTCGTTTAGCTTTATATATTGTTCCGGGTGGGCGTTGTATTGGTTTTTCGGAAGTGTTAGACCTGTAAGAGAAAAATTTAAATGGCTGGGAAAGGCCATGGGATGTAGAAATATTTTTTTCACATTTTACTTCCTTGTAAAAACAGGTAAATGAATAGGGCTTTTCGTACGTATAAGTACCCAGTGAACGGTTCGTTTAGCTTTATATATTGTTCCGGGTCGGCGTTCTATTGGTTTTTCGGAAGTGTTAGAGAGGTAAGAGAAAAATTTAAATGGTTGGGAAAGGCCATGGGATGTAGAAATATTTTTTTTCACATTTTATTTCCTTGTAAAACCGGTAAATCTATAGGGATTTTCGTACGGATAAGTACCCAGTGAACGGTTCGTTTAGCTTTATATATTGTTCCGGGTGGGCGTTGTATTGGTTTTTCGGAAGTGTTAGACCTGTAAGAGAAAAGTTTAAATGGTTGGGAAAGGCCATGGGATGTAGAAATATTTTTTTCACATTTTATTTCCTTGTAAAAACAGGTAAATCAATAGGGATTTTCGTACGGATAAGTACCCAGTGAACTGTTCGTTTAGCTTTATATATTGTTCCGGGTGGGCGTTGTATCGGTTTTTCGGAAGTGTTAGACCTGTAAGAGAAAAGTTTAAATGGTTGGGAAAGGCCATGGGATGTAGAAATATTTTTTTCACATTTTATTTCCTTGTAAAAACAGGTAAATCAATAGGGATTTTCGTACGGATAAGTACCCAGTGAACGGTTCGTTTGGCTTTATATATTGTTCCGGGTGGGCTTTGTATTGGTTTTTCGGAAGTGTTAGACCTGTAAGAGAAAAGTTTAAATGTTTGGGAAAGGCCATGGGATGTAGAAATATTTTTTTCACATTTTATTTCCTTGTAAAAACAGGTAAATCAATAGGGATTTTCGTACGGATAAGTACCCAGTGAACGGTTCGTTTAGCTTTATATATTGTTCCGGGTGGTCGTTGTATTGGTTTTTCGGAAGTGTTAGACCTGTAAGAGAAAAATTTAAATGGCTGGGAAAGGCCATGGGATGTAGAAATATTTTTTTCACATTTTACTTCCTTGTAAAAACAGGTAAATGAATAGGGCTTTTCGTACGTATAAGTACCCAGTGAACGGTTCGGTTAGCTTTATATATTGTTCCGGGTCGGCGTTGTATTGGTTTTTCGGAAGTGTTAGAGAGGTAAGAGAAAAATTTAAATGGTTGGGAAAGGCCATGGGATGTAGAAATATTTTTTTTCACATTTTATTTCCTTGTAAAACCGGTAAATCTATAGGGATTTTCGTACGGATAAGTACCCAGTGAATGGTTCGTTTAGCTTTATATATTGTTCCGGGTGGGCGTTGTATTGGTTTTTCAGAAGTGTTAGACCTGTAAGAGAAAAATTTAAATGGCTGGGAAAGGCCATGGGATGTAGAAATATTTTTTTCACATTTTACTTCCTTGTAAAAACAGGTAAATGAATACGGCTTTTCGTACGTATAAGTACCCAGTGAACGGTTCGTTTAGCTTTATATATTGTTCCGGGTGGGCGTTGTATTGGTTTTTCGGAAGTGTTAGACAGGTAAGAGAAAAATTTAAATGGTTGGGAAAGGCCATGGGATGTAGAAATATTTTTTTCACATTTTACTTCCTTGTAAAAACAGGTAAATGAATAGGGCTTTTCGTACGTATAAGTACCCAGTGAACGGTTCGGTTAGCTTTATATATTGTTCCGGGTCGGCGTTGTATTGGTTTTTCGGAAGTGTTAGAGAGGTAAGAGAAAAATTTAAATGGTTGGGAAAGGCCATGGGATGTAGAAATATTTTTTTTCACATTTTATTTCCTTGTAAAACCGGTAAATCTATAGGGATTTTCGTACGGATAAGTACCCAGTGAATGGTTCGTTTAGCTTTATATATTGTTCCGGGTGGGCGTTGTATTGGTTTTTCAGAAGTGTTAGACCTGTAAGAGAAAAATTTAAATGGCTGGGAAAGGCCATGGGATGTAGAAATATTTTTTTCACATTTTACTTCCTTGTAAAAACAGGTAAATGAATACGGCTTTTCGTACGTATAAGTACCCAGTGAACGGTTCGTTTAGCTTTATATATTGTTCCGGGTGGGCGTTGTATTGGTTTTTCGGAAGTGTTAGACAGGTAAGAGAAAAATTTAAATGGTTGGGAAAGGCCATGGGATGTAGAAATATTTTTTTTACATTTTATTTCCTTGTAAAAACAGGTAAATCAATAGGGATTTTCGTACGGATAAGTACCCAGTGAACGGTTCGTTTAGCTTTATATATTGTTCCGGGTGGGCGTTGTATTGGTTTTTCGGAAGTGTTAGACCTGTAAGAGAAAAGTTTAAATGGTTGGGAAAGGCCATGGGATGTAGAAATATTTTTTTCACATTTTATTTCCTTGTAAAAACAGGTAAATCAATAGGGCTTTTCGCACGGATAAGTACCCAGTGAACGGTTCGTTTAGCTTTATATATTGTTCCGGGTGGGCGTTTTATTGGTTTTTCGGAAGTGTTAGAACTGTAAGAGAAAAATTTAAATGGCTGGGAAAGGCCATGGGATGTAGAAATATTTTTTTCACATTTTATTTCCGTGTAAAAACAGGTAAATCAATAGGGCTTTTCGCACGGATAAGTACCCAGTGAACGGTTCGTTTAGCTTAATATATTGTTCCGGGTGGGCGTTGTATTGGTTTTTCGGAAGTGTTAGACCTGTAAGAGAAAAATTTAAATGGCTGGGAAAGGCCATGGGATGTAGAAATATTTTTTTCACATTTTACTTTGTTGTAAAAACAGGTAAATGAATAGGGCTTTTCGTACGTATAAGTACCCAGTGAACGGTTCGTTTAGATTTATATATTGTTCCGGGTGGGCGTTGTATTGGTTTTTCGGTAGTGTTAGACAGGTAAGAGAAAAATTTAAATGGTTGGGAAAGGCCATGGGATGTAGAAATATTTTTTTCACATTTTATTTCCTTGTAAAAACAGGTAAATCAATAGGGATTTACGTACGGATAAGTACCCAGTGAACTGTTCGTTTAGCTTTATATATTGTTCCGGGTGGGCGTTGTATTGGTTTTTCGGAAGTGTTAGACCTGTAAGAGAAAAGTTTAAATGGTTGGGAAAGGCCATGGGATGTAGAAATATTTTTTTCACATTTTATTTCCTTGTAAAAACAGGTAAATCAATAGGGATTTTCGTACGGATAAGTACCCAGTGAACGGTTCGTTTGGCTTTATATATTGTTCCGGGTGGGCGTTGTATTGGTTTTTCGGAAGTGTTAGACCTGTAAGAGAAAAGTTTAAATGTTTGGGAAAGGCCATGGGATGTAGAAATATTTTTTTCACATTTTATTTCCTTGTAAAAACAGGTAAATCAATAGGGATTTTCGTACGGATAAGTACCCAGTGAACGGTTCGTTTAGCTTTATATATTGTTCCGGGTGGGCGTTGTATTGGTTTTTCGGAAGTGTTAGACCTGTAAGAGAAAAATTTAAATGGCTGGGAAAGGCCATGGGATGTAGAAATATTTTTTTCACATTTTACTTCCTTGTAAAAACAGGTAAATGAATAGGGCTTTTCGTACGTATAAGTACCCAGTGAACGGTTCGTTTAGCTTTATATATTGTTCCGGGTCGGCGTTCTATTGGTTTTTCGGAAGTGTTAGACCTGTAAGAGAAAAGTTTAAATGTTTGGGAAAGGCCATGGGATGTAGAAATATTTTTTTCACATTTTATTTCCTTGTAAAAACAGGTAAATCAATAGGGATTTTCGTACGGATAAGTACCCAGTGAACGGTTCGTTTAGCTTTATATATTGTTCCGGGTGGTCGTTGTATTGGTTTTTCGGAAGTGTTAGACCTGTAAGAGAAAAATTTAAATGGCTGGGAAAGGCCATGGGATGTAGAAATATTTTTTTCACATTTTACTTCCTTGTAAAAACAGGTAAATGAATAGGGCTTTTCGTACGTATAAGTACCCAGTGAACGGTTCGTTTAGCTTTATATATTGTTCCGGGTCGGCGTTGTATTGGTTTTTCGGAAGTGTTAGAGAGGTAAGAGAAAAATTTAAATGGTTGGGAAAGGCCATGGGATGTAGAAATATTTTTTTTCACATTTTATTTCCTTGTAAAACCGGTAAATCTATAGGGATTTTCGTACGGATAAGTACCCAGTGAATGGTTCGTTTAGCTTTATATATTGTTCCGGGTGGGCGTTGTATTGGTTTTTCAGAAGTGTTAGACCTGTAAGAGAAAAATTTAAATGGCTGGGAAAGGCCATGGGATGTAGAAATATTTTTTTCACATTTTACTTCCTTGTAAAAACAGGTAAATGAATAGGGCTTTTCGTACGTATAAGTACCCAGTGAACGGTTCGTTTAGCTTTATATATTGTTCCGGGTGGGCGTTGTATTGGTTTTTCGGAAGTGTTAGACAGGTAAGAGAAAAATTTAAATGGTTGGGAAAGGCCATGGGATGTAGAAATATTTTTTTTACATTTTATTTCCTTGTAAAAACAGGTAAATCAATAGGGATTTTCGTACGGATAAGTACCCAGTGAACGGTTCGTTTAGCTTTATATATTGTTCCGGGTGGGAGTTGTATTGGTTTTTCGGAAGTGTTAGACCTGTAAGAGAAAAGTTTAAATGGTTGGGAAAGGCCATGGGATGTAGAAATATTTCTTTCACATTTTATTTCCTTGTAAAAACAGGTAAATCAATAGGGCTTTTCGCACGGATAAGTACCCAGTGAACGGTTCGTTTAGCTTTATATATTGTTCCGGGTGGGCGTTTTATTGGTTTTTCGGAAGTGTTAGAACTGTAAGAGAAAAATTTAAATGGCTGGGAAAGGCCATGGGATGTAGAAATATTTTTTTCACATTTTACTTCCTTGTAAAAACAGGTAAATGAATAGGGCTTTTCGTACGTATAAGTACCCAGTGAACGGTTCGTTTAGCTTTATATATTGTTCCGGGTGGGCGTTGTATTGGTTTTTCGGAAGTGTTAGACAGGTAAGAGAAAAGTTTAAATGGTTGGGAAAGGCCATGGGATGTAGAAATATTTTTTTCACATTTTATTTCCTTGTAAAAACAGGTAAATCAATAGGGATTTTCGTACGGATAAGTACCCAGTGAACTGTTCGTTTAGCTTTATATATTGTTCCGGGTGGGCGTTGTATTGGTTTTTCGGAAGTGTTAGACCTGTAAGAGAAAAGTTTAAATGGATGGGAAAGGCCATGGGATGTAGAAATATTTTTTTCACATTTTATTTCCTTGTAAAAACAGGTAAATCAATAGGGATTTTCGTACGTATAAGTACCCAGTGAACGGTTCGTTTGGCTTTATATATTGTTCCGGGTGGGCGATGTATTGGTTTTTCGGAAGTGTTAGACCTGTAAGAGAAAAGTTTAAATGGTTGGGAAAGGCCATGGGATGTAGAAATATTTTTTTCACATTTTATTTCCTTGTAAAAACAGGTAAATCAATAGGGATTTTCGTACGGATAAGTACCCAGTGAACGGTTCGTTTAGCTTTATATATTGTTCCGGGTGGGCGTTGTATTGGTTTTTCGGAAGTGTTAGACCTGTAAGAGAAAAATTTAAATGGCTGGGAAAGGCCATGGGATGTAGAAATATTTTTTTCACATTTTACTTCCTTGTAAAAACAGGTAAATGAATAGGGATTTTCGTACGTTTAAGTACCCAGTGAACGGTTCGTTTGGCTTTATATATTGTTCCGGGTGGGCGTTGTATTGGTTTTTCGGAAGTGTTAGACCTGTAAGAGAAAAGTTTAAATGGTTGGGAAAGGCCATGGGATGTAGAAATATTTTTTTCACATTTTATTTCCTTGTAAAAACAGGTAAATCAATAGGGATTTTCGTACGGATAAGTACCCAGTGAACGGTTCGTTTAGCTTTATATATTGTTCCGGGTGGGCGTTGTATTGGTTTTTCGGAAGTGTTAGACCTGTAAGAGAAAAATTTAAATGGCTGGGAAAGGCCATGGGATGTAGAAATATTTTTTTCACATTTTACTTCCTTGTAAAAACAGGTAAATGAATAGGGCTTTTCGTACGTATAAGTACCCAGTGAACGGTTCGTTTAGCTTTATATATTGTTCCGGGTGGGCGTTGTATTGGTTTTTCGGAAATGTTAGACAGGTAAGAGAAAAATTTAAATGGTTGGGAAAGGCCATGGGATGTAGAAATATTTTTTTCACATTTTATTTCCTTGTAAAACCGGTAAATCTATAGGGATTTTCGTACGGATAACTACCCAGTGAACGGTTCGTTTAGTTTTATATATTGTTCCGGGTGGGCGTTGTATTGGTTTTTCGGAAGTGTTAGACCTGTAAGAGAAAAATTTAAATGGCTGGGAAAGGCCATGGGATGTAGAAATATTTTTTTCACATTTTACTTCCTTGTAAAAACAGGTAAATGAATAGGGCTTTTCGTACGTATAAGTACCCAGTGAACGGTTCGTTTAGCTTTATATATTGTTCCGGGTGGGCATTGTATTGGTTTTTCGGAAGTGTTAGACAGGTAAGAGAAAAATTTAAATGGTTGGGAAAGGCCATGGGATGTAGAAATATTTTTTTCACATTTTATTTCCTTGTAAAAACAGGTAAATCAATAGGGCTTTTCGCACGGATAAGTACCCAGTGAACGGTTCGTTTAGCTTTATATATTGTTCCGGGTGGGCGTTTTATTGGTTTTTCGGAAGTGTTAGAACTGTAAGAGAAAAATTTAAATGGCTGGGAAAGGCCATGGGATGTAGAAATATTTTTTTCACATTTTACTTCCTTGTAAAAACAGGTAAATGAATAGGGCTTTTCGTACGTATAAGTACCCAGTGAACGGTTCGTTTAGCTTTATATATTGTTCCGGGTGGGCGTTGTATTGGTTTTTCGGAAGTGTTAGACAGGTAAGAGAAAAATTTAAAAGGTTGGGAAAGGCCATGGGATGTAGAAATATTTTTTTCACATTTTATTTCCTTGTAAAAACAGGTAAATCAATAGGGATTTTCGTACGGATAAGTACCCAGTGAACGGTTCGTTTGGCTTTATATATTGTTCCGGGTGGGCGTTGTATTGGTTTTTCGGAAGTGTTAGACCTGTAAGAGAAAAATTTAAATGGTTGGGAAAGGCCATGGGATGTAGAAATATTTTTTTCACATTTTATTTCCTTGTAAAAACAGGTAAATCAATAGGGATTTTCGTATGGATGAGTACCCAGGAAACGGTTCGTTTAGCTGTATATATTTTTCCGGGTGGGTGTTGTATTGGTTTTTCGCAACGGTTAGACCTGTAAGAGAAAAATTTAAATGGTTGGGAAAGGCCATGGGATGTAGAAATATTTTTTTTCACATTTTACTTCCTTGTAAAAACAGGTAAATCAATAGGGCTTTTCGTACGGATAAGTACCCAGTGAACTGTTCGTTTAGCTTTATATATTGTTCCGGGTGGGCGTTGTATTGGTTTTTCAGAAGTGTTAGACCTGTAAGAGAAAAGTTTAAATGGTTGGGAAAGGCCATGGGATGTAGAAATATTTTTTTCACATTTTATTTCCTTGTAAAAACAGGTAAATCAATAGGGATTTTCGTACGGATAAGTACCCAGTGAACGGTTCGTTTGGCTTTATATATTGTTCTGGGTGGGCGTTGTATTGGTTTTTCGGAAGTGTTAGACCTGTAAGAGAAAAGTTTAAATGGTTGGGAAAGGCCATGGGATGTAGAAATATTTTTTTCACATTTTATTTCCTTGTAAAAACAGGTAAATCAATAGGGATTTTCGTACGGATAAGTACCAAGTGAACTGTTCGTTTAGCTTTATATATTGTTCCGGGTGGGCGTTGCATTGGTTTTTCGGAAGTGTTAGACCTGTAAGAGAAAAGTTTAAATGGATGGGAAAGGCCATGGGATGTAGAAATATTTTTTTCACATTTTATTTCCTTGTAAAAACAGGTAAATCAATAGGGATTTTCGTACGTATAAGTACCCAGTGAACGGTTCGTTTGGCTTTATATATTGTTCCGGGTGGGCGATGTATTGGTTTTTCGGAAGTGTTAGACCTGTAAGAGAAAAGTTTAAATGGTTGGGAAAGGCCATGGGATGTAGAAATATTTTTTCACATTTTATTTCCTTGTAAAAACAGGTAAATAAATAGGGATTTTCGTACGGATAAGTACCCAGTGAACGGTTCGTTTAGCTTTATATATTGTTCCGGGTGGGCGTTGTATTGGTTTTTCGGAAGTGTTAGACCTGTAAGAGAAAAATTTAAATGGCTGGGAAAGGCCATGGGATGTAGAAATATTTTTTTCACATTTTACTTCCTTGTAAAAACAGGTAAATGAATAGGGATTTTCGTACGTTTAAGTACCCAGTGAACGGTTCGTTTGGCTTTATATATTGTTCCGGGTGGGCGTTGTATTGGTTTTTCGGAAGTGTTAGACCTGTAAGAGAAAAGTTTAAATGGTTGGGAAAGGCCATGGGATGTAGAAATATTTTTTTCACATTTTATTTCCTTGTAAAAACAGGTAAATCAATAGGGATTTTCGTACGGATAAGTACCCAGTGAACGGTTCGTTTAGCTTTATATATTGTTCCGGGTGGGCGTTGTATTGGTTTTTCGGAAGTGTTAGACCTGTAAGAGAAAAATTTAAATGGCTGGGAAAGGCCATGGGATGTAGAAATATTTTTTTCACATTTTACTTCCTTGTAAAAACAGGTAAATGAATAGGGCTTTTCGTACGTATAAGTACCCAGTGAACGGTTCGTTTAGCTTTATATATTGTTCCGGGTGGGCGTTGTATTGGTTTTTCGGAAGTGTTAGACAGGTAAGAGAAAAATTTAAATGGTTGGGAAAGGCCATGGGATGTAGAAATATTTTTTTCACATTTTATTTCCTTGTAAAACCGGTAAATCTATAGGGATTTTCGTACGGATAAGTACCCAGTGAACGGTTCGTTTAGTTTTATATATTGTTCCGGGTGGGCGTTGTATTGGTTTTTCGGAAGTGTTAGACCTGTAAGAGAAAAATTTAAATGGCTGGGAAAGGCCATGGGATGTAGAAATATTTTTTTCACATTTTACTTCCTTGTAAAAACAGGTAAATGAATAGGGCTTTTCGTACGTATAAGTACCCAGTGAACGGTTCGTTTAGCTTTATATATTGTTCCGGGTGGGCATTGTATTGGTTTTTCGGAAGTGTTAGACAGGTAAGAGAAAAATTTAAATGGTTGGGAAAGGCCATGGGATGTAGAAATATTTTTTTCACATTTTATTTCCTTGTAAAAACAGGTAAATCAATAGGGATTTTCGTATGGATTAGTACCCAGTAAACGGTTCGTTTAGCTGTATATATTTTTCCGGGTGGGTGTTGTATTGGTTTTTCGCAACTGTTAGACCTGTAAGAGAAAAATTTAAATGGCTGGTAAAGGCCATGGGATGTAGAAATATTTTTTTCACATTTTACTTCCTTGTAAAAACAGGTAAATAAATAGGGATTTTCGTACGGATAAGTACCCAGTGAACGGTTCGTTTAGCTTTATATATTGTTCCGCGTGGGCGTTGTATTGGTTTTTCGGAAGTGTTAGACCTGTAAGAGAAAAAATTAAATGGTTGGGAAAGGCCATGGGATGTAGAAATATTTTTTTCACATTTTATTTCCTTGTAAAAACAGGTAAATCAATAGGGATTTTCGGATGGATTAGTACCCAGTAAACGGTTCGTTTAGCTGTATATATTTTTCCGGGTGGGTGTTTTATTGGTTTTTCGCAACGGTTAGACCTGTAAGAGAAAAATTTAAATGGTTGGGAAAGGCCATGGGATGTAGAAATATTTTTTTCACATTTTACTTCCTTGTAAAAACAGGTAAATCAATAGGGCTTTTCGTACGGATAAGTACCCAGTGAACTGTTCGTTTAGCTTTATATATTGTTCCGGGTGGGCGTTGTATTGGTTTTTCGGAAGTGTTAGACCTGTAAGAGAAAAGTTTAAATGGTTGGGAAAGGCCATGGGATGTAGAAATATTTTTTTCACATTTTATTTCCTTGTAAAAACAGGTAAATCAATAGGGCTTTTCGCACGGATAAGTACCCAGTGAACGGTTCGTTTAGCTTTATATATTGTTCCGGGTGGGCGTTGTATTGGTTTTTCGGAAGTGTTAGACCTGTAAGAGAAAAGTTTAAATGGTTGGGAAAGGCCATGGGATGTAGAAATATTTTTTTCACATTTTATTTCCTTGTAAAAACAGGTAAATCAATAGGGCTTTACGCACGGATAAGTACCCAGTGAACGGTTCGTTTAGCTTAATATATTGTTCCGGGTGGGCGTTGTATTGGTTTTTCGGAAGTGTTAGACCTGTAAGAGAAAAATTTAAATGGCTGGGAAAGGCCATGGGATTTAGAAATATTTTTTTCACATTTTACTTTCTTGTAAAAACAGGTAAATGAATAGGGCTTTTCGTACGTATAAGTACCCAGTGAACGGTTCGTTTAGATTTATATATTGTTCCGGGTGGGCGTTGTATTGGTTTTTCGGAAGTGTTAGACAGGTAAGAGAAAAATTTAAATGGTTGGGAAAGGCCATGGGATGTAGAAATATTTTTTTCACATTTTATTTCCTTGTAAAAACAGGTAAATCAATAGGGATATTCGTACGGATAAGTACCCAGTGAACGGTTCATTTAGCTTTATATATTGTTCCGGGTGGGCGTTGTATTGGTTTTTCGGAAGTGTTAGAACTGTAAGAGAAAAATTTAAATGGCTGGGAAAGGCCATGGGATGTAGAAATATTTTTTTCACATTTTACTTCCTTGTAAAAACAGGTAAATGAATAGGGCTTTTCGTACGTATAAGTACCCAGTGAACGGTTCGTTTAGCTTTATATATTGTTCCGGGTGGGCGTTGTATTGGTTTTTCAGAAGTGTTAGACAGGTAAGAGAAAAATTTAAATGGTTGGGAAAGGCCATGGGATGTAGAAATATTTTTTTCACATTTTATTTCCTTGTAAAAACAGGTAAATGAATAGGGCTTTTCGTACGTATAAGTACCCAGTGAACGGTTCGTTTAGCTTTATATATTGTTCCGGGTGGGCGTTGTATTGGTTTTTCGGAAGTGTTAGACAGGTAAGAGAAAAATTTAAATGGTTGGGAAAGGCCATGGGATGTAGAAATATTTTTTTCACATTTTATTTCCTTGTAAAAACAGGTAAATCAATAGGGATTTTCGTATGGATTAGTACCCAGTAAACGGTTCGTTTAGCTGTATATATTTTTCCGGGTGGGTGTTGTATTGGTTTTTCGCAACGGTTAGACCTGTAAGAGAAAAATTTAAATGGTTGGGAAAGGCCATGGGATGTAGAAATATTTTTTTCACATTTTACTTCCTTGTAAAAACAGGTAAATCAATAGGGATTTTCGTACGGATAAGTACCCAGTGAACGGTTCGTTTGGCTTTATATATTGTCCCGGGTGGGCGTTGTATTGGTTTTTCGGAAGTGTTAGACCTGTAAGAGAAAAGTTTAAATGTTTGGGAAAGGCCATGGGATGTAGAAATATTTTTTTCACATTTTATTTCCTTGTAAAAACAGGTAAATCAATAGGGATTTTCGTACGGATAAGTACCCAGTGAACTGTTCGTTTAGCTTTATATATTGTTCCGGGTGGGCGTTGTATTGGTTTTTCGGAAGTGTTAGACCTGTAAGAGAAAAGTTTAAATGGTTGGGAAAGGCCATGGGATGTAGAAATATTTTTTTCACATTTTATTTCCTTGTAAAAACAGGTAAATCAATAGGGATTTTCGTACGGATAAGTACCCAGTGAACGGTTCGTTTAGCTTTATATATTGTTCCGGGTCGGCGTTGTATTGGTTTTTCGGAAGTGTTAGACAGGTAAGAGAAAAATTTAAATGGTTGGGAAAGGCCATGGGATGTAGAAATATTTTTTTTCACATTTTATTTCCTTGTAAAACCGGTAAATCTGTAGGGATTTTCATACGGATAAGTACCCAGTGAACGGTTCGTTTAGCTTTATATATTGTTCCGGGTGGGCGTTGTATTGGTTTTTCGGAAGTGTTAGACCTGTAAGAGAAAAATTTAAATGGCTGGGAAAGGCCATGGGATGTAGAAATATTTTTTTCACATTTTACTTCCTTATAAAAACAGGTAAATGAATAGGGCTTTTCGTACGTATAAGTACCCAGTGAACGGTTCGTTTAGCTTTATATATTGTTCCGGGTGGGCGTTGTATTGGTTTTTCGGAAGCGTTAGACCTGTAAGAGAAAAATTTAAATGGCTGGGAAAGGCCATGGGATGTAGAAATATTTTTTTCACATTTTACTTCCTTGTAAAAACAGGTAAATCAATAGGGCTTTTTGTACGGATAATTACCCAGTGAACGGTCCGTTTAGCTTTATATATTGTTCCGGGAGGGCGTTGTATTGGTTTTTCGGAAGTGTTAGACCTGTAAGAGAAAAAATTAAATGGTTGGGAAAGGCCATGGGATGTAGAAATATTTTTTTCACATTTTATTTCCTTGTAAAAACAGGTAAATCAATAGGGATTTTCGGATGGATTAGTACCCAGTAAACGGTTCGTTTAGCTGTATATATTTTTCCGGGTGGGTGTTTTATTGGTTTTTCGCAACGGTTAGACCTGTAAGAGAAAAATTTAAATGGTTGGGAAAGGCCATGGGATGTAGAAATATTTTTTTCACATTTTACTTCCTTGTAAAAACAGGTAAATCAATAGGGCTTTTCGTACGGATAAGTACCCAGTGAACTGTTCGTTTAGCTTTATATATTGTTCCGGGTGGGCGTTGTATTGGTTTTTCGGAAGTGTTAGACCTGTAAGAGAAAAGTTTAAATGGTTGGGAAAGGCCATGGGATGTAGAAATATTTTTTTCACATTTTATTTCCTTGTAAAAACAGGTAAATCAATAGGGCTTTTCGCACGGATAAGTACCCAGTGAACGGTTCGTTTAGCTTTATATATTGTTCCGGGTGGGCGTTGTATTGGTTTTTCGGAAGTGTTAGACCTGTAAGAGAAAAGTTTAAATGGTTGGGAAAGGCCATGGGATGTAGAAATATTTTTTTCACATTTTATTTCCTTGTAAAAACAGGTAAATCAATAGGGCTTTTCGCACGGATAAGTACCCAGTGAACGGTTCGTTTAGCTTAATATATTGTTCCGGGTGGGCGTTGTATTGGTTTTTCGGAAGTGTTAGACCTGTAAGAGAAAAATTTAAATGGCTGGGAAAGGCCATGGGATTTAGAAATATTTTTTTCACATTTTACTTTCTTGTAAAAACAGGTAAATGAATAGGGCTTTTCGTACGTATAAGTACCCAGTGAACGGTTCGTTTAGATTTATATATTGTTCCGGGTGGGCGTTGTATTGGTTTTTCGGAAGTGTTAGACCTGTAAGAGAAAAGTTTAAATGGTTGGGAAAGGCCATGGGATGTAGAAATATTTTTTTCACATTTTATTTCCTTGTAAAAACAGGTAAATCAATAGGGCTTTTCGCACGGATAAGTACCCAGTGAACGGTTCGTTTAGCTTTATATATTGTTCCGGGTGGGCGTTGTATTGGTTTTTCGGAAGTGTTAGACCTGTAAGAGAAAAGTTTAAATGGTTGGGAAAGGCCATGGGATGTAGAAATATTTTTTTCACATTTTATTTCCTTGTAAAAACAGGTAAATCAATAGGGCTTTTCGCACGGATAAGTACCCAGTGAACGGTTCGTTTAGCTTAATATATTGTTCCGGGTGGGCGTTGTATTGGTTTTTCGGAAGTGTTAGACCTGTAAGAGAAAAATTTAAATGGCTGGGAAAGGCCATGGGATTTAGAAATATTTTTTTCACATTTTACTTTCTTGTAAAAACAGGTAAATGAATAGGGCTTTTCGTACGTATAAGTACCCAGTGAACGGTTCGTTTAGATTTATATATTGTTCCGGGTGGGCGTTGTATTGGTTTTTCGGAAGTGTTAGACAGGTAAGAGAAAAATTTAAATGGTTGGGAAAGGCCATGGGATGTAGAAATATTTTTTTCACATTTTATTTCCTTGTAAAAACAGGTAAATCAATAGGGATATTCGTACGGATAAGTACCCAGTGAACGGTTCATTTAGCTTTATATATTGTTCCGGGTGGGCGTTGTATTGGTTTTTCGGAAGTGTTAGAATTGTAAGAGAAAAATTTAAATGGCTGGGAAAGGCCATGGGATGTAGAAATATTTTTTTCACATTTTACTTCCTTGTAAAAACAGGTAAATGAATAGGGCTTTTCGTACGTATAAGTACCCAGTGAACGGTTCGTTTAGCTTTATATATTGTTCCGGGTGGGCGTTGTATTGGTTTTTCAGAAGTGTTAGACAGGTAAGAGAAAAATTTAAATGGTTGGGAAAGGCCATGGGATGTAGAAATATTTTTTTCACATTTTATTTCCTTGTAAAAACAGGTAAATGAATAGGGCTTTTCGTACGTATAAGTACCCAGTGAACGGTTCGTTTAGCTTTATATATTGTTCCGGGTGGGCGTTGTATTGGTTTTTCGGAAGTGTTAGACAGGTAAGAGAAAAATTTAAATGGTTGGGAAAGGCCATGGGATGTAGAAATATTTTTTTCACATTTTATTTCCTTGTAAAAACAGGTAAATCAATAGGGATTTTCATACGGATAAGTACCCAGTGAACGGTTCGTTTAGCTTTATATATTGTTCCGGGTGGGCGTTGTATTGGTTTTTCGGAAGTGTTAGACCTGTAAGAGAAAAATTTAAATGGTTGGGAAAGGCCATGGGATGTAGAAATATTTTTTTCACATTTTATTTCCTTGTAAAAACAGGTAAATCAATAGGGATTTTCGTATGGATTAGTACCCAGTAAACGGTTCGTTTAGCTGTATATATTTTTCCGGGTGGGTGTTGTATTGGTTTTTCGCAACGGTTAGACCTGTAAGAGAAAAATTTAAATGGTTGGGAAAGGCCATGGGATGTAGAAATATTTTTTTCACATTTTACTTCCTTGTAAAAACAGGTAAATCAATAGGGATTTTCGTACGGATAAGTACCCAGTGAACGGTTCGTTTGGCTTTATATATTGTCCCGGGTGGGCGTTGTATTGGTTTTTCGGAAGTGTTAGACCTGTAAGAGAAAAGTTTAAATGTTTGGGAAAGGCCATGGGATGTAGAAATATTTTTTTCACATTTTATTTCCTTGTAAAAACAGGTAAATCAATAGGGATTTTCGTACGGATAAGTACCCAGTGAACTGTTCGTTTAGCTTTATATATTGTTCCGGGTGGGCGTTGTATTGGTTTTTCGGAAGTGTTAGACCTGTAAGAGAAAAGTTTAAATGGTTGGGAAAGGCCATGGGATGTAGAAATATTTTTTTCACATTTTATTTCCTTGTAAAAACAGGTAAATCAATAGGGATTTTCGTACGGATAAGTACCCAGTGAACGGTTCGTTTAGCTTTATATATTGTTCCGGGTCGGCGTTGTATTGGTTTTTCGGAAGTGTTAGACAGGTAAGAGAAAAATTTAAATGGTTGGGAAAGGCCATGGGATGTAGAAATATTTTTTTTCACATTTTATTTCCTTGTAAAACCGGTAAATCTGTAGGGATTTTCATACGGATAAGTACCCAGTGAACGGTTCGTTTAGCTTTATATATTGTTCCGGGTGGGCGTTCTATTGGTTTTTCGGAAGTGTTAGACCTGTAAGAGAAAAATTTAAATGGCTGGGAAAGGCCATGGGATGTAGAAATATTTTTTTCACATTTTACTTCCTTATAAAAACAGGTAAATGAATAGGGCTTTTCGTACGTATAAGTACCCAGTGAACGGTTCGTTTAGCTTTATATATTGTTCCGGGTGGGCGTTGTATTGGTTTTTCGGAAGCGTTAGACCTGTAAGAGAAAAATTTAAATGGCTGGGAAAGGCCATGGGATGTAGAAATATTTTTTTCACATTTTACTTCCTTGTAAAAACAGGTAAATCAATAGGGCTTTTTGTACGGATAATTACCCAGTGAACGGTCCGTTTAGCTTTATATATTGTTCCGGGAGGGCGTTGTATTGGTTTTTCGGAAGTGTTAGACCTGTAAGAGAAAAAATTAAATGGTTGGGAAAGGCCATGGGATGTAGAAATATTTTTTTCACATTTTATTTCCTTGTAAAAACAGGTAAATCAATAGGGATTTTCGGATGGATTAGTACCCAGTAAACGGTTCGTTTAGCTGTATATATTTTTCCGGGTGGGTGTTTTATTGGTTTTTCGCAACGGTTAGACCTGTAAGAGAAAAATTTAAATGGTTGGGAAAGGCCATGGGATGTAGAAATATTTTTTTCACATTTTACTTCCTTGTAAAAACAGGTAAATCAATAGGGCTTTTCGTACGGATAAGTACCCAGTGAACTGTTCGTTTAGCTTTATATATTGTTCCGGGTGGGCGTTGTATTGGTTTTTCGGAAGTGTTAGACCTGTAAGAGAAAAGTTTAAATGGTTGGGAAAGGCCATGGGATGTAGAAATATTTTTTTCACATTTTATTTCCTTGTAAAAACAGGTAAATCAATAGGGCTTTTCGCACGGATAAGTACCCAGTGAACGGTTCGTTTAGCTTTATATATTGTTCCGGGTGGGCGTTGTATTGGTTTTTCGGAAGTGTTAGACCTGTAAGAGAAAAGTTTAAATGGTTGGGAAAGGCCATGGGATGTAGAAATATTTTTTTCACATTTTATTTCCTTGTAAAAACAGGTAAATCAATAGGGCTTTTCGCACGGATAAGTACCCAGTGAACGGTTCGTTTACCTTAATATATTGTTCCGGGTGGGCGTTGTATTGGTTTTTCGGAAGTGTTAGACCTGTAAGAGAAAAATTTAAATGGCTGGGAAAGGCCATGGGATTTAGAAATATTTTTTTCACATTTTACTTTCTTGTAAAAACAGGTAAATGAATAGGGCTTTTCGTACGTATAAGTACCCAGTGAACGGTTCGTTTAGATTTATATATTGTTCCGGGTGGGCGTTGTATTGGTTTTTCGGAAGTGTTAGACAGGTAAGAGAAAAATTTAAATGGTTGGGAAAGGCCATGGGATGTAGAAATATTTTTTTCACATTTTATTTCCTTGTAAAAACAGGTAAATCAATAGGGATATTCGTACGGATAAGTACCCAGTGAACGGTTCATTTAGCTTTATATATTGTTCCGGGTGGGCGTTGTATTGGTTTTTCGGAAGTGTTAGAACTGTAAGAGAAAAATTTAAATGGCTGGGAAAGGCCATGGGATGTAGAAATATTTTTTTCACATTTTACTTCCTTGTAAAAACAGGTAAATGAATAGGGCTTTTCGTACGTATAAGTACCCAGTGAACGGTTCGTTTAGCTTTATATATTGTTCCGGGTGGGCGTTGTATTGGTTTTTCAGAAGTGTTAGACAGGTAAGAGAAAAATTTAAATGGTTGGGAAAGGCCATGGGATGTAGAAATATTTTTTTCACATTTTATTTCCTTGTAAAAACAGGTAAATGAATAGGGCTTTTCATACGTATAAGTACCCAGTGAACGGTTCGTTTAGCTTTATATATTGTTCCGGGTGGGCGTTGTATTGGTTTTTCGGAAGTGTTAGACAGGTAAGAGAAAAATTTAAATGGTTGGGAAAGGCCATGGGATGTAGAAATATTTTTTTCACATTTTATTTCCTTGTAAAAACAGGTAAATCAATAGGGATTTTCATACGGATAAGTACCCAGTGAACGGTTCGTTTAGCTTTATATATTGTTCCGGGTGGGCGTTGTATTGGTTTTTCGGAAGTGTTAGACCTGTAAGAGAAAAATTTAAATGGTTGGGAAAGGCCATGGGATGTAGAAATATTTTTTTCACATTTTATTTCCTTGTAAAAACAGGTAAATCAATAGGGATTTTCGTGTGGATTAGTACCCAGTAAACGGTTCGTTTAGCTGTATATATTTTTCCGGGTGGGTGTTGTATTGGTTTTTCGCAACGGTTAGACCTGTAAGAGAAAAATTTAAATGGTTGGGAAAGGCCATGGGATGTAGAAATATTTTTTTCACATTTTACTTCCTTGTAAAAACAGGTAAATCAATAGGGATTTTCGTACGGATAAGTACCCAGTGAACGGTTCGTTTGGCTTTATATATTGTCCCGGGTGGGCGTTGTATTGGTTTTTCGGAAGTGTTAGACCTGTAAGAGAAAAGTTTAAATGTTTGGGAAAGGCCATGGGATGTAGAAATATTTTTTTCACATTTTATTTCCTTGTAAAAACAGGTAAATCAATAGGGATTTTCGTACGGATAAGTACCCAGTGAACTGTTCGTTTAGCTTTATATATTGTTCCGGGTGGGCGTTGTATTGGTTTTTCGGAAGTGTTAGACCTGTAAGAGAAAAGTTTAAATGGTTGGGAAAGGCCATGGGATGTAGAAATATTTTTTTCACATTTTATTTCCTTGTAAAAACAGGTAAATCAATAGGGATTTTCGTACGGATAAGTACCCAGTGAACGGTTCGTTTGGCTTTATATATTGTTCCGGGTGGGCGTTGTTTTGGTTTTTCGGAAGTGTTAGACCTGTAAGAGAAAAGTTTAAATGTTTGGGAAAGGCCATGGGATGTAGAAATATTTTTTTCACATTTTATTTCCTTGTAAAAACAGGTAAATCAATAGGGATTTTCGTACGGATAAGTACCCAGTGAACGGTTCGTTTAGCTTTATATATTGTTCCGGGTGGGCGTTGTATTGGTTTTTCGGAAGTGTTAGACCTGTAAGAGAAAAATTTAAATGGCTGGGAAAGGCCATGGGATGTAGAAATATTTTTTTCACATTTTACTTCCTTGTAAAAACAGGTAAATGAATAGGGCTTTTCGTACGTATAAGTACCCAGTGAACGGTTCGTTTAGCTTTATATATTGTTCCGGGTCGGCGTTGTATTGGTTTTTCGGAAGTGTTAGACAGGTAAGAGAAAAATTTAAATGGTTGGGAAAGGCCATGGGATGTAGAAATATTTTTTTTCACATTTTATTTCCTTGTAAAACCGGTAAATCTGTAGGGATTTTCATACGGATAAGTACCCAGTGAACGGTTCGTTTAGCTTTATATATTGTTCCGGGTGGGCGTTGTATTGGTTTTTCGGAAGTGTTAGACCTGTAAGAGAAAAATTTAAATGGCTGGGAAAGGCCATGGGATGTAGAAATATTTTTTTCACATTTTACTTCCTTATAAAAACAGGTAAATGAATAGGGCTTTTCGTACGTATAAGTACCCAGTGAACGGTTCGTTTAGCTTTATATATTGTTCCGGGTGGGCGTTGTATTGGTTTTTCGGAAGCGTTAGACCTGTAAGAGAAAAATTTAAATGGCTGGGAAAGGCCATGGGATGTAGAAATATTTTTTTCACATTTTACTTCCTTGTAAAAACAGGTAAATCAATAGGGCTTTTTGTACGGATAATTACCCAGTGAACGGTCCGTTTAGCTTTATATATTGTTCCGGGAGGGCGTTGTATTGGTTTTTCGGTAGTGTTAGACCTGTAAGAGAAAAAATTAAATGGTTGGGAAAGGCCATGGGATGTAGAAATATTTTTTTCACATTTTATTTCCTTGTAAAAACAGGTAAATCAATAGGGATTTTCGGATGGATTAGTACCCAGTAAACGGTTCGTTTAGCTGTATATATTTTTCCGGGTGGGTGTTTTATTGGTTTTTCGCAACGGTTAGACCTGTAAGAGAAAAATTTAAATGGTTGGGAAAGGCCATGGGATGTAGAAATATTTTTTTCACATTTTACTTCCTTGTAAAAACAGGTAAATCAATAGGGCTTTTCGTACGGATAAGTACCCAGTGAACTGTTCGTTTAGCTTTATATATTGTTCCGGGTGGGCGTTGTATTGGTTTTTCGGAAGTGTTAGACCTGTAAGAGAAAAGTTTAAATGGTTGGGAAAGGCCATGGGATGTAGAAATATTTTTTTCACATTTTATTTCCTTGTAAAAACAGGTAAATCAATAGGGCTTTTCGCACGGATAAGTACCCAGTGAACGGTTCGTTTAGCTTTATATATTGTTCCGGGTGGGCGTTGTATTGGTTTTTCGGAAGTGTTAGACCTGTAAGAGAAAAGTTTAAATGGTTGGGAAAGGCCATGGGATGTAGAAATATTTTTTTCACATTTTATTTCCTTGTAAAAACAGGTAAATCAATAGGGCTTTTCGCACGGATAAGTACCCAGTGAACGGTTCGTTTAGCTTAATATATTGTTCCGGGTGGGCGTTGTATTGGTTTTTCGGAAGTGTTAGACCTGTAAGAGAAAAATTTAAATGGCTGGGAAAGGCCATGGGATGTAGAAATATTTTTTTCACATTTTACTTCCTTGTAAAAACAGGTAAATCAATAGGGCTTTTTGTACGGATAATTACCCAGTGAACGGTCCGTTTAGCTTTATATATTGTTCCGGGAGGGCGTTGTATTGGTTTTTCGGAAGTGTTAGACCTGTAAGAGAAAAAATTAAATGGTTGGGAAAGGCCATGGGATGTAGAAATATTTTTTTCACATTTTATTTCCTTGTAAAAACAGGTAAATCAATAGGGATTTTCGGATGGATTAGTACCCAGTAAACGGTTCGTTTAGCTGTATATATTTTTCCGGGTGGGTGTTTTATTGGTTTTTCGCAACGGTTAGACCTGTAAGAGAAAAATTTAAATGGTTGGGAAAGGCCATGGGATGTAGAAATATTTTTTTCACATTTTACTTCCTTGTAAAAACAGGTAAATCAATAGGGATTTACGTACGGATAAGTACCCAGTGAACTGTTCGTTTAGCTTTATATATTGTTCCGGGTGGGCGTTGTATTGGTTTTTCGGAAGTGTTAGACCTGTAAGAGAAAAGTTTAAATGGTTGGGAAAGGCCATGGGATGTAGAAATATTTTTTTCACATTTTACTTCCTTGTAAAAACAGGTAAATCAATAGGGATTTTCGTACGGATAAGTACCCAGTGAACGGTTCGTTTAGCTTTATACATTGTTCCGGGTGGGCGTTGTATTGGTTTTTCGGAAGTGTTAGACATGTAAGAGAAAAATTTAAATGGTTGGGAAAGGCCATGGGATGTAGAAATATTTTTTTCACATTTTATTTCCTTGTAAAAACAGGTAAATCAATAGGGATATTCGTACGGATAAGTACCCAGTGAACGGTTCATTTAGCTTTATATATTGTTCCGGGTGGGCGTTGTATTGGTTTTTCGGAAGTGTTAGAACTGTAAGAGAAAAATTTAAATGGCTGGGAAAGGCCATGGGATGTAGAAATATTTTTTTCACATTTTACTTCCTTGTAAAAACAGGTAAATGAATAGGGCTTTTCGTACGTATAAGTACCCAGTGAACGGTTCGTTTAGCTTTATATATTGTTCCGGGTGGGCGTTGTATTGGTTTTTCAGAAGTGTTAGACAGGTAAGAGAAAAATTTAAATGGTTGGGAAAGGCCATGGGATGTAGAAATATTTTTTTCACATTTTATTTCCTTGTAAAAACAGGTAAATGAATAGGGCTTTTCGTACGTATAAGTACCCAGTGAACGGTTCGTTTAGCTTTATATATTGTTCCGGGTGGGCGTTGTATTGGTTTTTCGGAAGTGTTAGACAGATAAGAGAAAAATTTAAATGGTTGGGAAAGGCCATGGGATGTAGAAATATTTTTTTCACATTTTATTTCCTTGTAAAAACAGGTAAATCAATAGGGATTTTCATACGGATAAGTACCCAGTGAACGGTTCGTTTAGCTTTATATATTGTTCCGGGTGGGCGTTGTATTGGTTTTTCGGAAGTGTTAGACCTGTAAGAGAAAAATTTAAATGGTTGGGAAAGGCCATGGGATGTAGAAATATTTTTTTCACATTTTATTTCCTTGTAAAAACCGGTAAATCAATAGGGATTTTCGTATGGATTAGTACCCAGTAAACGGTTCGTTTAGCTGTATATATTTTTCCGGGTGGGTGTTGTATTGGTTTTTCGCAACGGTTAGACCTGTAAGAGAAAAATTTAAATGGTTGGGAAAGGCCATGGGATGTAGAAATATTTTTTTCACATTTTACTTCCTTGTAAAAACAGGTAAATCAATAGGGATTTTCGTACGGATAAGTACCCAGTGAACGGTTCGTTTGGCTTTATATATTGTCCCGGGTGGGCGTTGTATTGGTTTTTCGGAAGTGTTAGACCTGTAAGAGAAAAGTTTAAATGTTTGGGAAAGGCCATGGGATGTAGAAATATTTTTTTCACATTTTATTTCCTTGTAAAAACAGGTAAATCAATAGGGATTTTCGTACGGATAAGTACCCAGTGAACTGTTCGTTTAGCTTTATATATTGTTCCGGGTGGGCGTTGTATTGGTTTTTCGGAAGTGTTAGACCTGTAAGAGAAAAGTTTAAATGGTTGGGAAAGGCCATGGGATGTAGAAATATTTTTTTCACATTTTATTTCCTTGTAAAAACAGGTAAATCAATAGGGATTTTCGTACGGATAAGTACCCAGTGAACGGTTCGTTTGGCTTTATATATTGTTCCGGGTGGGCGTTGTTTTGGTTTTTCGGAAGTGTTAGACCTGTAAGAGAAAAGTTTAAATGTTTGGGAAAGGCCATGGGATGTAGAAATATTTTTTTCACATTTTATTTCCTTGTAAAAACAGGTAAATCAATAGGGATTTTCGTACGGATAAGTACCCAGTGAACGGTTCGTTTAGCTTTATATATTGTTCCGGGTGGGCGTTGTATTGGTTTTTCGGAAGTGTTAGACCTGTAAGAGAAAAATTTAAATGGCTGGGAAAGGCCATGGGATGTAGAAATATTTTTTTCACATTTTACTTCCTTGTAAAAACAGGTAAATGAATAGGGCTTTTCGTACGTATAAGTACCCAGTGAACGGTTCGTTTAGCTTTATATATTGTTCCGGGTCGGCGTTGTATTGGTTTTTCGGAAGTGTTAGACAGGTAAGAGAAAAATTTAAATGGTTGGGAAAGGCCATGGGATGTAGAAATATTTTTTTTCACATTTTACTTCCTTGTAAAACCGGTAAATCTGTAGGGATTTTCATACGGATAAGTACCCAGTGAACGGTTCGTTTAGCTTTATATATTGTTCCGGGTGGGCGTTGTATTGGTTTTTCGGAAGTGTTAGACCTGTAAGAGAAAAATTTAAATGGCTGGGAAAGGCCATGGGATGTAGAAATATTTTTTTCACATTTTACTTCCTTATAAAAACAGGTAAATGAATAGGGCTTTTCGTTCGTATAAGTACCCAGTGAACGGTTCGTTTAGCTTTATATATTGTTCCGGGTGGGCGTTGTATTGGTTTTTCAGAAGTGTTAGACAGGTAAGAGAAAAATTTAAATGGTTGGGAAAGGCCATGGGATGTAGAAATATTTTTTTCACATTTTATTTCCTTGTAAAAACAGGTAAATGAATAGGGCTTTTCATACGTATAAGTACCCAGTGAACGGTTCGTTTAGCTTTATATATTGTTCCGGGTGGGCGTTGTATTGGTTTTTCGGAAGTGTTAGACAGGTAAGAGAAAAATTTAAATGGTTGGGAAAGGCCATGGGATGTAGAAATATTTTTTTCACATTTTATTTCCTTGTAAAAACAGGTAAATCAATAGGGATTTTCATACGGATAAGTACCCAGTGAACGGTTCGTTTAGCTTTATATATTGTTCCGGGTGGGCGTTGTATTGGTTTTTCGGAAGTGTTAGACCTGTAAGAGAAAAATTTAAATGGTTGGGAAAGGCCATGGGATGTAGAAATATTTTTTTCACATTTTATTTCCTTGTAAAAACAGGTAAATCAATAGGGATTTTCGTATGGATTAGTACCCAGTAAACGGTTCGTTTAGCTGTATATATTTTTCCGGGTGGGTGTTGTATTGGTTTTTCGCAACGGTTAGACCTGTAAGAGAAAAATTTAAATGGTTGGGAAAGGCCATGGGATGTAGAAATATTTTTTTCACATTTTACTTCCTTGTAAAAACAGGTAAATCAATAGGGATTTTCGTACGGATAAGTACCCAGTGAACGGTTCGTTTGGCTTTATATATTGTCCCGGGTGGGCGTTGTATTGGTTTTTCGGAAGTGTTAGACCTGTAAGAGAAAAGTTTAAATGTTTGGGAAAGGCCATGGGATGTAGAAATATTTTTTTCACATTTTATTTCCTTGTAAAAACAGGTAAATCAATAGGGATTTTCGTACGGATAAGTACCCAGTGAACTGTTCGTTTAGCTTTATATATTGTTCCGGGTGGGCGTTGTATTGGTTTTTCGGAAGTGTTAGACCTGTAAGAGAAAAGTTTAAATGGTTGGGAAAGGCCATGGGATGTAGAAATATTTTTTTCACATTTTATTTCCTTGTAAAAACAGGTAAATCAATAGGGATTTTCGTACGGATAAGTACCCAGTGAACGGTTCGTTTGGCTTTATATATTGTTCCGGGTGGGCGTTGTTTTGGTTTTTCGGAAGTGTTAGACCTGTAAGAGAAAAGTTTAAATGTTTGGGAAAGGCCATGGGATGTAGAAATATTTTTTTCACATTTTATTTCCTTGTAAAAACAGGTAAATCAATAGGGATTTTCGTACGGATAAGTACCCAGTGAACGGTTCGTTTAGCTTTATATATTGTTCCGGGTGGGCGTTGTATTGGTTTTTCGGAAGTGTTAGACCTGTAAGAGAAAAATTTAAATGGCTGGGAAAGGCCATGGGATGTAGAAATATTTTTTTCACATTTTACTTCCTTGTAAAAACAGGTAAATGAATAGGGCTTTTCGTACGTATAAGTACCCAGTGAACGGTTCGTTTAGCTTTATATATTGTTCCGGGTCGGCGTTGTATTGGTTTTTCGGAAGTGTTAGACAGGTAAGAGAAAAATTTAAATGGTTGGGAAAGGCCATGGGATGTAGAAATATTTTTTTTCACATTTTATTTCCTTGTAAAACCGGTAAATCTGTAGGGATTTTCATACGGATAAGTACCCAGTGAACGGTTCGTTTAGCTTTATATATTGTTCCGGGTGGGCGTTGTATTGGTTTTTCGGAAGTGTTAGACCTGTAAGAGAAAAATTTAAATGGCTGGGAAAGGCCATGGGATGTAGAAATATTTTTTTCACATTTTACTTCCTTATAAAAACAGGTAAATGAATAGGGCTTTTCGTACGTATAAGTACCCAGTGAACGGTTCGTTTAGCTTTATATATTGTTCCGGGTGGGCGTTGTATTGGTTTTTCGGAAGCGTTAGACCTGTAAGAGAAAAATTTAAATGGCTGGGAAAGGCCATGGGATGTAGAAATATTTTTTTCACATTTTACTTCCTTGTAAAAACAGGTAAATCAATAGGGCTTTTTGTACGGATAATTACCCAGTGAACGGTCCGTTTAGCTTTATATATTGTTCCGGGAGGGCGTTGTATTGGTTTTTCGGAAGTGTTAGACCTGTAAGAGAAAAAATTAAATGGTTGGGAAAGGCCATGGGATGTAGAAATATTTTTTTCACATTTTATTTCCATGTAAAAACAGGTAAATCAATAGGGATTTTCGGATGGATTAGTACCCAGTAAACGGTTCGTTTAGCTGTATATATTTTTCCGGGTGGGTGTTTTATTGGTTTTTCGCAACGGTTAGACCTGTAAGAGAAAAATTTAAATGGTTGGGAAAGGCCATGGGATGTAGAAATATTTTTTTCACATTTTACTTCCTTGTAAAAACAGGTAAATCAATAGGGCTTTTCGTACGGATAAGTACCCAGTGAACTGTTCGTTTAGCTTTATATATTGTTCCGGGTGGGCGTTGTATTGGTTTTTCGGAAGTGTTAGACCTGTAAGAGAAAAGTTTAAATGGTTGGGAAAGGCCATGGGATGTAGAAATATTTTTTTCACATTTTATTTCCTTGTAAAAACAGGTAAATCAATAGGGCTTTTCGCACGGATAAGTACCCAGTGAACGGTTCGTTTAGCTTTATATATTGTTCCGGGTGGGCGTTGTATTGGTTTTTCGGAAGTGTTAGACCTGTAAGAGAAAAGTTTAAATGGTTGGGAAAGGCCATGGGATGTAGAAATATTTTTTTCACATTTTATTTCCTTGTAAAAACAGGTAAATCAATAGGGCTTTTCGCACGGATAAGTACCCAGTGAACGGTTCGTTTAGCTTAATATATTGTTCCGGGTGGGCGTTGTATTGGTTTTTCGGAAGTGTTAGACCTGTAAGAGAAAAATTTAAATGGCTGGGAAAGGCCATGGGATTTAGAAATATTTTTTTCACATTTTACTTTCTTGTAAAAACAGGTAAATGAATAGGGCTTTTCGTACGTATAAGTACCCAGTGAACGGTTCGTTTAGATTTATATATTGTTCCGGGTGGGCGTTGTATTGGTTTTTCGGAAGTGTTAGACCTGTAAGAGAAAAATTTAAATGGTTGGGAAAGGCCATGGGATGTAGAAATATTTTTTTCACATTTTATTTCCTTGTAAAAACAGGTAAATCAATAGGGATTTACGTACGGATAAGTACCCAGTGAACTGTTCGTTTAGCTTTATATATTGTTCCGGGTGGGCGTTGTATTGGTTTTTCGGAAGTGTTAGACCTGTAAGAGAAAAGTTTAAATGCTTGGGAAAGGCCATGGGATGTAGAAATATTTTTTTCACATTTTACTTCCTTGTAAAAACAGGTAAATCAATAGGGATTTTCGTACGGATAAGTACCCAGTGAACGGTTCGTTTAGCTTTATACATTGTTCCGGGTGGGCGTTGTATTGGTTTTTCGGAAGTGTTAGACATGTAAGAGAAAAATTTAAATGGTTGGGAAAGGCCATGGGATGTAGAAATATTTTTTTCACATTTTATTTCCTTGTAAAAACAGGTAAATCAATAGGGATATTCGTACGGATAAGTACCCAGTGAACGGTTCATTTAGCTTTATATATTGTTCCGGGTGGGCGTTGTATTGGTTTTTCGGAAGTGTTAGAACTGTAAGAGAAAAATTTAAATGGCTGGGAAAGGCCATGGGATGTAGAAATATTTTTTTCACATTTTACTTCCTTGTAAAAACAGGTAAATGAATAGGGCTTTTCGTACGTATAAGTACCCAGTGAACGGTTCGTTTAGCTTTATATATTGTTCCGGGTGGGCGTTGTATTGGTTTTTCAGAAGTGTTAGACAGGTAAGAGAAAAATTTAAATGGTTGGGAAAGGCCATGGGATGTAGAAATATTTTTTTCACATTTTATTTCCTTGTAAAAACAGGTAAATGAATAGGGCTTTTCGTACGTATAAGTACCCAGTGAACGGTTCGTTTAGCTTTATATATTGTTCCGGGTGGGCGTTGTATTGGTTTTTCGGAAGTGTTAGACAGATAAGAGAAAAATTTAAATGGTTGGGAAAGGCCATGGGATGTAGAAATATTTTTTTCACATTTTATTTCCTTGTAAAAACAGGTAAATCAATAGGGATTTTCATACGGATAAGTACCCAGTGAACGGTTCGTTTAGCTTTATATATTGTTCCGGGTGGGCGTTGTATTGGTTTTTCGGAAGTGTTAGACCTGTAAGAGAAAAATTTAAATGGTTGGGAAAGGCCATGGGATGTAGAAATATTTTTTTCACATTTTATTTCCTTGTAAAAACCGGTAAATCAATAGGGATTTTCGTATGGATTAGTACCCAGTAAACGGTTCGTTTAGCTGTATATATTTTTCCGGGTGGGTGTTGTATTGGTTTTTCGCAACGGTTAGACCTGTAAGAGAAAAATTTAAATGGTTGGGAAAGGCCATGGGATGTAGAAATATTTTTTTCACATTTTACTTCCTTGTAAAAACAGGTAAATCAATAGGGATTTTCGTACGGATAAGTACCCAGTGAACGGTTCGTTTGGCTTTATATATTGTCCCGGGTGGGCGTTGTATTGGTTTTTCGGAAGTGTTAGACCTGTAAGAGAAAAGTTTAAATGTTTGGGAAAGGCCATGGGATGTAGAAATATTTTTTTCACATTTTATTTCCTTGTAAAAACAGGTAAATCAATAGGGATTTTCGTACGGATAAGTACCCAGTGAACTGTTCGTTTAGCTTTATATATTGTTCCGGGTGGGCGTTGTATTGGTTTTTCGGAAGTGTTAGACCTGTAAGAGAAAAGTTTAAATGGTTGGGAAAGGCCATGGGATGTAGAAATATTTTTTTCACATTTTATTTCCTTGTAAAAACAGGTAAATCAATAGGGATTTTCGTACGGATAAGTACCCAGTGAACGGTTCGTTTGGCTTTATATATTGTTCCGGGTGGGCGTTGTTTTGGTTTTTCGGAAGTGTTAGACCTGTAAGAGAAAAGTTTAAATGTTTGGGAAAGGCCATGGGATGTAGAAATATTTTTTTCACATTTTATTTCCTTGTAAAAACAGGTAAATCAATAGGGATTTTCGTACGGATAAGTACCCAGTGAACGGTTCGTTTAGCTTTATATATTGTTCCGGGTGGGCGTTGTATTGGTTTTTCGGAAGTGTTAGACCTGTAAGAGAAAAATTTAAATGGCTGGGAAAGGCCATGGGATGTAGAAATATTTTTTTCACATTTTACTTCCTTGTAAAAACAGGTAAATGAATAGGGCTTTTCGTACGTATAAGTACCCAGTGAACGGTTCGTTTAGCTTTATATATTGTTCCGGGTCGGCGTTGTATTGGTTTTTCGGAAGTGTTAGACAGGTAAGAGAAAAATTTAAATGGTTGGGAAAGGCCATGGGATGTAGAAATATTTTTTTTCACATTTTACTTCCTTGTAAAACCGGTAAATCTGTAGGGATTTTCATACGGATAAGTACCCAGTGAACGGTTCGTTTAGCTTTATATATTGTTCCGGGTGGGCGTTGTATTGGTTTTTCGGAAGTGTTAGACCTGTAAGAGAAAAATTTAAATGGCTGGGAAAGGCCATGGGATGTAGAAATATTTTTTTCACATTTTACTTCCTTATAAAAACAGGTAAATGAATAGGGCTTTTCGTACGTATAAGTACCCAGTGAACGGTTCGTTTAGCTTTATATATTGTTCCGGGTGGGCGTTGTATTGGTTTTTCGGAAGCGTTAGACCTGTAAGAGAAAAATTTTAATGGCTGGGAAAGGCCATGGGATGTAGAAATATTTTTTTCACATTTTACTTCCTTGTAAAAACAGGTAAATCAATAGGGCTTTTTGTACGGATAATTACCCAGTGAACGGTCCGTTTAGCTTTATATATTGTTCCGGGAGGGCGTTGTATTGGTTTTTCGGAAGTGTTAGACCTGTAAGAGAAAAAATTAAATGGTTGGGAAAGGCCATGGGATGTAGAAATATTTTTTTCACATTTTATTTCCTTGTAAAAACAGGTAAATCAATAGGGATTTTCGTACGGATAAGTACCCAGTGAACGGTTCGTTTAGCTTTATACATTGTTCCGGGTGGGCGTTGTATTGGTTTTTCGGAAGTGTTAGACATGTAAGAGAAAAATTTAAATGGTTGGGAAAGGCCATGGGATGTAGAAATATTTTTTTCACATTTTATTTCCTTGTAAAAACAGGTAAATCAATAGGGATATTCGTACGGATAAGTACCCAGTGAACGGTTCATTTAGCTTTATATATTGTTCCGGGTGGGCGTTGTATTGGTTTTTCGGAAGTGTTAGAACTGTAAGAGAAAAATTTAAATGGCTGGGAAAGGCCATGGGATGTAGAAATATTTTTTTCACATTTTACTTCCTTGTAAAAACAGGTAAATGAATAGGGCTTTTCGTACGTATAAGTACCCAGTGAACGGTTCGTTTAGCTTTATATATTGTTCCGGGTGGGCGTTGTATTGGTTTTTCAGAAGTGTTAGACAGGTAAGAGAAAAATTTAAATGGTTGGGAAAGGCCATGGGATGTAGAAATATTTTTTTCACATTTTATTTCCTTGTAAAAACAGGTAAATGAATAGGGCTTTTCGTACGTATAAGTACCCAGTGAACGGTTCGTTTAGCTTTATATATTGTTCCGGGTGGGCGTTGTATTGGTTTTTCGGAAGTGTTAGACAGATAAGAGAAAAATTTAAATGGTTGGGAAAGGCCATGGGATGTAGAAATATTTTTTTCACATTTTATTTCCTTGTAAAAACAGGTAAATCAATAGGGATTTTCATACGGATAAGTACCCAGTGAACGGTTCGTTTAGCTTTATATATTGTTCCGGGTGGGCGTTGTATTGGTTTTTCGGAAGTGTTAGACCTGTAAGAGAAAAATTTAAATGGTTGGGAAAGGCCATGGGATGTAGAAATATTTTTTTCACATTTTATTTCCTTGTAAAAACCGGTAAATCAATAGGGATTTTCGTATGGATTAGTACCCAGTAAACGGTTCGTTTAGCTGTATATATTTTTCCGGGTGGGTGTTGTATTGGTTTTTCGCAACGGTTAGACCTGTAAGAGAAAAATTTAAATGGTTGGGAAAGGCCATGGGATGTAGAAATATTTTTTTCACATTTTACTTCCTTGTAAAAACAGGTAAATCAATAGGGATTTTCGTACGGATAAGTACCCAGTGAACGGTTCGTTTGGCTTTATATATTGTCCCGGGTGGGCGTTGTATTGGTTTTTCGGAAGTGTTAGACCTGTAAGAGAAAAGTTTAAATGTTTGGGAAAGGCCATGGGATGTAGAAATATTTTTTTCACATTTTATTTCCTTGTAAAAACAGGTAAATCAATAGGGATTTTCGTACGGATAAGTACCCAGTGAACTGTTCGTTTAGCTTTATATATTGTTCCGGGTGGGCGTTGTATTGGTTTTTCGGAAGTGTTAGACCTGTAAGAGAAAAGTTTAAATGGTTGGGAAAGGCCATGGGATGTAGAAATATTTTTTTCACATTTTATTTCCTTGTAAAAACAGGTAAATCAATAGGGATTTTCGTACGGATAAGTACCCAGTGAACGGTTCGTTTGGCTTTATATATTGTTCCGGGTGGGCGTTGTTTTGGTTTTTCGGAAGTGTTAGACCTGTAAGAGAAAAGTTTAAATGTTTGGGAAAGGCCATGGGATGTAGAAATATTTTTTTCACATTTTATTTCCTTGTAAAAACAGGTAAATCAATAGGGATTTTCGTACGGATAAGTACCCAGTGAACGGTTCGTTTAGCTTTATATATTGTTCCGGGTGGGCGTTGTATTGGTTTTTCGGAAGTGTTAGACCTGTAAGAGAAAAATTTAAATGGCTGGGAAAGGCCATGGGATGTAGAAATATTTTTTTCACATTTTACTTCCTTGTAAAAACAGGTAAATGAATAGGGCTTTTCGTACGTATAAGTACCCAGTGAACGGTTCGTTTAGCTTTATATATTGTTCCGGGTCGGCGTTGTATTGGTTTTTCGGAAGTGTTAGACAGGTAAGAGAAAAATTTAAATGGTTGGGAAAGGCCATGGGATGTAGAAATATTTTTTTTCACATTTTACTTCCTTGTAAAACCGGTAAATCTGTAGGGATTTTCATACGGATAAGTACCCAGTGAACGGTTCGTTTAGCTTTATATATTGTTCCGGGTGGGCGTTGTATTGGTTTTTCGGAAGTGTTAGACCTGTAAGAGAAAAATTTAAATGGCTGGGAAAGGCCATGGGATGTAGAAATATTTTTTTCACATTTTACTTCCTTATAAAAACAGGTAAATGAATAGGGCTTTTCGTACGTATAAGTACCCAGTGAACGGTTCGTTTAGCTTTATATATTGTTCCGGGTGGGCGTTGTATTGGTTTTTCGGAAGCGTTAGACCTGTAAGAGAAAAATTTTAATGGCTGGGAAAGGCCATGGGATGTAGAAATATTTTTTTCACATTTTACTTCCTTGTAAAAACAGGTAAATCAATAGGGCTTTTTGTACGGATAATTACCCAGTGAACGGTCCGTTTAGCTTTATATATTGTTCCGGGAGGGCGTTGTATTGGTTTTTCGGAAGTGTTAGACCTGTAAGAGAAAAAATTAAATGGTTGGGAAAGGCCATGGGATGTAGAAATATTTTTTTCACATTTTATTTCCTTGTAAAAACAGGTAAATCAATAGGGATTTTCGGATGGATTAGTACCCAGTAAACGGTTCGTTTAGCTGTATATATTTTTCCGGGTGGGTGTTTTATTGGTTTTTCGCAACGGTTAGACCTGTAAGAGAAAAATTTAAATGGTTGGGAAAGGCCATGGGATGTAGAAATATTTTTTTCACATTTTACTTCCTTGTAAAAACAGGTAAATCAATAGGGCTTTTCGTACGGATAAGTACCCAGTGAACTGTTCGTTTAGCTTTATATATTGTTCCGGGTGGGCGTTGTATTGGTTTTTCGGAAGTGTTAGACCTGTAAGAGAAAAGTTTAAATGGTTGGGAAAGGCCATGGGATGTAGAAATATTTTTTTCACATTTTATTTCCTTGTAAAAACAGGTAAATCAATAGGGCTTTTCGCACGGATAAGTACCCAGTGAACGGTTCGTTTAGCTTTATATATTGTTCCGGGTGGGCGTTGTATTGGTTTTTCGGAAGTGTTAGACCTGTAAGAGAAAAGTTTAAATGGTTGGGAAAGGCCATGGGATGTAGAAATATTTTTTTCACATTTTATTTCCTTGTAAAAACAGGTAAATCAATAGGGCTTTTCGCACGGATAAGTACCCAGTGAACGGTTCGTTTAGCTTAATATATTGTTCCGGGTGGGCGTTGTATTGGTTTTTCGGAAGTGTTAGACCTGTAAGAGAAAAATTTAAATGGCTGGGAAAGGCCATGGGATTTAGAAATATTTTTTTCACATTTTACTTTCTTGTAAAAACAGGTAAATGAATAGGGCTTTTCGTACGTATAAGTACCCAGTGAACGGTTCGTTTAGATTTATATATTGTTCCGGGTGGGCGTTGTATTGGTTTTTCGGAAGTGTTAGACAGGTAAGAGAAAAATTTAAATGGTTGGGAAAGGCCATGGGATGTAGAAATATTTTTTTCACATTTTATTTCCTTGTAAAAACAGGTAAATCAATAGGGATTTACGTACGGATAAGTACCCAGTGAACTGTTCGTTTAGCTTTATATATTGTTCCGGGTGGGCGTTGTATTGGTTTTTCGGAAGTGTTAGACCTGTAAGAGAAAAGTTTAAATGGTTGGGAAAGGCCATGGGATGTAGAAATATTTTTTTCACATTTTATTTCCTTGTAAAAACAGGTAAATCAATAGGGATTTTCGTACGGATAAGTACCCAGTGAACGGTTCGTTTGGCTTTATATATTGTTCCGGGTGGGCGTTGTATTGGTTTTTCGGAAGTGTTAGACCTGTAAGAGAAAAGTTTAAATGTTTGGGAAAGGCCATGGGATGTAGAAATATTTTTTTCACATTTTATTTCCTTGTAAAAACAGGTAAATCAATAGGGATTTTCGTACGGATAAGTACCCAGTGAACGGTTCGTTTAGCTTTATATATTGTTCCGGGTGGGCGTTGTATTGGTTTTTCGGAAGTGTTAGACCTGTAAGAGAAAAATTTAAATGGCTGGGAAAGGCCATGGGATGTAGAAATATTTTTTTCACATTTTACTTCCTTGTAAAAACAGGTAAATGAATAGGGCTTTTCGTACGTATAAGTACCCAGTGAACGGTTCGTTTAACTTTATATATTGTTCCGGGTCGGCGTTCTATTGGTTTTTCGGAAGTGTTAGACAGGTAAGAGAAAAATTTAAATGGTTGGGAAAGGCCATGGGATGTAGAAATATTTTTTTTCACATTTTACTTCCTTGTAAAACCGGTAAATCTGTAGGGATTTTCATACGGATAAGTACCCAGTGAACGGTTCGTTTAGCTTTATATATTGTTCCGGGTGGGCGTTGTATTGGTTTTTCGGAAGTGTTAGACCTGTAAGAGAAAAATTTAAATGGCTGGGAAAGGCCATGGGATGTAGAAATATTTTTTTCACATTTTACTTCCTTATAAAAACAGGTAAATGAATAGGGCTTTTCGTACGTATAAGTACCCAGTGAACGGTTCGTTTAGCTTTATATATTGTTCCGGGTGGGCGTTGTATTGGTTTTTCGGAAGCGTTAGACCTGTAAGAGAAAAATTTAAATGGCTGGGAAAGGCCATGGGATGTAGAAATATTTTTTTCACATTTTACTTCCTTGTAAAAACAGGTAAATCAATAGGGCTTTTTGTACGGATAATTACCCAGTGAACGGTCCGTTTAGCTTTATATATTGTTCCGGGAAGGCGTTGTATTGGTTTTTCGGAAGTGTTAGACCTGTAAGAGAAAAAATTAAATGGTTGGGAAAGGCCATGGGATGTAGAATATTTTTTTCACATTTTATTTCCTTGTAAAAACAGGTAAATCAATAGGGATTTTCGGATGGATTAGTACCCAGTAAACGGTTCGTTTAGCTGTATATATTTTTCCGGGTGGGTGTTTTATGGTTTTTCGCAACGGTTAGACCTGTAAGAGAAAAATTTAAATGGTTGGGAAAGGCCATGGGATGTAGAAATATTTTTTTCACATTTTACTTCCTTGTAAAAACAGGTAAATCAATAGGGCTTTTCGTACGGATAAGTACCCAGTGAACTGTTCGTTTAGCTTTATATATATTGTTCCGGGTGGGCGTTGTATTGGTTTTTCGGAAGTGTTAGACCTGTAAGAGAAAAGTTTAAATGGTTGGGAAAGGCCATGGGATGTAGAAATATTTTTTTCACATTTTATTTCCTTGTAAAAACAGGTAAATCAATAGGGCTTTTCGCACGGATAAGTACCCAGTGAACGGTTCGTTTAGCTTTATATATTGTTCCGGGTGGGCGTTGTATTGGTTTTTCGGAAGTGTTAGACCTGTAAGAGAAAAGTTTAAATGGTTGGGAAAGGCCATGGGATGTAGAAATATTTTTTTCACATTTTATTTCCTTGTAAAAACAGGTAAATCAATAGGGCTTTTCGCACGGATAAGTACCCAGTGAACGGTTCGTTTAGCTTAATATATTGTTCCGGGTGGGCGTTGTATTGGTTTTTCGGAAGTGTTAGACCTGTAAGAGAAAAATTTAAATGGCTGGGAAAGGCCATGGGATTTAGAAATATTTTTTTCACATTTTACTTTCTTGTAAAAACAGGTAAATGAATAGGGCTTTTCGTACGTATAAGTACCCAGTGAACGGTTCGTTTAGATTTATATATTGTTCCGGGTGGGCGTTGTATTGGTTTTTCGGAAGTGTTAGACAGGTAAGAGAAAAATTTAAATGGTTGGGAAAGGCCATGGGATGTAGAAATATTTTTTTCACATTTTATTTCCTTGTAAAAACAGGTAAATCAATAGGGATTTACGTACGGATAAGTACCCAGTGAACTGTTCGTTTAGCTTTATATATTGTTCCGGGTGGGCGTTGTATTGGTTTTTCGGAAGTGTTAGACCTGTAAGAGAAAAGTTTAAATGGTTGGGAAAGGCCATGGGATGTAGAAATATTTTTTCACATTTTATTTCCTTGTAAAAACAGGTAAATCAATAGGGATTTTCGTACGGATAAGTACCCAGTGAACGGTTCGTTTGGCTTTATATATTGTTCCGGGTGGGCGTTGTATTGGTTTTTCGGAAGTGTTAGACCTGTAAGAGAAAAGTTTAAATGTTTGGGAAAGGCCATGGGATGTAGAAATATTTTTTTCACATTTTATTTCCTTGTAAAAACAGGTAAATCAATAGGGATTTTCGTACGGATAAGTACCCAGTGAACGGTTCGTTTAGCTTTATATATTGTTCCGGGTGGGCGTTGTATTGGTTTTTCGGAAGTGTTAGACCTGTAAGAGAAAAATTTAAATGGCTGGGAAAGGCCATGGGATGTAGAAATATTTTTTTCACATTTTACTTCCTTGTAAAAACAGGTAAATGAATAGGGCTTTTCGTACGTATAAGTACCCAGTGAACGGTTCGTTTAACTTTATATATTGTTCCGGGTCGGCGTTCTATTGGTTTTTCGGAAGTGTTAGACAGGTAAGAGAAAAATTTAAATGGTTGGGAAAGGCCATGGGATGTAGAAATATTTTTTTTCACATTTTATTTCCTTGTAAAACCGGTAAATCTATAGGGATTTTCGTACGGATAAGTACCCAGTGAACGGTTCGTTTAGCTTTATATATTGTTCCGGGTGGGCGTTGTATTGGTTTTTCGGAAGTGTTAGACCTGTAAGAGAAAAGTTTAAATGGTTGGGAAAGGCCATGGGATGTAGAAATATTTTTTTCACATTTTATTTCCTTGTAAAAACAGGTAAATCAATAGGGATTTTCGTACGGATAAGTACCCAGTGAACTGTTCGTTTAGCTTTATATATTGTTCCGGGTGGGCGTTGTATTGGTTTTTCGGAAGTGTTAGACCTGTAAGAGAAAAGTTTAAATGGTTGGGAAAGGCCATGGGATGTAGAAATATTTTTTTCACATTTTATTTCCTTGTAAAAACAGGTAAATCAATAGGGATTTTCGTACGGATAAGTACCCAGTGAACGGTTCGTTTGGCTTTATATATTGTTCCGGGTGGGCTTTGTATTGGTTTTTCGGAAGTGTTAGACCTGTAAGAGAAAAGTTTAAATGTTTGGGAAAGGCCATGGGATGTAGAAATATTTTTTTCACATTTTACTTCCTTGTAAAAACAGGTAAATGAATAGGGCTTTTCGTACGTATAAGTACCCAGTGAACGGTTCGTTTAGCTTTATATATTGTTCCGGGTCGGCGTTGTATTGGTTTTTCGGAAGTGTTAGAGAGGTAAGAGAAAAATTTAAATGGTTGGGAAAGGCCATGGGATGTAGAAATATTTTTTTTCACATTTTATTTCCTTGTAAAACCGGTAAATCTATAGGGATTTTCGTACGGATAAGTACCCAGTGAATGGTTCGTTTAGCTTTATATATTGTTCCGGGTGGGCGTTGTATTGGTTTTTCGGAAGTGTTAGACCTGTAAGAGAAAAATTTAAATGGCTGGGAAAGGCCATGGGATGTAGAAATATTTTTTCACATTTTACTTCCTTGTAAAAACAGGTAAATCAATAGGGATTTTCGTACGGATAAGTACCCAGTGAACGGTTCGTTTGGCTTTATATATTGTTCCGGGTGGGCTTTGTATTGGTTTTTCGGAAGTCTTAGACCTGTAAGAGAAAAATTTAAATGGCTGGGAAAGGCCATGGGATGTAGAAATATTTTTTTCACATTTTACTTCCTTGTAAAAACAGGTAAATGAATAGGGCTTTTCGTACGTATAAGTACCCAGTGAACGGTTCGTTTAGCTTTATATATTGTTCCGGGTCGGCGTTGTATTGGTTTTTCGCAACTGTTAGACCTGTAAGATAAATATTTAAATGGTTGGGAAAGGCCATGGGATGTAGAAATATTTTTTTCACATTTTATTTCCTTGTAAATACAGGTAAATCAATAGGGATTTTCGTACGGATAAGTACCCAGTGAACTGTTCGTTTAGCTTTATATATTGTTCCGGGTGGGCGTTGTATTGGTTTTTCGGAAGTGTTAGACCTGTAAGAGAAAAGTTTAAATGGTTGGGAAAGGCCATGGGATGTAGAAATATTTTTTTCACATTTTATTTCCTTGTAAAAACAGGTAAATCAATAGGGATTTTCGTACGGATAAGTACCCAGTGAACGGTTCGTTTGGCTTTATATATTGTTCCGGGTGGGCTTTGTATTGGTTTTTCGGAAGTGTTAGACCTGTAAGAGAAAAGTTTAAATGTTTGGGAAAGGCCATGGGATGTAGAAATATTTTTTTCACATTTTACTTCCTTGTAAAAACAGGTAAATGAATAGGGCTTTTCGTACGTATAAGTACCCAGTGAACGGTTCGTTTAGCTTTATATATTGTTCCGGGTCGGCGTTGTATTGGTTTTTCGGAAGTGTTAGAGAGGTAAGAGAAAAATTTAAATGGTTGGGAAAGGCCATGGGATGTAGAAATATTTTTTTTCACATTTTATTTCCTTGTAAAACCGGTAAATCTATAGGGATTTTCGTACGGATAAGTACCCAGTGAATGGTTCGTTTAGCTTTATATATTGTTCCGGGTGGGCGTTGTATTGGTTTTTCGGAAGTGTTAGACCTGTAAGAGAAAAATTTAAATGGCTGGGAAAGGCCATGGGATGTAGAAATATTTTTTCACATTTTACTTCCTTGTAAAAACAGGTAAATCAATAGGGATTTTCGTACGGATAAGTACCCAGTGAACGGTTCGTTTGGCTTTATATATTGTTCCGGGTGGGCTTTGTATTGGTTTTTCGGAAGTCTTAGACCTGTAAGAGAAAAATTTAAATGGCTGGGAAAGGCCATGGGATGTAGAAATATTTTTTTCACATTTTACTTCCTTGTAAAAACAGGTAAATGAATAGGGCTTTTCGTACGTATAAGTACCCAGTGAACGGTTCGTTTAGCTTTATATATTGTTCCGGGTCGGCGTTGTATTGGTTTTTCGGAAGTGTTAGAGAGGTAAGAGAAAAATTTAAATGGTTGGGAAAGGCCATGGGATGTAGAAATATTTTTTTTCACATTTTATTTCCTTGTAAAACCGGTAAATCTATAGGGATTTTCGTACGGATAAGTACCCAGTGAATGGTTCGTTTAGCTTTATATATTGTTCCGGGTGGGCGTTGTGTTGGTTTTTCGGAAGTGTTAGACCTGTAAGAGAAAAATTTAAATGGCTGGGAAAGGCCATGGGATGTAGAAATATTTTTTTCACATTTTACTTCCTTGTAAAAACAGGTAAATGAATAGGGCTTTTCGTACGTATAAGTACCCAGTGAACGGTTCGTTTAGCTTTATATATTGTTCCGGGTGGGCGTTGTATTGGTTTTTCGGAAGTGTTAGACAGGTAAGAGAAAAATTTAAATGGTTGGGAAAGGCCATGGGATGTAGAAATATTTTTTTCACATTTTATTTCCTTGTAAAAACAGGTAAATCAATAGGGATTTTCGTACGGATAAGTACCCAGTGAACGGTTCGTTTAGCTTTATATATTGTTCCGGGTGGGCGTTGTATTGGTTTTTCGGAAGTGTTAGACCTGTAAGAGAAAAGTTTAAATGGTTGGGAAAGGCCATGGGATGTAGAAATATTTTTTTCACATTTTATTTCCTTGTAAAAACAGGTAAATCAATAGGGCTTTTCGCACGGATAAGTACCCAGTGAACGGTTCGTTTAGCTTTATATATTGTTCCGGGTGGGCGTTTTATTGGTTTTTCGGAAGTGTTAGAACTGTAAGAGAAAAATTTAAATGGCTGGGAAAGGCCATGGGATGTAGAAATATTTTTTTCACATTTTACTTCCTTGTAAAAACAGGTAAATGAATAGGGCTTTTCGTACGTATAAGTACCCAGTGAACGGTTCGTTTAGCTTTATATATTGTTCCGGGTGGGCGTTGTATTGGTTTTTCGGAAGTGTTAGACAGGTAAGAGAAAAATTTAAAAGGTTGGGAAAGGCCATGGGATGTAGAAATATTTTTTTCACATTTTATTTCCTTGTAAAAACAGGTAAATCAATAGGGATTTTCGTACGGATAAGTACCCAGTGAACGGTTCGTTTAGCTTTATATATTGTTCCGGGTGGGCATTGTATTGGTTTTTCGGAAGTGTTAGACAGGTAAGAGAAAAATTTAAATGGTTGGGAAAGGCCATGGGATGTAGAAATATTTTTTTCACATTTTATTTCCTTATAAAAACAGGTAAATCAATAGGGATTTTCGTATGGATTAGTACCCAGTAAACGGTTCGTTTAGCTGTATATATTTTTCCGGGTGGGTGTTGTATTGGTTTTTCGCAACGGTTAGACCTGTAAGAGAAAAATTTAAATGGTTGGGAAAGGCCATGGGATGTAGAAACATTTTTTTCACATTTTACTTCCTTGTAAAAACAGGTAAATCAATAGGGCTTTTCGTACGGATAAGTACCCAGTGAACTGTTCGTTTAGCTTTATATATTGTTCCGGGTGGGCGTTGTATTGGTTTTTCGGAAGTGTTAGACCTGTAAGAGAAAAGTTTAAATGGTTGGGAAAGGCCATGGGATGTAGAAATATTTTTTTCACATTTTATTTCCTTGTAAAAACAGGTAAATCAATAGGGATTTTCGTACGGATAAGTACCCAGTGAACGGTTCGTTTGGCTTTATATATTGTTCCGGGTGGGCGTTGTATTGGTTTTTCGGAAGTGTTAGACCTGTAAGAGAAAAGATTAAATGGTTGGGAAAGGCCATGGGATGTAGAAATATTTTTTTCACATTTTATTTCCTTGTAAAAACAGGTAAATCAATAGGGATTTTCGTACGGATAAGTACTCAGTGAACGGTTCGTTTAGCTTTATATATTGTTCCGGGTGGGCGTTGTATTGGTTTTTCGGAAGTGTTAGAACTGTAAGAGAAAAATTTAAATGGCTGGGAAAGGCCATGGGATGTAGAAATATTTTTTTCACATTTTACTTCCTTGTAAAAACAGGTAAATGAATAGGGCTTTTCGTACGGATAAGTACCCAGTGAACGGTTCGTTTAGCTTTATATATTGTTCCGGGTGGGAGTTGTATTGGTTTTTCGGAAGTGTTAGACCTGTAAGAGAAAAATTTAAATGGTTGGGAAAGGCCATGGGATGTAGAAATATTTTTTTCACATTTTATTTCCTTGTAAAAACAGGTAAATCAATAGGGATTTTCGTATGGATTAGTACCCAGTAAACGGTTCGTTTAGCTGTATATATTTTTCCGGGTGGGTGTTGTATTGGTTTTTCGCAACTGTTAGACCTGTAAGAGAAAAATTTAAATGGCTGGTAAAGGCCATGGGATGTAGAAATATTTTTTTCACATTTTACTTCCTTTAAAAACAGGTAAATCAATAGGGATTTTCGTACGGATAAGTACCCAGTGAACGGTTCGTTTAGCTTTATACATTGTTCCGGGTGGGCGTTGTATTGGTTTTTCGGAAGTGTTAGACATGTAAGAGAAAAATTTAAATGGTTGGGAAAGGCCATGGGATGAAGAAATATTTTTTCACATTTTATTTCCTTGTAAAAACAGGTAAATCAATAGGGATTTTCGTACGGATAAGTACCCAGTGAACGGTTCGTTTGGCTTTATATATTGTTCCGGGTGGGCGTTGTATTGGTTTTTCAGAAGTGTTAGACCTGTAAGAGAAAAGTTTAAATGGTTGGGAAATGCCATGGGATGCAGAAATATTTTTTTCACATTTTATTTCCTTGGAAAAACAGGTAAATCAATAGGGATTTTCGTACGGATAAGTACCCAGTGAACGGTTCGTTTAGCTTTATATATTGTTCCGGGTGGGCGTTGTATTGGTTTTTCGGAAGTGTTAGAACTGTAAGAGAAAAATTTAAATGGCTGGGAAAGGCCATGGGATGTAGAAATATTTTTTTCACATTTTACTTCCTTGTAAAAACAGGTAAATGAATAGGGCTTTTCGTACGTATAAGTACCCAGTGAACGGTTCGTTTAGCTTTATATATTGTTCCGGGTGGGCGTTGTATTGGTTTTTCAGAAGTGTTAGACAGGTAAGAGAAAAATTTAAATGGTTTGGAAAGGCCATGGGATGTAGAAATATTTTTTCACATTTTATTTCCTTGTAAAAACAGGTAAATCAATAGGGATTTTCGTACGTATAAGTACCCAGTGAACGGTTCGTTTAGCTTTATATATTGTTCCGGGTGGGCGTTGTATTGGTTTTTCGGAAGTGTTAGACCTGTAAGAGAAAAGATTAAATGGTTGGGAAAGGCCATGGGATGTAGAAATATTTTTTTCACATTTTATTTCCTTGTAAAAACAGGTAAATCAATAGGGATTTTCGTACGGATAAGTACTCAGTGAACGGTTCGTTTAGCTTTATATATTGTTCCGGGTGGGCGTTGTATTGGTTTTTCGGAAGTGTTAGAACTGTAAGAGAAAAATTTAAATGGCTGGGAAAGGCCATGGGATGTAGAAATATTTTTTTCACATTTTACTTCCTTGTAAAAACAGGTAAATGAATAGGGCTTTTCGTACGGATAAGTACCCAGTGAACGGTTCGTTTAGCTTTATATATTGTTCCGGGTGGGAGTTGTATTGGTTTTTCGGAAGTGTTAGACCTGTAAGAGAAAAATTTAAATGGTTGGGAAAGGCCATGGGATGTAGAAATATTTTTTTCACATTTTATTTCCTTGTAAAAACAGGTAAATCAATAGGGATTTTCGTATGGATTAGTACCCAGTAAACGGTTCGTTTAGCTGTATATATTTTTCCGGGTGGGTGTTGTATTGGTTTTTCGCAACTGTTAGACCTGTAAGAGAAAAATTTAAATGGCTGGTAAAGGCCATGGGATGTAGAAATATTTTTTTCACATTTTACTTCCTTTAAAAACAGGTAAATCAATAGGGATTTTCGTACGGATAAGTACCCAGTGAACGGTTCGTTTAGCTTTATACATTGTTCCGGGTGGGCGTTGTATTGGTTTTTCGGAAGTGTTAGACATGTAAGAGAAAAATTTAAATGGTTGGGAAAGGCCATGGGATGAAGAAATATTTTTTCACATTTTATTTCCTTGTAAAAACAGGTAAATCAATAGGGATTTTCGTACGGATAAGTACCCAGTGAACGGTTCGTTTGGCTTTATATATTGTTCCGGGTGGGCGTTGTATTGGTTTTTCAGAAGTGTTAGACCTGTAAGAGAAAAGTTTAAATGGTTGGGAAATGCCATGGGATGCAGAAATATTTTTTTCACATTTTATTTCCTTGGAAAAACAGGTAAATCAATAGGGATTTTCGTACGGATAAGTACCCAGTGAACGGTTCGTTTAGCTTTATATATTGTTCCGGGTGGGCGTTGTATTGGTTTTTCGGAAGTGTTAGAACTGTAAGAGAAAAATTTAAATGGCTGGGAAAGGCCATGGGATGTAGAAATATTTTTTTCACATTTTACTTCCTTGTAAAAACAGGTAAATGAATAGGGCTTTTCGTACGTATAAGTACCCAGTGAACGGTTCGTTTAGCTTTATATATTGTTCCGGGTGGGCGTTGTATTGGTTTTTCAGAAGTGTTAGACAGGTAAGAGAAAAATTTAAATGGTTTGGAAAGGCCATGGGATGTAGAAATATTTTTTCACATTTTATTTCCTTGTAAAAACAGGTAAATCAATAGGGATTTTCGTACGTATAAGTACCCAGTGAACGGTTCGTTTAGCTTTATATATTGTTCCGGGTGGGCGTTGTATTGGTTTTTCGGAAGTGTTAGACAGGTAAGAGAAAAATTTAAATGGTTGGGGAAGGCCATGGGATGTAGAAATATTTTTTTCACATTTTATTTCCTTGTAAAAACAGGTAAATCAATAGGGATTTTCATACGGATAAGTACCCAGTGAACGGGTCGTTTAGCTTTATATATTGTTCCGGGTGGGCGTTGTATTGGTTTCTCGGAAGTGTTAGACCTGTAAGAGAAAAATTTAAATGGTTGGGAAAGGCCATGGGATGTAGAAATATTTTTTTCACATTTTATTTCCTTGTAAAAACAGGTAAATCAATAGGGATTTTCGTATGGATTAGTACCCAGTAAACGGTTCGTTTAGCTGTATATATTTTTCCGGGTGGGTGTTGTATTGGTTTTTCGCAACTGTTAGACCTGTAAGAGAAAAATTTAAATGGCTGGTAAAGGCCATGGGATGTAGAAATATTTTTTTCACATTTTACTTCCTTGTAAAAACAGGTAAATCAATAGGGATTTTCGTACGGATAAGTACCCAGTGAACGGTTCGTTTAGCTTTATACATTGTTCCGGGTGGGCGTTGTATTGGTTTTTCGGAAGTGTTAGACATGTAAGAGAAAAATTTAAATGGTTGGGAAAGGCCATGGGATGAAGAAATATTTTTTCACATTTTATTTCCTTGTAAAAACAGGTAAATCAATAGGGATTTTCGTACGGATAAGTACCCAGTGAACGGTTCGTTTGGCTTTATATATTGTTCCGGGTGGGCGTTGTATTGGTTTTTCAGAAGTGTTAGACCTGTAAGAGAAAAGTTTAAATGGTTGGGAAAGGCCATGGGATGTAGAAATATTTTTTTCACATTTTATTTCCTTGTAAAAACAGGTAAATCAATAGGGATATTCGTACGGATAAGTACCCAGTGAACGGTTCGTTTAGCTTTATATATTGTTCCGGGTGGGCGTTGTATTGGTTTTTCGGAAGTGTTAGAACTGTAAGAGAAAAATTTAAATGGCTGGGAAAGGCCATGGGATGTAGAAATATTTTTTTCACATTTTACTTCCTTGTAAAAACAGGTAAATGAATAGGGCTTTTCGTACGTATAAGTACCCAGTGAACGGTTCGTTTAGCTTTATATATTGTTCCGGGTGGGCGTTGTATTGGTTTTTCAGAAGTGTTAGACAGGTAAGAGAAAAATTTAAATGGTTGGGAAAGGCCATGGGATGTAGAAATATTTTTTTCACATTTTATTTCCTTGTAAAAACAGGTAAATGAATAGGGCTTTTCGTACGTATAAGTACCCAGTGAACGGTTCGTTTAGCTTTATATATTGTTCCGGGTGGGCGTTGTATTGGTTTTTCGGAAGTGTTAGACAGGTAAGAGAAAAATTTAAATGGTTTGGAAAGGCCATGGGATGTAGAAATATTTTTTTCACATTTTATTTCCTTGTAAAAACAGGTAAATCAATAGGGATTTTCATACGGATAAGTACCCAGTGAATGGTTCGTTTAGCTTTATATATTGTTCCGGGTGGGCGTTGTATTGGTTTTTCGGAAGTGTTAGACCTGTAAGAGAAAAATTTAAATGGTTGGGAAAGGCCATGGGATGTAGAAATATTTTTTTCACATTTTATTTCCTTGTAAAAACAGGTAAGTCAATAGGGATTTTCGTATGGATTAGTACCCAGTAAACGGTTCGTTTAGCTGTATATATTTTTCCGGGTGGGTGTTGTATTGGTTTTTCGCAACGGTTAGACCTGTAAGAGAAAAATTTAAATGGTTGGGAAAGGCCATGGGATGAAGAAATATTTTTTCACATTTTATTTCCTTGTAAAAACAGGTAAATCAATAGGGATTTTCGTACGGATAAGTACCCAGTGAACGGTTCGTTTGGCTTTATATATTGTTCCGGGTGGGCGTTGTATTGGTTTTTCAGAAGTGTTAGACCTGTAAGAGAAAAGTTTAAATGGTTGGGAAAGGCCATGGGATGTAGAAATATTTTTTTCACATTTTATTTCCTTGTAAAAACAGGTAAATCAATAGGGATATTCGTACGGATAAGTACCCAGTGAACGGTTCGTTTAGCTTTATATATTGTTCCGGGTGGGCGTTGTATTGGTTTTTCGGAAGTGTTAGAACTGTAAGAGAAAAATTTAAATGGCTGGGAAAGGCCATGGGATGTAGAAATATTTTTTTCACATTTTACTTCCTTGTAAAAACAGGTAAATGAATAGGGCTTTTCGTACGTATAAGTACCCAGTGAACGGTTCGTTTAGCTTTATATATTGTTCCGGGTGGGCGTTGTATTGGTTTTTCAGAAGTGTTAGACAGGTAAGAGAAAAATTTAAATGGTTGGGAAAGGCCATGGGATGTAGAAATATTTTTTTCACATTTTATTTCCTTGTAAAAACAGGTAAATGAATAGGGCTTTTCGTACGTATAAGTACCCAGTGAACGGTTCGTTTAGCTTTATATATTGTTCCGGGTGGGCGTTGTATTGGTTTTTCGGAAGTGTTAGACAGGTAAGAGAAAAATTTAAATGGTTTGGAAAGGCCATGGGATGTAGAAATATTTTTTTCACATTTTATTTCCTTGTAAAAACAGGTAAATCAATAGGGATTTTCATACGGATAAGTACCCAGTGAATGGTTCGTTTAGCTTTATATATTGTTCCGGGTGGGCGTTGTATTGGTTTTTCGGAAGTGTTAGACCTGTAAGAGAAAAATTTAAATGGTTGGGAAAGGCCATGGGATGTAGAAATATTTTTTTCACATTTTATTTCCTTGTAAAAACAGGTAAGTCAATAGGGATTTTCGTATGGATTAGTACCCAGTAAACGGTTCGTTTAGCTGTATATATTTTTCCGGGTGGGTGTTGTATTGGTTTTTCGCAACGGTTAGACCTGTAAGAGAAAAATTTAAATGGTTGGGAAAGGCCATGGGATGTAGAAATATTTTTTTCACATTTTACTTCCTTGTAAAAACAGGTAAATCAATAGGGATTTTCGTACGGATAAGTACCCAGTGAACGGTTCGTTTGGCTTTATATATTGTCCCGGGTGGGCGTTGTATTGGTTTTTCGGAAGTGTTAGACCTGTAAGAGAAAAGTTTAAATGGTTGGGAAAGGCCATGGGATGTAGAAATATTTTTTTCACATTTTATTTCCTTGTAAAAACAGGTAAATCAATAGGGCTTTTCGCACGGATAAGTACCCAGTGAACGGTTCGTTTCGCTTTATATATTGTTCCGGGTGGGCGTTGTATTGGTTTTTTGGAAGTGTTAGACCTGTAAGAGAAAAATTTAAATGGCTGGGAAAGGCCATGGGATGTAGAAATATTTTTTTCACATTTTACTTCCTTGTAAAAACAGGTAAATGAATAGGGCTTTTCGTACGTATAAGTACCCAGTGAACGGTTCGTTTAGCTTTATATATTGTTCCGGGTGGGCGTTGTATTGGTTTTTCGGAAGCGTTAGACCTGTAAGAGAAAAATTTAAATGGCTGGGAAAGGCCATGGGATGTAGAAATATTTTTTTCACATTTTACTTCCTTGTAAAAACAGGTAAATCAATAGGGATTTTCGGATGGATTAGTACCCAGTAAACGGTTCGTTTAGCTGTATATATTTTTCCGGGTGGGTGTTTTATTGGTTTTTCGCAACGGTTAGACCTGTAAGAGAAAAATTTAAATGGTTGGGAAAGGCCATGGGATGTAGAAATATTTTTTTCACATTTTACTTCCTTGTAAAAACAGGTAAATCAATAGGGCTTTTCGTACGGATAAGTACCCAGTGAACTGTTCGTTTAGCTTTATATATTGTTCCGGGTGGGCGTTGTATTGGTTTTTCGGAAGTGTTAGACCTGTAAGAGAAAAGTTTAAATGGTTGGGAAAGGCCATGGGATGTAGAAATATTTTTTTCACATTTTATTTCCTTGTAAAAACAGGTAAATCAATAGGGCTTTTCGCACGGATAAGTACCCAGTGAACGGTTCGTTTCGCTTTATATATTGTTCCGGGTGGGCGTTGTATTGGTTTTTTGGAAGTGTTCGACCTGTAAGAGAAAAGTTTTAATGGTTGGGAAAGGCCATGGGATGTAGAAATATTTTTTTCACATTTTATTTCCTTGTAAAAACAGGTAAATCAATAGGGCTTTTCGCACGGATAAGTACCCAGTGAACGGTTCGTTTAGCTTAATATATTGTTCCGGGTGGGCGTTGTATTGGTTTTTCGGAAGTGTTAGACCTGTAAGAGAAAAATTTAAATGGCTGGGAAAGGCCATGGGATGTAGAAATATTTTTTTCACATTTTACTTTCTTGTAAAAACAGGTAAATGAATAGGGCTTTTCGTACGTATAAGTACCCAGTGAACGGTTCGTTTAGATTTATATATTGTTCCGGGTGGGCGTTGTATTGGTTTTTCGGAAGTGTTAGACAGGTAAGAGAAAAATTTAAATGGTTGGGAAAGGCCATGGGATGTAGAAATATTCTTTTCACATTTTATTTCCTTGTAAAAACAGGTAAATCAATAGGGATTTACGTACGGATAAGTACCCAGTGAACTGTTCGTTTAGCTTTATATATTGTTCCGGGTGGGCGTTGTATTGGTTTTTCGGAAGTGTTAGACCTGTAAGAGAAAAGTTTAAATGGTTGGGAAAGGCCATGGGATGTAGAAATATTTTTTTCACATTTTATTTCCTTGTAAAAACAGGTAAATCAATAGGGATTTTCGTACGGATAAGTACCCAGTGAACGGTTCGTTTGGCTTTATATATTGTTCCGGGTGGGCGTTGTATTGGTTTTTCGGAAGTGTTAGACCTGTAAGAGAAAAGTTTAAATGGCTGGAAAAGGCCATGGGATGTAGAAATATTTTTTTCACATTTTATTTCCTTGTAAAAACAGGTAAATCAATAGGGATTTTCGTACGGATAAGTACCCAGTGAACGGTTCGTTTAGCTTTATATATTGTTCCGGGTGGGCGTTGTACTGGTTTTTCGGAAGTGTTAGACCTGTAAGAGAAAAATTTAAATGGCTGGGAAAGGCCATGGGATGTAGAAATATTTTTTTCACATTTTACTTCCTTGTAAAAACAGGTAAATGAATAGGGCTTTTCGTACGTATAAGTACCCAGTGAACGGTTCGTTTAGCTTTATATATTGTTCCGGGTCGGCGTTCTATTGGTTTTTCGGAAGTGTTAGAGAGGTAAGAGAAAAATTTAAATGGTTGGGAAAGGCCATGGGATGTAGAAATATTTTTTTTCACATTTTATTTCCTTGTAAAACCGGTAAATCTATAGGGATTTTCGTACGGATAAGTACCCAGTGAACGGTTCGTTTAGCTTTATATATTGTTCCGGGTGGGCGTTGTATTGGTTTTTCGGAAGTGTTAGACCTGTAAGAGAAAAGTTTAAATGGTTGGGAAAGGCCATGGGATGTAGAAATATTTTTTTCACATTTTATTTCCTTGTAAAAACAGGTAAATCAATAGGGATTTTCGTACGGATAAGTACCCAGTGAACTGTTCGTTTGGCTTTATATATTGTTCCGGGTGGGCGTTGTATTGGTTTTTCGGAAGTGTTAGACCTGTAAGAGAAAAGTTTAAATGGTTGGGAAAGGCCATGGGATGTAGAAATATTTTTTTCACATTTTATTTCCTTGTAAAAACAGGTAAATCAATAGGGATTTTCGTACGGATAAGTACCCAGTGAACGGTTCGTTTGGCTTTATATATTGTTCCGGGTGGACTTTGTATTGGTTTTTCGGAAGTGTTAGACCTGTAAGAGAAAAGTTTAAATGTTTGGGAAAGGCCATGGGATGTAGAAATATTTTTTTCACATTTTATTTCCTTGTAAAAACAGGTAAATCAATAGGGATTTTCGTACGGATAAGTACCCAGTGACGGTTCGTTTAGCTTTATATATTGTTCCGGGTGGTCGTTGTATTGGTTTTTCGGAAGTGTTAGACCTGTAAGAGAAAAATTTAAATGGCTGGGAAAGGCCATGGGATGTAGAAATATTTTTTTCACATTTTACTTCCTTGTAAAAACAGGTAAATGAATAGGGCTTTTCGTACGTATAAGTACCCAGTGAACGGTTCGTTTAGCTTTATATATTGTTCCGGGTCGGCGTTGTATTGGTTTTTCGGAAGTGTTAGAGAGGTAAGAGAAAAATTTAAATGGTTGGGAAAGGCCATGGGATGTAGAAATATTTTTTTTCACATTTTATTTCCTTGTAAAACCGGTAAATCTATAGGGATTTTCGTACGGATAAGTACCCAGTGAATGGTTCGTTTAGCTTTATATATTGTTCCGGGTGGGCGTTGTATTGGTTTTTCGGAAGTGTTAGACCTGTAAGAGAAAAATTTAAATGGCTGGGAAAGGCCATGGGATGTAGAAATATTTTTTCACATTTTACTTCCTTGTAAAAACAGGTAAATGAATAGGGCTTTTCGTACGTATAAGTACCCAGTGAACGGTTCGTTTAGCTTTATATATTGTTCCGGGTGGGCGTTGTATTGGTTTTTCGGAAGTGTTAGACAGGTAAGAGAAAAGTTTAAATGGTTGGGAAAGGCCATGGGATGTAGAAATATTTTTTTCACATTTTATTTCCTTGTAAAAACAGGTAAATCAATAGGGATTTTCGTACGGATAAGTACCCAGTGAACGGTTCGTTTAGCTTTATATATTGTTCCGGGTGGGCGTTGTATTGGTTTTTCGGAAGTGTTAGACCTGTAAGAGAAAAGTTTAAATGGTTGGGAAAGGCCATGGGATGTAGAAATATTTTTTTCACATTTTATTTCCTTGTAAAAACAGGTAAATCAATAGGGCTTTTCGCACGGATAAGTACCCAGTGAACGGTTCGTTTAGCTTTATATATTGTTCCGGGTGGGCGTTTTATTGGTTTTTCGGAAGTGTTAGAACTGTAAGAGAAAAATTTAAATGGCTGGGAAAGGCCATGGGATGTAGAAATATTTTTTTCACATTTTACTTCCTTGTAAAAACAGGTAAATGAATAGGGCTTTTCGTACGTATAAGTACCCAGTGAACGGTTCGTTTAGCTTTATATATTGTTCCGGGTGGGCGTTGTATTGGTTTTTCGGAAGTGTTAGACAGGTAAGAGAAAAATTTAAAAGGTTGGGAAAGGCCATGGGATGTAGAAATATTTTTTTCACATTTTATTTCCTTGTAAAAACAGGTAAATCAATAGGGATTTTCGTACGGATAAGTACCCAGTGAACGGTTCGTTTGGCTTTATATATTGTTCCGGGTGGGCGTTGTATTGGTTTTTCGGAAGTGTTAGACCTGTAAGAGAAAAATTTAAATGGTTGGGAAAGGCCATGGGATGTAGAAATATTTTTTTCACATTTTATTTCCTTGTAAAAACAGGTAAATCAATAGGGATTTTCGTATGGATGAGTACCCAGGAAACGGTTCGTTTAGCTGTATATATTTTTCCGGGTGGGTGTTGTATTGGTTTTTCGCAACGGTTAGACCTGTAAGAGAAAAATTTAAATGGTTGGGAAAGGCCATGGGATGTAGAAATATTTTTTTTCACATTTTACTTCCTTGTAAAAACAGGTAAATCAATAGGGCTTTTCGTACGGATAAGTACCCAGTGAACTGTTCGTTTAGCTTTATATATTGTTCCGGGTGGGCGTTGTATTGGTTTTTCAGAAGTGTTAGACCTGTAAGAGAAAAGTTTAAATGGTTGGGAAAGGCCATGGGATGTAGAAATATTTTTTTCACATTTTATTTCCTTGTAAAAACAGGTAAATCAATAGGGATTTTCGTACGGATAAGTACCCAGTGAACGGTTCGTTTGGCTTTATATATTGTTCTGGGTGGGCGTTGTATTGGTTTTTCGGAAGTGTTAGACCTGTAAGAGAAAAGTTTAAATGGTTGGGAAAGGCCATGGGATGTAGAAATATTTTTTTCACATTTTATTTCCTTGTAAAAACAGGTAAATCAATAGGGATTTTCGTACGGATAAGTACCCAGTGAACTGTTCGTTTAGCTTTATACATTGTTCCGGGTGGCCGTTGTATTGGTTTTTCAGAAGTGTTAGACCTGTAAGAGAAAATTTTAAATGGTTGGGAATGGCCATGGGATGTAGAAATATTTTTTTCACATTTTATTTCCTTGTAAAAACAGGTAAATCAATAGGGATTTTCGTACGGATAAGTACCCAGTGAACGGTTCGTTTAGCTTTATATATTGTTCCGGGTGGGAGTTGTATTGGTTTTTCCGTAGTGTTAGACCTGTAAGATAAATATTTAAATGGTTGGGAAAGGCCATGGGATGTAGAAATATTTTTTTCACATTTTACTTCCTTGTAAAAACAGGTAAATCAATAGGGATTTTCGTACGGATAAGTACCCAGTGAACGGTTCGTTTAGCTTTATATATTGTTCCGGGTGGGAGTTGTATTGGTTTTTCCGTAGTGTTAGACCTCTAAGATAAATATTTAAATGGTTGGGAAAGGCCATGGGATGTAGAAATATTTTTTTCACATTTTATTTCCTTGTAAATACAGGTAAATCAATAGGGATTTTCGTATGGATAAGTACCCAGTGAACGGTTCGTTTAGCTTTATATATTGTTCCGCGTGGGCGTTGTATTGGTTTTTCGGAAGTGTTAGTCCTGTAAGAGAAAAGTTTAAGTGGTTGGGAAAGGCCATGGTATGTAGAAATATTTTTTTCACATTTTATTTCCTTGTAAAAACAGGTAAATCAATAGGGATTTTCGTACGTATAAGTATCCAGTGAATGGTTCGTTTATCTTTATATATTGTTCCGGGTGGCCGTTGTATCGGTTTTTCGGAAGTGTTAGACCTGTAAGAGAAAAGTTTAAATGGTTGGGAAAGGCCATGGGATGTAGAAATATTTTTTCACATTTTATTTCCTTGTAAAAACAGGTAAATCAATAGGGATTTTCGTACGGATAAGTACCCAGTGAACGGTTCGTTTAGCTTTATATATTGTTCCGGGTGGGCGTTGTATTGGTTTTTCGGAAGTGTTAGACTTGTAAGAGAAAAATGTAAATGGTTGGCAAAGGCCATGGGATGTAGAAATATTTTTTTCACATTTTATTTCCTTGTAAAAACAGGAAAATCAATAGGGATTTTTGTACGGATAAGTGCCCAGTGAACGGTTCGTTTAGCTTTATATATTGTTTCGGGTGGCCGTTGTATTGGTTTTTCGGAAGTGTTAGACCTGTAAGAGAAAAGTTTAAATGGTTGGGAAAGGCCATGGGATGTAGAACTATTTTTTTCACATTTTATTTCCTTGTAAAAACAGGTAAATCAATAGGGATTTTCGTACGGATAAGTACCCAGTGAACGGTTCGTTTAGCTTTATATATTGTTCCGGGTGGGCGTTGTATTGGTTTTTCGGAAGTGTTAGAACTGTAAGAGAAAAATTTAAATGGCTGGGAAAGGCCATGGGATGTAGAAATATTTTTTTCACATTTTACTTCCTTGTAAAAACAGGTAAATGAATAGGGCTTTTCGTACGTATAAGTACCCAGTGAACGGTTCGTTTAGCTTTATATATTGTTCCGGGTGGGCGTTGTATTGGTTTTTCGGAAGTGTTAGACAGGTAAGAGAAAAATTTAAAAGGTTGGGAAAGGCCATGGGATGTAGAAATATTTTTTTCACATTTTATTTCCTTGTAAAAACAGGTAAATCAATAGGGATTTTCGTACGGATAAGTACCCAGTGAACGGTTCGTTTGGCTTTATATATTGTTCCGGGTGGGCATTGTATTGGTTTTTCGGAAGTGTTAGACAGGTAAGAGAAAAATTTAAATGGTTGGGAAAGGCCATGGGATGTAGAAATATTTTTTTCACATTTTATTTCCTTGTAAAAACAGGTAAATCAATAGGGATTTTCGTATGGATTAGTACCCAGTAAACGGTTCGTTTAGCTGTATATATTTTTCCGGGTGGGTGTTGTATTGGTTTTTCGCAACGGTTAGACCTGTAAGAGAAAAATTTAAATGGTTGGGAAAGGCCATGGGATGTAGAAACATTTTTTTCACATTTTACTTCCTTGTAAAAACAGGTAAATCAATAGGGCTTTTCGTACGGATAAGTACCCAGTGAACTGTTCGTTTAGCTTTATATATTGTTCCGGGTGGGCGTTGTATTGGTTTTTCGGAAGTGTTAGACCTGTAAGAGAAAAGTTTAAATGGTTGGGAAAGGCCATGGGATGTAGAAATATTTTTTTCACATTTTATTTCCTTGTAAAAACAGGTAAATCAATAGGGATTTTCGTACGGATAAGTACCCAGTGAACGGTTCGTTTGGCTTTATATATTGTTCCGGGTGGGCGTTGTATTGGTTTTTCGGAAGTGTTAGACCTGTAAGAGAAAAGATTAAATGGTTGGGAAAGGCCATGGGATGTAGAAATATTTTTTTCACATTTTATTTCCTTGTAAAAACAGGTAAATCAATAGGGATTTTCGTACGGATAAGTACCCAGTGAACGGTTCGTTTAGCTTTATATATTGTTCCGGGTGGGCGTTGTATTGGTTTTTCGGGAGTGTTAGAACTGTAAGAGAAAAATTTAAATGGCTGGGAAAGGCCATGGGATGTAGAAATATTTTTTTCACATTTTACTTCCTTGTAAAAACAGGTAAATGAATAGGGCTTTTCGTACGGATAAGTACCCAGTGAACGGTTCGTTTAGCTTTATATATTGTTCCGGGTGGGAGTTGTATTGGTTTTTCGGAAGTGTTAGACCTGTAAGAGAAAAATTTAAATGGTTGGGAAAGGCCATGGGATGTAGAAATATTTTTTTCACATTTTATTTCCTTGTAAAAACAGGTAAATCAATAGGGATTTTCGTATGGATTAGTACCCAGTAAACGGTTCGTTTAGCTATATATATTTTTCCGGGTGGGTGTTGTATTGGTTTTTCGCAACTGTTAGACCTGTAAGAGAAAAATTTAAATGGCTGGTAAAGGCCATGGGATGTAGAAATATTTTTTTCACATTTTACTTCCTTTAAAAACAGGTAAATCAATAGGGATTTTCGTACGGATAAGTACCCAGTGAACGGTTCGTTTAGCTTTATACATTGTTCCGGGTGGGCGTTGTATTGGTTTTTCGGAAGTGTTAGACATGTAAGAGAAAAATTTAAATGGTTGGGAAAGGCCATGGGATGAAGAAATATTTTTTCACATTTTATTTCCTTGTAAAAACAGGTAAATCAATAGGGATTTTCGTACGGATAAGTACCCAGTGAACGGTTCGTTTGGCTTTATATATTGTTCCGGGTGGGCGTTGTATTGGTTTTTCAGAAGTGTTAGACCTGTAAGAGAAAAGTTTAAATGGTTGGGAAATGCCATGGGATGCAGAAATATTTTTTTCACATTTTATTTCCTTGGAAAAACAGGTAAATCAATAGGGATTTTCGTATGGATAAGTACCCAGTGAACGGTTCGTTTAGCTTTATATATTGTTCCGGGTGGGCGTTGTATTGGTTTTTCGGAAGTGTTAGAACTGTAAGAGAAAAATTTAAATGGCTGGGAAAGGCCATGGGATGTAGAAATATTTTTTTCACATTTTACTTCCTTGTAAAAACAGGTAAATGAATAGGGCTTTTCGTACGTATAAGTACCCAGTGAACGATTCGTTTAGCTTTATATATTGTTCCGGGTGGGCGTTGTATTGGTTTTTCAGAAGTGTTAGACAGGTAAGAGAAAAATTTAAATGGTTGGGAAAGGCCATGGGATGTAGAAATATTTTTTCACATTTTATTTCCTTGTAAAAACAGGTAAATCAATAGGGATTTTCGTACGTATAAGTACCCAGTGAACGGTTCGTTTAGCTTTATATATTGTTCCGGGTGGGCGTTGTATTGGTTTTTCGGAAGTGTTAGACAGGTAAGAGAAAAATTTAAATGGTTGGGAAAGGCCATGGGATGTAGAAATATTTTTTTCACATTTTATTTCCTTGTAAAAACAGGTAAATCAATAGGGATTTTCATACGGATAAGTACCCAGTGAACGGGTCGTTTAGCTTTATATATTGTTCTGGGTGTGCGTTGTATTGGTTTCTCGGAAGTGTTAGACCTGTAAGAGAAAAATTTAAATGGTTGGGAAAGGCCATGGGATGTAGAAATATTTTTTTCACATTTTATTTCCTTGTAAAAACAGGTAAATCAATAGGGATTTTCGTATGGATTAGTACCCAGTAAACGGTTCGTTTAGCTGTATATATTTTTCCGGGTGGGTGTTGTATTGGTTTTTCGCAACTGTTAGACCTGTAAGAGAAAAATTTAAATGGCTGGTAAAGGCCATGGGATGTAGAAATATTTTTTTCACATTTTACTTCCTTGTAAAAACAGGTAAATCAATAGGGATTTTCGTACGGATAAGTACCCAGTGAACGGTTCGTTTAGCTTTATACATTGTTCCGGGTGGGCGTTGTATTGGTTTTTCGGAAGTGTTAGACATGTAAGAGAAAAATTTAAATGGTTGGGAAAGGCCATGGGATGAAGAAATATTTTTTCACATTTTATTTCCTTGTAAAAACAGGTAAATCAATAGGGATTTTCGTACGGATAAGTACCCAGTGAACGGTTCGTTTGGCTTTATATATTGTTCCGGGTGGGCGTTGTATTGGTTTTTCAGAAGTGTTAGACAGGTAAGAGAAAAATTTAAATGGTTGGGAAAGGCCATGGGATGTAGAAATATTTTTTTCACATTTTATTTCCTTGTAAAAACAGGTAAATGAATAGGGCTTTTCGTACGTATAAGTACCCAGTGAACGGTTCGTTTAGCTTTATATATTGTTCCGGGTGGGCGTTGTATTGGTTTTTCGGAAGTGTTAGACAGGTAAGAGAAAAATTTAAATGGTTGGGAAAGGCCATGGGATGTAGAAATATTTTTTTCACATTTTATTTCCTTGTAAAAACAGGTAAATCAATAGGGATTTTCATACGGATAAGTACCCAGTGAACGGTTCGTTTAGCTTTATATATTGTTCCGGGTGGGCGTTGTATTGGTTTTTCGGAAGTGTTAGACCTGTAAGAGAAAAATTTAAATGGTTGGGAAAGGCCATGGGATGTAGAAATATTTTTTTCACATTTTATTTCCTTGTAAAAACAGGTAAATCAATAGGGATTTTCGTATGGATTAGTACCCAGTAAACGGTTCGTTTAGCTGTATATATTTTTCCGGGTGGGTGTTGTATTGGTTTTTCGCAACGGTTAGACCTGTAAGAGAAAAATTTAAATGGTTGGGAAAGGCCATGGGATGTAGAAATATTTTTTTCACATTTTACTTCCTTGTAAAAACAGGTAAATCAATAGGGATTTTCGTACGGATAAGTACCCAGTGAACGGTTCGTTTGGCTTTATATATTGTCCCGGGTGGGCGTTGTATTGGTTTTTCGGAAGTGTTAGACCTGTAAGAGAAAAGTTTAAATGTTTGGGAAAGGCCATGGGATGTAGAAATATTTTTTTCACATTTTATTTCCTTGTAAAAACAGGTAAATCAATAGGGATTTTCGTACGGATAAGTACCCAGTGAACTGTTCGTTTAGCTTTATATATTGTTCCGGGTGGGCGTTGTATTGGTTTTTCGGAAGTGTTAGACCTGTAAGAGAAAAGTTTAAATGGTTGGGAAAGGCCATGGGATGTAGAAATATTTTTTTCACATTTTATTTCCTTGTAAAAACAGGTAAATCTGTAGGAATTTTCATACGGATAAGTACCCAGTGAACGGTTCGTTTAGCTTTATATATTGTTCCGGGTGGGCGTTGTATTGGTTTTTCGGAAGTGTTAGACCTGTAAGAGAAAAATTTAAATGGCTGGGAAAGGCCATGGGATGTAGAAATATTTTTTTCACATTTTACTTCCTTGTAAAAACAGGTAAATGAATAGGGCTTTTCGTACGTATAAGTACCCAGTGAACGGTTCGTTTAGCTTTATATATTGTTCCGGGTGGGCGTTGTATTGGTTTTTCGGAAGCGTTAGACCTGTAAGAGAAAAATTTAAATGGCTGGGAAAGGCCATGGGATGTAGAAATATTTTTTTCACATTTTACTTCCTTGTAAAAACAGGTAAATCAATAGGGCTTTTTGTACGGATAATTACCCAGTGAACGGTCCGTTTAGCTTTATATATTGTTCCGGGAGGGCGTTGTATTGGTTTTTCGGAAGTGTTAGACCTGTAAGAGAAAAAATTAAATGGTTGGGAAAGGCCATGGGATGTAGAAATATTTTTTTCACATTTTATTTCCTTGTAAAAACAGGTAAATCAATAGGGATTTTCGGATGGATTAGTACCCAGTAAACGGTTCGTTTAGCTGTATATATTTTTCCGGGTGGGTGTTTTATTGGTTTTTCGCAACGGTTAGAGCTGTAAGAGAAAAATTTAAATGGTTGGGAAAGGCCATGGGATGTAGAAATATTTTTTTCACATTTTACTTCCTTGTAAAAAGAGGGAAATCAATAGGGCTTTTCGCACGGATAAGTACCCAGTGAACGGTTCGTTTAGCTTTATACATTGTTCCGGGTGGGCGTTGTATTGGTTTTTCGGAAGTGTTAGACCTGTAAGAGAAAAATTTAAATGGCTGGGAAAGGCCATGGGATGTAGAAATATTTTTTTCACATTTTATTTCCTTGTAAAAACAGGTAAATCAATAGGGCTTTTCGCACGGATAAGTACCCAGTGAACGGTTCGTTTCGCTTTATATATTGTTCCGGGTGGGCGTTGTATTGGTTTTTTGGAAGTGTTAGACCTGTAAGAGAAAAATTTAAATGGCTGGGAAAGGCCATGGGATGTAGAAATATTTTTTTCACATTTTACTTCCTTGTAAAAACAGGTAAATGAATAGGGCTTTTCGTACGTATAAGTACCCAGTGAACGGTTCGTTTAGCTTTATATATTGTTCCGGGTGGGCGTTGTATTGGTTTTTCGGAAGCGTTAGACCTGTAAGAGAAAAATTTAAATGGCTGGGAAAGGCCATGGGATGTAGAAATATTTTTTTCACATTTTACTTCCTTGTAAAAACAGGTAAATCAATAGGGCTTTTTGTACGGATAATTACCCAGTGAACGGTCCGTTTAGCTTTATATATTGTTCCGGGAGGGCGTTGTATTGGTTTTTCGGAAGTGTTAGACCTGTAAGAGAAAAAATTAAATGGTTGGGAAAGGCCATGGGATGTAGAAATATTTTTTTCACATTTTATTTCCTTGTAAAAACAGGTAAATCAATAGGGATTTTCGGATGGATTAGTACCCAGTAAACGGTTCGTTTAGCTGTATATATTTTTCCGGGTGGGTGTTTTATTGGTTTTTCGCAACGGTTAGACCTGTAAGAGAAAAATTTAAATGGTTGGGAAAGGCCATGGGATGTAGAAATATTTTTTTCACATTTTACTTCCTTGTAAAAACAGGTAAATCAATAGGGCTTTTCGTACGGATAAGTACCCAGTGAACTGTTCGTTTAGCTTTATATATTGTTCCGGGTGGGCGTTGTATTGGTTTTTCGGAAGTGTTAGACCTGTAAGAGAAAAGTTTAAATGGTTGGGAAAGGCCATGGGATGTAGAAATATTTTTTTCACATTTTATTTCCTTGTAAAAACAGGTAAATCAATAGGGCTTTTCGCACGGATAAGTACCCAGTGAACGGTTCGTTTCGCTTTATATATTGTTCCGGGTGGGCGTTGTATTGGTTTTTTGGAAGTGTTCGACCTGTAAGAGAAAAGTTTTAATGGTTGGGAAAGGCCATGGGATGTAGAAATATTTTTTTCACATTTTATTTCCTTGTAAAAACAGGTAAATCAATAGGGCTTTTCGCACGGATAAGTACCCAGTGAACGGTTCGTTTAGCTTAATATATTGTTCCGGGTGGGCGTTGTATTGGTTTTTCGGAAGTGTTAGACCTGTAAGAGAAAAATTTAAATGGCTGGGAAAGGCCATGGGATGTAGAAATATTTTTTTCACATTTTACTTTCTTGTAAAAACAGGTAAATGAATAGGGCTTTTCGTACGTATAAGTACCCAGTGAACGGTTCGTTTAGATTTATATATTGTTCCGGGTGGGCGTTGTATTGGTTTTTCGGAAGTGTTAGACAGGTAAGAGAAAAATTTAAATGGTTGGGAAAGGCCATGGGATGTAGAAATATTTTTTTCACATTTTATTTCCTTGTAAAAACAGGTAAATCAATAGGGATTTACGTACGGATAAGTACCCAGTGAACTGTTCGTTTAGCTTTATATATTGTTCCGGGTGGGCGTTGTATTGGTTTTTCGGAAGTGTTAGACCTGTAAGAGAAAAGTTTAAATGGTTGGGAAAGGCCATGGGATGTAGAAATATTTTTTTCACATTTTATTTCCTTGTAAAAACAGGTAAATCAATAGGGATTTTCGTACGGATAAGTACCCAGTGAACGGTTCGTTTGGCTTTATATATTGTTCCGGGTGGGCGTTGTATTGGTTTTTCGGAAGTGTTAGACCTGTAAGAGAAAAGTTTAAATGGCTGGAAAAGGCCATGGGATGTAGAAATATTTTTTTCACATTTTATTTCCTTGTAAAAACAGGTAAATCAATAGGGATTTTCGTACGGATAAGTACCCAGTGAACGGTTCGTTTAGCTTTATATATTGTTCCGGGTGGGCGTTGTACTGGTTTTTCGGAAGTGTTAGACCTGTAAGAGAAAAATTTAAATGGCTGGGAAAGGCCATGGGATGTAGAAATATTTTTTTCACATTTTACTTCCTTGTAAAAACAGGTAAATGAATAGGGCTTTTCGTACGTATAAGTACCCAGTGAACGGTTCGTTTAGCTTTATATATTGTTCCGGGTCGGCGTTCTATTGGTTTTTCGGAAGTGTTAGAGAGGTAAGAGAAAAATTTAAATGGTTGGGAAAGGCCATGGGATGTAGAAATATTTTTTTTCACATTTTATTTCCTTGTAAAACCGGTAAATCTATAGGGATTTTCGTACGGATAAGTACCCAGTGAACGGTTCGTTTAGCTTTATATATTGTTCCGGGTGGGCGTTGTATTGGTTTTTCGGAAGTGTTAGACCTGTAAGAGAAAAGTTTAAATGGTTGGGAAAGGCCATGGGATGTAGAAATATTTTTTTCACATTTTATTTCCTTGTAAAAACAGGTAAATCAATAGGGATTTTCGTACGGATAAGTACCCAGTGAACTGTTCGTTTAGCTTTATATATTGTTCCGGGTGGGCGTTGTATTGGTTTTTCGGAAGTGTTAGACCTGTAAGAGAAAAGTTTAAATGGTTGGGAAAGGCCATGGGATGTAGAAATATTTTTTTCACATTTTATTTCCTTGTAAAAACAGGTAAATCAATAGGGATTTTCGTACGGATAAGTACCCAGTGAACGGTTCGTTTGGCTTTATATATTGTTCCGGGTGGACTTTGTATTGGTTTTTCGGAAGTGTTAGACCTGTAAGAGAAAAGTTTAAATGTTTGGGAAAGGCCATGGGATGTAGAAATATTTTTTTCACATTTTATTTCCTTGTAAAAACAGGTAAATCAATAGGGATTTTCGTACGGATAAGTACCCAGTGAACGGTTCGTTTAGCTTTATATATTGTTCCGGGTGGTCGTTGTATTGGTTTTTCGGAAGTGTTAGACCTGTAAGAGAAAAATTTAAATGGCTGGGAAAGGCCATGGGATGTAGAAATATTTTTTTCACATTTTACTTCCTTGTAAAAACAGGTAAATGAATAGGGCTTTTCGTACGTATAAGTACCCAGTGAACGGTTCGTTTAGCTTTATATATTGTTCCGGGTCGGCGTTGTATTGGTTTTTCGGAAGTGTTAGAGAGGTAAGAGAAAAATTTAAATGGTTGGGAAAGGCCATGGGATGTAGAAATATTTTTTTTCACATTTTATTTCCTTGTAAAACCGGTAAATCTATAGGGATTTTCGTACGGATAAGTACCCAGTGAATGGTTCGTTTAGCTTTATATATTGTTCCGGGTGGGCGTTGTATTGGTTTTTCGGAAGTGTTAGACCTGTAAGAGAAAAATTTAAATGGCTGGGAAAGGCCATGGGATGTAGAAATATTTTTTCACATTTTACTTCCTTGTAAAAACAGGTAAATGAATAGGGCTTTTCGTACGTATAAGTACCCAGTGAACGGTTCGTTTAGCTTTATATATTGTTCCGGGTGGGCGTTGTATTGGTTTTTCGGAAGTGTTAGACAGGTAAGAGAAAAATTTAAATGGTTGGGAAAGGCCATGGGATGTAGAAATATTTTTTTCACATTTTATTTCCTTGTAAAAACAGGTAAATCAATAGGGATTTTCATACGGATAAGTACCCAGTGAACGGTTCGTTTAGCTTTATATATTGTTCCGGGTGGGCGTTGTATTGGTTTTTCGGAAGTGTTAGACCTGTAAGAGAAAAATTTAAATGGTTGGGAAAGGCCATGGGATGTAGAAATATTTTTTTCACATTTTATTTCCTTGTAAAAACAGGTAAATCAATAGGGATTTTCGTATGGATTAGTACCCAGTAAACGGTTCGTTTAGCTGTATATATTTTTCCGGGTGGGTGTTGTATTGGTTTTTCGCAACGGTTAGACCTGTAAGAGAAAAATTTAAATGGTTGGGAAAGGCCATGGGATGTAGAAATATTTTTTTCACATTTTACTTCCTTGTAAAAACAGGTAAATCAATAGGGATTTTCGTACGGATAAGTACCCAGTGAACGGTTCGTTTGGCTTTATATATTGTCCCGGGTGGGCGTTGTATTGGTTTTTCGGAAGTGTTAGACCTGTAAGAGAAAAGTTTAAATGTTTGGGAAAGGCCATGGGATGTAGAAATATTTTTTTCACATTTTATTTCCTTGTAAAAACAGGTAAATCAATAGGGATTTTCGTACGGATAAGTACCCAGTGAACTGTTCGTTTAGCTTTATATATTGTTCCGGGTGGGCGTTGTATTGGTTTTTCGGAAGTGTTAGACCTGTAAGAGAAAAGTTTAAATGGTTGGGAAAGGCCATGGGATGTAGAAATATTTTTTTCACATTTTATTTCCTTGTAAAAACAGGTAAATCTGTAGGAATTTTCATACGGATAAGTACCCAGTGAACGGTTCGTTTAGCTTTATATATTGTTCCGGGTGGGCGTTGTATTGGTTTTTCGGAAGTGTTAGACCTGTAAGAGAAAAATTTAAATGGCTGGGAAAGGCCATGGGATGTAGAAATATTTTTTTCACATTTTACTTCCTTGTAAAAACAGGTAAATGAATAGGGCTTTTCGTACGTATAAGTACCCAGTGAACGGTTCGTTTAGCTTTATATATTGTTCCGGGTGGGCGTTGTATTGGTTTTTCGGAAGCGTTAGACCTGTAAGAGAAAAATTTAAATGGCTGGGAAAGGCCATGGGATGTAGAAATATTTTTTTCACATTTTACTTCCTTGTAAAAACAGGTAAATCAATAGGGCTTTTTGTACGGATAATTACCCAGTGAACGGTCCGTTTAGCTTTATATATTGTTCCGGGAGGGCGTTGTATTGGTTTTTCGGAAGTGTTAGACCTGTAAGAGAAAAAATTAAATGGTTGGGAAAGGCCATGGGATGTAGAAATATTTTTTTCACATTTTATTTCCTTGTAAAAACAGGTAAATCAATAGGGATTTTCGGATGGATTAGTACCCAGTAAACGGTTCGTTTAGCTGTATATATTTTTCCGGGTGGGTGTTTTATTGGTTTTTCGCAACGGTTAGAGCTGTAAGAGAAAAATTTAAATGGTTGGGAAAGGCCATGGGATGTAGAAATATTTTTTTCACATTTTACTTCCTTGTAAAAAGAGGGAAATCAATAGGGCTTTTCGCACGGATAAGTACCCAGTGAACGGTTCGTTTAGCTTTATACATTGTTCCGGGTGGGCGTTGTATTGGTTTTTCGGAAGTGTTAGACCTGTAAGAGAAAAATTTAAATGGCTGGGAAAGGCCATGGGATGTAGAAATATTTTTTTCACATTTTATTTCCTTGTAAAAACAGGTAAATCAATAGGGCTTTTCGCACGGATAAGTACCCAGTGAACGGTTCGTTTCGCTTTATATATTGTTCCGGGTGGGCGTTGTATTGGTTTTTTGGAAGTGTTAGACCTGTAAGAGAAAAATTTAAATGGCTGGGAAAGGCCATGGGATGTAGAAATATTTTTTTCACATTTTACTTCCTTGTAAAAACAGGTAAATGAATAGGGCTTTTCGTACGTATAAGTACCCAGTGAACGGTTCGTTTAGCTTTATATATTGTTCCGGGTGGGCGTTGTATTGGTTTTTCGGAAGCGTTAGACCTGTAAGAGAAAAATTTAAATGGCTGGGAAAGGCCATGGGATGTAGAAATATTTTTTTCACATTTTACTTCCTTGTAAAAACAGGTAAATCAATAGGGCTTTTTGTACGGATAATTACCCAGTGAACGGTCCGTTTAGCTTTATATATTGTTCCGGGAGGGCGTTGTATTGGTTTTTCGGAAGTGTTAGACCTGTAAGAGAAAAAATTAAATGGTTGGGAAAGGCCATGGGATGTAGAAATATTTTTTTCACATTTTATTTCCTTGTAAAAACAGGTAAATCAATAGGGATTTTCGGATGGATTAGTACCCAGTAAACGGTTCGTTTAGCTGTATATATTTTTCCGGGTGGGTGTTTTATTGGTTTTTCGCAACGGTTAGACCTGTAAGAGAAAAATTTAAATGGTTGGGAAAGGCCATGGGATGTAGAAATATTTTTTTCACATTTTACTTCCTTGTAAAAACAGGTAAATCAATAGGGCTTTTCGTACGGATAAGTACCCAGTGAACTGTTCGTTTAGCTTTATATATTGTTCCGGGTGGGCGTTGTATTGGTTTTTCGGAAGTGTTAGACCTGTAAGAGAAAAGTTTAAATGGTTGGGAAAGGCCATGGGATGTAGAAATATTTTTTTCACATTTTATTTCCTTGTAAAAACAGGTAAATCAATAGGGCTTTTCGCACGGATAAGTACCCAGTGAACGGTTCGTTTCGCTTTATATATTGTTCCGGGTGGGCGTTGTATTGGTTTTTTGGAAGTGTTCGACCTGTAAGAGAAAAGTTTTAATGGTTGGGAAAGGCCATGGGATGTAGAAATATTTTTTTCACATTTTATTTCCTTGTAAAAACAGGTAAATCAATAGGGCTTTTCGCACGGATAAGTACCCAGTGAACGGTTCGTTTAGCTTAATATATTGTTCCGGGTGGGCGTTGTATTGGTTTTTCGGAAGTGTTAGACCTGTAAGAGAAAAATTTAAATGGCTGGGAAAGGCCATGGGATGTAGAAATATTTTTTTCACATTTTACTTTCTTGTAAAAACAGGTAAATGAATAGGGCTTTTCGTACGTATAAGTACCCAGTGAACGGTTCGTTTAGATTTATATATTGTTCCGGGTGGGCGTTGTATTGGTTTTTCGGAAGTGTTAGACAGGTAAGAGAAAAATTTAAATGGTTGGGAAAGGCCATGGGATGTAGAAATATTTTTTTCACATTTTATTTCCTTGTAAAAACAGGTAAATCAATAGGGATTTACGTACGGATAAGTACCCAGTGAACTGTTCGTTTAGCTTTATATATTGTTCCGGGTGGGCGTTGTATTGGTTTTTCGGAAGTGTTAGACCTGTAAGAGAAAAGTTTAAATGGTTGGGAAAGGCCATGGGATGTAGAAATATTTTTTTCACATTTTATTTCCTTGTAAAAACAGGTAAATCAATAGGGATTTTCGTACGGATAAGTACCCAGTGAACGGTTCGTTTGGCTTTATATATTGTTCCGGGTGGGCGTTGTATTGGTTTTTCGGAAGTGTTAGACCTGTAAGAGAAAAGTTTAAATGGCTGGAAAAGGCCATGGGATGTAGAAATATTTTTTTCACATTTTATTTCCTTGTAAAAACAGGTAAATCAATAGGGATTTTCGTACGGATAAGTACCCAGTGAACGGTTCGTTTAGCTTTATATATTGTTCCGGGTGGGCGTTGTACTGGTTTTTCGGAAGTGTTAGACCTGTATTAGAAAAATTTAAATGGCTGGGAAAGGCCATGGGATGTAGAAATATTTTTTTCACATTTTACTTCCTTGTAAAAACAGGTAAATGAATAGGGCTTTTCGTACGTATAAGTACCCAGTGAACGGTTCGTTTAGCTTTATATATTGTTCCGGGTCGGCGTTCTATTGGTTTTTCGGAAGTGTTAGAGAGGTAAGAGAAAAATTTAAATGGTTGGGAAAGGCCATGGGATGTAGAAATATTTTTTTTCACATTTTATTTCCTTGTAAAACCGGTAAATCTATAGGGATTTTCGTACGGATAAGTACCCAGTGAACGGTTCGTTTAGCTTTATATATTGTTCCGGGTGGGCGTTGTATTGGTTTTTCGGAAGTGTTAGACCTGTAAGAGAAAAGTTTAAATGGTTGGGAAAGGCCATGGGATGTAGAAATATTTTTTTCACATTTTATTTCCTTGTAAAAACAGGTAAATCAATAGGGATTTTCGTACGGATAAGTACCCAGTGAACTGTTCGTTTAGCTTTATATATTGTTCCGGGTGGGCGTTGTATTGGTTTTTCGGAAGTGTTAGACCTGTAAGAGAAAAGTTTAAATGGTTGGGAAAGGCCATGGGATGTAGAAATATTTTTTTCACATTTTATTTCCTTGTAAAAACAGGTAAATCAATAGGGATTTTCGTACGGATAAGTACCCAGTGAACGGTTCGTTTGGCTTTATATATTGTTCCGGGTGGACTTTGTATTGGTTTTTCGGAAGTGTTAGACCTGTAAGAGAAAAGTTTAAATGTTTGGGAAAGGCCATGGGATGTAGAAATATTTTTTTCACATTTTATTTCCTTGTAAAAACAGGTAAATCAATAGGGATTTTCGTACGGATAAGTACCCAGTGAACGGTTCGTTTAGCTTTATATATTGTTCCGGGTGGTCGTTGTATTGGTTTTTCGGAAGTGTTAGACCTGTAAGAGAAAAATTTAAATGGCTGGGAAAGGCCATGGGATGTAGAAATATTTTTTTCACATTTTACTTCCTTGTAAAAACAGGTAAATGAATAGGGCTTTTCGTACGTATAAGTACCCAGTGAACGGTTCGTTTAGCTTTATATATTGTTCCGGGTCGGCGTTGTATTGGTTTTTCGGAAGTGTTAGAGAGGTAAGAGAAAAATTTAAATGGTTGGGAAAGGCCATGGGATGTAGAAATATTTTTTTTCACATTTTATTTCCTTGTAAAACCGGTAAATCTATAGGGATTTTCGTACGGATAAGTACCCAGTGAATGGTTCGTTTAGCTTTATATATTGTTCCGGGTGGGCGTTGTATTGGTTTTTCGGAAGTGTTAGACCTGTAAGAGAAAAATTTAAATGGCTGGGAAAGGCCATGGGATGTAGAAATATTTTTTCACATTTTACTTCCTTGTAAAAACAGGTAAATGAATAGGGCTTTTCGTACGTATAAGTACCCAGTGAACGGTTCGTTTAGCTTTATATATTGTTCCGGGTGGGCGTTGTATTGGTTTTTCGGAAGTGTTAGACAGGTAAGAGAAAAGTTTAAATGGTTGGGAAAGGCCATGGGATGTAGAAATATTTTTTTCACATTTTATTTCCTTGTAAAAACAGGTAAATCAATAGGGATTTTCGTACGGATAAGTACCCAGTGAACGGTTCGTTTAGCTTTATATATTGTTCCGGGTGGGCGTTGTACTGGTTTTTCGGAAGTGTTAGACCTGTAAGAGAAAAATTTAAATGGCTGGGAAAGGCCATGGGATGTAGAAATATTTTTTTCACATTTTACTTCCTTGTAAAAACAGGTAAATGAATAGGGCTTTTCGTACGTATAAGTACCCAGTGAACGGTTCGTTTAGCTTTATATATTGTTACGGGTCGGCGTTCTATTGGTTTTTCGGAAGTGTTAGAGAGGTAAGAGAAAAATTTAAATGGTTGGGAAAGGCCATGGGATGTAGAAATATTTTTTTTCACATTTTATTTCCTTGTAAAACCGGTAAATCTATAGGGATTTTCGTACGGATAAGTACCCAGTGAACGGTTCGTTTAGCTTTATATATTGTTCCGGGTGGGCGTTGTATTGGTTTTTCGGAAGTGTTAGACCTGTAAGAGAAAAGTTTAAATGGTTGGGAAAGGCCATGGGATGTAGAAATATTTTTTTCACATTTTATTTCCTTGTAAAAACAGGTAAATCAATAGGGATTTTCGTATGGATAAGTACCCAGTGAACTGTTCGTTTAGCTTTATATATTGTTCCGGGTGGGCGTTGTATTGGTTTTTCGGAAGTGTTAGACCTGTAAGAGAAAAGTTTAAATGGTTGGGAAAGGCCATGGGATGTAGAAATATTTTTTTCACATTTTATTTCCTTGTAAAAACAGGTAAATCAATAGGGATTTTCGTACGGATAAGTACCCAGTGAACGGTTCGTTTGGCTTTATATATTGTTCCGGGTGGACTTTGTATTGGTTTTTCGGAAGTGTTAGACCTGTAAGAGAAAAGTTTAAATGTTTGGGAAAGGCCATGGGATGTAGAAATATTTTTTTCACATTTTATTTCCTTGTAAAAACAGGTAAATCAATAGGGATTTTCGTACGGATAAGTACCCAGTGAACGGTTCGTTTAGCTTTATATATTGTTCCGGGTGGTCGTTGTATTGGTTTTTCGGAAGTGTTAGACCTGTAAGAGAAAAATTTAAATGGCTGGGAAAGGCCATGGGATGTAGAAATATTTTTTTCACATTTTACTTCCTTGTAAAAACAGGTAAATGAATAGGGCTTTTCGTACGTATAAGTACCCAGTGAACGGTTCGTTTAGCTTTATATATTGTTCCGGGTCGGCGTTGTATTGGTTTTTCGGAAGTGTTAGAGAGGTAAGAGAAAAATTTAAATGGTTGGGAAAGGCCATGGGATGTAGAAATATTTTTTTTCACATTTTATTTCCTTGTAAAACCGGTAAATCTATAGGGATTTTCGTACGGATAAGTACCCAGTGAATGGTTCGTTTAGCTTTATATATTGTTCCGGGTGGGCGTTGTATTGGTTTTTCGGAAGTGTTAGACCTGTAAGAGAAAAATTTAAATGGCTGGGAAAGGCCATGGGATGTAGAAATATTTTTTCACATTTTACTTCCTTGTAAAAACAGGTAAATGAATAGGGCTTTTCGTACGTATAAGTACCCAGTGAACGGTTCGTTTAGCTTTATATATTGTTCCGGGTGGGCGTTGTATTGGTTTTTCGGAAGTGTTAGACAGGTAAGAGAAAAGTTTAAATGGTTGGGAAAGGCCATGGGATGTAGAAATATTTTTTTCACATTTTATTTCCTTGTAAAAACAGGTAAATCAATAGGGATTTTCGTACGGATAAGTACCCAGTGAACGGTTCGTTTAGCTTTATATATTGTTCCGGGTGGGCGTTGTACTGGTTTTTCGGAAGTGTTAGACCTGTAAGAGAAAAATTTAAATGGCTGGGAAAGGCCATGGGATGTAGAAATATTTTTTTCACATTTTACTTCCTTGTAAAAACAGGTAAATGAATAGGGCTTTTCGTACGTATAAGTACCCAGTGAACGGTTCGTTTAGCTTTATATATTGTTCCGGGTCGGCGTTCTATTGGTTTTTCGGAAGTGTTAGAGAGGTAAGAGAAAAATTTAAATGGTTGGGAAAGGCCATGGGATGTAGAAATATTTTTTTTCACATTTTATTTCCTTGTAAAACCGGTAAATCTATAGGGATTTTCGTACGGATAAGTACCCAGTGAACGGTTCGTTTAGCTTTATATATTGTTCCGGGTGGGCGTTGTATTGGTTTTTCGGAAGTGTTAGACCTGTAAGAGAAAAGTTTAAATGGTTGGGAAAGGCCATGGGATGTAGAAATATTTTTTTCACATTTTATTTCCTTGTAAAAACAGGTAAATCAATAGGGATTTTCGTATGGATAAGTACCCAGTGAACTGTTCGTTTAGCTTTATATATTGTTCCGGGTGGGCGTTGTATTGGTTTTTCGGAAGTGTTAGACCTGTAAGAGAAAAGTTTAAATGGTTGGGAAAGGCCATGGGATGTAGAAATATTTTTTTCACATTTTATTTCCTTGTAAAAACAGGTAAATCAATAGGGATTTTCGTACGGATAAGTACCCAGTGAACGGTTCGTTTGGCTTTATATATTGTTCCGGGTGGACTTTGTATTGGTTTTTCGGAAGTGTTAGACCTGTAAGAGAAAAGTTTAAATGTTTGGGAAAGGCCATGGGATGTAGAAATATTTTTTTCACATTTTATTTCCTTGTAAAAACAGGTAAATCAATAGGGATTTTCGTACGGATAAGTACCCAGTGAACGGTTCGTTTAGCTTTATATATTGTTCCGGGTGGTCGTTGTATTGGTTTTTCGGAAGTGTTAGACCTGTAAGAGAAAAATTTAAATGGCTGGGAAAGGCCATGGGATGTAGAAATATTTTTTTCACATTTTACTTCCTTGTAAAAACAGGTAAATGAATAGGGCTTTTCGTACGTATAAGTACCCAGTGAACGGTTCGTTTAGCTTTATATATTGTTCCGGGTCGGCGTTGTATTGGTTTTTCGGAAGTGTTAGAGAGGTAAGAGAAAAATTTAAATGGTTGGGAAAGGCCATGGGATGTAGAAATATTTTTTTTCACATTTTATTTCCTTGTAAAACCGGTAAATCTATAGGGATTTTCGTACGGATAAGTACCCAGTGAATGGTTCGTTTAGCTTTATATATTGTTCCGGGTGGGCGTTGTATTGGTTTTTCGGAAGTGTTAGACCTGTAAGAGAAAAATTTAAATGGCTGGGAAAGGCCATGGGATGTAGAAATATTTTTTCACATTTTACTTCCTTGTAAAAACAGGTAAATGAATAGGGCTTTTCGTACGTATAAGTACCCAGTGAACGGTTCGTTTAGCTTTATATATTGTTCCGGGTGGGCGTTGTATTGGTTTTTCGGAAGTGTTAGACAGGTAAGAGAAAAGTTTAAATGGTTGGGAAAGGCCATGGGATGTAGAAATATTTTTTTCACATTTTATTTCCTTGTAAAAACAGGTAAATCAATAGGGATTTTCGTACGGATAAGTACCCAGTGAACGGTTCGTTTAGCTTTATATATTGTTCCGGGAGGGCGTTGTATTGGTTTTTCGGAAGTGTTAGACCTGTAAGAGAAAAGTTTAAATGGTTGGGAAAGGCCATGGGATGTAGAAATATTTTTTTCACATTTTATTTCCTTGTAAAAACAGGTAAATCAATAGGGCTTTTCGCACGGATAAGTACCCAGTGAACGGTTCGTTTAGCTTTATATATTGTTCCGGGTGGGCGTTTTATTGGTTTTTCGGAAGTGTTAGAACTGTAAGAGAAAAATTTAAATGGCTGGGAAAGGCCATGGGATGTAGAAATATTTTTTTCACATTTTACTTCCTTGTAAAAACAGGTAAATGAATAGGGCTTTTCGTACGTATAAGTACCCAGTGAACGGTTCGTTTAGCTTTATATATTGTTCCGGGTGGGCGTTGTATTGGTTTTTCGGAAGTGTTAGACAGGTAAGAGAAAAATTTAAAAGGTTGGGAAAGGCCATGGGATGTAGAAATATTTTTTTCACATTTTATTTCCTTGTAAAAACAGGTAAATCAATAGGGATTTTCGTACGGATAAGTACCCAGTGAACGGTTCGTTTGGCTTTATATATTGTTCCGGGTGGGCGTTGTATTGGTTTTTCGGAAGTGTTAGACCTGTAAGAGAAAAATTTAAATGGTTGGGAAAGGCCATGGGATGTAGAAATATTTTTTTCACATTTTATTTCCTTGTAAAAACAGGTAAATCAATAGGGATTTTCGTATGGATGAGTACCCAGGAAACGGTTCGTTTAGCTGTATATATTTTTCCGGGTGGGTGTTGTATTGGTTTTTCGCAACGGTTAGACCTGTAAGAGAAAAATTTAAATGGTTGGGAAAGGCCATGGGATGTAGAAATATTTTTTTTCACATTTTACTTCCTTGTAAAAACAGGTAAATCAATAGGGCTTTTCGTACGGATAAGTACCCAGTGAACTGTTCGTTTAGCTTTATATATTGTTCCGGGTGGGCGTTGTATTGGTTTTTCAGAAGTGTTAGACCTGTAAGAGAAAAGTTTAAATGGTTGGGAAAGGCCATGGGATGTAGAAATATTTTTTTCACATTTTATTTCCTTGTAAAAACAGGTAAATCAATAGGGATTTTCGTACGGATAAGTACCCAGTGAACGGTTCGTTTGGCTTTATATATTGTTCTGGGTGGGCGTTGTATTGGTTTTTCGGAAGTGTTAGACCTGTAAGAGAAAAGTTTAAATGGTTGGGAAAGGCCATGGGATGTAGAAATATTTTTTTCACATTTTATTTCCTTGTAAAAACAGGTAAATCAATAGGGATTTTCGTACGGATAAGTACCCAGTGAACTGTTCGTTTAGCTTTATACATTGTTCCGGGTGGCCGTTGTATTGGTTTTTCAGAAGTGTTAGACCTGTAAGAGAAAATTTTAAATGGTTGGGAATGGCCATGGGATGTAGAAATATTTTTTTCACATTTTATTTCCTTGTAAAAACAGGTAAATCAATAGGGATTTTCGTACGGATAAGTACCCAGTGAACGGTTCGTTTAGCTTTATATATTGTTCCGGGTGGGAGTTGTATTGGTTTTTCGGTAGTGTTAGACCTGTAAGATAAATATTTAAATGGTTGGGAAAGGCCATGGGATGTAGAAATATTTTTTTCACATTTTACTTCCTTGTAAAAATAGGTAAATCAATAGGGATTTTCGTACGGATAAGTACCCAGTGAACGGTTCGTTTAGCTTTATATATTGTTCCGGGTGGGAGTTGTATTGGTTTTTCCGTAGTGTTAGACCTCTAAGATAAATATTTAAATGGTTGGGAAAGGCCATGGGATGTAGAAATATTTTTTTCACATTTTATTTCCTTGTAAATACAGGTAAATCAATAGGGATTTTCGTATGGATAAGTACCCAGTGAACGGTTCGTTTAGCTTTATATATTGTTCCGCGTGGGCGTTGTATTGGTTTTTCGGAAGTGTTAGTCCTGTAAGAGAAAAGTTTAAGTGGTTGGGAAAGGCCATGGTATGTAGAAATATTTTTTTCACATTTTATTTCCTTGTAAAAACAGGTAAATCAATAGGGATTTTCGTACGTATAAGTATCCAGTGAATGGTTCGTTTATCTTTATATATTGTTCCGGGTGGCCGTTGTATTGGTTTTTCGGAAGTGTTAGACCTGTAAGAGAAAAGTTTAAATGGTTGGGAAAGGCCATGGGATGTAGAAATATTTTTTCACATTTTATTTCCTTGTAAAAACAGGTAAATCAATAGGGATTTTCGTACGGATAAGTACCCAGTGAACGGTTCGTTTAGCTTTATATATTGTTCCGGGTGGGCGTTGTATTGGTTTTTCGGAAGTGTTAGACTTGTAAGAGAAAAATGTAAATGGTTGGCAAAGGCCATGGGATGTAGAAATATTTTTTTCACATTTTATTTCCTTGTAAAAACAGGAAAATCAATAGGGATTTTTGTACGGATAAGTGCCCAGTGAACGGTTCGTTTAGCTTTATATATTGTTTCGGGTGGCCGTTGTATTGGTTTTTCGGAAGTGTTAGACCTGTAAGAGAAAAGTTTAAATGGTTGGGAAAGGCCATGGGATGTAGAACTATTTTTTTCACATTTTATTTCCTTGTAAAAACAGGTAAATCAATAGGGATTTTCGTACGGATAAGTACCCAGTGAACGGTTCGTTTAGCTTTATATATTGTTCCGAGTGGGCGTTGTATTGGTTTTTCGGAAGTGTTAGAACTGTAAGAGAAAAATTTAAATGGCTGGGAAAGGCCATGGGATGTAGAAATATTTTTTTCACATTTTACTTCCTTGTAAAAACAGGTAAATGAATAGGGCTTTTCGTACGTATAAGTACCCAGTGAACGGTTCGTTTAGCTTTATATATTGTTCCGGGTGGGCGTTGTATTGGTTTTTCGGAAGTGTTAGACAGGTAAGAGAAAAATTTAAAAGGTTGGGAAAGGCCATGGGATGTAGAAATATTTTTTTCACATTTTATTTCCTTGTAAAAACAGGTAAATCAATAGGGATTTTCGTACGGATAAGTACCCAGTGAACGGTTCGTTTGGCTTTATATATTGTTCCGGGTGGGCGTTGTATTGGTTTTTCGGAAGTGTTAGACCTGTAAGAGAAAAATTTAAATGGTTGGGAAAGGCCATGGGATGTAGAAATATTTTTTTCACATTTTATTTCCTTGTAAAAACAGGTAAATCAATAGGGATTTTCGTATGGATGAGTACCCAGGAAACGGTTCGTTTAGCTGTATATATTTTTCCGGGTGGGTGTTGTATTGGTTTTTCGCAACGGTTAGACCTGTAAGAGAAAAATTTAAATGGTTGGGAAAGGCCATGGGATGTAGAAATATTTTTTTTCACATTTTACTTCCTTGTAAAAACAGGTAAATCAATAGGGCTTTTCGTACGGATAAGTACCCAGTGAACTGTTCGTTTAGCTTTATATATTGTTCCGGGTGGGCGTTGTATTGGTTTTTCAGAAGTGTTAGACCTGTAAGAGAAAAGTTTAAATGGTTGGGAAAGGCCATGGGATGTAGAAATATTTTTTTCACATTTTATTTCCTTGTAAAAACAGGTAAATCAATAGGGATTTTCGTACGGATAAGTACCCAGTGAACGGTTCGTTTGGCTTTATATATTGTTCTGGGTGGGCGTTGTATTGGTTTTTCGGAAGTGTTAGACCTGTAAGAGAAAAGTTTAAATGGTTGGGAAAGGCCATGGGATGTAGAAATATTTTTTTCACATTTTATTTCCTTGTAAAAACAGGTAAATCAATAGGGATTTTCGTACGGATAAGTACCCAGTGAACTGTTCGTTTAGCTTTATACATTGTTCCGGGTGGCCGTTGTATTGGTTTTTCAGAAGTGTTAGACCTGTAAGAGAAAATTTTAAATGGTTGGGAATGGCCATGGGATGTAGAAATATTTTTTTCACATTTTATTTCCTTGTAAAAACAGGTAAATCAATAGGGATTTTCGTACGGATAAGTACCCAGTGAACGGTTCGTTTAGCTTTATATATTGTTCCGGGTGGGAGTTGTATTGGTTTTTCGGTAGTGTTAGACCTGTAAGATAAATATTTAAATGGTTGGGAAAGGCCATGGGATGTAGAAATATTTTTTTCACATTTTACTTCCTTGTAAAAACAGGTAAATCAATAGGGATTTTCGTACGGATAAGTACCCAGTGAACGGTTCGTTTAGCTTTATATATTGTTCCGGGTGGGAGTTGTATTGGTTTTTCCGTAGTGTTAGACCTCTAAGATAAATATTTAAATGGTTGGGAAAGGCCATGGGAGGTAGAAATATTTTTTTCACATTTTATTTCCTTGTAAATACAGGTAAATCAATAGGGATTTTCGTACGTATAAGTACCCAGTGAACGGTTCGTTTAGCTTTATATATTGTTCCGGGTGGGCGTTGTATTGGTTTTTCAGAAGTGTTAGACCTGTAAGAGAAAAGTTTAAATGGTTGGGAAAGGCCATGGGATGTAGAAATATTTTTTTCACATTTTATTTCCTTGTAAAAACAGGTAAATCAATAGGGATTTTCGTACGGATAAGTACCCAGTGAACGGTTCGTTTGGCTTTATATATTGTTCTGGGTGGGCGTTGTATTGGTTTTTCGGAAGTGTTAGACCTGTAAGAGAAAAGTTTAAATGGTTGGGAAAGGCCATGGGATGTAGAAATATTTTTTTCACATTTTATTTCCTTGTAAAAACAGGTAAATCAATAGGGATTTTCGTACGGATAAGTTCCCAGTGAACTGTTCGTTTAGCTTTATACATTGTTCCGGGTGGCCGTTGTATTGGTTTTTCAGAAGTGTTAGACCTGTAAGAGAAAATTTTAAATGGTTGGGAATGGCCATGGGATGTAGAAATATTTTTTTCACATTTTATTTCCTTGTAAAAACAGGTAAATCAATAGGGATTTTCGTACGGATAAGTACCCAGTGAACGGTTCGTTTAGCTTTATATATTGTTCCGGGTGGGAGTTGTATTGGTTTTTCGGTAGTGTTAGACCTGTAAGATAAATATTTAAATGGTTGGGAAAGGCCATGGGATGTAGAAATATTTTTTTCACATTTTACTTCCTTGTAAAAACAGGTAAATCAATAGGGATTTTCGTACGGATAAGTACCCAGTGAACGGTTCGTTTAGCTTTATATATTGTTCCGGGTGGGAGTTGTATTGGTTTTTCCGTAGTGTTAGACCTCTAAGATAAATATTTAAATGGTTGGGAAAGGCCATGGGATGTAGAAATATTTTTTTCACATTTTATTTCCTTGTAAATACAGGTAAATCAATAGGGATTTTCGTATGGATAAGTACCCAGTGAACGGTTCGTTTAGCTTTATATATTGTTCCGCGTGGGCGTTGTATTGGTTTTTCGGAAGTGTTAGTCCTGTAAGAGAAAAGTTTAAGTGGTTGGGAAAGGCCATGGTATGTAGAAATATTTTTTTCACATTTTATTTCCTTGTAAAAACAGGTAAATCAATAGGGATTTTCGTACGTATAAGTATCCAGTGAATGGTTCGTTTATCTTTATATATTGTTCCGGGTGGCCGTTGTATTGGTTTTTCGGAAGTGTTAGACCTGTAAGAGAAAAGTTTAAATGGTTGGGAAAGGCCATGGGATGTAGAAATATTTTTTCACATTTTATTTCCTTGTAAAAACAGGTAAATCAATAGGGATTTTCGTACGGATAAGTACCCAGTGAACGGTTCGTTTAGCTTTATATATTGTTCCGGGTGGGCGTTGTATTGGTTTTTCGGAAGTGTTAGACTTGTAAGAGAAAAATGTAAATGGTTGGCAAAGGCCATGGGATGTAGAAATATTTTTTTCACATTTTATTTCCTTGTAAAAACAGGAAAATCAATAGGGATTTTTGTACGGATAAGTGCCCAGTGAACGGTTCGTTTAGCTTTATATATTGTTTCGGGTGGCCGTTGTATTGGTTTTTCGGAAGTGTTAGACCTGTAAGAGAAAAGTTTAAATGGTTGGGAAAGGCCATGGGATGTAGAACTATTTTTTTCACATTTTACTTCCTTGTAAAAACAGGTAAATGAATAGGGCTTTTCGTACGTATAAGTACCCAGTGAACGGTTCGTTTAGCTTTATATATTGTTCCGGGTGGGCGTTGTATTGGTTTTTCGGAAGTGTTAGACCTGTAAGAGAAAAATTTAAATGGTTGGGAAAGGCCATGGGATTTAGAAATATTTTTTTCACATTTTATTTCCTTGTAAAAACAGGTAAATCAATAGGGATTTTCGTATGGATTAGTACCCAGTAAACGGTTCGTTTAGCTGTATATATTTTTCCGGGTGGGTGTTGTATTGGTTTTTCGCAACTGTTAGACCTGTAAGAGAAAAATTTAAATGGTTGGGAAAGGCCATGGGATGTAGAAATATTTTTTTCACATTTTACTTCCTTGTAAAAACAGGTAAATCAATAGGGCTTTTCGTACGGATAAGTACCCAGTGAACTGTTCGTTTAGCTTTATATATTGTTCCGGGTGGGCGTTGTAATGGTTTTTCGGAAGTGTTAGACCTGTAAGAGAAAAATTTAAATGGCTGGTAAAGGCCATGGGATGTAGAAATATTTTTTTCACATTTTACTTCCTTGTAAAAACAGGTAAATCAATAGGGCTTTTTGTACGGATAAGTACCCAGTGAACAGTCCGTTTAGCTTTATATATTGTTCCGGGAGGGCGTTGTATTGGTTTTTCGGAAGTGTTAGACCTGTAAGAGAAAAGTTTAAATGGTTGGGAAAGGCCATGGGATGTAGAAATATTTGTTTCACATTTTATTTCCTTGTAAAAACAGGTAAATCAATAGGGATTTTCGTACGGATAAGTACCCAGTGAACGGTTCGTTTAGCTTTATATATTGTTCCGGGTGGGAGTTGTATCGGTTTTTCGGTAGTGTTAGACCTGTAAGAGAAAAGTTTATATGGGTGGGAAAGGCCATGGGATGTAGAAATATTTTTTTCACATTTTACTTCCTTGTAAAAACAGGTAAATCAATAGGGCTTTTCGCACGGATAAGTACCCAGTGAACGGTTCGTTTAGCTTTATACATTGTTCCGGGTGGGCGTTGTATTGGTTTTTCGGAAGCGTTAGACCCGTAAGAGAAAAATTTAAATGGCTGGGAAAGGCCATGGGATGTAGAAATATTTTTTTCACATTTTACCTCCTTGTAAAAACAGGTAAATCAATAGGGCTTTTCGTACGGATAAGTACCCAGTGAACTGTTCGTTTAGCTTTATATATTGTTCCGGGTGGGCATTGTAATGGTTTTTTGGAAGTGTTAGACCTGTAAGAGAAAAATTTAAATGGCTGGTAAAGGCCATGGGATGTAGAAATATTTTTTTCACATTTTACTTCCTTGTAAAAACAGGTAAATCAATAGGGCTTTTTGTACGGATAAGTACCCAGTGAACGGTCCGTTTAGCTTTATATATTGTTCCGGGAGGGCGTTGTATTGGTTTTTCGGAAGTGTTAGACATGTAAGAGAAAAATTTAAATGGTTGGGAAAGGCCATGGGATGTAGAAATATTTTTTTCACATTTTACTTCCTTGTAAAAACAGGTAAATCAATAGGGATTTTCGTACGGATAAGTACCCAGTGAACGGTTCGTTTAGCTTTATACATTGTTCCGGGTGGCCGTTGTATTGGTTTTTCAGAAGTGTTAGACCTGTAAGAGAAAAATTTAAATGGTTGGGAATGGCCATGGGATGTGGAAAAATTTTTTCACATTTTATTTCCTTGTAAAAACAGGTAAATCAATAGGGATTTTCGTACGGATAAGTACCCAGTGAACGGTTCGTTTAGCTTTATATATTGTTCCGGGTGGCCGTTGTATTGGTTTTTCGGAAGTGTTAGACCTGTAAGAGAAAAGTTTAAATGGTTGGGAAAGGCCATGGGATGTAGAAATATTTTTTTCCCATTTTATTTCCTTGTAAAAACAGGTAAATCAATAGGGATTTTCGTACGGATAAGTACCCAGTGAACGGTTCGTTTAGCTTTATATATTGTTCCGAGTGGGCGTTGTATTGGTTTTTCGGAAGTGTTAGACCTGTAAGAGAAAAATTTAAATGGCTGGGAAAGGCCATGGGATGTAGAAATATTTTTTTCACATTTTACTTCCTTGTAAAAACAGGTAAATGAATAGGGCTTTTCGTACGTATAAGTACCCAGTGAATGGTTCGTTTAGCTTTATATATTGTTCCGGGTGGGCGTTGTATTGGTTTTTCGGAAGTGTTAGACCTGTAAGAGAAAAATTTACATGGTTGGGAAAGGCCATGGGATGTAGAAATATTTTTTTCACATTTTATTTCCTTGTAAAAACAGGTAAATCAATAGGGATTTTCGTACGGATAAGTACCCAGTGAACGGTTCGTTTAGCTTTATATATTGTTCCGGGTGGGCGTTGTATTGGTTTTTCGGAAGCGTTAGACCCGTAAGAGAAAAATTTAAATGGCTGGGAAAGGCCATGGGATGTAGAAATATTTTTTTCACATTTTACTTCCTTGTAAAAACAGGTAAATCAATAGGGCTTTTTGTACGGATAAGTACCCAGTGAACGGTCCGTTTAGCTTTATATATTGTTCCAGGAGGGCGTTGTATTGGTTTTTCGGAAGTGTTAGACCTGTAAGAGAAAAGTTTAAATGGCTGGGAAAGGCCATGGGATGTAGAAATATTTTTTTCACATTTTACTTCCTTGTAAAAACAGGTAAATGAATAGGGCTTTTCGTACGTATAAGTACCCAGTGAACGGTTCGTTTAGCTTTATATATTGTTCCGGGTGGGCGTTGTATTGGTTTTTCGGAAGTGTTAGACCTGTAAGAGAAAAATTTAAATGGCTGGGAAAGGCCATGGGATGTAGAAATATTTTTTTCACATTTTACTTCCTTGTAAAAACAGGTAAATCAATAGGGATTTTCGCACGGATAAGTACCCAGTGAACGGTTCGTTTAGCTTTATATATTGTTCCGGGTGGGCGTTGTATTGGTTTTTCGGAAGTGTTAGACCTGTAAGAGAAAAATTTAAATGGTTGGGAAAGGCCATGGGATGTAGAAATATTTTTTTCACATTTTATTTCCTTGTAAAAACAGGTAAATCAATAGGGATTTTCGTATGGATTAGTACCCAGTAAACGGTTCGTTTAGGTGTATATATTTTTCTGGGTGGGTGTTGTATTGGTTTTTCGCAACTGTTAGACCTGTAAGAGAAAAATTTAAATGGTTGGGAAAGGCCATGGGATGTAGAAATATTTTTTTCACATTTTACTTCCTTGTAAAAACAGGTAAATCAATAGGGCTTTTCGTACGGATAAGTACCCAGTGAACGGTTCGTTTAGCTTTATATATTGTTCCGGGTGGGCGTTGTATTGGTTTTTCGGAAGTGTTAGACCTGTAAGAGAAAAATTTAAATGGTTGGGAAAGGCCATGGGATGTAGAAATATTTTTTTCACATTTTATTTCCTTGTAAAAACAGGTAAATCAATAGGGCTTTTCGTACGGATAAGTACCCAGTGAACGGTTCATTTAGCTTTATACATTGTTCCGGGTGGGCGTTGTATTGGTTTTTCGCAACTGTTAGACCTGTAAGAGAAAAATTTAAATGGCTGGGAAAGGCCATGGGATGTAGAAATATTTTTTTCACATTTTATTTCCTTGTAAAAACAGGTAAATCAATAGGGATTTTCGTACGGATAAGTACCCAGTGAACGGTTCGTTTAGCTTTATATATTGTTCCGGGTGGGCGATGTATTGGTTTTTCGGAAGTGTTAGACCTGTAAGAGAAAAATTTAAATGGTTGGGAAAGGCCATGGAATGTAGAAATATTTTTTTCACATTTTATTTCCTTGTAAAAAGAGGTAAATCAATAGGGATTTTCGTATGGATTAGTACCCAGTGAATGGTTCGTTTAGCTTTATATATTTTTCCGGGTGGGCGTTGTATTGGTTTTTCGCAACTGTTAGACCTGTAAGAGAAAAATTTAAATGGTTGGGAAAGGCCATGGGATGTAGAAATATTTTTTTCACATTTTACTTCCTTGTAAAAAGAGGGAAATCAATAGGGCTTTTCGCACGGATAAGTACCCAGTGAACGGTTCGTTTAGCTTTATACATTGTTCCGGGTGGGCGTTGTATCGGTTTTTCGGAAGTGTTAGACCTGTAAGAGAAAAATTTAAATGGTTGGGAAAGGCCATGGGATGTAGAAATATTTTTTTCACATTTTATTTCCTTGTAAAAACAGGTAAATCAATAGGGATTTTCGTACGGATAAGTACCCAGTGAACGGTTCGTTTAGCTTTATATATTGTTCCGGGTGGCCGTTGTATTGGTTTTTCGCAACTGTTAGACCTGTAAGAGAAAAATTTAAATGGTTGGGAAAGGCCATGGGATGTAGAAATATTTTTTTCACATTTTACTTCCTTGTAAAAACAGGTAAATCAATAGGGATTTTCGTACGGATAAGTACCCAGTGAACGGTTCGTTTAGCTTTATATATTGTTCCGGGTGGCCGTTGTATTGGTTTTTCGCAACTGTTAGACCTGTAAGAGAAAAATTTAAATGGTTGGGAAAGGCCATGGGATGTAGAAATATTTTTTTCACATTTTACTTCCTTGTAAAAAGAGGTAAATCAATAGGGATTTTCGTACGGATAAGTACCCAGTGAACGGTTTGTTTAGCTTTATATATTGTTCCGGGTGGCCGTTGTATTGGTTTTTCGCAACTGTTAGACCTGTAAGAGAAAAATTTAAATGGTTGGGAAAGGCCATGGGATGTAGAAATATTTTTTTCACATTTTACTTCCTTGTAAAAAGAGGTAAATCAATAGGGATTTTCGTACGGATAAGTACCCAGTGAACGGTTCGTTTAGCTTTATGTATTGTTCCGGGTGGGCGTTGTATTGGTTTTTCGGAAGTGTTAGACCTGTAAGAGAAAAATTTAAATGGCTGGGAAAGGCCATGGGATGTAGAAATATTTTTTTCACATTTTATTTCCTTGTAAAAACAGGTAAATCAATTGGGATTTTCGAATGGATTAGTACCCAGTGAACGGTTAGTTTAGCTTTATACATTGTTCCGGGTGGGCGTTGTATTGGTTTTTCGCAAATTTTAGACCTGTAAGAGAAAAATTTAAATGGCTGGGAAAGGCCATGGGATGTAGAAATATTTTTTTCACATTTTATTTCCTTGTAAAAACAGGTAAATCAATAGGGATTTTCGTACGGATAAGTACCCAGTGAACGGTTCGTTTAGCTTTATATATTGTTCCGGGTGGGCGTTGTATTGGTTTTTCGGAAGTGTTAGACCTGTAAGAGAAAAATTTAAATGGTTGGGAAAGGCCATGGGATGTAGAAATATTTTTTTCACATTTTATTTCCTTGTAAAAACAGGTAAATCAATAGGGATTTTCGTATGGATTAGTACCCAGTGAATGGTTCGTTTAGCTTTATATATTTTTCCGGGTGGGCGTTGTATTGGTTTTTCGCAACTGTTAGACCTGTAAGATAAATATTTAAATGGTTGGGAAAGGCCATCGGATGTAGAAATATTTTTTTCACATTTTATTTCCTTGTAAATACAGGTAAATCAATAGGGATTTTCGTACGGATAAGTACCCAGTGAACGGTTCGTTTAGCTTTATATATTGTTCCGCGTGGGCGTTGTATTTGTTTTTCAGAAGCGTTAGACCTGTAAGAGAAATGTTTAAATGGTTGGGAAAGGCCATGGGATGTAGAAATATTTTTTTCACATTTTACTTCCTTGTAAAAACAGGTAAATCAATAGGGATTTTCATACGTATAAGTACCCAGTGAACGGTTCATTTAACTTTATATATTGTTCCGGGTGGGAGTTGTATCGGTTTTTCGGTACTGTTAGACCTGTAAGATAAAAATTTAAATGGTTGGGAAAGGCCATGGGATGTAGAAATATTTTTTTCACATTTTACTTCCTTGTAAAAACAGGTAAATCAATAGGGCTTTTCGTACGGAGAAGTACCCAGTGAACTGTTCGTTTAGCTTTATATATTGTTCCGGGTGGGCGTTGTATCGGTTTTTCGGAAGTGTTAGACCTGTAAGAGAAAAATTTAAATGGCTGGTAAAGGCCATGGGATGTAGAAATATTTTTTTCACATTTTACTTCCTTGTAAAAACAGGAAAATCAATAGGGCTTTTCGCACGGATAAGTACCCAGTGAACGGTTCGTTTAGCTTTATACATTGTTCCGGGTGGGCGTTGTATTGGTTTTTCGGAAGTGTTAGACATGTAAGAGAAAAATTTAAATGGTTGGGAAAGGCCATGGGATGTAGAAATATTTTTTTCACATTTTACTTCCTTGTAAAAACAGGTAAATCAATAGGGATTTTCGTACGGATAAGTACCCAGTGAACGGTTCGTTTAGCTTTATACATTGTTCCGGCTGGCCGTTGTATTGGTTTTTCAGAAGTGTTAGACCTGTAAGAGAAAAGTTTAAATGGTTGGGAATGGCCATGGGATGTAGAAATATTTTTTCACATTTTATTTCTTTGTAAAAACAGGTAAATCAATAGGGATTTTCGTACGGATAAGTACCCAGTGAACGGTTCGTTTAGCTTTATACATTGTTCCGGCTGGCCGTTGTATTGGTTTTTCAGAAGTGTTAGACCTGTAAGAGAAAAGTTTAAATGGTTGGGAATGGCCATGGGATGTAGAAATATTTTTTTCACATTTTATTTCTTTGTAAAAACAGGTAAATCAATAGGGATTTTCGTACGGATAAGTACCCAGTGAACGGTTCGTTTACCTTTATATATTGTTCCGGGTGGGCGTTGTATTGGTTTTTCGGAAGTGTTAGACCTGTAAGAGAAATGTTTAAATGGTTGGGAAAGGCCATGGGATGTAGAAATATTTTTTTCACATTTTACTTCCTTGTAAAAACAGGTAAATCAATAGGGATTATCATACGTATAAGTACCCAGTGAACCGTTCATTTAGCTTTATATATTGTTCCGAGTGGGCGTTGTATTGGTTTTTCGGAAGTGTTAGACCTGTAAGAGAAAACTTTAAATGGCTGGTAAAGGCCATGGGATGTAGAAATATTTTTTTCACATTTTATTTCCTTGTAAAAACAGGTAAATCAATAGGGATTTTCATACGTATAAGTACCCAGTGAACGGTTCATTTAGCTATATATATTGTTCCGGGTGGCAGTTGTATCGGTTTTTCTGTAGTGTTAGACCTGTAAGATAAAAATTTAAATGGTTGGGAAAGGCCATGGGTTGTAGAAATATTTTTTTCATATTTTATTTCCTTGTAAAAACAGGTAAATCAATAGGGATTTTCGTACGGATAAGTACCCAGTGAACTGTTCGTTTAGCTTTATATATTGTTCCGGGTGGGCGTTGTATTGGTTTTTCGGAAGCGTTAGACCTGTAAGAGAAAAATTTAAATGGCTGGGAAAGGCCATGGGATGTAGAAATATTTTTTTCACATTTTATTTCCTTGTAAAAACAGGTAAATCAATAGGGATTTTCGTACGTATAAGTACCCAGTGAACGGTTCGTTTGGCTTTATATATTGTTCCGGGTGGGCGTTGTATTGGTTTTTCGGAAGTGTTAGACCTGTAAGAGAAAAATTTAAATGGTTGGGAAAGGCCATGGGATGTAGAAATATTTTTTTCACATTTTATTTCCTTGTAAAAACAGGTAAATCAATAGGGATTTTCGTACGGATAAGTACCCAGTGAACGGTTCGTTTAGCTTTATATATTGTTCCGGGTGGGCGTTGTATTGGTTTTTCGGAAGCGTTAGACCTGTAAGAGAAAAATTTAAATGGCTGGGAAAGGCCATGGGATGTAGAAATATTTTTTTCACATTTTATTTCCTTGTAAAAACAGGTAAATCAATAGGGCTTTTCGTACGGATAAGTACCCAGTGAACGGTTCGTTTAGCTTTATATATTGTTCCGGGTGGGCGTTGTATTGGTTTTTCGGAAGTGTTAGACCTGTAAGAGAAAAGTTTAAATGGATGGGAAAGGCCATGGGATGTAGAAATATTTTTTTCACATTTTATTTCCTTGTAAAAACAGGTAAATCAATAGGGATTTTCGTACGTATAAGTACCCAGTGAACGGTTCGTTTGGCTTTATATATTGTTCCGGGTGGGCGATGTATTGGTTTTTCGGAAGTGTTAGACCTGTAAGAGAAAAGTTTAAATGGTTGGGAAAGGCCATGGGATGTAGAAATATTTTTTTCACATTTTATTTCCTTGTAAAAACAGGTAAATCAATAGGGATTTTCGTACGGATAAGTACCCAGTGAACGGTTCGTTTAGCTTTATATATTGTTCCGGGTGGGCGTTGTATTGGTTTTTCGGAAGTGTTAGACCTGTAAGAGAAAAATTTAAATGGCTGGGAAAGGCCATGGGATGTAGAAATATTTTTTTCACATTATACTTCCTTGTAAAAACAGGTATATGAATAGGGATTTTCGTACGTTTAAGTACCCAGTGAACGGTTCGTTTGGCTTTATATATTGTTCCGGGTGGGCGTTGTATTGGTTTTTCGGAAGTGTTAGACCTGTAAGAGAAAAGTTTAAATGGTTGGGAAAGGCCATGGGATGTAGAAATATTTTTTTCACATTTTATTTCCTTGTAAAAACAGGTAAATCAATAGGGATTTTCGTACGGATAAGTACCCAGTGAACGGTTCGTTTAGCTTTATATATTGTTCCGGGTGGGCGTTGTATTGGTTTTTCGGAAGTGTTAGACCTGTAAGAGAAAAATTTAAATGGCTGGGAAAGGCCATGGGATGTAGAAATATTTTTTTCACATTATACTTCCTTGTAAAAACGGGTATATGAATAGGGATTTTCGTACGTTTAAGTACCCAGTGAACGGTTCGTTTGGCTTTATATATTGTTCCGGGTGGGCGTTGTATTGGTTTTTCGGAAGTGTTAGACCTGTAAGAGAAAAGTTTAAATGGTTGGGAAAGGCCATGGGATGTAGAAATATTTTTTTCACATTTTATTTCCTTGTAAAAACAGGTAAATCAATAGGGATTTTCATACGGATAAGTACCCAGTGAACTGTTCGTTTAGCTTTATATATTGTTCCGGGTGGGCGTTGTATTGGTTTTTCGGAAGTGTTAGACCTGTAAGAGAAAAGTTTAAATGGATGGGAAAGGCCATGGGATGTAGAAATATTTTTTTCACATTTTATTTCCTTGTAAAAACAGGTAAATCAATAGGGATTTTCGTACGTATAAGTACCCAGTGAACGGTTCGTTTGGCTTTATATATTGTTCCGGGTGGGCGATGTATTGGTTTTTCGGAAGTGTTAGACCTGTAAGAGAAAAGTTTAAATGGTTGGGAAAGGCCATGGGAAGTAGAAATATTTTTTTCACATTTTATTTCCTTGTAAAAACAGGTAAATAAATAGGGATTTTCGTACGGATAAGTACCCAGTGAACGGTTCGTTTAGCTTTATATATTGTTCCGGGTGGGCGTTGTATTGGTTTTTCGGAAGTGTTAGACCTGTAAGAGAAAAATTTAAATGGCTGGGAAAGGCCATGGGATGTAGAAATATTTTTTTCACATTTTACTTCCTTGTAAAAACAGGTAAATCAATAGGGATTTTCGTACGTTTAAGTACCCAGTGAACGGTTCGTTTGGCTTTATATATTGTTCCGGGTGGGCGTTGTATTGGTTTTTCGGAAGTGTTAGACCTGTAAGAGAAAAGTTTAAATGGTTGGGAAAGGCCATGGGATGTAGAAATATTTTTTTCACATTTTATTTCCTTGTAAAAACAGGTAAATCAATAGGGATTTTCGTACGGATAAGTACCCAGTGAACGGTTCGTTTAGCTTTATATATTGTTCCGGGTGGGCGTTGTATTGGTTTTTCGGAAGTGTTAGACCTGTAAGAGAAAAATTTAAATGGCTGGGAAAGGCCATGGGATGTAGAAATATTTTTTTCACATTTTACTTCCTTGTAAAAACAAGTAAATGAATAGGGCTTTTCGTACGTATAAGTACCCAGTGAACGGTTCGTTTAGCTTTATATATTGTTCCGGGTGGGCGTTGTATTGGTTTTTCGGAAGTGTTAGACAGGTAAGAGAAAAATTTAAATGGTTGGGAAAGGCCATGGGATGTAGAAATATTTTTTTCACATTTTATTTCCTTGTAAAACCGGTAAATCTATAGGGATTTTCGTACGGATAAGTACCCAGTGAACTGTTCGTTTAGCTTTATATATTGTTCCGGGTGGGCGTTGTATTGGTTTTTCGGAAGTGTTAGACCTGTAAGAGAAAAGTTTAAATGGATGGGAAAGGCCATGGGATGTAGAAATATTTTTTTCACATTTTACTTCCTTGTAAAAACAGGTAAATCAATAGGGATTTTCGTACGTATAAGTACCCAGTGAACGGTTCGTTTGGCTTTATATATTGTTCCGGGTGGGCGATGTATTGGTTTTTCGGAAGTGTTAGACCTGTAAGAGAAAAGTTTAAATGGTTGGGAAAGGCCATGGGATGTAGAAATATTTTTTTCACATTTTATTTCCTTGTAAAAACAGGTAAATCAATAGGGATTTTCGTACGGATAAGTACCCAGTGAACGGTTCGTTTAGCTTTATATATTGTTCCGGGTGGGCGTTGTATTGGTTTTTCGGAAGTGTTAGACCTGTAAGAGAAAAATTTAAATGGCTGGGAAAGGCCATGGGATGTAGAAATATTTTTTCACATTTTACTTCCTTGTAAAAACAGGTATATGAATAGGGATTTTCGTACGTTTAAGTACCCAGTGAACGGTTCGTTTGGCTTTATATATTGTTCCGGGTGGGCGTTGTATTGGTTTTTCGGAAGTGTTAGACCTGTAAGAGAAAAGTTTAAATGGTTGGGAAAGGCCATGGGATGTAGAAATATTTTTTTCACATTTTATTTCCTTGTAAAAACAGGTAAATCAATAGGGATTTTCGTACGGATAAGTACCCAGTGAACTGTTCGTTTAGCTTTATATATTGTTCCGGGTGGGCGTTGTATTGGTTTTTCGGAAGTGTTAGACCTGTAAGAGAAAAGTTTAAATGGATGGGAAAGGCCATGGGATGTAGAAATATTTTTTTCACATTTCATTTCCTTGTAAAAACAGGTAAATCAATAGGGATTTTCGTACGTATAAGTACCCAGTGAACGGTTCGTTTGGCTTTATATATTGTTCCGGGTGGGCGATGTATTGGTTTTTCGGAAGTGTTAGACCTGTAAGAGAAAAGTTTAAATGGTTGGGAAAGGCCATGGGATGTAGAAATATTTTTTTCACATTTTATTTCCTTGTAAAAACAGGTAAATAAATAGGGATTTTCGTACGGATAAGTACCCAGTGAACGGTTCGTTTAGCTTTATATATTGTTCCGGGTGGGCGTTGTATTGGTTTTTCGGAAGTGTTAGACCTGTAAGAGAAAAATTTAAATGGCTGGGAAAGGCCATGGGATGTAGAAATATTTTTTTCACATTTTACTTCCTTGTAAAAACAGGTAAATGAATAGGGATTTTCGTACGTTTAAGTACCCAGTGAACGGTTCGTTTGGCTTTATATATTGTTCCGGGTGGGCGTTGTATTGGTTTTTCGGAAGTGTTAGACCTGTAAGAGAAAAGTTTAAATGGTTGGGAAAGGCCATGGGATGTAGAAATATTTTTTTCACATTTTATTTCCTTGTAAAAACAGGTAAATCAATAGGGATTTTCGTACGGATAAGTACCCAGTGAACGGTTCGTTTAGCTTTATATATTGTTCCGGGTGGGCGTTGTATTGGTTTTTCGGAAGTGTTAGACCTGTAAGAGAAAAATTTAAATGGCTGGGAAAGGCCATGGGATGTAGAAATATTTTTTTCACATTTTACTTCCTTGTAAAAACAAGTAAATGAATAGGGCTTTTCGTACGTATAAGTACCCAGTGAACGGTTCGTTTAGCTTTATATATTGTTCCGGGTGGGCGTTGTATTGGTTTTTCGGAAGTGTTAGACAGGTAAGAGAAAAATTTAAATGGTTGGGAAAGGCCATGGGATGTAGAAATATTTTTTTCACATTTTATTTCCTTGTAAAACCGGTAAATCTATAGGGATTTTCGTACGGATAAGTACCCAGTGAACGGTTCGTTTAGCTTTATATATTGTTCCGGGTGGGCGTTGTATTGGTTTTTCGGAAGTGTTAGACCTGTAAGAGAAAAATTTAAATGGCTGGGAAAGGCCATGGGATGTAGAAATATTTTTTTCACATTTTACTTCCTTGTAAAAACAGGTAAATGAATAGGGATTTTCGTACGTTTAAGTACCCAGTGAACGGTTCGTTTGGCTTTATATATTGTTCCGGATGGGCGTTGTATTGGTTTTTCGGAAGTGTTAGACCTGTAAGAGAAAAGTTTAAATGGTTGGGAAAGGCCATGGGATGTAGAAATATTTTTTTCACATTTTATTTCCTTGTAAAAACAGGTAAATCAATAGGGATTTTCGTACGGATAAGTACCCAGTGAACGGTTCGTTTAGCTTTATATATTGTTCCGGGTGGGCGTTGTATTGGTTTTTCGGAAGTGTTAGACCTGTAAGAGAAAAATTTAAATGGCTGGGAAAGGCCATGGGATGTAGAAATATTTTTTTCACATTTTACTTCCTTGTAAAAACAAGTAAATGAATAGGGCTTTTCGTACGTATAAGTACCCAGTGAACGGTTCGTTTAGCTTTATATATTGTTCCGGGTGGGCGTTGTATTGGTTTTTCGGAAGTGTTAGACAGGTAAGAGAAAAATTTAAATGGTTGGGAAAGGCCATGGGATGTAGAAATATTTTTTTCACATTTTATTTCCTTGTAAAACCGGTAAATCTATAGGGATTTTCGTACGGATAAGTACCCAGTGAACTGTTCGTTTAGCTTTTTATATTGTTCCGGGTGGGCGTTGTATTGGTTTTTCGGAAGTGTTAGACCTGTAAGAGAAAAGTTTAAATGGATGGGAAAGGCCATGGGATGTAGAAATATTTTTTTCACATTTTACTTCCTTGTAAAAACAGGTAAATCAATAGGGATTTTCGTACGTATAAGTACCCAGTGAACGGTTCGTTTGGCTTTATATATTGTTCCGGGTGGGCGATGTATTGGTTTTTCGGAAGTGTTAGACCTGTAAGAGAAAAGTTTAAATGGTTGGGAAAGGCCATGGGATGTAGAAATATTTTTTTCACATTTTATTTCCTTGTAAAAACAGGTAAATCAATAGGGATTTTCGTACGGATAAGTACCCAGTGAACGGTTCGTTTAGCTTTATATATTGTTCCGGGTGGGCGTTGTATTGGTTTTTCGGAAGTGTTAGACCTGTAAGAGAAAAATTTAAATGGCTGGGAAAGGCCATGGGATGTAGAAATATTTTTTCACATTTTACTTCCTTGTAAAAACAGGTATATGAATAGGGATTTTCGTACGTTTAAGTACCCAGTGAACGGTTCGTTTGGCTTTATATATTGTTCCGGGTGGGCGTTGTATTGGTTTTTCGGAAGTGTTAGACCTGTAAGAGAAAAGTTTAAATGGTTGGGAAAGGCCATGGGATGTAGAAATATTTTTTTCACATTTTATTTCCTTGTAAAAACAGGTAAATCAATAGGGATTTTCGTACGGATAAGTACCCAGTGAACTGTTCGTTTAGCTTTATATATTGTTCCGGGTGGGCGTTGTATTGGTTTTTCGAAAGTGTTAGACCTGTAAGAGAAAAGTTTAAATGGATGAGAAAGGCCATGGGATGTAGAAATATTTTTTTCACATTTCATTTCCTTGTAAAAACAGGTAAATCAATAGGGATTTTCGTACGTATAAGTACCCAGTGAACGGTTCGTTTGGCTTTATATATTGTTCCGGGTGGGCGATGTATTGGTTTTTCGGAAGTGTTAGACCTGTAAGAGAAAAGTTTAAATGGTTGGGAAAGGCCATGGGATGTAGAAATATTTTTTTCACATTTTATTTCCTTGTAAAAACAGGTAAATAAATAGGGATTTTCGTACGGATAAGTACCCAGTGAACGGTTCGTTTAGCTTTATATATTGTTCCGGGTGGGCGTTGTATTGGTTTTTCGGAAGTGTTAGACCTGTAAGAGAAAAATTTAAATGGCTGGGAAAGGCCATGGGATGTAGAAATATTTTTTTCACATTTTACTTCCTTGTAAAAACAGGTAAATGAATAGGGATTTTCGTACGTTTAAGTACCCAGTGAACGGTTCGTTTGGCTTTATATATTGTTCCGGGTGGGCGTTGTATTGGTTTTTCGGAAGTGTTAGACCTGTAAGAGAAAAGTTTAAATGGTTGGGAAAGGCCATGGGATGTAGAAATATTTTTTTCACATTTTATTTCCTTGTAAAAACAGGTAAATCAATAGGGATTTTCGTACGGATAAGTACCCATTGAACGGTTCGTTTAGCTTTATATATTGTTCCGGGTGGGCGTTGTATTGGTTTTTCGGAAGTGTTAGACCTGTAAGAGAAAAATTTAAATGGCTGGGAAAGGCCATGGGATGTAGAAATATTTTTTTCACATTTTACTTCCTTGTAAAAACAAGTAAATGAATAGGGCTTTTCGTACGTATAAGTACCCAGTGAACGGTTCGTTTAGCTTTATATATTGTTCCGGGTGGGCGTTGTATTGGTTTTTCGGAAGTGTTAGACAGGTAAGAGAAAAATTTAAATGGTTGGGAAAGGCCATGGGATGTAGAAATATTTTTTTCACATTTTATTTCCTTGTAAAACCGGTAAATCTATAGGGATTTTCGTACGGATAAGTACCCAGTGAACGGTTCGTTTAGTTTTATATATTGTTCCGGGTGGGCGTTGTATTGGTTTTTCGGAAGTGTTAGACCTGTAAGAGAAAAATTTAAATGGCTGGGAAAGGCCATGGGATGTAGAAATATTTTTTTCACATTTTACTTCCTTGTAAAAACAGGTAAATGAATAGGGCTTTTCGTACGTATAAGTACCCAGTGAACGGTTCGTTTAGCTTTATATATTGTTCCGGGTGGGCATTGTATTGGTTTTTCGGAAGTGTTAGACAGGTAAGAGAAAAATTTAAATGGTTGGGAAAGGCCATGGGATGTAGAAATATTTTTTTCACATTTTATTTCCTTGTAAAAACAGGTAAATCAATAGGGATTTTCGTATGGATTAGTACCCAGTAAACGGTTCGTTTAGCTGTATATATTTTTGCGGGTGGGTGTTGTATTGGTTTTTCGCAACGGTTAGACCTGTAAGAGAAAAATTTAAATGGTTGGGAAAGGCCATGGGATGTAGAAATATTTTTTTCACATTTTACTTCCTTGTAAAAACAGGTAAATCAATAGGGCTTTTCGTACGGATAAGTACCCAGTGAACTGTTCGTTTAGCTTTATATATTGTTCCGGGTGGGCGTTGTATTGGTTTTTCGGAAGTGTTAGACCTGTAAGAGAAAAGTTTAAGTGGTTGGGAAAGGCCATGGGATGTAGAAATATTTTTTTCACATTTTATTTCATTGTAAAAACAGGTAAATCAATAGGGATTTTCGTACGGATAAGTACCCAGTGAACGGTTCGTTTGGCTTTATATATTGTTCCGGGTGGGCGTTGTATTGGTTTTTCGGAAGTGTTAGACCTGTAAGAGAAAAGATTAAATGGTTGGGAAAGGCCATGGGATGTAGAAATATTTTTTTCACATTTTATTTCCTTGTAAAAACAGGTAAATCAATAGGGATTTTCGTATGGATAAGTACCCAGTGAACGGTTCGTTTAGCTTTATATATTGTTCCGGGTGGGCGTTGTATTGGTTTTTCGGAAGTGTTAGAACTGTAAGAGAAAAATTTAAATGGCTGGGAAAGGCCATGGGATGTAGAAATATTTTTTTCACATTTTACTTCCTTGTAAAAACAGGTAAATGAATAGGGCTTTTCGTACGTATAAGTACCCAGTGAACGGTTCGTTTAGCTTTATATATTGTTCCGGGTGGGCGTTGTATTGGTTTTTCAGAAGTGTTAGACAGGTAAGAGAAAAATTTTAATGGTTGGGAAAGGCCATGGGATGTAGAAATATTTTTTTCACATTTTATTTCCTTGTAAAAACAGGTAAATCAATAGGGATTTTCGTACGGATAAGTACCCAGTGAACGGTTCGTTTAGCTTTATATATTGTTCCGGGTGGGAGTTGTATTGGTTTTTCGGAAGTGTTAGACCTGTAAGAGAAAAATTTAAATGGCTGGGAAAGGCCATGGGATGTAGAAATATTTTTTTCACATTTTATTTCCTTGTAAAAACAGGTAAATCAATAGGGATTTTCGTATGGATTAGTACCCAGTAAACGGTTCGTTTAGCTGTATATATTTTTCCGGGTGGGTGTTGTATTGGTTTTTCGCAACTGTTAGACCTGTAAGAGAAAAATTTAAATGGCTGGTAAAGGCCATGGGATGTAGAAATATTTTTTTCACATTTTACTTCCTTTAAAAACAGGTAAATCAATAGGGATTTTCGTACGGATAAGTACCCAGTGAACGGTTCGTTTGGCTTTATATATTGTTCCGGGTGGGCGTTGTATTGGTTTTTCAGAAGTGTTAGACCTGTAAGAGAAAAGTTTAAATGGTTGGGAAAGGCCATGGGATGCAGAAATATTTTTTTCACATTTTATTTCCTTGGAAAAACAGGTAAATCAATAGGGATTTTCGTACGGATAAGTACCCAGTGAACGGTTCGTTTAGCTTTATATATTGTTCCGGGTGGGCGTTGTATTGGTTTTTCGGAAGTGTTAGAACTGTAAGAGAAAAATTTAAATGGCTGGGAAAGGCCATGGGATGTAGAAATATTTTTTTCACATTTTACTTCCTTGTAAAAACAGGTAAATGAATAGGGCTTTTCGTACGTATAAGTACCCAGTGAACGGTTCGTTTAGCTTTATATATTGTTCCGGGTGGGCGTTGTATTGGTTTTTCAGAAGTGTTAGACAGGTAAGAGAAAAATTTAAATGGTTGGGAAAGGCCATGGGATGTAGAAATATTTTTTCACATTTTATTTCCTTGTAAAAACAGGTAAATCAATAGGGATTTTCGTACGTATAAGTACCCAGTGAACGGTTCGTTTAGCTTTATATATTGTTCCGGGTGGGCGTTGTATTGGTTTTTCGGAAGTGTTAGACAGGTAGGAGAAAAATTTAAATGGTTGGGAAAGGCCATGGGATGTAGAAATATTTTTTCACATTTTATTTCCTTGTAAAAACAGGTAAATCAATAGGGATTTTCGTACGTATAAGTACCCAGTGAACGGTTCGTTTAGCTTTATATATTGTTCCGGGTGGGCGTTGTATTGGTTTTTCGGAAGTGTTAGACAGGTAAGAGAAAAATTTAAATGGTTGGGAAAGGCCATGGGATGTAGAAATATTTTTTTCACATTTTATTTCCTTGTAAAAACAGGTAAATCAATAGGGATTTTCATACGGATAAGTACCCAGTGAACGGTTCGTTTAGCTTTATATATTGTTCCGGGTGGGCGTTGTATTGGTTTTTCGGAAGTGTTAGACCTGTAAGAGAAAAATTTAAATGGTTGGGAAAGGCCATGGGATGTAGAAATATTTTTTTCACATTTTATTTCCTTGTAAAAACAGGTAAATCAATAGGGATTTTCGTATGGATTAGTACCCAGTAAACGGTTCGTTTAGCTGTATATATTTTTCCGGGTGGGTGTTGTATTGGTTTTTCGCAACTGTTAGACCTGTAAGAGAAAAATTTAAATGGCTGGTAAAGGCCATGGGATGTAGAAATATTTTTTTCACATTTTACTTCCTTGTAAAAACAGGTAAATCAATAGGGATTTTCGTACGGATAAGTACCCAGTGAACGGTTCGTTTAGCTGTATATATTTTTCCTGATGGGTGTTGTATTGGTTTTTCGCAACTGTTAGACCTGTAAGAGAAAAATTGAAATGGCTGGTAAAGGCCATGGGATGTAGAAATATTTTTTTCACATTTTACTTCCTTTAAAAACAGGTAAATCAATAGGGATTTTCGTACGGATAAGTACCCAGTGAACGGTAAGTTTGGCTTTATATATTGTTCCGGGTGGGCGTTGTATTGGTTTTTCAGAAGTGTTAGACCTGTAAGAGAAAAGTTTAAATGGTTGGGAAAGGCCATGGGATGCAGAAATATTTTTTTCACATTTTATTTCCTTGGAAAAACAGGTAAATCAATAGGGATTTTCGTACGGATAAGTACCCAGTGAACGGTTCGTTTAGCTTTATATATTGTTCCGGGTGGGCGTTGTATTGGTTTTTCGGAAGTGTTAGAACTGTAAGAGAAAAATTTAAATGGCTGGGAAAGGCCATGGGATGTAGAAATATTTTTTTCACATTTTACTTCCTTGTAAAAACAGGTAAATGAATAGGGCTTTTCGTACGTATAAGTACCCAGTGAACGGTTCGTTTAGCTTTATATATTGTTCCGGGTGGGCGTTGTATTGGTTTTTCAGAAGTGTTAGACAGGTAAGAGAAAAATTTAAATGGTTGGGAAAGGCCATGGGATGTAGAAATATTTTTTCACATTTTATTTCCTTGTAAAAACAGGTAAATCAATAGGGATTTTCGTACGTATAAGTACCCAGTGAACGGTTCGTTTAGCTTTATATATTGTTCCGGGTGGGCGTTGTATTGGTTTTTCGGAAGTGTTAGACAGGTAAGAGAAAAATTTAAATGGTTGGGAAAGGCCATGGGATGTAGAAATATTTTTTCACATTTTATTTCCTTGTAAAAACAGGTAAATCAATAGGGATTTTCGTACGTATAAGTACCCAGTGAACGGTTCGTTTAGCTTTATATATTGTTCCGGGTGGGCGTTGTATTGGTTTTTCGGAAGTGTTAGACAGGTAAGAGAAAAATTTAAATGGTTGGGAAAGGCCATGGGATGTAGAAATATTTTTTTCACATTTTATTTCCTTGTAAAAACAGGTAAATCAATAGGGATTTTCATACGGATAAGTACCCAGTGAACGGTTCGTTTAGCTTTATATATTGTTCCGGGTGGGCGTTGTATTGGTTTTTCGGAAGTGTTAGACCTGTAAGAGAAAAATTTAAATGGTTGGGAAAGGCCATGGGATGTAGAAATATTTTTTTCACATTTTATTTCCTTGTAAAAACAGGTAAATCAATAGGGATTTTCGTATGGATTAGTACCCAGTAAACGGTTCGTTTAGCTGTATATATTTTTCCGGGTGGGTGTTGTATTGGTTTTTCGCAACTGTTAGACCTGTAAGAGAAAAATTTAAATGGCTGGTAAAGGCCATGGGATGTAGAAATATTTTTTTCACATTTTACTTCCTTGTAAAAACAGGTAAATCAATAGGGATTTTCGTACGGATAAGTACCCAGTGAACGGTTCGTTTAGCTTTATACATTGTTCCGGGTGGGCGTTGTATTGGTTTTTCGGAAGTGTTAGACATGTAAGAGAAAAATTTAAATGGTTGGGAAAGGCCATGGGATGAAGAAATATTTTTTCACATTTTATTTCCTTGTAAAAACAGGTAAATCAATAGGGATTTTCGTACGGATAAGTACCCAGTGAACGGTTCGTTTGGCTTTATATATTGTTCCGGGTGGGCGTTGTATTGGTTTTTCAGAAGTGTTAGACCTGTAAGAGAAAAGTTTAAATGGTTGGGAAAGGCCATGGGATGTAGAAATATTTTTTTCACATTTTATTTCCTTGTAAAAACAGGTAAATCAATAGGGATATTCGTACGGATAAGTACCCAGTGAACGGTTCGTTTAGCTTTATATATTGTTCCGGGTGGGCGTTGTATTGGTTTTTCGGAAGTGTTAGACAGGTAAGAGAAAAATTTAAATGGTTGGGAAAGGCCATGGGATGTAGAAATATTTTTTTCACATTTTATTTCCTTGTAAAAACAGGTAAATCAATAGGGATTTTCATACGGATAAGTACCCAGTGAACGGTTCGTTTAGCTTTATATATTGTTCCGGGTGGGCGTTGTATTGGTTTTTCGCAACGGTTAGACCTGTAAGAGAAAAATTTAAATGGTTGGGAAAGGCCATGGGATGTAGAAATATTTTTTTCACATTTTACTTCCTTGTAAAAACAGGTAAATCAATAGGGATTTTCGTACGGATAAGTACCCAGTGAACTGTTCGTTTAGCTTTATATATTTTTCCGGTTGGGCGTTGTATTGGTTTTTCGGAAGTGTTAGACCTGTAAGAGAAAAGTTTAAATGGTTGGGAAAGGCCATGGGATGTAGAAATATTTTTTTCACATTTTATTTCCTTGTAAAAACAGGTAAATCAATAGGGATTTTCGTACGGATAAGTACCCAGTGAACGGTTCGTTTGGCTTTATATATTGTTCCGGGTGGGCGTTGTATTGGTTTTTCGGAAGTGTTAGACCTGTAAGAGAAAAGTTTAAATGGTTGGGAAAGGCCATGGGATGTAGAAATATTTTTTTCACATTTTATTTCCTTGTAAAAACAGGTAAATCAATAGGGATTTTCGTACGGATAAGTACCCAGTGAACGGTTCGTTTAGCTTTATATATTGTTCCGGGTGGGCGTTGTATTGGTTTTTCGGAAGTGTTAGACCTGTAAGAGAAAAGTTTAAATGGTTGGGAAAGGCCATGGGATGTAGAAATATTTTTTTCACATTTTATTTCCTTGTAAAAACAGGTAAATCAATAGGGATTTTCGTACGGATAAGTACCCAGTGAACGGTTCGTTTGGCTTTATATATTGTTCCGGGTTGGCGTTGTATTGGTTTTTCGGAAGTGTTAGACCTGTAAGAGAAAAGTTTAAATGGTTGTGAAAGGCCATGGGATGTAGAAATATTTTTTTCACATTTTATTTCCTTGTAAAAACAGGTAAATCAATAGGGATTTTCGTACGGATAAGTACCCAGTGAACGGTTCGTTTAGCTTTATATATTGATCCGGGTGGGCGTTGTATTGGTTTTTCGGAAGTGTTAGAACTGTAAGAGAAAAATTTAAATGGCTGGGAAAGGCCATGGGATGTAGAAATATTTCTTTCACATTTTACTTCCTTGTAAAAACAGGTAAATGAAAAGGGCTTTTCGTACGTATAAGTACCCAGTGAACGGTTCGTTTAGCTTTATATATTGTTCCGGGTGGGCGTTGTATTGGTTTTTCAGAAGTGTTAGACAGGTAAGAGAAAAATTTAAATGGTTGGGAAAGGCCATGGGATGTATAAATATTTTTTCACATTTTATTTCCTTGTAAAAACAGGTAAATCAATAGGGATTTTCGTACGGATAAGTACCCAGTGAACGGTTCGTTTAGCTTTATATATTGTTCCGGGTGGGAGTTGTATTGGTTTTTCGGAAGTGTTAGACCTGTAAGAGAAAAATTTAAATGGTTGGGAAAGGCCATGGGATGTAGAAATATTTTTTTCACATTTTATTTCCTTGTAAAAACAGGTAAATCAATAGGGATTTTCGTATGGATTAGTACCCAGTAAACGGTTCGTTTAGCTGTATATATTTTTCCGGGTGGGTGTTGTATTGGTTTTTCGCAACTGTTAGACCTGTAAGAGAAAAATTTAAATGGCTGGTAAAGGCCATGGGATGTAGAAATATTTTTTTCACATTTTACTTCCCTGTAAAAACAGGTAAATCAATAGGGATTTTCGTACGGATAAGTACCCAGTGAACGGTTCGTTTAGCTTTATACATTGTTCCGGGTGGGCGTTGTATTGGTTTTTCGGAAGTGTTAGACATGTAAGAGAAAAATTTAAATGGTTGGGAAAGGCCATGGGATGAAGAAATATTTTTTCACATTTTATTTCCTTGTAAAAACAGGTAAATCAATAGGGATTTTCGTACGTATAAGTACCCAGTGAACGGTTCGTTTAGCTTTATATATTGTTCCGGGTGGGCGTTGTATTGGTTTTTCGGAAGTGTTAGACATGTAAGAGAAAAATTTAAATGGTTGGGAAAGGCCATGGAATGTAGAAATATTTTTTTCACATTTTACTTCCTTGTAAAAACAGGTAAATCAATAGGGATTTTCGTACGGATAAGTACCCAGTGAACGGTTCGTTTAGCTTTATACATTGTTCCGGGTGGCCGTTGTATTGGTTTTTCGGAAGTGTTAGAGCTGTAAGAGAAAAATTTAAATGGCTGGGAAAGGCCATGGGATGTAGAAATATTTTTTTCACATTTTACTTCCTTGTAAAAACAGGTAAATGAATAGGGCTTTTCGTACGTATAAGTACCCAGTGAATGGTTCGTTTAGCTTTATTTATTGTTCCGGGTGGGCGTTGTATTGGTTTTTCGGAAGTGTTAGACATGTAAGAGAAAAATTTAAATGGTTGGGAAAGGCCATGGGATGTAGAAATATTTTTTTCACATTTTATTTCCTTGTAAAAACAGGTAAATCAATAGGGATTTTCGTACGGATAAGTACCCAGTGTACGGTTCGTTTAGCTTTATGTATTGTTCCGGATGGGCGTTGTATTGGTTTTTCGGAAGTGTTAGACCTGTAAGAGAAATATTTAAATGGTTGGGAAAGGCCATGGGATGTAGAAATATTTTTTTCACATTTTACTTCCTTGTAAAAACAGGTAAATCAATAGGGCTTTTCGTACGGATAAGTACCCAGTGAACGGTTCGTTTAGCTTTATATATTGTTCCGGGTGGGCGTTGTATTGGTTTTTCGGAAGTGTTAGACCTGTAAGAGAAAAATTTAAATGGCTGGTAAAGGCCATGGGATGTAGAAATATTTTTTTCACATTTTATTTCCTTGTAAAAACAGGTAAATCAATAGGGCTTTTCGCACGGATAAGTACCCAGTGAACGGTTCGTTTAGCTTTATACATTGTTCCGGGTGGGCGTTGTATTGGTTTTTCGGAAGTGTTAGAAATGTAAGAGAAAAATTTAAATGGTTGGGAAAAGCCATGGGATGTAGAAATATTTTTTTCACATTTTATTTCCTTGTAAAAACAGGTAAATCAATAGGGATTTTCGTATGGATTAGTACCCAGTAAACGGTTCGTTTAGCTGTATATATTTTTCCGGGTGGGTGTTGTATTGGTTTTTCGCAACTGTTAGACCTGTAAGAGAAAAATTTAAATGGCTGGTAAAGGCCATGGGATGTAGAAATATTTTTTTCACATTTTACTTCCCTGTAAAAACAGGTAAATCAATAGGGATTTTCGTACGGATAAGTACCCAGTGAACGGTTCGTTTAGCTTTATACATTGTTCCGGGTGGGCGTTGTATTGGTTTTTCGGAAGTGTTAGACATGTAAGAGAAAAATTTAAATGGTTGGGAAAGGCCATGGGATGAAGAAATATTTTTTCACATTTTACTTCCTTGTAAAAACAGGTAAATCAATAGGGCTTTTCGTACGGATAAGTACCCAGTGAACTGTTCGTTTAGCTTTATTTATTGTTCCGGGTGGGCGTTGTATTGGTTTTTCGGAAGTGTTAGACCTGTAAGAGAAAAATTTAAATGGTTGGGAAAGGCCATGGGATGTAGAAATATTTTTTTCACATTTTATTTCCTTGTAAAAACAGGTAAATCAATAGGGATTTTCGTATGGATTAGTACCCAGTAAACGGTTCGTTTAGCTGTATATATTTTTCCGGGTGGGTGTTGTATTGGTTTTTCGCAACTGTTAGACCTGTAAGAGAAAAATTTAAATGGCTGGTAAAGGCCATGGGATGTAGAAATATTTTTTTCACATTTTACTTCCCTGTAAAAACAGGTAAATCAATAGGGATTTTCGTACGGATAAGTACCCAGTGAACGGTTCGTTTAGCTTTATACATTGTTCCGGGTGGGCGTTGTATTGGTTTTTCGGAAGTGTTAGACATGTAAGAGAAAAATTTAAATGGTTGGGAAAGGCCATGGGATGAAGAAATATTTTTTCACATTTTATTTCCTTGTAAAAACAGGTAAATCAATAGGGATTTTCGTACGTATAAGTACCCAGTGAACGGTTCGTTTAGCTTTATATATTGTTCCGGGTGGGCGTTGTATTGGTTTTTCGGAAGTGTTAGACATGTAAGAGAAAAATTTAAATGGTTGGGAAAGGCCATGGAATGTAGAAATATTTTTTTCACATTTTACTTCCTTGTAAAAACAGGTAAATCAATAGGGATTTTCGTACGGATAAGTACCCAGTGAATGGTTCGTTTAGCTTTATACATTGTTCCGGGTGGCCGTTGTATTGGTTTTTCGGAAGTGTTAGAGCTGTAAGAGAAAAATTTAAATGGCTGGGAAAGGCCATGGGATGTAGAAATATTTTTTTCACATTTTACTTCCTTGTAAAAACAGGTAAATGAATAGGGCTTTTCGTACGTATAAGTACCCAGTGAATGGTTCGTTTAGCTTTATTTATTGTTCCGGGTGGGCGTTGTATTGGTTTTTCGGAAGTGTTAGACATGTAAGAGAAAAATTTAAATGGTTGGGAAAGGCCATGGGATGTAGAAATATTTTTTTCACATTTTATTTCCTTGTAAAAACAGGTAAATCAATAGGGATTTTCGTACGGATAAGTACCCAGTGTACGGTTCGTTTAGCTTTATGTATTGTTCCGGATGGGCGTTGTATTGGTTTTTCGGAAGTGTTAGACCTGTAAGAGAAATATTTAAATGGTTGGGAAAGGCCATGGGATGTAGAAATATTTTTTTCACATTTTACTTCCTTGTAAAAACAGGTAAATCAATAGGGCTTTTCGTACGGATAAGTACCCAGTGAACGGTTCGTTTAGCTTTATATATTGTTCCGGGTGGGCGTTGTATTGGTTTTTCGGAAGTGTTAGACCTGTAAGAGAAAAATTTAAATGGCTGGTAAAGGCCATGGGATGTAGAAATATTTTTTTCACATTTTATTTCCTTGTAAAAACAGGTAAATCAATAGGGCTTTTCGCACGGATAAGTACCCAGTGAACGGTTCGTTTAGCTTTATACATTGTTCCGGGTGGGCGTTGTATTGGTTTTTCGGAAGTGTTAGAAATGTAAGAGAAAAATTTAAATGGTTGGGAAAAGCCATGGGATGTAGAAATATTTTTTTCACATTTTATTTCCTTGTAAAAACAGGTAAATCAATAGGGATTTTCGTATGGATTAGTACCCAGTAAACGGTTCGTTTAGCTGTATATATTTTTCCGGGTGGGTGTTGTATTGGTTTTTCGCAACTGTTAGACCTGTAAGAGAAAAATTTAAATGGCTGGTAAAGGCCATGGGATGTAGAAATATTTTTTTCACATTTTACTTCCCTGTAAAAACAGGTAAATCAATAGGGATTTTCGTACGGATAAGTACCCAGTGAACGGTTCGTTTAGCTTTATACATTGTTCCGGGTGGGCGTTGTATTGGTTTTTCGGAAGTGTTAGACATGTAAGAGAAAAATTTAAATGGTTGGGAAAGGCCATGGGATGAAGAAATATTTTTTCACATTTTACTTCCTTGTAAAAACAGGTAAATCAATAGGGCTTTTCGTACGGATAAGTACCCAGTGAACTGTTCGTTTAGCTTTATTTATTGTTCCGGGTGGGCGTTGTATTGGTTTTTCGGAAGTGTTAGACCTGTAAGAGAAAAATTTAAATGGTTGGGAAAGGCCATGGGATGTAGAAATATTTTTTTCACATTTTATTTCCTTGTAAAAACAGGTAAATCAGTAGGGATTTTCGTATGGATTAGTACCCAGTGAACGGTTCGTTTAGCTTTATATATTGTTCAGCGTGGGCGTTGTATTGGTTTTTCAGAAGTGTTAGACCTGTAAGAGAAATGTTTAAATGGTTGGGAAAGGCCATGGGATGTAGAAATATTTTTTTTCACATTTTACTTCCTTGTAAAAACAGGTAAATCAATAGGGCTTTTCGTACGGATAAGTCCCCAGTGAACGGTTCGTTTAGCTTTATATATCGTTCCAGGTGGGCGTTGTATTGGTTTTTCGGAAGTGTTAGACCTGTAAGAGAAAAATTTAAATGGCTGGTAAAGGCCATGGGATGTAGAAATATTTTTTTCACATTTTACTTCCTTGTAAAAACAGGTAAATCAATAGGGATTTTCTTACGTATAAGTACCCAGTGAACAGTTCGTTTAGCTTTATATTTTGTTCTGGGTGGGGGTTGTATTGGTTTTTCGGAAGCGTTAGACATGTAAGAGAAAAATTTAAATGGCTGGGAAAGGCCATGGGATGTAGAAATATTTTTTTCACATTTTACTTCCTTGTAAAAACAGGTAAATCAATAGGGCTTTTCGTACGGATAAGTACCCAGTGAACGGTCCGTTTAGCTTTATATATTGTTCCGGGAGGGCGTTGTATTGGTTTTTCAGAAGTGTTAGACCTGTAAGACAAAAGTTTAAATGGTTGGCAATGGCCATGGGATGTAGAAATAGTTTTTTCACATTTTATTTCCTTGTAAAAACAGGTAAATCAATAGGGATTTTCGTACGGATAAGTACCCAGTGAACGGTTCGTTTAGCTTTATATATTGTTCCGGGTGGGAGTTGTATTGGTTTTTCGGTACTGTTAGACCTGTAAGATAAATATTTAAATGGTTGGGAAAGGCCATGGGATTTAGAAATATTTTTTTCACATTTTATTTCCTTGTAAATACAGGTAAATCAATAGGGATTTTCGTATGGATAAGTACCCAGTGAACGGTTCGTTTAGCTTTATATATTGTTCCGCGTGGGCGTTGTATTGGTTTTTCGGAAGTGTTAGACCTGTAAGAGTAATGTTTAAATGGTTGGGAAAGGCCATGGGATGTAGAAATATTTTTTTCACATTTTACTTCCTTGTAAAAACAGGTAAATCAATAGGGATTTTCATACGTATAAGTACCCAGTGAACAGTTCATTTAGCTTTATATATTGTTCCGGGTGGGAGTTGTATCGGTTTTTCGGTACTGTTAGACCTGTAAGATAAAAATTTAAATGGTTGGGAAAGGCCATGGGATGTAGAAATATTTTTTTCACATTTTACTTCCTTGTAAAAACAGGTAAATCAATAGGGCTTTTCGTACGGATAAGTACCCAGTGAACGGTTCGTTTAGCTTTATACATTGTTCCGGGTGGCCGTTGTATTGGTTTTTCGGAAGTGTTAGACCTGTAAGAGAAAAATTTAAATGGCTGGGAAAGGCCATGGGATGTAGAAATATTTTTTTCACATTTTACTTCCTTGTAAAAACAGGTAAATGAATAGGGCTTTTCGTACGTATAAGTACCCAGTGAACGGTTCGTTTACCTTTATATATTGTTCCGGGTGGGAGTTGTATCGGTTTTTCGGTACTGTTAGACCTGTAAGATAAAAATTTAAATGGTTGGGAAAGGCCATGGGATGTAGAAATATTTTTTTCACATTTTACTTCCTTGTAAAAACAGGTAAATCAATAGGGCTTTTCGTACGTATAAGTACCCAGTGAACGGTTCGTTTAGCTTTATTTATTGTTCCGGGTGGGCGTTGTATTGGTTTTTCGGAAGCGTTAGACATGTAAGAGAAAAATTTAAATGGTTGGGAAAGGCCATGGGATGTAGAAATATTTTTTTCACATTTTATTTCCTTGTAAAAACAGGTAAATCAATAGGGATTTTCGTACGGATAAGTACCCAGTGAACGGTTCGTTTAGCTTTATGTATTGTTCCGGATGGGCGTTGTATTGGTTTTTCGGAAGTGTTAGACCTGTAAGAGAAATATTTAAATGGTTGGGAAAGGCCATGGGATGTAGAAATATTTTTTTCACATTTTACTTCCTTGTAAAAACAGGTAAATCAATAGGGCTATTCGTACGGATAAGTACCCAGTGAACGGTTTGTTTAGCTTTATATATTGTTCCGGGTGGGCGTTGTATTGGTTTTTCGGAAGTGTTAGACCTGTAAGAGAAAAATTTAAATGGTTGGGAAAGGCCATGGGATGTAGAAATATTTTTTTCACATTTTATTTCCTTGTAAATACAGGTAAATCAATAGGGATTTTCGTATGGATAAGTACCCAGTGAACGGTTCGTTTAGCTTTATATATTGTTCCGCGTGGGCGTTGTATTGGTTTTTCGGAAGTGTTAGACCTGTAAGAGTAATGTTTAAATGGTTGGGAAAGGCCATGGGATGTAGAAATATTTTTTTCACATTTTACTTCCTTGTAAAAACAGGTAAATCAATAGGGCTTTTCGTACGGATAAGTACCCAGTGAACGGTTCGTTTAGCTTTATACATTGTTCCGGGTGGCCGTTGTATTGGTTTTTCGGAAGTGTTAGACCTGTAAGAGAAAAATTTAAATGGCTGGGAAAGGCCATGGGATGTAGAAATATTTTTTTCACATTTTACTTCCTTGTAAAAACAGGTAAATGAATAGGGCTTTTCGTACGTATAAGTACCCAGTGAACGGTTCGTTTAGCTTTATTTATTGTTCCGGGTGGGCGTTGTATTGGTTTTTCGGAAGCGTTAGACATGTAAGAGAAAAATTTAAATGGTTGGGAAACGCCATGGGATGTAGAAATATTTTTTTCACATTTTATTTCCTTGTAAAAACAGGTAAATCAATAGGGATTTTCTTACGTATAAGTACCCAGTGAACGGTTCGTTTAGCTTTATATATTGTTCTGGGTGGGGGTTGTATTGGTTTTTCAGAAGCGTTAGACATGTAAGAGAAAAATTTAAATGGCTGGGAAAGGCCATGGGATGTAGAAATATTTTTTTTCACATTTTACTTCCTTGTAAAAACAGGTAAATCAATAGGGCTTTTCATACGGATAAGTACCCAGTGAACGGTCCGTTTAGCTTTATATATTGTTCCGGGAGGGCGTTGTATTGGTTTTTCAGAAGTGTTAGACCTGTAAGACAAAAGTTTAAATGGTTGGCAATGGCCATGGGATGTAGAAATAGTTTTTTCACATTTTATTTCCTTGTAAAAACAGGTAAATCAATAGGGATTTTCGTACGGATAAGTACCCAGTGAACGGTTCGTTTAGCTTTATATATTGTTCCGGGTGGGAGTTGTATTGGTTTTTCGGTACTGTTAGACCTGTAAGATAAATATTTAAATGGTTGGGAAAGGCCATGGGATTTAGAAATATTTTTTTCACATTTTATTTCCTTGTAAATACAGGTAAATCAATAGGGATTTTCGTATGGATAAGTACCCAGTGAACGGTTCGTTTAGCTTTATATATTGTTCCGCGTGGGCGTTGTATTGGTTTTTCGGAAGTGTTAGACCTGTAAGAGTAATGTTTAAATGGTTGGGAAAGGCCATGGGATGTAGAAATATTTTTTTCACATTTTACTTCCTTGTAAAAACAGGTAAATCAATAGGGATTTTCATACGTATAAGTACCCAGTGAACAGTTCATTTAGCTTTATATATTGTTCCGGGTGGGAGTTGTATCGGTTTTTCGGTACTGTTAGACCTGTAAGATAAAAATTTAAATGGTTGGGAAAGGCCATGGGATGTAGAAATATTTTTTTCACATTTTACTTCCTTGTAAAAACAGGTAAATCAATAGGGCTTTTCGTACGGATAAGTACCCAGTGAACGGTTCGTTTAGCTTTATACATTGTTCCGGGTGGCCGTTGTATTGGTTTTTCGGAAGTGTTAGACCTGTAAGAGAAAAATTTAAATGGCTGGGAAAGGCCATGGGATGTAGAAATATTTTTTTCACATTTTACTTCCTTGTAAAAACAGGTAAATGAATAGGGCTTTTCGTACGTATAAGTACCCAGTGAACGGTTCGTTTACCTTTATATATTGTTCCGGGTGGGAGTTGTATCGGTTTTTCGGTACTGTTAGACCTGTAAGATAAAAATTTAAATGGTTGGGATAGGCCATGGGATGTAGAAATATTTTTTTCACATTTTACTTCCTTGTAAAAACAGGTAAATCAATAGGGCTTTTCGTACGTATAAGTACCCAGTGAACGGTTCGTTTAGCTTTATTTATTGTTCCGGGTGGGCGTTGTATTGGTTTTTCGGAAGCGTTAGACATGTAAGAGAAAAATTTAAATGGTTGGGAAAGGCCATGGGATGTAGAAATATTTTTTTCACATTTTATTTCCTTGTAAAAACAGGTAAATCAATAGGGATTTTCGTATGGATTAGTACCCAGTAAACGGTTCGTTTAGCTGTATATATTTTTCCGGGTGGGTGTTTTATTGGTTTTTCGCAACTGTTAGACCTGTAAGAGAAAAATTTAAATGGTTGGGAAAGGCCATGGGATGTAGAAATATTTTTTTCACATTTTACTTCCTTGTAAAAACAGGTAAATCAATAGGGCTTTTCGTACGGATAAGTACCCAGTGAACTGTTCGTTTAGCTTTATTTATTGTTCCGGGTGGGCGTTGTATTGGTTTTTCGGAAGTGTTAGACCTGTAAGAGAAAAATTTAAATGGTTGGGAAAGGCCATGGGATGTAGAAATATTTTTTTCACATTTTATTTCCTTGTAAAAACAGGTAAATCAGTAGGGATTTTCGTTTGGATTAGTACCCAGTGAACGGTTCGTTTAGCTTTATATATTGTTCAGCGTGGGCGTTGTATTGGTTTTTCAGAAGTGTTAGACCTGTAAGAGAAATGTTTAAATGGTTGGGAAAGGCCTTGGGATGTAGAAATATTTTTTTCACATTTTACTTCCTTGTAAAAACAGGTAAATCAATAGGGCTTTTCGTACGGATAAGTACCCAGTGAACGGTTCGTTTAGCTTTATATATTGTTCCGGGTGGGCGTTGTATTGGTTTTTCGGAAGTGTTAGACCTGTAAGAGAAAAATTTAAATGGCTGGTAAAGGCCATTGGATGTAGAAATATTTTTTTCACATTTTACTTCCTTGGAAAAACAGGTAAATCAATAGGGATTTTCATACGTATAAGTACCCAGTGAACGGTCCGTTTAGCTTTATATATTGTTCCGGGAGGGCGTTGTATTGGTTTTTCGGAAGTGTTAGACCTGTAAGACAAAAGTTTAAATGGTTGGCAATGGCCATGGGATGTAGAAATAGTTTTTTCACATTTTATTTCCTTGTAAAAACAGGTAAATCAATAGGGATTTTCGTACGGATAAGTACCCAGTGAACGGTTCATTTAGCTTTATATATTGTTCCGGGTGGGAGTTGTATCGGTTTTTCGGTACTGTTAGACCTGTAAGATAAAAATTTAAATGGTTGGGAAAGGCCATGGGATGTAGAAATATTTTTTTCACATTTTACTTCCTTGTAAAAACAGGTAAATCAATAGGGATTTTCGTATGGATAAGTACCCAGTGAACGGTTCGTTTAGCTTTATAAATTGTTCCGCGTGGGCGTTGTATTGGTTTTTCGGAAGTGTTAGACCTGTAAGAGTAATGTTTAAATGGTTGGGAAAGGCCATGGGATGTAGAAATATTTTTTTCACATATTACTTCCTTGTAAAAACAGGTAAATCAATAGGGCTTTTCGTACGGATAAGTACCCAGTGAACGGTTCGTTTAGCTTTATATATTGTTCCGGGTGGGCGTTGTATTGGTTTTTCAGAAGTGTTAGACCTGTAAGAGAAAAATTTAAATGGCTGGTAAAGGCCATGGGATGTAGAAATATTTTTTTCACATTTTACTTCCTTGTAAAAACAGGTAAATCAATAGGGATTTTCATACGTATAAGTACCCAGTGAACGGTTCATTTAGCTTTATATATTGTTCTGGGTGGGGGTTGTATTGGTTTTTCGGAAGCGTTAGACATGTAAGAGAAAAATTTAAATGGCTGGGAAAGGCCATGGGATGTAGAAATATTTTTTTCACATTTTACTTCCTTGTAAAAACAGGTAAATCAATAGGGCTTTTCGTACGGATAAGTACCCAGTGAACTGTCCGTTTAGCTTTATATATTGTTCCGGGAGGGCGTTGTATTGGTTTTTCGGAAGTGTTAGACCTGTAAGACAAAAGTTTAAATGGTTGGCAATGGCCATGGGATGTAGAAATAGTTTTTTCACATTTTATTTCCTTGTAAAAACAGGTAAATCAATAGGGATTTTCGTACGGATAAGTACCCAGTGAACGGTTCGTTTAGCTTTATATATTGTTCCGGGTGGGAGTTGTATTGGTTTTTCGGTACTGTTAGACCTGTAAGATAAATATTTAAATGGTTGGGAAAGGCCATGGGATTTAGAAATTTTTTTTTCACATTTTATTTCCTTGTAAATACAGGTAAATCAATAGGGATTTTCGTATGGATAAGTACCCAGTGAACGGTTCGTTTAGCTTTATAAATTGTTCCGCGTGGGCGTTGTATTGGTTTTTCGGAAGTGTTAGACCTGTAAGAGTAATGTTTAAATGGTTGGGAAAGGCCATGGGATGTAGAAATATTTTTTTCACATTTTACTTCCTTGTAAAAACAGGTAAATCAATAGGGATTTTCATACGTATAAGTACCCAGTGAACGGTTCATTTAGCTTTATATATTGTTCCGGGTGGGAGTTGTATCGGTTTTTCGGTACTGTTAGACCTGTAAGATAAAAATTTAAATGGTTGGGAAAGGCCATGGGATGTAGAAATATTTTTTTCACATTTTACTTCCTTGTAAAAACAGGTAAATCAATAGGGCTTTTCGTACGGATAAGTACCCAGTGAACGGTTCGTTTAGCTTTAGACATTGTTCCGGGTGGCCGTTGTATTGGTTTTTCGGAAGTGTTAGACCTGTAAGAGAAAAATTTAAATGGCTGGGAAAGGCCATGGGATGTAGAAATATTTTTTTCACATTTTACTTCCTTGTAAAAACAGGTAAATGAATAGGGCTTTTCGTACGTATAAGTACCCAGTGAACGGTTCGTTTAGCTTTATATATTGTTCCGGGTGGGAGTTGTATCGGTTTTTCGGTACTGTTAGACCTGTAAGATAAAAATTTAAATGGTTGGGAAAGGCCATGGGATGTAGAAATATTTTTTTCACATTTTACTTCCTTGTAAAAACAGGTAAATCAATAGGGCTTTTCGTACGTATAAGTACCCAGTGAACGGTTCGTTTAGCTTTATTTATTGTTCCGGGTGGGCGTTGTATTGGTTTTTCGGAAGTGTTAGACATGTAAGAGAAAAATTTAAATGGTTGGGAAAGGCCATGGGATGTAGAAATATTTTTTTCACATTTTATTTCCTTGTAAAAACAGGTAAATCAATAGGGATTTTCGTACGGATAAGTACCCAGTGAACGGTTCGTTTAGCTTTATGTATTGTTCCGGATGGGCGTTGTATTGGTTTTTCGGAAGTGTTAGACCTGTAAGAGAAAAATTTAAATGGTTGGGAAAGGCCATGGGATGTAGAAATATTTTTTCACATTTTACTTCCTTGTAAAAACAGGTAAATCAATAGGGATTTTCGTACGGATAAGTACCCAGTGAACGGTTCGTTTAGCTTTATACATTGTTCCGGGTGGCCGTTGTATTGGTTTTTCGGAAGTGTTAGACCTGTAAGAGAAAAATTTAAATGGCTGGGAAAGGCCATGGGATGTAGAAATATTTTTTTCACATTTTACTTCCTTGTAAAAACAGGTAAATGAATAGGGCTTTTCGTACGTATAAGTACCCAGTGAACGGTTCGTTTAGCTTTATTTATTGTTCCGGGTGGGCGTTGTATTGGTTTTTCGGAAGCGTTAGACATGTAAGAGAAAAATTTAAATGGTTGGGAAACGCCATGGGATGTAGAAATATTTTTTTCACATTTTATTTCCTTGTAAAAACAGGTAAATCAATAGGGATTTTCTTACGTATAAGTACCCAGTGAACGGTTCGTTTAGCTTTATATATTGTTCTGGGTGGGGGTTGTATTGGTTTTTCAGAAGCGTTAGACATGTAAGAGAAAAATTTAAATGGCTGGGAAAGGCCATGGGATGTAGAAATATTTTTTTTCACATTTTACTTCCTTGTAAAAACAGGTAAATCAATAGGGCTTTTCATACGGATAAGTACCCAGTGAACGGTCCGTTTAGCTTTATATATTGTTCCGGGAGGGCGTTGTATTGGTTTTTCAGAAGTGTTAGACCTGTAAGACAAAAGTTTAAATGGTTGGCAATGGCCATGGGATGTAGAAATAGTTTTTTCACATTTTATTTCCTTGTAAAAACAGGTAAATCAATAGGGATTTTCGTACGGATAAGTACCCAGTGAACGGTTCGTTTAGCTTTATATATTGTTCCGGGTGGGAGTTGTATTGGTTTTTCGGTACTGTTAGACCTGTAAGATAAATATTTAAATGGTTGGGAAAGGCCATGGGATTTAGAAATATTTTTTTCACATTTTATTTCCTTGTAAATACAGGTAAATCAATAGGGATTTTCGTATGGATAAGTACCCAGTGAACGGTTCGTTTAGCTTTATATATTGTTCCGCGTGGGCGTTGTATTGGTTTTTCGGAAGTGTTAGACCTGTAAGAGTAATGTTTAAATGGTTGGGAAAGGCCATGGGATGTAGAAATATTTTTTTCACATTTTACTTCCTTGTAAAAACAGGTAAATCAATAGGGATTTTCATACGTATAAGTACCCAGTGAACAGTTCATTTAGCTTTATATATTGTTCCGGGTGGGAGTTGTATCGGTTTTTCGGTACTGTTAGACCTGTAAGATAAAAATTTAAATGGTTGGGAAAGGCCATGGGATGTAGAAATATTTTTTTCACATTTTACTTCCTTGTAAAAACAGGTAAATCAATAGGGCTTTTCGTACGGATAAGTACCCAGTGAACGGTTCGTTTAGCTTTATACATTGTTCCGGGTGGCCGTTGTATTGGTTTTTCGGAAGTGTTAGACCTGTAAGAGAAAAATTTAAATGGCTGGGAAAGGCCATGGGATGTAGAAATATTTTTTTCACATTTTACTTCCTTGTAAAAACAGGTAAATGAATAGGGCTTTTCGTACGTATAAGTACCCAGTGAACGGTTCGTTTACCTTTATATATTGTTCCGGGTGGGAGTTGTATCGGTTTTTCGGTACTGTTAGACCTGTAAGATAAAAATTTAAATGGTTGGGATAGGCCATGGGATGTAGAAATATTTTTTTCACATTTTACTTCCTTGTAAAAACAGGTAAATCAATAGGGCTTTTCGTACGTATAAGTACCCAGTGAACGGTTCGTTTAGCTTTATTTATTGTTCCGGGTGGGCGTTGTATTGGTTTTTCGGAAGCGTTAGACATGTAAGAGAAAAATTTAAATGGTTGGGAAAGGCCATGGGATGTAGAAATATTTTTTTCACATTTTACTTCCTTGTAAAAACAGGTAAATGAATAGGGCTTTTCGTACGTATAAGTACCCAGTGAACGGTTCGTTTAGCTTTATATATTGTTCCGGGTGGGAGTTGTATCGGTTTTTCGGTACTGTTAGACCTGTAAGATAAAAATTTAAATGGTTGGGAAAGGCCATGGGATGTAGAAATATTTTTTTCACATTTTACTTCCTTGTAAAAACAGGTAAATCAATAGGGCTTTTCGTACGTATAAGTACCCAGTGAACGGTTCGTTTAGCTTTATTTATTGTTCCGGGTGGGCGTTGTATTGGTTTTTCGGAAGTGTTAGACATGTAAGAGAAAAATTTAAATGGTTGGGAAAGGCCATGGGATGTAGAAATATTTTTTTCACATTTTATTTCCTTGTAAAAACAGGTAAATCAATAGGGATTTTCGTACGGATAAGTACCCAGTGAACGGTTCGTTTAGCTTTATGTATTGTTCCGGATGGGCGTTGTATTGGTTTTTCGGAAGTGTTAGACATGTAAGAGAAAAATTTAAATGGTTGGGAAAGGCCATGGGATGTAGAAATATTTTTTCACATTTTACTTCCTTGTAAAAACAGGTAAATCAATAGGGATTTTCGTACGGATAAGTACCCAGTGAACGGTTCGTTTAGCTTTATACATTGTTCCGGGTGGCCGTTGTATTGGTTTTTCGGAAGTGTTAGACCTGTAAGAGAAAAATTTAAATGGCTGGGAAAGGCCATGGGATGTAGAAATATTTTTTTCACATTTTACTTCCTTGTAAAAACAGGTAAATGAATAGGGCTTTTCGTACGTATAAGTACCCAGTGAACGGTTCGTTTAGCTTTATTTATTGTTCCGGGTGGGCGTTGTATTGGTTTTTCGGAAGCGTTAGACATGTAAGAGAAAAATTTAAATGGTTGGGAAACGCCATGGGATGTAGAAATATTTTTTTCACATTTTATTTCCTTGTAAAAACAGGTAAATCAATAGGGATTTTCTTACGTATAAGTACCCAGTGAACGGTTCGTTTAGCTTTATATATTGTTCTGGGTGGGGGTTGTATTGGTTTTTCAGAAGCGTTAGACATGTAAGAGAAAAATTTAAATGGCTGGGAAAGGCCATGGGATGTAGAAATATTTTTTTTCACATTTTACTTCCTTGTAAAAACAGGTAAATCAATAGGGCTTTTCATACGGATAAGTACCCAGTGAACGGTCCGTTTAGCTTTATATATTGTTCCGGGAGGGCGTTGTATTGGTTTTTCAGAAGTGTTAGACCTGTAAGACAAAAGTTTAAATGGTTGGCAATGGCCATGGGATGTAGAAATAGTTTTTTCACATTTTATTTCCTTGTAAAAACAGGTAAATCAATAGGGATTTTCGTACGGATAAGTACCCAGTGAACGGTTCGTTTAGCTTTATATATTGTTCCGGGTGGGAGTTGTATTGGTTTTTCGGTACTGTTAGACCTGTAAGATAAATATTTAAATGGTTGGGAAAGGCCATGGGATTTAGAAATATTTTTTTCACATTTTATTTCCTTGTAAATACAGGTAAATCAATAGGGATTTTCGTATGGATAAGTACCCAGTGAACGGTTCGTTTAGCTTTATATATTGTTCCGCGTGGGCGTTGTATTGGTTTTTCGGAAGTGTTAGACCTGTAAGAGTAATGTTTAAATGGTTGGGAAAGGCCATGGGATGTAGAAATATTTTTTTCACATTTTACTTCCTTGTAAAAACAGGTAAATCAATAGGGATTTTCATACGTATAAGTACCCAGTGAACAGTTCATTTAGCTTTATATATTGTTCCGGGTGGGAGTTGTATCGGTTTTTCGGTACTGTTAGACCTGTAAGATAAAAATTTAAATGGTTGGGAAAGGCCATGGGATGTAGAAATATTTTTTTCACATTTTACTTCCTTGTAAAAACAGGTAAATCAATAGGGCTTTTCGTACGGATAAGTACCCAGTGAACGGTTCGTTTAGCTTTATACATTGTTCCGGGTGGCCGTTGTATTGGTTTTTCGGAAGTGTTAGACCTGTAAGAGAAAAATTTAAATGGCTGGGAAAGGCCATGGGATGTAGAAATATTTTTTTCACATTTTACTTCCTTGTAAAAACAGGTAAATGAATAGGGCTTTTCGTACGTATAAGTACCCAGTGAACGGTTCGTTTACCTTTATATATTGTTCCGGGTGGGAGTTGTATCGGTTTTTCGGTACTGTTAGACCTGTAAGATAAAAATTTAAATGGTTGGGATAGGCCATGGGATGTAGAAATATTTTTTTCACATTTTACTTCCTTGTAAAAACAGGTAAATCAATAGGGCTTTTCGTACGTATAAGTACCCAGTGAACGGTTCGTTTAGCTTTATTTATTGTTCCGGGTGGGCGTTGTATTGGTTTTTCGGAAGCGTTAGACATGTAAGAGAAAAATTTAAATGGTTGGGAAAGGCCATGGGATGTAGAAATATTTTTTTCACATTTTACTTCCTTGTAAAAACAGGTAAATGAATAGGGCTTTTCGTACGTATAAGTACCCAGTGAACGGTTCGTTTAGCTTTATATATTGTTCCGGGTGGGAGTTGTATCGGTTTTTCGGTACTGTTAGACCTGTAAGATAAAAATTTAAATGGTTGGGAAAGGCCATGGGATGTAGAAATATTTTTTTCACATTTTACTTCCTTGTAAAAACAGGTAAATCAATAGGGCTTTTCGTACGTATAAGTACCCAGTGAACGGTTCGTTTAGCTTTATTTATTGTTCCGGGTGGGCGTTGTATTGGTTTTTCGGAAGTGTTAGACATGTAAGAGAAAAATTTAAATGGTTGGGAAAGGCCATGGGATGTAGAAATATTTTTTTCACATTTTATTTCCTTGTAAAAACAGGTAAATCAATAGGGATTTTCGTACGGATAAGTACCCAGTGAACGGTTCGTTTAGCTTTATGTATTGTTCCGGATGGGCGTTGTATTGGTTTTTCGGAAGTGTTAGACCTGTAAGAGAAAAATTTAAATGGTTGGGAAAGGCCATGGGATGTAGAAATATTTTTTCACATTTTACTTCCTTGTAAAAACAGGTAAATCAATAGGGATTTTCGTACGGATAAGTACCCAGTGAACGGTTCGTTTAGCTTTATACATTGTTCCGGGTGGCCGTTGTATTGGTTTTTCGGAAGTGTTAGACCTGTAAGAGAAAAATTTAAATGGCTGGGAAAGGCCATGGGATGTAGAAATATTTTTTTCACATTTTACTTCCTTGTAAAAACAGGTAAATGAATAGGGCTTTTCGTACGTATAAGTACCCAGTGAACGGTTCGTTTAGCTTTATTTATTGTTCCGGGTGGGCGTTGTATTGGTTTTTCGGAAGCGTTAGACATGTAAGAGAAAAATTTAAATGGTTGGGAAACGCCATGGGATGTAGAAATATTTTTTTCACATTTTATTTCCTTGTAAAAACAGGTAAATCAATAGGGATTTTCTTACGTATAAGTACCCAGTGAACGGTTCGTTTAGCTTTATATATTGTTCTGGGTGGGGGTTGTATTGGTTTTTCAGAAGCGTTAGACATGTAAGAGAAAAATTTAAATGGCTGGGAAAGGCCATGGGATGTAGAAATATTTTTTTTCACATTTTACTTCCTTGTAAAAACAGGTAAATCAATAGGGCTTTTCATACGGATAAGTACCCAGTGAACGGTCCGTTTAGCTTTATATATTGTTCCGGGAGGGTGTTGTATTGGTTTTTCAGAAGTGTTAGACCTGTAAGACAAAAGTTTAAATGGTTGGCAATGGCCATGGGATGTAGAAATAGTTTTTTCACATTTTATTTCCTTGTAAAAACAGGTAAATCAATAGGGATTTTCGTACGGATAAGTACCCAGTGAACGGTTCGTTTAGCTTTATATATTGTTCCGGGTGGGAGTTGTATTGGTTTTTCGGTACTGTTAGACCTGTAAGAGTAATGTTTAAATGGTTGGGAAAGGCCATGGGATGTAGAAATATTTTTTTCACATTTTACTTCCTTGTAAAAACAGGTAAATCAATAGGGATTTTCATACGTATAAGTACCCAGTGAACAGTTCATTTAGCTTTATATATTGTTCCGGGTGGGAGTTGTATCGGTTTTTCGGTACTGTTAGACCTGTAAGATAAAAATTTAAATGGTTGGGAAAGGCCATGGGATGTAGAAATATTTTTTTCACATTTTACTTCCTTGTAAAAACAGGTAAATCAATAGGGCTTTTCGTACGGATAAGTACCCAGTGAACGGTTCGTTTAGCTTTATACATTGTTCCGGGTGGCCGTTGTATTGGTTTTTCGGAAGTGTTAGACCTGTAAGAGAAAAATTTAAATGGCTGGGAAAGGCCATGGGATGTAGAAATATTTTTTTCACATTTTACTTCCTTGTAAAAACAGGTAAATGAATAGGGCTTTTCGTACGTATAAGTACCCAGTGAACGGTTCGTTTACCTTTATATATTGTTCCGGGTGGGAGTTGTATCGGTTTTTCGGTACTGTTAGACCTGTAAGATAAAAATTTAAATGGTTGGGATAGGCCATGGGATGTAGAAATATTTTTTTCACATTTTACTTCCTTGTAAAAACAGGTAAATCAATAGGGCTTTTCGTACGTATAAGTACCCAGTGAACGGTTCGTTTAGCTTTATTTATTGTTCCGGGTGGGCGTTGTATTGGTTTTTCGGAAGCGTTAGACATGTAAGAGAAAAATTTAAATGGTTGGGAAAGGCCATGGGATGTAGAAATATTTTTTTCACATTTTATTTCCTTGTAAAAACAGGTAAATCAATAGGGATTTTCGTATGGATTAGTACCCAGTAAACGGTTCGTTTAGCTGTATATATTTTTCCGGGTGGGTGTTTTATTGGTTTTTCGCAACTGTTAGACCTGTAAGAGAAAAATTTAAATGGTTGGGAAAGGCCATGGGATGTAGAAATATTTTTTTCACATTTTACTTCCTTGTAAAAACAGGTAAATCAATAGGGCTTTTCGTACGGATAAGTACCCAGTGAACTGTTCGTTTAGCTTTATTTATTGTTCCGGGTGGGCGTTGTATTGGTTTTTCGGAAGTGTTAGACCTGTAAGAGAAAAATTTAAATGGTTGGGAAAGGCCATGGGATGTAGAAATATTTTTTTCACATTTTATTTCCTTGTAAAAACAGGTAAATCAGTAGGGATTTTCGTTTGGATTAGTACCCAGTGAACGGTTCGTTTAGCTTTATATATTGTTCAGCGTGGGCGTTGTATTGGTTTTTCAGAAGTGTTAGACCTGTAAGAGAAATGTTTAAATGGTTGGGAAAGGCCTTGGGATGTAGAAATATTTTTTTCACATTTTACTTCCTTGTAAAAACAGGTAAATCAATAGGGCTTTTCGTACGGATAAGTACCCAGTGAACGGTTCGTTTAGCTTTATATATTGTTCCGGGTGGGCGTTGTATTGGTTTTTCGGAAGTGTTAGACCTGTAAGAGAAAAATTTAAATGGCTGGTAAAGGCCATTGGATGTAGAAATATTTTTTTCACATTTTACTTCCTTGGAAAAACAGGTAAATCAATAGGGATTTTCATACGTATAAGTACCCAGTGAACGGTCCGTTTAGCTTTATATATTGTTCCGGGAGGGCGTTGTATTGGTTTTTCGGAAGTGTTAGACCTGTAAGACAAAAGTTTAAATGGTTGGCAATGGCCATGGGATGTAGAAATAGTTTTTTCACATTTTATTTCCTTGTAAAAACAGGTAAATCAATAGGGATTTTCGTACGGATAAGTACCCAGTGAACGGTTCATTTAGCTTTATATATTGTTCCGGGTGGGAGTTGTATCGGTTTTTCGGTACTGTTAGACCTGTAAGATAAAAATTTAAATGGTTGGGAAAGGCCATGGGATGTAGAAATATTTTTTTCACATTTTACTTCCTTGTAAAAACAGGTAAATCAATAGGGATTTTCGTATGGATAAGTACCCAGTGAACGGTTCGTTTAGCTTTATAAATTGTTCCGCGTGGGCGTTGTATTGGTTTTTCGGAAGTGTTAGACCTGTAAGAGTAATGTTTAAATGGTTGGGAAAGGCCATGGGATGTAGAAATATTTTTTTCACATATTACTTCCTTGTAAAAACAGGTAAATCAATAGGGCTTTTCGTACGGATAAGTACCCAGTGAACGGTTCGTTTAGCTTTATATATTGTTCCGGGTGGGCGTTGTATTGGTTTTTCAGAAGTGTTAGACCTGTAAGAGAAAAATTTAAATGGCTGGTAAAGGCCATGGGATGTAGAAATATTTTTTTCACATTTTACTTCCTTGTAAAAACAGGTAAATCAATAGGGATTTTCATACGTATAAGTACCCAGTGAACGGTTCATTTAGCTTTATATATTGTTCTGGGTGGGGGTTGTATTGGTTTTTCGGAAGCGTTAGACATGTAAGAGAAAAATTTAAATGGCTGGGAAAGGCCATGGGATGTAGAAATATTTTTTTCACATTTTACTTCCTTGTAAAAACAGGTAAATCAATAGGGCTTTTCGTACGGATAAGTACCCAGTGAACTGTCCGTTTAGCTTTATATATTGTTCCGGGAGGGCGTTGTATTGGTTTTTCGGAAGTGTTAGACCTGTAAGACAAAAGTTTAAATGGTTGGCAATGGCCATGGGATGTAGAAATAGTTTTTTCACATTTTATTTCCTTGTAAAAACAGGTAAATCAATAGGGATTTTCGTACGGATAAGTACCCAGTGAACGGTTCGTTTAGCTTTATATATTGTTCCGGGTGGGAGTTGTATTGGTTTTTCGGTACTGTTAGACCTGTAAGATAAATATTTAAATGGTTGGGAAAGGCCATGGGATTTAGAAATTTTTTTTTCACATTTTATTTCCTTGTAAATACAGGTAAATCAATAGGGATTTTCGTATGGATAAGTACCCAGTGAACGGTTCGTTTAGCTTTATAAATTGTTCCGCGTGGGCGTTGTATTGGTTTTTCGGAAGTGTTAGACCTGTAAGAGTAATGTTTAAATGGTTGGGAAAGGCCATGGGATGTAGAAATATTTTTTTCACATTTTACTTCCTTGTAAAAACAGGTAAATCAATAGGGATTTTCATACGTATAAGTACCCAGTGAACGGTTCATTTAGCTTTATATATTGTTCCGGGTGGGAGTTGTATCGGTTTTTCGGTACTGTTAGACCTGTAAGATAAAAATTTAAATGGTTGGGAAAGGCCATGGGATGTAGAAATATTTTTTTCACATTTTACTTCCTTGTAAAAACAGGTAAATCAATAGGGCTTTTCGTACGGATAAGTACCCAGTGAACGGTTCGTTTAGCTTTAGACATTGTTCCGGGTGGCCGTTGTATTGGTTTTTCGGAAGTGTTAGACCTGTAAGAGAAAAATTTAAATGGCTGGGAAAGGCCATGGGATGTAGAAATATTTTTTTCACATTTTACTTCCTTGTAAAAACAGGTAAATGAATAGGGCTTTTCGTACGTATAAGTACCCAGTGAACGGTTCGTTTAGCTTTATATATTGTTCCGGGTGGGAGTTGTATCGGTTTTTCGGTACTGTTAGACCTGTAAGATAAAAATTTAAATGGTTGGGAAAGGCCATGGGATGTAGAAATATTTTTTTCACATTTTACTTCCTTGTAAAAACAGGTAAATCAATAGGGCTTTTCGTACGTATAAGTACCCAGTGAACGGTTCGTTTAGCTTTATTTATTGTTCCGGGTGGGCGTTGTATTGGTTTTTCGGAAGTGTTAGACATGTAAGAGAAAAATTTAAATGGTTGGGAAAGGCCATGGGATGTAGAAATATTTTTTTCACATTTTATTTCCTTGTAAAAACAGGTAAATCAATAGGGATTTTCGTACGGATAAGTACCCAGTGAACGGTTCGTTTAGCTTTATGTATTGTTCCGGATGGGCATTGTATTGGTTTTTCGGAAGTGTTAGACCTGTAAGAGAAAAATTTAAATGGTTGGGAAAGGCCATGGGATGTAGAAATATTTTTTCACATTTTACTTCCTTGTAAAAACAGGTAAATCAATAGGGATTTTCATACGTATAAGTACCCAGTGAACGGTTCATTTAGCTTTATATATTGTTCTGGGTGGGCGTTGTATTGGTTTTTCGGAAGCGTTAGACATGTAAGAGAAAAATTTAAATGGCTGGGAAAGGCCATGGGATGTAGAAATATTTTTTTCACATTTTACTTCCTTGTAAAAACAGGTAAATCAATAGGGCTTTTCGTACGGATAAGTACCCAGTGAACGGTCCGTTTAGCTTTATATATTGTTCCGGGAGGGCGTTGTATTGGTTTTTCGGAAGTGTTAGACCTGTAAGACAAAAGTTTAAATGGTTGGGAATGGCCATGGGATGTAGAAATATTTTTTTCACATTTTACTTCCTTGTAAAAACAGGTAAATCAATAGGGCTTTTCGTACGGATAAGTACCCAGTGAACGGTTCGTTTAGCTTTAGACATTGTTCCGGGTGGCCGTTGTATTGGTTTTTCGGAAGTGTTAGACCTGTAAGAGAAAAATTTAAATGGCTGGGAAAGGCCATGGGATGTAGAAATATTTTTTTCACATTTTACTTCCTTGTAAAAACAGGTAAATGAATAGGGCTTTTCGTACGTATAAGTACCCAGTGAACGGTTCGTTTAGCTTTATATATTGTTCCGGGTGGGAGTTGTATCGGTTTTTCGGTACTGTTAGACCTGTAAGATAAAAATTTAAATGGTTGGGAAAGGCCATGGGATGTAGAAATATTTTTTTCACATTTTACTTCCTTGTAAAAACAGGTAAATCAATAGGGCTTTTCGTACGTATAAGTACCCAGTGAACGGTTCGTTTAACTTTATTTATTGTTCCGGGTGGGCGTTGTATTGGTTTTTCGGAAGTGTTAGACATGTAAGAGAAAAATTTAAATGGTTGGGAAAGGCCATGGGATGTAGAAATATTTTTTTCACATTTTATTTCCTTGTAAAAACAGGTAAATCAATAGGGATTTTCGTACGGATAAGTACCCAGTGAACGGTTCGTTTAGCTTTATGTATTGTTCCGGATGGGCGTTGTATTGGTTTTTCGGAAGTGTTAGACCTGTAAGAGAAAAATTTAAATGGTTGGGAAAGGCCATGGGATGTAGAAATATTTTTTCACATTTTACTTCCTTGTAAAAACAGGTAAATCAATAGGGCTTTTCGTACGTATAAGTACCCAGTGAACGGTTCGTTTAACTTTATTTATTGTTCCGGGTGGGCGTTGTATTGGTTTTTCGGAAGTGTTAGACATGTAAGAGAAAAATTTAAATGGTTGGGAAAGGCCATGGGATGTAGAAATATTTTTTTCACATTTTATTTCCTTGTAAAAACAGGTAAATCAATAGGGATTTTCGTACGGATAAGTACCCAGTGAACGGTTCGTTTAGCTTTATGTATTGTTCCGGATGGGCGTTGTATTGGTTTTTCGGAAGTGTTAGACCTGTAAGAGAAAAATTTAAATGGTTGGGAAAGGCCATGGGATGTAGAAATATTTTTTCACATTTTACTTCCTTGTAAAAACAGGTAAATCAATAGGGATTTTCATACGTATAAGTACCCAGTGAACGGTTCATTTAGCTTTATATATTGTTCTGGGTGGGCGTTGTATTGGTTTTTCGGAAGCGTTAGACATGTAAGAGAAAAATTTAAATGGCTGGGAAAGGCCATGGGATGTAGAAATATTTTTTTCACATTTTACTTCCTTGTAAAAACAGGTAAATCAATAGGGCTTTTCGTACGGATAAGTACCCAGTGAACGGTCCGTTTAGCTTTATATATTGTTCCGGGAGGGCGTTGTATTGGTTTTTCGGAAGTGTTAGACCTGTAAGACAAAAGTTTAAATGGTTGGGAATGGCCATGGGATGTAGAAATAGTTTTTTCACATTTTATTTCCTTGTAAAAACAGGTAAATCAATAGGGATTTTCGTACGGATAAGTACCCAGTGAACGGTTCGTTTAGCTTTATATATTGTTCCGGGTGGGCGTTGTATTGGTTTTTCGGAAGTGTTAGACCTGTAAGAGAAATATTTAAATGGTTGGGAAAGGCCATGGGATGTAGAAATATTTTTTTCACATTTTACTTCCTTGTAAAAATAGGTAAATGAATAGGGCTTTTCGTACGGATAAGTACCCAGTGAACTGTTCGTTTAGCTTTATGTATTGTTCCGGATGGGCGTTGTATTGGTTTTTCGGAAGTGTTAGACCTGTAAGAGAAAAATTTAAATGGTTGGGAAAGGCCATGGGATGTAGAAATATTTTTTCACATTTTACTTCCTTGTAAAAACAGGTAAATCAATAGGGATTTTCATACGTATAAGTACCAAGTGAACGGTTCATTTAGCTTTATATATTGTTCTGGGTGGGCGTTGTATTGGTTTTTCGGAAGCGTTAGACATGTAAGAGAAAAATTTAAATGGCTGGGAAAGGCCATGGGATGTAGAAATATTTTTTTCACATTTTACTTCCTTGTAAAAACAGGTAAATCAATAGGGCTTTTCGTACGGATAAGTACCCAGTGAACGGTCCGTTTAGCTTTATATATTGTTCCGGGAGGGCGTTGTATTGGTTTTTCGGAAGTGTTAGACCTGTAAGACAAAAGTTTAAATGGTTGGGAATGGCCATGGGATGTAGAAATAGTTTTTTCACATTTTATTTCCTTGTAAAAACAGGTAAATCAATAGGGATTTTCGTACGGATAAGTACAAAGTGAACGGTTCGTTTAGCTTTATATATTGTTCCGGGTGGGCGTTGTATTGGTTTTTCGGAAGTGTTAGACCTGTAAGAGAAAAATTTATATGGTTGGGAAAGGCCATGGGATGTAGAAATATTTTTTCACATTTTATTTCCTTGTAAAAACAGGTATATCAATAGGGATTTTCGTACGGATAAGTACCCAGTGAACGGTTCGTTTAGCTTTATGTATTGTTCCGGGTGGGCGTTGTATTGGTTTTTCGGAAGTGTTAGACCTGTAAGAGAAATATTTAAATGGTTGGGAAAGGCCATGGGATGTAGAAATATTTTTTTCACATTTTACTTCCTTGTAAAAATAGGTAAATCAATAGGGCTTTTCGTACGGATAAGTACCCAGTGAACTGTTCGTTTAGCTTTATATATTGTTCCGGGTGGGCGTTGTATTGGTTTTTCGGAAGTGTTAGACCTGTAAGAGAAAAATTTAAATGGTTGGGAAAGGCCATGGGATTTAGAAATATTTTTTTCACATTTTATTTCCTTGTAAATACAGGTAAATCAATAGGGATTTTCGTATGGATAAGTACCCAGTGAACGGTTCGTTTAGCTTTATAAATTGTTCCGCGTGGGCGTTGTATTGGTTTTTCGGAAGTGTTAGACCTGTAAGAGTAATGTTTAAATGGTTGGGAAAGGCCATGGGATGTAGAAATATTTTTTTCACATTTTACTTCCTTGTAAAAACAGGTAAATCAATAGGGATTTTCATACGTATAAGTACCCAGTGAACGGTTCATTTAGCTTTATATATTGTTCCGGGTGGGAGTTGTATCGGTTTTTCGGTACTGTTAGACCTGTAAGATAAAAATTTAAATGGTTGGGAAAGGCCATGGGATGTAGAAATATTTTTCTCACATTTTACTTCCTTGTAAAAACAGGTAGATCAATAGGGCTTTTCGTACGGATAAGTACCCAGTGAACGGTTCGTTTAGCTTTATACATTGTTCCGGGTGGCCGTTGTATTGGTTTTTCGGAAGTGTTAGACCTGTAAGAGAAATATTTAAATGGTTGGGAAAGGCCATGGGATGTAGAAATATTTTTTTCACATTTTACTTCCTTGTAAAAACAGGTAAATGAATAGGGCTTTTCGTACGTATAAGTACCCAGTGAACGGTTCGTTTAGCTTTATATATTGTTCCGGGTGGGAGTTGTATCGGTTTTTCGGTACTGTTAGACCTGTAAGATAAAAATTTAAATGGTTGGGAAAGGCCATGGGATGTAGAAATATTTTTTTCACATTTTACTTCCTTGTAAAAACAGGTAAATCAATAGGGCTTTTCGTACGTATAAGTACCCAGTGAACGGTTCGTTTAGCTTTATTTATTGTTCCGGGTGGGCGTTGTTTTGGTTTTTCGGAAGTGTTAGACATGTAAGAGAAAAATTTAAATGGTTGGGAAAGGCCATGGGATGTAGAAATATTTTTTTCACATTTTACTTCCTTGTAGAAACAGGTAAATCAATAGGGCTTTTCGTACGGATAAGTACCCAGTGAACGGTTCGTTTAGCTTTATACATTGTTCCGGGTGGCCGTTGTATTGGTTTTTCGGAAGTGTTAGACCTGTAAGAGAAAAATTTAAATGGCTGGGAAAGGCCATGGGATGTAGAAATATTTTTTTCACATTTTACTTCCTTGTAAAAACAGGTAAATGAATAGGGCTTTTCGTACGTATAAGTACCCAGTGAACGGTTCGTTTAGCTTTATATATTGTTCCGGGTGGGAGTTGTATCGGTTTTTCGGTACTGTTAGACCTGTAAGATAAAAATTTAAATGGTTGGGAAAGGCCATGGGATGTAGAAATATTTTTTTCACATTTTACTTCCTTGTAAAAACAGGTAAATCAATAGGGCTTTTCGTACGTATAAGTACCCAGTGAACGGTTCGTTTAGCTTTATTTATTGTTCCGGGTGGGCGTTGTATTGGTTTTTCGGAAGTGTTAGACATGTAAGAGAAAAATTTAAATGGTTGGGAAAGGCCATGGGATGTAGAAATATTTTTTTCACATTTTATTTCCTTGTAAAAACAGGTAAATCATTAGGGATTTTCGTACAGATAAGTACCCAGTGAACGGTTCGTTTAGCTTTATGTATTGTTCCGGATGGGCGTTGTATTGGTTTTTCGGAAGTGTTAGACCTGTAAGAGAAATATTTAAATGGTTGGGAAAGGCCATGGGATGTAGAAATATTTTTTTCACATTTTACTTCCTTGTAAAAACAGGTAAATCAATAGGGCTTTTCGTACGGATAAGTACCCAGTGAACGGTTCGTTTAGCTTTATATATTGTTCCAGGTGGGCGTTGTATTGGTTTTTCGGAAGTGTTAGACCTGTAAGAGAAAAATTTAAATGGCTGGTAAAGGCCATGGGATGTAGAAATATTTTTTTCACATTTTATTTCCTTGTAAAAACAGGTAAATCAATAGGGCTTTTCGCACGGATAAGTACCCAGTGAACGGTTCGTTTACCTTTATACATTGTTCCGGGTGGGCGTTGTATTGGTTTTTCGGAAGTGTTAGACATGTAAGAGAAAAATTTAAATGGTTGGGAAAGGCCATGGGATGTAGAAATATTTTTTTCACATTTTACTTCCTTGTAAAAACAGGTAAATCTATAGGGATTTTCATACGTATAAGTACCCAGTGAACGGTTCATTTAGCTTTATATATTGTTCTGGGTGGGCGTTGTATTGGTTTTTCGGAAGCGTTAGACATGTAAGAGAAAAATTTAAATGGCTAGGAAAGGCCATGGGATGTAGAAATATTTTTTTCACATTTTACTTCCTTGTAAAAACAGGTAAATCAATAGGGCTTTTCGTACGGATAAGTACCCAGTGAACGGTCCGTTTAGCTTTATATATTGTTCCGGGAGGGCGTTGTATTGGTTTTTCGGAAGTGTTAGACCTGTAAGACAAAAGTTGAAATGGTTGGGAATGGCCATGGGATGTAGAAATAGTTTTTTCACATTTTATTTCCTTGTAAAAACAGGTAAATCAATAGGGATTTTCGTACGAATAAGTACCCAGTGAACGGTTCGTTTAGCTTTATATATTGTTCCGGGTGGGCGTTGTATTGGTTTTTCGGAAGTGTTAGACCTGTAAGAGAAAAATTTATATGGTTGGGAAAGGCCATGGGATGTAGAAATATTTTTTTCACATTTTATTTCCTTGTAAAAACAGGTATATCAATAGGGATTTTCGTACGGATAAGTACCCAGTGAACGGTTCGTTTAGCTTTATGTATTGTTCCGGGTGGGCGTTGTATTGGTTTTTCGGAAGTGTTAGACCTGTAAGAGAAATATTTAAATGGTTGGGAAAGGCCATGGGATGTAGAAATATTTTTTTCACATTTTATTTCCTTGTAAAAACAGGTAAATCAATAGGGATTTTCATATGGATTAGTACCCAGTAAACGGTTCGTTTAGCTGTATATATTTTTCCGGGTGGGTGTTTTATTGGTTTTTCGCAACTGTTAGACCTGTAAGAGAAAAATTTAAATGGTTGGGAAAGGCCATGGGATGTAGAAATATTTTTTTCACATTTTACTTCCTTGTAAAAACAGGTAAATCAATAGGGCTTTTCGTACGGATAAGTACCCAGTGAACTGTTCGTTTAGCTTTATATATTGTTCCGGGTGGGCGTTGTATTGGTTTTTCGGAAGTGTTAGACCTGTAAGAGAAAAATTTAAATGGCTGGTAAAGGCCATGGGATGTAGAAATATTTTTTTCACATTTTATTTCCTTGTAAAAACAGGTAAATCAATAGGGCTTTTCGCACGGATAAGTACCCAGTGAACAGTTCGTTTAGCTTTATACATTGTTCCGGGTGGGCGTTGTATTGGTTTTTCGGAAGTGTTAGACATGTTAGAGAAAAATTTAAATGGTTGGGAAAGGCCATGGGATGTAGAAATATTTTTTTCACATTTTATTTCCTTGTAAAAACAGGTAAATCAATAGGGATTTTCGTACGGATAAGTACCCAGTGAACGGTTCGTTTAGCTTTATATATTGTTCCGGGTGGGCGTTGTACTGGTTTTTCGGAACTGTTAGACCTGTAAGATAAAAATTTTAATGGTTGGGAAAGGCCATGGGATGTAGAAATATTTTTTTCACATTTTATTTCCTTGTAAAAACAGGTAAATCAGTAGGGATTTTCGTATGGATTAGTACCCAGTGAACGGTTCGTTTAGCTTTATATATTGTTCAGCGTGGGCGTTGTATTGGTTTTTCAGAAGTGTTAGACCTGTAAGAGAAATGTTTAAATGGTTGGGAAAGGCCATGGGATGTAGAAATATTTTTTTCACATTTTACTTCCTTGTAAAAACAGGTAAATCAATAGGGCTTTTCGTACGGATAAGTACCCAGTGAACGGTTCGTTTAGCTTTATATATTGTTCCGGGTGGGCGTTGTATTGGTTTTTCGGAAGTGTTAGACCTGTAAGAGAAAAATTTAAATGGCTGGTAAAGGCCATGGGATGTAGAAATATTTTTTTCACATTTTATTTCCTTGTAAAAACAGGTAAATCAATAGGGCTTTTCGCACGGATAAATACCCAGTGAACGGTTCGTTTAGCTTTATACATTGTTCCGGGTGGGCGTTGTATTGGTTTTTCGGAAGTGTTAGACGTGTAAGAGAAAAATTTAAATGGTTGGGAAAGGCCATGGGATGTAGAAATATTTTTTTCACATTTTACTTCCTTGTAAAAACAGGTAAATCAATAGGGCTTTTCGTACGGATAAGTACCCAGTGAACGGTCCGTTTATCTTTATATATTGTTCCGGGAGGGCGTTGTATTGGTTTTTCGGAAGTGTTATACCTGTAAGACAAAAGTTTAAATGGTTGGGAATGGCCATGGGATGTAGAAATAGTTTTTTCACATTTTATTTCCTTGTAAAAACAGGTAAATCAATAGGGATTTTCTTACGGATAAGTACCCAGTGAACGGTTCGTTTAGCTTTATATATTGTTCCGGGTGGGAGTTGTATTGGTTTTTCGGTACTGTTAGACCTGTAAGATAAATATTTAAATGGTTGGGAAAGGCCATGGGATGTAGAAATATTTTTTTCACATTTTACTTCCTTGTAAAAACAGGTAAATCAATAGGGCTTTTCGTACGGATAAGTACCCAGTGAACGGTTCGTTTAGCTTTATATATTGTTCCGGGTGGGCGTTGTATTGGTTTTTCGGAAGTGTTAGACCTGTAAGAGAAAAATTTAAATGGCTGGTAAAGGCCATGGGATGTAGAAATATTTTTTTCACATTTTATTTCCTTGTAAAAACAGGTAAATCAATAGGGCTTTTCGCACAGATAAGTACCCAGTGAACGGTTCGTTTAGCTTTATACATTGTTCCGGGTGGGCGTTGTATTGGTTTTTCGGAAGTGTTAGACATGTAAGAGAAAAATTTAAATGGTTGGGAAAGGCCATGGGATATAGAAATATTTTTTTCACATTTGACTTCCTTGTAAAAACAGGTAAATCAATAGGGATTTTCATATGTATAAGTACCCAGTGAACGGTTCATTTAGCTTTATATATTGTTCTGGGTGGGCGTTGTATTGGTTTTTCGGAAGCGTTAGACATGTAAGAGAAAAATTTAAATGGCTGGGAAAGGCCATGGGATGTATAAATATTTTTTCACATTTTATTTCCTTGTAAAAACAGGTAAATCAATAGGGATTTTCGTACGGATAAGTACCCAGTGAACGGTTCGTTTAGCTTTATATATTGTTCCGGGTGGGAGTTGTATTGGTTTTTCGGAAGTGTTAGACCTGTAAGAGAAATGTTTAAATGGTTGGGAAAGGCCATGGGATGTAGAAATATTTTTTTCACATTTTACTTCCTTGTAAAAACAGGTAAATCAATAGGGATTTTCATACGTATAAGTACCCAGTGAACGGTTCGTTTAGCTTTATATATTGTTCCGCGTGGGCGTTGTATTGGTTTTTCGGAAGTGTTAGACCTGTAAGAGTAATGTTTAAATGGTTGGGAAAGGCCATGGGATGTAGAAATATTTTTTTCACATTTTACTTCCTTGTAAAAACAGGTAAATCAATAGGGCTTTTCGTACGGATAAGTACCCAGTGAACGGTTCGTTTAGCTTTATACATTGTTCCGGGTGGCCGTTGTATTGGTTTTTCGGAAGTGTTAGACCTGTAAGAGAAAAATTTAAATGGCTAGGAAAGGCCATGGGATGTAGAAATATTTTTTTCACATTTTACTTCCTTGTAAAAACAGGTAAATGAATAGGGCTTTTCGTACGTATAAGTACCCAGTGAACGGTTCGTTTAGCTTTATTTATTGTTCCGGGTGGGCGTTGTATTGGTTTTTCGGAAGTGTTAGACATGTAAGAGAAAAATTTAAATGGTTGGGAAAGGCCATGGGATGTAGAAATATTTTTTTCACATTTTATTTCCTTGTAAAAACAGGTAAATCAATAGGGATTTTCGTACGGATAAGTACCCAGTGAACGGTTCGTTTAGCTTTATGTATTGTTCCGGGTGGGCGTTGTATTGGTTTTTCAGAAGTGTTAGACCTGTGAGAGAAAAATTTAAATGGTTGGGAAAGGCCATGGGATGTAGAAATATTTTTTTCACATTTTATTTCCTTGTAAAAACAGGTAAATCAATAGGGATTTTCGTATGGATTAGTACCCAGTAAACGGTTCGTTTAGCTGTATATATTTTTCCGGGTGGGTGTTTTATTGGTTTTTCGCAACTGTTAGACCTGTAAGAGAAAAATTTAAATGATTGGGAAAGGCCATGGGATGTAGAAATATTTTTTTCACATTTTACTTCCTTGTAAAAACAGGTAAATCAATAGGGCTTTTCGTACGGATAAGTACCCAGTGAACTGTTCATTTAGCTTTATTTATTGTTCCGGGTGGGCGTTGTATTGGTTTTTCGGAAGTGTTAGACCTGTAAGAGAAAAATTTAAATGGTTGGGAAAGGCCATGGGATGTAGAAATATTTTTTTCACATTTTATTTCCTTGTAAAAACAGGTAAATCAGTAGGGATTTTCGTATGGATTAGTACCCAGTGAACGGTTCGTTTAGCTTTATATATTGTTCAGCGTGGGCGTTGTATTGGTTTTTCAGAAGTGTTAGACCTGTAAGAGAAATGTTTAAATGGTTGGGAAAGGCCATGGGATGTAGAAATATTTTTTTCACATTTTACTTCCTTGTAAAAACAGGTAAATCAATAGGGCTTTTCGTACGGATAAGTACCCAGTGAACGGTTCGTTTTGCTTTATATATTGTTCCGGGTAGGCGTTGTATTGGTTTTTCGGAAGTGTTAGACCTGTAAGAGAAAAGTTTAAATGGCTGGTAAAGGCCATGGGATGTAGAAATATTTTTTTCACATTTTACTTCCTTGTAAAAACAGGTAAATCAATAGGGATTTTCATACGTATAAGTACCCAGTGAACGGTTCATTTAGCTTTATATATTGTTCTTGGTGGGCGTTGTATTGGTTTTTCGGAAGCGTTAGACATGTAAGAGAAAAATTTAAATGGCTGGGAAAGGCCATGGGATGTAGAAATATTTTTTTCACATTTTACTTCCTTGTAAAAACAGGTAAATCAATAGGGCTTTTCGTACGGATAAGTACCCAGTGAACGGTCCGTTTAGCTTTATATATTGTTCCGGGAGGGCGTTGTATTGGTTTTTCGGAAGTGTTAGACCTGTAAGACAAAAGTTTAAATGGTTGGCAATGGCCATGGGATGTAGAAATAGTTTTTTCACATTTTATTTCCTTGTAAAAACAGGTAAATCAATAGGGATTTTCGTACGGATAAGTACCCAGTGAACGGTTCGTTTAGCTTTATATATTGTTCCGGGTGGGAGTTGTATCGGTTTTTCGGTACTGTTAGACCTGTAAGATAAAAATTTAAATGGTTGGGAAAGGCCATGGGATGTAGAAATATTTTTTTCACATTTTACTTCCTTGTAAAATCAGGTAAATCAATAGGGCTTTTCGTACATATAAGTACCCAGTGAACGGTTCGTTTAGCTTTATTTATTGTTCCGGGTGGGCGTTGTATAGGTTTTTCGGATGTGTTAGATATGTAAGAGAAAAATTTAAATGGTTGGGAAAGGCCATGGGATGTAGAAATATTTTTTTCACATTTTATTTCCTTGTAAAAACAGGTAAATCAATAGGGATTTTCGTACGGATAAGTACCCAGTGAACGGTTCGTTTAGCTTTATGTATTGTTCCGGGTGGGCGTTGTATTGGTTTTTCGGAAGTGTTAGACCTGTAAGAGAAAAATTTAAATGGCTGGTAAAGGCCATGGGATGTGGAAATATTTTTTTCACATTTTATTTCCTTGTAAAAACAAGTAAATCAATAGGGCTTTTCGCACGGATAAGTACCCAGTGAACGGTTCGTTTAGCTTTATATATTGTTCCGGGTGGGCGTTGTATTGGTTTTTCGGAAGTGTTAGACATGTAAGAGAAAAATTTAAATGGTTGGGAAAGGCCATGGGATGTAGAAATATTTTTTTCACATTTTATTTCCTTGAAAAAACAGGTAAATCAATAGGGATTTTCGTACGGATAAGTACCCAGTGAACGGTTCGTTTAGCTTTATATATTGTTCCGGGTGGGCGTTGTATTGGTTTTTCGGAAGTGTTAGACCTGTAAGAGAAAAATTTAAAAGGTTGGGAAAGGCCATGGGATGTAGAAATATTTTTTTCACATTTTATTTCCTTGTAAAAACAGGTAAATCAGTAGGGATTTTCGTATGGATTAGTACCCAGTGAACGTTTCGTTTAGCTTTATATATTGTTCAGCGTGGGCGTTGTATTGGTTTTTCAGAAGTGTTAGACCTGTAAGAGAAATGTTTAAATGGTTGGGAAAGGCCATGGGATGTAGAAATATTTTTTTCACATTTTACTTCCTTGTAAAAACAGGTAAATCAATAGGGCTTTTCGTACGGATAAGTACCCAGTGAACGGTTCGTTTAGCTTTATATATTGTTCCGGGTAGGCGTTGTATTGGTTTTTCGGAAGTGTTAGACCTGTAAGAGAAAAGTTTAAATGGCTGGTAAAGGCCATGGGATGTAGAAATATTTTTTTCACATTTTACTTCCTTGTAAAAACAGGTAAATCAATAGGGATTTTCATACGTATAAGTACCCAGTGAACGGTTCATTTAGCTTTATATATTGTTCTTGGTGGGCGTTGTATTGGTTTTTCGGAAGCGTTAGACATGTAAGAGAAAAATTTAAATGGCTGGGAAAGGCCATGGGATGTAGAAATATTTTTTTCACATTTTACTTCCTTGTAAAAACAGGTAAATCAATAGGGCTTTTCGTACGGATAAGTACCCAGTGAACGGTCCGTTTAGCTTTATATATTGTTCCGGGAGGGCGTTGTATTGGTTTTTCGGAAGTGTTAGACCTGTAAGACAAAAGTTTAAATGGTTGGCAATGGCCATGGGATGTAGAAATAGTTTTTTCACATTTTATTTCCTTGTAAAAACAGGTAAATCAATAGGGATTTTCGTACGGATAAGTACCCAGTGAACGGTTCGTTTAGCTTTATATATTGTTCCGGGTGGGAGTTGTATCGGTTTTTCGGTACTGTTAGACCTGTAAGATAAAAATTTAAATGGTTGGGAAAGGCCATGGGATGTAGAAATATTTTTTTCACATTTTACTTCCTTGTAAAAACAGGTAAATCAATAGGGCTTTTCGTACATATAAGTACCCAGTGAACGGTTCGTTTAGCTTTATTTATTGTTCCGGGTGGGCGTTGTATAGGTTTTTCGGATGTGTTAGATATGTAAGAGAAAAATTTAAATGGTTGGGAAAGGCCATGGGATGTAGAAATATTTTTTTCACATTTTATTTCCTTGTAAAAACAGGTAAATCAATAGGGATTTTCGTACGGATAAGTACCCAGTGAACGGTTCGTTTAGCTTTATGTATTGTTCCGGGTGGGCGTTGTATTGGTTTTTCGGAAGTGTTAGACCTGTAAGAGAAAAATTTAAATGGCTGGTAAAGGCCATGGGATGTGGAAATATTTTTTTCACATTTTATTTCCTTGTAAAAACAAGTAAATCAATAGGGCTTTTCGCACGGATAAGTACCCAGTGAACGGTTCGTTTAGCTTTATACATTGTTCCGGGTGGGCGTTGTATTGGTTTTTCGGAAGTGTTAGACATGTAAGAGAAAAATTTAAATGGTTGGGAAAGGCCATGGGATGTAGAAATATTTTTTTCACATTTTATTTCCTTGTAAAAACAGGTAAATCAATAGGGATTTTCGTACGGATAAGTACCCAGTGAACGGTTCGTTTAGCTTTATATATTGTTCCGGGTGGGCGTTGTATTGGTTTTTCGGAAGTGTTAGACATGTAAGAGAAAAATTTAAATGGCTGGGAAAGGCCATGGGATGTAGAAATATTTTTTTCACATTTTACTTCCTTGTAAAAACAGGTTAATCAATAGGGCTTTTCGTACGGATAAGTACCCAGTGAACGGTCCGTTTAGCTTTATATATTGTTCCGGGAGGGCGTTGTATTGGTTTTTCAGAAGTGTTAGACCTGTAAGAGAAAAGTTTAAATGGTTGGGAATGGCCATGGGATGTAGAAATAGTTTTTTCACATTTTATTTCCTTGTAAAAACAGGTAAATCAATAGGGATTTTCGTACGGATAAGTACCCAGTGAACGGTTCGTTTAGCTTTATATATTGTTCCGGGTGGGAGTTGTATTGGTTTTTCGGTAGTGTTAGACCTGTAAGATAAATATTTAAATGGTTGGGAAAGGCCATGGGATGTAGAAATATTTTTTTCACATTTTATTTCCTTGTAAATACAGGTAAATCAATAGGGATTTTCGTATGGATAAGTACCCAGTGAACGGTTCGTTTAGCTTTATATATTGTTCCGCGTGGGCGTTGTATTGGTTTTTCGGAAGTGTTAGACCTGTAAGAGTAATGTTTAAATGGTTGGGAAAGGCCATGGGATGTAGAAATATTTTTTTCACATTCTACTTCCTTGTAAAAACAGGTAAATCAATAGGGATTTTCATACGTATAAGTCCCCAGTGAACGGTTCATTTAGCTTTATATATTGTTCCGGATGGGAGTTGTATCGGTTTTTCGGTACTGTTAGACATGTAAGAGAAAAATTTAAATGGTTGGGAAAGGCCATGGGATGTAGAAATATTTTTTTCACATTTTATTTTCTTGTAAAAACAGGAAAATCAATAGGGATTTTCGTACGGATAAGTGCCCAGTGAACGGTTCGTTTAGCTTTATATATTGTTCCGGGTGGGCGTTGTATTGGTTTTTCGGAAGTGTTAGACCTGTAAGAGAAAAATTTAAAAGGTTGGGAAAGGCCATGGGATGTAGAAATATTTTTTTCACATTTTATTTCCTTGTAAAAACAGGTAAATCAGTAGGGATTTTCGTATGGATTAGTACCCAGTGAACGGTTCGTTTAGCTTTATATATTGTTCAGCGTGGGCGTTGTATTGGTTTTTCAGAAGTGTTAGACCTGTAAGAGAAATGTTTAAATGGTTGGGAAAGGCCATGGGATGTAGAAATATTTTTTTCACATTTTACTTCCTTGTAAAAACAGGTAAATCAATAGGGATTTTCATACGTATAAGTACCCAGTGAACGGTTAATTTAGCTTTATATATTGTTCCGGGTGGGCGTTGTATTGGTTTTTCGGAAGCGTTAGACCTGTAAGAGAAAAATTTAAAGGGCTGGGAAAGGCCATGGGATGTAGAAATATTTTTTTCACATTTTACTTCCTTGTAAAAACAGGTAAATCAATAGGGCTTTTCGTACGGATAAGTACCCAGTGAACGGTCCGTTTAGCTTTATATATTGTTCCGGGAGGGCGTTGTATTGGTTTTTCGGAAGTGTTAGACCTGTAAGAGAAAAGTTTAAATGGTTGGGAATGGCCATGGGATGTAGAAATAGTTTTTTCACATTTTATTTCCTAGTAAAAACAGGTAAATCAATAGGGATTTTCGTACGGATAAGTACCCAGTGAACGGTTCGTTTAGCTTTATACATTGTTCCGGGTGGCCGTTGTATTGGTTTTTCGGAAGTGTTAGACCTGTAAGAGAAAAATTTAAATGGCTGGGAAAGGCCATGGGATGTAGAAATATTTTTTTCACATTTTACTTCCTTGTAAAAACAGGTAAATGAATAGGGCTTTTCGTACGTATAAGTACCCAGTGAACGGTTCGTTTAGCTTTATATATTGTTCCGGGTGGGAGTTGTATCGTTTTTTCGGTACTGTTAGACCTGTAAGATAAAAATTTAAATGGTTGGGAAAGGCCATGGGATGTAGAAATATTTTTTTCACATTTTACTTCCTTGTAAAAACAGGTAAATCAATAGGGCTTTTCGTACGTATAAGTACCCAGTGAACGGTTCGTTTAGCTTTATTTATTGTTCCGGGTGGGCGTTGTATTGGTTTTTCGGAAGTGTTAGACCTGTAAGATAAATATTTAAATGGTTGGGAAAGGCCATGGGATGTAGAAATATTTTTTTCACATTTTATTTCCTTGTAAATACAGGTAAATCAATAGGGATTTTCGTATGGATAAGTACCCAGTGAACGGTTCGTTTAGCTTTATATATTGTTCCGGGTGGGCGTTGTATTGGTTTTTCGGAAGTGTTAGACCTGTAAGAGAAAAATTTAAAAGGTTGGGAAAGGCCATGGGATGTAGAAATATTTTTTTCACATTTTATTTCCTTGTAAAAACAGGTAAATCAGTAGGGATTTTCGTATGGATTAGTACCCAGTGAACGGTTCGTTTAGCTTTATATATTGTTCAGCGTGGGCGTTGTATTGGTTTTTCAGAAGTTTTAGACCTGTAAGAGAAATGTTTAAATGGTTGGGAAAGGCCATGGGATGTAGAAATATTTTTTTCACATTTTACTTCCTTGTAAAAACAGGTAAATCAATAGGGCTTTTCGTACGGATAAGTACCCAGTGAACGGTTCGTTTAGCTTTATATATTGTTCCGGGTAGGCGTTGTATTGGTTTTTCGGAAGTGTTAGACCTGTAAGAGAAAAGTTTAAATGGCTGGTAAAGGCCATGGGATGTAGAAATATTTTTTTCACATTTTACTTCCTTGTAAAAACAGGTAAATAAATAGGGATTTTCATACGTATAAGTACCCAGTGAACGGTTCATTTAGCTTTATATATTGTTCTTGGTGGGCGTTGTATTGGTTTTTCGGAAGCGTTAGACATGTAAGAGAAAAATTTAAATGGCTGGGAAAGGCCATGGGATGTAGAAATATTTTTTTCACATTTTACTTCCTTGTAAAAACAGGTAAATCAATAGGGCTTTTCGTACGGATAAGTACCCAGTGAACGGTCCGTTTAGCTTTATATATTGTTCCGGGAGGGCGTTGTATTGGTTTTTCGGAAGTGTTAGACCTGTAAGACAAAAGTTTAAATGGTTGGCAATGGCCATGGGATGTAGAAATAGTTTTTTCACATTTTATTTCCTTGTAAAAACAGGTAAATCAATAGGGATTTTCGTACGGATAAGTACCCAGTGAACGGTTCGTTTAGCTTTATATATTGTTCCGGGTGGGAGTTGTATCGGTTTTTCGGTACTGTTAGACCTGTAAGATAAAAATTTAAATGGTTGGGAAAGGCCATGGGATGTAGAAATATTTTTTTCACATTTTACTTCCTTGTAAAAACAGGTAAATCAATAGGGCTTTTCGTACATATAAGTACCCAGTGAACGGTTCGTTTAGCTTTATTTATTGTTCCGGGTGGGCGTTGTATAGGTTTTTCGGATGTGTTAGATATGTAAGAGAAAAATTTAAATGGTTGGGAAAGGCCATGGGATGTAGAAATATTTTTTTCACATTTTATTTCCTTGTAAAAACAGGTAAATCAATAGGGATTTTCGTACGGATAAGTACCCAGTGAACGGTTCGTTTAGCTTTATGTATTGTTCCGGGTGGGCGTTGTATTGGTTTTTCGGAAGTGTTAGACCTGTAAGAGAAAAATTTAAATGGCTGGTAAAGGCCATGGGATGTGGAAATATTTTTTTCACATTTTATTTCCTTGTAAAAACAAGTAAATCAATAGGGCTTTTCGCACGGATAAGTACCCAGTGAACGGTTCGTTTAGCTTTATACATTGTTCCGGGTGGGCGTTGTATTGGTTTTTCGGAAGTGTTAGACATGTAAGAGAAAAATTTAAATGGTTGGGAAAGGCCATGGGATGTAGAAATATTTTTTTCACATTTTATTTCCTTGTAAAAACAGGTAAATCAATAGGGATTTTCGTACGGATAAGTACCCAGTGAACGGTTCGTTTAGCTTTATATATTGTTCCGGGTGGGCGTTGTATTGGTTTTTCGGAAGTGTTAGACATGTAAGAGAAAAATTTAAATGGCTGGGAAAGGCCATGGGATGTAGAAATATTTTTTTCACATTTTACTTCCTTGTAAAAACAGGTTAATCAATAGGGCTTTTCGTACGGATAAGTACCCAGTGAACGGTCCGTTTAGCTTTATATATTGTTCCGGGAGGGCGTTGTATTGGTTTTTCAGAAGTGTTAGACCTGTAAGAGAAAAGTTTAAATGGTTGGGAATGGCCATGGGATGTAGAAATAGTTTTTTCACATTTTATTTCCTTGTAAAAACAGGTAAATCAATAGGGATTTTCGTACGGATAAGTACCCAGTGAACGGTTCGTTTAGCTTTATATATTGTTCCGGGTGGGAGTTGTATTGGTTTTTCGGTAGTGTTAGACCTGTAAGATAAATATTTAAATGGTTGGGAAAGGCCATGGGATGTAGAAATATTTTTTTCACATTTTATTTCCTTGTAAATACAGGTAAATCAATAGGGATTTTCGTATGGATAAGTACCCAGTGAACGGTTCGTTTAGCTTTATATATTGTTCCGCGTGGGCGTTGTATTGGTTTTTCGGAAGTGTTAGACCTGTAAGAGTAATGTTTAAATGGTTGGGAAAGGCCATGGGATGTAGAAATATTTTTTTCACATTTTACTTCCTTGTAAAAACAGGTAAATCAATAGGGATTTTCGTACGGATAAGTGCCCAGTGAACGGTTCGTTTAGCTTTATATATTGTTCCGGGTGGGCGTTGTATTGGTTTTTCGGAAGTGTTAGACCTGTAAGAGAAAAATTTAAAAGGTTGGGAAAGGCCATGGGATGTAGAAATATTTTTTTCACATTTTATTTCCTTGTAAAAACAGGTAAATCAGTAGGGATTTTCGTATGGATTAGTACCCAGTGAACGGTTCGTTTAGCTTTATATATTGTTCAGCGTGGGCGTTGTATTGGTTTTTCAGAAGTGTTAGACCTGTAAGAGAAATGTTTAAATGGTTGGGAAAGGCCATGGGATGTAGAAATATTTTTTTCACATTTTACTTCCTTGTAAAAACAGGTAAATCAATAGGGATTTTCATACGTATAAGTACCCAGTGAACGGTTAATTTAGCTTTATATATTGTTCCGGGTGGGCGTTGTATTGGTTTTTCGGAAGCGTTAGACCTGTAAGAGAAAAATTTAAATGGCTGGGAAAGGCCATGGGATGTAGAAATATTTTTTTCACATTTTACTTCCTTGTAAAAACAGGTAAATCAATAGGGCTTTTCGTACGGATAAGTACCCAGTGAACGGTCCGTTTAGCTTTATATATTGTTCCGGGAGGGCGTTGTATTGGTTTTTCGGAAGTGTTAGACCTGTAAGAGAAAAGTTTAAATGGTTGGGAATGGCCATGGGATGTAGAAATAGTTTTTTCACATTTTATTTCCTAGTAAAAACAGGTAAATCAATAGGGATTTTCGTACGGATAAGTACCCAGTGAACGGTTCGTTTAGCTTTATACATTGTTCCGGGTGGCCGTTGTATTGGTTTTTCGGAAGTGTTAGACCTGTAAGAGAAAAATTTAAATGGCTGGGAAAGGCCATGGGATGTAGAAATATTTTTTTCACATTTTACTTCCTTGTAAAAACAGGTAAATGAATAGGGCTTTTCGTACGTATAAGTACCCAGTGAACGGTTCGTTTAGCTTTATATATTGTTCCGGGTGGGAGTTGTATCGGTTTTTCGGTACTGTTAGACCTGTAAGATAAAAATTTAAATGGTTGGGAATGGCCATGGGATGTAGAAATATTTTTTTCACATTTTACTTCCTTGTAAAAACAGGTAAATCAATAGGGCTTTTCGTACGTATAAGTACCCAGTGAACGGTTCGTTTAGCTTTATTTATTGTTCCGGGTGGGCGTTGTATTGGTTTTTCGGAAGTGTTAGACCAGTAAGATAAATATTTAAATGGTTGGGAAAGGCCATGGGATGTAGAAATATTTTTTTCACATTTTATTTCCTTGTAAATACAGGTAAATCAATAGGGATTTTCGTATGGATAAGTACCCAGTGAACGGTTCGTTTAGCTTTATATATTGTTCCGCGTGGGCGTTGTATTGGTTTTTCGGAAGTGTTAGACCTGTAAGAGTAATGTTTAAATGGTTGGGAAAGGCCATGGGATGTAGAAATATTTTTTTCACATTTTACTTCCTTGTAAAAACAGGTAAATCAATAGGGATTTTCATACGTATAAGTACCCAGTGAACGGTTCATTTAGCTTTATATATTGTTCCGGGTGGGAGTTGTATCGGTTTTTCGGTACTGTTAGACATGTAAGAGAAAAATTTAAATGGTTGGGAAATGCCATGGGATGTAGAAATATTTTTTTCACATTTTATTTTCTTGTAAAAACAGGAAAATCAATAGGGATTTTCGTACGGATAAGTGCCCAGTGAACGGTTCGTTTAGCTTTATATATTGTTCCGGGTGGGCGTTGTATTGGTTTTTCGGAAGTGTTAGACCTGTAAGAGAAAAATTTAAAAGGTTGGGAAAGGCCATGGGATGTAGAAATATTTTTTTCACATTTTATTTCCTTGTAAAAACAGGTAAATCAGTAGGGATTTTCGTATGGATTAGTACCCAGTGAACGGTTCGTTTAGCTTTATATATTGTTCAGCGTGGGCGTTGTATTGGTTTTTCAGAAGTGTTAGACCTGTAAGAGAAATGTTTAAATGGTTGGGAAAGGCCATGGGATGTAGAAATATTTTTTTCACATTTTACTTCCTTGTAAAAACAGGTAAATCAATAGGGATTTTCATACGTATAAGTACCCAGTGAACGGTTCATTTAGCTTTATATATTGTTCCGGGTGGGCGTTGTATTGGTTTTTCGGAAGCGTTAGACCTGTAAGAGAAAAATTTAAATGGCTGGGAAAGGCCATGGGATGTAGAAATATTTTTTTCACATTTTACTTCCTTGTAAAAACAGGTAAATCAATAGGGCTTTTCGTACGGATAAGTACCCAGTGAACGGTCCGTTTAGCTTTATATATTGTTCCGGGAGGGCGTTGTATTGGTTTTTCGGAAGTGTTAGACCTGTAAGAGAAAAGTTTAAATGGTTGGGAATGGCCATGGGATGTAGAAATAGTTTTTTCACATTTTATTTCCTAGTAAAAACAGGTAAATCAATAGGGATTTTCGTACGGATAAGTACCCAGTGAACGGTTCGTTTAGCTTTATATATTGTTCCGGGTGGGAGTTGTATTGGTTTTTCGGTAGTGTTAGACCTGTAAGATAAATATTTAAATGGTTGGGAAAGGCCATGGGATGTAGAAATATTTTTTTCACATTTTATTTCCTTGTAAATACAGGTAAATCAATAGGGATTTTCGTATGGATAAGTACCCAGTGAACGGTTCGTTTAGCTTTATATATTGTTCCGCGTGGGCGTTGTATTGGTTTTTCGGAAGTGTTAGACCTGTAAGAGTAATGTTTAAATGGTTGGGAAAGGCCATGGGATGTAGAAATATTTTTTTCACATTTTACTTCCTTGTAAAAACAGGTAAATCAATAGGGATTTTCATACGTATAAGTACCCAGTGAACGGTTCATTTAGCTTTATATATTGTTCCGGGTGGGAGTTGTATCGGTTTTTCGGTACTGTTAGACATGTAAGAGAAAAATTTAAATGGTTGGGAAATGCCATGGGATGTAGAAATATTTTTTTCACATTTTATTTTCTTGTAAAAACAGGAAAATCAATAGGGATTTTCGTACGGATAAGTGCCCAGTGAACGGTTCGTTTAGCTTTATATATTGTTCCGGGTGGCCGTTGTATTGGTTTTTTGGAAGTTTTAGACATGTAAGAGAAAAATTTAAATGGTTGGGAAAGGCCATGGGATGTAGAAATATTTTTTTCACATTTTATTTCCTTGTAAAAACAGGTAAATCAATAGGGATTTTCGTACGGATAAGTACCCAGTGAACGGTTTGTTTAGCTTCATATATTGTTCCGGGTGGGCGTTGTATTGGTTTTTCGGAAGCGTTAGACCTGTAAGAGAAAAATTTAAGTGGCTGGGAAAGGCCATGGAATGTAGAAATATTTTTTTCACATTTTACTTCCTTGTAAAAACAGGTAAATCAATCGGGCTTTTCGTACGGATAAGTACCCAGTGAACGGTCCGTTTAGCTTTATATATTGTTCCGGGAGGGCGTTGTATTGGTTTTTCGGAAGTGTTAGACCTGTAAGAGAAAAGTTTAAATGGTTGGGAAAGGCCATGGGATGTAGTAATATTTTTTTCACATTTTATTTCCTTGTAAAAACAGGTAAATCAATAGGGATTTTCGTACGTATAAGTACCCAGTGAACGGTTCGTTTAGCTTTATACATTGTTCCCGGTGGGAGTTGTATCGGTTTTTCGGTAGTGTTAGACCTGTAAGATAAATATTTAAATGGTTGGGAAAGGCCATGGGATGTAGAAATATTTTTTTCACATTTTACTTCCTTGTAAAAACAGGTAAATCAATAGGGCTTTTCGTACGGATAAGTACCCAGTGAACGGTTCGTTTAGCTTTATACATTGTTCCGGGTGGCCATTGTATTGGTTTTTCGGAAGTGTTAGACCTGTAAGAGTAATGTTTAAATGGTTGGGAAAGGCCATGGGATGTAGAAATATTTTTTTCACATTTTACTTCCTTGTAAAAACAGGTAAATCAAAGGGATTTTCATACGTATAAGTACCCAGTGAACGGTTCATTTAGCTTTATATATTGTTCCGGTTGGGAGTTGTATCGGTTTTTCGGTACTGTTAGACCTGTAAGATAAAAATTTAAATGGTTGGGAAAGGCCATGGGATGTAGAAATATTTTTTTCACATTTTACTTCCTTGTAAAAACAGGTAAATCAATAGGGCTTTTCGTACGGATAAGTACCCAGTGAACGGTTCGTTTAGCTTTATACATTGTTCCGGGTGGCCGTTGTATTGGTTTTTCGGAAGTGTTAGACCTGTAAGAGAAAAATTTAAATGGCTGGGAAAGGCCATGGGATGTAGAAATATTTTTTTCACATTTTACTTCCTTGTAAAAACAGGTAAATGAATAGGGCTTTTCGTACGTATAAGTACCCAGTGAACGGTTCGTTTAGCTTTATGTATTGTTCCGGGTGGGAGTTGTATCGGTTTTTCGGTACTGTTAGACCTGTAAGATAAAAATTTAAATGGTTGGGAAAGGCCATGGGATGTAGAAATATTTTTTTCACATTTTACTTCCTTGTAAAAACAGGTAAATCAATAGGGCTTTTCGTACGTATAAGTACCCAGTGAACGGTTCGTTTAGCTTTATTTATTGTTCCGGGTGGGCGTTGTATTGGTTTTTCGGAAGTGTTAGACATGTAAGAGAAAAATTTAAATGGTTGGGAAAGGCCATGGGATGTAGAAATATTTTTTTCACATTTTACTTCCTTGTAAAAACAGGTAAATCAATAGGGCTTTTCGTACGGATAAGTACCCAGTGAACGGTTCGTTTAGCTTTATACATTGTTCCGGGTGGCCGTTGTATTGGTTTTTCGGAAGTGTTAGACCTGTAAGAGAAAAATTTAAATGGCTGGGAAAGGCCATGGGATGTAGAAATATTTTTTTCACATTTTACTTCCTTGTAAAAACAGGTAAATGAATAGGGCTTTTCGTACGTATAAGTACCCAGTGAACGGTTCATTTAGCTTTATATATTGTTCTGGGTGGGCGTTGTATTGGTTTTTCGGAAGCGTTAGACATGTAAGAGAAAAATTTAAATGGCTGGGAAAGGCCATGGGATGTAGAAATATTTTTTTCACATTTTACTTCCTTGTAAAAACAGGTAAATCAATAGGGCTTTTCGTACGGATAAGTACCCAGTGAACGGTCCGTTTAGCTTTATATATTGTTCCGGGAGGGCGTTGTATTGGTTTTTCGGAAGTGTTAGACCTGTAAGACAAAAGTTTAAATGGTTGGGAATGGCCATGGGATGTAGAAATAGTTTTTTCACATTTTATTTCCTTGTAAAAACAGGTAAATCAATAGGGATTTTCGTACGGATAAGTACCCAGTGAACGGTTCGTTTAGCTTTATATATTGTTCCGGGTGGGCGTTGTATTGGTTTTTCGGAAGTGTTAGACCTGTAAGAGAAAAATTTATATGGTTGGGAAAGGCCATGGGATGTAGAAATATTTTTTTCACATTTTATTTCCTTGTAAAAACAGGTATATCAATAGGGATTTTCGTACGGATAAGTACCCAGTGAACGGTTCGTTTAGCTTTATGTATTGTTCCGGGTGGGCGTTGTATTGGTTTTTCGGTACTGTTAGACCTGTAAGAGAAATATTTAAATGGTTGGGAAAGGCCATGGGATGTAGAAATATTTTTTTCACATTTTATTTCCTTGTAAAAACAGGTAAATCAATAGGGATTTTCATATGGATTAGTACCCAGTAAACGGTTCGTTTAGCTGTATATATTGTTCCGGGTGGGCGTTGTATTGGTTTTTCGGAAGTGTTAGACCTGTAAGAGAAAAATTTAAATGGCTGGTAAAGGCCATGGGATGTAGAAATATTTTTTTCACATTTTATTTCCTTGTAAAAACAGGTAAATCAATAGGGCTTTTCGCACGGATAAGTACCCAGTGAACGGTTCGTTTAGCTTTATACATTGTTCCGGGTGGGCGTTGTATTGGTTTTTCGGAAGTGTTAGACATGTTAGAGAAAAATTTAAATGGTTGGGAAAGGCCATGGGATGTAGAAATATTTTTTTCACATTTTATTTCCTTGTAAAAACAGGTAAATCAATAGGGATTTTCGTACGGATAAGTACCCAGTGAACGGTTCGTTTAGCTTTATATATTGTTCCGGGTGGGCGTTGTATTGGTTTTTCGGAAGTGTTAGACCTGTAAGATAAAAATTTAAATGGTTGGGAAAGGCCATGGGATGTAGAAATATTTTTTTCACATTTTATTTCCTTGTAAAAACAGGTAAATCAGTAGGGATTTTCGTATGGATTAGTACCCAGTGAACGGTTTGTTTAGTTTTATATATTGTTCAGCGTGGGCGTTGTATTGGTTTTTCAGAAGTGTTAGACCTGTAAGAGAAATGTTTAAATGGTTGGGAAAGGCCATGGGATGTAGAAATATTTTTTTCACATTTTACTTCCTTGTAAAAACAGGTAAATCAATAGGGCTTTTCGTACGGATAAGTACCCAGTGAACGGTTCGTTTAGCTTTATATATTGTTCCGGGTGGGCGTTGTATTGGTTTTTCGGAAGTGTTAGACCTGTAAGAGAAAAATTTAAATGGCTGGTAAAGGCCATGGGATGTAGAAATATTTTTTTCACATTTTATTTCCTTGTAAAAACAGGTAAATCAATAGGGCTTTTCGCACGGATAAGTACCCAGTGAACGGTTCGTTTAGCTTTATACATTGTTCCGGGTGGGCGTTGTATTGGTTTTTCGGAAGTGTTAGACATGTAAGAGAAAAATTTAAATGGTTGGGAAAGGCCATGGGATGTAGAAATATTTTTTTCACATTTTACTTCCTTGTAAAAACAGGTAAATCAATAGGGCTTTTCGTACGGATAAGTACCCAGTGAACGGTCCGTTTATCTTTATATATTGTTCCGGGAGGGCGTTGTATTGGTTTTTCGGAAGTGTTAGACCTGTAAGACAAAAGTTTAAATGGTTGGGAATGGCCATGGGATGTAGAAATAGTTTTTTCACATTTTATTTCCTTGTAAAAACAGGTAAATCAATAGGGATTTTCTTACGGATAAGTACCCAGTGAACGGTTCGTTTAGCTTTATATATTGTTCCGGGTGGGAGTTGTATTGGTTTTTCGGTACTGTTAGACCTGTAAGATAAATATTTAAATCGTTGGGAAAGGCCATGGGATGTAGAAATATTTTTTTCACATTTTACTTCCTTGTAAAAACAGGTAAATCAATAGGGCTTTTCGTACAGATAAGTACCCAGTGAACGGTTCGTTTAGCTTTATATATTGTTCCGGGTGGGCGTTGTATTGGTTTTTCGGAAGTGTTAGACCTGTAAGAGAAAAATTTAAATGGTTGGGAAAGGCCATGGGATATAGAAATATTTTTTTCACATTTTACTTCCTTGTAAAAACAGGTAAATCAATAGGGATTTTCATATGTATAAGTACCCAGTGAACGGTTCATTTAGCTTTATATATTGTTCTGGGTGGGCGTTGTATTGATTTTTCAGAAGCGTTAGACATGTAAGAGAAAAATTTAAATGGCTGGGAAAGGCCATGGGATGTAGAAATATTTTTTTCACATTTTACTTCCTTGTAAAAACAGGTAAATCAATAGGGCTTTTCGTACGGATAAGTACCCAGTGAACGGTCCGTTTAGCTTTATATATTGTTCCGGGAGGGCGTTGTATTGGTTTTTCGGAAGTGTTAGACCTGTAAGACAAAAGTTTAAATGGTTGGGAATGGCCATGGGATGTAGAAATAGTTTTTTCACATTTTATTTCCTTGTAAAAACAGGTAAATCAATAGGGATTTTCTTACGGATAAGAACCCAGTGAACGGTTCGTTTAGCTTTATATATTGTTCCGGGTGGGAGTTGTATTGGTTTTTCGGTACTGTTAGACCTGTAAGATAGATTATTAAATGGTTGGGAAAGGCTATGGGATGTAGAAATATTTTTTTCATATTTTATTTCCTTGTAAATACAGGTAAATCAATAGGCATTTTCGTATGGATAAGTACCCAGTGAACGGTTCGTTTAGCTTTATATATTGTTCCGCGTGGGCGTTGTATTGGTTTTTCGGAAGTGTTAGACCTGTAAGAGTAATGTTTAAATGGTTGGGAAAGGCCATGGGATGTAGAAATATTTTTTTCACATTTTACTTCCTTGTAAAAACAGGTAAATCAATAGGGATTTTCATACGTATAAGTACCCAGTGAACGGTTCATTTAGCTTTATATATTGTTCCGGGTGGGCGTTGTATTGGTTTTTCGGAAGTGTTAGACCTGTAAGATAAAAATTTAAATGGTTGGGAAAGGCCATGGGATGTAGAAATATTTTTTTCACATTTTATTTCCTTGTAAAAACAGGTAAATCAGTCGGGATTTTCGTATGGATTAGTACCCAGTGAACGGTTCGTTTAGCTTTATATATTGTTCAGCGTGGGCGTTGTATTGGTTTTTCAGAAGTGTTAGACCTGTAAGAGAAATGTTTAAATGGTTGGGAAAGGCCATGGGATGTAGAAATATTTTTTTCACATTTTACTTCCTTGTAAAAACAGGTAAATCAATAGGGCTTTTCGTACGGATAAGTACCCAGTGAACGGTTCGTTTAGCTTTATATATTGTTCCGGGTGGGCGTTGTATTGGTTTTTCGGAAGTGTTAGACCTGTAAGAGAAAAATTTAAATGGCTGGTAAAGGCCATGGGATGTAGAAATATTTTTTTCACATTTTATTTCCTTGTAAAAACAGGTAAATCAATAGGGCTTTTCGCACGGATAAGTACCCAGTGAACGGTTCGTTTAGCTTTATACATTGTTCCGGGTGGGCGTTGTATTGTTTTTTCGGAAGTGTTAGACATGTAAGAGAAAAATTTAAATGGTTGGGAAAGGCCATGGGATGTAGAAATATTTTTTTCACATTTTACTTCCTTGTAAAAACAGGTAAATCAATAGGGATTTTCATATGTATAAGTACCCAGTGAACGGTTCATTTAGCTTTATATATTGTTCTGGGTGGGCGTTGTATTGGTTTTTCGGAAGCGTTAGACATGTAAGAGAAAAATTTAAATGGCTGGGAAAGGCCATGGGATGTAGAAATATTTTTTTCACATTTTACTTCCTTGTAAAAACAGGTAAATCAATAGGGCTTTTCGTACGGATAAGTACCCAGTGAACGGTCCGTTTAGCTTTATATATTGTTCCGGGAGGGCGTTGTATTGGTTTTTCGGAAGTGTTAGACCTGTAAGACAAAAGTTTAAATGGTTGGGAATGGCCATGGGATGTAGAAATAGTTTTTTCACATTTTATTTCCTTGTAAAAACAGGTAAATCAATAGGGATTTTCTTACGGATAAGAACCCAGTGAACGGTTCGTTTAGCTTTATATATTGTTCCGGGTGGGAGTTGTATTGGTTTTTCGGTACTGTTAGACCTGTAAGATAGATATTTAAATGGTTGGGAAAGGCCATGGGATGTAGAAATATTTTTTTCATATTTTATTTCCTTGTAAATACAGGTAAATCAATAGGGATTTTCGTATGGATAAGTACCCAGTGAACGGTTCGTTTAGCTTTATATATTGTTCCGCGTGGGCGTTGTATTGGTTTTTCGGAAGTGTTAGACCTGTAAGAGTAATGTTTAAATGGTTGGGAAAGGCCATGGGATGTAGAAATATTTTTTTCACATTTTACTTCCTTGTAAAAACAGGTAAATCAATAGGGATTTTCATACGTATAAGTACCCAGTGAACGGTTCATTTAGCTTTATATATTGTTCCGGGTGGGAGTTGTATCGGTTTTTCGGTACTGTTAGACCTGTAAGATAAAAATTTAAATGGTTGGGAAAGGCCATGGGATGTAGAAATATTTTTTTCACATTTTACTTCCTTGTAAAAACAGGTAAATCAATAGGGCTTTTCGTACGGGTAAGTACCCAGTGAACGGTTCGTTTAGCTTTATACATTGTTCCGGGTGGCCGTTGTATTGGTTTTTCGGAAGTGTTAGTCCTGTAAGAGAAAAATTTAAATGGCTAGGAAAGGCCATGGGATGTAGAAATATTTTTTTCACATTTTACTTCCTTGTAAAAACAGGTAAATGAATAGGGCTTTTCGTACGTATAAGTACCCAGTGAACGGTTCGTTTAGCTTTATTTATTGTTCCGGGTGGGCGTTGTATTGGTTTTTCGGAAGTGTTAGACATGTAAGAGAAAAATTTAAATGGTTGGGAAAGGCCATGGGATGTAGAAATATTTTTTTCACATTTTATTTCCTTGTAAAAACAGGTAAATCAATAGGGATTTTCGTACGGATAAGTACCCAGTGAACAGTTCGTTTAGCTTTATGTATTGTTCCGGGTGGGCGTTGTATTGGTTTTTCGGAAGTGTTAGACCTGTGAGAGAAAAATTTAAATGGTTGGGAAAGGCCATGGTATGTAGAAATATTTTTTTCACATTTTATTTCCTTGTAAAAACAGGTAAATCAATAGGGATTTTCGTATGGATTAGTACCCAGTAAACGGTTCGTTTAGCTGTATATATTTTTCCGGGTGGGTGTTTTATTGGTTTTTCGCAACTGTTAGACCTGTAAGAGAAAAATTTAAATGGTTGGGAAAGGCCATGGGATGTAGAAATATTTTTTTCACATTTTACTTCCTTGTAAAAACAGGTAAATCAATAGGGCTTTTCGTACGGATAAGTACCCAGTGAACTGTTCATTTAGCTTTATTTATTGTTCCGGGTGGGCGTTGTATTGGTTTTTCGGAAGTGTTAGACCTGTAAGAGAAAAATTTAAATGGTTGGGAAAGGCCATGGGATGTAGAAATATTTTTTTCACATTTTATTTCCTTGTAAAAACAGGTAAATCAGTAGGGATTTTCGTATGGATTAGTACCCAGTGAACGGTTCGTTTAGCTTTATATATTGTTCAGCGTGGGCGTTGTATTGGTTTTTCAGAAGTGTTAGACCTGTAAGAGAAATGTTTAAATGGTTGGGAAAGGCCATGGGATGTAGAAATATTTTTTTCACATTTTACTTCCTTGTAAAAACAGGTAAATCAATAGGGCTTTTCGTACGGATAAGTACCCAGTGAACGGTTCGTTTAGCTTTATATATTGTTCCGGGTAGGCGTTGTATTGGTTTTTCGGAAGTGTTAGACCTGTAAGAGAAAAGTTTAAATGGCTGGGAAAGGCCATGGGATGTAGAAATATTTTTTTCACATTTTACTTCCTTGTAAAAACAGGTAAATCAATAGGGCTTTTCGTACCGATAAGTACCCAGTGAACGGTCCGTTTAGCTTTATATATTGTTCCGGGAGGGCGTTGTATTGGTTTTTCGGAAGTGTTAGACCTGTAAGACAAAAGTTTAAATGGTTGGCAATGGCCATGGGATGTAGAAATAGTTTTTTCACATTTTATTTCCTTGTAAAAACAGGTAAATCAATAGGGATTTTCGTACGGATAAGTACCCAGTGAACGGTTCGTTTAGCTTTATATATTGTTCCGGGTGGGAGTTGTATTGGTTTTTCGGTACTGTTAGACCTGTAAGATAAATATTTAAATGGTTGGGAAAGGCCATGGGATGTAGAAATATTTTTTTCACATTTTATTTCCTTGTAAATACAGGTAAATCAATAGGGATTTTCGTATGGATAAGTACCCAGTGAACGGTTCGTTTAGCTTTATATATTGTTCCGCGTGGGCGTTGTATTGGTTTTTCGGAAGTGTTAGACCTATAAGAGTAATGTTTAAATGGTTGGGAAAGGCCATGGGATGTAGAAATATTTTTTCACATTTTACTTCCTTGTAAAAACAGGTAAATCAGTAGGGATTTTCATACGTATAAGTACCCAGTGAACGGTTCATTTAGCTTTATATATTGTTCCGGGTGGGAGTTGTATCGGTTTTTCGGTACTGTTAGACCTGTAAGATAAAAATTTAAATGGTTGGGAAAGGCCATGGGATGTAGAAATATTTTTTTCACATTTTACTTCCTTGTAAAAACAGGTAAATCAATAGGGCTTTTCGTACGTATAAGTACTCAGTGAACGGTTCGTTTAGCTTTATTTATTGTTCCGGGTGGGCGTTGTATTGGTTTTTCGGATGTGTTAGACATGTAAGAGAAAAATTTAAATGGTTGGGAAAGGCCATGGGATGTAGAAATATTTTTTTCACATTTTATTTCCTTGTAAAAACAGGTAAATCAATAGGGATTTTCGTACGGATAAGTACCCAGTGAACGGTTCGTTTAGCTTTATGTATTGTTCCGGGTGGGCGTTGTATTGGTTTTTCGGAAGTGTTAGACCTGTAAGAGAAAAATTTAAATGGCTGGTAAACGCCATGGGATGTGGAAATATTTTTTTCACATTTTATTTCCTTGTAAAAACAAGTAAATCAATAGGGCTTTTCGCACGGATAAGTACCCAGTGAACGGTTCGTTTAGCTTTATACATTGTTCCGGGTGGGCGTTGTATTGGTTTTTCGGAAGTGTTAGACATGTAAGAGAAAAATTTAAATGGTTGGGAAAGGCCATGGGATGTAGAAATATTTTTTTCACATTTTATTTCCTTGTAAAAACAGGTAAATCAATAGGGATTTTCGTACGGATAAGTACCCAGTGAACGGTTCGTTTAGCTTTATATATTGTTCCGGGTGGGCGTTGTATTGGTTTTTCGGAAGTGTTAGACCTGTAAGAGAAAAATTTAAAAGGTTGGGAAAGGCCATGGGATGTAGAAATATTTTTTTCACATTTTATTTCCTTGTAAAAACAGGTAAATCAGTAGGGATTTTCGTATGGATTAGTACCCAGTGAACGGTTCGTTTAGCTTTATATATTGTTCAGCGTGGGCGTTGTATTGGTTTTTCAGAAGTGTTAGACCTGTAAGAGAAATGTTTAAATGGTTGGGAAAGGCCATGGGATGTAGAAATATTTTTTTCACATTTTACTTCCTTGTAAAAACAGGTAAATCAATAGGGATTTTCATACGTATAAGTACCCAGTGAACGGTTCGTTTAGCTTTATATATTGTTCCGGGTGGGCGTTGTATTGGTTTTTCGGAAGCGTTAGACCTGTAAGAGAAAAATTTAAATGGCTGGGAAAGGCCATGGGATGTAGAAATATTTTTTTCACATTTTACTTCCTTGTAAAAACAGGTAAATCAATAGGGCTTTTCGTACGGATAAGTACCCAGTGAACGGTCCGTTTAGCTTTATATATTGTTCCGGGAGGGCGTTGTATTGGTTTTTCGGAAGTGTTAGACCTGTAAGAGAAAAGTTTAAATGGTTGGGAATGGCCATGGGATGTAGAAATAGTTTTTTCACATTTTATTTCCTTGTAAAAACAGGTAAATCAATAGGGCTTTTCGTACGGATAAGTACCCAGTGAACGGTCCGTTTAGCTTTATATATTCTTCCGGGTGGGAGTTGTATCGGTTTTTCGGATGTGTTAGACATGTAAGAGAAAAATTTAAATGGTTGGGAAAGGCCATGGGATGTAGAAATATTTTTTTCACATTTTATTTTCTTGTAAAAACAGGAAAATCAATAGGGATTTTCGTACGGATATGTGCCCAGTGAACGGTTCATTTAGCTTTATATATTGTTCCGGGTGGGCGTTGTATTGGTTTTTCGGAAGTGTTAGACCTGTAAGAGAAAAATTTAAAAGGTTGGGAAACGCCATGGGATGTAGAAATATTTTTTTCACATTTTATTTCCTTGTAAAAACAGGTAAATCAGTAGGGATTTTCGTATGGATTAGTACCCAGTGAACGGTTCGTTTAGCTTTATATATTGTTCAGCGTGGGCGTTGTATTGGTTTTTCAGAAGTGTTAGACCTGTAAGAGAAATGTTTAAATGGTTGGGAAAGGCCATGGGATGTAGAAATATTTTTTTCACATTTTACTTCCTTGTAAAAACAGGTAAATCAATAGGGATTTTCATACGTATAAGTACCCAGTGAACGGTTCATTTAGCTTTATATATTGTTCCGGGTGGGCGTTGTATTGGTTTTTCGGAAGCGTTAGACCTGTAAGAGAAAAATTTAAATGGCTGGGAAAGGCCATGGGATGTAGAAATATTTTTTTCACATTTTACTTCCTTGTAAAAACAGGTAAATCAATAGGGCTTTTCGTACGGATAAGTACCCAGTGAACGGTCCGTTTAGCTTTATATATTGTTCCGGGAGGGCGTTGTATTTGTTTTTCGGAAGTGTTAGACCTGTAGGAGAAAAGTTTAAATGGTTGGGAATGGCCATGGGATGTAGAAATAGTTTTTTCACATTTTATTTCCTTGTAAAAACAGGTAAATCAATAGGGATTTTCGTACGGATAAGTACCCAGTGAACGGTTCATTTAGCTTTATATATTGTTCCGGGTGGGAGTTGTATTGGTTTTTCGGTAGTGTTAGACCTGTAAGATAAATATTTAAATGGTTGGGAAAGGCCATGGGATGTAGAAATATTTTTTTCACATTTTATTTCCTTGTAAATACAGGTAAATCAATAGGGATTTTCGTATGGATAAGTACCCAGTGAACGGTTCGTTTAGCTTTATATATTGTTCCGCGTGGGCGTTGTATTGGTTTTTCGGAAGTGTTAGACCTGTAAGAGTAATGTTTAAATGTTTGGGAAAGGCCATGGGATGTAGAAATATTTTTTTCACATTTTACTTCCTTGTAAAAACAGGTAAATCAATAGGGATTTTCATACGTATAAGTACCCAGTGAACGGTTCATTTAGCTTTATATATTGTTCCGGGTGGGAGTTGTATCGGTTTTTCGGTACTGTTAGACATGTAAGAGAAAAATTTAAATGGTTGGGAAATGCCATGGGATGTAGAAATATTTTTTTCACATTTTATTTTCTTGTAAAAACAGGAAAATCAATAGGGATTTTCGTACGGATAAGTGCCCAGTGAACGGTTCGTTTAGCTTTATATATTGTTCCGGGTGGGCGTTGTATTGGTTTTTCGGAAGTGTTAGACCTGTAAGAGAAAAATTTAAAAGGTTGGGAAAGGCCATGGGATGTAGAAATATTTTTTTCACATTTTATTTCCTTGTAAAAACAGGTAAATCAGTAGGGATTTTCGTATGGATTAGTACCCAGTGAACGGTTCGTTTAGCTTTATATATTGTTCAGCGTGGGCGTTGTATTGGTTTTTCAGAAGTGTTAGACCTGTAAGAGAAATGTTTAAATGGTTGGGAAAGGCCATGGGATGTAGAAATATTTTTTTCACATTTTACTTCCTTGTAAAAACAGGTAAATCAATAGGGATTTTCATACGTATAAGTACCCAGTGAACGGTTCATTTAGCTTTATATATTGTTCCGGGTGGGCGTTGTATTGGTTTTTCGGAAGCGTTAGACCTGTAAGAGAAAAATTTAAATGGCTGGGAAAGGCCATGGGATGTAGAAATAGTTTTTTCACATTTTATTTCCTAGTAAAAACAGGTAAATCAATAGGGATTTTCGTACGGATAAGTACCCAGTGAACGGTTCGTTTAGCTTTATATATTGTTCCGCGTGGGCGTTGTATTGGTTTTTCGGAAGTGTTAGACCTATAAGAGTAATGTTTAAATGGTTGGGAAAGGCCATGGGATGTAGAAATATTTTTTCACATTTTACTTCCTTGTAAAAACAGGTAAATCAGTAGGGATTTTCATACGTATAAGTACCCAGTGAACGGTTCATTTAGCTTTATATATTGTTCCGGGTGGGAGTTGTATCGGTTTTTCGGTACTGTTAGACCTGTAAGATAAAAATTTAAATGGTTGGGAAAGGCCATGGGATGTAGAAATATTTTTTTCACATTTTACTTCCTTGTAAAAACAGGTAAATCAATAGGGCTTTTCGTACGTATAAGTACTCAGTGAACGGTTCGTTTAGCTTTATTTATTGTTCCGGGTGGGCGTTGTATTGGTTTTTCGGATGTGTTAGACATGTAAGAGAAAAATTTAAATGGTTGGGAAAGGCCATGGGATGTAGAAATATTTTTTTCACATTTTATTTCCTTGTAAAAACAGGTAAATCAATAGGGATTTTCGTACGGATAAGTACCCAGTGAACGGTTCGTTTAGCTTTATGTATTGTTCCGGGTGGGCGTTGTATTGGTTTTTCGGAAGTGTTAGACCTGTAAGAGAAAAATTTAAATGGCTGGTAAACGCCATGGGATGTGGAAATATTTTTTTCACATTTTATTTCCTTGTAAAAACAAGTAAATCAATAGGGTTTTTCGCACGGATAAGTACCCAGTGAACGGTTCGTTTAGCTTTATACATTGTTCCGGGTGGGCGTTGTATTGGTTTTTCGGAAGTGTTAGACATGTAAGAGAAAAATTTAAATGGTTGGGAAAGGCCATGGGATGTAGAAATATTTTTTTCACATTTTATTTCCTTGTAAAAACAGGTAAATCAATAGGGATTTTCGTACGGATAAGTACCCAGTGAACGGTTCGTTTAGCTTTATATATTGTTCCGGGTGGGCGTTGTATTGGTTTTTCGGAAGTGTTAGACCTGTAAGAGAAAAATTTAAAAGGTTGGGAAAGGCCATGGGATGTAGAAATATTTTTTTCACATTTTATTTCCTTGTAAAAACAGGTAAATCAGTAGGGATTTTCGTATGGATTAGTACCCAGTGAACGGTTCGTTTAGCTTTATATATTGTTCAGCGTGGGCGTTGTATTGGTTTTTCAGAAGTGTTAGACCTGTAAGAGAAATGTTTAAATGGTTGGGAAAGGCCATGGGATGTAGAAATATTTTTTTCACATTTTACTTCCTTGTAAAAACAGGTAAATCAATAGGGATTTTCATACGTATAAGTACCCAGTGAACGGTTCGTTTAGCTTTATATATTGTTCCGGGTGGGCGTTGTATTGGTTTTTCGGAAGCGTTAGACCTGTAAGAGAAAAATTTAAATGGCTGGGAAAGGCCATGGGATGTAGAAATATTTTTTTCACATTTTACTTCCTTGTAAAAACAGGTAAATCAATAGGGCTTTTCGTACGGATAAGTACCCAGTGAACGGTCCGTTTAGCTTTATATATTGTTCCGGGAGGGCGTTGTATTGGTTTTTCGGAAGTGTTAGACCTGTAAGAGAAAAGTTTAAATGGTTGGGAATGGCCATGGGATGTAGAAATAGTTTTTTCACATTTTATTTCCTTGTAAAAACAGGTAAATCAATAGGGCTTTTCGTACGGATAAGTACCCAGTGAACGGTTCGTTTAGCTTTATATATTGTTCCGGGTGGGAGTTGTATTGGTTTTTCGGTAGTGTTAGACCTGAAAGATAAATATTTAAATGGTTGGGAAAGGCCATGGGATGTAGAAATATTTTTTTCACATTTTATTTCCTTGTAAATACAGGTAAATCAATAGGGATTTTCATACGTATAAGTACCCAGTGAACGGTTCATTTAGCTTTATATATTGTTCCGGGTGGGCGTTGTATTGGTTTTTCGGAAGCGTTAGACCTGTAAGAGAAAAATTTAAATGGCTGGGAAAGGCCATGGGATGTAGAAATAGTTTTTTCACATTTTATTTCCTAGTAAAAACAGGTAAATCAATAGGGATTTTCGTACGGATAAGTACCCAGTGAACGGTTCGTTTAGCTTTATATATTGTTCCGCGTGGGCGTTGTATTGGTTTTTCGGAAGTGTTAGACCTATAAGAGTAATGTTTAAATGGTTGGGAAAGGCCATGGGATGTAGAAATATTTTTTCACATTTTACTTCCTTGTAAAAACAGGTAAATCAGTAGGGATTTTCATACGTATAAGTACCCAGTGAACGGTTCATTTAGCTTTATATATTGTTCCGGGTGGGAGTTGTATCGGTTTTTCGGTACTGTTAGACCTGTAAGATAAAAATTTAAATGGTTGGGAAAGGCCATGGGATGTAGAAATATTTTTTTCACATTTTACTTCCTTGTAAAAACAGGTAAATCAATAGGGCTTTTCGTACGTATAAGTACTCAGTGAACGGTTCGTTTAGCTTTATTTATTGTTCCGGGTGGGCGTTGTATTGGTTTTTCGGATGTGTTAGACATGTAAGAGAAAAATTTAAATGGTTGGGAAAGGCCATGGGATGTAGAAATATTTTTTTCACATTTTATTTCCTTGTAAAAACAGGTAAATCAATAGGGATTTTCGTACGGATAAGTACCCAGTGAACGGTTCGTTTAGCTTTATGTATTGTTCCGGGTGGGCGTTGTATTGGTTTTTCGGAAGTGTTAGACCTGTAAGAGAAAAATTTAAATGGCTGGTAAACGCCATGGGATGTGGAAATATTTTTTTCACATTTTATTTCCTTGTAAAAACAAGTAAATCAATAGGGTTTTTCGCACGGATAAGTACCCAGTGAACGGTTCGTTTAGCTTTATACATTGTTCCGGGTGGGCGTTGTATTGGTTTTTCGGAAGTGTTAGACATGTAAGAGAAAAATTTAAATGGTTGGGAAAGGCCATGGGATGTAGAAATATTTTTTTCACATTTTATTTCCTTGTAAAAACAGGTAAATCAATAGGGATTTTCGTACGGATAAGTACCCAGTGAACGGTTCGTTTAGCTTTATATATTGTTCCGGGTGGGCGTTGTATTGGTTTTTCGGAAGTGTTAGACCTGTAAGAGAAAAATTTAAAAGGTTGGGAAAGGCCATGGGATGTAGAAATATTTTTTTCACATTTTATTTCCTTGTAAAAACAGGTAAATCAGTAGGGATTTTCGTATGGATTAGTACCCAGTGAACGGTTCGTTTAGCTTTATATATTGTTCAGCGTGGGCGTTGTATTGGTTTTTCAGAAGTGTTAGACCTGTAAGAGAAATGTTTAAATGGTTGGGAAAGGCCATGGGATGTAGAAATATTTTTTTCACATTTTACTTCCTTGTAAAAACAGGTAAATCAATAGGGATTTTCATACGTATAAGTACCCAGTGAACGGTTCGTTTAGCTTTATATATTGTTCCGGGTGGGCGTTGTATTGGTTTTTCGGAAGCGTTAGACCTGTAAGAGAAAAATTTAAATGGCTGGGAAAGGCCATGGGATGTAGAAATATTTTTTTCACATTTTACTTCCTTGTAAAAACAGGTAAATCAATAGGGCTTTTCGTACGGATAAGTACCCAGTGAACGGTCCGTTTAGCTTTATATATTGTTCCGGGAGGGCGTTGTATTGGTTTTTCGGAAGTGTTAGACCTGTAAGAGAAAAGTTTAAATGGTTGGGAATGGCCATGGGATGTAGAAATAGTTTTTTCACATTTTATTTCCTTGTAAAAACAGGTAAATCAATAGGGCTTTTCGTACGGATAAGTACCCAGTGAACGGTTCGTTTAGCTTTATATATTGTTCCGGGTGGGAGTTGTATTGGTTTTTCGGTAGTGTTAGACCTGAAAGATAAATATTTAAATGGTTGGGAAAGGCCATGGGATGTAGAAATATTTTTTTCACATTTTATTTCCTTGTAAATACAGGTAAATCAATAGGGATTTTCGTATGGATAAGTACCCAGTGAACGGTTCGTTTAGCTTTATATATTGTTCCGCGTGGGCGTTGTATTGGTTTTTCGGATGTGTTAGACCTGTAAGAGTAATGTTTAAATGGTTGGGAAAGGCCATGAGATGTAGAAATATTTTTTTCACATTTTACTTCCTTGTAAAAACAGGTAAATCAATAGGGATTTTCATACGTATAAGTACCCAGTGAACGGTTCATTTAGCTTTATATATTCTTCCGGGTGGGAGTTGTATCGGTTTTTCGGTACTGTTAGACATGTAAGAGAAAAATTTAAATGGTTGGGAAAGGCCATGGGATGTAGAAATATTTTTTTCACATTTTATTTTCTTGTAAAAACAGGAAAATCAATAGGGATTTTCGTACGGATATGTGCCCAGTGAACGGTTCATTTAGCTTTATATATTGTTCCGGGTGGGCGTTGTATTGGTTTTTCGGAAGTGTTAGACCTGTAAGAGAAAAATTTAAAAGGTTGGGAAAAGCCATGGGATGTAGAAATATTTTTTTCACATTTTATTTCCTTGTAAAAACAGGTAAATCAGTAGGGATTTTCGTATGGATTAGTACCCAGTGAACGGTTCGTTTAGCTTTATATATTGTTCAGCGTGGGCGTTGTATTGGTTTTTCAGAAGTGTTAGACCTGTAAGAGAAATGTTTAAATGGTTGGGAAAGGCCATGGGATGTAGAAATATTTTTTTCACATTTTACTTCCTTGTAAAAACAGGTAAATCAATAGGGATTTTCATACGTATAAGTACCCAGTGAACGGTTCATTTAGCTTTATATATTGTTCCGGGTGGGCGTTGTATTGGTTTTTCGGAAGCGTTAGACCTGTAAGAGAAAAATTTAAATGGCTGGGAAAGGCCATGGGATGTAGAAATATTTTTTTCACATTTTACTTCCTTGTAAAAACAGGTAAATCAATAGGGCTTTTCGTACGGATAAGTACCCAGTGAACGGTCCGTTTAGCTTTATATATTGTTCCGGGAGGGCGTTGTATTTGTTTTTCGGAAGTGTTAGACCTGTAGGAGAAAAGTTTAAATGGTTGGGAATGGCCATGGGATGTAGAAATAGTTTTTTCACATTTTATTTCCTTGTAAAAACAGGTAAATCAATAGGGATTTTCGTACGGATAAGTACCCAGTGAACGGTTCATTTAGCTTTATATATTGTTCCGGGTGGGAGTTGTATTGGTTTTTCGGTAGTGTTAGACCTGTAAGATAAATATTTAAATGGTTGGGAAAGGCCATGGGATGTAGAAATATTTTTTTCACATTTTATTTCCTTGTAAATACAGGTAAATCAATAGGGATTTTCGTATGGATAAGTACCCAGTGAACGGTTCGTTTAGCTTTATATATTGTTCCGCGTGGGCGTTGTATTGGTTTTTCGGAAGTGTTAGACCTGTAAGAGTAATGTTTAAATGTTTGGGAAAGGCCATGGGATGTAGAAATATTTTTTTCACATTTTACTTCCTTGTAAAAACAGGTAAATCAATAGGGATTTTCATACGTATAAGTACCCAGTGAACGGTTCATTTAGCTTTATATATTGTTCCGGGTGGGAGTTGTATCGGTTTTTCGGTACTGTTAGACATGTAAGAGAAAAATTTAAATGGTTGGGAAATGCCATGGGATGTAGAAATATTTTTTTCACATTTTATTTTCTTGTAAAAACAGGAAAATCAATAGGGATTTTCGTACGGATAAGTGCCCAGTGAACGGTTCGTTTAGCTTTATATATTGTTCCGGGTGGGCGTTGTATTGGTTTTTCGGAAGTGTTAGACCTGTAAGAGAAAAATTTAAAAGGTTGGGAAAGGCCATGGGATGTAGAAATATTTTTTTCACATTTTATTTCCTTGTAAAAACAGGTAAATCAGTAGGGATTTTCGTATGGATTAGTACCCAGTGAACGGTTCGTTTAGCTTTATATATTGTTCAGCGTGGGCGTTGTATTGGTTTTTCAGAAGTGTTAGACCTGTAAGAGAAATGTTTAAATGGTTGGGAAAGGCCATGGGATGTAGAAATATTTTTTTCACATTTTACTTCCTTGTAAAAACAGGTAAATCAATAGGGATTTTCATACGTATAAGTACCCAGTGAACGGTTCATTTAGCTTTATATATTGTTCCGGGTGGGCGTTGTATTGGTTTTTCGGAAGCGTTAGACCTGTAAGAGAAAAATTTAAATGGCTGGGAAAGGCCATGGGATGTAGAAATAGTTTTTTCACATTTTATTTCCTAGTAAAAACAGGTAAATCAATAGGGATTTTCGTACGGATAAGTACCCAGTGAACGGTTCGTTTAGCTTTATATATTGTTCCGGGTGGGAGTTGTATTGGTTTTTCGGTAGTGTTAGACCTGTAAGATAAATATTTAAATGGTTGGGAAAGGCCATGGGATGTAGAAATATTTTTTTCACATTTTATTTCCTTGTAAATACAGGTAAATCAATAGGGATTTTCGTATGGATAAGTACCCAGTGAACGGTTCGTTTAGCTTTATATATTGTTCCGCGTGGGCGTTGTATTGGTTTTTCGGAAGTGTTAGACCTGTAAGAGTAATGTTTAAATGGTTGGGAAAGGCCATGGGATGTAGAAATATTTTTTTCACATTTTACTTCCTTGTAAAAACAGGTAAATCAATAGGGATTTTCATACGTATAAGTACCCAGTGAACGGTTCATTTAGCTTTATATATTGTTCCGGGTGGGAGTTGTATCGGTTTTTCGGTACTGTTAGACATGTAAGAGAAAAATTTAAATGGTTGGGAAATGCCATGGGATGTAGAAATATTTTTTTCACATTTTATTTTCTTGTAAAAACAGGAAAATCAATAGGGATTTTCGTACGGATAAGTGCCCAGTGAACGGTTCGTTTAGCTTTATATATTGTTCCGGGTGGCCGTTGTATTGGTTTTTCGGAAGTTTTAGACATGTAAGAGAAAAATTTAAATGGTTGGGAAAGGCCATGGGATGTAGAAATATTTTTTTCACATTTTATTTCCTTGTAAAAACAGGTAAATCAATAGGGATTTTCGTACGGATAAGTACCCAGTGAACGGTTTGTTTAGCTTCATATATTGTTCCGGGTGGGCGTTGTATTGGTTTTTCGGAAGCGTTAGACCTGTAAGAGAAAAATTTAAGTGGCTGGGAAAGGCCATGGGATGTAGAAATATTTTTTTCACATTTTACTTCCTTGTAAAAACAGGTAAATCAATCGGGCTTTTTGTACGGATAAGTACCCAGTGAACGGTCCGTTTAGCTTTATATATTGTTCCGGGAGGGCGTTGTATTGGTTTTTCGGAAGTGTTAGACCTGTAAGAGAAAAGTTTAAATGGTTGGGAAAGGCCATGGGATGTAGAAATATTTTTTTCACATTTTATTTCCTTGTAAAAACAGGTAAATCAATAGGGATTTTCGTACGTATAAGTACCCAGTGAACGGTTCGTTTAGCTTTATATATTGTTCCCGGTGGGAGTTGTATCGGTTTTTCGGTAGTGTTAGACCTGTAAGATAAATATTTAAATGGTTGGGAAAGGCCATGGGATGTAGAAATATTTTTTCACATTTTATTTCCTTGTAAAAACAGGAAAATCAATAGGGATTTTTGTACGGATAAGTGCCCAGTGAACGGTCCGTTTAGCTTTATATATTGTTCCGGGTGGCCGTTGTATTGGTTTTTCGGAAGTGTTAGACCTGTAAGAGAAAATTTTAAATGGTTGGGAAAGGCCATGGGATGTAGAAATATTTTTTTCACATTTTATTTCCTTGTAAAAACAGGTAAATCAATAGGGATATTTGTACGGATAAGTACCCAGTGAACGGTTCGTTTAGCTTTATATATTGTTCCGGGTGGGCGTTGTATTGGTTTTTCGGAAGTGTTAGACCTGTAAGAGAAAAATTTAAATGGCTGGGAAAGGCCATGGGATGTAGAAATATTTTTTTCACATTTTACTTCCATGTAAAAACAGGTAAATGAATAGGGCTTTTCGTACGTATAAGTACCCAGTGAACGGTTCGTTTAGCTTTATATATTGTTCCGGGTGGGCGTTGTATTGGTTTTTCGGAAGTGTTAGACATGTAAGAGAAAAATTTAAATGGTTGGGAAAGGCCATGGGATGTAGAAATATTTTTTTCACATTTTATTTCCTTGTAAAAACAGGTAAATCAATAGGGATTTTCGTACGGATAAGTACCCAGTGAACAGTTCGTTTAGCTTTATATATTGTTCCGGGTGGGCATTGTATTGGTTTTTCAGAAGTGTTAGACCTGGAAGAGAAAAATTTAAATGGCTGGGAAAGGCCATGGGATGTAGAAATATTTTTTTCACATTTTATTTCCTTGTAAAAACAGGTAAATCAATAGGGATTATCGTATGGATTAGTACCCAGTAAACGGTTCGTTTAGCTGTATATATTTTTCCGGGTGGGTGTTGTATTGGTTTTTCGCAACTGTTAGACCTGTAAGAGAAAAATTTAAATGGTTGGGAAAGGCCATGGGATGTAGAAATATTTTTTTCACATTTTATTTCCTTGTAAAAACAGGTAAATCAATAGGGATTTTTGTACGGATAAGTACCCAGTGAACGGTTCGTTTAGCTTTATATATTGTTCCGGGTGGGCGTTGTATTGGTTTTTCGGAAGTGTTAGACCTGAAAGAGAAAAATTTAAATGGCTGGGAAAGGCCATGGGATGTAGAAATATTTTTTTCACATTTTACTTCCTTGTAAAAACAGGTAAATGAATAGGGCTTTTCGTACGTATAAGTACCCAGTGAGCGGTTCGTTTAGCTTTATATATTGTTCCGGGTTGGCGTTGTATTGGTTTTTCGGAAGTGTTAGACGTGTAAGAGAAAAATTTAAATGGTTGGGAAAGGCCATGGGATGTAGAAATATTTTTTTCACATTTTACTTCCTTGTAAAAACAGGTAAATGAATAGGGCTTTTCGTACGTATAAGTACCCAGTGAACGGTTCGTTTAGCTTTATATATTGTTCCGGGTGGGCGTTGTATTGGTTTTTCGGAAGTGTTAACATGTAAGAGAAAAATTTAAATGGTTGGGAAAAGCCATGGGATGTAGAAATATTTTTTTCACATTTTATTTCCTTGTAAAAACAGGAAAATCAATACGGATTGTCGTACGGATAAGTACCCAGTGAACGGTTCGTTTAGCTTTATATATTGTTCCGGGTGGGCGTTGTATTGGTTTTTCGGAAGTGTTAGACCTGTAAGAGTAATGTTTAAATGGTTGGGAAAGGCCATGGGATGTAGAAATATTTTTTTCACATTTTACTTCCTTGTAAAAAGAGGTAAATCAATAGGGATTTTCGTACGTATAAGTACCCAGTGAATGGTTCATTTAGCTTTATATATTGTTCCGGGAGGGAGTTGTATCGGTTTTTCGGTACTATTAGACCTGTAAGATAAAAATTTATATGGTTGGGAAAGGCCATGGGATGTAGAAATATTTTTTTCACATTTTATTTCCTTGTAAAAACAGGAAAATCAATAGGGATTTTCGTACGGATAAGTGCCCAGTGAACGGTTCGTTTAGCTTTATATATTGTTCCGGGTGGCCGTTGTATTGGTTTTTCGGAAGTGTTAGACCTGTAAGAGAAAAATTTAAATGGCTGGGAAAGGCCATGGGATGTAGAAATATTTTTTTCACATTTTACTTCCATGTAAAAACAGGTAAATGAATAGGGCTTTTCGTACGTATAAGTACCCAGTGAACGGTTCGTTTAGCTTTATATATTGTTCCGGGTGGGCGTTGTATTGGTTTTTCAGAAGTGTTAGACATGTAAGAGAAAAATTTAAATGGTTGGGAAAGGCCATGGGATGTAGAAATATTTTTTCACATTTTATTTCCTTGTAAAAACCGGTAAATCAATAGGGATTTTCGTACGGATAAGTACCCAGTGAACGGTTCGTTTAGCTTTATATATTGTTCCGGGTGGGCGTTGTATTGGTTTTTCAGAAGTGTTAGACCTGTAAGAGAAAAATTTAAATGGCTGGGAAAGGCCATGGGATGTAGAAATATTTATTTCACATTTTATTTCCTTGTAAAAACAGGTAAATCAATAGGGATTTTCGTATGGATTAGTACCCAGTAAACGGTTCGTTTAGCTGTATATATTTTTCCGGGTGGGTGTTGTATTGGTTTTTCGCAACTGTTAGACCTGTAAGAGAAAAATTTAAATGGTTGGGAAAGGCCATGGGATGTAGAAATATTTTTTTCACATTTTATTTCCTTGTAAAAACAGGTAAATCAATAGGGATTTTTGTACGGATAAGTACCCAGTGAACGGTTCGTTTAGCTTTATATATTGTTCCGGGTGGGCGTTGTATTGGTTTTTCGGAAGTGTTAGACCTGAAAGAGAAAAATTTAAATGGCTGGGAAAGGCCATGGGATGTAGAAATATTTTTTTCACATTTTACTTCCTTGTAGATACAGGTAAATGAATAGGGCTTTTCGTACGTATAAGTATCCAGTGAGCGGTTCGTTTAGCTTTATATATTGTTCCGGGTTGGCGTTGTATTGGTTTTTCGGAAGTGTTAGACGTGTAAGAGAAAAATTTAAATGGTTGGGAAAGGGCATGGGATGTAGAAATATTTTTTTCACATTTTATTTCCTTGTAAAAACAGGTAAATCAATAGGGATTTTCGTACGGATAAGTACCCAGTGAACGGTTCGTTTAGCTTTATATATTGTTCCGGGTGGGCGTTGTATTGGTTTTTCAGAAGTGTTAGACCTGTAAGAGAAAAATTTAAATGGTTGGGAAAGGCCATGGGATGTAGAAATATTTTTTTCACATTTTATTTCCTTGTAAAAACAGGTAAATCAATAGGGATTTTCGTATGGATTAGTACCCAGTAAACGGTTCGTTTAGCTGTATATATTTTTCCGGGTGGGTGTTGTATTGGTTTTTCGCAACTGTTAGACCTGTAAGAGAAAAATTTAAATTGTTGGGAAAGGCCATGGGATGTAGAAATATTTTTTTCACATTTTACTTCCTTGTAAAAACAGGTAAATCAATAGGGCTTTTCGTACGGATAAGTACCCAGTGAACTGTTCGTTTAGCTTTATATATTGTTCCGGGTGGGCGTTGTATTGGTTTTTCGGAAGTGTTAGACCTGTAAGACAAAAATTTAAATGGCTGGGAAAGGCCATGGGATGTAGAAATATTTTTTTCACATTTTATTTCCTTGTAAAAACAGGAAAATCAATAGGGATTTTCGTACGGATAAGTGCCCAGTGAACGGTTCGTTTAGCTTTATATATTGTTCCGGGTGGCCGTTGTATTGGTTTTTCAGAAGTGTTAGACATGTAAGAGAAAAATTTAAATGGTTGGGAAAGGCCATGGGATGTAGAAATATTTTTTTCACATTTTATTTTCTTGTAAAAATAGGAAAATCAATAGGGATTTTCGTACGGATAAGTGCCCAGTGAACGGTTCGTTTAGCTTTATATATTGTTCCGGGTGGCCGTTGTATTGGTTTTTCGGAAGTTTTAGACATGTAAGAGAAAAATTTAAATGGTTGGGAAAGGCCATGGGATGTAGAAATATTTTTTTCACATTTTATTTCCTTGTAAAAACAGGTAAATCAATAGGGATTTTCGTACGGATAAGTACCCAGTGATCGGTATGTTTAGCTTTATATATTGTTCCGGGTGGGCGTTGTATTGGTTTTTCGGAAGCGTTAGACCTGTAAGAGAAAAATTTAAGTGGCTGGGAAAGGCCATGGGATGTAGAAATATTTTTTTCACATTTTACTTCCTTGTAAAAACAGGTAAATCAATAGGGCTTTTCGTACGGATAAGTACCCAGTGAACGGTCCGTTTAGCTTTATATATTGTTCCGGGAGGGCGTTGTATTGGTTTTTCGGAAGTGTTAGACCTGTAAGAGAAAAGTTTGAATGGTTGGGAAAGGCCATGGGATGTAGAAATATTTTTTTCACATTTTATTTCCTTGTAAAAACAGGTAAATCAATAGGGATTTTCGTACGTAAAAGTACCCAGTGAATGGTTCGTTTAGCTTTATATATTGTTCCCGGTGGGAGTTGTATCGGTTTTTCGGTAGTGTTAGACCTGTAAGATAAATATTTAAATGGTTGGGAAAGGCCATGGGATGTAGAAATATTTTTTTCACATTTTATTTCCTTGGAAAAACAGGAAAATCAATAGGGATTTTTGTACGGATAAGTGCCCAGTGAACGGTCCGTTTAGCTTTATATATTGTTCCGGGTGGCCGTTGTATTGGTTTTTCGGAAGTGTTAGACCTGTAAGAGAAAATTTTAAATGGTTGGGAAAGGCCATGGGATGTAGAAATATTTTTTTCACATTTTATTTCCTTGTAAAAACAGGTAAATCAATAGGGATTTTTGTACGGATAAGTACCCAGTGAACGGTCCGTTTAGCTTTATATATTGTTCCGGGAGGGCGTTGTATTGGTTTTTCGGAAGTGTTAGACCTGTAAGAGAAAAGTTTAAATGGTTGGGAAAGGCCATGGGATGTAGAAATATTTTTTCACATTTTATTTCCTTGTAAAAATAGGTAAATCAATAGGGATTTTCGTACGGATAAGTACCCAGTGAACGGTTTGTTTAGCTTTATATATTGTTCCCGGTGATAGTTGTATCGGTTTTTCGGTAGTGTTAGACCTGTAAGATAAATATTTAAATGGTTGGGAAAGGCCATGGGATGTAGAAATATTTTTTTCACATTTTATTTCCTTGTAAAAACAGGAAAATCAATAGGGATTTTTGTACGGATAAGTGCCCAGTGAACGGTCCGTTTAGCTTTATATATTGTTCCGGGAGGGCGTTGTATTGGTTTTTCGGAAGTGTTAGACCTGTAAGAGAAAAGTTTAAATGGTTGGGAAAGGCCATGGGATGTAGAAATATTTTTTTCACATTTTATTTCCTTGTAAAAACAGGTAAATCAATAGGGATTTTTGTACGGATAAGTACCCAGTGAACGGTTCGTTTAGCTTTATATATTGTTCCGGGTGGGCGTTGTATTGGTTTTTCGGAAGTGTTAGACATGTAAGAGAAAAATTTAAATGGTTGGGAAAGGCCATGGGATGTAGAAATATTTTTTTCACATTTTATTACCTTGTAAAAACAGGTAAATCAATAGGGATTTTCGTACGGATAAGTACCCAGTGAACGGTTCGTTTAGCTTTATATATTGTTCCGGGTGGGCGTTGTATTGGTTTTTCAGAAGTGTTAGACCTGTAAGAGAAAAATTTAAATGGTTGGGAAAGGCCATGGGATGTAGAAATATTTTTTTCACATTTTATATCCTTGTAAAAACAGGTAAATCAATAGGGATTTTCGTATGGATTAGTACCCAGTAAACGGTTCGTTTAGCTGTATATATTTTTCCGGGTGGGTGTTGTATTGGTTTTTCGCAACTGTTAGACCTGTAAGAGAAAAATTTAAATGGTTGGGAAAGGCCATGGGATGTAGAAATATTTTTTTCACATTTTACTTCCTTGTAAAAACAGGTAAATCAATAGGGCTTTTCGTACGTATAAGTACCCAGTGAACTGTTCGTTTAGCTTTATATATTGTTCCGGGTGGGCGTTGTATTGGTTTTTCGGAAGTGTTAGACCTGTAAGAGAAAAATTTAAATGGCTGGGAAAGGCCATGGGATGTAGAAATATTTTTTTCACATTTTATTTCCTTGTAAAAACAGGTAAATCAATAGGGCTTTTCGTACGGATAAGTACCTGTGAATTGTTCGTTTAGCTTTATATATTGTTGCGGGTGGGCGTTGTATTGGTTTTTCGGAAGTGTTAGACCTGTAAGATAAAAATTTAAATGGTTGGGAAAGGCCATGGGATGTAGAAATATTTTTTTCACATTTTATTTCCTTGTAAAAACAGGTAAATCAATAGGGATTTTTGTACGGATAAGTGCCCAGTGAACGGTTCGTTTAGCTTTATATATTGTTCTGGGTGGCCGTTTTATTGGTTTTTCGGAAGTGTTAGACCTGTAAGAGAAAAATTTAAATGGCTGGGAAAGGCCATGGGATGTAGAAATATTTTTTTCACATTTTACTTCCTTGTAAAAACAGGTAAATGAATAGGGCTTTTCGTACGTATAAGTACCCAGTGAACGGTTCGTTTAGCTTTATATATTGTTCCGGGTGGGCGTTGTATTGGTTTTTCAGAAGTGTTAGACCTGTAAGAGAAAAATTTAAATGGCTGGGAAAGGCCATGGGATGTAGAAATATTTCTTTCACATTTTACTTCCTTGTAAAAACAGGTAAATGAATAGGGCTTTTCGTACGTATAAGTACCCAGTGAACGGTTCGTTTAGCTTTATATATTGTTCCGGGTGGGCGTTGTATTGGTTTTTCGGAAGTGTTAGACATGTAAGAGAAAAATTTAAATGGTTGGGAAAGGCCATGGGATGTAGAAATATTTTTTTCACATTTTATTACCTTGTAAAATCAGGTAAATCAATAGGGATTTTCGTACGGATAAGTACCCAGTGAACGGTTCGTTTAGCTTTATATATTGTTCCGGGTGGGCGTTGTATTGGTTTTTCAGAAGTGTTAGACCTGTAAGAGAAAAATTTAAATGGTTGGGAAAGGCCATGGGATGTAGAAATATTTTTTTTCACATTTTACTTCCTTGTAAAAACAGGTAAATCAATAGGGCTTTTCGTACGGATAAGTACCTGTGAACTGTTCGTTTAGCTTTATATATTGTTGCGGGTGGGCGTTGTATTGGTTTTTCGGAAGTGTTAGACCTATAAGATAAAAATTTAAAAGGTTGGGAAAGGCCATGGGATGTAGAAATATTTTTTTCACATTTTATTTCCTTGTAAAAACAGGTAAATCAATAGGGATTTTTGTACGGATAAGTGCCCAGTGAACGGTTCGTTTAGCTTTATATATTGTTCCGGGTGGCCGTTGTATTGGTTTTTCGGAAATGTTAGACCTGTAAGAGAAAAATTTAAATGGTTGGGAAAGGCCATGGGATGTAGAAATATTTTTTTCACATGTTATTTCCTTGTAAAAACAGGTAAATCAATAGGGATTTTTGTACGGATAAGTGCCCAGTGAACGGTTCGTTTAGCTTTATATATTGTTCCGGGTGGCCGTTGTATTGGTTTTTCGGAAGTGTTAGACCTGTAAGAGAAAAATTTAAATGGCTGGGAAAGGCCATGGGATGTAGAAATATTTCTTTCGCATTTTACTTCCTTGTAAAAACAGGTAAATGAATAGGGATTTTCGTACGGATAAGTACCCAGTGAACGGTTCGTTTAGCTTTATATATTGTTCCGGGTGGGCGTTGTATTGGTTTTTCGGAAGTGTTAGACATGTAAGAGAAAAATTTAAATGGTTGGGAAAGGCCATGGGATGTAGAAATATTTTTTTCACATTTTATTACCTTGTAAAAACAGGTAAATCAATACGGATTTTCGTACGGATAAGTACCCAGTGAACGGTTCGTTTAGCTTTATATATTGTTCCGGGTGGGCGTTGTATTGGTTTTTCAGAAGTGTTAGACCTGTAAGAGAAAAATTTAAATGGTTGGGAAAGGCCATGGGATGTAGAAATATTTTTTTCACATTTTATATCCTTGTAAAAACAGGTAAATCAATAGGGCTTTTCGTATGGATTAGTACCCAGTAAACGGTTCGTTTAGCTGTATATATTTTTCCGGGTGGGTGTTGTATTGGTTTTTCGCAACTGTTAGACCTGTAAGAGAAAAATTTAAATGGTTGGGAAAGGCCATGGGATGTAGAAATATTTTTTTCACATTTTACTTCCTTGTAAAAACAGGTAAATCAATAGGGCTTTTCGTACGGATAAGTACCCAGTGAACTGATCGTTTAGCTTTATATATTGTTCCGGGTGGGCGTTGTATTGGTTTTTCGGAAGTGTTAGACCTGTAAGAGAAAAATTTAAATGGCTGGGAAAGGCCATGGGATGTAGAAATATTTTTTTCACATTTTATTTCCTTGTAAAAACAGGTAAATCAATAGGAGTTTTCGTACGGATAAGTACCTGTGAACTGTTCGTTTAGCTTTATATATTGTTGCGGGTGGGCGTTGTATTGGTTTTTCGGAAGTGTTAGACCTGTAAGATAAAAATTTAAATGGTTGGGAAAGGCCATGGGATGTAGAAATATTTTTTTCACATTTTATTTCCTTGTAAAAACAGGTAAATCAATAGGGATTTTTGTACGGATAAGTGCCCAGTGAACGGTTCGTTTAGCTTTATATATTGTTCCGGGTGGCCGTTGTATTGGTTTTTCGGAAGTGTTAGACCTGTAAGAGAAAAATTTAAATGGCTGGGAAAGGCCATGGGATGTAGAAATATTTTTTTCACATTTTACTTCCTTGTAAAAACAGGTTAATGAATAGGGCTTTTCGTACGTATAAGTACCCAGTGAACGGTTCGTTTAGCTTTATATATTGTTCCGGGTGGGCGTTGTATTGGTTTTTCGGAAGTGTTAGACCTGTAAGAGAAAAATTTAAATGGCTGGGAAAGGCCATGGGATGTAGAAATATTTCTTTCACATTTTACTTCCTTGTAAAAACAGGTAAATGAATAGGGCTTTTCGTACGTATAAGTACCCAGTGAACGGTTCGTTTAGCTTTATATATTGTTCCGGGTGGGCGTTGTATTGGTTTTTCGGAAGTGTTAGACATGTAAGAGAAAAATTTAAATGGTTGGGAAAGGCCATGGGATGTAGAAATATTTCTTTCACATTTTATTACCTTGTAAAAACAGGTAAATCAATAGGGATTTTCGTACGGATAAGTACCCAGTGAACGGTTCGTTTAGCTTTATATATTGTTCCGGGTGGGCGTTGTATTGGTTTTTCAGAAGTGTTAGACCTGTAAGAGAAAAATTTAAATGGTTGGGAAAGGCCATGGGATGTAGAAATATTTTTTTTCACATTATACTTCCTTGTAAAAACAGGTAAATCAATAGGGCTTTTCGTACGGATAAGTACCTGTGAACTGTTCGTTTAGCTTTATATATTGTTGCGGGTGGGCGTTGTATTGGTTTTTCGGAAGTGTTAGACCTATAAGATAAAAATTTAAAAGGTTGGGAAAGGCCATGGGATGTAGAAATATTTTTTTCACATTTTATTTCCTTGTAAAAACAGGTAAATCAATAGGGATTTTTGTACGTATAAGTGCCCAGTGAACGGTTCGTTTAGCTTTATATATTGTTCCGGGTGGCCGTTGTATTGGTTTTTCGGAAATGTTAGACCTGTAAGAGAAAAATTTAAATGGTTGGGAAAGGCCATGGGATGTAGAAATATTTTTTTCACATTTTATTTCCTTGTAAAAACAGGTAAATCAATAGGGATTTTTGTACGGATAAGTGCCCAGTGAACGGTTCGTTTAGCTTTATATATTGTTCCGGGTGGCCGTTGTATTGGTTTTTCGGAAGTGTTAGACCTGTAAGAGAAAAATTTAAATGGCTGGGAAAGGCCATGGGATGTAGAAATATTTCTTTCACATTTTACTTCCTTGTAAAAACAGGTAAATGAATAGGGATTTTCGTACGGATAAGTACCCAGTGAACGGTTCGTTTAGCTTTATATATTGTTCCGGGTGGGCGTTGTATTGGTTTTTCGGAAGTGTTAGACATGTAAGAGAAAAATTTAAATGGTTGGGAAAGGCCATGGGATGTAGAAATATTTTTTTCACATTTTACTTCCTTGTAAAAACAGGTAAATCAATAGGGCTTTTCGTACGGATAAGTACCCAGTGAACTGTTCGTTTAGCTTTATATATTGTTCCGGGTGGGCGTTGTATTGGTTTTTCGGAAGTGTTAGACCTGTAAGAGAAAAATTTAAATGGCTGGGAAAGGCCATGGGATGTAGAAATATTTTTTCACATTTTATTTCCTTGTAAAAACAGGTAAATCAATAGGGCTTTTCGTACGGATAAGTACCTGTGAACTGTTCGTTTAGCTTTATATATTGTTGCGGGTGGGCGTTGTATTGGTTTTTCGGAAGTGTTAGACCTGTAAGATAAAAATTTAAATGGTTGGGAAAGGCCATGGGATGTAGAAATATTTTTTTCACATTTTATTTCCTTGTAAAAACAGGTAAATCAATAGGGATTTTTGTACGGATAAGTGCCCAGTGAACGGTTCGTTTAGCTTTATATATTGTTCCGGGTGGCCGTTGTATTGGTTTTTCGGAAGTGTTAGACCTGTAAGAGAAAAATTTAAATGGCTGGGAAAGGCCATGGGATGTAGAAATATTTTTTTCACATTTTACTTCCTTGTAAAAACAGGTTAATGAATAGGGCTTTTCGTACGTATAAGTACCCAGTGAACGGTTCGTTTAGCTTTATATATTGTTCCGGGTGGGCGTTGTATTGGTTTTTCGGAAGTGTTAGACCTGTAAGAGAAAAATTTAAATGGCTGGGAAAGGCCATGGGATGTAGAAATATTTCTTTCACATTTTACTTCCTTGTAAAAACAGGTAAATGAATAGGGCTTTTCGTACGTATAAGTACCCAGTGAACGGTTCGTTTAGCTTTATATATTGTTCCGGGTGGGCGTTGTATTGGTTTTTCGGAAGTGTTAGACATGTAAGAGAAAAATTTAAATGGTTGGGAAAGGCCATGGGATGTAGAAATATTTCTTTCACATTTTACTTCCTTGTAAAAACAGGTAAATGAATAGGGCTTTTCGTACGTATAAGTACCCAGTGAACGGTTCGTTTAGCTTTATATATTGTTCCGGGTGGCCGTTGTATTGGTTTTTCGGAAGTGTTAGACCTGTAAGAGAAAAATTTAAATGGCTGGGAAAGGCCATGGGATGTAGAAATATTTTTTTCACATTTTACTTCCTTGTAAAAACAGGTAAATGAATAGGGCTTTTCGTACGTATAAGTACCCAGTGAACGGTTCGTTTAGCTTTATATATTGTTCCGGGTGGGGGTTGTATTGGTTTTTCGGAAGTGTTAGACCTGTAAGAGAAAAATTTAAATGGTTGGGAAAGGCCATGGGATGTAGAAATATTTTTTTCACATTTTATTTCCTTGTAAAAACAGGTAAATCAATAGGGATTTTTGTACGGATAAGTGCCCAGTGAACGGTTCGTTTAGCTTTATATATTGTTCCGGGTGGCCGTTGTATTGGTTTTTCGGAAGTGTTAGACCTGTAAGAGAAAAATTTAAATGGCTGGGAAAGGCCATGGGATGTAGAAATATTTTTTTCACATTTTACTTCCTTGTAAAAACAGGTAAATGAATAGGGCTTTTCGTACGTATAAGTACCCAGTGAACGGTTCGTTTAGCTTTATATATTGTTCCGGGTGGGCGTTGTATTGGTTTTTCGGAAGTGTTAGACCTGTAAGAGAAAAATTTAAATGGTTGGGAAAGGCCATGGGATGTAGAAATATTTTTTTCACATTTTATTTCCCTGTAAAAATAGGTAAATCAATAGGTATTTTCGTATGGATTAGTACCCAGTAAACGGTTCGTTTAGCTGTATATATTTTTCCGGATGGGTGTTGTATTGGTTTTTCGCAACTGTTAGACCTGTAAGAGAAAAATTTAAATGGTTGGGAAAGGCCATGGGATGTAGAAATATTTTTTTCACATTTTACTTCCTTGTAAAAACAGGTAAATCAATAGGGCTTTTCGTACGGATAAGTACCCAGTGAACGGTTCGTTTAGCTTTATATATTGTTCCGGGTGGCGTTGTATTGGTTTTTCGGAAGTGTTAGACCTGTAAGAGAAAAATTTAAATGGCTGGTAAAGGCCATGGGATGTAGAAATATTTTTTTCACATTTTACTTCCTTGTAAAAACAGGTAAATCAATAGGGATTTTCGTACGGATAAGTACCCAGTGAACGGTTCGTTTAGCTCTATACATTGTTCCGGGTGGGCGTTGTATTGGTTTTTCGGAAGTGTTAGACATGTAAGAGAAAAATTTAAATGGTTGGGAAAGGCCATGGGATGTAGAAATATTTTTTCACATTTTATTTCCTTGTAAAAACAGGTAAATCAATAGGGATTTTCATACGTATAAGTACCCAATGAACGGTTCGTTTAGCTTTATATATTGTTCCGGGTCGGAGTTGTATTGGTTTTTCGGAAGTGTTAGACATGTAAGAGAAAAATTTAAATGGTTGGGAAAGGCAATGGGATGTAGAAATATTTTTTTCACATTTTACTTCCTTGTAAAAACAGGTAAATCAATAGGGATTTTTGTACGGATAAGTGCCCAGTGAACGGTTCGTTTAGCTTTATATATTGTTCCGGGTGGCCGTTGTATTGGTTTTTCGGAAGTGTTAGACCTGTAAGAGAAAAATTTAAATGGCTGGGAAAGGCCATGGGATGTAGAAATATTTTTTTCACATTTTACTTCCTTGTAAAAACAGGTAAATGAATAGGGCTTTTCGTACGTATAAGTACCCAGTGAACGGTTCGTTTAGCTTTATATATTGTTCCGGGTGGGGGTTGTATTGGTTTTTCGGAAGTGTTAGACCTGTAAGAGAAAAATTTAAATGGTTGGGAAAGGCCATGGGATGTAGAAATATTTTTTTCACATTTTATTTCCTTGTAAAAACAGGTAAATCAATAGGGATTTTTGTACGGATAAGTGCCCAGTGAACGGTTCGTTTAGCTTTATATATTGTTCCGGGTGGCCGTTGTATTGGTTTTTCGGAAGTGTTAGACCTGTAAGAGAAAAATTTAAATGGCTGGGAAAGGCCATGGGATGTAGAAATATTTTTTTCACATTTTACTTCCTTGTAAAAACAGGTAAATGAATAGGGCTTTTCGTACGTATAAGTACCCAGTGAACGGTTCGTTTAGCTTTATATATTGTTCCGGGTGGGCGTTGTATTGGTTTTTCGGAAGTGTTAGACCTGTAAGAGAAAAATTTAAATGGTTGGGAAAGGCCATGGGATGTAGAAATATTTTTTTCACATTTTATTTCCTTGTAAAAATAGGTAAATCAATAGGGATTTTCGTATGGATTAGTACCCAGTAAACGGTTCGTTTAGCTGTATATATTTTTCCGGATGGGTGTTGTATTGGTTTTTCGCAACTGTTAGACCTGTAAGAGAAAAATTTAAATGGTTGGGAAAGGCCATGGGATGTAGAAATATTTTTTTCACATTTTACTTCCTTGTAAAAACAGGTAAATCAATAGGGCTTTTCGTACGGATAAGTACCCAGTGAACGGTTCGTTTAGCTTTATATATTGTTCCGGGTGGCGTTGTATTGGTTTTTCGGAAGTGTTAGACCTGTAAGAGAAAAATTTAAATGGCTGGTAAAGGCCATGGGATGTAGAAATATTTTTTTCACATTTTACTTCCTTGTAAAAACAGGTAAATCAATAGGGATTTTCGTACGGATAAGTACCCAGTGAACGGTTCGTTTAGCTCTATACATTGTTCCGGGTGGGCGTTGTATTGGTTTTTCGGAAGTGTTAGACATGTAAGAGAAAAATTTAAATGGTTGGGAAAGGCCATGGGATGTAGAAATATTTTTTCACATTTTATTTCCTTGTAAAAACAGGTAAATCAATAGGGATTTTCGTACGTATAAGTACCCAATGAACGGTTCGTTTAGCTTTATATATTGTTCCGGGTCGGAGTTGTATTGGTTTTTCGGAAGTGTTAGACATGTAAGAGAAAAATTTAAATGGTTGGGAAAGGCAATGGGATGTAGAAATATTTTTTTCACATTTTACTTCCTTGTAAAAACAGGTAAATCAATAGGGATTTTTGTACGGATAAGTGCCCAGTGAACGGTTCGTTTAGCTTTATATATTGTTCCGGGTGGCCGTTGTATTGGTTTTTCGGAAGTGTTAGACCTGTAAGAGAAAAATTTAAATGGCTGGGAAAGGCCATGGGATGTAGAAATATTTTTTTCACATTTTACTTCCTTGTAAAAACAGGTAAATGAATAGGGCTTTTCGTACGTATAAGTACCCAGTGAACGGTTCGTTTAGCTTTATATATTGTTCCGGGTGGGCGTTGTATTGGTTTTTCGGAAGTGTTAGACCTGTAAGAGAACAATTTAAATGGTTGGGAAAGGCCATGGGATGTAGAAATATTTTTTTCACATTTTATTTCCTTGTAATAACAGGTAAATCAATAGGGATTTTCGTATGGATTAGTACCCAGTAAACGGTTCATTTAGCTGTATATATTTTTCCGGGTGGGTGTTGTATTGGTTTTTCGCAACTGTTAGACCTGTAAGAGAAAAATTTAAATGGTTGGGAAAGGCCATGGGATGTAGAAATATTTTTTTCACATTTTACTTCCTTGTAAAAACAGGTAAATCAATAGGGCTTTTCGTACGGATAAGTACCCAGTGAACGGTTCGTTTAGCTTTATATATTGTTCCGGGTAGGCGTTGTATTGGTTTTTCGGAAGTGTTAGACCTGTAAGAGAAAAATTTAAATGGCTGGTAAAGGCCATGGGATGTAGAAATATTTTTTTCACATTTTACTTCCTTGTAAAAACAGGTAAATCAATAGGGATTTTCGTACGGATAAGTACCCAGTTAACGGTCCGTTTAGCTTTATATATTGTTCCGGGTGGCCGTTGTATTGGTTTTTCAGAAGTGTTAGACCTGTAAGAGAAAATTTTAAATGGTTGGGAAAGGCCATGGGATGTAGAAATATTTTTTTCACATTTTATTTCCTTGTAAAAACAGGTAAATCAATAGGGATTTTTGTACGGATAAGTACCCAGTGAACGGTTCGTTTAGCTTTATATATTGTTCCGGGTGGGCGTTGTATTGGTTTTTCGGAAGTGTTAGACCTGTAAGAGAAAAATTTAAATGGCTGGGAAAGGCCATGGGATGTAGAAATATTTCTTTCACATTTTACTTCCTTGTAAAAACAGGTAAATGAATAGGGCTTTTCGTACGTATAAGTACCCAGTGAACGGTTTGTTTAGCTTTATATATTGTTCCGGGTGGGCGTTGTATTGGTTTTTCGGAAGTGTTAGACCTGTAAGAGAACAATTTAAATCGTTGGGAAAGGCCATGGGATGTAGAAATATTTTTTTCACATTTTATTTCCTTGTAAAAACAGGTAAATCAATAGGGATTTTCGTATGGATTAGTACCCAGTAAACGGTTCATTTAGCTGTATATATTTTTCCGGGTGGGTGTTGTATTGGTTTTTCGCAACTGTTAGACCTGTAAGAGAAAAATTTTAATGGTTGGGAAAGGCCATGGGATGTAGAAATATTTTTTTCACATTTTACTTCCTTGTAAAAACAGGTAAATCAATAGGGCTTTTCGTACGGATAAGTACCCAGTGAACGGTTCGTTTAGCTTTATATATTGTTCCGGGTGGGCGTTGTATTGGTTTTTCGGAAGTGTTAGACCTGTAACAGAAAAATTTAAATGGCTGGTAAAGGCCATGGGATGTAGAAATATTTTTTTCACATTTTACTTCCTTGTAAAAACAGGTAAATCAATAGGGATTTTCGTACGGATAAGTACCCAGTGAACGGTCCGTTTAGCTTTATATATTGTTCCGGGTGGCCGTTGTATTGGTTTTTCGGAAGTGTTAGACCTGTAAGAGAAAATTTTAAATGGTTGGGAAAGGCCATGGGATGTAGAAATATTTTTTTCACATTTTATTTCCTTGTAAAAACAGGTAAATCAATAGGGATTTTTGTACGGATAAGTACCCAGTGAACGGTTCGTTTAGCTTTATATATTGTTCCGGGTGGGCGTTGTATTGGTTTTTCGGAAGTGTTAGACCTGTAAGATAAAAATTTAAATGGTTGGGAAAGGCCATGGGATGTAGAAATATTTTTTTCACATTTTATTTCCTTGTAAAAACAGGTAAATCAATAGGGATTTTTGTACGGATAAGTGCCCAGTGAATGGTTCGTTTAGCTTTATATATTGTTCCGGTTGGCCGTTGTATTGTTTTTTCGGAAGTGTTAGACCTGTAAGAGAAAAATTTAAATGGCTGGGAAAGGCCATGGGATGTAGAAATATTTTGTTCACATTTTACTTCCTTGTAAAAACAGGTAAATGAATAGGGCTTTTCGTACGTATAAGTACCCAGTGAACGGTTCGTTTAGCTTTATATATTGTTCCGGGTGGGCGTTGTATTGGTTTTTCGGAAGTGTTAGACCTGTAAGAGAAAAATTTAAATGGCTGCGAAAGGCCATGGGATGTAGAAATATTTCTTTCACATTTTACTTCCTTGTAAAAACAGGTAAATGAATAGGGCTTTTCGTACGTATAAGTACCCAGTGAACGGTTCGTTTAGCTTTATATATTGTTCCGGGTGGGCGTTGTATTGGTTTTTCGGAAGTGTTAGACATGTAAGAGAAAAATTTAAATGGTTGGGAAAGGCCATGGGATGTAGAAATATTTTTTTCACATTTTATTACCTTGTAAAAACAGGTAAATCAATAGGGATTTTCGTACGGATAAGTACCCAGTGAACGGTTCGTTTAGCTTTATATATTGTTCCGGGTGGGTGTTGTATTGGTTTTTCAGAAGTGTTAGACCTGTAAGAGAAAAATTTAAATGGTTGGGAAAGGCCATGGGATGTAGAAATATTTTTTTCACATTTTATATCCTTGTAAAAACAGGTAAATCAATAGGGATTTTCGTATGGATTAGTACCCAGTAAACGGTTCGTTTAGCTGTATATATTTTTCCGGATGGGTGTTGTATTGGTTTTTCGCAACTGTTAGACCTGTAAGAGAAAAATTTAAATGGTTGGGAAAGGCCATGGGATGTAGAAATATTTTTTTCACATTTTACTTCCTTGTAAAAACAGGTAAATCAATAGGGCTTTTCGTACGGATAAGTACCCAGTTAACGGTTCGTTTAGCTTTATATATTGTTCCGGGTGGCGTTGTATTGGTTTTTCGGAAGTGTTAGACCTGTAAGAGAAAAATTTAAATGGCTGGTAAAGGCCATGGGATGTAGAAATATTTTTTTCACATTTTACTTCCTTGTAAAAACAGGTAAATCAATAGGGATTTTCGTACGGATAAGTACCCAGTGAACGGTTCGTTTAGCTCTATACATTGTTCCGGGTGGGCGTTGTATTGGTTTTTCGGAAGTGTTAGACATGTAAGAGAAAAATTTAAATGGTTGGGAAAGGCCATGGGATGTAGAAATATTTTTTCACATTTTATTTCCTTGTAAAAACAGGTAAATCAATAGGGATTTTCGTACGTATAAGTACCCAATGAACGGTTCGTTTAGCTTTATATATTGTTCCGGGTCGGAGTTGTATTGGTTTTTCGGAAGTGTTAGACATGTAAGAGAAAAATTTAAATGGTTGGGAAAGGCCATGGGATGTAGAAATATTTTTTTCACATTTTACTTCCTTGTAAAAACAGGTAAATCAATAGGGATTTTCGTACGGATAAGTACCCAGTGAACGGTTCGTTTAGCTTTATATATTGTTCCGGGTGGGCGTTGTATTGGTTTTTCAGAAGTGTTAGACCTGTAAGAGAAAAATTTAAATGGTTGGGAAAGGCCATGGGATGTAGAAATATTTTTTTCACATTTTATATCCTTGTAAAAACAGGTAAATCAATAGGGATTTTCGTATGGATTAGTACCCAGTAAACGGTTCGTTTAGCTGTATATATTTTTCCGGGTGGGTGTTGTATTGGTTTTTCGCAACTGTTAGACATGTAAGAGAAAAATTTAAATGGTTGGGAAAGGCCATGGGATGTAGAAATATTTTTTTCACATTTTACTTCCTTGTAAAAACAGGTAAATCAATAGGGCTTTTCGTACGGATAAGTACCCAGTGAACTGTTCGTTTAGCTTTATATATTGTTCCGGGTGGGCGTTGTATTGGTTTTTCGGAAGTGTTAGACCTGTAAGAGAAAAATTTAAATGGCTGGGAAAGGCCATGGGATGTAGAAATATTTTTTTCACATTTTACTTCCTTGTAAAAACAGGTAAATCAATAGGGCTTTTCGTACGGATAAGTACCTGTGAACTGTTCATTTAGCTTTATATATTGTTGCGGGTGGGCGTTGTATTGGTTTTTCGGAAGTGTTAGACCTGTAAGATAAAAATTTAAATGGTTGGGAAAGGCCATGGGATGTAGAAATATTTTTTTCACATTTTATTTCCTTGTAAAAACAGGTAAATCAATAGGGATTTTTGTACGGATAAGTGCCCAGTGAACGGTTCGTTTAGCTTTATATATTGTTCCGGTTGGCCGTTGTATTGGTTTTTCGGAAGTGTTAGACCTGTAAGAGAAAAATTTAAATGGCTGGGAAAGGCCATGGGATGTAGAAATATTTTTTTCACATTTTACTTCCTTGTAAAAACAGGTAAATGAATAGGGCTTTTCGTACGTATAAGTACCCAGTGAACGGTTCGTTTAGCTTTATATATTGTTCCGGGTGGGCGTTATATTGGTTTTTCGGAAGTGTTAGACCTGTAAGAGAAAAATTTAAATGGCTGCGAAAGGCCATGGGATGTAGAAATATTTCTTTCACATTTTACTTCCTTGTAAAAACAGGTAAATGAATAGGGCTTTTCGTACGTATAAGTACCCAGTGAACGGTTCGTTTAGCTTTATATATTGTTCCGGGTGGGCGTTGTATTGGTTTTTCGGAAGTGTTAGACCTGTAAGAGAAAAATTTAAATGGTTGTTAAAGGCCATGGGATGTAGAAATATTTTTTTCACATTTTATTTCCTTGTAAAAATAGGTAAATCAATAGGGATTTTCGTATGGATTAGTACCCAGTAAACGGTTCGTTTAGCTGTATATATTTTTCCGGATGGGTGTTGTATTGGTTTTTCAGAAGTGTTAGACCTGTAAGAGAAAAATTTAAATGGTTGGGAAAGGCCATGGGATGTAGAAATATTTTTTTCACATTTTACTTCCTTGTAAAAACAGGTAAATCAATAGGGCTTTTCGTACGGATAAGTACCCAGTGAACGGTTCGTTTAGCTTTATATATTGTTCCGGGTGGCGTTGTATTGGTTTTTCGGAAGTGTTAGACCTGTAAGAGAAAAATTTAAATGGCTGGTAAAGGCCATGGGATGTAGAAATATTTTTTTCACATTTTACTTCCTTGTAAAAACAGGTAAATCAATAGGGATTTTCGTATGGATAAGTACCCAGTGAACGGTTCGTTTAGCTCTATACATTGTTCCGGGTGGCCGTTGTATTGGTTTTTCGGAAGTGTTAGACATGTAAGAGAAAAATTTAAATGGTTGGGAAAGGCCATGGGATGTAGAAATATTTTTTCACATTTTATTTCCTTGTAAAAACAGGTAAATCAATAGGGATTTTCGTACGTATAAGTACCCAGTGAACGGTTCGTTTAGCTTTATATATTGTTCCGGGTGGGCGTTGTATTGGTTTTTCAGAAGTGTTAGACCTGTAAGAGAAAAATTTAAATGGTTGGGAAAGGCCATGGGATGTAGAAATATTTTTTTCACATTTTATTTCCTTGTAAAAACAGGTAAATCAATAGGGATTTTCGTATGGATTAGTACCCAGTAAACGGTTCATTTAGCTGTATATATTTTTCCGGGTGGGTGTTGTATTGGTTTTTCGCAACTGTTAGACCTGTAAGAGAAAAATTTAAATGTTTGGGAAGGCCATGGGATGTAGAAATATTTTTTTCACATTTTACTTCCTTGTAAAACAGGTAAATCAATAGGGCTTTTCGTACGGATAAGTACCCAGTGAACGGTTCGTTTAGCTTTATATATTGTTCCGGGTGGCGTTGTATTGGTTTTTCGGAAGTGTTAGACCTGTAAGAGAAAAATTTAAATGGCTGGTAAAGGCCATGGGATGTAGAAATATTTTTTTCACATTTTACTTCCTTGTAAAAACAGGTAAATCAATAGGGATTTTCGTACGGATAAGTACCCAGTGAACGGTTCGTTTAGCTCTATACATTGTTCCGGGTGGGCGTTGTATTGGTTTTTCGGAAGTGTTAGACATGTAAGAGAAAAATTTAAATGGTTGGGAAAGGCCATGGGATGTAGAAATATTTTTTCACATTTTATTTCCTTGTAAAAACAGGTAAATCAATAGGGATTTTCGTACGTATAAGTACCCAGTGAACGGTTCGTTTAGCTTTATATATTGTTCCGGGTGGGCGTTGTATTGGTTTTTCGGAAGTGTAAGACATGTAAGAGAAAAATTTAAATGGTTGGGAAAGGCCATGGGATGTAGAAATATTTTTTTCACATTTTACTTCCTTGTAAAAACAGGTAAATCAATAGGGATTTTTGTACGGATAAGTGCCCAGTGAACGGTTCGTTTAGCTTTATATATTGTTCCGGGTGGCCGTTGTATTGGTTTTTCGGAAGTGTTAGACCTGTAAGAGAAAAATTTAAATGGCTGGGAAAGGCCATGGGATGTAGAAATATTTTTTTCACATTTTACTTCCTTGTAAAAACAGGTAAATCAATAGGGCTTTTCGCACGGATAAGTACCCAGTGAACGGTTCGTTTCGCTTTATATATTGTTCCGGGTGGGCGTTGTATTGGTTTTTTGGAAGTGTTAGACCTGTAAGAGAACAATTTAAATGGTTGGGAAAGGCCATGGGATGTAGAAATATTTTTTTCACATTTTATTTCCTTGTAAAAACAGGTAAATCAATAGGGATTTTCGTATGGATTAGTACCCAGTAAACGGTTCATTTAGCTGTATATATTTTTCCGGGTGGGTGTTGTATTGGTTTTTCGCAACTGTTAGACCTGTAAGAGAAAAATTTAAATGGTTGGGAAAGGCCATGGGATGTAGAAATATTTTTTTCACATTTTACTTCCTTGTAAAAACAGGTAAATCAATAGGGCTTTTCGTACGGATAAGTACCCAGTGAACGGTTCGTTTAGCTTTATATATTGTTCCGGGTGGGCGTTGTATTGGTTTTTCGGAAGTGTTAGACCTGTAAGAGAAAAATTTAAATGGCTGGTAAAGGCCATGGGATGTAGAAATATTTTTTTCACATTTTACTTCCTTGTAAAAACAGGTAAATCAATAGGGATTTTCGTACGGATAAGTACCCAGTGAACGGTTCGTTTAGCTTTATACATTGTTCCGGGTGGGCGTTGTATTGGTTTTTCGGAAGTGTTAGACATGTAAGAGAAAAATTTAAATGGCTGGGAAAGGCCATGGGATGTAGAAATATTTTTTCACATTTTATTTCCTTGTAAAAACAGGTAAATCAATAGGGATTTTCGTACGTATAAGTACCCAGTGAACGGTTCGTTTAGCTTTATATATTGTTCCGGGTGGGCGTTGTATTGGTTTTTCGGAAGTGTTAGACATGTAAGAGAAAAATTTAAATGGTTGGGAAAGTCCATGGGATGTAGAAATATTTTTTTCACATTTTACTTCCTTGTAAAAACAGGTAAATCAATAGGGATTTTCGTACGGATAAGTACCCAGTGATCGGTTCGTTTAGCTTTATACATTGTTCCGGGTGGCCGTTGTATTGGTTTTTCGGAAGTGTTAGACCTGTAAGAGAAAAATTTAAATGGCTGGGAAAGGCCATGGGATGTACAAATATTTTTTTCACATTTTACTTCCTTGTAAAAACAGGTAAATGAATAGGGCTTTTCGTACGTATAAGTACCCAGTGAACGGTTCGTTTAGCTTTATATATTGTTCCGGGTGGGCGTTGTATTGGTTTTTCAGAAGTGTTAGACCTGTAAGGGAAAATTTTAATGGTTGGGAAAGGCCATGGGATGTAGAAATATTTTTTTCACATTTTACTTCCTTGTAAAAACAGGTAAATGAATAGGGCTTTTCGTACGGATAAGTACCCAGTGAACGGTTCGTTTAGCTTTATATATTGTTCCGCGTGGGCGTTGTATTGGTTTTTCGGTTGGGAAATGGTTGGGAAAGGCCATGGGATGTAGAAATATTTTTTTCACATTTTATTTCCTTGTAAATACAGGTAAATCAATAGGGATTTTCGTACGTATAAGTACCCAGTGAACGGTGCGTTTAGCTTTATATATTGTTCCGGGTGGGAGTTGTATTGGTTTTTCGGAAGTGTTAGACGTGTAAGATAAAATTTTAAATGGTTGGGAAAGGCCATGGGATGTAGAAATATTTTTTTCACATTTTATTTCCTTGTAAAAACAGGAAAATCAATAAGGATTTTTGTACGGATAAGTGCCCAGTGAACGGTTCGTTTAGCTTTATATATTATTCCGGGTGGCCGTTGTATTGGTTTTTCGGAAGTGTTAGACCTGTAAGAGAAAAGTTTAAATGGTTGGGAAAGGCCATGGGATGTAGAAATATTGTTTTCACATTTTATTTCCTTGTAAAAACAGGTAAATCAATAGGGATTTTCGTACGGATAAGTACCCAGTGAACGGTTCGTTCAGCTTTATATATTGTTCCGGGTGGGCGTTGTATTGTTTTTTCGGAAGTGTTAGACCTGTAAGAGAAAAATTTAAATGGTTGGGAAAAGCCATGGGATGTAGAAATATTTTTTTCACATTTTACTTCCTTGTAAAAACAGGTAAATCAATAGGGAATTTCGTACGTATAAGTACCCAGTGAACGGTTCGTTTAGTTTTATATATTGTTCCGGGTGGGCGTTGTATTGGTTTTTCGGAAGTGTTAGACATGTAAGAGAAAAATTTAAATGGTTGGGAAAGGCCATGGGATGTAGAAATATTTTTTTTCACATTTTACTTCCTTGTAAAAACAGGTAAATCAATAGGGCTTTTCGTACGGATAAGTACCCAGTGAACGGTTCATTTAGCTTTATATATTGTTCCGGGTGGGCGTTGTATTGGTTTTTCGGAAGTGTTAGACCTGTAAGAGAAAAATTTAAATGGCTGGTAAAGGCCATGGGATGTAGAAATATTTTTTTCACATTTTACTTCCTTGTAAAAACAGTTAAATCTATAGGGATTTTCGTACGGATAAGTACCCCGTGAACGGTTCGTTTAGCTTTATACATTGTTCCGGGTGGGCGTTGTATTGGTTTTTCGGAAGTGTTAGACATGTAAGAGAAAAATTTAAATGGTTGGGAAAGGCCATGGGATGTAGAAATATTTTTTCACATTTTATTTCCTTGTAAAAACAGGTAAATCAATAGGGATTTTCGTACGTATAAGTACCCAGTGAACGGTTCGTTTAGCTTTATATATTGTTCCGGGTGGGCGTTGTATTGGTTTTTCGGAAGTGTTAGACATGTAAGAGAAAAATTTAAATGGTTGGGAAAGGCCATGGGATGTAGAAATATTTTTTTCACATTTTACTTCCTTGTAAAAACAGGTAAATCAATAGGGATTTTCGTACGGATAAGTACCCAGTGATCGGTTCGTTTAGCTTTATACATTGTTCCGGGTGGCCGTTGTATTAGTTTTTCGGAAGTGTTAGACCTGTAAGAGAAAAATTTAAATGGCTGGGAAAGGCCATGGGATGTAGAAATATTTTTTTCACATTTTACTTCCTTGTAAAAACAGGTAAATGAATAGGGCTTTTCGTACGTATAAGTACCCAGTGAACGGTTCGTTTAGCTTTATATATTGTTCCGGGTGGGCGTTGTATTGGTTTTTCAGAAGTGTTAGACCTGTAAGAGAAAAATTTAAATGGTTGGGAAAGGCCATGGGATGTAGAAATATTTTTTCACATTTTATTTCCTTGTAAAAACAGGTAAATCAATAGGGATTTTCGTACGTATAAGTACCCAGTGAACGGTTCGTTTAGCTTTATATATTGTTCCGGGTGGGCGTTGTATTGGTTTTTCGGAAGTGTTAGACATGTAAGAGAAAAATTTAAATGGTTGGGAAAGGCCATGGGATGTAGAAATATTTTTTTCACATTTTACTTCCTTGTAAAAACAGGTAAATCAATAGGGATTTTCGTACGGATAAGTACCCAGTGATCGGTTCGTTTAGCTTTATACATTGTTCCGGGTGGCCGTTGTATTAGTTTTTCGGAAGTGTTAGACCTGTAAGAGAAAAATTTAAATGGCTGGGAAAGGCCATGGGATGTAGAAATATTTTTTTCACATTTTACTTCCTTGTAAAAACAGGTAAATGAATAGGGCTTTTCGTACGTATAAGTACCCAGTGAACGGTTAGTTTAGCTTTATATATTGTTCCGGGTGGGCGTTGTATTGGTTTTTCAGAAGTGTTAGACCTGTAAGAGAAAAATTTAAATGGTTGGGAAAGGCCATGGGATGTAGAAATATTTTTTTCACATTTTACTTCCTTGTAAAAACAGGTAAATGAATAGGGCTTTTCGTACGGATAAGTACCCAGTGAACGGTTCGTTTAGCTTTATATATTGTTCCGCGTGGGCGTTGTATTGGTTTTTCGGTTGGGAAATGGTTGGGAAAGGCCATGGGATGTAGAAATATTTTTTTCACATTTTATTTCCTTGTAAATACAGGTAAATCAATAGGGATTTTTGTACGTATAAGTACCCAGTGAACGGTTCGTTTAGCTTTATATATTGTTCCGGGTGGGAGTTGTATTGGTTTTTCGGAAGTGTTAGACGTGTAAGATAAAATTTTAAATGGTTGGGAAAGGCCATGGGATGTAGAAATATTTTTTTCACATTTTATTTCCTTGTAAAAACAGGAAAATCAATAAGGATTTTTGTACGGATAAGTGCCCAGTGAACGGTTCGTTTAGCTTTATATATTGTTCCGGGTGGCCGTTGTATTGGTTTTTCGGAAGTGTTAGACCTGTAAGAGAAAAGTTTAAATGGTTGGGAAAGGCCATGGGATGTAGAAATATTGTTTTCACATTTTATTTCCTTGTAAAAACAGGTAAATCAATAGGGATTTTCGTACGGATAAGTACCCAGTGAACTGTTCGTTCAGCTTTATATATTGTTCCGGGTGGGCGTTGTATTGGTTTTTCGGAAGTGTTAGACCTGTAAGAGAAAAATTTAAATGGTTGGGAAAGGCCATGGGATGTAGAAATATTTTTTTCACATTTTACTTCCTTGTAAAAACAGGTAAATCAATAGGGATTTTCGTACGGATAAGTACCCAGTGATCGGTTCGTTTAGCTTTATACATTGTTCCGGGTGGCCGTTGTATTGGTTTTTCGGAAGTGTTAGACCTGTAAGAGAAAAATTTAAATGGCTGGGAAAGGCCATGGGATGTAGAAATATTTTTTTCACATTTTACTTCCTTGTAAAAACAGGTAAATCAATAGGGCTTTTCGTACGTATAAGTACCCAGTGAACGGTTCGTTTAGCTTTATATATTTTTCCGGGTGGCCGTTGTATTGGTTTTTCAGAAGTGTTAGACCTGTAAGAGAAAAATTTAAATGGTTGGGAATGGCCATGGGATGTAGAAATATTTTTTTCACATTTTATTTCCTTGTAAAATCAGGTAAATCAATAGGGATTTTCGTACGGATAAGTACCCAGTGAACGGTTCGTTTAGCTTTATATATTGTTCCGGGTGGGAGTTGTATTGGTTTTTCAGAAGTGTTAGACCTGTAAGAGAAAAATTTAAATGGTTGGGAATGGCCATGGGATGTAGAAATATTTTTTTCACATTTTATTTCCTTGTAAAAACAGGTAAATCAATAGGGATTTTTGTACGTATAAGTACCCAGTGAACGGTTCGTTTAGCTTTATATATTGTTCCGGGTGGGAGTTGTATCGGTTTTTTGGTAGTGTTAGACCTGTAAGATAAAAATTTAAATGGTTGGGAAAGGCCATGGGATGTAGAAATATTTTTTTCACATTTTACTTCCTTGTAAAAACAGGTAAATCAATAGGGATTTTCGTACAGATAAGTACCCAGTGAACGGTTCGTTTAGCTTTATATATTGTTCCGGGTGGGCGTTGTATTGGTTTTTCGGAAGCGTTAGACCTGTAAGAGAAAAATTTAAATGGCTGGGAAAGGCCATGGGATGTAGAAATATTTTTTTCACATTTTACTTCCTTGTAAAAACAGGTAAATCAATAGGGCTTTTCGCACGGATAAGTACCCAGTGAACGGTTCGTTTAGCTTTATACATTGTTCCGGGTGGGCGTTGTATTGGTTTTTCGGAAGTGTTAGACATGTAAGAGAAAAATTTAAATGGTTGGGAAAGGCCATGGGATGTAGAAATATTTTTTTCACATTTTATTTCCTTGTAAAAACAGGTAAATCAATAGGGGTTTTCGTACGGATAAGTACCCAGTGAACGGTTCGTTTAGCTTTATATATTGTTCCGGGTGGGCGTTGTATTGGTTTTTCGGAAGTGTTAGACCTGTAAGAGAAAAATTTAAATGGCTGGTAAAGGCCATGGGATGTAGAAATATTTTTTTCACATTTTACTTCCTTGTAAAAACAGGTAAATCAATAGGGATTTTCGTACGGATAAGTACCCAGTGAACGGTTCGTTTAGCTTTATACATTGTTCCGGGTGGGCGTTGTATTGGTTTTTCGGAAGTGTTAGACATGTAAGAGAAAAATTTAAATGGTTGGGAAAGGCCATGGGATGTAGAAATATTTTTTTCACATTTTACTTCCTTGTAAAAACAGGTAAATCAATAGGGATTTTCGTACGGATAAGTACCCAGTGAACGGTTCGTTTAGCTTTATATATTGTTCCGGGTGGGCGTTGTATTGGTTTTTCGGAAGTGTTAGACATGTAAGAGAAAAATTTAAATGGTTGGGAATGGCCATGGGATGTAGAAATATTTTTTTCACATTTTATTTCCTTGTAAAAACAGGTAAATCAATAGGGATTTTCGTACGGATAAGTACACAGTGAATAGTTCGTTTAGCTTTATATATTGTTCCGGGTGGGAGTTGTATTGGTTTTTCAGAAGTGTTAGACCTGTAAGAGAAAAATTTAAATGGTTGGGAATGGCCATGGGATGTAGAAATATTTTTTTCACATTTTATTTCCTTGTAAAAACAGGTAAATCAATAGGGATTTTTGTACGTATAAGTACCCAGTGAACGGTTCGTTTAGCTTTATATATTGTTCCGGGTGGGAGTTGTATCGGTTTTTCGGTAGTGTTAGACCTGTAAGATAAAATTTTAAATGGTTGGGAAAGGCCATGGGATGTAGAAATATTTTTTTCACATTTTACTTCCTTGTAAAAACAGGTAAATCAATAGGGATTTTCGTACAGATAAGTACCCAGTGAACGGTTCGTTTAGCTTTATATATTGTTCTGGGTGGGCGTTGTATTGGTTTTTCGGAAGCGTTAGACCTGTAAGAGAAAAATTTAAATGGCTGGGAAAGGCCATGGGATGTAGAAATATTTTTTTCACATTTTACTTCCTTGTAAAAACAGGTAAATCAATAGGGCTTTTCGCACGGATAAGTACCCAGTGAACGGTTCGTTTAGCTTTATACATTGTTCCGGGTGACCGTTGTATTGGTTTTTCTCAACTGTTAGACCTGTAAGAGAAAAATTTAAATGGCTGGGAAAGGCCATGGGAAGTAGAAATATTTTTTTCACATTTTATTTCCTTGTAAAAACAGGTAAATCAATTGGGATTTTCGTATGGATTAGTACCCAGTGAACGGTTCGTTTAGCTTTATATATTGTTCCGGGTGGGCGTGGTATTAGTTTTTCGGAAGTGTTAGACCTGTAAGAGTAAAATTTAAATGGCTGGGAAAGGCCATTGGATGTAGAAATATTTTTTTCACATTTTACTTCCTTGTAAAAACAGGTAAATGAATAGGGCTTTTCGTACGTATAAGTACCCAGTGAACGGTTCGTTTAGCTTCATATATGGTTCCGGGTGGGCGTTGAATTGGTTTTTCGGAAGTGTTAGACATGTAAGAGAAAAATTTAAATGGTTGTGAAAGGCTATGGGATGTAGAAATAGTGTTTTCACATTTTATTTCCTTGTAAAAACAGGAAAATCAATATGGATTTTCGTACGGATAATTACCCAGTGAACGGTTCGTTTAGCTTTATATATTGTTCCGGGTGGCCGTTGTATTGGTTTTTCGGAAGTGTTAGACATGTAAGAGAAAAATTTAAATGGTTGGGAAAGGCCATGGGATGTAGAAATATTTTTTTCACATTTTATTTCCTTGTAAAAACAGGTAAATCAATAGGGCTTTTCGCACGGATAATTACCCAGTGAACGGTTCGTTTAGCTTTATATATTGTTCCGGGTGGCCGTTGTATTGGTTTTTCGGAAGTGTTAGACATGTAAGAGAAAAATTTAAATGGTTGGGAAAGGCCATGGGATGTACAAATATTTTTTTCACATTTTATTTCCTTGTAAAAACAGGTAAATCAATAGGGATTTTCGTACGGATAAGTACCCAGTGAACGGTTCGTTTAGCTTTATATATTGTTCCGGGTGGGCGTTGTATTGGTTTTTCTGAAGTGTTAGACATGTAAGAGAAAAATTTAAATTGTTGGGAAAGGCCATGGGATGTAGAAATATTTTTTTCACATTTTATTTCCTTGTAAAAACAGGTAAATCAATAGGGCTTTTCGCACGGATAATTACCCAGTGAACGGTTCGTTTAGATTTATATATTGTTCCGGGTGGCCGTTGTATTGGTTTTTCGGAAGTGTTAGACATGTAAGAGAAAAATTTAAATGGTTGGGAAAGGCCATGGGATGTAGAAATATTTTTTTCACATTTTATTTCCTTGTAAAAACAGGTAAATCAATAGGGATTTTCGTACGGATAAGTACCCAGTGAACGGTTCGTTTAGCTTTATATATTGTTCCGGGTGGGCGTTGTATTGGTTTTTCTGAAGTGTTAGACATGTAAGAGAAAAATTTAAATTGTTGGGAAAGGCCATGGGATGTAGAAATATTTTTTTCACATTTTATTTCCTTGTAAAAACAGGTAAATCAATAGGGATTTTTGTATGGATTAGTACCCAGTGAACGGTTCGTTTAGCTTTATATATTGTTCCGCGTGGGCGTTGTATTGTTTTTTCAGAAGTGTTAGACCTGTAAGAGAAATGTTTAAATGGTTGGGAAAGGCCATGGGATGTAGAAATATTTTTTTCACATTTTACTTCCTTGTAAAAACAGGTAAATCAATAGGGATTTTCATACGTATAAGTACCCAGTGAACGGTTCATTTAGCTTTATATATTGTTCCCGGTGGGAGTTGTATCGGTTTTTCGGTAGTGTTAGACCTGTAAGATAAAAATTTAAATGGTTGGGAAAGGCCATGGGATGTAGAAATATTTTTTTCACATTTTATTTCCTTGTAAAAACAGGAAAATCAATAGGGATTTTTGTACGGATAAGTGCCCAGTGAACGGTTCGTTTAGCTTTATATATTGTTCCGGGTGGCCGTTGTATTGGTTTTTCAGAAGTGTTAGACATGTAAGAGAAAAGTTTAAATGGTTGGGAAAGGCCATGGGATGTAGAAATATTTTTTTCACATTTTATTTCCTTGTAAAAACAGGTAAATCAATAGGGATTTTCGTACGGATAAGTACCCAGTGAACGGTTCGTTTAGCTTTATATATTGTTCCGGGTGGGCGTTGTATTGGTATTTCGGAAGTGTTAGACCTGTAAGAGAAAAATTTAAATGGCTGGGAAAGGCCATGGGATGTAGAAATATTTTTTTCACATTTTACTTCCTTGTAAAAACAGGTAAATTAATAGGGCTTTTCGTACGTATAAGTACCCAGTGAACGGTTCGTTTAACTTTATATATTGTTCCGGGTGGGCGTTGTATTGGTTTTTCGGAAGTATTAGACATGTAAGAGAAAAATTTAAATGGTTGGGAAAGGCCATGGGATGTAGAAATATTTTTTTCACATCTTATTTCCTTGTAAAAACAGGTAAATCAATAGGGCTTTTCGTACGGATAAGTACCCAGTGAACGGTTCGTTTAGCTTTATACATTGTTCCGGGTGGGTGTTGTATTGGTTTTTCGGAAGTGTTAGACCTGTAAGAGAAAAATTTAAATTGTTGGGAAAGGCCATGGGATGTAGAAATATTTTTTTCACATTTTATTTCCTTGTAAAAACAGGTAAATCAATAGGGATTTTCGTACGGATAAGTACCCAGTGAACGGTTCGTTTAGCTTTATATATTGTTCCGGGTGGGCGTTGTATTGGTTTTTCTGAAGTGTTAGACATGTAAGAGAAAAATTTAAATTGTTGGGAAAGGCCATGGGATGTAGAAATATTTTTTTCACATTTTATTTCCTTGTAAAAACAGGTAAATCAATAGGGATTTTTGTATGGATTAGTACCCAGTGAACGGTTCGTTTAGCTTTATATATTGTTTCGCGTGGGCGTTGTATTGGTTTTTCAGAAGTGTTAGACCTGTAAGAGCAATGTTTAAATGGTTGGGAAAGGCCATGGGATGTAGAAATATTTTTTTCACATTTTACTTCCTTGTAAAAACAGGTAAATCAATAGGGATTTTCATACGTATAAGTACCCAGTGAACGGTTCGTTTAGCTTTATATATTGTTCCGGGTGGGAGTTGTATCGGTTTTTCTGTAGTGTTAGACCTGTAAGATAAAAATTTAAATGGTTGGGAAAGGCCATGGGATGTAGAAATATTTTTTTCACATTTTATTTCCTTGTAAAAACAGGTAAATCAATAGGTATTTTCGTACGGATAAGTACCCAGTGAACGGTTCGTTTAGCTTTATACATTGTTCCGGGTGACCGTTGTATTGGTTTTTCTCAACTGTTAGACCTGTAAGAGAAAAATTTAAATGGCTGGGAAAGGCCATGGGAAGTAGAAATATTTTTTTCACATTTTATTTCCTTGTAAAAACAGGTAAATCAATTGGGATTTTCGTATGGATTAGTACCCAGTGAACGGTTCGTTTAGCTTTATATATTGTTCCGGGTGGGCGTGGTATTAGTTTTTCGGAAGTGTTAGACCTGTAAGAGTAAAATTTAAATGGCTGGGAAAGGCCATTGGATGTAGAAATATTTTTTTCACATTTTACTTCCTTGTAAAAACAGGTAAATGAATAGGGCTTTTCGTACGTATAAGTACCCAGTGAACGGTTCGTTTAGCTTCATATATGGTTCCGGGTGGGCGTTGAATTGGTTTTTCGGAAGTGTTAGACATGTAAGAGAAAAATTTAAATGGTTGTGAAAGGCTATGGGATGTAGAAATAGTGTTTTCACATTTTATTTCCTTGTAAAAACAGGAAAATCAATATGGATTTTCGTACGGATAAGTACCCAGTGAACGGTTCGTTTAGCTTTATATATTGTTCCGGGTGGCCGTTGTATTGGTTTTTCGGAAGTGTTAGACATGTAAGAGAAAAATTTAAATGGTTGGGAAAGGCCATGGGATGTAGAAATATTTTTTTCACATTTTATTTCCTTGTAAAAACAGGTAAATCAATAGGGCTTTTCGCATGGATAATTACCCAGTGAACGGTTCGTTTAGCTTTATATATTGTTCCGGGTGGCCGTTGTATTGGTTTTTCGGAAGTGTTAGACATGTAAGAGAAAAATTTAAATGGTTGGGAAAGGCCATGGGATGTAGAAATATTTTTTTCACATTTTATTTCCTTGTAAAAACAGGTAAATCAATAGGGATTTTCGTACGGATAAGTACCCAGTGAACGGTTCGTTTAGCTTTATATATTGTTCCGGGTGGGCGTTGTATTGGTTTTTCTGAAGTGTTAGACATGTAAGAGAAAAATTTAAATTGTTGGGAAAGGCCATGGGATGTAGAAATATTTTTTTCACATTTTATTTCCTTGTAAAAACAGGTATATCAATAGGGCTTTTCGCACGGATAATTACCCAGTGAACGGTTCGTTTAGATTTATATATTGTTCCGGGTGGCCGTTGTATTGGTTTTTCGGAAGTGTTAGACATGTAAGAGAAAAATTTAAATGGTTGGGAAAGGCCATGGGATGTAGAAATATTTTTTTCACATTTTATTTCCTTGTAAAAACAGGTAAATCAATAGGGATTTTCGTACGGATAAGTACCCAGTGAACGGTTCGTTTAGCTTTATATATTGTTCCGGGTGGGCGTTGTATTGGTTTTTCTGAAGTGTTAGACATGTAAGAGAAAAATTTAAATTGTTGGGAAAGGCCATGGGATGTAGAAATATTTTTTTCACATTTTATTTCCTTGTAAAAACAGGTAAATCAATAGGGATTTTTGTATGGATTAGTACCCAGTGAACGGTTCGTTTAGCTTTATATATTGTTCCGCGTGGGCGTTGTATTGTTTTTTCAGAAGTGTTAGACCTGTAAGAGAAATGTTTAAATGGTTGGGAAAGGCCATGGGATGTAGAAATATTTTTTTCACATTTTACTTCCTTGTAAAAACAGGTAAATCAATAGGGATTTTCATACGTATAAGTACCCAGTGAACGGTTCATTTAGCTTTATATATTGTTCCCGGTGGGAGTTGTATCGGTTTTTCGGTAGTGTTAGACCTGTAAGATAAAAATTTAAATGGTTGGGAAAGGCCATGGGATGTAGAAATATTTTTTTCACATTTTATTTCCTTGTAAAAACAGGAAAATCAATAGGGATTTTTGTACGGATAAGTGCCCAGTGAACGGTTCGTTTAGCTTTATATATTGTTCCGGGTGGCCGTTGTATTGGTTTTTCAGAAGTGTTAGACATGTAAGAGAAAAGTTTAAATGGTTGGGAAAGGCCATGGGATGTAGAAATATTTTTTTCACATTTTATTTCCTTGTAAAAACAGGTAAATCAATAGGGATTTTCGTACGGATAAGTACCCAGTGAACGGTTCGTTTAGCTTTATATATTGTTCCGGGTGGGCGTTGTATTGGTATTTCGGAAGTGTTAGACCTGTAAGAGAAAAATTTAAATGGCTGGGAAAGGCCATGGGATGTAGAAATATTTTTTTCACATTTTACTTCCTTGTAAAAACAGGTAAATTAATAGGGCTTTTCGTACGTATAAGTACCCAGTGAACGGTTCGTTTAACTTTATATATTGTTCCGGGTGGGCGTTGTATTGGTTTTTCGGAAGTATTAGACATGTAAGAGAAAAATTTAAATGGTTGGGAAAGGCCATGGGATGTAGAAATATTTTTTTCACATCTTATTTCCTTGTAAAAACAGGTAAATCAATAGGGCTTTTCGTACGGATAAGTACCCAGTGAACGGTTCGTTTAGCTTTATACATTGTTCCGGGTGGGTGTTGTATTGGTTTTTCGGAAGTGTTAGACATGTAAGAGAAAAATTTAAATTGTTGGGAAAGGCCATGGGATGTAGAAATATTTTTTTCACATTTTATTTCCTTGTAAAAACAGGTAAATCAATAGGGATTTTTGTATGGATTAGTACCCAGTGAACGGTTCGTTTAGCTTTATATATTGTTTCGCGTGGGCGTTGTATTGGTTTTTCAGAAGTGTTAGACCTGTAAGAGCAATGTTTAAATGGTTGGGAAAGGCCATGGGATGTAGAAATATTTTTTTCACATTTTACTTCCTTGTAAAAACAGGTAAATCAATAGGGATTTTCATACGTATAAGTACCCAGTGAACGGTTCGTTTAGCTTTATATATTGTTCCGGGTGGGAGTTGTATCGGTTTTTCTGTAGTGTTAGACCTGTAAGATAAAAATTTAAATGGTTGGGAAAGGCCATGGGATGTAGAAATATTTTTTTCACATTTTATTTCCTTGTAAAAACAGGTAAATCAATAGGTATTTTCGTACGGATAAGTACCCAGTGAACGGTTCATTTAGCTTTATATATTGTTCCCGGTGGGAGTTGTATCGGTTTTTCGGTAGTGTTAGACCTGTAAGATAAAAATTTAAATGGTTGGGAAAGGCCATGGGATGTAGAAATATTTTTTTCACATTTTATTTCCTTGTAAAAACAGGAAAATCAATAGGGATTTTTGTACGGATAAGTGCCCAGTGAATGGTTCGTTAAGCTTTATATATTGTTCCGGGTGGCCGTTGTATTGGTTTTTCAGAAGTGTTAGACATGTAAGAGAAAAGTTTAAATGGTTGGGAAAGGCCATGGGATGTAGAAATATTTTTTTCACATTTTATTTCCTTGTAAAAACAGGTAAATCAATAGGGATTTTCGTACGGATAAGTACCCAGTGAACGGTTCGTTTAGCTTTATATATTGTTCCGGGTGGGCGTTGTATTGGTATTTCGGAAGTGTTAGACCTGTAAGAGAAAAATTTAAATGGCTGGGAAAGGCCATGGGATGTAGAAATATTTTTTTCACATTTTACTTCCTTGTAAAAACAGGTAAATTAATAGGGCTTTTCGTACGTATAAGTACCCAGTGAACGGTTCGTTTAACTTTATATATTGTTCCGGGTGGGCGTTGTATTGGTTTTTCGGAAGTATTAGACATGTAAGAGAAAAATTTAAATGGTTGGGAAAGGCCATGGGATGTAGAAATATTTTTTTCACATCTTATTTCCTTGTAAAAACAGGTAAATCAATAGGGCTTTTCGTACGGATAAGTACCCAGTGAACGGTTCGTTTAGCTTTATACATTGTTCCGGGTGGGTGTTGTATTGGTTTTTCGGAAGTGTTAGACATGTAAGAGAAAAATTTAAATTGTTGGGAAAGGCCATGGGATGTAGAAATATTTTTTTCACATTTTATTTCCTTGTAAAAACAGGTAAATCAATAGGGATTTTCGTACGGATAAGTACCCAGTGAACGGTTCGTTTAGCTTTATATATTGTTCCGGGTGGGCGTTGTATTGGTTTTTCTGAAGTGTTAGACATGTAAGAGAAAAATTTAAATTGTTGGGAAAGGCCATGGGATGTAGAAATATTTTTTTCACATTTTATTTCCTTGTAAAAACAGGTAAATCAATAGGGATTTTTGTATGGATTAGTACCCAGTGAACGGTTCGTTTAGCTTTATATATTGTTTCGCGTGGGCGTTGTATTGGTTTTTCAGAAGTGTTAGACCTGTAAGAGCAATGTTTAAATGGTTGGGAAAGGCCATGGGATGTAGAAATATTTTTTTCACATTTTACTTCCTTGTAAAAACAGGTAAATCAATAGGGATTTTCATACGTATAAGTACCCAGTGAACGGTTCGTTTAGCTTTATATATTGTTCCGGGTGGGAGTTGTATCGGTTTTTCTGTAGTGTTAGACCTGTAAGATAAAAATTTAAATGGTTGGGAAAGGCCATGGGATGTAGAAATATTTTTTTCACATTTTATTTCCTTGTAAAAACAGGTAAATCAATAGGTATTTTCGTACGGATAAGTACCCAGTGAACGGTTCATTTAGCTTTATATATTGTTCCCGGTGGGAGTTGTATCGGTTTTTCGGTAGTGTTAGACCTGTAAGATAAAAATTTAAATGGTTGGGAAAGGCCATGGGATGTAGAAATATTTTTTTCACATTTTATTTCCTTGTAAAAACAGGAAAATCAATAGGGATTTTTGTACGGATAAGTGCCCAGTGAATGGTTCGTTAAGCTTTATATATTGTTCCGGGTGGCCGTTGTATTGGTTTTTCAGAAGTGTTAGACATGTAAGAGAAAAGTTTAAATGGTTGGGAAAGGCCATGGGATGTAGAAATATTTTTTTCACATTTTATTTCCTTGTAAAAACAGGTAAATCAATAGGGATTTTCGTACGGATAAGTACCCAGTGAACGGTTCGTTTAGCTTTATATATTGTTCCGGGTGGGCGTGGTATTAGTTTTTCGGAAGTGTTAGACCTGTAAGAGTAAAATTTAAATGGCTGGGAAAGGCCATTGGATGTAGAAATATTTTTTTCACATTTTACTTCCTTGTAAAAACAGGTAAATGAATAGGGCTTTTCGTACGTATAAGTACCCAGTGAACGGTTCGTTTAGCTTCATATATTGTTCCGGGTGGGCGTTGAATTGGTTTTTCGGAAGTGTTAGACATGTAAGAGAAAAATTTAAATGGTTGTGAAAGGCTATGGGATGTAGAAATAGTGTTTTCACATTTTATTTCCTTGTAAAAACAGGAAAATCAATATGGATTTTCGTACGGATAAGTACCCAGTGAACGGTTCGTTTAGCTTTATATATTGTTCCGGGTGGCCGTTGTATTGGTTTTTCGGAAGTGTTAGACATGTAAGAGAAAAATTTAAATGGTTGGGAAAGGCCATGGGATGTAGAAATATTTTTTTCACATTTTATTTCCTTGTAAAAACAGGTAAATCAATAGGGCTTTTCGCATGGATAATTACCCAGTGAACGGTTCGTTTAGCTTTATATATTGTTCCGGGTGGCCGTTGTATTGGTTTTTCGGAAGTGTTAGACATGTAAGAGAAAAATTTAAATGGTTGGGAAAGGCCATGGGATGTAGAAATATTTTTTTCACATTTTATTTCCTTGTAAAAACAGGTAAATCAATAGGGATTTTCGTACGGATAAGTACCCAGTGAACGGTTCGTTTAGCTTTATATATTGTTCCGGGTGGGCGTTGTATTGGTTTTTCTGAAGTGTTAGACATGTAAGAGAAAAATTTAAATTGTTGGGAAAGGCCATGGGATGTAGAAATATTTTTTTCACATTTTATTTCCTTGTAAAAACAGGTAAATCAATAGGGCTTTTCGCACGGATAATTACCCAGTGAACGGTTCGTTTAGCTTTATATATTGTTCCGGGTGGACGTTGTATTGGTTTTTCGGAAGTGTTAGACATGTAAGAGAAAAATTTAAATGGTTGGGAAAGGCCATGGGATGTAGAAATATTTTTTTCACATTTTATTTCCTTGTAAAAACAGGTAAATCAATAGGGATTTTCGTACGGATAAGTACCCAGTGAACGGTTCATTTAGCTTTATATATTGTTCCCGGTGGGAGTTGTATCGGTTTTTCGGTAGTGTTAGACCTGTAAGATAAAAATTTAAATGGTTGGGAAAGGCCATGGGATGTAGAAATATTTTTTTCACATTTTATTTCCTTGTAAAAACAGGAAAATCAATAGGGATTTTTGTACGGATAAGTGCCCAGTGAATGGTTCGTTAAGCTTTATATATTGTTCCGGGTGGCCGTTGTATTGGTTTTTCAGAAGTGTTAGACATGTAAGAGAAAAGTTTAAATGGTTGGGAAAGGCCATGGGATGTAGAAATATTTTTTTCACATTTTATTTCCTTGTAAAAACAGGTAAATCAATAGGGATTTTCGTACGGATAAGTACCCAGTGAACGGTTCGTTTAGCTTTATATATTGTTCCGGGTGGGCGTGGTATTAGTTTTTCGGAAGTGTTAGACCTGTAAGAGTAAAATTTAAATGGCTGGGAAAGGCCATTGGATGTAGAAATATTTTTTTCACATTTTACTTCCTTGTAAAAACAGGTAAATGAATAGGGCTTTTCGTACGTATAAGTACCCAGTGAACGGTTCGTTTAGCTTCATATATTGTTCCGGGTGGGCGTTGAATTGGTTTTTCGGAAGTGTTAGACATGTAAGAGAAAAATTTAAATGGTTGTGAAAGGCTATGGGATGTAGAAATAGTGTTTTCACATTTTATTTCCTTGTAAAAACAGGAAAATCAATATGGATTTTCGTACGGATAAGTACCCAGTGAACGGTTCGTTTAGCTTTATATATTGTTCCGGGTGGCCGTTGTATTGGTTTTTCGGAAGTGTTAGACATGTAAGAGAAAAATTTAAATGGTTGGGAAAGGCCATGGGATGTAGAAATATTTTTTTCACATTTTATTTCCTTGTAAAAACAGGTAAATCAATAGGGCTTTTCGCACGGATAATTACCCAGTGAACGGTTCGTTTAGCTTTATATATTGTTCCGGGTGGCCGTTGTATTGGTTTTTCGGAAGTGTTAGACATGTAAGAGAAAAATTTAAATGGTTGGGAAAGGCCATGGGATGTAGAAATATTTTTTTCACATTTTATTTCCTTGTAAAAACAGGTAAATCAATAGGGATTTTCGTACGGATAAGTACCCAGTGAACGGTTCGTTTAGCTTTATATATTGTTCCGGGTGGGCGTTGTATTGGTTTTTCTGAAGTGTTAGACATGTAAGAGAAAAATTTAAATTGTTGGGAAAGGCCATGGGATGTAGAAATATTTTTTTCACATTTTATTTCCTTGTAAAAACAGGTAAATCAATAGGGCTTTTCGCACGGATAATTACCCAGTGAACGGTTCGTTTAGCTTTATATATTGTTCCGGGTGGACGTTGTATTGGTTTTTCGGAAGTGTTAGACATGTAAGAGAAAAATTTAAATGGTTGGGAAAGGCCATGGGATGTAGAAATATTTTTTTCACATTTTATTTCCTTGTAAAAACAGGTAAATCAATAGGGATTTTCGTACGGATAAGTACCCAGTGAACGGTTCGTTTAGCTTTATATATTGTTCCGGGTGGGCGTTGTATTGGTTTTTCTGAAGTGTTAGACATGTAAGAGAAAAATTTAAATTGTTGGGAAAGGCCATGGGATGTAGAAATATTTTTTTCACATTTTATTTCCTTGTAAAAACAGGTAAATCAATAGGGATTTTTGTATGGATTAGTACCCAGTGAACGGTTCGTTTAGCTTTATATATTGTTCCGCGTGGGCGTTGTATTGGTTTTTCAGAAGTGTTAGACCTGTAAGAGAAATGTTTAAATGGTTGGGAACGGCCATGGGATGTAGAAATATTTTTTTCACATTTTACTTCCTTGTAAAAACAGGTAAATCAATAGGGATTTTCATACGTATAAGTACCCAGTGAACGGTTCTTTTAGCTTTATATATTGTTCCGGGTGGGAGTTGTATCGGTTTTTCTGTAGTGTTAGACCTGTAAGATAAAAATTTAAATGGTTGGGAAAGGCCATGGGATGTAGAAATATTTTTTTCACATTTTATTTCCTTGTAAAAACAGGTAAATCAATAGGTATTTTCGTACGGATAAGTACCCAGTGAACGGTTCATTTAGCTTTATATATTGTTCCCGGTGGGAGTTGTATCGGTTTTTCGGTAGTGTTAGACCTGTAAGATAAAAATTTAAATGGTTGGGAAAGGCCATGGGATGTAGAAATATTTTTTTCCCATTTTATTTCCTTGTAAAAACAGGAAAATCAATAGGGATTTTTGTACGGATAAGTGCCCAGTGAACGGTTCGTTTAGCTTTATATATTGTTCCGGGTGGCCGTTGTATTGGTTTTTCAGAAGTGTTAGACATGTAAGAGAAAAGTTTAAATGGTTGGGAAAGGCCATGGGATGTAGAAATATTTTTTTCACATTTTATTTCCTTGTAAAAACAGGTAAATCAATAGGGATTTTCGTACGGATAAGTACCCAGTGAACGGTTCGTTTAGCTTTATATATTGTTCCGGGTGGGCGTTGTATTGGTTTTTCTGAAGTGTTAGACATGTAAGAGAAAAATTTAAATTGTTGGGAAAGGCCATGGGATGTAGAAATATTTTTTTCACATTTTATTTCCTTGTAAAAACAGGTAAATCAATAGGGATTTTTGTATGGATTAGTACCCAGTGAACGGTTCGTTTAGCTTTATATATTGTTCCGCGTGGGCGTTGTATTGTTTTTTCAGAAGTGTTAGACCTGTAAGAGAAATGTTTAAATGGTTGGGAAAGGCCATGGGATGTAGAAATATTTTTTTCACATTTTACTTCCTTGTAAAAACAGGTAAATCAATAGGGATTTTCATACGTATAAGTACCCAGTGAACGGTTCATTTAGCTTTATATATTGTTCCCGGTGGGAGTTGTATCGGTTTTTCGGTAGTGTTAGACCTGTAAGATAAAAATTTAAATGGTTGGGAAAGGCCATGGGATGTAGAAATATTTTTTTCACATTTTATTTCCTTGTAAAAACAGGAAAATCAATAGGGATTTTTGTACGGATAAGTGCCCAGTGAACGGTTCGTTTAGCTTTATATATTTTTCCGGGTGGCCGTTGTATTGGTTTTTCAGAAGTGTTAGACATGTAAGAGAAAAGTTTAAATGGTTGGGAAAGGCCATGGGATGTAGAAATATTTTTTTCACATTTTATTTCCTTGTAAAAACAGGTAAATCAATAGGGATTTTCGTACGGATAAGTACCCAGTGAACGGTTCGTTTAGCTTTATATATTGTTCCGGGTGGGCGTTGTATTGGTATTTCGGAAGTGTTAGACCTGTAAGAGAAAAATTTAAATGGCTGGGAAAGGCCATGGGATGTAGAAATATTTTTTTCACATTTTACTTCCTTGTAAAAACAGGTAAATTAATAGGGCTTTTCGTACGTATAAGTACCCAGTGAACGGTTCGTTTAACTTTATATATTGTTCCGGGTGGGCGTTGTATTGGTTTTTCGGAAGTATTAGACATGTAAGAGAAAAATTTAAATGGTTGGGAAAGGCCATGGGATGTAGAAATATTTTTTTCACATCTTATTTCCTTGTAAAAACAGGTAAATCAATAGGGCTTTTCGTACGGATAAGTACCCAGTGAACGGTTCGTTTAGCTTTATACATTGTTCCGGGTGGGTGTTGTATTGGTTTTTCGGAAGTGTTAGACATGTAAGAGAAAAATTTAAATTGTTGGGAAAGGCCATGGGATGTAGAAATATTTTTTTCACATTTTATTTCCTTGTAAAAACAGGTAAATCAATAGGGATTTTCGTACGGATAAGTACCCAGTGAACGGTTCGTTTAGCTTTATATATTGTTCCGGGTGGGCGTTGTATTGGTTTTTCTGAAGTGTTAGACATGTAAGAGAAAAATTTAAATTGTTGGGAAAGGCCATGGGATGTAGAAATATTTTTTTCACATTTTATTTCCTTGTAAAAACAGGTAAATCAATAGGGATTTTTGTATGGATTAGTACCCAGTGAACGGTTCGTTTAGCTTTATATATTGTTTCGCGTGGGCGTTGTATTGGTTTTTCAGAAGTGTTAGACCTGTAAGAGCAATGTTTAAATGGTTGGGAAAGGCCATGGGATGTAGAAATATTTTTTTCACATTTTACTTCCTTGTAAAAACAGGTAAATCAATAGGGATTTTCATACGTATAAGTACCCAGTGAACGGTTCGTTTAGCTTTATATATTGTTCCGGGTGGGAGTTGTATCGGTTTTTCTGTAGTGTTAGACCTGTAAGATAAAAATTTAAATGGTTGGGAAAGGCCATGGGATGTAGAAATATTTTTTTCACATTTTATTTCCTTGTAAAAACAGGTAAATCAATAGGTATTTTCGTACGGATAAGTACCCAGTGAACGGTTCATTTAGCTTTATATATTGTTCCCGGTGGGAGTTGTATCGGTTTTTCGGTAGTGTTAGACCTGTAAGATAAAAATTTAAATGGTTGGGAAAGGCCATGGGATGTAGAAATATTTTTTTCACATTTTATTTCCTTGTAAAAACAGGAAAATCAATAGGGATTTTTGTACGGATAAGTGCCCAGTGAATGGTTCGTTAAGCTTTATATATTGTTCCGGGTGGCCGTTGTATTGGTTTTTCGGAAGTGTTAGACATGTAAGAGAAAAATTTAAATGGTTGGGAAAGGCCATGGGATGTAGAAATATTTTTTTCACATTTTATTTCCTTGTAAAAACAGGTAAATCAATAGGGCTTTTCGCACGGATAATTACCCAGTGAACGGTTCGTTTAGCTTTATATATTGTTCCGGGTGGCCGTTGTATTGGTTTTTCGGAAGTGTTAGACATGTAAGAGAAAAATTTAAATGGTTGGGAAAGGCCATGGGATGTAGAAATATTTTTTTCACATTTTATTTCCTTGTAAAAACAGGTAAATCAATAGGGCTTTTCGCACGGATAATTACCCAGTGAACGGTTCGTTTAGCTTTATATATTGTTCCGGGTGGCCGTTGTATTGGTTTTTCGGAAGTGTTAGACATGTAAGAGAAAAATTTAAATGGTTGGGAAAGGCCATGGGATGTAGAAATATTTTTTTCACATTTTATTTCCTTGTAAAAACAGGTAAATCAATAGGTATTTTCGTACGGATAAGTACCCAGTGAACGGTTCGTTTAGCTTTATATATTGTTCCGGGTGGGCGTTGTATTGGTTTTTCTGAAGTGTTAGACATGTAAGAGAAAAATTTAAATTGTTGGGAAAGGCCATGGGATGTAGAAATATTTTTTTCACATTTTATTTCCTTGTAAAAACAGGTAAATCAATAGGGATTTTTGTATGGATTAGTACCCAGTGAACGGTTCGTTTAGCTTTATATATTGTTCCGCGTGGGCGTTGTATTGGTTTTTCAGAAGTGTTAGACCTGTAAGAGAAATGTTTAAATGGTTGGGAAAGGCCATGGGATGTAGAAATATTTTTTTCACATTTTACTTCCTTGTAAAAACAGGTAAATCAATAGGGATTTTCATACGTATAAGTACCCAGTGAACGGTTCTTTTAGCTTTATATATTGTTCCGGGTGGGAGTTGTATCGGTTTTTCTGTAGTGTTAGACCTGTAAGATAAAAATTTAAATGGTTGGGAAAGGCCATGGGATGTAGAAATATTTTTTTCACATTTTATTTCCTTGTAAAAACAGGTAAATCAATAGGTATTTTCGTACGGATAAGTACCCAGTGAACGGTTCATTTAGCTTTATATATTGTTCCCGGTGGGAGTTGTATCGGTTTTTCGGTAGTGTTAGACCTGTAAGATAAAAATTTAAATGGTTGGGAAAGGCCATGGGATGTAGAAATATTTTTTTCCCATTTTATTTCCTTGTAAAAACAGGAAAATCAATAGGGATTTTTGTACGGATAAGTGCCCAGTGAACGGTTCGTTTAGCTTTATATATTGTTCCGGGTGGCCGTTGTATTGGTTTTTCAGAAGTGTTAGACATGTAAGAGAAAAGTTTAAATGGTTGGGAAAGGCCATGGGATGTAGAAATATTTTTTTCACATTTTATTTCCTTGTAAAAACAGGTAAATCAATAGGGATTTTCGTACGGATAAGTACCCAGTGAACGGTTCGTTTAGCTTTATATATTGTTCCGGGTGGGCGTGGTATTGGTTTTTCGGAAGTGTTAGACCTGTAAGAGAAAAATTTAAATGGCTGGGAAAGGCCATTGGATGTAGAAATATTTTTTTCACATTTTACTTCCTTGTAAAAACAGGTAAATGAATAGGGCTTTTCGTACGTATAAGTACCCAGTGAACGGTTCGTTTAGCTTTATATATTGTTCCGGGTGGGCGTTGTATTGGTTTTTCGGAAGTGTTAGACATGTAAGAGAAAAATTTAAATGGTTGTGAAAGGCTATGGGATGTAGAAATAGTTTTTTCACATTTTATTTCCTTGTAAAAACAGGTAAATCAATAGGGATTTTCGTACGGATAAGTACCCAGTGAACGGTTCGTTTAGCTTTATATATTGTTCCGGGTGGCCGTTGTATTGGTTTTTCGGAAGTGTTAGACATGTAAGAGAAAAATTTAAATGGTTGGGAAAGGCCATGGGATGTAGAAATATTTTTTTCACATTTTATTTCCTTGTAAAAACAGGTAAATCAATAGGGATTTTTGTATGGATTAGTACCCAGTGAACGGTTCGTTTAGCTTTATATATTGTTCCGCGTGGGCGTTGTATTGGTTTTTCAGAAGTGTTAGACCTGTAAGAGAAATGTTTAAATGGTTGGGAAAGGCCATGGGATGTAGAAATATTTTTTTCACATTTTACTTCCTTGTAAAAACAGGTAAATCAATAGGGATTTTCATACGTATAAGTACCCAGTGAACGGTTCGTTTAGCTTTATATATTGTTCCGGGTGGGAGTTGTATCGGTTTTTCTGTAGTGTTAGACCTGTAAGAGAAAAGTTTAAATGGTTGGGAAAGGCCATGGGATGTAGAAATATTTTTTTCACATTTTATTTCCTTGTAAAAACAGGTAAATCAATAGGGATTTTCGTACGGATAAGTACCCAGTGAACGGTTCATTTAGCTTTATGTATTGTTCCGGGTGGGTGTTGTATTGGTTTTTCGGAAGTGTTAGACCTGTAAGAGAAAAATTTAAATGGTTGGGAAAGGCCATGGGATGTAGAAATATTTTTTTCACATTTTATTTCCTTGTAAAAACAGGTATATCAATAGGTATTTTCGTACGGATAAGTACCCAGTGAACGGTTCATTTAGCTTTATATATTGTTCCCGGTGGGAGTTGTATCGGTTTTTCGGTAGTGTTAGACCTGTAAGATAAAAATTTAAATGGTTGGGAAAGGCCATGGGATGTAGAAATATTTTTTTCACATTTTATTTCCTTGTAAAAACAGGAAAATCAATAGGGATTTTTGTACGGATAAGTGCCCAGTGAACAGTTCGTTTAGCTTTATATATTGTTCCGGGTGGCCGTTGTATTGGTTTTTCAGAAGTGTTAGACATGTAAGAGAAAAGTTTAAATGGTTGGGAAAGGCCATGGGATGTAGAAATATTTTTTTCACATTTTATTTCCTTGTAAAAACAGGTAAATCAATAGGGATTTTCGTACGGATAAGTACCCAGTGAACGGTTCGTTTAGCTTTATATATTGTTCCGGGTGGGCGTGGTATTGGTTTTTCGGAAGTGTTAGACCTGTGAGAGAAAAATTTAAATTGTTGGGAAAGGCCATGGGATGTAGAAATATTTTTTTCACATTTTATTTCCTTGTAAAAACAGGTAAATCAATAGGGATTTTCGTACGGATAAGTACCCAGTGAACGGTTCGTTTAGCTTTATATATTGTTCCGGGTGGGCGTTGTATTGGTTTTTCGGAAGTGTTAGACCTGTAAGAGAAAAATTTAAATGGCTGGGAAAGGCCATGGGATGTAGAAATATTTTTTTCACATTTTACTTCCTTGTAAAAACAGGTAAATGAATAGGGCATTTCGTACGTATAAGTACCCAGTGAACGGTTCGTTTAACTTTATATATTGTTCCGGGTGGGCGTTGTATTGGTTTTTTGGAAGCGTTAGACATGTAAGAGAAAAATTTAAATGGTTGGGAAAGGCCATGGGATGTAGAAATATTTTTTTCACATTTTATTTCCTTGTAAAAACAGGTAAATCAATAGGGCTTTTCGTACGGATAAGTACCCAGTGAACGGTTCGTTTAGCTTTATATATTGTTCCGGGTGGGCGTTGTACTGGTTTTTCGGAAGTGTTAGACCTGTAAGAGAAAAATTTAAATGTTTGGGAAAGGCCATGTGATGTAGAAATATTTTTTTCACATTTTATTTCCTTGTAAAAACAGGTAAATCAATAGGGATTTTCGTACGGATAAGTACCCAGTGAACGGTTCGTTTAGCTTTATATATTGTTCCGGGTGGGCGTTGTATTGGTTTTTCAGAAGTGTTAGACCTGTAAGAGAAAAATTTAAATGGCTGGGAAAGGCCATGGGATGTAGAAATATTTTTTTCACATTTTACTTCCTTGTAAAAACAGGTAAATGAATAGGGCTTTTCGTACGTATAAGTACCCAGTGAACGGTTCGTTTAACTTTATATATTGTTCCGGGTGGGCGTTGTATTGGTTTTTCGGAAGTGTTAGACATGTAAGAGAAAAATTTAAATGGTTGGGAAAGGCCATGGGATGTAGAAATATTTTTTTCACATTTTATTTCCTTGTAAAAACAGGTAAATCAATAGGGCTTTTCGTACGGATAAGTACCCAGTGAACGGTTCGTTTAGCTTTATATATTGTTCCGGGTGGGCGTTGTATTGGTTTTTCGGAAGTGTTAGACCTGTAAGAGAAAAATTTAAATGTTTCGGAAAGGCCATGGGATGTAGAAATATTTTTTTCACATTTTATTTCCTTGTAAAAACAGGTAAATCAATAGGGATTTTCGTACAGATAAGTACCCAGTGAACGGTTCGTTTAGCTTTATATATTGTTCCGGGTGGGCGTTGTATTGGTTTTTCGGAAGTGTTAGACCTGTAAGAGAAAATTTATATGGCTGGGAAAGGCCATGGGATGTAGAAATATTTTTTTCACATTTTACTTCCTTGTAAAAACAGGTAAATGAATAGGGCATTTCGTACGTATAAGTACCCAGTGAACGGTTCGTTTAACTTTATATATTGTTCCGGGTGGGCGTTGTATTGGTTTTTTGGAAGCGTTAGACATGTAAGAGAAAAATTTAAATGGTTGGGAAAGGCCATGGGATGTAGAAATATTTTTTTCACATTTTATTTCCTTGTAAAAACAGGTAAATCAATAGGGCTTTTCGTACGGATAAGTACCCAGTGAACGGTTCGTTTAGCTTTATATATTGTTCCGGGTGGGCGTTGTACTGGTTTTTCGGAAGTGTTAGACCTGTAAGAGAAAAATTTAAATGTTTGGGAAAGGCCATTGGATGTAGAAATATTTTTTTCACATTTTATTTCCTTGTAAAAACAGGTAAATCAATAGGGCTTTTCGTACGGATAAGTACCCAGTGAACGGTTCGTTTAGCTTTATATATTGTTCCGGGTGGGCGTTGTACTGGTTTTTCGGAAGTGTTAGACCTGTAAGAGAAAAATTTAAATGTTTGGGAAAGGCCATGTGATGTAGAAATATTTTTTTCACATTTTATTTCCTTGTAAAAACAGGTAAATCAATAGGGATTTTCGTACGGATAAGTACCCAGTGAACGGTTCGTTTAGCTTTATATATTGTTCCGGGTGGGCGTTGTATTGGTTTTTCAGAAGTGTTAGACCTGTAAGAGAAAAATTTAAATGGCTGGGAAAGGCCATGGGATGTAGAAATATTTTTTTCACATTTTACTTCCTTGTAAAAACAGGTAAATGAATAGGGCTTTTCGTACGTATAAGTACCCAGTGAACGGTTCGTTTAACTTTATATATTGTTCCGGGTGGGCGTTGTATTGGTTTTTCGGAAGTGTTAGACATGTAAGAGAAAAATTTAAATGGTTGGGAAAGGCCATGGGATGTAGAAATATTTTTTTCACATTTTATTTCCTTGTAAAAACAGGTAAATCAATAGGGCTTTTCGTACGGATAAGTACCCAGTGAACGGTTCGTTTAGCTTTATATATTGTTCCGGGTGGGCGTTGTATTGGTTTTTCGGAAGTGTTAGACCTGTAAGAGAAAAATTTAAATGTTTCGGAAAGGCCATGGGATGTAGAAATATTTTTTTCACATTTTATTTCCTTGTAAAAACAGGTAAATCAATAGGGATTTTCGCACGGATAATTACCCAGTGAACGGTTCGTTTAGCTTTATACATTGTTCCGGGTGGGTGTTGTATTGGTTTTTCGGAAGTGTTAGACATGTAAGAGAAAAATTTAAATGGTTGGGAAAGGCCATGGGATGTAGAAATATTTTTTTCACATTTTATTTCCTTGTAAAAACAGGTAAATCAATAGGGATTTTCGTACGGATAAGTACCCAGTGAATGGTTAGTTTAGCTTTATATATTGTTCCAGGTGGGCGTTGTATTGGTTTTTCTGAAGTGTTAGACATGTAAGAGAAAAATTTAAATTGTTGGGAAAGGCCATGGGATGTAGAAATATTTTTTTCACATTTTATTTCCTTGTAAAAACAGGTAAATCAATATGGATTTTTGTATGGATTAGTACCCAGTGAACGGTTCGTTTAGCTTTATATATTGTTCCGCGTGGGCGTTTTATTGGTTTTTCAGAAGTGTTAGACCTGTAAGAGAAATGTTTAAATGGTTGGGAAAGGCCATGGGATGTAGAAATATTTTTTTCACATTTTACTTCCTTGTAAAAAGAGGTAAATCAATAGGGATTTTCATACGTATAAGTACCCAGTGAACGGTTCATTTAGCTTTATATATTGTTCCAGGTGGGAGTTGTATCGGTTTTTCTGTAGTGTTAGACCTGTAAGATAAAAATTTAAATGGTTGGGAAAGGCCATGGGATGTAGAAATATTTTTTTCACATTTTATTTCCTTGTAAAAACAGGAAAATCAATAGGGATTTTTGTACGGATAAGTCCCCAATGAACGGTTCGTTTAGCTTTATATATTGTTCCGGGTGGCCGTTGTATTGGTTTTTTGGAAGTGTTAGACATGTAAGAGAAAAATTTAAATTGTTGGGAAAGGCCATGGGATGTAGAAATATTTTTTTCACATTTTATTTCCTTGTAAAAACAGGTAAATCAATAGGGATTTTCGTACAGATAAGTACCCAGTGAACGGTTCGTTTAGCTTTATATATTGTTCCGGGTGGGCGTTGTATTGGTTTTTCGGAAGTGTTAGACCTGTAAGAGAAAATTTATATGGCTGGGAAAGGCCATGGGATGTAGAAATATTTTTTTCACATTTTACTTCCTTGTAAAAACAGGTAAATGAATAGGGCATTTCGTACGTATAAGTACCCAGTGAACGGTTCGTTTAACTTTATATATTGTTCCGGGTGGGCGTTGTATTGGTTTTTTGGAAGCGTTAGACATGTAAGAGAAAAATTTAAATGGTTGGGAAAGGCCATGGGATGTAGAAATATTTTTTTCACATTTTATTTCCTTGTAAAAACAGGTAAATCAATAGGGCTTTTCGTACGGATAAGTACCCAGTGAACGGTTCGTTTAGCTTTATATATTGTTCCGGGTGGGCGTTGTACTGGTTTTTCGGAAGTGTTAGACCTGTAAGAGAAAAATTTAAATGTTTGGGAAAGGCCATGTGATGTAGAAATATTTTTTTCACATTTTATTTCCTTGTAAAAACAGGTAAATCAATAGGGATTTTCGTACGGATAAGTACCCAGTGAACGGTTCGTTTAGCTTTATATATTGTTCCGGGTGGGCGTTGTATTGGTTTTTCAGAAGTGTTAGACCTGTAAGAGAAAAATTTAAATGGCTGGGAAAGGCCATGGGATGTAGAAATATTTTTTTCACATTTTACTTCCTTGTAAAAACAGGTAAATGAATAGGGCTTTTCGTACGTATAAGTACCCAGTGAACGGTTCGTTTAACTTTATATATTGTTCCGGGTGGGCGTTGTATTGGTTTTTCGGAAGTGTTAGACATGTAAGAGAAAAATTTAAATGGTTGGGAAAGGCCATGGGATGTAGAAATATTTTTTTCACATTTTATTTCCTTGTAAAAACAGGTAAATCAATAGGGCTTTTCGTACGGATAAGTACCCAGTGAACGGTTCGTTTAGCTTTATATATTGTTCCGGGTGGGCGTTGTATTGGTTTTTCGGAAGTGTTAGACCTGTAAGAGAAAAATTTAAATGTTTCGGAAAGGCCATGGGATGTAGAAATATTTTTTTCACATTTTATTTCCTTGTAAAAACAGGTAAATCAATAGGGATTTTCGCACGGATAATTACCCAGTGAACGGTTCGTTTAGCTTTATACATTGTTCCGGGTGGGTGTTGTATTGGTTTTTCGGAAGTGTTAGACATGTAAGAGAAAAATTTAAATGGTTGGGAAAGGCCATGGGATGTAGAAATATTTTTTTCACATTTTATTTCCTTGTAAAAACAGGTAAATCAATAGGGATTTTCGTACGGATAAGTACCCAGTGAATGGTTAGTTTAGCTTTATATATTGTTCCAGGTGGGCGTTGTATTGGTTTTTCTGAAGTGTTAGACATGTAAGAGAAAAATTTAAATTGTTGGGAAAGGCCATGGGATGTAGAAATATTTTTTTCACATTTTATTTCCTTGTAAAAACAGGTAAATCAATATGGATTTTTGTATGGATTAGTACCCAGTGAACGGTTCGTTTAGCTTTATATATTGTTCCGCGTGGGCGTTGTATTGGTTTTTCAGAAGTGTTAGACCTGTAAGAGAAATGTTTAAATGGTTGGGAAAGGCCATGGGATGTAGAAATATTTTTTTCACATTTTACTTCCTTGTAAAAAGAGGTAAATCAATAGGGATTTTCATACATATAAGTACCCAGTGAACGGTTCATTTAGCTTTATATATTGTTCCAGGTGGGAGTTGTATCGGTTTTTCTGTAGTGTTAGACCTGTAAGATAAAAATTTAAATGGTTGGGAAAGGCCATGGGATGTAGAAATATTTTTTTCACATTTTATTTCCTTGTAAAAACAGGAAAATCAATAGGGATTTTTGTACGGATAAGTCCCCAATGAACGGTTCGTTTAGCTTTATATATTGTTCCGGGTGGCCGTTGTATTGGTTTTTTGGAAGTGTTAGACATGTAAGAGAAAAATTTAAATTGTTGGGAAAGGCCATGGGATGTAGAAATATTTTTTTCACATTTTATTTCCTTGTAAAAACAGGTAAATCAATAGGGATTTTCGTACAGATAAGTACCCAGTGAACGGTTCGTTTAGCTTTATATATTGTTCCGGGTGGGCGTTGTATTGGTTTTTCGGAAGTGTTAGACCTGTAAGAGAAAATTTATATGGCTGGGAAAGGCCATTGGATGTAGAAATATTTTTTTCACATTTTACTTCCTTGTAAAAACAGGTAAATGAATAGGGCTTTTCGTACGTATAAGTACCCAGTGAACGGTTCGTTTAGCTTCATATATTGTTCCGGGTGGGCGTTGTATTGGTTTTTCGGAAGTGTTAGACATGTAAGAGAAAAATTTAAATGGTTGGGAAAGGCCATGGGATGTAGAAATATTTTTTTCACATTTTATTTCCTTGTAAAAACAGGTAAATCAATAGGGATTTTCGTACGGATAAGTACCCAGTGAACGGTTCGTTTAGCTTTATATATTGTTCCGGGTGGCCGTTGTATTGGTTTTTCGGAAGTGTTAGACATGTAAGAGAAAAATTTAAATGGTTGGGAAAGGCCATGGGATGTAGAAATATTTTTTTCACATTTTATTTCCTTGTAAAACCAGGTAAATCAATAGGGCTTTTCGTACGGATAAGTACCAAGTGAACGGTTCGTTTAGCTTTATATATTGTTCCGGGTGGGCGTTGTATTGTTTTTTCGGAAGTATTAGACCTGTAAGAGAAAAATTTAAATTGTTGGGAAAGGCCATGGGATGTAGAAATATTTTTTTCACATTTTATTTCCTTGTAAAAACAGGAAAATCAATAGGGATTTTTGTACGGATAAGTGCCCAGTGAACGGTTCATTTAGCTTTATATATTGTTCCGGGTGGGCGTTGTATTGGTTTTTCGGAAGTGTTAGACATGTAAGAGAAAAATTTAAATGGTTGGGAAAGGCCATGGGATGTAGAAATATTTTTTTCACATTTTACTTCCTTGTAAAAACAGGTAAATCAATAGGGATTTTTGTACGGATAAGTGCCCAGTGAACGGTTCGTTTAGCTTTATATATTGTTCCGGGTGGCCGTTGTATTGGTTTTTCGGAAGTGTTAGACCTGTAAGAGAAAAATTTAAATGGTTGGGAAAGGCCATGGGATGTAGAAATATTTTTTTCACATTTTACTTCCTTGTAAAAACAGGTAAATGAATAGGGCTTTTCGTACGTATAAGTACCCAGTGAACGGTTCGTTTAGCTTTATATATTGTTCCGGGTGGGCGTTGTATTGGTTTTTCGGAAGTGTTAGACCTGTAAGAGAACAATTTAAATGGTTGGGAAAGGCCATGGGATGTAGAAATATTTTTTTCACATTTTATTTCCTTGTAAAAACAGGTAAATCAATAGGGATTTTCGTATGGATTAGTACCCAGTAAACGGTTCATTTAGCTGTATATATTTTTCCGGGTGGGTGTTGTATTGGTTTTTCGCAACTGTTAGACCTGTAAGAGAAAAATTTAAATGGTTGGGAAAGGCCATGGGATGTAGAAATATTTTTTTCACATTTTACTTCCTTGTAAAAACAGGTAAATCAATAGGGCTTTTCGTACGGATAAGTACCCAGTGAACGGTTCGTTTAGCTTTATATATTTTCCGGGTGGGCGTTGTATTGGTTTTTCGGAAGTGTTAGACATGTAAGAGAAAAATTTAAATGGTTGGGAAAGGCCATGGGATGTAGAAATATTTTTTTCACATTTTACTTCCTTGTAAAAACAGGTAAATCAATAGGGATTTTTGTACGGATAAGTGCCCAGTGAACGGTTCGTTTAGCTTTATATATTGTTCTGGGTGGCCGTTGTATTGGTTTTTCGGAAGTGTTAGACCTGTAAGAGAAAAATTTAAATGGCTGGGAAAGGCCATGGGATGTAGAAATATTTTTTTCACATTTTACTTCCTTGTAAAAACAGGTAAATGAATAGGGCTTTTCGTACGTATAAGTACCCAGTGAACGGTTCGTTTAGCTTTATATATTGTTCCGGGTGGGCGTTGTATTGGTTTTTCGGAAGTGTTAGACCTGTAAGAGAACAATTTAAATGGTTGGGAAAGGCCATGGGATGTAGAAATATTTTTTTCACATTTTATTTCCTTGTAAAAACAGGAAAATCAATAGGGATTTTTGTACGGATAAGTGCCCAGTGAACGGTTCATTTAGCTTTATATATTGTTCCGGGTGGGCGTTGTATTGGTTTTTCGGAAGTGTTAGACATGTAAGAGAAAAATTTAAATGGTTGGGAAAGGCCATGGGATGTAGAAATATTTTTTTCACATTTTACTTCCTTGTAAAAACAGGTAAATCAATAGGGATTTTTGTACGGATAAGTGCCCAGTGAACGGTTCGTTTAGCTTTATATATTGTTCCGGGTGGCCGTTGTATTGGTTTTTCGGAAGTGTTAGACCTGTAAGAGAAAAATTTAAATGGTTGGGAAAGGCCATGGGATGTAGAAATATTTTTTTCACATTTTACTTCCTTGTAAAAACAGGTAAATGAATAGGGCTTTTCGTACGTATAAGTACCCAGTGAACGGTTCGTTTAGCTTTATATATTGTTCCGGGTGGGCGTTGTATTGGTTTTTCGGAAGTGTTAGACCTGTAAGAGAACAATTTAAATGGTTGGGAAAGGCCATGGGATGTAGAAATATTTTTTTCACATTTTATTTCCTTGTAAAAACAGGTAAATCAATAGGGATTTTCGTATGGATTAGTACCCAGTAAACGGTTCATTTAGCTGTATATATTTTTCCGGGTGGGTGTTGTATTGGTTTTTCGCAACTGTTAGACCTGTAAGAGAAAAATTTAAATGGTTGGGAAAGGCCATGGGATGTAGAAATATTTTTTTCACATTTTACTTCCTTGTAAAAACAGGTAAATCAATAGGGCTTTTCGTACGGATAAGTACCCAGTGAACGGTTCGTTTAGCTTTATATATTTTCCGGGTGGGCGTTGTATTGGTTTTTCGGAAGTGTTAGACATGTAAGAGAAAAATTTAAATGGTTGGGAAAGGCCATGGGATGTAGAAATATTTTTTTCACATTTTACTTCCTTGTAAAAACAGGTAAATCAATAGGGATTTTTGTACGGATAAGTGCCCAGTGAACGGTTCGTTTAGCTTTATATATTGTTCTGGGTGGCCGTTGTATTGGTTTTTCGGAAGTGTTAGACCTGTAAGAGAAAAATTTAAATGGCTGGGAAAGGCCATGGGATGTAGAAATATTTTTTTCACATTTTACTTCCTTGTAAAAACAGGTAAATGAATAGGGCTTTTCGTACGTATAAGTACCCAGTGAACGGTTCGTTTAGCTTTATATATTGTTCCGGGTGGGCGTTGTATTGGTTTTTCGGAAGTGTTAGACCTGTAAGAGAACAATTTAAATGGTTGGGAAAGGCCATGGGATGTAGAAATATTTTTTTCACATTTTATTTCCTTGTAAAAACAGGTAAATCAATAGGGATTTTCGTATGGATTAGTACCCAGTAAACGGTTCATTTAGCTGTATATATTTTTCCGGGTGGGTGTTGTATTGGTTTTTCGCAACTGTTAGACCTGTAAGAGAAAAATTTAAATGGTTGGGAAAGGCCATGGGATGTAGAAATATTTTTTTCACATTTTACTTCCTTGTAAAAACAGGTAAATCAATTGGGCTTTTCGTACGGATAAGTACCCAGTGAACGGTTCATTTAGCTTTATATATTGTTCCGGGTGGGCGTTGTATTGGTTTTTCGGAAGTGTTAGACCTGTAAGAGAAAAATTTAAATGGCTGGTAAAGGCCATGGGATGTAGAAATATTTTTTTCACATTTTACTTCCTTGTAAAAACAGGTAAATCAATAGGGATTTTCGAACGGATAAGTACCCAGTGAACGGTTCGTTTAGCTTTATACATTGTTCCGGGTGGGCGTTGTATTGGTTTTTCGGAAGTGTTAGACATGTAAGAGAAAAATTTAAATGGTTGGGAAAGGCCATGGGATGTAGAAATATTTTTTTCACATTTTACTTCCTTGTAAAAACAGGTAAATCAATAGGGATTTTCGTACGGATAAGTACCCAGTGATCGGTTGGTTTAGCTTTATACATTGTTCCGGGTGGCGGTTGTATTGGTTTTTCGGAAGTGTTTGACCTGTAAGAGAAAAATTTAAATGGCTGGGAAAGGCCATGGGATGTAGAAATATTTTTTTCACATTTTACTTCCTTGTAAAAACAGGTAAATGAATAGGGCTTATCGTAAGTATAAGTACCCAGTGAACGGTTCGTTTAGCTTTATATTTTGTTCCGGGTGGGCGTTGTATTGGTTTTTCAGAAGTGTTAGACCTGTAAGAGAAAAATTTAAATGGTTGGGAAAGGCCATGGGATGTAGAAATATTTTTTTCACATTTTACTTCCTTGTAAAAACAGGTAAATGAATAGGGCTTTTCGTACGGATAAGTACCCAGTGAACGGTTCGTTTAGCTTTATATATTGTTCCGCGTGGGCGTTGTATTGGTTTTTCGGTTGGGAAATGGTTGGGAAAGGCCATGGGATGTAGAAATATTTTTTTCACATTTTATTTCCTTGTAAATACAGGTAAATCAATAGGGATTTTTGTACGTATAAGTACCCAGTGAACGGTTCGTTTAGCTTTATATATTGTTCCGGGTGGGAGTTGTATTGGTTTTTCGGAAGTGTTAGACGTGTAAGATAAAATTTTAAATGGTTGGGAAAGGCCATGGGATGTAGAAATATTTTTTTCACATTTTATTTCCTTGTAAAAACCGGAAAATCAATAAGGATTTTTGTACGGATAAGTGCCCAGTGAACGGTTCGTTTAGCTTTATATATTGTTCCGCGTGGGCGTTGTATTGGTTTTTCGGTTGGGAAATGGTTGGGAAAGGCCATGGGATGTAGAAATATTTTTTTCACATTTTATTTCCTTGTAAATACAGGTAAATCAATAGGGATTTTCGTACGTATAAGTACCCAGTGAACGGTTCGTTTAGCTTTATATATTGTTCCGGGTGGGCGTTGTATTGGTTTTTCGGAAGTGTTAGACATGTAAGAGAGAAATTTAAATGGTTGGGAAAGGCCATGGGATGTAGAAATATTTTTTTCACATTTTACTTCCTTGTAAAAACAGGTAAATCAATAGGGATTTTCGTACGGATGAGTACCCAGTGATCGGTTCGTTTAGCTTTATACATTGTTCCGGGTGGCCGTTGTATTGGTTTTTCGGAAGTGTTAGACCTGTAAGAGAAAAATTTAAATGGCTGGGAAAGGCCATGGGATGTAGAAATATTTTTTTCACATTTTACTTCCTTGTAAAAACAGGTAAATGAATAGGGCTTTTCGTACGTATAAGTACCCAGTGAACGGTTCGTTTAGCTTTATATATTGTTCCGGGTGGGCGTTGTATTGGTTTTTCAGAAGTGTTAGACCTGTAAGGGAAAAATTTAAATGGTTGGGAAAGGCCATGGGATGTAGAAATATTTTTTTCACATTTTACTTCCTTGTAAAAACAGGTAAATGAATAGGGCTTTTCGTACGGATAAGTACCCAGTGAACGGTTCGTTTAGCTTTATATATTGTTCCGCGTGGGCGTTGTATTGGTTTTTCGGTTGGGAAATGGTTGGGAAAGGCCATGGGATGTAGAAATATTTTTTTCACATTTTATTTCCTTGTAAATACAGGTAAATCAATAGGGATTTTCGTACGTATAAGTACCCAGTGAACGGTTCGTTCAGCTTTATATATTGTTCCGGGTGGGCGTTGTATTGGTTTTTCGGAAGTGTTAGACCTGTAAGAGAAAAATTTAAATGGTTGGGAAAGGCCATGGGATGTAGAAATATTTTTTTCACATTTTATTTCCTTGTAAAAACAGGTAAATCAATAGGGATTTTCGTATGGATTAGTACCCAGTAAACGGTTCGTTTAGCTGTATATATTTTTCCGGGTGGGTGTTGTATTGGTTTTTCGCAACTGTTAGACCTGTAAGAGAAAAATTTAAATGGCTGGGAAAGGCCATGGGATGTAGAAATATTTTTTTTTCACATTTTACTTCCTTGTAAAAACAGGTAAATCAATAGGGCTTTTCGTACGGATAAGTACCCAGTGAACTGTTCGTTTAGCTTTATATATTGTTCCGGGTGGGCGTTGTATTGGTTTTTCGGAAGTGTTAGACCTGTAAGAGAAAAATTTAAATGGCTGGTAAAGGCCGTGGGATGTAGAAATATTTTTTTCACATTTTACTTCCTTGTAAAAACAGGTAAATCAATAGGGAATTTCGTACGTATAAGTACCCAGTGAACGGTTCGTTTAGCTTTATATATTGTTCCGGGTGGGCGTTGTATTGGTTTTTCGGAAGTGTTAGACATGTAAGAGAAAAATTTAAATGGTTGGGAAAGGCCATGGGATGTAGAAATATTTTTTTCACATTTTACTTCCTTGTAAAAACAGGTAAATCAATAGGGATTTTCGTACGGATAAGTACCCAGTGAACGGTTCGTTTAGCTTTATATATTTTTCCGGGTGGCCGTTGTATTGGTTTTTCAGAAGTGTTAGACCTGTAAGAGAAAAATTTAAATGGTTGGGAATGGCCATGGGATGTAGAAATATTTTTTTCACATTTTATTTCCTTGTAAAAACAGGTAAATCAATAGGGATTTTCGTACGGATAAGTACCCAGTGAACGGTTCGTTTAGCTTTATATATTGTTCCGGGTGGGAGTTGTATTGGTTTTTCAGAAGTGTTAGACCTGTAAGAGAAAAATTTAAATGGTTGGGAATGGCCATGGGATGTAGAAATATTTTTTTCACATTTTATTTCCTTGTAAAAACAGGTAAATCAATAGGGATTTTTGTACGTATAAGTACCCAGTGAACGGTTCGTTTAGCTTTATATATTGTTCCGGGTGGGAGTTGTATCAGTTTTTCGGTAGTGTTAGACCTGTAAGATAAAATTTTAAATGGTTGGGAAAGGCCATGGGATGTAGAAATATTTTTTTCACATTTTACTTCCTTGTAAAAACAGGTAAATCAATAGGGATTTTCGTACGGATAAGTACCCAGTGAACGGTTCGTTTAGCTTTATATATTGTTCCGGGTGGGCGTTGTATTGGTTTTTCGCAACTGTTAGACCTGTAAGAGAAAACTTTAAATGGCTGGGAAAGGCCATGGGATGTAGAAATATTTTTTTCACATTTTACTTCCTTGTAAAAACAGGTAAATCAATAGGGCTTTTCGCACGGATAAGTACCCAGTGAACGGTTCGTTTAGCTTTATACATTGTTCCGGGTGGGCGTTGTATTGGTTTTTCGGAAGTGTTAGACATGTAAGAGAAAAATTTTAATGGTTGGGAAAGGCCATGGGATGTAGAAATATTTTTTTCACATTTTATTTCCTTGTAAAAACAGGTAAATCAATAGGGCTTTTTGTACGGATAAGTACCCAGTGAACGGTTCGTTTAGCTTTATACATTGTTCCGGGTGGGTGTTGTATTGGTTTTTCGGAAGTGTTAGACATGTAAGAGAGAAATTTAAATGGTTGGGAAAGGCCATGGGATGTAGAAATATTTTTTTCACATTTTATTTCCTTGTAAAAACAGGTAAATCAATAGGGATTTTCGTACGGATAAGTACCCAGTGAACGGTTCGTTTAGCTTTATATATTGTTCTGGGTGGGCGTTGTATTGGTTTTTCTGAAGTGTTAGACATGTAAGAGAAAAATTTAAATTGTTGGGAAAGGCCATGGGATGTAGAAATATTTTTTTCACATTTTATTTCCTTGTAAAAACAGGTAAATCAATAGGGATTTTTGTATGGATTAGTACCCAGTGAACGGTTCGTTTAGCTTTATATATTGTTTCGCGTGGGCGTTGTATTGGTTTTTCAGAAGTGTTAGACCTGTAAGAGAAATGTTTAAATGGTTGGGAAAGGCCATGGGATGTAGAAATATTTTTTTCACATTTTACTTCCTTGTAAAAACAGGTAAATCAATAGGGATTTTCATACGTATAAGTACCCAGTGAACGGTTCGTTTATCTTTATATATTGTTCCGGGTGGGCGTTGTATTGGTTTTTCGGAAGTGTTAGACTTGTAAGAGAGAAATTTAAATGGTTGGGAAAGGCCATGGGATGTAGAAATATTTTTTTCACATTTTACTTCCTTGTAAAAACAGGTAAATCAATAGGGATTTTCGTACGGATGAGTACCCAGTGATCGGTTCGTTTAGCTTTATACATTGTTCCGGGTGGCCGTTGTATTGGTTTTTCGGAAGTGTTAGACCTGTAAGAGAAAAATTTAAATGGCTGGGAAAGGCCATGGGATGTAGAAATATTTTTTTCACATTTTACTTCCTTGTAAAAACAGGTAAATGAATAGGGCTTTTCGTACGTATAAGTACCCAGTGAACGGTTCGTTTAGCTTTATATATTGTTCCGGGTGGGCGTTGTATTGGTTTTTCAGAAGTGTTAGACCTGTAAGAGAAAAATTTAAATGGTTGGGAAAGGCCATGGGATGTAGAAATATTTTTTTCACATTTTACTTCCTTGTAAAAACAGGTAAATGAATAGGGCTTTTCGTACGGATAAGTACCCAGTGAACGGTTCGTTTAGCTTTATATATTGTTCCGCGTGGGCGTTGTATTGGTTTTTCGGTTGGGAAATGGTTGGGAAAGGCCATGGGATGTAGAAATATTTTTTTCACATTTTATTTCCTTGTAAATACAGGTAAATCAATAGGGATTTTCGTACGTATAAGTACCCAGTGAACGGTTCGTTCAGCTTTATATATTGTTCCGGGTGGGCGTTGTATTGGTTTTTCAGAAGTGTTAGACCTGTAAGAGAAAAATTTAAATGGTTGGGAAAGGCCATGGGATGTAGAAATATTTTTTTCACATTTTATTTCCTTGTAAAAACAGGTCAATCAACAGGGATTTTCGTATGGATTAGTACCCAGTAAACGGTTCGTTTAGCTGTATATATTTTTCCGGGTGGGTGTTGTATTGGTTTTTCGCAACTGTTAGACCTGTAAGAGAAAAATTTAAATGGCTGGGAAAGGCCATGGGATGTAGAAATATTTTTTTTTCACATTTTACTTCCTTGTAAAAACAGGTAAATGAATAGGGCTTTTCGTACGTATAAGTACCCAGTGAACGGTTCGTTTAGCTTTATATATTGTTCCGGGTGGGCGTTGTATTGGTTTTTCAGAAGTGTTAGACCTGTAAGAGAAAAATTTAAATGGTTGGGAAAGGCCATGGGATGTAGAAATATTTTTTTCACATTTTACTTCCTTGTAAAAACAGGTAAATGAATATTGCTTTTCGTACGGATAAGTACCCAGTGAACGGTTCGTTTAGCTTTATATATTGTTCCGCGTGGGCGTTGTATTGGTTTTTCGGTTGGGAAATGGTTGGGAAAGGCCATGGGATGTAGAAATATTTTTTTCACATTTTATTTCCTTGTAAATACAGGTAAATCAATAGGGATTTTCGTACGGATAAGTACCCAGTGAACGGTTCGTTTAGCTTTATATATTGTTCCGGGTGGGCGTTGTATTGGTTTTTCTGAAGTGTTAGACATGTAAGAGAAAAATTTAAATTGTTGGGAAAGGCCATGGGATGTAGAAATATTTTTTTCACATTTTATTTCCTTGTAAAAACAGGTAAATCAATAGGGCTTTTCGCACGGATAATTACCCAGTGAACGGTTCGTTTAGCTTTATATATTGTTTCGCGTGGGCGTTGTATTGGTTTTTCAGAAGTGTTAGACCTGTAAGAGAAATGTTTAAATGGTTGGGAAAGGCCATGGGATGTAGAAATATTTTTTTCACATTTTACTTCCTTGTAAAAACAGGTAAATCAATAGGGATTTTCATACGTATAAGTACCCCGTGAACGGTTCGTTTAGCTTTATATATTGTTCCGGGTGGGAGTTGTATCGGTTTTTCTGTAGTGTTAGACCTGTAAGATAAACATTTAAATGGTTGGGAAAGGCCATGGGATGTAGAAATATTTTTTTCACATTTTATTTCCTTGTAAAAACAGGTAAATCAATAGGTATTTTCGTACGGATAAGTGCCCAGTGAACGGTTTGTTTAGCTTTATATATTGTTCCGGGTGGCCGTTGTATTGGTTTTTCAGAAGTGTTAGACATGTAAGAGAAAAGTTTAAATGGTTGGGAAAGGCCATGGGATGTAGAAATATTTTTTTCACATTTTATTTCCTTGTAAAAACAGGTAAATCAATAGGGATTTTCGTACGGATAAGTACCCAGTGAACGGTTCGTTTAGCTTTATATATTGTTCCGGGTGGGCGTGGTATTTGTTTTTCGGAAGTGTTAGACCTGTAAGAGTAAAATTTAAATGGCTGGGAAAGGCCATTGGATGTAGAAATATTTTTTTCACATTTTACTTCCTTGTAAAAACAGGTAAATGAATAGGGATTTTCGTACGGATAAGTACCCAGTAAACGGTTCGTTTAGCTTCATATATTGTTCCGGGTGGGCGTTGAATTGGTTTTTCGGAAGTGTTAGACATGTAAGAGAAAAATTTAAATGGTTGTGAAAGGCTATGGGATGTAGAAATAGTGTTTTCACATTTTATTTCCTTGTAAAAACAGGAAAATCAATAGGGATTTTCGTACGGATAAGTACCCAGTGAACGGTTCGTTTAGCTTTATATATTGTTCCGGGTGGCCGTTGTATTGGTTTTTCGGAAGTGTTAGACCTGTAAGAGAAAAATTTAAACAGTTGGGAAAGGCCATGGGATGTAGAAATATTTTTTTCACATTTTATTTCCTTGTAAAAACAGGTAAATCAATAGGGCTTTTCGCACGGATAATTACCCAGTGAACGGTTCGTTTAGCTTTATATATTGTTCCAGGTGGCCGTTGTATTGGTTTTTCGGAAGTGTTAGACATGTAAGAGAAAAATTTAAATGGTTGGGAAAGGCCATGGGATGTAGAAATATTTTTTTCACATTTTATTTCCTTGTAAAAACAGGTAAATCAATAGGGATTTTCGTACGGATAAGTACCCAGTGAACGGTTCGTTTAGCTTTATATATTGTTCCGGGTGGGCGTTGTATTGGTTTTTCTGAAGTGTTAGACATGTAAGAGAAAAATTTAAATTGTTGGGAAAGGCCATGGGATGTAGAAATATTTTTTTCACATTTTATTTCCTTGTAAAAAGAGGTAAATCAATAGGGCTTTTCGCACGGATAATTACCCAGTGAACGGTTCGTTTAGCTTTATATATTGTTCCGGGTGGCCGTTGTATTGGTTTTTCGGAAGTGTTAGACATGTAAGAGAAAAATTTAAATGGTTGGGAAAGGCCATGGGATGTAGAAATATTTTTTTCACATTTTATTTCCTTGTAAAAACAGGTAAATCAATAGGGATTTTCGTACGGATAAGTACCCAGTGAACGGTTCGTTTAGCTTTATATATTGTTCCGGGTGGGCGTTGTATTGGTTTTTCTGAAGTGTTAGACATGTAAGAGAAAAATTTAAATTGTTGGGAAAGGCCATGGGATGTAGAAATATTTTTTTCACATTTTATTTCCTTGTAAAAACAGGTAAATCAATAGGGATTTTTGTATGGATTAGTACCCAGTGAACGGTTCGTTTAGCTTTATATATTGTTCCGCGTGGGCGTTGTATTGGTTTTTCAGAAGTGTTAGACCTATAAGAGAAATGTTTAAATGGTTGGGAAAGGCCATGGGATGTAGAAATATTTTTTTCACATTTTACTTCCTTGTAAAAACAGGTAAATCAATAGGGATTTTCATACGTATAAGTACCCAGTGAACGGTTCGTTTAGCTTTATATATTGTTCCGGGTGGGCGTGGTATTGGTTTTTCGGAAGTGTTAGACCTGTAAGAGTAAAATTTAAATGGCTGGGAAAGGCCATTGGATGTAGAAATATTTTTTTTCACATTTTACTTCCTTGTAAAAACAGGTAAATGAATAGGGCTTTTCGTACGTATAAGTACCCAGTGAACGGTTCGTTTAGCTTCATATATTGTTCCGGGTGGGCGTTGAATTGGTTTTTCGGAAGTGTTAGACATGTAAGAGAAAAATTTAAATGGTTGTGAAAGGCTATGGGATGTAGAAATAGTGTTTTCACATTTTATTTCCTTGTAAAAACAGGAAAATCAGTAGGGATTTTCGTACGGATAAGTACCCAGTGAACGGTTCGTTTAGCTTTATATATTGTTCCGGGTGGCCGTTGTATTGGTTTTTCGGAAGGGTTAGACATGTAAGAGAAAAATTTAAATTGTTGGGAAAGGCCATGGGATGTAGAAATATTTTTTTCACATTTTATTTCCTTGTAAAAACAGGTAAATCAATAGGGCTTTTCGCACGGATAATTACCCAGTGAACGGTTCGTTTAGCTTTATATATTGTTCCGGGTGGCCGTTGTATTGGTTTTTCGGAAGTGTTAGACATGTAAGAGAAAAATTTAAATGGCTGGGAAAGGCCATGGGATGTAGAAATATTTTTTTCACATTTTATTTCCTTGTAAAATCAGGTAAATCAATAGGGATTTTCGTACGGATAAGTACCCAGTGAACGGTTCGTTTAGCTTTATATATTGTTCCGCGTGGGCGTTGTATTGGTTTTTCAGAAGTGTTAGACCTGTAAGAGAAATGTTTAAATGGTTGGGAAAGGCCATGGGATGTAGAAATATTTTTTTCACATTTTACTTCCTTGTAAAAACAGGTAAATCAATAGGGATTTTCATACGTATAAGTACCCAGTGAACGGTTCGTTTAGCTTTATATATTGTTCCGGGTGGGAGTTGTATCGGTTTTTCTGTAGTGTTAGACCTGTAAGATAAAAATTTAAATGGTTGGGAAAGGCCATGGGATGTAGAAATATTTTTTTCACATTTTATTTCCTTGTAAAAACAGGAAAATCAATAGGGATTTTTGTACGGATAAGTGCCCAGTGAACGGTTCGTTTAGCTTTATATATTGTTCCGGGTGGCCGTTGTATTGGTTTTTCAGAAGTGTTAGACATGTAAGAGAAAAGTTTAAATGGTTGGGAAAGGCCATGGGATGTAGAAATATTTTTTCACATTTTATTTCCTTGTAAAAACAGGTAAATCAATAGGGATTTTCGTACGGATAAGTACCCAGTGAACGGTTCGTTTAGCTTTATATATTGTTCCGGGTGGGCGTGGTATTGGTTTTTCGGAAGTGTTAGACCTGTAAGAGAAAAATTTAAATGGCTGGGAAAGGCCATTGCATGTAGAAATATTTTTTTCACATTTTACTTCCTTGTAAAAACAGGTAAATGAATAGGGCTTTTCGTACGTATAAGTACCCAGTGAACGGTTCGTTTAGATTCATATATTGTTCCGGGTGGGCGTTGTATTGGTTTTTCGGGAGTGTTAGACATGTAAGAGAAAAATTTAAATGGTTGTGAAAGGCTATGGGATGTAGAAATAGTTTTTTCACATTTTATTTCCTTGTAAAAACAGGTAAATCAATAGGGATTTTCGTACGGATAAGTACCCAGTGAACGGTTCGTTTAGCTTTATATATTGTTCCGGGTGGGAGTTGTATCGGTTTTTCTGTAGTGTTAGACCTGTAAGATAAAAATTTAAATGGTTGGGAAAGGCCATGGGATGTAGAAATATTTTTTTCACATTTTATTTCCTTGTAAAAACAGGTAAATCAATAGGGATTTTCGTACGGATAAGTACCCAGTGAACGGTTCGTTTAGCTTTATATATTGTTCCAGGTGGGCGTGGTATTGGTTTTTCGGAAGTGTTAGACCTGTGAGAGAAAAATTTAAATTGTTGGGAAAGGCCATGGGATGTAGAAATATTTTTTTCACATTTTATTTCCTTGTAAAAACAGGTAAATCAATAGGGTTTTTCGTACGTATAAGTACCCAGTGAACGGTTCGTTTAGCTTTATATATTGTTCCGGGTGGCCGTTGTATTGGTTTTTCGGAAGTGTTAGACCTGTAAGAGAAAAGTTTAAATGGTTGGGAAAGGCCATGGGATGTAGAAATATTTTTTTCACATTTTATTTCCTTGTAAAAACAGGTAAATCAATAGGGATTTTCGTACGGATAAGTACCCAGTGAACGGTTCGTTTAGCTTTATATATTGTTCCGGGTGGGCGTTGTATTGGTTTTTCGGAAGTGTTAGACCTGTAAGAGAAAAATTTAAATGGCTGGGAAAGGCCATGGGATGTAGAAATATTTTTTTCACATTTTACTTCCTTGTAAAAACAGGTAAATGAATAGGGCATTTCGTACGTATAAGTACCCAGTGAACGGTTCGTTTAACTTTATATATTGTTCCGGGTGGGCGTTGTATTGGTTTTTCGGAAATGTTAGACATGTAAGAGAAAAATTTAAATGGTTGGGAAAGGCCATGGGATGTAGAAATATTTTTTTCACATTTTATTTCCTTGTAAAAACAGGTAAATCAATAGGGCTTTTCGTACGGATAAGTACCCAGTGAACGGTTCGTTTAGCTTTATACATTGTTCCGGGTGGGTGTTGTATTGGTTTTTCGGAAGTGTTAGACATGTAAGAGAAAAATTTAAATGGTTGCGAAAGGCCATGGGATGTAGAAATATTTTTTTCACATTTTACTTCCTTGTAAAAAGAGGTAAATCAATAGGGATTTTCATACGTATAAGTACCCAGTGAACGGTTCATTTAGCTTTATATATTGTTCCGGGTGGGAGTTGTATCGGTTTTTCTGTAGTGTTATACCTGTACGATAAAAATTTAAATGGTTGGGAAAGGCCATGGGATGTAGAAATATTTTTTTCACATTTTATTTCCTTGTAAAAACAGGTAAATCAATAGGTATTTTCGTACGGATAAGTACCCAGTGAACGGTTCATTTAGCTTTATATATTGTTCCGGGTGGGAGTTGTATCGGTTTTTCGGTAGTGTTAGACCTGTAAGATAAAAATTTAAATGGTTGGGAAAGGCCATGGGATGTAGAAATATTTTTTTCACATTTTATTTCCTTGTAAAAACAGGAAAATCAATAGGGATTTTCGTACGGATAAGTGCCCAGTGAACGGTTCGTTTAGCTTAATATATTGTTCCGGGTGGCCGTTGTATTGGTTTTTCGGAAGTGTTAGACATGTAAGAGAAAAATTTAAATTGTTGGGAAAGGCCATGGGATGTAGAAATATTTTTTTCACATTTTATTTCCTTGTAAAAACAGGTAAATCAATAGGGATTTTCGTACGGATAAGTACCCAGTGAACAGTTTGTTTAGCTTTATATATTGTTCCGGGTGGGCGTTGTATTGGTTTTTCGGAAGCGTTAGACCTGTAAGAGAAAAATTTAAATGGCTGGGAAAGGCCATGGGATGTAGAAATATTTTTTTCACATTTTATTTCCTTGTAAAAACAGGTAAATCAATAGGGTTTTTCGTACGTATAAATACCCAGTGAACGGCTCGTTTAGCTTTATATATTGTTCCGGGTGGCCGTTGTATTGGTTTTTCAGAAGTGTTAGACCTGTAAGAGAAAAGTTTAAATGGTTAGGAAAGGCCATGGGATGTAGAAATATTTTTTTCACATTTTATTTCCTTGTAAAAACAGGTAAATCAATAGGGATTTTCGTACGTATAAGTACCCAGTGAACGGTTCGTTTAACTTTATATATTGTTCCGGGTGGGCGTTGTATTGGTTTTTCGGAAGTGTTAGACATGTAAGAGAAAAATTTAAATGGTTGGGAAAGGCCATGGGATGTAGAAATATTTTTTTCACATTTTATTTCCTTGTAAAAACAGGTAAATCAATAGGGCTTTTCGTACGGATAAGTACCCAGTGAACGGTTCGTTTAGCTTTATATATTGTTCCGGGTGGGCGTTGTATTGGTTTTTCGGAAGTGTTAGACCTGTAAGAGAAAAATTTAAATGTTTGGGAAAGGCCATGGGATGTAGAAATATTTTTTTCACATTTTATTTCCTTGTAAAAACAGGTAAATCAATATGGATTTTTGTATGGATTAGTACCCAGTGAACGGTTCGTTTAGCTTTATATATTGTTCCGCGTGGGCGTTGTATTGGTTTTTCAGAAGTGTTAGACCTGTAAGAGAAATGTTTAAATGGTTGGGAAAGGCCATGGGATGTAGAAATATTTTTTTCACATTTTACTTCCTTGTAAAAAGAGGTAAATCAATAGGGATTTTCATACGTATAAGTACCCAGTGAACGGTTCATTTAGCTTTATATATTGTTCCAGGTGGGAGTTGTATCGGTTTTTCTGTAGTGTTAGACCTGTAAGATAAAAATTTAAATGGTTGGGAAAGGCCATGGGATGTAGAAATATTTTTTTCACATTTTATTTCCTTGTAAAAACAGGAAAATCAATAGGGATTTTCGTACGGATAAGTACCCAGTGAACGGTTCGTTTAGCTTTATATATTGTTCCGGGTGGGCGTTGTATTGGTTTTTCTGAAGTGTTAGACATGTAAGAGAAAAATTTAAATTGTTGGGAAAGGCCATGGGATGTAGAAATATTTTTTTCACATTTTATTTCCTTGTAAAAACAGGTAAATCAATAGGGATTTTTGTATGGATTAGTACCCAGTGAACGGTTCGTTTAGCTTTATATATTGTTTCGCGTGGGCGTTGTATTGGTTTTTCAGAAGTGTTAGACCTGTAAGAGAAATGTTTAAATGGTTGGGAAAGGCCATGGGATGTAGAAATATTTTTTTCACATTTTACTTCCTTGTAAAAACAGGTAAATCAATAGGGATTTTCATACGTATAAGTACCCCGTGAACGGTTCGTTTAGCTTTATATATTGTTCCGGGTGGGAGTTGTATCGGTTTTTCTGTAGTGTTAGACCTGTAAGATAAACATTTAAATGGTTGGGAAAGGCCATGGGATGTAGAAATATTTTTTTCACATTTTATTTCCTTGTAAAAACAGGTAAATCAATAGGTATTTTCGTACGGATAAGTGCCCAGTGAACGGTTTGTTTAGCTTTATATATTGTTCCGGGTGGCCGTTGTATTGGTTTTTCAGAAGTGTTAGACATGTAAGAGAAAAGTTTAAATGGTTGGGAAAGGCCATGGGATGTAGAAATATTTTTTTCACATTTTATTTCCTTGTAAAAACAGGTAAATCAATAGGGATTTTCGTACGGATAAGTACCCAGTGAACGGTTCGTTTAGCTTTATATATTGTTCCGGGTGGGCGTGGTATTTGTTTTTCGGAAGTGTTAGACCTGTAAGAGTAAAATTTAAATGGCTGGGAAAGGCCATTGGATGTAGAAATATTTTTTTCACATTTTACTTCCTTGTAAAAACAGGTAAATGAATAGGGATTTTCGTACGGATAAGTACCCAGTAAACGGTTCGTTTAGCTTCATATATTGTTCCGGGTGGGCGTTGAATTGGTTTTTCGGAAGTGTTAGACATGTAAGAGAAAAATTTAAATGGTTGTGAAAGGCTATGGGATGTAGAAATAGTGTTTTCACATTTTATTTCCTTGTAAAAACAGGAAAATCAATAGGGATTTTCGTACGGATAAGTACCCAGTGAACGGTTCGTTTAGCTTTATATATTGTTCCGGGTGGCCGTTGTATTGGTTTTTCGGAAGTGTTAGACCTGTAAGAGAAAAATTTAAACAGTTGGGAAAGGCCATGGGATGTAGAAATATTTTTTTCACATTTTATTTCCTTGTAAAAACAGGTAAATCAATAGGGCTTTTCGCACGGATAATTACCCAGTGAACGGTTCGTTTAGCTTTATATATTGTTCCAGGTGGCCGTTGTATTGGTTTTTCGGAAGTGTTAGACATGTAAGAGAAAAATTTAAATGGTTGGGAAAGGCCATGGGATGTAGAAATATTTTTTTCACATTTTATTTCCTTGTAAAAACAGGTAAATCAATAGGGATTTTCGTACGGATAAGTACCCAGTGAACGGTTCGTTTAGCTTTATATATTGTTCCGGGTGGGCGTTGTATTGGTTTTTCTGAAGTGTTAGACATGTAAGAGAAAAATTTAAATTGTTGGGAAAGGCCATGGGATGTAGAAATATTTTTTTCACATTTTATTTCCTTGTAAAAAGAGGTAAATCAATAGGGCTTTTCGCACGGATAATTACCCAGTGAACGGTTCGTTTAGCTTTATATATTGTTCCGGGTGGCCGTTGTATTGGTTTTTCGGAAGTGTTAGACATGTAAGAGAAAAATTTAAATGGTTGGGAAAGGCCATGGGATGTAGAAATATTTTTTTCACATTTTATTTCCTTGTAAAAACAGGTAAATCAATAGGGATTTTCGTACGGATAAGTACCCAGTGAACGGTTCGTTTAGCTTTATATATTGTTCCGGGTGGGCGTTGTATTGGTTTTTCTGAAGTGTTAGACATGTAAGAGAAAAATTTAAATTGTTGGGAAAGGCCATGGGATGTAGAAATATTTTTTTCACATTTTATTTCCTTGTAAAAACAGGTAAATCAATAGGGATTTTTGTATGGATTAGTACCCAGTGAACGGTTCGTTTAGCTTTATATATTGTTCCGCGTGGGCGTTGTATTGGTTTTTCAGAAGTGTTAGACCTATAAGAGAAATGTTTAAATGGTTGGGAAAGGCCATGGGATGTAGAAATATTTTTTTCACATTTTACTTCCTTGTAAAAACAGGTAAATCAATAGGGATTTTCATACGTATAAGTACCCAGTGAACGGTTCGTTTAGCTTTATATATTGTTCCGGGTGGGCGTGGTATTGGTTTTTCGGAAGTGTTAGACCTGTAAGAGTAAAATTTAAATGGCTGGGAAAGGCCATTGGATGTAGAAATATTTTTTTTCACATTTTACTTCCTTGTAAAAACAGGTAAATGAATAGGGCTTTTCGTACGTATAAGTACCCAGTGAACGGTTCGTTTAGCTTCATATATTGTTCCGGGTGGGCGTTGAATTGGTTTTTCGGAAGTGTTAGACATGTAAGAGAAAAATTTAAATGGTTGTGAAAGGCTATGGGATGTAGAAATAGTGTTTTCACATTTTATTTCCTTGTAAAAACAGGAAAATCAATAGGGATTTTCGTACGGATAAGTACCCAGTGAACGGTTCGTTTAGCTTTATATATTGTTCCGGGTGGCCGTTGTATTGGTTTTTCGGAAGGGTTAGACATGTAAGAGAAAAATTTAAATTGTTGGGAAAGGCCATGGGATGTAGAAATATTTTTTTCACATTTTATTTCCTTGTAAAAACAGGTAAATCAATAGGGCTTTTCGCACGGATAATTACCCAGTGAACGGTTCGTTTAGCTTTATATATTGTTCCGGGTGGCCGTTGTATTGGTTTTTCGGAAGTGTTAGACATGTAAGAGAAAAATTTAAATGGCTGGGAAAGGCCATGGGATGTAGAAATATTTTTTTCACATTTTATTTCCTTGTAAAATCAGGTAAATCAATAGGGATTTTCGTACGGATAAGTACCCAGTGAACGGTTCGTTTAGCTTTATATATTGTTCCGCGTGGGCGTTGTATTGGTTTTTCAGAAGTGTTAGACCTGTAAGAGAAATGTTTAAATGGTTGGGAAAGGCCATGGGATGTAGAAATATTTTTTTCACATTTTACTTCCTTGTAAAAACAGGTAAATCAATAGGGATTTTCATACGTATAAGTACCCAGTGAACGGTTCGTTTAGCTTTATATATTGTTCCGGGTGGGAGTTGTATCGGTTTTTCTGTAGTGTTAGACCTGTAAGATAAAAATTTAAATGGTTGGGAAAGGCCATGGGATGTAGAAATATTTTTTTCACATTTTATTTCCTTGTAAAAACAGGAAAATCAATAGGGATTTTTGTACGGATAAGTGCCCAGTGAACGGTTCGTTTAGCTTTATATATTGTTCCGGGTGGCCGTTGTATTGGTTTTTCAGAAGTGTTAGACATGTAAGAGAAAAGTTTAAATGGTTGGGAAAGGCCATGGGATGTAGAAATATTTTTTCACATTTTATTTCCTTGTAAAAACAGGTAAATCAATAGGGATTTTCGTACGGATAAGTACCCAGTGAACGGTTCGTTTAGCTTTATATATTGTTCCGGGTGGGCGTGGTATTGGTTTTTCGGAAGTGTTAGACCTGTAAGAGAAAAATTTAAATGGCTGGGAAAGGCCATTGCATGTAGAAATATTTTTTTCACATTTTACTTCCTTGTAAAAACAGGTAAATGAATAGGGCTTTTCGTACGTATAAGTACCCAGTGAACGGTTCGTTTAGATTCATATATTGTTCCGGGTGGGCGTTGTATTGGTTTTTCGGGAGTGTTAGACATGTAAGAGAAAAATTTAAATGGTTGTGAAAGGCTATGGGATGTAGAAATAGTTTTTTCACATTTTATTTCCTTGTAAAAACAGGTAAATCAATAGGGATTTTCGTACGGATAAGTACCCAGTGAACGGTTCGTTTAGCTTTATATATTGTTCTGGGTGGGAGTTGTATCGGTTTTTCTGTAGTGTTAGACCTGTAAGATAAAAATTTAAATGGTTGGGAAAGGCCATGGGATGTAGAAATATTTTTTTCACATTTTATTTCCTTGTAAAAACAGGTAAATCAATAGGGATTTTCGTACGGATAAGTACCCAGTGAACGGTTCGTTTAGCTTTATATATTGTTCCAGGTGGGCGTGGTATTGGTTTTTCGGAAGTGTTAGACCTGTGAGAGAAAAATTTAAATTGTTGGGAAAGGCCATGGGATGTAGAAATATTTTTTTCACATTTTATTTCCTTGTAAAAACAGGTAAATCAATAGGGTTTTTCGTACGTATAAGTACCCAGTGAACAGTTCGTTTAGCTTTATATATTGTTCCGGGTGGCCATTGTATTGGTTTTTCGGAAGTGTTAGACCTGTAAGAGAAAAGTTTAAATGGTTGGGAAAGGCCATGGGATGTAGAAATATTTTTTTCACATTTTATTTCCTTGTAAAAACAGGTAAATCAATAGGGATTTTCGTACGGATAAGTACCCAGTGAACGGTTCGTTTACCTTTATATATTGTTCCGGGTGGGCGTTGTATTGGTTTTTCGGAAGTGTTAGACCTGTAAGAGAAAAATTTAAATGGCTGGGAAAGGCCATGGGATGTAGAAATATTTTTTTCACATTTTACTTCCTTGTAAAAACAGGTAAATGAATAGGGCATTTCGTACGTATAAGTACCCAGTGAACGGTTCGTTTAACTTTATATATTGTTCCGGGTGGGCGTTGTATTGGTTTTTCGGAAGTGTTAGACATGTAAGAGAAAAATTTAAATGGTTGGGAAAGGCCATGGGATGTAGAAATATTTTTTTCACATTTTATTTCCTTGTAAAAACAGGTAAATCAATAGGGCTTTTCGTACGGATAAGTACCCAGTGAACGGTTCGTTTAGCTTTATACATTGTTCCGGGTGGGTGTTGTATTGGTTTTTCGGAAGTGTTAGACATGTAAGAGAAAAATTTAAATGGTTGCGAAAGGCCATGGGATGTAGAAATATTTTTTTCACATTTTACTTCCTTGTAAAAAGAGGTAAATCAATAGGGATTTTCATACGTATAAGTACCCAGTGAACGGTTCATTTAGCTTTATATATTGTTCCGGGTGGGAGTTGTATCGGTTTTTCTGTAGTGTTATACCTGTACGATAAAAATTTAAATGGTTGGGAAAGGCCATGGGATGTAGAAATATTTTTTTCACATTTTATTTCCTTGTAAAAACAGGTAAATCAATAGGTATTTTCGTACGGATAAGTACGCAGTGAACGGTTCATTTAGCTTTATATATTGTTCCGGGTGGGAGTTGTATCGGTTTTTCGGTAGTGTTAGACCTGTAAGATAAAAATTTAAATGGTTGGGAAAGGCCATGGGATGTAGAAATATTTTTTTCACATTTTATTTCCTTGTAAAAACAGGAAAATCAATAGGGATTTTCGTACGGATAAGTGCCCAGTGAACGGTTCGTTTAGCTTAATATATTGTTCCGGGTGGCCGTTGTATTGGTTTTTCGGAAGTGTTAGACATGTAAGAGAAAAATTTAAATTGTTGGGAAAGGCCATGGGATGTAGAAATATTTTTTTCACATTTTATTTCCTTGTAAAAACAGGTAAATCAATAGGGATTTTCGTACGGATAAGTACCCAGTGAACAGTTTGTTTAGCTTTATATATTGTTCCGGGTGGGCGTTGTATTGGTTTTTCGGAAGCGTTAGACCTGTAAGAGAAAAATTTAAATGGCTGGGAAAGGCCATGGGATGTAGAAATATTTTTTTCACATTTTATTTCCTTGTAAAAACAGGTAAATCAATAGGGTTTTTCGTACGTATAAATACCCAGTGAACGGCTCGTTTAGCTTTATATATTGTTCCGGGTGGCCGTTGTATTGGTTTTTCAGAAGTGTTAGACCTGTAAGAGAAAAGTTTAAATGGTTAGGAAAGGCCATGGGATGTAGAAATATTTTTTTCACATTTTATTTCCTTGTAAAAACAGGTAAATCAATAGGGATTTTCGTACGTATAAGTACCCAGTGAACGGTTCGTTTAACTTTATATATTGTTCCGGGTGGGCGTTGTATTGGTTTTTCGGAAGTGTTAGACATGTAAGAGAAAAATTTAAATGGTTGGGAAAGGCCATGGGATGTAGAAATATTTTTTTCACATTTTATTTCCTTGTAAAAACAGGTAAATCAATAGGGCTTTTCGTACGGATAAGTACCCAGTGAACGGTTCGTTTAGCTTTATATATTGTTCCGGGTGGGCGTTGTATTGGTTTTTCGGAAGTGTTAGACCTGTAAGAGAAAAATTTAAATGTTTGGGAAAGGCCATGGGATGTAGAAATATTTTTTTCACATTTTATTTCCTTGTAAAAACAGGTAAATCAATATGGATTTTTGTATGGATTAGTACCCAGTGAACGGTTCGTTTAGCTTTATATATTGTTCCGCGTGGGCGTTGTATTGGTTTTTCAGAAGTGTTAGACCTGTAAGAGAAATGTTTAAATGGTTGGGAAAGGCCATGGGATGTAGAAATATTTTTTTCACATTTTACTTCCTTGTAAAAAGAGGTAAATCAATAGGGATTTTCATACGTATAAGTACCCAGTGAACGGTTCATTTAGCTTTATATATTGTTCCAGGTGGGAGTTGTATCGGTTTTTCTGTAGTGTTAGACCTGTAAGATAAAAATTTAAATGGTTGGGAAAGGCCATGGGATGTAGAAATATTTTTTTCACATTTTATTTCCTTGTAAAAACAGGAAAATCAATAGGGATTTTTGTACGGATAAGTGCCCAATGAACGGTTCGTTTAGCTTTATATATTGTTCCGGGTGGCCGTTGTATTGGTTTTTTGGAAGTGTTAGACATGTAAGAGAAAAGTTTAAATGGTTGGGAAAGGCCATGGGATGTAGAAATATTTTTTTCACATTTTATTTCCTTGTAAAAACAGGTAAATCAATAGGGATTTTCATACGGATAAGTACCCAGTGAACGGTTCGTTTAGCGTTATATATTGTTCCGGGTGGGCGTTGTATTGGTTTTTCGGAAGTGTTAGACCTGTAAGAGAAAATTTATATGGCTGGGAAAGGCCATTGGATGTAGAAATATTTTTTTCACATTTTACTTCCTTGTAAAAACAGGTAAATGAATAGGGCTTTTCGTACGTATAAGTACCCAGTGAACGGTTCGTTTAGCTTCATATATTGTTCCGGGTGGGCGTTGTATTGGTTTTTCGGAAGTGTTAGACATGTAAGAGAAAAATTTAAATGGTTGGGAAAGGCCATGGGATGTAGAAATATTTTTTTCACATTTTATTTCCTTGTAAAAACAGGTAAATCAATAGGGATTTTCGTACGGATAAGTACCCAGTGAACGGTTCGTTTAGCTTTATATATTGTTCCGGGTGGGCGTGGTATTGGTTTTTCGGAAGTGTTAGACCTGTAAGAGTAAAATTTAAATGGCTGGGAAAGGCCATTGGATGTAGAAATATTTTTTTTCACATTTTACTTCCTTGTAAAAACAGGTAAATGAATAGGGCTTTTCGTACGTATAAGTACCCAGTGAACGGTTCGTTTAGCTTCATATATTGTTCCGGGTGGGCGTTGAATTGGTTTTTCGGAAGTGTTAGACATGTAAGAGAAAAATTTAAATGGTTGTGAAAGGCTATGGGATGTAGAAATAGTTTTTTCACATTTTATTTCCTTGTAAAAACAGGAAAATCAATAGGGATTTTCGTACGGATAAGTACCCAGTGAACGGTTCGTTTAGCTTTATATATTGTTCCGGGTGGCCGTTGTATTGGTTTTTCGGAAGGGTTAGACATGTAAGAGAAAAATTTAAATTGTTGGGAAAGGCCATGGGATGTAGAAATATTTTTTTCACATTTTATTTCCTTGTAAAAACAGGTAAATCAATAGGGCTTTTCGCACGGATAATTACCCAGTGAACGGTTCGTTTAGCTTTATATATTGTTCCGGGTGGCCGTTGTATTGGTTTTTCGGAAGTGTTAGACATGTAAGAGAAAAATTTAAATGGCTGGGAAAGGCCGTGGGATGTAGAAATATTTTTTTCACATTTTATTTCCTTGTAAAAACAGGTAAATCAATAGGGTTTTTCGTACGTATAAGTACCCAGTGAACGGTTCGTTTGGCTTTATATATTGTTCCGGGTGGCCGTTGTATTGGTTTTTCGGAAGTGTTAGACCTGTAAGAGAAAAGTTTAAATGGTTGGGAAAGGCCATGGGATGTAGAAATATTTTTTTCACATTTTATTTCCTTGTAAAAACAGGTAAATCAATAGGGATTTTCGTACGGATAAGTACCCAGTGAACGGTTCGTTTAGCTTTATATATTGTTCCGGGTGGGCATTGTATTGGTTTTTCGGAAGTGTTAGACCTGTAAGAGAAAAATTTAAATGGCTGGGAAAGGCCATGGGATGTAGAAATATTTTATTCACATTTTACTTCCTTGTAAAAACAGGTAAATGAATAGGGCATTTCGTACGTATAAGTACCCAGTGAACGGTTCGTTTAACTTTATATATTGTTCCGGGTGGGCGTTGTATTGGTTTTTCGGAAGTGTTAGACATGTAAGAGAAAAATTTAAATGGTTGGGAAAGGCCATGGGATGTAGAAATATTTTTTTCACATTTTATTTCCTTGTAAAAACAGGTAAATCAATAGGGATTTTCGCACGGATAATTACCCAGTGAACGGTTCGTTTAGCTTTATACATTGTTCCGGGTGGGTGTTGTATTGGTTTTTCGGAAGTGTTAGACATGTAAGAGAAAAATTTAAATGGTTGCGAAAGGCCATGGGATGTAGAAATATTTTTTTCACATTTTACTTCCTTGTAAAAAGAGGTAAATCAATAGGGATTTTCATACGTATAAGTACCCAGTGAACGGTTCATTTAGCTTTATATATTGTTCCGGGTGGGAGTTGTATCGGTTTTTCTGTAGTGTTATACCTGTACGATAAAAATTTAAATGGTTGGGAAAGGCCATGGGATGTAGAAATATTTTTTTCACATTTTATTTCCTTGTAAAAACAGGTAAATCAATAGGTATTTTCGTACGGATAAGTACCCAGTGAACGGTTCATTTAGCTTTATATATTGTTCCGGGTGGGAGTTGTATCGGTTTTTCGGTAGTGTTAGACCTGTAAGATAAAAATTTAAATGGTTGGGAAAGGCCATGGGATGTAGAAATATTTTTTTCACATTTTATTTCCTTGTAAAAACAGGAAAATCAATAGGGATTTTCGTACGGATAAGTGCCCAGTGAACGGTTCGTTTAGCTTAATATATTGTTCCGGGTGGCCGTTGTATTGGTTTTTCGGAAGTGTTAGACATGTAAGAGAAAAATTTAAATGGTTGGGAAAGGCCATGGGATGTAGAAATATTTTTTTCACATTTTATTTCCTTGTAAAAACAGGTAAATCAATAGGGCTTTTCGTACGGATAAGTACCCAGTGAACGGTTCGTTTAGCTTTATATATTGTTCCGGGTGGGCGTTGTATTGGTTTTTCGGAAGTGTTAGACCTGTAAGAGAAAAATTTAAATGTTTGGGAAAGGCCATGGGATGTAGAAATATTTTTTCACATTTTATTTCCTTGTAAAAACAGGTAAATCAATATGGATTTTTGTATGGATTAGTACCCAGTGAACGGTTCGTTTAGCTTTATATATTGTTCCGCGTGGGCGTTGTATTGGTTTTTCAGAAGTGTTAGACCTGTAAGAGAAATGTTTAAATGGTTGGGAAAGGCCATGGGATGTAGAAATATTTTTTTCACATTTTACTTCCTTGTAAAAAGAGGTAAATCAATAGGGATTTTCATACGTATAAGTACCCAGTGAACGGTTCATTTAGCTTTATATATTGTTCCAGGTGGGAGTTGTATCGGTTTTTCTGTAGTGTTAGACCTGTAAGATAAAAATTTAAATGGTTGGGAAAGGCCATGGGATGTAGAAATATTTTTTTCACATTTTATTTCCTTGTAAAAACAGGAAAATCAATAGGGATTTTTGTACGGATAAGTGCCCAATGAACGGTTCGTTTAGCTTTATATATTGTTCCGGGTGGCCGTTGTATTGGTTTTTTGGAAGTGTTAGACATGTAAGAGAAAAGTTTAAATGGTTGGGAAAGGCCATGGGATGTAGAAATATTTTTTTCACATTTTATTTCCTTGTAAAAACAGGTAAATCAATAGGGATTTTCGTACGGATAAGTACCCAGTGAACGGTTCGTTTAGCTTTATATATTGTTCCGGGTGGCCGTTGTATTGGTTTTTCGGAAGTGTTAGACATGTAAGAGAAAAATTTAAATGGTTGGGAAAGGCCATGGGATGTAGAAATATTTTTTTCACATTTTATTTCCTTGTAAAACCAGGTAAATCAATAGGGCTTTTCGTACGGATAAGTACCCAGTGAACGGTTCGTTTAGCTTTATATATTGTTCCGGGTGGGCGTTGTATTGTTTTTTCGGAAGTATTAGACCTGTAAGAGAAAAATTTAAATGGTTGGGGAAGGCCATGGGATGTAGAAATATTTTTTTCACATTTTATTTCCTTGTAAAAACAGGTAAATCAATAGGGCTTTTCGCACGGATAATTACCCAGTGAACGGTTCGTTTAGCTTTATATATTGTTCCGGGTGGGAGTTGTATTGGTTTTTCTGAAGTTTTAGACATGTAAGAGAAAAATTTAAATTGTTGGGAAAGGCCATGGGATGTAGAAATATTTTTTTCACATTTTATTTCCTTGTAAAAACAGGAAAATCAATAGGGATTTTTGTACGGATAAGTGCCCAGTGAACGGTTCATTTAGCTTTATATATTGTTCCGGGTGGACGTTGTATTGGTTTTTCGGAAGTGTTAGACATGTAAGAGAAAAATTTAAATGGTTGGGAAAGGCCATGGGATGTAGAAATATTTTTTTCACATTTTATTTCCTTGTAAAAACAGGTAAATCAATAGGGATTTTCGTACGGATAAGTACCCAGTGAACAGTTTGTTTAGCTTTATATATTGTTCCGGGTGGGAGTTGTATTGGTTTTTCGGAAGCGTTAGACCTGTAAGAGAAAAATTTAAATGGGTGGGAAAGGCCATGGGATGTAGAAATATTTTTTTCACATTTTATTTCCTTGTAAAAACAGGTAAATCAATAGGGATTTTCGTACGGATAAGTACCCAGTGAACAGTTTGTTTAGCTTTATATATTGTTCCGGGTGGGCGTTGTATTGGTTTTTCGGAAGCGTTAGACCTGTAAGAGAAAAATTTAAATGGCTGGGAAAGGCCATGGGATGTAGAAATATTTTTTTCACATTTTATTTCCTTGTAAAAACAGGTAAATCAATAGGGTTTTTCGTACGTATAAGTACCCAGTGAACGGCTCGTTTAGCTTTATATATTGTTCCGGGTGGCCGTTGTATTGGTTTTTCAGAAGTGTTAGACCTGTAAGAGAAAAGTTTAAATGGTTAGGAAAGGCCATGGGATGTAGAAATATTTTTTTCACATTTTATTTCCTTGTAAAAACAGGTAAATCAATAGGGATTTTCGTACGTATAAGTACCCAGTGAACGGTTCGTTTAACTTTATATATTGTTCCGGGTGGGCGTTGTATTGGTTTTTCGGAAGTGTTAGACATGTAAGAGAAAAATTTAAATGGTTGGGAAAGGCCATGGGATGTAGAAATATTTTTTTCACATTTTATTTCCTTGTAAAAACAGGTAAATCAATAGGGCTTTTCGTAAGGATAAGTACCCAGTGAACGGTTCGTTTAGCTTTATATATTGTTCCGGGTGGGCGTTGTATTGGTTTTTCGGAAGTGTTAGACCTGTAAGAGAAAAATTTAAATGTTTGGGAAAGGCCATGGGATGTAGAAATATTTTTTCACATTTTATTTCCTTGTAAAAACAGGTAAATCAATATGGATTTTTGTATGGATTAGTACCCAGTGAACGGTTCGTTTAGCTTTATATATTGTTCCGCGTGGGCGTTGTATTGGTTTTTCAGAAGTGTTAGACCTGTAAGAGAAATGTTTAAATGGTTGGGAAAGGCCATGGGATGTAGAAATATTTTTTTCACATTTTACTTCCTTGTAAAAAGAGGTAAATCAATAGGGATTTTCATACGTATAAGTACCCAGTGAACGGTTCATTTAGCTTTATATATTGTTCCAGGTGGGAGTTGTATCGGTTTTTCTGTAGTGTTAGACCTGTAAGATAAAAATTTAAATGGTTGGGAAAGGCCATGGGATGTAGAAATATTTTTTTCACATTTTATTTCCTTGTAAAAACAGGAAAATCAATAGGGATTTTTGTACGGATAAGTGCCCAATGAACGGTTCGTTTAGCTTTATATATTGTTCGGGTGGCCGTTGTATTGGTTTTTTGGAAGTGTTAGACATGTAAGAGAAAAGTTTAAATGGTTGGGAAAGGCCATGGGATGTAGAAATATTTTTTTCACATTTTATTTCCTTGTAAAGACAAGTAAATCAATAGGGATTTTCATACGGATAAGTACCCAGTGAACGGTTCGTTTAGCGTTATATATTGTTCCGGGTGGGCGTTGTATTGGTTTTTCGGAAGTGTTAGACCTGTAAGAGAAAATTTATATGGCTGGGAAAGGCTATTGGATGTAGAAATATTTTTTTCACATTTTACTTCCTTGTAAAAACAGGTAAATGAATAGGGCTTTTCGTACGTATAAGTACCCAGTGAACGGTTCGTTTAGCTTCATATATTGTTCCGGGTGGGCGTTGTATTGGTTTTTCGGAAGTGTTAGACATGTAAGAGAAAAATTTAAATGGTTGGGAAAGGCCATGGGATGTAGAAATATTTTTTTCACATTTTATTTCCTTGTAAAAACAGGTAAATCAATAGGGATTTTCGTACGGATAAGTACCCAGTGAACGGTTCGTTTAGCTTTATATATTGTTCCGGGTGGCCGTTGTATTGGTTTTTCGGAAGTGTTAGACATGTAAGAGAAAAATTTAAATGGTTGGGAAAGGCCATGGGATGTAGAAATATTTTTTTCACATTTTATTTCCTTGTAAAACCAGGTAAATCAATAGGGCTTTTCGTACGGATAAGTACCCAGTGAACGGTTCGTTTAGCTTTATATATTGTTCCGGGTGGGCGTTGTATTGTTTTTTCGGAAGTATTAGACCTGTAAGAGAAAAATTTAAATGGTTGGGGAAGGCCATGGGATGTAGAAATATTTTTTTCACATTTTATTTCCTTGTAAAAACAGGTAAATCAATAGGGCTTTTCGCACGGATAATTACCCAGTGAACGGTTCGTTTAGCTTTATATATTGTTCCGGGTGGGCGTTGTATTGGTTTTTCTGAAGTTTTAGACATGTAAGAGAAAAATTTAAATTGTTGGGAAAGGCCATGGGATGTAGAAATATTTTTTTCACATTTTATTTCCTTGTAAAAACAGGAAAATCAATAGGGATTTTTGTACGGATAAGTGCCCAGTGAACGGTTCATTTAGCTTTATATATTGTTCCGGGTGGACGTTGTATTGGTTTTTCGGAAGTGTTAGACATGTAAGAGAAAAATTTAAATGGTTGGGAAAGGCCATGGGATGTAGAAATATTTTTTTCACATTTTATTTCCTTGTAAAAACAGGTAAATCAATAGGGATTTTCGTACGGATAAGTACCCAGTGAACAGTTTGTTTAGCTTTATATATTGTTCCGGGTGGGCGTTGTATTGGTTTTTCGGAAGCGTTAGACCTGTAAGAGAAAAATTTAAATGGGTGGGAAAGGCCATGGGATGTAGAAATATTTTTTTCACATTTTATTTCCTTGTAAAAACAGGTAAATCAATAGGGATTTTCGTACGGATAAGTACCCAGTGAACAGTTTGTTTAGCTTTATATATTGTTCCGGGTGGGCGTTGTATTGGTTTTTCGGAAGCGTTAGACCTGTAAGAGAAAAATTTAAATGGCTGGGAAAGGCCATGGGATGTAGAAATATTTTTTTCACATTTTATTTCCTTGTAAAAACAGGTAAATCAATAGGGTTTTTCGTACGTATAAGTACCCAGTGAACGGCTCGTTTAGCTTTATATATTGTTCCGGGTGGCCGTTGTATTGGTTTTTCGGAAGTGTTAGACCTGTAAGAGAAAAGTTTAAATGGTTGGGAAAGGCCATGGGATGTAGAAATATTTTTTTCACATTTTATTTCCTTGTAAAAACAGGTAAATCAATAGGGATTTTCGTACGGATAAGTACCCAGTGAACGGTTCGTTTAGCTTTATATATTGTTCCGGGTGGGCGTTGTATTGGTTTTTCAGAAGTGTTAGACCTGTAAGAGAAAAATTTAAATGGCTGGGAAAGGCCATGGGATGTAGAAATATTTTTTTCACATTTTACTTCCTTGTAAAAACAGGTAAATGAATAGGGCTTTTCGTACGTATAAGTACCCAGTGAACGGTTCCTTTAACTTTATATATTGTTCCGGGTGGGCGTTGTATTGGTTTTTCGGAAGTGTTAGACATGTAAGAGAAAAATTTAAATGGTTGGGAAAGGCCATGGGATGTAGAAATATTTTTTTCACATTTTATTTCCTTGTAAAAACAGGAAAATCAATAGGGATTTTTGTACGGATAAGTGCCCAGTGAACGGTTCATTTAGCTTTATATATTGTTCCGGGTGGACGTTGTATTGGTTTTTCGGAAGTGTTAGACATGTAAGAGAAAAGTTTAAATGGTTGGGAAAGGCCATGGGATGTAGAAATATTTTTTTCACATTTTATTTCCTTGTAAAAACAGGTAAATCAATAGGGATTTTCGTACGGATAAGTACCCAGTGAACAGTTTGTTTAGCTTTATATATTGTTCTGGGTGGGCGTTGTATTGGTTTTTCGGAAGCGTTAGACCTGTAAGAGAAAAATTTAAATGGGTGGGAAAGGCCATGGGATGTAGAAATATTTTTTTCACATTTTATTTCCTTGTAAAAACAGGTAAATCAATAGGGATTTTCGTACGGATAAGTACCCAGTGAACAGTTCGTTTAGCTTTATATATTGTTCCGGGTGGACGTTGTATTGGTTTTTCGGAAGTGTTAGACCTGTAAGAGAAAAATTTAAATGTTTGGGAAAGGCCATGGGATGTAGAAATATTTTTTTCACATTTTATTTCCTTGTAAAAACAGGTAAATCAATAGGGATTTTCGCACGGATAATTACCCAGTGAACGGTTCGTTTAGCTTTATACATTGTTCCGGGTGGGTGTTGTATTGGATTTTCGGAAGTGTTAGACATGTAAGAGAAAAATTTAAATGGTTGGGAAAGGCCATGGGATGTAGAAATATTTTTTCACATTTTATTTCCTTGTAAAAACAGGTAAATCAATAGGGATTTTGGTACGGATAAGTACCCAGTGAATGGTTAGTTTAGCTTTATATATTGTTCCGGGTGGGCGTTGTATTGGTTTTTCTGAAGTGTTAGACATGTAAGAGAAAAATTTAAATTGTTGGGAAAGGCCATGGGATGTAGAAATATTTTTTTCACATTTTATTTCCTTGTAAAAACAGGTAAATCAATATGGATTTTTGTATGGATTAGTACCCAGTGAACGGTTCGTTTAGCTTTATATATTGTTCCGCGTGGGCGTTGTATTGGTTTTTCAGAAGTGTTAGACCTGTAAGAGAAATGTTTAAATGGTTGGGAAAGGCCATGGGATGTAGAAATATTTTTTTCACATTTTACTTCCTTGTAAAAAGAGGTAAATCAATAGGGATTTTCATACGTATAAGTACCCAGTGAACGGTTCATTTAGCTTTATATATTGTTCCAGGTGGGAGTTGTATCGGTTTTTCTGTAGTGTTAGACCTGTAAGATAAAAATTTAAATGGTTGGGAAAGGCCATGGGATGCAGAAATATTTTTTTCACATTTTATTTCCTTGTAAAAACAGGAAAATCAATAGGGATTTTTGTACGGATAAGTGCCCAATGAACGGTTCGTTTAGCTTTATATATTGTTCCGGGTGGCCGTTGTATTGGTTTTTTGGAAGTGTTAGACATGTAAGAGAAAAGTTTAAATGGTTGGGAAAGGCCATGGGATGTAGAAATATTTTTTTCACATTTTATTTCCTTGTAAAAACAGGTAAATCAATAGGGATTTTCGTACGGATAAGTACCCAGTGAACGGTTCGTTTAGCTTTATATATTGTTCCGGGTGGGCGTTGTATTGGTTTTTCGGAAGTGTTAGACCTGTAAGAGAAAATTTATATGGCTGGGAAAGGCCATTGGATGTAGAAATATTTTTTTCACATTTTATTTCCTTGTAAAAACAGGTAAATGAATAGGGCTTTTCGTACGTATAAGTACCCAGTGAACGGTTCGTTTAGCTTCATATATTGTTCCGGGTGGGCGTTGTATTGGTTTTTCGGAAGTGTTAGACATGTAAGAGAAAAATTTAAATGGTTGGGAAAGGCCATGGGATGTAGAAATATTTTTTTCACATTTTACTTCCTTGTAAAAAGAGGTAAATCAATAGGGATTTTCATACGTATAAGTACCCAGTGAACGGTTCATTTAGCTTTATATATTGTTCCGGGTGGGAGTTGTATCGGTTTTTCTGTAGTGTTATACCTGTACGATAAAAATTTAAATGGTTGGGAAAGGCCATGGGATGTAGAAATATTTTTTTCACATTTTATTTCCTTGTAAAAACAGGTAAATCAATAGGTATTTTTGTACGGATAAGTACCCAGTGAACGGTTCATTTAGCTTTATATATTGTTCCGGGTGGGAGTTGTATCGGTTTTTCGGTAGTGTTAGACCTGTAAGATAAAAATTTAAATGGTTGGGAAAGGCCATGGGATGTAGAAATATTTTTTTCACATTTTATTTCCTTGTAAAAACAGGAAAATCAATAGGGATTTTCGTACGGATAAGTGCCCAGTGAACGGTTCGTTTAGCTTTATATATTGTTCCGGGTGGCCGTTGTATTGGTTTTTCGGAAGCGTTAGACCTGTAAGAGAAAAATTTAAATGGCTGGGAAAGGCCATGGGATGTAGAAATATTTTTTTCACATTTTATTTCCTTGTAAAAACAGGTAAATCAATAGGGTTTTTCGTACGTATAAGTACCCAGTGAACGGCTCGTTTAGCTTTATATATTGTTCCGGGTGGCCGTTGTATTGGTTTTTCGGAAGTGTTAGACCTGTAAGAGAAAAGTTTAAATGGTTGGGAAAGGCCATGGGATGTAGAAATATTTTTTTCACATTTTATTTCCTTGTAAAAACAGGTAAATCAATAGGGATTTTCGTACGGATAAGTACCCAGTGAACGGTTCGTTTAGCTTTATATATTGTTCCGGGTGGGCGTTGTATTGGTTTTTCAGAAGTGTTAGACCTGTAAGAGAAAAATTTAAATGGCTGGGAAAGGCCATGGGATGTAGAAATATTTTTTTCACATTTTACTTCCTTGTAAAAACAGGTAAATGAATAGGGCTTTTCGTACGTATAAGTACCCAGTGAACGGTTCCTTTAACTTTATATATTGTTCCGGGTGGGCGTTGTATTGGTTTTTCGGAAGTGTTAGACATGTAAGAGAAAAATTTAAATGGTTGGGAAAGGCCATGGGATGTAGAAATATTTTTTTCACATTTTATTTCCTTGTAAAAACAGGAAAATCAATAGGGATTTTTGTACGGATAAGTGCCCAGTGAACGGTTCATTTAGCTTTATATATTGTTCCGGGTGGACGTTGTATTGGTTTTTCGGAAGTGTTAGACATGTAAGAGAAAAGTTTAAATGGTTGGGAAAGGCCATGGGATGTAGAAATATTTTTTTCACATTTTATTTCCTTGTAAAAACAGGTAAATCAATAGGGATTTTCGTACGGATAAGTACCCAGTGAACAGTTTGTTTAGCTTTATATATTGTTCCGGGTGGGCGTTGTATTGGTTTTTCGGAAGCGTTAGACCTGTAAGAGAAAAATTTAAATGGGTGGGAAAGGCCATGGGATGTAGAAATATTTTTTTCACATTTTATTTCCTTGTAAAAACAGGTAAATCAATAGGGATTTTCGTACGGATAAGTACCCAGTGAACAGTTCGTTTAGCTTTATATATTGTTCCGGGTGGGCGTTGTATTGGTTTTTCGGAAATGTTAGACCTGTAAGAGAAAAATTTAAATGTTTGGGAAAGGCCATGGGATGTAGAAATATTTTTTTCACATTTTATTTCCTTGTAAAAACAGGTAAATCAATAGGGATTTTCGCACGGATAATTACCCAGTGAACGGTTCGTTTAGCTTTATACATTGTTCCGGGTGGGTGTTGTGTTGGATTTTCGGAAGTGTTAGACATGTAAGAGAAAAATTTAAATGGTTGGGAAAGGCCATGGGATGTAGAAATATTTTTTTCACATTTTATTTCCTTGTAAAAACAGGTAAATCAATAGGGATTTTGGTACGGATAAGTACCCAGTGAATGGTTAGTTTAGCTTTATATATTGTTCCGGGTGGGCGTTGTATTGGTTTTTCTGAAGTGTTAGACATGTAAGAGAAAAATTTAAATTGTTGGGAAAGGCCATGGGATGTAGAAATATTTTTTTCACATTTTATTTCCTTGTAAAAACAGGTAAATCAATAGGGATTTTCGCACGGATAATTACCCAGTGAACGGTTCGTTTAGCTTTATACATTGTTCCGGGTGGGTGTTGTATTGGATTTTCGGAAGTGTTAGACATGTAAGAGAAAAATTTAAATGGTTGGGAAAGGCCATGGGATGTAGAAATATTTTTTTCACATTTTATTTCCTTGTAAAAACAGGTAAATCAATAGGGATTTTGGTACGGATAAGTACCCAGTGAATGGTTAGTTTAGCTTTATATATTGTTCCGGGTGGACGTTGTATTGGTTTTTCTGAAGTGTTAGACATGTAAGAGAAAAATTTAAATTGTTGGGAAAGGCCATGGGATGTAGAAATATTTTTTTCACATTTTATTTCCTTGTAAAAACAGGTAAATCAATATGGATTTTTGTATGGATTAGTACCCAGTGAACGGTTCGTTTAGCTTTATATATTGTTCCGCGTGGGCGTTGTATTGGTTTTTCAGAAGTGTTAGACCTGTAAGAGAAATGTTTAAATGGTTGGGAAAGGCCATGGGATGTAGAAATATTTTTTTCACATTTTACTTCCTTGTAAAAAGAGGTAAATCAATAGGGATTTTCATACGTATAAGTACCCAGTGAACGGTTCATTTAGCTTTATATATTGTTCCAGGTGGGAGTTGTATCGGTTTTTCTGTAGTGTTAGACCTGTAAGATAAAAATTTAAATGGTTGGGAAAGGCCATGGGATGTAGAAATATTTTTTTCACATTTTATTTCCTTGTAAAAACAGGAAAATCAATAGGGATTTTTGTACGGATAAGTGCCCAATGAACGGTTCGTTTAGCTTTATATATTGTTCCGGGTGGCCGTTGTATTGGTTTTTTGGAAGTGTTAGACATGTAAGAGAAAATTTATATGGCTGGGAAAGGCCATTGGATGTAGAAATATTTTTTTCACATTTTATTTCCTTGTAAAAACAGGTAAATGAATAGGGCTTTTCGTACGTATAAGTACCCAGTGAACGGTTCGTTTAGCTTCATATATTGTTCCGGGTGGGCGTTGTATTGGTTTTTCGGAAGTGTTAGACATGTAAGAGAAAAATTTAAATGGTTGGGAAAGGCCATGGGATGTAGAAATATTTTTTTCACATTTTACTTCCTTGTAAAAAGAGGTAAATCAATAGGGATTTTCATACGTATAAGTACCCAGTGAACGGTTCATTTAGCTTTATATATTGTTCCGGGTGGGAGTTGTATCGGTTTTTCTGTAGTGTTATACCTGTACGATAAAAATTTAAATGGTTGGGAAAGGCCATGGGATGTAGAAATATTTTTTTCACATTTTATTTCCTTGTAAAAACAGGTAAATCAATAGGTATTTTCGTACGGATAAGTACCCAGTGAACGGTTCATTTAGCTTTATATATTGTTCCGGGTGGGAGTTGTATCGGTTTTTCGGTAGTGTTAGACCTGTAAGATAAAAATTTAAATGGTTGGGAAGGGCCATGGGATGTAGAAATATTTTTTTCACATTTTATTTCCTTGTAAAAACAGGAAAATCAATAGGGATTTTCGTACGGATAAGTGCCCAGTGAACGGTTCGTTTAGCTTTATATATTGTTCCGGGTGGCCGTTGTATTGGTTTTTCGGAAGTGTTAGACATGTAAGAGAAAAATTTAAATTGTTGGGAAAGGCCATGGGATGTAGAAATATTTTTTTCACATTTTATTTCCTTGTAAAAACAGGTAAATCAATAGGGATTTTCGTACGTATAAGTACCCAGTGAACGGTTCGTTTAACTTTATATATTGTTCCGGGTGGGCGTTGTATTGGTTTTTCGGAAGTGTTAGACATGTAAGAGAAAAATTTAAATGGTTGGGAAAGGCCATGGGATGTAGAAATATTTTTTTCACATTTTATTTCCTTGTAAAAACAGGTAAATCAATAGGGCTTTTCGTACGGATAAGTACCCAGTGAACGGTTCGTTTAGCTTTATATATTGTTCCGGGTGGGCGTTGTATTGGTTTTTCGGAAGTGTTAGACCTGTAAGAGAAAAATTTAAATGTTTGGGAAAGGCCATGGGATGTAGAAATATTTTTTTCACATTTTATTTCCTTGTAAAAACAGGTAAATCAATATGGATTTTTGTATGGATTAGTACCCAGTGAACGGTTCGTTTAGCTTTATATATTGTTCCGCGTGGGCGTTGTATTGGTTTTTCAGAAGTGTTAGACCTGTAAGAGAAATGTTTAAATGGTTGGGAAAGGCCATGGGATGTAGAAATATTTTTTTCACATTTTACTTCCTTGTAAAAAGAGGTAAATCAATAGGGATTTTCATACGTATAAGTACCCAGAGAACGGTTCATTTAGCTTTATATATTGTTCCAGGTGGGAGTTGTATCGGTTTTTCTGTAGTGTTAGACCTGTAAGATAAAAATTTAAATGGTTGGGAAAGGCCATGGGATGTAGAAATATTTTTTTCACATTTTATTTCCTTGTAAAAACAGGAAAATCAATAGGGATTTTTGTACGGATAAGTGCCCAATGAACGGTTCGTTTAGCTTTATATATTGTTCCGGGTGGCCGTTGTATTGGTTTTTTGGAAGTGTTAGACATGTAAGAGAAAAGTTTAAATGGTTGGGAAAGGCCATGGGATGTAGAAATATTTTTTTCACATTTTATTTCCTTGTAAAAACAGGTAAATCAATAGGGATTTTCGTACGGATAAGTACCCAGTGAACGGTTCGTTTAGCGTTATATATTGTTCCGGGTGGGCGTTGTATTGGTTTTTCGGAAGTGTTAGACCTGTAAGAGAAAATTTATATGGCTGGGAAAGGCCATTGGATGTAGAAATATTTTTTTCACATTTTACTTCCTTGTAAAAACAGGTAAATGAATAGAGCTTTTCGTACCTATAAGTACCCAGTGAACGGTTCGTTTAGCTTCATATATTGTTCCGGGTGGGCGTTGTATTGGTTTTTCGGAAGTGTTAGACATGTAAGAGAAAAATTTAAATGGTTGGGAAAGGCCATGGGATGTAGAAATATTTTTTTCACATTTTATTTCCTTGTAAAACCAGGTAAATCAATAGGGCTTTTCGTACGGATAAGTACCCAGTGAACGGTTCGTTTAGCTTTATATATTGTTCCGGGTGGGCGTTGTATTGTTTTTTCGGAAGTATTAGACCTGTAAGAGAAAAATTTAAATGGTTGGGAAAGGCCATGGGATGTAGAAATATTTTTTTCACATTTTATTTCCTTGTAAAAACAGGTAAATCAATAGGGCTTTTCGCACGGATAATTACCCAGTGAACGGTTCGTTTAGCTTTATATATTGTTCCGGGTGGGCGTTGTATTGGTTTTTCTGAAGTTTTAGACATGTAAGAGAAAAATTTAAATTGTTGGGAAAGGCCATGGGATGTAGAAATATTTTTTTCACATTTTATTTCCTTGTAAAAACAGGAAAATCAATAGGGATTTTTGTACGGATAAGTGCCCAGTAAACGGTTCATTTAGCTTTATATATTGTTCCGGGTGGACGTTGTATTGGTTTTTCGGAAGTGTTAGACATGTAAGAGAAAAGTTTAAATGGTTGGGAAAGGCCATGGGATGTAGAAATATTTTTTTCATATTTTATTTCCTTGTAAAAACAGGTAAATCAATAGGGATTTTCGTACGGATAAGTACCCAGTGAACAGTTTGTTTAGCTTTATATATTGTTCCGGGTGGGCGTTGTATTGGTTTTTCGGAAGCGTTAGACCTGTAAGAGAAAAATTTAAATGGCTGGGAAAGGCCATGGGATGTAGAAATATTTTTTTCACATTTTATTTCCTTGTAAAAACAGGTAAATCAATAGGGATTTTCGTACGGATAAGTACCCAGTGAACAGTTTGTTTAGCTTTATATATTGTTCCGGGTGGGCGTTGTATTGGTTTTTCGGAAGCGTTAGACCTGTAAGAGAAAAATTTAAATGGCTGGGAAAGGCCATGGGATGTAGAAATATTTTTTTCACATTTTATTTCCTTGTAAAAACAGGTAAATCAATAGGGTTTTTCGTACGTATAAGTACCCAGTGAACGGCTCGTTTAGCTTTATATATTGTTCCGGGTGGCCGTTGTATTGGTTTTTTGGAAGTGTTAGACATGTAAGAGAAAAGTTTAAATGGTTGGGAAAGGCCATGGGATGTAGAAATATTTTTTTCACATTTTATTTCCTTGTAAAAACAGGTAAATCAATAGGGATTTTCGTACGGATAAGTACCCAGTGAACGGTTCGTTTAGCGTTATATATTGTTCCGGGTGGGCGTTGTATTGGTTTTTCGGAAGTGTTAGACCTGTAAGAGAAAATTTATATGGCTGGGAAAGGCCATTGGATGTAGAAATATTTTTTTCACATTTTACTTCCTTGTAAAAACAGGTAAATGAATAGAGCTTTTCGTACCTATAAGTACCCAGTGAACGGTTCGTTTAGCTTCATATATTGTTCCGGGTGGGCGTTGTATTGGTTTTTCGGAAGTGTTAGACATGTAAGAGAAAAATTTAAATGGTTGGGAAAGGCCATGGGATGTAGAAATATTTTTTTCACATTTTATTTCCTTGTAAAAACAGGTAAATCAATAGGGATTTTCGTACGGATAAGTACCCAGTGAACGGTTCGTTTAGCTTTATATATTGTTCCGGGTGGGCGTTGTATTGGTTTTTCGGAAGTGTTAGACATGTAAGAGAAAAATTTAAATGGTTGGGAAAGGCCATGGGATGTAGAAATATTTTTTTCACATTTTATTTCCTTGTAAAACCAGGTAAATCAATAGGGCTTTTCGTACGGATAAGTACCCAGTGAACGGTTCGTTTAGCTTTATATATTGTTCCGGGTGGGCGTTGTATTGTTTTTTCGGAAGTATTAGACCTGTAAGAGAAAAATTTAAATGGTTGGGAAAGGCCATGGGATGTAGAAATATTTTTTTCACATTTTATTTCCTTGTAAAAACAGGTAAATCAATAGGGCTTTTCGCACGGATAATTACCCAGTGAACGGTTCGTTTAGCTTTATATATTGTTCCGGGTGGGCGTTGTATTGGTTTTTCTGAAGTTTTAGACATGTAAGAGAAAAATTTAAATTGTTGGGAAAGGCCATGGGATGTAGAAATATTTTTTTCACATTTTATTTCCTTGTAAAAACAGGAAAATCAATAGGGATTTTTGTACGGATAAGTGCCCAGTAAACGGTTCATTTAGCTTTATATATTGTTCCGGGTGGACGTTGTATTGGTTTTTCGGAAGTGTTAGACATGTAAGAGAAAAGTTTAAATGGTTGGGAAAGGCCATGGGATGTAGAAATATTTTTTTCACATTTTATTTCCTTGTAAAAACAGGTAAATCAATAGGGATTTTCGTACGGATAAGTACCCAGTAAACGGTTCATTTAGCTTTATATATTGTTCCGGGTGGACGTTGTATTGGTTTTTCGGAAGTGTTAGACATGTAAGAGAAAAGTTTAAATGGTTGGGAAAGGCCATGGGATGTAGAAATATTTTTTTCACATTTTATTTCCTTGTAAAAACAGGTAAATCAATAGGGTTTTTCGTACGTATAAGTACCCAGTGAACGGCTCGTTTAGCTTTATATATTGTTCCGGGTGGCCGTTGTATTGGTTTTTCGGAAGTGTTAGACATGTAAGAGAAAAATTTAAATGGCTGGGAAAGGCCATGGGATGTAGAAATATTTTTTTCACATTTTATTTCCTTGTAAAAACAGGTAAATCAATAGGGATTTTCGCACGGATAATTACCCAGTGAACGGTTCGTTTAGCTTTATACATTGTTCCGGGTGGGTGTTGTATTGGTTTTTCGGAAGTGTTAGACATGTAAGAGAAAAATTTAAATGGTTGGGAAAGGCCATGGGATGTAGAAATATTTTTTTCACATTTTATTTCCTTGTAAAAACAGGTAAATCAATAGGGATTTTGGTACGGATAAGTACCCAGTGAATGGTTAGTTTAGCTTTATATATTGTTCCGGGTGGGCGTTGTATTGGTTTTTCTGAAGTGTTAGACATGTAAGAGAAAAATTTAAATTGTTGGGAAAGGCCATGGGATGTAGAAATATTTTTTTCACATTTTATTTCCTTGTAAAAACAGGTAAATCAATATGGATTTTTGTATGGATTAGTACCCAGTGAACGGTTCGTTTAGCTTTATATATTGTTCCGTGTGGGCGTTGTATTGGTTTTTCAGAAGTGTTAGACCTGTAAGAGAAATGTTTTAATGGTTGGGAAAGGCCATGGGATGTAGAAATATTTTTTTCACATTTTACTTCCTTGTAAAAAGAGGTAAATCAATAGGGATTTTCATACGTATAAGTACCCAGTGAACGGTTCATTTAGCTTTATATATTGTTCCAGGTGGGAGTTGTATCGGTTTTTCTGTAGTGTTAGACCTGTAAGATAAAAATTTAAATGGTTGGGAAAGGCCATGGGATGTAGAAATATTTTTTTCACATTTTATTTCCTTGTAAAAACAGGAAAATCAATAGGGATTTTTGTACGGATAAGTGCCCAATGAACGGTTCGTTTAGCTTTATATATTGTTCCCGGTGGCCGTTGTATTGGTTTTTTGGAAGTGTTAGACATGTAAGAGAAAAGTTTAAATGGTTGGGAAAGGCCATGGGATGTAGAAATATTTTTTTCACATTTTATTTCCTTGTAAAAACAGGTAAATCAATAGGGATTTTCGTACGGATAAGTACCCAGTGAACGGTTCGTTTAGCTTTATATATTGTTCCGGGTGGGCGTTGTATTGGTTTTTCGGAAGTGTTAGACCTGTAAGAGAAAATTTATATGGCTGGGAAAGGCCATTGGATGTAGAAATATTTTTTTCACATTTTATTTCCTTGTAAAAACAGGTAAATGAATAGGGCTTTTCGTACGTATAAGTACCCAGTGAACGGTTCGTTTAGCTTCATATATTGTTCCGGGTGGGCGTTGTATTGGTTTTTCGGAAGTGTTATACATGTAAGAGAAAAATTTAAATGGTTGGGAAAGGCCATGGGATGTAGAAATATTTTTTCACATTTTATTTCCTTGTAAAAACTGGTAAATCAATAGGGATTTTCGTACGGATAAGTACCCAGTGAACGGTTCGTTTAGCTTTATATATTGTTCCGGGTGGCCGTTGTATTGGTTGTTCGGAAGTGTTAGACATGTAAGAGAAAAATTTAAATGGTTGGGAAAGGCCATGGGATGTAGAAATATTTTTTTCACATTTTATTTCCTTGTAAAACCAGGTAAATCAATAGGGCTTTTCGTACGGATAAGTACCCGGTGAACGGTTCGTTTAGCGTTATATATTGTTCCGGGTGGGCGTTGTATTGGTTTTTCGGAAGTGTTAGACCTGTAAGAGAAAATTTATATGGCTGGGAAAGGCCATTGGATGTAGAAATATTTTTTTCACATTTTACTTCCTTGTAAAAACAGGTAAATGAATAGAGCTTTTCGTACCTATAAGTACCCAGTGAACGGTTCGTTTAGCTTCATATATTGTTCCGGGTGGGCGTTGTATTGGTTTTTCGGAAGTGTTAGACATGTAAGAGAAAAATTTAAATGGTTGGGAAAGGCCATGGGATGTAGAAATATTTTTTTCACATTTTATTTCCTTGTAAAAACAGGTAAATCAATAGGGATTTTCGTACGGATAAGTACCCAGTGAACGGTTCGTTTAGCTTTATATATTGTTCCGGGTGGGCGTTGTATTGGTTTTTCGGAAGTGTTAGACATGTAAGAGAAAAATTTAAATGGTTGGGAAAGGCCATGGGATGTAGAAATATTTTTTTCACATTTTATTTCCTTGTAAAACCAGGTAAATCAATAGGGCTTTTCGTACGGATAAGTACCCAGTGAACGGTTCGTTTAGCTTTATATATTGTTCCGGGTGGGCGTTGTATTGTTTTTTCGGAAGTATTAGACCTGTAAGAGAAAAATTTAAATGGTTGGGAAAGGCCATGGGATGTAGAAATATTTTTTTCACATTTTATTTCCTTGTAAAAACAGGTAAATCAATAGGGCTTTTCGCACGGATAATTACCCAGTGAACGGTTCGTTTAGCTTTATATATTGTTCCGGGTGGGCGTTGTATTGGTTTTTCTGAAGTTTTAGACATGTAAGAGAAAAATTTAAATTGTTGGGAAAGGCCATGGGATGTAGAAATATTTTTTTCACATTTTATTTCCTTGTAAAAACAGGAAAATCAATAGGGATTTTTGTACGGATAAGTGCCCAGTAAACGGTTCATTTAGCTTTATATATTGTTCCGGGTGGACGTTGTATTGGTTTTTCGGAAGTGTTAGACATGTAAGAGAAAAGTTTAAATGGTTGGGAAAGGCCATGGGATGTAGAAATATTTTTTTCACATTTTATTTCCTTGTAAAAACAGGTAAATCAATAGGGATTTTCGTACGGATAAGTACCCAGTGAACAGTTTGTTTAGCTTTATATATTGTTCCGGGTGGGCGTTGTATTGGTTTTTCGGAAGCGTTAGACCTGTAAGAGAAAAATTTAAATGGCTGGGAAAGGCCATGGGATGTAGAAATATTTTTTTCACATTTTATTTCCTTGTAAAAACAGGTAAATCAATAGGGATTTTCGTACGGATAAGTACCCAGTGAACAGTTTGTTTAGCTTTATATATTGTTCCGGGTGGGCGTTGTATTGGTTTTTCGGAAGCGTTAGACCTGTAAGAGAAAAATTTAAATGGCTGGGAAAGGCCATGGGATGTAGAAATATTTTTTTCACATTTTATTTCCTTGTAAAAACAGGTAAATCAATAGGGTTTTTCGTACGTATAAGTACCCAGTGAACGGCTCGTTTAGCTTTATATATTGTTCCGGGTGGCCGTTGTATTGGTTTTTCGGAAGTGTTAGACATGTAAGAGAAAAATTTAAATGGCTGGGAAAGGCCATGGGATGTAGAAATATTTTTTTCACATTTTATTTCCTTGTAAAAACAGGTAAATCAATAGGGATTTTCGCACGGATAATTACCCAGTGAACGGTTCGTTTAGCTTTATACATTGTTCCGGGTGGGTGTTGTATTGGTTTTTCGGAAGTGTTAGACATGTAAGAGAAAAATTTAAATGGTTGGGAAAGGCCATGGGATGTAGAAATATTTTTTTCACATTTTATTTCCTTGTAAAAACAGGTAAATCAATAGGGATTTTGGTACGGATAAGTACCCAGTGAATGGTTAGTTTAGCTTTATATATTGTTCCGGGTGGGCGTTGTATTGGTTTTTCTGAAGTGTTAGACATGTAAGAGAAAAATTTAAATTGTTGGGAAAGGCCATGGGATGTAGAAATATTTTTTTCACATTTTATTTCCTTGTAAAAACAGGTAAATCAATATGGATTTTTGTATGGATTAGTACCCAGTGAACGGTTCGTTTAGCTTTATATATTGTTCCGCGTGGGCGTTGTATTGGTTTTTCAGAAGTGTTAGACCTGTAAGAGAAATGTTTTAATGGTTGGGAAAGGCCATGGGATGTAGAAATATTTTTTTCACATTTTACTTCCTTGTAAAAAGAGGTAAATCAATAGGGATTTTCATACGTATAAGTACCCAGTGAACGGTTCATTTAGCTTTATATATTGTTCCAGGTGGGAGTTGTATCGGTTTTTCTGTAGTGTTAGACCTGTAAGATAAAAATTTAAATGGTTGGGAAAGGCCATGGGATGTAGAAATATTTTTTTCACATTTTATTTCCTTGTAAAAACAGGAAAATCAATAGGGATTTTTGTACGGATAAGTGCCCAATGAACGGTTCGTTTAGCTTTATATATTGTTCCGGGTGGCCGTTGTATTGGTTTTTTGGAAGTGTTAGACATGTAAGAGAAAAGTTTAAATGGTTGGGAAAGGCCATGGGATGTAGAAATATTTTTTTCACATTTTATTTCCTTGTAAAAACAGGTAAATCAATAGGGATTTTCGTACGGATAAGTACCCAGTGAACGGTTCGTTTAGCTTTATATATTGTTCCGGGTGGGCGTTGTATTGGTTTTTCGGAAGTGTTAGACCTGTAAGAGAAAATTTATATGGCTGGGAAAGGCCATTGGATGTAGAAATATTTTTTTCACATTTTATTTCCTTGTAAAAACAGGTAAATGAATAGGGCTTTTCGTACGTATAAGTACCCAGTGAACGGTTCGTTTAGCTTCATATATTGTTCCGGGTGGGCGTTGTATTGGTTTTTCGGAAGTGTTATACATGTAAGAGAAAAATTTAAATGGTTGGGAAAGGCCATGGGATGTAGAAATATTTTTTCACATTTTATTTCCTTGTAAAAACTGGTAAATCAATAGGGATTTTCGTACGGATAAGTACCCAGTGAACGGTTCGTTTAGCTTTATATATTGTTCCGGGTGGCCGTTGTATTGGTTGTTCGGAAGTGTTAGACATGTAAGAGAAAAATTTAAATGGTTGGGAAAGGCCATGGGATGTAGAAATATTTTTTTCACATTTTATTTCCTTGTAAAACCAGGTAAATCAATAGGGCTTTTCGTACGGATAAGTACCCAGTGAACGGTTCGTTTAGCTTTATATATTGTTCCGGGTAGGCGTTGTATTGTTTTTTCGGAAGTGTTAGACCTGTAAGAGAAAAATTTAAATGGTTGGGAAAGGCCATGGGATGTAGAAATATTTTTTTCACATTTTATTTCCTTGTAAAAACAGGTAAATCAATAGGGCTTTTCGCACGGATAATTACCCAGTGAACGGTTCGTTTAGCTTTATATATTGTTCCGGGTGGGCGTTGTATTGGTTTTTCTGAAGTTTTAGACATGTAAGAGAAAAATTTAAATTGTTGGGAAAGGCCATGGGATGTAGAAATATTTTTTTCACATTTTATTTCCTTGTAAAAACAGGAAAATCAATAGGGATTTTTGTACGGATAAGTGCCCAGTGAACGGTTCATTTAGCTTTATATATTGTTCCGGGTGGACGTTGTATTGGTTTTTCGGAAGTGTTAGACATGTAAGAGAAAAGTTTAAATGGTTGGGAAAGGCCATGGGATGTAGAAATATTTTTTTCACATTTTATTTCCTTGTAAAAACAGGTAAATCAATAGGGATTTTCGTACGGATAAGTACCCAGTGAACGGTTCGTTCAGCTTTATATATTGTTCCGGGTGGGCGTTGTATTGGTTTTTCGGTAGTGTTAGACCTGTAAGAGAAAAATTTAAATGGCTGGGAAAGGCCATTGGATGTAAAATATTTTTTTCACATTTTACTTCCTTGTAAAAACAGGTAAATGAATAGGGCTTTTCGTACGTATAAGTACCCAGTGAACGGTTCGTTTAGCTTCAAATATTGTTCCGGGTGGGCGTTGTATTGGTTTTTCAGAAGTGTTAGACATGTAAGAGAAAAGTTTAAATGGTTGGGAAAGGCCATGGGATGTAGAAATATTTTTTTCACATTTTATTTCCTTGTAAAAACAGGTAAATCAATAGGGATTTTCGTACGGATAAGTACCCAGTGAACGGTTCGTTTAGCTTTATATATTGTTCCGGGTGGGCGTTGTATTGGTTTTTCGGAAGTGTTAGACATGTAAGAGAAAAATTTAAATTGTTGGGAAAGGCCATGGGATGTAGAAATATTTTTTTCACATTTTATTTCCTTGTAAAAACAGGTAAATCAATAGGGATTTTTGTATGGATTAGTACCCAGTGAACGGTTCGTTTAGCTTTATATATTGTTTCGCGTGGGCGTTGTATTGGTTTTTCAGAAGTGTTAGACCTGTAAGAGAAATGTTTAAATGGTTGGGAAAGGCCATGGGATGTAGAAATATTTTTTTCACATTTTACTTCCTTGTAAAAACAGGTAAATCAATAGGGATTTTCATACGTATAAGTACCCAGTGAACGGTTCGTTTAGCTTTATATATTGTTCCGGGTGGGAGTTGTATCGGTTTTTCTGTAGTGTTAGACCTGTAAGATAAAAATTTAAATGGTTGGGAAAGGCCATGGGATGTAGAAATATTTTTTTCACATTTTATTTCCTTGTAAAAACAGGTAAATCAATAGGTATTTTCGTACGGATAAGTACCCAGTGAACGGTTCATTTAGCTTTATATATTGTTCCCGGTGGGAGTTGTATCGGTTTTTCGGTAGTGTTATACCTGTAAGATAAAAATTTAAATGGTTGGGAAAGGCCATGGGATGTAGAAATATTTTTTTCACATTTTATTTCCTTGTAAAAACAGGAAAATCAATAGGGATTTTTGTACGGATAAGTGCCCAGTGAACGGTTCGTTTAGCTTTATATATTGTTCCGGGTGGCCGTTGTATTGGTTTTTCAGAAGTGTTAGACATGTAAGAGAAAAGTTTAAATGGTTGGGAAAGGCCATGGGATGTAGAAATATTTTTTTCACATTTTATTTCCTTGTAAAAACAGGTAAATCAATAGGGATTTTCGTACGGATAAGTACCCAGTGAACGGTTCGTTTAGCTTTATATATTGTTCCGGGTGGGCGTGGTATTGGTTTTTCGGAAGTGTTAGACCTTAAGAGTAAAATTTAAATGGCTGGGAAAGGCCATTGGATGTAGAAATATTTTTTTCACATTTTACTTCCTTGTAAAAACAGGTAAATAAATAGGGCTTTTCGTACGTATAAGTACCCAGTGAACGGTTCGTTTAGCTTCATATATTGTTCCGGGTGGGCGTTGTATTGGTTTTTCGGAAGTGTTAGACATGTAAGAGAAAAATTTAAATGGTTGTGAAAGGCTATGGGATGTAGAAATAGTTTTTTCACATTTTATTTCCTTGTAAAAACAGGTAAATCAATAGGGATTTTCGTACGGATAAGTATCCAGTGAACGGTTCGTTTAGCTTTATATATTGTTCCGGGTGGCCGTTGTATTGGTTTTTCGGAAGTGTTAGACATGTAAGAGAAAAATTTAAATGGTTGGGAAAGGCCATGGGATGTAGAAATATTTTTTTCACATTTTATTTCCTTGTAAAAACATGTAAATCAATAGGGCTTTTCGCACAGATAATTACCCAGTGAACGGTTCGTTTAGCTTTATATATTGTTCCGGGTGGCCGTTGTATTGGTTTTTCGGAAGTGTTAGACATGTAAGAGAAAAATTTAAATGGTTGGGAAAGGCCTTGGGATGTAGAAATATTTTTTTCACATTTTATTTCCTTGTAAAAACAGGTAAATGAATAGGGCTTTTCGTACGTATAAGTACCCAGTGAACGGTTCGTTTAGCTTCAAATATTGTTCCGGGTGGGCGTTGTATTGGTTTTTCAGAAGTGTTAGACATGTAAGAGAAAAATTTAAATGGTTGGGAAAGGCCATGGGATGTAGAAATATTTTTTTCACATTTTATTTCCTTGTAAAAACAGGTAAATCAATAGGGATTTTCGTACGGATAAGTACCCAGTGAACGGTTCGTTTAGCTTTATATATTGTTCCGGGTGGCCGTTGTATTGGTTTTTCAGAAGTGTTAGACATGTAAGAGAAAAATTTAAATGGTTGGGAAAGGCCATGGGATGTAGAAATATTTTTTTCACATTTTATTTCCTTGTAAAAACAGGTAAATCAATAGGGCTTTTCGCACGGATAATTACCCAGTGAACGGTTCGTTTAGCTTTATACATTGTTCCGGGTGGGTGTTGTATTGGTTTTTCGGAAGTGTTAGACATGTAAGAGAAAAATTTAAATGGTTGGGAAAGGCCATGGGATGTAGAAATATTTTTTTCACATTTTATTTCCTTGTAAAAACAGGTAAATCAATAGGGCTTTTCGTACGTATAAGTACCCAGTGAACGGTTCGTTTAGCTTCATATATTGTTCCGGGTGGGCGTTGTATTGGTTTTTCGGAAGTGTTAGACATGTAAGAGAAAAATTTAAATGGTTGTGAAAGGCTATGGGATGTAGAAATAGTTTTTTCACATTTTATTTCCTTGTAAAAACAGGTAAATCAATAGGGATTTTCGTACGGATAAGTACCCAGTGAACGGTTCTTTTAGCTTTATATATTGTTCCGGGTGGCCGTTGTATTGGTTTTTCAGAAGTGTTAGACATGTAAGAGAAAAATTTAAATGGTTGGGAAAGGCCATGGGATGTAGAAATATTTTTTTCACATTTTATTTCCTTGTAAAAACAGGTAAATCAATAGGGATTTTTGTATGGATTAGTACCCAGTGAACGGTTCGTTTAGCTTTATATATTGTTCCGCGTGGGCGTTGTATTGGTTTTTCAGAAGTGTTAGACCTGTAAGAGAAAAATTTAAATGGCTGGGAAAGGCCATGGGATGTAGAAATATTTTTTTCCCATTTTATTTCCTTGTAAAAACAGGTAAATCAATAGGGTTTTTCGTACGTATAAGTACCCAGTGAACGGTTCGTTTAGCTTTATATATTGTTCCGGGTGGCCGTTGTATTGGTTTTTCGGAAGTGTTAGACCTGTAAGAGAAAAGTTTAAATGGTTGGGAAAGGCCATGGGATGTAGAAATATTTTTTTCACATTTTATTTCCTTGTAAAAAGAGGTAAATCAATAGGGATTTTCGTACGGATAAGTACCCAGTGAACGGTTCGTTTAGCTTTATATATTGTTCCGGGTGGGAGTTGTATCGGTTTTTCTGTAGTGTTATACCTGTACGATAAAAATTTAAATGGTTGGGAAAGGCCATGGGATGTAGAAATATTTTTTTCACATTTTATTTCCTTGTAAAAACAGGTAAATCAATAGGTATTTTCGTACGGATAAGTACCTAGTGAACGGTTCATTTAGCTTTATATATTGTTCCGGGTGGGAGTTGTATCGGTTTTTCGGTAGTGTTAGACCTGTAAGATAAAAATTTAAATGGTTGGGAAAGGCCATGGGATGTAGAAATATTTTTTTCACATTTTATTTCCTTGTAAAAACAGGAAAATCAATAGGGATTTTCGTACGGATAAGTGCCCAGTGAACGGTTCGTTTAGCTTTATATATTGTTCCGGGTGGCCGTTGTATTGGTTTTTCGGAAGTGTTAGACATGTAAGAGAAAAATTTAAATTGTTGGGAAAGGCCATGGGATGTAGAAATATTTTTTTCACATTTTATTTCCTTGTAAAAACAGGTAAATCAATAGGGATTTTCGTACGGATAAGTACCCAGTGAACAGTTTGTTTAGCTTTATATATTGTTCCGGGTGGGCGTTGTATTGGTTTTTCGGAAGCGTTAGACCTGTAAGAGAAAAATTTAAATGGCTGGGAAAGGCCATGGGATGTAGAAATATTTTTTTCCCATTTTATTTCCTTGTAAAAACAGGTAAATCAATAGGGTTTTTCGTACGTATAAGTACCCAGTGAACGGTTCGTTTAGCTTTATATATTGTTCCGGGTGGCCGTTGTATTGGTTTTTCGGAAGTGTTAGACCTGTAAGAGAAAAGTTTAAATGGTTGGGAAAGGCCATGGGATGTAGAAATATTTTTTTCACATTTTATTTCCTTGTAAAAACAGGTAAATCAATAGGGATTTTCGTACGGATAAGTACCCAGTGAACGGTTCGTTTAGCTTTATATATTGTTCCGGGTGGGAGTTGTATCGGTTTTTCTGTAGTGTTATACCTGTACGATAAAAATTTAAATGGTTGGGAAAGGCCATGGGATGTAGAAATATTTTTTTCACATTTTATTTCCTTGTAAAAACAGGTAAATCAATAGGTATTTTCGTACGGATAAGTACCCAGTGAACGGATCATTTAGCTTTATATATTGTTCCGGGTGGGAGTTGTATCGGTTTTTCGGTAGTGTTAGACCTGTAAGATAAAAATTTAAATGGTTGGGAAAGGCCATGGGATGTAGAAATATTTTTTTCACATTTTATTTCCTTGTAAAAACAGGAAAATCAATAGGGATTTTCGTACGGATAAGTGCCCAGTGAACGGTTCGTTTAGCTTTATATATTGTTCCGGGTGGCCGTTGTATTGGTTTTTCGGAAGTGTTAGACATGTAAGAGAAAAATTTAAATTGTTGGGAAAGGCCATGGGATGTAGAAATATTTTTTTCACATTTTATTTCCTTGTAAAAACAGGTAAATCAATAGGGATTTTCGTACGGATAAGTACCCAGTGAACAGTTTGTTTAGCTTTATATATTGTTCCGGGTGGGCGTTGTATTGGTTTTTCGGAAGCGTTAGACCTGTAAGAGAAAAATTTAAATGGCTTGGAAAGGCCATGGGATGTAGAAATATTTTTTTCACATTTTATTTCCTTGTAAAAACAGGTAAATCAATAGGGTTTTTCGTACGTATAAGTACCCAGTGAACGGTTCGTTTAGCTTTATATATTGTTCTGGGTGGCCGTTGTATTGGTTTTTCGGAAGTGTTAGACCTGTAAGAGAAAAGTTTAAATGGTTGGGAAAGGCCATGGGATGTAGAAATATTTTTTTCACATTTTATTTCCTTGTAAAAACAGGTAAATCAATAGGGATTTTCGTACGGATAAGTACCCAGTGAACGGTTCGTTTAGCTTTATATATTGTTCCGGGTGGGCATTGTATTGGTTTTTCGGAAGTGTTAGACCTGTAAGAGAAAAATTTAAATGGCTGGGAAAGGCCATGGGATGTAGAAATATTTTTTTCACATTTTACTTCCTTGTAAAAACAGGTAAATGAATAGGGCATTTCGTACGTATAAGTACCCAGTGAACGGTTCGTTTAACTTTATATATTTTTCCGGGTGGGCGTTGTATTGGTTTTTCGGAAGTGTTAGACATGTAAGAGAAAAATTTAAATGGTTGGGAAAGGCCATGGGATGTAGAAATATTTTTTTCACATTTTATTTCCTTGTAAAAACAGGTAAATCAAGAGGGCTTTTCGTACGGATAAGTACCCAGTGAACGGTTCGTTTAGCTTTATATATTGTTCCGGGTGGGCGTTGTATTGGTTTTTCGGAAGTGTTAGACCTGTAAGAGAAAAATTTAAATGTTTGGGAAAGGCCATGGGATGTAGAAATATTTTTTTCACATTTTATTTCCTTGTAAAAACAGGTAAATCAATAGGGATTTTCGCACGGATAATTACCCAGTGAACGGTTCGTTTAGCTTTATACATTGTTCCGGGTGGGTGTTGTATTGGTTTTTCGGAAGTGTTAGACATGTAAGAGAAAAATTTAAATGGTTGGGAAAGGCCATGGGATGTAGAAATATTTTTTTCACATTTTACTTCCTTGTAAAAAGAGGTAAAACAATAGGGATTTTCATACGTATAAGTACCCAGTGAACGGTTCATTTAGCTTTATATATTGTTCCGGGTGGGAGTTGTATCGGTTTTTCTGTAGTGTTATACCTGTACGATAAAAATTTAAATGGTTGGGAAAGGCCATGGGATGTAGAAATATTTTTTTCACATTTTATTTCCTTGTAAAAACAGGTAAATCAATATGGCTTTTCGTACGGATAAGTACACAGTGAACGGTTCATTTAGCTTTATATATTGTTCCGGGTGGGAGTTGTATCGGTTTTTCGGTAGTGTTAGACCTGTGAGATAAATATTTAAATGGTTGGGAAAGGCCATGGGATGTAGAAATATTTTTTTCACATTTTATTTCCTTGTAAAAACAGGAAAATCAATAGGGATTTTCGTACGGATAAGTGCCCAGTGAACGGTTCGTTTAGCTTTATATATTGTTCCGGGTGGTCGTTGTATTGGTTTTTCGGAAGTGTTAGACATGTAAGAGAAAAATTTAAATTGTTGGGAAAGGCCATGGGATGTAGAAATATTTTTTTCACATTTTATTTCCTTGTAAAAACAGGTAAATCAATAGGGATTTTCGTACGGATAAGTACCCAGTGAACAGTTTGTTTAGCTTTATATATTGTTCCGGGTGGGCGTTGTATTGGTTTTTCGGAAGCGTTAGACCTGTAAGAGAAAAATTGAAATGGCTGGGAAAGGCCATGGGATGTAGAAATATTTTTTTCACATTTTATTTCCTTGTAAAAACAGGTAAATCAATAGGGTTTTTCGTACGTATAAGTACCCAGTGAACGGTTCGTTTAGCTTTATATATTGTTCCGGGTGGCCGTTGTATTGGTTTTTCGGAAGTGTTAGACCTGTAAGAGAAAAATTTAAATGGTTGGGAAAGGCCATGGGATGTAGAAATATTTTTTTCACATTTTATTTCCTTGTAAAAACAGGTAAATCAATAGGGATTTTCGTACGGATAAGTACCCAGTGAACGGTTCGTTTAGCTTTATATATTGTTCCGGGTGGGCGTTGTATTGGTTTTTCGGAAGTGTTAGACCTGTAAGAGAAAAATTTAAATGGCTGGGAAAGGCCATGGGATGTAGAAATATTTTTTTCACATTTTACTTCCTTGTAAAAACAGGTAAATGAATAGGGCTTTTCGTACGTATAAGTACCCAGTGAACGGTTCGTTTAACTTTATATATTGTTCCGGGTGGGCGTTGTATTGGTTTTTCGGAAGTGTTAGACATGTAAGAGAAAAATTTAAATGGTTGGGAAAGGCCATGGGATGTAGAAATATTTTTTTCACATTTTATTTCCTTGTAAAAACAGGTAAATCAATAGGGCTTTTCGTACGGATAAGTACCCAGTGAACGGTTCGTTTAGCTTTATATATTGTTCCGGGTGGGCGTTGTATTGGTTTTTCGGAAGTGTTAGACCTGTAAGAGAAAAATTTAAATGTTTGGGAAAGGCCATGGGATGTAGAAATATTTTTTTCACATTTTATTTCCTTGTAAAAACAGGTAAATCAATAGGGATTTTCGCACGGATAATTACCCAGTGAACGGTTCGTTTAGCTTTATACATTGTTCCGGGTGGGTGTTGTATTGGTTTTTCGGAAGTGTTAGACATGTAAGAGAAAAATTTAAATGGTTGGGAAAGGCCATGGGATGTAGAAATATTTTTTTCACATTTTACTTCCTTGTAAAAAGAGGTAAATCAATAGGGATTTTCATACGTATAAGTACCCAGTGAACGGTTCATTTAGCTTTATATATTGTTCCGGGTGGGAGTTGTATCGGTTTTTCTGTAGTGTTATACCTGTACGATAAAAATTTATATGGTTGGGAAAGGACATGGGATGTAGAAATATTTTTTTCACATTTTATTTCCTTGTAAAAACAGGTAAATCAATAGGGATTTTCGTACGGATAAGTACACAGTGAACGGTTCATTTAGCTTTATATATTGTTCCGGGTGGGAGTTGTATCGGTTTTTCGGTAGTGTTAGACCTGTAAGATAAAAATTTAAATGGTTGGGAAAGGCCATGGGATGTAGAAATATTTTTTTCACATTTTATTTCCTTGTAAAAACAGGTAAATCAATAGGTATTTTCGTACGGATAAGTACACAGTGAACGGTTCATTTAGCTTTATATATTGTTCCGGGTGGGAGTTGTATCGGTTTTTCGGTAGTGTTAGACCTGTAAGATAAAAATTTAAATGGTTGGGAAAGGCCATGGGATGTAGAAATATTTTTTTCACATTTTATTTCCTTGTAAAAACAGGTAAATCAATAGGGCTTTTCGCACGGATAATTACCCAGTGAACGGTTCGTTTAGCTTTATACATTGTTCCGGGTGGGTGTTGTATTGGTTTTTCGGAAGTGTTAGACATGTAAGAGAAAAATTTAAATGGTTGGGAAAGGCCATGGGATGTAGAAATATTTTTTTCACATTTTATTTCCTTGTAAAAACAGGTAAATCAATAGGGATTTTCGTACGGATAAGTACCCAGTGAACGGTTCGTTTAGCTTTATATATTGTTCCGGGTGGGCGTTGTATTGGTTTTTCTGAAGTTTTAGACATGTAAGAGAAAAATTTAAATTGTTGGAAAAGGCCATGGGATGTAGAAATATTTTTTTCACATTTTATTTCCTTGTAAAAACAGGTAAATCAATAGGGATTTTCGTACGGATAAGTACCCAGTGAACGGTTCGTTTAGCTTTATATATTGTTCCGGGTGGCCGTTGTATTGGTTTTTCAGAAGTGTTAGACATGTAAGAGAAAAGTTTAAATGGTTGGGAAAGGCCATGGGATGTAGAAATATTTTTTTCACATTTTATTTCCTTGTAAAAACAGGTAAATCAATAGGGATTTTCGTACGGATAAGTACCCAGTGAACGGTTCGTTTAGCTTTATATATTGTTCCGGGTGGGCGTGGTATTGGTTTTTCGGAAGTGTTAGACCTGTAAGAGAAAAATTTAAATGGCTGGGAAAGGCCATTGGATGTAGAAATATTTTTTTCACATTTTAGTTCCTTGTAAAAACAGGTAAATGAATAGGGCTTTTCGTACGGATAAGTACCCAGTGAACGGTTCGTTTAGCTTTATATATTGTTCCGGGTGGCCGTTGTATTGGTTTTTCGGAAGTGTTAGACATGTAAGAGAAAAATTTAAATGGTTGGGAAAGGCCATGGGATGTAGAAATATTTTTTTCACATTTTATTTCCTTGTAAAAACAGGTAAATCAATAGGGATTTTCGTACGGATAAGTACCCAGTGAACGGTTCGTTTAGCTTTATATATTGTTCCGGGTGGCCGTTGTATTGGTTTTTCAGAAGTGTTAGACATGTAAGAGAAAAGTTTAAATGGTTGGGAAAGGCCATGGGATGTAGAAATATTTTTTTCACATTTTATTTCCTTGTAAAAACAGGTAAATCAATAGGTATTTTCGTACGGATAAGTACACAGTGAACGGTTCATTTAGCTTTATATATTGTTCCGGGTGGGAGTTGTATCGGTTTTTCGGTAGTGTTAGACCTGTAAGATAAAAATTTAAATGGTTGGGAAAGGCCATGGGATGTAGAAATATTTTTTTCACATTTTATTTCCTTGTAAAAACAGGAAAAACAATAGGGCTTTTCGTACGTATAAGTACCCAGTGAACGGTTCGTTTAGCTTCATATATTGTTCCGGGTGGGCGTTGTATTGGTTTTTCGGAAGTGTTAGACATGTAAGAGAAAAATTTAAATGGTTGTGAAAGGCTATGGGATGTAGAAATAGTTTTTTCACATTTTATTTCCTTGTAAAAACAGGTAAATCAATAGGGATTTTCGTACGGATAAGTATCCAGTGAACGGTTCGTTTAGCTTTATATATTGTTCCGGGTGGCCGTTGTATTGGTTTTTCGGAAGTGTTAGACATGTAAGAGAAAAATTTAAATGGTTGGGAAAGGCCATGGGATGTAGAAATATTTTTTTCACATTTTATTTCCTTGTAAAAACAGGTAAATCAATAGGGATTTTCGTACGGATAAGTACCCAGTGAACGGTTCGTTTAGCTTTATATATTGTTCCGGGTGGCCGTTGTATTGGTTTTTCAGAAGTGTTAGACATGTAAGAGAAAAGTTTAAATGGTTGGGAAAGGCCATGGGATGTAGAAATATTTTTTTCACATTTTATTTCCTTGTAAAAACAGGTAAATCAATAGGGATTTTCGTACGGATAAGTACCCAGTGAACGGTTCGTTTAGCTTTATATATTGTTCCGGGTGGGCGTGGTATTGGTTTTTCGGAAGTGTTAGACCTGTAAGAGAAAAATTTAAATGGCTGGGAAAGGCCATTGGATGTAGAAATATTTTTTTCACATTTTACTTCCTTGTAAAAACAGGTAAATGAATAGGGCTTTTCGTACGTATAAGTACCCAGTGAACGGTTCGTTTAGCTTCATATATTGTTCCGGGTGGGCGTTGTATTGGTTTTTCGGAAGTGTTAGACATGTAAGAGAAAAATTTAAATGGTTGGGAAAGGCCATGGGATGTAGAAATATTTTTTTCACATTTTATTTCCTTGTAAAAACAGGTAAATCAATAGGGATTTTCGTACGGATAAGTACCCAGTGAACGGTTCGTTTAGCTTTATATATTGTTCCGGGTGGCCGTTGTATTGGTTTTTCAGAAGTGTTAGACATGTAAGAGAAAAGTTTAAATGGTTGGGAAAGGCCATGGGATGTAGAAATATTTTTTTCACATTTTATTTCCTTGTAAAAACAGGTAAATCAATAGGGATTTTCGTACGGATAAGTACCCAGTGAACGGTTCGTTTAGCTTTATATATTGTTCCGGGTGGGCGTGGTATTGGTTTTTCGGAAGTGTTAGACCTGTAAGAGAAAAATTTAAATGGCTGGGAAAGGCCATTGGATGTAGAAATATTTTTTTCACATTTTACTTCCTTGTAAAAACAGGTAAATGAATAGGGCTTTTCGTACGTATAAGTACCCAGTGAACGGTTCGTTTAGCTTCATATATTGTTCCGGGTGGGCGTTGTATTGGTTTTTCGGAAGTGTTAGACATGTAAGAGAAAAATTTAAATGGTTGTGAAAGGCTATGGGATGTAGAAATAGTTTTTTCACATTTTATTTCCTTGTAAAAACAGGTAAATCAATTGGGATTTTCGTACGGATAAGTACCCAGTGAACGGTTCGTTTAGCTTTATATATTGTTCCGGGTGGCCGTTGTATTGGTTTTTCAGAAGTGTTAGACATGTAAGAGAAAAATTTAAATGGTTGGGAAAGGCCATGGGATGTAGAAATATTTTTTTCACATTTTATTTCCTTGTAAAAACAGGTAAATCAATAGGGCTTTTCGCACGGATAATTACCCAGTGAACGGTTCGTTTAGCTTTATACATTGTTCCGGGTGGGTGTTGTATTGGTTTTTCGGAAGTGTTAGACATGTAAGAGAAAAATTTAAATGGTTGGGAAAGGCCATGGGATGTAGAAATATTTTTTTCACATTTTATTTCCTTGTAAAAACAGGTAAATCAATAGGGATTTTCGTACGGATAAGTACCCAGTGAACGGTTCGTTTAGCTTTATATATTGTTCCGGGTGGGCGTTGTATTGGTTTTTCTGAAGTTTTAGACATGTAAGAGAAAAATTTAAATGGTTGGGAAAGGCCATGGGATGTAGAAATATTTTTTTCACATTTTATTTCCTTGTAAAAACAGGTAAATCAATAGGGATTTTCGTACGGATAAGTACCCAGTGAACGGTTCGTTTAGCTTTATATATTGTTCCGGGTGGCCGTTGTATTGGTTTTTCAGAAGTGTTAGACATGTAAGAGAAAAGTTTAAATGGTTGGGAAAGGCCATGGGATGTAGAAATATTTTTTTCACATTTTATTTCCTTGTAAAAACAGGTAAATCAATAGGGATTTTCGTACGGATAAGTACCCAGTGAACGGTTCGTTTAGCTTTATATATTGTTCCGGGTGGGCGTGGTATTGGTTTTTCGGAAGTGTTAGACCTGTAAGAGAAAAATTTAAATGGCTGGGAAAGGCCATTGGATGTAGAAATATTTTTTTCACATTTTACTTCCTTGTAAAAACAGGTAAATGAATAGGGCTTTTCGTACGTATAAGTACCCAGTGAACGGTTCGTTTAGCTTTATATATTGTTCCGGGTGGCCGTTGTATTGGTTTTTCGGAAGTGTTAGACATGTAAGAGAAAAATTTAAATGGTTGGGAAAGGCCATGGGATGTAGAAATATTTTTTTCACATTTTATTTCCTTGTAAAAACAGGTAAATCAATAGGGATTTTCGTACGGATAAGTACCCAGTGAACGGTTCGTTTAGCTTTATATATTGTTCCGGGTGGCCGTTGTATTGGTTTTTCAGAAGTGTTAGACATGTAAGAGAAAAGTTTAAATGGTTGGGAAAGGCCATGGGATGTAGAAATATTTTTTTCACATTTTATTTCCTTGTAAAAACAGGTAAATCAATAGGGATTTTCGTACGGATAAGTACCCAGTGAACGGTTCGTTTAGCTTTATATATTGTTCCGGGTGGGCGTGGTATTGGTTTTTCGGAAGTGTTAGACCTGTAAGAGAAAAATTTAAATGGCTGGGAAAGGCCATTGGATGTAGAAATATTTTTTTCACATTTTACTTCCTTGTAAAAACAGGTAAATGAATAGGGCTTTTCGTACGTATAAGTACCCAGTGAACGGTTCGTTTAGCTTCATATATTGTTCCGGGTGGGCGTTGTATTGGTTTTTCGGAAGTGTTAGACATGTAAGAGAAAAATTTAAATGGTTGTGAAAGGCTATGGGATGTAGAAATAGTTTTTTCACATTTTATTTCCTTGTAAAAACAGGTAAATCAATTGGGATTTTCGTACGGATAAGTACCCAGTGAACGGTTCGTTTAGCTTTATATATTGTTCCGGGTGGCCGTTGTATTGGTTTTTCAGAAGTGTTAGACATGTAAGAGAAAAATTTAAATGGTTGGGAAAGGCCATGGGATGTAGAAATATTTTTTTCACATTTTATTTCCTTGTAAAAACAGGTAAATCAATAGGGCTTTTCGCACGGATAATTACCCAGTGAACGGTTCGTTTAGCTTTATACATTGTTCCGGGTGGGTGTTGTATTGGTTTTTCGGAAGTGTTAGACATGTAAGAGAAAAATTTAAATGGTTGGGAAAGGCCATGGGATGTAGAAATATTTTTTTCACATTTTATTTCCTTGTAAAAACAGGTAAATCAATAGGGATTTTCGTACGGATAAGTACCCAGTGAACGGTTCGTTTAGCTTTATATATTGTTCCGGGTGGGCGTTGTATTGGTTTTTCTGAAGTTTTAGACATGTAAGAGAAAAATTTAAATTGTTGGAAAAGGCCATGGGATGTAGAAATATTTTTTTCACATTTTATTTCCTTGTAAAAACAGGTAAATCAATAGGGATTTTTGTATGGATTAGTACCCAGTGAACGGTTCGTTTAGCTTTATATATTGTTCCGCGTGGGCGTTGTATTGGTTTTTCAGAAGTGTTAGACCTGTAAGAGAAATGTTTAAATGGTTGGGAAAGGCCATGGGATGTAGAAATATTTTTTTCACATTTTATTTCCTTGTAAAAACAGGTAAATCAATAGGGATTTTCGTACGGATAAGTACCCAGTGAACAGTTTGTTTAGCTTTATATATTGTTCCGGGTGGGCGTTGTATTGGTTTTTCGGAAGCGTTAGACCTGTAAGAGAAAAATTTAAATGGCTGGGAAAGGCCATGGGATGTAGAAATATTTTTTTCCCATTTTATTTCCTTGTAAAAACAGGTAAATCAATAGGGTTTTTCGTACGTATAAGTACCCAGTGAACGGTTCGTTTAGCTTTATATATTGTTCCGGGTGGCCGTTGTATTGGTTTTTCGGAAGTGTTAGACCTGTAAGAGAAAAGTTTAAATGGTTGGGAAAGGCCATGGGATGTAGAAATATTTTTTTCACATTTTATTTCCTTGTAAAAACAGGTAAATCAATAGGGATTTTCGTACGGATAAGTACCCAGTGAACGGTTCGTTTAGCTTTATATATTGTTCCGGGTGGGCGTTGTATTGGTTTTTCTGTAGTGTTATACCTGTAAGAGAAAAATTTAAATGGTTGGGAAAGGCCATGGGATGTAGAAATATTTTTTTCACATTTTACTTCCTTGTAAAAACAGGTAAATCAATAGGGATTTTCGTACGGATAAGTACCCAGTGAACGGTTCGTTTAGCTTTATATATTGTTCCGGGTGGGCGTTGTAATGGTTTTTCCGTAGTGTTAGACCTGTAAGAGAAAAATTTAAATGGTTGGGAAGGCCATGGGATGTAGAAATATTTTTTTCACATTTTATTTCCTTGTAAAAACAGGTAAATCAATAGGGATTTTCGTACGGATAAGTACCCAGTGAATGGTTAGTTTAGCTTTATATATTGTTCCGGGTGGGCGTTGTATTGGTTTTTCTGAAGTGTTAGACATGTAAGAGAAAAATTTAAATTGTTGGGAAAGGCCATGGGATGTAGAAATATTTTTTTCACATTTTATTTCCTTGTAAAAACAGGTAAATCAATATGGATTTTTGTATGGATTAGTACCCAGTGAACGGTTCGTTTAGCTTTATATATTGTTCCGGGTGGGCGTTGTATTGGTTTTTCGGAAGTGTTAGACCTGTAAGAGAAAAATTTAAATGGTTGGGAAAGGCCATGGGATGTAGAAATATTTTTTTCACATTTTATTTCCTTGTAAAAACAGGTAAATCAATAGGGATTTTCATATGGATTAGTACCCAGTAAACGATTCGTTTAGCTGTATATATTGTTCCGGGTGGGTGTTGTATTGGTTTTTCGCAACTGTTAGACCTGTAAGAGAAAAATTTAAATGGTTGGGAAAGGCCATGGGATGTAGAAATATTTTTTTCACATTTTATTTCCTTGTAAAAACAGGTAAATCAATAGGGATTTTCGTACGGATAAGTACCCAGTGAACGGTTCGTTTAGCTTTATATATTGTTCCGGGTGGGCGTTGTATTGGTTTTTCGGAAGTGTTAGACATGTAAGAGAAAAATTTATGGTTGGGAAAGGCCATGGGATGTAGAAATATTTTTTTCACATTTTACTTCCTTGTAAAAACAGGTAAATCAATAGGGATTTTCGTACGGATAAGTACCCAGTGAACGGTTCGTTTAGCTTTATACATTGTTCTGGGTGGCCGTTTTATTGCTTTTTCAGAAGTGTTAGACCTGAAAGAGAAAAATTTAAATGGTTGGGAATGGCCATGGGATGTAGAAATATTTTTTTCACATTTTATTTCCTTGTAAAAACAGGTAAATCAATAGGGATTTTCGTACGGATAAGTACCCAGTGAACGGTTCGTTTAGCTTTATATATTGTTCCGGGTGGGCGTTGTATTGGTTTTTCGGAAATGTTAGACCTGTAAGAGAAAAATTTAAATGGCTGGGAAAGGCCATTGGATGTAGAAATATTTTTTTCACATTTTACTGCCTTGTAAAAACAGGTAAATGAATAGGGATTTTCGTACGGATAAGTACCCAGTGAACGGTTCGTTTAGCTTTATATATTGTTCCGGGTGGGCGTTGTATTGGTTTTTCGCAACTGTTAGACCTGTAAGAGAAAAATTTAAATGGTTGGGAAAGGCCATGGGATGTAGAAATATTTTTTTCACATTTTACTTCCTTGTAAAAACAGGTAAATAAATAGGGCTTTTCGTACGGATAAGTACCCAGTGAACTGTTCGTTTAGCTTTATATATTGTTCCGCGTGGGCGTTGTATTGGTTTTTCAGAAGTGTTAGACCTGTAAGAGAAATGTTTAAATGGTTGGGAAAGGCCATGGGATGTAGAAATATTTTTTTCACATTTTACTTCCTTGTAAAAAGAGGTAAATCAATAGGGATTTTCATACGTATAAGTACCCAGTGAACGGTTCATTTAGCTTTATATATTGTTCCGGGTGGGCGTTGTATTGGTTTTTCGGAAGTGTTAGACCTGTAAGAGAAAAATTTAAATGGTTGGGAAAGGCCATGGGATGTAGAAATATTTTTTTCACATTTTATTTCCTTGTAAAAACAGGTAAATCAATAGGGATTTTCGTATGGATTAGTACCCAGTAAACGATTCGTTTAGCTGTATATATTTTTCCGGGTGGGTGTTGTATTGGTTTTTCGCAACTGTTAGACCTGTAAGAGAAAAATTTAAATGGTTGGGAAAGGCCATGGGATGTAGAAATATTTTTTTCATATTTTACTTCCTTGTAAAAAGAGGTAAATCAATAGGGCTTTTCGTAAGGATAAGTACCCAGTTAACTGTTCGTTTAGCTTTATATATTGTTCCGGGTGGGCGTTGTATTGGTTTTTCGGAAGTGTTAGACCTGTAAGAGAAAAATTTAAATGGCTGGTAAAGGCCATGGGATGTAGAAATATTTTTTTCACATTTTACTTCCTTGTAAAAACAGGTAAATCAATATGGCTTTTCCCACGGATAAGTACCCAGTGAACGGTTCGTTTAGCTTTATACATTGTTCCGGGTGGGCGTTGTATTGGTTTTTCGGAAGTGTTAGACCTGTAAGAGAAAACTTTAAATGGCTGAGAAAGGCCATGGGACGTAGAAATATTTTTTTCACATTTTATTTCCTTGTAAAAACAGGTAAATCAATAGGGATTTTCGTACGGATAAGTACCCAGTGAACGGTTCTTTTAGCTTTATATATTTTTCCGGGTGGGCGTTGTATTGGTTTTTCGGAAGTGTTAGACCTGTAAGAGAAAAATTTAAATGGTTGGGAAAGGCCATGGGATGTAGAAATATTTTTTTCACATTTTATTTCCTTGTAAAAACAGGTAAATCAATAGGGATTTTCGTACGGATAAGTGCCCAGTGAACGGTTCGTTTAGCTTTATCTATTGTTCCGGGTGGCCGTTGTATTGGTTTTTCGGAAGTGTTAGACCTGTAAGAGAAAAGTTTAAATGGTTGGGAAAGGCCATGGGATGTAGAAATATTTTTTTCACATTTTATTTCCTTGTAAAAACAGGTAAATCAATAGGGATTTTCGTACGGATAAGTACCCAGTGAACGGTTCGTTTAGCTTTATATATTGTTCCGGGTGGGCGTTGTATTGGTTTTTCGGAAGTGTTAGACCTGTAAGAGAAAAATTTATGGTTGGGAAAGGCCATGGGATGTAGAAATATTTTTTTCACATTTTACTTCCTTGTAAAAACAGGTAAATCAATAGGGATTTTCGTACGGATAAGTACCCAGTGAACGGTTCGTTTAGCTTTATACATTGTTCTGGGTGGCCGTTTTATTGCTTTTTCAGAAGTGTTAGACCTGAAAGAGAAAAATTTAAATGGTTGGGAATGGCCATGGGATGTAGAAATATTTTTTTCACATTTTATTTCCTTGTAAAAACAGGTAAATCAATAGGGATTTTCGTACGGATAAGTACCCAGTGAACGGTTCGTTTAGCTTTATATATTGTTCCGGGTGGGCGTTGTATTGGTTTTTCGGAAGTGTTAGACCTGTAAGAGAAAAATTTAAATGGTTGGGAATGGCCATGGGATGTAGAAATATTTTTTTCACATTTTATTTCCTTGTAAAAACAGGTAAATCAATAGGGATTTTCGTACGGATAAGTACCCAGTGAACGGTTCGTTTAGCTTTATATATTGTTCCGGGTGGGCGTTGTATTGGTTTTTCGGAAATGTTAGACCTGTAAGAGAAAAATTTAAATGGCTGGGAAAGGCCATTGGATGTAGAAATATTTTTTTCACATTTTACTGCCTTGTAAAAACAGGTAAATGAATAGGGATTTTCGTACGGATAAGTACCCAGTGAACGGTTCGTTTAGCTTTATATATTGTTCCGGGTGGGCGTTGTAATGGTTTTTCCGTAGTGTTAGACCTGTAAGAGAAAAATTTAAATGGTTGGGAAAGGCCATGGGATGTAGAAATATTTTTTTCACATTTTATTTCCTTGTAAAAACAGGTAAATCAATAGGGATTTTCGTATGGATTAGTACCCAGTAAACGATTCATTTAGCTGTATATATTTTTCCGGGTGGGTGTTGTATTGGTTTTTCGCAACTGTTAGACCTGTAAGAGAAAAATTTAAATGGTTGGGAAAGGCCATGGGATGTAGAAATATTTTTTTCACATTTTACTTCCTTGTAAAAACAGGTAAATAAATAGGGCTTTTCGTACGGATAAGTACCCAGTGAACTGTTCGTTTAGCTTTATATATTGTTCCGCGTGGGCGTTGTATTGGTTTTTCAGAAGTGTTAGACCTGTAAGAGAAATGTTTAAATGGTTGGGAAAGGCCATGGGATGTAGAAATATTTTTTTCACATTTTACTTCCTTGTAAAAAGAGGTAAATCAATAGGGATTTTCATACGTATAAGTACCCAGTGAACGGTTCATTTAGCTTTATATATTGTTCCGGGTGGGCGTTGTATTGGTTTTTCGGAAGTGTTAGACCTGTAAGAGAAAAATTTAAATGGTTGGGAAAGGCCATGGGATGTAGAAATATTTTTTTCACATTTTATTTCCTTGTAAAAACAGGTAAATCAATAGGGATTTTCGTATGGATTAGTACCCAGTAAACGATTCGTTTAGCTGTATATATTTTTCCGGGTGGGTGTTGTATTGGTTTTTCGCAACTGTTAGACCTGTAAGAGAAAAATTTAAATGGTTGGGAAAGGCCATGGGATGTAGAAATATTTTTTTCATATTTTACTTCCTTGTAAAAAGAGGTAAATCAATAGGGCTTTTCGTAAGGATATGTACCCAGTTAACTGTTCGTTTAGCTTTATATATTGTTCCGGGTGGGCGTTGTATTGGTTTTTCGGAAGTGTTAGACCTGTAAGAGAAAAATTTAAATGGCTGGTAAAGGCCATGGGATGTAGAAATATTTTTTTCACATTTTACTTCCTTGTAAAAACAGGTAAATCAATATGGCTTTTCCCACGGATAAGTACCCAGTGAACGGTTCGTTTAGCTTTATACATTGTTCCGGGTGGGCGTTGTATTGGTTTTTCGGAAGTGTTAGACCTGTAAGAGAAAACTTTAAATGGCTGAGAAAGGCCATGGGACGTAGAAATATTTTTTTCACATTTTATTTCCTTGTAAAAACAGGTAAATCAATAGGGATTTTCGTACGGATAAGTACCCAGTGAACGGTTCTTTTAGCTTTATATATTTTTCCGGGTGGGCGTTGTATTGGTTTTTCGGAAGTGTTAGACCTGTAAGAGAAAAATTTAAATGGTTGGGAAAGGCCATGGGATGTAGAAATATTTTTTTCACATTTTATTTCCTTGTAAAAACAGGTAAATCAATAGGGATTTTCGTACGGATAAGTGCCCAGTGAACGGTTCGTTTAGCTTTATCTATTGTTCCGGGTGGCCGTTGTATTGGTTTTTCGGAAGTGTTAGACCTGTAAGAGAAAAGTTTAAATGGTTGGGAAAGGCCATGGGATGTAGAAATATTTTTTTCACATTTTATTTCCTTGTAAAAACAGGTAAATCAATAGGGATTTTCGTACGGATAAGTACCCAGTGAACGGTTCGTTTAGCTTTATATATTGTTCCGGGTGGGCGTTGTATTGGTTTTTCGGAAGTGTTAGACCTGTAAGAGAAAAATTTATGGTTGGGAAAGGCCATGGGATGTAGAAATATTTTTTTCACATTTTACTTCCTTGTAAAAACAGGTAAATCAATAGGGATTTTCGTACGGATAAGTACCCAGTGAACGGTTCGTTTAGCTTTATACATTGTTCTGGGTGGCCGTTTTATTGCTTTTTCAGAAGTGTTAGACCTGAAAGAGAAAAATTTAAATGGTTGGGAATGGCCATGGGATGTAGAAATATTTTTTTCACATTTTATTTCCTTGTAAAAACAGGTAAATCAATAGGGATTTTCGTACGGATAAGTACCCAGTGAACGGTTCGTTTAGCTTTATATATTGTTCCGGGTGGGCGTTGTATTGGTTTTTCGGAAGTGTTAGACCTGTAAGAGAAAAATTTAAATGGTTGGGAAAGGCCATGGGATGTAGAAATATTTTTTTCACATTTTATTTCCTTGTAAAAACAGGTAAATCAATAGGGATTTTCGTATGGATTAGTACCCAGTAAACGATTCGTTTAGCTGTATATATTTTTCCGGGTGGGTGTTGTATTGGTTTTTCGCAACTGTTAGACCTGTAAGAGAAAAATTTAAATGGTTGGGAAAGGCCATGGGATGTAGAAATATTTTTTTCACATTTTACTTCCTTGTAAAAAGAGGTAAATCAATAGGGCTTTTCGTAAGGATAAGTACCCAGTTAACTGTTCGTTTAGCTTTATATATTGTTCCGGGTGGGCGTTGTATTGGTTTTTCGGAAGTGTTAGACCTGTAAGAGAAAAATTTAAATGGCTGGTAAAGGCCATGGGACGTAGAAATATTTTTTTCACATTTTATTTCCTTGTAAAAACAGGTAAATCAATAGGGATTTTCGTACGGATAAGTACCCAGTGAACGGTTCGTTTAGCTTTATATATTGTTCCGGGTGGGCGTTGTATTGGTTTTTCGGAAGTGTTAGACCTGTAAGAGAAAAATTTATGGTTGGGAAAGGCCATGGGATGTAGAAATATTTTTTTCACATTTTACTTCCTTGTAAAAACAGGTAAATCAATAGGGATTTTCGTACGGATAAGTACCCAGTGAACGGTTCTTTTAGCTTTATATATTTTTCCGGGTGGGCGTTGTATTGGTTTTTCGGAAGTGTTAGACCTGTAAGAGAAAAATTTAAATGGTTGGGAAAGGCCATGGGATGTAGAAATATTTTTTTCACATTTTATTTCCTTGTAAAAACAGGTAAATCAATAGGGATTTTCGTACGGATAAGTGCCCAGTGAACGGTTCGTTTAGCTTTATCTATTGTTCCGGGTGGCCGTTGTATTGGTTTTTCGGAAGTGTTAGACCTGTAAGAGAAAAGTTTAAATGGTTGGGAAAGGCCATGGGATGTAGAAATATTTTTTTCACATTTTATTTCCTTGTAAAAACAGGTAAATCAATAGGGATTTTCGTATGGATTAGTACCCAGTAAACGATTCGTTTAGCTGTATATATTTTTCCGGGTGGGTGTTGTATTGGTTTTTCGCAACTGTTAGACCTGTAAGAGAAAAATTTAAATGGTTGGGAAAGGCCATGGGATGTGGAAATATTTTTTTCACATTTTACTTCCTTGTAAAAAGAGGTAAATCAATAGGGCTTTTCGTAAGGATAAGTACCCAGTTAACTGTTCGTTTAGCTTTATATATTGTTCCGGGTGGGCGTTGTATTGGTTTTTCGGAAGTGTTAGACCTGTAAGAGAAAAATTTAAATGGCTGGTAAAGGCCATGGGATGTAGAAATATTTTTTTCACATTTTACTTCCTTGTAAAAACAGGTAAATCAATATGGCTTTTCCCACGGATAAGTACCCAGTGAACGGTTCGTTTAGCTTTATACATTGTTCCGGGTGGGCGTTGTATTGGTTTTTCGGAAGTGTTAGACCTGTAAAAGAAAACTTTAAATGGCTGAGAAAGGCCATGGGACGTAGAAATATTTTTTTCACATTTTATTTCCTTGTAAAAACAGGTAAATCAATAGGGATTTTCGTACGGATAAGTACCCAGTGAACGGTTCGTTTAGCTTTATATATTGTTCCGGGTGGGCGTTGTATTGGTTTTTCGGAAGTGTTAGACCTGTAAGAGAAAAATTTATGGTTGGGAAAGGCCATGGGATGTAGAAATATTTTTTTCACATTTTACTTCCTTGTAAAAACTGGTAAATCAATAGGGATTTTCGTACGGATAAGTACCCAGTGAACGGTTCTTTTAGCTTTATATATTTTTCCGGGTGGGCGTTGTATTGGTTTTTCGGAAGTGTTAGACCTGTAAGAGAAAAATTTAAATGGTTGGGAAAGGCCATGGGATGTAGAAATATTTTTTTCACATTTTATTTCCTTGTAAAAACAGGTAAATCAATAGGGATTTTCGTACGGATAAGTGCCCAGTGAACGGTTCGTTTAGCTTTATCTATTGTTCCGGGTGGCCGTTGTATTGGTTTTTCGGAAGTGTTAGACCTGTAAGAGAAAAGTTTAAATGGTTGGGAAAGGCCATGGGATGTAGAAATATTTTTTTCACATTTTATTTCCTTGTAAAAACAGGTAAATCAATAGGGATTTTCGTACGGATAAGTACCCAGTGAACGGTTCGTTTAGCTTTATATATTGTTCCGGGTGGGCGTTGTATTGGTTTTTCGGAAGTGTTAGACCTGTAAGAGAAAAATTTATGGTTGGGAAAGGCCATGGGATGTAGAAATATTTTTTTCACATTTTACTTCCTTGTAAAAACAGGTAAATCAATAGGGATTTTCGTACGGATAAGTACCCAGTGAACGGTTCGTTTAGCTTTATACATTGTTCTGGGTGGCCGTTTTATTGCTTTTTCAGAAGTGTTAGACCTGAAAGAGAAAAATTTAAATGGTTGGGAATGGCCATGGGATGTAGAAATATTTTTTTCACATTTTATTTCCTTGTAAAAACAGGTAAATCAATAGGGATTTTCGTACGGATAAGTACCCAGTGAACGGTTCGTTTAGCTTTATATATTGTTCCGGGTGGGCGTTGTATTGGTTTTTCGGAAGTGTTAGACCTGTAAGAGAAAAATTTAAATGGCTGGGAAAGGCCATTGGATGTAGAAATATTTTTTTCACATTTTACTGCCTTGTAAAAACAGGTAAATGAATAGGGATTTTCGTACGGATAAGTACCCAGTGAACGGTTCGTTTAGCTTTATATATTGTTCCGGGTGGGCGTTGTAATGGTTTTTCCGTAGTGTTAGACCTGTAAGAGAAAAATTTAAATGGTTGGGAAGGCCATGGGATGTAGAAATAATTTTTTCACATTTTATTTCCTTGTAAAAACAGGTAAATCAATAGGGATTTTCGTACGGATAAGTACCCAGTGAATGGTTAGTTTAGCTTTATATATTGTTCCGGGTGGGCGTTGTATTGGTTTTTCTGAAGTGTTAGACATGTAAGAGAAAAATTTAAATTGTTGGGAAAGGCCATGGGATGTAGAAATATTTTTTTCACATTTTATTTCCTTGTAAAAACAGGTAAATCAATATGGATTTTTGTACAGATTAGTACCCAGTGAACGGTTCGTTTAGCTTTATATATTGTTCCGCGTGGGCGTTGTATTGGTTTTTCAGAAGTGTTAGACCTGTAAGAGAAATGTTTAAATGATTGGGAAAGGCCATGGGATGTAGAAATATTTTTTTCACATTTTACTTCCTTGTAAAAAGAGGTAAATCAATAGGGATTTTCATACGTATAAGTACCCAGTGAACGGTTCATTTAGCTTTATATATTGTTCCGGGTGGGCGTTGTATTGGTTTTTCGGAAGTGTTAGACCTGTAAGAGAAAAATTTAAATGGTTGGGAAAGGCCATGGGATGTAGAAATATTTTTTTCACATTTTATTTCCTTGTAAAAACAGGTAAATCAATAGGGATTTTCGTATGGATTAGTACCCAGTAAACGATTCGTTTAGCTGTATATATTGTTACGGGTGGGTGTTGTATTGGTTTTTCGCAACTGTTAGACCTGTAAGAGAAAAATTTAAATGGTTGGGAAAGGCCATGGGATGTAGAAATATTTTTTTCACATTTTACTTCCTTGTAAAAAGAGGTAAATCAATAGGGCTTTTCGTAATGATAAGTACCCAGTTAACTGTTCGTTTAGCTTTATATATTGTTCCGGGTGGGCGTTGTATTGGTTTTTCGGAAGTGTTAGACCTGTAAGAGAAAAATTTAAATGGCTGGTAAAGGCCATGGGATATAGAAATATTTTTTTCACATTTTACTTCCTTGTAAAAACAGGTAAATCAATATGGCTTTTCGCACGGATAAGTACCCAGTGAACGGTTCGTTTAGCTTTATACATTGTTCCGGGTGGGCGTTGTATTGGTTTTTCGGAAGTGTTAGACCTGTAAGAGAAAACTTTAAATGGCTGAGAAAGGCCATGGGACGTAGAAATATTTTTTTCACATTTTATTTCCTTGTAAAAACAGGTAAATCAATAGGGATTTTCGTACGGATAAGTACCCAGTGAACGGTTCTTTTAGCTTTATATATTTTTCCGGGTGGGCGTTGTATTGGTTTTTCTGAAGTGTTAGACCTGTAAGAGAAAAATTTAAATGGTTGGGAAAGGCCATGGGATGTAGAAATATTTTTTTCACATTTTATTTCCTTGTAAAAACAGGTAAATCAATAGGGATTTTCGTACGGATAAGTGCCCAGTGAACGGTTCGTTTAGCTTTATCTATTGTTCCGGGTGGCCGTTGTATTGGTTTTTCGGAAGTGTTAGACCTGTAAGAGAAAAGTTTAAATGGTTGGGAAAGGCCATGGGATGTAGAAATATTTTTTTCACATTTTATTTCCTTGTAAAAACAGGTAAATCAATAGGGATTTTCGTACGGATAAGTACCCAGTGAACGGTTCGTTTAGCTTTATATATTGTTCCGGGTGGGCGTTGTATTGGTTTTTCGGAAGTGTTAGACATGTAAGAGAAAAATTTATGGTTGGGAAAGGCCATGGGATGTAGAAATATTTTTTTCACATTTTACTTCCTTGTAAAAACAGGTAAATCAATAGGGATTTTCGTACGGATAAGTACCCAGTGAACGGTTCGTTTAGCTTTATACATTGTTCTGGGTGGCCGTTTTATTGCTTTTTCAGAAGTGTTAGACCTGAAAGAGAAAAATTTAAATGGTTGGGAATGGCCATGGGATGTAGAAATATTTTTTTCACATTTTATTTCCTTGTAAAAACAGGTAAATCAATAGGGATTTTCGTACGGATAAGTACCCAGTGAACGGTTCGTTTAGCTTTATATATTGTTCCGGGTGGGCGTTGTATTGGTTTTTCAGAAATGTTAGACCTGTAAGAGAAAAATTTAAATGGCTGGGAAAGGCCATTGGATGTAGAAATATTTTTTTCACATTTTACTGCCTTGTAAAAACAGGTAAATGAATAGGGATTTTCGTACGGATAAGTACCTAGTGAACGGTTCGTTTAGCTTTATATATTGTTCCGGGTGGGCGTTGTAATGGTTTTTCCGTAGTGTTAGACCTGTAAGAGAAATGTTTAAATGGTTGGGAAAGGCCATGGGATGTAGAAATATTTTTTTCACATTTTACTTCCTTGTAAAAAGAGGTAAATCAATAGGGATTTTCATACGTATAAGTACCCAGTGAACGGTTCATTTAGCTTTATATATTGTTCCGGGTGGGCGTTGTATTGGTTTTTCGGAAGTGTTAGACCTGTAAGAGAAAAATTTAAATGGTTGGGAAAGGCCATGGGATGTAGAAATATTTTTTTCACATTTTATTTCCTTGTAAAAACAGGTAAATCAATAGGGATTTTCGTATGGATTAGTACCCAGTAAACGATTCGTTTAGCTGTATATATTTTTCCGGGTGGGTGTTGTATTGGTTTTTCGCAACTGTTAGACCTGTAAGAGAAAAATTTAAATGGTTGGGAAAGGCCATGGGATGTAGAAATATTTTTTTCATATTTTACTTCCTTGTAAAAAGAGGTAAATCAATAGGGCTTTTCGTAAGGATAAGTACCCAGTTAACTGTTCGTTTAGCTTTATATATTGTTCCGGGTGGGCGTTGTATTGGTTTTTCGGAAGTGTTAGACCTGTAAGAGAAAAATTTAAATGGCTGGTAAAGGCCATGGGATGTAGAAATATTTTTTTCACATTTTACTTCCTTGTAAAAACAGGTAAATCAATATGGCTTTTCCCACGGATAAGTACCCAGTGAACGGTTCGTTTAGCTTTATACATTGTTCCGGGTGGGCGTTGTATTGGTTTTTCGGAAGTGTTAGACCTGTAAGAGAAAACTTTAAATGGCTGAGAAAGGCCATGGGACGTAGAAATATTTTTTTCACATTTTATTTCCTTGTAAAAACAGGTAAATCAATAGGGATTTTCGTACGGATAAGTACCCAGTGAACGGTTCTTTTAGCTTTATATATTTTTCCGGGTGGGCGTTGTATTGGTTTTTCGGAAGTGTTAGACCTGTAAGAGAAAAATTTAAATGGTTGGGAAAGGCCATGGGATGTAGAAATATTTTTTTCACATTTTATTTCCTTGTAAAAACAGGTAAATCAATAGGGATTTTCGTACGGATAAGTGCCCAGTGAACGGTTCGTTTAGCTTTATCTATTGTTCCGGGTGGCCGTTGTATTGGTTTTTCGGAAGTGTTAGACCTGTAAGAGAAAAGTTTAAATGGTTGGGAAAGGCCATGGGATGTAGAAATATTTTTTTCATATTTTATTTCCTTGTAAAAACAGGTAAATCAATAGGGATTTTCGTACGGATAAGTACCCAGTGAACGGTTCGTTTAGCTTTATATATTGTTCCGGGTGGGCGTTGTATTGGTTTTTCGGAAGTGTTAGACCTGTAAGAGAAAAATTTATGGTTGGGAAAGGCCATGGGATGTAGAAATATTTTTTTCACATTTTACTTCCTTGTAAAAACAGGTAAATCAATAGGGATTTTCGTACGGATAAGTACCCAGTGAACGGTTCGTTTAGCTTTATACATTGTTCTGGGTGGCCGTTTTATTGCTTTTTCAGAAGTGTTAGACCTGAAAGAGAAAAATTTAAATGGTTGGGAATGGCCATGGGATGTAGAAATATTTTTTTCACATTTTATTTCCTTGTAAAAACAGGTAAATCAATAGGGCTTTTCGTAAGGATAAGTACCCAGTTAACTGTTCGTTTAGCTTTATATATTGTTCCGGGTGGGCGTTGTATTGGTTTTTCGGAAGTGTTAGACCTGTAAGAGAAAAATTTAAATGGCTGGTAAAGGCCATGGGATGTAGAAATATTTTTTTCACATTTTACTTCCTTGTAAAAACAGGTAAATCAATATGGCTTTTCCCAAGGATAAGTACCCAGTGAACGGTTCGTTTAGCTTTATACATTGTTCCGGGTGGGCGTTGTATTGGTTTTTCGGAAGTGTTAGACCTGTAAGAGAAAACTTTAAATGGCTGAGAAAGGCCATGGGACGTAGAAATATTTTTTTCACATTTTATTTCCTTGTAAAAACAGGTAAATCAATAGGGATTTTCGTACGGATAAGTACCCAGTGAACGGTTCTTTTAGCTTTATATATTTTTCCGGGTGGGCGTTGTATTGGTTTTTCGGAAGTGTTAGACCTGTAAGAGAAAAATTTAAATGGTTGGGAAAGGCCATGGGATGTAGAAATATTTTTTTCACATTTTATTTCCTTGTAAAAACAGGTAAATCAATAGGGATTTTCGTACGGATAAGTGCCCAGTGAACGGTTCGTTTAGCTTTATCTATTGTTCCGGGTGGCCGTTGTATTGGTTTTTCGGAAGTGTTAGACCTGTAAGAGAAAAGTTTAAATGGTTGGGAAAGGCCATGGGATGTAGAAATATTTTTTTCACATTTTATTTCCTTGTAAAAACAGGTAAATCAATAGGGATTTTCGTACGGATAAGTACCCAGTGAACGGTTCGTTTAGCTTTATATATTGTTCCGGGTGGGCGTTGTATTGGTTTTTCGGAAGTGTTAGACCTGTAAGAGAAAAATTTATGGTTGGGAAAGGCCATGGGATGTAGAAATATTTTTTTCACATTTTACTTCCTTGTAAAAACAGGTAAATCAATAGGGATTTTCGTACGGATAAGTACCCAGTGAACGGTTCGTTTAGCTTTATACATTGTTCTGGGTGGCCGTTTTATTGCTTTTTCAGAAGTGTTAGACCTGAAAGAGAAAAATTTAAATGGTTGGGAATGGCCATGGGATGTAGAAATATTTTTTTCACATTTTATTTCCTTGTAAAAACAGGTAAATCAATAGGGATTTTCGTACGGATAAGTACCCAGTGAACGGTTCGTTTAGCTTTATATATTGTTCCGGGTGGGCGTTGTATTGGTTTTTCGGAAGTGTTAGACCTGTAAGAGAAAAATTTAAATGGCTGGGAAAGGCCATTGGATGTAGAAATATTTTTTTCACATTTTACTGCCTTGTAAAAACAGGTAAATGAATAGGGATTTTCGTACGGATAAGTACCCAGTGAACGGTTCGTTTAGCTTTATATATTGTTCCGGGTGGGCGTTGTAATGGTTTTTCCGTAGTGTTAGACCTGTAAGAGAAAAATTTAAATGGTTGGGAAGGCCATGGGATGTAGAAATATTTTTTTCACATTTTATTTCCTTGTAAAAACAGGTAAATCAATAGGGATTTTCGTACGGATAAGTACCCAGTGAATGGTTAGTTTAGCTTTATATATTGTTCCGGGTGGGCGTTGTATTGGTTTTTCTGAAGTGTTAGACATGTAAGAGAAAAATTTAAATTGTTGGGAAAGGCCATGGGATGTAGAAATATTTTTTTCACATTTTATTTCCTTGTAAAAACAGGTAAATCAATATGGATTTTTGTATGGATTAGTACCCAGTGAACGGTTCGTTTAGCTTTATATATTGTTCCGCGTGGGCGTTGTATTGGTTTTTCAGAAGTGTTAGACCTGTAAGAGAAATGTTTAAATGGTTGGGAAAGGCCATGGGATGTAGAAATATTTTTTTCACATTTTACTTCCTTGTAAAAAGAGGTAAATCAATAGGGCTTTTCGTAAGGATAAGTACCCAGTTAATTGTTCGTTTAGCTTTATATATTGTTCCGGGTGGGCGTTGTATTGGTTTTTCGGAAGTGTTAGACCTGTAAGAGAAAAATTTAAATGGCTGGTAAAGGCCATGGGATATAGAAATATTTTTTTCACATTTTACTTCCTTGTAAAAACAGGTAAATCAATATGGCTTTTTGCACGGATAAGTACCCAGTGAACGGTTCGTTTAGCTTTATACATTGTTCCGGGTGGGCGTTGTATTGGTTTTTCGGAAGTGTTAGACCTGTAAGAGAAAACTTTAAATGGCTGAGAAAGGCCATGGGACGTAGAAATATTTTTTTCACATTTTATTTCCTTGTAAAAACAGGTAAATCAATAGGGATTTTCGTACGGATAAGTACCCAGTGAACGGTTCTTTTAGCTTTATATATTTTTCCGGGTGGGCGTTGTATTGGTTTTTCTGAAGTGTTAGACCTGTAAGAGAAAAATTTAAATGGTTGGGAAAGGCCATGGGATGTAGAAATATTTTTTTCACATTTTATTTCCTTGTAAAAACAGGTAAATCAATAGGGATTTTCGTACGGATAAGTGCCCAGTGAACGGTTCGTTTAGCTTTATCTATTGTTCCGGGTGGCCGTTGTATTGGTTTTTCGGAAGTGTTAGACCTGTAAGAGAAAAGTTTAAATGGTTGGGAAAGGCCATGGGATGTAGAAATATTTTTTTCACATTTTATTTCCTTGTAAAAACAGGTAAATCAATAGGGATTTTCGTACGGATAAGTACCCAGTGAACGGTTCGTTTAGCTTTATATATTGTTCCGGGTGGGCGTTGTATTGGTTTTTCGGAAGTGTTAGACATGTAAGAGAAAAATTTATGGTTGGGAAAGGCCATGGGATGTAGAAATATTTTTTTCACATTTTACTTCCTTGTAAAAACAGGTAAATCAATAGGGATTTTCGTACGGATAAGTACCCAGTGAACGGTTCGTTTAGCTTTATACATTGTTCTGGGTGGCCGTTTTATTGCTTTTTCAGAAGTGTTAGACCTGAAAGAGAAAAATTTAAATGGTTGGGAATGGCCATGGGATGTAGAAATATTTTTTTCACATTTTATTTCCTTGTAAAAACAGGTAAATCAATAGGGATTTTCGTACGGATAAGTACCCAGTGAACGGTTCGTTTAGCTTTATATATTGTTCCGGGTGGGCGTTGTATTGGTTTTTCGGAAATGTTAGACCTGTAAGAGAAAAATTTAAATGGCTGGGAAAGGCCATTGGATGTAGAAATATTTTTTTCACATTTTACTGCCTTGTAAAAACAGGTAAATGAATAGGGATTTTCGTACGGATAAGTACCCAGTGAACGGTTCGTTTAGCTTTATATATTGTTCCGGGTGGGCGTTGTAATGGTTTTTCCATAGTGTTAGACCTGTAAGAGAAAAATTTAAATGGTTGGGAAAGGCCATGGGATGTAGAAATATTTTTTTCACATTTTATTTCCTTGTAAAAACAGGTAAATCAATAGGGATTTTCGTATGGATTAGTACCCAGTAAACGATTCATTTAGCTGTATATATTTTTGCGGGTGGGTGTTGTATTGGTTTTTCGCAACTGTTAGACCTGTAAGAGAAAAATTTAAATGGTTGGGAAAGGCCATGGGATGTAGAAATATTTTTTTCACATTTTACTTCCTTGTAAAAACAGGTAAATAAATAGGGCTTTTCGTACGGATAAGTACCCAGTGAACTGTTCGTTTAGCTTTATATATTGTTCCGCGTGGGCGTTGTATTGGTTTTTCAGAAGTGTTAGACCTGTAAGAGAAATGTTTAAATGGTTGGGAAAGGCCATGGGATGTAGAAATATTTTTTTCACATTTTACTTCCTTGTAAAAAGAGGTAAATCAATAGGGATTTTCATACGTATAAGTACCCAGTGAACGGTTCATTTAGCTTTATATATTGTTCCGGGTGGGCGTTGTATTGGTTTTTCGGAAGTGTTAGACCTGTAAGAGAAAAATTTAAATGGTTGGGAAAGGCCATGGGATGTAGAAATATTTTTTTCACATTTTATTTCCTTGTAAAAACAGGTAAATCAATAGGGATTTTCGTATGGATTAGTACCCAGTAAACGATTCGTTTAGCTGTATATATTTTTCCGGGTGGGTGTTGTATTGGTTTTTCGCAACTGTTAGACCTGTAAGAGAAAAATTTAAATGGTTGGGAAAGGCCATGGGATGTAGAAATATTTTTTTCATATTTTACTTCCTTGTAAAAAGAGGTAAATCAATAGGGCTTTTCGTAAGGATAAGTACCCAGTTAACTGTTCGTTTAGCTTTATATATTGTTCCGGGTGGGCGTTGTATTGGTTTTTCGGAAGTGTTAGACCTGTAAGAGAAAAATTTAAATGGCTGGTAAAGGCCATGGGATGTAGAAATATTTTTTTCACATTTTACTTCCTTGTAAAAACAGGTAAATCAATATGGCTTTTCCCACGGATAAGTACCCAGTGAACGGTTCGTTTAGCTTTATACATTGTTCCGGGTGGGCGTTGTATTGGTTTTTCGGAAGTGTTAGACCTGTAAGAGAAAACTTTAAATGGCTGAGAAAGGCCATGGGACGTAGAAATATTTTTTTCACATTTTATTTCCTTGTAAAAACAGGTAAATCAATAGGGATTTTCGTACGGATAAGTACCCAGTGAACGGTTCTTTTAGCTTTATATATTTTTCCGGGTGGGCGTTGTATTGGTTTTTCGGAAGTGTTAGACCTGTAAGAGAAAAATTTAAATGGTTGGGAAAGGCCATGGGATGTAGAAATATTTTTTTCACATTTTATTTCCTTGTAAAAACAGGTAAATCAATAGGGATTTTCGTACGGATAAGTGCCCAGTGAACGGTTCGTTTAGCTTTATCTATTATTCCGGGTGGCCGTTGTATTGGTTTTTTGGAAGTGTTAGACCTGTAAGAGAAAAGTTTAAATGGTTGGGAAAGGCCATGGGATATAGAAATATTTTTTTCACATTTTATTTCCTTGTAAAAACAGGTAAATCAATAGGGATTTTCGTACGGATAAGTACCCAGTGAACGGTTCGTTTAGCTTTATATATTGTTCCGGGTGGGCGTTGTATTGGTTTTTCGGAAGTGTTAGACCTGTAAGAGAAAAATTTATGGTTGGGAAAGGCCATGGGATGTAGAAATATTTTTTTCACATTTTACTTCCTTGTAAAAACAGGTAAATCAATAGGGATTTTCGTACGGATAAGTACCCAGTGAACGGTTCGTTTAGCTTTATACATTGTTCTGGGTGGCCGTTTTATTGCTTTTTCAGAAGTGTTAGACCTGTAAGAGAAAAGTTTAAATGGTTGGGAAAGGCCATGGGATATAGAAATATTTTTTTCACATTTTATTTCCTTGTAAAAACAGGTAAATCAATAGGGATTTTCGTACGGATAAGTACCCAGTGAACGGTTCGTTTAGCTTTATATATTGTTCCGGGTGGGCGTTGTATTGGTTTTTCGGAAGTGTTAGACCTGTAAGAGAAAAATTTATGGTTGGGAAAGGCCATGGGATGTAGAAATATTTTTTTCACATTTTACTTCCTTGTAAAAACAGGTAAATCAATAGGGATTTTCGTACGGATAAGTACCCAGTGAACGGTTCGTTTAGCTTTATACATTGTTCTGGGTGGCCGTTTTATTGCTTTTTCAGAAGTGTTAGACCTGAAAGAGAAAAATTTAAATGGTTGGGAATGGCCATGGGATGTAGAAATATTTTTTTCACATTTTATTTCCTTGTAAAAACAGGTAAATCAATAGGGATTTTCGTACGGATAAGTACCCAGTGAACGGTTCGTTTAGCTTTATATATTGTTCCGGGTGGGCGTTGTATTGGTTTTTCGGAAGTGTTAGACCTGTAAGAGAAAAATTTAAATGGTTGGGAAAGGCCATGGGATGTAGAAATATTTTTTTCACATTTTATTTCCTTGTAAAAACAGGTAAATCAATAGGGATTTTCGTATGGATTAGTACCCAGTAAACGATTCGTTTAGCTGTATATATTTTTCCGGGTGGGTGTTGTATTGGTTTTTCGCAACTGTTAGACCTGTAAGAGAAAAATTTAAATGGTTGGGAAAGGCCATGGGATGTAGAAATATTTTTTTCACATTTTACTTCCTTGTAAAAAGAGGTAAATCAATAGGGCTTTTCGTAAGGATAAGTACCCAGTTAACTGTTCGTTTAGCTTTATATATTGTTCCGGGTGGGCGTTGTATTGGTTTTTCGGAAGTGTTAGACCTGTAAGAGAAAAATTTAAATGGCTGGTAAAGGCCATGGGATGTAGAAATATTTTTTTCACATTTTACTTCCTTGTAAAAACAGGTAAATCAATATGGCTTTTCCCACGGATAAGTACCCAGTGAACGGTTCGTTTAGCTTTATACATTGTTCCGGGTGGGCGTTGTATTGGTTTTTCGGAAGTGTTAGACCTGTAAGAGAAAACTTTAAATGGCTGAGAAAGGCCATGGGACGTAGAAATATTTTTTTCACATTTTATTTCCTTGTAAAAACAGGTAAATCAATAGGGATTTTCGTACGGATAAGTACCCAGTGAACGGTTCTTTTAGCTTTATATATTTTTCCGGGTGGGCGTTATATTGGTTTTTCGGAAGTGTTAGACCTGTAAGAGAAAAATTTAAATGGTTGGGAAAGGCCATGGGATGTAGAAATATTTTTTTCTCATTTTATTTCCTTGTAAAAACAGGTAAATCAATAGGGATTTTCGTACGGATAAGTGCCCAGTGAACGGTTCGTTTAGCTTTATCTATTGTTCCGGGTGGCCGTTGTATTGGTTTTTCAGAAGTGTTAGACCTGTAAGAGAAAAGTTTAAATGGTTGGGAAAGGCCATGGGATGTAGAAATATTTTTTTCACATTTTATTTCCTTGTAAAAACAGGTAAATCAATAGGGATTTTCGTACGGATAAGTACCCAGTGAACGGTTCGTTTAGCTTTATATATTGTTCCGGGTGGGCGTTGTATTGGTTTTTCGGAAGTGTTAGACCTGTAAGAGAAAAATTTATGGTTGGGAAAGGCCATGGGATGTAGAAATATTTTTTTCACATTTTACTTCCTTGTAAAAACAGGTAAATCAATAGGGATTTTCGTACGGATAAGTACCCAGTGAACGGTTCGTTTAGCTTTATACATTGTTCTGGGTGGCCGTTTTATTGCTTTTTCAGAAGTGTTAGACCTGAAAGAGAAAAATTTAAATGGTTGGGAATGGCCATGGGATGTAGAAATATTTTTTTCACATTTTATTTCCTTGTAAAAACAGGTAAATCAATAGGGATTTTCGTACGGATAAGTACCCAGTGAACGGTTCGTTTAGCTTTATATATTGTTCCGGGTGGGCGTTGTATTGGTTTTTCGGAAGTGTTAGACCTGTAAGAGAAAAATTTAAATGGCTGGGAAAGGCCATTGGATGTAGAAATATTTTTTTCACATTTTACTGCCTTGTAAAAACAGGTAAATGAATAGGGATTTTCGTACGGATAAGTACCCAGTGAACGGTTCGTTTAGCTTTATATATTGTTCCGGGTGGGCGTTGTAATGGTTTTTCCGTAGTGTTAGACCTGTAAGAGAAAAATCTAAATGGTTGGGAAGGCCATGGGATGTAGAAATATTTTTTTCACATTTTATTTCCTTGTAAAAACAGGTAAATCAATAGGGATTTTCGTACGGATAAGTACCCAGTGAACGGTTCGTTTAGCTTTATATATTGTTCCGGGTGGGCGTTGTATTGGTTTTTCGGAAGTGTTAGACCTGTAAGAGAAAAATTTATGGTTGGGAAAGGCCATGGGATGTAGAAATATTTTTTTCACATTTTACTTCCTTGTAAAAACAGGTAAATCAATAGGGATTTTCGTACGGATAAGTACCCAGTGAACGGTTCGTTTAGCTTTATACATTGTTCTGGGTGGCCGTTTTATTGCTTTTTCAGAAGTGTTAGACCTGAAAGAGAAAAATTTAAATGGTTGGGAATGGCCATGGGATGTAGAAATATTTTTTTCACATTTTATTTCCTTGTAAAAACAGGTAAATCTATAGGGATTTTCGTACGGATAAGTACCCAGTGAACGGTTCGTTTAGCTTTATATATTGTTCCGGGTGGGCGTTGTATTGGTTTTTCGGAAGTGTTAGACCTGTAAGAGAAAAATTTAAATGGCTGGGAAAGGCCATTGGATGTAGAAATATTTTTTTCACATTTTACTGCCTTGTAAAAACAGGTAAATGAATAGGGATTTTCGTACGGATAAGTACCCAGTGAACGGTTCGTTTAGCTTTATATATTGTTCCGGGTGGGCGTTGTAATGGTTTTTCCGTAGTGTTAGACCTGTAAGAGAAAAATCTAAATGGTTGGGAAGGCCATGGGATGTAGAAATATTTTTTTCACATTTTATTTCCTTGTAAAAACAGGTAAATCAATAGGGATTTTCGTACGGATAAGTACCCAGTGAATGGTTAGTTTAGCTTTATATATTGTTCCGGGTGGGCGTTGTATTGGTTTTTCTGAAGTGTTAGACATGTAAGAGAAAAATTTAAATTGTTGGGAAAGGCCATGGGATGTAGAAATATTTTTTTCACATTTTATTTCCTTGTAAAAACAGGTAAATCAATATGGATTTTTGTATGGATTAGTACCCAGTGAACGGTTCGTTTAGCTTTATATATTGTTCCGCGTGGGCGTTGTATTGGTTTTTCAGAAGTGTTAGACCTGTAAGAGAAATGTTTAAATGGTTGGGAAAGGCCATGGGATGTAGAAATATTTTTTTCACATTTTACTTCCTTGTAAAAAGAGGTAAATCAATAGGGATTTTCATACGTATAAGTACCCAGTGAACGGTTCATTTAGCTTTATATATTGTTCCGGGTGGGCGTTGTATTGGTTTTTCGGAAGTGTTAGACCTGTAAGAGAAAAATTTAAATGGTTGGGAAAGGCCATGGGATGTAGAAATATTTTTTTCACATTTTATTTCCTTGTAAAAACAGGTAAATCAATAGGGATTTTCGTATGGATTAGTACCCAGTAAACGATTCGTTTAGCTGTATATATTGTTCCGGGTGGGTGTTGTATTGGTTTTTCGCAACTGTTAGACCTCTAAGAGAAAAATTTAAATGGTTGGGAAAGGCCATGGGATGTAGAAATATTTTTTTCACATTTTACTTCCTTGTAAAAAGAGGTAAATCAATAGGGCTTTTCGTAAGGATAAGTACCCAGTTAACTGTTCGTTTAGCTTTATATATTGTTCCGGGTGGGCGTTGTATTGGTTTTTCGGAAGTGTTAGACCTGTAAGAGAAAAATTTAAATGGCTGGTAAAGGCCATGGGATATAGAAATATTTTTTTCACATTTTACTTCCTTGTAAAAACAGGTAAATCAATATGGCTTTTCGCACGGATAAGTACCCAGTGAACGGTTCGTTTAGCTTTATACATTGTTCCGGGTGGGCGTTGTATTGGTTTTTCGGAAGTGTTAGACCTGTAAGAGAAAACTTTAAATGGCTGAGAAAGGCCATGGGACGTAGAAATATTTTTTTCACATTTTATTTCCTTGTAAAAACAGGTAAATCAATAGGGATTTTCGTACGGATAAGTACCCAGTGAACGGTTCTTTTAGCTTTATATATTTTTCCGGGTGGGCGTTGTATTGGTTTTTCTGAAGTGTTAGACCTGTAAGAGAAAAATTTAAATGGTTGGGAAAGGCCATGGGATGTAGAAATATTTTTTTCACATTTTATTTCCTTGTAAAAACAGGTAAATCAATAGGGATTTTCGTACGGATAAGTGCCCAGTGAACGGTTCGTTTAGCTTTATCTATTGTTCCGGGTGGCCGTTGTATTGTTTTTTCGGAAGTGTTAGACCTGTAAGAGAAAAGTTTAAATGGTTGGGAAAGGCCATGGGATGTAGAAATATTTTTTTCACATTTTATTTCCTTGTAAAAACAGGTAAATCAATAGGGATTTTCGTACGGATAAGTACCCAGTGAACGGTTCGTTTAGCTTTATATATTGTTCCGGGTGGGCGTTGTATTGGTTTTTCGGAAGTGTTAGACATGTAAGAGAAAAATTTATGGTTGGGAAAGGCCATGGGATGTAGAAATATTTTTTTCACATTTTACTTCCTTGTAAAAACAGGTAAATCAATAGGGATTTTCGTACGGATAAGTACCCAGTGAACGGTTCGTTTAGCTTTATACATTGTTCTGGGTGGCCGTTTTATTGCTTTTTCAGAAGTGTTAGACCTGAAAGAGAAAAATTTAAATGGTTGGGAATGGCCATGGGATGTAGAAATATTTTTTTCACATTTTATTTCCTTGTAAAAACAGGTAAATCAATAGGGATTTTCGTACGGATAAGTACCCAGTGAACGGTTCGTTTAGCTTTATATATTGTTCCGGGTGGGCGTTGTATTGGTTTTTCGGAAATGTTAGACCTGTAAGAGAAAAATTTAAATGGCTGGGAAAGGCCATTGGATGTAGAAATATTTTTTTCACATTTTACTGCCTTGTAAAAACAGGTAAATGAATAGGGATTTTCGTACGGATAAGTACCCAGTGAACGGTTCGTTTAGCTTTATATATTGTTCCGGGTGGGCGTTGTAATGGTTTTTCCGTAGTGTTAGACCTGTAAGAGAAAAATTTAAATGGTTGGGAAAGGCCATGGGATGTAGAAATATTTTTTTCACATTTTATTTCCTTGTAAAAACAGGTAAATCAATAGGGATTTTCGTATGGATTAGTACCCAGTAAACGATTCATTTAGCTGTATATATTTTTCCGGGTGGGTGTTGTATTGGTTTTTCGCAACTGTTAGACCTGTAAGAGAAAAATTTAAATGGTTGGGAAAGGCCATGGGATGTAGAAATATTTTTTTCACATTTTACTTCCTTGTAAAAACAGGTAAATCAATAGGGATTTTCGTACGGATAAGTACCCAGTGAACGGTTCGTTTAGCTTTATACATTGTTCTGGGTGGCCGTTTTATTGCTTTTTCAGAAGTGTTAGACCTGAAAGAGAAAAATTTAAATGGTTGGGAATGGCCATGGGATGTAGAAATATTTTTTTCACATTTTATTTCCTTGTAAAAACAGGTAAATCAATAGGGATTTTCGTACGGATAAGTACCGAGTGAACGGTTCGTTTAGCTTTATATATTGTTCCGGGTGGGCGTTGTATTGGTTTTTCGGAAGTGTTAGACCTGTAAGAGAAAAATTTAAATGGTTGGGAAAGGCCATGGGATGTAGAAATATTTTTTTCACATTTTATTTCCTTGTAAAAACAGGTAAATCAATAGGGATTTTCGTATGGATTAGTACCCAGTAAACGATTCGTTTAGCTGTATATATTGTTCCGGGTGGGTGTTGTATTGGTTTTTCGCAACTGTTAGACCTGTAAGAGAAAAATTTAAATGGTTGGGAAAGGCCATGGGATGTAGAAATATTTTTTTCACATTTTACTTCCTTGTAAAAAGAGGTAAATCAATAGGGCTTTTCGTAAGGATAAGTACCCAGTTAACTGTTCGTTTAGCTTTATATATTGTTCCGGGTGGGCGTTGTATTGGTTTTTCGGAAGTGTTAGACCTGTAAGAGAAAAATTTAAATGGCTGGTAAAGGCCATGGGATATAGAAATATTTTTTTCACATTTTACTTCCTTGTAAAAACAGGTAAATCAATATGGCTTTTCGCACGGATAAGTACCCAGTGAACGGTTCGTTTAGCTTTATACATTGTTCCGGGTGGGCGTTGTATTGGTTTTTCGGAAGTGTTAGACCTGTAAGAGAAAACTTTAAATGGCTGAGAAAGGCCATGGGACGTAGAAATATTTTTTTCACATTTTATTTCCTTGTAAAAACAGGTAAATCAATAGGGATTTTCGTACGGATAAGTACCCAGTGAACGGTTCTTTTAGCTTTATATATTTTTCCGGGTGGGCGTTGTATTGGTTTTTCTGAAGTGTTAGACCTGTAAGAGAAAAATTTAAATGGTTGGGAAAGGCCATGGGATGTAGAAATATTTTTTTCACATTTTATTTCCTTGTAAAAACAGGTAAATCAATAGGGATTTTCGTACGGATAAGTGCCCAGTGAACGGTTCGTTTAGCTTTATCTATTGTTCCGGGTGGCCGTTGTATTGGTTTTTCGGAAGTGTTAGACCTGTAAGAGAAAAGTTTAAATGGTTGGGAAAGGCCATGGGATGTAGAAATATTTTTTTCACATTTTATTTCCTTGTAAAAACAGGTAAATCAATAGGGATTTTCGTACGGATAAGTACCCAGTGAACGGTTCGTTTAGCTTTATATATTGTTCCGGGTGGGCGTTGTATTGGTTTTTCGGAAGTGTTAGACATGTAAGAGAAAAATTTATGGTTGGGAAAGGCCATGGGATGTAGAAATATTTTTTTCACATTTTACTTCCTTGTAAAAACAGGTAAATCAATAGGGATTTTCGTACGGATAAGTACCCAGTGAACGGTTCGTTTAGCTTTATACATTGTTCTGGGTGGCCGTTTTATTGCTTTTTCAGAAGTGTTAGACCTGAAAGAGAAAAATTTAAATGGTTGGGAATGGCCATGGGATGTAGAAATATTTTTTTCACATTTTATTTCCTTGTAAAAACAGGTAAATCAATAGGGATTTTCGTACGGATAAGTACCCAGTGAACGGTTCGTTTAGCTTTATATATTGTTCCGGGTGGGCGTTGTATTGGTTTTTCGGAAATGTTAGACCTGTAAGAGAAAAATTTAAATGGCTGGGAAAGGCCATTGGATGTAGAAATATTTTTTTCACATTTTACTGCCTTGTAAAAACAGGTAAATGAATAGGGATTTTCGTACGGATAAGTACCCAGTGAACGGTTCGTTTAGCTTTATATATTGTTCCGGGTGGGCGTTGTAATGGTTTTTCCGTAGTGTTAGACCTGTAAGAGAAAAATTTAAATGGTTGGGAAAGGCCATGGGATGTAGAAATATTTTTTTCACATTTTATTTCCTTGTAAAAACAGGTAAATCAATAGGGATTTTCGTATGGATTAGTACCCAGTAAACGATTCATTTAGCTGTATATATTTTTCCGGGTGGGTGTTGTATTGGTTTTTCGCAACTGTTAGACCTGTAAGAGAAAAATTTAAATGGTTGGGAAAGGCCATGGGATGTAGAAATATTTTTTTCACATTTTACTTCCTTGTAAAAACAGGTAAATCAATAGGGATTTTCGTACGGATAAGTACCCAGTGAACGGTTCGTTTAGCTTTATACATTGTTCTGGGTGGCCGTTTTATTGCTTTTTCAGAAGTGTTAGACCTGAAAGAGAAAAATTTAAATGGTTGGGAATGGCCATGGGATGTAGAAATATTTTTTTCACATTTTATTTCCTTGTAAAAACAGGTAAATCAATAGGGATTTTCGTACGGATAAGTACCGAGTGAACGGTTCGTTTAGCTTTATATATTGTTCCGGGTGGGCGTTGTATTGGTTTTTCGGAAGTGTTAGACCTGTAAGAGAAAAATTTAAATGGTTGGGAAAGGCCATGGGATGTAGAAATATTTTTTTCACATTTTATTTCCTTGTAAAAACAGGTCAATCAATAGGGATTTTCGTATGGATTAGTACCCAGTAAACGATTCGTTTAGCTGTATATATTTTTCCGGGTGGGTGTTGTATTGGTTTTTCGCAACTGTTAGACCTGTAAGAGAAAAATTTAAATGGTTGGGAAAGGCCATGGGATGTAGAAATATTTTTTTCACATTTTACTTCCTTGTAAAAAGAGGTAAATCAATAGGGCTTTTCGTAAGGATAAGTACCCAGTTAACTGTTCGTTTAGCTTTATATATTGTTCCGGGTGGGCGTTGTATTGGTTTTTCGGAAGTGTTAGACCTGTAAGAGAAAAATTTAAATGGCTGGTAAAGGCCATGGGATGTAGAAATATTTTTTTCACATTTTACTTCCTTGTAAAAACAGGTAAATCAATATGGCTTTTCCCACGGATAAGTACCCAGTGAACGGTTCGTTTAGCTTTATACATTGTTCCGGGTGGGCGTTGTATTGGTTTTTCGGAAGTGTTAGACCTGTAAGAGAAAACTTTAAATGGCTGAGAAAGGCCATGGGATGTAGAAATATTTTTTTCACATTTTATTTCCTTGTAAAAACAGGTAAATCAATAGGGATTTTCGTACGGATAAGTACCCAGTGAACGGTTCGTTTAGCTTTATATATTGTTCCGGGTGGGCGTTGTATTGGTTTTTCGGAAATGTTAGACCTGTAAGAGAAAAATTTAAATGGCTGGGAAAGGCCATTGGATGTAGAAATATTTTTTTCACATTTTACTGCCTTGTAAAAACAGGTAAATGAATAGGGATTTTCGTACGGATAAGTACCCAGTGAACGGTTCGTTTAGCTTTATATATTGTTCCGGGTGGGCGTTGTAATGGTTTTTCCGTAGTGTTAGACCTGTAAGAGAAAAATTTAAATGGTTGGGAAAGGCCATGGGATGTAGAAATATTTTTTTCACATTTTATTTCCTTGTAAAAACAGGTAAATCAATAGGGATTTTCGTATGGATTAGTACCCAGTAAACGATTCATTTAGCTGTATATATTTTTCCGGGTGGGTGTTGTATTGGTTTTTCGCAACTGTTAGACCTGTAAGAGAAAAATTTAAATGGTTGGGAAAGGCCATGGGATGTAGAAATATTTTTTTCACATTTTACTTCCTTGTAAAAACAGGTAAATCAATAGGGATTTTCGTACGGATAAGTACCCAGTGAACGGTTCGTTTAGCTTTATACATTGTTCTGGGTGGCCGTTTTATTGCTTTTTCAGAAGTGTTAGACCTGAAAGAGAAAAATTTAAATGGTTGGGAATGGCCATGGGATGTAGAAATATTTTTTTCACATTTTATTTCCTTGTAAAAACAGGTAAATCAATAGGGATTTTCGTACGGATAAGTACCGAGTGAACGGTTCGTTTAGCTTTATATATTGTTCCGGGTGGGCGTTGTATTGGTTTTTCGGAAGTGTTAGACCTGTAAGAGAAAAATTTTAATGGTTGGGAAAGGCCATGGGATGTAGAAATATTTTTTTCACATTTTATTTCCTTGTAAAAACAGGTAAATCAATAGGGATTTTCGTATGGATTAGTACCCAGTAAACGATTCGTTTAGCTGTATATATTTTTCCGGGTGGGTGTTGTATTGGTTTTTCGCAACTGTTAGACCTGTAAGAGAAAAATTTAAATGGTTGGGAAAGGCCATGGGATGTAGAAATATTTTTTTCACATTTTACTTCCTTGTAAAAAGAGGTAAATCAATAGGGCTTTTCGTAAGGATAAGTACCCAGTTAACTGTTCGTTTAGCTTTATATATTGTTCCGGGTGGGCGTTGTATTGGTTTTTCGGAAGTGTTAGACCTGTAAGAGAAAAATTTAAATGGCTGGTAAAGGCCATGGGATGTAGAAATATTTTTTTCACATTTTACTTCCTTGTAAAAACAGGTAAATCAATATGGCTTTTCCCACGGATAAGTACCCAGTGAACGGTTCGTTTAGCTTTATACATTGTTCCGGGTGGGCGTTGTATTGGTTTTTCGGAAGTGTTAGACCTGTAAGAGAAAACTTTAAATGGCTGAGAAAGGCCATGGGATGTAGAAATATTTTTTTCACATTTTATTTCCTTGTAAAAACAGGTAAATCAATAGGGATTTTCGTACGGATAAGTACCCAGTGAACGGTTCGTTTAGCTTTATATATTGTTCCGGGTGGGCGTTGTATTGGTTTTTCGGAAGTGTTAGACCTGTAAGAGAAAAATTTAAATGGTTGGGAAAGGCCATGGGATGTAGAAATATTTTTTTCACATTTTATTTCCTTGTAAAAACAGGTAAATCAATAGGGATTTTCGTACGGATAAGTGCCCAGTGAACGGTTCGTTTAGCTTTATATATTGTTCCGGGTGGGCGTTGTATTGGTTTTTCGGAAGTGTTAGACCTGTAAGAGAAAAATTTAAATGGTTGGGAAAGGCCATGGGATGTAGAAATATTTTATTCACATTTTATTTCCTTGTAAAAACAGGTAAATCAATAGGGATTTTCGTATGGATTAGTACCCAGTAAACGATTCGTTTAGCTGTATATATTTTTCCGGGTGGGTGTTGTATTGGTTTTTCGCAACTGTTAGACCTGTAAGAGAAAAATTTAAATGGCTGGTAAAGGCCATGGGATGTAGAAATATTTTTTTCACATTTTACTTCCTTGTAAAAACAGGTAAATCAATATGGCTTTTCCCACGGATAAGTACCCAGTGAACGGTTCGTTTAGCTTTATACATTGTTCCGGGTGGGCGTTGTATTGGTTTTTCGGAAGTGTTAGACCTGTAAGAGAAAAGTTTAAATGGTTGGGAAAGGCCATGGGATGTAGAAATATTTTTTTCACATTTTATTTCCTTGTAAAAACAGGTAAATCAATAGGGATTTTCGTACGGATAAGTACCCAGTGAACGGTTCGTTTAGCTTTATATATTGTTCCGGGTGGGCGTTGTATTGGTTTTTCGGAAGTGTTAGACCTGTAAGAGAAAAATTTATGGTTGGGAAAGGCCATGGGATGTAGAAATATTTTTTTCACATTTTACTTCCTTGTAAAAACAGGTAAATCAATAGGGATTTTCGTACGGATAAGTACCCAGTGAACGGTTCGTTTAGCTTTATACATTGTTCTGGGTGGCCGTTTTATTGCTTTTTCAGAAGTGTTAGACCTGAAAGAGAAAAATTTAAATGGTTGGGAATGGCCATGGGATGTAGAAATATTTTTTTCACATTTTATTTCCTTGTAAAAACAGGTAAATCAATAGGGATTTTCGTACGGATAAGTACCCAGTGAACGGTTCGTTTAGCTTTATATATTGTTCCGGGTGGGCGTTGTATTGGTTTTTCGGAAGTGTTAGACCTGTAAGAGAAAAATTTAAATGGCTGGTAAAGGCCATGGGATGTAGAAATATTTTTTTCACATTTTACTTCCTTGTAAAAACAGGTAAATCAATATGGCTTTTCCCACGGATAAGTACCCAGTGAAAGGTTCGTTTAGCTTTATACATTGTTCCGGGTGGGCGTTGTATTGGTTTTTCGGAAGTGTTAGACCTGTAAGAGAAAACTTTAAATGGCTGAGAAAGGCCATGGGACGTAGAAATATTTTTTTCACATTTTATTTCCTTGTAAAAACAGGTAAATCAATAGGGATTTTCGTACGGATAAGTACCCAGTGAACGGTTCTTTTAGCTTTATATATTGTTCCGGGTGGCCGTTGTATTGGTTTTTCGGAAGTGTTAGACCTGTAAGAGAAAAGTTTAAATGGTTGGGAAAGGCCATGGGATGTAGAAATATTTTTTTCACATTTTATTTCCTTGTAAAAACAGGTAAATCAATAGGGATTTTCGTACGGATAAGTACCCAGTGAACGGTTCGTTTAGCTTTATATATTGTTCCGGGTGGGCGTTGTATTGGTTTTTCGGAAGTGTTAGACCTGTAAGAGAAAAATTTATGGTTGGGAAAGGCCATGGGATGTAGAAATATTTTTTTCACATTTTACTTCCTTGTAAAAACAGGTAAATCAATAGGGATTTTCGTACGGATAAGTACCCAGTGAACGGTTCGTTTAGCTTTATACATTGTTCTGGGTGGCCGTTTTATTGCTTTTTCAGAAGTGTTAGACCTGAAAGAGAAAAATTTAAATGGTTGGGAATGGCCATGGGATGTAGAAATATTTTTTTCACATTTTATTTCCTTGTAAAAACAGGTAAATCAATAGGGATTTTCGTACGGATAAGTACCCAGTGAACGGTTCGTTTAGCTTTATATATTGTTCCGGGTGGGCGTTGTATTGGTTTTTCGGAAGTGTTAGACCTGTAAGAGAAAAATTTAAATGGCTGGGAAAGGCCATTGGATGTAGAAATATTTTTTTCACATTTTACTGCCTTGTAAAAACAGGTAAATGAATAGGGATTTTCGTACGGATAAGTACCCAGTGAACGGTTCGTTTAGCTTTATATATTGTTCCGGGTGGGCGTTGTAATGGTTTTTCCGTAGTGTTAGACCTGTAAGAGAAAAATTTAAATGGTTGGGAAGGCCATGGGATGTAGAAATATTTTTTTCACATTTTATTTCCTTGTAAAAACAGGTAAATCAATAGGGATTTTCGTACGGATAAGTACCCAGTGAATGGTTAGTTTAGCTTTATATATTGTTCCGGGTGGGCGTTGTATTGGTTTTTCTGAAGTGTTAGACATGTAAGAGAAAAATTTAAATTGTTGGGAAAGGCCATGGGATGTAGAAATATTTTTTTCACATTTTATTTCCTTGTAAAAACAGGTAAATCAATATGGATTTTTGTATGGATTAGTACCCAGTGAACGGTTCGTTTAGCTTTATATATTGTTCCGCGTGGGCGTTGTATTGGTTTTTCAGAAGTGTTAGACCTGTAAGAGAAATGTTTAAATGGTTGGGAAAGGCCATGGGATGTAGAAATATTTTTTTCACATTTTACTTCCTTGTAAAAAGAGGTAAATCAATAGGGATTTTCATACGTATAAGTACCCAGTGAACGGTTCATTTAGCTTTATATATTGTTCCGGGTGGGCGTTGTATTGGTTTTTCGGAAGTGTTAGACCTGTAAGAGAAAAATTTAAATGGTTGGGAAAGGCCATGGGATGTAGAAATATTTTTTTCACATTTTATTTCCTTGTAAAAACAGGTAAATCAATAGGGATTTTCGTATGGATTAGTACCCAGTAAACGATTCGTTTAGCTGTATATATTGTTCCGGGTGGGTGTTGTATTGGTTTTTCGCAACTGTTAGACCTGTAAGAGAAAAATTTAAATGGTTGGGAAAGGCCATGGGATGTAGAAATATTTTTTTCACATTTTACTTCCTTGTAAAAAGAGGTAAATCAATAGGGCTTTTCGTAAGGATAAGTACCCAGTTAACTGTTCGTTTAGCTTTATATATTGTTCCGGGTGGGCGTTGTATTGGTTTTTCGGAAGTGTTAGACCTGTAAGAGAAAAATTTAAATGGCTGGTAAAGGCCATGGGATATAGAAATATTTTTTTCACATTTTACTTCCTTGTAAAAACAGGTAAATCAATATGGCTTTTCGCACGGATAAGTACCCAGTGAACGGTTCGTTTAGCTTTATACATTGTTCCGGGTGGGCGTTGTATTGGATTTTCGGAAGTGTTAGACCTGTAAGAGAAAACTTTAAATGGCTGAGAAAGGCCATGGGACGTAGAAATATTTTTTTCACATTTTATTTCCTTGTAAAAACAGGTAAATCAATAGGGATTTTCGTACGGATAAGTACCCAGTGAACGGTTCTTTTAGATTTATATATTTTTCCGGGTGGGCGTTGTATTGGTTTTTCTGAAGTGTTAGACCTGTAAGAGAAAAATTTAAATGGTTGGGAAAGGCCATGGGATGTAGAAATATTTTTTTCACATTTTATTTCCTTGTAAAAACAGGTAAATCAATAGGGATTTTCGTACGGATAAGTGCCCAGTGAACGGTTCGTTTAGCTTTATCTATTGTTCCGGGTGGCCGTTGTATTGGTTTTTCGGAAGTGTTAGACCTGTAAGAGAAAAGTTTAAATGGTTGGGAAAGGCCATGGGATGTAGAAATATTTTTTTCACATTTTATTTCCTTGTAAAAACAGGTAAATCAATAGGGATTTTCGTACGGATAAGTGCCCAGTGAACGGTTCGTTTAGCTTTATCTATTGTTCCGGGTGGCCGTTGTATTGGTTTTTCGGAAGTGTTAGACCTGTAAGAGAAAAGTTTAAATGGTTGGGAAAGGCCATGGGATCTAGAAATATTTTTTTCACATTTTATTTCCTTGTAAAAACAGGTAAATCAATAGGGATTTTCGTACGGATAAGTACCCAGTGAACGGTTCGTTTAGCTTTATATATTGTTCCGGGTGGGCGTTGTATTGGTTTTTCGGAAGTGTTAGACATGTAAGAGAAAAATTTATGGTTGGGAAAGGCCATGGGATGTAGAAATATTTTTTTCACATTTTACTTCCTTGTAAAAACAGGTAAATCAATAGGGATTTTCGTACGGATAAGTACCCAGTGAACGGTTCGTTTAGCTTTATACATTGTTCTGGGTGGCCGTTTTATTGCTTTTTCAGAAGTGTTAGACCTGAAAGAGAAAAATTTAAATGGTTGGGAATGGCCATGGGATGTAGAAATATTTTTTTCACATTTTATTTCCTTGTAAAAACAGGTAAATCAATAGGGATTTTCGTACGGATAAGTACCCAGTGAACGGTTCATTTAGCTTTATATATTGTTCCGGGTGGACGTTGTATTGGTTTTTCGGAAATGTTAGACCTGTAAGAGAAAAATTTAAATGGCTGGGAAAGGCCATTGGATGTAGAAATATTTTTTTCACATTTTACTGCCTTGTAAAAACAGGTAAATGAATAGGGATTTTCGTACGGATAAGTACCCAGTGAACGGTTCGTTTAGCTTTATATATTGTTCCGGGTGGGCGTTGTAATGGTTTTTCCGTAGTGTTAGACCTGTAAGAGAAAAATTTAAATGGTTGGGAAAGGCCATGGGATGTAGAAATATTTTTTTCACATTTTATTTCCTTGTAAAAACAGGTAAATCAATAGGGATTTTCGTATGGATTAGTACCCAGTAAACGATTCATTTAGCTGTATATATTGTTCCGCGTGGGCGTTGTATTGGTTTTTCAGAAGTGTTAGACCTGTAAGAGAAATGTTTAAATGGTTGGGAAAGGCCATGGGATGTAGAAATATTTTTTTCACATTTTACTTCCTTGTAAAAAGAGGTAAATCAATAGGGATTTTCATACGTATAAGTACCCAGTGAACGGTTCATTTAGCTTTATATATTGTTCCGGGTGGGCGTTGTATTGGTTTTTCGGAAGTGTTAGACCTGTAAGAGAAAAATTTAAATGGTTGGGAAAGGCCATGGGATGTAGAAATATTTTTTTCACATTTTATTTCCTTGTAAAAACAGGTAAATCAATAGGGATTTTCGTATGGATTAGTACCCAGTAAACGATTCGTTTAGCTGTATATATTTTTCCGGGTGGGTGTTGTATTGGTTTTTCGCAACTGTTAGACCTGTAAGAGAAAAATTTAAATGGTTGGGAAAGGCCATGGGATGTAGAAATATTTTTTTCATATTTTACTTCCTTGTAAAAAGAGGTAAATCAATAGGCCTTTTCGTAAGGATAAGTACCCAGTTAACTGTTCGTTTAGCTTTATATATTGTTCCGGGTGGGCGTTGTATTGGTTTTTCGGAAGTGTTAGACCTGTAAGAGAAAAATTTAAATGGCTGGTAAAGGCCATGGGATGTAGAAATATTTTTTTCACATTTTACTTCCTTGTAAAAAGAGGTAAATCAATATGGCTTTTCCCACGGATAAGTACCCAGTGAACGGTTCGTTTAGCTTTATACATTGTTCCGGGTGGGCGTTGTATTGGTTTTTCGGAAGTGTTAGACCTGTAAGAGAAAACTTTAAATGGCTGAGAAAGGCCATGGGACGTAGAAATATTTTTTTCACATTTTATTTCCTTGTAAAAACAGGTAAATCAATAGGGATTTTCGTACGGATAAGTACCCAGTGAACGGTTCTTTTAGCTTTATATATTTTTCCGGGTGGGCGTTGTATTGGTTTTTCGGAAGTGTTAGACCTGTAAGAGAAAAATTTAAATGGTTGGGAAAGGCCATGGGATGTAGAAATATTTTTTTCACATTTTATTTCCTTGTAAAAACAGGTAAATCAATAGGGATTTTCGTACGGATAAGTGCCCAGTGAACGGTTCGTTTAGCTTTATCTATTGTTCCGGGTGGCCGTTGTATTGGTTTTTCGGAAGTGTTAGACCTGTAAGAGAAAAGTTTAAATGGTTGGGAAAGGCCATGGGATGTAGAAATATTTTTTTCACATTTTATTTCCTTGTAAAAACAGGTAAATCAATAGGGATTTTCGTACGGATAAGTACCCAGTGAACGGTTCGTTTAGCTTTATATATTGTTCCGGGTGGGCGTTGTATTGGTTTTTCGGAAGTGTTAGACCTGTAAGAGAAAAATTTATGGTTGGGAAAGGCCATGGGATGTAGAAATATTTTTTTCACATTTTACTTCCTTGTAAAAACAGGTAAATCAATAGGGATTTTCGTACGGATAAGTACCCAGTGAACGGTTCGTTTAGCTTTATACATTGTTCTGGGTGGCCGTTTTATTGCTTTTTCAGAAGTGTTAGACCTGAAAGAGAAAAATTTAAATGGTTGGGAATGGCCATGGGATGTAGAAATATTTTTTTCACATTTTATTTCCTTGTAAAAACAGGTAAATCAATAGGGATTTTCGTACGGATAAGTACCCAGTGAACGGTTCGTTTAGCTTTATATATTGTTCCGGGTGGGCGTTGTATTGGTTTTTCGGAAGTGTTAGACCTGTAAGAGAAAAATTTAAATGGTTGGGAAAGGCCATGGGATGTAGAAATATTTTTTTCACATTTTATTTCCTTGTAAAAACAGGTAAATCAATAGGGATTTTCGTATGGATTAGTACCCAGTAAACGATTCGTTTAGCTGTATATATTTTTCCGGGTGGGTGTTGTATTGGTTTTTCGCAACTGTTAGACCTGTAAGAGAAAAATTTAAATGGTTGGGAAAGGCCATGGGATGTAGAAATATTTTTTTCACATTTTACTTCCTTGTAAAAAGAGGTAAATCAATAGGGCTTTTCGTAAGGATAAGTACCCAGTTAACTGTTCGTTTAGCTTTATATATTGTTCCGGGTGGGCGTTGTATTGGTTTTTCGGAAGTGTTAGACCTGTAAGAGAAAAATTTAAATGGCTGGTAAAGGCCATGGGATGTAGAAGTATTTTTTTCACATTTTACTTCCTTGTAAAAACAGGTAAATCAATATGGCTTTTCCCACGGATAAGTACCCAGTGAACGGTTCGTTTAGCTTTATACATTGTTCCGGGTGGGCGTTGTATTGGTTTTTCGGAAGTGTTAGACCTGTAAGAGAAAACTTTAAATGGCTGAGAAAGGCCATGGGACGTAGAAATATTTTTTTCACATTTTATTTCCTTGTAAAAACAGGTAAATCAATAGGGATTTTCGTACGGATAAGTACCCAGTGAACGTTTCTTTTAGCTTTATATATTTTTCCGGGTGGGCGTTGTATTGGTTTTTCGGAAGTGTTAGACCTGTAAGAGAAAAATTTAAATGGTTGGGAAAGGCCATGGGATGTAGAAATATTTTTTTCACATTTTATTTCCTTGTAAAAACAGGTAAATCAATAGGGATTTTCGTACGGATAAGTGCCCAGTGAACGGTTCGTTTAGCTTTATCTATTGTTCCGGGTGGCCGTTGTATTGGTTTTTCGGAAGTGTTAGACCTGTAAGAGAAAAGTTTAAATGGTTGGGAAAGGCCATGGGATGTAGAAATATTTTTTTCACATTTTATTTCCTTGTAAAAACAGGTAAATCAATAGGGATTTTCGTACGGATAAGTACCCAGTGAACGGTTCGTTTAGCTTTATATATTGTTCCGGGTGGGCGTTGTATTGGTTTTTCGGAAGTGTTAGACCTGTAAGAGAAAAATTTATGGTTGGGAAAGGCCATGGGATGTAGAAATATTTTTTTCACATTTTACTTCCTTGTAAAAACAGGTAAATCAATAGGGATTTTCGTACGGATAAGTACCCAGTGAACGGTTCGTTTAGCTTTATACATTGTTCTGGGTGGCCGTTTTATTGCTTTTTCAGAAGTGTTAGACCTGAAAGAGAAAAATTTAAATGGTTGGGAATGGCCATGCGATGTAGAAATATTTTTTTCACATTTTATTTCCTTGTAAAAACAGGTAAATCAATAGGGATTTTCGTACGGATAAGTACCCAGTGAACGGTTCGTTTAGCTTTATATATTGTTCCGGGTGGGCGTTGTATTGGTTTTTCGGAAGTGTTAGACCTGTAAGAGAAAAATTTAAATGGCTGGGAAAGGCCATTGGATGTAGAAATATTTTTTTCACATTTTACTGCCTTGTAAAAACAGGTAAATGAATAGGGATTTTCGTACGGATAAGTACCCAGTGAACGGTTCGTTTAGCTTTATATATTGTTCCGGGTGGGCGTTGTAATGGTTTTTCCGTAGTGTTAGACCTGTAAGAGAAAAATTTAAATGGTTGGGAAGGCCATGGGATGTAGAAATATTTTTTTCACATTTTATTTCCTTGTAAAAACAGGTAAATCAATAGGGATTTTCGTATGGATTAGTACCCAGTAAACGATTCATTTAGCTGTATATATTTTTCGGGGTGGGTGTTGTATTGTTTTTTCGCAACTGTTAGACCTGTAAGAGAAAAATTTAAATGGTTGGGAAAGGCCATGGGATGTAGAAATATTTTTTTCACATTTTACTTCCTTGTAAAAACAGGTAAATAAATAGGGCTTTTCGTACGGATAAGTACCCAGTGAACTGTTCGTTTAGCTTTATATGTTGTTCCGGGTGGGCGTTGTATTGGTTTTTCGGAAGTGTTAGACCTGTAAGAGAAAAATTTAAATGGCTGGTAAAGGCCATGGGATGTAGAAATATTTTTTTCACATTTTACTTCCTTGTAAAAACAGGTAAATCAATATGGCTTTTCGCACGGATAAGTACCCAGTGAACGGTTCGTTTAGCTTTATACATTGTTCCGGATGGGCGTTGTATTGGTTTTTCGGAAGTGTTAGACCTGTAAGAGAAAACATTAAATGGCTGGGAAAGGCCATGGGACGTAGAAATATTTTTTTCACATTTTATTTCCTTGTAAAAACAGGTAAATGAATAGGTATTTTCGTACGGATAAGTACCCAGTGAACGGTTCTTTTAGCTTTATATATTTTTCCGGGTGGGCGTTGTATTGGTTTTTCGGAAGTGTTAGACATGTAAGAGAAAAATTTATGGTTGGGAAAGGCCATGGGATGTAGAAATATTTTTTTCACATTTTACTTCCTTGTAAAAACAGGTAAATCAATAGGGATTTTCGTACGGATAAGTACCCAGTGAACGGTTCTTTTAGCTTTATATATTTTTCCGGGTGGGCGTTGTATTGGTTTTTCGGAAGTGTTAGACCTGTAAGAGAAAAATTTAAATGGTTGGGAAAGGCCATGGGATGTAGAAATATTTTTTTCACATTTTATTTCCTTGTAAAAACAGGTAAATCAATAGGGATTTTCGTACGGATAAGTGCCCAGTGAACGGTTCGTTTAGCTTTATCTATTGTTCCGGGTGGCCGTTGTATTGGTTTTTCGGAAGTGTTAGACCTGTAAGAGAAAAGTTTAAATGGTTGGGAAAGGCCATGGGATGTAGAAATATTTTTTTCACATTTTATTTCCTTGTAAAAACAGGTAAATCAATAGGGATTTTCGTACGGATAAGTACCCAGTGAACGGTTCGTTTAGCTTTATATATTGTTCCGGGTGGGCGTTGTATTGGTTTTTCGGAAGTGTTAGACCTGTAAGAGAAAAATTTATGGTTGGGAAAGGCCATGGGATGTAGAAATATTTTTTTCACATTTTACTTCCTTGTAAAAACAGGTAAATCAATAGGGATTTTCGTACGGATAAGTACCCAGTGAACGGTTCGTTTAGCTTTATACATTGTTCTGGGTGGCCGTTTTATTGCTTTTTCAGAAGTGTTAGACCTGAAAGAGAAAAATTTAAATGGTTGGGAATGGCCATGGGATGTAGAAATATTTTTTTCACATTTTATTTCCTTGTAAAAACAGGTAAATCAATAGGGATTTTCGTACGGATAAGTACCCAGTGAACGGTTCGTTTAGCTTTATATATTGTTCCGGGTGGGCGTTGTATTGGTTTTTCGGAAGTGTTAGACCTGTAAGAGAAAAATTTAAATGGTTGGGAAAGGCCATGGGATGTAGAAATATTTTTTTCACATTTTATTTCCTTGTAAAAACAGGTAAATCAATAGGGATTTTCGTATGGATTAGTACCCAGTAAACGATTCGTTTAGCTGTATATATTTTTCCGGGTGGGTGTTGTATTGGTTTTTCGCAACTGTTAGACCTGTAAGAGAAAAATTTAAATGGTTGGGAAAGGCCATGGGATGTAGAAATATTTTTTTCACAATTTACTTCCTTGTAAAAAGAGGTAAATCAATAGGGCTTTTCGTAAGGATAAGTACCCAGTTAACTGTTCGTTTAGCTTTATATATTGTTCCGGGTGGGCGTTGTATTGGTTTTTCGGAAGTGTTAGACCTGTAAGAGAAAAATTTAAATGGCTGGTAAAGGCCATGGGATGTAGAAGTATTTTTTTCACATTTTACTTCCTTGTAAAAACAGGTAAATCAATATGGCTTTTCCCACGGATAAGTACCCAGTGAACGGTTCGTTTAGCTTTATACATTGTTCCGGGTGGGCGTTGTATTGGTTTTTCGGAAGTGTTAGACCTGTAAGAGAAAACTTTAAATGGCTGAGAAAGGCCATGGGACATAGAAATATTTTTTTCACATTTTATTTCCTTGTAAAAACAGGTAAATCAATAGGGATTTTCGTACGGATAAGTACCCAGTGAACGGTTCTTTTAGGTTTATATATTTTTCCGGGTGGGCGTTGTATTGGTTTTTCGGAAGTGTTAGACCTGTAAGAGAAAAATTTAAATGGTTGGGAAAGGCCATGGGATGTAGAAATATTTTTTTTCACATTTTATTTCCTTGTAAAAACAGGTAAATCAATAGGGATTTTCGTACGGATAAGTGCCCAGTGAACGGTTCGTTTAGCTTTATCTATTGTTCCGGGTGGCCGTTGTATTGGTTTTTCGGAAGTGTTAGACCTGTAAGAGAAAAGTTTAAATGGTTGGGAAAGGCCATGGGATGTAGAAATATTTTTTTCACATTTTATTTCCTTGTAAAAACAGGTAAATCAATAGGGATTTTCGTACGGATAAGTACCCAGTGAACGGTTCGTTTAGCTTTATATATTGTTCCGGGTGGGCGTTGTATTGGTTTTTCGGAAGTGTTAGACGTGTAAGAGAAAAATTTATGGTTGGGAAAGGCCATGGGATGTAGAAATATTTTTTTCACATTTTACTTCCTTGTAAAAACAGGTAAATCAATAGGGATTTTCGTACGGATAAGTACCCAGTGAACGGTTCGTTTAGCTTTATACATTGTTCTGGGTGGCCGTTTTATTGCTTTTTCAGAAGTGTTAGACCTGAAAGAGAAAAATTTAAATGGTTGGGAATGGCCATGGGATGTAGAAATATTTTTTTCACATTTTATTTCCTTGTAAAAACAGGTAAATCAATAGGGATTTTCGTACGGATAAGTACCCAGTGAACGGTTCGTTTAGCTTTATATATTGTTCCGGGTGGGCGTTGTATTGGTTTTTCGGAAGTGTTAGACCTGTAAGAGAAAAATTTAAATGGCTGGGAAAGGCCATTGGATGTAGAAATATTTTTTTCACATTTTACTGCCTTGTAAAAACAGGTAAATGAATAGGGATTTTCGTACGGATAAGTACCCAGTGAACGGTTCGTTTAGCTTTATATATTGTTCCGGGTGGGCGTTGTAATGGTTTTTCCGTAGTGTTAGACCTGTAAGAGAAAAATTTAAATGGTTGGGAAGGCCATGGGATGTAGAAATATTTTTTTCACATTTTATTTCCTTGTAAAAACAGGTAAATCAATAGGGATTTTCGTATGGATTAGTACCCAGTAAACGATTCATTTAGCTGTATATATTTTTCCGGGTGGGTTTTGTATTGTTTTTTCGCAACTGTTAGACCTGTAAGAGAAAAATTTAAATGGTTGGGAAAGGCCATGGGATGTAGAAATATTTTTTTCACATTTTACTTCCTTGTAAAAACAGGTAAATAAATAGGGCTTTTCGTACGGATAAGTACCCAGTGAACTGTTCGTTTAGCTTTATATGTTGTTCCGGGTGGGCGATGTATTGGTTTTTCGGAAGTGTTAGACCTGTAAGAGAAAAATTTAAATGGCTGGTAAAGGCCATGGGATGTAGAAATATTTTTTTCACATTTTACTTCCTTGTAAAAACAGGTAAATCAATATGGCTTTTCGCACGGATAAGTACCCAGTGAACGGTTCGTTTAGCTTTATACATTGTTCCGGATGGGCGTTGTATTGGTTTTTCGGAAGTGTTAGACCTGTAAGAGAAAACATTAAATGGCTGGGAAAGGCCATGGGACGTAGAAATATTTTTTTCACATTTTATTTCCTTGTAAAAACAGGTAAATGAATAGGTATTTTCGTACGGATAAGTACCCAGTGAACGGTTCTTTTAGCTTTATATATTTTTCCGGGTGGGCGTTGTATTGGTTTTTCGGAAGTGTTAGACATGTAAGAGAAAAATTTATGGTTGGGAAAGGCCATGGGATGTAGAAATATTTTTTTCACATTTTACTTCCTTGTAAAAACAGGTAAATCAATAGGGATTTTCGTACGGATAAGTACCCAGTGAACGGTTCGTTTAGCTTTATACATTGTTCTGGGTGGCCGTTTTATTGCTTTTTCAGAAGTGTTAGACCTGAAAGAGAAAAATTTAAATGGTTGGGAATGGCCATGGGATGTAGAAATATTTTTTTCACATTTTATTTCCTTGTAAAAACAGGTAAATCAATAGGGATTTTCGTACGGATAAGTACCCAGTGAACGGTTCGTTTAGCTTTATATATTGTTCCGGGTGGGCGTTGTATTGGTTTTTCGGAAATGTTAGACCTGTAAGAGAAAAATTTAAATGGCTGGGAAAGGCCATTGGATGTAGAAATATTTTTTTCACATTTTACTGCCTTGTAAAAACAGGTAAATGAATAGGGATTTTCGTACGGATAAGTACCCAGTGAACGGTTCGTTTAGCTTTATATATTGTTCCGGGTGGGCGTTGTAATGGTTTTTCCGTAGTGTTAGACCTGTAAGAGAAAAATTTAAATGGTTGGGAAAGGCCATGGGATATAGAAATATTTTTTTCACATTTTATTTCCTTGTAAAAACAGGTAAATCAATAGGGATTTTCGTATGGATTAGTACCCAGTAAACGATTCATTTAGCTGTATATATTTTTCCGGGTGGGTGTTGTATTGGTTTTTCGCAACTGTTAGACCTGTAAGAGAAAAATTTAAATGGTTGGGAAAGGCCATGGGATGTAGAAATATTTTTTTCACATTTTACTTCCTTGTAAAAACAGGTAAATAAATAGGGCTTTTCGTACGGATAAGTACCCAGTGAACTGTTCGTTTAGCTTTATATATTGTTCCGCGTGGGCGTTGTATTGGTTTTTCAGAAGTGTTAGACCTGTAAGAGAAATGTTTAAATGGTTGGGAAAGGCCATGGGATGTAGAAATATTTTTTTCACATTTTACTTCCTTGTAAAAAGAGGTAAATCAATAGGGATTTTCATACGTATAAGTACCCAGTGAACGGTTCATTTAGCTTTATATATTGTTCCGGGTGGGCGTTGTATTGGTTTTTCGGAAGTGTTTGACCTGTAAGAGAAAAATTTAAATGGTTGGAAAGGCCATGGGATGTAGAAATATTTTTTTCACATTTTATTTCCTTGTAAAAACAGGTAAATCAATAGGGATTTTCGTATGGATTAGTACCCAGTAAACGATTCGTTTAGCTGTATATATTTTTCCGGGTGGGTGTTGTATTGTTTTTTCGCAACTGTTAGACCTGTAAGAGAAAAATTTAAATGGTTGGGAAAGGCCATGGGATGTAGAAATATTTTTTTCACATTTTACTTCCTTGTAAAAACAGGTAAATAAATAGGGCTTTTCGTACGGATAAGTACCCAGTGAACTGTTCGTTTAGCTTTATATATTTTTCCGGGTGGGCGTTGTATTGGTTTTTCGGAAGTGTTAGACATGTAAGAGAAAAATTTATGGTTGGGAAAGGCCATGGGATGTAGAAATATTTTTTTCACATTTTACTTCCTTGTAAAAACAGGTAAATCAATAGGGATTTTCGTACGGATAAGTACCCAGTGAACGGTTCGTTTAGCTTTATACATTGTTCTGGGTGGCCGTTTTATTGCTTTTTCAGAAGTGTTAGACCTGAAAGAGAAAAATTTAAATGGTTGGGAATGGCCATGGGATGTAGAAATATTTTTTTCACATTTTATTTCCTTGTAAAAACAGGTAAATCAATAGGGATTTTCGTACGGATAAGTACCCAGTGAACGGTTCGTTTAGCTTTATATATTGTTCCGGGTGGGCGTTGTATTGGTTTTTCGGAAATGTTAGACCTGTAAGAGAAAAATTTAAATGGCTGGGAAAGGCCATTGGATGTAGAAATATTTTTTTCACATTTTACTGCCTTGTAAAAACAGGTAAATGAATAGGGATTTTCGTACGGATAAGTACCCAGTGAACGGTTCGTTTAGCTTTATATATTGTTCCGGGTGGGCGTTGTAATGGTTTTTCCGTAGTGTTAGACCTGTAAGAGAAAAATTTAAATGGTTGGGAAAGGCCATGGGATGTAGAAATATTTTTTTCACATTTTATTTCCTTGTAAAAACAGGTAAATCAATAGGGATTTTCGTATGGATTAGTACCCAGTAAACGATTCATTTAGCTGTATATATTTTTCCGGGTGGGTGTTGTATTGGTTTTTCGCAACTGTTAGACCTGTAAGAGAAAAATTTAAATGGTTGGGAAAGGCCATGGGATGTAGAAATATTTTTTTCACATTTTACTTCCTTGTAAAAACAGGTAAATAAATAGGGCTTTTCGTACGGATAAGTACCCAGTGAACTGTTCGTTTAGCTTTATATATTGTTCCGCGTGGGCGTTGTATTGGTTTTTCAGAAGTGTTAGACCTGTAAGAGAAATGTTTAAATGGTTGGGAAAGGCCATGGGATGTAGAAATATTTTTTTCACATTTTACTTCCTTGTAAAAAGAGGTAAATCAATAGGGATTTTCATACGTATAAGTACCCAGTGAACGGTTCATTTAGCTTTATATATTGTTCCGGGAGGCCGTTGTATTGGTTTTTCGGAAGTGTTTGACCTGTAAGAGAAAAATTTAAATGGTTGGAAAGGCCATGGGATGTAGAAATATTTTTTTCACATTTTATTTCCTTGTAAAAACAGGTAAATCAATAGGGATTTTCGTATGGATTAGTACCCAGTAAACGATTCGTTTAGCTGTATATATTTTTCCGGGTGGGTGTTGTATTGGTTTTTCGCAACTGTTAGACCTGTAAGAGAAAAATTTAAATGGTTGGGAAAGGCCATGGGATGTAGAAATATTTTTTTCACATTTTACTTCCTTGTAAAAAGAGGTAAATCAATAGGGCTTTTCGTAAGGATAAGTACCCAGTTAACTGTTCGTTTAGCTTTATATATTGTTCCGGGTGGGCGTTGTATTGGTTTTTCGGAAGTGTTAGACCTGTAAGAGAAAAATTTATGGTTGGGAAAGGCCATGGGATGTAGAAATATTTTTTTCACATTTTACTTCCTTGTAAAAACAGGTAAATAAATAGGGCTTTTCGTACGGATAAGTACCCAGTGAACTGTTCGTTTAGCTTTATATGTTGTTCCGGGTGGGCGTTGTATTGGTTTTTCGGAAGTGTTAGACCTGTAAGAGAAAAATTTAAATGGCTGGTAAAGGCCATGGGATGTAGAAATATTTTTTTCACATTTTACTTCCTTGTAAAAACAGGTAAATCAATATGGCTTTTCGCACGGATAAGTACCCAGTGAACGGTTCGTTTAGCTTTATACATTGTTCCGGATGGGCGTTGTATTGGTTTTTCGGAAGTGTTAGACCTGTAAGAGAAAACATTAAATGGCTGGGAAAGGCCATGGGACGTAGAAATATTTTTTTCACATTTTATTTCCTTGTAAAAACAGGTAAATGAATAGGTATTTTCGTACGGATAATTACCCAGTGAACGGTTCTTTTAGCTTTATATATTTTTCCGGGTGGGCGTTGTATTGGTTTTTCGGAAGTGTTAGACATGTAAGAGAAAAATTTATGGTTGGGAAAGGCCATGGGATGTAGAAATATTTTTTTCACATTTTACTTCCTTGTAAAAACAGGTAAATCAATAGGGATTTTCGTACGGATAAGTACCCAGTGAACGGTTCGTTTAGCTTTATACATTGTTCTGGGTGGCCGTTTTATTGCTTTTTCAGAAGTGTTAGACCTGAAAGAGAAAAATTTAAATGGTTGGGAATGGCCATGGGATGTAGAAATATTTTTTTCACATTTTATTTCCTTGTAAAAACAGGTAAATCAATAGGGATTTTCGTACGGATAAGTACCCAGTGAACGGTTCGTTTAGCTTTATATATTGTTCCGGGTGGGCGTTGTATTGGTTTTTCGGAAATGTTAGACCTGTAAGAGAAAAATTTAAATGGCTGGGAAAGGCCATTGGATGTAGAAATATTTTTTTCACATTTTACTGCCTTGTAAAAACAGGTAAATGAATAGGGATTTTCGTACGGATAAGTACCCAGTGAACGGTTCGTTTAGCTTTATATATTGTTCCGGGTGGGCGTTGTAATGGTTTTTCCGTAGTGTTAGACCTGTAAGAGAAAAATTTAAATGGTTGGGAAAGGCCATGGGATGTAGAAATATTTTTTTCACATTTTATTTCCTTGTAAAAACAGGTAAATCAATAGGGATTTTCGTATGGATTAGTACCCAGTAAACGATTCATTTAGCTGTATATATTTTTCCGGGTGGGTGTTGTATTGGTTTTTCGCAACTGTTAGACCTGTAAGAGAAAAATTTAAATGGTTGGGAAAGGCCATGGGATGTAGAAATATTTTTTTCACATTTTACTTCCTTGTAAAAACAGGTAAATCAATAGGGATTTTCGTACGGATAAGTACCCAGTGAACTGTTCGTTTAGCTTTATATATTGTTCCGCGTGGGCGTTGTATTGGTTTTTCAGAAGTGTTAGACCTGTAAGAGAAATGTTTAAATGGTTGGGAAAGGCCATGGGATGTAGAAATATTTTTTTCACATTTTACTTCCTTGTAAAAAGAGGTAAATCAATAGGGATTTTCATACGTATAAGTACCCAGTTAACGGTTCATTTAGCTTTATATATTGTTCCGGGTGGGCGTTGTATTGGTTTTTCGGAAGTGTTTGACCTGTAAGAGAAAAATTTAAATGGTTGGAAAGGCCATGGGATGTAGAAATATTTTTTTCACATTTTATTTCCTTGTAAAAACAGGTAAATCAATAGGGATTTTCGTATGGATTAGTACCCAGTAAACGATTCGTTTAGCTGTATATATTTTTCCGGGTGGGTGTTGTATTGGTTTTTCGCAACTGTTAGACCTGTAAGAGAAAAATTTAAATGGTTGGGAAAGGCCATGGGATGTAGAAATATTTTTTTCACATTTTACTTCCTTGTAAAAAGAGGTAAATCAATAGGGCTTTTCGTAAGGATAAGTACCCAGTTAACTGTTCGTTTAGCTTTATATATTGTTCCGGGTGGGCGTTGTATTGGTTTTTCGGAAGTGTTAGACCTGTAAGAGAAAAATTTAAATGGCTGGTAAAGGCCATGGGATGTAGAAATATTTTTTTCACATTTTACTTCCTTGTAAAAACAGGTAAATCAATATGGCTTTTCGCACGGATAAGTACCCAGTGAACGGTTCGTTTAGCTTTATACATTGTTCCGGGTGGGCGTTGTATTGGTTTTTCGGAAGTGTTAGACCTGTAAGAGAAAACTTTAAATGGCTGAGAAAGGCCATGGGACGTAGAAATATTTTTTTCACATTTTATTTCCTTGTAAAAACAGGTAAATCAATAGGGATTTTCGTACGGATAAGTACCCAGTGAACGGTTCTTTTAGCTTTATATATTTTTCCGGGTGGGCGTTGTATTGGTTTTTCGGAAGTGTTAGACCTGTAAGAGAAAAATTTAAATGGTTGGGAAAGGCCATGGGATGTAGAAATATTTTTTTCACATTTTATTTCCTTGTAAAAACAGGTAAATCAATAGGGATTTTCGTACGGATAAGTGCCCAGTGAACGGTTCGTTTAGCTTTATCTATTGTTCCGGGTGGCCGTTGTATTGGTTTTTCGGAAGTGTTAGACCTGTAAGAGAAAAGTTTAAATGGTTGGGAAAGGCCATGGGATGTAGAAATATTTTTTTCACATTTTATTTCCTTGTAAAAACAGGTAAATCAATAGGGATTTTCGTACGGATAAGTACCCAGTGAACGGTTCGTTTAGCTTTATATATTGTTCCGGGTGGGCGTTGTATTGGTTTTTCGGAAGTGTTAGACATGTAAGAGAAAAATTTATGGTTGGGAAAGGCCATGGGATGTAGAAATATTTTTTTCACATTTTACTTCCTTGTAAAAACAGGTAAATCAATAGGGATTTTCGTACGGATAAGTACCCAGTGAACGGTTCGTTTAGCTTTATACATTGTTCGGGGTGGCCGTTTTATTGCTTTTTCAGAAGTGTTAGACCTGAAAGAGAAAAATTTAAATGGTTGGGAATGGCCATGGGATGTAGAAATATTTTTTTCACATTTTATTTCCTTGTAAAAACAGGTAAATCAATAGGGATTTTCGTACGGATAAGTACCCAGTGAACGGTTCGTTTAGCTTTATATATTGTTCCGGGTAGGCGTTGTATTGGTTTTTCGGAAGTGTTAGACCTGTAAGAGAAAAATTTAAATGGCTGGGAAAGGCCATTGGATGTAGAAATATTTTTTTCACAGTTTACTGCCTTGTAAAAACAGGTAAATGAATAGGGATTTTCGTACGGATAAGTACCCAGTGAACGGTTCGTTTAGCTTTATATATTGTTCCGGGTGGGCGTTGTAATGGTTTTTCCGTAGTGTTAGACCTGTAAGAGAAAAATTTAAATGGTTGGGAAAGGCCATGGGATGTAGAAATATTTTTTTCACATTTTATTTCCTTGTAAAAACAGGTAACTCAATAGGGATTTTCGTATGGATTAGTACCCAGTAAACGATTCATTTAGCTGTATATATTTTTCCGGGTGGGTGTTGTATTGGTTTTTCGCAACTGTTAGACCTGTAAGAGAAAAATTTAAATGGTTGGGAAAGGCCATGGGATGTAGAAATATTTTTTTCACATTTTATTTCCTTGTAAAAACAGGTAAATGAATAGGTATTTTCGCACGGATAAGTACCCAGTGAACGGTTCGTTTAGCTTTATATATTGTTCCGGGTGGGCGTTGTATTGGTTTTTCGGAAGTATTAGAACTGTAAGAGAAAAATTTAAATGGCTGGGAAAGGCCATGGGATGTAGAAATATTTTTTTCACATTTTACTTCCTTGTAAAAACAGGTAAATGAATAGGGCTTTTCGTACGTATAAGTACCCAGTGAACGGTTCGTTTAGCTTTATATATTGTTCCGGGTCGGCGTTGTATTGGTTTTTCGGAAGTGTTAGACATGTAAGAGAAAAATTTTAATGGTTGGGAAAGGCCATGGGATGTAGAAATATTTTTTTCACATTTTATTTCCTTGTAAAAACAGGTAAATCAATAGGGATTTTCGTACGGATAAGTACCCAGTGAACGGTTCTTTTAGCTTTATATATTTTTCCGGGTGGGCGTTGTATTCGTTTTTCGGAAGTGTTAGACCTGTAAGAGAAAAATTTAAATGGTTGGGAAAGGCCATGGGATGTAGAAATATTTTTTTCACATTTTATTTCCTTGTAAAAACAGGTAAATCAATAGGGATTTTCGTACGGATAAGTGCCCAGTGAACGGTTCGTTTAGCTTTATCTATTGTTCCGGGTGGCCGTTGTATTGGTTTTTCGGAAGTGTTAGACCTGTAAGAGAAAAGTTTAAATGGTTGGGAAAGGCCATGGGATGTAGAAATATTTTTTTCACATTTTATTTCCTTGTAAAAACAGGTAAATCAATAGGGATTTTCGTACGGATAAGTACCCAGTGAACGGTTCGTTTAGCTTTATATATTGTTCCGGGTGGGCGTTGTATTGGTTTTTCGGAAGTGTTAGACCTGTAAGAGAAAAATTTATGGTTGGGAAAGGCCATGGGATGTAGAAATATTTTTTTCACATTTTACTTCCTTGTAAAAACAGGTAAATCAATAGGGATTTTCGTACGGATAAGTACCCAGTGAACGGTTCGTTTAGCTTTATACATTGTTCTGGGTGGCCGTTTTATTGCTTTTTCAGAAGTGTTAGACCTGAAAGAGAAAAATTTAAATGGTTGGGAATGGCCATGGGATGTAGAAATATTTTTTTCACATTTTATTTCCTTGTAAAAACAGGTAAATCAATAGGGATTTTCGTACGGATAAGTACCCAGTGAACGGTTCGTTTAGCTTTATATATTGTTCCGGGTGGGCGTTGTATTGGTTTTTCGGAAGTGTTAGACCTGTAAGAGAAAAATTTAAATGGCTGGGAAAGGCCATTGGATGTAGAAATATTTTTTTCACATTTTACTGCCTTGTAAAAACAGGTAAATGAATAGGGATTTTCGTACGGATAAGTACCCAGTGAACGGTTCGTTTAGCTTTATATATTGTTCCGGGTGGGCGTTGTAATGGTTTTTCCGTAGTGTTAGACCTGTAAGAGAAAAATTTAAATGGTTGGGAAGGCCATGGGATGTAGAAATATTTTTTTCACATTTTATTTCCTTGTAAAAACAGGTAAATCAATAGGGATTTTCGTATGGATTAGTACCCAGTAAACGATTCATTTAGCTGTATATATTTTTCCGGGTGGGTGTTGTATTGTTTTTTCGCAACTGTTAGACCTGTAAGAGAAAAATTTAAATGGTTGGGAAAGGCCATGGGATGTAGAAATATTTTTTTCACATTTTACTTCCTTGTAAAAACAGGTAAATAAATAGGGCTTTTCGTACGGATAAGTACCCAGTGAACTGTTCGTTTAGCTTTATATGTTGTTCCGGGTGGGCGTTGTATTGGTTTTTCGGAAGTGTTAGACCTGTAAGAGAAAAATTTAAATGGCTGGTAAAGGCCATGGGATGTAGAAATATTTTTTTCACATTTTACTTCCTTGTAAAAACAGGTAAATCAATATGGCTTTTCGCACGGATAAGTACCCAGTGAACGGTTCGTTTAGCTTTATACATTGTTCCGGATGGGCGTTGTATTGGTTTTTCGGAAGTGTTAGACCTGTAAGAGAAAACATTAAATGGCTGGGAAAGGCCATGGGACGTAGAAATATTTTTTTCACATTTTATTTCCTTGTAAAAACAGGTAAATGAATAGGTATTTTCGTACGGATAAGTACCCAGTGAACGGTTCTTTTAGCTTTATATATTTTTCCGGGTGGGCGTTGTATTGGTTTTTCGGAAGTGTTAGACATGTAAGAGAAAAATTTATGGTTGGGAAAGGCCATGGGATGTAGAAATATTTTTTTCACATTTTACTTCCTTGTAAAAACAGGTAAATCAATAGGGATTTTCGTACGGATAAGTACCCAGTGAACGGTTCTTTTAGCTTTATATATTGTTCCGGGTGGGCGTTGTATTGGTTTTTCGGAAGTGTTAGACCTGTAAGAGAAAAATTTAAATGGTTGGGAATGGCCATGGGATGTAGAAATATTTTTTTCACATTTTATTTCCTTGTAAAAACAGGTAAATCAATAGGGATTTTCGTACGGATAAGTGCCCAGTGAACGGTTCGTTTAGCTTTATCTATTGTTCCGGGTGGCCGTTGTATTGGTTTTTCGGAAGTGTTAGACCTGTAAGAGAAAAGTTTAAATGGTTGGGAAAGGCCATGGGATGTAGAAATATTTTTTTCACATTTTATTTCCTTGTAAAAACAGGTAAATCAATAGGGATTTTCGTACGGATAAGTACCCAGTGAACGGTTCGTTTAGCTTTATATATTGTTCCGGGTGGGCGTTGTATTGGTTTTTCGGAAGTGTTAGACCTGTAAGAGAAAAATTTATGGTTGGGAAAGGCCATGGGATGTAGAAATATTTTTTTCACATTTTACTTCCTTGTAAAAACAGGTAAATCAATAGGGATTTTCGTACGGATAAGTACCCAGTGAACGGTTCGTTTAGCTTTATACATTGTTCTGGGTGGCCGTTTTATTGCTTTTTCAGAAGTGTTAGACCTGAAAGAGAAAAATTTAAATGGTTGGGAATGGCCATGGGATGTAGAAATATTTTTTTCACATTTTATTTCCTTGTAAAAACAGGTAAATCAATAGGGATTTTCGTACGGATAAGTACCCAGTGAACGGTTCGTTTAGCTTTATATATTGTTCCGGGTGGGCGTTGTATTGGTTTTTCGGAAGTGTTAGACCTGTAAGAGAAAAATTTAAATGGTTGGGAAAGGCCATGGGATGTAGAAATATTTTTTTCACATTTTATTTCCTTGTAAAAACAGGTAAATCAATAGGGATTTTCGTATGGATTAGTACCCAGTAAACGATTCGTTTAGCTGTATATATTTTTCCGGGTGGGTGTTGTATTGGTTTTTCGCAACTGTTAGACCTGTAAGAGAAAAATTTAAATGGTTGGGAAAGGCCATGGGATGTAGAAATATTTTTTTCACATTTTACTTCCTTGTAAAAAGAGGAAAATCAATAGGGCTTTTCGTAAGGATAAGTACCCAGTTAACTGTTCGTTTAGCTTTATATATTGTTCCGGGTGGGCGTTGTATTGGTTTTTCGGAAGTGTTAGACCTGTAAGAGAAAAATTTAAATGGCTGGTAAAGGCCATGGGATGTAGAAGTATTTTTTTCACATTTTACTTCCTTGTAAAAACAGGTAAATCAATATGGCTTTTCCCACGGATAAGTACCCAGTGAACGGTTCGTTTAGCTTTATACATTGTTCCGGGTGGGCGTTGTATTGGTTTTTCGGAAGTGTTAGACCTGTAAGAGAAAACTTTAAATGGCTGAGAAAGGCCATGGGACGTAGAAATATTTTTTTCACATTTTATTTCCTTGTAAAAACAGGTAAATCAATAGGGATTTTCGTACGGATAAGTACCCAGTGAACGGTTCTTTTAGCTTTATATATTTTTCCGGGTGGGCGTTGTATTGGTTTTTCGGAAGTGTTAGACCTGTAAGAGAAAAATTTAAATGGTTGGGAAAGGCCATGGGATGTAGAAATATTTTTTTCACATTTTATTTCCTTGTAAAAACAGGTAAATCAATAGGGATTTTCGTACGGATAAGTGCCCAGTGAACGGTTCGTTTAGCTTTATCTATTGTTCCGGGTGGCCGTTGTATTGGTTTTTCGGAAGTGTTAGACCTGTAAGAGAAAAGTTTAAATGGTTGGGAAAGGCCATGGGATGTAGAAATATTTTTTTCACATTTTATTTCCTTGTAAAAACAGGTAAATCAATAGGGATTTTCGTACGGATAAGTACCCAGTGAACGGTTCGTTTAGCTTTATATATTGTTCCGGGTGGGCGTTGTATTGGTTTTTCGGAAGTGTTAGACCTGTAAGAGAAAAATTTATGGTTGGGAAAGGCCATGGGATGTAGAAATATTTTTTTCACATTTTACTTCCTTGTAAAAACAGGTAAATCAATAGGGATTTTCGTACGGATAAGTACCCAGTGAACGGTTCGTTTAGCTTTATACATTGTTCTGGGTGGCCGTTTTATTGCTTTTTCAGAAGTGTTAGACCTGAAAGAGAAAAATTTAAATGGTTGGGAATGGCCATGGGATGTAGAAATATTTTTTTCACATTTTATTTCCTTGTAAAAACAGGTAAATCAATAGGGATTTTCGTACGGATAAGTACCCAGTGAACGGTTCGTTTAGCTTTATATATTGTTCCGGGTGGGCGTTGTATTGGTTTTTCGGAAGTGTTAGACCTGTAAGAGAAAAATTTAAATGGCTGGGAAAGGCCATTGGATGTAGAAATATTTTTTTCACATTTTACTGCCTTGTAAAAACAGGTAAATGAATAGGGATTTTCGTACGGATAAGTACCCAGTGAACGGTTCGTTTAGCTTTATATATTGTTCCGGGTGGGCGTTGTAATGGTTTTTCCGTAGTGTTAGACCTGTAAGAGAAAAATTTAAATGGTTGGGAAGGCCATGGGATGTAGAAATATTTTTTTCACATTTTATTTCCTTGTAAAAACAGGTAAATCAATAGGGATTTTCGTATGGATTAGTACCCAGTAAACGATTCATTTAGCTGTATATATTTTTCCGGGTGGGTGTTGTATTGTTTTTTCGCAACTGTTAGACCTGTAAGAGAAAAATTTAAATGGTTGGGAAAGGCCATGGGATGTAGAAATATTTTTTTCACATTTTACTTCCTTGTAAAAACAGGTAAATAAATAGGGCTTTTCGTACGGATAAGTACCCAGTGAACTGTTCGTTTAGCTTTATATGTTGTTCCGGGTGGGCGTTGTATTGGTTTTTCGGAAGTGTTAGACCTGTAAGAGAAAAATTTAAATGGCTGGTAAAGGCCATGGGATGTAGAAATATTTTTTTCACATTTTACTTCCTTGTAAAAACAGGTAAATCAATATGGCTTTTCGCACGGATAAGTACCCAGTGAACGGTTCGTTTAGCTTTATACATTGTTCCGGATGGGCGTTGTATTGGTTTTTCGGAAGTGTTAGACCTGTAAGAGAAAACATTAAATGGCTGGGAAAGGCCATGGGACGTAGAAATATTTTTTTCACATTTTATTTCCTTGTAAAAACAGGTAAATGAATAGGTATTTTCGTACGGATAAGTACCCAGTGAACGGTTCTTTTAGCTTTATATATTTTTCCGGGTGGGCGTTGTATTGGTTTTTCGGAAGTGTTAGACATGTAAGAGAAAAATTTATGGTTGGGAAAGGCCACGGGATGTAGAAATATTTTTTTCACATTTTACTTCCTTGTAAAAACAGGTAAATCAATAGGGATTTTCGTACGGATAAGTACCCAGTGAACGGTTCGTTTAGCTTTATACATTGTTCTGGGTGGCCGTTTTATTGCTTTTTCAGAAGTGTTAGACCTGAAAGAGAAAAATTTAAATGGTTGGGAATGGCCATGGGATGTAGAAATATTTTTTTCACATTTTATTTCCTTGTAAAAACAGGTAAATCAATAGGGATTTTCGTACGGATAAGTACCCAGTGAACGGTTCGTTTAGCTTTATATATTGTTCCGGGGGGGCGTTGTATTGGTTTTTCGGAAATGTTAGACCTGTAAGAGAAAAATTTAAATGGCTGGGAAAGGCCATTGGATGTAGAAATATTTTTTTCACATTTTACTGCCTTGTAAAAACAGGTAAATCAATAGGGATTTTCGTATGGATTAGTACCCAGTAAACGATTCATTTAGCTGTATATATTTTTCCGGGTGGGTGTTGTATTGGTTTTTCGCAACTGTTAGACCTGTAAGAGAAAAATTTAAATGGTTGGGAAAGGCCATGGGATGTAGAAATATTTTTTTCACATTTTACTTCCTTGTAAAAACAGGTAAATAAATAGGGCTTTTCGTACGGATAAGTACCCAGTGAACTGTTCGTTTAGCTTTATATATTGTTCCGCGTGGGCGTTGTATTGGTTTTTCAGAAGTGTTAGACCTGTAAGAGAAATGTTTAAATGGTTGGGAAAGGCCATGGGATGTAGAAATATTTTTTTCACATTTTACTTCCTTGTAAAAAGAGGTAAATCAATAGGGATTTTCATACGTATAAGTACCCAGTGAACGGTTCATTTAGCTTTATATATTGTTCCGGGTGGGCGTTGTATTGGTTTTTCGGAAGTGTTTGACCTGTAAGAGAAAAATTTAAATGGTTGGAAAGGCCATGGGATGTAGAAATATTTTTTTCACATTTTATTTCCTTGTAAAAACAGGTAAATCAATAGGGATTTTCGTATGGATTAGTACCCAGTAAACGATTCGTTTAGCTGTATATATTTTTCCGGGTGGGTGTTGTATTGGTTTTTCGCAACTGTTAGACCTGTAAGAGAAAAATTTAAATGGTTGGGAAAGGCCATGGGATGTAGAAATATTTTTTTCACATTTTACTTCCTTGTAAAAAGAGGTAAATCAATAGGGCTTTTCGTAAGGATAAGTACCCAGTTAACTGTTCGTTTAGCTTTATATATTGTTCCGGGTGGGCGTTGTATTGGTTTTTCGGAAGTGTTAGACCTGTAAGAGAAAAATTTAAATGGCTGGTAAAGGCCATGGGATGTAGAAATATTTTTTTCACATTTTACTTCCTTGTAAAAACAGGTAAATCAATATGGCTTTTCGCACGGATAAGTACCCAGTGAACGGTTCGTTTAGCTTTATACATTGTTCCGGGTGGGCGTTGTATTGGTTTTTCGGAAGTGTTAGACCTGTAAGAGAAAACTTTAAATGGCTGAGAAAGGCCATGGGACGTAGAAATATTTTTTTCACATTTTATTTCCTTGTAAAAACAGGTAAATCAATAGGGATTTTCGTACGGATAAGTACCCAGTGAACGGTTCTTTTAGCTTTATATATTTTTCCGGGTGGGCGTTGTATTGGTTTTTCGGAAGTGTTAGACCTGTAAGAGAAAAATTTAAATGGTTGGGAAAGGCCATGGGATGTAGAAATATTTTTTTCACATTTTATTTCCTTGTAAAAACAGGTAAATCAATAGGGATTTTCGTACGGATAAGTGCCCAGTGAACGGTTCGTTTAGCTTTATCTATTGTTCCGGGTGGCCGTTGTATTGGTTTTTCGGAAGTGTTAGACCTGTAAGAGAAAAGTTTAAATGGTTGGGAAAGGCCATGGGATGTAGAAATATTTTTTTCACATTTTATTTCCTTGTAAAAACAGGTAAATCAATAGGGATTTTCGTACGGATAAGTACCCAGTGAACGGTTCGTTTAGCTTTATATATTGTTCCGGGTGGGCGTTGTATTGGTTTTTCGGAAGTGTTAGACATGTAAGAGAAAAATTTATGGTTGGGAAAGGCCATGGGATGTAGAAATATTTTTTTCACATTTTACTTCCTTGTAAAAACAGGTAAATCAATAGGGATTTTCGTACGGATAAGTACCCAGTGAACGGTTCGTTTAGCTTTATACATTGTTCGGGGTGGCCGTTTTATTGCTTTTTCAGAAGTGTTAGACCTGAAAGAGAAAAATTTAAATGGTTGGGAATGGCCATGGGATGTAGAAATATTTTTTTCACATTTTATTTCCTTGTAAAAACAGGTAAATCAATAGGGATTTTCGTACGGATAAGTACCCAGTGAACGGTTCGTTTAGCTTTATATATTGTTCCGGGTAGGCGTTGTATTGGTTTTTCGGAAGTGTTAGACCTGTAAGAGAAAAATTTAAATGGCTGGGAAAGGCCATTGGATGTAGAAATATTTTTTTCACAGTTTACTGCCTTGTAAAAACAGGTAAATGAATAGGGATTTTCGTACGGATAAGTACCCAGTGAACGGTTCGTTTAGCTTTATATATTGTTCCGGGTGGGCGTTGTAATGGTTTTTCCGTAGTGTTAGACCTGTAAGAGAAAAATTTAAATGGTTGGGAAAGGCCATGGGATGTAGAAATATTTTTTTCACATTTTATTTCCTTGTAAAAACAGGTAACTCAATAGGGATTTTCGTATGGATTAGTACCCAGTAAACGATTCATTTAGCTGTATATATTTTTCCGGGTGGGTGTTGTATTGGTTTTTCGCAACTGTTAGACCTGTAAGAGAAAAATTTAAATGGTTGGGAAAGGCCATGGGATGTAGAAATATTTTTTCACATTTTATTTCCTTGTAAAAACAGGTAAATGAATAGGTATTTTCGCACGGATAAGTACCCAGTGAACGGTTCGTTTAGCTTTATACATTGTTCCGGATGGGCGTTGTATTGGTTTTTCGGAAGTGTTAGACCTGTAAGAGAAAACATTAAATGGCTGGGAAAGGCCATGGGACGTAGAAATATTTTTTTCACATTTTATTTCCTTGTAAAAACAGGTAAATGAATAGGTATTTTCGTACGGATAAGTACCCAGTGAACGGTTCTTTTAGCTTTATATATTTTTCCGGGTGGGCGTTGTATTGGTTTTTCGGAAGTGTTAGACCTGTAAGAGAAAAATTTAAATGGTTGGGAAAGGCCATGGGATGTAGAAATATTTTTTTCACACTTTATTTCCTTGTAAAAACAGGTAAATCAATAGGGATTTTCGTACGGATAAGTGCCCAGTGAACGGTTCGTTTAGCTTTATCTATTGTTCCGGGTGGCCGTTGTATTGGTTTTTCGGAAGTGTTAGACCTGTAAGAGAAAACTTTAAATGGTTGGGAAAGGCCATGGGATGTAGAAATATTTTTTTCACATTTTACTTCCTTGTAAAAACAGGTAAATCAATAGGGATTTTCGTACGGATAAGTACCCAGTGAACGGTTCGTTTAGCTTTATCTATTTTTCCGGGTGGGCATTGTATTGGTTTTTCGGAAGTGTTAGACATGTAAGAGAAAAATTTAAATGGTTGGGAAAGGCCATGGGATGTAGAAATATTTTTTTAACATTTTACTTCCTTGTAAAAACAGGTAAATCAATAGGGATTTTCGTACGGATAAGTACCCAGTGAACGGTTCGTTTAGCTTTATACATTGTTCTGGGTGGCCGTTGTATTGGTTTTTCAGAAGTGTTAGACCTGTAAGAGAAATGTTTAAATGGTTGGGAAAGGCCATGGGATGTAGAAATATTTTTTTCACATTTTACTTCCTTGTAAAAACAGGTAAATCAATAGGGATTTTCATACGTATAAGTACCCAGTGAACGGTTCATTTAGCTTTATATATTGTTCCCGGTGGGAGTTGTATCGGTTTTTCGGTAGTGTTAGACCTGTAAGAGAAAAGTTTAAATGGTTGGGAAAGGCCATGGGATGTAGAAATATTTTTTTCACATTTTATTTCCTTGTAAAAACAGGTAAATCAATAGGGATTTTCGTACGGATAAGTACCCAGTGAACGGTTCGTTTAGCTTTATATATTGTTCCGGGTGGGCGTTGTATTGGTTTTTCGGAAGTATTAGAACTGTAAGAGAAAAATTTAAATGGTTGGGAAAGGCCATGGGATGTAGAAATATTTTTTTCACATTTTACTTCCTTGTAAAAACAGGTAAATGAATAGGGCTTTTCGTACGTATAAGTACCCAGTGAACGGTTCGTTTAGCTTTATATATTGTTCCGGGTCGGCGTTGTATTGGTTTTTCGGAAGTGTTAGACATGTAAGAGAAAAATTTTAATGGTTGGGAAAGGCCATGGGATGTAGAAATATTTTTTTCACATTTTATTTCCTTGTAAAAACAGGTAAATCAATAGGGATTTTCGTACGGATAAGTACCCAGTGAACGGTTCGTTTAGCTTCATATATTGTTCCGGGTGGGCGTTGTATTGGTTTTTCGGAAGTGTTAGACCTGTAAGAGAAAAATTTAAATGGTTGGGAAAGGCCATGGGATGTAGAAATATTTTTTTCACATTTTATTTCCTTGTAAAAACAGGTAAATCAATAGGGATTTTCGTATGGATTAGTACCCAGTAAACGGTTCGTTTAGCTGTATATATTTTTCCGGGTGGTTGTTGTATTGGTTTTTCGCAACTGTTAGACCTGTAAGAGAAAAATTTAAATGGTTGGGAAAGGCCATGGGATGTTGTGGTCACACCCCAGTCCCCAAAGCCAAGTCCACAGACTTTAGAGAGCAGGGTGGCACACAAGAAGACAAAACAGTTACAAAACCCAAGAAGGCAGATAGTCTGTCCTCCTTGGCTGGTAGTCTGCCACCACCTCTGAATGGGTCCCTAGGCACCCAAGACCCAGAGGCAGCCTTGGAGCCTATTAGGGAATTACCTGGGAACTTGACCCTGTCCAGGGACCAGTCCCACAGTCAAAAGGCTTAGTTGGTAGTATGGCACAAGTAAGGCAGGCTAGGTTACGTCTTAGCTTGTTTCAGAATAAACTGACACAGTTCTAAAAAATAAGTTGATATTTATTTAAGGTGCACACATATAATTATACACAGGCAGTGAGAAAACAAAAACGCTATAAAGTATAACTAGCTAATACATGATACTCACAAGAATGGCATGATGATAAGACAGAATTTCAAAGTTGCAGGTTCTCAGAGGCACGGACAAAGTTTTCTTCCAAATCAGAACTCATGTTTAACGCTTAATGCTTTGTCATGCTCAATGCTTAATAGGATGTTACAATACGAAACCTTTATGGCTGATTCCCACGTGGGGGTCTAGGCACACAAACCAATCATCTCCAAAGCAACAATTTACTACTTGACCAATGGGTTACAAATGTCAAGTCAGGGGAGCCAATCCTAAATCAAGGTGATGTAATGTCGACCCATCTCACCCAAGGCCCATTTCTCTTAACGAGTTAATTGGAGACAACTGGCACCGATTGTCTTATCAGGGAGTGCGAATAGAGTGAAGCTTCTCAAGGACACAGGTGCATCTAATTGGCACTACATTCCTACACTATGAGAGCAAAGACTTTCACAGGAGGCCCACCAAAGATTTCACAGGGCCGAAGCCTGAACCAAAGTTTCAGGAACAAGATTTTAAACTACTATTTCACTACAGATGTAGAAATATTTTTTTCACATTTTACTTCCTTGTAAAAACAGGTAAATCAATAGGGCTTTTCGTACGGATAAGTACCCAGTGAACGGTTCGTTTAGCTTTATATATTGTTCCGGGTGGGCGTTGTATTGGTTTTTCAGAAGTGTTAGACCTGTAAGAGAAAAATTTAAATGGTTGGGAAAGGCCATGGGATGTAGAAATATTTTTTTCACATTTTATTTCCTTGTAAAAACAGGTAAATCAATAGGGATTTTTGTATGGATTAGTCCCCAGTGAACGGTTCGTTTAGCTTTATATATTGTTCCGCGTGGGCGTTGTATTGGTTTTTCAGAAGTGTTAGACCTGTAAGAGAAATGTCTAAATGGTTGGGAAAGGCCATGGGATGTAGAAATATTTTTTTCACATTTTACTTCCTTGTAAAAACAGGTAAATCAATAGGGATTTTCATACGTATAAGTACCCAGTGAACGGTTCATTTAGCTTTATATATTGTTTCGGGTGGGAGTTGTATCGGTTTTTCTGTAGTGTTAGACTTGTAAGATAAAAATTTAAATGGTTGGGAAAGGCCATGGGTTGTAGAAATATTTTTTTCACATTTTATTTCCTTGTAAAAACAGGAAAATCAATAGGGATTTTCGTACGGATAAGTGCCCAGTGAACGGTTCGTTTAGCTTTATATATTGTTCCGGGTGGCCGTTGTATTGGTTTTTCGGAAGTGTTAGACATGTAAGAGAAAAATTTAAATGTTTGGGAAAGGCCATGGGATGTAGAAATATTTTTTTCACATTTTATTTCCTTGTAAAAACAGGTAAATCAATAGGGAATTTCGTACGGATAAGTACCCAGTGAACGGTTCGTTTAGCTTTATATATTGTTCCGGGTGGGCGTTGTATTGGTTTTTCGGAAGCGTTAGACCTGTAAGAGAAAAATTTAAATGGCTGCGAAAGGCCATGGGATGTAGAAATATTTTTTTCACATTTTACTTCCTTGTAAAAACAGGTAAATCAATAGGGCTTTTTGTACGGATAAGAACCCAGTGAACGGTCCGTTTAGCTTTATATATTGTTCCGGGAGGGCGTTGTATTGGTTTTTCGGTAGTGTTAGACCTGTAAGATAAAAATTTAAATGGTTGGGAAAGGCCATGGGATGTAGAAATATTTTTTTCACATTTTATTTCCTTGTAAAAACAGGTAAATCAATAGGGATTTTCGTACGGATAAGTACCCAGTGAACGGTTCGTTTAGCTTTATATATTGTTCCGGGTGGGCGTTGTATTGGTTTTTCGGAAGTGTTAGACCTGTAAGAGAAAAGTTTAAATGGCTGGGAAAGGCCATGGGATGTAGAAATATTTTTTTCACATTTTACTTCCTTGTAAAAAACAGGTAAATCAATAGGGCTTTTTGTACGGATAAGTACCCAGTGAACGGTTCGTTTAGCTTTATATATTGTTCCGGGTGGGCGTTGTATTGGTTTTTCGGAAGTGTTAGACCTGTAAGAGAAAAATTTAAATGGCTGGGAAAGGCCATGAGATGTAGAAATATTTTTTTCACATTTTACTTCCTTGTAAAAACAGGTAAATGAATAGGGCTTTTCGTACGTATAAGTACCCAGTGAACGGTTCGTTTAGCTTTATATATTGTTCCGGGTGGGCGTTGTATTGGTTTTTCGGAAGTGTTAGACCTGTAAGAGAAAAATTTGAATGGTTGGGAAAGGCCATGGGATGTAGAAATATTTTTTTCACATTTTATTTCCTTGTAAAAACAGGAAAATCAATAGGGATTTTCGTACGGATAAGTACCCAGTGAACGGTTCGTTTAGCTTTATATATTGTTCAGGGTGGCCGTTGTATTGGTTTTTCGGAAGTGTTAGACCTGTAAGAGAAAAATTTAAATGGTTGGGAAAGGCCATGGGATGTAGAAATATTTTTTTCACATTTTATTTCCTTGTAAAAACAGGAAAATCAATAGGGATTTTTGTACGGATAAGTGCCCAGTGAACGGTTCGTTTAGCTTTATATATTGTTCCGGGTGGCCGTTGTATTGGTTTTTCGGAAGTGTTAGACATGTAAGAGAAATGTTTAAATGGTTGGGAAAGGCCATGGGATGTAGAAATATTTTTTTCACATTTTACTTCCTTGTAAAAACAGGTAAATCAATAGGGATTTTCATACGTATAAGTACCCAGTGAACGGTTCATTTAGCTTTATATATTGTTCCGGGTGGGAGATGTATCTGTTTTTCTCTAGTGTTAGACCTGTAAGATAAAAATTTAAATGGTTGGGAAAGGCCATGGGTTGTAGAAATATTTTTTTCACATTTTATTTCCTTGTAAAAACAGGAAACTCAATAGGTATTTTCGTACGGATAAGTGCCCAGTGAACGGTTGGTTTAGCTTTATATATTGTTCCGGGTGGCCGTTGTATTGGTTTTTCGGAAGTGTTAGACCTGTAAGAGAAAAATTTAAATGGCTGGGAAAGGCCATGGGATGTAGAAATATTTTTTTCACATTTTACTTCCTTGTAAAAACAGGTAAATGAATAGGGCTTTTCGTACGTATAAGTACCCAGTGAACGGTTCGTTTAGCTTTATATATTGTTCCGGGTGGGCGTTGTATTGGTTTTTCGGAAGTGTTAGACATGTAAGAGAAAAATATAAATGGTTGGGAAAGGCCATGGGATGTAGAAATATTTTTTTCACATTTTATTTCCTTATAAAAACAGGTAAATCAATAGGGATTTTCGTACGGATAAGTACCCAGTGAACGGTTCGTTTAGCTTTATATATTGTTCCGGGTGGGCGTTGTATTGGTTTTTCGGAAGTGTTAGACCTGTAAGAGAAAAATTTAAATGGTTGGGAAAGGCCATGGGATGTAGAAATATTTTTTTCATATTTTATTTCCTTGTAAAAACAGGTAAATCAATAGGGCTTTTCGTACGGATAAGTACCCAGTGAACTGTTCGTTTAGCTTTATATATTGTTCCGTGTGGGCGTTGTATTGGTTTTTCGGAAATGTTAGACCTGTAAGAGAAAAATTTAAACGGCTGGTAAAGGCCATTGGTGGTAGAAATATTTTTTTCACATTTTACTTCCTTGTAAAAACAGGTAAATCAATAGGGCTTTTCGCACGGATAAGTACCCAGTGAACGGTTCGTTTAGCTTTATACATTGTTCCGGGTGGGCGTTGTATTGGTTTTTCGGAAGTGTTAGACCTGTAAGAGAAAACTTTAAATGGTTGGGAAAGGCCATGGGATGTAGAAATATTTTTTTCACATTTTATTTCCTTGTAAAAACAGGTAAATCAATAGGGATTTTTGTATGGATTAGTACCCAGTGAACGGTTTGTTTAGCTTTATATATTGTTCCGCGTGGGTGTTGTATTGGTTTTTCAGAAGTGTTAGACCTGTAAGAGAAATGTTTAAATGGTTGGGAAAGGCCATGGGATGTAGAAATATTTTTTTCACATTTTACTTCCTTGTAAAAACAGGTAAATCAATACGGATTTTCATACGTATAAGTACCCAGTGAACGGTTCATTTAGCTTTATATATTGTTCCGGGTGGGACTTGTATCGGTTTTTCTGTAGTGTTAGACCTGTAAGATAAAAATTTAAATGGTTGGGAAAGGCCATGGGTTGTAGAAATATTTTTTCCACATTTTATTTCCTTGTAAAAACAGGAAAATCAATAGGTATTTTCGTACGGATAAGTGCCCAGTGAACGGTTCGTTTAGCTTTATATATTGTTCCGGGTGGGCGTTGTATTGGTTTTTCAGAAGTGTTAGACATGTAAGAGAAAAATTTAAATGGTTGGGAAAGGCCATGGGATGTAGAAATATTTTTTTCACATTTTATTTCCTTGTAAAAACAGGTAAATCAATAGGGATTTTCGTACGGATAAGAACCCAGTGAACGGTCCGTTTAGCTTTATATATTGTTCCGGGAGGGCGTTGTATTGGTTTTTCGGTAGTGTTAGACCTGTAAGATAAAAATTTAAATGGTTGGGAAAGGCCATGGGATGTAGAAATATTTTTTTCACATTTTATTTCCTTGTAAAAACAGGTAAATCAATAGGGATTTTCGTACAGATAAGTACCCAGTGAACGGTTCGTTTAGCTTTATATATTTTTCCGGGTGGGCGTTGTATTGGTTTTTCGGAAGTGTTAGACCTGTAAGAGAAAAGTTTAAATGGCTGGGAAAGGCCATGGGATGTAGAAATATTTTTTTCACATTTTACTTCCTTGTAAAAACAGGTAAATCAATAGGGCTTTTTGTACGGATAAGTACCCAGTGAACGGTTCGTTTAGCTTTATATATTGTTCCGGGTGGGCGTTGTATTGGTTTTTCGGAAGTGTTAGACCTGTAAGAGAAAAATTTAAATGGCTGGGAAAGGACATGGGATGTAGAAATATTTTTTTCACATTTTACTTCCTTGTAAAAACAGGTAAATGAATAGGGCTTTTCGTACGTATAAGTACCCAGTGAACGGTTCGTTTAGCTTTATATATTGTTCCGGGTGGGCGTTGTATTGGTTTTTCGGAAGTGTTAGACCTGTAAGAGAAAAATTTAAATGGTTGGGAAAGGCCATGGGATGTAGAAATATTTTTTTCACATTTTATTTCCTTGTAAAAACAGGAAAATCAATAGGGATTTTTGTACGGATAAGTGCCCAGTGAACGGTTCGTTTAGCTTTATATATTGTTCCGGGTGGCCGTTGTATTGGTTTTTCGGAAGTGTTAGACCTGTAAGAGAAATGTTTAAATGGTTGGGAAAGGCCATGGGATGTAGAAATATTTTTTTCACATTTTACTTCCTTGTAAAAACAGGTAAATCAATAGGGATTTTCATACGTATAAGTACCCAGTGAACGGTTCATTTAGCTTTATATATTGTTCCGGGTGGGAGTTGTATCTGTTTTTCTCTAGTGTTAGACCTGTAAGATAAAAATTTAAATGGTTGGGAAAGGCCATGGGATGTAGAAATATTTTTTTCACATTTTATTTCCTTGTAAAAACAGGTAAATCAATAGGGATTTTCGTACGGATAAGTACCCAGTGAACGGTTCGTTTAGCTTTATATATTGTTCCGGGTGGGCGTTGTATTGGTTTTTCGGAAGTGTTAGACCTGTAAGAGAAAAATTTAAATGGCTGGGAAAGGCCATGGGATGTAGAAATATTTTTTTCACATTTTACTTCCTTGTAAAAACAGGTAAATGAATAGGGCTTTTCGTACGTATAAGTACCCAGTGAACGGTTCGTTTAGCTTTATATATTGTTCCGGGTGGGCGTTGTATTGGTTTTTCGGAAGTGTTAGACATGTAAGAGAAAAATTTAAATGGTTGGGAAAGGCCATGGGATGTAGAAATATTTTTTTCACATTTTATTTCCTTGTAAAAACAGGAAAATCAATAGGGATTTTTGTACGGATAAGTGCCCAGTGAACGGTTCGTTTAGCTTTATATATTGTTCCGGGTGGCCGTTGTATTGGTTTTTCGGAAGTGTTAGACCTGTAAGAGAAATGTTTAAATGGTTGGGAAAGGCCATGGGATGTAGAAATATTTTTTTCACATTTTACTTCCTTGTAAAAACAGGTAAATCAATAGGGATTTTCATACGTATAAGTACCCAGTGAACGGTTCATTTAGCTTTATATATTGTTCCGGGTGGGAGTTGTATCTGTTTTTCTCTAGTGTTAGACCTGTAAGATAAAAATTTAAATGGTTGGGAAAGGCCATGGGATGTAGAAATATTTTTTTCACATTTTATTTCCTTGTAAAAACAGGTAAATCAATAGGGATTTTCGTACGGATAAGTACCCAGTGAACGGTTCGTTTAGCTTTATATATTGTTCCGGGTGGGCGTTGTATTGGTTTTTCGGAAGTGTTAGACCTGTAAGAGAAAAATTTAAATGGCTGGGAAAGGCCATGGGATGTAGAAATATTTTTTTCACATTTTACTTCCTTGTAAAAACAGGTAAATGAATAGGGCTTTTCGTACGTATAAGTACCCAGTGAACGGTTCGTTTAGCTTTATATATTGTTCCGGGTGGGCGTTGTATTGGTTTTTCGGAAGTGTTAGACATGTAAGAGAAAAATATAAATGGTTGGGAAAGGCCATGGGATGTAGAAATATTTTTTTCACATTTTATTTCCTTATAAAAACAGGTAAATCAATAGGGATTTTCGTACGGATAAGTACCCAGTGAACGGTTCGTTTAGCTTTATATATTGTTCCGGGTGGGCGTTGTATTGGTTTTTCGGAAGTGTTAGACCTGTAAGAGAAAAATTTAAATGGTTGGGAAAGGCCATGGGATGTAGAAATATTTTTTTCATATTTTATTTCCTTGTAAAAACAGGTAAATCAATAGGGCTTTTCGTACGGATAAGTACCCAGTGAACTGTTCGTTTAGCTTTATATATTGTTCCGTGTGGGCGTTGTATTGGTTTTTCGGAAATGTTAGACCTGTAAGAGAAAAATTTAAACGGCTGGTAAAGGCCATGGGTGGTAGAAATATTTTTTTCACATTTTACTTCCTTGTAAAAACAGGTAAATCAATAGGGCTTTTCGCACGGATAAGTACCCAGTGAACGGTTCGTTTAGCTTTATACATTGTTCCGGGTGGGCGTTGTATTGGTTTTTCGGAAGTGTTAGACCTGTAAGAGAAAACTTTAAATGGTTGGGAAAGGCCATGGGATGTAGAAATATTTTTTTCACATTTTATTTCCTTGTAAAGACAGGTAAATCAATAGGGATTTTTGTATGGATTAGTACCCAGTGAACGGTTCGTTTAGCTTTATATATTGTTCCGCGTGGGCGTTGTATTGGTTTTTCAGAAGTGTTAGACCTGTAAGAGAAATGTTTAAATGGTTGGGAAAGGCCATGGGATGTAGAAATATTTTTTTCACATTTTACTTCCTTGTAAAAACAGGTAAATCAATACGGATTTTCATACGTATAAGTACCCAGTGAACGGTTCATTTAGCTTTATATATTGTTCCGGGTGGGACTTGTATCGGTTTTTCTGTAGTGTTAGACCTGTAAGATAAAAATTTAAATGGTTGGGAAAGGCCATGGGTTGTAGAAATATTTTTTTCACATTTTATTTCCTTGTAAAAACAGGAAAATCAATAGGTATTTTCGTACGGATAAGTGCCCAGTGAACGGTTCGTTTAGCTTTATATATTGTTCCGGGTGGGCGTTGTATTGGTTTTTCGGAAGTGTTAGACATGTAAGAGAAAAATTTAAATGGTTGGGAAAGGCCATGGGATGTAGAAATATTTTTTTCACATTTTATTTCCTTGTAAAAACAGGTAAATCAATAGGGATTTTCGTACGGATAAGTACCCAGTGAACGGTTCGTTTAGCTTTATATATTGTTCCGGGTGGGCGTTGTATTGGTTTTTCGGAAGCGTTAGACCTGTAAGAGAAAAATTTAAATGGCTGGGAAAAGCCATGGGATGTAGAAATATTTTTTTCACATTTTACTTCCTTGTAAAAACAGGTAAATCAATAGGGCTTTTTGTACGGATTAGTACCCAGTGAACGGTACGTTTAGCTTTATATATTGTTCCGGGAGGGCGTTGTATTGGTTTTTCGGAAGTGTTAGACCTGTAAGAGAAAAGTTTAAATGGTTGGGAAAGGCCATGGGATGTAGAAATATTTTTTTCATATTTTATTTCCTTGTAAAAACAGGTAAATCTATAGGGATTTTCGTATGGATTAGTACCCAGTAAACGATTCGTTTCGCTGTATATATTTTTCCGTGTGGGTGTTGTATTGGTTTTTCGCAACTGTTAGACCTGTAAGAGAAAAATTTAAATGGTTGGGAAAGGCCATGGGATGTAGAAATATTTTTTTTACATTTTACTTCCTTGTAAAAACAGGTAAATCAATAGGGCTTTTCGTACGGATAAGTACCCAGTGAACTGTTCGTTTAGCTTTATATATTGTTCCGGGTGGGCTTTGTATTGGTTTTTCGGAAGTGTTAGACCTGTAAGAGAAAAATTTAAATGGCTGGTAAAGGCCATGGGATGTAGAAATATTTTTTTCACATTTTACCTCCTTGTAAAAACTGGTAAATCAATAGGGCTTTTCGCATGGATAAGTACCCAGTGAACGGTTCGTTTAGCTTTATACATTGTTCCGGGTGGGCGTTGTATTGGTTTTTCGGAAGTGTTAGACCTGTAAGAGAAAACTTTAAATGATTGGGAAAGGCCATGGGATGTAGAAATATGTTTTTCACATTTTATTTCCTTGTAAAAACAGGTAAATCAATAGGGATTTTTGTATGGATTAGTACCCAGTGAACGGTTCGTTTAGCTTTATATATTGTTCCGGGTGGGCGTTGTATTGGTTTTTCGGAAGTGTTAGACCTGTAAGAGAAAAATTTAAATGGCTGGTAAAGGCCATGGGTTGTAGAAATATTTTTTTCACATTTTACTTCCTTGTAAAAACAGGTAAATCAATAGGGCTTTTCGCACGGATAAGTACCCAGTGAACGGTTCGTTTAGCTTTATACATTGTTCCGGGTGGGCGTTGTATTGGTTTTTCGGAAGTGTTAGACCAATAAGAGAAAACTTTAAATGGTTGGGAAAGGCCATGGGATGTAGAAATATTTTTTTCACATTTTATTTCCTTGTAAAAACAGGTAAATCAATAGGGATTTTTGTATGGATTAGTACCCAGTGAACGGTTCGTTTAGCTTTATATATTGTTCCGCGTGGGCGTTGTATTGGTTTTTCAGAAGTGTTAGACCTGTAAGAGAAATGTTTAAATGGTTGGGAAAGGCCATGGGATGTAGAAATATTTTTTTCACATTTTACTTCCTTGTAAAAACAGGTAAATCAATACGGATTTTCATACGTATAAGTACCCAGTGAACGGTTCATTTAGCTTTATATATTGTTCCGGGTGGGAGTTGTATCGGTTTTTCTGTAGTGTTAGACCTGTAAGATAAAAATTTAAATGGTTGGGAAAGGCCATGGGTTGTAGAAATATTTTTTTCACATTTTATTTCCTTGTAAAAACAGGAAAATAAATAGGTATTTTCGTACGGATAAGTGCCCAGTGAACGGTTCGTTTAGCTTTATATATTGTTCCGGGTGGCCGTTGTATTGGTTTTTCGGAAGTGTTAGACATGTAAGAGAAAAATTTAAATGGTTGGGAAAGGCCATGGGATGTAGAAATATTTTTTTCACATTTTATTTCCTTGTAAAAACAGGTAAATCAATAGGGATTTTCGTACGGATAAGTACCCAGTGAACGGTTCGTTTAGCTTTATATATTGTTCCGGGTGGGCGTTGTATTGGTTTTTCGGAAGCGTTAGACCTGTAAGAGAAAAATTTAAATGGCTGGGAAAGGCCATGGGATGTAGAAATATTTTTTTCACATTTTACTTCCTTGTAAAAACAGGTAAATCAATAGGGCTTTTTGTACGGATAAGTACCCAGTGAACGGTTCGTTTAGCTTTATATATTGTTCCGGGTGGGCGTTGTATTGGTTTTTCGGAAGTGTTAGACCTGTAAGAGAAAAATTTAAATGGCTGGGAAAGGCCATGGGATGTAGAAATATTTTTTTCACATTTTACTTCCTTGTAAAAACAGGTAAATGAATAGGGCTTTTCGTACGTATAAGTACCCAGTGAACGGTTCGTTTAGCTTTATATATTGTTCCGGGTGGGCGTTGTATTGGTTTTTCGGAAGTGTTAGACCTGTAAGAGAAAAATTTGAATGGTTGGGAAAGGCCATGGGATGTAGAAATATTTTTTTCACATTTTATTTCCTTGTAAAAACAGGAAAATCAATAGGGATTTTCGTACGGATAAGTACCCAGTGAACGGTTCGTTTAGCTTTATATATTGTTCCGGGTGGCCGTTGTATTGGTTTTTCGGAAGTGTTAGACCTGTAAGAGAAAAATTTAAATGGTTGGGAAAGGCCATGGGATGTAGAAATATTTTTTTCACATTTTATTTCCTTGTAAAAACAGGAAAATCAATAGGGATTTTTGTACGGATAAGTGCCCAGTGAACGGTTCGTTTAGCTTTATATATTGTTCCGGGTGGCCGTTGTATTGGTTTTTCGGAAGTGTTAGACCTGTAAGAGAAATGTTTAAATGGTTGGGAAAGGCCATGGGATGTAGAAATATTTTTTTCACATTTTACTTCCTTGTAAAAACAGGTAAATCAATAGGGATTTTCATACGTATAAGTACCCAGTGAACGGTTCATTTAGCTTTATATATTGTTCCGGGTGGGAGTTGTATCTGTTTTTCTCTAGTGTTAGACCTGTAAGATAAAAATTTAAATGGTTGGGAAAGGCCATGGGTTGTAGAAATATTTTTTTCACATTTTATTTCCTTGTAAAAACAGGAAACTCAATAGGTATTTTCGTACGGATAAGTGCCCAGTGAACGGTTGGTTTAGCTTTATATATTGTTCCGGGTGGCCGTTGTATTGGTTTTTCGGAAGTGTTAGACATGTAAGAGAAAAATTTAAATGGTTGGGAAAGGCCATGGGATGTAGAAATATTTTTTTCACATTTTATTTCCTTGTAAAAACAGGTAAATCAATAGGGATTTTCGTACGGATAAGTACCCAGTGAACGGTTCGTTTAGCTTTATATATTGTTCCGGGTGGGCGTTGTATTGGTTTTTCGGAAGTGTTAGACCTGTAAGAGAAAAATTTAAATGGCTGGGAAAGGCCATGGGATGTAGAAATATTTTTTTCACATTTTACTTCCTTGTAAAAACAGGTAAATGAATAGGGCTTTTCGTACGTATAAGTACCCAGTGAACGGTTCGTTTAGCTTTATATATTGTTCCGGGTGGGCGTTGTATTGGTTTTTCGGAAGTGTTAGACATGTAAGAGAAAAATATAAATGGATGGGAAAGGCCATGGGATGTAGAAATATTTTTTTCACATTTTATTTCCTTATAAAAACAGGTAAATCAATAGGGATTTTCGTACGGATAAGTACCCAGTGAACGGTTCGTTTAGCTTTATATATTGTTCCGGGTGGGACTTGTATCGGTTTTTCTGTAGTGTTAGACCTGTAAGATAAAAATTTAAATGGTTGGGAAAGGCCATGGGTTGTAGAAATATTTTTTTCACATTTTATTTCCTTGTAAAAACAGGAAAATCAATAGGTATTTTCGTACGGATAAGTGCCCAGTGAACGGTTCGTTTAGCTTTATATATTGTTCCGGGTGGGCGTTGTATTGGTTTTTCGGAAGTGTTAGACATGTAAGAGAAAAATTTAAATGGTTGGGAAAGGCCATGGGATGTAGAAATATTTTTTTCACATTTTATTTCCTTGTAAAAACAGGTAAATCAATAGGGATTTTCGTACGGATAAGTACCCAGTGAACGGTTCGTTTAGCTTTATATATTGTTCCGGGTGGGCGTTGTATTGGTTTTTCGGAAGTGTTAGACCTGTAAGAGAAAAATTTAAATGGCTGGGAAAGGCCATGGGATGTAGAAATATTTTTTTCACATTTTACTTCCTTGTAAAAACAGGTAAATGAATAGGGCTTTTCGTACGTATAAGTACCCAGTGAACGGTTCGTTTAGCTTTATATATTGTTCCGGGTGGGCGTTGTATTGGTTTTTCGGAAGTGTTAGACATGTAAGAGAAAAATATAAATGGTTGGGAAAGGCCATGGGATGTAGAAATATTTTTTTCACATTTTATTTCCTTATAAAAACAGGTAAATCAATAGGGATTTTCGTACGGATAAGTACCCAGTGAACGGTTCGTTTAGCTTTATATATTGTTCCGGGTGGGCGTTGTATTGGTTTTTCGGAAGTGTTAGACCTGTAAGAGAAAAATTTAAATGGTTGGGAAAGGCCATGGGATGTAGAAATATTTTTTTCATATTTTATTTCCTTGTAAAAACAGGTAAATCAATAGGGCTTTTCGTACGGATAAGTACCCAGTGAACTGTTCGTTTAGCTTTATATATTGTTCCGTGTGGGCGTTGTATTGGTTTTTCGGAAATGTTAGACCTGTAAGAGAAAAATTTAAACGGCTGGTAAAGGCCATGGGTGGTAGAAATATTTTTTTCACATTTTACTTCCTTGTAAAAACAGGTAAATCAATAGGGATTTTTGTATGGATTAGTACCCAGTGAACGGTTCGTTTAGCTTTATATATTGTTCCGCGTGGGCGTTGTATTGGTTTTTCAGAAGTGTTAGACCTGTAAGAGAAATGTTTAAATGGTTGGGAAAGGCCATGGGATGTAGAAATATTTTTTTCACATTTTACTTCCTTGTAAAAACAGGTAAATCAATACGGATTTTCATACGTATAAGTACCCAGTGAACGGTTAATTTAGCTTTATATATTGTTCCGGGTGGGACTTGTATCGGTTTTTCTGTAGTGTTAGACCTGTAAGATAAAAATTTAAATGGTTGGGAAAGGCCATGGGATGTAGAAATATTTTTTTCACATTTTATTTCCTTGTAAAAACAGGAAAATCAATAGGTATTTTCGTACGGATAAGTGCCCAGTGAACGGTTCGTTTAGCTTTATATATTGTTCCGGGTGGGCGTTGTATTGGTTTTTCGGAAGTGTTAGACATGTAAGAGAAAAATTTAAATGGTTGGGAAAGGCCATGGGATGTAGAAATATTTTTTTCACATTTTATTTCCTTGTAAAAACAGGTAAATCAATAGGGATTTTCGTACGGATAAGTACCCAGTGAACGGTTCGTTTAGCTTTATATATTGTTCCGGGTGGGCGTTGTATTGGTTTTTCGGAAGTGTTAGACCTGTAAGAGAAAAATTTAAATGGCTGGGAAAGGCCATGGGATGTAGAAATATTTTTTTCACATTTTACTTCCTTGTAAAAACAGGTAAATGAATAGGGCTTTTCGTACGTATAAGTACCCAGTGAACGGTTCGTTTAGCTTTATATATTGTTCCGGGTGGGCGTTGTATTGGTTTTTCGGAAGTGTTAGACATGTAAGAGAAAAATATAAATGGTTGGGAAAGGCCATGGGATGTAGAAATATTTTTTTCACATTTTATTTCCTTATAAAAACAGGTAAATCAATAGGGATTTTCGTACGGATAAGTACCCAGTGAACGGTTCGTTTAGCTTTATATATTGTTCCGGGTGGGCGTTGTATTGGTTTTTCGGAAGTGTTAGACCTGTAAGAGAAAAATTTAAATGGTTGGGAAAGGCCATGGGATGTAGAAATATTTTTTTCATATTTTATTTCCTTGTAAAAACAGGTAAATCAATAGGGCTTTTCGTACGGATAAGTACCCAGTGAACTGTTCGTTTAGCTTTATATATTGTTCCGTGTGGGCGTTGTATTGGTTTTTCGGAAATGTTAGACCTGTAAGAGAAAAATTTAAACGGCTGGTAAAGGCCATGGGTGGTAGAAATATTTTTTTCACATTTTACTTCCTTGTAAAAACAGGTAAATCAATAGGGCTTTTCGCACGGATAAGTACCCAGTGAACGGTTCGTTTAGCTTTATACATTGTTCCGGGTGGGCGTTGTATTGGTTTTTCGGAAGTGTTAGACCTGTAAGAGAAAACTTTAAATGGTTGGGAAAGGCCATGGGATGTAGAAATATTTTTTTCACATTTTATTTCCTTGTAAAAACAGGTAAATCAATAGGGATTTTTGTATGGATTAGTACCCAGTGAACGGTTCGTTTAGCTTTATATATTGTTCCGCGTGGGCGTTGTATTGGTTTTTCAGAAGTGTTAGACCTGTAAGAGAAATGTTTAAATGGTTGGGAAAGGCCATGGGATGTAGAAATATTTTTTTCACATTTTACTTCCTTGTAAAAACAGGTAAATCAATACGGATTTTCATACGTATAAGTACCCAGTGAACGGTTCATTTAGCTTTATATATTGTTCCGGGTGGGACTTGTATCGGTTTTTCTGTAGTGTTAGACCTGTAAGATAAAAATTTAAATGGTTGGGAAAGGCCATGGGTTGTAGAAATATTTTTTTCACATTTTATTTCCTTGTAAAAACAGGAAAATCAATAGGTATTTTCGTACGGATAAGTGCCCAGTGAACGGTTCGTTTAGCTTTATATATTGTTCCGGGTGGGCGTTGTATTGGTTTTTCGGAAGTGTTAGACATGTAAGAGAAAAATTTAAATGGTTGGGAAAGGCCATGGGATGTAGAAATATTTTTTTCACATTTTATTTCCTTGTAAAAACAGGTAAATCAATAGGGCTTTTCGCACGGATAAGTACCCAGTGAACGGTTCGTTTAGCTTTATACATTGTTCCGGGTGGGCGTTGTATTGGTTTTTCGGAAGTGTTAGACCTGTAAGAGAAAAGTTTAAATGGTTGGGAAAGGCCATGGGATGTAGAAATATTTTTTTCACATTTTATTTCCTTGTAAAAACAGGTAAATCAATAGGGATTTTTGTATGGATTAGTACCCAGTGAACGGTTCATTTAGCTTTATATATTGTTCCGCGTGGGCGTTGTATTGGTTTTTCAGAAGTGTTAGACCTGTAAGAGAAATGTTTAAATGGTTGGGAAAGGCCATGGGATGTAGAAATATTTTATTCACATTTTACTTCCTTGTAAAAACAGGTAAATCAATACGGATTTTCATACGTATAAGTACCCAGTGAACGGTTCATTTAGCTTTATATATTGTTCCGGGTGGGAGTTGTATCGGTTTTTCTGTAGTGTTAGACCTGTAAGATAAAAATTTAAATGGTTGGGAAAGGCCATGGGTTGTAGAAATATTTTTTTCACATTTTATTTCCTTGTAAAAACAGGAAAATCAATAGGTATTTTCGTACGGATACGTGCCCAGTGAACGGTTCGTTTAGCTTTATATATTGTTCCGGGTGGCCGTTGTATTGGTTTTTCGGAGGTGTTAGACATGTAAGAGAAAAATTTAAATGGTTGGGAAAGGCCATGGGATGTAGAAATATTTTTTTCACATTTTATTTCCTTGTAAAAACAGGTAAATCAATAGGGATTTTCGTACGGATAAGTACCCAGTGAACGGTTCGTTTAGCTTTATATATTGTTCCGGGTGGGCGTTGTATTGGTTTTTCGGAAGCGTTAGACCTGTAAGAGAAAAATTTAAATGGCTGGGAAAGGCCATGGGATGTAGAAATATTTTTTTCACATTTTACTTCCTTGTAAAAAGAGGTAAATCAATAGGGCTTTTTGTACGGATAAGTACCCAGTGAACGGTACGTTTAGCTTTATATATTGTTCCGGGAGGGCGTTGTATTGGTTTTTCGGAAGTGTTAGACCTGTAAGAGAAAAGTTTAAATGGTTGGGAAAGGCCATGGGATGTAGAAATATTTTTTTCATATTTTATTTCCTTGTAAAAACAGGTAAATCTATAGGGATTTTCGTATGGATTAGTACCCAGTAAACGATTCGTTTAGCTGTATATATTTTTCCGTGTGGGTGTTGTATTGGTTTTTCGCAACTGTTAGACCTGTAAGAGAAAAATTTAAATGGTTGGGAAAGGCCATGGGATGTAGAAATATTTTTTTTACATTTTACTTCCTTGTAAAAACAGGTAAATCAATAGGGCTTTTCGTACGGATAAGTACCCAGTGAACTGTTCGTTTAGCTTTATATATTGTTCCGGGTGGGCGTTGTATTGGTTTTTCGGAAGTGTTAGACCTGTAAGAGAAAAATTTAAATGGCTGGTAAAGGCCATGGGATGTAGAAATATTTTTTTCACATTTTACTTCCTTGTAAAAACAGGTAAATCAATAGGGCTTTTCGCACGGATAAGTACCCAGTGAACGGTTCGTTTAGCTTTATACATTGTTCCGGGTGGGCGTTGTATTGGTTTTTCGGAAGTGTTAGACCTGTAAAAGAAAACTTTAAATGATTGGGAAAGGCCATGGGATGTAGAAATATGTTTTTCACATTTTATTTCCTTGTAAAAACAGGTAAATCAATAGGGATTTTTGTATGGATTAGTACCCAGTGAACGGTTCGTTTAGCTTTATATATTGTTCCGCGTGGGCGTTGTATTGGTTTTTCAGAAGTGTTAGACCTGTAAGAGAAATGTTTAAATGGTTGGGAAAGGCCATGGGATGTAGAAATATTTTTTTCACATTTTAATTCCTTGTAAAGACAGGTAAATCAATACGGATTTTCATACGTATAAGTACCCAGTGAACGGTTCATTTAGCTTTATATATTGTTCCTGGTGGGAGTTGTATCGGTTTTTCTGTAGTGTTAGACCTGTAAGATAAAAATTTAAATGGTTGGGAAAGGCCATGGGTTGTAGAAATATTTTTTTCACATTTTATTTCCTTGTAAAAACAGGAAAATAAATAGGTATTTTCGTACGGATAAGTGCCCAGTGAACGGTTCGTTTAGCTTTATATATTGTTCCGGGTGGCCGTTGTATTGGTTTTTCGGAAGTGTTAGACATGTAAGAGAAAAATTTAAATGGTTGGGAAAGGCCATGGGATGTAGAAATATTTTTTTCACATTTTATTTCCTTGTAAAAACAGGTAAATCAATAGGGATTTTCGTACGGATAAGTACCCAGTGAACGGTTCGTTTAGCTTTATATATTGTTCCGGGTGGGCGTTGTATTGGTTTTTCGGAAGCGTTAGACCTGTAAGAGAAAAATTTAAATGGCTGGGAAAGGCCATGGGATGTAGAAATATTTTTTTCACATTTTACTTCCTTGTAAAAAGAGGTAAATCAATAGGGCTTTTTGTACGGATAAGTACCCAGTGAACGGTACGTTTAGCTGTATATATTTTTCCGTGTGGGTGTTGTATTGGTTTTTCGCAACTGTTAGACCTGTAAGAGAAAAATTTAAATGGTTGGGAAAGGCCATGGGATGTAGAAATATTTTTCTCACATTTTACTTCCTTGTAAAAACAGGTAAATCAATAGGGCTTTTCGTACGGATAAGTACCCAGTGAACTGTTCGTTTAGCTTTATATATTGTTCCGGGTGGGCGTTGTATTGGTTTTTCGGAAGTGTTAAACCTGTAAGAGAAAAATTTAAATGGCTGGTAAAGGCCATGGGATGTAGAAATATTTTTTTCACATTTTACTTCCTTGTAAAAACAGATAAATCAATAGGGCTTTTCGCACGGATAAGTACCCAGTGAACGGTTCGTTTAGCTTTATACATTGTTCCGGGTGGGCGTTGTATTGGTTTTTTGGAAGTGTTAGACCTGTAAGAGAAAACTTTAAATGGTTGGGAAAGGCCATGGGATGTAGAAATATTTTTTTCACATTTTATTTCCTTGTAAAAACAGGTAAATCAATAGGGATTTTTGTATGGATTAGAACCCAGTGAACGGTTCGTTTAGCTTTATATATTGTTCCGCGTGGGCGTTGTATTGGTTTTTCAGAAGTGTTAGACCTGTAAGAGAAATGTTTAAATGGTTGGGAAAGGCCATGGGATGTAGAAATATTTTTTTCACATTTTACTTCCTTGTAAAAACAGGTAAATCAATACGGATTTTCATACGTATAAGTACCCAGTGAACGGTTCATTTAGCTTTATATATTGTTCCGGGTGGGAGTTGTATCGGTTTTTCTGTAGTGTTAGACCTGTAAGATAAAAATTTAAATGGTTGGGAAAGGCCATGGGTTGTAGAAATATTTTTTTCACATTTTATTTCCTTGTAAAAACAGGAAAATCTATAGGTATTTTCGTACGGATAAGTGCCCAGTGAACGGTTCGTTTAGCTTTATATATTGTTCCGAGTGGCCGTTGTATTGGTTTTTCGGAAGTGTTAGACATGTAAGAGAAAAATTTAAATGGTTGGGAAAGGCCATGGGATGTAGAAGTATTTTTTCACATTTTATTTCCTTGTAAATAAAGGTAAATCAATAGGGATTTTCGTACGGATAAGTACCCAGTGAACGGTTCGTTTAGCTTTATATATTGTTCCGCGTGGGCGTTGTATTGGTTTTTCGGAAGCGTTAGACCTGTAAGAGAAAAATTTAAATGGCTGGGAAAGGCCATGGGATGTAGAACTATTTTTTTCACATTTTATTTCCTTGTAAAAACAGGTAAATCAATAGGGATTTTTGTATGGATTAGTACCCAGTGAACGGTTCATTTAGCTTTATATATTGTTCCGCGTGGGCGTTGTATTGGTTTTTCAGAAGTGTTAGACCTGTAAGAGAAATGTTTAAATGGTTGGGAAAGGCCATGGGATGTAGAAATATTTTATTCACATTTTACTTCCTTGTAAAAACAGGTAAATCAATACGGATTTTCATACGTATAAGTACGCAGTGAACGGTTCATTTAGCTTTATATATTGTTCCGGGTGGGAGTTGTATCGGTTTTTCTGTAGTGTTAGACCTGTAAGATAAAAATTTAAATGGTTGGGAAAGGCCATGGGTTGTAGAAATATTTTTTTCACATTTTATTTCCTTGTAAAAACAGGAAAATCAATAGGTATTTTCGTACGGATAAGTGCCCAGTGAACGGTTCGTTTAGCTTTATATATTGTTCCGGGTGGCCGTTGTATTGGTTTTTCGGAAGCGTTAGACCTGTAAGAGAAAAATTTAAATGGCTGGGAAAGGCCATGGGATGTAGAAATATTTTTTTCACATTTTACTTCCTTGTAAAAACAGGTAAATCAATAGGGCTTTTTGTACGGATAAGTACCCAGTGAACGGTACGTTTAGCTTTATATATTGTTCCGGGAGGGCGTTGTATTGGTTTTTCGGAAGTGTTAGACCTGTAAGAGAAAAGTTGAAATGGTTGGGAAAGGCCATGGGATGTAGAAATATTTTTTTCATATTTTATTTCCTTGTAAAAACAGGTAAATCTATAGGGATTTTCGTATGGATTAGTACCCAGTAAACGATTCGTTTAGCTGTATATATTTTTCCGTGTGGGTGTTGTATTGGTTTTTCGCAACTGTTAGACCTGTAAGAGAAAAATTTAAATGGTTGGGAAAGGCCATGGGATGTAGAAATATTTTTTTTACATTTTACTTCCTTGTAAAAACAGGTAAATCAATAGGGCTTTTCGTACGGATAAGTACCCAGTGAACTGTTCGTTTAGCTTTATATATTGTTCCGGGTGGGCGTTGTATTGGTTTTTCGGAAGTGTTAGACCTGTAAGAGAAAAATTTAAATGGCTGGTAAAGGCCATGGGATGTAGAAATATTTTTTTCACATTTTACTTCCTTGTAAAAACAGGTAAATCAATAGGGCTTTTCGCACGGATAAGTACCCAGTGAACGGTTCGTTTAGCTTTATACATTGTTCCGGGTGGGCGTTGTATTGGTTTTTCGGAAGTGTTAGACCTGTAAAAGAAAACTTTAAATGATTGGGAAAGGCCATGGGATGTAGAAATATGTTTTTCACATTTTATTTCCTTGTAAAAACAGGTAAATCAATAGGGATTTTTGTATGGATTAGTACCCAGTGAACGGTTCGTTTAGCTTTATATATTGTTCCGCGTGGGCGTTGTATTGGTTTTTCAGAAGTGTTAGACCTGTAAGAGAAATGTTTAAATGGTTGGGAAAGGCCATGGGATGTAGAAATATTTTTTTCACATTTTAATTCCTTGTAAAAACAGGTAAATCAATACGGATTTTCATACGTATAAGTACCCAGTGAACGGTTCATTTAGCTTTATATATTGTTCCTGGTGGGAGTTGTATTGGTTTTTCTGTAGTGTTAGACCTGTAAGATAAAAATTTAAATGGTTGGGAAAGGCCATGGGTTGTAGAAATATTTTTTTCACATTTTATTTCCTTGTAAAAACAGGAAAATAAATAGGTATTTTCGTACGGATAAGTGCCCAGTGAACGGTTCGTTTAGCTTTATATATTGTTCCGGGTGGCCGTTGTATTGGTTTTTCGGAAGTGTTAGACATGTAAGAGAAAAATTTAAATGGTTGGGAAAGGCCATGGGATGTAGAAATATTTTTTTCACATTTTATTTCCTTGTAAAAACAGGTAAATCAATAGGGATTTTCGTACGGATAAGTACCCAGTGAACGGTTCGTTTAGCTTTATATATTGTTCCGGGTGGGCGTTGTATTGGTTTTTCGGAAGCGTTAGACCTGTAAGAGAAAAATTTAAATGGCTGGGAAAGGCCATGGGATGTAGAAATATTTTTTTCACATTTTACTTCCTTGTAAAAACAGGTAAATCAATAGGGCTTTTTGTACGGATAAGTACCCAGTGAACGGTACGTTTAGCTGTATATATTTTTCCGTGTGGGTGTTGTATTGGTTTTTCGCAACTGTTAGACCTGTAAGAGAAAAATTTAAATGGTTGGGAAAGGCTATGGGATGTAGAAATATTTTTCTCACATTTTACTTCCTTGTAAAAACAGGTAAATCAATAGGGCTTTTCGTACGGATAAGTACCCAGTGAACTGTTCGTTTAGCTTAATATATTGTTCCGGGTGGGCGTTGTATTGGTTTTTCGGAAGTGTTAAACCTGTAAGAGAAAAATTTAAATGTCTGGTAAAGGCCATGGTATGTAGAAATATTTTTTTCACATTTTACTTCCTTGTAAAAACAGGTAAATCAATAGGGCTTTTCGCACGGATAAGTACCCAGTGAACGGTTCGTTTAGCTTTATACATTGTTCCGGGTGGGCGTTGTATTGGTTTTTTGGAAGTGTTAGACCTGTAAGAGAAAACTTTAAATGGTTGGGAAAGGCCATGGGATGTAGAAATATTTTTTTCACATTTTATTTCCTTGTAAAAACAGGTAAATCAATAGGGATTTTTGTATGGATTAGTACCCAGTGAACGGTTCGTTTAGCTTTATATATTGTTCCGCGTGGGCGTTGTATTGGTTTTTCAGAAGTGTTAGACCTGTAAGAGAAATGTTTAAATGGTTGGGAAAGGCCATGGGATGTAGAAATATTTTTTTCACATTTTACTTCCTTGTAAAAACAGGTAAATCAATACGGATTTTCATACGTATAAGTACCCAGTGAACGGTTCATTTAGCTTTATATATTGTTCCGGGTGGGAGTTGTATCGGTTTTTCTGTAGTGTTAGACCTGTAAGATAAAAATTTAAATGGTTGGGAAAGGCCATGGGTTGTAGAAATATTTTTTTCACATTTTATTTCCTTGTAAAAACAGGAAAATCATTAGGTATTTTCGTACGGATAAGTGCCCAGTGAACGGTTCGTTTAGCTTTATATATTGTTCCGAGTGGCCGTTGTATTGGTTTTTCGGAAGTGTTAGACATGTAAGAGAAAAATTTAAATGGTTGGGAAAGGCCATGGGATGTAGAAGTATTTTTTCACATTTTATTTCCTTGTAAATAAAGGTAAATCAATAGGGATTTTCGTACGGATAAGTACCCAGTGAACGGTTCGTTTAGCTTTATATATTGTTCCGGGTGGGCGTTGTATTGGTTTTTCGGAAGCGTTAGACCTGTAAGAGAAAAATTTAAATGGCTGGGAAAGGCCATGGGATGTAGAAATATTTTTTTCACATTTTACTTCCTTGTAAAAACAGGTAAATCAATAGGGCTTTTTGTACGGATAAGTACCCAGTGAACGGTACGTTTAGCTTTATATATTGTTCCGGGAGGGCGTTGTATTGGTTTTTCGGAAGTGTTAGACCTGTAAGAGAAAAGTTTAAATTGTTGGGAAAGGCCATGGGATGTAGAAATAATTTTTTCACATTTTATTTCCTTGTAAAAACAGGTAAATCAATAGGGATTTTCGTATGGATAAGTACCCAGTGAACGGTTCGTTTAGCTTTATATATTGTTCCGGGTGGGAGTTGTATCGGTTTTTCGGTAGTGTTAGACCTGTAAGATAAAAATTTAAATGGTTGGGAAAGGCCATGGGATGTAGAAATATTTTTTTCACATTTTATTTCCTTGTAAAACCAGGAAAACCAATAGGGATTTTTGTACGGATAAGTGCCCAGTGAACGGTTCGTTTAGCTTAATATATTGTTCCGGGTGGCCGTTGTATTGGTTTTTCGGAAGTGTTAGACCTGTAAGAGAAAAGTTTAAATGGTTGGGAAAGGCCATGGGATGTAGAAATATTTTTTTCACATTTTATTTCCTTGTAAAAACAGGTAAAACAATAGGGATTTTCGTACGGATAAGTACCCAGTGAACGGTTCGTTTAGCTTTATATATTGTTCCGGGTGGGCATTGTATTGGTTTTTCGGAAGTGTTAGACCTGTAAGAGAAAACTTTAAATGATTGGGAAAGGCCATGGGATGTAGAAATATGTTTTTCACATTTTATTTCCTTGTAAAAACAGGTAAATCAATAGGGATTTTTGTATGGATTAGTACCCAGAGAACGGTTCGTTTAGCTTTATATATTGTTCCGGGTGGGCGTTGTATTGGTTTTTCGGAAGTGTTAGACCTGTAAGAGAAAAATTTAAATGGCTGGTAAAGGCCATGGGTTGTAGAAATATTTTTTTCACATTTTACTTCCTTGTAAAAACAGGTAAATCAATAGGGCTTTTCGCACGGATAAGTACCCAGTGAACGGTTCGTTTAGCTTTATACATTGTTCCGGGTGGGCGTTGTATTGGTTTTTCGGAAGTGTTAGACCAATAAGAGAAAACTTTAAATGGTTGGGAAAGGCCATGGGATGTAGAAATATTTTTTTCACATTTTATTTCCTTGTAAAAACAGGTAAATCAATAGGGATTTTTGTATGGATTAGTACCCAGTGAACGGTTCGTTTAGCTTTATATATTGTTCCGCGTGGGCGTTGTATTGGTTTTTCAGAAGTGTTAGACCTATAAGAGAAATGTTTAAATGGTTGGGAAAGGCCATGGGATGTAGAAATATTTTTTTCACATTTTAATTCCTTGTAAAAACAGGTAAATCAATACGGATTTTCATACGTATAAGTACCCAGTGAACGGTTCATTTAGCTTTATATATTGTTCCGGGTGGGAGTTGTATCGGTTTTTCTGTAGTGTTAGACCTGTAAGATAAAAATTTAAATGGTTGGGAAAGGCCATGGGTTGTAGAAATATTTTTTTCACATTTTATTTCCTTGTAAAAACAGGAAAATAAATAGGTATTTTCGTACGGATAAGTGCCCAGTGAACGGTTCGTTTAGCTTTATATATTGTTCCGGGTGGCCGTTGTATTGGTTTTTCGGAAGTGTTAGACATGTAAGAGAAAAATTTAAATGGTTGGGAAAGGCCATGGGATGTAGAAATATTTTTTTCACATTTTATTTCCTTGTAAAAACAGGTAAATCAATAGGGATTTTCGTACGGATAAGTACCCAGTGAACGGTTCGTTTAGCTTTATATATTGTTCCGGGTGGGCGTTGTATTGGTTTTTCGGAAGCGTTAGACCTGTAAGAGAAAAATTTAAATGGCTGGGAAAGGCCATGGGATGTAGAAATATTTTTTTCACATTTTACTTCCTTGTAAAAACAGGTAAATCAAGAGGGCTTTTTGTACGGATAAGTACCCAGTGAACGGTACGTTTAGCTTTATATATTGTTCCGGGAGGGCGTTGTATTGGTTTTTCGGAAGTTTTAGACCTGTAAGAGAAAAGTTTAAATGGTTGGGAAAGGCCATGGGATGTAGAAATATTTTTTTCATATTTTATTTCCTTGTAAAAACAGGTAAATCTATAGGGATTTTCGTATGGATTAGTACCCAGTAAACGATTCGTTTAGCTGTATATATTTTTCCGTGTGGGTGTTGTATTGGTTTTTCGCCACTGTTAGACCTGTAAGAGAAAAATTTAAATGGTTGGGAAAGGCCATGGGATGTAGAAATATTTTTCTCACATTTTACTTCCTTGTAAAAACAGGTAAATCAATAGGGCTTTTTGTACGGATAAGTACCCAGTGAACTGTTCGTTTAGCTTTATATATTGTTCCGGGTGGGCGTTGTATTGGTTTTTCGGAAGTGTTAAACCTGTAAGAGAAAAATTTAAATGGCTGGTAAAGGCCATGGGATGTAGAAATATTTTTTTCACATTTTACTTCCTTGTAAAAACAGGTAAATCAATAGGGCTTTTCGCACGGATAAGTACCCAGTGAACGGTTCGTTTAGCTTTATACATTGTTCCGGGTGGGCGTTGTATTGGTTTTTTGGAAGTGTTAGACCTGTAAGAGAAAACTTTAAATGGTTGGGAAAGGCCATGGGATGTAGAAATATTTTTTTCACATTTTATTTCCTTGTAAAAACAGGTAAATCAATAGGGATTTTTGTATGGATTAGTACCCAGTGAACGGTTCGTTTAGCTTTATATATTGTTCCGCGTGGGCGTTGTATTGGTTTTTCAGAAGTGTTAGACCTGTAAGAGAAATGTTTAAATGGTTGGGAAAGGCCATGGGATGTAGAAATATTTTTTTCACATTTTACATCCTTGTAAAAACAGGTAAATCAATCCGGATTTTCATACGTATAAGTACCCAGTGAACGGTTCATTTAGCTTTATATATTGTTCCGGGTGGGAGTTGTATCGGTTTTTCTGTAGTGTTAGACCTGTAAGATAAAAATTTAAATGGTTGGGAAAGGCCATGGGTTGTAGAAATATTTTTTTCACATTTTATTTCCTTGTAAAAACAGGAAAATCAATAGGTATTTTCGTACGGATAAGTGCCCAGTGAACGGTTCGTTTAGCTTTATATATTATTCCGGGTGGCCGTTGTATTGGTTTTTCGGAAGTGTTAGACATGTAAGAGAAAAATTTAAATGGTTGGGAAAGGCCATGGGATGTAGAAGTATTTTTTCACATTTTATTTCCTTGTAAATAAAGGTAAATCAATAGGGATTTTCGTACGGATAAGTACCCAGTGAACGGTTCGTTTAGCTTTATATATTGTTCCGGGTGGGCGTTGTATTGGTTTTTCGGAAGCGTTAGACATGTAAGAGAAAAATTTAAATGGCTGGGAAAGGCCATGGGATGTAGAAATATTTTTTTCACATTTTACTTCCTTGTAAAAACAGGTAAATCAATAGGGCTTTTTGTACAGATAAGTACCCAGTGAACGGTACGTTTAGCTTTATATATTGTTCCGGGAGGGCGTTGTATTGGTTTTTCGGAAGTGTTAGACCTGTAAGAGAAAAGTTTAAATTGTTGGGAAAGGCCATGGGATGTAGAAATAATTTTTTCACATTTTATTTCCTTGTAAAAACAGGTAAATCAATAGGGATTTTCGTATGGATAAGTATCCAGTGAACGGTTCGTTTAGCTTTATATATTGTTCCGGGTGGGAGTTGTATCGGTTTTTCGGTAGTGTTAGACCTGTAAGATAAAAATTTAAATGGTTGGGAAAGGCCATGGGATGTAGAAATATTTTTTTCACATTTTATTTCCTTGTAAAACCAGGAAAACCAATAGGGATTTTTGTACGGATAAGTGCCCAGTGAACGGTTCGTTTAGCTTAATATTTTGTTCCGGGTGGCTGTTGTATTGGTTTTTCGGAAGTGTTAGACCTGTAAGAGAAAAGTTTAAATGGTTGGGAAAGGCCATGGGATGTAGAAATATTTTTTTCACATTTTATTTCCTTGTAAAAACAGGTAAATCAATAGGGATTTTCGTACGGATAAGTACCCAGTGAACGGTTCGTTTAGCTTTATATATTGTTCCGGGTGGGCGTTGTATTGGTTTTTCGGAAGTGTTAGACCTGTAAGAGAAAAATTTAAATGGCTGGGAAAGGCCATGGGATGTAGAAATATTTTTTTCACATTTTAATTCCTTGTAAAAACAGGTAAATGATCAGGGCTTTTCGTACGTATAAGTACCCAGTGAACGGTTCGTTTAGCTTTATATATTGTTCCGGGTGGGCGTTGTATTGGTTTTTCGGAAGTGTTAGACCTGTAAGAGAAATGTTTCAATGGTTGGGAAAGGCCATGGGATGTAGAAATATTTTTTTCACATTTTACTTCCTTGTAAAAACAGGTAAATCAATAGGGATTTTCATACGTATAAGTACCCAGTGAACGGTTCATTTAGCTTTATATATTGTTCCGGGTGGGAGTTGTATCTGTTTTTCTCTAGTGTTAGACCTGTAAGATAAAAATTTAAATGGTTGGGAAAGGCCATGGGTTGTAGAAATATTTTTTTCACATTTTATTTCCTTGTAAAAACAGGAAACTCAATAGGTATTTTCGTACGGATAAGTGCCCAGTGAACGGTTGGTTTAGCTTTATATATTGTTCCGGGTGGCCGTTGTATTGGTTTTTCGGAAGTGTTAGACATGTAAGAGAAAAATTTAAATGGTTGGGAAAGGCCATGGGATGTAGAAATATTTTTTTCACATTTTATTTCCTTATAAAAACAGGTAAATCAATAGGGATTTTCGTACGGATAAGTACCCAGTGAACGGTTCGTTTAGCTTTATATATTGTTCTGGGTGGGCGTTGGATTGGTTTTTCGGAAGTGTTAGACCTGTAAGAGAAAAATTTAAATGGTTGGGAAAGGCCATGGGATGTAGAAATATTTTTTTCACATTTTATATCCTTGTAAAAACAGGTAAATCAATAGGGATTTTCGTATGGATTAGTACCCAGTAAACGATTCGTTTAGCTGTATATATTTTTCCGGGTGGGTGTTGTATTGGTTTTTCGCAACTGTTAGACCTGTAAGAGAAAAATTGAAATGGCTGGGAAAGGCCATGGGATGTAGAAATATTTTTTTCACATTTTATTTCCTTGTAAAAACAGGTAAATCAATAGGGATTTTTGTATGGATTAGTACCCAGTGAACGGTTCGTTTAGCTTTATATATTGTTCCGGGTGGGCGTTGTATAGGTTTTTCGCAACTGTTAGACCTGTAAGAGAAAAATTTAAAAGGTTGGGAAAGGCCATGGGATGTAGAAATATTTTTTTCACATTTTACTTCCTTGTAAAAACAGGTAAATGAATAGGGCTTTTCGTACGTATAAGTACCCAGTGAACGGTTCGTTTAGCTTTATATATTGTTCCGGGTGGGCATTGTATTGGTTTTTCGGAAGTGTTACTCCTGTAAGAGAAAAATTTAAATGGTTGGGAAAGGCCATGGGATGTAGAAATATTTTTTTCACATTTTATTTCCTTGTAAAACCAGGAAAACCAATAGGGATTTTTGTACGGATAAGTGCCCAGTGAACGGTTCGTTTAGCTTAATATATTGTTCCGGGTGGCCGTTGTATTGGTTTTTCGGAAGTGTTAGACCTGTAAGAGAAAAGTTTAAATGGTTGGGAAAGGCCATGGGATGTAGAAATATTTTTTTCACATTTTATTTCCTTGTAAAAACAGGTAAATCAATTGAGATTTTCGTACGGATAAGTACCCAGTGAACGGTTCGTTTAGCTTTATATATTGTTCCGGGTGGGCGTTGTATTGGTTTTTCGGAAGTGTTAGACCTGTAAGAGAAAAATTTAAATGGCTGGGAAAGGCCATGGGATGTAGAAATATTTTTTTCACATTTTACTTCCTTGTAAAAACAGGTAAATGATCAGGGCTTTTCGTACGTATAAGTACCCAGTGAACGGTTCGTTTAGCTTTATATATTGTTCCGGGTGGGCGTTGTATTGGTTTTTCGGAAGAGTTAGACCTGTAAGAGAAAAATTTAAATGGTTGGGAAAGTCCATGGGATGTAGAAATATTTTTTTCACATTTTATTTCCTTGTAAAAACAGGTAAATCAATAGGGATTTTCGTACGGATAAGTACCCAGTGAACGGTTCGTTTAGCTTTATATATTGTTCCGGGTGGGCGTTGTATTGGTTTTTCGGAAGCGTTAGACCTGTAAGAGAAAAATTTAAATGGCTGGGAAAGGCCATGGGATGTAGAAATATTTTTTTCACATTTTACTTCCTTGTAAAAACAGGTAAATCAATAGGGCTTTTTGTACGGATAAGTGCCCAGTGAACGGTTCGTTTAGCTTTATATATTGTTCCGGGTGGCCGTTGTATTGGTTTTTCGGAAGTGTTAGACCTGTAAGAGAAAAATTTAAATGGTTGGGAAAGGCCTTGGGATGTAGAAATATTTTTTTCACATTTTATTTCCTTGTAAAAACAGGTAAATCAATAGGGATTTTCGTACGGATAAGTACCCAGTGAACGGTTCGTTTAGCTTTATATATTGTTCCGGGTGGGCGTTGTATTGGTTTTTCGGAAGTGTTAGACCTGTAAGAGAAAAATTTAAATGGTTGGGAAAGGCCTTGGGATGTAGAAATATTTTTTTCACATTTTACTTCCTTGTAAAAACAGGTAAATGAATAGGGCATTTTGTACGGATAAGTGCCCAGTGAACGGTTCGTTTAGCTTTATATATTGTTCCGGGTGGCCGTTGTATTGGTTTTTCGGAAGTGTTAGACCTGTAAGAGAAAAATTTAAATGGTTGGGAAAGGCCATGGGATGTAGAAATATTTTTTTCACATGTTATTTCCTTGTAAAAACAGGTAAATCAATAGGGATTTTTGTACGGATAAGTACCCAGTGAACGGTTCATTTAGCTTTATATATTGTTCCGGGTGGCCGTTGTATTGGTTTTTCGGAAGTGTTAGACCTGTAAGAGAAAAATTTAAATGGCTGGGAAAGGCCATGGGATGTAGAAATATTTTTTTCACATTTTACTTCCTTGTAAAAACAGGTAAATGAATAGGGCTTTTCGTACGTATAAGTACAGAGTGAACGGTTCGTTTAGCTTTATATATTGTTCCGGGTGGGCGTTGTATTGGTTTTTCGGAAGTGTTAGACATGTAAGAGAAAAATTTAAATGGTTGGGAAAGGCCATGGGATGTAGAAATATTTTTTTCACATTTTATTTCCTTATAAAAACAGGTAAATCAATAGGGATTTTCGTACGGATAAGTACCCAGTGAACGGTTCGTTTAGCTTTATATATTGTTCTGGGTGGGCGTTGTATTGGTTTTTCGGAAGTGTTAGACCTGTAAGAGAAAAATTTAAATGGCTGGGAAAGGCCATGGGATGTAGAAATATTTTTTTCACATTTTATTTCCTTGTAAAAACAGGTAAATCAATAGGGATTTTTGTATGGATTAGTACCCAGTGAACGGTTCGTTTAGCTTTATATATTGTTCCGGGTGGGCGTTGTATAGGTTTTTCGCAACTGTTAGACCTGTAAGAGAAAAATTTAAAAGGTTGGGAAAGGCCATGGGATGTAGAAATATTTTTTTCACATTTTACTTCCTTGTAAAAACAGGTAAATGAATAGGGCTTTTCGTACGTATAAGTACCCAGTGAACGGTTCGTTTAGCTTTATATATTGTTCCGGGTGGGCATTGTATTGGTTTTTCGGAAGTGTTACTCCTGTAAGAGAAAAATTTAAATGGTTGGGAAAGGCCATGGGATGTAGAAATATTTTTTTCACATTTTATTTCCTTGTAAAACCAGGAAAACCAATAGGGATTTTTGTACGGATAAGTGCCCAGTGAACGGTTCGTTTAGCTTAATATATTGTTCCGGGTGGCCGTTGTATTGGTTTTTCGGAAGTGTTAGACCTGTAAGAGAAAAGTTTAAATGGTTGGGAAAGGCCATGGGATGTAGAAATATTTTTTTCACATTTTATTTCCTTGTAAAAACAGGTAAATCAATAGAGATTTTCGTACGGATAAGTACCCAGTGAACGGTTCGTTTAGCTTTATATATTGTTCCGGGTGGGCGTTGTATTGGTTTTTCGGAAGTGTTAGACCTGTAAGAGAAAAATTTAAATGGCTGGGAAAGGCCATGGGATGTAGAAATATTTTTTTCACATTTTACTTCCTTGTAAAAACAGGTAAATGATCAGGGCTTTTCGTACGTATAAGTACCCAGTGAACGGTTCGTTTAGCTTTATATATTGTTCCGGGTGGGCGTTGTATTGGTTTTTCGGAAGAGTTAGACCTGTAAGAGAAAAATTTAAATGGTTGGGAAAGTCCATGGGATGTAGAAATATTTTTTTCACATTTTATTTCCTTGTAAAAACAGGTAAATCAATAGGGATTTTCGTACGGATAAGTACCCAGTGAACGGTTCGTTTAGCTTTATATATTGTTCCGGGTGGACATTGTATTGGTTTTTCGGAAGCGTTAGACCTTTAAGAGAAAAATTTAAATGGCTGGGAAAGGCCATGGGATGTAGAAATATTTTTTTCACATTTTACTTCCTTGTAAAAACAGGTAAATCAATAGGGCTTTTTGTACGGATAAGTGCCCAGTGAACGGTTCGTTTAGCTTTATATATTGTTCCGGGTGGCCGTTGTATTGGTTTTTCGGAAGTGTTAGACCTGTAAGAGAAAAATTTAAATGGTTGGGAAAGGCCTTGGGATGTAGAAATATTTTTTTCACATTTTATTTCCTTGTAAAAACAGGTAAATCAATATGGATTTTCGTACGGATAAGTACCCAGTGAACGGTTCGTTTAGCTTTATATATTGTTCCGGGTGGGCGTTGTATTGGTTTTTCGGAAGTGTTAGACCTGTAAGAGAAAAATTTAAATGGTTGGGAAAGGCCTTGGGATGTAGAAATATTTTTTTCACATTTTACTTCCTTGTAAAAACAGGTAAATGAATAGGGCTTTTTGTACGGATAAGTGCCCAGTGAACGGTTCGTTTAGCTTTATATATTGTTCCGGGTGGCCGTTGTATTGGTTTTTCGGAAGTGTTAGACCTGTAAGAGAAAAATTTAAATGGTTGGGAAAGGCCATGGGATGTAGAAATATTTTTTTCACATGTTATTTCCTTGTAAAAACAGGTAAATCAATAGGGATTTTTGTACGGATAAGTACCCAGTGAACGGTTCATTTAGCTTTATATATTGTTCCGGGTGGCCGTTGTATTGGTTTTTCGGAAGTGTTAGACCTGTAAGAGAAAAATTTAAATGGCTGGGAAAGGCCATGGGATGTAGAAATATTTTTTTCACATTTTACTTCCTTGTAAAAACAGGTAAATGAATAGGGCTTTTCGTACGTATAAGTACAGAGTGAACGGTTCGTTTAGCTTTATATATTGTTCCGGGTGGGCGTTGTATTGGTTTTTCGGAAGTGTTAGACATGTAAGAGAAAAATTTAAATGGTTGGGAAAGGCCATGGGATGTAGAAATATTTTTTTCACATTTTATTTCCTTATAAAAACAGGTAAATCAATAGGGATTTTTGTACGGATAAGTACCCAGTGAACGGTTCGTTTAGCTTTATATATTGTTCTGGGTGGGCGTTGTATTGGTTTTTCGGAAGTGGTAGACCTGTAAGAGAAAAATTTAAATGGTTGGGAAAGGCCATGGGATGTAGAAATATTTTTTTCACATTTTATATCCTTGTAAAAACAGGTAAATCAATAGGGATTTTCGTATGGATTAGTACCCAGTAAACGATTCGTTTAGCTGTATATATTTTTCCGGGTGGGTGTTGTATTGGTTTTTCGCAACTGTTAGACCTGTAAGAGAAAAATTGAAATGGCTGGGAAAGGCCATGGGATGTAGAAATATTTTTTTCACATTTTATTTACTTGTAAAAACAGGTAAATCAATAGGGATTTTTGTATGGATTAGTACCCAGTGAACGGTTCGTTTAGCTTTATATATTGTTCCGGGTGGGCGTTGTATAGGTTTTTCGCAACTGTTAGACCTGTAAGAGAAAAATTTAAAAGGTTGGGAAAGGCCATGGGATGTAGAAATATTTTTTTCACATTTTACTTCCTTGTAAAAACAGGTAAATGAATAGGGCTTTTCGTACGTATAAGTACCCAGTGAACGGTTCGTTTAGCTTTATATATTGTTCCGGGTGGGCGTTGTATTGGTTTTTCTGTAGTGTTAGACCTGTAAGATAAAAATTTAAATGGTTGGGAAAGGCCATGGGTTGTAGAAATATTTTTTTCACATTTTATTTCCTTGTAAAAACAGGAAAATCAATAGGTATTTTCGTACGGATAAGTGCCCAGTGAACGGTTGGTTTAGCTTTATATATTGTTCCGGGTGGGCGTTGTATTGGTTTTTCGGAAGCGTTAGACCTGTAAGAGAAAAATTTAAATGGCTGGGAAAGGCCATGGGATGTAGAAATATTTTTTTCACATTTTACTTCCTTGTAAAAACAGGTAAATCAATAGGGCTTTTTGTATGGATAAGTGCCCAGTGAACGGTTCGTTTAGCTTTATATATTGTTCCGGGTGGCCGTTGTATTGGTTTTTCGGAAGTGTTAGACCTGTAAGAGAAAAATTTAAAGGGTTGGGAAAGGCCATGGGATGTAGAAATATTTTTTTCACATGTTATTTCCTTGTAAAAACAGGTAAATCAATAGGGATTTTTGTACGGATAAGTACCCAGTGAACGGTTCATTTAGCTTTATATATTGTTCCGGGTGGGCATTGTATTGGTTTTTCGGAAGTGTTAGACGTGTAAGAGAAAAATTTAAATGGCTGGGAAAGGCCATGGGATGTAGAAATATTTTTTTCACATTTTATTTCCTTGTAAAAACAGGAAAATCAATAGGTATTTTCGTACGGATACGTGCCCAGTGAACGGTTCGTTTAGCTTTATATATTGTTCCGGGTGGCCGTTGTATTGGTTTTTCAGAAGTGTTAGACATGTAAGAGAAAAATTTAAATGGTTGGGAAAGGCCATGGGATGTAGAAATATTTTTTTCACATTTTATTTCCTTGTAAAAACAGGTAAATCAATAGGGATTTTCGTACGGATAAGTACCCAGTGAACGGTTCGTTTAGCTTTATATATTGTTCCGGGTGGCCGTTGTATTGGTTTTTCGGAAGTGTTAGACCTGTAAGAGAAAAGTTTAAATGGTTGGGAAAGGCCATGGGATGTAGAAATATTTTTTTCACATTTTACTTCCTTGAAAAAACAGGTAAATCAATAGGGCTGTTTGTACGGATAAGTACCCAGTGAACGGTACGTTTAGCTTTAAATATTGTTCCGGGAGGGCGTTGTATTGGTTTTTCGGAAGTGTTAGACCTGTAAGAGAAAAGTTTAAATGGTTGGGAAAGGCCATGGGATGTAGAAATATTTTTTTCACATTTTACTTCCTTGTAAAAACAGGTAAATCAATAGGGCTTTTTGTACGGATAAGTACCCAGTGAACGGTACGTTTAGCTTTAAATATTGTTCCGGGAGGGCGTTGTATTGGTTTTTCGGAAGTTTTAGACCTGTAAGAGAAAAGTTTAAATGGTTGGGAAAGGCCATGGGATGTCAAAATATTTTTTTCACATTTTATTTCCTTGAAAAAACAGGTAAATCAATAGGGATTTTCGTACGGATAAGTACCCAGTGAACGGTTCGTTTAGCTTTATATATTGTTCCGGGTGGGAGTTGTATTGGTTTTTCAGAAGTGTTAGACCTGTAAGAGAAATGTTTAAATGGTTGGGAAAGGCCATGGGATGTAGAAATATTTTTTTCACATTTTACTTCCTTGTAAAAACAGGTAAATGAATAGGGATTTTCATACGTATAAGTACCCAGTGAACGGTTCATTTAGCTTTATATATTGTTCCGGGTGGGAGTTGTATCTGTTTTTCTGTAGTGTTAGACCTGTAAGATAAAAATTTAAATGGTTGGGAAAGACCATGGGTTGTAGAAATATTTTTTTCACATTTTATTTCCTTGTAAAAACAGGAAAATCAATAGGTATTTTCGTACGGATAAGTGCCCAGGGAACGGTTGGTTTAGTTTTATATATTGTTCCGGGTGGGCGTTGTATTGGTTTTTCGGAAGTGTTAGACCTGTAAGAGAAAAATTTAACTGGTTGGGAAAGGCCATGGGATGTAGAAATATTTTTTTCACATTTTATTTCCTTGTAAAAACATGTAAATCAATAGGGATTTTCGTACGGATAAGTACCCAGTGAACGGTTCGTTTAGCTTTATATATTGTTCCGGGTGGGCGTTGTATTGGTTTTTCAGAAGTGTTAGACCTGTAAGAGAAAAATTTAAATGGCTGGGAAAGGCCATGGGATGTAGAAATATTTTTTCCACATTTTACTTCCTTGTAAAAACAGGTAAATGAATAGGGCTTTTCGTACGTATAAGTACCCAGTGAACGGTTCATTTAGCTTTATATATTGTTCCGGGTGGGAGTTGTATAGGTTTTTCTGTAGTGTTAGACCTGTAAGATAAAAATTTTAATGGTTGGGAAAGGCCATGGGATGTAGAAATATTTTTTTCACATTTTATTTCCTTGTAAAAACAGGAAAATCAATAGGTATTTTCGTACGGATACGTGCCCAGTGAACGGTTCGTTTAGCTTTATATATTGTTCCGGGTGGCCGTTGTATTGGTTTTTCAGAAGTGTTAGACATGTAAGAGAAAAATTTAAATGGTTGGGAAAGGCCATGGGATGTAGAAATATTTTTTTCACATTTTATTTCCTTGTAAAAACAGGTAAATCAATAGGGATTTTCGTACGGATAAGTACCCAGTGAACGGTTCGTTTAGCTTTATATATTGTTCCGGGTGGCCGTTGTATTGGTTTTTCGGAAGTGTTAGACCTGTAAGAGAAAAGTTTAAATGGTTGGGAAAGGCCATGGGATGTAGAAATATTTTTTTCACATTTTACTTCCTTGTAAAAACAGGTAAATCAATAGGGCTTTTTGTACGGATAAGTACCCAGTGAACGGTACGTTTAGCTTTAAATATTGTTCCGGGAGGGCGTTGTATTGGTTTTTCGGAAGTGTTAGACCTGTAAGAGAAAAGTTTAAATGGTTGGGATAGGCCATGGGATGTAGAAATATTTTTTTCACATTTTACTTCCTTGTAAAAACAGGTAAATCAATAGGGCTTTTTGTACGGATAAGTACCCAGTGAACGGTACGTTTAGCTTTAAATATTGTTCCGGGAGGGCGTTGTATTGGTTTTTCGGAAGTTTTAGACCTGTAAGAGAAAAGTTTAAATGGTTGGGAAAGGCCATGGGATGTCAAAATATTTTTTTCACATTTTATTTCCTTGAAAAAACAGGTAAATCAATAGGGATTTTCGTACGGATAAGTACCCAGTGAACGGTTCGTTTAGCTTTATATATTGTTCCGGGTGGGAGTTGTATTGGTTTTTCAGAAGTGTTAGACCTATAAGAGAAATGTTTAAATGGTTGGGAAAGGCCATGGGATGTAGAAATATTTTTTTCACATTTTACTTCCTTGTAAAAACAGGTAAATCAATAGGGATTTTCATACGTATAAGTACCCAGTGAACGGTTCATTTAGCTTTATATATTGTTCCGGGTGGGAGTTGTATCTGTTTTTCTGTAGTGTTAGACCTGTAAGATAAAAATTTAAATGGTTGGGAAAGACCATGGGTTGTAGAAATATTTTTTTCACATTTTATTTCCTTGTAAAAACAGGAAAATCAGTAGGTATTTTCGTACGGATAAGTGCCCAGGGAACGGTTGGTTTAGTTTTATATATTGTTCCGGGTGGGCGTTGTATTGGTTTTTCGGAAGTGTTAGACCTGTAAGAGAAAAATTTAAATGGTTGGGAAAGGCCATGGGATGTAGAAATATTTTTTTCACATTTTATTTCCTTGTAAAAACAGGTAAATCAATAGGGATTTTCGTACGGATAAGTACCCAGTGAACGGTTCGTTTAGCTTTATATATTGTTCCGGGTGGGCGTTGTATTGGTTTTTCGGAAGCGTTAGACCTGTAAGAGAAAAATTTAAATGGCTGGGAAAGGCCATGGGATGTAGAAATATTTTTTTCACATTTTACTTCCTTGTAAAAACAGGTAAATCAATAGGGCTTTTTGTACGGATAAGTGCCCAGTGAACGGTTCGTTTAGCTTTATATATTGTTCCGGGTGGCCGTTGTATTGGTTTTTCGGAAGTGTTAGACCTGTAAGAGAAAAATTTAAATGGTTGGGAAAGGCCATGGGATGTAGAAATATTTTTTTTCACATTTTATTTCGTTGTAAAAACAGGTAAATCAATAGGGATTTTCGTACGGATAAGTACCCAGTGAACGGTTCGTTCAGCTTTATATATTGTTCCGGGTGGGCGTTGTATTGGTTTTCGGAAGTGTTAGACATGTAAGGGAAAAATTTAAATGGTTGGGAAAGGCCATGGGATGTAGAAATATTTTTTTCACATTTTATTTCCTTGTAAAAACAGGTAAATCAATAGGGATTTTCGTACGGATAAGTACCCAGTGAACGGTTCGTTTAGCTTTATATATTGTTCCGGGTGGGCGTTGTATTGGTTTTTTGGAAGTGTTAGACCTGTAAGAGAAAAATTTAAATGGTTGGGAAAGGCCATGGGATGTAGAAATATTTTTTTCACATTTTATTTCCTTGTAAAAACAGGTAAATCAATAGGGATTTTTGTATGGATTACTACCCAGTGAACGGTTCGTTTAGCTTTATATATTGTTCCGGGTGGGCGTTGTATTGGTTTTTCGGAAGCGTTAGACCTGTAAGAGAAAAATTTAAATGGCTGGGAAAGGCCATGGGATGTAGAAATATTTTTTTCACATTTTACTTCCTTGTAAAAACAGGTAAATCAATAGGGCTTTTTGTACGGATAAGTGCCCAGTGAACGGTTCGTTTAGCTTTATATATTGTTCCGGGTGGCCGTTGTATTGGTTTTTCGGAAGTGTTAGACCTGTAAGAGAAAAATTTAAATGGTTGGGAAAGGCCATGGGATGTAGAAATATTTTTTTCACATTTTATTTCCTTGTAAAAACAGGTAAATCAATAGGGATTTTCATACGGATAAGTACCCAGTGAACGGTTCGTTTAGCTTTATATATTGTTCCGGGTGGGCGTTGTATTGGTTTTCGGAAGTGTTAGACATGTAAGAGAAAAATTTAAATGGTTGGGAAAGGCCATGGGATGTAGAAATATTTTTTTCACATTTTATTTCCTTGTAAAAACAGGTAAATCAATAGGGATTTTCGTACGGATAAGTACCCAGTGAACGGTTCGTTTAGCTTTATATATTGTTCCGGGTGGGCGTTGTATGGGTTTTTCGGAAGTGTTAGACCTGTAAGAGAAAAATTTAAATGGTTGGGAAAGGCCATGGGATGTAGAAATATTTTTTTCACATTTTACTTCCTTGTAAAAACAGGTAAATCAATAGGGATTTTCATACGTATAAGTACCCAGTGAACGGTTCATTTAGCTTTATATATTGATCCGGGTGGGAGTTGTATCTGTTTTTCTGTAGTGTTAGACCTGTAAGATAAAAATTTAAATGGTTGGGAAAGGCCATGGGTTGTAGAAATATTTTTTTCACATTTTATTTCCTTGTAAAAACAGGAAAATCAATAGGTATTTTCGTACGGATACGTGCCCAGTGAACGGTTGGTTTAGCTTTATATATTGTTCCGGGTGGCCGTTGTATTGGTTTTTCGGAAGTGTTAGACATGTAAGAGAAAAATTTAAATGGTTGGGAAAGGCAATGTTATGTAGAAATATTTTTTTCACATTTTACTTCCTTGTAAAAACAGGTAAATGAATAGGGCTTTTCGTTCGTATAAGTACCCAGTGAACGGTTCGTTTAGCTTTATATATTGTTCCGGGTGGGCGTTGTATTGGTTTTTCGGAAGTGTTAGACATGTAAGAGAAAAATTTAAATGGTTGGGAAAGGCCATGGGATGTAGAAATATTTTTTTCACATTTTATTTCCTTGTAAAAACAGGTAAATCAATAGGGATTTTCGTACGGATAAGTACCCAGTGAACGGTTCGTTTAGCTTTATATATTGTTCCGGGTGGGCGTTGTATTGGTTTTTCGGAAGCGTTAGACCTGTAAGAGAAATATTTAAATGGCTGGGAAAGGCCATGGGATGTAGAAATATTTTTTTCACATTTTACTTCCTTGTAAAAACAGGAAATCAATAGGGCTTTTTGTACGGATAAGTACCCAGTGAACGGTTCGTTTAGCTTTATATATTGTTCCGGGTGGCCGTTGTATTGGTTTTTCGGAAGTGTTAGACCTGTAAGAGAAAAATTTAAATGGTTGGGAAAGGCCATGGGATGTAGAAATATTTTTTTCACATTTTACTTCCTTGTAAAAACAGGTAAATCAATAGGGATTTTCATACGTATAAGTACCCAGTGAACGGTTCATTTAGCTTTATATATTGTTCCGGGTGGGAGTTGTATCTGTTTTTCTGTAGTGTTAGACCTGTAAGATAAAAATTTAAATGGTTGGGAAAGGCCATGGGTTGTAGAAATATTTTTTTCACATTTTATTTCCTTGTAAAAACAGGAAAATCAATAGGTATTTTCGTACGGATACGTGCCCAGTGAACGGTTGGTTTAGCTTTATATATTGTTCCGGGTGGCCGTTGTATTGGTTTTTCGGAAGTGTTAGACATGTAAGAGAAAAATTTAAATGGTTGGGAAAGGCAATGTTATGTAGAAATATTTTTTTCACATTTTACTTCCTTGTAAAAACAGGTAAATGAATAGGGCTTTTCGTTCGTATAAGTACCCAGTGAACGGTTCGTTTAGCTTTATATATTGTTCCGGGTGGGCGTTGTATTGGTTTTTCGGAAGTGTTAGACATGTAAGAGAAAAATTTAAATGGCTGGGAAAGGCCATGGAATGTAGAAATATTTTTTTCACATTTTATTTCCTTGTAAAAACAGGTAAATCAATAGGGATTTTCGTACGGATAAGTACCCAGTGAACGGTTCGTTTAGTTTATATATTGTTCCGGGTGGGCGTTGTATTGGTTTTTCGGAAGCGTTAGACCTGTAAGAGAAAAATTTAAATGGCTGGGAAAGGCCATGGGATGTAGAAATATTTTTTCACATTTTACTTCCTTGTAAAAACAGGTAAATCAATAGGGCTTTTTGTACGGATAAGTGCCCAGTTAACGGTTCGTTTAGCTTTATATATTGTTCCGGGTGGCCGTTGTATTGGTTTTTCGGAAGTGTTAGACCTGTAAGAGAAAAGTTTAAATGGTTGGGAAAGGCCATGGGATGTAGAAATATTTTTTTCACATTTTATTTCCTTGTAAAAACAGGTAAATCAATAGGGATTTTCGTACGGATAAGTACCCAGTGAACGGTTCGTTTAGCTTTATATATTGTTCTGGGTGGGCGTTGTATTGGTTTTTCGTAAGTGTTAGACCTGTAAGAGAAAAATTTAAATGGCTGGGAAAGGCCATGGGATGTAGAAATATTTTTTTCACATTTTACTTCCTTGTAAAAACAGGTAAATCAATAGGGCTTTTCGTACGGATAAGTACCCAGTGAACGGTTCGTTTAGCTTTATATATTGTTCCGCGTGGGCTTTGTATTGGTTTTTCGGAAGTGTTAGACATGTAAGAGAAAAATTTAAATGGCTGGGAAAGGCCATGGGATGTAGAAATATTTTTTTCACATTTTATTTCCTTGTAAAAACAGGTAAATCAATAGGGATTTTCGTACGGATAAGTACCCAGTGAACGGTTCGTTTAGCTTTATATATTGTTCCGGGTGGGCGTTGTATTGGTTTTTCGGAAGCGTTAGACCTGTAAGAGAAAAATTTAAATGGCTGGGAAAGGCCATGGGATGTAGAAATATTTTTTCACATTTTACTTCCTTGTAAAAACAGGTAAATCAATAGGGCTTTTTGTACGGATAAGTGCCCAGTTAACGGTTCGTTTTGCTTTATATATTGTTCCGGGTGGCCGTTGTATTGGTTTTTAGGAAGTGTTAGACCTGTAAGAGAAAAGTTTAAATGGTTGGGAAAGGCCATGGGATGTAGAAATATTTTTTTCACATTTTATTTCCTTGTAAAAACAGGTAAATCAATAGGGATTTTCGTACGGATAAGTACCCAGTGAACGGTTCGTTTAGCTTTATATATTGTTCTGGGTGGGCGTTGTATTGGTTTTTCGTAAGTGTTAGACCTGTAAGAGAAAAATTTAAATGGCTGGGAAAGGCCATGGGATGTAAAAAATTTTTTTTCACATTTTACTTCCTTGTAAAAACAGGTAAATCAATAGGGCTTTTCGTACGGATAAGTACCCAGTGAACGGTTCGTTTAGCTTTATATATTGTTCCGGGTGGGCGTTGTATTGGTTTTTCGGAAGTGTTAGACCTGTAAGAGAAAAATTTAAATGGTTGGGAAAGGCCATGGGATGTAGAAATATTTTTTTCACATTTTATTTCCTTGTAAAAACAGGTAAATCAATAGGGATTTTTGTATGGATTAGTACCCAGTGAACGGTTCGTTTAGCTTTATATATTGTTCCGCGTGGGCGTTGTATTGGTTTTTCAGAAGTGTTAGACCTGTAAGAGAAATGTTTAGATGGTTGGCAAAGGCCATGGGATGTAGAAATATTTTTTTCACATTTTACTTCCTTGTAAAAACAGGTAAATCAATAGGGATTTTCATACGTATAAGTACCCAGTGAACGCTTCATTTAGCTTTATATATTGTTCCGGGTGGGAGTTGTATCGGTTTTTCTGTAGTGTTAGACCTGTAAGATAAAAATTTAAACGGTTGGGAAAGGCCATGGGTTGTAGAAATATTTTTTTCACATTTTATTTCCTTGTAAAAACAGGAAAATCAATAGGTATTTTCGTACGGATAAGTGCCCAGTGAACGGTTCGTTTAGCTTTATATATTGTTCCGGGTGGCCGTTGTATTGATTTTTCGGAAGTGTTAGACATGTAAGAGAAAAATTTAAATGGTTGGGAAAGGCCATGGGATGTAGAAATATTTTTTTCACATTTTATTTCCTTGTAAAAACAGGTAAATCAATAGGGATTTTCGTACGGATAAGTACCCAGTGAACGGTTCGTTTAGCTTTATATATTGTTCTGGGTGGGCGTTGTATTGGTTTTTCGGAAGTGTTAGACATGTAAGAGAAAAATTTAAATGGCTGGTAAAGGCCATGGGATGTAGAAATATTTTTTTCACATTTTACTTCCTTGTAAAAACAGGTAAATCAATATGGCTTTTCCCACGGATAAGTACCCAGTGAACGGTTCGTTTAGCTTTATACATTGTTCCGGGTGGGCGTTGTATTGGTTTTTCGGAAGTGTTAGACCTGTAAGAGAAAAGTTTAAATGGTTGGGAAAGGCCATGGGATTTAGAAATATTTTTTTCACATTTTACTTCCTTGTAAAAACAGGTAAATCAATAGGGCTGTTTGTACGGATAAGTACCCAGTGAACGGTACGTTTAGCTTTAAATATTGTTCCGGGAGGGCGTTGTATTGGTTTTTCGGAAGTGTTAGACCTGTAAGAGAAAAGTTTAAATGGTTGGGAAAGGCCATGGGATGTAGAAATATTTTTTTCACATTTTACTTCCTTGTAAAAACAGGTAAATCAATAGGGCTTTTTGTACGGATAAGTACCCAGTGAACGGTACGTTTAGCTTTAAATATTGTTCCGGGAGGGCGTTGTATTGGTTTTTCGGAAGTTTTAGACCTGTAAGAGAAAAGTTTAAATGGTTGGGAAAGGCCATGGGATGTCAAAATATTTTTTTCACATTTTATTTCCTTGAAAAAACAGGTAAATCAATAGGGATTTTCGTACGGATAAGTACCCAGTGAACGGTTCGTTTAGCTTTATATATTGTTCCGGGTGGGAGTTGTATTGGTTTTTCAGAAGTGTTAGACCTGTAAGAGAAATGTTTAAATGGTTGGGAAAGGCCATGGGATGTAGAAATATTTTTTTCACATTTTACTTCCTTGTAAAAACAGGTAAATGAATAGGGATTTTCATACGTATAAGTACCCAGTGAACGGTTCATTTAGCTTTATATATTGTTCCGGGTGGGAGTTGTATCTGTTTTTCTGTAGTGTTAGACCTGTAAGATAAAAATTTAAATGGTTGGGAAAGACCATGGGTTGTAGAAATATTTTTTTCACATTTTATTTCCTTGTAAAAACAGGAAAATCAATAGGTATTTTCGTACGGATAAGTGCCCAGGGAACGGTTGGTTTAGTTTTATATATTGTTCCGGGTGGGCGTTGTATTGGTTTTTCGGAAGTGTTAGACCTGTAAGAGAAAAATTTAACTGGTTGGGAAAGGCCATGGGATGTAGAAATATTTTTTTCACATTTTATTTCCTTGTAAAAACATGTAAATCAATAGGGATTTTCGTACGGATAAGTACCCAGTGAACGGTTCGTTTAGCTTTATATATTGTTCCGGGTGGGCGTTGTATTGGTTTTTCAGAAGTGTTAGACCTGTAAGAAAAAAATTTAAATGGCTGGGAAAGGCCATGGGATGTAGAAATATTTTTTCCACATTTTACTTCCTTGTAAAAACAGGTAAATGAATAGGGCTTTTCGTACGTATAAGTACCCAGTGAACGGTTCATTTAGCTTTATATATTGTTCCGGGTGGGAGTTGTATCGGTTTTTCTGTAGTGTTAGACCTGTAAGATAAAAATTTTAATGGTTGGGAAAGGCCATGGGATGTAGAAATATTTTTTTCACATTTTATTTCCTTGTAAAAACAGGAAAATCAATAGGTATTTTCGTACGGATACGTGCCCAGTGAACGGTTCGTTTAGCTTTATATATTGTTCCGGGTGGCCGTTGTATTGGTTTTTCAGAAGTGTTAGACATGTAAGAGAAAAATTTAAATGGTTGGGAAAGGCCATGGGATGTAGAAATATTTTTTTCACATTTTATTTCCTTGTAAAAACAGGTAAATCAATAGGGATTTTCGTACGGATAAGTACCCAGTGAACGGTTCGTTTAGCTTTATATATTGTTCCGGGTGGCCGTTGTATTGGTTTTTCGGAAGTGTTAGACCTGTAAGAGAAAAGTTTAAATGGTTGGGAAAGGCCATGGGATGTAGAAATATTTTTTTCACATTTTACTTCCTTGTAAAAACAGGTAAATCAATAGGGCTTTTTGTACGGATAAGTACCCAGTGAACGGTACGTTTAGCTTTAAATATTGTTCCGGGAGGGCGTTGTATTGGTTTTTCGGAAGTGTTAGACCTGTAAGAGAAAAGTTTAAATGGTTGGGATAGGCCATGGGATGTAGAAATATTTTTTTCACATTTTACTTCCTTGTAAAAACAGGTAAATCAATAGGGCTTTTTGTACGGATAAGTACCCAGTGAACGGTACGTTTAGCTTTAAATATTGTTCCGGGAGGGCGTTGTATTGGTTTTTCGGAAGTTTTAGACCTGTAAGAGAAAAGTTTAAATGGTTGGGAAAGGCCATGGGATGTCAAAATATTTTTTTCACATTTTATTTCCTTGAAAAAACAGGTAAATCAATAGGGATTTTCGTACGGATAAGTACCCAGTGAACGGTTCGTTTAGCTTTATATATTGTTCCGGGTGGGAGTTGTATTGGTTTTTCAGAAGTGTTAGACCTATAAGAGAAATGTTTAAATGGTTGGGAAAGGCCATGGGATGTAGAAATATTTTTTTCACATTTTACTTCCTTGTAAAAACAGGTAAATCAATAGGGATTTTCATACGTATAAGTACCCAGTGAACGGTTCATTTAGCTTTATATATTGTTCCGGGTGGGAGTTGTATCTGTTTTTCTGTAGTGTTAGACCTGTAAGATAAAAATTTAAATGGTTGGGAAAGACCATGGGTTGTAGAAATATTTTTTTCACATTTTATTTCCTTGTAAAAACAGGAAAATCAATAGGTATTTTCGTACGGATAAGTGCCCAGGGAACGGTTGGTTTAGTTTTATATATTGTTCCGGGTGGGCGTTGTATTGGTTTTTCGGAAGTGTTAGACCTGTAAGAGAAAAATTTAACTGGTTGGGAAAGGCCATGGGATGTAGAAATATTTTTTTCACATTTTATTTCCTTGTAAAAACATGTAAATCAATAGGGATTTTCGTACGGATAAGTACCCAGTGAACGGTTCGTTTAGCTTTATATATTGTTCCGGGTGGGCGTTGTATTGGTTTTTCAGAAGTGTTAGACCTGTAAGAAAAAAATTTAAATGGCTGGGAAAGGCCATGGGATGTAGAAATATTTTTTCCACATTTTACTTCCTTGTAAAAACAGGTAAATGAATAGGGCTTTTCGTACGTATAAGTACCCAGTGAACGGTTCATTTAGCTTTATATATTGTTCCGGGTGGGAGTTGTATCGGTTTTTCTGTAGTGTTAGACCTGTAAGATAAAAATTTTAATGGTTGGGAAAGGCCATGGGATGTAGAAATATTTTTTTCACATTTTATTTCCTTGTAAAAACAGGAAAATCAATAGGTATTTTCGTACGGATACGTGCCCAGTGAACGGTTCGTTTAGCTTTATATATTGTTCCGGGTGGCCGTTGTATTGGTTTTTCAGAAGTGTTAGACATGTAAGAGAAAAATTTAAATGGTTGGGAAAGGCCATGGGATGTAGAAATATTTTTTTCACATTTTATTTCCTTGTAAAAACAGGTAAATCAATAGGGATTTTCGTACGGATAAGTACCCAGTGAACGGTTCGTTTAGCTTTATATATTGTTCCGGGTGGCCGTTGTATTGGTTTTTCGGAAGTGTTAGACCTGTAAGAGAAAAGTTTAAATGGTTGGGAAAGGCCATGGGATGTAGAAATATTTTTTTCACATTTTACTTCCTTGTAAAAACAGGTAAATCAATAGGGCTTTTTGTACGGATAAGTACCCAGTGAACGGTACGTTTAGCTTTAAATATTGTTCCGGGAGGGCGTTGTATTGGTTTTTCGGAAGTGTTAGACCTGTAAGAGAAAAGTTTAAATGGTTGGGATAGGCCATGGGATGTAGAAATATTTTTTTCACATTTTACTTCCTTGTAAAAACAGGTAAATCAATAGGGCTTTTTGTACGGATAAGTACCCAGTGAACGGTACGTTTAGCTTTAAATATTGTTCCGGGAGGGCGTTGTATTGGTTTTTCGGAAGTTTTAGACCTGTAAGAGAAAAGTTTAAATGGTTGGGAAAGGCCATGGGATGTCAAAATATTTTTTTCACATTTTATTTCCTTGAAAAAACAGGTAAATCAATAGGGATTTTCGTACGGATAAGTACCCAGTGAACGGTACGTTTAGCTTTATATATTGTTCCGGGTGGGAGTTGTATTGGTTTTTCAGAAGTGTTAGACCTATAAGAGAAATGTTTAAATGGTTGGGAAAGGCCATGGGATGTAGAAATATTTTTTTCACATTTTACTTCCTTGTAAAAACAGGTAAATCAATAGGGATTTTCATACGTATAAGTACCCAGTGAACGGTTCATTTAGCTTTATATATTGTTCCGGGTGGGAGTTGTATCTGTTTTTCTGTAGTGTTAGACCTGTAAGATAAAAATTTAAATGGTTGGGAAAGACCATGGGTTGTAGAAATATTTTTTTCACATTTTATTTCCTTGTAAAAACAGGAAAATCAATAGGTATTTTCGTACGGATAAGTGCCCAGGGAACGGTTGGTTTAGTTTTATATATTGTTCCGGGTGGGCGTTGTATTGGTTTTTCGGAAGTGTTAGACCTGTAAGAGAAAAATTTAAATGGTTGGGAAAGGCCATGGGATGTAGAAATATTTTTTTCACATTTTATTTCCTTGTAAAAATAGGTAAATCAATAGGGATTTTCGTACGGATAAGTACCCAGTGAACGGTTCGTTTAGCTTTATATATTGTTCCGGGTGGGCGTTGTATTGGTTTTTCGGAAGCGTTAGACCTGTAAGAGAAAAATTTAAATGGCTGGGAAAGGCCATGGGATGTAGAAATATTTTTTTCACATTTTACTTCCTTGTAAAAACAGGTAAATCAATAGGGCTTTTTGTACGGATAAGTGCCCAGTGAACGGTTCGTTTAGCTTTATATATTGTTCCGGGTGGCCGTTGTATTGGTTTTTCGGAAGTGTTAGACCTGTAAGAGAAAAATTTAAATGGTTGGGAAAGGCCATGGGATGTAGAAATATTTTTTTTCACATTTTATTTCGTTGTAAAAACAGGTAAATCAATAGGGATTTTCGTACGGATAAGTACCCAGTGAACGGTTCGTTCAGCTTTATATATTGTTCCGGGTGGGCGTTGTATTGGTTTTCGGAAGTGTTAGACATGTAAGGGAAAAATTTAAATGGTTGGGAAAGGCCATGGGATGTAGAAATATTTTTTTCACATTTTATTTCCTTGTAAAAACAGGTAAATCAATAGGGATTTTCGTACGGATAAGTACCCAGTGAACGGTTCGTTTAGCTTTATATATTGTTCCGGGTGGGCGTTGTATTGGTTTTTTGGAAGTGTTAGACCTGTAAGAGAAAAATTTAAATGGTTGGGAAAGGCCATGGGATGTAGAAATATTTTTTTCACATTGTATTTCCTTGTAAAAACAGGTAAATCAATAGGGATTTTTGTATGGATTACTACCCAGTGAACGGTTCGTTTAGCTTTATATATTGTTCCGGGTGGGCGTTGTATTGGTTTTTCGGAAGCGTTAGACCTGTAAGAGAAAAATTTAAATGGCTGGGAAAGGCCATGGGATGTAGAAATATTTTTTTCACATTTTACTTCCTTGTAAAAACAGGTAAATCAATAGGGCTTTTTGTACGGATAAGTGCCCAGTGAACGGTTCGTTTAGCTTTATATATTGTTCCGGGTGGCCGTTGTATTGGTTTTTCGGAAGTGTTAGACCTGTAAGAGAAAAATTTAAATGGTTGGGAAAGGCCATGGGATGTAGAAATATTTTTTTCACATTTTATTTCCTTGTAAAAACAGGTAAATCAATAGGGATTTTCATACGGATAAGTACCCAGTGAACGGTTCGTTTAGCTTTATATATTGTTCCGGGTGGGCGTTGTATTGGTTTTCGGAAGTGTTAGACATGTAAGAGAAAAATTTAAATGGTTGGGAAAGGCCATGGGATGTAGAAATATTTTTTTCACATTTTATTTCCTTGTAAAAACAGGTAAATCAATAGGGATTTTCGTACGGATAAGTACCCAGTGAACGGTTCGTTTAGCTTTATATATTGTTCCGGGTGGGCGTTGTATTGGTTTTTCGGAAGTGTTAGACCTGTAAGAGAAAAATTTAAATGGTTGGGAAAGGCCATGGGATGTAGAAATATTTTTTTCACATTTTACTTCCTTGTAAAAACAGGTAAATCAATAGGGATTTTCATACGTATAAGTACCCAGTGAACGGTTCATTTAGCTTTATATATTGATCCGGGTGGGAGTTGTATCTGTTTTTCTGTAGTGTTAGCCCTGTAAGATAAAAATTTAAATGGTTGGGAAAGGCCATGGGTTGTAGAAATATTTTTTTCACATTTTATTTCCTTGAAAAAACAGGTAAATCAATAGGGATTTTCGTACGGATAAGTACCCAGTGAACGGTACGTTTAGCTTTATATATTGTTCCGGGTGGGAGTTGTATTGGTTTTTCAGAAGTGTTAGACCTATAAGAGAAATGTTTAAATGGTTGGGAAAGGCCATGGGATGTAGAAATATTTTTTTCACATTTTACTTCCTTGTAAAAACAGGTAAATCAATAGGGATTTTCATACGTATAAGTACCCAGTGAACGGTTCATTTAGCTTTATATATTGTTCCGGGTGGGAGTTGTATCTGTTTTTCTGTAGTGTTAGACCTGTAAGATAAAAATTTAAATGGTTGGGAAAGACCATGGGTTGTAGAAATATTTTTTTCACATTTTATTTCCTTGTAAAAACAGGAAAATCAATAGGTATTTTCGTACGGATAAGTGCCCAGGGAACGGTTGGTTTAGTTTTATATATTGTTCCGGGTGGGCGTTGTATTGGTTTTTCGGAAGTGTTAGACCTGTAAGAGAAAAATTTAAATGGTTGGGAAAGGCCATGGGATGTAGAAATATTTTTTTCACATTTTATTTCCTTGTAAAAATAGGTAAATCAATAGGGATTTTCGTACGGATAAGTACCCAGTGAACGGTTCGTTTAGCTTTATATATTGTTCCGGGTGGGCGTTGTATTGGTTTTTCGGAAGCGTTAGACCTGTAAGAGAAAAATTTAAATGGCTGGGAAAGGCCATGGGATGTAGAAATATTTTTTTCACATTTTACTTCCTTGTAAAAACAGGTAAATCAATAGGGCTTTTTGTACGGATAAGTGCCCAGTGAACGGTTCGTTTAGCTTTATATATTGTTCCGGGTGGCCGTTGTATTGGTTTTTCGGAAGTGTTAGACCTGTAAGAGAAAAATTTAAATGGTTGGGAAAGGCCATGGGATGTAGAAATATTTTTTTTCACATTTTATTTCGTTGTAAAAACAGGTAAATCAATAGGGATTTTCGTACGGATAAGTACCCAGTGAACGGTTCGTTCAGCTTTATATATTGTTCCGGGTGGGCGTTGTATTGGTTTTCGGAAGTGTTAGACATGTAAGGGAAAAATTTAAATGGTTGGGAAAGGCCATGGGATGTAGAAATATTTTTTTCACATTTTATTTCCTTGTAAAAACAGGTAAATCAATAGGGATTTTCGTACGGATAAGTACCCAGTGAACGGTTCGTTTAGCTTTATATATTGTTCCGGGTGGGCGTTGTATTGGTTTTTTGGAAGTGTTAGACCTGTAAGAGAAAAATTTAAATGGTTGGGAAAGGCCATGGGATGTAGAAATATTTTTTTCACATTTTATTTCCTTGTAAAAACAGGTAAATCAATAGGGATTTTTGTATGGATTACTACCCAGTGAACGGTTCGTTTAGCTTTATATATTGTTCCGGGTGGGCGTTGTATTGGTTTTTCGGAAGCGTTAGACCTGTAAGAGAAAAATTTAAATGGCTGGGAAAGGCCATGGGATGTAGAAATATTTTTTTCACATTTTACTTCCTTGTAAAAACAGGTAAATCAATAGGGCTTTTTGTACGGATAAGTGCCCAGTGAACGGTTCGTTTAGCTTTATATATTGTTCCGGGTGGCCGTTGTATTGGTTTTTCGGAAGTGTTAGACCTGTAAGAGAAAAATTTAAATGGTTGGGAAAGGCCATGGGATGTAGAAATATTTTTTTCACATTTTATTTCCTTGTAAAAACAGGTAAATCAATAGGGATTTTCATACGGATAAGTACCCAGTGAACGGTTCGTTTAGCTTTATATATTGTTCCGGGTGGGCGTTGTATTGGTTTTCGGAAGTGTTAGACATGTAAGAGAAAAATTTAAATGGTTGGGAAAGGCCATGGGATGTAGAAATATTTTTTTCACATTTTATTTCCTTGTAAAAACAGGTAAATCAATAGGGATTTTCGTACGGATAAGTACCCAGTGAACGGTTCGTTTAGCTTTATATATTGTTCCGGGTGGGCGTTGTATTGGTTTTTCGGAAGTGTTAGACCTGTAAGAGAAAAATTTAAATGGTTGGGAAAGGCCATGGGATGTAGAAATATTTTTTTCACATTTTACTTCCTTGTAAAAACAGGTAAATCAATAGGGATTTTCATACGTATAAGTACCCAGTGAACGGTTCATTTAGCTTTATATATTGATCCGGGTGGGAGTTGTATCTGTTTTTCTGTAGTGTTAGCCCTGTAAGATAAAAATTTAAATGGTTGGGAAAGGCCATGGGTTGTAGAAATATTTTTTTCACATTTTATTTCCTTGTAAAAACAGGAAAATCAATAGGTATTTTCGTACGGATACGTGCCCAGTGAACGGTTGGTTTAGCTTTATATATTGTTCCGGGTGGCCGTTGTATTGGTTTTTCGGAAGTGTTAGACATGTAAGAGAAAAATTTAAATGGTTGGGAAAGGCAATGTTATGTAGAAATATTTTTTTCACATTTTACTTCCTTGTAAAAACAGGTAAATGAATAGGGCTTTTCGTTCGTATAAGTACCCAGTGAACGGTTCGTTTAGCTTTATATATTGTTCCGGGTGGGCGTTGTATTGGTTTTTCGGAAGTGTTAGACATGTAAGAGAAAAATTTAAATGGTTGGGAAAGGCCATGGGATGTAGAAATATTTTTTTCACATTTTATTTCCTTGTAAAAACAGGTAAATCAATAGGGATTTTCGTACGGATAAGTACCCAGTGAACGGTTCGTTTAGCTTTATATATTGTTCCGGGTGGGCGTTGTATTGGTTTTTCGGAAGCGTTAGACCTGTAAGAGAAATATTTAAATGGCTGGGAAAGGCCATGGGATGTAGAAATATTTTTTTCACATTTTACTTCCTTGTAAAAACAGGTAAATCAATAGGGCTTTTTGTACGGATAAGTACCCAGTGAACGGTTCGTTTAGCTTTATATATTGTTCCGGGTGGCCGTTGTATTGGTTTTTCGGAAGTGTTAGACCTGTAAGAGAAAAATTTAAATGGTTGGGAAAGGCCATGGGATGTAGAAATATTTTTTTCACATTTTACTTCCTTGTAAAAACAGGTAAATCAATAGGGATTTTCATACGTATAAGTACCCAGTGAACGGTTCATTTAGCTTTATATATTGTTCCGGGTGGGAGTTGTATTGGTTTTTCGGTAGTGTTAGACCTGTAAGATAAATATTTAAATGGTTGGGAAAGGCCATGGGATGTAGAAATATTTTTTTCACATTTTATTTCCTTGTAAATACAGGTAAATCAATAGGGATTTTTGTATGGATAAGTACCCAGTGAACGGTTCGTTTAGCTTTAAATATTGTTCCGCGTGTGTGTTGTTTTGGTTTTTCGGAAGTGTTAGACCTGTAAGAGAAATGTTTAAATGGTTGGGAAAGGCCATGGGATGTAGAAATATTTTTTTCACATTTTACTTCCTTGTAAAAACAGGTAAATCAATAGGGATTTTCGTACGTATAAGTACCCAGTGAACGGTTCATTTAGCTTTATATATTGTTCCCGGTGGGAGTTGTATCGGTTTTTCGGTAGTGTTAGACCTGTAAGATAAAAATTTAAATGGTTGGGAAAGGCCATGGGATGTAGAAATATTTTTTTCACATTTTATTTCCTTGTAAAAACAGGTAAATCAATAGGGATTTTCGTACGGATAAGTACCCAGTGAACGGTTCGTTTAGCTTTATATATTGTTCCGGGTGGGCGTTGTATTGGTTTTTCGGAAGCGTTAGACCTGTAAGAGAAAAATTTAAATGGCTGGGAAAGGCCATGGGATGTAGAAATATTTTTTCACATTTTACTTCCTTGTAAAAACAGGTAAATCAATAGGGCTTTTTGTACGGATAAGTGCCCAGTTAACGGTTCGTTTAGCTTTATATATTGTTCCGGGTGGCCGTTGTATTGGTTTTTCGGAAGTGTTAGACCTGTAAGAGAAAAGTTTAAATGGTTGGGAAAGGCCATGGGATGTAGAAATATTTTTTTCACATTTTATTTCCTTGTAAAAACAGGTCAATCAATAGGGATATTCGTACGGATAAGTACCCAGTGAACGGTTCGTTTAGCTTTATATATTGTTCCGGTTGGGCGTTGTATTGGTTTTTCGGAAGTGTTAGACCTGTAAGAGAAAAATTTAAATGGTTGGGAAAGGCCATGGGATGTAGAAATATTTTTTTCACATTTTATTTCCTTGTAAAAACAGGTAAATCAATAGGGCTTTTCGCACGGATAAGTACCCAGTGAACGGTTCGTTTAGCTTTATACATTGTTCTGGGTGGGCGTTGTATTGGTTTTTCGGAAGTGTTAGACCTGTAAGAGGAAAAATTTAAATGGTTGGGAAAGGCCATGGGATGTAGAAATATTTTTTTCACATTTTATTTCCTTGTAAAAACAGGTAAATCAATAGGGATTTTCGTACGGATAAGTGCCCAGTGAACGGTTCGTTTAGCTTTATATATTGTTCCGGGTGGCCGTTGTATTGGTTTTTCAGAAGTGTTAGACCTGTAAGAGAAAAGTTTAAATGGTTGGAAAGGCCATGGGATGTAGAAATATTTTTTTCACATTTTATTTCCTTGTAAATACAGGTAAATCAATAGGGATTTTCGTATGGATAAGTACCCAGTGAACGGTTCGTTTAGCTTTAAATATTGTTCCGCGTGTGTGTTGTTTTGGTTTTTCGGAAGTGTTAGACCTGTAAGAGAAATGTTTAAATGGTTGGGAAAGGCCATGGGATGTAGAAATATTTTTTTCACATTTTACTTCCTTGTAAAAACAGGTAAATCAATAGGGATTTTCGTACGGATAAGTACCCAGTGAACGGTTCGTTTAGCTTTATATATTGTTCCGGGTGGGCGTTGTATTGGTTTTTCGGAAGCGTTCGACCTGTAAGAGAAAAATTTAAATGGCTGGGAAAGGCCATGGGATGTAGAAATATTTTTTCACATTTTACTTCCTTGTAAAAACAGGTAAATCAATAGGGCTTTTTGTACGGATAAGTGCCCAGTTAACGGTTCGTTTAGCTTTATATATTGTTCCGGGTGGCCGTTGTATTGGTTTTTCGGAAGTGTTAGACCTGTAAGAGAAAAGTTTAAATGGTTGGGAAAGGCCATGGGATGTAGAAATATTTTTTTCACATTTTATTTCCTTGTAAAAACAGGTCAATCAATAGGGATATTCGTACGGATAAGTACCTAGTGAACGGTTCGTTTAGCTTTATATATTGTTCCGGGTGGGCGTTGTATTGGTTTTTCGGAAGTGTTAGACCTGTAAGAGAAAAATTTAAATGGTTGGGAAAGGCCATGGGATGTAGAAATATTTTTTTCACATTTTATTTCCTTGTAAAAACAGGTAAATCAATAGGGATTTTCGTATGGATTAGTACCCAGAAAACGGTTCGTTTAGCACTATATATTTTTCCGGGTGAGTGTTGTATTGGTTTTTCGCTACTGTTAGACCTGTAAGAGAAAAATTTAAATGGTTGGGAAAGGCCATGGGATGTAGAAATATTTTTTTCACATTTTACTTCCTTGTAAAAACAGGTAAATCAATAGGGCTTTTCGTACGGATAAGTACCCAGTGAACGGTTCGTTTAGCTTTATATATTGTTCAGGGTGGGCGTTGTATTGGTTTTTCGGAAGTGTTAGACCTGTAAGAGAAAAATTTAAATGGTTGGGAAAGGCCATGGGATGTAGAAGTATTTTTTTCACATTTTATTTCCTTGTAAAAACAGGTAAATCAATAGGGATTTTTGTATGGATTAGTACCCAGTGAACGGTTCGTTTAGCTTTATATATTGTTCCGCGTGGGCGTTGTATTGGTTTTTCAGAAGTGTTAGACCTGTAAGAGAAATGTTTAAATGGTTGGGAAAGGCCATGGGATGTAGAAATATTTTTTTCACATTTTCTTCCTTGTAAAAAAAGGTAAATCAATAGGGATTTTCATACGTATAAGTACCCAGTGAACGGTTCGTTTAGCTTTATATATTGTTCCGGGTGGGCGTTGTATTGGTTTTTCGGAAGTGTTAGACATGTAAGAGAAAAATTTAAATGGCTGGGAAAGGCCATGGAATGTAGAAATATTTTTTTCACATTTTATTTCCTTGTAAAAACAGGTAAATCAATAGGGATTTTCCTACGGATAAGTACCCAGTGAACGGTTCGTTTAGTTTATATATTGTTCCGGGTGGGCGTTGTATTGGTTTTTCGGAAGCGTTAGACCTGTAAGAGAAAAATTTAAATGGCTGGGAAAGGCCATGGGATGTAGAAATATTTTTTCACATTTTACTTCCTTGTAAAAACAGGTAAATCAATAGGGCTTTTTGTACGGATAAGTGCCCAGTTAACGGTTCGTTTAGCTTTATATATTGTTCCGGGTGGCCGTTGTATTGGTTTTTCGGAAGTGTTAGACCTGTAAGAGAAAAGTTTAAATGGTTGGGAAAGGCCATGGGATGTAGGAATATTTTTTTCACATTTTATTTCCTTGTAAAAACAGGTAAATCAATAGGGATTTTCGTACGGATAAGTACCCAGTGAACGGTTCGTTTAGCTTTATATATTGTTCCGGGTGGGCGTTGTATTGGTTTTTCGTAAGTGTTAGACCTGTAAGAGAAAAATTTAAATGGCTGGGAAAGGCCATGGGATGTAGAAATATTTTTTTCACATTTTACTTCCTTGTAAAAACAGGTAAATCAATAGGGCTTTTCGTACGGATAAGTACCCAGTGAACGGTTCGTTTAGCTTTATATATTGTTCCGCGTGGGCTTTGTATTGGTTTTTCGGAAGTGTTAGACATGTAAGAGAAAAATTTAAATGGCTGGGAAAGGCCATGGGATGTAGAAATATTTTTTTCACATTTTATTTCCTTGTAAAAACAGGTAAATCAATAGGGATTTTCGTACGGATAAGTACCCAGTGAACGTTTCGTTTAGCTTTATATATTGTTCCGGGTGGGCGTTGTATTGGTTTTTCGGAAGCGTTAGACCTGTAAGAGAAAAATTTAAATGGCTGGGAAAGGCCATGGGATGTAGAAATATTTTTTCACATTTTACTTCCTTGTAAAAACAGGTAAATCAATAGGGATTTTTGTACGGATAAGTGCCCAGTTAACGGTTCGTTTAGCTTTATATATTGTTCCGGGTGGCCGTTGTATTGGTTTTTAGGAAGTGTTAGACCTGTAAGAGAAAAGTTTAAATGGTTGGGAAAGGCCATGGGATGTAGAAATATTTTTTTCACATTTTATTTCCTTGTAAAAACAGGTAAATCAATAGGGATTTTCGTACGGATAAGTACCCAGTGAACGGTTCGTTTAGCTTTATATATTGTTCTGGGTGGGCGTTGTATTGGTTTTTCGTAAGTGTTAGACCTGTAAGAGAAAAATTTAAATGGCTGGGAAAGGCCATGGGATGTAGAAATATTTTTTTCACATTTTACTTCCTTGTAAAAACAGGTAAATCAATAGGGCTTTTCGTACGGATAAGTACCCAGTGAACGGTTCGTTTAGCTTTATATATTGTTCCGGGTGGGCGTTGTATTGGTTTTTCGGAAGTGTTAGACCTGTAAGAGAAAAATTTAAATGGTTGGGAAAGGCCATGGGATGTAGAAATATTTTTTTCACATTTTATTTCCTTGTAAAAACAGGTAAATCAATAGGGATTTTTGTATGGATTAGTACCCAGTGAACGGTTCGTTTAGCTTTATATATTGTTCCGCGTGGGCGTTGTATTGGTTTTTCAGAAGTGTTAGACCTGTAAGAGAAATGTTTAGATGGTTGGCAAAGGCCATGGGATGTAGAAATATTTTTTTCACATTTTACTTCCTTGTAAAAACAGGTAAATCAATAGGGATTTTCATACGTATAAGTACCCAGTGAACGCTTCATTTAGCTTTATATATTGTTCCGGGTGGGAGTTGTATCGGTTTTTCTGTAGTGTTAGACCTGTAAGATAAAAATTTAAACGGTTGGGAAAGGCCATGGGTTGTAGAAATATTTTTTTCACATTTTATTTCCTTGTAAAAACAGGAAAATCAATAGGTATTTTCGTACGGATAAGTGCCCAGTGAACGGTTCGTTTAGCTTTATATATTGTTCCGGGTGGCCGTTGTATTGATTTTTCGGAAGTGTTAGACATGTAAGAGAAAAATTTAAATGGTTGGGAAAGGCCATGGGATGTAGAAATATTTTTTTCACATTTTATTTCCTTGTAAAAACAGGTAAATCAATAGGGATTTTCGTACGGATAAGTACCCAGTGAACGGTTCGTTTAGCTTTATATATTGTTCTGGGTGGGCGTTGTATTGGTTTTTCGTAAGTGTTAGACCTGTAAGAGAAAAATTTAAATGGCTGGGAAAGGCCATGGGATGTAGAAATATTTTTTTCACATTTTACTTCCTTGTAAAAACAGGTAAATCAATAGGGCTTTTCGTACGGATAAGTACCCACTGAACGGTTTGTTTAGCTTTATATATTGTTTTGGGTGGGCGTTGTATTGGTTTTTCGGAAGTGTTAGACCTGTAAGAGAAAAATTTAAATGCTTGGGAAAGGCCATGGGATGTAGAAATATTTTTTTCACATTTTATTTCCTTGTAAAAACAGGTAAATCAATAGGGATTTTTGTATGGATTAGTACCCAGTGAACGGTTCGTTTAGCTTTATATATTGTTCCGCGTGGGCGTTGTATTGCTTTTTCAGAAGTGTTAGACCTGTAAGAGAAATGTTTAAATGGTTGGGAAAGGCCATGGGATGTAGAAATATTTTTTTCACATTTTACTTCCTTGTAAAAACAGGTAAATCAATAGGGATTTTCATACGTATAAGTACCCAGTGAACGCTTCATTTAGCTTTATATATTGTTCCGGGTGGGAGTTGTATCGGTTTTTCTGTAGTGTTAGACCTGTAAGATAAAAATTTAAACGGTTGGGAAAGGCCATGGGTTGTAGAAATACTTTTTTCACATTTTATTTCCTTGTAAAAACAGGAAAATCAATAGGTATTTTCGTACGGATAAGTGCCCAGTGAACGGTTCGTTTAGCTTTATATATTGTTCCGGGTGGCCGTTGTATTGATTTTTCGGAAGTGTTAGACATGTAAGAGAAAAATTTAAATGGTTGGGAAAGGCCATGGGATGTAGAAATATTTTTTTCACATTTTACTTCCTTGTAAAAACAGGTAAATCAATAGGGCTTTTCGTACGGATAAGTACCCAGTGAACGGTTCGTTTAGCTTTATATATTGTTCCGGGTGGGCGTTGTATTGGTTTTTCGGAAGTGTTAGACATGTAAGAGAAAAATTTAAATGGTTGGGAAAGGCCATGGGATGTAGAAATATTTTTTTCACATTTTACTTCCTTGTAAAAAAAGGTAAATCAATAGGGATTTTCGTACGGATAAGTACCCAGTGAACGGTTCGTTTAGCTGCATATATTTTTCCGGGTGGGTGTTGTATTGGTTTTTCGCAACTGTTAGACCTGTAAGAGAAAAATTTAAATGGTTGGGAAAGGCCATGGATTGTAGAAATATTTTTTTCACATTTTACTTCCTTGTAAAAAACAGGTAAATCAATAGGGATTTTCGTACGGATAAGTACCCAGTGAACGGTTCGTTTAGCTTTATACATTGTTCCGGGTGGCCGTTGTATTGGTTTTTCAGAAGTGTTAGACCTGTAAGAGAAAAATTTAAATGGTTGGGAATGGCCATGGGATGTAGAAATATTTTTTTCACATTTTATTTCCTTGTAAAAACAGGTAAATCAATAGGGATTTTCGTACGGATAAGTACCCAGTGAACGGTTCGTTTAGCTTTATATATTGTTCCGGGTGGGCGTTGTATTGGTTTTTCGGAAGCGTTAGACCTGTAAGAGAAAAATTTAAATGGCTGGGAAAGGCCATGGGATGTAGAAATATTTTTTCACATTTTACTTCCTTGTAAAAACAGGTAAATCAATAGGGCTTTTTGTACGGATAAGTGCCCAGTGAACGGTTCGTTGAGCTTTATATATTGTTCCGGGTGGCCGTTGTATTGGTTTTTCGGAAGTGTTAGACCTGTAAGAGAAAAGTTTAAATGGTTGGGAAAGGCCATGGGATGTAGAAATATTTTTTTCACATTTTATTTCCTTGTAAAAACAGGTCAATCAATAGGGATATTCGTACGGATAAGTACCCAGTGAACGGTTCGTTTAGCTTTATATATTGTTCCGGGTGGGCGTTGTATTGGTTTTTCGGAAGTGTTAGACCTGTAAGAGAAAAATTTAAATGGTTGGGAAAGGCCATGGGATGTAGAAATATTTTTTTCACATTTTATTTCCTTGTAAAAACAGGTAAATCAATAGGGATTTTCATACGTATAAGTACCCAGTGAACGCTTCATTTAGCTTTATATATTGTTCCGGGTGGGAGTTGTATCGGTTTTTCTGTAGTGTTAGACCTGTAAGATAAAAATTTAAACGGTTGGGAAAGGCCATGGGTTGTAGAAATATTTTTTTCACATTTTATTTCCTTGTAAAACAGGAAAATCAATAGGTATTTTCGTACGGATAAGTGCCCAGTGAACGGTTCGTTTAGCTTTATATATTGTTCCGGGTGGCCGTTGTATTGATTTTTCGGAAGTGTTAGACATGTAAGAGAAAAATTTAAATGGTTGGGAAAGGCCATGGGATGTAGAAATATTTTTTTCACATTTTACTTCCTTGTAAAAACAGGTAAATCAATAGGGCTTTTCGTACGGATAAGTACCCAGTGAACGGTTCGTTTAGCTTTATATATTGTTCCGGGTGGGCGTTGTATTGGTTTTTCGGAAGTGTTAGACATGTAAGAGAAAAATTTAAATGGTTGGGAAAGGCCATGGGATGTAGAAATATTTTTTTCACATTTTACTTCCTTGTAAAAAAAGGTAAATCAATAGGGATTTTCGTACGGATAAGTACCCAGTGAACGGTTCGTTTAGCTGCATATATTTTTCCGGGTGGGTGTTGTATTGGTTTTTCGCAACTGTTAGACCTGTAAGAGAAAAATTTAAATGGTTGGGAAAGGCCATGGATTGTAGAAATATTTTTTTCACATTTTACTTCCTTGTAAAAAACAGGTAAATCAATAGGGATTTTCGTACGGATAAGTACCCAGTGAACGGTTCGTTTAGCTTTATACATTGTTCCGGGTGGCCGTTGTATTGGTTTTTCAGAAGTGTTAGACCTGTAAGAGAAAAATTTAAATGGTTGGGAATGGCCATGGGATGTAGAAATATTTTTTTCACATTTTATTTCCTTGTAAAAACAGGTAAATCAATAGGGATTTTCGTACGGATAAGTACCCAGTGAACGGTTCGTTTAGCTTTATATATTGTTCCGGGTGGGCGTTGTATTGGTTTTTCGGAAGCGTTAGACCTGTAAGAGAAAAATTTAAATGGCTGGGAAAGGCCATGGGATGTAGAAATATTTTTTCACATTTTACTTCCTTGTAAAAACAGGTAAATCAATAGGGCTTTTTGTACGGATAAGTGCCCAGTGAACGGTTCGTTGAGCTTTATATATTGTTCCGGGTGGCCGTTGTATTGGTTTTTCGGAAGTGTTAGACCTGTAAGAGAAAAGTTTAAATGGTTGGGAAAGGCCATGGGATGTAGAAATATTTTTTTCACATTTTATTTCCTTGTAAAAACAGGTCAATCAATAGGGATATTCGTACGGATAAGTACCCAGTGAACGGTTCGTTTAGCTTTATATATTGTTCCGGGTGGGCGTTGTATTGGTTTTTCGGAAGTGTTAGACCTGTAAGAGAAAAATTTAAATGGTTGGGAAAGGCCATGGGATGTAGAAATATTTTTTTCACATTTTATTTCCTTGTAAAAACAGGTAAATCAATAGGGATTTTCGTATGGATTAGTACCCAGAAAACGGTTCGTTTAGCTCTATATATTTTTCCGGGTGGGTTTTGTATTGGTTTTTCGCAACTGTTAGACCTGTAAGAGAAAAATTTAAATGGTTGGGAAAGGCCATGGGATGTAGAAGTATTTTTTTCACATTTTACTTCCTTGTAAAAACAGGTAAATCAATAGGGCTTTTCGTACGGATAAGTACCCAGTGAACGGTTCGTTTAGCTTTATATATTGTTCCGGGTGGGCGTTGTAGTGGTTTTTCGGAAGTGTTAGACCTGTAAGAGATAAATTTAAATGGTTGGGAAAGGCCATGGGATGTAGAAATATTTTTTTCACATTTTATTTCCTTGTAAAAACAGGTAAACCAATAGGGATTTTTGTATGGATTAGTACCCAGTGAACGGTTCGTTTAGCTTTATATATTGTTCCGCGTGGGCGTTGTATTGGTTTTTCAGAAGTGTTAGACCTGTAAGAGAAATGTTTAAATGGTTGGGAAAGGCCATGGGATGTAGAAATATTTTTTTCACATTTTACTTCCTTGTAAAAAACAGGTAAATCAATAGGGATTTTCGTACGGATAAGTACCCAGTGAACGGTTCGTTTAGCTTTATACATTGTTCCGGGTGGCCGTTGTATTGGTTTTTCAGAAGTGTTAGACCTGTAAGAGAAAAATTTAAATGGTTGGGAATGGCCATGGGATGTAGAAATATTTTTTTCACATTTTATTTCCTTGTAAAAACAGGTAAATCAATAGGGATTTTCGTACGGATAAGTACCCAGTGAACGGTTCGTTTAGCTTTATATATTGTTCCGGGTGGGCGTTGTATTGGTTTTTCGGAAGCGTTAGACCTGTAAGAGAAAAATTTAAATGGCTGGGAAAGGCCATGGGATGTAGAAATATTTTTTCACATTTTACTTCCTTGTAAAAACAGGTAAATCAATAGGGCTTTTTGTACGGATAAGTGCCCAGTGAACGGTTCGTTGAGCTTTATATATTGTTCCGGGTGGCCGTTGTATTGGTTTTTCGGAAGTGTTAGACCTGTAAGAGAAAAGTTTAAATGGTTGGGAAAGGCCATGGGATGTAGAAATATTTTTTTCACATTTTATTTCCTTGTAAAAACAGGTCAATCAATAGGGATATTCGTACGGATAAGTACCCAGTGAACGGTTCGTTTAGCTTTATATATTGTTCCGGGTGGGCGTTGTATTGGTTTTTCGGAAGTGTTAGACCTGTAAGAGAAAAATTTAAATGGTTGGGAAAGGCCATGGGATGTAGAAATATTTTTTTCACATTTTATTTCCTTGTAAAAACAGGTAAATCAATAGGGATTTTCGTATGGATTAGTACCCAGAAAACGGTTCGTTTAGCTCTATATATTTTTCCGGGTGGGTTTTGTATTGGTTTTTCGCAACTGTTAGACCTGTAAGAGAAAAATTTAAATGGTTGGGAAAGGCCATGGGATGTAGAAGTATTTTTTCACATTTTATTTCCTTGTAAAAACAGGTAAATCAATAGGGCTTTTCGTACGGATAAGTACCCAGTGAACGGTTCGTTTAGCTTTATATATTGTTCCGGGTGGGCGTTGTATTGGTTTTTCGGAAGTGTTAGACCTGTAAGAGAAAAATTTAAATGGTTGGGAAAGGCCATGGGATGTAGAAATATTTTTTTCACATTTTATTTCCTTGTAAAAACAGGTAAATCAATAGGGATTTTTGTATGGATTAGTACCCAGTGAACGGTTCGTTTAGCTTTATATATTGTTCCGCGTGGGCGTTGTATTGGTTTTTCAGAAGTGTTAGACCTGTAAGAGAAATGTTTAAATGGTTGGGAAAGGCCATGGGATGTAGAAATATTTTTTTCACATTTTACTTCCTTGTAAAAAAAGGTAAATCAATAGGGATTTTCATACGTATAAGTACCCAGTGAACGGTTCATTTAGCTTTATATATTGTTCCGGGTGGGAGTTGTATCGGTTTTTCGGAAGTGTTAGACCTGTAAGATAAAAATTTAAATGGTTCGGAAAGGCCATGGGTTGTAGAAATATTTTTTTCAAATTTTATTTCCTTGTAAAAACAGGTAAATCAATAGGGATTTTCGTACGGATAAGTACCCAGTGAACGGTTCGTTTAGCTTTATATATTGTTCCGGGTGGGCGTTGTATTGGTTTTTCGGAAGCGTTAGACCTGTAAGAGAAAAATTTAAATGGCTGGGAAAGGCCATGGGATGTAGAAATATTTTTTTCACATTTTACTTCCTTGTAAAAACAGGTAAATCAATAGGGCTTTTTGTACGGATAAGTACCCAGTGAACGGTCTGTTTAGCTTTATATATTGTTCCGGGAGGGCGTTGTATTGGTTTTTCGGTAGTGTTAGACCTGTAAGATAAAAATTTAAATGGTTGGGAAAGGCCATGGGATGTAGAAATATTTTTTTCACATTTTATTTCCTTGTAAAAACAGGTAAATCAATAGGGATTTTCGTACGTATAAGTACCCAGTGAACGGTTCGTTTAGCTTTATATATTGTTCCGGGTGGGCGTTGTATTGGTTTTTCGGAAGCGTTAGACCTGTAAGAGAAAAATTTAAATGGCTGGGAAAGGCCATGGGATGTAGAAATATTTTTTTCACATTTTACTTCCTTGTAAAAACAGGTAAATCAATAGGGCTTTTTGTACGGATAAGTACCCAGTGAACGGTCCGTTTAGCTTTATATATTGTTCCGGGAGGGCGTTGTATTGGTTTTTCTGTAGTGTTAGAAATGTAAGATAAAAATTTAAATGGTTGGGAAAGGCCATGGGATGTAGAAATATTTTTTTCACATTTTATTTCCTTGTAAAAACAGGAAAATCAATAGGGATTTTCGTACGGATAAGTACCCAGTGAACGGTTCGTTTAGCTTTATATATTGTTCCGGTTGGGCGTTGTATTGGTTTTTCGGAAGCGTTAGACCTGTAAGAGAAAAATTTAAATGGCTGGGAAAGGCCATGGGATGTAGAAATATTTTTTCACATTTTACTTCCTTGTAAAAACAGGTAAATCAATAGGGCTTTTTGTACGGATAAGTGCCCAGTGAACGGTTCGTTGAGCTTTATATATTGTTCCGGGTGGCCGTTGTATTGGTTTTTCGGAAGTGTTAGACCTGTAAGAGAAAAGTTTAAATGGTTGGGAAAGGCCATGGGATGTAGAAATATTTTTTTCACATTTTATTTCCTTGTAAAAACAGGTCAATCAATAGGGATATTCGTACGGATAAGTACCCAGTGAACGGTTCATTTAGCTTTATATATTGTTCCGGGTGGGAGTTGTATCGGTTTTTCGGAAGTGTTAGACCTGTAAGATAAAAATTTAAATGGTTGGGAAAGGCCATGGGTTGTAGAAATATTTTTTTCACATTTTATTTCCTTGTAAAAACAGGTAAATCAATAGGGATTTTCGTACGGATAAGTACCCAGTGAACGGTTCGTTTAGCTTTATATATTGTTCCGGGTGGGCGTTGTATTGGTTTTTCGGAAGCGTTAGACCTGTAAGAGAAAAATTTAAATGGCTGGGAGAGGCCATGGGATGTAGAAATATTTTTTTCACATTTTACTTCCTTGTAATAACAGGTAAATCAATAGGGCTTTTTGTACGGATAAGTACCCAGTGAACGGTCTGTTTAGCTTTATATATTGTTCCGGGAGGGCGTTGTATTGGTTTTTCGGTAGTGTTAGACCTGTAAGATAAAAATTTAAATGGTTGGGAAAGGCCATGGGATGTAGAAATATTTTTTTCACATTTTATTTCCTTGTAAAAACAGGTAAATCAATAGGGATTTTCGTACGGATAAGTACCCAGTGAACGGTTCGTTTAGCTTTATATATTGTTCCGGGTGGGCGTTGTATTGGTTTTTCGGAAGCGTTAGACCTGTAAGAGAAAAATTTAAATGGCTGGGAAAGGCCATGGGATGTAGAAATTTTTTTTTTCACATTTTACTTCCTTGTAAAAACAGGTAAATCAATAGGGCTTTTCGTACGGATAAGTACTCAGTGAACGGTCCGTTTAGCTTTATATATTGTTCCGGGAGGGCGTTGTATTGGTTTTTCGGAAGTGTTAGACCTGTAAGAGAAAAGTTTAAATGGTTGGGAAAGGCCATGGGATGTAGAAATATTTTTTTCACATTTTATTTCCTTGTAAAAACAGGTAAATCAATAGGGATTTTCGTATGGATTAGTACCCAGAAAACGGTTCGTTTAGCTCTATATATTATCCGGGTGGGTTTTGTATTGGTTTTTCGCAACTGTTAGACCTGTAAGAGAAAAATTTAAATGGTTGGGAAAGGCCATGGGATGTAGAAGTATTTTTTCACATTTTACTTCCTTGTAAAAACAGGTAAATCAATAGGGCTTTTCGTACGGATAAGTACCCAGTGAACGGTTCGTTTAGCTTTATATATTTTTCCGGGTGGGCGTTGTATTGGTTTTTCGGAAGTGTTAGACCTGTAAGAGAAAAATTTAAATGGTTGGGAAAGGCCATGGGATGTAGAAATATTTTTTTCACATTTTATTTCCTTGTAAAAACAGGTAAATCAATAGGGATTTTCGTATGGATTAGTACCCAGTAAACGGTTCGTTTAGCTGTATATATTTTTCCGGGTGGGTGTTGTATTGGTTTTTCGGAAGTGTTAGACCTGTAAGAGAAAAATTTAAATGGCTGGGAAAGGCCATGGGATGTAGAAATATTTTTTCACATTTTACTTCCTTGTAAAAACAGGTAAATCAATAGGGCTTTTTGTACGGATAAGTGCCCAGTGAACGGTTCGTTGAGCTTTATATATTGTTCCGGGTGGCCGTTGTATTGGTTTTTCGGAAGTGTTAGACCTGTAAGAGAAAAGTTTAAATGGTTGGGAAAGGCCATGGGATGTAGAAATATTTTTTTCACATTTTATTTCCTTGTAAAAACAGGTCAATCAATAGGGATATTCGTACGGATAAGTACCCAGTGAACGGTTCGTTTAGCTTTATATATTGTTCCGGGTGGGCGTTGTATTGGTTTTTCGGAAGTGTTAGACCTGTAAGAGAAAAATTTAAATGGTTGGGAAAGGCCATGGGATGTAGAAATATTTTTTTCACATTTTATTTCCTTGTAAAAACAGGTAAATCAATAGGGATTTTCGTATGGATTAGTACCCAGAAAACGGTTCGTTTAGCTCTATATATTTTTCCGGGTGGGTTTTGTATTGGTTTTTCGCAACTGTTAGACCTGTAAGAGAAAAATTTAAATGGTTGGGAAAGGCCATGGGATGTAGAAGTATTTTTTCACATTTTATTTCCTTGTAAAAACAGGTAAATCAATAGGGCTTTTCGTACGGATAAGTACCCAGTGAACGGTTCGTTTAGCTTTATATATTGTTCCGGGTGGGCGTTGTATTGGTTTTTCGGAAGTGTTAGACCTGTAAGAGAAAAATTTAAATGGTTGGGAAAGGCCATGGGATGTAGAAATATTTTTTTCACATTTTATTTCCTTGTAAAAACAGGTAAATCAATAGGGATTTTTGTATGGATTAGTACCCAGTGAACGGTTCGTTTAGCTTTATATATTGTTCCGCGTGGGCGTTGTATTGGTTTTTCAGAAGTGTTAGACCTGTAAGAGAAATGTTTAAATGGTTGGGAAAGGCCATGGGATGTAGAAATATTTTTTTCACATTTTACTTCCTTGTAAAAAAAGGTAAATCAATAGGGATTTTCATACGTATAAGTACCCAGTGAACGGTTCATTTAGCTTTATATATTGTTCCGGGTGGGAGTTGTATCGGTTTTTCGGAAGTGTTAGACCTGTAAGATAAAAATTTAAATGGTTCGGAAAGGCCATGGGTTGTAGAAATATTTTTTTCAAATTTTATTTCCTTGTAAAAACAGGTAAATCAATAGGGATTTTCGTACGGATAAGTACCCAGTGAACGGTTCGTTTAGCTTTATATATTGTTCCGGGTGGGCGTTGTATTGGTTTTTCGGAAGCGTTAGACCTGTAAGAGAAAAATTTAAATGGCTGGGAAAGGCCATGGGATGTAGAAATATTTTTTTCACATTTTACTTCCTTGTAAAAACAGGTAAATCAATAGGGCTTTTTGTACGGATAAGTACCCAGTGAACGGTCTGTTTAGCTTTATATATTGTTCCGGGAGGGCGTTGTATTGGTTTTTCGGTAGTGTTAGACCTGTAAGATAAAAATTTAAATGGTTGGGAAAGGCCATGGGATGTAGAAATATTTTTTTCACATTTTATTTCCTTGTAAAAACAGGTAAATCAATAGGGATTTTCGTACGTATAAGTACCCAGTGAACGGTTCGTTTAGCTTTATATATTGTTCCGGGTGGGCGTTGTATTGGTTTTTCGGAAGCGTTAGACCTGTAAGAGAAAAATTTAAATGGCTGGGAAAGGCCATGGGATGTAGAAATATTTTTTTCACATTTTACTTCCTTGTAAAAACAGGTAAATCAATAGGGCTTTTTGTACGGATAAGTACCCAGTGAACGGTCCGTTTAGCTTTATATATTGTTCCGGGAGGGCGTTGTATTGGTTTTTCTGTAGTGTTAGAAATGTAAGATAAAAATTTAAATGGTTGGGAAAGGCCATGGGATGTAGAAATATTTTTTTCACATTTTATTTCCTTGTAAAAACAGGAAAATCAATAGGGATTTTCGTACGGATAAGTACCCAGTGAACGGTTCGTTTAGCTTTATATATTGTTCCGGTTGGGCGTTGTATTGGTTTTTCGGAAGCGTTAGACCTGTAAGAGAAAAATTTAAATGGCTGGGAAAGGCCATGGGATGTAGAAATATTTTTTCACATTTTACTTCCTTGTAAAAACAGGTAAATCAATAGGGCTTTTTGTACGGATAAGTGCCCAGTGAACGGTTCGTTGAGCTTTATATATTGTTCCGGGTGGCCGTTGTATTGGTTTTTCGGAAGTGTTAGACCTGTAAGAGAAAAGTTTAAATGGTTGGGAAAGGCCATGGGATGTAGAAATATTTTTTTCACATTTTATTTCCTTGTAAAAACAGGTCAATCAATAGGGATATTCGTACGGATAAGTACCCAGTGAACGGTTCATTTAGCTTTATATATTGTTCCGGGTGGGAGTTGTATCGGTTTTTCGGAAGTGTTAGACCTGTAAGATAAAAATTTAAATGGTTGGGAAAGGCCATGGGTTGTAGAAATATTTTTTTCACATTTTATTTCCTTGTAAAAACAGGTAAATCAATAGGGATTTTCGTACGGATAAGTACCCAGTGAACGGTTCGTTTAGCTTTATATATTGTTCCGGGTGGGCGTTGTATTGGTTTTTCGGAAGCGTTAGACCTGTAAGAGAAAAATTTAAATGGCTGGGAGAGGCCATGGGATGTAGAAATATTTTTTTCACATTTTACTTCCTTGTAATAACAGGTAAATCAATAGGGCTTTTTGTACGGATAAGTACCCAGTGAACGGTCTGTTTAGCTTTATATATTGTTCCGGGAGGGCGTTGTATTGGTTTTTCGGTAGTGTTAGACCTGTAAGATAAAAATTTAAATGGTTGGGAAAGGCCATGGGATGTAGAAATATTTTTTTCACATTTTATTTCCTTGTAAAAACAGGTAAATCAATAGGGATTTTCGTACGGATAAGTACCCAGTGAACGGTTCGTTTAGCTTTATATATTGTTCCGGGTGGGCGTTGTATTGGTTTTTCGGAAGCGTTAGACCTGTAAGAGAAAAATTTAAATGGCTGGGAAAGGCCATGGGATGTAGAAATTTTTTTTTTCACATTTTACTTCCTTGTAAAAACAGGTAAATCAATAGGGCTTTTCGTACGGATAAGTACTCAGTGAACGGTCCGTTTAGCTTTATATATTGTTCCGGGAGGGCGTTGTATTGGTTTTTCGGAAGTGTTAGACCTGTAAGAGAAAAGTTTAAATGGTTGGGAAAGGCCATGGGATGTAGAAATATTTTTTTCACATTTTATTTCCTTGTAAAAACAGGTAAATCAATAGGGATTTTCGTATGGATTAGTACCCAGAAAACGGTTCGTTTAGCTCTATATATTATCCGGGTGGGTTTTGTATTGGTTTTTCGCAACTGTTAGACCTGTAAGAGAAAAATTTAAATGGTTGGGAAAGGCCATGGGATGTAGAAGTATTTTTTCACATTTTACTTCCTTGTAAAAACAGGTAAATCAATAGGGCTTTTCGTACGGATAAGTACCCAGTGAACGGTTCGTTTAGCTTTATATATTGTTCCGGGTGGGCGTTGTATTGGTTTTTCGGAAGTGTTAGACCTGTAAGAGAAAAATTTAAATGGTTGGGAAAGGCCATGGGATGTAGAAATATTTTTTTCACATTTTATTTCCTTGTAAAAACAGGTAAATCAATAGGGATTTTTGTATGGATTAGTACCCAGTGAACGGTTCGTTTAGCTTTATATATTATTCCGCGTGGGCGTTGTATTGGTTTTTCAGAAGTGTTAGACCTGTAAGAGAAATGTTTAAATGGTTGGGAAAGGCCATGGGATGTAGAAATATTTTTTTCACATTTTACTTCCTTGTAAAAAAAGGTAAATCAATAGGGATTTTCATACGTATAAGTACCCAGTGAACGGTTCATTTAGCTTTATATATTGTTCCGGGTGGGAGTTGTATCGGTTTTTCGGAAGTGTTAGACCTGTAAGATAAAAATTTAAATGGTTGGGAAAGGCCATGGGTTGTAGAAATATTTTTTTCAAATTTTATTTCCTTGTAAAAACAGGTAAATCAATAGGGATTTTCGTACGGATAAGTACCCAGTTAACGGTTCGTTTAGCTTTATATATTGTTCCGGGTGGCCGTTGTATTGGTTTTTCGGAAGTGTTAGACCTGTAAGAGAAAAGTTTAAATGGTTGGGAAAGGCCATGGGATGTAGGAATATTTTTTTCACATTTTATTTCCTTGTAAAAACAGGTAAATCAATAGGGATTTTCGTACGGATAAGTACCCAGTGAACGGTTCGTTTAGCTTTATATATTGTTCTGGGTGGGCGTTGTATTGGTTTTTCGTAAGTGTTAGACCTGTAAGAGAAAAATTTAAATGGCTGGGAAAGGCCATGGGATGTAGAAATATTTTTTTCACATTTTACTTCCTTGTAAAAACAGGTAAATCAATAGGGATTTTCGTACGGATAAGTACCCAGTGAACGTTTCGTTTAGCTTTATATATTGTTCCGGGTGGGCGTTGTATTGGTTTTTCGGAAGCGTTAGACCTGTAAGAGAAAAATTTAAATGGCTGGGAAAGGCCATGGGATGTAGAAATATTTTTTCACATTTTACTTCCTTGTAAAAACAGGTAAATCAATAGGGATTTTTGTACGGATAAGTGCCCAGTTAACGGTTCGTTTAGCTTTATATATTGTTCCGGGTGGCCGTTGTATTGGTTTTTAGGAAGTGTTAGACCTGTAAGAGAAAAGTTTAAATGGTTGGGAAAGGCCATGGGATGTAGAAATATTTTTTTCACATTTTATTTCCTTGTAAAAACAGGTAAATCAATAGGGATTTTCGTACGGATAAGTACCCAGTGAACGGTTCGTTTAGCTTTATATATTGTTCTGGGTGGGCGTTGTATTGGTTTTTCGTAAGTGTTAGACCTGTAAGAGAAAAATTTAAATGGCTGGGAAAGGCCATGGGATGTAGAAATATTTTTTTCACATTTTACTTCCTTGTAAAAACAGGTAAATCAATAGGGCTTTTCGTACGGATAAGTACCCAGTGAACGGTTCGTTTAGCTTTATATATTGTTCCGGGTGGGCGTTGTATTGGTTTTTCGGAAGTGTTAGACCTGTAAGAGAAAAATTTAAATGGTTGGGAAAGGCCATGGGATGTAGAAATATTTTTTTCACATTTTATTTCCTTGTAAAAACAGGTAAATCAATAGGGATTTTTGTATGGATTAGTACCCAGTGAACGGTTCGTTTAGCTTTATATATTGTTCCGCGTGGGCGTTGTATTGGTTTTTCAGAAGTGTTAGACCTGTAAGAGAAATGTTTAGATGGTTGGCAAAGGCCATGGGATGTAGAAATATTTTTTTCACATTTTACTTCCTTGTAAAAACAGGTAAATCAATAGGGATTTTCATACGTATAAGTACCCAGTGAACGCTTCATTTAGCTTTATATATTGTTCCGGGTGGGAGTTGTATCGGTTTTTCTGTAGTGTTAGACCTGTAAGATAAAAATTTAAACGGTTGGGAAAGGCCATGGGTTGTAGAAATATTTTTTTCACATTTTATTTCCTTGTAAAAACAGGAAAATCAATAGGTATTTTCGTACGGATAAGTGCCCAGTGAACGGTTCGTTTAGCTTTATATATTGTTCCGGGTGGCCGTTGTATTGATTTTTCGGAAGTGTTAGACATGTAAGAGAAAAATTTAAATGGTTGGGAAAGGCCATGGGATGTAGAAATATTTTTTTCACATTTTATTTCCTTGTAAAAACAGGTAAATCAATAGGGATTTTCGTACGGATAAGTACCCAGTGAACGGTTCGTTTAGCTTTATATATTGTTCTGGGTGGGCGTTGTATTGGTTTTTCGTAAGTGTTAGACCTGTAAGAGAAAAATTTAAATGGCTGGGAAAGGCCATGGGATGTAGAAATATTTTTTTCACATTTTACTTCCTTGTAAAAACAGGTAAATCAATAGGGCTTTTCGTACGGATAAGTACCCACTGAACGGTTTGTATAGCTTTATATATTGTTTTGGGTGGGCGTTGTATTGGTTTTTCGGAAGTGTTAGACCTGTAAGAGAAAAATTTAAATGCTTGGGAAAGGCCATGGGATGTAGAAATATTTTTTTCACATTTTATTTCCTTGTAAAAACAGGTAAATCAATAGGGATTTTCGTACGGATAAGTACCCAGTGAACGGTTCGTTTAGCTTTATATATTGTTCTGGGTGGGCGTTGTATTGGTTTTTCGTAAGTGTTAGACCTGTAAGAGAAAAATTTAAATGGCTGGGAAAGGCCATGGGATGTAGAAATATTTTTTTCACATTTTACTTCCTTGTAAAAACAGGTAAATCAATAGGGATTTTCGTACGGATAAGTACCCAGTGAACGTTTCGTTTAGCTTTATATATTGTTCCGGGTGGGCGTTGTATTGGTTTTTCGGAAGCGTTAGACCTGTAAGAGAAAAATTTAAATGGCTGGGAAAGGCCATGGGATGTAGAAATATTTTTTCACATTTTACTTCCTTGTAAAAACAGGTAAATCAATAGGGATTTTTGTACGGATAAGTGCCCAGTTAACGGTTCGTTTAGCTTTATATATTGTTCCGGGTGGCCGTTGTATTGGTTTTTAGGAAGTGTTAGACCTGTAAGAGAAAAGTTTAAATGGTTGGGAAAGGCCATGGGATGTAGAAATATTTTTTTCACATTTTATTTCCTTGTAAAAACAGGTAAATCAATAGGGATTTTCGTACGGATAAGTACCCAGTGAACGGTTCGTTTAGCTTTATATATTGTTCTGGGTGGGCGTTGTATTGGTTTTTCGTAAGTGTTAGACCTGTAAGAGAAAAATTTAAATGGCTGGGAAAGGCCATGGGATGTAGAAATATTTTTTTCACATTTTACTTCCTTGTAAAAACAGGTAAATCAATAGGGCTTTTCGTACGGATAAGTACCCAGTGAACGGTTCGTTTAGCTTTATATATTGTTCCGGGTGGGCGTTGTATTGGTTTTTCGGAAGTGTTAGACCTGTAAGAGAAAAATTTAAATGGTTGGGAAAGGCCATGGGATGTAGAAATATTTTTTTCACATTTTATTTCCTTGTAAAAACAGGTAAATCAATAGGGATTTTTGTATGGATTAGTACCCAGTGAACGGTTCGTTTAGCTTTATATATTGTTCCGCGTGGGCGTTGTATTGGTTTTTCAGAAGTGTTAGACCTGTAAGAGAAATGTTTAGATGGTTGGCAAAGGCCATGGGATGTAGAAATATTTTTTTCACATTTTACTTCCTTGTAAAAACAGGTAAATCAATAGGGATTTTCATACGTATAAGTACCCAGTGAACGCTTCATTTAGCTTTATATATTGTTCCGGGTGGGAGTTGTATCGGTTTTTCTGTAGTGTTAGACCTGTAAGATAAAAATTTAAACGGTTGGGAAAGGCCATGGGTTGTAGAAATATTTTTTTCACATTTTATTTCCTTGTAAAAACAGGAAAATCAATAGGTATTTTCGTACGGATAAGTGCCCAGTGAACGGTTCGTTTAGCTTTATATATTGTTCCGGGTGGCCGTTGTATTGATTTTTCGGAAGTGTTAGACATGTAAGAGAAAAATTTAAATGGTTGGGAAAGGCCATGGGATGTAGAAATATTTTTTTCACATTTTATTTCCTTGTAAAAACAGGTAAATCAATAGGGATTTTCGTACGGATAAGTACCCAGTGAACGGTTCGTTTAGCTTTATATATTGTTCTGGGTGGGCGTTGTATTGGTTTTTCGTAAGTGTTAGACCTGTAAGAGAAAAATTTAAATGGCTGGGAAAGGCCATGGGATGTAGAAATATTTTTTTCACATTTTACTTCCTTGTAAAAACAGGTAAATCAATAGGGCTTTTCGTACGGATAAGTACCCACTGAACGGTTTGTATAGCTTTATATATTGTTTTGGGTGGGCGTTGTATTGGTTTTTCGGAAGTGTTAGACCTGTAAGAGAAAAATTTAAATGCTTGGGAAAGGCCATGGGATGTAGAAATATTTTTTTCACATTTTATTTCCTTGTAAAAACAGGTAAATCAATAGGGATTTTTGTATGGATTAGTACCCAGTGAACGGTTCGTTTAGCTTTATATATTGTTCCGCGTGGGCGTTGTATTGCTTTTTCAGAAGTGTTAGACCTGTAAGAGAAATGTTTAAATGGTTGGGAAAGGCCATGGGATGTAGAAATATTTTTTTCACATTTTACTTCCTTGTAAAAACAGGTAAATCAATAGGGATTTTCATACGTATAAGTACCCAGTGAACGCTTCATTTAGCTTTATATATTGTTCCGGGTGGGAGTTGTATCGGTTTTTCTGTAGTGTTAGACCTGTAAGATAAAAATTTAAACGGTTGGGAAAGGCCATGGGTTGTAGAAATACTTTTTTCACATTTTATTTCCTTGTAAAAACAGGAAAATCAATAGGTATTTTCGTACGGATAAGTGCCCAGTGAACGGTTCGTTTAGCTTTATATATTGTTCCGGGTGGCCGTTGTATTGATTTTTCGGAAGTGTTAGACATGTAAGAGAAAAATTTAAATGGTTGGGAAAGGCCATGGGATGTAGAAATATTTTTTTCACATTTTACTTCCTTGTAAAAACAGGTAAATCAATAGGGCTTTTCGTACGGATAAGTACCCAGTGAACGGTTCGTTTAGCTTTATATATTGTTCCGGGTGGGCGTTGTATTGGTTTTTCGGAAGTGTTAGACATGTAAGAGAAAAATTTAAATGGTTGGGAAAGGCCATGGGATGTAGAAATATTTTTTTCACATTTTACTTCCTTGTAAAAAAAGGTAAATCAATAGGGATTTTCGTACGGATAAGTACCCAGTGAACGGTTCGTTTAGCTGCATATATTTTTCCGGGTGGGTGTTGTATTGGTTTTTCGCAACTGTTAGACCTGTAAGAGAAAAATTTAAATGGTTGGGAAAGGCCATGGATTGTAGAAATATTTTTTTCACATTTTACTTCCTTGTAAAAAACAGGTAAATCAATAGGGATTTTCGTACGGATAAGTACCCAGTGAACGGTTCGTTTAGCTTTATACATTGTTCCGGGTGGCCGTTGTATGGTTTTTCAGAAGTGTTAGACCTGTAAGAGAAAAATTTAAATGGTTGGGAATGGCCATGGGATGTAGAAATATTTTTTTCACATTTTATTTCCTTGTAAAAACAGGTAAATCAATAGGGATTTTCGTACGGATAAGTACCCAGTGAACGGTTCGTTTAGCTTTATATATTGTTCCGGGTGGGCGTTGTATTGGTTTTTCGGAAGCGTTAGACCTGTAAGAGAAAAATTTAAATGGCTGGGAAAGGCCATGGGATGTAGAAATATTTTTTCACATTTTACTTCCTTGTAAAAACAGGTAAATCAATAGGGCTTTTTGTACGGATAAGTGCCCAGTGAACGGTTCGTTGAGCTTTATATATTGTTCCGGGTGGCCGTTGTATTGGTTTTTCGGAAGTGTTAGACCTGTAAGAGAAAAGTTTAAATGGTTGGGAAAGGCCATGGGATGTAGAAATATTTTTTTCACATTTTATTTCCTTGTAAAAACAGGTCAATCAATAGGGATATTCGTACGGATAAGTACCCAGTGAACGGTTCGTTTAGCTTTATATATTGTTCCGGGTGGGCGTTGTATTGGTTTTTCGGAAGTGTTAGACCTGTAAGAGAAAAATTTAAATGGTTGGGAAAGGCCATGGGATGTAGAAATATTTTTTTCACATTTTATTTCCTTGTAAAAACAGGTAAATCAATAGGGATTTTCATACGTATAAGTACCCAGTGAACGCTTCATTTAGCTTTATATATTGTTCCGGGTGGGAGTTGTATCGGTTTTTCTGTAGTGTTAGACCTGTAAGATAAAAATTTAAACGGTTGGGAAAGGCCATGGGTTGTAGAAATATTTTTTTCACATTTTATTTCCTTGTAAAAACAGGAAAATCAATAGGTATTTTCGTACGGATAAGTGCCCAGTGAACGGTTCGTTTAGCTTTATATATTGTTCCGGGTGGCCGTTGTATTGATTTTTCGGAAGTGTTAGACATGTAAGAGAAAAATTTAAATGGTTGGGAAAGGCCATGGGATGTAGAAATATTTTTTTCACATTTTACTTCCTTGTAAAAACAGGTAAATCAATAGGGCTTTTCGTACGGATAAGTACCCAGTGAACGGTTCGTTTAGCTTTATATATTGTTCCGGGTGGGCGTTGTATTGGTTTTTCGGAAGTGTTAGACATGTAAGAGAAAAATTTAAATGGTTGGGAAAGGCCATGGGATGTAGAAATATTTTTTTCACATTTTACTTCCTTGTAAAAAAAGGTAAATCAATAGGGATTTTCGTACGGATAAGTACCCAGTGAACGGTTCGTTTAGCTGCATATATTTTTCCGGGTGGGTGTTGTATTGGTTTTTCGCAACTGTTAGACCTGTAAGAGAAAAATTTAAATGGTTGGGAAAGGCCATGGATTGTAGAAATATTTTTTTCACATTTTACTTCCTTGTAAAAAACAGGTAAATCAATAGGGATTTTCGTACGGATAAGTACCCAGTGAACGGTTCGTTTAGCTTTATACATTGTTCCGGGTGGGCGTTGTATTGGTTTTTCAGAAGTGTTAGACCTGTAAGAGAAAAATTTAAATGGTTGGGAATGGCCATGGGATGTAGAAATATTTTTTTCACATTTTATTTCCTTGTAAAAACAGGTAAATCAATAGGGATTTTCGTACGGATAAGTACCCAGTGAACGGTTCGTTTAGCTTTATATATTGTTCCGGGTGGGCGTTGTATTGGTTTTTCGGAAGCGTTAGACCTGTAAGAGAAAAATTTAAATGGCTGGGAAAGGCCATGGGATGTAGAAATATTTTTTCACATTTTACTTCCTTGTAAAAACAGGTAAATCAATAGGGCTTTTTGTACGGATAAGTGCCCAGTGAACGGTTCGTTGAGCTTTATATATTGTTCCGGGTGGCCGTTGTATTGGTTTTTCGGAAGTGTTAGACCTGTAAGAGAAAAGTTTAAATGGTTGGGAAAGGCCATGGGATGTAGAAATATTTTTTTCACATTTTATTTCCTTGTAAAAACAGGTCAATCAATAGGGATATTCGTACGGATAAGTACCCAGTGAACGGTTCGTTTAGCTTTATATATTGTTCCGGGTGGGCGTTGTATTGGTTTTTCGGAAGTGTTAGACCTGTAAGAGAAAAATTTAAATGGTTGGGAAAGGCCATGGGATGTAGAAATATTTTTTTCACATTTTATTTCCTTGTAAAAACAGGTAAATCAATAGGGATTTTCGTATGGATTAGTACCCAGAAAACGGTTCGTTTAGCTCTATATATTTTTCCGGGTGGGTTTTGTATTGGTTTTTCGCAACTGTTAGACCTGTAAGAGAAAAATTTAAATGGTTGGGAAAGGCCATGGGATGTAGAAGTATTTTTTTCACATTTTACTTCCTTGTAAAAACAGGTAAATCAATAGGGCTTTTCGTACGGATAAGTACCCAGTGAACGGTTCGTTTAGCTTTATATATTGTTCCGGGTGGGCGTTGTAGTGGTTTTTCGGAAGTGTTAGACCTGTAAGAGATAAATTTAAATGGTTGGGAAAGGCCATGGGATGTAGAAATATTTTTTTCACATTTTATTTCCTTGTAAAAACAGGTAAACCAATAGGGATTTTTGTATGGATTAGTACCCAGTGAACGGTTCGTTTAGCTTTATATATTGTTCCGCGTGGGCGTTGTATTGGTTTTTCAGAAGTGTTAGACCTGTAAGAGAAATGTTTAAATGGTTGGGAAAGGCCATGGGATGTAGAAATATTTTTTTCACATTTTACTTCCTTGTAAAAAACAGGTAAATCAATAGGGATTTTCGTACGGATAAGTACCCAGTGAACGGTTCGTTTAGCTTTATACATTGTTCCGGGTGGCCGTTGTATTGGTTTTTCAGAAGTGTTAGACCTGTAAGAGAAAAATTTAAATGGTTGGGAATGGCCATGGGATGTAGAAATATTTTTTTCACATTTTATTTCCTTGTAAAAACAGGTAAATCAATAGGGATTTTCGTACGGATAAGTACCCAGTGAACGGTTCGTTTAGCTTTATATATTGTTCCGGGTGGGCGTTGTATTGGTTTTTCGGAAGCGTTAGACCTGTAAGAGAAAAATTTAAATGGCTGGGAAAGGCCATGGGATGTAGAAATATTTTTTCACATTTTACTTCCTTGTAAAAACAGGTAAATCAATAGGGCTTTTTGTACGGATAAGTGCCCAGTGAACGGTTCGTTGAGCTTTATATATTGTTCCGGGTGGCCGTTGTATTGGTTTTTCGGAAGTGTTAGACCTGTAAGAGAAAAGTTTAAATGGTTGGGAAAGGCCATGGGATGTAGAAATATTTTTTTCACATTTTATTTCCTTGTAAAAACAGGTCAATCAATAGGGATATTCGTACGGATAAGTACCCAGTGAACGGTTCGTTTAGCTTTATATATTGTTCCGGGTGGGCGTTGTATTGGTTTTTCGGAAGTGTTAGACCTGTAAGAGAAAAATTTAAATGGTTGGGAAAGGCCATGGGATGTAGAAATATTTTTTTCACATTTTATTTCCTTGTAAAAACAGGTAAATCAATAGGGATTTTCGTATGGATTAGTACCCAGAAAACGGTTCGTTTAGCTCTATATATTTTTCCGGGTGGGTTTTGTATTGGTTTTTCGCAACTGTTAGACCTGTAAGAGAAAAATTTAAATGGTTGGGAAAGGCCATGGGATGTAGAAGTATTTTTTCACATTTTATTTCCTTGTAAAAACAGGTAAATCAATAGGGCTTTTCGTACGGATAAGTACCCAGTGAACGGTTCGTTTAGCTTTATATATTGTTCCGGGTGGGCGTTGTATTGGTTTTTCGGAAGTGTTAGACCTGTAAGAGAAAAATTTAAATGGTTGGGAAAGGCCATGGGATGTAGAAATATTTTTTTCACATTTTATTTCCTTGTAAAAACAGGTAAATCAATAGGGATTTTTGTATGGATTAGTACCCAGTGAACGGTTCGTTTAGCTTTATATATTGTTCCGCGTGGGCGTTGTATTGGTTTTTCAGAAGTGTTAGACCTGTAAGAGAAATGTTTAAATGGTTGGGAAAGGCCATGGGATGTAGAAATATTTTTTTCACATTTTACTTCCTTGTAAAAAAAGGTAAATCAATAGGGATTTTCATACGTATAAGTACCCAGTGAACGGTTCATTTAGCTTTATATATTGTTCCGGGTGGGAGTTGTATCGGTTTTTCGGAAGTGTTAGACCTGTAAGATAAAAATTTAAATGGTTCGGAAAGGCCATGGGTTGTAGAAATATTTTTTTCAAATTTTATTTCCTTGTAAAAACAGGTAAATCAATAGGGATTTTCGTACGGATAAGTACCCAGTGAACGGTTCGTTTAGCTTTATATATTGTTCCGGGTGGGCGTTGTATTGGTTTTTCGGAAGCGTTAGACCTGTAAGAGAAAAATTTAAATGGCTGGGAAAGGCCATGGGATGTAGAAATATTTTTTTCACATTTTACTTCCTTGTAAAAACAGGTAAATCAATAGGGCTTTTTGTACGGATAAGTACCCAGTGAACGGTCTGTTTAGCTTTATATATTGTTCCGGGAGGGCGTTGTATTGGTTTTTCGGTAGTGTTAGACCTGTAAGATAAAAATTTAAATGGTTGGGAAAGGCCATGGGATGTAGAAATATTTTTTTCACATTTTATTTCCTTGTAAAAACAGGTAAATCAATAGGGATTTTCGTACGTATAAGTACCCAGTGAACGGTTCGTTTAGCTTTATATATTGTTCCGGGTGGGCGTTGTATTGGTTTTTCGGAAGCGTTAGACCTGTAAGAGAAAAATTTAAATGGCTGGGAAAGGCCATGGGATGTAGAAATATTTTTTTCACATTTTACTTCCTTGTAAAAACAGGTAAATCAATAGGGCTTTTTGTACGGATAAGTACCCAGTGAACGGTCCGTTTAGCTTTATATATTGTTCCGGGAGGGCGTTGTATTGGTTTTTCTGTAGTGTTAGAAATGTAAGATAAAAATTTAAATGGTTGGGAAAGGCCATGGGATGTAGAAATATTTTTTTCACATTTTATTTCCTTGTAAAAACAGGAAAATCAATAGGGATTTTCGTACGGATAAGTACCCAGTGAACGGTTCGTTTAGCTTTATATATTGTTCCGGTTGGGCGTTGTATTGGTTTTTCGGAAGCGTTAGACCTGTAAGAGAAAAATTTAAATGGCTGGGAAAGGCCATGGGATGTAGAAATATTTTTTCACATTTTACTTCCTTGTAAAAACAGGTAAATCAATAGGGCTTTTTGTACGGATAAGTGCCCAGTGAACGGTTCGTTGAGCTTTATATATTGTTCCGGGTGGCCGTTGTATTGGTTTTTCGGAAGTGTTAGACCTGTAAGAGAAAAGTTTAAATGGTTGGGAAAGGCCATGGGATGTAGAAATATTTTTTTCACATTTTATTTCCTTGTAAAAACAGGTCAATCAATAGGGATATTCGTACGGATAAGTACCCAGTGAACGGTTCATTTAGCTTTATATATTGTTCCGGGTGGGAGTTGTATCGGTTTTTCGGAAGTGTTAGACCTGTAAGATAAAAATTTAAATGGTTGGGAAAGGCCATGGGTTGTAGAAATATTTTTTTCACATTTTATTTCCTTGTAAAAACAGGTAAATCAATAGGGATTTTCGTACGGATAAGTACCCAGTGAACGGTTCGTTTAGCTTTATATATTGTTCCGGGTGGGCGTTGTATTGGTTTTTCGGAAGCGTTAGACCTGTAAGAGAAAAATTTAAATGGCTGGGAGAGGCCATGGGATGTAGAAATATTTTTTTCACATTTTACTTCCTTGTAAAAACAGGTAAATCAATAGGGCTTTTTGTACGGATAAGTACCCAGTGAACGGTCTGTTTAGCTTTATATATTGTTCCGGGAGGGCGTTGTATTGGTTTTTCGGTAGTGTTAGACCTGTAAGATAAAAATTTAAATGGTTGGGAAAGGCCATGGGATGTAGAAATATTTTTTTCACATTTTATTTCCTTGTAAAAACAGGTAAATCAATAGGGATTTTCGTACGGATAAGTACCCAGTGAACGGTTCGTTTAGCTTTATATATTGTTCCGGGTGGGCGTTGTATTGGTTTTTCGGAAGCGTTAGACCTGTAAGAGAAAAATTTAAATGGCTGGGAAAGGCCATGGGATGTAGAAATTTTTTTTTTCACATTTTACTTCCTTGTAAAAACAGGTAAATCAATAGGGCTTTTCGTACGGATAAGTACTCAGTGAACGGTCCGTTTAGCTTTATATATTGTTCCGGGAGGGCGTTGTATTGGTTTTTCGGAAGTGTTAGACCTGTAAGAGAAAAGTTTAAATGGTTGGGAAAGGCCATGGGATGTAGAAATATTTTTTTCACATTTTATTTCCTTGTAAAAACAGGTAAATCAATAGGGATTTTCGTATGGATTAGTACCCAGAAAACGGTTCGTTTAGCTCTATATATTATCCGGGTGGGTTTTGTATTGGTTTTTCGCAACTGTTAGACCTGTAAGAGAAAAATTTAAATGGTTGGGAAAGGCCATGGGATGTAGAAGTATTTTTTCACATTTTACTTCCTTGTAAAAACAGGTAAATCAATAGGGCTTTTCGTACGGATAAGTACCCAGTGAACGGTTCGTTTAGCTTTATATATTGTTCCGGGTGGGCGTTGTATTGGTTTTTCGGAAGTGTTAGACCTGTAAGAGAAAAATTTAAATGGTTGGGAAAGGCCATGGGATGTAGAAATATTTTTTTCACATTTTATTTCCTTGTAAAAACAGGTAAATCAATAGGGATTTTTGTATGGATTAGTACCCAGTGAACGGTTCGTTTAGCTTTATATATTATTCCGCGTGGGCGTTGTATTGGTTTTTCAGAAGTGTTAGACCTGTAAGAGAAATGTTTAAATGGTTGGGAAAGGCCATGGGATGTAGAAATATTTTTTTCACATTTTACTTCCTTGTAAAAAAAGGTAAATCAATAGGGATTTTCATACGTATAAGTACCCAGTGAACGGTTCATTTAGCTTTATATATTGTTCCGGGTGGGAGTTGTATCGGTTTTTCGGAAGTGTTAGACCTGTAAGATAAAAATTTAAATGGTTGGGAAAGGCCATGGGTTGTAGAAATATTTTTTTCAAATTTTATTTCCTTGTAAAAACAGGTAAATCAATAGGGATTTTCGTACGGATAAGTACCCAGTGAACGGTTCGTTTAGCTTTATATATTGTTCCGGGTGGGCGTTGTATTGGTTTTTCGGAAGCGTTAGACCTGTAAGAGAAAAATTTAAATGGCTGGGAAAGGCCATGGGATGTAGAAATATTTTTTTCACATTTTACTTCCTTGTAAAAACAGGTAAATCAATAGGGCTTTTTGTACGGATAAGTACCCAGTGAACGGTCTGTTTAGCTTTATATATTGTTCCGGGAGGGCGTTGTATTGGTTTTTCGGTAGTGTTAGACCTGTAAGATAAAAATTTAAATGGTTGGGAAAGGCCATGGGATGTAGAAATATTTTTTTCACATTTTATTTCCTTGTAAAAACAGGTAAATCAATAGGGATTTTCGTACGTATAAGTACCCAGTGAACGGTTCGTTTAGCTTTATATATTGTTCCGGGTGGGCGTTGTATTGGTTTTTCGGAAGCGTTAGACCTGTAAGAGAAAAATTTAAATGGCTGGGAAAGGCCATGGGATGTAGAAATATTTTTTTCACATTTTACTTCCTTGTAAAAACAGGTAAATCAATAGGGCTTTTTGTACGGATAAGTACCCAGTGAACGGTTCGTTTAGCTTTATATATTGTTCCGGGAGGGAGTTGTATTGGTTTTTCTGTAGTGTTAGACATGTAAGATAAAAATTTAAATGGTTGGGAAAGGCCATGGGATGTAGAAATATTTTTTTCACATTTTATTTCCTTGTAAAAACAGGAAAATCAATAGGGATTTTCGTACGGATAAGTACCCAATGAACGGTTCGTTTAGCTTTATATATTGTTCCGGGTGGGCGTTGTATTGGTTTTTCGGAAGCGTTAGACCTGTAAGAGAAAAATTTAAATGGCTGGGAAAGGCCATGGGATGTAGAAATTTTTTTTTTCACATTTTACTTCCTTGTAAAAACAGGTAAATCAATAGGGCTTTTCGTACGGATAAGTACTCAGTGAACGGTCCGTTTAGCTTTATATATTGTTCCGGGAGGGCGTTGTATTGGTTTTTCGGAAGTGTTAGACCTGTAAGAGAAAAGTTTAAATGGTTGGGAAAGGCCATGGGATGTAGAAATATTTTTTTCACATTTTATTTCCTTGTAAAAACAGGTAAATCAATAGGGATTTTCGTATGGATTAGTACCCAGAAAACGGTTCGTTTAGCTCTATATATTATCCGGGTGGGTTTTGTATTGGTTTTTCGCAACTGTTAGACCTGTAAGAGAAAAATTTAAATGGTTGGGAAAGGCCATGGGATGTAGAAGTATTTTTTCACATTTTACTTCCTTGTAAAAACAGGTAAATCAATAGGGCTTTTCGTACGGATAAGTACCCAGTGAACGGTTCGTTTAGCTTTATATATTGTTCCGGGTGGGCGTTGTATTGGTTTTTCGGAAGTGTTAGACCTGTAAGAGAAAAATTTAAATGGTTGGGAAAGGCCATGGGTTGTAGAAATATTTTTTTCAAATTTTATTTCCTTGTAAAAACAGGTAAATCAATAGGGATTTTCGTACGGATAAGTACCCAGTGAACGGTTCGTTTAGCTTTATATATTGTTCCGCGTGGGCGTTGTATTGGTTTTTCGGAAGCGTTAGACCTGTAAGAGAAAAATTTAAATGGCTGGGAAAGGCCATGGGATGTAGAAATATTTTTTTCACATTTTACTTCCTTGTAAAAACAGGTAAATCAATAGGGCTTTTTGTACGGATAAGTACCCAGTGAACGGTCTGTTTAGCTTTATATATTGTTCCGGGAGGGCGTTGTATCGGTTTTTCGGTAGTGTTAGACCTGTAAGATAAAAATTTAAATGGTTGGGAAAGGCCATGGGATGTAGAAATATTTTTTTCACATTTTATTTCCTTGTAAAAACAGGTAAATCAATAGGGATTTTCGTACGTATAAGTACCCAGTGAACGGTTCGTTTAGCTTTATATATTGTTCCGGGTGGGCGTTGTATTGGTTTTTCGGAAGCGTTAGACCTGTAAGAGAAAAATTTAAATGGCTGGGAAAGGCCATGGGATGTAGAAATATTTTTTTCACATTTTACTTCCTTGTAAAAACAGGTAAATCAATAGGGCTTTTTGTACGGATAAGTACCCAGTGAACGGTCCGTTTAGCTTTATATATTGTTCCGGGAGGGCGTTGTATTGGTTTTTCTGTAGTGTTAGACATGTAAGATAAAAATTTAAATGGTTGGGAAAGGCCATGGGATGTAGAAATATTTTTTTCACATTTTATTTCCTTGTAAAAACAGGAAAATCAATAGGGATTTTCGTACGGATAAGTACCCAGTGAACGGTTCGTTTAGCTTTATATATTGTTCCGGGTGGGCGTTGTATTGGTTTTTCGGAAGCGTTAGACCTGTAAGAGAAAAATTTAAATGGCTGGGAAAGGCCATGGGATGTAGAAATATTTTTTCACATTTTACTTCCTTGTAAAAACAGGTAAATCAATAGGGCTTTTTGTACGGATAAGTGCCCAGTGAACGGTTCGTTGAGCTTTATATATTGTTCCGGGTGGCCGTTGTATTGGTTTTTCGGAAGTGTTAGACCTGTAAGAGAAAAGTTTAAATGGTTGGGAAAGGCCATGGGATGTAGAAATATTTTTTTCACATTTTATTTCCTTGTAAAAACAGGTCAATCAATAGGGATATTCGTACGGATAAGTACCCAGTGAACGGTTCATTTAGCTTTATATATTGTTCCGGGTGGGAGTTGTATCGGTTTTTCGGAAGTGTTAGACCTGTAAGATAAAAATTTAAATGGTTGGGAAAGGCCATGGGTTGTAGAAATATTTTTTTCACATTTTATTTCCTTGTAAAAACAGGTAAATCAATAGGGATTTTCGTACGGATAAGTACCCAGTGAACGGTTCGTTTAGCTTTATATATTGTTCCGGGTGGGCGTTGTATTGGTTTTTCGGAAGCGTTAGACCTGTAAGAGAAAAATTTAAATGGCTGGGAGAGGCCATGGGATGTAGAAATATTTTTTTCACAGTTTACTTCCTTGTAAAAACAGGTAAATCAATAGGGCTTTTTGTACGGATAAGTACCCAGTGAACGGTCTGTTTAGCTTTATATATTGTTCCGGGAGGGCGTTGTATTGGTTTTTCGGTAGTGTTAGACCTGTAAGATAAAAATTTAAATGGTTGGGAAAGGCCATGGGATGTAGAAATATTTTTTTCACATTTTATTTCCTTGTAAAAACAGGTAAATCAATAGGGATTTTCGTACGGATAAGTACCCAGTGAACGGTTCGTTTAGCTTTATATATTGTTCCGGGTGGGCGTTGTATTGGTTTTTCGGAAGCGTTAGACCTGTAAGAGAAAAATTTAAATGGCTGGGAAAGGCCATGGGATGTAGAAATTTTTTTTTCACATTTTACTTCCTTGTAAAAACAGGTAAATCAATAGGGCTTTTCGTACGGATAAGTACTCAGTGAACGGTCCGTTTAGCTTTATATATTGTTCCGGGAGGGCGTTGTATTGGTTTTTCGGTAGTGTTAGACATGTAAGATAAAAATTTAAATGGTTGGGAAAGGCCATGGGATGTAGAAATATTTTTTTCACATATTACTTCCTTGTAAAAACAGGAAAATCATTAGGGATTTTTGTACGAATAAGTGCCCAGTGAACGGTCCGTTTAGCTTTATATATTGTTCCGGGAGGGCGTTGTATTGGTTTTTCGGTAGTGTTAGACATGTAAGATAAAAATTTAAATGGTTGGGAAAGGCCATGGGATGTAGAAATATTTTTTTCACATTTTATTTCCTTGTAAAAACAGGTAAATCAATAGGTATTTTCGTACGGATAAGTGCCCAGTGAACGGTTCGTTTAGCTTTATATATTGTTCCGGGTGGGCGTTGTATTGGTTTTTCGGAAGCGTTAGACCTGTAAGAGAAAAATTTAAATGGCTGGGAAAGGCCATGGGATGTAGAAATATATTTTTCACATTTTATTTCCTTGTAAAAACAGGTAAATCAATAGGGCTTTTTGTACGGATAAGTGCCCAGTGAACGGTTCGTTTAGCTTTATATATTGTTCCGGGTGGCCGTTGTATTGGTTTTTCGGAAGTGTTAGACCTGTAAGAGAAAAGTTTAAATGGTTGGGAAAGGCCATGGGATGTAGAAATATTTTTTTCACATTTTATTTCCTTGTAAAAACAGGAAAATCAATAGGTATTTTCATACGGATAAGTGCCCAGTGAACGGTTCGTTTAGCTTTATATATTGTTCCGGGTGGCCGTTGTATTGATTTTTCGGAAGTGTTAGACATGTAAGAGAAAAATTTAAATGGTTGGGAAAGGCCATGGGATGTAGTAATATTTTTTTCACATTTTATTTCCTTGTAAAAACAGGTAAATCAATAGGTATTTTCGTACGGATAAGTACCCAGTGAACGGTTCATTTAGCTTTATATATTGTTCCGGGTGGGAGTTGTATCGGTTTTTCGGTAGTGTTAGACCTGTAAGATAAAAATTTATATGGTTGGGAAAGGCCATGGGATGTAGAAATATTTTTTTCACATTTTATTTCCTTGTAAAAACAGGTAAATCAATAGGTATTTTCGTACGGATAAGTACCCAGTGAACGGTTCATTTAGCTTTATATATTGTTCCGGGTGGGAGTTGTATCGGTTTTTCGGTAGTGTTAGACCTGTAAGATAAAAATTTATATGGTTGGGAAAGGCCATGGGATGTAGAAATATTTTTTTCACATTTTATTTCCTTGTAAAAACAGGTAAATCAATAGGTATTTTCGTACGGATAAGTGCCCAGTGAACGGTTCGTTTAGCTTTATATATTGTTCCGGGTGGGCGTTGTATTGGTTTTTCGGAAGCGTTAGACCTGTAAGAGAAAAATTTAAATGGCTGGGAAAGGCCATGGGATGTAGAAATATATTTTTCACATTTTATTTCCTTGTAAAAACAGGTAAATCAATAGGGCTTTTTGTACGGATAAGTGCCCAGTGAACGGTTCGTTTAGCTTTACATATTGTTCCGGGTGGCCGTTGTATTGGTTTTTCGGAAGTGTTAGACCTGTAAGAGAAAAGTTTAAATGGTTGGGAAAGGCCATGGGATGTAGAAATATTTTTTTCACATTTTATTTCCTTGTAAAAACAGGTAAATCAATAGGTATTTTCGTACGGATAAGTACCCAGTGAACGGTTCATTTAGCTTTATATATTGTTCCGGGTGGGAGTTGTATCGGTTTTTCGGTAGTGTTAGACCTGTAAGATAAAAATTTAAAAGGTTGGGAAAGGCCATGGGATGTAGAAATATTTTTTTCACATTTTATTTCCTTGTAAAAACTGGAAAATCAATAGGGATTTTCGTACGGATAAGTGCCCAGTGAACGGTTCGTTTAGCTTTATATATTGTTCCGGGTGGCCGTTGTATTGGTTTTTCGGAAGTTTTAGACATGTAAGAGAAAAATTTAAATTGTTGGGAAAGGCCATGGGATGTAGAAATATTTTTTTCACATTTTATTTCCTTGTAAAAACAGGTAAATCAATAGGGATTTTCGTACGGATAAGTACCCAGTGAATGGTTCGTTTAGCTTTATATATTGTTCCGGGTGGGCGTTGTATTGGTTTTTCGGAAGTGTTAGACCTGTAAGAGAAAAATTTAAATGGCTGGGAAAGGCCATGGGATTTAGAAATATTTTTTCACATTTTACTTCCTTGTAAAAACAGGTAAATCAATAGGGCTTTTTGTACGGATAAGTGCCCAGTGAACGGTTCGTTTAGCTTTATATATTGTTCCGGGTGGCCGTTGTATTGGTTTTTCGGAAGTGTTAGACCTGTAAGAGAAAAGTTTAAATGGTTGGGAAAGGGCATGGGATGTAGAAATATTTTTTTCACATTTTATTTCCTTGTAAAAACAGGTAAATCAATAGGTATTTTCGTACGGATAAGTACCCAGTGAACGGTTCATTTAGCTTTATATATTGTTCCGGGTGGGAGTTGTATCGGTTTTTCGGTAGTGTTAGACCTGTAAGATAAAAATTTAAATGGTTGGGAAAGGCCATGGGATGTAGAAATATTTTTTTCACATTTTATTTCCTTGTAAAAACTGGAAAATCAATAGGGATTTTCGTACGGATAAGTGCCCAGTGAACGGTTCGTTTAGCTTTATATATTGTTCCTGGTGGCCGTTGTATCGGTTTTTCGGAAGTGTTAGACCTGTAAGAGAAATGTTTAAATGGTTGGAAAAGGCCATGGGATGTAGAAATATTTTTTTCACATTTTACTTCCTTGTAAAAACAGGTAAATCAATAGGGATTTTCATACGTATAAGTACCCAGTGAACGCTTCATTTAGCTTTATATATTGTTCCGGGTGGGAGTTGTATCGGTTTTTCTGTAGTGTTAGACCTGTAAGATAAAAATTTAAACGGATGGGAATGGCCATGGGTTGTAGAAATATTTTTTTCACATTTTATTTCCTTGTAAAAACAGGAAAATCAATAGGTATTTTCATACGGATAAGTGCCCAGTGAACGGTTCGTTTAGCTTTATATATTGTTCCGGGTGGCCGTTGTATTGATTTTTCGGAAGTGTTAGACATGTAAGAGAAAAATTTAAATGGTTGGGAAAGGCCATGGGATGTAGTAATATTTTTTTCACATTTTATTTCCTTGTAAAAACAGGTAAATCAATAGGGATTTTCGTACGGATAAGTACCCAGTGAACGGTTCGTTTAGCTTTATATATTGTTCCGGTTGGGCGTTGTATTGGTTTTTCAGAAGCGTTAGACCTGTAAGAGAAAAATTTAAATGGTTGGGAAAGGCCATGGGATGTAGTAATATTTTTTTCACATTTTATTTCCTTGTAAAAACAGGTAAATCAATAGGTATTTTCGTACGGATAAGTGCCCAGTGAACGGTTCGTTTAGCTTTATATATTGTTCCGGATGGCCGTTGTATTGGTTTTTCGGAAGTGTTAGACCTGTAAGAGAAAAGTTTAAATGGTTGGGAAAGGCCATGGGATGTAGAAATATTTTTTTCACATTTTATTTCCTTGTAAAAACAGGTAAATCAATAGGTATTTTCGTACGGATAAGTACCCAGTGAACGGTTCATTTAGCTTTATATATTGTTCCGGGTGGGAGTTGTATCGGTTTTTCGGTAGTGTTAGACCTGTAAGATAAAAATTTAAATGGTTGGGAAAGGCCATGGGATGTAGAAATATTTTTTTCACATTTTATTTCCTTGTATAAACTGGAAAATCAATAGGGATTTTCGTACGGATAAGTGCCCAGTGAACGGTTCGTTTAGCTTTATATATTGTTCCGGGTGGGCGTTGTATTGGTTTTTCGGAAGCGTTAGACATGTAAGAGAAAAATTTAAATGGTTGGGAAAGGCCATGGGATGTAGAAATATTTTTTTCACATTTTATTTCCTTGTAAAAACAGGTAAATCAATAGTTATTTTCGTACGGATAAGTACCCAGTGAACGGTTCATTTAGATTTATATATTGTTCCGGGTGGGAGTTGTATCGGTTTTTCGGTAGTGTTAGACCTTTAAGATAAAAATTTAAATGGTTGGGAAAGGCCATGGGATGTAGAAATATATTTTTCACATTTTATTTCCTTGTAAAAACTGGAAAATCAATAGGGATTTTCGTACGGATAAGTGCCCAGTGAACGGTTCGTTTAGCTTTATATATTGTTCCGGGTGGCCGTTGTATTGGTTTTTCGGAAGTGTTAGACATGTAAGAGAAAAATTTAAATTGTTGGGAAAGGCCATGGGATGTAGAAATATTTTTTTCACATTTTATTTCCTTGTAAAAACAGGTAAATCAATAGGGATTTTCGTACGGATAAGTACCCAGTGAATGGTTCGTTTAGCTTTATATATTGTTCCGGGTGGGCGTTGTATTGGTTTTTCGGAAGTGTTAGACCTGTAAGAGAAAAATTTAAATGGTTGGGAAAGGCCATGGGATGTAGAAATATTTTTTTCACATTTTATTTCCTTGTAAAAACAGGTAAATCAATAGGGATTTTTGTATGGATTAGTACCCAGTGAACGGTTCGTTTAGCTTTATATATTTTTCCGCGTGGGCGTTGTATTGGTTTTTCAGAAGTGTTAGACCTGTAAGAGAAATGTTTAAATGGTTGGAAAAGGCCATGGGATGTAGAAATATTTTTTTCACATTTTACTTCCTTGTAAAAACAGGTAAATCAATAGGGATTTTGATACGTATAAGTACCCAGTGAACGCTTCATTTAGCTTTATATATTGTTCCGGGTGGGAGTTGTATCGGTTTTTCTGTAGTGTTAGACCTGTAAGATAAAAATTTAAACGGATGGGAAAGGCCATGGGTTGTAGAAATATTTTTTTCACATTTTATTTCCTTGTAAAAACAGGAAAATCAATAGGTATTTTCATACGGATAAGTGCCCAGTGAACGGTTCGTTTAGCTTTATATATTGTTCCGGGTGGCCGTTGTATTGATTTTTCGGAAGCGTTAGACATGTAAGAGAAAAATTTAAATGGTTGGGAAAGGCCATGGGATGTAGTAATATTTTTTTCACATTCTATTTCCTTGTAAAAACAGGTAAATCAATAGGGATTTTCGTACGGATAAGTACCCAGTGAACGGTTCGTTTAGCTTTATATATTGTTCCGGGTGGGCGTTGTATTGGTTTTTCGGAAGCGTTAGACCTGTAAGAGAAAAATTTAAATGGCTGGGAAAGGCCATGGGATGTAGAAATATTTTTTCACATTTTACTTCCTTGTAAAAACAGGTAAATCAATAGGGCTTTTTGTACGGATAAGTGCCCAGTGAACGGTTCGTTTAGCTTTATATATTGTTCCGGGTGGCCGTTGTATTGGTTTTTCGGAAGTGTTAGACCTGTAAGAGAAAAGTTTAAATGGTTGGGAAAGGCCATGGGATGTAGAAATATTTTTTTCACATTTTATTTCCTTGTAAAAACAGGTAAATCAATAGGTATTTTCGTACGGATAAGTACCCAGTGAACGGTTCATTTAGCTTTATATATTGTTCCGGGTGGGAGTTGTATCGGTTTTTCGGTAGTGTTAGACCTGTAAGATAAAAATTTAAATGGTTGGGAAAGGCCATGGGATGTAGAAAATTTTTTTTCACATTTTATTTCCTTGTAAAAACAGGTAAATCAATAGGTATTTTCGTACGGATAAGTACCCAGTGAACGGTTCATTTAGCTTTATATATTGTTCCGGGTGGCCGATGTATCGGTTTTTCGGAAGTGTTAGACATGTAAGAGAAAAATTTAAATGGTTGGGAAAGGCCATGGGATGTAGTAATATTTTTTTCACATTTATTTCCTTGTTAAAACAGGTAAATCAATAGGGATTTTCGTACGGATAAGTACCCAGTGAACGGTTCGTTTAGCTTTATATATTGTTCCGGGTGGGCGTTGTATTGGTTTTTCGGAAGCGTTAGACCTGTAAGAGAAAAATTTAAATGGCTGGGAAAGGCCATGGGATGTAGAAATATTTTTTCACATTTTACTTCCTTGTAAAAACAGGTAAATCAATAGGGCTTTTTGTATGGATAAATGCCCAGTGAACGGTTCGTTTAGCTTTATATATTGTACCGGGTGGCCGTTGTATTGGTTTTTCGGAAGTGTTAGACCTGTAAGAGAAAAGTTTAAATGGTTGGGAAAGGCCATAGGATGTAGAAATATTTTTTTCACATTTTATTTCCTTGTAAAAACAGGTAAATCAATAGGTATTTTCGTACGGATAAGTACCCAGTGAACGGTTCATTTAGCTTTATATATTGTTCCGGGTGGTAGTTGTATCGGTTTTTCGGTAGTGTTAGACCTGTAAGATAAAAATTTAAATGGTTGGGAAAGGCCATGGGATGTAGAAATATTTTTTTCACATTTTATTTCCTTGTAAAAACAGGTAAATCAATAGGTATTTTCGTACGGATAAGTGCCCAGTGAACGGTTCGTTTAGCTTTATATATTGTTCCGGGTGGCCGTTGTATTGGTTTTTCGGAAGTGTTAGACCTGTAAGAGAAAAGTTTAAATGGTTGGGAAAGGCCATGGGATGTAGAAATATTTTTTTCACATTTTATTTCCTTGTAAAAACAGGTAAATCAATAGGTATTTTCGTACGGATAAGTACCCAGTGAACGGTTCATTTAGCTTTATATATTGTTCCGGGTGGGAGTTGTATCGGTTTTTCGGTAGTGTTAGACCTGTAAGATAAAAATTAAAATGGTTGGGAAAGGCCATGGGATGTAGAAATATTTTTTTCACATTTTATTTCCTTGTAAAAACTGGAAAATCAATAGGGATTTTCGTACGGATAAGTGCCCAGTGAACGGTTCGTTTAGATTTATATATTGTTCCGGGTGGCCGTTGTATTGGTTTTTCGGAAGTGTTAGACATGTAAGAGAAAAATTTAAATTGTTGGGAAAGGCCATGGGATGTAGAAATATTTTTTTCACATTTTATTTCCTTGTAAAAACAGGTAAATCAATAGGGATTTTCGTACGGATAAGTACCCAGTGAACGGTTCGTTTAGCTTTATATATTGTTCCGGGTGGGCGTTGTATTGGTTTTTCGGAAGCGTTAGACCTGTAAGAGAAAAATTTAAATGGCTGGGAAAGGCCATGGGATGTAGAAATATTTTTTCACATTTTACTTCCTTGTAAAAACAGGTAAATCAATAGGGCTTTTTGTACGGATAAGTGCCCAGTGAACGGTTCGTTTAGCTTTATATATTGTTCCGGGTGGCCGTTGTATTGGTTTTTCGGAAGTGTTAGACCTGTAAGAGAAAAGTTTAAATGGTTGGGAAAGGCCATGGGATGTAGAAATATTTTTTTCACATTTCATTTCCTTGTAAAAACAGGTAAATCAATAGGTATTTTCGTACGGATAAGTACCCAGTGAACGGTTCATTTAGCTTTATATATTGTTCCGGGTGGGAGTTGTATCGGTTTTTCGGTAGTGTTAGACCTGTAAGATAAAAATTTAAATGGTTGGGAAAGGCCATGGGATGTAGAAATATTTTTTTCACATTTTATTTCCTTGTAAAAACAGGTAAATCAATAGGTATTTTCGTACGGATAAGTGCCCAGTGAACGGTTCGTTTAGCTTTATATATTGTTCCGGGTGGCCGTAGTATTGGTTTTTTGGAAGTGTTAGACCTGTAAGAGAAAAGTTTAAATGGTTGGGAAAGGCCATGGGATGTAGAAATATTTTTTTCACATTTTATTTCCTTGTAAAAACAGGTAAATCAATAGGTATTTTCGTACGGATAAGTACCCAGTGAACGGTTCATTTAGCTTTATATATTGTTCCGGGTGGGAGTTGTATCGGTTTTTCGGTAGTGTTAGACCTGTAAGATAAAAATTTATATGGTTGGGAAAGGCCATGGGATGTAGAAATATTTTTTCACATTTTACTTCCTTGTAAAAACAGGTAAATCAATAGGGCTTTTTGTACGGATAAGTGCCCAGTGAACGGTTCGTTTAGCTTTATATATTGTTCCGGGTGGCCGTTGTATTGATTTTTCGGAAGTGTTAGACATGTAAGAGAAAAATTTAAATGGTTGGGAAAGGCCATGGGATGTAGTAATATTTTTTTCACATTTTATTTCCTTGTAAAAACAGGTAAATCAATAGGGATTTTCGTACGGATAAGTACCCAGTGAACGGTTCGTTTAGCTTTATATATTGTTCCGGGTGGGCGTTGTATTGGTTTTTCGGAAGCGTTAGACCTGTAAGAGAAAAATTTAAATGGCTGGGAAAGGCCATGGGATGTAGAAATATATTTTCACATTTTACTTCCTTGTAAAAACAGGTAAATCAATAGGGATTTTCGTACGGATAAGTACCCAGTGAACGGTTCATTTAGCTTTATATATTGTTCCGGGTGGGAGTTGTATCGGTTTTTCGGTAGTGTTAGACCTGTAAGATAAAAATTTAAATGGTTGGGAAAGGCCATGGGATGTAGAAATATTTTTTTCACATTTTATTTCCTTGTAAAAACTGGTAAATCAATAGGTATTTTCGTACGGATAAGTACCCAGTGAACGGTTCATTTAGCTTTATATATTGTTCCGGGTGGCCGTTGTATTGGTTTTTCGGAAGTGTTAGACCTGTAAGATAAAAATTTAAATGGTTGGGAAAGGCCATGGGATGTAGAAATATTTTTTTCACATTTTATTTCCTTGTAAAAACAGGTAAATCAATAGGTATTTTCGTACGGATAAGTACCCAGTGAACGGTTCATTTAGCTTTATATATTGTTCCGGGTGGCCGTTGTATCGGTTTTTCGGAAGTGTTAGACATGTAAGAGAAAAATTTAAATGGTTGGGAAAGGCCATGGGATGTAGAAATATTTTTTTCACATTTTACTTCCTTGTAAAAACAGGTAAATCAATAGGGATTTTCATACGTATAAGTACCCAGTGAACGCTTCATTTAGCTTTATATATTGTTCCGGGTGGGAGTTGTATCGGTTTTTCTGTAGTGTTAGACCTGTAAGATAAAAATTTAAACGGTTGGGAAAGGCCATGGGTTGTAGAAATATTTATTTCACATTTTATTTCCTTGTAAAAACAGGAAAATCAATAGGTATTTTCGTACGGATAAGTGCCCAGTGAACGGTTCGTTTAGCTTTATATATTTTTCCGGGTGGCCGTTGTATTGATTTTTCGGAAGTGTTAGACATGTAAGAGAAAAATTTATATGGTTGGGAAAGGCCATGGGATGTAGAAATATTTTTTTCACATTTTATTTCCTTGTAAAAACAGGTAAATCAATAGGGATTTTCGTACGGATAAGTACCCAGTGAACGGTTCGTTTAGCTTTATATATTGGTCCGGGTGGGCGTTGTTTTGGTTTTTCGGAAGCGTTAGACATGTAAGAGAAAAATTTAAATGGCTGGGAAAGGCCATGGGATGTAGAAATATTTTTTCACATTTTACTTCCTTGTAAAAACAGGTAAATCAATAGGGCTTTTTGTACGGATAAGTGCCCAGTGAACGGTTCGTTTAGCTTTATATATTGTTCCAGGTGGCCGTTGTATTGGTTTTTCGGAAGTGTTAGACCTGTAAGAGAAAGGTTTAAATGGTTGGGAAAGGCCATGGGATGTAGAAATATTTTTTTCACATTTTATTTCCTTGTAAAAACAGGTAAATCAATAGGGATTTTCGTACGGATAAGTACCCAGTGAACGGTTCGTTTAGCGTTATATATTGTTCCGGGTGGCCGTTGTATTGATTTTTCGGAAGTGTTAGACCTGTAAGAGAAAAATTTAAATGGCTGGGAAAGGCTATGGGATGTAGAAATATTTTTTTCACATTTTACTTCCTTGTAAAAACAGGTAAATGAATAGGGCTTTTCGTACGTATAAGTACCCAGTGAACGGTTCGTTTAGCTTTATATATTGTTCCGGGTGGGCGTTGTATTGGTTTTTCGGAAGTGTTAGACATGTAAGAGAAAAATTTAAATGGTTGGGAAAAGCCATGGGATGTAGAAATATTTTTTTCACATTTTACTTCCTTGTAAAAACAGGTAAATCAATAGGGCTTTTCGTACGGATAAGTACCCAGTGAATGGTTCGTTTAGCTTTATATATTGTTCCGGGTGGGCGTTGTATTGGTTTTTCGGAAGTGTTAGACCTGTAAGAGAAAAATTTAAATGGTTGGGAAAGGCCATGGGATGTAGAAATTTTTTTTTCACATTTTATTTCCTTGTAAAAACCGGTAAATCAATAGGGATTTTTGTACGGATTAGTACCCAGTGAACGGTTCGTTTAGCTTTATATATTGTTCCGCGTGGGCGTTGTATTGGTTTTTCAGAAGTGTTAGACCTGTAAGAGAAATGTTTAAATGGTTGGAAAAGGCCATGGGATGTAGAAATATTTTTTTCACATTTTACTTCCTTGTAAAAACAGGTAAATCAATAAGGATTTTCATACGTATAAGTACCCAGTGAACGCTTTATTTAGCTTTATATATTGTTCCGGGTGGGAGTTGTATCGGTTTTTCTGTAGTGTTAGACCTGTAAGATAAAAATTTAAACGGATGGGAAAGGCCATGGGTTGTAGTAATATTTTTTTCACATTTTATTTCCTTGTAAAAACAGGTAAATCAATAGGGATTTTCGTACGTATAAGTACCCAGTGAACGGTTCGTTTAGCTTTATATATTGTTCCGGGTGGGCGTTGTATTGGTTTTTCGGTAGTGTTAGACCTGTAAGAGAAAAATTTAAATGGTTGGGAAAGGCCATGGGATGTAGAAATATTTTTTTCACATTTTACTTCCTTGTAAAAACAGGTAAATCAATAGGGCTTTTCGCACGTATAAGTACCCAGTGAACGGTTCGTTTAGCTTTATACATTGTTCCGGGTGGGCGTTGTATTGGTTTTTCACAACTGTTAGACCTGTAAGAGAAAAATTTAAATGGTTGGGAAAGGCCATGGGATGTAGAAATATTTTTTTCACATTTTACTTCCTTGTAAAAAGAGGGAAATCAATAGGGCTTTTCGCACGGATAAGTACCCAGTGAACGGTTCGTTTAGCTTTATACATTGTTCCGGGTGGGCGTTGTATTGGTTTTTCGGAAGTGTTAGACCTGTAAGAGAAAAATTTAAATGGCTGGTAAAGGCCATGGGATGTAGAAATATTTTTTTTCACATTTTATTTCCTTGTAAAAACAGGTAAATCAATAGGGCTTTTCGCACGGATAAGTACCCAGTGAACGGTTCGTTTAGCTTTATACATTGTTCCGGGTGGGCGTTGTATTGGTTTTTCGGAAGTGTTAGACATGTAAGAGAAAAATTTAAATGGTTGGGAAAGGCCATGAGATGTAGAAATATTTTTTTCACATTTTACTTCCTTGTAAAAACAGGTAAATCAATAGGGCTTTTCGCACAGATAAGTACCCAGTGAACGGTTCGTTTAGCTTTATACATTGTTCCGGGTGAGTGTTGTATTGGTTTTTCGGAAGTGTTAGACCTGTAAGAGAAAAATTTAAATGGTTGGGAAAGGCCATGGGATGTAGAAATATTTTTTTCACATTTTATTTCCTTGTAAAAACAGGTAAATCAATAGGGATTTTCGTACGTATAAATACCCAGTGAACGGTTCGTTTAGCTTTATATATTGTTCCGGGTGGGAGTTGTATTGGTTTTTCGGTAGTGTTAGACCTGTAAGAGAAAAATTTAAATGGTTGGGAAAGGCCATGGGATGTAGAAATATTTTTTTCACATTTTACTTCCTTGTAAAAACAGGTAAATCAATAGGGCTTTTCGCACGTATAAGTACCCAGTGAACGGTTCGTTTAGCTTTATACATTGTTCCGGGTGGGCGTTGTATTGGTTTTTCGCAACTGTTAGACCTGTAAGAGAAAAATTTAAATGGTTGGGAAAGGCCATGGGATGTAGAAATATTTTTTTCACATTTTACTTCCTTGTAAAAAGAGGGAAATCAATAGGGCTTTTCGCACGGATAAGTACCCAGTGAACGGTTCGTTTAGCTTTATACATTGTTCCGGGTGGGCGTTGTATTGGTTTTTCGGAAGTGTTAGACCTGTAAGACCGTTTATGCACTGGAGGTTTCATGCCAGGCTGCAGGCTGGAGTTTTATTTGTGGCAGGTTTCTCCACCTCTTCCCGCACCCAAACCGGGGAGCATTTGGCCCAGTGCGCCTCATCTGCCCCTGATTTTCGCTCCTGCCCAGGATCTGGGGCAGTGAAGTTCCCAGTGCATAAACGGTCAAAGAGAAAAATTTAAATGGTTGGGAAAGGCCATGGGATGTAGAAATATTTTTTTCACATTTTATTTCCTTGTAAAAACAGGTAAATCAATAGGGATTTTCGTATGGATTAGTACCCAGTAAACGGTTCGTTTAGCTGTATATATTTTTCCGGGTGGGTGTTGTATTGGTTTTTCGCAACTGTTAGACCTGTAAGAGAAAAATTTAAATGGTTGGGAAAGGCCATGGGATGTAGAAATATTTTTTTCACATTTTACTTCCTTGTAAAAACAGGTAAATCAATAGGGCTTTTCGTACGGATAAGTACCCAGTGAACGGTTCGTTTAGCTTTATATATTGTTCCGGGTGGGCGTTGTATTGGTTTTTCGGAAGTGTTAGACCTGTAAGAGAAAAATTTAAATGGCTGGTAAAGGCCATGGGATGTAGAAATATTTTTTTTCACATTTTATTTCCTTGTAAAAACAGGTAAATCAATAGGGCTTTTCGCACGGATAAGTACCCAGTGAACGGTTCGTTTAGCTTTATACATTGTTCCGGGTGGGCGTTGTATTGGTTTTTCGGAAGTGTTAGACCTGTAAGAGAAAAATTTAAATGGTTGGGAAAGGCCATGGGATGTAGAAATATTTTTTTCACATTTTACTTCCTTGTAAAAACAGGTAAATCAATAGGGCTTTTCGCACGTATAAGTACCCAGTGAACGGTTCGTTTAGCTTTATACATTGTTCCGGGTGGGCGTTGTATTGGTTTTTCGCAACTGTTAGACCTGTAAGAGAAAAATTTAAATGGTTGGGAAAGGCCATGGGATGTAGAAATATTTTTTTCACATTTTACTTCCTTGTAAAAAGAGGGAAATCAATAGGGCTTTTCGCACGGATAAGTACCCAGTGAACGGTTCGTTTAGCTTTATACATTGTTCCGGGTGGGCGTTGTATTGGTTTTTCGGAAGTGTTAGACCTGTAAGACCGTTTATGCACTGGAGGTTTCATGCCAGGCTGCAGGCTGGAGTTTTATTTGTGGCAGGTTTCTCCACTTCTTCCCGCACCCAAACCGGGGAGCATTTGGCCCAGTGCGCCTCATCTGCCCCTGATTTTCGCTCCTGCCCAGGATCTGGGGCAGTGAAGTTCCCAGTGCATAAACGGTCAAAGAGAAAAATTTAAATGGTTGGGAAAGGCCATGGGATGTAGAAATATTTTTTTCACATTTTATTTCCTTGTAAAAACAGGTAAATCAATAGGGATTTTCGTATGGATTAGTACCCAGTAAACGGTTCGTTTAGCTGTATATATTTTTCCGGGTGGGTGTTGTATTGGTTTTTCGCAACTGTTAGACCTGTAAGAGAAAAATTTAAATGGTTGGGAAAGGCCATGGGATGTAGAAATATTTTTTTCACATTTTACTTCCTTGTAAAAACAGGTAAATCAATAGGGCTTTTCGTACGGATAAGTACCCAGTGAACGGTTCGTTTAGCTTTATACATTGTTCCGGGTGGGCGTAGTATTGGTTTTTCGGAAGTGTTAGACCTGTAAGAGAAAAATTTAAATGGCTGGTAAAGGCCATGGGATGTAGAAATATTTTTTTTCACATTTTATTTCCTTGTAAAAACAGGTAAATCAATAGGGCTTTTCGCACGGATTAGTACCCAGTAAACGGTTCGTTTAGCTGTATATATTTTTCCGGGTGGGTGTTGTATTGGTTTTTCGCAACTGTTAGACCTGTAAGAGAAAAATTTAAATGGTTGGGAAAGGCCATGGGATGTAGAAATATTTTTTTCACATTTTACTTCCTTGTAAAAACAGGTAAATCAATAGGGCTTTTCGTACGGATAAGTACCCAGTGAACGGTTCGTTTAGCTTTATATATTGTTCCGGGTGGGCGTTGTATTGGTTTTTCGGAAGTGTTAGACCTGTAAGAGAAAAATTTAAATGGCTGGTAAAGGCCATGGGATGTAGAAATATTTTTTTTCACATTTTATTTCCTTGTAAAAACAGGTAAATCAATAGGGCTTTTCGCACGGATAAGTACCCAGTGAACGGTTCGTTTAGCTTTATACATTGTTCCGGGTGGGCGTTGTATTGGTTTTTCGGAAGTGTTAGACCTGTAAGAGAAAAATTTAAATGGTTGGGAAAGGCCATGGGATGTAGAAATATTTTTTTCACATTTTACTTCCTTGTAAAAACAGGTAAATCAATAGGGCTTTTCGCACGTATAAGTACCCAGTGAACGGTTCGTTTAGCTTTATACATTGTTCCGGGTGGGCGTTGTATTGGTTTTTCGCAACTGTTAGACCTGTAAGAGAAAAATTTAAATGGTTGGGAAAGGCCATGGGATGTAGAAATATTTTTTTCACATTTTACTTCCTTGTAAAAAGAGGGAAATCAATAGGGCTTTTCGCACGGATAAGTACCCAGTGAACGGTTCGTTTAGCTTTATACATTGTTCCGGGTGGGCGTTGTATTGGTTTTTCGGAAGTGTTAGACCTGTAAGACCGTTTATGCACTGGAGGTTTCATGCCAGGCTGCAGGCTGGAGTTTTATTTGTGGCAGGTTTCTCCACCTCTTCCCGCACCCAAACCGGGGAGCATTTGGCCCAGTGCGCCTCATCTGCCCCTGATTTTCGCTCCTGCCCAGGATCTGGGGCAGTGAAGTTCCCAGTGCATAAACGGTCAAAGAGAAAAATTTAAATGGTTGGGAAAGGCCATGGGATGTAGAAATATTTTTTTCACATTTTATTTCCTTGTAAAAACAGGTAAATCAATAGGGATTTTCGTATGGATTAGTACCCAGTAAACGGTTCGTTTAGCTGTATATATTTTTCCGGGTGGGTGTTGTATTGGTTTTTCGCAACTGTTAGACCTGTAAGAGAAAAATTTAAATGGTTGGGAAAGGCCATGGGATGTAGAAATATTTTTTTCACATTTTACTTCCTTGTAAAAACAGGTAAATCAATAGGGCTTTTCGTACGGATAAGTACCCAGTGAACGGTTCGTTTAGCTTTATACATTGTTCCGGGTGGGCGTAGTATTGGTTTTTCGGAAGTGTTAGACCTGTAAGAGAAAAATTTAAATGGCTGGTAAAGGCCATGGGATGTAGAAATATTTTTTTTCACATTTTATTTCCTTGTAAAAACAGGTAAATCAATAGGGCTTTTCGCACGGATAAGTACCCAGTGAACGGTTCGTTTAGCATTATACATTGTTCCGGGTGGGCGTTGTATTGGTTTTTCGGAAGTGTTAGACATGTAAGAGAAAAATTTAAATGGTTGGGAAAGGCCATGGGATGTAGAAATATTTTTTTCACATTTTACTTCCTTGTAAAAACAGGTAAATCAATAGGGCTTTTCGCACAGATAAGTACCCAGTGAACGGTTCGTTTAGCTTTATACATTGTTCCGGGTGAGTGTTGTATTGGTTTTTCGGAAGTGTTAGACCTGTAAGAGAAAAATTTAAATGGTTGGGAAAGGCCATGGGATGTAGAAATATTTTTTTCACATTTTATTTCCTTGTAAAAACAGGTAAATCAATAGGGATTTTCGTACGTATAAGTACCCAGTGAACGGTTCGTTTAGCTTTATATATTGTTCCGGGTGGGAGTTGTATTGGTTTTTCGGTAGTGTTAGACCTGTAAGAGAAAAATTTAAATGGTTGGGAAAGGCCATGGGATGTAGAAATATTTTTTTCACATTTTACTTCCTTGTAAAAACAGGTAAATCAATAGGGCTTTTCGCACGTATAAGTACCCAGTGAACGGTTCGTTTAGCTTTATACATTGTTCCGGGTGGGCGTTGTATTGGTTTTTCGCAACTGTTAGACCTGTAAGAGAAAAATTTAAATGGTTGGGAAAGGCCATGGGATGTAGAAATATTTTTTTCACATTTTACTTCCTTGTAAAAAGAGGGAAATCAATAGGGCTTTTCCCACGGATAAGTACCCAGTGAACGGTTCGTTTAGCTTTATACATTGTTCCGGGTGGGCGTTGTATTGGTTTTTCGGAAGTGTTAGACCTGTAAGACCGTTTATGCACTGGAGGTTTCATGCCAGGCTGCAGGCTGGTGTTTTATTTGTGGCAGGTTTCTCCACCTCTTCCCGCACCCAAACCGGGGAGCATTTGGCCCAGTGCGCCTCATCTGCCCCTGATTTTCGCTCCTGCCCAGGATCTGGGGCAGTGAAGTTCCCAGTGCATAAACGGTCAAAGAGAAAAATTTAAATGGTTGGGAAAGGCCATGGGATGTAGAAATATTTTTTTCACATTTTATTTCCTTGTAAAAACAGGTAAATCAATAGGGATTTTCGTATGGATTAGTACCCAGTAAACGGTTCGTTTAGCTGTATATATTTTTCCGGGTGGGTGTTGTATTGGTTTTTCGCAACTGTTAGACCTGTAAGAGAAAAATTTAAATGGTTGGGAAAGGCCATGGGATGTAGAAATATTTTTTTCACATTTTACTTCCTTGTAAAAACAGGTAAATCAATAGGGCTTTTCGTACGGATAAGTACCCAGTGAACGGTTTGTTTAGCTTTATACATTGTTCCGGGTGGGCGTTGTATTGGTTTTTCGGAAGTGTTAGACCTGTAAGAGAAAAATTTAAATGGTTGGGAAAGGCCATGGGATGTAGAAATATTTTTTTCACATTTTACTTCCTTGTAAAAACAGGTAAATCAATAGGGCTTTTCGCACGTATAAGTACCCAGTGAACGGTTCGTTTAGCTTTATACATTGTTCCGGGTGGGCGTTGTATTGGTTTTTCGCAACTGTTAGACCTGTAAGAGAAAAATTTAAATGGTTGGGAAAGGCCATGGGATGTAGAAATATTTTTTTCACATTTTACTTCCTTGTAAAAAGAGGGAAATCAATAGGGCTTTTCGCACGGATAAGTACCCAGTGAACGGTTCGTTTAGCTTTATACATTGTTCCGGGTGGGCGTTGTATTGGTTTTTCGGAAGTGTTAGACCTGTAAGACCGTTTATGCACTGGAGGTTTCATGCCAGGCTGCAGGCTGGAGTTTTATTTGTGGCAGGTTTCTCCACCTCTTCCCGCACCCAAACCGGGGAGCATTTGGCCCAGTGCGCCTCATCTGCCCCTGATTTTCGCTCCTGCCCAGGATCTGGGGCAGTGAAGTTCCCAGTGCATAAACGGTCAAAGAGAAAAATTTAAATGGTTGGGAAAGGCCATGGGATGTAGAAATATTTTTTTCACATTTTATTTCCTTGTAAAAACAGGTAAATCAATAGGGATTTTCGTATGGATTAGTACCCAGTAAACGGTTCGTTTAGCTGTATATATTTTTCCGGGTGGGTGTTGTATTGGTTTTTCGCAACTGTTAGACCTGTAAGAGAAAAATTTAAATGGTTGGGAAAGGCCATGGGATGTAGAAATATTTTTTTCACATTTTACTTCCTTGTAAAAACAGGTAAATCAATAGGGCTTTTCGTACGGATAAGTACCCAGTGAACGGTTCGTTTAGCTTTATACATTGTTCCGGGTGGGCGTAGTATTGGTTTTTCGGAAGTGTTAGACCGGTAAGAGAAAAATTTAAATGGCTGGTAAAGGCCATGGGATGTAGAAATATTTTTTTTCACATTTTATTTCCTTGTAAAAACAGGTAAATCAATAGGGCTTTTCGCACGGATAAGTACCCAGTGAACGGTTCGTTTAGCATTATACATTGTTCCGGGTGGGCGTTGTATTGGTTTTTCGGAAGTGTTAGACATGTAAGAGAAAAATTTAAATGGTTGGGAAAGGCCATGGGATGTAGAAATATTTTTTTCACATTTTACTTCCTTGTAAAAACAGGTAAATCAATAGGGCTTTTCGCACAGATAAGTACCCAGTGAACGGTTCGTTTAGCTTTATACATTGTTCCGGGTGAGTGTTGTATTGGTTTTTCGGAAGTGTTAGACCTGTAAGAGAAAAATTTAAATGGTTGGGAAAGGCCATGGGATGTAGAAATATTTTTTTCACATTTTATTTCCTTGTAAAAACAGGTAAATCAATAGGGATTTTCGTACGTATAAGTACCCAGTGAACGGTTCGTTTAGCTTTATATATTGTTCCGGGTGGGAGTTGTATTGGTTTTTCGGTAGTGTTAGACCTGTAAGAGAAAAATTTAAATGGTTGGGAAAGGCCATGGGATGTAGAAATATTTTTTTCACATTTTACTTCCTTGTAAAAACAGGTAAATCAATAGGGCTTTTCGCACGTATAAGTACCCAGTGAACGGTTCGTTTAGCTTTATACATTGTTCCGGGTGGGCGTTGTATTGGTTTTTCGCAACTGTTAGACCTGTAAGAGAAAAATTTAAATGGTTGGGAAAGGCCATGGGATGTAGAAATATTTTTTTCACATTTTACTTCCTTGTAAAAAGAGGGAAATCAATAGGGCTTTTCCCACGGATAAGTACCCAGTGAACGGTTCGTTTAGCTTTATACATTGTTCCGGGTGGGCGTTGTATTGGTTTTTCGGAAGTGTTAGACCTGTAAGACCGTTTATGCACTGGAGGTTTCATGCCAGGCTGCAGGCTGGTGTTTTATTTGTGGCAGGTTTCTCCACCTCTTCCCGCACCCAAACCGGGGAGCGTTTGGCCCAGTGCGCCTCATCTGCCCCTGATTTTCGCTCCTGCCCAGGATCTGGGGCAGTGAAGTTCCCAGTGCATAAACGGTCAAAGAGAAAAATTTAAATGGTTGGGAAAGGCCATGGGATGTAGAAATATTTTTTTCACATTTTATTTCCTTGTAAAAACAGGTAAATCAATAGGGATTTTCGTATGGATTAGTATTATTATTATTATTATTATTATTATTTCGATTTATTTCCCGCCACTCCCAAATGGCTCGCGGCGGGTTACAATGTACCCAGTAAACGGTTCGTTTAGCTGTATATATTTTTCCGGGTGGGTGTTGTATTGGTTTTTCGCAACTGTTAGACCTGTAAGAGAAAAATTTAAATGGTTGGGAAAGGCCATGGGATGTAGAAATATTTTTTTCACATTTTACTTCCTTGTAAAAACAGGTAAATCAATAGGGCTTTTCGTACGGATAAGTACCCAGTGAACGGTTCGTTTAGCTTTATATATTGTTCCGGGTGGGCGTTGTATTGGTTTTTCGGAAGTGTTAGACCTGTAAGAGAAAAATTTAAATGGCTGGTAAAGGCCATGGGATGTAGAAATATTTTTTTTCACATTTTATTTCCTTGTAAAAACAGGTAAATCAATAGGGCTTTTCGCACGGATAAGTACCCAGTGAACGGTTCGTTTAGCTTTATACATTGTTCCGGGTGGGCGTTGTATTGGTTTTTCGGAAGTGATAGACATGTAAGAGAAAAATTTAAATGGTTGGGAAAGGCCATGGGATGTAGAAATATTTTTTTCACATTTTACTTCCTTGTAAAAACAGGTAAATCAATAGGGCTTTTCGCACAGATAGGTACCCAGTGAACGGTTCGTTTAGCTTTATACATTGTTCCGGGTGAGTGTTGTATTGGTTTTTCGGAAGTGTTAGACCTGTAAGAGAAAAATTTAAATGGTTGGGAAAGGCCATGGGATGTAGAAATATTTTTTTCACATTTTATTTCCTTGTAAAAACAGGTAAATCAATAGGGATTTTCGTACGTATAAGTACCCAGTGAACGGTTCGTTTAGCTTTATATATTGTTCCGGGTGGGAGTTGTATTGGTTTTTCGGTAGTGTTAGACCTGTAAGAGAAAAATTTAAATGGTTGGGAAAGGCCATGGGATGTAGAAATATTTTTTTCACATTTTACTTCCTTGTAAAAACAGGTAAATCAATAGGGCTTTTCGCACGTATAAGTACCCAGTGAACGGTTCGTTTAGCTTTATACATTGTTCCGGGTAGGCGTTGTATTGGTTTTTCGCAACTGTTAGACCTGTAAGAGAAAAATTTAAATGGTTGGGAAAGGCCATGGGATGTAGAAATATTTTTTTCACAATTTACTTCCTTGTAAAAGGAGGGAAATCAATAGGGCTTTTCGCACGGATAAGTACCCAGTGAACGGTTCGTTTAGCTTTATACATTGTTCCGGGTGGGCGTTGTATTGGTTTTTCGGAAGTGTTAGACCTGTAAGACCGTTTATGCACTGGAGGTTTCATGCCAGGCTGCAGGCTGGAGTTTTATTTGTGGCAGGTTTCTCCACCTCTTCCCGCACCCAAACCGGGGAGCATTTGGCCCAGTGCGCCTCATCTGCCCCTGATTTTCGCTCCTGCCCAGGATCTGGGGCAGTGAAGTTCCCAGTGCATAAACGGTCAAAGAGAAAAATTTAAATGGTTGGGAAAGGCCATGGGATGTAGAAATATTTTTTTCACATTTTATTTCCTTGTAAAAACAGGTAAATCAATAGGGATTTTCGTATGGATTAGTACCCAGTAAACGGTTCGTTTAGCTTTATACATTGTTCCGGGTGGGTGTTGTATTGGTTTTTCGCAACTGTTAGACCTGTAAGAGAAAAATTTAAATGGTTGGGAAAGGCCATGGGATGTAGAAATATTTTTTTCACATTTTACTTCCTTGTAAAAACAGGTAAATCAATAGGGCTTTTCGTACGGATAAGTACCCAGTGAACGGTTCGTTTAGCTTTATATATTGTTCCGGGTGGGCGTTGTATTGGTTTTTCGGAAGTGTTAGACCTGAAAGAGAAAAATTTAAATGGCTGGTAAAGGCCATGGGATGTAGAAATATTTTTTTTCACATTTTATTTCCTTGTAAAAACAGGTAAATCAATAGGGCTTTTCGCACGGATAAGTACCCAGTGAACGGTTCGTTTAGCTTTATACATTGTTCCGGGTGGGCGTTGTATTGGTTTTTCGGAAGTGTTAGACATGTAAGAGAAAAATTTAAATGGTTGGGAAAGGCCATGGGATGTAGAAATATTTTTTTCACATTTTACTTCCTTGTAAAAACAGGTAAATCAATAGGGCTTTTCGCACAGATAAGTACCCAGTGAACGGTTCGTTTAGCTTTATACATTGTTCCGGGTGAGTGTTGTATTGGTTTTTCGGAAGTGTTAGACCTGTAAGAGAAAAATTTAAACGGTTGGGAAAGGCCATGGGATGTAGAAATATTTTTTTCACATTTTATTTCCTTGTAAAAACAGGTAAATCAATAGGGATTTTCGTACGTATAAGTACCCAGTGAACGGTTCGTTTAGCTTTATATATTGTTCCGGGTGGGAGTTGTATTGGTTTTTCGGTAGTGTTAGACATGTAAGAGAAAAATTTAAATGGTTGGGAAAGGCCATGGGATGTAGAAATATTTTTTTCACATTTTACTTCCTTGTAAAAACAGGTAAATCAATAGGGCTTTTCGCACGTATAAGTACCCAGTGAACGGTTCGTTTAGCTTTATACATTGTTCCGGGTGGGCGTTGTATTGGTTTTTCGCAACTGTTAGACCTGTAAGAGAAAAATTTAAATGGTTGGGAAAGGCCATGGGATGTAGAAATATTTTTTTCACATTTTACTTCCTTGTAAAAAGAGGGAAATCAATAGGGCTTTTCGCACGGATAAGTACCCAGTGAACGGTTCGTTTAGCTTTATACATTGTTCCGGGTGGGCGTTGTATTGGTTTTTCGGAAGTGTTAGAACTGTAAGAGAAAAATTTAAATGGCTGGTAAAGGCCATGGGATGTAGAAATATTTTTTTTCACATTTTATTTCCTTGTAAAAACACGTAAATCAATAGGGCTTTTCGCACGGATAAGTACCCAGTGAACGGTTCGTTTAGCTTTATACATTGTTCCGGGTGGGCGTTGTATTGGTTTTTCGGAAGTGTTAGACATGTAAGAGAAAAATTTAAATGGTTGGGAAAGGCCATGGGATGTAGAAATATTTTTTTCACATTTTACTTCCTTGTAAAAACAGGTAAATCAATAGGGCTTTTCGCACGTATAAGTACCCAGTGAACGGTTCGTTTAGCTTTATACATTGTTCCGGGTGGGCGTTGTATTGGTTTTTCGCAACTGTTAGACCTGTAAGAGAAAAATTTAAATGGTTGGGAAAGGCCATGGGATGTAGAAATATTTTTTTCACATTTTACTTCCTTGTAAAAAGAGGGAAATCAATAGGGCTTTTCGCACGGATAAGTACCCAGTGAACGGTTCGTTTAGCTTTATACATTGTTCCGGGTGGGCGTTGTATTGTTTTTTCGGAAGTGTTAGACCTGTAAGACCGTTTATGCACTGGAGGTTTCATGCCAGGCTGCAGGCTGGTGTTTTATTTGTGGCAGGTTTCTCCACCTCTTCCCGCACCCAAACCGGGGAGCATTTGGCCCAGTGCGCCTCATCTGCCCCTGATTTTCGCTCCTGCCCAGGATCTGGGGCAGTGAAGTTCCCAGTGCATAAACGGTCAAAGAGAAAAATTTAAATGGTTGGGAAAGGCCATGGGATGTAGAAATATTTTTTTCACATTTTATTTCCTTGTAAAAACAGGTAAATCAATAGGGATTTTCGTATGGATTAGTACCCAGTAAACGGTTCGTTTAGCTGTATATATTTTTCCGGGTGGGTGTTGTATTGGATTTTCGCAACTGTTAGACCTGTAAGAGAAAAATTTAAATGGTTGGGAAAGGCCATGGGATGTAGAAATATTTTTTTCACATTTTACTTCCTTGTAAAAACAGGTAAATCAATAGGGCTTTTCGTACGGATAAGTACCCAGTGAACGGTTCGTTTAGCTTTATATATTGTTCCGGGTGGGCGTTGTATTGGTTTTTCGGAAGTGTTAGACCTGTAAGAGAAAAATTTAAATGGCTGGTAAAGGCCATGGGATGTAGAAATATTTTTTTCACATTTTATTTCCTTGTAAAAACAGGTAAATCTATAGGGATTTTCGTACGGATAAGTACCCAGTGAACGGTTCGTTTAGCTTTATACATTGTTCCGGGTGGGCGTTGTATTGGTTTTTCGGAAGTGTTAGACATGTAAGAGAAAAATTTAAATGGTTGGGAAAGGCCATGGGATGTAGAAATATTTTTTTCACATTTTACTTCCTTGTAAAAAGAGGGAAATCAGTAGGGCTTTTCACACGGATAAGTACCCAGTGAACGGTTCGTTTAGCTTTATACATTGTTCCGGGTGGGCGTTGTATTGGTTTTTCGGAAGTGTTAGACCTGTAAGAGAAAAATTTAAATGGTTGGGAAAGGCCATGGGATGTAGAAATATTTTTTTCACATTTTATTTCCTTGTAAAAACAGGTAAATCAATAGGGATTTTCGTACGGATAAGTACCCAGTGAACTGTTCGTTTAGCTTTATATATTTTTCCGGGTGGGCGTTGTATTGGTTTTTCGGAAGTGTTAGACCTGTAAGAGAAAAATTTAAATGGTTGGGAAAGGCCATGGGATGTAGAAATATTTTTTTCACATTTTACTTCCTTGTAAAAACAGGTAAATCAATAGGGCTTTTCGCACGTATAAGTATCCAGTGAACGGTTCGTTTAGCTTTATACATTGTTCCGGGTGGGTGTTGTATTGGTTTTTCGCAACTGTTAGACCTGTAAGAGAAAAATTTAAATGGTTGGGAAAGGCCATGGGATGTAGAAATATTTTTTTCACATTTTACTTCCTTGTAAAAACAGGTAAATCAATAGGGCTTTTTGCACGTATAAGTACCCAGTGAACGGTTCGTTTAGCTTTATACAGTGTTCCGGGTGGGCGTTGTATTGGTTTTTCGCAACTGTTAGACCTGTAAGAGAAAAATTTAAATGGTTGGGAAAGGCCATGGGAAGTAGAAATATTTTTTTCACATTTTATTTCCTTGTAAAAACAGGTAAATCAATAGGGATTTTCGTACGGATAAGTACACAGTGAACGGTTCGTTTAGCTTTATATATTTTTCCGGGTGGGCGTTGTATTGGTTTTTCGGAAGTGTTAGACCTGTAAGAGAAAAATTTAAATGGTTGGGAAAGGCCATGGGATGTAGAAATATTTTTTTCACATTTTAATTCCTTGTAAAAACAGGTAAATCAATAGGGCTTTTCGCACGTATTAGTACCCAGTGAACTGTTCGTTTAGCTTTATACATTGTTCCGGGTGGGCGTTGTATTGGTTTTTCGCAACTGTTAGACCTGTAAGAGAAAAATTTAAATGGTTGGGAAAGGCCATGGGATGTAGAAATATTTTTTTCACATTTTACTTCCTTGTAAAAACAGGTAAATCAATAGGGCTTTTCGCACGGTTAAGTACCCAGTGAACGGTTCGTTTAGCTTTATATATTTTTCCGGGTGGGCGTTGTATTGGTTTTTCGGAAGTGTTAGACCTGTAAGAGAAAAATTTAAATGGTTGGGAAAGGCCATGGGATGTAGAAATATTTTTTTCACATTTTATTTCCTTGTAAAAACAGGTAAATCAATAGGGATTTTCGTATGGATTAGTACCGAGTAAACGGTTCATTTAGCTGTATATATTTTTCCGGGTGGGTGTTGTATTGGTTTTTCGGAAGTGTTAGACCTGTAAGAGAAAAATTTAAATGGTTGGGAAAGGCCCTGGGATGTAGAAATATTTTTTTCACATTTTACTTCCTTGTAAAAACAGGTAAATGAATAGGGATTTTCGTACGGATAAGTACCCAGTGAACGGTTCGTTTAGCTTTATATATTTTTCCGGGTGGGCGTTGTATTGGTTTTTCGGAAGTGTTAGACCTGTAAGAGAAAAATTTAAATGGTTGGGAAAGGCCATGGGATGTAGAAATATTTTTTTCACATTTTACTTCCTTGTAAAAAGAGGGAAATCAGTAGGGCTTTTCACACGGATAAGTACCCAGTGAACGGTTCGTTTAGCTTTATACATTGTTCCGGGTGGGCGTTGTATTGGTTTTTCGGAAGTGTTAGACCTGTAAGAGAAAAATTTAAATGGTTGGGAAAGGCCATGGGATGTAGAAATATTTTTTTCACATTTTAATTCCTTGTAAAAACAGGTAAATCAATAGGGCTTTTCGCACGTATTAGTACCCAGTGAACTGTTCGTTTAGCTTTATACATTGTTCCGGGTGGGCGTTGTATTGGTTTTTCGCAACTGTTAGACCTGTAAGAGAAAAATTTAAATGGTTGGGAAAGGCCATGGGATGTAGAAATATTTTTTTCACATTTTACTTCCTTGTAAAAACAGGTAAATCAATAGGGCTTTTCGCACGGTTAAGTACCCAGTGAACGGTTCGTTTAGCTTTATATATTTTTCCGGGTGGGCGTTGTATTGGTTTTTCGGAAGTGTTAGACCTGTAAGAGAAAAATTTAAATGGTTGGGAAAGGCCATGGGATGTAGAAATATTTTTTTCACATTTTATTTCCTTGTAAAAACAGGTAAATCAATAGGGATTTTCGTATGGATTAGTACCCAGTAAACGGTTCGTTTAGCTGTATATATTTTTCCGGGTGGGTGTTGTATTGGTTTTTCGGAAGTGTTAGACCTGTAAGAGAAAAATTTAAATGGTTGGGAAAGGCCCTGGGATGTAGAAATATTTTTTTCACATTTTACTTCCTTGTAAAAACAGGTAAATGAATAGGGATTTTCGTACGGATAAGTACCCAGTGAACGGTTCGTTTAGCTTTATATATTTTTCCGGGTGGGCGTTGTATTGGTTTTTCGGAAGTGTTAGACCTGTAAGAGAAAAATTTAAATGGTTGGGAAAGGCCATGGGATGTAGAAATATTTTTTTCACATTTTACTTCCTTGTAAAAAGAGGGAAATCAGTAGGGCTTTTCACACGGATAAGTACCCAGTGAACGGTTCGTTTAGCTTTATACATTGTTCCGGGTGGGCGTTGTATTGGTTTTTCGGAAGTGTTAGACCTGTAAGAGAAAAATTTAAATGGTTGGGAAAGGCCATGGGATGTAGAAATATTTTTTTCACATTTTATTTCCTTGTAAAAACAGGTAAATCAATAGGGATTTTCGTACGGATAAGTACCCAGTGAACGGTTCGTTTAGCTTTATATATTTTTCCGGGTGGGCGTTGTATTGGTTTTTCGGAAGTGTTAGACCTGTAAGAGAAAAATTTAAATGGTTGGGAAAGGCCATGGGATGTAGAAATATTTTTTTCACATTTTACTTCCTTGTAAAAACAGGTAAATCAATAGGGCTTTTCGCACGTATAAGTATCCAGTGAACGGTTCGTTTAGCTTTATACATTGTTCCGGGTGGGCGTTGTATTGGTTTTTCGCAACTGTTAGACCTGTAAGAGAAAAATTTAAATGGTTGGGAAAGGCCATGGGATGTAGAAATATTTTTTTCACATTTTACTTCCTTGTAAAAACAGGTAAATCAATAGGGCTTTTCGCACGGTTAAGTACCCAGTGAACGGTTCGTTTAGCTTTATATATTTTTCCGGGTGGGCGTTGTATTGGTTTTTCGGAAGTGTTAGACCTGTAAGAGAAAAATTTAAATGGTTGGGAAAGGCCATGGGATGTAGAAATATTTTTTTCACATTTTATTTCCTTGTAAAAACAGGTAAATCAATAGGGATTTTCGTATGGATTAGTACCCAGTAAACGGTTCGTTTAGCTGTATATATTTTTCCGGGTGGGTGTTGTATTGGTTTTTCGGAAGTGTTAGACCTGTAAGAGAAAAATTTAAATGGTTGGGAAAGGCCCTGGGATGTAGAAATATTTTTTTCACATTTTACTTCCTTGTAAAAACAGGTAAATGAATAGGGATTTTCGTACGGATAAGTACCCAGTGAACGGTTCGTTTAGCTTTATATATTTTTCCGGGTGGGCGTTGTATTGGTTTTTCGGAAGTGTTAGACCTGTAAGAGAAAAATTTAAATGGTTGGGAAAGGCCATGGGATGTAGAAATATTTTTTTCACATTTTACTTCCTTGTAAAAAGAGGGAAATCAATAGGGCTTTTCGCACGGATAAGTACCCAGTGAACGGTTCGTTTAGCTTTATACATTGTTCCGGGTGGGCGTTGTATTGGTTTTTCGGAAGTGTTAGACCTGTAAGACCGTTTATGCACTGGAGCTTTCATGCCAGGCTGCAGGCTGGTGTTTTATTTGTGGCAGGTTTCTCCACCTCTTCCCGCACCCAAACCGGGGAGCATTTGGCCCAGTGCGCCTCATCTGCCCCTGATTTTCGCTCCTGCCCAGGATCTGGGGCAGTGAAGTTCCCAGTGCATAAACGGTCAAAGAGAAAAATTTAAATGGTTGGGAAAGGCCATGGGATGTAGAAATATTTTTTTCACATTTTATTTCCTTGTAAAAACAGGTAAATCAATAGGGATTTTCGTATGGATTAGTACCCAGTAAACGGTTCGTTTAGCTGTATATATTTTTCCGGGTGGGTGTTGTATTGGTTTTTCGCAACTGTTAGACCTGTAAGAGAAAAATTTAAATGGTTGGGAAAGGCCATGGGATGTAGAAATATTTTTTTCACATTTTACTTCCTTGTAAAAACAGGTAAATCAATAGGGCTTTTCGTACGGATAAGTACCCAGTGAACGGTTCGTTTAGCTTTATATATTGTTCCGGGTGGGCGTTGTATTGGTTTTTCGGAAGTGTTAGACCTGTAAGAGAAAAATTTAAATGGCTGGTAAAGGCCATGGGATGTAGAAATATTTTTTTTCACATTTTATTTCCTTGTAAAAACAGGTAAATCAATAGGGCTTTTCGCACGGATAAGTACCCAGTGAACGGTTCGTTTAGCTTTATACATTGTTCCGGGTGGGCGTTGTATTGGTTTTTCGGAAGTGTTAGACATGTAAGAGAAAAATTTAAATGGTTGGGAAAGGCCATGGGATGTAGAAATATTTTTTTCACATTTTACTTCCTTGTAAAAACAGGTAAATCAATAGGGCTTTTCGCACAGATAGGTACCCAGTGAACGGTTCGTTTAGCTTTATACATTGTTCCGGGTGAGTGTTGTATTGGTTTTTCGGAAGTGTTAGACCTGTAAGAGAAAAATTTAAATGGTTGGGAAAGGCCATGGGATGTAGAAATATTTTTTTCACATTTTATTTCCTTGTAAAAACAGGTAAATCAATAGGGATTTTCGTACGTATAAGTACCCAGTGAACGGTTCGTTTAGCTTTATATATTGTTCCGGGTGGGAGTTGTATTGGTTTTTCGGTAGTGTTAGACCTGTAAGAGAAAAATTTAAATGGTTGGGAAAGGCCATGGGATGTAGAAATATTTTTTTCACATTTTACTTCCTTGTAAAAACAGGTAAATCAATAGGGCTTTTCGCACGTATAAGTACCCAGTGAACGGTTCGTTTAGCTTTATACATTGTTCCGGGTGGGCGTTGTATTGGTTTTTCGCAACTGTTAGACCTGTAAGAGAAAAATTTAAATGGTTGGGAAAGGCCATGGGATGTAGAAATATTTTTTTCACAATTTACTTCCTTGTAAAAGGAGGGAAATCAATAGGGCTTTTCGCACGGATAAGTACCCAGTGAACGGTTCGTTTAGCTTTATACATTGTTCCGGGTGGGCGTTGTATTGGTTTTTCGGAAGTGTTAGACCTGTAAGACCGTTTATGAACTGGAGGTTTCATGCCAGGCTGCAGGCTGGAGTTTTATTTGTGGCAGGTTTCTCCACCTCTTCCCGCACCCAAACCGGGGAGCATTTGGCCCAGTGCGCCTCATCTGCCCCTGATTTTCGCTCCTGCCCAGGATCTGGGGCAGTGAAGTTCCCAGTGCATAAACGGTCAAAGAGAAAAATTTAAATGGTTGGGAAAGGCCATGGGATGTAGAAATATTTTTTTCACATTTTATTTCCTTGTAAAAACAGGTAAATCAATAGGGATTTTCGTATGGATTAGTACCCAGTAAACGGTTCGTTTAGCTGTATATATTTTTCCGGGTGGGTGTTGTATTGGTTTTTCGCAACTGTTAGACCTGTAAGAGAAAAATTTAAATGGTTGGGAAAGGCCATGGGATGTAGAAATATTTTTTTCACATTTTACTTCCTTGTAAAAACAGGTAAATCAATAGGGCTTTTCGTACAGATAAGTACCCAGTGAACGGTTCGTTTAGCTTTATATATTGTTCCGGGTGGGCGTTGTATTGGTTTTTCGGAAGTGTTAGACCTGTAAGAGAAAAATTTAAATGGCTGGTAAAGGCCATGGGATGTAGAAATATTTTTTTTCACATTTTATTTCCTTGTAAAAACAGGTAAATCAATAGGGCTTTTCGCACGGACAAGTACCCAGTGAACGGTTCGTTTAGCTTTATACATTGTTCCGGGTGGGCGTTGTATTGGTTTTTCGGAAGTGTTAGACCTATAAGAGAAAAATTTAAATGGTTGGGAAAGGCCATGGGATGTAGAAATATTTTTTTCACATTTTATTTCCTTGTAAAAACAGGTAAATCAATAGGGATTTTCGTACGTATAAGTACCCAGTGAACGGTTCGTTTAGCTTTATATATTGTTCCGGGTGGGAGTTGTATTGGTTTTTCGGTAGTGTTAGACCTGTAAGAGAAAAATTTAAATGGTTGGGAAAGGCCATGGGATGTAGAAATATTTTTTTCACATTTTACTTCCTTGTAAAAACAGGTAAATCAATAGGGCTTTTCGCACGTATAAGTACCTAGTGAACGGTTCGTTTAGCTTTATACATTGTTCCGGGTGGGCGTTGTATTGGTTTTTCGCAACTGTTAGACCTGTAAGAGAAAAACTTAAATTGTTGGGAAAGGCCATGGGATGTAGAAATATTTTTTTCACATTTTACTTCCTTGTAAAAAGAAGGAAATCAATAGGGCTTTTCGCACGGATAAGTACCCAGTGAACGGTTTGTTTAGCTTTATACATTGTTCCGGGTGGGCGTTGTATTGGTTTTTCGGAAGTGTTAGACCTGTAAGAGAAAAATTTAAATGGTTGGGAAAGGCCATGGGATGTAGAAATATTTTTTTCACATTTTATTTCCTTGTAAAAACAGGTAAATCAATAGGGATTTTCGTACGGATAAGTACCCAGTGAACGGTTCGTTCAGCTTTATATATTTTTCCGGGTAGGCGTTGTATTGGTTTTTCGCAACTGTTAGACCTGTAAGAGAAAAATTTAAATGGTTGGGAAAGGCCATGGGATGTAGAAATATTTTTTTCACATTTTACTTCCTTGTAAAAAGAGGGAAATCAGTAGGGCTTTTCGCACGGATAAGTACCCAGTGAACGGTTCGTTTAGCTTTATACATTGTTCCGGGTGGGCGTTGTATTGGTTTTTCGGAAGTGTTAGACCTGTAAGAGAAAAATTTAAATGGTTGGGAAAGGCCATGGGATGTAGAAATATTTTTTTCACATTTTATTTCCTTGTAAAAACAGGTAAATCAATAGGGATTTTCGTACGGATAAGTACCCAGTGAACGGTTCGTTTAGCTTTATATATTTTTCCGGTTTGGCGTTGTATTGGTTTTTCGGAAGTGTTAGACCTGTAAGAGAAAAATTTAAATGGTTGGGAAAGGCCATGGGATGTAGAAATATTTTTTTCACATTTTATTTCCTTGTAAAAACAGGTAAATCAATAGGGATTTTCGTACGTATAAGTACCCAGTGAACGGTTCGTTTAGCTTTATATATTGTTCCGGGTGGGAGTTGTATTGGTTTTTCGGTAGTGTTAGACCTGTAAGAGAAAAATTTAAATGGTTGGGAAAGGCCATGGGATGTAGAAATATTTTTTTCACATTTTACTTCCTTGTAAAAACAGGTAAATCAATAGGGCTTTTCGCACGTATAAGTACCCAGTGAACGGTTCGTTTAGCTTTATACATTGTTCCGGGTGGGTGTTGTATTGGTTTTTCGCAACTGTTAGACCTGTAAGAGAAAAATTTAAATGGTTGGGAAAGGCCATGGGATGTAGAAATATTTTTTTCACATTTTACTTCCTTGTAAAAACAGGTAAATCAATAGGGCTTTTCGCACGTATAAGTACCCAGTGAACGGTTCGTTTAGCTTTATACATTGTTCCGGGTGGGCGTTGTATTGGTTTTTCGCAACTGTTAGACCTGTAAGAGAAAAATTTAAATGGTTGGGAAAGGCCATGGGAAGTAGAAATATTTTTTTCACATTTTATTTCCTTGTAAAAACAGGTAAATCAATAGGGATTTTCGTACGGATAAGTACACAGTGAACGGTTCGTTTAGCTTTATATATTTTTCCGGGTGGGCGTTGTATTGGTTTTTCGGAAGTGTTAGACCTGTAAGAGAAAAATTTAAATGGTTGGGAAAGGCCATGGGATGTAGAAATATTTTTTTCACATTTTAATTCCTTGTAAAAACAGGTAAATCAATAGGGATTTTCGTACGTATAAGTACCCAGTGAACTGTTCGTTTAGCTTTATACATTGTTCCGGGTGGGCGTTGTATTGGTTTTTCGCAACTGTTAGACCTGTAAGAGAAAAATTTAAATGGTTGGGAAAGGCCATGGGATGTAGAAATATTTTTTTCACATTTTACTTCCTTGTAAAAACAGGTAAATCAATAGGGCTTTTCGCACGGTTAAGTACCCAGTGAACGGTTCGTTTAGCTTTATATATTTTTCCGGGTGGGCGTTGTATTGGTTTTTCGGAAGTGGTAGACCTGTAAGAGAAAAATTTAAATGGTTGGGAAAGGCCATGGGATGTAGAAATATTTTTTTCACATTTTATTTCCTTGTAAAAACAGGTAAATCAATAGGGATTTTCGTATGGATTAGTACCCAGTAAACGGTTCGTTTAGCTGTATATATTTTTCCGGGTGGGTGTTGTATTGGTTTTTCGGAAGTGTTAGACCTGTAAGAGAAAAATTTAAATGGTTGGGAAAGGCCCTGGGATGTAGAAATATTTTTTTCACATTTTACTTCCTTGTAAAAACAGGTAAATGAATAGGGATTTTCGTACGGATAAGTACCCAGTGAACGGTTCGTTTAGCTTTATATATTTTTCCGGGTGGGCGTTGTATTGGTTTTTCGGAAGTGTTAGACCTGTAAGAGAAAAATTTAAATGGTTGGGAAAGGCCATGGGATGTAGAAATATTTTTTTCACATTTTATTTCCTTGTAAAAACAGGTAAATCAATAGGGATTTTCGTATGGATTAGTACCCAGTAAACGGTTCGTTTAGCTGTATATATTTTTCCGGGTGGGTGTTGTATTGGTTTTTCAGAAGTGTTAGACCTGTAAGAGAAAAATTTAAATGGTTGGGAAAGGCCATGGGATGTAGAAATATTTTTTTCACATTTTATTTCCTTGTAAAAACAGGTAAATCAATAGGGATTTTCGTATGGATTAGTACCCAGTAAACGGTTCGTTTAGCTGTATATATTTTTCCGGGTGGGTGTTGTATTGGTTTTTCGGAAGTGTTAGACCTGTAAGAGAAAAATTTAAATGGTTGGGAAAGGCCATGGGATGTAGAAATATTTTTTTCACATTTTACTTCCTTGTAAAAACAGGGAAATCAATAGGGCTTTTCGTACGGATAAGTACCCAGTGAACTGTTCGTTTAGCTTTATATATTGTTCCGGGTGGGCGTTGTATTGGTTTTTCGGAAGTGTTAGACCTGTAAGAGAAAAATTTAAATGGTTGGGAAAGGCCATGGGATGTAGAAATATTTTTTTCACATTTTACTTCCTTGTAAAAAGAGGGAAATCAATAGGGCTTTTCGCACGGATAAGTACCCAGTGAACGGTTCGTTTAGCTTTATACATTGTTCCGGGTGGGCGTTGTATTGGTTTTTCGGAAGTGTTAGACCTGTAAGAGAAAAATTTAAATGGTTGGGAAAGGCCCTGGGATGTAGAAATATTTTTTTCACATTTTACTTCCTTGTAAAAACAGGTAAATCAATAGGGATTTTCGTACGGATAAGTACCCAGTGAACGGTTCGTTTAGCTTTATATATTTTTCCGGGTGGGCGTTGTATTGGTTTTTCGGAAGTGTTAGACCTGTAAGAGAAAAATTTAAATGGTTGGGAAAGGACATGGGATGTAGAAATATTTTTTTCACATTTTATTTCCTTGTAAAAACAGGTAAATCAATAGGGCTTTTCGCACGGATAAGTACCCAGTGAACGGTTCGTTTAGCTTTATACATTGTTCCGGGTGGGCGTTGTATTGGTTTTTCTGAAGTGTTAGACCTGTAAGAGAAAAATTTAAATTGTTGGGAAAGGCCATGGGATGTAGAAATATTTTTTTCACATTTTATTTCCTTGTAAAAACAGGTAAATCTATAGGGATTTTCGTACGGATAAGTACCCAGTGAACGGTTCGTTTAGCTTTATGTATTGTTCCGGGTGGGCGTTGTATTGGTTTTTCGGAAGTGTTAGACCTGTAAGAGAAAAATTTAAATGGTTGGGAAAGGCCATGGGATGTCGAAATATTTTTTTCACATTTTATTTCCTTGTAAAAACAGGTAAATCAATAGGGATTTTCGTATGGATTAGTACCCAGTAAACGGTTCGTTTAGCTGTATATATTTTTCCGGGTGGGTGTTGTATTGGTTTTTCGGAAGTGTTAGATCTGTAAGAGAAAAATTTAAATGGTTGGGAAAGGCCATGGGATGTAGAAATATTTTTTTTCACATTTTACTTCCTTGTAAAAACAGGGAAATCAATAGGGCTTTTCGTACGGATAAGTACCCAGTGAACTGTTCGTTTAGCTTTATATATTGTTCCGGGTGGGCGTTGTATTGGTTTTTCGGAAGTGTTAGACCTGTAAGAGAAAAATTTAAATGGTTGGGAAAGGCCATGGGATGTAGAAATATTTTTTTCACATTTTACTTCCTTGTAAAAAGAGGGAAATCAATAGGGCTTTTCGCACGGATAAGTACCCAGTGAACGGTTCGTTTAGCTTTATACATTGTTCCGGGTGGGCGTTGTATTGGTTTTTCGGAACTGTTAGACCTGTAAGAGAAAAATTTAAATGGTTGGGAAAGGCCCTGGGATGTAGAAATATTTTTTTCACATTTTACTTCCTTGTAAAAACAGGTAAATCAATAGGGATTTTCGTACGGATAAGTACCCAGTGAACGGTTCGTTTAGCTTTATATATTTTTCCGGGTGGGCGTTGTATTGGTTTTTCGGAAGTGTTAGACCTGTAAGAGAAAAATTTAAATGGTTGGGAAAGGCCATGGGATGTAGAAATATTTTTTTCACATTTTATTTCCTTGTAAAAACAGGTAAATCAATAGGGATTTTCGTATGGATTAGTACCCAGTAAACGGTTCGTTTAGCTGTATATATTTTTCCGGGTGGGTGTTGTATTGGTTTTTCGGAAGTGTTAGACCTGTAAGAGAAAAATTTAAATGGTTGGGAAAGGCCATGGGATGTAGAAATATTTTTTTCACATTTTACTTCCTTGTAAAAACAGGGAAATCAATAGGGCTTTTCGTACGGATAAGTACCCAGTGAACTGTTCGTTTAGCTTTATATATTGTTCCGGGTGGGCGTTGTATTGGTTTTTCGGAAGTGTTAGACCTGTAAGAGAAAAATTTAAATGGTTGGGAAAGGCCATGGGATGTAGAAATATTTTTTTCACATTTTACTTCCTTGTAAAAAGAGGGAAATCAATAGGGCTTTTCGCACGGATAAGTACCCAGTGAACGGTTCGTTTAGCTTTATACATTGTTCCGGGTGGGCGTTGTATTGGTTTTTCGGAACTGTTAGACCTGTAAGAGAAAAATTTAAATGGTTGGGAAAGGCCCTGGGATGTAGAAATATTTTTTTCACATTTTACTTCCTTGTAAAAACAGGTAAATGAATAGGGATTTTCGTACGGATAAGTACCCAGTGAACGGTTCGTTTAGCTTTATATATTTTTCCGGGTGGGCGTTGTATTGGTTTTTCGGAAGTGTTAGACCTGTAAGAGAAAAATTTAAATGGTTGGGAAAGGCCATGGGATGTAGAAATATTTTTTTCACATTTTATTTCCTTGTAAAAACAGGTAAATCAATAGGGATTTTCGTATGGATTAGTACCCAGTAAACGGTTCGTTTAGCTGTATATATTTTTCCGGGTGGGTGTTGTATTGGTTTTTCGGAAGTGTTAGACCTGTAAGAGAAAAATTTAAATGGTTGGGAAAGGCCATGGGATGTAGAAATATTTTTTTCACATTTTACTTCCTTGTAAAAACAGGGAAATCAGTAGGGCTTTTCGTACGGATACGTACCCAGTGAACTGTTCGTTTAGCTTTATATATTGTTCCGGGTGGGCGTTGTATTGGTTTTTCGGAAGTGTTAGACCTGTAAGAGAAAAATTTAAATGGTTGGGAAAGGCCATGGGATGTAGAAATATTTTTTGCACATTTTACTTCCTTGTAAAAAGAGGGAAATCAATAGGGCTTTTCGCACGGATAAGTACCCAGTGAACGGTTCGTTTAGCTTTATACATTGTTCCGGGTGGGCGTTGTATTGGTTTTTCGGAAGTGTTAGACCTGTAAGAGAAAAATTTAAATGGTTGGGAAAGGCCCTGGGATGTAGAAATATTTTTTTCACATTTTACTTCCTTGTAAAAACAGGTAAATGAATAGGGATTTTCGTACGGATAAGTACCCAGTGAACGGTTCGTTTAGCTTTATATATTGTTCCGGGTGGGAGTTGTATTGGTTTTTCGGTAGTGTTAGACATGTAAGAGAAAAATTTAAATGGTTGGGAAAGGCCATGGGATGTAGAAATATTTTTTTCACATTTTACTTCCTTGTAAAAACAGGTAAATCAATAGGGCTTTTCGCACGGATAAGTACCCAGTGAATGGTTCGTTTAGCTTTATACATTGTTCCGGGTGGGCGTTGTATTGGTTTTTCGGAAGTGTTAGACCTGTAAGAGAAAAATTTAAATGGCTGGGAAAGGCCATGGGATGTAGAAATATTTTTTTTTACATTTTATTTCCTTGTAAAAACAGGTAAATCAATAGGGATTTTCGTACGTATAAGTACCCAGTGAACGGTTCGTTTAGCTTTATATATTGTTCCGGGTGGCCATTGTATCGGTTTTTCGGTAGTGTTAGACCTGTAAGATAAAAATTTAAATGGTTGGGAAAGGCCATGGGATGTAGAAATATTTTTTTCACATTTTATTTCCTTGTAAAAACAGGTAAATCAATAGGGATTTTCGTACGTATAAGTACCCAGTGAACGGTTCGTTTAGCTTTATATATTGTTCCGGGTGGGAGTTGTATTGGTTTTTCGGTAGTGTTAGACCTGTAAGAGAAAAATTTAAATGGTTGGGAAATGCCATGGGATGTAGAAATATTTTTTTCACATTTTATTCCTTGTAAAAACAGGTAAATCAATAGGGCTTTTCGCACGGATAAGTACCCAGTGAACGGTTCGTTTAGCTTTATACATTGTTCCGGGTGGGCGTTGTATTGGTTTTTCGGAAGTGTTAGACCTGTAAGAGAAAAATTTAAATGGCTGGGAAAGGCCATGGGATGTAGAAATATTTTTTTCACATTTTACTTCCTTGTAAAAACAGGTAAATGAATAGGGATTTTCGTACGGATAAGTACCCAGTGAACGGTTCGTTTAGCTTTATATATTTTTCCGGGTGGGCGTTGTATTGGTTTTTCGGAAGTGTTAGACCTGTAAGAGAAAAATTTAAATGGTTGGGAAAGGCCATGGGATGTAGAAATATTTTTTTCACATTTTATTTCCTTGTAAAAACAGGTAAATCAATAGGGATTTTCGTATGGATTAGTACCCAGTAAACGGTTCGTTTAGCTGTATATATTTTTCCGGGTGGGTGTTGTATTGGTTTTTCGGAAGTGTTAGACCTGTAAGAGAAAAATTTAAATGGTTGGGAAAGGCCATGGGATGTAGAAATATTTTTTTCACATTTTACTTCCTTGTAAAAACAGGGAAATCAATAGGGCTTTTCGTACGGATAAGTACCCAGTGAACTGTTCGTTTAGCTTTATATATTGTTCCGGGTGGGCGTTGTATTGGTTTTTCGGAAGTGTTAGACCTGTAAGAGAAAAATTTAAATGGTTGGGAAAGGCCATGGGATGTAGAAATATTTTTTTCACATTTTACTTCCTTGTAAAAAGAGGGAAATCAATAGGGCTTTTCGCACGGATAAGTACCCAGTGAACGGTTCGTTTAGCTTTATACATTGTTCCGGGTGGGCGTTGTATTGGTTTTTCGGAAGTGTTAGACCTGTAAGATAAAAATTTAAATGGTTGGGAAAGGCCCTGGGATGTAGAAATATTTTTTTCACATTTTACTTCCTTGTAAAAACAGGTAAATGAATAGGGATTTTCGTACGGATAAGTACCCAGTGAACGGTTCGTTTAGCTTTATATATTGTTCCGGGTGGGAGTTGTATTGGTTTTTCGGTAGTGTTAGACATGTAAGAGAAAAATTTAAATGGTTGGGAAAGGCCATGGGATGTAGAAATATTTTTTTCACATTTTACTTCCTTGTAAAAACAGGTAAATCAATAGGGCTTTTCGCACGGATAAGTACCCAGTGAACGGTTCGTTTAGCTTTATACATAGTTCCGGGTGGGCGTTGTATTGGTTTTTCGGAAGTGTTAGACCTGTAAGAGAAAAATTTAAATGGCTGGGAAAGGCCATGGGATGTAGAAATATTTTTTTTACATTTTATTTCCTTGTAAAAACAGGTAAATCAATAGGGATTTTCGTACGTATAAGTACCCAGTGAACGGTTCGTTTAGCTTTATATATTGTTCCGGGTGGCCATTGTATCGGTTTTTCGGTAGTGTTAGACCTGTAAGATAAAAATTTAAATGGTTGGGAAAGGCCATGGGATGTAGAAATATTTTTTTCACATTTTATTTCCTTGTAAAAACAGGTAAATCAATAGGGCTTTTCGCACGGATAAGTACCCAGTGAACGGTTCGTTTAGCTTTATACATTGTTCCGGGTGGGCGTTGTATTCGTTTTTCGGAAGTGTTAGACCTGTAAGAGAAAAATTTAAATTGTTGGGAAAGGCCATGGGATGTAGAAATATTTTTTTCACATTTTATTTCCTTGTAAAAACAGGTAAATCAATAGGGATTTTCGTACGTATAAGTACCCAGTGAACGGTTCGTTTAGCTTTATATATTGTTCCGGGTGGGAGTTGTATTGGTTTTTCGGTAGTGTTAGACCTGTAAGAGAAAAATTTAAATGGTTGGGAAAGGCCATGGGATGTAGAAATATTTTTTTCACATTTTATTCCTTGTAAAAACAGGTAAATCAATAGGGCTTTTCGCACGGATAAGTACCCAGTGAACGGTTCGTTTAGCTTTATACATTGTTCCGGGTGGGCGTTGTATTGGTTTTTCGGAAGTGTTAGACCTGTAAGAGAAAAATTTAAATGGCTGGGAAAGGCCATGGGATGTAGAAATATTTTTTTTACATTTTATTTCCTTGTAAAAACAGGTAAATCAATAGGGATTTTCGTACATATAAGTACCCAGTGAACGGTTCGTTTAGCTTTATATATTGTTCCGGGTGGCCATTGTATCGGTTTTTCGGTAGTGTTAGACCTGTAAGATAAAAATTTAAATGGTTGGGAAAGGCCATGGGATGTAGAAATATTTTTTTCACATTTTATTTCCTTGTAAAAAGAGGGAAATCAATAGGGCTTTTCGCACGGATAAGTACCCAGTGAACGGTTCGTTTAGCTTTATACATTGTTCCGGGTGGGCGTTGTATTGGTTTTTCGGAAGTGTTAGAACTGTAAGAGAAAAATTTAAATGGTTGGGAAAGGCCATGGGATGTAGAAATATTTTTTTCACATTTTACTTCCTTGTAAAAACAGGTAAATCAATAGGGATTTTCGTACGGATAAGTACCCAGTGAACGGTTCGTTTAGCTTTATACATTGTTCCGGGTGGGCGTTGTATTGGTTTTTCGGAAGTGTTAGACCTGTAAGAGAAATATTTAAATGGTTGGGAAAGGCCATGGGATGTAGAAATATTTTTTTCACATTTTACTTCCTTGTAAAAAGAGGGAAATCAATAGGGCTTTTCGCACGGATAAGTACCCAGTGAACGGTTCGTTTAGCTTTATACATTGTTCCGGGTGGGCGTTGTATTGGTTTTTCTGAAGTGTTAGACCTGTAAGAGAAAAATTTAAATGGTTGGGAAAGGCCATGGGATGTAGAAATATTTTTTTCACATTTTACTTCCTTGTAAAAACAGGTAAATCAATAGGGATTTTCGTACGGATAAGTACCCAGTGAACGGTTCGTTTAGCTTTATATATTGTTCCGGGTGGGCGTTGTATTGGTTTTTCGCAACTGTTAGACCTGTAAGAGAAAAATTGAAATGGTTGGGAAAGGCCATGGGATGTAGAAATATTTTTTTCACATTTTATTTCCTTGTAAAAACAGGTAAATCAATAGGGCTTTTCGCACGGATAAGTACCCAGTGAACGGTTCGTTTAGCTTTATACATTGTTCCGGGTGGGCGTTGTATTGGTTTTTCGGAAGTGTTAGACCTGTAAGAGAAAAATTTAAACGGCTGGGAAAGGCCATGGGATGTAGAAATATTTTTTTCACATTTTACTTCCTTGTAAAAACAGGTAAATCAAAAGTGATTTTCGTACGTATAAGTACCCAGTGAACGGTTCGTTTAGCTTTATATATTGTTCCGGGTGGCCGTTGTATCGGTTTTTCGGTAGTGTTAGACCTGTAAGATAAAAATTTAAATGGTTGGGAAAGGCCATGGGATGTAGAAATATTTTTTTCACATTTTATTTCCTTGTAAAAACAGGAAAATCAATAGGGATTTTTGTACGGATAAGTGCCCAGTGAACGGTTCGTTTACCTTTATATATTGTTCCGGGTGGGCGTTGTATTGGTTTTTCGGAAGTGTTAGACCTGTAAGAGAAAAGTTTAAATGGTTGGGAAAGGCCATGGGATGTAGAAATATTTTTTTTCACATTTTATTTCCTTGTAAAAACAGGTAAATCTATAGGGATTTTCGTACGGATAAGTACCCAGTGAACGGTTCGTTTAGCTTTATGTATTGTTCCGGGTGGGCGTTGTATTGGTTTTTCGGAAGTGTTAGACCTGTAAGAGAAAAATTTAAATGGTTGGGAAAGGCCATGGGATGTAGAAATATTTTTTTCACATTTTACTTCCTTGTAAAAACAGGTAAATCAATAGGGCTTTTCGCACGTATAAGTACCCAGTGAATGGTTCGTTTAGCTTTATACATTGTTCCGGGTGGGCGTTGTATTGGTTTTTCGCAACTGTTAGACCTGTAAGAGAAAAATTTAAATGGTTGGGAAAGGCCATGGGATGTAGAAATATTTTTTTCACATTTTATTTCCTTGTAAAAACAGGTAAATCAATAGGGATTTTCGTACGTATAAGTACCCAGTGAACGGTTCGTTTAGCTTTATATATTGTTCCGGGTGGGAGTTGTATTGTTTTTTTGGAAGTGTTAGACCTGTAAGAGAAAAATTTAAATGGTTGGGAAAGGCCATGGGATGTAGAAATATTTTTTTCACATTTTATTTCCTTGTAAAAACAGGTAAATCAATAGGGATTTTCGTACGGATAAGTACCCAGTGAACGGTTCGTTTAGCTTTATATATTGTTCCGGGTGGGAGTTGTATTGGTTTTTCGGTAGTGTTAGACCTGTAAGAGAAAAATTTAAATGGTTGGGAAAGGCCATGTGATGTAGAAATATTTTTTTCACATTTTACTTCCTTGTAAAAACAGGTAAATCAATTGGGATTTTCGTATGGATTAGTACCCAGTGAACGGTTCGTTTAGCTTTATACATTGTTCCGGGTGGGCGTTGTATTGGTTTTTCGCAACTGTTAGACCTGTAAGAGAAAAATTTAAATGGTTGGGAAAGGCCATGGGATGTAGAAATATTTTTTTCACATTTTATTTCCTTGTAAAAACAGGTAAATCAATAGGGATTTTCGTACGTATAAGTACCCAGTGAACGGTTCGTTTAGCTTTATATATTGTTCCGGGTGGGAGTTGTATTGGTTTTTTGGAAGTGTTAGACCTGTAAGAGAAAAATTTAAATGGTTGGGAAAGGCCATGGGATGTAGAAATATTTTTTTCACATTTTACTTCCTTGTAAAAACAGGTAAATCAATAGGGATTTTCGTACGTATAAGTACCCAGTGAACGGTTCGTTTAGCTTTATATATTGTTCCGGGTGGCCGTTGTATCGGTTTTTCGGTAGTGTTAGACCTGTAAGATAAAAATTTAAATGGTTGGGAAAGGCCATGGGATGTAGAAATATTTTTTTCACATTTTATTTCCTTGTAAAAACAGGAAAATCAATAGGGATTTTTGTACGGATAAGTGCCCAGTGAACGGTTCGTTTAGCTTTATATATTGTTCCGGGTGGGCGTTGTATTGGTTTTTCGGAAGTGTTAGACCTGTAAGAGAAATGTTTAAATGGTTGGGAAAGGCCATGGGATGTAGAAATATTTTTTTTCACATTTTATTTCCTTGTAAAAACAGGTAAATCTATAGGGATTTTCGTACGGATAAGTACCCAGTGAACGGTTCGTTTAGCTTTATACATTGTTCCGGGTGGGCGTTGTATTGGTTTTTCGGAAGTGTTAGACCTGTAAGAGAAAAATTTAAATGGCTGGGAAAGGCCATGGGATGTCGAAATATTTTTTTCACATTTTACTTCCTTGTAAAAACAGGTAAATCAATAGGGATTTTCGTACGTATAAGTACCCAGTGAACGGTTCGTTTAGCTTTATATATTGTTCCGGGTGGCCGTTGTATCGGTTTTTCGGTAGTGTTAGACCTGTAAGATAAAAATTTAAATGGTTGGGAAAGGCCATGGGATGTAGAAATATTTTTTTCACATTTTATTTCCTTGTAAAAACAGGAAAATCAATAGGGATTTTTGTACGGATAAGTGCCCAGTGAACGGTTCGTTTAGCTTTATATATTGTTCCGGGTGGGCGTTATATTGGTTTTTCGGAAGTGTTAGACCTGTAAGAGAAAAGTTTAAATGGTTGGGAAAGGCCATGGGATGTAGAAATATTTTTTTTCACATTTTATTTCCTTGTAAAAACAGGTAAATCTATAGGGATTTTCGTACGGATAAGTACCCAGTGAACGGTTCGTTTAGCTTTATGTATTGTTCCGGGTGGGCGTTGTATTGGTTTTTCGGAAGTGTTAGACCTGTAAGAGAAAAATTTAAATGGTTGGGAAAGGCCATGGGATGTAGAAATATTTTTTTCACATTTTATTTCCTTGTAAAAACAGGTAAATCAATAGGGATTTTCGTATGGATTAGTACCCAGTAAACGGTTCGTTTAGCTGTATATATTTTTCCGGGTGGGTGTTGTATTGGTTTTTCGGAAGTGTTAGACCTGTAAGAGAAAAATTTAAATGGTTGGGAAAGGCCATGGGATGTCGAAATATTTTTTTCACATTTTACTTCCTTGTAAAAACAGGGAAATCAATAGGGCTTTTCGTACGGATAAGTACCCAGTGAACTGTTCGTTTAGCTTTATATATTGTTCCGGGTGGGCGTTGTATTGGTTTTTCGGAAGTGTTAGACCTGTAAGAGAAAAATTTAAATGGTTGGGAAAGGCCATGGGATGTATAAATATTTTTTTCACATTTTACTTCCTTGTAAAAAGAGGGAAATCAATAGGGCTTTTCGCACGGATAAGTACCCAGTGAACGGTTCGTTTAGCTTTATACATTGTTCCGGGTGGGCGTTGTATTGGTTTTTCGGAAGTGTTAGACCTGTAAGAGAAAAATTTAAATGGTTGGGAAAGGCCATGGGATGTAGAAATATTTTTTTCACATTTTACTTCCTTGTAAAAACAGGTAAATGAATAGGGATTTTCGTACGGATAAGTACCCAGTGAACGGTTCGTTTAGCTTTATATATTTTTCCGGGTGGGCGTTGTATTGGTTTTTCGGAAGTGTTAGACCTGTAAGAGAAAAATTTAAATGGTTGGGAAAGGCCATGGGATGTCGAAATATTTTTTTCACATTTTACTTCCTTGTAAAAACAGGGAAATCAATAGGGCTTTTCGTACGGATAAGTACCCAGTGAACTGTTCGTTTAGCTTTATATATTGTTCCGGGTGGGCGTTGTATTGGTTTTTCGGAAGTGTTAGACCTGTAAGAGAAAAATTTAAATGGTTGGGAAAGGCCATGGGATGTATAAATATTTTTTTCACATTTTACTTCCTTGTAAAAAGAGGGAAATCAATAGGGCTTTTCGCACGGATAAGTACCCAGTGAACGGTTCGTTTAGCTTTATACATTGTTCCGGGTGGGCGTTGTATTGGTTTTTCGGAAGTGTTAGACCTGTAAGAGAAAAATTTAAATGGTTGGGAAAGGCCATGGGATGTAGAAATATTTTTTTCACATTTTACTTCCTTGTAAAAACAGGTAAATGAATAGGGATTTTCGTACGGATAAGTACCCAGTGAACGGTTCGTTTAGCTTTATATATTTTTCCGGGTGGGCGTTGTATTGGTTTTTCGGAAGTGTTAGACCTGTAAGAGAAAAATTTAAATGGTTGGGAAAGGCCATGGGATGTAGAAATATTTTTTTCACATTTTATTTCCTTGTAAAAACAGGTAAATCAATAGGGCTTTTCGCACGGATAAGTACCCAGTGAACGGTTCGTTTAGCTTTATACATTGTTCTGGGTGGGCGTTGTATTGGTTTTTCGGAAGTGTTAGACCTGTAAGAGAAAAATATAAATGGTTGGGAAAGGCCATGGGATGTAGAAATATTTTTTTCACATTTTATTTCCTTGTAAAAACAGGTAAATCAATAGGGATTTTCGTACGTATAAGTACCCAGTGAACGGTTCGTTTAGCTTTATATATTGTTCCGGGTGGGAGTTGTATTGGTTTTTCGGTAGTGTTAGACCTGTAAGAGAAAAATTTAAATGGTTGGGAAAGGCCATGGGATGTAGAAATATTTTTTTCACATTTTACTTCCTTGTAAAAAGAGGGAAATCAATAGGGCTTTTCGCACGGATAAGTACCCAGTGAACGGTTCGTTTACCTTTATACATTGTTCCGGGTGGGCGTTGTATTGGTTTTTCGGTAGTGTTAGACCTGTAAGAGAAAAATTTAAATGGTTGGGAAAGGCCATGGGATGTAGAAATATTTTTTTCACATTTTACTTCCTTGTAAAAACAGGTAAATCAATAGGGCTTTTCGCACGTATAAGTACCCAGTGAACGGTTCGTTTAGCTTTATACATTGTTCCGGGTGCGCGTTGTATTGGTTTTTCGCAACTGTTAGACCTGTAAGAGAAAAATTTAAATGGTTGGGAAAGGCCATGGGATGTAGAAATATTTTTTTCACATTTTACTTCCTTGTAAAAACAGGTAAATCAATAGGGCTTTTCGCACGTATAAGTACCCAGTGAACGGTTCGTTTAGCTTTATACATTGTTCCGGGTGGGCGTTGTATTGGTTTTTCGCAACTGTTTGACCTGTAAGAGAAAAATTTAAATGGTTGGGAAAGGCCATGGGATGTAGAAATATTTTTTTCACATTTTATTTCCTTGTAAAAACAGGTAAATCAATAGGGATTTTCGTACGGATAAGTACCCAGTGAACGGTTCGTTTAGCTTTATATATTTTTCCGGGTGGGCGTTGTATTGGTTTTTTGGAAGTGTTAGACCTGTAAGAGAAAAATTTAAATGGTTGGGAAAGGCCATGAGATGTAGAAATATTTTTTTCACATTTTATTTCCTTGTAAAAACAGGTAAATCAATAGGGATTTTCGTACGTATAAGTACCCAGTGAACGGTTCGTTTAGCTTAATATATTGTTCCGGGTGGGAGTTGTATTGGTTTTTCGGTAGTGTTAGACCTGTAAGAGAAATATTTAAATGGTTGGGAAAGGCCATGGGATGTAGAAATATTTTTTTCACATTTTACTTCCTTGTAAAAACAGGTAAATCAATAGGGCTTTTCGCACGTATAAGTACCTAGTGAACGGTTCGTTTAGCTTTATACATTGTTCCGGGTGGGCGTTGTATTGGTTTTTCGCAACTGTTAGACCTGTAAGAGAAAAATTTAAATGGTTGGGAAAGGCCATGGGATGTAGAAATATTTTTTTCACATTTTACTTCCTTGTAAAAACAGGTAAATCAATAGGGCTTTTCGCACGTATAAGTACCCAGTGAACGGTTCGTTTAGCTTTATACATTGTTCCGGGTGGGCGTTGTATTGGTTTTTCGCAACTGTTAGACCTGTAAGAGAAAAATGTAAATGGTTGGGAAAGGCCATGGGATGTAGAAATATTTTTTTCACATTTTATTTCCTTGTAAAAACAGATAAATCAATAGGGATTTTCGTACGTATAAGTACCCAGTGAACGGTTCGTTTAGCTTTATATATTGTTCCGGGTGGGAGTTGTATTGTTTTTTTGGAAGTGTTAGACCTGTAAGAGAAAAATTTAAATGGTTGGGAAAGGCCATGGGATGTAGAAATATTTTTTTCACATTTTATTTCCTTGTAAAAACAGGTAAATCAATAGGGATTTTCGTACGTATAAGTACCCAGTGAACGGTTCGTTTAGCTTTATATATTGTTCCGGGTGGGAGTTGTATTGGTTTTTCGGTAGTGTTAGACCTGTAAGAGAAAAATTTAAATGGTTGGGAAAGGCCATGGGATGTAGAAATATTTTTTTCACATTTTACTTCCTTGTAAAAACAGGTAAATCAATAGGGCTTTTCGTACGTATAAGTACCCAGTGAACGGTTCGTTTAGCTTTATATATTGTTCCGGGTGGGAGTTGTATTGGTTTTTCGCAACTGTTAGACCTGTAAGAGAAAAATTTAAATGGTTGGGAAAGGCCATGGGATGTAGAAATATTTTTTTCACATTTTACTTCCTTGTAAAAACAGGTAAATCAATAGGGCTTTTCGCACGTATAAGTACCCAGTGAACGGTTCGTTTAGCTTTATACATTGTTCCGGGTGGGCCTTGTATTGGTTTTTCGCAACTGTTAGACCTGTAAGAGAAAAATTTAAATGGTTGGGAAAGGCCATGGGATGTAGAAATATTTTTTTCACATTTTACTTCCTTGTAAAAACAGGTAAATCAATAGGGCTTTTCGCACGTATAAGTACCCAGTGAACGGTTCGTTTAGCTTTATACATTGTACCGGGTGGGCGTTGTATTGGTTTTTCGCAACTGTTAGACCTGTAAGAGAAAAATTTAAATGGTTGGGAAAGGCCATGGGATGTAGAAATATTTTTTTCACATTTTATTTCCTTGTAAAAACAGGTAAATCAATAGGGATTTTCGTACGTATAAGTACCCAGTGAACGGTTCGTTTAGCTTTATATATTGTTCCGGGTGGGAGTTGTATTGGTTTTTTGGAAGTGTTAGACCTGTAAGAGAAAAATTTAAATGGTTGGGAAAGGCCATGGGATGTAGAAATATTTTTTTCACATTTTACTTCCTTGTAAAAACAGGTAAATCAATAGGGATTTTCGTACGGATAAGTACCCAGTGAACGGTTCGTTTAGCTTTATATATTGTTCCGGGTGGGCGTTGTATTGGTTTTTCGCAACTGTTAGACCTGTAAGAGAAAAATTTAAATGGTTGGGAAAGGCCATGGGATGTAGAAATATTTTTTTCACATTTTATTTCCTTGTAAAAACAGGTAAATCAATAGGGCTTTTCGCACGGATAAGTGCCCAGTGAACGGTTCGTTTAGCTTTATACATTGTTCCGGGTGGGCGTTGTATTGGTTTTTCGGAAGTGTTAGACCTGTAAGAGAAAAATTTAAATGGCTGGGAAAGGCCATGGGATGTAGAAATATTTTTTTCACATTTTACTTCCTTGTAAAAACAGGTAAATCAATAGGGATTTTCGCACAGATAAGTACCCAGTGAACGGTTCGTTTAGCTTTATATATTGTTCCGGGTGGCCGTTGTATCGGTTTTTCGGTAGTGTTAGACCTGTAAGATAAAAATTTAAATGGTTGGGAAAGGCCATGGGATGTAGAAATATTTTTTTCACATTTTATTTCCTTGTAAAAACAGGAAAATCAATAGGGATTTTTGTACGGAGAAGTGCCCAGTGAACGGTTCGTTTAGCTTTATATATTGTTCCGGGTGGGCGTTGTATTGGTTTTTCGGAAGTGTTAGACCTGTAAGAGAAAAGTTTAAATGGTTGTGAAAGGCCATGGGATGTAGAAATATATTTTTTCACATTTTATTTCCTTGTAAAAACAGGTAAATCTATAGGGATTTTCGTACGGATAAGTACCCAGTGAACGGTTCGTTTAGCTTTATACATTGTTCCGGGTGGGCGTTGTATTGGTTTTTCGGAAGTGTTAGACCTGTAAGAGAAAAATTTAAATGGCTGGGAAAGGCCATGGGATGTAGAAATATTTTTTTCACATTTTACTTCCTTGTAAAAACAGGTAAATCAATAGGGATTTTCGTACGTATTAGTATCCAGTGAACGGTTCGTTTAGCTTTATATATTGTTCCGGGTGGCCGTTGTATCGGTTTTTCGGTAGTGTTAGACCTGTAAGATAAAAATTTAAATGGTTGGGAAAGGCCATGGGATGTAGAAATATTTTTTTCACATTTTATTTCCTTGTAAAAACAGGAAAATCAATAGGGATTTTTGTACGGATAAGTGCCCAGTGAACGGTTCGTTTAGCTTTATATATTGTTCCGGGTGGGCGTTGTATTGTTTTTTCGGAAGTGTTAGACCTGTAAGAGAAAAGTTTAAATGGTTGGGAAAGGCCATGGGATGTAGAAATATTTTTTTTCACATTTTATTTCCTTGTAAAAACAGGTAAATCTATAGGGATTTTCGTACGGATAAGTACCCAGTGAACGGTTCGTTTAGCTTTATGTATTGTTCCGGGTGGGCGTTGTATTGGTTTTTCGGAAGTGTTAGACCTGTAAGAGAAAAATTTAAATGGTTGGGAAAGGCCATGGGATGTAGAAATATTTTTTTCACATTTTATTTCCTTGTAAAAACAGGTAAATCAATAGGGATTTTCGTATGGATTAGTACCCAGTAAACGGTTCGTTTAGCTGTATATATTTTTCCGGGTGGGTGTTGTATTGGTTTTTCGGAAGTGTTAGACCTGTAAGAGAAAAATTTAAATGGTTGGGAAAGGCCATGGGATGTCGAAATATTTTTTTCACATTTTACTTCCTTGTAAAAACAGGGAAATCAATAGGGCTTTTCGTACGGATAAGTACCCAGTGAACTGTTCGTTTAGCTTTATATATTGTTCCGGGTGGGCGTTGTATTGGTTTTTCGGAAGTGTTAGACCTGTAAGAGAAAAATTTAAATGGTTGGGAAAGGCCATGGGATGTATAAATATTTTTTTCACATTTTACTTCCTTGTAAAAAGAGGGAAATCAATAGGGCTTTTCGCACGGATAAGTATCCAGTGAACGGTTCGTTTAGCTTTATACATTGTTCCGGGTGGGCGTTGTATTGGTTTTTCGGAAGTGTTAGACCTGTAAGAGAAAAATTTAAATGGTTGGGAAAGGCCATGGGATGTAGAAATATTTTTTTCACATTTTACTTCCTTGTAAAAACAGGTAAATGAATAGGGATTTTCGTACGGATAAGTACCCAGTGAACGGTTCGTTTAGCTTTATATATTTTTCCGGGTGGGCGTTGTATTGGTTTTTCGGAAGTGTTAGACCTGTAAGAGAAAAATTTAAATGGTTGGGAAAGGCCATGGGATGTAGAAATATTTTTTTCACATTTTATTTCCTTGTAAAAACAGGTAAATCAATAGGGCTTTTCGCACGGATAAGTACCCAGTGAACGGTTCGTTTAGCTTTATACATTGTTCCGGGTGGGCGTTGTATTGGTTTTTCGGAAGTGTTAGACCTGTAAGAGAAAAATTTAAATGGTTGGGAAAGGCCATGGGATGTAGAAATATTTTTTTCACATTTTATTTCCTTGTAAAAACAGGTAAATCAATAGGGATTTTCATACGTATAAGTACCCAGTGAACGGTTCGTTTAGCTTTATATATTGTTCCGGGTGGGAGTTGTATTGGTTTTTCGGTAGTGTTAGACCTGTAAGAGAAAAATTTAAATGGTTGGGAAAGGCCATGGGATGTAGAAATATTTTTTTCACATTTTACTTCCTTGTAAAAAGAGGGAAATCAATAGTGCTTTTCGCACGGATAAGTACCCAGTGAACGGTTCGTTTAGCTTTATACATTGTTCCGGGTGGGCGTTGTATTGGTTTTTCGGTAGTGTTAGACCTGTAAGAGAAAAATTTAAATGGTTGGGAAAGGCCATGGGATGTAGAAATATTTTTTTCACATTTTACTTCCTTGTAAAAACAGGTAAATCAATAGGGCTTTTCGCACGTATAAGTACCCAGTGAACGGTTCGTTTAGCTTTATACATTGTTCCGGGTGGGCGTTGTATTGGTTTTTCGCAACTGTTTGACCTGTAAGAGAAAAATTTAAATGGTTGGGAAAGGCCATGGGATGTAGAAATATTTTTTTCACATTTTATTTCCTTGTAAAAACAGGTAAATCAATAGGGATTTTCGTACGGATAAGTACCCAGTGAACGGTTCGTTTAGCTTTATATATTTTTCCGGGTGGGCGTTGTATTGGTTTTTTGGAAGTGTTAGACCTGTAAGAGAAAAATTTAAATGGTTGGGAAAGGCCATGGGATGTAGAAATATTTTTTTTACATTTTATTTCCTTGTAAAAACAGGTAAATCAATAGGGATTTTCGTACGTATAAGTACCCAGTGAACGGTTCGTTTAGCTTAATATATTGTTCCGGGTGGGCGTTGTATTGGTTTTTTGGAAGTGTTAGACCTGTAAGAGAAAAATTTAAATGGTTGGGAAAGGCCATGGGATGTAGAAATATTTTTTTTACATTTTATTTCCTTGTAAAAACAGGTAAATCAATAGGGATTTTCGTACGTATAAGTACCCAGTGAACGGTTCGTTTAGCTTTATATATTGTTCCGGGTGGGCGTTGTATTGGTTTTTCGGAAGTGTTAGACCTGTAAGAGAAAAATTTAAATGGTTGGGAAAGGCCATGGGATGTAGAAATATTTTTTTCACATTTTATTTCCTTGTAAAAACAGGTAAATCAATAGGGCTTTTCGCACGGATAAGTACACAGTGAACGGTTCGTTTAGCTTTATACATTGTTCCGGGTGGGCGTTGTATTGGTTTTTCGGTAGTGTTAGACCTGTAAGAGAAAAATTTAAATGGTTGGGAAAGGCCATGGGATGTAGAAATATTTTTTTCACATTTTACTTCCTTGTAAAAACAGGTAAATCAATAGGGCTTTTCGCACGTATAAGTACCCAGTGAACGGTTCGTTTAGCTTTATACATTGTTCCGGGTGGGCGTTGTATTGGTTTTTCGCAACTGTTAGACCTGTAAGAGAAAAATTTAAATGGTTGGGAAAGGCCATGGGATGTAGAAATATTTTTTTCACATTTTACTTCCTTGTAAAAACAGGTAAATCAATAGGGCTTTTCGCACGTATAAGTACCCAGTGAACGGTTCGTTTAGCTTTATACATTGTTCCGGGTGGGCGTTGTATTGGTTTTTCGCAACTGTTTGACCTGTAAGAGAAAAATTTAAATGGTTGGGAAAGGCCATGGGATGTAGAAATATTTTTTTCACATTTTATTTCCTTGTAAAAACAGGTAAATCAATAGGGATTTTCGTACGGATAAGTACCCAGTGAACGGTTCGTTTAGCTTTATATATTTTTCCGGGTGGGCGTTGTATTGGTTTTTTGGAAGTGTTAGACCTGTAAGAGAAAAATTTAAATGGTTGGGAAAGGCCATGGGATGTAGAAATATTTTTTTTACATTTTATTTCCTTGTAAAAACAGGTAAATCAATAGGGATTTTCGTACGTATAAGTACCCAGTGAACGGTTCGTTTAGCTTAATATATTGTTCCGGGTGGGAGTTGTATTGGTTTTTCGGTAGTGTTAGACCTGTAAGAGAAATATTTAAATGGTTGGGAAAGGCCATGGGATGTAGAAATATTTTTTTCACATTTTACTTCCTTGTAAAAACAGGTAAATCAATAGGGCTTTTCGCACGTATAAGGACCCAGTGAACGGTTCGTTTAACTTTATACATTGTTCCGGGTGGGCGTTGTATTGGTTTTTCGCAACTGTTAGACCTGTAAGAGAAAAATTTAAATGGTTGGGAAAGGCCATGGGATGTAGAAATATTTTTTTCACATTTTACTTCCTTGTAAAAACAGGTAAATCAATAGGGCTTTTCGCACGTATAAGTACCCAGTGAACGGTTCGTTTAGCTTTATACATTGTGCCGGGTGGGCGTTGTATTGGTTTTTCGCAACTGTTAGACCTGTAAGAGAAAAATTTAAATGGTTGGGAAAGGCCATGGGATGTAGAAATATTTTTTTCACATTTTATTTCCTTGTAAAAACAGATAAATCAATAGGGATTTTCGTACGTATAAGTACCCAGTGAACGGTTCGTTTAGCTTTATATATTGTTCCGGGTGGGAATTGTATTGTTTTTTTGGAAGTGTTAGACCTGTAAGAGAAAAATTTAAATGGTTGGGAAAGGCCATGGGATGTAGAAATATTTTTTTCACATTTTATTTCCTTGTAAAAACAGGTAAATCAATAGGGATTTTCGTACGTATAAGTACCCAGTGAACGGTTCGTTTAGCTTTATATATTGTTCCGGGTGGGAGTTGTATTGGTTTTTCGGTAGTGTTAGACCTGTAAGAGAAAAATTTAAATGGTTGGGAAAGGCCATGTGATGTAGAAATATTTTTTTCACATTTTACTTTCTTGTAAAAACAGGTAAATCAATTGGGATTTTCGTATGGATTAGTACCCAGTGAACGGTTCGTTTAGCTTTATACATTGTTCCGGGTGGGCGTTGTATTGGTTTTTCGCAACTGTTAGACCTGTAAGAGAAAAATTTAAATGGTTGGGAAAGGCCATGGGATGTAGAAATATTTTTTTCACATTTTACTTCCTTGTAAAAACAGGTAAATCAATAGGGCTTTTAGCACGTATAAGTACCCAGTGAACGGTTCGTTTAGCTTTATACATTGTTCCGGGTGGGCGTTGTATTGGTTTTTCACAACTGTTAGACCTGTAAGAGAAAAATTTAAATGGTTGGGAAAGGCCATGGGATGTAGAAATATTTTTTTCACATTTTATTTCCTTGTAAAAACAGGTAAATCAATAGGGATTTTCGTACGTATAAGTACCCAGTGAACGGTTCGTTTAGCTTTATATATTGTTCCGGGTGGGAGTTGTATTGGTTTTTTGGAAGTGTTAGACCTGTAAGAGAAAAATTTAAATGGTTGGGAAAGGCCATGAGATGTAGAAATATTTTTTTCACATTTTATTTCCTTGTAAAAACAGGTAAATCAATAGGGATTTTCGTACGTATAAGTACCCAGTGAACGGTTCGTTTAGCTTTATATATTGTTCCGGGTGGGAGTTGTATTGGTTTTTCGCAACTGTTAGACCTGTAAGAGAAAAATTTAAATGGTTGGGAAAGGCCATGGGATGTAGAAATATTTTTTTCACATTTTACTTCCTTGTAAAAACAGGTAAATCAATAGGGCTTTTCGCACGTATAAGTACCCAGTGAACGGTTCGTTTAGCTTTATACATTGTTCCGGGTGGGCGTTGTATTGGTTTTTCGCAACTGTTAGACCTGTAAGAGAAAAATTTAAATGGTTGGGAAAGGCCATGGGATGTAGAAATATTTTTTTCACATTTTACTTCCTTGTAAAAACAGGTAAATCAATAGGGCTTTTCGCACGGATAAGTACCCAGTGAACGGTTCGTTTAGCTTTATACATTGTTCCGGGTGGGCGTTGTATTGGTTTTTCGGAAGTGTTAGACCTGTAAGAGAAAAATTTAAATGGTTGGGAAAGGCCATGTGATGTAGAAATATTTTTTTCACATTTTACTTCCTTGTAAAAACAGGTAAATCAATTGGGATTTTCGTATGGATTAGTACCCAGTGAACGGTTCGTTTAGCTTTATACATTGTTCCGGGTGGGCGTTGTATTGGTTTTTCGCAACTGTTAGACCTGTAAGAGAAAAATTTAAATGGTTGGGAAAGGCCATGGGATGTAGAAATATTTTTTTCACATTTTACTTCCTTGTAAAAACAGGTAAATCAATAGGGCTTTTCGCACGTATAAGTACCCAGTGAACGGTTCGTTTAGCTTTATACATTGTTCCGGGTGGGCGTTGTATTGGTTTTTCACAACTGTTAGACCTGTAAGAGAAAAATTTAAATGGTTGGGAAAGGCCATGGGATGTAGAAATATTTTTTTCACATTTTATTTCCTTGTAAAAACAGGTAAATCAATAGGGATTTTCGTACGTATAAGTACCCAGTGAACGGTTCGTTTAGCTTTATATATTGTTCCGGGTGGGAGTTGTATTGGTTTTTTGGAAGTGTTAGACCTGTAAGAGAAAAATTTAAATGGTTGGGAAAGGCCATGGGATGTAGAAATATTTTTTTCACATTTTATTTCCTTGTAAAAACAGGTAAATCAATAGGGATTTTCGTACGTATAAGTACCCAGTGAACGGTTCGTTTAGCTTTATATATTGTTCCGGGTGGGAGTTGTATTGGTTTTTCGCAACTGTTAGACCTGTAAGAGAAAAATTTAAATGGTTGGGAAAGGCCATGGGATGTAGAAATATTTTTTTCACATTTTATTTCCTTGTAAAAACAGGTAAATCAATAGGGATTTTCGTACGTATAAGTACCCAGTGAACGGTTCGTTTAGCTTTATATATTGTTCCGGGTGGGAGTTGTATTGGTTTTTCGCAACTGTTAGACCTGTAAGAGAAAAATTTAAATGGTTGGGAAAGGCCATGGGATGTAGAAATATTTTTTTCACATTTTACTTCCTTGTAAAAACAGGTAAATCAATAGGGCTTTTCGCACGTATAAGTACCCAGTGAACGGTTCGTTTAGCTTTATACATTGTTCCGGGTGGGCGTTGTATTGGTTTTTCGCAACTGTTAGACCTGTAAGAGAAAAATTTAAATGGTTGGGAAAGGCCATGGGATGTAGAAATATTTTTTTCACATTTTACTTCCTTGTAAAAACAGGTAAATCAATAGGGCTTTTCGCACGGATAAGTACCCAGTGAACGGTTCGTTTAGCTTTATACATTGTTCCGGGTGGGCGTTGTATTGGTTTTTCGGAAGTGTTAGACCTGTAAGAGAAAAATTTAAATGGTTGGGAAAGGCCATGGGATGTAGAAATATTTTTTTCACATTTTATTTCCTTGTAAAAACAGGTAAATCAATAGGGATTTTCGTACGTATAAGTACCCAGTGAACGGTTCGTTTTGCTTTATATATTGTTCCGGGTGGGAGTTGTATTGGTTTTTTGGAAGTGTTAGACCTGTAAGATAAAAATTTAAATGGTTGGGAAAGGCCATGGGATGTAGAAATATTTTTTTCACATTTTACTTCCTTGTAAAAACAGGTAAATCAATAGGGCTTTTCGCACGGATAAGTACCCAGTGAACGGTTCGTTTAGCTTTATACATTGTTCCGGGTGGGCGTTGTATTGGTTTTTCGGAAGTGTTAGACCTGTAAGAGAAAAATTTAAATGGCTGGGAAAGGCCATGGGATGTAGAAATATTTTTTTCACATTTTATTTCCTTGTAAAAACAGGTAAATCAATTGGGATTTTCGTATGGATTAGTACCCAGTGAACGGTTCGTTTAGCTTTATACATTGTTCCGGGTGGGCGTTGTATTGGTTTTTCGCAACTGTTAGACCTGTAAGAGAAAAATTTAAATGGTTGTGAAAGGCCATGGGATGTAGAAATATTTTTTTCACATTTTATTTCCTTGTAAAAACAGGTAAATCAATAGGGATTTTCGTACGGATAAGTACCCAGTGAACGGTTCGTTTAGCTTTATATATTTTTCCGGGTGGGCGTTGTATAGGTTTTTTGGAAGTGTTAGACCTGTAAGAGAAAAATTTAAATGGTTGGGAAAGGCCATGGGATGTAGAAATATTTTTTTCACATTTTATTTCCTTGTAAAAACAGGTAAATCAATAGGGATTTTCGTACGGATAAGTACCCAGTGAACGGTTCGTTTAGCTTTATATATTTTTCCGGGTGGGCGTTGTATTGGTTTTTTGGAAGTGTTAGACCTGTAAGAGAAAAATTTAAATGGTTGGGAAAGGCCATGGGATGTAGAAATATTTTTTTCACATTTTATTTCCTTGTAAAAACAGGTAAATCAATAGGGATTTTCGTACGTATAAGTACCCAGTGAACGGTTCGTTGAGCTTAATATATTGTTCCGGGTGGGAGTTGTATTGGTTTTTCGGTAGTGTTAGACCTGTAAGAGAAATATTTAAATGGTTGGGAAAGGCCATGGGATGTAGAAATATTTTTTTCACATTTTACTTCCTTGTAAAAACAGGTAAATCAATAGGGCTTTTCGCACGTATAAGTACCCAGTGAACGGTTCGTTTAGCTTTATACATTGTTCCGGGTGGGCGTTGTATTGGTTTTTCGCAACTGTTAGACCTGTAAGAGAAAAATTTAAATGGTTGGGAAAGGCCATGGGATGTAGAAATATTTTTTTCACATTTTACTTCCTTGTAAAAACAGGTAAATCAATAGGGCTTTTCGCACGTATAAGTACCCAGTGAACGGTTCGTTTAGCTTTATACATTGTTCCGGGTGGGCGTTGTATTGGTTTTTCGCAACTGTTAGACCTGTAAGAGAAAAATTTAAATGGTTGGGAAAGGCCATGGGATGTAGAAATATTTTTTTCACATTTTATTTCCTTGTAAAAACAGATAAATCAATAGGGATTTTCGTACGTATAAGTACCCAGTGAACGGTTCGTTTAGCTTTATATATTGTTCCGGGTGGGAGTTGTATTGTTTTTTTGGAAGTGTTAGACCTGTAAGAGAAAAATTTAAATGGTTGGGAAAGGCCATGGGATGTAGAAATATTTTTTTCACATTTTATTTCCTTGTAAAAACAGGTAAATCAATAGGGATTTTCGTACGTATAAGTACCCAGTGAACGGTTCGTTTAGCTTTATATATTGTTCCGGGTGGGAGTTGTATTGGTTTTTCGGTAGTGTTAGACCTGTAAGAGAAAAATGTAAATGGTTGGGAAAGGCCATGTGATGTAGAAATATTTTTTTCACATTTTACTTCCTTGTAAAAACAGGTAAATCAATTGGGATTTTCGTATGGATTAGTACCCAGTGAACGGTTCGTTTAGCTTTATACATTGTTCCGGGTGGGCGTTGTATTGGTTTTTCGCAACTGTTAGACCTGTAAGAGAAAAATTTAAATGGTTGGGAAAGGCCATGGGATGTAGAAATATTTTTTTCACATTTTACTTCCTTGTAAAAACAGGTAAATCAATAGGGCTTTTCGCACGTATAAGTACCCAGTGAACGGTTCGTTTAGCTTTATACATTGTTCCGGGTGGGCGTTGTATTGGTTTTTCGCAACTGTTAGACCTGTAAGAGAAAAATTTAAATGGTTGGGAAAGGCCATGGGATGTAGAAATATTTTTTTCACATTTTATTTCCTTGTAAAAACAGGTAAATCAATAGGGATTTTCGTACGTATAAGTACCCAGTGAACGGTTCGTTTAGCTTTATATATTGTTCCGGGTGGGAGTTGTATTGGTTTTTTGGAAGTGTTAGACCTGTAAGAGAAAAATTTAAATGGTTGGGAAAGGCCATGGGATGTAGAAATATTTTTTTCACATTTTATTTCCTTGTAAAAACAGGTAAATCAATAGGGATTTTCGTACGTATAAGTACCCAGTGAACGGTTCGTTTAGCTTTATATATTGTTCCGGGTGGGAGTTGTATTGGTTTTTCGCAACTGTTAGACCTGTAAGAGAAAAATTTAAATGGTTGGGAAAGGCCATGGGATGTAGAAATATTTTTTTCACATTTTACTTCCTTGTAAAAACAGGTAAATCAATAGGGCTTTTCGCACGTATAAGTACCCAGTGAACGGTTCGTTTAGCTTAATATATTGTTCCGGGTGGAAGTTGTATTGGTTTTTCGGTAGTGTTAGACCTGTAAGAGAAATATTTAAATGGTTGGGAAAGGCCATGGGATGTAGAAATATTTTTTTCACATTTTACTTCCTTGTAAAAACAGGTAAATCAATAGGGCTTTTCGCACGTATAAGTACCCAGTGAACGGTTCGTTTAGCTTTATACATTGTTCCGGGTGGGCGTTGTATTGGTTTTTCGCAACTGTTAGACCTGTAAGAGAAAAATTTAAATGGTTGGGAAAGGCCATGGGATGTAGAAATATTTTTTTCACATTTTACTTCCTTGTAAAAACAGGTAAATCAATAGGGCTTTTCGCACGTATAAGTACCCAGTGAACGGTTCGTTTAGCTTTATACATTGTTCCGGGTGGGCGTTGTATTGGTTTTTCGCAACTGTTAGACCTGTAAGAGAAAAATTTAAATGGTTGGGAAAGGCCATGGGATGTAGAAATATTTTTTTCACATTTTATTTCCTTGTAAAAACAGGTAAATCAATAGGGATTTTCGTACGTATAAGTACCCAGTGAACGGTTCGTTTAGCTTTATATATTGTTCCGGGTGGGAGTTGTATTGGTTTTTCGGTAGTGTTAGACCTGTAAGAGAAAAATTTAAATGGTTGGGAAAGGCCATGTGATGTAGAAATATTTTTTTCACATTTTACTTCCTTGTAAAAATAGGTAAATCAATTGGGATTTTCGTATGGATTAGTACCCAGTGAACGGTTCGTTTAGCTTTATACATTGTTCCGGGTGGGCGTTGTATTGGTTTTTCGCAACTGTTAGACCTGTAAGAGAAAAATTTAAATGGTTGGGAAAGGCCATGGGATGTAGAAATATTTTTTTCACATTTTACTTCCTTGTAAAAACAGGTAAATCAATAGGGCTTTTCGCACGTATAAGTACCCAGTGAACGGTTCGTTTAGCTTTATACATTGTTCCGGGTGGGCGTTGTATTGGTTTTTCGCAAGTGTTAGACCTGTAAGAGAAAAATTTAAATGGTTGGGAAAGGCCATGGGATGTAGAAATATTTTTTTCACATTTTATTTCCTTGTAAAAACAGGTAAATCAATAGGGATTTTCGTACGTATAAGTACCCAGTGAACGGTTCGTTTAGCTTTATATATTGTTCCGGGTGGGAGTTGTATTGGTTTTTTGGAAGTGTTAGACCTGTAAGAGAAAAATTTAAATGGTTGGGAAAGGCCATGGGATGTAGAAATATTTTTTTCACATTTTATTTCCTTGTAAAAACAGGTAAATCAATAGGGATTTTCGTACGTATAAGTACACAGTGAACGGTTCGTTTAGCTTTATATATTGTTCCGGGTGGGAGTTGTATTGGTTTTTCGCAACTGTTAGACCTGTAAGAGAAAAATTTAAATGGTTGGGAAAGGCCATGGGATGTAGAAATATTTTTTTCACATTTTACTTCCTTGTAAAAACAGGTAAATCAATAGGGCTTTTCGCACGTATAAGTACCCAGTGAACGGTTCGTTTAGCTTCATACATTGTTCCGGGTGGGCGTTGTATTGGTTTTTCGCAACTGTTAGACCTGTAAGAGAAAAATTTAAATGGTTGGGAAAGGCCATGGGATGTAGAAATATTTTTTTCACATTTTACTTCCTTGTAAAAACAGGTAAATCAATAGGGCTTTTCGCACGGATAAGTACCCAGTGAACGGTTCGTTTAGCTTTATACATTGTCCGGGTGGGCGTTGTATTGGTTTTTCGGAAGTGTTAGACCTGTAAGAGAAAAATTTAAATGGTTGGGAAAGGCCATGGGATGTAGAAATATTTTTTTCACATTATATTTCCTTGTAAAAACAGGTAAATCAATAGGGATTTTCGTACGTATAAGTACCCAGTGAACGGTTCGTTTTGCTTTATATATTGTTCCGGGTGGGAGTTGTATTGGTTTTTTGGAAGTGTTAGACCTGTAAGATTAAAATTTAAATGGTTGGGAAAGGCCATGGGATGTAGAAATATTTTTTTCACATTTTACTTCCTTGTAAAAACAGGTAAATCAATAGGGCTTTTCGCACGGATAAGTACCCAGTGAACGGTTCGTTTAGCTTTATACATTGTTCCGGGTGGGCGTTGTATTGGTTTTTCGGAAGTGTTAGACCTGTAAGAGAAAAATTTAAATGGCTGGGAAAGGCCATGGGATGTAGAAATATTTTTTTCACATTTTATTTCCTTGTAAAAACAGGTAAATCAATTGGGATTTTCGTATGGATTAGTACCCAGTGAACGGTTCGTTTAGCTTTATACATTGTTCTGGGTGGGCGTTGTATTGGTTTTTCGCAACTGTTAGACCTGTAAGAGAAAAATTTAAATGGTTGGGAAAGGCCATGGGATGTAGAAATATTTTTTTCACATTTTATTTCCTTGTAAAAACAGGTAAATCAATAGGGATTTTCGTACGGATAAGTACCCAGTGAACGGTTCGTTTAGCTTTATATATTTTTCCGGGTGGGCGTTGTATAGGTTTTTTGGAAGTGTTAGACCTGTAAGAGAAAAATTTAAATGGTTGGGAAAGGCCATGGGATGTAGAAATATTTTTTTCACATTTTATTTCCTTGTAAAAACAGGTAAATCAATAGGGATTTTCGTACGTATAAGTACCCAGTGAACGGTTCGTTTAGCTTTATATATTGTTCCGGGTGGGAGTTGTATTGGTTTTTCAGTAGTGTTAGACCTGTAAGAGAAAAATTTAAATGGTTGGGAAAGGACATGGGATGTAGAAATATTTTTTTCACATTTTACTTCCTTGTAAAAACAGGTAAATCAATAGGCCTTTTCGCACGTATAAGTACCCAGTGAACGGTTCGTTTAGCTTTATACATTGTTCCGGGTGGGCGTTGTATTGGTTTTTCGCAACTGTTAGACCTGTAAGAGAAAAATTTTAATGGTTGGGAAAGGCCATGGGATGTAGAAATATTTTTTTCACATTTTATTTCCTTGTAAAAACAGGTAAATCAATAGGGATTTTCGTACGTATAAGTACCCAGTGAACGGTTCGTTTAGCTTTATATATTGTTCCGGGGGGGAGTTGTATTGGTTTTTTGGAAGCGTTAGACCTGTAAGAGAAAAAATTAAATGGTTGGGAAAGGCCATGGGATGTAGAAATATTTTTTTCACATTTTAGTTCCTTGTAAAAACAGGTAAATCAATAGGGATTTTCGTACGTATAAGTACCCAGTGAACGGTTCGTTTAGCTTTATATATTGTTCCGGGTGGGAGTTGTATTGGTTTTTCAGAAGTGTTAGACCTGTAAGATAAATGTTTAAATGGTTGCGAAAGGCCATGGGATGTAGAAATATTTTTTTCACATTTTACTTCCTTGTAAAAACAGGTAAATCAATAGGGATTTTCATACGTATAAGTATCCAGTGAACGGTTCATTTAGCTTTATATATTGTTCCGGGTTGGAGTTGTATCGGATTTTCTGTAGTGTTAGACCTGTAAGATAAAAATTTAAATGGTTGGGAAAGGCCATGGGTTGTAGAAATATTTTTTTCACATTTTATTTCCTTGTGAAAACAGGAAAATCAATAGGTATTTTCGTACGGATAAGTGCCCAGTGAACGGTTGGTTTAGCTTTATATATTGTTCCGGGTGGGCGTTGTATTGGTTTTTCGGAAGTGTTAGACCTGTAAGAGAAAAATTTAAATGGCTGGGAAAGGCCATGGGATGTAGAAATATTTTTTTCACATTTTACTTCCTTGTAAAAACAGGTAAATCAATAGGGATTTTCGTACGTATAAGTACCCAGTGAACGGTTCGTTTAGCTTTTTATATTGTTCCGGGTGGGAGTTGTATTGGTTTTTCGGTAGTGTTAGACCTGTAAGATAAAAATTTAAATGGTTGGGAAAGGCCATGGGATGTAGAAATATTTTTTTCACATTTTACTTCCTTGTAAAAACAGGTAAATCAATAGGGCTTTTCGCACGGATAAGTACCCAGTGAACGGTTCGTTTAGCTTTATACATTGTTCCGGGTGGGCGTTGTATTGGTTTTTCGGAAGTGTTAGACCTGTAAGAGAAAAATTTAAATGGCTGGCAAAGGCCATGGGATGTAGAAATATTTTTTTTACATTTTATTTCCTTGTAAAAACAGGTAAATCAATAGGGATTTTCGTACGGATAAGTACCCAGTGAACGGTACGTTTAGCTTTATATATTGTTCCGGGTGGCCGTTGTATCGGTTTTTCGGTAGTGTTAGACCTGTAAGAGAAAAATTTAAATGGTTGGGAAAGGCCATGGGATGTAGAAATATTTTTTTCACATTTTACTTCCTTGTAAAAACAGGTAAATCAATAGGGCTTTTCGCACGTATAAGTACCCAGTGAACGGTTCGTTTAGCTTTATACATTGTTCCGGGGGGGAGTTGTATTAGTTTTTTGGAAGCGTTAGACCTGTAAGAGAAAAATTTAAATTGTTGGGAAAGGCCATGGGATGTAGAAATATTTTTTTCACATTTTAGTTCCTTGTAAAAACAGGTAAATCAATAGGGATTTTCGTACGTATAAGTACCCAGTGAACGGTTTGTTTAGCTTTATATATTGTTCCGGGTGGGAGTTGTATTGGTTTTTCAGAAGTGTTAGACCTGTAAGATAAATGTTTAAATGGTTGCGAAAGGCCATGGGATGTAGAAATATTTTTTTCACATTTTACTTCCTTGTAAAAACAGGTAAATCAATAGGGATTTTCATACGTATAAGTATCCAGTGAACGGTTCATTTAGCTTTATATATTGTTCCGGGTTGGAGTTGTATCGGTTTTTCTGTAGTGTTAGACCTGTAAGATAAAAATTTAAATGGTTGGGAAAGGCCATGGGTTGTAGAAATATTTTTTTCACATTTTATTTCCTTGTAAAAACAGGAAAATCAATAGGTATTTTCGTACGGATAAGTGTCCAGTGAACGGTTGGTTTAGCTTTATATATTGTTCCGGGTGGGCGTTGTATTGGTTTTTCGCAACTGTTAGACCTGTAAGAGAAAAATTTAAATGGCTGGGAAAGGCCATGGGATGTAGAAATATTTTTTTCACATTTTACTTCCTTGTAAAAACAGGTAAATCAATAGGGATTTTCGTACGTATAAGTACCCAGTGAACGGTTCGTTTAGCTTTTTATATTGTTCCGGGTGGGAGTTGTATTGCTTTTTCGGTAGTGTTAGACCTGTAAGATAAAAATTTAAATGGTTGGGAAAGGCCATGGGATGTAGAAATATTTTTTTCACATTTTACTTCCTTGTAAAAACAGGTAAATCAATAGGGCTTTTCGCACGGATAAGTACCCAGTGAACGGTTCGTTTAGCTTTATACATTGTTCCGGGTGGGCGTTGTATTGGTTTTTCAGAAGCGTTAGACCTGTAAGAGAAAAATTTAAATGGCTGGCAAAGGCCATGGGATGTAGAAATATTTTTTTCACATTTTATTTCCTTGTAAAAACAGGTAAATCAATAGGGATTTTCGTATGGATTAGTACCCAGTGAACGGTTCGTTTAGCTTTATACATTGTTCTGGGTGGGCGTTGTATTGGTTTTTCGCAACTGTTAGACCTGTAAGAGAAAAATTTAAATGGTTGGGAAAGGCCATGGGATGTAGAAATATTTTTTTCACATTTTATTTCCTTGTAAAAACAGGTAAATCAATAGGTATTTTCGTACGGATAAGTGTCCAGTGAACGGTTGGTTTAGCTTTATATATTGTTCCGGGTGGGCGTTGTATTGGTTTTTCGCAACTGTTAGACCTGTAAGAGAAAAATTTAAATGGCTGGGAAAGGCCATGGGATGTAGAAATATTTTTTTCACATTTTACTTCCTTGTAAAAACAGGTAAATCAATAGGGATTTTCGTACGTATAAGTACCCAGTGAACGGTTCGTTTAGCTTTTTATATTGTTCCGGGTGGGAGTTGTATTGCTTTTTCGGTAGTGTTAGACCTGTAAGATAAAAATTTAAATGGTTGGGAAAGGCCATGGGATGTAGAAATATTTTTTTCACATTTTACTTCCTTGTAAAAACAGGTAAATCAATAGGGCTTTTCGCACGGATAAGTACCCAGTGAACGGTTCGTTTAGCTTTATACATTGTTCCGGGTGGGCGTTGTATTGGTTTTTCGGAAGCGTTAGACCTGTAAGAGAAAAATTTAAATGGCTGGCAAAGGCCATGGGATGTAGAAATATTTTTTTCACATTTTATTTCCTTGTAAAAACAGGTAAATCAATAGGGATTTTCGTATGGATTAGTACCCAGTGAACGGTTCGTTTAGCTTTATACATTGTTCTGGGTGGGCGTTGTATTGGTTTTTCGCAACTGTTAGACCTGTAAGAGAAAAATTTAAATGGTTGGGAAAGGCCATGGGATGTAGAAATATTTTTTTCACATTTTATTTCCTTGTAAAAACAGGTAAATCAATAGGGATTTTCGTACGGATAAGTACCCAGTGAACGGTTCGTTTAGCTTTATATATTGTTCCGGGTGGGCGTTGTATTGGTTTTTCGCAACTGTTAGACCTGTAAGAGAAAAATTTAAAGGGCTGGGAAAGGCCATGGGATGTAGAAATATTTTTTTCACATTTTACTTCCTTGTAAAAACAGGTAAATCAATAGGGATTTTCGTACGTATAAGTACCCAGTGAACGGTTCGTTTAGCTTTTTATATTGTTCCGGGTGGGAGTTGTATTGCTTTTTCGGAAGTGTTAGACCTGTAAGAGAAAAATTTAAATGGCTGGCAAAGGCCATGGGATGTAGAAATATTTTTTTTACATTTTATTTCCTTGTAAAAACAGGTAAATCAATAGGGATTTTCGTACGGATAAGTACCCAGTGAACGGTACGTTTAGCTTTATATATTGTTCCGGGTGGCCGTTGTATCGGTTTTTCGGTAGTGTTAGACCTGTAAGAGAAAAATTTAAATGGTTGGGAAAGGCCATGGGATGTAGAAATATTTTTTTCACATTTTACTTCCTTGTAAAAAGAGGGAAATCAATAGGGATTTTCGTACGGATAAGTACCCAGTGAACGGTTCGTTTAGCTTTATACATTGTTCCGGGTGGGCGTTGTATTTGTTTTTCGGAAGTGTTACACCTGTAAGAGAAAAATTTAAATGGTTGGGAAAGGCCATGGGATGTAGAAATATTTTTTTCACATTTTACTTCCTTGTAAAAACAGGTAAATCAATAGGGCTTTTCGCACGTATAAGTACCCAGTGAACGGTTCGTTTAGCTTTATACATTGTTCCGGGTGGGCGTTGTATTGGTTTTTCGCAACTGTTAGACCTGTAAGAGAAAAATTTAAATGGTTGGGAAAGGCCATGGGATGTAGAAATATTTTTTTCACATTTTATTTCCTTGTAAAAACAGGTAAATCAATAGGGATTTTCGTACGGATAAGTACCCAGTGAACGGTTCGTTTAGCTTTATATATTTTTCCGGGTGGGCGTTGTATAGGTTTTTTGGAAGTGTTAGACCTGTAAGATAAAAATTTAAACGGTTGGGAAAGGCCATGGGATGTAGAAATATTTTTTTCACATTTTATTTCCTTGTAAAAACAGGTAAATCAATAGGGATTTTCGTACGTATAAGTACCCAGTGAACGGTTCGTTTAGCTTAATATATTGTTCCGGGGGGGAGTTGTATTAGTTTTTTGGAAGCGTTAGACCTGTAAGAGAAAAATTTAAATTGTTGGGAAAGGCCATGGGATGTAGAAATATTTTTTTCACATTTTAGTTCCTTGTAAAAACAGGTAAATCAATAGGGATTTTCGTACGTATAAGTACCCAGTGAACGGTTCGTTTAGCTTTATATATTGTTCCGGGTGGGAGTTGTATTGGTTTTTCAGAAGTGTTAGACCTGTAAGATAAATGTTTAAATGGTTGCGAAAGGCCATGGGATGTAGAAATATTTTTTTCACATTTTACTTCCTTGTAAAAACAGGTAAATCAATAGGGATTTTCATACGTATAAGTATCCAGTGAACGGTTCATTTAGCTTTATATATTGTTCCGGGTTGGAGTTGTATCGGTTTTTCTGTAGTGTTAGACCTGTAAGATAAAAATTTAAATGGTTGGGAAAGGCCATGGGTTGTAGAAATATTTTTTTCACATTTTATTTCCTTGTAAAAACAGGAAAATCAATAGGTATTTTCGTACGGATAAGTGTCCAGTGAACGGTTGGTTTAGCTTTATATATTGTTCCGGGTGGGCGTTGTATTGGTTTTTCGCAACTGTTAGACCTGTAAGAGAAAAATTTAAATGGCTGGGAAAGGCCATGGGATGTAGAAATATTTTTTTCACATTTTACTTCCTTGTAAAAACAGGTAAATCAATAGGGATTTTCGTACGTATAAGTACCCAGTGAACGGTTCGTTTAGCTTTTTATATTGTTCCGGGTGGGAGTTGTATTGCTTTTTCGGTAGTGTTAGACCTGTAAGATAAAAATTTAAATGGTTGGGAAAGGCCATGGGATGTAGAAATATTTTTTTCACATTTTACTTCCTTGTAAAAACAGGTAAATCAATAGGGCTTTTCGCACGGATAAGTACCCAGTGAACGGTTCGTTTAGCTTTATACATTGTTCCGGGTGGGCGTTGTATTGGTTTTTCGGAAGTGTTAGACCTGTAAGAGAAAAATTTAAATGGCTGGCAAAGGCCATGGGATGTAGAAATATTTTTTTCACATTTTATTTCCTTGTAAAAACAGGTAAATCAATAGGGATTTTCGTATGGATTAGTACCCAGTGAACGGTTCGTTTAGCTTTATACATTGTTCTGGGTGGGCGTTGTATTGGTTTTTCGCAACTGTTAGACCTGTAAGAGAAAAATTTAAATGGTTGGGAAAGGCCATGGGATGTAGAAATATTTTTTTCACATTTTATTTCCTTGTAAAAACAGGTAAATCAATAGGGATTTTCGTACGGATAAGTACCCAGTGAACGGTTCGTTTAGCTTTATATATTGTTCCGGGTGGGCGTTGTATTGGTTTTTCGCAACTGTTAGACCTGTAAGAGAAAAATTTAAATGGCTGGGAAAGGCCATGGGATGTAGAAATATTTTTTTCACATTTTACTTCCTTGTAAAAACAGGTAAATCAATAGGGATTTTCGTACGTATAAGTACCCAGTGAACGGTTCGTTTAGCTTTTTATATTGTTCCGGGTGGGAGTTGTATTGCTTTTTCGGTAGTGTTAGACCTGTAAGAGAAAAATTTAAATGGTTGGGAAAGGCCATGGGATGTAGAAATATTTTTTTCACATTTTACTTCCTTGTAAAAACAGGTAAATCAATAGGGCTTTTCGCACGGATAAGTACCCAGTGAACGGTTCGTTTAGCTTTATACATTGTTCCGGGTGGGCGTTGTATTGGTTTTTCGGAAGTGTTAGACCTGTAAGAGAAAAATTTAAATGGCTGGGAAAGGCCATGGGATGTAGAAATATTTTTTTCACATTTTATTTCCTTGTAAAAACAGGTAAATCAATTGGGATTTTCGTATGGATTAGTACCCAGTGAACGGTTCGTTTAGCTTTATACATTGTTCTGGGTGGGCGTTGTATTGGTTTTTCGCAACTGTTAGACCTGTAAGAGAAAAATTTAAATGGTTGGGAAAGGCCATGGGATGTAGAAATATTTTTTTCACATTTTATTTCCTTGTAAAAACAGGTAAATCAATAGGGATTTTCGTACGGATAAGTACCCAGTGAACGGTTCGTTTAGCTTTATATATTTTTCCGGGTGGGCGTTGTATAGGTTTTTTGGAAGTGTTAGACCTGTAAGAGAAAAATTTAAATGGTTGGGAAAAGCCATGGGATGTAGAAATATTTTTTTCACATTTTATTTCCTTGTAAAAACAGGTAAATCAATAGGGATTTTCGTACGTATAAGTACCCAGTGAACGGTTCGTTTAGCTTTATATATTGTTCCGGGTGGGAGTTGTATTGGTTTTTCAGTAGTGTTAGACCTGTAAGAGAAAAATTTAAATGGTTGGGAAAGGACATGGGATGTAGAAATATTTTTTTCACATTTTACTTCCTTGTAAAAACAGGTAAATCAATAGGGCTTTTCGCACGTATAAGTACCCAGTGAACGGTTCGTTTAGCTTTATACATTGTTCCGGGTGGGCGTTGTATTGGTTTTTCGCAACTGTTAGACCTGTAAGAGAAAAATTTAAATGGTTGGGAAAGGCCATGGGATGTAGAAATATTTTTTTCACATTTTACTTCCTTGTAAAAACAGGTAAATCAATAGGCCTTTTCGCATGTATAAGTACCCAGTGAACGGTTCGTTTAGCTTTATACATTGTTCCGGGTGGGCGTTGTATTGGTTTTTCGCAACTGTTAGACCTGTAAGAGAAAAATTTTAATGGTTGGGAAAGGCCATGGGATGTAGAAATATTTTTTTCACATTTTATTTCCTTGTAAAAACAGGTAAATCAATAAGGATTTTCGTACGTATAAGTACCCAGTGAACGGTTCGTTTAGCTTTATATATTGTTCCGGGGGGGAGTTGTATTGGTTTTTTGGAAGCGTTAGACCTGTAAGAGAAAAATTTAAATGGTTGGGAAAGGCCATGGGATGTAGAAATATTTTTTTCACATTTTAGTTCCTTGTAAAAACAGGTAAATCAATAGGGATTTTCGTACGTATAAGTACCCAGTGAACGGTTCGTTTAGCTTTATATATTGTTCCGGGTGGGAGTTGTATTGGTTTTTCAGAAGTGTTAGACCTGTAAGATAAATGTTTAAATGGTTGCGAAAGGCCATGGGATGTAGAAATATTTTTTTCACATTTTACTTCCTTGTAAAAACAGGTAAATCAATAGGGATTTTCATACGTATAAGTATCCAGTGAACGGTTCATTTAGCTTTATATATTGTTCCGGGTTGGAGTTGTATCGGATTTTCTGTAGTGTTAGACCTGTAAGATAAAAATTTAAATGGTTGGGAAAGGCCATGGGTTGTAGAAATATTTTTTTCACATTTTATTTCCTTGTGAAAACAGGAAAATCAATAGGTATTTTCGTACGGATAAGTGCCCAGTGAACGGTTGGTTTAGCTTTATATATTGTTCCGGGTGGGCGTTGTATTGGTTTTTCGGAAGCGTTAGACCTGTAAGAGAAAAATTTAAATGGCTGGGAAAGGCCATGGGATGTAGAAATATTTTTTTCACATTTTACTTCCTTGTAAAAACAGGTAAATCAATAGGGATTTTCGTACGTATAAGTACCCAGTGAACGGTTCGTTTAGCTTTTTATATTGTTCCGGGTGGGAGTTGTATTGGTTTTTCGGTAGTGTTAGACCTGTAAGATAAAAATTTAAATGGTTGGGAAAGGCCATGGGATGTAGAAATATTTTTTTCACATTTTACTTCCTTGTAAAAACAGGTAAATCAATAGGGCTTTTCGCACGGATAAGTACCCAGTGAACGGTTCGTTTAGCTTTATACATTGTTCCGGGTGGGCGTTGTATTGGTTTTTCGGAAGTGTTAGACCTGTAAGAGAAAAATTTAAATGGCTGGCAAAGGCCATGGGATGTAGAAATATTTTTTTTACATTTTATTTCCTTGTAAAAACAGGTAAATCAATAGGGATTTTCGTACGGATAAGTACCCAGTGAACGGTACGTTTAGCTTTATATATTGTTCCGGGTGGCCGTTGTATCGGTTTTTCGGTAGTGTTAGACCTGTAAGAGAAAAATTTAAATGGTTGGGAAAGGCCATGGGATGTAGAAATATTTTTTTCACATTTTACTTCCTTGTAAAAAGAGGGAAATCAATAGGGATTTTCGTACGGATAAGTACCCAGTGAACGGTTCGTTTAGCTTTATACATTGTTCCGGGTGGGCGTTGTATTTGTTTTTCGGAAGTGTTACACCTGTAAGAGAAAAATTTAAATGGTTGGGAAAGGCCATGGGATGTAGAAATATTTTTTTCACATTTTACTTCCTTGTAAAAACAGGTAAATCAATAGGGCTTTTCGCACGTATAAGTACCCAGTGAACGGTTCGTTTAGCTTTATACATTGTTCCGGGTGGGCGTTGTATTGGTTTTTCGCAACTGTTAGACCTGTAAGAGAAAAATTTAAATGGTTGGGAAAGGCCATGGTATGTAGAAATATTTTTTTCACATTTTACTTCCTTGTAAAAACAGGTAAATCAATAGGGCTTTTCGCACGGATAAGTACCCAGTGAACGGTTCGTTTAGCTTTATACATTGTTCCGGGTGGGCGTTGTATTGGTTTTTCGGAAGTGTTAGACCTGTAAGAGAAAAATTTAAATGGCTGGGAAAGGCCATGGGATGTAGAAATATTTTTTTCACATTTTATTTCCTTGTAAAAACAGGTAAATCAATTGGGATTTTCGTATGGATTAGTACCCAGTGAACGGTTCGTTTAGCTTTATACATTGTTCCGGGTGGGCGTTGTATTGGTTTTTCGCAACTGTTAGACCTGTAAGAGAAAAATTTAAATGGTTGGGAAAGGCCATGGGATGTAGAAATATTTTTTTCACATTTTATTTCCTTGTAAAAACAGGTAAATCAATAGGGATTTTCGTACGGATAAGTACCCAGTGAACGGTTCGTTTAGCTTTATATATTTTTCCGGGTGGGCGTTGTATAGGTTTTTTGGAAGTGTTAGACCTGTAAGATAAAAATTTAAATGGTTGGGAAAGGCCATGGGATGTAGAAATATTTTTTTCACATTTTATTTCCTTGTAAAAACAGGTAAATCAATAGGGATTTTCGTACGTATAAGTACCCAGTGAACGGTTCGTTTAGCTTAATATATTGTTCCGGGGGGGAGTTGTATTAGTTTTTTGGAAGCGTTAGACCTGTAAGAGAAAAATTTAAATTGTTGGGAAAGGCCATGGGATGTAGAAATATTTTTTTCACATTTTAGTTCCTTGTAAAAACAGGTAAATCAATAGGGATTTTCGTACGTATAAGTACCCAGTGAACGGTTCGTTTAGCTTTATATATTGTTCCGGGTGGGAGTTGTATTGGTTTTTCAGAAGTGTTAGACCTGTAAGATAAATGTTTAAATGGTTGCGAAAGGCCATGGGATGTAGAAATATTTTTTTCACATTTTACTTCCTTGTAAAAACAGGTAAATCAATAGGGATTTTCATACGTATAAGTATCCAGTGAACGGTTCATTTAGCTTTATATATTGTTCCGGGTTGGAGTTGTATCGGTTTTTCTGTAGTGTTAGACCTGTAAGATAAAAATTTAAATGGTTGGGAAAGGCCATGGGTTGTAGAAATATTTTTTTCACATTTTATTTCCTTGTAAAAACAGGAAAATCAATAGGTATTTTCGTACGGATAAGTGTCCAGTGAACGGTTGGTTTAGCTTTATATATTGTTCCGGGTGGGCGTTGTATTGGTTTTTCGCAACTGTTAGACCTGTAAGAGAAAAATTTAAATGGCTGGGAAAGGCCATGGGATGTAGAAATATTTTTTTCACATTTTACTTCCTTGTAAAAACAGGTAAATCAATAGGGATTTTCGTACGTATAAGTACCCAGTGAACGGTTCGTTTAGCTTTTTATATTGTTCCGGGTGGGAGTTGTATTGCTTTTTCGGTAGTGTTAGACCTGTAAGATAAAAATTTAAATGGTTGGGAAAGGCCATGGGATGTAGAAATATTTTTTTCACATTTTACTTCCTTGTAAAAACAGGTAAATCAATAGGGCTTTTCGCACGGATAAGTACCCAGTGAACGGTTCGTTTAGCTTTATACATTGTTCCGGGTGGGCGTTGTATTGGTTTTTCGGAAGTGTTAGACCTGTAAGAGAAAAATTTAAATGGCTGGCAAAGGCCATGGGATGTAGAAATATTTTTTTTACATTTTATTTCCTTGTAAAAACAGGTAAATCAATAGGGATTTTCGTACGGATAAGTACCCAGTGAACGGTACGTTTAGCTTTATATATTGTTCCGGGTGGCCGTTGTATCGGTTTTTCGGTAGTGTTAGACCTGTAAGAGAAAAATTTAAATGGTTGGGAAAGGCCATGGGATGTAGAAATATTTTTTTCACATTTTACTTCCTTGTAAAAAGAGGGAAATCAATAGGGATTTTCGTACGGATAAGTACCCAGTGAACGGTTCGTTTAGCTTTATACATTGTTCCGGGTGGGCGTTGTATTTGTTTTTCGGAAGTGTTACACCTGTAAGAGAAAAATTTAAATGGCTGGGAAAGGCCATGGGATGTAGAAATATTTTTTTCACATTTTATTTCCATGTAAAAACAGGTAAATCAATAGGGATTTTCGTACGGATACGTACCCAGTGAACGGTTCGTTTAGCTTTATATATTGTTCCGGGTGGCCGTTGTATCGGTTTTTCGGTAGTGTTAGACCTGTAAGATAAAAATTTAAATGGTTGGGAAAGGCCATGGGATGTAGAAATATTTTTTTCACATTTTATTTCCTTGTAAAAACAGGAAAATCAATAGGGATTTTTTTACGGATAAGTGCCCAGTGAACGGTTCGTTTAGCTTTATATATTGTTCCGGGTGGGCGTTGTATTGGTTTATCGGAAGTGTTAGACCTGTAAGAGAAAAGTTTAAATGGTTGGGAAAGGCCATGGGATGTAGAAATATTTTTTTCACATTTTATTTCCTTGTAAAAACAGGTAAATCAATAGGGATTTTCGTACGGATAAGTACCCAGTGAACGGTTCGTTTAGCTTTATATATTGTTCCGGGTGGGCGTTGTATTGGTTTTTCGGAAGTGTTAGACCTGTAAGAGAAAAATTTAAATGGTTGGGAAAGGCCATGGAATGTAGAAATATTTTTTTCACATTTTATTTCCTTGTAAAAACAGGTAAATCAATAGGGATTTTCGTACGTATAAGTACCCAGTGAACGGTTCGTTTAGCTTTATATATTGTTCCGGGTGGGAGTTGTATTGGTTTTTCGGTAGTGTTAGACCTGTAAGATAAAAATTTAAATGGTTGGGAAAGGCCATGGGATGTAGAAATATTTTTTTCACATTTTACTTCCTTGTAAAAACAGGTAAATCAATAGGGCTTTTCGCACGGATAAGTACCCAGTGAACGGTTTGTTTAGCTTTATACATTGTTCCGGGTGGGCGTTGTATTGGTTTTTCGGAAGTGTTAGACCTGTAAGAGAAAAATTTAAATGGCTGGGAAAGGCCATGGGATGTAGAAATATTTTTTTTACATTTTATTTCCTTGTAAAAACAGGTAAATCAATAGGGATTTTCGTACGTATAAGTACCCAGTGAACGGTTCGTTTAGCTTTATATATTGTTCCGGGTGGCCGTTGTATCGGTTTTTCGGTAGTGTTAGACCTGTAAGATAAAAATTTAAATGGTTGGGAAAGGCCATGGGATGTAGAAATATTTTTTTCACATTTTACGGATAAGTGCCCAGTGAACGGTTCGTTTAGCTTTATATATTGTTCCGGGTGGGCGTTGTATTGGTTTTTCAGAAGTGTTAGACCTGTAAGAGAAAAGTTTAAATGGTTGTGAAAGGCCATGGGATGTAGAAATATTTTTTTCACATTTTATTTCCTTGTAAAAACAGGTAAATCAATAGGGATTTTCGTACGGATAAGTACCCAGTGAACGGTTCGTTTAACTTTATATATTTTTCCGGGTGGGCGTTGTATTGGTTTTTCGGAAGTGTTAGACCTGTAAGAGAAAAATTTAAATGGTTGGGAAAGGCCATGGGATGTAGAAATATTTTTTTCACATTTTCTTTCCTTGTAAAAACAGGTAAATCAATAGGGCTTTTCGCACGGTTAAGTACCCAGTGAACGGTTCGTTTAGCTTTATACATTGTTCCGGGTGGGCGTTGTATTGGTTTTTCGGAAGTGTTAGACCTGTAAGAGAAAAGTTTAAATGGTTGGGAAAGGCCATGGGATGTAGAAATATTTTTTTCACATTTTATTTCCTTGTAAATACAGGTAAATCAATAGGGATTTTCGTACGGATAAGTACCCAGTGAACGGTTCGTTTAGGTTTATATATTGTTCCGGGTGGGAGTTGTATTGGTTTTTCGGTAGTGTTAGACCTGTAAGAGAAAAATTTAAATGGTTGGGATAGGCCATGGGATGTAGAAATATTTTTTTCACATTTTCTTTCCTTGTAAAAAGAGGGAAATCAATAGGGCTTTTCGCACGGATAAGTACCCAGTGAACGGTTCGTTTAGCTTTATACATTGTTCCGGGTGGGCGTTGTATTGGTTTTTCAGAAGTGTTAGACCTGTAAGAGAAAAATTTAAATGGTTGGGAAAGGCCATGGGATGTAGAAATATTTTTTTCACATTTTATTTCCTTGTAAAAACAGGTAAATCAATAGGGATTTTCGTACGGATAAGTACCCAGTGAATGGTTCGTTTAGCTTTATATATTGTTCCGGGTGGGAGTTGTATTGGTTTTTCGGTAGTGTTAGACCTGTAAGATAAAAATTTAAATGGTTGGGAAAGGCCATGGGATGTAGAAATATTTTTTTCACATTTTACTTCCTTGTAAAAACAGGTAAATCAATAGGGCTTTTCGCACGGATAAGTACCCAGTGAACGGTTCGTTTAGCTTTATACATTGTTCCGGGTGGGCGTTGTATTGGTTTTTCGGAAGTGTTAGACCTGTAAGAGAAAAATTTAAATGGCTGGGAAAGGCCATGGGATGTAGAAATATTTTTTTTACATTTTATTTCCTTGTAAAAACAGGTAAATCAATAGGGATTTTCGTATGTATAAGTACCCAGTGAACGGTTCGTTTAGCTTTATATATTGTTCCGGGTGGCCATTGTATCGGTTTTTCGGTAGTGTTAGACCTGTAAGATAAAAATTTAAATGGTTGGGAAAGGCCATGGGATGTAGAAATATTTTTTTCACATTTTATTTCCTTGTAAAAACAGGAAAATCAATAGGGATTTTTGTACGGATAAGTACCCAGTGAACGGTTCGTTTAGCTTTATATATTGTTCCGGGTGGGCGTTGTATTGGTTTTTCTGAAGTGTTAGACCTGTAAGAGAAAAATTTAAATGGTTGGGAAAGGCCATGGGATGTAGAAATATTTTTTTCACATTTTACTTCCTTGTAAAAAGAGGTAAATCAATAGGGATTTTCGTACGGATAAGTACCCAGTGAACGGTTCGTTTAGCTTTATATATTGTTCCGGGTGGGCGTTGTATTGGTTTTTCGCAACTTTTAGACCTGTAAGATAAAAATTTAAATGGTTGGGAAAGGCCATGGGATGTAGAAATATTTTTTTCACATTTTATTTCCTTGTAAAAACAGGTAAATCAATAGGGCTTTTCGCACGGATAAGTACCCAGTGAACGGTTCGTTTAGCTTTATACATTGTTCCGGGTGGGCGTTTTATTGGTTTTTCGGAAGTGTTAGACCTGTAAGAGAAAAATTTAAATGGTTGGGAAAGGCCATGGGATGTAGAAATATTTTTTTCACATTTTCTTTCCTTGTAAAAACAGGTAAATCAATAGGGCTTTTCGCACGGTTAAGTACCCAGTGAACGGTTCGTTTAGCTTTATACATTGTTCCGGGTGGGCGTTGTATTGGTTTTTCGGAAGTGTTAGACCTGTAAGAGAAAAGTTTAAATGGTTGGGAAAGGCCATGGGATGTAGAAATATTTTTTTCACATTTTATTTCCTTGTAAATACAGGTAAATCAATAGGGATTTTCGTACGGATAAGTACCCAGTGAACGGTTCGTTTAGGTTTATATATTGTTCCGGGTGGGAGTTGTATTGGTTTTTCGGTAGTGTTAGACCTGTAAGAGAAAAATTTAAATGGTTGGGATAGGCCATGGGATGTAGAAATATTTTTTTCACATTTTACTTCCTTGTAAAAAGAGGGAAATCAATAGGGCTTTTCGCACGGATAAGTACCCAGTGAACGGTTCGTTTAGCTTTATACATTGTTCCGGGTGGGCGTTGTATTGGTTTTTCGGAAGTGTTAGACCTGTAAGAGAAAAATTTAAATGGTTGGGAAAGGCCATGGGATGTAGAAATATTTTTTTCACATTTTACTTCCTTGTAAAAACAGGTAAATCAATAGGGATTTTCGTACGGATAAGTACCCAGTGAACGGTTCGTTTAGCTTTAAATATTTTTCCGGGTGGGCGTTGTATTGTTTTTTCGGAAGTGTTAGACCTGTAAGAGAAAAATTTAAATGGTTGGGAAAGGCCATGGGATGTAGAAATATTTTTTTCACATTTTCTTTCCTTGTAAAAACAGGTAAATCAATAGGGCTTTTCGCACGGTTAAGTACCCAGTGAACGGTTCGTTTAGCTTTATATATTGTTCCGGGTGGCCATTGTATCGGTTTTTCGGTAGTGTTAGACCTGTAAGATAAAAATTTAAATGGTTGGGAAAGGCCATGGGATGTAGAAATATTTTTTTCACATTTTATTTCCTTGTAAAAACAGGAAAATCAATAGGGATTTTTGTACGGATAAGTACCCAGTGAACGGTTCGTTTAGCTTTATACATTGTTCCGGGTGGGCGTTGTATTGGTTTTTCTGAAGTGTTAGACCTGTAAGAGAAAAATTTAAATGGTTGGGAAAGGCCATGGGATGTAGAAATATTTTTTTCACATTTTACTTCCTTGTAAAAAGAGGTAAATCAATAGGGATTTTCGTACGGATAAGTACCCAGTGAACGGTTCGTTTAGCTTTATATATTGTTCCGGGTGGGCGTTGTATTGGTTTTTCGCAACTGTTAGACCTGTAAGAGAAAAATTTAAATGGTTGGGAAACGCCATGGGATGTAGAAATATTTTTTTCACATTTTATTTCCTTGTAAAAACAGGTAAATCAATAGGGCTTTTCGCACGGATAAGTACCCAGTGAACGGTTCGTTTAGCTTTATACATTGTTCCGGGTGGGCGTTTTATTGGATTTTCGGAAGTGTTAGACCTGTAAGAGAAAAATTTAAATGGTTGGGAAAGGCCATGGGATGTAGAAATATTTTTTTCACATTTTCTTTCCTTGTAAAAACAGGTAAATCAATAGGGCTTTTCGCACGGTTAAGTACCCAGTGAACGGTTCGTTTAGCTTTATACATTGTTCCGGGTGGGCGTTGTATTGGTTTTTCGGAAGTGTTAGACCTGTAAGAGAAAAGTTTAAATGGTTGGGAAAGGCCATGGGATGTAGAAATATTTTTTTCACATTTTATTTCCTTGTAAATACAGGTAAATCAATAGGGATTTTCGTACGGATAAGTACCCAGTGAACGGTTCGTTTAGGTTTATATATTGTTCCGGGTGGGAGTTGTATTGGTTTTTCGGTAGTGTTAGACCTGTAAGAGAAAAATTTAAATGGTTGGGATAGGCCATGGGATGTAGAAATATTTTTTTCACATTTTACTTCCTTGTAAAAAGAGGGAAATCAATAGGGCTTTTCGCACGGATAAGTACCCAGTGAACGGTTCGTTTAGCTTTATACATTGTTCCGGGTGGGCGTTGTATTGGTTTTTCGGAAGTGTTAGACCTGTAAGAGAAAAATTTAAATGGTTGGGAAAGGCCATGGGATGTAGAAATATTTTTTTCACATTTTACTTCCTTGTAAAAACAGGAAAATCAATAGGGCTTTTCGCACGTATAAGTACCCAGTGAACGGTTCGTTTAGCTTTATACATTGTTCCGGGTGGGCGTTTTATTGGTTTTTCGGAAGTGTTAGACCTGTAAGAGAAAAATTTAAATGGTTGGGAAAGGCCATGGGATGTAGAAATATTTTTTTCACATTTTCTTTCCTTGTAAAAACAGGTAAATCAATAGGGCTTTTCGCACGGTTAAGTACCCAGTGAACGGTTCGTTTAGCTTTATACATTGTTCCGGGTGGGCGTTGTATTGGTTTTTCGGAAGTGTTAGACCTGTAAGAGAAAAGTTTAAATGGTTGGGAAAGGCCATGGGATGTAGAAATATTTTTTTCACATTTTATTTCCTTGTAAATACAGGTAAATCAATAGGGATTTTCGTACGGATAAGTACCCAGTGAACGGTTCGTTTAGGTTTATATATTGTTCCGGGTGGGAGTTGTATTGGTTTTTCGGTAGTGTTAGACCTGTAAGAGAAAAATTTAAATGGTTGGGATAGGCCATGGGATGTAGAAATATTTTTTTCACATTTTACTTCCTTGTAAAAACAGGTAAATCAATAGGGCTTTTCGCACGTATAAGTACCCAGTGAACGGTTCGTTTAGCTTTATACATTGTTCCGGGTGGGCGTTGTATTGGTTTTTCGCAACTGTTAGACCTGTAAGAGAAAAATTTAAATGGCTGGGAAAGGCCATGGGATGTAGAAATATTTTTTTTACATTTTATTTCCTTGTAAAAACAGGTAAATCAATAGGGATTTTCGTACGGATAAGTACCCAGTGAACGGTTCGTTTAGCTTTATATATTGTTCCGGGTGGGCGTTGTATTGGTTTTTCGCAACTGTTAGACCTGTAAGAGAAAAATTTAAATGGTTGGGAAAGGCCATGGGATGTAGAAATATTTTTTTCACATTTTATTTCCTTGTAAAAACAGGAAAATCAATAGGGCTTTTCGCACGGATAAGTACCCAGTGAACGGTTCGTTTAGCTTTATACATTGTTCCGGGTGGGCGTTTTATTGGTTTTTCGGAAGTGTTAGACCTGTAAGAGAAAAATTTAAATGGTTGGGAAAGGCCATGGGATGTAGAAATATTTTTTTCACATTTTCTTTCCTTGTAAAAACAGGTAAATCAATAGGGCTTTTCGCACGGTTAAGTACCCAGTGAACGGTTCGTTTAGCTTTATACATTGTTCCGGGTGGGCGTTGTATTGGTTTTTCGGAAGTGTTAGACCTGTAAGAGAAAAGTTTAAATGGTTGGGAAAGGCCATGGGATGTAGAAATATTTTTTTCACATTTTATTTCCTTGTAAATACAGGTAAATCAATAGGGATTTTCGTACGGATAAGTACCCAGTGAACGGTTCGTTTAGGTTTATATATTGTTCCGGGTGGGAGTTGTATTGGTTTTTCGGTAGTGTTAGACCTGTAAGAGAAAAATTTAAATGGTTGGGATAGGCCATGGGATGTAGAAATATTTTTTTCACATTTTAATTCCTTGTAAAAAGAGGGAAATCAATAGGGCTTTTCGCACGGATAAGTACCCAGTGAACGGTTCGTTTAGCTTTATACATTGTTCCGGGTGGGCGTTGTATTGGTTTTTCGGAAGTGTTAGACCTGTAAGAGAAAAATTTAAATGGTTGGGAAAGGCCATGGGATGTAGAAATATTTTTTTCACATTTTACTTCCTTGTAAAAACAGGTAAATCAATAGGGATTTTCGTACGGATAAGTACCCAGTGAACGGTTCGTTTAGCTTTAAATATTTTTCCGGGTGGGCGTTGTATTGTTTTTTCGGAAGTGTTAGACCTGTAAGAGAAAAATTTAAAAGGTTGGGAAAGGCCATGGGATGTAGAAATATTTTTTTCACATTTTCTTTCCTTGTAAAAACAGGTAAATCAATAGGGCTTTTCGCACGGTTAAGTACCCAGTGAACGGTTCGTTTAGCTTTATACATTGTTCCGGGTGGGCGTTGTATTGGTTTTTCGGAAGTGTTAGACCTGTAAGAGAAAAATTTAAATGGTTGGGAAAGTCCATGGGATGTAGAAATATTTTTTTCACATTTTATTTCCTTGTAAAAACAGGTAAATCAATAGGGATTTTCGTACGGATAAGTACCCAGTGAATGGTTCGTTTAGCTTTATATATTGTTCCGGGTGGGAGTTGTATTGGTTTTTCGGTAGTGTTAGACCTGTAAGATAAAAATTTAAATGGTTGGGAAAGGCCATGGGATGTAGAAATATTTTTTTCACATTTTACTTCCTTGTAAAAACAGGTAAATCAATAGGGCTTTTCGCACGGATAAGTACCCAGTGAACGGTTCGTTTAGCTTTATACATTGTTCCGGGTGGGCGTTGTATTGGTTTTTCGGAAGTGTTAGACCTGTAAGAGAAAAATTTAAATGGCTGGGAAAGGCCATGGGATGTAGAAATATTTTTTTTACATTTTATTTCCTTGTAAAAACAGGTAAATCAATAGGGATTTTCGTATGTATAAGTACCCAGTGAACGGTTCGTTTAGCTTTATATATTGTTCCGGGTGGCCATTGTATCGGTTTTTCGGTAGTGTTAGACCTGTAAGATAAAAATTTAAATGGTTGGGAAAGGCCATGGGATGTAGAAATATTTTTTTCACATTTTATTTCCTTGTAAAAACAGGAAAATCAATAGGGATTTTTGTACGGATAAGTACCCAGTGAACGGTTCGTTTAGCTTTATATATTGTTCCGGGTGGGCGTTCTATTGGTTTTTCGGAAGTGTTAGACCTGTAAGAGAAAAGTTTAAATGGTTGGGAAAGGCCATGGGATGTAGAAATATTTTTTTCACATTTTATTTCCTTGTAAAAACAGGTAAATCAATAGGGATTTTCGTACGGATAAGTACCCAGTGAACGGTTCGTTTAGCTTTATATATTGTTCCGGGTGGGAGTTGTATTGGTTTTTCGGTAGTGTTAGACCTGTAAGAGAAAAATTTAAATGTTTGGGAAAGGCCATGGGATGTAGAAATATTTTTTTCACATTTTACTTCCTTGTAAAAAGAGGGAAATCAATAGGGCTTTCCGCACGGATAAGTACCCAGTGAACGGTTCGTTTAGCTTTATACATTGTTCCGGGTGGGCGTTGTATTGGTTTTTCTGAAGTGTTAGACCTGTAAGAGAAAAATTTAAATGGTTGGGAAAGGCCATGGGATGTAGAAATATTTTTTTCACATTTTACTTCCTTGTAAAAAGAGGTAAATCAATAGGGATTTTCGTACGGATAAGTACCCAGTGAACGGTTCGTTTAGCTTTATATATTGTTCCGGGTGGCCGTTGTATCGGTTTTTCGCAACTGTTAGACCTGTAAGAGAAAAATTTAAATGGTTGGGAAAGGCCATGGGATGTAGAAATATTTTTTTCACATTTTATTTCCTTGTAAAAACAGGAAAATCAATAGGGATTTTTGTACGGATAAGTGCCCAGTGAACGGTTCGTTTAGCTTTATATATTGTTCCGGGTGGGAGTTGTATTGGTTTTACGGAAGCGTTAGATCTGTAAGAGAAAAATTTAAATGGTTGGGAAAGGCCATGGGATGTAGAAATATTTTTTTCACATTTTACTTCCTTGTAAAAACAGGTAAATCAATAGGGATTTTCGTACGGATAAGTACCCAGTGAACGGTACGTTTAGCTTTATGTATTGTTCCGGGTGGGCGTTGTATTGGTTTTTCGGAAGTGTTAGACCTGTAAGAGAAAAATTTAAATGGTTGGGAAAGGCCATGGGATGTAGAAATATTTTTTTCACATTTTATTTCCTTGTAAAAACAGGTAAATCAATAGGGATTTTCGTATGGATTAGTACCCAGTAAACGGTTCGTTTAGCTGTATATATTTTTCCGGGTGGGTGTTGTATTGGTTTTCGGAAGTGTTAGACCTGTAAGAGAAAAATTTAAATGGTTGGGAAAGGCCATGGGATGTAGAAATATTTTTTTCACATTTTACTTCCTTGTAAAAACAGGGAAATCAATAGGGCTTTTCGTACGGATAAGAACCCAGTGAACTGTTCGTTTAGCTTTATATATTGTTCCGGGTGGGCGTTGTATTTGTTTTTCGGAAGTGTTAGACCTGTAAGAGAAAAATTTAAATGGTTGGGAAAGGCCATGGGATGTAGAAATATTTTTTTCACATTTTACTTCCTTGTAAAAAGAGGGAAATCAATAGGGCTTTTCGCACGTATAAGTACCCAGTGAACGGTTCGTTTAGCTTTATATATTGTTCCGGGTGGGAGTTGTATTGGTTTTTCGGTAGTGTTAGACCTGTAAGAGAAAAATTTAAATGGTTGGGAAAGGCCATGGGATGTAGAAATATTTTTTTCACATTTTACTTCCTTGTAAAAACAGGTAAATGAATAGGGATTTTCGTACGGATAAGTACCCAGTGAACGGTTCGTTTAGCTTTATATATTTTTCCGGATGGGCGTTGTATTGGTTTTTCGGAAGTGTTAGACCTGTAAGAGAAAAATTTAAATGGTTGGGAAAGGCCATGGGATGTAGAAATATTTTTTTCACATTTTATTTCCTTGTAAAAACCGGTAAATCAATAGGGCTTTTCGCACGGAAAAGTACCCAGTGAACGGTTCGTTTAGCTTTATACATTGTTCCGGGTGGTCGTTGTATTGGTTTTTCGGAAGTGTTAGACCTGTAAGAGAAAAATTTAAATGGTTGGGAAAGGCCATGGGATGTAGAAATATTTTTTTCACATTTTATTTCCTTGTAAAAACAGGTAAATCAATAGGGATTTTCGTACGTATAAGTACCCAGTGAACGGTTCGTTTAGCTTTATATATTGTTCTGGGTGGGAGTTGTATTGGTTTTTCGGTAGTGTTAGACCTGTAAGAGAAAAATTTAAATGGTTGGGAAAGGCCATGGGATGTAGAAATATTTTTTTCACATTTTACTTCCTTGTAAAAACAGGTAAATCAATAGGGCTTTTCGCACGTATAAGTACCCAGTGAACGGTTCGTTTAGCTTTATACATTGTTCCGGGTGGGCGTTGTATTGGTTTTTCGCAACTGTTAGACCTGTAAGAGAAAAATTTAAATGGTTGGGAAAGGCCATGGGATGTAGAAATATTTTTTTCACATTTTACTTCCTTGTAAAAACAGGTAAATCAATAGGGCTTTTCGCACGTATAAGTACCCAGTGAACGGTTCGTTTAGCTTTATACATTGTTCCGGGTGGGCGTTGTATTGGTTTTTCGCAACTGTTAGACCTGTAAGAGAAAAATTTAAATGGTTGGGAAAGGCCATGGGATGTAGAAATATTTTTTTCACATTTTATTTCCTTGTAAAAACAGGTAAATCAATAGGGATTTTCGTACGTATAAGTACCCAGTGAACGGTTCGTTTAGCTTTATACATTGTTCCGGGTGGGCGTTGTATTGGTTTTTCGCAACTGTTAGACCTGTAAGAGAAAAATTTAAATGGTTGGGAAAGGCCATGGGATGTAGAAATATTTTTTTCACATTTTACTTCCTTGTAAAAACAGGTAAATCAATAGGGATTTTCGTACGGATAAGTACCCAGTGAACGGTTCGTTTAGCTTTATGTATTGTTCCGGGTGGGCGTTGTATTGGTTTTTCGGAAGTGTTAGACCTGTAAGAGAAAAATTTAAATGGTTGGGAAAGCCATGGGATGTAGAAATATTGTTTTCACATTTTATTTCCTTGTAAAAACAGGTAAATCAATAGGGCTTTTCGTACGGATAAGTACCCAGTGAACGGTTCGTTTAGCTTTATATATTTTTCCGGGTGGGCGTTGTATTGGTTTTTTGGAAGTGTTAGACCTGTAAGAGAAAAATTTAAATGGTTGGGAAAGGCCATGGGATGTAGAAATATTTTTTTCACATTTTACTTCCTTGTAAAGACAGGTAAATCAATAGGGCTTTTCGCACGTATAAGTACCCAGTGAACGGTTCGTTTAGCTTTATACATTGTTCCGGGTGGGCGTTGTATTGGTTTTTCGGAAGCGTTAGACCTGTAAGAGAAAAATTTAAATGGTTGGGAAAGGCCACGGGATGTAGAAATATTTTTTTCACATTTTACTTCCTTGTAAAAACAGGTAAATCAATAGGGATTTTCGTACGGATAAGTACCCAGTGAACGGTTTGTTTAGCTTTATGTATTGTTCCGGGTGGGCGTTGTATTGGTTTTTCGGAAGTGTTAGACCTGTAAGAGAAAAATTTAAATGGTTGGGAAAGCCATGGGATGTAGAAATATTGTTTTCACATTTTATTTCCTTGTAAAAACAGGTAAATCAATAGGGATTTTCGTACGGATAAGTACCCAGTGAACGGTTCGTTTACCTTTATATATTTTTCCGGGTGGGCGTTGTATTGGTTTTTTGGAAGTGTTAGACCTGTAAGAGAAAAATTTAAATGGTTGGGAAAGGCCATGGGATGTAGAAATATTTTTTTCACATTTTATTTCCTTGTAAAAACAGGTAAATCAATAGGGATTTTGGTTCGTATAAGTACCCAGTGAACGGTTCGTTTAGCTTTATATATTGTTCCGGGTGGGAGTTGTATTGGTTTTTCGGTAGTGTTAGACCTGTAAGAGAAAAATTTAAATGGTTGGGAAAGGCCAGGGGATGTAGAAATATTTTTTTCACATTTTACTTCCTTGTAAAAACAGGTAAATCTATAGGGCTTTTTGCACGTATAAGTACCCAGTGAACGGTTCGTTTAGCTTTATACATTGTTCCGGGTGGGCGTTGTATTGGTTTTTCGGAAGCGTTAGACCTGTAAGAGAAAAATTTAAATGGTTGGGAAAGGCCATGGGATGTAGAAATATTTTTTTCACATTTTACTTCCTTTTAAAAACAGGTAAATGAATAGGGATTTTCGTACGGATAAGGACCCAATGAACGGTTCGTTTAGCTTTATATATTTTTCCGGGTGGGCGTTGTATTGGTTTTTCGGAAGTGTTAGAACTGTAAGAGAAAAATTTAAATGGTTGGGAAAGGCCATGGGATGTAGAAATATTTTTTTCACATTTTATTTCCTTGTAAAAACAGGTAAATCAATAGGGCTTTTCGCACGGATAAGTACCCAGTGAACGGTTCGTTTAGCTTTATACATTGTTCCGGGTGGGCGTTGTATTGGTTTTTCGGAAGTGTTAGACCTGTAAGAGAAAAATTTAAATGGTTGGGAAAGGCCATGGGATGTAGAAATATTTTTTTCACATTTTATTTCCTTGTAAAAACAGGTAAATCAATAGGGATTTTCGAACGTATAAGTACCCAGTGAACGGTTCGTTTAGCTTTATATATTGTTCCGGGTGGGAGTTGTATTGGTTTTTCGGTAGTGTTAGACCTGTAAGAGAAAAATTTAAATGGTTGGGAAAGGCCATGGGATGTAGAAATATTTTTTTCACATTTTACTTCCTTGTAAAAAGAGGGAAATCAATAGGGCTTTTCGCACGTATAAGTACCCAGTGAACGGTTCGTTTAGCTTTATACATTGTTCCGGGTAGGCGTTGTATTGGTTTTTCGGTAGTGTTAGACCTGTAAGAGAAAAATTTAAATGGTTGGGAAAGGCCATGGGATGTAGAAATATTTTTTTCACATTTTACTTCCTTGTAAAAACAGGTAAATCAATAGGGCTTTTCGCACGTATAAGTACCCAGTGAACGGTTCGTTTAGCTTTATACATTGTTCCGGGTGGGCGTTGTATTGGTTTTTCGCAACTGTTAGACCTGTAAGAGAAAAATTTAAATGGTTGGGAAAGGCCATGGGATGTAGAAATATTTTTTTCACATTTTACTTCCTTGTAAAAACAGGTAAATCAATAGGGCTTTTCGCACGTATAAGTACCCAGTGAACGGTTCGTTTAGCTTTATACATTGTTCCGGGTGGGCGTTGTATTGGTTTTTCGCAACTGTTAGACCTGTAAGAGAAAAATTTAAATGGTTGGGAAAGGCCATGGGATGTAGAAATATTTTTTTCACATTTTATTTCCTTGTAAAAACAGGTAAATCAATAGGGATTTTCGTACGTATAAGTACCCAGTGAACGGTTCGTTTAGCTTTATACATTGTTCCGGGTGGGCGTTGTATTGGTTTTTCGCAACTGTTAGACCTGTAAGAGAAAAATTTAAATGGTTGGGAAAGGCCATGGGATGTAGAAATATTTTTTTCACATTTTACTTCCTTGTAAAAACAGGTAAATCAATAGGGATTTTCGTACGGATAAGTACCCAGTGAACGGTTCGTTTAGCTTTATGTATTGTTCCGGGTGGGCGTTGTATTGGTTTTTCGGAAGTGTTAGACCTGTAAGAGAAAAATTTAAATGGTTGGGAAAGCCATGGGATGTAGAAATATTGTTTTCACATTTTATTTCCTTGTAAAAACAGGTAAATCAATAGGGCTTTTCGTACGGATAAGTACCCAGTGAACGGTTCGTTTAGCTTTATATATTTTTCCGGGTGGGCGTTGTATTGGTTTTTTGGAAGTGTTAGACCTGTAAGAGAAAAATTTAAATGGTTGGGAAAGGCCATGGGATGTAGAAATATTTTTTTCACATTTTACTTCCTTATAAAAACAGGTAAATCAATAGGGCTTTTCGCACGTATAAGTACCCAGTGAACGGTTCGTTTAGCTTTATACATTGTTCCGGGTGGGCGTTGTATTGGTTTTTCGGAAGCGTTAGACCTGTAAGAGAAAAATTTAAATGGTTGGGAAAGGCCACGGGATGTAGAAATATTTTTTTCACATTTTACTTCCTTGTAAAAACAGGTAAATCAATAGGGATTTTCGTACGGATAAGTACCCAGTGAACGGTTCGTTTAGCTTTATGTATTGTTCCGGGTGGGCGTTGTATTGGTTTTTCGGAAGTGTTAGACCTGTAAGAGAAAAATTTAAATGGTTGGGAAAGCCATGGGATGTAGAAATATTGTTTTCACATTTTATTTCCTTGTAAAAACAGGTAAATCAATAGGGATTTTCGTACGGATAAGTACCCAGTGAACGGTTCGTTTACCTTTATATATTTTTCCGGGTGGGCGTTGTATTGGTTTTTTGGAAGTGTTAGACCTGTAAGAGAAAAATTTAAATGGTTGGGAAAGGCCATGGGATGTAGAAATATTTTTTTCACATTTTATTTCCTTGTAAAAACAGGTAAATCAATAGGGATTTTGGTTCGTATAAGTACCCAGTGAACGGTTCGTTTAGCTTTATATATTGTTCCGGGTGGGAGTTGTATTGGTTTTTCGGTAGTGTTAGACCTGTAAGAGAAAAATTTAAATGGTTGGGAAAGGCCAGGGGATGTAGAAATATTTTTTTCACATTTTACTTCCTTGTAAAAACAGGTAAATCTATAGGGCTTTTTGCACGTATAAGTACCCAGTGAACGGTTCGTTTAGCTTTATACATTGTTCCGGGTGGGCGTTGTATTGGTTTTTCGGAAGCGTTAGACCTGTAAGAGAAAAATTTAAATGGTTGGGAAAGGCCATGGGATGTAGAAATATTTTTTTCACATTTTACTTCCTTGTAAAAACAGGTAAATGAATAGGGATTTTCGTACGGATAAGGACCCAATGAACGGTTCGTTTAGCTTTATATATTTTTCCGGGTGGGCGTTGTATTGGTTTTTCGGAAGTGTTAGAACTGTAAGAGAAAAATTTAAATGGTTGGGAAAGGCCATGGGATGTAGAAATATTTTTTTCACATTTTATTTCCTTGTAAAAACAGGTAAATCAATAGGGCTTTTCGCACGGATAAGTACCCAGTGAACGGTTCGTTTAGCTTTATACATTGTTCCGGGTGGGCGTTGTATTGGTTTTTCAGAAGTGTTAGACCTGTAAGAGAAAAATTTAAATGGTTGGGAAAGGCCATGGGATGTAGAAATATTTTTTTCACATTTTATTTCCTTGTAAAAACAGGTAAATCAATAGGGATTTTCGAACGTATAAGTACCCAGTGAACGGTTCGTTTAGCTTTATATATTGTTCCGGGTGGGAGTTGTATTGGTTTTTCGGTAGTGTTAGACCTGTAAGAGAAAAATTTAAATGGTTGGGAAAGGCCATGGGATGTAGAAATATTTTTTTCACATTTTACTTCCTTGTAAAAAGAGGGAAATCAATAGGGCTTTTCGCACGTATAAGTACCCAGTGAACGGTTCGTTTAGCTTTATACATTGTTCCGGGTGGGCGTTGTATTGGTTTTTCGGTAGTGTTAGACCTGTAAGAGAAAAATTTAAATGGTTGGGAAAGGCCATGGGATGTAGAAATATTTTTTTCACATTTTACTTCCTTGTAAAAACAGGTAAATCAATAGGGCTTTTCGCACGTATAAGTACCCAGTGAACGGTTCGTTTAGCTTTATACATTGTTCCGGGTGGGCGTTGTATTGGTTTTTCGCAACTGTTAGACCTGTAAGAGAAAAATTTAAATGGTTGGGAAAGGCCATGGGATGTAGAAATATTTTTTTCACATTTTACTTCCTTGTAAAAACAGGTAAATCAATAGGGCTTTTCGCACGTATAAGTACCCAGTGAACGGTTCGTTTAGCTTTATACATTGTTCCGGGTGGGCGTTGTATTGGTTTTTCGCAACTGTTAGACCTGTAAGAGAAAAATTTAAATGGTTGGGAAAGGCCATGGGATGTAGAAATATTTTTTTCACATTTTATTTCCTTGTAAAAACAGGTAAATCAATAGGGATTTTCGTACGTATAAGTACCCAGTGAACGGTTCGTTTAGCTTTATATATTGTTCCGGGTGGGAGTTGTATTGGTTTTTCGGTAGTGTTAGACCTGTAAGAGAAAAATTTAAATGGTTGGGAAAGGCCATGGGATGTAGAAATATTTTTTTCACATTTTACTTCCTTGTAGAAACAGGTAAATCAATAGGGCTTTTCGCACGTATAAGTACCCAGTGAACGGTTCGTTTAGCTTTATACATTGTTCCGGGTGGGCGTTGTACTGGTTTTTCGCAACTGTTAGACCTGTAAGAGAAAAATTTAAATGGTTGGGAAAGGCCATGGGATGTAGAAATATTTTTTTCACATTTTACTTCCTTGTAAAAACAGGTAAATCAATAGGGCTTTTCGCACGTATAAGTACCCAGTGAACGGTTCGTTTAGCTTTATACATTGTTCCGGGTGGGCGTTGTATTGGTTTTTCGCAACTGTTAGACCTGTAAGAGAAAAATTTAAATGGTTGGGAAAGGCCATGGGATGTAGAAATATTTTTTTCACATTTTACTTCCTTGTAAAAACAGGTAAATCAATAGGGCTTTTCGCACGTATAAGTACCCAGTGAACGGTCCGTTTAGCTTTATACATTGTTCCGAGTGGGCGTTGTATTGGTTTTTCGCAACTGTTAGACCTGTAAGAGAAAAATTTAAATGGTTGGGAAAGGCCATGGGATGTAGAACTATTTTTTTCACATTTTACTTCCTTGTAAAAACAGGTAAATCAATAGGGCTTTTCGCACGTATAAGTACCCAGTGAACGGTTCGTTTAGCTTTATACATTGTTCCGGGTGGGCGTTGTATTGGTTTTTCGCAACTGTTAGACCTGTAAGAGAAAAATTTAAATGGTTGGGAAAGGCCATGGGATGTAGAAATATTTTTTTCACATTTTACTTCCTTGTAAAAACAGGTAAATCAATAGGGCTTTTCGCACGTATAAGTACCCAGTGAACGGTTCGTTTAGCTTTATACATTGTTCCGGGTGGGCATTGTATTGGTTTTTCGCAACTGTTAGACCTGTAAGAGAAAAATTTAAATGGTTGGGAAAGGCCATGGGATGTAGAAATATTTTTTTCACATTTTATTTCCTTGTAAAAACAGGTAAATCAATAGGGATTTTCGTACGTATAAGTACCCAGTGAACGGTTCGTTTAGCTTTATATATTGTTCCGGGTGGGAGTTGTATTGGTTTTTTGGAAGTGTTAGACCTGTAAGAGAAAAATTTATATGGTTGGGAAAGGCCATGGGATGTAGAAATATTTTTTTCACATTTTATTTCCTTGTAAAAACAGGTAAATCAATAGGGATTTTCGTACGTATAAGTACCCAGTGAACGGTTCGTTTAGCTTTATATATTGTTCCGGGTGGGAGTTGTATTGGTTTTTCGCAACTGTTAGACCTGTAAGAGAAAAATTTAAATGGTTGGGAAAGGCCATGGGATGTAGAAATATTTTTTTCACATTTTACTTCCTTGTAAAAACAGGTAAATCAATAGGGCTTTTCGCACGTATAAGTACCCAGTGAACGGTTCGTTTAGCTTTATACATTGTTCCGGGTGGGCGTTGTATTGGTTTTTCGCAACGGTTAGACCTGTAAGAGAAATATTTAAATGGTTGGGAAAGGCCATGGGATGTAGAAATATTTTTTTCACATTTTCTTTCCTTGTAAAAACAGGTAAATCAATAGGGATTTTCGTACGTATAAGTACCCAGTGAACGGTTCGTTTAGCTTTATATATTGTTCCGGGTGGGAGTTGTATTGGTTTTTTGGAAGTGTTAGACCTGTAAGAGAAAAATGTAAATGGTTGGGAAAGGCCATGGGATGTAGAAATATTTTTTTCACATTTTATTTCCTTGTAAAAACAGGTAAATCAATAGGGATTTTCGTACGTATAAGTACCCAGTGAACGGTTCGTTTAGCTTTATATATTGTTCCGGGTGGGAGTTGTATTGGTTTTTCGGTAGTGTTAGACCTGTAAGAGAAAAATTTAAATGGTTGGGAAAGGCCATGGGATGTAGAAATATTTTTTTCACATTTTACTTCCTTGTAGAAACAGGTAAATCAATAGGGCTTTTCGCACGTATAAGTACCCAGTGAACGGTCCGTTTAGCTTTATACATTGTTCCGGGTGGGCGTTGTATTGGTTTTTCGCAACTGTTAGAACTGTAAGAGAAAAATTTAAATGGTTGGGAAAGGCCATGGGATGTAGAAATATTTTTTTCACATTTTATTTCCTTGTAAAAACAGGTAAATCAATAGGGCTTTTCGTACGTATAAGTACCCAGTGAACGGTTCGTTTAGCTTTATATATTGTTCCGGGTGGGAGTTGTATTGGTTTTTTGGAAGTGTTAGACCTGTAAGAGAAAAATGTAAATGGTTGGGAAAGGCCATGGGATGTAGAAATATTTTTTTCACATTTTATTTCCTTGTAAAAACAGGTAAATCAATAGGGATTTTCGTACGTATAAGTACCCAGTGAACGGTTCGTTTAGCTTTATATATTGTTCCGGGTGGGAGTTGTATTGGTTTTTCGGTAGTGTTAGACCTGTAAGAGAAAAATTTAAATGGTTGGGAAAGGCCATGGGATGTAGAAATATTTTTTTCACATTTTACTTCCTTGTAGAAACAGGTAAATCAATAGGGCTTTTCGCACGTATAAGTACCCAGTGAACGGTCCGTTTAGCTTTATACATTGTTCCGGGTGGGCGTTGTATTGGTTTTTCGCAACTGTTAGAACTGTAAGAGAAAAATTTAAATGGTTGGGAAAGGCCATGGGATGTAGAAATATTTTTTTCACATTTTATTTCCTTGTAAAAACAGGTAAATCAATAGGGCTTTTCGCACGGATAAGTACCCAGTGAACGGTTCGTTTAGCTTTATACATTGTTCCGGGTGGGCGTTGTATTGGTTTTTCGGAAGTGTTAGACCTGTAAGAGAAAAATTTAAATGGTTGGGAAAGGCCATGGGATGTAGAAATATTTTTTTCACATTTTATTTCCTTGTAAAAACAGGTAAATCAATAGGGATTTTCGAACGTATATGTACCCAGTGAACGGTTCGTTTAGCTTTATATATTGTTCCGGGTGGGAGTTGTATTGGTTTTTCGGTAGTGTTAGACCTGTAAGAGAAAAATTTAAATGGTTGGGAAAGGCCATGGGATGTAGAAATATTTTTTTCACATTTTACTTCCTTGTAAAAAGAGGGAAATCAATAGGGCTTTTCGCACGTATAAGTACCCAGTGAACGGTTCGTTTAGCTTTATACATTGTTCCGGGTGGGCGTTGTATTGGTTTTTCGGTAGTGTTAGACCTGTAAGAGAAATATTTAAATGGTTGGGAAAGGCCATGGGATGTAGAAATATTTTTTTCACATTTTACTTCCTTGTAAAAACAGGTAAATCAATAGGGCTTTTCGCACGTATAAGTACCCAGTGAACGGTTCGTTTAGCTTTATACATTGTTCCGGGTGGGCGTTGTATTGGTTTTTCGCAACTGTTAGACCTGTAAGAGAAAAATTTAAATGGTTGGGAAAGGCCATGGGATGTAGAAATATTTTTTTCACATTTTACTTCCTTGTAAAAACAGGTAAATCAATAGGGCTTTTCGCACGTATAAGTACCCAGTGAACGGTTCGTTTAGCTTTATACATTGTTCAGGGTGGGCGTTGTATTGGTTTTTCGCAACTGTTAGACCTGTAAGAGAAAAATTTAAATGGTTGGGAAAGGCCATGGGATGTAGAAATATTTTTTTCACATTTTATTTCCTTGTAAAAACAGGTAAATCAATAGGGATTTTCGTACGTATAAGTACCCAGTGAACGGTTCGTTTAGCTTTATATATTGTTCCGGGTGGGAGTTGTATTGGTTTTTCGGTAGTGTTAGACCTGTAAGAGAAAAATTTAAATGGTTGGGAAAGGCCATGGGATGTAGAAATATTTTTTTCACATTTTACTTCCTTGTAGAAACAGGTAAATCAATAGGGCTTTTCGCACGTATAAGTACCCAGTGAACGGTTCGTTTAGCTTTATACATTGTTCCGGGTGGGCGTTGTACTGGTTTTTCGCAACTGTTAGACCTGTAAGAGAAAAATTTAAATGGTTGGGAAAGGCCATGGGATGTAGAAATATTTTTTTCACATTTTACTTCCTTGTAAAAACAGGTAAATCAATAGGGCTTTTCGCACGTATAAGTACCCAGTGAACGGTTCGTTTAGCTTTATACATTGTTCCGGGTGGGCGTTGTATTGGTTTTTCGCAACTGTTAGACCTGTAAGAGAAAAATTTAAATGGTTGGGAAAGGCCATGGGATGTAGAAATATTTTTTTCACATTTTACTTCCTTGTAAAAACAGGTAAATCAATAGGGCTTTTCGCACGTATAAGTACCCAGTGAACGGTCCGTTTAGCTTTATACATTGTTCCGAGTGGGCGTTGTATTGGTTTTTCGCAACTGTTAGACCTGTAAGAGAAAAATTTAAATGGTTGGGAAAGGCCATGGGATGTAGAACTATTTTTTTCACATTTTACTTCCTTGTAAAAACAGGTAAATCAATAGGGCTTTTCGCACGTATAAGTACCCAGTGAACGGTTCGTTTAGCTTTATACATTGTTCCGGGTGGGCGTTGTATTGGTTTTTCGCAACTGTTAGACCTGTAAGAGAAAAATTTAAATGGTTGGGAAAGGCCATGGGATGTAGAAATATTTTTTTCACATTTTACTTCCTTGTAAAAACAGGTAAATCAATAGGGCTTTTCGCACGTATAAGTACCCAGTGAACGGTTCGTTTAGCTTTATACATTGTTCCGGGTGGGCATTGTATTGGTTTTTCGCAACTGTTAGACCTGTAAGAGAAAAATTTAAATGGTTGGGAAAGGCCATGGGATGTAGAAATATTTTTTTCACATTTTATTTCCTTGTAAAAACAGGTAAATCAATAGGGATTTTCGTACGTATAAGTACCCAGTGAACGGTTCGTTTAGCTTTATATATTGTTCCGGGTGGGAGTTGTATTGGTTTTTTGGAAGTGTTAGACCTGTAAGAGAAAAATTTATATGGTTGGGAAAGGCCATGGGATGTAGAAATATTTTTTTCACATTTTATTTCCTTGTAAAAACAGGTAAATCAATAGGGATTTTCGTACGTATAAGTACCCAGTGAACGGTTCGTTTAGCTTTATATATTGTTCCGGGTGGGAGTTGTATTGGTTTTTCGCAACTGTTAGACCTGTAAGAGAAAAATTTAAATGGTTGGGAAAGGCCATGGGATGTAGAAATATTTTTTTCACATTTTACTTCCTTGTAAAAACAGGTAAATCAATAGGGCTTTTCGCACGTATAAGTACCCAGTGAACGGTTCGTTTAGCTTTATACATTGTTCCGGGTGGGCGTTGTATTGGTTTTTCGCAACGGTTAGACCTGTAAGAGAAATATTTAAATGGTTGGGAAAGGCCATGGGATGTAGAAATATTTTTTTCACATTTTCTTTCCTTGTAAAAACAGGTAAATCAATAGGGATTTTCGTACGTATAAGTACCCAGTGAACGGTTCGTTTAGCTTTATATATTGTTCCGGGTGGGAGTTGTATTGGTTTTTTGGAAGTGTTAGACCTGTAAGAGAAAAATGTAAATGGTTGGGAAAGGCCATGGGATGTAGAAATATTTTTTTCACATTTTATTTCCTTGTAAAAACAGGTAAATCAATAGGGATTTTCGTACGTATAAGTACCCAGTGAACGGTTCGTTTAGCTTTATATATTGTTCCGGGTGGGAGTTGTATTGGTTTTTCGGTAGTGTTAGACCTGTAAGAGAAAAATTTAAATGGTTGGGAAAGGCCATGGGATGTAGAAATATTTTTTTCACATTTTACTTCCTTGTAGAAACAGGTAAATCAATAGGGCTTTTCGCACGTATAAGTACCTAGTGAACGGTCCGTTTAGCTTTATACTTTGTTCCGGGTGGGCGTTGTATTGGTTTTTCGCAACTGTTAGACCTGTAAGAGAAAAATTTAAATGGTTGGGAAAGGCCATGGGATGTAGAAATATTTTTTTCACATTTTATTTCCTTGTAAAAACAGGTAAATCAATAGGGATTTTCGTACGTATAAGTACCCAGTGAACGGTTCGTTTAGCTTTATATATTGTTCGGGGTGGGAGTTGTATTGGTTTTTCGGTAGTGTTAGACCTGTAAGAGAAAAATTTAAATGGTTGGGAAAGGCCATGGGATGTAGAAATATTTTTTTCACATTTTACTTCCTTGTAAAAACAGGTAAATCAATAGGGCATTCCGCACGTATAACTACCCAGTGAACGGTTCGTTTAGCTTTATACATTGTTCCGGGTGGGCATTGTATTGGTTTTTCGGAAGTGTTAGACCTGTAAGAGAAAAATTTAAATGGCTGGGAAAGGCCATGGGATGTAGAAATATTTTTTTCACATTTTATTTCCTTGTAAAAACAGGTAAATCAATTGGGATTTTCATATGGATTAGTACCCAGTGAACAGTTCGTTTAGATTTATACATTGTTCCGGGTGGGCGTTGTATTGGTTTTTCGCAACTGTTAGACCTGTAAGAGAAAAATTTAAATGGCTGGGAAAGGCCATGGGATGTAGAAATATTTTTTTCACATTTTATTTCCTTGTAAAAACAGGTAAATCAATAGGGATTTTCGTACGGATAAGTACCCAGTGAACGGTTCGTTTAGCTTTATATATTGTTCCGGGTGGGCGTTGTATTGGTTTTTCAGAAGTGTTAGACCTGTAAGAGAAAAATTTAAATGGTTGGGAAAGGCCATGGGATGTAGAAATATTTTTTTCACATTTTACTTCCTTGTAAAAACAGGTAAATCAATAGGGCTTTTCGCACGTATAAGTACCCAGTGAACGGTTCGTTTAGCTTTATACATTGTTCCGGGTGGGCGTTGTATTGGTTTTTCGCAACTGTTAGACATGTAAGAGAAAAATTTAAATGTTTGGGAAAGGCCATGGGATGTAGAAATATTTTTTTCACATTTTATTTCCTTGTAAAAACAGGTAAATCAATAGGGATTTTCGCACGTATAAGTACCAAGTGAACGGTTCGTTTAGCTTTATACATTGTTCTGGGTGGGCGTTGTATTGGTTTTTCGCAACTGTTAGACCTGTAAGAGAAAAATTAAATTGGTTGGGAAAGGCCATGGGATGTAGAAATATTTTTTTCACATTTTATTTCCTTGTAAAAACAGGTAAATCAATAGGGATTTTCGTACGTATAAGTACCCAGTGAACTGTTCGTTTAGCTTTATATATTGTTCCGGGTGGGAGTTGTATTGGTTTTTTGGAAGTGTTAGACCTGTAAGAGAAAAATTTAAATGGTTGGTAAAGGCCATGGGATGTAGAAATATTTTTTTCACATTTTATTTCCTTGTAAAAACAGGTAAATCAATAGGGCTTTTCGCACGTATAAGTACCCAGTGAACGGTTCGTTTAGCTTTATATATTGTTCCGGGTGGGAGTTGTATTGGTTTTTCGGTAGTGTTAGACCTGTAAGAGAAAAATTTAAATGGTTGGGAAAGGCCATGGGATGTAGAAATATTTTTTTCACATTTTACTTCCTTGTAAAAACAGGTAAATCAATAGGGCTTTTCGCACGTATAAGTACCCAGTGAACGGTTCGTTTAGCTTTATACATTGTTCCGGGTGGGCGTTGTATTGGTTTTTCGCAACTGTTAGACCTGTAAGAGAAAAATTTAAATGGTTGGGAAAGGCCATGGGATGTAGAAATATTTTTTTTACATTTTCCTTCCTTGTAAAAACAGGTAAATCAATAGGGCTTTTCGCACGGATAAGTACCCAGTGAACGGTTCGTTTAGCTTTATACATTGTTCCGGGTGGGCGTTGTATTGGTTTTTCGGAAGTGTTAAACCTGTAAGAGAAAAATTTAAATGGTTGGGAAAGGCCATGGGATGTAGAAATATTTTTTTCACATTTTACTTCCTTGTAAAAACAGGTAAATCAATAGGGCTTTTCGTACGGATAAGTACCCAGTGAACTGTTCGTTTAACTTTATATATTGTTCCGGGTGGGCGTTGTATTGGTTTTTCGCAACTGTTAGACCTGTAAGAGAAAAATTTAAATGGTTGGGAAAGGCCATGGGATGTAGTAATATTTTTTTCACATTTTATTTCCTTGTAAAAACAGGTAAATCAATAGGGATTTTCGTACGTATAAGTACCCAGTGAACGGTTCGTTTAGCTTTATATATTGTTCCGGGTGGGAGTTGTATTGGTTTTTCGGTAGTGTTAGACCTGTAAGATAAAAATTTAAATGGTTGGGAAAGGCCATGGGATGTAGAAATATTTTTTTCACATTTTACTTCCTTGTAAAAACAGGTAAATCAATAGGGCTTTTCGCACGGATAAGTACCCAGTGAACGGTTTGTTTAGCTTAATACATTGTTCCGGGTGACCGTTGTATTGGCTTTTCGGAAGTGTTAGACCTGTAAGAGAAAAATTTAAATGGCTGGGAAAGGCCATGGGATGTAGAAATATTTTTTTTACATTTTAATTCCTTGTAAAAACAGGTAAATCAATAGGGATTTTCGTACGTATAAGTACCCAGTGAACGGTTCGTTTAGCTTTATATATTGTTCCGGGTGGCCGTTGTATCGGTTTTTCGGTAGTGTTAGACCTGTAAGATAAAAATTTAAATGGTTGGGAAAGGCCATGGGATGTAGAAATATTTTTTTCACATTTTATTTCCTTGTAAAAACAGGTAAATCAATAGGGATTTTTGTACGGATAAGTGCCCAGTGAACGGTTCGTTTAGCTTTATATATTGTTCCGGGTGGGCGTTGTATTGGTTTTTCGCAACTGTTAGACCTGTAAGAGAAAAATTTAAATGGTTGGGAAAGGCCATGGGATGTAGAAATATTTTTTTCACATTTTATTTCCTTGTAAAAACAGGTAAATCAATAGGGATTTTCGTACGTATAAGTACCCAGTGAACGGTTCGTTTAGCTTTATATATTGTTCCGGGTGGGAGTTGTATTGGTTTTTTGGAAGTGTTAGACCTGTAAGAGAAAAATTTATATGGTTGGGAAAGGCCATGGGATGTAGAAATATATTTTTCACATTTTATTTCCTTGTAAAAACAGGTAAATCAATAGGGATTTTCGTACGTATAAGTACCCAGTGAACGGTTCGTTTAGCTTTATATATTGTTCCGGGTGGGAGTTGTATTGGTTTTTCGCAACTGTTAGACCTGTAAGAGAAAAATTTAAATGGTTGGGAAAGGCCATGGGATGTAGAAATATTTTTTTCACATTTTACTTCCTTGTAAAAACAGGTAAATCAATAGGGCTTTTCGCACGTATAAGTACCCAGTGAACGGTTCGTTTAGCTTTATACATTGTTCCGGGTGGGCGTTGTATTGGTTTTTCGCAACTGTTAGACCTGTAAGAGAAATATTTAAATGGTTGGGAAAGGCCATGGGATGTAGAAATATTTTTTTCACATTTTCTTTCCTTGTAAAAACAGGTAAATCAATAGGGATTTTCGTACGTATAAGTACCCAGTGAACGGTTCGTTTAGCTTTATATATTGTTCCGGGTGGGAGTTGTATTGGTTTTTTGGAAGTGTTAGACCTGTAAGAGAAAAATGTAAATGGTTGGGAAAGGCCATGGGATGTAGAAATATTTTTTTCACATTTTATTTCCTTGTAAAAACAGGTAAATCAATAGGGATCTTCGTACGTATAAGTACCCAGTGAACGGTTCGTTTAGCTTTATATATTGTTCCGGGTGGGAGTTGTATTGGTTTTTCGGAAGTGTTAGACCTGTAAGAGAAAAATTTAAATGGTTGGGAAAGGCCATGGGATGTAGAAATATTTTTTTCACATTTTACTTCCTTGTAAAAACAGGTAAATCAATAGGGCTTTTCGCACGTATAAGTACCCAGTGAACGGTTCGTTTAGCTTTATACATTGTTCCGGGTGGGCGTTGTATTGGTTTTTCGCAACTGTTAGACATGTAAGAGAAAAATTTAAATGTTTGGGAAAGGCCATGGGATGTAGAAATATTCTTTTCACATTTTATTTCCTTGTAAAAACAGGTAAATCAATAGGGATTTTCGCACGTATAAGTACCAAGTGAACGGTTCGTTTAGCTTTATACATTGTTCTGGGTGGGCGTTGTATTGGTTTTTCGCAACTGTTAGACCTGTAAGAGAAAAATTTAAATGGTTGGGAAAGGCCATGGGATGTAGAAATATTTTTTTCACATTTTATTTCCTTGTAAAAACAGGTAAATCAATAGGGATTTTCGTACGTATAAGTACCCAGTGAACGGTTCGTTTAGCTTTATATATTGTTCCGGGTGGGCGTTGTATTGGTTTTTCGCAACTGTTAGACCTGTAAGAGAAAAATTTAAATGGTTGGGAAAGGCCATGGGATGTAGAAATATTTTTTTCACATTTTATTTCCTTGTAAAAACAGGTAAATCAATAGGGCTTTTCGCACGTATAAGTACCCAGTGAACGGTTCGTTTAGCTTTATATATTGTTCCGGGTGGGAGTTGTATTGGTTTTTCGGTAGTGTTAGACCTGTAAGAGAAAAATTTAAATGGTTGGGAAAGGCCATGGGATGTAGAAACATTTTTTTCACATTTTACTTCCTTGTAAAAACAGGTAAATCAATAGGGCTTTTCGCACGTATATGTACCCAGTGAACGGTTCGTTTAGCTTTATACATTGTTCCGGGTGGGCGTTGTATTGGTTTTTCGCAACTGTTAGACCTGTAAGAGAAAAATTTAAATGGTTGGGAAAGGCCATGGGATGTAGAAATATTTTTTTTACATTTTCCTTCCTTGTAAAAACAGGCAAATCAATAGGGCTTTTCGCACGGATAAGTACCCAGTGAACGGTTCGTTTAGCTTTATACATTGTTCCGGGTGGGCGTTGTATTGGTTTTTCGGAAGTGTTAGACCTGTAAGAGAAAAATTTAAATGGTTGGGAAAGGCCATGGGATGTAGAAATATTTTTTTCACATTTTACTTCCTTGTAAAAACAGGTAAATCAATAGGGCTTTTCGTACGGATAAGTACCCAGTGAACTGTTCGTTTAGCTTTATATATTGTTCCGGGTGGGCGTTGTATTGGTTTTTCGCAACTGTTAGACCTGTAAGAGAAAAATTTAAATGGTTGGGAAAGGCCATGGGATGTAGTAATATTTTTTTCACATTTTATTTCCTTGTAAAAACAGGTAAATCAATAGGGATTTTCGTACGTATAAGTACCCAGTGAACGGTTCGTTTAGCTTTATATATTGTTCCGGGTGGGAGTTGTATTGGTTTTTCGGTAGTGTTAGACCTGTAAGATAAAAATTTAAATGGTTGGGAAAGGCCATGGGATGTAGAAATATTTTTTTCACATTTTACTTCCTTGTAAAAACAGGTAAATCAATAGGGCTTTTCGCACGGATAAGTACCCAGTGAACGGTTTGTTTAGCTTAATACATTGTTCCGGGTGACCGTTGTATTGGTTTTTCGGAAGTGTTAGACCTGTAAGAGAAAAATTTAAATGGCTGGGAAAGGCCATGGGATGTAGAACTATTTTTTTTACATTTTAATTCCTTGTAAAAACAGGTAAATCAATAGGGATTTTCGTACGTATAAGTACCCAGTGAATGGTTCGTTTAGCTTTATATATTGTTCCGGGTGGCCGTTGTATCGGTTTTTCGGTAGTGTTAGACCTGTAAGATAAAAATTTAAATGGTTGGGAAAGGCCATGGGATGTAGAAATATTTTTTTCACATTTTATTTCCTTGTAAAAACAGGTAAATCAATAGGGATTTTTGTACGGATAAGTGCCCAGTGAACGGTTCGTTTAGCTTTATATATTGTTCCGGGTGGGCGTTGTATTGGTTTTTCGCAACTGTTAGACCTGTAAGAGAAAAATTTAAATGGTTGGGAAAGGCCATGGGATGTAGAAATATTTTTTTCACATTTTATTTCCTTGTAAAAACAGGTAAATCAATAGGGATTTTCGTACGTATAAGTACCCAGTGAACGGTTCGTTTAGCTTTATATATTGTTCCGGGTGGGAGTTGTATTGGTTTTTTGGAAGTGTTAGACCTGTAAGAGAAAAATTTATATGGTTGGGAAAGGCCATGGGATGTAGAAATATTTTTTTCACATTTTATTTCCTTGTAAAAACAGGTAAATCAATAGGGATTTTCGTACGTATAAGTACCCAGTGAACGGTTCGTTTAGCTTTATATATTGTTCCGGGTGGGAGTTGTATTGGTTTTTCGCAACTGTTAGACCTGTAAGAGAAAAATTTAAATGGTTGGGAAAGGCCATGGGATGTAGAAATATTTTTTTCACATTTTACTTCCTTGTAAAAACAGGTAAATCAATAGGGCTTTTCGCACGTATAAGTACCCAGTGAACGGTTCGTTTAGCTTTATACATTGTTCCGGGTGGGCGTTGTATTGGTTTTTCGCAACTGTTAGACCTGTAAGAGAAATATTTAAATGGTTGGGAAAGGCCATGGGATGTAGAAATATTTTTTTCACATTTTCTTTCCTTGTAAAAACAGGTAAATCAATAGGGATTTTCGTACGTATAAGTACCCAGTGAACGGTTCGTTTAGCTTTATATATTGTTCCGGGTGGGAGTTGTATTGGTTTTTTGGAAGTGTTAGACCTGTAAGAGAAAAATGTAAATGGTTGGGAAAGGCCATGGGATGTAGAAATATTTTTTTCACATTTTATTTCCTTGTAAAAACAGGTAAATCAATAGGGATCTTCGTACGTATAAGTACCCAGTGAACGGTTCGTTTAGCTTTATATATTGTTCCGGGTGGGAGTTGTATTGGTTTTTCGGAAGTGTTAGACCTGTAAGAGAAAAATTTAAATGGTTGGGAAAGGCCATGGGATGTAGAAATATTTTTTTCACATTTTACTTCCTTGTAGAAACAGGTAAATCAATAGGGCTTTTCACACGTATATGTACCCAGTGAACGGTCCGTTTAGCTTTATACATTGTTCCGGGTGGGCGTTGTATTGGTTTTTCGCAACTGTTAGACCTGTAAGAGAAAAATTTAAATGGTTGGGAAAGGCCATGGGATGTAGAAATATTTTTTTCACATTTTATTTCCTTGTAAAAACAGGTAAATCAATAGGGATTTTCGTACGTATAAGTACCCAGTGAACGGTTCGTTTAGCTTTATATATTGTTCCGGGTGGGAGTTGTATTGGTTTTTCGGTAGTGTTAGACCTGTAAGAGAAAAATTTAAATGGTTGGGAAAGGCCATGGGATGTAGAAATATTTTTTTCACATTTTACTTCCTTGTAAAAACAGGTAAATCAATAGGGCATTCCGCACGTATAACTACCCAGTGAACGGTTCGTTTAGCTTTATACATTGTTCCGGGTGGGCGTTGTATTGGTTTTTCGCAACTGTTAGACCTGTAAGAGAAAAATTTAAATGGTTGGGAAAGGCCATGGGATGTAGAAATATTTTTTTCACATTTTACTTCCTTGTAAAAACAGGTAAATCAATAGGGCTTTTCGCACGGATAAGTACCCAGTGAACGGTTCGTTTAGCTTTATACATTGTTCCGGGTGGGCATTGTATTGGTTTTTCGGAAGTGTTAGACCTGTAAGAGAAAAATTTAAATGGTTGGGAAAGGCCATGGGATGTAGAAATATTTTTTTCACATTTTATTTCCTTGTAAAAACAGGTAAATCAATAGGGATTTTCGTACGTATAAGTACCCAGTGAATGGTTCGTTTAGCTTTATATATTGTTCCGGGTGGGAGTTGTATTGGTTTTTCGGTAGTGTTAGACCTGTAAGATAAAAATTTAAATGGTTGGGAAAGGCCATGGGATGTAGAAATATTTTTTTCACATTTTACTTCCTTGTAAAAACAGGTAAATCAATAGGGCTTTTCGCACGGATAAGTACCCAGTGAACGGTTCGTTTAGCTTTATACATTGTTCTGGGTGGGCATTGTATTGGTTTTTCGGAAGTGTTAGACCTGTAAGAGAAAAATTTAAATGGCTGGGAAAGGCCATGGGATGTAGAAATATTTTTTTCACATTTTATTTCCTTGTAAAAACAGGTAAATCAATTGGGATTTTCATATGGATTAGTACCCAGTGAACAGTTCGTTTAGATTTATACATTGTTCCGGGTGGGCGTTGTATTGGTTTTTCGCAACTGTTAGACCTGTAAGAGAAAAATTTAAATGGCTGGGAAAGGCCATGGGATGTAGAAATATTTTTTTCACATTTTATTTCCTTGTAAAAATAGGTAAATAAATAGGGATTTTCGTACGGATAAGTACCCAGTGAACGGTTCGTTTAGCTTTATATATTGTTCCGGGTGGGCGTTGTATTGGTTTTTCAGAAGTGTTAGACCTGTAAGAGAAAAATTTAAATGGTTGGGAAAGGCCATGGGATGTAGAAATATTTTTTTCACATTTTACTTCCTTGTAAAAACAGGTAAATCAATAGGGCTTTTCGCACGTATAAGTACCCAGTGAACGGTTCGTTTAGCTTTATACATTGTTCCGGGTGGGCGTTGTATTGGTTTTTCGCAACTGTTAGACATGTAAGAGAAAAATTTAAATGTTTGGGAAAGGCCATGGGATGTAGAAATATTCTTTTCACATTTTATTTCCTTGTAAAAACAGGTAAATCAATAGGGATTTTCGCACGTATAAGTACCAAGTGAACGGTTCGTTTAGCTTTATACATTGTTCTGGGTGGGCGTTGTATTGGTTTTTCGCAACTGTTAGACCTGTAAGAGAAAAATTTTAATGGTTGGGAAAGGCCATGGGATGTAGAAATATTTTTTTCACATTTTATTTCCTTGTAAAAACAGGTAAATCAATAGGGATTTTCGTACGTATAAGTACCCAGTGAACGGTTCGTTTAGCTTTATATATTGTTCCGGGTGGGCGTTGTATTGGTTTTTCGCAACTGTTAGACCTGTAAGAGAAAAATTTAAATGGTTGGGAAAGGCCATGGGATGTAGAAATATTTTTTTCACATTTTATTTCCTTGTAAAAACAGGTAAATCAATAGGGCTTTTCGCACGTATAAGTACCCAGTGAACGGTTCGTTTAGCTTTATATATTGTTCCGGGTGGGAGTTGTATTGGTTTTTCGGTAGTGTTAGACCTGTAAGAGAAAAATTTAAATGGTTGGGAAAGGCCATGGGATGTAGAAACATTTTTTTCACATTTTACTTCCTTGTAAAAACAGGTAAATCAATAGGGCTTTTCGCACGTATATGTACCCAGTGAACGGTTCGTTTAGCTTTATACATTGTTCCGGGTGGGCGTTGTATTGGTTTTTCGCAACTGTTAGACCTGTAAGAGAAAAATTTAAATGGTTGGGAAAGGCCATGGGATGTAGAAATATTTTTTTTACATTTTCCTTCCTTGTAAAAACAGGCAAATCAATAGGGCTTTTCGCACGGATAAGTACCCAGTGAACGGTTCGTTTAGCTTTATACATTGTTCCGGGTGGGCGTTGTATTGGTTTTTCGGAAGTGTTAGACCTGTAAGAGAAAAATTTAAATGGTTGGGAAAGGCCATGGGATGTAGAAATATTTTTTTCACATTTTACTTCCTTGTAAAAACAGGTAAATCAATAGGGCTTTTCGTACGGATAAGTACCCAGTGAACTGTTCGTTTAGCTTTATATATTGTTCCGGGTGGGCGTTGTATTGGTTTTTCGCAACTGTTAGACCTGTAAGAGAAAAATTTAAATGGTTGGGAAAGGCCATGGGATGTAGTAATATTTTTTTCACATTTTATTTCCTTGTAAAAACAGGTAAATCAATAGGGATTTTCGTACGTATAAGTACCCAGTGAACGGTTCGTTTAGCTTTATATATTGTTCCGGGTGGGAGTTGTATTGGTTTTTCGGTAGTGTTAGACCTGTAAGATAAAAATTTAAATGGTTGGGAAAGGCCATGGGATGTAGAAATATTTTTTTCACATTTTACTTCCTTGTAAAAACAGGTAAATCAATAGGGCTTTTCGCACGGATAAGTACCCAGTGAACGGTTCGTTTAGCTTAATACATTGTTCCGGGTGACCGTTGTATTGGTTTTTCGGAAGTGTTAGACCTGTAAGAGAAAAATTTAAATGGCTGGGAAAGGCCATGGGATGTAGAAATATTTTTTTTACATTTTATTTCCTTGTAAAAACAGGTAAATCAATAGGGATTTTCGTACGTATAAGTACCCAGTGAACGGTTCGTTTAGCTTTATATATTGTTCCGGGTGGCCGTTGTATCGGTTTTTCGGTAGTGTTAGACCTGTAAGATAAAAATTTAAATGGTTGGGAAAGGCCATGGGATGTAGAAATATTTTTTTCACATTTTATTTCCTTGTAAAAACAGGTAAATCAATAGGGATTTTTGTACGGATAAGTGCCCAGTGAACGGTTCGTTTAGCTTTATATATTGTTCCGGGTGGTCGTTGTATTGGTTTTTCGCAAGTGTTAGACCTGTAAGAGAAAAGTTTAAATGGTTGGGAAAGGCCATGGGATGTAGAAATATTTTTTTCACATTTTATTTCCTTGTAAAAACAGGTAAATCAATAGGGATTTTCGTACGGATAAGTACCCAGTGAACGGTTCGTTTAGCTTTATATATTGTTCCGGGTGGGAGTTGTATTGGTTTTTCGGTAGTGTTAGACCTGTAAGAGAAAAATTTAAATGGTTGGGAAAGGCCATGGGATGTAGAAATATTTTTTTCACATTTTATTTCCTTGTAAAAACAGGTAAATCAATTGGGATTTTCATATGGATTAGTACCCAGTGAACAGTTCGTTTAGATTTATACATTGTTCCGGGTGGGCGTTGTATTGGTTTTTCGCAACTGTTAGACCTGTAAGAGAAAAATTTAAATGGCTGGGAAAGGCCATGGGATGTAGAAATATTTTTTTCACATTTTATTTCCTTGTAAAAACAGGTAAATCAATAGGGATTTTCGTACGGATAAGTACCCAGTGAACGGTTCGTTTAGCTTTATATATTGTTCCGGGTGGGCGTTGTATTGGTTTTTCAGAAGTGTTAGACCTGTAAGAGAAAAATTTAAATGGTTGGGAAAGGCCATGGGATGTAGAAATATTTTTTTCACATTTTACTTCCTTGTAAAAACAGGTAAATCAATAGGGCTTTTCGCACGTATAAGTACCCAGTGAACGGTTCGTTTAGCTTTATACATTGTTCCGGGTGGGCGTTGTATTGGTTTTTCGCAACTGTTAGACATGTAAGAGAAAAATTTAAATGGCTGGGAAAGGCCATGGGATGTAGAAATATTTTTTTTACATTTTATTTCCTTGTAAAAACAGGTAAATCAATAGGGATTTTCGTACGTATAAGTACCCAGTGAACGGTTCGTTTAGCTTTATATATTGTTCCGGGTGGCCGTTGTATCGGTTTTTCGGTAGTGTTAGACCTGTAAGATAAAAATTTAAATGGTTGGGAAAGGCCATGGGATGTAGAAATATTTTTTTCACATTTTATTTCCTTGTAAAAACAGGTAAATCAATAGGGATTTTTGTACGGATAAGTGCCCAGTGAACGGTTCGTTTAGCTTTATATATTGTTCCGGGTGGTCGTTGTATTGGTTTTTCGCAAGTGTTAGACCTGTAAGAGAAAAGTTTAAATGGTTGGGAAAGGCCATGGGATGTAGAAATATTTTTTTCACATTTTATTTCCTTGTAAAAACAGGTAAATCAATAGGGATTTTCGTACGGATAAGTACCCAGTGAACGGTTCGTTTAGCTTTATATATTGTTCCGGGTGGGAGTTGTATTGGTTTTTCGGTAGTGTTAGACCTGTAAGAGAAAAATTTAAATGGTTGGGAAAGGCCATGGGATGTAGAAATATTTTTTTCACATTTTATTTCCTTGTAAAAACAGGTAAATCAATAGGGCTTTTCGCACGTATAAGTACCCAGTGAACGGTTCGTTTAGCTTTATATATTGTTCCGGGTGGGAGTTGTATTGGTTTTTCGGTAGTGTTAGACCTGTAAGAGAAAAATTTAAATGGTTGGGAAAGGCCATGGGATGTAGAAACATTTTTTTCACATTTTACTTCCTTGTAAAAACAGGTAAATCAATAGGGCTTTTCGCACGTATATGTACCCAGTGAACGGTTCGTTTAGCTTTATACATTGTTCCGGGTGGGCGTTGTATTGGTTTTTCGCAACTGTTAGACCTGTAAGAGAAAAATTTAAATGGTTGGGAAAGGCCATGGGATGTAGAAATATTTTTTTTACATTTTCCTTCCTTGTAAAAACAGGCAAATCAATAGGGCTTTTCGCACGGATAAGTACCCAGTGAACGGTTCGTTTAGCTTTATACATTGTTCCGGGTGGGCGTTGTATTGGTTTTTCGGAAGTGTTAGACCTGTAAGAGAAAAATTTAAATGGTTGGGAAAGGCCATGGGATGTAGAAATATTTTTTTCACATTTTACTTCCTTGTAAAAACAGGTAAATCAATAGGGCTTTTCGTACGGATAAGTACCCAGTGAACTGTTCGTTTAGCTTTATATATTGTTCCGGGTGGGCGTTGTATTGGTTTTTCGCAACTGTTAGACCTGTAAGAGAAAAATTTAAATGGTTGGGAAAGGCCATGGGATGTAGTAATATTTTTTTCACATTTTATTTCCTTGTAAAAACAGGTAAATCAATAGGGATTTTCGTACGTATAAGTACCCAGTGAACGGTTCGTTTAGCTTTATATATTGTTCCGGGTGGGAGTTGTATTGGTTTTTCGGTAGTGTTAGACCTGTAAGATAAAAATTTAAATGGTTGGGAAAGGCCATGGGATGTAGAAATATTTTTTTCACATTTTACTTCCTTGTAAAAACAGGTAAATCAATAGGGCTTTTCGCACGGATAAGTACCCAGTGAACGGTTCGTTTAGCTTAATACATTGTTCCGGGTGACCGTTGTATTGGTTTTTCGGAAGTGTTAGACCTGTAAGAGAAAAATTTAAATGGCTGGGAAAGGCCATGGGATGTAGAAATATTTTTTTTACATTTTATTTCCTTGTAAAAACAGGTAAATCAATAGGGATTTTCGTACGTATAAGTACCCAGTGAACGGTTCGTTTAGCTTTATATATTGTTCCGGGTGGCCGTTGTATCGGTTTTTCGGTAGTGTTAGACCTGTAAGATAAAAATTTAAATGGTTGGGAAAGGCCATGGGATGTAGAAATATTTTTTTCACATTTTATTTCCTTGTAAAAACAGGTAAATCAATAGGGATTTTTGTACGGATAAGTGCCCAGTGAACGGTTCGTTTAGCTTTATATATTGTTCCGGGTGGTCGTTGTATTGGTTTTTCGCAAGTGTTAGACCTGTAAGAGAAAAGTTTAAATGGTTGGGAAAGGCCATGGGATGTAGAAATATTTTTTTCACATTTTATTTCCTTGTAAAAACAGGTAAATCAATAGGGATTTTCGTACGGATAAGTACCCAGTGAACGGTTCGTTTAGCTTTATATATTGTTCCGGGTGGGAGTTGTATTGGTTTTTCGGTAGTGTTAGACCTGTAAGAGAAAAATTTAAATGGTTGGGAAAGGCCATGGGATGTAGAAATATTTTTTTCACATTTTATTTCCTTGTAAAAACAGGTAAATCAATTGGGATTTTCATATGGATTAGTACCCAGTGAACAGTTCGTTTAGATTTATACATTGTTCCGGGTGGGCGTTGTATTGGTTTTTCGCAACTGTTAGACCTGTAAGAGAAAAATTTAAATGGCTGGGAAAGGCCATGGGATGTAGAAATATTTTTTTCACATTTTATTTCCTTGTAAAAACAGGTAAATCAATAGGGATTTTCGTACGGATAAGTACCCAGTGAACGGTTCGTTTAGCTTTATATATTGTTCCGGGTGGGCGTTGTATTGGTTTTTCAGAAGTGTTAGACCTGTAAGAGAAAAATTTAAATGGTTGGGAAAGGCCATGGGATGTAGAAATATTTTTTTCACATTTTACTTCCTTGTAAAAACAGGTAAATCAATAGGGCTTTTCGCACGTATAAGTACCCAGTGAACGGTTCGTTTAGCTTTATACATTGTTCCGGGTGGGCGTTGTATTGGTTTTTCGCAACTGTTAGACATGTAAGAGAAAAATTTAAATGGCTGGGAAAGGCCATGGGATGTAGAAATATTTTTTTTACATTTTATTTCCTTGTAAAAACAGGTAAATCAATAGGGATTTTCGTACGTATAAGTACCCAGTGAACGGTTCGTTTAGCTTTATATATTGTTCCGGGTGGCCGTTGTATCGGTTTTTCGGTAGTGTTAGACCTGTAAGATAAAAATTTAAATGGTTGGGAAAGGCCATGGGATGTAGAAATATTTTTTTCACATTTTATTTCCTTGTAAAAACAGGTAAATCAATAGGGATTTTTGTACGGATAAGTGCCCAGTGAACGGTTCGTTTAGCTTTATATATTGTTCCGGGTGGTCGTTGTATTGGTTTTTCGCAAGTGTTAGACCTGTAAGAGAAAAGTTTAAATGGTTGGGAAAGGCCATGGGATGTAGAAATATTTTTTTCACATTTTATTTCCTTGTAAAAACAGGTAAATCAATAGGGATTTTCGTACGGATAAGTACCCAGTGAACGGTTCGTTTAGCTTTATATATTGTTCCGGGTGGGAGTTGTATTGGTTTTTCGGTAGTGTTAGACCTGTAAGAGAAAAATTTAAATGGTTGGGAAAGGCCATGGGATGTAGAAATATTTTTTTCACATTTTATTTCCTTGTAAAAACAGGTAAATCAATTGGGATTTTCATATGGATTAGTACCCAGTGAACAGTTCGTTTAGATTTATACATTGTTCCGGGTGGGCGTTGTATTGGTTTTTCGCAACTGTTAGACCTGTAAGAGAAAAATTTAAATGGCTGGGAAAGGCCATGGGATGTAGAAATATTTTTTTCACATTTTATTTCCTTGTAAAAACAGGTAAATCAATAGGGATTTTCGTACGGATAAGTACCCAGTGAACGGTTCGTTTAGCTTTATATATTGTTCCGGGTGGGCGTTGTATTGGTTTTTCAGAAGTGTTAGACCTGTAAGAGAAAAATTTAAATGGTTGGGAAAGGCCATGGGATGTAGAAATATTTTTTTCACATTTTACTTCCTTGTAAAAACAGGTAAATCAATAGGGCTTTTCGCACGTATAAGTACCCAGTGAACGGTTCGTTTAGCTTTATACATTGTTCCGGGTGGGCGTTGTATTGGTTTTTCGCAACTGTTAGACATGTAAGAGAAAAATTTAAATGTTTGGGAAAGGCCATGGGATGTAGAAATATTCTTTTCACATTTTATTTCCTTGTAAAAACAGGTAAATCAATAGGGATTTTCGCACGTATAAGTACCAAGTGAACGGTTCGTTTAGCTTTATACATTGTTCTGGGTGGGCGTTGTATTGGTTTTTCGCAACTGTTAGACCTGTAAGAGAAAAATTTAAATGGTTGGGAAAGGCCATGGGATGTACAAATATTTTTTTCACATTTTATTTCCTTGTAAAAACAGGTAAATCAATAGGGATTTTCGTACGTATAAGTACCCAGTGAACGGTTCGTTTAGCTTTATATATTGTTCCGGGTGGGAGTTGTATTGGTTTTTTGGAAGTGTTAGACCTGTAAGAGAAAAATTTAAATGGTTGGTAAAGGCCATGGGATGTAGAAATATTTTTTTCACATTTTATTTCCTTGTAAAAACAGGTAAATCAATAGGGCTTTTCGCACGTATAAGTACCCAGTGAACGGTTCGTTTAGCTTTATATATTGTTCCGGGTGGGAGTTGTATTGGTTTTTCGGTAGTGTTAGACCTGTAAGAGAAAAATTTAAATGGTTGGGAAAGGCCATGGGATGTAGAAATATTTTTTTCACATTTTACTTCCTTGTAAAAACAGGTAAATCAATAGGGCTTTTCGCACGTATAAGTACCCAGTGAACGGTTCGTTTAGCTTTATACATTGTTCCGGGTGGGCGTTGTATTGGTTTTTCGCAACTGTTAGACCTGTAAGAGAAAAATTTAAATGGTTGGGAAAGGCCATGGGATGTAGAAATATTTTTTTTACATTTTCCTTCCTTGTAAAAACAGGTAAATCAATAGGGCTTTTCGCACGGATAAGTACCCAGTGAACGGTTCGTTTAGCTTTATACATTGTTCCGGGTGGGCGTTGTATTGGTTTTTCGGAAGTGTTAGACCTGTAAGAGAAAAATTTAAATGGTTGGGAAAGGCCATGGGATGTAGAAATATTTTTTTCACATTTTACTTCCTTGTAAAAACAGGTAAATCAATAGGGCTTTTCGTACGGATAAGTACCCAGTGAACTGTTCGTTTAGCTTTATATATTGTTCCGGGTGGGCGTTGTATTGTTTTTTCGCAACTGTTAGACCTGTAAGAGAAAAATTTAAATGGTTGGGAAAGGCCATGGGATGTAGTAATATTTTTTTCACATTTTATTTCCTTGTAAAAACAGGTAAATCAATAGGGATTTTCGTACGTATAAGTACCCAGTGAACGGTTCGTTTAGCTTTATATATTGTTCCGGGTGGGAGTTGTATTGGTTTTTCGGTAGTGTTAGACCTGTAAGATAAAAATTTAAATGGTTGGGAAAGGCCATGGGATGTAGAAATATTTTTTTCACATTTTACTTCCTTGTAAAAACAGGTAAATCAATAGGGCTTTTCGCACGGATAAGTACCCAGTGAACGGTTCGTTTAGCTTAATACATTGTTCCGGGTGACCGTTGTATTGGTTTTTCGGAAGTGTTAGACCTGTAAGAGAAAAATTTAAATGGCTGGGAAAGGCCATGGGATGTAGAAATATTTTTTTTACATTTTATTTCCTTGTAAAAACAGGTAAATCAATAGGGATTTTCGTACGTATAAGTACCCAGTGAACGGTTCGTTTAGCTTTATATATTGTTCCGGGTGGCCGTTGTATCGGTTTTTCGGTAGTGTTAGACCTGTAAGAGAAAAATTTAAATGGTTGGGAAAGGCCATGGGATGTAGAAATATTTTTTTCACATTTTACTTCCTTGTAAAAACTGGTAAATCAATAGGGCTTTTCGCACGTATAAGTACCCAGTGAACGGTTCGTTTAGCTTTATACATTGTTCCGGGTGGGCGTTGTATTGGTTTTTCGCAACTGTTAGACATGTAAGAGAAAAATTTAAATGTTTGGGAAAGGCCATGGGATGTAGAAATATTCTTTTCACATTTTATTTCCTTGTAAAAACAGTTAAATCAATAGGGATTTTCGCACGTATAAGTACCAAGTGAACGGTTCGTTTAGCTTTATACATTGTTCTGGGTGGGCGTTGTATTGGTTTTTCGCAACTGTTAGACCTGTAAGAGAAAAATTTAAATGGTTGGGAAAGGCCATGGGATGTAGAAATATTTTTTTCACATTTTATTTCCTTGTAAAAACAGGTAAATCAATAGGGATTTTCGTACGTATAAGTACCCAGTGAACGGTTCGTTTAGCTTTATATATTGTTCCGGGTGGGCGTTGTATTGGTTTTTCGCAACTGTTAGACCTGTAAGAGAAAAATTTAAATGGTTGGGAAAGGCCATGGGATGTAGAAATATTTCTTTCACATTTTATTTCCTTGTAAAAACAGGTAAATCAATAGGGCTTTTCGCACGTATAAGTACCCAGTGAACGGTTCGTTTAGCTTTATATATTGTTCCGGGTGGGAGTTGTATTGGTTTTTCGGTAGTGTTAGACCTGTAAGAGAAAAATTTAAATGGTTGGGAAAGGCCATGGGATGTAGAAACATTTTTTTCACATTTTACCTCCTTGTAAAAACAGGTAAATCAATAGGGCTTTTCGCACGTATAAGTACCCAGTGAACGGTTCGTTTAGCTTTATACATTGTTCTGGGTGGGCGTTGTATTGGTTTTTCGCAACTGTTAGACCTGTAAGAGAAAAATTTAAATGGTTGGGAAAGGCCATGGGATGTAGAAATATTTTTTTTACATTTTCCTTCCTTGTAAAAACAGGCAAATCAATAGGGCTTTTCGCACGGATAAGTACCCAGTGAACGGTTCGTTTAGCTTTATACATTGTTCCGGGTGGGCGTTGTATTGGTTTTTCGGAAGTGTTAGACCTGTAAGAGAAAAATTTAAATGGTTGGGAAAGGCCATGGGATGTAGAAATATTTTTTTCACATTTTACTTCCTTGTAAAAACAGGTAAATCAATAGGGCTTTTCGTACGGATAAGTACCCAGTGAACTGTTCGTTTAGCTTTATATATTGTTCCGGGTGGGCGTTGTATTGGTTTTTCGCAACTGTTAGACCTGTAAGAGAAAAATTTAAATGGTTGGGAAAGGCCATGGGATGTAGTAATATTTTTTTCACATTTTATTTCCTTGTAAAAACAGGTAAATCAATAGGGATTTTCGTACGTATAAGTACCCAGTGAACGGTTCGTTTAGCTTTATATATTGTTCCGGGTGGGAGTTGTATTGGTTTTTCGGTAGTGTTAGACCTGTAAGATAAAAATTTAAATGGTTGGGAAAGGCCATGGGATGTAGAAATATTTTTTTCACATTTTACTTCCTTGTAAAAACAGGTAAATCAATAGGGCTTTTCGCACGGATAAGTACCCAGTGAACGGTTCGTTTAGCTTAATACATTGTTCCGGGTGACCGTTGTATTGGTTTTTCGGAAGTGTTAGACCTGTAAGAGAAAAATTTAAATGGCTGGGAAAGGCCATGGGATGTAGAAATATTTTTTTTACATTTTATTTCCTTGTAAAAACAGGTAAATCAATAGGGATTTTCGTACGTATAAGTACCCAGTGAACGGTTCGTTTAGCTTTATATATTGTTCCGGGTGGCCGTTGTATCGGTTTTTCGGTAGTGTTAGACCTGTAAGATAAAAATTTAAATGGTTGGGAAAGGCCATGGGATGTAGAAATATTTTTTTCACATTTTATTTCCTTGTAAAAACAGGTAAATCAATAGGGATTTTTGTACGGATAAGTGCCCAGTGAACGGTTCGTTTAGCTTTATATATTGTTCCGGGTGGTCGTTGTATTGGTTTTTCGCAAGTGTTAGACCTGTAAGAGAAAAGTTTAAATGGTTGGGAAAGGCCATGGGATGTAGAAATATTTTTTTCACATTTTATTTCCTTGTAAAAACAGGTAAATCAATAGGGATTTTCGTACGGATAAGTACCCAGTGAACGGTTCGTTTAGCTTTATATATTGTTCCGGGTGGGAGTTGTATTGGTTTTTCGGTAGTGTTAGACCTGTAAGAGAAAAATTTAAATGGTTGGGAAAGGCCATGGGATGTAGAAATATTTTTTTCACATTTTATTTCCTTGTAAAAACAGGTAAATCAATTGGGATTTTCATATGGATTAGTACCCAGTGAACAGTTCGTTTAGATTTATACATTGTTCCGGGTGGGCGTTGTATTGGTTTTTCGCAACTGTTAGACCTGTAAGAGAAAAATTTAAATGGCTGGGAAAGGCCATGGGATGTAGAAATATTTTTTTCACATTTTATTTCCTTGTAAAAACAGGTAAATCAATAGGGATTTTCGTACGGATAAGTACCCAGTGAACGGTTCGTTTAGCTTTATATATTGTTCCGGGTGGGCGTTGTATTGGTTTTTCAGAAGTGTTAGACCTGTAAGAGAAAAATTTAAATGGTTGGGAAAGGCCATGGGATGTAGAAATATTTTTTTCACATTTTACTTCCTTGTAAAAACAGGTAAATCAATAGGGCTTTTCGCACGTATAAGTACCCAGTGAACGGTTCGTTTAGCTTTATACATTGTTCCGGGTGGGCGTTGTATTGGTTTTTCGCAACTGTTAGACATGTAAGAGAAAAATTTAAATGGCTGGGAAAGGCCATGGGATGTAGAAATATTTTTTTTACATTTTATTTCCTTGTAAAAACAGGTAAATCAATAGGGATTTTCGTACGTATAAGTACCCAGTGAACGGTTCGTTTAGCTTTATATATTGTTCCGGGTGGCCGTTGTATCGGTTTTTCGGTAGTGTTAGACCTGTAAGATAAAAATTTAAATGGTTGGGAAAGGCCATGGGATGTAGAAATATTTTTTTCACATTTTATTTCCTTGTAAAAACAGGTAAATCAATAGGGATTTTTGTACGGATAAGTGCCCAGTGAACGGTTCGTTTAGCTTTATATATTGTTCCGGGTGGTCGTTGTATTGGTTTTTCGCAAGTGTTAGACCTGTAAGAGAAAAGTTTAAATGGTTGGGAAAGGCCATGGGATGTAGAAATATTTTTTTCACATTTTATTTCCTTGTAAAAACAGGTAAATCAATAGGGATTTTCGTACGGATAAGTACCCAGTGAACGGTTCGTTTAGCTTTATATATTGTTCCGGGTGGGAGTTGTATTGGTTTTTCGGTAGTGTTAGACCTGTAAGAGAAAAATTTAAATGGTTGGGAAAGGCCATGGGATGTAGAAATATTTTTTTCACATTTTATTTCCTTGTAAAAACAGGTAAATCAATTGGGATTTTCATATGGATTAGTACCCAGTGAACAGTTCGTTTAGATTTATACATTGTTCCGGGTGGGCGTTGTATTGGTTTTTCGCAACTGTTAGACCTGTAAGAGAAAAATTTAAATGGCTGGGAAAGGCCATGGGATGTAGAAATATTTTTTTCACATTTTATTTCCTTGTAAAAACAGGTAAATCAATAGGGATTTTCGTACGGATAAGTACCCAGTGAACGGTTCGTTTAGCTTTATATATTGTTCCGGGTGGGCGTTGTATTGGTTTTTCAGAAGTGTTAGACCTGTAAGAGAAAAATTTAAATGGTTGGGAAAGGCCATGGGATGTAGAAATATTTTTTTCACATTTTACTTCCTTGTAAAAACAGGTAAATCAATAGGGCTTTTCGCACGTATAAGTACCCAGTGAACGGTTCGTTTAGCTTTATACATTGTTCCGGGTGGGCGTTGTATTGGTTTTTCGCAACTGTTAGACATGTAAGAGAAAAATTTAAATGTTTGGGAAAGGCCATGGGATGTAGAAATATTCTTTTCACATTTTATTTCCTTGTAAAAACAGGTAAATCAATAGGGATTTTCGCACGTATAAGTACCAAGTGAACGGTTCGTTTAGCTTTATACATTGTTCTGGGTGGGCGTTGTATTGGTTTTTCGCAACTGTTAGACCTGTAAGAGAAAAATTTAAATGGTTGGGAAAGGCCATGGGATGTACAAATATTTTTTTCACATTTTATTTCCTTGTAAAAACAGGTAAATCAATAGGGATTTTCGTACGTATAAGTACCCAGTGAACGGTTCGTTTAGCTTTATATATTGTTCCGGGTGGGAGTTGTATTGGTTTTTTGGAAGTGTTAGACCTGTAAGAGAAAAATTTAAATGGTTGGTAAAGGCCATGGGATGTAGAAATATTTTTTTCACATTTTATTTCCTTGTAAAAACAGGTAAATCAATAGGGCTTTTCGCACGTATAAGTACCCAGTGAACGGTTCGTTTAGCTTTATATATTGTTCCGGGTGGGAGTTGTATTGGTTTTTCGGTAGTGTTAGACCTGTAAGAGAAAAATTTAAATGGTTGGGAAAGGCCATGGGATGTAGAAATATTTTTTTCACATTTTACTTCCTTGTAAAAACAGGTAAATCAATAGGGCTTTTCGCACGTATAAGTACCCAGTGAACGGTTCGTTTAGCTTTATACATTGTTCCGGGTGGGCGTTGTATTGGTTTTTCGCAACTGTTAGACCTGTAAGAGAAAAATTTAAATGGTTGGGAAAGGCCATGGGATGTAGAAATATTTTTTTTACATTTTCCTTCCTTGTAAAAACAGGTAAATCAATAGGGCTTTTCGCACGGATAAGTACCCAGTGAACGGTTCGTTTAGCTTTATACATTGTTCCGGGTGGGCGTTGTATTGGTTTTTCGGAAGTGTTAGACCTGTAAGAGAAAAATTTAAATGGTTGGGAAAGGCCATGGGATGTAGAAATATTTTTTTCACATTTTACTTCCTTGTAAAAACAGGTAAATCAATAGGGCTTTTCGTACGGATAAGTACCCAGTGAACTGTTCGTTTAGCTTTATATATTGTTCCGGGTGGGCGTTGTATTGTTTTTTCGCAACTGTTAGACCTGTAAGAGAAAAATTTAAATGGTTGGGAAAGGCCATGGGATGTAGTAATATTTTTTTCACATTTTATTTCCTTGTAAAAACAGGTAAATCAATAGGGATTTTCGTACGTATAAGTACCCAGTGAACGGTTCGTTTAGCTTTATATATTGTTCCGGGTGGGAGTTGTATTGGTTTTTCGGTAGTGTTAGACCTGTAAGATAAAAATTTAAATGGTTGGGAAAGGCCATGGGATGTAGAAATATTTTTTTCACATTTTACTTCCTTGTAAAAACAGGTAAATCAATAGGGCTTTTCGCACGGATAAGTACCCAGTGAACGGTTCGTTTAGCTTAATACATTGTTCCGGGTGACCGTTGTATTGGTTTTTCGGAAGTGTTAGACCTGTAAGAGAAAAATTTAAATGGCTGGGAAAGGCCATGGGATGTAGAAATATTTTTTTTACATTTTATTTCCTTGTAAAAACAGGTAAATCAATAGGGATTTTCGTACGTATAAGTACCCAGTGAACGGTTCGTTTAGCTTTATATATTGTTCCGGGTGGCCGTTGTATCGGTTTTTCGGTAGTGTTAGACCTGTAAGAGAAAAATTTAAATGGTTGGGAAAGGCCATGGGATGTAGAAATATTTTTTTCACATTTTACTTCCTTGTAAAAACTGGTAAATCAATAGGGCTTTTCGCACGTATAAGTACCCAGTGAACGGTTCGTTTAGCTTTATACATTGTTCCGGGTGGGCGTTGTATTGGTTTTTCGCAACTGTTAGACATGTAAGAGAAAAATTTAAATGTTTGGGAAAGGCCATGGGATGTAGAAATATTCTTTTCACATTTTATTTCCTTGTAAAAACAGTTAAATCAATAGGGATTTTCGCACGTATAAGTACCAAGTGAACGGTTCGTTTAGCTTTATACATTGTTCTGGGTGGGCGTTGTATTGGTTTTTCGCAACTGTTAGACCTGTAAGAGAAAAATTTAAATGGTTGGGAAAGGCCATGGGATGTAGAAATATTTTTTTCACATTTTATTTCCTTGTAAAAACAGGTAAATCAATAGGGATTTTCGTACGTATAAGTACCCAGTGAACGGTTCGTTTAGCTTTATATATTGTTCCGGGTGGGCGTTGTATTGGTTTTTCGCAACTGTTAGACCTGTAAGAGAAAAATTTAAATGGTTGGGAAAGGCCATGGGATGTAGAAATATTTCTTTCACATTTTATTTCCTTGTAAAAACAGGTAAATCAATAGGGCTTTTCGCACGTATAAGTACCCAGTGAACGGTTCGTTTAGCTTTATATATTGTTCCGGGTGGGAGTTGTATTGGTTTTTCGGTAGTGTTAGACCTGTAAGAGAAAAATTTAAATGGTTGGGAAAGGCCATGGGATGTAGAAACATTTTTTTCACATTTTACCTCCTTGTAAAAACAGGTAAATCAATAGGGCTTTTCGCACGTATAAGTACCCAGTGAACGGTTCGTTTAGCTTTATACATTGTTCTGGGTGGGCGTTGTATTGGTTTTTCGCAACTGTTAGACCTGTAAGAGAAAAATTTAAATGGTTGGGAAAGGCCATGGGATGTAGAAATATTTTTTTTACATTTTCCTTCCTTGTAAAAACAGGCAAATCAATAGGGCTTTTCGCACGGATAAGTACCCAGTGAACGGTTCGTTTAGCTTTATACATTGTTCCGGGTGGGCGTTGTATTGGTTTTTCGGAAGTGTTAGACCTGTAAGAGAAAAATTTAAATGGTTGGGAAAGGCCATGGGATGTAGAAATATTTTTTTCACATTTTACTTCCTTGTAAAAACAGGTAAATCAATAGGGCTTTTCGTACGGATAAGTACCCAGTGAACTGTTCGTTTAGCTTTATATATTGTTCCGGGTGGGCGTTGTATTGGTTTTTCGCAACTGTTAGACCTGTAAGAGAAAAATTTAAATGGTTGGGAAAGGCCATGGGATGTAGTAATATTTTTTTCACATTTTATTTCCTTGTAAAAACAGGTAAATCAATAGGGATTTTCGTACGTATAAGTACCCAGTGAACGGTTCGTTTAGCTTTATATATTGTTCCGGGTGGGAGTTGTATTGGTTTTTCGGTAGTGTTAGACCTGTAAGATAAAAATTTAAATGGTTGGGAAAGGCCATGGGATGTAGAAATATTTTTTTCACATTTTACTTCCTTGTAAAAACAGGTAAATCAATAGGGCTTTTCGCACGGATAAGTACCCAGTGAACGGTTCGTTTAGCTTAATACATTGTTCCGGGTGACCGTTGTATTGGTTTTTCGGAAGTGTTAGACCTGTAAGAGAAAAATTTAAATGGCTGGGAAAGGCCATGGGATGTAGAAATATTTTTTTTACATTTTATTTCCTTGTAAAAACAGGTAAATCAATAGGGATTTTCGTACGTATAAGTACCCAGTGAACGGTTCGTTTAGCTTTATATATTGTTCCGGGTGGCCGTTGTATCGGTTTTTCGGTAGTGTTAGACCTGTAAGATAAAAATTTAAATGGTTGGGAAAGGCCATGGGATGTAGAAATATTTTTTTCACATTTTATTTCCTTGTAAAAACAGGTAAATCAATAGGGATTTTTGTACGGATAAGTGCCCAGTGAACGGTTCGTTTAGCTTTATATATTGTTCCGGGTGGTCGTTGTATTGGTTTTTCGCAAGTGTTAGACCTGTAAGAGAAAAGTTTAAATGGTTGGGAAAGGCCATGGGATGTAGAAATATTTTTTTCACATTTTATTTCCTTGTAAAAACAGGTAAATCAATAGGGATTTTCGTACGGATAAGTACCCAGTGAACGGTTCGTTTAGCTTTATATATTGTTCCGGGTGGGAGTTGTATTGGTTTTTCGGTAGTGTTAGACCTGTAAGAGAAAAATTTAAATGGTTGGGAAAGGCCATGGGATGTAGAAATATTTTTTTCACATTTTATTTCCTTGTAAAAACAGGTAAATCAATTGGGATTTTCATATGGATTAGTACCCAGTGAACAGTTCGTTTAGATTTATACATTGTTCCGGGTGGGCGTTGTATTGGTTTTTCGCAACTGTTAGACCTGTAAGAGAAAAATTTAAATGGCTGGGAAAGGCCATGGGATGTAGAAATATTTTTTTCACATTTTATTTCCTTGTAAAAACAGGTAAATCAATAGGGATTTTCGTACGGATAAGTACCCAGTGAACGGTTCGTTTAGCTTTATATATTGTTCCGGGTGGGCGTTGTATTGGTTTTTCAGAAGTGTTAGACCTGTAAGAGAAAAATTTAAATGGTTGGGAAAGGCCATGGGATGTAGAAATATTTTTTTCACATTTTACTTCCTTGTAAAAACAGGTAAATCAATAGGGCTTTTCGCACGTATAAGTACCCAGTGAACGGTTCGTTTAGCTTTATACATTGTTCCGGGTGGGCGTTGTATTGGTTTTTCGCAACTGTTAGACATGTAAGAGAAAAATTTAAATGTTTGGGAAAGGCCATGGGATGTAGAAATATTCTTTTCACATTTTATTTCCTTGTAAAAACAGGTAAATCATTAGGGATTTTCGCACGTATAAGTACCAAGTGAACGGTTCGTTTAGCTTTATACATTGTTCTGGGTGGGCGTTGTATTGGTTTTTCGCAACTGTTAGACCTGTAAGAGAAAAATTTAAATGGTTGGGAAAGGCCATGGGATGTAGAAATATTTTTTTCACATTTTATTTCCTTGTAAAAACAGGTAAATCAATAGGGATTTTCGTACGTATAAGTACCCAGTGAACGGTTCGTTTAGCTTTATATATTGTTCCGGGTGGGAGTTGTATTGGTTTTTTGGAAGTGTTAGACCTGTAAGAGAAAAATTTAAATGGTTGGTAAAGGCCATGGGATGTAGAAATATTTTTTTCACATTTTATTTCCTTGTAAAAACAGGTAAATCAATAGGGCTTTTCGCACGTATAAGTACCCAGTGAACGGTTCGTTTAGCTTTATATATTGTTCCGGGTGGGAGTTGTATTGGTTTTTCGGTAGTGTTAGACCTGTAAGAGAAAAATTTAAATGGTTGGGAAAGGCCATGGGATGTAGAAATATTTTTTTCACATTTTACTTCCTTGTAAAAACAGGTAAATCAATAGGGCTTTTCGCACGTATAAGTACCCAGTGAACGGTTCGTTTAGCTTTATACATTGTTCCGGGTGGGCGTTGTATTGGTTTTTCGCAACTGTTAGACCTGTAAGAGAAAAATTTAAATGGTTGGGAAAGGCCATGGGATGTAGAAATATTTTTTTTACATTTTCCTTCCTTGTAAAAACAGGTAAATCAATAGGGCTTTTCGCACGGATAAGTACCCAGTGAACGGTTCGTTTAGCTTTATACATTGTTCCGGGTGGGCGTTGTATTGGTTTTTCGGAAGTGTTAGACCTGTAAGAGAAAAATTTAAATGGTTGGGAAAGGCCATGGGATGTAGAAATATTTTTTTCACATTTTACTTCCTTGTAAAAACAGGTAAATCAATAGGGCTTTTCGTACGGATAAGTACCCAGTGAACTGTTCGTTTAGCTTTATATATTGTTCCGGGTGGGCGTTGTATTGGTTTTTCGCAACTGTTAGACCTGTAAGAGAAAAATTTAAATGGTTGGGAAAGGCCATGGGATGTAGTAATATTTTTTTCACATTTTATTTCCTTGTAAAAACAGGTAAATCAATAGGGATTTTCGTACGTATAAGTACCCAGTGAACGGTTCGTTTAGCTTTATATATTGTTCCGGGTGGGAGTTGTATTGGTTTTTCGGTAGTGTTAGACCTGTAAGATAAAAATTTAAATGGTTGGGAAAGGCCATGGGATGTAGAAATATTTTTTTCACATTTTACTTCCTTGTAAAAACAGGTAAATCAATAGGGCTTTTCGCACGGATAAGTACCCAGTGAACGGTTCGTTTAGCTTAATACATTGTTCCGGGTGACCGTTGTATTGGTTTTTCGGAAGTGTTAGACCTGTAAGAGAAAAATTTAAATGGCTGGGAAAGGCCATGGGATGTAGAAATATTTTTTTTACATTTTATTTCCTTGTAAAAACAGGTAAATCAATAGGGATTTTCGTACGTATAAGTACCCAGTGAACGGTTCGTTTAGCTTTATATATTGTTCCGGGTGGCCGTTGTATCGGTTTTTCGGTAGTGTTAGACCTGTAAGATAAAAATTTAAATGGTTGGGAAAGGCCATGGGATGTAGAAATATTTTTTTCACATTTTATTTCCTTGTAAAAACAGGTAAATCAATAGGGATTTTTGTACGGATAAGTGCCCAGTGAACGGTTCGTTTAGCTTTATATATTGTTCCGGGTGGGCGTTGTATTGGTTTTTCGGAAGTGTTAGACCTGTAAGAGAAAATTTTAAATGGTTGGGAAAGGCCATGGGATGTAGAAATATTTTTTTCACATTTTATTTCCTTGTAAAAACAGGTAAATCAATAGGGATTTTCGTACGGATAAGTACCCAGTGAACGGTTCGTTTAGCTTTATATATTGTTCCGGGTGGGAGTTGTATTGGTTTTTCGGTAGTGTTAGACCTGTAAGAGAAAAATTTAAATGGTTGGGAAAGGCCATGGGATGTAGAAATATTTTTTTCACATTTTACTTCCTTGTAAAAACAGGTACATCAATAGGGCTTTTCGCACGGATAAGTACCCAGTGAACGGTTCGTTTAGCTTTATACATTGTTCCGGGTGGGCGTTGTATCGGTTTTTCGGTAGTGTTAGACCTGTAAGAGAAAAATTTAAATGGTTAGGAAAGGCCATGGGATGTAGAAATATTTTTTTCACATTTTACTTCCTTGTAAAAAGAGGGAAATCAATAGGGATTTTCGTACAGATAAGTACCCAGTGAACGGTTCGTTTAGCTTTATACATTGTTCCGGGTGGGTGTTGTATTGGTTTTTCGGAAGTGTTACACCTGTAAGAGAAAAATTTAAATGGCTGGGAAAGGCCATGGGATGTAGAAATATTTTTTTCACATTTTATTTCCTTGTAAAAACAGGAAAATCAATAGGGCTTTTCGCACGTATAAGTACCCAGTGAACGGTTCGTTTAGCTTTATACATTGTTCCGGGTGGGCGTTGTATTGGTTTTTCGCAACTGTTAGACCTGTAAGAGAAAAATTTAAATGGTTGGGAAAGGCCATGGGATGTAGAAATATTTTTTTCACATTTTATTTCCTTGTAAAAACAGGTAAATCAATAGGGATTTTCGTACTTATAAGTACCCAGTGAACGGTTCGTTTAGCTTTATATATTGTTCCGGGTGGGAGTTGTATTGGTTTTTTGGAAGTGTTAGACCTGTAAGAGAAAAATGTAAATGGTTGGGAAAGGCCATGGGATGTAGAAATATTTTTTTCACATTTTATTTCCTTGTAAAAACAGGTAAATCAATAGGGATTTTCGTACGTATAAGTACCCAGTGAACGGTTCGTTTAGCTTTATATATTGTTCCGGTTGGGAGTTGTATTGGTTTTTCGGTAGTGTTAGACCTGTAAGAGAAAAATTTAAATGGTTGGGAAAGGCCATGGGATGTAGAAATATTTTTTTCACATTTTACTTCCTTGTAGAAACAGGTAAATCAATAGGGCTTTTCGCACGTATAAGTACCCAGTGAACGGTCCGTTTAGCTTTATACATTGTTCCGAGTGGGCGTTGTATTGGTTTTTCGCAACTGTTAGACCTGTAAGAGAAAAATTTAAATGGTTGGGAAAGGCCATGGGATGTAGAACTATTTTTTTCACATTTTACTTCCTTGTAAAAACAGGTAAATCAATAGGGCTTTTCGCACGTATAAGTACCCAGTGAACGGTTCGTTTAGCTTTATACATTGTTCCGGGTGGGCGTTGTATTGGTTTTTCGCAACTGTTAGACCTGTAAGAGAAAAATTTAAATGGTTGGGAAAGGCCATGGGATGTAGAAATATTTTTTTCACATTTTACTTCCTTGTAAAAACAGGTAAATCAATAGGGCTTTTCGCACGTATAAGTACCCAGTGAACGGTTCGTTTAGCTTTATACATTGTTCCGGGTGGGCGTTGTATTGGTTTTTCGCAACTGTTAGACCTGTAAGAGAAAAATTTAAATGGTTGGGAAAGGCCATGGGATGTAGAAATATTTTTTTCACATTTTATTTCCTTGTAAAAACAGGTAAATCAATAGGGATTTTCGTACGTATAAGTACCCAGTGAACGGTTCGTTTAGCTTTATATATTGTTCCGGGTGGGAGTTGTATTGGTTTTTTGGAAGTGTTAGACCTGTAAGAGAAAAATTTATATGGTTGGGAAAGGCCATGGGATGTAGAAATATTTTTTTCACATTTTATTTCCTTGTAAAAACAGGTAAATCAATAGGGATTTTCGTACGTATAAGTACCCAGTGAACGGTTCGTTTAGCTTTATATATTGTTCCGGGTGGGAGTTGTATTGGTTTTTCGCAACTGTTAGACCTGTAAGAGAAAAATTTAAATGGTTGGGAAAGGCCATGGGATGTAGAAATATTTTTTTCACATTTTACTTCCTTGTAAAAACAGGTAAATCAATAGGGCTTTTCGCACGTATAAGTACCCAGTGAACGGTTCGTTTAGCTTTATACATTGTTCCGGGTAGGCGTTGTATTGGTTTTTCGCAACGGTTAGACCTGTAAGAGAAATATTTAAATGGTTGGGAAAGGCCATGGGATGTAGAAATATTTTTTTCACATTTTCTTTCCTTGTAAAAACAGGTAAATCAATAGGGATTTTCGTACGTATAAGTACCCAGTGAACGGTTCGTTTAGCTTTATATATTGTTCCGGGTGGGAGTTGTATTGGTTTTTTGGAAGTGTTAGACCTGTAAGAGAAAAATGTAAATGGTTGGGAAAGGCCATGGGATGTAGAAATATTTTTTTCACATTTTATTTCCTTGTAAAAACAGGTAAATCAATAGGGATTTTCGTACGTATAAGTACCCAGTGAACGGTTCGTTTAGCTTTATATATTGTTCCGGGTGGGAGTTGTATTGGTTTTTCGGTAGTGTTAGACCTGTAAGAGAAAAATTTAAATGGTTGGGAAAGGCCATGGGATGTAGAAATATTTTTTTCACATTTTACTTCCTTGTAGAAACAGGTAAATCAATAGGGCTTTTCGCACGTATAAGTACCCAGTGAACGGTCCGTTTAGCTTTATACATTGTTCCGGGTGGGCGTTGTATTGGTTTTTCGCAACTGTTAGACCTGTAAGAGAAAAATTTAAATGGTTGGGAAAGGCCATGGGATGTAGAAATATTTTTTTCACATTTTATTTCCTTGTAAAAACAGGTAAATCAATAGGGATTTTCGTACGTATAAGTACCCAGTGAACGGTTCGTTTAGCTTTATATATTGTTCGGGGTGGGAGTTGTATTGGTTTTTCGCAACTGTTAGACCTGTAAGAGAAAAATTTAAATGGCTGGGAAAGGCCATGGGATGTAGAAATATTTTTTTCACATTTTATTTCCTTGTAAAAACAGGTAAATCAATAGGGATTTTCGTACGGATAAGTACCCAGTGAACGGTTCGTTTAGCTTTATATATTGTTCCGGGTGGGCGTTGTATTGGTTTTTCAGAAGTGTTAGACCTGTAAGAGAAAAATTTAAATGGTTGGGAAAGGCCATGGGATGTAGAAATATTTTTTTCACATTTTACTTCCTTGTAAAAACAGGTAAATCAATAGGGCTTTTCGCACGTATAAGTACCCAGTGAACGGTTCGTTTAGCTTTATACATTGTTCCGGGTGGGCGTTGTATTGGTTTTTCGCAACTGTTAGACATGTAAGAGAAAAATTTAAATGTTTGGGAAAGGCCATGGGATGTAGAAATATTTTTTTCACATTTTATTTCCTTGTAAAAACAGGTAAATCAATAGGGATTTTCGCACGTATAAGTACCAAGTGAACGGTTCGTTTAGCTTTATACATTGTTCTGGGTGGGCGTTGTATTGGTTTTTCGCAACTGTTAGACCTGTAAGAGAAAAATTTAAATGGTTGGGAAAGGCCATGGGATGTAGAAATATTTTTTTCACATTTTATTTCCTTGTAAAAACAGGTAAATCAATAGGGATTTTCGTACGTATAAGTACCCAGTGAACGGTTCGTTTAGCTTTATATATTGTTCCGGGTGGGAGTTGTATTGGTTTTTTGGAAGTGTTAGACCTGTAAGAGAAAAATTTAAATGGTTGGTAAAGGCCATGGGATGTAGAAATATTTTTTTCACATTTTATTTCCTTGTAAAAACAGGTAAATCAATAGGGCTTTTCGCACGTATAAGTACCCAGTGAACGGTTCGTTTAGCTTTATATATTGTTCCGGGTGGGCATTGTATTGGTTTTTAGGAAGTGTTAGACAGGTAAGAGAAAAATTTAAATGGTTGGGAAAGGCCATGGGATGTAGAAATATTTTTTTCACATTTTACTTCCTTGTAAAAACAGGTAAATCAATAGGGCTTTTCGCACGTATAAGTACCCAGTGAACGGTTCGTTTAGCTTTATACATTGTTCCGGGTGGGCGTTGTATTGGTTTTTCGCAACTGTTAGACCTGTAAGAGAAAAATTTAAATGGTTGGGAAAGGCCATGGGATGTAGAAATATTTTTTTTACATTTTCCTTCCTTGTAAAAACAGGTAAATCAATAGGGCTTTTCGCACGGATAAGTACCCAGTGAACGGTTCGTTTAGCTTTATACATTGTTCCGGTTGGGCGTTGTATTGGTTTTTCGGAAGTGTTAAACCTGTAAGAGAAAAATTTAAATGGTTGGGAAAGGCCATGGGATGTAGAAATATTTTTTTCACATTTTACTTCCTTGTAAAAACAGGTAAATCAATAGGGCTTTTCGTACGGATAAGTACCCAGTGAACTGTTCGTTTATCTTTATATATTGTTCCGGGTGGGCGTTGTATTGGTTTTTCGCAACTGTTAGACCTGTAAGAGAAAAATTTAAATGGTTGGGAAAGGCCATGGGATGTAGTAATATTTTTTTCACATTTTATTTCCTTGTAAAAACAGGTAAATCAATAGGGATTTTCGTACGTATAAGTACCCAGTGAACGGTTCGTTTAGCTTTATATATTGTTCCGGGTGGGAGTTGTATTGGTTTTTCGGTAGTGTTAGACCTGTAAGATAAAAATTTAAATGGTTGGGAAAGGCCATGGGATGTAGAAATATTTTTTTCACATTTTACTTCCTTGTAAAAACAGGTAAATCAATAGGGCTTTTCGCACGGATAAGTACCCAGTGAACGGTTTGTTTAGCTTAATACATTGTTCCGGGTGACCGTTGTATTGGTTTTTCGGAAGTGTTAGACCTGTAAGAGAAAAATTTAAATGGCTGGGAAAGGCCATGGGATGTAGAAATATTTTTTTTACATTTTAATTCCTTGTAAAAACAGGTAAATCAATAGGGATTTTCGTACGTATAAGTACCCAGTGAACGGTTCGTTTAGCTTTATATATTGTTCCGGGTGGCCGTTGTATCGGTTTTTCGGTAGTGTTAGACCTGTAAGATAAAAATTTAAATGGTTGGGAAAGGCCATGGGATGTAGAAATATTTTTTTCACATTTTATTTCCTTGTAAAAACAGGTAAATCAATAGGGATTTTTGTACGGATAAGTGCCCAGTGAACGGTTCGTTTAGCTTTATATATTGTTCCGGGTGGGCGTTGTATTGGTTTTTCGCAACTGTTAGACCTGTAAGAGAAAAATTTAAATGGTTGGGAAAGGCCATGGGATGTAGAAATATTTTTTTCACATTTTATTTCCTTGTAAAAACAGGTAAATCAATAGGGATTTTCGTACGTATAAGTACCCAGTGAACGGTTCGTTTAGCTTTATATATTGTTCCGGGTGGGAGTTGTATTGGTTTTTTGGAAGTGTTAGACCTGTAAGAGAAAAATTTATATGGTTGGGAAAGGCCATGGGATGTAGAAATATTTTTTTCACATTTTATTTCCTTGTAAAAACAGGTAAATCAATAGGGATTTTCGTACGGATAAGTACCCAGTGAACGGTTCGTTTAGCTTTATATATTGTTCCGGGTGGGCGTTGTATTGGTTTTTCGCAACTGTTAGACCTGTAAGAGAAAAATTTAAATGGTTGGGAAAGGCCATGGGATGTAGTAATATTTTTTTCACATTTTATTTCCTTGTAAAAACAGGTAAATCAATAGGGATTTTCGTACGTATAAGTACCCAGTGAACGGTTCGTTTAGCTTTATATATTGTTCCGGGTGGGAGTTGTATTGGTTTTTCGGTAGTGTTAGACCTGTAAGATAAAAATTTAAATGGTTGGGAAAGGCCATGGGATGTAGAAATATTTTTTTCACATTTTACTTCCTTGTAAAAACAGGTAAATCAATAGGGCTTTTCGCACGGATAAGTACCCAGTGAACGGTTTGTTTAGCTTAATACATTGTTCCGGGTGACCGTTGTATTGGTTTTTCGGAAGTGTTAGACCTGTAAGAGAAAAATTTAAATGGCTGGGAAAGGCCATGGGATGTAGAAATATTTTTTTTACATTTTAATTCCTTGTAAAAACAGGTAAATCAATAGGGATTTTCGTACGTATAAGTACCCAGTGAACGGTTCGTTTAGCTTTATATATTGTTCCGGGTGGCCGTTGTATCGGTTTTTCGGTAGTGTTAGACCTGTAAGATAAAAATTTAAATGGTTGGGAAAGGCCATGGGATGTAGAAATATTTTTTTCACATTTTATTTCCTTGTAAAAACAGGTAAATCAATAGGGATTTTTGTACGGATAAGTGCCCAGTGAACGGTTCGTTTAGCTTTATATATTGTTCCGGGTGGGCGTTGTATTGGTTTTTCGCAACTGTTATACCTGTAAGAGGAAAATTTAAATGGTTGGGAAAGGCCATGGGATGTAGAAATATTTTTTTCACATTTTATTTCCTTGTAAAAACAGGTAAATCAATAGGGATTTTCGTACGTATAAGTACCCAGTGAACGGTTCGTTTAGCTTTATATATTGTTCCGGGTGGGAGTTGTATTGGTTTTTTGGAAGTGTTAGACCTGTAAGAGAAAAATTTATATGGTTGGGAAAGGCCATGGGATGTAGAAATATTTTTTTCACATTTTATTTCCTTGTAAAAACAGGTAAATCAATAGGGATTTTCGTACGTATAAGTACCCAGTGAACGGTTCGTTTAGCTTTATATATTGTTCCGGGTGGGAGTTGTATTGGTTTTTCGCAACTGTTAGACCTGTAAGAGAAAAATTTAAATGGTTGGGAAAGGCCATGGGTTGTAGAAATATTTTTTTCACATTTTACTTCCTTGTAAAAACAGGTAAATCAATAGGGATTTTCGTACGTATAAGTACCCAGTGAACGGTTCGTTTAGCTTTATATATTGTTCCGGGTGGGAGTTGTATTGGTTTTTTGGAAGTGTTAGACCTGTAAGAGAAAAATGTAAATGGTTGGGAAAGGCCATGGGATGTAGAAATATTTTTTTCACATTTTATTTCCTTGTAAAAACAGGTAAATCAATAGGGATTTTCGTACGTATAAGTACCCAGTGAACGGTTCGTTTAGCTTTATATATTGTTCCGGGTGGGAGTTGTATTGGTTTTTCGGAAGTGTTAGACCTGTAAGAGAAAAATTTAAATGGTTGGGAAAGGCCATGGGATGTAGAAATATTTTTTTCACATTTTACTTCCTTGTAGAAACAGGTAAATCAATAGGGCTTTTCGCACGTATAAGTACCCAGTGAACGGTCCGTTTAGCTTTATACATTGTTCCGGGTGGGCGTTGTATTGGTTTTTCGCAACTGTTAGACCTGTAAGAGAAAAATTTAAATGGTTGGGAAAGGCCATGGGATGTAGAAATATTTTTTTCACATTTTATTTCCTTGTAAAAACAGGTAAATCAATAGGGATTTTCGTACGTATAAGTACCCAGTGAACGGTTCGTTTAGCTTTATATATTGTTCCGGGTGGGAGTTGTATTGGTTTTTCGGTAGTGTTAGACCTGTAGGAGAAAAATTTAAATGGTTGGGAAAGGCCATGGGATGTAGAAATATTTTTTTCACATTTTACTTCCTTGTAAAAACAGGTAAATCAATAGGGCATTCCGCACGTATAACTACCCAGTGAACGGTTCGTTTAGCTTTATACATTGTTCCGGGTGGGCGTTGTATTGGTTTTTCGCAACTGTTAGACCTGTAAGAGAAAAATTTAAATGGTTGGGAAAGGCCATGGGATGTAGAAATATTTTTTTCACATTTTACTTCCTTGTAAAAACAGGTAAATCAATAGGGCTTTTCGCACGGATAAGTACCCAGTGAACGGTTCGTTTAGCTTTATACATTGTTCCGGGTGGGCATTGTATTGGTTTTTCGGAAGTGTTAGACCTGTAAGAGAAAAATTTAAATGGTTGGGAAAGGCCATGGGATGTAGAAATATTTTTTTCACATTTTATTTCCTTGTAAAAACAGGTAAATCAATAGGGATTTTCGTACGTATAAGTACCCAGTGAATGGTTCGTTTAGCTTTATATATTGTTCCGGGTGGGAGTTGTATTGGTTTTTCGGTAGTGTTAGACCTGTAAGATAAAAATTTAAATGGTTGGGAAAGGCCATGGGATGTAGAAATATTTTTTTCACATTTTACTTCCTTGTAAAAACAGGTAAATCAATAGGGCTTTTCGCACGGATAAGTACCCAGTGAACGGTTCGTTTAGCTTTATACATTGTTCCGGGTGGGCATTGTATTGGTTTTTCGGAAGTGTTAGACCTGTAAGAGAAAAATTTAAATGGCTGGGAAAGGCCATGGGATGTAGAAATATTTTTTTCACATTTTATTTCCTTGTAAAAACAGGTAAATCAATAGGGATTTTCGTACGGATAAGTACCCAGTGAACGGTTCGTTTAGCTTTATATATTGTTCCGGGTGGGCGTTGTATTGGTTTTTCAGAAGTGTTAGACCTGTAAGAGAAAAATTTAAATGGTTGGGAAAGGCCATGGGATGTAGAAATATTCTTTTCACATTTTATTTCCTTGTAAAAACAGGTAAATCAATAGGGATTTTCGCACGTATAAGTACCAAGTGAACGGTTCGTTTAGCTTTATACATTGTTCCGGGTGGGCGTTGTATTGGTTTTTCGCAACTGTTAGACATGTAAGAGAAAAATTTAAATGTTTGGGAAAGGCCATGGGATGTAGAAATATTCTTTTCACATTTTATTTCCTTGTAAAAACAGGTAAATCAATAGGGATTTTCGCACGTATAAGTACCAAGTGAACGGTTCGTTTAGCTTTATACATTGTTCTGGGTGGGCGTTGTATTGGTTTTTCGCAACTGTTAGACATGTAAGAGAAAAATTTAAATGGTTGGGAAAGGCCATGGGATGTAGAAATATTTTTTTCACATTTTATTTCCTTGTAAAAACAGGTAAATCAATAGGGATTTTCGTACGTATAAGTACCCAGTGAACGGTTCGTTTAGCTTTATATATTGTTCCGGGTGGGAGTTGTATTGGTTTTTTGGAAGTGTTAGACCTGTAAGAGAAAAAATTTAAATGGTTGGTAAAGGCCATGGGATGTAGAAATATTTTTTTCACATTTTATTTCCTTGTAAAAACAGGTAAATCAATAGGGCTTTTCGCACGTATAAGTACCCAGTGAACGGTTCGTTTAGCTTTATATATTGTTCCGGGTGGGAGTTGTATTGGTTTTTCGGTAGTGTTAGACATGTAAGAGAAAAATTTAAATGGTTGGGAAAGGCCATGGGATGTAGAAATATTTTTTTCACATTTTACTTCCTTGTAAAAACAGGTAAATCAATAGGGCTTTTCGCACGTATAAGTACCCAGTGAACGGTTCGTTTAGCTTTATACATTGTTCCGGGTGGGCGTTGTATTGGTTTTTCGCAACTGTTAGACCTGTAAGAGAAAAATTTAAATGGTTGGGAAAGGCCATGGGATGTAGAAATATTTTTTTTACATTTTCCTTCCTTGTAAAAACAGGCAAATCAATAGGGCTTTTCGCACGGATAAGTACCCAGTGAACGGTTCGTTTAGCTTTATACATTGTTCCGGGTGGGCGTTGTATTGGTTTTTCGGAAGTGTTAGACCTGTAAGAGAAAAATTTAAATGGTTGGGAAAGGCCATGGGATGTAGAAATATTTTTTTCACATTTTACTTCCTTGTAAAAACAGGAAAATCAATAGGGATTTTCGTACGGATAAGTACCCAGTGAACTGTTCGTTTAGCTTTATATATTGTTCCGGGTGGGCGTTGTATTGGTTTTTCGCAACTGTTAGACCTGTAAGAGAAAAATTTAAATGGTTGGGAAAGGCCATGGGATGTAGTAATATTTTTTTCACATTTTATTTCCTTGTAAAAACAGGTAAATCAATAGGGATTTTCGTACGTATAAGTACGCAGTGAACGGTTCGTTTAGCTTTATATATTGTTCCGGGTGGGAGTTGTATTGGTTTTTCGGTAGTGTTAGACCTGTAAGATAAAAATTTAAATGGTTGGGAAAGGCCATGGGATGTAGAAATATTTTTTTCACATTTTACTTCCTTGTAAAAACAGGTAAATCAATAGGGCTTTTCGCACGGATAAGTACCCAGTGAACGGTTCGTTTAGCTTAATACATTGTTCCGGGTGACCGTTGTATGGGTTTTTCGGAAGTGTTAGACCTGTAAGAGAAAAATTTAAATGGCTGGGAAAGGCCATGGGATGTAGAAATATTTTTTTTACATTTTATTTCCTTGTAAAAACAGGTAAATCAATAGGGATTTTCGTACGTATAAGTACCCAGTGAACGGTTCGTTTAGCTTTATATATTGTTCCGGGTGGCCGTTGTATCGGTTTTTCGGTAGTGTTAGACCTGTAAGATAAAAATTTAAATGGTTGGGAAAGGCCATGGGATGTAGAAATATTTTTTTCACATTTTATTTCCTTGTAAAAACAGGTAAATCAATAGGGATTTTTGTACGGATAAGTGCCCAGTGAACGGTTCGTTTAGCTTTATATATTGTTCCGGGTGGGAGTTGTATTGGTTTTTCGGTAGTGTTAGACATGTAAGAGAAAAATTTAAATGGTTGGGAAAGGCCATGGGATGTAGAAATATTTTTTTCACATTTTACTTCCTTGTAAAAACAGGTAAATCAATAGGGCTTTTCGCACGTATAAGTACCCAGTGAACGGTTCGTTTAGCTTTATACATTGTTCCGGGTGGGCGTTGTATTGGTTTTTCGCAACTGTTAGACCTGTAAGAGAAAAATTTAAATGGTTGGGAAAGGCCATGGGATGTAGAAATATTTTTTTTACATTTTCCTTCCTTGTAAAAACAGGCAAATCAATAGGGCTTTTCGCACGGATAAGTACCCAGTGAACGGTTCGTTTAGCTTTATACATTGTTCCGGGTGGGCGTTGTATTGGTTTTTCGGAAGTGTTAGACCTGTAAGAGAAAAATTTAAATGGTTGGGAAAGGCCATGGGATGTAGAAATATTTTTTTCACATTTTACTTCCTTGTAAAAACAGGAAAATCAATAGGGATTTTCGTACGGATAAGTACCCAGTGAACTGTTCGTTTAGCTTTATATATTGTTCCGGGTGGGCGTTGTATTGGTTTTTCGCAACTGTTAGACCTGTAAGAGAAAAATTTAAATGGTTGGGAAAGGCCATGGGATGTAGTAATATTTTTTTCACATTTTATTTCCTTGTAAAAACAGGTAAATCAATAGGGATTTTCGTACGTATAAGTACGCAGTGAACGGTTCGTTTAGCTTTATATATTGTTCCGGGTGGGAGTTGTATTGGTTTTTCGGTAGTGTTAGACCTGTAAGATAAAAATTTAAATGGTTGGGAAAGGCCATGGGATGTAGAAATATTTTTTTCACATTTTACTTCCTTGTAAAAACAGGTAAATCAATAGGGCTTTTCGCACGGATAAGTACCCAGTGAACGGTTCGTTTAGCTTAATACATTGTTCCGGGTGACCGTTGTATGGGTTTTTCGGAAGTGTTAGACCTGTAAGAGAAAAATTTAAATGGCTGGGAAAGGCCATGGGATGTAGAAATATTTTTTTTACATTTTATTTCCTTGTAAAAACAGGTAAATCAATAGGGATTTTCGTACGTATAAGTACCCAGTGAACGGTTCGTTTAGCTTTATATATTGTTCCGGGTGGCCGTTGTATCGGTTTTTCGGTAGTGTTAGACCTGTAAGATAAAAATTTAAATGGTTGGGAAAGGCCATGGGATGTAGAAATATTTTTTTCACATTTTATTTCCTTGTAAAAACAGGTAAATCAATAGGGATTTTTGTACGGATAAGTGCCCAGTGAACGGTTCGTTTAGCTTTATATATTGTTCCGGGTGGGCGTTGTATTGGTTTTTCGGAAGTGTTAGACCTGTAAGAGAAAAGTTTAAATGGTTGGGAAAGGCCATGGGATGTAGAAATATTTTTTTCACATTTTATTTCCTTGTAAAAACAGGTAAATCAATAGGGATTTTCGTACGGATAAGTACCCAGTGAACGGTTCGTTTAGCTTTATATATTGTTCCGGGTGGGAGTTGTATTGGTTTTTCGGTAGTGTTAGACCTGTAAGAGAAAAATTTAAATGGTTGGGAAAGGCCATGGGATGTAGAAATATTTTTTTCACATTTTACTTCCTTGTAAAAACAGGTACATCAATAGGGCTTTTCGCACGGATAAGTACCCAGTGAACGGTTCGTTTAGCTTTATACATTGTTCCGGGTGGGCGTTGTATCGGTTTTTCGGTAGTGTTAGACCTGTAAGAGAAAAATTTAAATGGTTAGGAAAGGCCATGGGATGTAGAAATATTTTTTTCACATTTTACTTCCTTGTAAAAAGAGGGAAATCAATAGGGATTTTCGTACAGATAAGTACCCAGTGAACGGTTCGTTTAGCTTTATACATTGTTCCGGGTGGGTGTTGTATTGGTTTTTCGGAAGTGTTACACCTGTAAGAGAAAAATTTAAATGGCTGGGAAAGGCCATGGGATGTAGAAATATTTTTTTCACATTTTATTTCCTTGTAAAAACAGGAAAATCAATAGGGATTTTTTTACGGATAAGTGCCCAGTGAACGGTTCGTTTAGCTTTATACATTGTTCCGGGTGGGCGTTGTATTGGTTTTTCGGAAGCGTTAGACCTGTAAGAGAATAATTTAAATGGTTGGGAAAGGCCATGGGATGTAGAAATATTTTTTTCACATTTTAATACCTTGTAAAAACAGGTAAATCAATAGGGCTTTTCGCACGGATAAGTACCAAGTGAACGGTTTGTTTAGCTTTATACATTGTTCCGGGTGGGCGTTGTATTGGTTTTTCGGAAGTGTTAGACCTGTAAGAGAAAAATTTAAATGGTTGGGAAAGGCCATGGAATGTAGAAATTTTTTTTTCACATTTTATTTCCTTGTAAAAACAGGTAAATCAATAGGGATTTTCGTACGGATAAGTACACAGTGAACGGTTCGTTTAGCTTTATATATTTTTCCGGGTGGGCGTTGTATTGGTTTTTCGGAAGTGTTAGACCTGTAAGAGAAAAATTTAAATGGTTGGGAAAGGCCATGGGATGTAGAAATATTTTTTTCACATTTTATTTCCTTGTAAAAACAGGTAAATCAATAGGGATTTTCGTACGTATAAGTACCCAGTGAACGGTTCGTTTAGCTTTATATATTGTTCCGGGTGGGAGATGTATTGGTTTTTCGGTAGTGTTAGACCTGTAAGAGAAAAATTTAAATGGTTGGGAAAAGCAATGGGATGTAGAAATATTTTTTTCACATTTTACTTCCTTGTCAAAACAGGTAAATCAATAGGGCTTTTCGCACGTATAAGTACCCAGTGAACGGTTCGTTTAGCTTTATACATTGTTCGGGTGGGCGTTGTATTGGTTTTTCGCAACTGTTAGACCTGTAAGAGAAAAATTTAAATGGTTGGGAAAGGCCATGGGATGTAGAAATATTTTTTTCACATTTTACTTCCTTGTAAAAACAGGTAAATCAATAGGGCTTTTCGCACGTATTAGTACCCAGTGAACGGTTCGTTTAGCTTTATACATTGTTCCGGGTGGGCGTTGTATTGGTTTTTCGCAACTGTTAGACCTGTAAGAGAAAAATTTAAATGGTTGGGAAAGGCCATGGGATGTAGAAATATTTTTTTCACATTTTATTTCCTTGTAAAAACAGGTAAATCAATAGGGATTTTCGTACGGATAAGTACCCAGTGAACGGTTCGTTTAGCTTTATATATTGTTCCGGGTGGGAGATGTATTGGTTTTTCGGTAGTGTTAGACCTGTAAGAGAAAAATTTAAATGGTTGGGAAAAGCAATGGGATGTAGAAATATTTTTTTCACATTTTACTTCCTTGTCAAAACAGGTAAATCAATAGGGCTTTTCGCACGTATAAGTACCCAGTGAACGGTTCGTTTAGCTTTATATATTGTTCCGGGTGGGCGTTGTATTGGTTTTTCGGAAGCGTTAGACCTGTAAGAGAAAAATTTAAATGGTTGGGAAAGGCCATGGGATGTAGAAATATTTTTTTCACATTTTATTTCCTTGTAAAAACAGGTAAATCAATAGGGCTTTTCGCACGTATAAGTACCCAGTGAACGGTTCGTTTAGCTGTATACATTGTTCCGGGTGGGCGTTGTATTGGTTTTTCGCAACTGTTAGACCTGTAAGAGTAAAATTTAAATGGTTGGGAAAGGCCATGGGATGTAGAAATATTTTTTTCACATTTTACTTCCTTGTAAAAACAGGTAAATCAATAGGGCTTTTCGCACAGATTAATACCCAGTGAACGGTTCGTTTAGCTTTATACATTGTTCCGGGTGGGCGTTGTATTGGTTTTTCGGAAGTGTTAGACCTGTAAGAGAAAAATTTAAATGGTTGGGAAAGGCCATGGGATGTAGAAATATTTTTTTCACATTTTATTTCCTTGTAAAAACAGGTAAATCAATAGGGATTTTCGTACGTATAAGTACCCAGTGAACGGTTCGTTTAGCTTTATATATTGTTCCGGGTGGGAGTTGTATTGGTTTTTCGGTAGTGTTAGACCTGTAAGATAAAAATTTAAATGGTTGGGAAAGGCCATGGGATGTAGAAATATTTTTTTCACATTTTACTTCCTTGTAAAAACAGGTAAATCAATAGGGCTTTTCGCACGGATAAGTACCCAGTGAACGGTTCGTTTAGCTTTATACATTGTTCCGGGTGGGCGTTGTATTGGTTTTTCGGAAGCGTTAGACCTGTAAGAGAAAAATTTAAATGGTTGGGAAAGGCCATGGGATGTAGAAATATTTTTTTCACATTTTAATACCTTGTAAAAACAGGTAAATCAATAGGGCTTTTCGCACGGATAAGTACCAAGTGAACGGTTTGTTTAGCTTTATACATTGTTCCGGGTGGGCGTTGTATTGGTTTTTCGGAAGTGATAGACCTGTAAGAGAAAAATTTAAATGGTTGGGAAAGGCCATGGAATGTAGAAATTTTTTTTTTCACATTTTATTTCCTTGTAAAAACAGGTAAATCAATAGGGATTTTCGTACGGATAAGTACACAGTGAACGGTTCGTTTAGCTTTATATATTTTTCCGGGTGGACGTTGTATTGGTTTTTCGGAAGTGTTAGACCTGTAAGAGAAAAATTTAAATGGTTGGGAAAGGCCATGGGATGTAGAAATATTTTTTTCACATTTTATTTCCTTGTAAAAACAGGTAAATCAATAGGGATTTTCGTACGTATAAGTACCCAGTGAACGGTTCGTTTAGCTTTATATATTGTTCCGGGTGGGAGATGTATTGGTTTTTCGGTAGTGTTAGACCTGTAAGAGAAAAATTTAAATGGTTGGGAAAAGCAATGGGATGTAGAAATATTTTTTTCACATTTTACTTCCTTGTCAAAACAGGTAAATCAATAGGGCTTTTCGCACGTATAAGTACCCAGTGAACGGTTCGTTTAGCTTTATACATTGTTCGGGTGGGCGTTGTATTGGTTTTTCGCAACTGTTAGACCTGTAAGAGAAAAATTTAAATGGTTGGGAAAGGCCATGGGATGTAGAAATATTTTTTTCACATTTTACTTCCTTGTAAAAACAGGTAAATCAATAGGGCTTTTCGCACGTATTAGTACCCAGTGAACGGTTCGTTTAGCTTTATACATTGTTCCGGGTGGGCGTTGTATTGGTTTTTCGCAACTGTTAGACCTGTAAGAGAAAAATTTAAATGGTTGGGAAAGGCCATGGGATGTAGAAATATTTTTTTCACATTTTACTTCCTTGTAAAAACAGGTAAATCAATAGGGCTTTTCGCACAGATTAATACCCAGTGAACGGTTCGTTTAGCTTTATACATTGTTCCGGGTGGGCGTTGTATTGGTTTTTCGGAAGTGTTAGACCTGTAAGAGAAAAATTTAAATGGTTGGGAAAGGCCATGGGATGTAGAAATATTTTTTTCACATTTTATTTCCTTGTAAAAACAGGTAAATCAATAGGGATTTTCGTACGTATAAGTACCCAGTGAACGGTTCGTTTAGCTTTATATATTGTTCCGGGTGGGAGTTGTATTGGTTTTTCGGTAGTGTTAGACCTGTAAGATAAAAATTTAAATGGTTGGGAAAGGCCATGGGATGTAGAAATATTTTTTTCACATTTTACTTCCTTGTAAAAACAGGTAAATCAATAGGGCTTTTCGCACGGATAAGTACCCAGTGAACGGTTCGTTTAGCTTTATACATTGTTCCGGGTGGGCGTTGTATTGGTTTTTCGGAAGCGTTAGACCTGTAAGAGAAAAATTTAAATGGTTGGGAAAGGCCATGGGATGTAGAAATATTTTTTTCACATTTTAATACCTTGTAAAAACAGGTAAATCAATAGGGCTTTTCGCACGGATAAGTACCAAGTGAACGGTTTGTTTAGCTTTATACATTGTTCCGGGTGGGCGTTGTATTGGTTTTTCGGAAGTGATAGACCTGTAAGAGAAAAATTTAAATGGTTGGGAAAGGCCATGGAATGTAGAAATTTTTTTTTTCACATTTTATTTCCTTGTAAAAACAGGTAAATCAATAGGGATTTTCGTACGGATAAGTACACAGTGAACGGTTCGTTTAGCTTTATATATTTTTCCGGGTGGACGTTGTATTGGTTTTTCGGAAGTGTTAGACCTGTAAGAGAAAAATTTAAATGGTTGGGAAAGGCCATGGGATGTAGAAATATTTTTTTCACATTTTATTTCCTTGTAAAAACAGGTAAATCAATAGGGATTTTCGTACGTATAAGTACCCAGTGAACGGTTCGTTTAGCTTTATATATTGTTCCGGGTGGGAGATGTATTGGTTTTTCGGTAGTGTTAGACCTGTAAGAGAAAAATTTAAATGGTTGGGAAAAGCAATGGGATGTAGAAATATTTTTTTCACATTTTACTTCCTTGTCAAAACAGGTAAATCAATAGGGCTTTTCGCACGTATAAGTACCCAGTGAACGGTTCGTTTAGCTTTATACATTGTTCGGGTGGGCGTTGTATTGGTTTTTCGCAACTGTTAGACCTGTAAGAGAAAAATTTAAATGGTTGGGAAAGGCCATGGGATGTAGAAATATTTTTTTCACATTTTACTTCCTTGTAAAAACAGGTAAATCAATAGGGCTTTTCGCACGTATTAGTACCCAGTGAACGGTTCGTTTAGCTTTATACATTGTTCCGGGTGGGCGTTGTATTGGTTTTTCGCAACTGTTAGACCTGTAAGAGAAAAATTTAAATGGTTGGGAAAGGCCATGGGATGTAGAAATATTTTTTTCACATTTTATTTCCTTGTAAAAACAGGTAAATCAATAGGGATTTTCGTACGGATAAGTACCCAGTGAACGGTTCGTTTAGCTTTATATATTGTTCCGGGGGGGAGATGTATTGGTTTTTCGGTAGTGTTAGACCTGTAAGAGAAAAATTTAAATGGTTGGGAAAAGCAATGGGATGTAGAAATATTTTTTTCACATTTTACTTCCTTGTCAAAACAGGTAAATCAATAGGGCTTTTCGCACGTATAAGTACCCAGTGAACGGTTCGTTTAGCTTTATACATTGTTCGGGTGGGCGTTGTATTGGTTTTTCGCAACTGTTAGACCTGTAAGAGAAAAATTTAAATGGTTGGGAAAGGCCATGGGATGTAGAAATATTTTTTTCACATTTTACTTCCTTGTAAAAACAGGTAAATCAATAGCGCTTTTCGCACGTATTAGTACCCAGTGAACGGTTCGTTTAGCTTTATACATTGTTCCGGGTGGGCGTTGTATTGGTTTTTCGCAACTGTTAGACCTGTAAGAGAAAAATTTAAATGGTTGGGAAAGGCCATGGGATGTAGAAATATTTTTTTCACATTTTATTTCCTTGTAAAAACAGGTAAATCAATAGGGATTTTCGTACGGATAAGTACCCAGTGAACGGTTCGTTTAGCTTTATATATTGTTCCGGGTGGGCGTTGTATTGGTTTTTCGGAAGCGTTAGACCTGTAAGAGAAAAATTTAAATGGTTGGGAAAGGCCATGGGATGTAGAAATATTTTTTTCACATTTTATTTCCTTGTAAAAACAGGTAAATCAATAGGGCTTTTCGCACGTATAAGTACCCAGTGAACGGTTCGTTTAGCTGTATACATTGTTCCGGGTGGGCGTTGTATTGGTTTTTCGCAACTGTTAGACCTGTAAGAGAAAAATTTAAATGGTTGGGAAAGGCCATGGGATGTAGAAATATTTTTTTCACATTTTACTTCCTTGTAAAAACAGGTAAATCAATAGGGCTTTTCGCACAGATAAGTACCCAGTGAACGGTTCGTTTAGCTTTATACATTGTTCCGGGTGGGCGTTGTATTGGTTTTTCGGAAGTGTTAGACCTGTAAGAGAAAAATTTAAATGGTTGGGAAAGGCCATGGGATGTAGAAATATTTTTTTCACATTTTATTTCCTTGTAAAAACAGGTAAATCAATAGGGATTTTCGTACGTATAAGTACCCAGTGAACGGTTCGTTTAGCTTTATACATTGTTCCGGGTGGGCGTTGTATTGGTTTTTCGGAAGTGTTAGACCTGTAAGAGAAAAATTTAAATGGCTGGGAAAGGCCATGGGATGTAGAAATATTTTTTTCACATTTTATTTCCTTGTAAAAACAGGTAAATCAATTGGGATTTTCGTATGGATCTGTATCCAGTGAACGGTTTGTTTAGCTTTATACATTGTTCCGGGTGGGCGTTGTATTGGTTTTTCGCAACTGTTAGACCTGTAAGAGAAAAATTTAAATGGCTGGGAAAGGCCATGGGATGTAGAAATATTTTTTTCACATTTTATTTCCTTGTAAAAACAGGTAAATCAATAGGGATTTTCGTACGGATAAGTACCCAGTGAACGGTTCGTTTAGCTTTATATATTTTTCCGGGTGGGCATTGTATTGGTTTTTCGGAAGTGTTAGACCTGTAAGAGAAAAATTTAAATGGTTGGGAAAGGCCATGGGATGTAGAAATATTTTTTTCACATTTTACTTCCTTGTAAAAAGAGGGAAATCAATAGGGCTTTTCGCACGGATAAGTACCCAGTGAACGGTTCGTTTAGCTTTATACATTGTTCCGGGTGGGCGTTGTATTGGTTTTTCGGAAGTGTTAGACCTGTAAGAGAAAAATTTAAATGGTTGGGAAAGGCCATGGGATGTAGAAATTTTTTTTTTCACATTTTATTTCCTTGTAAAAACAGGTAAATCAATAGGGATTTTCGTACGGATAAGTACACAGTGAACGGTTCGTTTAGCTTTATATATTTTTCCGGGTGGGTGTTGTATTGGTTTTTCGGAAGTGTTAGACCTGTAAGAGAAAAATTTAAATGGTTGGGAAAGGCCGTGGGATGTAGAAATATTTTTTTCACATTTTATTTCCTTGTAAAAACAGGTAAATCAATAGGGATTTTCGTACGGATAAGTTCCCAGTGAACGGTTCGTTTAGCTTTATATATTGTTCCGGGTGGGAGATGTATTGGTTTTTCGGTAGTGTTAGACCTGTAAGAGAAAAATTTAAATGGTTGGGAAAAGCAATGGGATGTAGAAATATTTTTTTCACATTTTACTTCCTTGTAAAAACAGGTAAATCGATAGGGCTTTTCGCACGTATAAGTACCCAGTGAACGGTTCGTTTAGCTTTATACATTGTTCCGGGTGGGCGTTGTATTGGTTTTTCGCAACTGTTAGACCTGTAAGAGAAAAATTTAAATGGTTGGGAAAGGCCATGGGATGTAGAAATATTTTTTTCACATTTTACTTCCTTGTAAAAACAGGTAAATCAATAGGGCTTTTCGCACGTATTAATACCCAGTGAACGGTTCGTTTAGCTTTATACATTGTTCCGGGTGGGCGTTGTATTGGTTTTTCGCAACTGTTAGACCTGTAAGAGAAAAATTTAAATGGTTGGGAAAGGCCATGGGATGTAGAAATATTTTTTTCACATTTTATTTCCTTGTAAAAACAGGTAAATCAATAGGGATTTTCGTACGGATAAGTACCCAGTGAACGGTTCGTTTAGCTTTATATATTGTTCCGGGTGGGAGTTGTATTGGTTTTTCGGTAGTGTTAGACCTGTAAGAGAAAAATTTAAATGGTTGGGAAAGGCCATGTGATGTAGAAATATTTTTTTCACATTTTACTTCCTTGTAAAAAGAGGGAAATCAATAGGGCTTTTCGCACGGATAAGTACCCAGTGAACGGTTCGTTTAGCTTTATACATTGTTCCGGGTGGGCGTTGTATTGGTTTTTCGGAAGTGTTAGACCTGTAAGAGAAAAATTTAAATGGTTGGGAAAGGCCATGGGATGTAGAAAAATTTTTTTCACATTTTACTTCCTTGTAAAAACAGGTAAATCAATAGGGATTTTCGTACGGATAAGTACCCAGTGAACGGTTCGTTTAGCTTTATACATTGTTCCGGGTGGGCGTTGTATTGGTTTTTCGGAAGCGTTAGACCTGTAAGAGAAAAATTTAAATGGTTGGGAAAGGCCATGGGATGTAGAAATATTTTTTTCATATTTTACTTCCTTGTAAAAAGAGGGAAATCAATAGGGCTTTTCGCACGGATAAGTACCCAGTGAACGGTTCGTTTAGCTTTATACATTGTTCCGGGTGGGCGTTGTATTGGTTTTTCGCAACTGTTAGACCTGTAAGAGAAAAATTTAAATGGTTGGGAAAGGCCATGGGATGTAGAAATTTTTTTTTCACATTTTATTTCCTTGTAAAAACAGGTAAATCAATAGGGATTTTCGTACGGATAAGTACACAGTGAACGGTTCGTTTAGCTTTATATATTTTTCCGGGTGGGCGTTGTATTGGTTTTTCGGAAGTGTTAGACCTGTAAGAGAAAAATTTAAATGGTTGGGAAAGGCCATGGGATGTAGAAATATTTTTTTCACATTTTATTTCCTTGTAAAAACAGGTAAATCAATAGGGATTTTCGTACGTATAAGTACCCAGTGAACGGTTCGTTTAGCTTTATATATTGTTCCGGGTGGGAGATGTATTGGTTTTTCGGTAGTGTTAGACCTGTAAGAGAAAAATTTAAATGGTTGGGAAAAGCAATGGGATGTAGAAATATTTTTTTCACATTTTACTTCCTTGTCAAAACAGGTAAATCAATAGGGCTTTTCGCACGTATAAGTACCCAGTGAACGGTTCGTTTAGCTTTATACATTGTTCGGGTGGGCGTTGTATTGGTTTTTCGCAACTGTTAGACCTGTAAGAGAAAAATTTAAATGGTTGGGAAAGGCCATGGGATGTAGAAATATTTTTTTCACATTTTACTTCCTTGTAAAAACAGGTAAATCAATAGGGCTTTTTGCACGTATTAGTACCCAGTGAACGGTTCGTTTAGCTTTATACATTGTTCTGGGTGGGCGTTGTATTGGTTTTTCGCAACTGTTAGACCTGTAAGAGAAAAATTTAAATGGTTGGGAAAGGCCATGGGATGTAGAAATATTTTTTTCACATTTTATTTCCTTGTAAAAACAGGTAAATCAATAGGGATTTTCGTACGGATAAGTACCCAGAGAACGGTTCGTTTAGCTTTATATATTGTTCCGGGTGGGCGTTGTATTGGTTTTTCGGAAGCGTTAGACCTGTAAGAGAAAAATTTAAATGGTTGGGAAAGGCCATGGGATGTAGAAATATTTTTTCCACATTTTATTTCCTTGTAAAAACAGGTAAATCAATAGGGCTTTTCGCACGTATAAGTACCCAGTGAACGGTTCGTTTAGCTTTATACATTGTTCCGGGTGGGCGTTGTATTGGTTTTTCGCAACTGTTAGACCTGTAAGAGAAAAATTTAAATGGTTGGGAAAGGCCATGGGATGTAGAAATATTTTTTTCACATTTTACTTCCTTGTAAAAACAGGTAAATCAATAGGGCTTTTCGCACAGATAAGTACCCAGTGAACGGTTCGTTTAGCTTTATACATTGTTCCGGGTGGGCGTTGTATTGGTTTTTCGGAAGTGTTAGACCTGTAAGAGAAAAATTTAAATGGTTGGGAAAGGCCATGGGATGTAGAAATATTTTTTTCACATTTTATTTCCTTGTAAAATCAGGTAAATCAATAGGGATTTTCGTACGTATAAGTACCCAGTGAACGGTTCGTTTAGCTTTATATATTGTTCCGGGTGGGAGTTGTATTGGTTTTTCGGTAGTGTTAGACCTGTAAGATAAAAATTTAAATGGTTGGGAAAGGCCATGGGATGTAGAAATATTTTTTTCACATTTTACTTCCTTGTAAAAACAGGTAAATCAATAGGGCTTTTCGCACGTATAAGTACCCAGTGAACGGTTCGTTTAGCTTTATACATTGTTCCGGGTGGGCGTTGTATTGGTTTTTCGCAACTGTTAGACCTGTAAGAGAAAAATTTAAATGGTTGGGAAAGGCCATGGGATGTAGAAATATTTTTTTCACATTTTACTTCCTTGTAAAAACAGGTAAATCAATAGGGCTTTTCGCACGTATAAGTACCCAGTGAACGGTTCGTTTAGCTTTATACATTGTTCCGGGTGGGCGTTGTATTGGTTTTTCGCAACTGTTAGACATGTAAGAGAAAAATTTAAATGGTTGGGAAAGGCCATGGGATGTAGAAATATTTTTTTCACATTTTATTTCCTTGTAAAAACAGGTAAATCAATAGGGATTTTCGCACGTATAAGTACCCAGTGAACGGTTCGTTTAGCTTTATACATTGTTCCGGGTGGGCGTTGTATTGGTTTTTCGCAACTGTTAGACCTGTAAGAGAAAAATTTAAATGGTTGGGAAAGGCCATGGGATGTAGAAATATTTTTTTCACATTTTATTTCCTTGTAAAAACAGGTAAATCAATAGGGATTTTCGCACGTATAAGTACCCAGTGAACGGTTCGTTTAGCTTTATATATTGTTCCGGGTGGGAGTTGTATTGGTTTTTCGGTAGTGTTAGACCTGTAAGATAAAAATTTAAATGGTTGGGAAAGGCCATGGGATGTAGAAATATTTTTTTCACATTTTACTTCCTTGTAAAAACAGGTAAATCAATAGGGCTTTTCGCACGTATAAGTACCCAGTGAACGGTTCGTTTAGCTTTATACATTGTTCCGGGTGGGTGTTGTATTGGTTTTTCGCAACTGTTAGACATGTAAGAGAAAAATTTAAATGGTTGGGAAAGGCCATGGGATGTAGAAATATTTTTTTCACATTTTATTTCCTTGTAAAAACAGGTAAATCAATAGGGATTTTCGCACGTATAAGTACCCAGTGAACGGTTCGTTTAGCTTTATACATTGTTCCGGGTGGGCGTTGTATTGGTTTTTCGCAACTGTTAGACCTGTAAGAGAAAAATTTAAATGGTTGGGAAAGGCCATGGGATGTAGAAATATTTTTTTCACATTTTACTTCCTTGTAAAAACAGGTAAATCAATAGGGCTTTTCGCACGTATAAGTACCCAGTGAACGGTTCGTTTAGCTTTATACATTGTTCCGGGTGGGCGTTGTATTGGTTTTTCGCAACTGTTAGACATGTAAGAGAAAAATTTAAATGGTTGGGAAAGGCCATGGGATGTAGAAATATTTTTTTCACATTTTATTTCCTTGTAAAAACAGGTAAATCAATAGGGATTTTCGCACGTATAAGTACCCAGTGAACGGTTCGTTTAGCTTTATACATTGTTCCGGGTGGGCGTTGTATTGGTTTTTCGCAACTGTTAGACCTGTAAGAGAAAAATTTAAATGGTTGGGAAAGGCCATGGGATGTAGAAATATTTTTTTCACATTTTACTTCCTTGTAAAAACAGGTAAATCAATAGGGCTTTTCGCACGTATAAGTACCCAGTGAACGGTTCGTTTAGCTTTATACATTGTTCCGGGTGGGCGTTGTATTGGTTTTTCGCAACTGTTTGACATGTAAGAGAAAAATTTAAATGGTTGGGAAAGGCCATGGGATGTAGAAATATTTTTTTCACATTTTACTTCCTTGTAAAAACAGGTAAATCAATAGGGCTTTTCGCACGTATAAGTACCCAGTGAACGGTTCGTTTAGCTTTATACATTGTTCCGGGTGGGTGTTGTATTGGTTTTTCGCAACTGTTAGACATGTAAGAGAAAAATTTAAATGGTTGGGAAAGGCCATGGGATGTAGAAATATATTTTTCACATTTTATTTCCTTGTAAAAACAGGTAAATCAATAGGGATTTTCGCACGTATAAGTACCCAGTGAACGGTTCGTTTAGCTTTATACATTGTTCCGGGTGGGCGTTGTATTGGTTTTTCGCAACTGTTAGACCTGTAAGAGAAAAATTTAAATGGTTGGGAAAGGCCATGGGATGTAGAAATATTTTTTTCACATTTTACTTCCTTGTAAAAACAGGTAAATCAATAGGGCTTTTCGCACGTATAAGTATCCAGTGAACGGTTCGTTTAGCTTTATACATTGTTCCGGGTGGGCGTTGTATTGGTTTTTCGCAACTGTTAGACCTGTAAGTGAAAAATTTAAATGGTTGGGAAAGGCCATGGGATGTAGAAATATTTTTTTCACATTTTACTTCCTTGTAAAAACAGGTAAATCAATAGGGCTTTTCGCACGTATAAGTACCCAGTGAACGGTTCGTTTAGCTTTATACATTGTTCTGGGTGGGCGTTGTATTGGTTTTTCGGAAGTGTTAGACATGTAAGAGAAAAATTTAAATGGTTGGGAAAGTCCATGGGATGTAGAAATATTTTTTTCACATTATACTTCCTTGTAAAAACAGGTAAATCAATAGGGCTTTTCGCACGTATAAGTACCCAGTGAACGGTTCGTTTAGCTTTATACATTGTTCCGGGTGGGCGTTGTATTGGTTTTTCGCAACTGTTAGACCTGTAAGAGAAAAATTTAAATGGTTGGGAAAGGCCATGGGATGTAGAAATATTTTTTTCACATTTTACTTCCTTGTAAAAACAGGTAAATCAATAGGGCTTTTCGCACGTATAAGTACCCAGTGAACGGTTCGTTTAGCTTTATACATTGTTCCGGGTGGGCGTTGTATTGGTTTTTCGCAACTGTTAGACATGTAAGAGAAAAATTTAAATGGTTGGGAAAGGCCATGGGATGTAGAAATATTTTTTTCACATTTTATTTCCTTGTAAAAACAGGTAAATCAATAGGGATTTTCGCACGTATAAGTACCCAGTGAACGGTTCGTTTAGCTTTATACATTGTTCCGGGTGGGCGTTGTATTGGTTTTTCGCAACTGTTAGACCTGTAAGAGAAAAATTTAAATGGTTGGGAAAGGCCATGGGATGTAGAAATATTTTTTTCACATTTTACTTCCTTGTAAAAACAGGTAAATCAATAGGGCTTTTCGCACGTATAAGTACCCAGTGAACGGTTCGTTTAGCTTTATACATTGTTCCGGGTGGGCGTTGTATTGGTTTTTCGCAACTGTTAGACATGTAAGAGAAAAATTTAAATGGTTGGGAAAGGCCATGGGATGTAGAAATATTTTTTTCACATTTTATTTCCTTGTAAAAACAGGTAAATCAATAGGGATTTTCGCACGTATAAGTACCCAGTGAACGGTTCGTTTAGCTTTATACATTGTTCCGGGTGGGCGTTGTATTGGTTTTTCGCAACTGTTAGACCTGTAAGAGAAAAATTTAAATGGTTGGGAAAGGCCATGGGATGTAGAAATATTTTTTTCACATTTTACTTCCTTGTAAAAACAGGTAAATCAATAGGGCTTTTCGCACGTATAAGTACCCAGTGAACGGTTCGTTTAGCTTTATACATTGTTCCGGGTGGGCGTTGTATTGGTTTTTCGGAAGTGTTAGACCTGTAAGAGAAAAATTTAAATGGTTGGGAAAGGCCATGGGATGTAGAAATATTTTTTTCACATTTTACTTCCTTGTAAAAACAGGTAAATCAATAGGGCTTTTCGCACGTATAAGTACCCAGTGAACGGTTCGTTTAGCTTTATACATTGTTCCGGGTGGGCGTTGTATTGGTTTTTCGGAAGTGTTAGACATGTAAGAGAAAAATTTAAATGGTTGGGAAAGGCCATGGGATGTAGAAATATTTTTTTCACATTTTCTTTCCTTGTAAAAACAGGTAAATCAATAGGGATTTTCGTACCTATAAGTACCCAGTGAACGGTTCGTTTAGCTTTATATATTGTTCCGGGTGGGAGTTGTATTGGTTTTTCGGTAGTGTTAGACCTGTAAGAGAAAAATTTAAATGGTTGGGAAAGGCCATGGGATGTAGAAATATATTTTTCACATTTTACTTCCTTGTAAAAACAGGTAAATCAATAGGGCATTCCGCACGTATAACTACCCAGTGAACGGTTCGTTTAGCTTTGTACATTGTTCCGGGTGGGCGTTGTATTGGTTTTTCGCAACTGTTAGACCTGTAAGAGAAAAATTTAAATGGTTGGGAAAGGCCATGGGATGTAGAAATATTTTTTTCACATTTTACTTCCTTGTAAAAACAGGTAAATCAATAGGGCTTTTCGCACGGATAAGTACCCAGTGAACGGTTCGTTTAGCTTTATACATTGTTCCGGGTGGGCATTGTATTGGTTTTTCGGAAGTGTTAGACCTGTAAGAGAAAAATTTAAATGGTTGGGAAAGGCCATGGGATGTAGAAATATTTTTTTCACATTTTATTTCCTTGTAAAAACAGGTAAATCAATAGGGATTTTCGTACGTATAAGTACCCAGTGAACGGTTCGTTTAGCTTTATATATTATTCCGGGAGGGAGTTGTATTGGTTTTTCGGTAGTGTTAGACCTGTAAGATAAAAATTTAAATGGTTGGGAAAGGCCATGGGATGTAGAAATATTTTTTTCACATTTTACTTCCTTGTAAAAACAGGTAAATCAATAGGGCTTTTCGCACGGATAAGTACCCAGTGAACGGTTCGTTTAGCTTTATACATTGTTCCGGGTGGGCATTGTATTGGTTTTTCGGAAGTGTTAGACCTGTAAGAGAAAAATTTAAATGGCTGGGAAAGGCCATGGGATGTAGAAATATTTTTTTCACATTTTATTTCCTTGTAAAAACAGGTAAATCAATTGGGATTTTCATATGGATTAGTACCCAGTGAACGGTTCGTTTAGATTTATACATTGTTCCGGGTGGGCGTTGTATTGGTTTTTCGCAACTGTTAGACCTGTAAGAGAAAAATTTAAATGGCTGGGAAAGGCCATGGGATGTAGAAATATTTTTTTCACATTTTATTTCCTTTTAAAAACAGGTAAATCAATAGGGATTTTCGTACGGATAAGTACCCAGTGAACGGTTCGTTTAGCTTTATATATTGTTCCGGGTGGGCGTTGTATTGGTTTTTCAGAAGTGTTAGACCTGTAAGAGAAAAATTTAAATGGTTGGGAAAGGCCATGGGATGTAGAAATATTTTTTTCACATTTTACTTCCTTGTAAAAACAGGTAAATCAATAGGGCTTTTCGCACGTATAAGTACCCAGTGAACGGTTCGTTTAGCTTTATACATTGTTCCGGGTGGGCGTTGTATTGGTTTTTCGCAACTGTTAGACCTGTAAGAGAAAAATTTAAATGGTTGGGAAAGGCCATGGGATGTAGAAATATTTTTTTCACATTTTACTTCCTTGTAAAAACAGGTAAATCAATAGGGATTTTCGCACGTATAAGTACCCAGTGAACGGTTCGTTTAGCTTTATACATTGTTCCGGGTGGGCGTTGTATTGGTTTTTCGCAACTGTTAGACATGTAAGAGAAAAATTTAAATGGTTGGGAAAGGCCATGGGATGTAGAAATATTTTTTTCACATTTTATTTCCTTGTAAAAACAGGTAAATCAATAGGGATTTTCGCACGTATAAGTACCCAGTGAACGGTTCGTTTAGCTTTATACATTGTTCCGGGTGGGCGTTGTATTGGTTTTTCGCAACTGTTAGACATGTAAGAGAAAAATTTAAATGGTTGGGAAAGGCCATGGGATGTAGAAATATTTTTTTCACATTTTACTTCCTTGTAAAAACAGGTAAATCAATAGGGCTTTTCGCACGTATAAGTACCCAGTGAACGGTTCGTTTAGCTTTATACATTGTTCCGGGTGGGCGTTGTATTGGTTTTTCGCAACTGTTAGACCTGTAAGTGAAAAATTTAAATGGTTGGGAAAGGCCATGGGATGTAGAAATATTTTTTTCACATTTTACTTCCTTGTAAAAACAGGTAAATCAATAGGGCTTTTCGCACGTATAAGTACCCAGTGAACGGTTCGTTTAGCTTTATACATTGTTCCGGGTGGGCGTTGTATTGGTTTTTCGGAAGTGTTAGACATGTAAGAGAAAAATTTAAATCGTTGGGAAAGGCCATGGGATGTAGAAATATTTTTTTCACATTTTATTTCCTTGTAAAAACAGGTAAATCAATAGGGATTTTCATACGTATAAGTACCCAGTGAACGGTTCGTTTAGCTTTATATATTGTTCCGGGTGGGCGTTGTATTGGTTTTTCGGAAGTGTTAGACCTGTAAGAGAAAAATTTAAATGGTTGGGAAAGGCCATGGGATGTAGAAATATTTTTTTCACATTTTACTTCCTTGTAAAAAGAGGTAAATCAATAGGGATTTTCGTACGGATAAGTACCCAGTGAACGGTTCGTTTAGCTTTATATATTGTTCCGCGTGGGCGTTGTATTGGTTTTTCGGAAGTGTTAGACGTGTAAGAGAAATGTTTAAATGGTTGGGAAAGACCATGGGATGTAGAAATATTTTTTTCACATTTTACTTCCTTGTAAAAACAGGTAAATCAATAGGGATTTTCATACGTATAAGTACCCAGTGAACGGTTCATTTAGCTTTATATATTGTTCCGGGTGGGAGTTGTATTGGATTTTCGGAAGTGTTAGACATGTAAGATAAAAATTTAAATGGTTGGGAAAGGCCATGGGATGTAGAAATATTTTTTTCACATTTTATTTCCTTGTAAAAACAGGTAAATCAATAGGGATTTTCGTACGGATAAGTACACAGTGAACGGTTCGTTTAGCTTTATATATTTTTCCTGGTGGGCGTTGTATTGGTTTTTCGGAAGTGTTAGACCTGTAAGAGAAAAATTTAAATGGTTGGGATAGGTCATGGGATGTAGAAATATTTTTTTCACATTTTATTTCCTTGTAAAAACAGGTAAATCAATAGGGATTTTCGTACGTATAAGTACCCAGTGAACGGTTCGTTTAGCTTTATACATTGTTCCGGGTGGGTGTTGTATTGGTTTTTCGCAACTGTTAGACCTGTAAGAGAAAAATTTAAATGGTTGGGAAAGGCCATGGGATGTAGAAATATTTTTTTCACATTTTATTTCCTTGTAAAAACAGGTAAATCAATAGGGATTTTCGCACGTATAAGTACCCAGTGAACGGTTCGTTTAGCTTTATACATTGTTCCGGGTGGGCGTTGTATTGGTTTTTCGCAACTGTTAGACCTGTAAGAGAAAAATTTAAATGGTTGGGAAAGGCCATGGGATGTAGAAATATTTTTTTCACATTTTACTTCCTTGTAAAAACAGGTAAATCAATAGGGCTTTTCGCACGTATAAGTACCCAGTGAACGGTTCGTTTAGCTTTATACATTGTTCCGGGTGGGCGTTGTATTGGTTTTTCGCAACTGTTAGACATGTAAGAGAAAAAATTTAAATGGTTGGGAAAGGCCATGGGATGTAGAAATATTTTTTTCACATTTTATTTCCTTGTAAAAACAGGTAAATCAATAGGGATTTTCGCACGTATAAGTACCCAGTGAACGGTTCGTTTAGCTTTATACATTGTTCCGGGTGGGCGTTGTATTGGTTTTTCGCAACTGTTAGACCTGTAAGAGAAAAATTTAAATGGTTGGGAAAGGCCATGGGATGTAGAAATATTTTTTTCACATTTTACTTCCTTGTAAAAACAGGTAAATCAATAGGGCTTTTCGCACGTATAAGTACCCAGTGAACGGTTCGTTTAGCTTTATACATTGTTCCGGGTGGGCGTTGTATTGGTTTTTCGGAAGTGTTAGACCTGTAAGAGAAAAATTTAAATGGTTGGGAAAGGCCATGGGATGTAGAAATATTTTTTTCACATTTTACTTCCTTGTAAAAACAGGTAAATCAATAGGGCTTTTCGCACGTATAAGTACCCAGTGAACGGTTCGTTTAGCTTTATACATTGTTCCGGGTGGGCGTTGTATTGGTTTTTCGGAAGTGTTAGACATGTAAGAGAAAAATTTAAATGGTTGGGAAAGGCCATGGGATGTAGAAATATTTTTTTCACATTTTCTTTCCTTGTAAAAACAGGTAAATCAATAGGGATTTTCGTACCTATAAGTACCCAGTGAACGGTTCGTTTAGCTTTATATATTGTTCCGGGTGGGAGTTGTATTGGTTTTTCGGTAGTGTTAGACCTGTAAGAGAAAAATTTAAATGGTTGGGAAAGGCCATGGGATGTAGAAATATATTTTTCACATTTTACTTCCTTGTAAAAACAGGTAAATCAATAGGGCATTCCGCACGTATAACTACCCAGTGAACGGTTCGTTTAGCTTTGTACATTGTTCCGGGTGGGCGTTGTATTGGTTTTTCGCAACTGTTAGACCTGTAAGAGAAAAATTTAAATGGTTGGGAAAGGCCATGGGATGTAGAAATATTTTTTTCACATTTTACTTCCTTGTAAAAACAGGTAAATCAATAGGGCTTTTCGCACGGATAAGTACCCAGTGAACGGTTCGTTTAGCTTTATACATTGTTCCGGGTGGGCATTGTATTGGTTTTTCGGAAGTGTTAGACCTGTAAGAGAAAAATTTAAATGGTTGGGAAAGGCCATGGGATGTAGAAATATTTTTTTCACATTTTATTTCCTTGTAAAAACAGGTAAATCAATAGGGATTTTCGTACGTATAAGTACCCAGTGAACGGTTCGTTTAGCTTTATATATTATTCCGGGAGGGAGTTGTATTGGTTTTTCGGTAGTGTTAGACCTGTAAGATAAAAATTTAAATGGTTGGGAAAGGCCATGGGATGTAGAAATATTTTTTTCACATTTTACTTCCTTGTAAAAACAGGTAAATCAATAGGGCTTTTCGCACGGATAAGTACCCAGTGAACGGTTCGTTTAGCTTTATACATTGTTCCGGGTGGGCATTGTATTGGTTTTTCGGAAGTGTTAGACCTGTAAGAGAAAAATTTAAATGGCTGGGAAAGGCCATGGGATGTAGAAATATTTTTTTCACATTTTATTTCCTTGTAAAAACAGGTAAATCAATTGGGATTTTCATATGGATTAGTACCCAGTGAACGGTTCGTTTAGATTTATACATTGTTCCGGGTGGGCGTTGTATTGGTTTTTCGCAACTGTTAGACCTGTAAGAGAAAAATTTAAATGGCTGGGAAAGGCCATGGGATGTAGAAATATTTTTTTCACATTTTATTTCCTTTTAAAAACAGGTAAATCAATAGGGATTTTCGTACGGATAAGTACCCAGTGAACGGTTCGTTTAGCTTTATATATTGTTCCGGGTGGGCGTTGTATTGGTTTTTCAGAAGTGTTAGACCTGTAAGAGAAAAATTTAAATGGTTGGGAAAGGCCATGGGATGTAGAAATATTTTTTTCACATTTTACTTCCTTGTAAAAACAGGTAAATCAATAGGGCTTTTCGCACGTATAAGTACCCAGTGAACGGTTCGTTTAGCTTTATACATTGTTCCGGGTGGGCGTTGTATTGGTTTTTCGCAACTGTTAGACCTGTAAGAGAAAAATTTAAATGGTTGGGAAAGGCCATGGGATGTAGAAATATTTTTTTCACATTTTACTTCCTTGTAAAAACAGGTAAATCAATAGGGATTTTCGCACGTATAAGTACCCAGTGAACGGTTCGTTTAGCTTTATACATTGTTCCGGGTGGGCGTTGTATTGGTTTTTCGCAACTGTTAGACATGTAAGAGAAAAATTTAAATGGTTGGGAAAGGCCATGGGATGTAGAAATATTTTTTTCACATTTTATTTCCTTGTAAAAACAGGTAAATCAATAGGGATTTTCGCACGTATAAGTACCCAGTGAACGGTTCGTTTAGCTTTATACATTGTTCCGGGTGGGCGTTGTATTGGTTTTTCGCAACTGTTAGACATGTAAGAGAAAAATTTAAATGGTTGGGAAAAGCCATGGGATGTAGAAATATTTTTTTCACATTTTACTTCCTTGTAAAAACAGGTAAATCAATAGGGCTTTTCGCACGTATAAGTACCCAGTGAACGGTTCGTTTAGCTTTATACATTGTTCCGGGTGGGCGTTGTATTGGTTTTTCGCAACTGTTAGACCTGTAAGTGAAAAATTTAAATGGTTGGGAAAGGCCATGGGATGTAGAAATATTTTTTTCACATTTTACTTCCTTGTAAAAACAGGTAAATCAATAGGGCTTTTCGCACGTATAAGTACCCAGTGAACGGTTCGTTTAGCTTTATACATTGTTCCGGGTGGGCGTTGTATTGGTTTTTCGGAAGTGTTAGACATGTAAGAGAAAAATTTAAATCGTTGGGAAAGGCCATGGGATGTAGAAATATTTTTTTCACATTTTATTTCCTTGTAAAAACAGGTAAATCAATAGGGATTTTCATACGTATAAGTACCCAGTGAACGGTTCGTTTAGCTTTATATATTGTTCCGGGTGGGCGTTGTATTGGTTTTTCGGAAGTGTTAGACCTGTAAGAGAAAAATTTAAATGGTTGGGAAAGGCCATGGGATGTAGAAATATTTTTTTCACATTTTACTTCCTTGTAAAAAGAGGTAAATCAATAGGGATTTTCGTACGGATAAGTACCCAGTGAACGGTTCGTTTAGCTTTATATATTGTTCCGCGTGGGCGTTGTATTGGTTTTTCGGAAGTGTTAGACGTGTAAGAGAAATGTTTAAATGGTTGGGAAAGACCATGGGATGTAGAAATATTTTTTTCACATTTTACTTCCTTGTAAAAACAGGTAAATCAATAGGGATTTTCATACGTATAAGTACCCAGTGAACGGTTCATTTAGCTTTATATATTGTTCCGGGTGGGAGTTGTATTGGATTTTCGGAAGTGTTAGACATGTAAGATAAAAATTTAAATGGTTGGGAAAGGCCATGGGATGTAGAAATATTTTTTTCACATTTTATTTCCTTGTAAAAACAGGTAAATCAATAGGGATTTTCGTACGGATAAGTACACAGTGAACGGTTCGTTTAGCTTTATATATTTTTCCTGGTGGGCGTTGTATTGGTTTTTCGGAAGTGTTAGACCTGTAAGAGAAAAATTTAAATGGTTGGGATAGGCCATGGGATGTAGAAATATTTTTTTCACATTTTATTTCCTTGTAAAAACAGGTAAATCAATAGGGATTTTCGTACGTATAAGTACCCAGTGAACGGTTCGTTTAGCTTTATACATTGTTCCGGGTGGGTGTTGTATTGGTTTTTCGCAACTGTTAGACCTGTAAGAGAAAAATTTAAATGGTTGGGAAAGGCCATGGGATGTAGAAATATTTTTTTCACATTTTACTTCCTTGTAAAAACAGGTAAATCAATAGGGCTTTTCGCACGTATAAGTACCCAGTGAACGGTTCGTTTAGCTTTATACATTGTTCCGGGTGGGCGTTGTATTGGTTTTTCGGAAGTGTTAGACATGTAAGAGAAAAATTTAAATCGTTGGGAAAGGCCATGGGATGTAGAAATATTTTTTTCACATTTTATTTCCTTGTAAAAACAGGTAAATCAATAGGGATTTTCATACGTATAAGTACCCAGTGAACGGTTCGTTTAGCTTTATATATTGTTCCGGGTGGGCGTTGTATTGGTTTTTCGGAAGTGTTAGACCTGTAAGAGAAAAATTTAAATGGTTGGGAAAGGCCATGGGATGTAGAAATATTTTTTTCACATTTTACTTCCTTGTAAAAAGAGGTAAATCAATAGGGATTTTCGTACGGATAAGTACCCAGTGAACGGTTCGTTTAGCTTTATATATTGTTCCGCGTGGGCGTTGTATTGGTTTTTCGGAAGTGTTAGACGTGTAAGAGAAATGTTTAAATGGTTGGGAAAGACCATGGGATGTAGAAATATTTTTTTCACATTTTACTTCCTTGTAAAAACAGGTAAATCAATAGGGATTTTCATACGTATAAGTACCCAGTGAACGGTTCATTTAGCTTTATATATTGTTCCGGGTGGGAGTTGTATTGGATTTTCGGAAGTGTTAGACATGTAAGATAAAAATTTAAATGGTTGGGAAAGGCCATGGGATGTAGAAATATTTTTTTCACATTTTATTTCCTTGTAAAAACAGGTAAATCAATAGGGATTTTCGTACGGATAAGTACACAGTGAACGGTTCGTTTAGCTTTATATATTTTTCCTGGTGGGCGTTGTATTGGTTTTTCGGAAGTGTTAGACCTGTAAGAGAAAAATTTAAATGGTTGGGATAGGCCATGGGATGTAGAAATATTTTTTTCACATTTTATTTCCTTGTAAAAACAGGTAAATCAATAGGGAATTTCGTACGTATAAGTACCCAGTGAACGGTTCGTTTAGCTTTATACATTGTTCCGGGTGGGTGTTGTATTGGTTTTTCGCAACTGTTAGACCTGTAAGAGAAAAATTTAAATGGTTGGGAAAGGCCATGGGATGTAGAAATATTTTTTTCACATTTTACTTCCTTGTAAAAACAGGTAAATCAATAGGGCTTTTCGCACGTATAAGTACCCAGTGAACGGTTCGTTTAGCTTTATACATTGTTCCGGGTGGGCGTTGTATTGGTTTTTCGCAACTGTTAGACCTGTAAGAGAAAAATTTAAATGGTTGGGAAAGGCCATGGGATGTAGAAATATTTTTTTCACATTTTACTTCCTTGTAAATACAGGTAAATCAATAGGGCTTTTCGCACGTATAAGTACCCAGTGAACGGTTCGTTTAGCTTTATACAATGTTCCGGGTGGGCGTTGTATTGGTTTTTCGAAACTGTTAGACATGTAAGAGAAAAATTTAAATCGTTGGGAAAGGCCATGGGATGTAGAAATATTTTTTTCACATTTTATTTCCTTGTAAAAACAGGTAAATCAATAGGGATTTTCGTACGGATAAGTACCCAGTGAACGGTTCGTTTAGCTTTATATATTGTTCCGCGTGGGCGTTGTTTTGGTTTTTCGGAAGTGTTAGACGTGGAAGAGAAATGTTTATATGGTTGGGAAAGGCCATGGGATGTAGAAATATTTTTTTCACATTTTACTTCCTTGTAAAAACAGGTAAATCAATAGGGATTTTCATACGTATAAGTACCCAGTGAACGGTTCATTTAGCTTTATATATTGTTCCGGGAGGGAGTTGTATAGGATTTTCGGAAGTGTTAGACATGTAAGATAAAAATTTAAATGGTTGGGAAAGGCCATGGGATGTAGAAATATTTTTTTCACATTTTATTTCCTTGTAAAAACAGGAAAATCAATAAGTATTTTTGTACGGATAAGTGCCCAGTGAACGGTTCGTTTAGCTTTATATATTGTTCCGGGTGGCCGTTGTATTGGTTTTTTGGAAGTGTTAGACCTGTAAGAGAAAAGTTTAAATGGTTGGGAAAGGCCATGGGATGTAGAAATATTTTTTTCACATTTTATTTCCTTGTAAAAACAGGTAAATCAATAGGGATTTTCGTATGGATTAGTACCCAGTAAACGGTTCGTTTAGCTGTATATATTTTTCCGGGTGGGTGTTCTATTGGTTTTTCGCAACTGTTAGACATGTAAGAGAAAAATTTAAATGGCTGGAAAAGGCCATGGGATGTAGAAATATTTTTTTCACATTTTACTTCCTTGTAAAAACAGGTAAATCAATAGGGCTTTTCGTACGGATAAGTACCCAGTGAACTGTTCGTTTAGCTTTATATATTGTTCCGGGTGGGCGTTGTATTGGTTTTTCGGAAGTGTTAGACCTGTAAGAGAAAAATTTAAATGGCTGGTAAAGGCCATGGGATGTAGAAATATTTTTTTCACATTTTACTTCCTTGTAAAAACAGGTAAATCAATAGGGATTTTCGTACGTATAAGTACCCAGTGAACGGTTCGTTTAGCTTTATATATTGTTCCGGGTGGGCGTTGTATTGGTTTTTCGCAACTGTTAGACCTGTAAGAGAAAAATTTAAATGGTTGGGAAAGGCCATGGGATGTAGAAATATTTTTTTCACATTTTACTTCCTTGTAAAAACAGGTAAATCAATAGGGCTTTTCGCACGTATAAGTACCCAGTGAACAGTTCGTTTAGCTTTATACATTGTTCCGGGTGGGCGTTGTATTGGTTTTTCGGAAGTGTTAGACATGTAAGAGAAAAATTTAAATGGTTGGGAAAGGCCATGGGATGTAGAAATATTTTTTTCACATTTTACTTCCTTGTAAAAACAGGTAAATCAATAGGGATTTTCGTACGTATAAGTACCCAGTGAACGGTTCGTTTAGCTTTATATATTGTTCCGGGTGGGCGTTGTATCGGTTTTTCGGTAGTGTTAGACCTGTAAGATAAAAATTTAAATGGTTGGGAAAGGCCATGGGATGTAGAAATATTTTTTTCACATTTTATTTCCTTGTAAAAACAGGTAAATCAATAGGGATTTTCGTACGGATAAGTGCCCAGTGAACGGTTCGTTTAGCTTTATATATTGTTCCGGGTGGCCGTTGTATTGGTTTTTCGGAAGTGTTAGACCTGTAAGAGAAAAATTTAAATGGCTGGGAAAGGCCATGGGATGTAGAAATATTTTTTTCACATTTTACTTCCTTGTAAAAACAGGTAAATGAATAGGGCTTTTCGTACGTATAAGTTCCCAGTGAACGGTTCGTTTAGCTTTATGCATTGTTCCGGGTGGGCGTTGTATTGGTTTTTCGGAAGTGTTAGACCTGTAAGAGAAATATTTAAATGGTTGGGAAAGGCCATGGGATGTAGAAATATTTTTTTCACATTTTATTTCCTTGTAAAAACAGGTAAATCAATAGGGATTTCCGTACGGATAAGTACACAGTGAACGGTTCGTTTAGCTTTATATATTTTTCCGGGTGGGCGTTGTATTGGTTTTTCGGAAGTGTTAGACCTGTAAGAGAAAAATTTAAATGGTTGGGAAAGGCCATGGGATGTAGAAATATTTTTTTCACATTTTATTTCCTTGTAAAAACAGGTAAATCAATAGGGCTTTTCGCACGTATAAGTACCCAGTGAACGGTTCGTTTAGCTTTATACATTGTTCCGGGTGGGCGTTGTATTGGTTTTTCGCAACTGTTAGACCTGTAAGAGAAAAATTTAAATGGTTGGGAAAGGCCATGGGATGTAGAAATATTTTTTTCACATTTTACTTCCTTGTAAAAACAGGTAAATCAATAGGGCTTTTCGCACGTATAAGTACCCAGTGAACGGTTCGTTTAGCTTTATACATTGTTCCGGGTGGGCGTTGTATTGGTTTTTCGCAACTGTTAGACCTGTAAGAGAAAAATTTAAATGGTTGGGAAAGGCCATGGGATGTAGAAATATTTTTTTCACATTTTATTTCCTTGTAAAAACAGGTAAATCAATAGGGCTTTTCGTACGTATAAGTACCCAGTGAACGGTTCGTTTAGCTTTATATATTTTTCCGGGTGGGCGTTGTATTGGTTTTTCGGAAGTGTTAGACCTGTAAGAGAAAAATTTAAATGGCTGGGAAAGGCCATGGGATGTAGAAATATTTTTTTCACATTTTACTTCCTTGTAAAAACAGGTAAATCAATAGGGCTTTTCGCACGTATAAGTACCCAGTGAACGGTTCGTTTAGCTTTATACATTGTTCCGGGTGGGCGTTGTATTGGTTTTACGCAACTGTTAGACCTGTAAGAGAAAAATTTAAATGGTTGGGAAAGGCCATGGGATGTAGAAATATTTTTTTCACATTTTATTTCCTTGTAAAAACAGGTAAATCAATAGGGCTTTTCGCACGTATAAGTACCCAGTGAACGGTTCGTTTAGCTTTATACATTGTTCCGGGTGGGCGTTGTATTGGTTTTTCGCAACTGTTAGACCTGTAAGAGAAAAATTTAAATGGTTGGGAAAGGCCATGGGATGTAGAAATATTTTTTTCACATTTAACTTCCTTGTAAAAACAGGTAAATCAATAGGGCTTTTCGCACAGATAAGTACCCAGTGAACGGTTCGTTTAGCTTTATACATTGTTCCGGGTGGGCGTTGTATTGGTTTTTCGGAAGTGTTAGACCTGTAAGAGAAAAATTTAAATGGTTGGGAAAGGCCATGGGATGTAGAAATATTTTTTTCACATTTTACTTCCTTGTAAAAAGAGGGAAATCAATAGGGCTTTTCGCACGGATAAGTACCCAGTGAACGGTTCGTTTAGCTTTATACATTGTTCCGGGTGGGCGTTGTATTGGTTTTTCGGAAGTGTTAGACCTGTAAGAGAAAAATTTAAATGGTTGGGAAAGGCCATGGGATGTAGAAATATTTTTTTCACATTTTACTTCCTTGTAAAAACAGGTAAATCAATAGGGATTTTCGTACGGATAAGTACCCAGTGAACGGTTCGTTTAGCTTTATATATTTTTTCCGGGTGGGCGTTGTATTGGTTTTTCGGAAGTGTTAGACCTGTAAGAGAAAAATTTAAATGGTTGGGAAAGGCCATGGGATGTAGAAATATTTTTTTCACATTTTATTTCCTTGTAAAAACAGGTAAATCAATAGGGCTTTTCGCACGGATAAGTACCCAGTGAACGGTTCGTTTAGCTTTATACATTGTTCCGGGTGGGCGTTGTATTGGTTTTTCGCAAATGTTAGACCTGTAAGAGAAAAATTTAAATGGTTGGGAAAGGCCATGGGATGTAGAAATATTTTTTTCACATTTTACTTCCTTGTAAAAACAGGTAAATCAATAGGGCTTTTCGCACGTATAAGTACCCAGTGAACGGTTCGTTTAGCTTTATACATTGTTCCAGGTGGGCGTTGTATTGGTTTTACGCAACTGTTAGACCTGTAAGAGAAAAATTTAAATGGTTGGGAAAGGCCATGGGATGTAGAAATATTTTTTTCACATTTTATTTCCTTGTAAAAACAGGTAAATCAATAGGGATTTTCGTACGGATAAGTACCCAGTGAACGGTTCGTTTAGCTTTATATATTTTTCCGGGTGGGCGTTGTATTGGTTTTTCGGAAGTGTTAGACCTGTAAGAGAAAAATTTAAATGGTTGGGAAAGGCCATGGGATGTAGAAATATTTTTTTCACATTTTACTTCCTTGTAAAAACAGGTAAATCAATAGGGCTTTTCGCACGTATAAGTACCCAGTGAACGGTTCGTTTAGCTTTATACATTGTTCCGGGTGGGCGTTGTATTGGTTTTTCGCAACTGTTAGACCTGTAAGAGAAAAATTTAAATGGTTGGGAAAGGCCATGGGATGTAGAAATATTTTTTTCACATTTTATTTCCTTGTAAAAACAGGTAAATCAATAGGGATTTTCGTACGGATAAGTACCCAGTGAATGGTTCGTTTAGCTTTATATATTGTTCCGGGTGGGAGTTGTATTGGTTTTTCGGTAGTGTTAGACCTGTAAGAGAAAAATTTAAATGGTTGGGAAAGGCCATGGGATGTAGAAATATTTTTTTCACATTTTACTTCCTTGTAAAAACAGGTAAATCAATAGGGCTTTTCGCACGTATAAGTACCCAGTGAACGGTTCGTTTAGCTTTATACATTGTTCCGGGTGGGCGTTGTATTGGTTTTTCGCAACTGTTAGACCTGTAAGAGAAAAATTTAAATGGTTGGGAAAGGCCATGGGATGTAGAAATATTTTTTTCACATTTTACTTCTTTGTAAAAACAGGTAAATCAATAGGGCTTTTCGCACTGATAAGTACCCAGTGAACGGTTCGTTTAGCTTTATACATTGTTCCGGGTGGGCGTTGTATTGGTTTTTCGGAAGTGTTAGACCTGTAAGAGAAAAATTTAAATGGCTGGGAAAGGCCATGGGATGTAGAAATATTTTTTTCACATTTTATTTCCTTGTAAAAACAGGTAAATCAATTGGGATTTTCGTATGGATTAGTACCCAGTGAACGGTTCGTTTAGCTTTATACATTGTTCCGGGTGGGCGTTGTATTGGTTTTTCGCAACTGTTAGACCTGTAAGAGAAAAATTTAAATGGTTGGGAAAGGCCATGGGATGTAGAAATATTTTTTTCACATTTTACTTCCTTGTAAAAACAGGTAAATCAATAGGGATTTTCGTACGGATAAGTACCCAGTGAACGGTTCGTTTAGCTTTATATATTTTTTCCGGGTGGGCGTTGTATTGGTTTTTCGGAAGTGTTAGACCTGTAAGAGAAAAATTTAAATGGTTGGGAAAGGCCATGGGATGTAGAAATATTTTTTTCACATTTTATTTCCTTGTAAAAACAGGTAAATCAATAGGGCTTTTCGCACGGATAAGTACCCAGTGAACGGTTCGTTTAGCTTTATACATTGTTCCGGGTGGGCGTTGTATTGGTTTTTCGCAAATGTTAGACCTGTAAGAGAAAAATTTAAATGGTTGGGAAAGGCCATGGGATGTAGAAATATTTTTTTCACATTTTACTTCCTTGTAAAAACAGGTAAATCAATAGGGCTTTTCGCACGTATAAGTACCCAGTGAACGGTTCGTTTAGCTTTATACATTGTTCCAGGTGGGCGTTGTATTGGTTTTACGCAACTGTTAGACCTGTAAGAGAAAAATTTAAATGGTTGGGAAAGGCCATGGGATGTAGAAATATTTTTTTCACATTTTATTTCCTTGTAAAAACAGGTAAATCAATAGGGATTTTCGTACGGATAAGTACCCAGTGAACGGTTCGTTTAGCTTTATATATTTTTCCGGGTGGGCGTTGTATTGGTTTTTCGGAAGTGTTAGACCTGTAAGAGAAAAATTTAAATGGTTGGGAAAGGCCATGGGATGTAGAAATATTTTTTTCACATTTTATTTCCTTGTAAAAACAGGTAAATCAATAGGGATTTTCGTACGTATAAGTACCCAGTGAACGGTTCGTTTAGCTTTATATATTGTTCCGGGTGGGAGTTGTATTGGTTTTTCGGTAGTGTTAGACCTGTAAGAGAAAAATTTAAATGGTTGGGAAAGGCCATGGGATGTAGAAATATTTTTTTCACATTTTACTTCCTTGTAAAAACAGGTAAATCAATAGGGCTTTTCGCACGTATAAGTACCCAGTGAACGGTTCGTTTAGCTTTATACATTGTTCCGGGTTGGTGTTGTATTGGTTTTTCGCAACTGTTAGACCTGTAAGAGAAAAATTTAAATGGTTGGGAAAGGCCATGGGATGTAGAAATATTTTTTTCACATTTTACTTCCTTGTAAAAACAGGTAAATCAATAGGGCTTTTCGCACGTATAAGTACCCAGTGAACGGTTCGTTTAGCTTTATACATTGTTCCGGGTGGGCGTTGTATTGGTTTTTCGCAACTGTTAGACCTGTAAGAGAAAAATTTAAATGGTTGGGAAAGGCCATGGGATGTAGAAATATTTTTTTCACATTTTATTTCCTTGTAAAAACAGGTAAATCAATAGGGATTTTCGTACGGATAAGTACCCAGTGAATGGTTCGTTTAGCTTTATATATTGTTCCGGGTGGGAGTTGTATTGGTTTTTCGGTAGTGTTAGACCTGTAAGAGAAAAATTTAAATGGTTGGGAAAGGCCATGGGATGTAGAAATATTTTTTTCACATTTTACTTCCTTGTAAAAACAGGTAAATCAATAGGGCTTTTCGCACGTATAAGTACCCAGTGAACGGTTCGTTTAGCTTTATACATTGTTCCGGGTGGGCGTTGTATTGGTTTTTCGCAACTGTTAGACCTGTAAGAGAAAAATTTAAATGGTTGGGAAAGGCCATGGGATGTAGAAATATTTTTTTCACATTTTACTTCTTTGTAAAAACAGGTAAATCAATAGGGCTTTTCGCACAGATAAGTACCCAGTGAACGGTTCGTTTAGCTTTATACATTGTTCCGGGTGGGCGTTGTATTGGTTTTTCGGAAGTGTTAGACCTGTAAGAGAAAAATTTAAATGGCTGGGAAAGGCCATGGGATGTAGAAATATTTTTTTCACATTTTATTTCCTTGTAAAAACAGGTAAATCAATTGGGATTTTCGTATGGATTAGTACCCAGTGAACGGTTCGTTTAGCTTTATACATTGTTCCGGGTGGGCGTTGTATTGGTTTTTCGCAACTGTTAGACCTGTAAGAGAAAAATTTAAATGGCTGGGAAAGGCCATGGGATGTAGAAATATTTTTTTCACATTTTATTTCCTTGTAAAAACAGGTAAATCAATAGGGATTTTCGTACGGATAAGTACCCAGTGAACGGTTCGTTTAGCTTTATATATTGTTCCGGGTGGGCGTGGTATTGGTTTTTCGGAAGTGTTAGACCTGTAAGAGAAAAATTTAAATGGTTGGGAAAGGCCATGGAATGTAGAAATATTTTTTTCACATTTTATTTCCTTGTAAAAACAGGTAAATCAATAGGGATTTTCGTATGGATTAGTACCCAGTGAATGGTTCGTTTAGCTTTATATATTTTTCCGGGTGGGCGTTGTATTGGTTTTTCGCAACTGTTAGACCTGTAAGAGAAAAATTTAAATGGTTGGGAAAGGCCATGGGATGTAGAAATATTTTTTTCACATTTTACTTCCTTGTAAAAAGAGGGAAATCAATAGGGCTATTCGCACGGATAAGTACCCAGTGAACGGTTCGTTTAGCTTTATACATTGTTCCGGGTGGGCGTTGTATTGGTTTTTCGGAAGTGTTAGACCTGTAAGAGAAAAATTTAAACGGTTGGGAAAGGCCATGGGATGTAGAAATATTTTTTTCACATTTTATTTCCTTGTAAAAACAGGTAAATCAATAGGGATTTTTGTACGGATAAGTACACAGTGAACGGTTCGTTTAGCTTTATATATTTTTCCGGGTGGGCGTTGTATTGGTTTTTCGGAAGTGTTAGACCTGTAAGAGAAAAATTTAAATGGTTGGGAAAGGCCATGGGATGTAGAAATATTTTTTTCACATTTTATTTCCTTGTAAAAACAGGTAAATCAATAGGGATTTTCGTACGTATAAGTACCCAGTGAACGGTTTGTTTAGCTTTATATATTGTTCCGGGTGGGAGTTGTATTGGTTTTTCGGTAGTGTTAGACCTGTAAGAGAAAAATTTAAATGGTTGGGAAAGGCCATGGGATGTAGAAATATTTTTTTCACATTTTACTTCCTTGTAAAAACAGGTTAATCAATAGGGCTTTTCGCACGTATAAGTACCCAGTGAACGGTTCGTTTAGCTTTATGCATTGTTCCGGGTGGGCGTTGTATTGGTTTTTCGCAACTATTAGACCTGTAAGAGAAAAATTTAAATGGTTGGGAAAGGCCATGGGATGTAGAAATATTTTTTTCACATTTTACTTCCTTGTAAAAACAGGTAAATCAATAGGGCTTTTCGCACGTTTAAGTACCCAGTGAACGGTTCGTTTAGTTTTATACATTGTTCTGGGTGGGCGTTGTATTGGTTTTTCGCAACGGTTAGACCTGTAAGAGAAAAATTTAAATGGTTGGGAAAGGCCATGGGATGTAGAAATATTTTTTTCACATTTTATTTCCTTGTAAAAACAGGTAAATCAATAGGGATTTTCGTACGGATAAGTACCCAGTGAACGGTTCGTTTAGCTTTATATATTTTTCCGGGTGGGCGTTGTATTGGTTTTTCGGAAGTGTTAGACCTGTAAGAGAAAAATTTAAATGGTTGGGAAAGGCCATGGGATGTAGAAATATTTTTTTCACATTTTATTTCCTTGTAAAAACAGGTAAATCAATAGGGATTTTCGTACGTATAAGTACCCAGTGAACGGTTCGTTTAGCTTTATATATTGTTCCGGGGGGGAGTTTTATTGGTTTTTCGGTAGTGTTAGACCTGTAAGAGAAAAATTTAAATGGTTGGGAAAGGCCATGGGATGTAGAAATATTTTTTTCACATTTTACTTCCTTGTAAAAACAGGTAAATCAATAGGGCTTTTCGCACGTATAAGTACCCAGTGAACGGTTCGTTTAGCTTTATACATTGTTCCGGGTGGGCGTTGTATTGGTTTTTCGCAACTGTTAGACCTGTAAGAGAAAAATTTAAATGGTTGGGAAAGGCCATGGGATGTAGAAATATTTTTTTCACATTTTACTTCCTTGTAAAAAGAGGGAAATCAATAGGGCTTTTCGCACGGATAAGTACCCAGTGAACGGTTCGTTTAGCTTTATACATTGTTCCGGGTGGGCGTTGTATTGGTTTTTCGGAAGTGTTAGACCTGTAAGAGAAAAATTTAAATGGTTGGGAAAGGCCATGGGATGTAGAAATTTTTTTTTCACATTTTATTTCCTTGTAAAAACAGGTAAATCAATAGGGATTTTCGTACGGATAAGTACACAGTGAACGGTTCGTTTAGCTTTATATATTGTTCCGGGTGGGCGTTGTATTGGTTTTTCGCAAGTGTTAGACCTGTAAGAGAAAAATTTAAATGGTTGGGAAAGGCCATGGGATGTAGAAATATTTTTTTCACATTTTATTTCCTTGTAAAAACAGGTAAATCAATAGGGATTTTCGTACGTATAAGTACCCAGTGAACGGTTCGTTTAGCTTTATATATTGTTCCGGGTGGGAGATGTATTGGTTTTTCGGTAGTGTTAGACCTGTAAGAGAAAAATTTAAATGGTTGGGAAAAGCAATGGGATGTAGAAATATTTTTTTCACATTTTACTTCCTTGTAAAAACAGGTAAATCAATAGGGCTTTTCGCACGTATAAGTACCCAGTGAACGGTTCGTTTAGCTTTATACATTGTTCCGGGTGGGCGTTGTATTGGTTTTTCGCAACTGTTAGACCTGTAAGAGAAAAATTTAAATGGTTGGGAAAGGCCATGGGATGTAGAAATATTTTTTTCACATTTTACTTCCTTGTAAAAACAGGTAAATCAATAGGGCTTTTCGCACGTATTAGTACCCAGTGAACGGTTCGTTTAGCTTTATACATTGTTCCGGGTGGCGTTGTATTGGTTTTTAGAAACTGTTAGACCTGTAAGAGAAAAATGTAAATGGTTGGGAAAGTCCATGGGATGTAGAAATATTTTTTTCACATTTTACTTCCTTGTAAAAAGAGGGAAATCAATAGGGCTTTTCGCACGGATAAGTACCCAGTGAACGGTTCGTTTAGCTTTATGCATTGTTCCGGGTGGGCGTTGTATTGGTTTTTCGGAAGTGTTAGACCTGTAAGAGAAATATTTTAATGGTTGGGAAAGGCCATGGGATGTAGAAATATTTTTTTCACATTTTATTTCCTTGTAAAAACAGGTAAATCAATAGGGATTTTCGTACGTATAAGTACCGAGTGAACGGTTCGTTTAGCTTTATATATTGTTCCGGGTGGGAGTTGTATTGGTTTTTCGGTAGTGTTAGACCTGTAAGAGAAAAATTTAAATGGTTGGGAAAGGCCATGGGATGTAGAAATATTTTTTTCACATTTTACTTCCTTGTAAAAACAGGTAAATCAATAGGGCTTTTCGCACGTATAAGTACCCAGTGAACGGTTCGTTTAACTTAATACATTGTTCCGGCTGGGCGTTGTATTGGTTTTTCGGAAGTGTTAGACCTGTAAGAGAAAAATTTAAATGGTTGGGAAAGGCCATGGGATGTAGAAATATTTTTTTCACATTATACTTCCTTGTAAAAACAGGTAAATCAATAGGGCTTTTCGCACGTATAAGTACCCAGTGAACGGTTCGTTTAGCTTTATACATTGTTCCGGCTGGGCGTTGTATTGGTTTTTCGCAACTGTTAGACCTGTAAGAGAAAAATTTAAATGGTTGGGAAAGGCCATGGGATGTAGAAATATTTTTTTCACATTTTACTTCCTTGTAAAAACAGGTAAATCAATAGGGCTTTTCGCACGTATAAGTACCCAGTGAACGGTTCGTTTAGCTTTATAAATTGTTCCGGGTGGGCGTTGTATTGGTTTTTCGGAAGTGTTAGACCTGTAAGAGAAAAATTTAAATGGTTGGGAAAGGCCATGGGATGTAGAAATTTTTTTTTCACATTTTATTTCCTTGTAAAAACAGGTAAATCAATAGGGATTTTCGTACGGATAAGTACACAGTGAACGGTTCGTTTAGCTTTATATATTGTTCCGGGTGGGCGTTGTATTGGTTTTTCGCAAGTGTTAGACCTGTAAGAGAAAAATTTAAATGGTTGGGAAAGGCCATGGGATGTAGAAATATTTTTTTCACATTTTATTTCCTTGTAAAAACAGGTAAATCAATAGGGATTTTCGTACGTATAAGTACCCAGTGAACGGTTCGTTTAGCTTTATATATTGTTCCGGGTGGCCGTTGTATTGGTTTTTCGGAAGTGTTAGACCTGTAAGAGAAAAATTTAAATGGTTGGGAAAGGCCATGGGATGTAGAAATATTTTTTTCACATTTTATTTCCTTGTAACAACAGGTAAATCAATAGGGATTTTCGTACGGATAAGTACCCAGTGAACGGTTTGTTTAGCTTTATATATTGTTCCGGGTGGCCGTTGTATTGGTTTTTCGGACGTGTTAGACCTGTAAGAGAAAAATTTAAATGGCTGGGAAAGGCCATGGGATGTAGAAATATTTTTTTCACATTTTACTTCCTTGTAAAAACAGGTAAATCAATAGGGCTTTTCGTACGGATAAGTACCCAGTGAACTGTTCGTTTAGCTTTATACATTGTTCCGGGTGGGCGTTGTATTGGTTTTTCGGACGTGTTAGACCTGTAAGAGAAAAATTAAAATGGCTGGGAAAGGCCATGGGATGTAGAAATATTCTTTTCACGTTTTACTTCCTTGTAAAAACAGGTAAATCAATAAGGCTTTTCGCACGGATAAGTACCCAGTGAACGGTTCATTTAGCTTTATACATTGTTCCGGGTGGGCGTTGTATTGGTTTTTCGGAAGAGTTAGACCTGTAAGAGAAAAATTTAAATGGCTGGGAAAGGCCATGGGATGTAGAAATATTTTTTTCACATTTTATTTCCTTGTAAAAACAGGTAAATCAATAGGGATTTTCGTACGGATAAGTACCCAGTGAACGGTTCGTTTAGCTTTATACATTGTTCTGGGTGGCCGTTGTATTGGTTTTTCAGAAGTGTTAGACCTGTAAGAGAAAAATTTAAATGGTTGGGAAAGGCCATGGGATGTAGAAATATTTTTTTCACATTTTACTTCCTTGTAAAAACAGGTAAATCAATAGGGATTTTCGTACGTATAAGTACCCAGTGAACGGTTCGTTTAGCTTTATATATTGTTCCGGGTGGGCGTTGTATTGGTTTTTCGGAAGTGTTAGACATGTAAGAGAAAAATTTAAATGGTTGGGAAAGGCCAATGGGATGTAGAAATATTTTTTTCACATTTTACTTCCTTGTAAAAACATGTAAATCAATAGGGATTTTCGTACGGATAAGTACCCAGTGAACGGTTCGTTTAGCTTTATATATTGTTCCGGGTGGGCGTTGTATTGGTTTTTCGGAAGTGTTAGACCTGTAAGAGAAAAATTTAAATGGTTGGGAAAGGCCAATGGGATGTAGAAATATTTTTTTCACATTTTACTTCCTTGTAAAAACAGGTAAATCAATAGGGCTTTTCGCACGTATAAGTACCCAGTGAACGGTTCGTTTAGCTTTATATATTGTTCCGGGTGGGCGTTGTATTGGTTTTTCGGAAGTGTTAGACCTGTAAGAGAAAAATTTAAATGGCTGGGAAAGGCCATGGGATGTAGAAATATTTTTTTCACATTTTATTTAATTGTAAAAACAGGTAAATAAATAGGGATTTTCGTACGGATAAGTACCCAGTGAACAGTTCGTTTAGCTTTATACATTGTTCCGGGTGGGCGTTGTATTGGTTTTTCGGAAGTGTTAGACCTGTAAGAGAAAAATTTAAATGGCTGGGAAAGGCCATGGGATGTAGAAATATTTTTTTCACATTTTATTTCCTTGTAAAAACAGGTAAATCAATAGGGATTTTCGTACGGATAAGTACCCAGTGAACGGTTTGTTTAGCTTCATATATTGTTCCGGGTGGGCGTTGTATTGGTTTTTCGGAAGTGTTAGACCTGTAAGAGAAAAATTTAAATGGCTGGGAAAGGCCATGGGATGTAGAAATATTTTTTTCACATTTTATTGCCTTGTAAATACAGGTAAATCAATAGGGATTTTCGTATGGATAAGTACCCAGTGAACGGTTCGTTTAGCTTTATATATTTTTCCGCGTGGGCGTTGTATTGGTTTTTCAGAAGTGTTGGACCTGTAAGAGAAAAGTTTAAATGGTTGGGAAAGGCCATGGGATGTAGAAATATTCTTTTCACATTTTATTTCCTTATAAAAACAGGTAAATCAATAGGGATTTTCATACGTATAAGTACCCAGTGAACGGTTCATTTAGCTTTATATATTGTTCCGGGTGGGCGTTGTATTGCTTTTTCGGAAGCGTTAGAATTGTAAGAGAAAAATTTAAATGGTTGGGAAAGGCCATGGGTTGTAGAAATATTTTTTTCACATTTTATTTCCTTGTAAAAACAGGTAAATCAATAGGGATTTTCGTACGGATAAGTACCCAGTGAACAGTTCGTTTAGCTTTATACATTGTTCCGGGTGGGCGTTGTATTGGTTTTTCGGAAGTGTTAGACCTGTAAGAGAAAAATTTAAATGGCTGGGAAAGGCCATGGGATGTAGAAATATTTTTTTCACATTTTACTTCCTTGTAAAAACAGGTAAATCAATAGGGATTTTCGTACGTATAAGTACCCAGTGAACGGTTCGTTTAGCTTTATTTATTGTTCCGGGTGGGCGTTGTATTGGTTTTTCGGAAGTGTTAGACATGTAAGAGAAAAATTTAAATGGCTGGGAAAGGCCATGGGATGTAGAAATATTTTTTTCACATTTTATTTCCTTGTAAATACAGGTAAATCAATAGGGATTTTCGTATGGATAAGTACCCAGTGAACGGTTCGTTTAGCTTTATACATTGTTCCGGGTGGGCGTTGTATTGGTTTTTCGGAAGCGTTAGAATTGTAAGAGAAAAATTTAAATGGTTGGGAAAGGCCATGGGTTGTAGAAATATTTTTTTCACATTTTACTTCCTTGTAAAAACAGGTAAATCAATAGGGCTTTTCGTACGGATAAGTACCCAGTGAACTGTTCGTTTAGCTTTATACATTGTTCCGGGTGGGCGTTGTATTGGTTTTTCGGACGTGTTAGACCTGTAAGAGAAAAATTTAAATGGCTGGGAAAGGCCATGGGATGTAGAAATATTTTTTTCACATTTTACTTCCTTGTAAAAACAGGTAAATCAATAGGGATTTTCGTACGTATAAGTACCCAGTGAACGGTTCGTTTAGCTTTATTTATTGTTCCGGGTGGGCGTTGTATTGGTTTTTCGGAAGTGTTAGACATGTAAGAGAAAAATTTAAATGGCTGGGAAAGGCCATGGGATGTAGAAATATTTTTTTCACATTTTATTTCCTTGTAAAAACAGGTAAATCAATAGGGATTTTCGTACGGATAAGTACCCAGTGAACGGTTTGTTTAGCTTCATATATTGTTCCGGGTGGGCGTTGTATTGGTTTTTCGGAAGTGTTAGACCTGTAAGAGAAAAATTTAAATGGCTGGGAAAGGCCATGGGATGTAGAAATATTTTTTTCACATTTTATTGCCTTGTAAATACAGGTAAATCAATAGGGATTTTCGTATGGATAAGTACCCAGTGAACGGTTCGTTTAGCTTTATATATTTTTCCGCGTGGGCGTTGTATTGGTTTTTCAGAAGTGTTGGACCTGTAAGAGAAAAGTTTAAATGGTTGGGAAAGGCCATGGGATGTAGAAATATTCTTTTCACATTTTATTTCCTTATAAAAACAGGTAAATCAATAGGGATTTTCATACGTATAAGTACCCAGTGAACGGTTCATTTAGCTTTATATATTGTTCCGGGTGGGCGTTGTATTGCTTTTTCGGAAGCGTTAGAATTGTAAGAGAAAAATTTAAATGGTTGGGAAAGGCCATGGGTTGTAGAAATATTTTTTTCACATTTTATTTCCTTGTAAAAACAGGTAAATCAATAGGGATTTTCGTACGGATAAGTACCCAGTGAACAGTTCGTTTAGCTTTATACATTGTTCCGGGTGGGCGTTGTATTGGTTTTTCGGAAGTGTTAGACCTGTAAGAGAAAAATTTAAATGGCTGGGAAAGGCCATGGGATGTAGAAATATTTTTTTCACATTTTACTTCCTTGTAAAAACAGGTAAATCAATAGGGATTTTCGTACGTATAAGTACCCAGTGAACGGTTCGTTTAGCTTTATTTATTGTTCCGGGTGGGCGTTGTATTGGTTTTTCGGAAGTGTTAGACATGTAAGAGAAAAATTTAAATGGCTGGGAAAGGCCATGGGATGTAGAAATATTTTTTTCACATTTTATTTCCTTGTAAATACAGGTAAATCAATAGGGATTTTCGTACGGATAAGTACACAGTGAACGGTTCGTTTAGCTTTATATATTGTTCCGGGTGGGCGTTGTATTGGTTTTTCGCAAGTGTTAGACCTGTAAGAGAAAAATTTAAATGGTTGGGAAAGGCCATGGGATGTAGAAATATTTTTTTCACATTTTATTTCCTTGTAAAAACAGGTAAATCAATAGGGATTTTCGTACGTATAAGTACCCAGTGAACGGTTCGTTTAGCTTTATATATTGTTCCGGGTGGGAGATGTATTGGTTTTTCGGTAGTGTTAGACCTGTAAGAGAAAAATTTAAATGGTTGGGAAAAGCAATGGGATGTAGAAATATTTTTTTCACATTTTACTTCCTTGTAAAAACAGGTAAATCAATAGGGCTTTTCGCACGTATAAGTACCCAGTGAACGGTTCGTTTAGCTTTATACATTGTTCCGGGTGGGCGTTGTATTGGTTTTTCGCAACTGTTAGACCTGTAAGAGAAAAATTTAAATGGTTGGGAAAGGCCATGGGATGTAGAAATATTTTTTTCACATTTTACTTCCTTGTAAAAACAGGTAAATCAATAGGGCTTTTCGCACGTATTAGTACCCAGTGAACGGTTCGTTTAGCTTTATACATTGTTCCGGGTGGCGTTGTATTGGTTTTTAGAAACTGTTAGACCTGTAAGAGAAAAATGTAAATGGTTGGGAAAGTCCATGGGATGTAGAAATATTTTTTTCACATTTTACTTCCTTGTAAAAAGAGGGAAATCAATAGGGCTTTTCGCACGGATAAGTACCCAGTGAACGGTTCGTTTAGCTTTATGCATTGTTCCGGGTGGGCGTTGTATTGGTTTTTCGGAAGTGTTAGACCTGTAAGAGAAATATTTTAATGGTTGGGAAAGGCCATGGGATGTAGAAATATTTTTTTCACATTTTATTTCCTTGTAAAAACAGGTAAATCAATAGGGATTTTCGTACGTATAAGTACCGAGTGAACGGTTCGTTTAGCTTTATATATTGTTCCGGGTGGGAGTTGTATTGGTTTTTCGGTAGTGTTAGACCTGTAAGAGAAAAATTTAAATGGTTGGGAAAGGCCATGGGATGTAGAAATATTTTTTTCACATTTTACTTCCTTGTAAAAACAGGTAAATCAATAGGGCTTTTCGCACGTATAAGTACCCAGTGAACGGTTCGTTTAACTTAATACATTGTTCCGGCTGGGCGTTGTATTGGTTTTTCGGAAGTGTTAGACCTGTAAGAGAAAAATTTAAATGGTTGGGAAAGGCCATGGGATGTAGAAATATTTTTTTCACATTATACTTCCTTGTAAAAACAGGTAAATCAATAGGGCTTTTCGCACGTATAAGTACCCAGTGAACGGTTCGTTTAGCTTTATACATTGTTCCGGCTGGGCGTTGTATTGGTTTTTCGCAACTGTTAGACCTGTAAGAGAAAAATTTAAATGGTTGGGAAAGGCCATGGGATGTAGAAATATTTTTTTCACATTTTACTTCCTTGTAAAAACAGGTAAATCAATAGGGCTTTTCGCACGTATAAGTACCCAGTGAACGGTTCGTTTAGCTTTATAAATTGTTCCGGGTGGGCGTTGTATTGGTTTTTCGGAAGTGTTAGACCTGTAAGAGAAAAATTTAAATGGTTGGGAAAGGCCATGGGATGTAGAAATTTTTTTTTCACATTTTATTTCCTTGTAAAAACAGGTAAATCAATAGGGATTTTCGTACGGATAAGTACACAGTGAACGGTTCGTTTAGCTTTATATATTGTTCCGGGTGGGCGTTGTATTGGTTTTTCGCAAGTGTTAGACCTGTAAGAGAAAAATTTAAATGGTTGGGAAAGGCCATGGGATGTAGAAATATTTTTTTCACATTTTATTTCCTTGTAAAAACAGGTAAATCAATAGGGATTTTCGTACGTATAAGTACCCAGTGAACGGTTCGTTTAGCTTTATATATTGTTCCGGGTGGCCGTTGTATTGGTTTTTCGGAAGTGTTAGACCTGTAAGAGAAAAATTTAAATGGTTGGGAAAGGCCATGGGATGTAGAAATATTTTTTTCACATTTTATTTCCTTGTAACAACAGGTAAATCAATAGGGATTTTCGTACGGATAAGTACCCAGTGAACGGTTTGTTTAGCTTTATATATTGTTCCGGGTGGCCGTTGTATTGGTTTTTCGGACGTGTTAGACCTGTAAGAGAAAAATTTAAATGGCTGGGAAAGGCCATGGGATGTAGAAATATTTTTTTCACATTTTACTTCCTTGTAAAAACAGGTAAATCAATAGGGCTTTTCGTACGGATAAGTACCCAGTGAACTGTTCGTTTAGCTTTATACATTGTTCCGGGTGGGCGTTGTATTGGTTTTTCGGACGTGTTAGACCTGTAAGAGAAAAATTAAAATGGCTGGGAAAGGCCATGGGATGTAGAAATATTCTTTTCACGTTTTACTTCCTTGTAAAAACAGGTAAATCAATAAGGCTTTTCGCACGGATAAGTACCCAGTGAACGGTTCATTTAGCTTTATACATTGTTCCGGGTGGGCGTTGTATTGGTTTTTCGGAAGAGTTAGACCTGTAAGAGAAAAATTTAAATGGCTGGGAAAGGCCATGGGATGTAGAAATATTTTTTTCACATTTTATTTCCTTGTAAAAACAGGTAAATCAATAGGGATTTTCGTACGGATAAGTACCCAGTGAACGGTTCGTTTAGCTTTATACATTGTTCTGGGTGGCCGTTGTATTGGTTTTTCAGAAGTGTTAGACCTGTAAGAGAAAAATTTAAATGGTTGGGAAAGGCCATGGGATGTAGAAATATTTTTTTCACATTTTACTTCCTTGTAAAAACAGGTAAATCAATAGGGATTTTCGTACGTATAAGTACCCAGTGAACGGTTCGTTTAGCTTTATATATTGTTCCGGGTGGGCGTTGTATTGGTTTTTCGGAAGTGTTAGACATGTAAGAGAAAAATTTAAATGGTTGGGAAAGGCCAATGGGATGTAGAAATATTTTTTTCACATTTTACTTCCTTGTAAAAACATGTAAATCAATAGGGATTTTCGTACGGATAAGTACCCAGTGAACGGTTCGTTTAGCTTTATATATTGTTCCGGGTGGGCGTTGTATTGGTTTTTCGGAAGTGTTAGACCTGTAAGAGAAAAATTTAAATGGTTGGGAAAGGCCAATGGGATGTAGAAATATTTTTTTCACATTTTACTTCCTTGTAAAAACAGGTAAATCAATAGGGCTTTTCGCACGTATAAGTACCCAGTGAACGGTTCGTTTAGCTTTATATATTGTTCCGGGTGGGCGTTGTATTGGTTTTTCGGAAGTGTTAGACCTGTAAGAGAAAAATTTAAATGGCTGGGAAAGGCCATGGGATGTAGAAATATTTTTTTCACATTTTATTTAATTGTAAAAACAGGTAAATAAATAGGGATTTTCGTACGGATAAGTACCCAGTGAACAGTTCGTTTAGCTTTATACATTGTTCCGGGTGGGCGTTGTATTGGTTTTTCGGAAGTGTTAGACCTGTAAGAGAAAAATTTAAATGGCTGGGAAAGGCCATGGGATGTAGAAATATTTTTTTCACATTTTATTTCCTTGTAAAAACAGGTAAATCAATAGGGATTTTCGTACGGATAAGTACCCAGTGAACGGTTTGTTTAGCTTCATATATTGTTCCGGGTGGGCGTTGTATTGGTTTTTCGGAAGTGTTAGACCTGTAAGAGAAAAATTTAAATGGCTGGGAAAGGCCATGGGATGTAGAAATATTTTTTTCACATTTTATTGCCTTGTAAATACAGGTAAATCAATAGGGATTTTCGTATGGATAAGTACCCAGTGAACGGTTCGTTTAGCTTTATATATTTTTCCGCGTGGGCGTTGTATTGGTTTTTCAGAAGTGTTGGACCTGTAAGAGAAAAGTTTAAATGGTTGGGAAAGGCCATGGGATGTAGAAATATTCTTTTCACATTTTATTTCCTTATAAAAACAGGTAAATCAATAGGGATTTTCATACGTATAAGTACCCAGTGAACGGTTCATTTAGCTTTATATATTGTTCCGGGTGGGCGTTGTATTGCTTTTTCGGTAGTGTTAGACCTGTAAGAGAAAAATTTAAATGGTTGGGAAAAGCAATGGGATGTAGAAATATTTTTTTCACATTTTACTTCCTTGTAAAAACAGGTAAATCAATAGGGCTTTTCGCACGTATAAGTACCCAGTGAACGGTTCGTTTAGCTTTATACATTGTTCCGGGTGGGCGTTGTATTGGTTTTTCGCAACTGTTAGACCTGTAAGAGAAAAATTTAAATGGTTGGGAAAGGCCATGGGATGTAGAAATATTTTTTTCACATTTTACTTCCTTGTAAAAACAGGTAAATCAATAGGGCTTTTCGCACGTATTAGTACCCAGTGAACGGTTCGTTTAGCTTTATACATTGTTCCGGGTGGCGTTGTATTGGTTTTTAGAAACTGTTAGACCTGTAAGAGAAAAATTTAAATGGTTGGGAAAGTCCATGGGATGTAGAAATATTTTTTTCACATTTTACTTCCTTGTAAAAAGAGGGAAATCAATAGGGCTTTTCGCACGGATAAGTACCCAGTGAACGGTTCGTTTAGCTTTATGCATTGTTCCGGGTGGGCGTTGTATTGGTTTTTCGGAAGTGTTAGACCTGTAAGAGAAATATTTTAATGGTTGGGAAAGGCCATGGGATGTAGAAATATTTTTTTCACATTTTATTTCCTTGTAAAAACAGGTAAATCAATAGGGATTTTCGTACGTATAAGTACCCAGTGAACGGTTCGTTTAGCTTTATATATTGTTCCGGGTGGGAGTTGTATTGGTTTTTCGGTAGTGTTAGACCTGTAAGAGAAAAATTTAAATGGTTGGGAAAGGCCATGGGATGTAGAAATATTTTTTTCACATTTTACTTCCTTGTAAAAACAGGTAAATCAATAGGGCTTTTCGCACGTATAAGTACCCAGTGAACGGTTCGTTTAACTTAATACATTGTTCCGGCTGGGCGTTGTATTGGTTTTTCGGAAGTGTTAGACCTGTAAGAGAAAAATTTAAATGGTTGGGAAAGGCCATGGGATGTAGAAATATTTTTTTCACATTATACTTCCTTGTAAAAACAGGTAAATCAATAGGGCTTTTCGCACGTATAAGTACCCAGTGAACGGTTCGTTTAGCTTTATACATTGTTCCGGCTGGGCGTTGTATTGGTTTTTCGCAACTGTTAGACCTGTAAGAGAAAAATTTAAATGGTTGGGAAAGGCCATGGGATGTAGAAATATTTTTTTCACATTTTACTTCCTTGTAAAAACAGGTAAATCAATAGGGCTTTTCGCACGTATAAGTACCCAGTGAACGGTTCGTTTAGCTTTATACATTGTTCCGGGTGGGCGTTGTATTGGTTTTTCACAACTGTTAGACCTGTAAGAGAAAAATTTAAATGGTTGGGAAAGGCCATGGGATGTAGAAATATTTTTTTCATATTTTATTTCCTTGTAAAAACAGGTAAATCAATAGGGATTTTCGTACGGATAAGTACCCAGTGAACGGTTCGTTTAGCTTTATATATTGTTCCGGGTGGGCGTTGTATTGGTTTTTCGGAAGTGTTAGACCTGTAAGAGAAAAATTTAAATGGTTGGGAAAGGCCATGGGATGTAGAAATATTTTTTTCACATTTTATTTCCTTGTAAAAACAGGTAAATCAATAGGGATTTTCGTACGTATAAGTACCCAGTGAACGGTTCGTTTAGCTTTATATATTGTTCCGGGTGGGAGTTGTATTGGTTTTTCGGTAGTGTTAGACCTGTAAGAGAAAAATTTAAATGGTTGGGAAAGGCCATGGGATGTAGAAATATTTTTTTCACATTTTACTTCCTTGTAAAAACAGGTAAATCAATAGGGCTTTTCGCACGTATAAGTACCCAGTGAACGGTTCGTTTAACTTAATACATTGTTCCGGGTGGGCGTTGTATTGGTTTTTCGCAACTGTTAGACCTGTAAGAGAAAAATTTAAATGGTTGGGAAAGGCCATGGGATGTAGAAATATTTTTTTCACATTTTATTTCCTTGTAAAAACAGGTAAATCAATAGGGCTTTTCGCACGTATAAGTACCCAGTGAACGGTTCGTTTAGCTTTATACATTGTTCCGGGTGGGCGTTGTATTGGTTTTTCGCAACTGTTAGACCTGTAAGAGAAAAATTTAAATGGTTGGGAAAGGCCATGGGATGTAGAAATATTTTTTTCACATTTTACTTCCTTGTAAAAACAGGTAAATCAATAGGGCTTTTCGCACGTATTAGTACCCAGTGAACGGTTCGTTTAGCTTTATACATTGTTCCGGGTGGCGTTGTATTGGTTTTTAGAAACTGTTAGACCTGTAAGAGAAAAATTTAAATGGTTGGGAAAGTCCATGGGATGTAGAAATATTTTTTTCACATTTTACTTCCTTGTAAAAAGAGGGAAATCAATAGGGCTTTTCGCACGGATAAGTACCCAGTGAACGGTTCGTTTAGCTTTATGCATTGTTCCGGGTGGGCGTTGTATTGGTTTTTCGGAAGTGTTAGACCTGTAAGAGAAATATTTTAATGGTTGGGAAAGGCCATGGGATGTAGAAATATTTTTTTCACATTTTATTTCCTTGTAAAAACAGGTAAATCAATAGGGATTTTCGTACGTATAAGTACCCAGTGAACGGTTCGTTTAGCTTTATATATTGTTCCGGGTGGGAGTTGTATTGGTTTTTCGGTAGTGTTAGACCTGTAAGAGAAAAATTTAAATGGTTGGGAAAGGCCATGGGATGTAGAAATATTTTTTTCACATTTTACTTCCTTGTAAAAACAGGTAAATCAATAGGGCTTTTCGCACGTATAAGTACCCAGTGAACGGTTCGTTTAACTTAATACATTGTTCCGGCTGGGCGTTGTATTGGTTTTTCGGAAGTGTTAGACCTGTAAGAGAAAAATTTAAATGGTTGGGAAAGGCCATGGGATGTAGAAATATTTTTTTCACATTATACTTCCTTGTAAAAACAGGTAAATCAATAGGGCTTTTCGCACGTATAAGTACCCAGTGAACGGTTCGTTTAGCTTTATACATTGTTCCGGCTGGGCGTTGTATTGGTTTTTCGCAACTGTTAGACCTGTAAGAGAAAAATTTAAATGGTTGGGAAAGGCCATGGGATGTAGAAATATTTTTTTCACATTTTACTTCCTTGTAAAAACAGGTAAATCAATAGGGCTTTTCGCACGTATAAGTACCCAGTGAACGGTTCGTTTAGCTTTATACATTTTTCCGGGTGGGCGTTGTATTGGTTTTTCACAACTGTTAGACCTGTAAGAGAAAAATTTAAATGGTTGGGAAAGGCCATGGGATGTAGAAATATTTTTTTCATATTTTATTTCCTTGTAAAAACAGGTAAATCAATAGGGATTTTCGTACGGATAAGTACCCAGTGAACGGTTCGTTTAGCTTTATATATTGTTCCGGGTGGGCGTTGTATTGGTTTTTCGGAAGTGTTAGACCTGTAAGAGAAAAATTTAAATGGTTGGGAAAGGCCATGGGATGTAGAAATATTTTTTTCACATTTTATTTCCTTGTAAAAACAGGTAAATCAATAGGGATTTTCGTACGTATAAGTACCCAGTGAACGGTTCGTTTAGCTTTATATATTGTTCCGGGTGGGAGTTGTATTGGTTTTTCGGTAGTGTTAGACCTGTAAGAGAAAAATTTAAATGGTTGGGAAAGGCCATGGGATGTAGAAATATTTTTTTCACATTTTACTTCCTTGTAAAAACAGGTAAATCAATAGGGCTTTTCGCACGTATAAGTACCCAGTGAACGGTTCGTTTAACTTAATACATTGTTCCGGGTGGGCGTTGTATTGGTTTTTCGCAACTGTTAGACCTGTAAGAGAAAAATTTAAATGGTTGGGAAAGGCCATGGGATGTAGAAATATTTTTTTCACATTTTATTTCCTTGTAAAAACAGGTAAATCAATAGGGCTTTTCGCACGGATAAGTACCCAGTGAACGGTTCGTTTAGCTTTATACATTGTTCCGGGTGGGCGTTGTATTGGTTTTTCGGTAGTGTTAGACCTGTAAGAGAAAAATTTAAATGGTTGGGAAAGGCCATGGGATGTAGAAATATTTTTTTCACATTTTATTTCCTTGTAAAAACAGGTAAATCAATAGGGCTTTTCGCACGGATAAGTACCCAGTGAACGGTTCGTTTAGCTTTATACATTGTTCCGGGTGGGCGTTGTATTGGTTTTTCGGTAGTGTTAGACCTGTAAGAGAAAAATTTAAATGGTTGGGAAAGGCCATGGGATGTAGAAATATTTTTTTCACATTTTATTTCCTTGTAAAAACAGGTAAATCAATAGGGATTTTCGTACGGATAAGTACACAGTGAACGGTTCGTTTAGCTTTATATATTGTTCCGGGTGGGAGTTGTATTGGTTTTTCGGTAGTGTTAGACCTGTAAGAGAAAAATTTAAATGGTTGGGAAAGGCCATGGGATGTAGAAATATTTTTTTCACATTTTACTTCCTTGTAAAAACAGGTAAATCAATAGGGCTTTTCGCACGTATAAGTACCCAGTGAACGGTTCGTTTAGCTTTATACATTGTTCCGGGTGGGCGTTGTATTGGTTTTTCGCAACTGTTAGACCTGTAAGAGAAAAATTTAAATGGTTGGGAAAGGCCATGGGATGTAGAAATATTTTTTTCACATTTTACTTCCTTGTAAAAACAGGTAAATCAATAGGGCTTTTCGCACGTATAAGTACCCAGTGACCGGTTCGTTTAGCTTTATACATTGTTCCGGGTGGGCGTTGTATTGGTTTTTCGCAACTGTTAGACCTGTAAGAGAAAAATTTAAATGGTTGGGAAAGGCCATGGGATGTAGAAATATTTTTTTCACATTTTATTTCCTTGTAAAAACAGGTAAATCAATAGGGATTTTCGTACGGATAAGTACCCAGTGAACGGTTCGTTTAGCTTTATATATTTTTCAGGGTGGGCGTTGTATTGGTTTTTCGGAAGTGTTAGACCTGTAAGAGAAAAATTTAAATGGTTGGGAAAGGCCATGGGATGTAGAAATATTTTTTTCACATTTTATTTCCTTGTAAAAACAGGTAAATCAATAGGGATTTTCGTACGTATAAGTACCCAGTGAATGGTTCGTTTAGCTTTATATATTGTTCTGGGTGGGAGTTGTATTGGTTTTTCGGTAGTGTTAGACATATAAGAGAAAAATTTAAATGGTTGGGAAAGGCCATGGGATGTAGAAATATTTTTTTCACATTTTACTTCCTTGTAAAAACAGGTAAATCAATAGGGCTTTTCGCACGTATAAGTACCCAGTGAACGGTTCGTTTAGCTTTATACATTGTTCCGGGTGGGCGTTGTATTGGTTTTTCGCAACTGTTAGACCTGTAAGAGAAAAATTTAAATGGTTGGGAAAGGCCATGGGATGTAGAAATATTTTTTTCACATTTTACTTCCTTGTAAAAAGAGGGAAATCAATAGGGCTATTCGCACGGATAAGTACCCAGTGAACGGTTCGTTTAGCTTTATACATTGTTCCGGGTGGGCGTTGTATTGGTTTTTCGGAAGTGTTAGACCTGTAAGAGAAAAATTTAAATGGTTGGGAAAGGCCATGGGATGTAGAAATATTTTTTTCACATTTTATTTCCTTGTAAAAACAGGTAAATCAATAGGGATTTTCGTACGTATAAGTACCCAGTGAACGGTTCGTTTAGCTTTATATATTGTTCCGGGTGGGAGTTGTATTGGTTTTTCGGTAGTGTTAGACCTGTAAGAGAAAAATTTAAATGGTTGGGAAAGGCCATGGGATATAGAAATATTTTTTTCACATTTTACTTCCTTGTAAAAACAGGTAAATCAATAGGGCTATTCGCACGGATAAGTACCCAGTGAACGGTTCGTTTAGCTTTATATATTTTTCCGGGTGGGCGTTGTATTGGTTTTTCGGAAGTGTTAGACCTGTAAGAGAAAAATTTAAATGGTTGGGAAAGGCCATGGGATGTAGAAATATTTTTTTCACATTTTACTTCCTTGTAAAAACAGGTAAATCAATAGGGCTTTTCGCACGTGTAAGTACCCAGTGAACGGTTCGTTTAGCTTTATACATTGTTCCGGGTGGGCGTTGTATTGGTTTTTCGCAACTGTTAGACCTGTAAGAGAAAAATTTAAATGGTTGGGAAAGGCCATGGAATGTAGAAATATTTTTTTCACATTTTATTTCCTTGTAAAAACAGGTAAATCAGTAGGGATTTTCGTACGGATAAGTACCCAGTGAACGGTTCGTTTAGCTTTATATATTTTTCCGGGTGGGCGTTGTATTGGTTTTTCGGAAGTGTTAGACCTGTAAGAGAAAAATTTAAATGGTTGGGAAAGGCCATGGGATGTAGAAATATTTTTTTCACATTTTATTTCCTTGTAAAAACAGGTAAATCAATAGGGATTTTCGTACGTATAAGTACCCAGTGAATGGTTCGTTTAGCTTTATATATTGTTCCGGGTGGGAGTTGTATTGGTTTTTCGGTAGTGTTAGACCTGTAAGAGAAAAATTTAAATGGTTGGGAAAGGCCATGGGATGTAGAAATATTTTTTTCACATTTTACTTCCTTGTAAAAACAGGTAAATCAATAGGGCTTTTCGCACGTATAAGTACCCAGTGAACGGTTCGTTTAGCTTTATACATTGTTCCGGGTGGGCGTTGTATTGGTTTTTCGCAACTGTTAGACCTGTAAGAGAAAAATTTAAATGGTTGGGAAAGGCCATGGGATGTAGAAATATTTTTTTCACATTTTACTTCCTTGTAAAAACAGGTAAATCAATAGGGCTTTTCGTACGTATAAGTACCCAGTGAACGGTTCGTTTAGCTTTATACATTGTTCCGGGTGGGCGTTGTATTGGTTTTTCGCAACTGTTAGACCTGTAAGAGAAAAATTTAAATGGTTGGGAAAGGCCATGGGATGTAGAAATATTTTTTTCACATTTTACTTCTTTGTAAAAACAGGTAAATCAATAGGGCTTTTCGCACAGATAAGTACCCAGTGAACGGTTCGTTTAGCTTTATACATTGTTCCGGGTGGGCGTTGTATTGGTTTTTCGGAAGTGTTAGACCTGTAAGAGAAAAATTTAAATGGTTGGGAAAGGCCATGGGATGTAGAAATTTTTTTTCACATTTTATTTCCTTGTAAAAACAGGTAAATCAATAGGGATTTTCGTACGTATAAGTACCCAGTGAACGGTTCGTTTAGCTTTATATATTGTTCCGGGTGGGAGATGTATTGGTTTTTCGGTAGTGTTAGACCTGTAAGAGAAAAATTTAAATGGTTGGGAAAAGCAATGGGATGTAGAAATATTTTTTTCACATTTTACTTCCTTGTAAAAACAGGTAAATCAATAGGGCTTTTCGCACGTATAAGTACCCAGTGAACGGTTCGTTTAGCTTTATACATTGTTCCGGGTGGGCGTTGTATTGGTTTTTCGCAACTGTTAGACCTGTAAGAGAAAAATTTAAATGGTTGGGAAAGGCCATGGGATGTAGAAATATTTTTTTCACATTTTATTTCCTTGTAAAAACAGGTAAATCAATAGGGATTTTCGTACGTATAAGTACCCAGTGAATGGTTCGTTTAGCTTTATATATTGTTCCGGGTGGGAGTTGTATTGGTTTTTCGGTAGTGTTAGACCTGTAAGAGAAAAATTTAAATGGTTGGGAAAGGCCATGGGATGTAGAAATATTTTTTTCACATTTTATTTCCTTGTAAAAACAGGTAAATCAGTAGGGATTTTCGTACGGATAAGTACCCAGTGAACGGTTCGTTTAGCTTTATATATTTTTCCGGGTGGGCGTTGTATTGGTTTTTCGGAAGTGTTAGACCTGTAAGAGAAAAATTTAAATGGTTGGGAAAGGCCATGGGATGTAGAAATATTTTTTTCACATTTTATTTCCTTGTAAAAACAGGTAAATCAATAGGGATTTTCGTACGTATAAGTACCCAGTGAACGGTTCGTTTAGCTTTATATATTGTTCCGGGTGGGAGTTGTATTGGTTTTTCGGTAGTGTTAGACCTGTAAGAGAAAAATTTAAATGGTTGGGAAAGGCCATGGGATGTAGAAATATTTTTTTCACATTTTACTTCCTTGTAAAAACAGGTAAATCAATAGGGCTTTTCGCACGTATAAGTACCCAGTGAACGGTTCGTTTAGCTTTATACATTGTTCCGGGTGGGCGTTGTATTGGTTTTTCGCAACTGTTAGACCTGTAAGAGAAAAATTTAAATGGTTGGGAAAGGCCATGGGATGTAGAAATATTTTTTTCACATTTTACTTCCTTGTAAAAACAGGTAAATCAATAGGGCTTTTCGCACGTATAAGTACCCAGTGAACGGTTCGTTTAGCTTTATACATTGTTCCGGGTGGGCGTTGTATTGGTTTTTCGCAACTGTTAGACCTGTAAGAGAAAAATTTAAATGGTTGGGAAAGGCCATGGGATGTAGAAATATTTTTTTCACATTTTATTTCCTTGTAAAAACAGGTAAATCAATAGGGATTTTCGTACGGATAAGTACCCAGTGAATGGTTCGTTTAGCTTTATATATTGTTCCGGGTGGGAGTTGTATTGGTTTTTCGGTAGTGTTAGACCTGTAAGAGAAAAATTTAAATGGTTGGGAAAGGCCATGGGATGTAGAAATATTTTTTTCACATTTTACTTCCTTGTAAAAACAGGTAAATCAATAGGGCTTTTCGTACGTATAAGTACCCAGTGAACGGTTCGTTTAGCTTTATACATTGTTCCGGGTGGGCGTTGTATTGGTTTTTCGGAAGTGTTAGACCTGTAAGAGAAAAATTTAAATGGTTGGGAAAGGCCATGGGATGTAGAAATTTTTTTTCACATTTTATTTCCTTGTAAAAACAGGTAAATCAATAGGGATTTTCGTACGTATAAGTACCCAGTGAACGGTTCGTTTAGCTTTATATATTGTTCCGGGTGGGAGATGTATTGGTTTTTCGGTAGTGTTAGACCTGTAAGAGAAAAATTTAAATGGTTGGGAAAAGCAATGGGATGTAGAAATATTTTTTTCACATTTTACTTCCTTGTAAAAACAGGTAAATCAATAGGGCTTTTCGCACGTATAAGTACCCAGTGAACGGTTCGTTTAGCTTTATACATTGTTCCGGGTGGGCGTTGTATTGGTTTTTCGCAACTGTTAGACCTGTAAGAGAAAAATTTAAATGGTTGGGAAAGGCCATGGGATGTAGAAATATTTTTTTCACATTTTAGTTCCTTGTAAAAACAGGTAATTCAATAGGGCTTTTCGCACGTATAAGTACCCAGTGAACGGTTCGTTTAACTTAATACATTGTTCCGGGTGGGCGTTGTATTGGTTTTTCGCAACTGTTAGACCTGTAAGAGAAAAATTTAAATGGTTGGGAAAGGCCATGGGATGTAGAAATATTTTTTTCACATTTTATTTCCTTGTAAAAACAGGTAAATCAATAGGGATTTCCGTACGGATAAGTACACAGTGAACGGTTCGTTTAGCTTTATATATTGTTCCGGGTGGGAGTTGTATTGGTTTTTCGGTAGTGTTAGACCTGTAAGAGAAAAATTTAAATGGTTGGGAAAGGCCATGGGATGTAGAAATATTTTTTTCACATTTTACTTCCTTGTAAAAACAGGTAAATCAATAGGGCTTTTCGCACGTATAAGTACCCAGTGAACGGTTCGTTTAGCTTTATACATTGTTCCGGGTGGGCGTTGTATTGGTTTTTCGCAACTGTTAGACCTGTAAGAGAAAAATTTATATGGTTGGGAAAGGCCATGGGATGTAGAAATATTTTTTTCACATTTTACTTCCTTGTAAAAACAGGTAAATCAATAGGGCTTTTCGCACGTATAAGTACCCAGTGAACGGTTCGTTTAGCTTTATACATTGTTCCGGGTGGGCGTTGTATTGGTTTTTCACAACTGTTAGACCTGTAAGAGAAAAATTTAAATGGTTGGGAAAGGCCATGGGATGTAGAAATATTTTTTTCACATTTTATTTCCTTGTAAAAACAGGTAAATCAATAGGGCTTTTCGTACGTATAAGTACCCAGTGAACGGTTCGTTTAGCTTTATATATTGTTCCGGGTGGGAGTTGTATTGGTTTTTCGGTAGTGTTAGACCTGTAAGAGAAAAATTTAAATGGTTGGGAAAGGCCATGGGATGTAGAAATATTTTTTTCACATTTTATTTCCTTGTAAAAACAGGTAAATCAATAGGGCTTTTCGCACGTATAAGTACCCAGTGAACGGTTCGTTTAACTTAATACATTGTTCCGGGTGGGCGTTGTATTGGTTTTTCGCAACTGTTAGACCTGTAAGAGAAAAATTTAAATGGTTGGGAAAGGCCATGGGATGTAGAAATATTTTTTTCACATTTTATTTCCTTGTAAAAACAGGTAAATCAATAGGGATTTTCGTACGGATAAGTACACAGTGAACGGTTCGTTTAGCTTTATATATTGTTCCGGGTGGGAGTTGTATTGGTTTTTCGGTAGTGTTAGACCTGTAAGAGAAAAATTTAAATGGTTGGGAAAGGCCATGGGATGTAGAAATATTTTTTTCACATTTTACTTCCTTGTAAAAACAGGTAAATCAATAGGGCTTTTCGCACGTATAAGTACCCAGTGAACGGTTCGTTTAGCTTTATACATTGTTCCGGGTGGGCGTTGTATTGGTTTTTCGCAACTGTTAGACCTGTAAGAGAAAAATTTAAATGGTTGGGAAAGGCCATGGGATGTAGAAATATTTTTTTCACATTTTACTTCCTTGTAAAAACAGGTAAATCAATAGGCATTTTCGCACGTATAAGTACCCAGTGAACGGTTCGTTTAGCTTTATACATTGTTCCGGGTGGGCGTTGTATTGGTTTTTCGCAACTGTTAGACCTGTAAGAGAAAAATTTTAATGGTTGGGAAAGGCCATGGGATGTAGAAATATTTTTTTCACATTTTACTTCCTTGTAAAAACAGGTAAATCAATAGGGCTTTTCGCACAGATAAGTACCCAGTGAACGGTTCGTTTAGCTTTATACATTGTTCCGGGTGGGCGTTGTATTGGTTTTTCGGAAGTGTTAGACCTGTAAGAGAAAAATTTAAATGGCTGGGAAAGGCCATGGGATGTAGAAATATTTTTTTCACATTTTATTTCCTTGTAGAAACAGGTAAATCAATTGGGATTTTCGTATGGATTAGTACCCAGTGAACGGTTCGTTTAGCTTTATACATTGTTCCGGGTGGGCGTTGTATTGGTTTTTCGCAACTGTTAGACCTGTAAGAGAAAAATTTAAATGGCTGGGAAAGGACATGGGATGTAGAAATATTTTTTTCACATTTTATTTCCTTGTAAAAACAGGTAAATCAATAGGGATTTTCGTACGGATAAGTACCCAGTGAACGGTTCGTTTAGCTTTATATATTGTTCCGGGTGGGCGTGGTATTGGTTTTTCGGAAGTGTTAGACCTGTAAGAGAAAAATTTAAATGGTTGGGAAAGGCCATGGAATGTAGAAATATTTTTTTCACATTTTATTTCCTTGTAAAAACAGGTAAATCAATAGGGATTTTCGTATGGATTAGTACCCAGTGAATGGTTCGTTTAGCTTTATATATTTTTCCGGGTGGGCGTTGTATTGGTTTTTCGCAACTGTTAGACCTGTAAGAGAAAAATTTAAATGGTTGGGAAAGGCCATGGGATGTAGAAATATTTTTTTCACATTTTACTTACTTGTAAAAACAGGTAAATCAATAGGGCTTTTCGCACAGATAAGTACCCAGTGAACGGTTCGTTTAGCTTTATACATTGTTCCGGGTGGGCGTTGTATTGGTTTTTCGGAAGTGTTAGACCTGTAAGAGAAAAATTTAAATGGCTGGGAAAGGCCATGGGATGTAGAAATATTTTTTTCACATTTTATTTCCTTGTAGAAACAGGTAAATCAATTGGGATTTTCGTATGGATTAGTACCCAGTGAACGGTTCGTTTAGCTTTATACATTGTTCCGGGTGGGCGTTGTATTGGTTTTTCGCAACTGTTAGACCTGTAAGAGAAAAATTTAAATGGCTGGGAAAGGCCATGGGATGTAGAAATATTTTTTTCACATTTTATTTCCTTGTAAAAACAGGTAAATCAATAGGAATTTTCGTACGGATAAATACCCAGTGAACGGTTCGTTTAGCTTTATATATTGTTCCGGGTGGGCGTGGTATTGGTTTTTCGGAAGTGTTAGACCTGTAAGAGAAAAATTTAAATGGTTGGGAAAGGCCATGGAATGTAGAAATATTTTTTTCACATTTTATTTCCTTGTAAAAACAGGTAAATCAATAGGGATTTTCGTATGGATTAGTACCCAGTGAATGGTTCGTTTAGCTTTATATATTTTTCCGGGTGGGCGTTGTATTGGTTTTTCGCAACTGTTAGACCTGTAAGAGAAAAATTTAAATGGTTGGGAAAGGCCATGGGATGTAGAAATATTTTTTTCACATTTTACTTCCTTGTAAAAAGAGGGAAATCAATAGGGCTATTCGCACGGATAAGTACCCAGTGAACGGTTCGTTTAGCTTTATATATTGTTCCGCGTGGGCGTTGTATTGGTTTTTCGGTAGTGTTAGACCTGTAAGAGAAAAATTTAAATGGTTGGGAAAGGCCATGGGATGTAGAAATATTTTTTTCACATTTTACTTCCTTGTAAAAACAGGTAAATCAATAGGGCTTTTCGCACGTATAAGTACCCAGTGAACGGTTCGTTTAGCTTTATACATTGTTCCGGGTGGGCGTTGTATTGGTTTTTCGCAACTGTTAGACCTGTAAGAGAAAAATTTAAATGGTTGGGAAAGGCCATGGGATGTAGAAATATTTTTTTCACATTTTACTTCCTTGTAAAAACAGGTAAATCAATAGGGATTTTCGCACGTATAAGTACCCAGTGAACGGTTCGTTTAGCTTTATACATTGTTCCGGGTGGGCGTTGTATTGGTTTTTCGCAACTGTTAGACCTGTAAGAGAAAAATTTAAATGGTTGGGAAAGGCCATGGGATGTAGAAATATTTTTTTCACATTTTACTTCCTTGTAAAAACAGGTAAATCAATAGGGCTTTTCGCACAGATAAGTACCCAGTGAACGGTTCGTTTAGCTTTATACATTGTTCCGGGTGGGCGTTGTATTGGTTTTTCGGAAGTGTTAGACCTGTAAGAGAAAAATTTAAATGGCTGGGAAAGGCCATGGGATGTAGAAATATTTTTTTCACATTTTATTTCCTTGTAGAAACAGATAAATCAATTGGGATTTTCGTATGGATTAGTACCCAGTGAACGGTTCGTTTAGCTTTATACATTGTTCCGGGTGGGCGTTGTATTGGTTTTTCGCAACTGTTAGACCTGTAAGAGAAAAATTTAAATGGCTGGGAAAGGACATGGGATGTAGAAATATTTTTTTCACATTTTATTTCCTTGTAAAAACAGGTAAATCAATAGGGATTTTCGTACGGATAAGTACCCAGTGAACGGTTCGTTTAGCTTTATATATTGTTCCGGGTGGGCGTGGTATTGGTTTTTCGGAAGTGTTAGACCTGTAAGAGAAAAATTTAAATGGTTGGGAAAGGCCATGGAATGTAGAAATATTTTTTTCACATTTTATTTCCTTGTAAAAACAGGTAAATCAATAGGGATTTTCGTATGGATTAGTACCCAGTGAATGGTTCGTTTAGCTTTATATATTTTTCCGGGTGGGCGTTGTATTGGTTTTTCGCAACTGTTAGACCTGTAAGAGAAAAATTTAAATGGTTGGGAAAGGCCATGGGATGTAGAAATATTTTTTTCACATTTTACTTCCTTGTAAAAACAGGTAAATCAATAGGGCTTTTCGCACAGATAAGTACCCAGTGAACGGTTCGTTTAGCTTTATACATTGTTCCGGGTGGGCGTTGTATTGGTTTTTCGGAAGTGTTAGACCTGTAAGAGAAAAATTTAAATGGCTGGGAAAGGCCATGGGATGTAGAAATATTTTTTTCACATTTTATTTCCTTGTAGAAACAGGTAAATCAATTGGGATTTTCGTATGGATTAGTACCCAGTGAACGGTTCGTTTAGCTTTATACATTGTTCCGGGTGGGCGTTGTATTGGTTTTTCGCAACTGTTAGACCTGTAAGAGAAAAATTTAAATGGCTGGGAAAGGCCATGGGATGTAGAAATATTTTTTTCACATTTTATTTCCTTGTAAAAACAGGTAAATCAATAGGGATTTTCGTACGGATAAGTACCCAGTGAACGGTTCGTTTAGCTTTATATATTGTTCCGGGTGGGCGTGGTATTGGTTTTTCGGAAGTGTTAGACCTGTAAGAGAAAAATTTAAATGGTTGGGAAAGGCCATGGAATGTAGAAATATTTTTTTCACATTTTATTTCCTTGTAAAAACAGGTAAATCAATAGGGATTTTCGTACGTATAAGTACCCAGTGAACGGTTCGTTTAGCTTTATATATTTTTCCGGGTGGGCGTTGTATTGGTTTTTCGCAACTGTTAGACCTGTAAGAGAAAAATTTAAATGGTTGGGAAAGGCCATGGGATGTAGAAATATTTTTTTCACATTTTACTTCCTTGTAAAAAGAGGGAAATCAATAGGGCTATTCGCACGGATAAGTACCCAGTGAACGGTTCGTTTAGCTTTATATATTATTCCGCGTGGGCGTTGTATTGGTTTTTCGGAAGCGTTAGACCTGTAAGAGAAAAATTTAAATGGCTGGGAAAGGCCATGGGATGTAGAAATATTTTTTTCACATTTTATTTCCTTGTAAAAACAGGTAAATCAATAGGGATTTTCGTACGGATAAGTACACAGTGAACGGTTCGTTTAGCTTTATATATTATTCCGCGTGGGCGTTGTATTGGTTTTTCGGAAGCGTTAGACCTGTAAGAGAAAAATTTAAATGGTTGGGAAAGGCCATGGGATGTAGAAATATTTTTTTCACATTTTATTTCCTTGTAGAAACAGGTAAATCAATTGGGATTTTCGTATGGATTAGTACCCAGTAAACGGTTCGTTTAGCTTTATACATTGTTCCGGGTGGGCGTTGTATTGGTTTTTCGCAACTGTTAGACCTGTAAGAGAAAAATTTAAATGGCTGGGAAAGGCCATGGGATGTAGAAATATTTTTTTCACATTTTATTTCCTTGTAAAAACAGGTAAATCAATAGGGATTTTCGTACGGATAAGTACCCAGTGAACGGTTCGTTTAGCTTTATATATTGTTCCGGGTGGGCGTGGTATTGGTTTTTCGGAAGTGTTAGACCTGTAAGAGAAAAATTTAAATGGTTGGGAAAGGCCATGGAATGTAGAAATATTTTTTTCACATTTTATTTCCTTGTAAAAACAGGTAAATCAATAGGGATTTTCGTATGGATTAGTACCCAGTGAATGGTTCGTTTAGCTTTATATATTTTTCCGGGTGGGCGTTGTATTGGTTTTTCGCAACTGTTAGACCTGTAAGAGAAAAATTTAAATGGTTGGGAAAGGCCATGGGATGTAGAAATATTTTTTTCACATTTTACTTCCTTGTAAAAAGAGGGAAATCAATAGGGCTATTCGCACGGATAAGTACCCAGTGAACGGTTCGTTTAGCTTTATACATTGTTCCGGGTGGGCGTTGTATTGGTTTTTCAGAAGTGTTAGACCTGTAAGAGAAAAATTTAAATGGTTGGGAAAGGCCATGGGATGTAGAAATATTTTTTTCACATTTTATTTCCTTGTAAAAACAGGTAAATCAATAGGGATTTTCGTACGGATAAGTACACAGTGAACGGTTCGTTTAGCTTTATATATTTTTCCGGGTGGGCGTTGTATTGGTTTTTCGGAAGTGTTAGACCTGTAAGAGAAAAATTTAAATGGTTGGGAAAGGCCATGGGATGTAGAAATATTTTTTTCACTTTTTATTTCCTTGTAAAAACAGGTAAATCAATAGGGATTTTCGTACGTATAAGTACCCAGTGAACGGTTCGTTTAGCTTTATATATTGTTCCGGGTGGGAGTTGTATTGGTTTTTCGGTAGTGTTAGACCTGTAAGAGAAAAATTTAAATGGTTGGGAAAGGCCATGGGATGTAGAAATATTTTTTTCACATTTTACTTCCTTGTAAAAACAGGTAAATCAATAGGGCTATTCGCACGGATAAGTACCCAGTGAACGGTTCGTTTAGCTTTATATATTTTTCCGGGTGGGCGTTGTATTGGTTTTTCGGAAGTGTTAGACCTGTAAGAGAAAAATTTAAATGGTTGGGAAAGGCCATGGGATGTAGAAATATTTTTTTCACATTTTATTTCCTTGTAAAAACAGGTAAATCAATAGGGATTTTCGTACGTATAAGTACCCAGTGAATGGTTCGTTTAGCTTTATATATTGTTCTGGGTGGGAGTTGTATTGGTTTTTCGGTAGTGTTAGACCTGTAAGAGAAAAATTTAAATAGTTGGGAAAGGCCATGGGATGTAGAAATATTTTTTTCACATTTTACTTCCTTGTAAAAACAGGTAAATCAATAGGGCTTTTCGCACGTATAAGTACCCAGTGAACGGTTCGTTTAGCTTTATACATTGTTCCGGGTGGGCGTTGTATTGGTTTTTCGCAACTGTTAGACCTGTAAGAGAAAAATTTAAATGGTTGGGAAAGGCCATGGGATGTAGAAATATTGTTTTCACATTTTACTTCCTTGTAAAAACAGGTAAATCAATAGGGCTTTTCGCACAGATAAGTACCCAGTGAACGGTTCGTTTAGCTTTATACATTGTTCCGGGTGGGCGTTGTATTGGTTTTTCGGAAGTGTTAGACCTGTAAGAGAAAAATTTAAATGGCTCGGAAAGGCCATGGGATGTAGAAATATTTTTTTCACATTTTATTTCCTTGTAGAAACAGGTAAATCAATTGGGATTTTCGTATGGATTAGTACCCAGTGAACGGTTCGTTTAGCTTTATACATTGTTCCGGGTGGGCGTTGTATTGGTTTTTCGCAACTGTTAGACCTGTAAGAGAAAAATTTAAATGGCTGGGAAAGGCCATGGGATGTAGAAATATTTTTTTCACATTTTATTTCCTTGTAAAAACAGGTAAATCAATAGGGATTTTCGTACGGATAAGTACCCAGTGAACGGTTCGTTTAGCTTTATATATTGTTCCGGGTGGGCGTGGTATTGGTTTTTCGGAAGTGTTAGACCTGTAAGAGAAAAATTTAAATGGTTGGGAAAGGCCATGGAATGTAGAAATATTTTTTTCACATTTTATTTCCTTGTAAAAACAGGTAAATCAATAGGGATTTTCGTATGGATTAGTACCCAGTGAATGGTTCGTTTAGCTTTATATATTTTTCCGGGTGGGCGTTGTATTGGTTTTTCACAACTGTTAGACCTGTAAGAGAAAAATTTAAATGGTTGGGAAAGGCCATGGGATGTAGAAATATTGTTTTCACATTTTACTTCCTTGTAAAAACAGGTAAATCAATAGGGCTTTTCGCACAGATAAGTACCCAGTGAACGGTTCGTTTAGCTTTATACATTGTTCCGGGTGGGCGTTGTATTGGTTTTTCGGAAGTGTTAGACCTGTAAGAGAAAAATTTAAATGGCTCGGAAAGGCCATGGGATGTAGAAATATTTTTTTCACATTTTATTTCCTTGTAGAAACAGGTAAATCAATTGGGATTTTCGTATGGATTAGTACCCAGTGAACGGTTCGTTTAGCTTTATACATTGTTCCGGGTGGGCGTTGTATTGGTTTTTCGCAACTGTTAGACCTGTAAGAGAAAAATTTAAATGGCTGGGAAAGGCCATGGGATGTAGAAATATTTTTTTCACATTTTATTTCCTTGTAAAAACAGGTAAATCAATAGGGATTTTCGTACGGATAAGTACCCAGTGAACGGTTCGTTTAGCTTTATATATTGTTCCGGGTGGGCGTGGTATTGGTTTTTCGGAAGTGTTAGACCTGTAAGAGAAAAATTTAAATGGTTGGGAAAGGCCATGGAATGTAGAAATATTTTTTTCACATTTTATTTCCTTGTAAAAACAGGTAAATCAATAGGGATTTTCGTATGGATTAGTACCCAGTGAATGGTTCGTTTAGCTTTATATATTTTTCCGGGTGGGCGTTGTATTGGTTTTTCACAACTGTTAGACCTGTAAGAGAAAAATTTAAATGGTTGGGAAAGGCCATGGGATGTAGAAATATTTTTTTCACATTTTACTTCCTTGTAAAAAGAGGGAAATCAATAGGGCTATTCGCACGGATAAGTACCCAGTGAACGGTTCGTTTAGCTTTATACATTGTTCCGGGTGGGCGTTGTATTGGTTTTTTGGAAGTGTTAGACCTGTAAGAGAAAAATTTAAATGGTTGGGAAAGGCCATGGGATGTAGAAATATTTTTTTCACATTTTATTTCCTTGTAAAAACAGGTAAATCAATAGGGATTTTCGTACGGATAAGTACACAGTGAACGGTTCGTTTAGCTTTATATATTTTTCCGGGTGGGCGTTGTATTGGTTTTTCGGAAGTGTTAGACCTGTAAGAGAAAAATTTAAATGGTTGGGAAAGGCCATGGGATGTAGAAATATATTTTTCACATTTTATTTCCTTGTAAAAACAGGTAAATCAATAGGGATTTTCGTACGTATAAGTACCCAGTGAACGGTTCGTTTAGCTTTATATATTGTTCCGGGTGGGAGTTGTATTGGTTTTTCGGTAGTGTTAGACCTGTAAGAGAAAAATTTAAATGGTTGGGAAAGGCCATGGGATGTAGAAATATTTTTTTCACATTTTACTTCCTTGTAAAAACAGGTAAATCAATAGGGCTTTTCGCACGTATAAGTACCCAGTGAACGGTTCGTTTAGTTTTATACATTGTTCCGGGTGGGCGTTGTATTGGTTTTTCGCAACTGTTAGACCTGTAAGAGAAAAATTTAAATGGTTGGGAAAGGCCATGGGATGTAGAAATATTTTTTTCACATTTTATTTCCTTGTAAAAACAGGTAAATCAATAGGGATTTTCGTACGGATAAGTACCCAGTGTATGGTTCGTTTAGCTTTATATATTTTTCCGGGTGGGCGTTGTATTGGTTTTTCGGAAGTGTTAGACCTGTAAGAGAAAAATTTAAATGGTTGGGAAAGGCCATGGGATGTAGAAATATTTTTTTCACATTTTACTTCCTTGTAAAAACAGGTAAATCAATAGGGCTTTTCGCACGTATAAGTACCCAGTGAACGGTTCGTTTAGCTTTATACATTGTTCCGGGTGGGCGTTGTATTGGTTTTTCGCAACTGTTAGACCTGTAAGAGAAAAATTTAAATGGTTGGGAAAGGCCATGGGATGTAGAAATATTTTTTTCACATTTTACTTCCTTGTAAAAAGAGGGAAATCAATAGGGCTATTCGCACGGATAAGTACCCAGTGAACGGTTCGTTTAGCTTTATACATTGTTCCGGGTGGGCGTTGTATTGGTTTTTCGGAAGTGTTAGACCTGTAAGAGAAAAATTTAAATGGTTGGGAAAGGCCATGGGATGTAGAAATATTTTTTTCACATTTTATTTCCTTGTAAAAACAGGTAAATCAATAGGGATTTTCGTACGGATAAGTACACAGTGAACGGTTCGTTTAGCTTTATATATTTTTCCGGGTGGGCATTGTATTGGTTTTTCGGAAGTGTTAGACCTGTAAGAGAAAAATTTAAATGGTTGGGAAAGGCCATGGGATGTAGAAATATTTTTTTCACATTTTATTTCCTTGTAAAAACAGGTAAATCAATAGGGATTTTCGTACGTATAAGTACCCAGTGAACGGTTCGTTTAGCTTTATATATTGTTCCGGGTGGGAGTTGTATTGGTTTTTCGGTAGTGTTAGACCTGTAAGAGAAAAATTTAAATGGTTGGGAAAGGCCATGGGATGTAGAAATATTTTTTTCACATTTTACTTCCTTGTAAAAACAGGTAAATCAATAGGGCTTTTCGCACGTATAAGTACCCAGTGAACGGTTCGTTTAGTTTTATACATTGTTCCGGGTGGGCGTTGTATTGGTTTTTCGCAACAGTTAGACCTGTAAGAGAAAAATTTAAATGGTTGGGAAAGGCCATGGGATGTAGAAATATTTTTCTCACATTTTATTTCCTTGTAAAAACAGGTAAATCAATAGGGATTTTCGTACGGATAAGTACCCAGTGAACGGTTCGTTTAGCTTTATACATTGTTCCGGGTGGGCGTTGTATTGGTTTTTCGGAAGTGTTAGACCTGTAAGAGAAAAATTTAAATGGTTGGGAAAGGCCATGGGATGTAGAAATATTGTTTTCACATTTTATTTCCTTGTAAAAACAGGTAAATCAATAGGGATTTTCGTACGGATAAGTACCCAGTGAACGGTTCGTTTAGCTTTATACATTGTTCCGGGTGGGCGTTGTATTGGTTTTTCGGAAGTGTTAGACCTGTAAGAGAAAAATTTAAATGGTTGGGAAAGGCCATGGGATGTAGAAATATTTTTTTCACATTTTACTTCCTTGTAAAATGAGGGAAATCAATAGGGCTTTTCGCACGGGTAAGTACCCAGTGAACGGTTCGTTTAGCTTTATACATTGTTCCGGGTGGGCGTTGTATTGGTTTTTCGGAAGTGTTAGACCTGTAAGAGAAAAATTTTAATGGTTGGGAAAGGCCATGGGATGTAGAAATATTTTTTTCACATTTTATTTCCTTGTAAAAACAGGTAAATCAATAGGGATTTTCGTACGGATAAGTACCCAGTGAACGGTTCGTTTAGCTTTATATATTTTTCCGGGTGGGCGTTGTATTGGTTTTTCGGAAGTGTTAGACCTGTAAGAAAAAAATTTAAATGGTTGGGAAAGGCCATGGGATGTATAAATATTTTTTTCACATTTTAATTCCTTGTAAAAAGAGGTAAATCAATAGGGCTTTTCGCACGGATAAGTACCCAGTGAACGGTTCGTTTAGCTTAATACATTGTTCCGGGTGGGCGTTGTATTGGTTTTTCGCAACTGTTAGACCTGTAAGAGAAAAATTTAAATGGTTGGGAAAGGCCATGGGATGTAGAAATATTTTTTTCACATTTTATTTCCTTGTAAAAACAGGTAAATCAATTGGGATTTTCGTACGGATTAGTACCCAGTGAACGGTTCGTTTAGCTTTATACATTGTTCCGGGTGGGCGTTGTATTGGTTTTTCGCAACTGTTAGACCTGTAAGAGAAAAATTTAAATGGCTGGGAAAGGCCATGGGATGTAGAAATATTGTTTTCACATTTTATTTCCTTGTAAAAACAGGTAAATCAATAGGGATTTTCGTACGGATAAGTACCCAGTGAACGGTTCGTTTAGCTTTATACATTGTTCCGGGTGGGCGTTGTATTGGTTTTTCGGAAGTGTTAGACCTGTAAGAGAAAAATTTAAATGGTTGGGAAAGGCCATGGAATGTAGAAATATTTTTTTCACATTTTATTTCCTTGTAAAAACAGGTAAATCAATAGGGATTTTCGTATGGATTAGTTCCCAGTGAACGGTTCGTTTAGCTTTATATATTGTTCCGGGTGGGCGTTGTATTGGTTTTTCGCAACTGTTAGACCTGTAAGAGAAAAATTTAAATGGTTGGGAAAGGCCATGGGATGTAGAAATATTTTTTTCACATTTTACTTCCTTGTAAAAACAGGTAAATCAATTGGGATTTTCGTACGGATTAGTACCCAGTGAACGGTTCGTTTAGCTTTATACATTGTTCCGGGTGGGCGTTGTATTGGTTTTTCGGAACTGTTAGACCTGTAAGAGAAAAATTTAAATGGCTGGGAAAGGCCATGGGATGTAGAAATATTGTTTTCACATTTTATTTCCTTGTAAAAACAGGTAAATCAATAGGGATTTTCGTACGGATAAGTACCCAGTGAACGGTTCGTTTAGCTTTATACATTGTTCCGGGTGGGCGTTGTATTGGTTTTTCAGAAGTGTTAGACCTGTAAGAGAAAAATTTAAATGGCTGGGAAAGGCCATGGGATGTAGAAATATTTTTTTCACATTTTATTTCCTTGTAAAAACAGGTAAAACAATAGGGATTTTCGTACGGATTAGTACCCAGTGAACGGTTCGTTTAGCTTTATACATTGTTCCGGGTGGGCGTTGTATTGGTTTTTCGCAACTGTTAGACCTGTAAGAGAAAAATTTAAATGGTTGGGAAAGGCCATGGGATGTAGAAATATTTTTTTCACATTTTATTTCCTTGTAAAAACAGGTAAATCAATAGGGATTTTCGTACGGATAAGTACCCAGTGAACGGTTCGTTTAGCTTTATATATTGTTCCGGGTGGCCGTTGTATTGGTTTTTCGGAAGTGTTAGACCTGTAAGAGAAAAGTTTAAATGGTTGGGAAAGGCCATGGGATGTAGAAATATTTTTTTCACATTTTACTTCCTTGTAAAAAGAGGGAAATCAATAGGGCTTTTCGCACGGATAAGTACCGAGTGAACGGTTCGTTTAGCTTTATACATTGTTCCGGGTGGGCGTTGTATTGGTTTTTCGCAACTGTTAGACCTGTAAGAGAAAAATTTAAATGGTTGGGAAAGGCCATGGGATGTAGAAATTTTTTTTTTCACATTTTATTTCCTTGTAAAAACAGGTAAATCAATAGGGATTTTCGTATGGATTAGTACCCAGTGAACGGTTCGTTTAGCTTTATATATTGTTCCGGGTAGGTGTTGTATTGGTTTTTCGCAACTGTTAGACCTGTAAGAGAAAAATTTAAATGGCTGGTAAAGGCCATGGGATGTAGAAATATTTTTTTCACATTTTACTTCCTTGTAAAAACAGGTAAATCAATAGGGCTTTTCGCACGGATAAGTACCCAGTGAACGGTTTGTTTAGCTTTATACATTGTTCTGGGTGGGCGTTGTATTGGTTTTTCGCAACTGTTAGACCTGTAAGAGAAAAATTTAAATGGTTGGGAAAGGCCATGGGATGTAGAAATATTTTTTTCACATTTTATTTCCTTGTAAAAACAGGTAAATCAATAGGGATTTTCGTATGGATTAGTTCCCAGTGAACGGTTCGTTTAGCTTTATATATTGTTCCGGGTAGGTGTTGTATTGGTTTTTCGCAACTGTTAGACCTGTAAGAGAAAAATTTAAATGGCTGGTAAAGGCCATGGGATGTAGAAATATTTTTTTCACATTTTACTTCCTTGTAAAAACAGGTAAATCAATAGGGCTTTTCGCACGGATAAGTACCCAGTGAACGGTTCGTTTAGCTTTATACATTGTTCCGGGTGGGCGTTGTATTGGTTTTTCGCAACTGTTAGACCTGTAAGAGAAAAATTTAAATGGCTGGGAAAGGCCATGGGATGTAGAAATATTGTTTTCACATTTTATTTCCTTGTAAAAACAGGTAAATCAATAGGGATTTTCGTACGGATAAGTACCCAGTGAACGGTTCGTTTAGCTTTATACATTGTTCCGGGTGGGCGTTGTATTGGTTTTTCAGAAGTGTTAGACCTGTAAGAGAAAAATTTAAATGGCTGGGAAAGGCCATGGGATGTAGAAATATTTTTTTCACATTTTATTTCCTTGTAAAAACAGGTAAAACAATAGGGATTTTCGTACGGATTAGTACCCAGTGAACGGTTCGTTTAGCTTTATACATTGTTCCGGGTGGGCGTTGTATTGGTTTTTCGCAACTGTTAGACCTGTAAGAGAAAAATTTAAATGGTTGGGAAAGGCCATGGGATGTAGAAATATTTTTTTCACATTTTATTTCCTTGTAAAAACAGGTAAATCAATAGGGATTTTCGTACGGATAAGTACCCAGTGAACGGTTCGTTTACTTTATATATTGTTCCGGGTGGCCGTTGTATTGGTTTTTCGGAAGTGTTAGACCTGTAAGAGAAAAGTTTAAATGGTTGGGAAAGGCCATGGGATGTAGAAATATTTTTTTCACATTTTACTTCCTTGTAAAAAGAGGGAAATCAATAGGGCTTTTCGCACGGATAAGTACCGAGTGAACGGTTCGTTTAGCTTTATACATTGTTCCGGGTGGGCGTTGTATTGGTTTTTCGCAACTGTTAGACCTGTAAGAGAAATATTTAAATGGTTGGGAAAGGCCATGGGATGTAGAAATTTTTTTTTTCACATTTTATTTCCTTGTAAAAACAGGTAAATCAATAGGGATTTTCGTATGGATTAGTACCCAGTGAACGGTTCGTTTAGCTTTATATATTGTTCCGGGTAGGTGTTGTATTGGTTTTTCGCAACTGTTAGACCTGTAAGAGAAAAATTTAAATGGCTGGTAAAGGCCATGGGATGTAGAAATATTTTTTTCACATTTTACTTCCTTGTAAAAACAGGTAAATCAATAGGGCTTTTCGCACGGATAAGTACCCAGTGAACGGTTTGTTTAGCTTTATACATTGTTCTGGGTGGGCGTTGTATTGGTTTTTCGCAACTGTTAGACCTGTAAGAGAAAAATTTAAATGGTTGGGAAAGGCCATGGGATGTAGAAATATTTTTTTCACATTTTATTTCCTTGTAAAAACAGGTAAATCAATAGGGATTTTCGTATGGATTAGTTCCCAGTGAACGGTTCGTTTAGCTTTATATATTGTTCCGGGTAGGTGTTGTATTGGTTTTTCGCAACTGTTAGACCTGTAAGAGAAAAATTTAAATGGCTGGTAAAGGCCATGGGATGTAGAAATATTTTTTTCACATTTTACTTCCTTGTAAAAACAGGTAAATCAATAGGGCTTTTCGCACGGATAAGTACCCAGTGAACGGTTTGTTTAGCTTTATACATTGTTCCGGGTGGGCGTTGTATTGGTTTTTCGCAACTGTTAGACCTGTAAGAGAAAAATTTAAATGGCTGGGAAAGGCCATGGGATGTAGAAATATTGTTTTCACATTTTATTTCCTTGTAAAAACAGGTAAATCAATAGGGATTTTCGTACGGATAAGTACCCAGTGAACGGTTCGTTTAGCTTTATACATTGTTCCGGGTGGGCGTTGTATTGGTTTTTCGGAAGTGTTAGACCTGTAAGAGAAAAATTTAAATGGTTGGGAAAGGCCATGGAATGTAGAAATATTTTTTTCACATTTTATTTCCTTGTAAAAACAGGTAAATCAATAGGGATTTTCGTATGGATTAGTACCCAGTGAACGGTTCGTTTAGCTTTATATATTGTTCCGGGTGGGCGTTGTATTGGTTTTTCGCAACTGTTAGACCTGTAAGAGAAAAATTTAAATGGTTGGGAAAGGCCATGGGATGTAGAAATATTTTTTTCACATTTTACTTCCTTGTAAAAACAGGTAAATCAATTGGGATTTTCGTACGGATTAGTACCCAGTGAACGGTTCGTTTAGCTTTATACATTGTTCTGGGTGGGCGTTGTATTGGTTTTTCGCAACTGTTAGACCTGTAAGAGAAAAATTTAAATGGCTGGGAAAGGCCATGGGATGTAGAAATATTGTTTTCACATTTTATTTCCTTGTAAAAACAGGTAAATCAATAGGGATTTTCGTACGGATAAGTACCCAGTGAACGGTTCGTTTAGCTTTATACATTGTTCCGGGTGGGCGTTGTATTGGTTTTTCGGAAGTGTTAGACCTGTAAGAGAAAAATTTAAATGGCTGGGAAAGGCCATGGGATGTAGAAATATTTTTTTCACATTTTATTTCCTTGTAAAAACAGGTAAAACAATAGGGATTTTCGTACGGATTAGTACCCAGTGAACGGTTCGTTTAGCTTTATACATTGTTCCGGGTGGGCGTTGTATTGGTTTTTCGCAACTGTTAGACCTGTAAGAGAAAAATTTAAATGGTTGGGAAAGGCCATGGGATGTAGAAATATTTTTTTCACATTTTATTTCCTTGTAAAAACAGGTAAATCAATAGGGATTTTCGTACGGATAAGTACCCAGTGAACGGTTCGTTTAGCTTTATATATTGTTCCGGGTGGGCGTTGTATTGGTTTTTCGGAAGTGTTAGACTTGTAAGAGAAAAGTTTAAATGGTTGGGAAAGGCCATGGGATGTAGAAATATTTTTTTCACATTTTACTTCCTTGTAAAAAGAGGGAAATCAATAGGGCTTTTCGCACGGATAAGTACCGAGTGAACGGTTCGTTTAGCTTTATACATTGTTCCGGGTGGGCGTTGTATTGGTTTTTCGCAACTGTTAGACCTGTAAGAGAAAAATTTAAATGGTTGGGAAAGGCCATGGGATGTAGAAATTTTTTTTTTCACATTTTATTTCCTTGTAAAAACAGGTAAATCAATAGGGATTTTCGTACGGATAAGTACACAGTGAACGGTTCGTTTAGCTTTATATATTTTTCCGGGTGGGCGTTGTATTGGTTTTTCGGAAGTGTTAGACCTGTAAGAGAAAAGTTTAAATGGTTGGGAAAGGCCATGGGATGTAGAAATATTTTTTTCACATTTTACTTCCTTGTAAAAAGAGGGAAATCAATAGGGCTTTTCGCACGGATAAGTACCGAGTGAACGGTTCGTTTAGCTTTATATATTGTTCCGGGTGGGCGTTGTATTGGTTTTTCGGAAGTGTTAGACTTGTAAGAGAAAAGTTTAAATGGTTGGGAAAGGCCATGGGATGTAGAAATATTTTTTTCACATTTTACTTCCTTGTAAAAAGAGGGAAATCAATAGGGCTTTTCGCACGGATAAGTACCGAGTGAACGGTTCGTTTAGCTTTATACATTGTTCCGGGTGGGCGTTGTATTGGTTTTTCGCAACTGTTAGACCTGTAAGAGAAAAATTTAAATGGTTGGGAAAGGCCATGGGATGTAGAAATTTTTTTTTTCACATTTTATTTCCTTGTAAAAACAGGTAAATCAATAGGGATTTTCGTACGGATAAGTACACAGTGAACGGTTCGTTTAGCTTTATACATTGTTCCGGGTGGGCGTTGTATTGGTTTTTCGGAAGTGTTAGACCTGTAAGAGAAAAGTTTAAATGGTTGGGAAAGGCCATGGGATGTAGAAATATTTTTTTCACATTTTACTTCCTTGTAAAAAGAGGGAAATCAATATGGCTTTTCGCACGGATAAGTACCGAGTGAACGGTTCGTTTAGCTTTATACATTGTTCCGGGTGGGCGTTGTATTGGTTTTTCGCAACTGTTAGACCTGTAAGAGAAAAATTTAAATGGTTGGGAAAGGCCATGGGATGTAGAAATTTTTTTTTTCACATTTTATTTCCTTGTAAAAACAGGTAAATCAATAGGGATTTTCGTATGGATTAGTACCCAGTGAACGGTTCGTTTAGCTTTATATATTGTTCCGGGTAGGTGTTGTATTGGTTTTTCGCAACTGTTAGACCTGTAAGAGAAAAATTTAAATGGCTGGTAAAGGCCATGGGATGTAGAAATATTTTTTTCACATTTTATTTCCTTGTAAAAACAGGTAAAACAATAGGGATTTTCGTACGGATTAGTACCCAGTGAACGGTTCGTTTAGCTTTATACATTGTTCCGGGTGGGCGTTGTATTGGTTTTTCGCAATTGTTAGACCTGTAAGAGAAAAATTTAAATGGTTGGGAAAGGCCATGGGATGTAGAAATATTTTTTTCACATTTTATTTCCTTGTAAAAACAGGTAAATCAATAGGGATTTTCGTACGGATAAGTACCCAGTGAACGGTTCGTTTAGCTTTATACATTGTTCCGGGTGGGCGTTGTATTGGTTTTTCGGAAGTTTTAGACCTGTAAGAGAAAAGTTTAAATGGTTGGGAAAGGCCATGGGATGTAGAAATATTTTTTTCACATTTTACTTCCTTGTAAAAAGAGGGAAATCAATAGGGCTTTTCGCACGGATAAGTACCGAGTGAACGGTTCGTTTAGCTTTATACATTGTTCCGGGTGGGCGTTGTATTGGTTTTTCGCAACTGTTAGACCTGTAAGAGAAAAATTTAAATGGTTGGGAAAGGCCATGGGATGTAGAAATTTTTTTTTTCACATTTTATTTCCTTGTAAAAACAGGTAAATCAATAGGGATTTTCGTATGGATTAGTACCCAGTGAACGGTTCGTTTAGCTTTATATATTGTTCCGGGTAGGTGTTGTATTGGTTTTTCGCAACTGTTAGACCTGTAAGAGAAAAATTTAAATGGTTGGGAAAGGCCATGGGATGTAGAAATATTTTTTTCACATTTTACTTCCTTGTAAAAAGAGGGAAATCAATAGGGCTTTTCGCACGGATAAGTACCGAGTGAACGGTTCGTTTAGCTTTATATATTGTTCCGGGTGGGCGTTGTATTGGTTTTTCGGAAGTGTTAGACTTGTAAGAGAAAAGTTTAAATGGTTGGGAAAGGCCATGGGATGTAGAAATATTTTTTTCACATTTTACTTCCTTGTAAAAAGAGGGAAATCAATAGGGCTTTTCGCACGGATAAGTACCGAGTGAACGGTTCGTTTAGCTTTATACATTGTTCCGGGTGGGCGTTGTATTGGTTTTTCGCAACTGTTAGACCTGTAAGAGAAAAATTTAAATGGTTGGGAAAGGCCATGGGATGTAGAAATTTTTTTTTTCACATTTTATTTCCTTGTAAAAACAGGTAAATCAATAGGGATTTTCGTACGGATAAGTACACAGTGAACGGTTCGTTTAGCTTTATATATTTTTCCGGGTGGGCGTTGTATTGGTTTTTCGGAAGTGTTAGACCTGTAAGAGAAAAGTTTAAATGGTTGGGAAAGGCCATGGGATGTAGAAATATTTTTTTCACATTTTACTTCCTTGTAAAAAGAGGGAAATCAATAGGGCTTTTCGCACGGATAAGTACCGAGTGAACGGTTCGTTTAGCTTTATACATTGTTCCGGGTGGGCGTTGTATTGGTTTTTCGCAACTGTTAGACCTGTAAGAGAAAAATTTAAATGGTTGGGAAAGGCCATGGGATGTAGAAATATTTTTTTCACATTTTACTTCCTTGTAAAAACAGGTAAATCAATAGTGATTTTCGTACGGATAAGTACCCAGTGAACGGTTCGTTTAGCTTTATATATTTTTCCGGGTGGGCGTTGTATTGGTTTTTCGGAAGTGTTAGACCTGTAAGAGAAAAGTTTAAATGGTTGGGAAAGGCCATGGGATGTAGAAATATTTTTTTCACATTTTATTTCCTTGTAAAAACAGGTAAATCAATAGGGATTTTCGTACGGATAAGTACCCAGTGAACGGTTCGTTTAGCTTTATATATTGTTCCGGGTGGGCGTTGTATTGGTTTTTCGGAAGTGTTAGACCTGTAAGAGAAAAGTTTAAATGGTTGGGAAAGGCCATGGGATGTAGAAATATTTTTTTCACATTTTACTTCCTTGTAAAAAGAGGGAAATCAATAGGGCTTTTCGCACGGATAAGTACCGAGTGAACGGTTCGTTTAGCTTTATACATTGTTCCGGGTGGGCGTTGTATTGGTTTTTCGGAAGTGTTAGACCTGTAAGAGAAAAGTTTAAATGGTTGGGAAAGGCCATGGGATGTAGAAATATTTTTTTCACATTTTACTTCCTTGTAAAAAGAGGGAAATCAATATGGCTTTTCGCACGGATAAGTACCGAGTGAACGGTTCGTTTAGCTTTATACATTGTTCCGGGTGGGCGTTGTATTGGTTTTTCGCAACTGTTAGACCTGTAAGAGAAAAATTTAAATGGTTGGGAAAGGCCATGGGATGTAGAAATTTTTTTTTTCACATTTTATTTCCTTGTAAAAACAGGTAAATCAATAGGGATTTTCGTATGGATTAGTACCCAGTGAACGGTTCGTTTAGCTTTATATATTGTTCCGGGTAGGTGTTGTATTGGTTTTTCGCAACTGTTAGACCTGTAAGAGAAAAATTTAAATGGCTGGTAAAGGCCATGGGATGTAGAAATATTTTTTTCACATTTTATTTCCTTGTAAAAACAGGTAAAACAATAGGGATTTTCGTACGGATTAGTACCCAGTGAACGGTTCGTTTAGCTTTATACATTGTTCCGGGTGGGCGTTGTATTGGTTTTTCGCAACTGTTAGACCTGTAAGAGAAAAATTTAAATGGTTGGGAAAGGCCATGGGATGTAGAAATATTTTTTTCACATTTTATTTCCTTGTAAAAACAGGTAAATCAATAGGGATTTTCGTACGGATAAGTACCCAGTGAACGGTTCGTTTAGCTTTATACATTGTTCCGGGTGGGCGTTGTATTGGTTTTTCGGAAGTTTTAGACCTGTAAGAGAAAAGTTTAAATGGTTGGGAAAGGCCATGGGATGTAGAAATATTTTTTTCACATTTTACTTCCTTGTAAAAAGAGGGAAATCAATAGGGCTTTTCGCACGGATAAGTACCGAGTGAACGGTTCGTTTAGCTTTATACATTGTTCCGGGTGGGCGTTGTATTGGTTTTTCGCAACTGTTAGACCTGTAAGAGAAAAATTTAAATGGTTGGGAAAGGCCATGGGATGTAGAAATTTTTTTTTTCACATTTTATTTCCTTGTAAAAACAGGTAAATCAATAGGGATTTTCGTATGGATTAGTACCCAGTGAACGGTTCGTTTAGCTTTATATATTGTTCCGGGTAGGTGTTGTATTGGTTTTTCGCAACTGTTAGACCTGTAAGAGAAAAATTTAAATGGCTGGTAAAGGCCATGGGATGTAGAAATATTTTTTTCACATTTTACTTCCTTGTAAAAACAGGTAAATCAATAGGGCTTTTCGCACGGATAAGTACCCAGTGAACGGTTTGTTTAGCTTTATACATTGTTCTGGATGGGCGTTGTATTGGTTTTTCGCAACTGTTAGACCTGTAAGAGAAAAATTTAAATGGTTGGGAAAGGCCATGGGATGTAGAAATATTTTTTTCACATTTTATTTCCTTGTAAAAACAGGTAAATCAATAGGGATTTTCGTATGGATTAGTACCCAGTGAACGGTTCGTTTAGCTTTATATATTGTTCCGGGTAGGTGTTGTATTGGTTTTTCGCAACTGTTAGACCTGTAAGAGAAAAATTTAAATGGCTGGTAAAGGCCATGGGATGTAGAAATATTTTTTTCACATTTTACTTCCTTGTAAAAACAGGTAAATCAATAGGGCTTTTCGCACGGATAAGTACCCAGTGAACGGTTCGTTTAGCTTTATACATTGTTCCGGGTGGGCGTTGTATTGGTTTTTCGCAACTGTTAGACCTGTAAAAGAAAAATTTAAATGGCTGGGAAAGGCCATGGGATGTAGAAATATTGTTTTCACATTTTATTTCCTTGTAAAAACAGGTAAATCAATAGGGATTTTCGTATGGATAAGTACCCAGTGAACGGTTCGTTTAGCTTTATACATTGTTCCGGGTGGGCGTTGTATTGGTTTTTCGGAAGTGTTAGACCTGTAAGAGAAAAATTTAAATGGTTGGGAAAGGCCATGGAATGTAGAAATATTTTTTTCACATTTTATTTCCTTGTAAAAACAGGTAAATCAATAGGGATTTTCGTACGGATAAGTACACAGTGAACGGTTCGTTTAGCTTTATATATTGTTCCGGGTGGGCGTTGTATTGGTTTTTCGCAACTGTTAGACCTGTAAGAGAAAAATTTAAATGGTTGGGAAAGGCCATGGGATGTAGAAATATTTTTTTCACATTTTACTTCCTTGTAAAAACAGGTAAATCAATTGGGATTTTCGTACGGATTAGTACCCAGTGAACGGTTCGTTTAGCTTTATACATTGTTCCGGGTGGGCGTTGTATTGGTTTTTCGCAACTGTTAGACCTGTAAGAGAAAAATTTAAATGGCTGGGAAAGGCCATGGGATGTAGAAATATTGTTTTCACATTTTATTTCCTTGTAAAAACAGGTAAATCAATAGGGATTTTCGTACGGATAAGTACCCAGTGAACGGTTCGTTTAGCTTTATACATTGTTCCGGGTGGGCGTTGTATTGGTTTTTCGGAAGTGTTAGACCTGTAAGAGAAAAATTTAAATGGCTGGGAAAGGCCATGGGATGTAGAAATATTTTTTTCACATTTTATTTCCTTGTAAAAACAGGTAAAACAATAGGGATTTTCGTACGGATTAGTACCCAGTGAACGGTTCGTTTAGCTTTATACATTGTTCCGGGTGGGCGTTGTATTGGTTTTTCGCAACTGTTAGACCTGTAAGAGAAAAATTTAAATGGTTGGGAAAGGCCATGGGATGTAGAAATATTTTTTTCACATTTTATTTCCTTGTAAAAACAGGTAAATCAATAGGGATTTTCGTACGGATAAGTACCCAGTGAACGGTTCGTTTAGCTTTATATATTGTTCCGGGTGGGCGTTGTATTGGTTTTTCGGAAGTGTTAGACCTGTAAGAGAAAAATTTAAATGGTTGGGAAAGGCCATGGAATGTAGAAATATTTTTTTCACATTTTACTTCCTTGTAAAAACAGGTAAATCAATAGGGATTTTCGTACGGATTAGTACCCAGTGAACGGTTCGTTTAGCTTTATATATTTTTCCGGGTGGGCGTTGTATTGGTTTTTCGCAACTTTTAGACCTGTAAGAGAAAAATTTAAATGGTTGGGAAAGGCCATGGGATGTAGAAATATTTTTTTCACATTTTACTTCCTTGTAAAAAGAGGGAAATCAATAGGGCTTTTCGCACGGGTAAGTACCCAGTGAATGGTTCGTTTAGCTTTATACATTGTTCCGGGTGGGCGTTGTATTGGTTTTTCGGAAATGTTATACCTGTAAGAGAAAAATTTTAATGGTTGGGAAAGGCCATGGGATGTAGAAATATTTTTTTCACATTTTATTTCCTTGTAAAAACAGGTAAATCAATAGGGATTTTCGTACGGATAAGTACCCAGTGAACGGTTCGTTTAGCTTTATATATTTTTCCGGGTGGGCGTTGTATTGGTTTTTCAGAAGTGTTAGACCTGTAAGAAAAAAATTTAAATGGTTGGGAAAGGCCATGGGATGTAGAAATATTGTTTTCACATTTTAATTCCTTGTAAAAAGAGGTAAATCAATAGGGCTTTTCGCACGGATAAGTACCCAGTGAACGGTTCGTTTAGCTTAATACATTGTTCCGGGTGGGCGTTGTATTGGTTTTTCGGAAGTGTTAGACCTGTAAGAGAAAAATTTAAATGGTTGGGAAAGGCCATGGGATGTAGAAATATTTTTTTCACATTTTACTTCCTTGTAAAAAGAGGGAAATCAATAGGTCTTTTCGCACGGATAAGTACCCAGTCAACGGTTCGTTTAGCTTTATACATTGTTCCGGGTGGGCGTTGTATTGGTTTTTCGGAAGTGTTAGACCTGTAAGAGAAAAATTTAAATGGCTGGGAAAGGCCATGGGATGTAGAAATATTTTTTTCACATTTTATTTCCTTGTAAAAACAGGTAAATCAATAGGGATTTTCGTACGGATAAGTACCCAGTGAACGGTTCGTTTAGCTTTATACATTGTTCCGGGTGGGCGTTGTATTGGTTTTTCGCAACTCTTAGACCTGTAAGAGAAAAATTTAAATGGCTGGGAAAGGCCATGGGATGTAGAAATATTTTTTTCACATTTTATTTCCTTGTAAAAACAGGTAAATCAATTGGGATTTTCGTATGGATTAGTACCCAGTGAACGGTTCGTTTAGCTTTATACATTGTTCCGGGTGGGCGTTGTATTGGGTTTTCGCAACAGTTAGACCTGTAAGAGAAAAATTTAAATGGCTGGGAAAGGCCATGGGATGTAGAAATATTTTTTTCACATTTTATTTCCTTGTAAAAACAGGTAAATCTATAGGGATTTTCGTACGGATAAGTACCCAGTGAACGGTTCGTTTAGCTTTATATATTGTTCCGGGTGGGCGTTGTATTGGTTTTTCGGAAGTGTTAGACCTGTAAGAGAAAAATTTAAATGGTTGGGAAAGGCCATGGGATGTAGAAATATTTTTTTCACATTTTATTTCCTTGTAAAAACAGGTAAATCAATAGGGCTTTTCGCACGGATAAGTACCCAGTGAACGGTTCGTTTAGCTTTATACATTGTTCCGGGTGGCCGTTGTATTGGTTTTTCGGAAGTGTTAGACATGTAAGAGAAAAATTTAAATGGTTGGGAAAGGCCATGGGATGTAGAAATATTTTTTTCACATTTTACTTCCTTGTAAAAAGAGGGAAATCTATAGGGCTTTTCGCACGGATATGTACCCAGTGAACGGTTCGTTTAGCTTTATACATTGTTCCGGGTGGGCGTTGTATTGGTTTTTCGGAAGTGTTAGACCTGTAAGAGAAAAATGTAAATGGCTGGGAAAGGCCATGGGACGTAGAAATATTTTTTTCACATTTTATTTCCTTGTAAAAACAGGTAAATCAATAGGGATTTTCGTACGGATAAGTACCCAGTGAACGGTTCGTTTAGCTTTATATATTTTTCCGGGTGGGCATTGTATTGGTTTTTCGGAAGTGTTAGACCTGTAACAGAAAAATTTAAATGGTTGGGAAAGGCCATGGGATGTAGAAATATTTTTTTCACATTTTATTTCCTTGTAAAAACAGGTAAATCAATAGGGCTTTTCGCACGGATAAGTACCCAGTGAACGGTTCGTTTAGCTTTATACATTGTTCCGGGTGGGCGTTGTATTGGTTTTTCGGAAGTGTTAGACCTGTAAGAGAAAAATTTAAATGGTTGGGAAAGGCCATGGGATGTAGAAATATTTTTTTCACATTTTATTTCCTTGTAAAAACAGGTAAATCAATAGGGCTTTTCGCACGGATAAGTACCCAGTGAACGGTTCGTTTAGCTTTATACATTGTTCCGGGTGGGCGTTGTATTGGTTTTTTGGAAGTGTTAGACCTGTAAGAGAAAAATTTAAATGGCTGGGAAAGGCCGTGGGATGTAGAAATATTTTTTTCACATTTTATTTCCTTGTAAAAACAGGTAAATCAATAGGGATTTTCGTACGGATAAGTACCCAGTGAACGGTTCGTTTAGCTTTATATATTTTTCCGGGTGAGCGTTGTATTGGTTTTTCGGAAGTGTTAGACCTGTAAGAGAAAAATTTAAATGGCTGGGAAAGGCCGTGGGACGTAGAAATATTTTTTTCACATTTTATTTCCTTGTAAAAACAGGTAAATCAATAGGGATTTTCGTACGGATAAGTACCCAGTGAACGGTTCGTTTAGCTTTATATATTTTTCCGGGTGAGCGTTGTATTGGTTTTTCGGAAGTGTTAGACCTGTAAGAGAAAAATTTAAATGGTTGGGAAAGGCCATGGGACGTAGAAATATTTTTTTCACATTTTATTTCCTTGTAAAAACAGGTAAATCAATAGGGATTTTCGTACGGATAAGTACCCAGTGAACGGTTCGTTTAGCTTTATATATTTTTCCGGGTGGGCATTGTATTGGTTTTTCGGAAGTGTTAGACCTGTAACAGAAAAATTTAAATGGTTGGGAAAGGCCATGGGATGTAGAAATATTTTTTTCACATTTTATTTCCTTGTAAAAACAGGTAAATCAATAGGGCTTTTCGCACGGATAAGTACCCAGTGAACGGTTCGTTTAGCTTTATACATTGTTCCGGGTGGGCGTTGTATTGGTTTTTCGGAAGTGTTAGACCTGTAAGAGAAAAATTTAAATGGTTGGGAAAGGCCATGGGATGTAGAAATATTTTTTTCACATTTTATTTCCTTGTAAAAACAGGTAAATCAATAGGGCTTTTCGCACGGATAAGTACCCAGTGAACGGTTCGTTTAGCTTTATACATTGTTCCGGGTGGGCGTTGTATTGGTTTTTTGGAAGTGTTAGACCTGTAAGAGAAAAATTTAAATGGTTGGGAAAGGCCATGGGATGTAGAAATATTTTTTTCACATTTTATTTCGTTGTAAAAACAGGTAAATCAATAGGGCTTTTCGCACGGATAAGTACCCAGGGAACGGTTCGTTTAGCTTTATACATTGTTCCGGGTGGGCGTTGTATTAGTTTTTCGGAAGTGTTAGACCTGTGAGAGAAAAATTTAAATGGTTGGGAAAGGCCATGGGATGTAGAAATATTTTTTTCACATTTTATTTCCTTGTAAAAACAGGTAAATCAATAGGGCTTTTCGCACGGATAAGTACCCAGGGAACGGTTCGTTTAGCTTTATACATTGTTCCGGGTGGGCGTTGTATTGGTTTTTCGGAAGTGTTAGACCTGTGAGAGAAAAATTTAAATGGTTGGGAAAGGCCATGGGATGTAGAAATATTGTTTTCACATTTTATTTCCTTGTAAAAACAGGTAAATCAATAGGGATTTTCGTACGTATAAGTATCCAGTGAACGGTTCGTTTAGCTTTATATATTGTTCCGGGTGGGAGTTGTATTCGTTTTTCGGTAGTGTTAGACCTGTAAGAGAAAAATTTAAATGGTTGGGAAAGGCCATGGGATGTAGAAATATTTTTTTCACATTTTACTTCCTTGTAAAAACAGGTAAATCAATAGGGCTTTTCGCACGTATAAGTACCCAGTGAACGGTTTGTTTAGCTTTATACATTGTTCCGGGTGGGCGTTGTATTGGTTTTTCGCAACTGTTAGACCTGTAAGAGAAAAATTTAAATGGTTGGGAAAGGCCATGGGATGTAGAAATATTTTTTTCACATTTTACTTCCTTGTAAAAAGAGGGAAATCAATAGGGCTTTTGACACGGATAAGTACCCTGTGAACGGTTCGTTTAGCTTTATACATTGTTCCGGATGGGCGTTGTATTGGTTTTTCGGAAGTGTTAGACCTGTAAGAGAAAAATTTAAATGGTTGGGAAAGGCCATGGGATGTAGAAATATTTTTTTCACATTTTATTTCCTTGTAAAAACAGGTAAATCAATAGGGATTTTCGTACGGATAAGTACCCAGTGAACGGTTCGTTTAGCTTTATATATTTTTCCGGGTGGGCGTTGTATTGGTTTTTCGGAAGTGTTAGACCTGTAAGAAAAAAATTTAAATGGTTGGGAAAGGCCATGGGATGTATAAATATTTTTTTCACATTTTATTTCCTTGTAAAAAGAGGTAAATCAATAGCGCTTTTCGCACGGATAAGTACCCAGTGAACGGTTCGTTTAGCTTTATACATTGTTCCGGGTGGGCGTTGTATTGGTTTTTCGGAAGTTTTAGACCTGTAAGAGGAGAATTTAAATGGTTGGGAAAGGCAATGGGATGTAGAAATATTTTTTTCACATTTTATTTCCTTGTAAACACAGGTAAATCAATTGGGATTTTCGTACGGATTAGTACCCAGTGAATGGTTCGTTTAGCTTTATACATTGTTCCGGGTGGGCGTTGTATTGGTTTTTCGCAACTGTTAGACCTGTAAGAGAAAAATTTAAATGGCTGGGAAAGGCCATGGGATGTAGAAATATTTTTTTCACATTTTATTTCCTTGTAAAAACAGGTAAATCAATAGGGATTTTCGTACGGATAAGTACCCAGTGAACGGTTCGTTTAGCTTTATACATTGTTCCGGGTGGGCGTTGTATTGGTTTTTCGCAACTGTTAGACCTGTAAGAGAAAAATTTAAATGGCTGGGAAAGGCCATGGGATGTAGAAATATTTTTTTCACATTTTATTTCCTTGTAAAAACAGGTAAATCAATAGGGATTTTCGTACGGATAAGTACCCAGTGAACGGTTCGTTTAGCTTTATATATTGTTCCGGGTGGGCGTTGTATTGGTTTTTCAGAAGTGTTAGACCTGTAAGAGAAAAATTTAAATGGTTGGGAAAGGCCATGGGATGTAGAAATATTTTTTTCACATTTTATTTCCTTGTAAAAACAGGTAAATCAATAGGGATTTTCGTATGGATTAGTACCCAGTGAACGGTTCGTTTAGCTTTATATATTATTCCGGGTGGGCGTTGTATTGGTTTTTCGCAACTGTTAGACCTGTAAGAGAAAAATTTAAATGGTTGGGAAAGGCCATGGGATGTAGAAATATTTTTTTCACATTTTACTTCCTTGTAAAAAGAGGGAAATCAATAGGGCTTTTCGCACGGATAAGTACCCAGTGAACGGTTCGTTTAGCTTTATACATTGTTCCGGGTGGGCGTTGTATTGGTTTTTCGGAAGTGTTAGACCTGTAAGAGAAAAATTTAAATGGCTGGGAAAGGCCATGGGATGTAGAAATAATTTTTCACATTTTATTTCCTTGTAAAAACAGGTAAATCAATAGGGATTTTCGTACGGATAAGTACACAGTGAACGGTTCGTTTAGCTTTATATATTTTTCCGGGTGGGCGTTGTATTGGTTTTTCGGAAGTGTTAGACCTGTAAGAGAAAAATTTAAATGGTTGGGAAAGGCCATGGGATGTAGAAATATTTTTTTCACATTTTATTTCCTTGTAAAAACAGGTAAATCAATTGGGATTTTCGTACGGATTAGTACCCAGTGAACGGTTCGTTTAGCTTTATACATTGTTCCGGGTGGGCGTTGTATTGGTTTTTCGGAAGTGTTAGACCTGTAAGAGAAGAATTTAAATGGTTGGGAAAGGCAATGGGATGTAGAAATATTTTTTTCACATTTTATTTCCTTGTAAAAACAGGTAAATCAATTGGGATTTTCGTACGGATTAGTACCCAGTGAATGGTTCGTTTAGCTTTATACATTGTTCCGGGTGGGCGTTGTATTGGTTTTTCGCAACTGTTAGACCTGTAAGAGAAAAATTTAAATGGCTGGGAAAGGCCATGGGATGTAGAAATATTGTTTTCACATTTTATTTCCTTGTAAAAACAGGTAAATCAATAGGGATTTTCGTACGGATAAGTACCCAGTGAACGGTTCGTTTAGCTTTATACATTGTTCCGGGTGGGCGTTGTATTGGTTTTTCGGAAGTGTTAGACCTGTAAGAGAAAAATTTAAATGGTTGGGAAAGGCCATGGGATGTAGAAATATTTTTTTCACATTTTACTTCCTTGTAAAAAGAGGGAAATCAATAGGGCTTTTCGCACGGATAAGTACCCAGTGAACGGTTCGTTTACCTTTATACATTGTTCCGAGTGGGCGTTGTATTGGTTTTTCGGAAGTGTTAGACCTGTAAGAGAAAAATTTAAATGGCTGGGAAAGGCCATGGGATGTAGAAATATTTTTTTCACATTTTATTTCCTTGTAAAAACAGGTAAATCAATAGGGATTTTAGTACGGATAAGTACCCAGTGAACGGTTCGTTTAGCTTTATACATTGTTCCGGGTGGGCGTTGTATTGGTTTTTCGCAACTGTTAGACCTGTAAGAGACAAATTTAAATGGCTGGGAAAGGCCATGGGATGTAGAAATATTTTTTTCACATTTTATTTCCTTGTAAAAACAGGTAAATCAATTGGGATTTTCGTATGGATTAGTACCCAGTGAACGGTTCGTTTAGCTTTATATATTGTTCCGGGTGGGCGTTGTACTGGTTTTTCGAAAGTGTTAGACCTGTAAGAGAAAAATTTAAATGGTTGGGAAAGGCCATGGGATGTAGAAATATTTTTTTCACATTTTATTTCCTTGTAAAAACAGGTAAATCAATAGGGATTTTCGTATGGATTAGTACCCAGTGAACGGTTCGTTTAGCTTTATATATTATTCCGGGTGGGCGTTGTATTGGTTTTTCGCAACTGTTAGACCTGTAAGAGAAAAATTTAAATGGTTGGGAAAGGCCATGGGATGTAGAAATATTTTTTTCACATTTTACTTCCTTGTAAAAAGAGGGAAATCAATAGGGCTTTTCGCACGGATAAGTACCCAGTGTACGGTTCGTTTAGCTTTATACATTGTTCCGGGTGGGCGTTGTATTGGTTTTTCGGAAGTGTTAGACCTGTAAGAGAAAAATTTAAATGGCTGGGAAAGGCAATGGGATGTAGAAATAATTTTTCACATTTTATTTCCTTGTAAAAACAGGTAAATCAATAGGGATTTTCGTACGGATAAGTACCCAGTGAACGGTTCGTTTAGCTTACTATATTTTTCCGGGTGGGCGTTGTATTGGTTTTTCGGAAGTGTTAGACCTGTAAGAGAAAAATTTTAATGGTTGGGAAAGGCCATGGGATGTAGAAATATTTTTTTCACATTTTATTTCCTTGTAAAAACAGGTAAATCAATAGGGCTTTTCGCACGGATAAGTACCCAGTGAACGGTTCGTTTACCTTTATACATTGTTCCGGGTGGGCGTTGTATTGGTTTTTCGGAAGTGTTAGACATGTAAGACAAAAATTTAAATGGTTGGGAAAGGCCATGGGATGTAGAAATATTTTTTTCACATTTTACTTCCTTGTAAAAACAGGTAAATGAATAGGGATTTTCGTACGGATAAGTACCCAGTGAACGGTTCGTTTAGCTTTATATATTTTTCCGGGTGGGCGTTGTATTGGTTTTTCGGAAGTGTTAGACCTGTAAGAGGAAAATTTAAATGGTTGGGAAAGACCATGGGATGTAGAAATATTTTTTTCACATTTTATTTCCTTGTAAAAACAGGTAAATCAATAGGGCTTTTCGCACGGATAAGTACCCAGTGAACGGTTCGTTTAGCTTTATACATTGTTTCTGGTGGGCGTTGTATTGGTTTTTCGGAAGTGTTAGACCTATAAGAGAAAAATTTAAATGGCTGGGAAAGGCCATGGGATGTAGAAATATTTTTTTTACATTTTATTTCCTTGTAAAAACAGGTAAATCAATAGGGATTTTCGTACGTATAAGTACCCAGTGAACGGTTCGTTTAGCTTTATATATTGTTCCGGGTGGCCGTTGTATCGGTTTTTTGGTAGTGTTAGACCTGTAAGATAAAAATTTAAATGGTTGGGAAAGGCCATGGGATGTAGAAATATTTTTTTCACATTTTATTTCCTTGTAAAAACAGGAAAATCAATAGGGATTTTTGTACGGATAAGTGCCCAGTGAACGGTTCTTTTAGCTTTATATATTGTTCCGGGTGGGCGTTGTATAGGTTTTTCGGAAGTGTTAGACCTGTAAGAGAAAAGTTTAAATGGTTGGGAAAGGCCATGGGATGTAGAAATATTTTTTTCACATTTTACTTCCTTGTAAAAACAGGAAAATCAATAGGGATTTTCGTACGGATAAGTACCCAGTGAACGGTTCGTTTAGCTTTATATATTGTCCCGGGTGGGAGTTGTATTGTTTTTTCGGTAGTGTTAGACCTGTAAGAGAAAAATTTAAATGGTTGGGAAAGGCCATGGGATGTAGAAATATTTTTTTCACATTTTACTTCCTTGTAAAAAGAGGGAAAACAATAGGGCTTTTCGCACGGATAAGTACCCAGTGAACGGTTCGTTTAGCTTTATAGATAGTTCCGGGTGGGCGTTGTATTGGTTTTTCGGAAGTGTTAGACCTGTAAGAGAAAAATTTAAATGGTTGGGAAAGGCCATGGGATGTAGAAATATTTTTTTCACATTTTATTTCCTTGTAAAAACAGGTAAATCAATAGGGATTTTCGTACGTGTAAGTACCCAGTGAACGGTTCGTTTAGCTTTATATATTGTTCCGGGTGGGAGTTGTATTGGTTTTTCGGTAGTGTTAGACCTGTAAGATAAAAATTTAAATGGTTGGGAAAGGCCATGGGATGTAGAAATATTTTTTTCACATTTTATTTCCTTGTAAAAACAGGAAAATCAATAGGGATTTTTGTACGGATAAGTGCCCAGTGAACGGTTCTTTTAGCTTTATATATTGTTCCGGGTGGGCGTTGTATAGGTTTTTCGGAAGTGTTAGACCTGTAAGAGAAAAGTTTAAATGGTTGGGAAAGGCCATGGGATGTAGAAATATTTTTTTCACATTTTACTTCCTTGTAAAAACAGGAAAATCAATAGGGATTTTCGTACGGATAAGTACCCAGTGAACGGTTCGTTTAGCTTTATATATTGTCCCGGGTGGGAGTTGTATTGTTTTTTCGGTAGTGTTAGACCTGTAAGAGAAAAATTTAAATGGTTGGGAAAGGCCATGGGATGTAGAAATATTTTTTTCACATTTTACTTCCTTGTAAAAAGAGGGAAAACAATAGGGCTTTTCGCACGGATAAGTACCCAGTGAACGGTTCGTTTAGCTTTATAGATAGTTCCGGGTGGGCGTTGTATTGGTTTTTCGGAAGTGTTAGACCTGTAAGAGAAAAATTTAAATGGTTGGGAAAGGCCATGGGATGTAGAAATATTTTTTTCACATTTTATTTCCTTGTAAAAACAGGTAAATCAATAGGGATTTTCGTACGTGTAAGTACCCAGTGAACGGTTCGTTTAGCTTTATATATTGTTCCGGGTGGGAGTTGTATTGGTTTTTCGGTAGTGTTAGACCTGTAAGATAAAAATTTAAATGGTTGGGAAAGGCCATGGGATGTAGAAATATTTTTTTCACATTTTACTTCCTTGTAAAAACAGGTAAATCAATAGGGCTTTTCGCACGGATAAGTACCCAGTGAACGGTTCGTTTAGCTTTATATATTGTTCCGGGTGGCCGTTGTATCGGTTTTTCGGTAGTGTTAGACCTGTAAGAGAAAAATTTAAATGGTTGGGAAAGGCCATGGGATGTAGAAATATTTTTTTCACATTTTATTTCCTTGTAAAAACAGGTAAATCAATTGGGATTTTCGTATGGATTAGTACCCAGTGAACGGTTCGTTTAGCTTTATACATTGTTCCGGGTGGGCGTTGTATTGGTTTTTCGCAACTGTTAGACCTGTAAGAGAAAAATTTAAATGGCTGGGAAAGGCCATGGGATGTAGAAATATTTTTTTCACATTTTATTTCCTTGTAAAAACAGGTAAATCAATAGGGATTTTCGTACGGATAAGTACCCAGTGAACGGTTCGTTTAGTTTTATACATTGTTCCGGGTGGGCGTTGTATTGGTTTTTCGCAACTGTTAGACCTGTAAGAGAAAAATTTAAATGGCTGGGAAAGGCCATGGGATGTAGAAATATTTTTTTCACATTTTATTTCCTTGTAAAAACAGGTAAATCAATAGGGATTTTCGTACGGATAAGTACCCAGTGAACGGTTCGTTTAGTTTATATATTGTTCCGGGTGGGCGTTGTATTGGTTTTTCGGAAGTGTTAGACCTGTAAGAGAAAAATTTAAATGGTTGGGAAAGGCCATGGGATGTAGAAATATTTTTTTCACATTTTATTTCCTTGTAAAAACAGGGAAATCAATAGGGCTTTTCGCACGGATAAGTACCCAGTGTACGGTTCGTTTAGCTTTATATATTCTTCCGGGTGGGCGTTGTATTGGTTTTTCGGAAGTGTTAGACCTGTAAGAGAAAAATTTAAATGGTTGGGAAAGGCCATGGGATGTAGAAATATTGTTTTCACATTTTATTTCCTTGTAAAAACAGGTAAATCAATAGGGCTTTTCGCACGGATAAGTACCCAGTGAACGGTTCGTTTAGCTTTATACATTGTTCCGGGTGGGCGTTGTATTGGTTTTTCGGAAGTGTTAGACATGTAAGACAAAAATTTAAATGGTTGGGAAAGGCCATGGGATGTAGAAATATTTTTTTCACATTTTACTTCCTTGTAAAAACAGGTAAATGAATAGGGATTTTCGTACGGATAAGTACCCAGTGAACGGTTCGTTTAGCTTTATATATTTTTCCGGGTGGGCGTTGTATTGGTTTTTCGGAAGTGTTAGACCTGTAAGAGAAAAATTTAAATGGTTGGGAAAGGCCATGGGATGTAGAAATATTTTTTTCACATTTTATTTCCTTGTAAAAACAGGTAAATCAATAGGGCTTTTCGCACGGATAAGTACCCAGTGAACGGTTCGTTTAGCTTTATACATTGTTCCGGGTGGGCGTTGTATTGGTTTTTCGGAAGTGTTAGACATGTAAGACAAAAATTTAAATGGTTGGGAAAGGCCATGGGATGTAGAAATATTTTTTTCACATTTTACTTCCTTGTAAAAACAGGTAAATGAATAGGGATTTTCGTACGGATAAGTACCCAGTGAACGGTTCGTTTAGCTTTATATATTTTTCCGGGTGGGCGTTGTATTGGTTTTTCGGAAGTGTTAGACCTGTAAGAGAAAAATGTAAATGGTTGGGAAAGGCCATGGGATGTAGAAATATTTTTTTCACATTTTATTTCCTTGTAAAAACAGGTAAATCAATAGGGCTTTTCGCACGGATAAGTACCCAGTGAACGGTTCGTTTAGCTTTATACATTGTTTCGGGTGGGCGTTGTATTGGTTTTTCGGAAGTGTTAGACCTGTAAGAGAAAAATTTAAATGGCTGGGAAAGGCCATGGGATGTAGAAATATTTTTTTTACATTTTATTTCCTTGTAAAAACAGGTAAATCAATAGGGATTTTCGTACGTATATGTACCCAGTGAACGGTTCGTTTAGCTTTATATATTGTTCCGGGTGGCCGTTGTATCGGTTTTTTGGTAGTGTTAGACCTGTAAGATAAAAATTTAAATGGTTGGGAAAGGCCATGGGATGTAGAAATATTTTTTTCACATTTTATTTCCTTGTAAAAACAGGAAAATCAATAGGGATTTTTGTACGGATAAGTGCCCAGTGAACGGTTCATTTAGCTTTATATATTGTTCCGGGTGGCCGTTGTATCGGTTTTTCGGTAGTGTTAGACCTGTAAGATAAAAATTTAAATGGTTGGGAAAGGCCATGGGATGTAGAAATATTTTTTTCACATTTTATTTCCTTGTAAAAACAGGAAAATCAATAGGGATTTTTGTACGGATAAGTACCCAGTGAACGGTTCGTTTAGCTTTATATATTGTTCCGGGTGGGCGTTGTATTGGTTTTTCGGAAGTGTTAGACCTGTAAGAGAAAAGTTTAAATGGTTGGGAAAGGCCATGGGATGTAGAAATATTTTTTTCACATTTTACTTCCTTGTAAAAACAGGAAAATCAATAGGGATTTTCGTACGGATAAGTACCCAGTGAACGGTTCGTTTAGCTTTATACATTGTTCCGGGTGGGCGTTGTATTGGTTTTTCGGAAGTGTTAGACCTGTAAGAGAAAAATTTAAATGGTTGGGAAAGGCCATGGGATGTAGAAATATTTTTTTCACATTTTACGTCCTTGTAAAAACAGGTAAATCAATAGGGATTTTCGTACGGATAAGTACCCAGTGAACGTTTCGTTTAGTTTTATACATTGTTCCGGGTGGCCGTTGTATTGGTTTTTCAGAAGTGTTAGACCTGTAAAAGAAAAATTTAAATGGTTGGGAATGGCCATGGGATGTAGAAATATTTTTTTCACATTTTATTTCCTTGTAAAAACAGGTAAATCAAAGGGATTTTCGTACGGATAAGTACCCATTGAACGGTTCGTTTAGCTTTATATATTGTTCCGGGTGGGCGTTGTATTGGTTTTTCAGAAGTGTTAGACCTGTAAGAGAAAAGTTTAAATGGTTGGGAAAGGCCATGGGATGTAGAAATATTTTTTTCACATTTTACGTCCTTGTAAAAACAGGAAAATCAATAGGGATTTTCGTACGGATAAGTACCCAGTGAACGGTTCGTTTAGCTTTATACATTGTTCCGGGTGGGCGTTGTATTGGTTTTTCGGAAGTGTTAGACCTGTAAGAGAAAAATTTAAATGGTTGGGAAAGGCCATGGGATGTAGAAATATTTTTTTCACATTTTATTTCCTTGTAAAAACAGGTAAATCAATAGGGCTTTTCGCACGGATAAGTACCCAGTGAACGGTTCGTTTAGCTTTATACATAGTTCCGGGTGGGCGTTGTATTGGTTTTTCGGAAGTGTTAGACCTGTAAGAGAAAAATTTAAATGGTTGGGAAAGGCCATGGGATGTAGAAATATTTTTTTCACATTTTATTTCCTTGGAAAAAACAGGTAAATCAATAGGGATTTTCGTACGTGTAAGTACCCAGTGAACGGTTCGTTCAGCTTTATATATTGTTCCGGGTGGGAGTTGTATTGGTTTTTCAGAAGTGTTAGACCTAGAAGAGAAAAGTTTAAATGGTTGGGAAAGGCCATGGGATGTAGAAATATTTTTTTCACATTTTATTTCCTTGTAAAAACAGGTAAATCAATAGGGATTTTCGTACGTATAAGTACCCAGTGAACGGTTCGTTTAGCTTTATACATTGTTCCGGGTGGCCGTTGTATTGGTTTTTCGGAAGTGTTAGACCTATAAGAGAAAAGTTTAAATGGTTGGGAAAGGCCATGGGATGTAGAAATATTTTTTTCACATTTTACTTCCTTGTAAAAACAGGTAAATCAATAGGGCTTTTCGCACAGATAAGTACCCAGTGAACGGTTCGTTTAGCTTTATATATTGTTCCGGGTGGGCGTTGTATTGGTTTTTCGGAAGTGTTAGACCTGTAAGAGAAAAGTTTAAATGGTTGGCAAAGGCCATGGGATGTAGAAATATTTTATCACATTTTATTTCCTTGTAAAAACAGGTAAATCAATAGGGATTTTCGTACGGATAAGTACCCAGTAAACGGTTCGTTTAGCTTTATATATTGTTCCGGGTGGGCGTTGTATTTGTTTTTCGGAAATGTTAGACCTGTAAGAGAAAAATTTAAATGGCTGGGAAAGGCCATGGGATGTAGAAATATTTTTTTCACATTTTACTTCCTTGTAAAAACAGGTAAATGAATAGGGCTTTTCGTACCGATAAGTACCCAGTGAACGGTTCGTTTAGCTTTATATATTTTTCCGGGTGGCCGTTGTATCGGTTTTTCGGTAGTGTTAGACCTGTAAGATAAAAATTTAAATGGTTGGGAAAGGCCATGGGATGTAGAAATATTTTTTTCACATTTTATTTCCTTGTAAAAATAGGAAAATCAATAGGGATTTTTGTACGGATAAGTGCCCAGTGAACGGTTCGTTTAGCTTTATATATTGTTCCGGGTGGGCGTTGTATTGGTTTTTCGGAAGTGTTAGACCTATAAGAGAAAAGTTTAAATGGTTGGGAAAGGCCATGGGATGTAGAAATATTTTTTTCACATTTTATTTCCTTGTAAAAACAGGTAAATCAATAGGGATTTTCGTACGTATAAGTACCCAGTGAACGGTTCGTTTAGCTTTATACATTGTTCCGGGTGGCCGTTGTATTGGTTTTTCGGAAGTGTTAGACCTATAAGAGAAAAGTTTAAATGGTTGGCAAAGGCCATGGGATGTAGGAATATTTTATCACATTTTACTTCCTTGTAAAAACAGGTAAATCAATAGGGCTTTTCGCACAGATAAGTACCCAGTGAACGGTTCGTTTAGCTTTATGTATTGTTCCGGGTGGCCGTTGTATCGGTTTTTCGGAAGTGTTAGACCTGTAAGAGAAAAGTTTAAATGGTTGGGAAAGGCCATGGGATGTAGAAATATTTTTTTCACATTTTATTTCCTTGTAAAAACAGGTAAATCAATAGGGATTTTCTTACGTATAAGTACCCAGTGAACGGTTCGTTTAGCTTTATACATTATTCCGGGTGGGCGTTGTATTGGTTTTTCGGAAGTGTTAGACCTATAAGAGAAAAGTTTAAATGGTTGGGAAAGGCCATGGGATGTAGAAATATTTTTTTCACATTTTATTTCCTTGTAAAAACAGGTAAATCAATAGGGATTTTCGTACGTATAAGTACCCAGTGAACGGTTCGTTTAGCTTTATACATTGTTCCGGGTGGCCGTTGTATTGGTTTTTCGGAAGTGTTAGACCTATAAGAGAAAAGTTTAAATGGTTGGGAAAGGCCATGGGATGTAGAAATATTTTTTTCACATTTTACTTCCTTGTAAAAACAGGTAAATCAATAGGGCTTTTCGCACAGATAAGTACCCAGTGAACGGTTCGTTTAGCTTTATATATTGTTCCGGGTGGGCGTTGTATTGGTTTTTCGGAAGTGTTAGACCTGTAAGAGAAAAGTTTAAATGGTTGGCAAAGGCCATGGGATGTAGAAATATTTTATCACATTTTATTTCCTTGTAAAAACAGGTAAATCAATAGGGATTTTCGTACGGATAAGTACCCAGTGAACGGTTCCTTTAGCTTTATATATTGTTCCGGGTGGGCGTTGTATTTGTTTTTCGGAAATGTTAGACCTGTAAGAGAAAAATTTAAATGGCTGGGAAAGGCCATGGGATGTAGAAATATTTTTTTCACATTTTACTTCCTTGTAAAAACAGGTAAATGAATAGGGCTTTTCGTACGGATAAGTACCCAGTGAACGGTTCGTTTAGCTTTATATATTTTTCCGGGTGGGCGTTGTATTGGTTTTTCGGAAGTGTTAGAACTGTAAGAGAAAAGTTTAAATGGTTGGAAAAGGCCATGGGATGTAGAAATATTTTTTCACATTTTATTTCCTTGTAAAAACAGGTAAATCAATAGGGATTTTCGTACGTATAAGTACCCAGTGAACGGTTCGTTTAGCTTTATACATTGTTCCGGGTGGCCGTTGTATTGGTTTTTCGGAAGTGTTAGACCTATAAGAGAAAAGTTTAAATGGTTGGGAAATGCCATGGGATGTAGAAATATTTTTTTCACATTTTACTTCCTTGTAAAAACAGGTAAATCAATAGGGCTTTTCGCACAGATAAGTACCCAGTGAACGGTTCGTTTAGCTTTATATATTGTTCCGGGTGGGCGTTGTATTGGTTTTTCGGAAGTGTTAGACCTGTAAGAGAAAAGTTTAAATGGTTGGCAAAGGCCATGGGATGTAGAAATATTTTATCACATTTTATTTCCTTGTAAAAACAGGTAAATCAATAGGGATTTTCGTACGGATAAGTACCCAGTGAACGGTTCGTTTAGCTTTATATATTGTTCCGGGTGGGCGTTGTATTTGTTTTTCGGAAATGTTAGACCTGTAAGAGAAAAATTTAAATGGCTGGGAAAGGCCATGGGATGTAGAAATATTTTTTTCACATTTTACTTCCTTGTAAAAACAGGTAAATGAATAGGGCTTTTCGTACGGATAAGTACCCAGTGAACGGTTCGTTTAGCTTTATATATTTTTCCGGGTGGGCGTTGTATTGGTTTTTCGGAAGTGTTAGACCTGTAAGAGAAAAGTTTAAATGGTTGGAAAAGGCCATGGGATGTAGAAATATTTTTTCACATTTTATTTCCTTGTAAAAACAGGTAAATCAATAGGGATTTTCGTACGTATAAGTACCCAGTGAACGGTTCGTTTAGCTTTATACATTGTTCCGGGTGGCCGTTGTATTGGTTTTTCAGAAGTGTTAGACCTGTAAGAGAAAAATTTAAATGGTTGGGAATGGCCATGGGATGTAGAAATATTTTTTTCACATTTTATTTCCTTGTAAAAACAGGTAAATCAATAGGGATTTTCGTACGGATAAGTGCCCAGTGAACGGTTCGTTTAGCTTTATATATTGTTCCGGGTGGCCGTTGTATTGGTTTTTCGGAAGTGTTAGACCTGTAAGAGAAAAGTTTAAATGGTTGGGAAAGGCCATGGGATGTAGAAATATTTTTTTCACATTTTATTTCCTTGTAAAAACAGGTAAATGAATAGGGCTTTTCGTACGGATAAGTACCCAGTGAACGGTCCGTTTAGCTTTATATATTGTTCCGGGAGGGCGTTGTATTGGTTTTTCGGAAGTGTTAGACCTGTAAGAGAAAAGTTTAAATGGTTGGCAAAGGCCATGGGATGTAGAAATATTTTATCACATTTTATTTCCTTGTAAAAACAGGTAAATCAATAGGGATTTTCGTACGGATAAGTACCCAGTGAACGGTTCGTTTAGCTTTATATATTGTTCCGGGTGGGCGTTGTATTTGTTTTTCGGAAATGTTAGACCTGTAAGAGAAAAATTTAAATGGCTGGGAAAGGCCATGGGATGTAGAAATATTTTTTTCACATTTTACTTCCTTGTAAAAACAGGTAAATGAATAGGGCTTTTCGTACGGATAAGTACCCAGTGAACGGTTCGTTTAGCTTTATATATTTTTCCGGGTGGGCGTTGTATTGGTTTTTCGGAAGTGTTAGACCTGTAAGAGAAAAGTTTAAATGGTTGGAAAAGGCCATGGGATGTAGAAATATTTTTTCACATTTTATTTCCTTGTAAAAACAGGTAAATCAATAGGGATTTTCGTACGTATAAGTACCCAGTGAACGGTTCGTTTAGCTTTATACATTGTTCCGGGTGGCCGTTGTATTGGTTTTTCAGAAGTGTTAGACCTGTAAGAGAAAAATTTAAATGGTTGGGAATGGCCATGGGATGTAGAAATATTTTTTTCACATTTTATTTCCTTGTAAAAACAGGTAAATCAATAGGGATTTTCGTACGGATAAGTGCCCAGTGAACGGTTCGTTTAGCTTTATATATTGTTCCGGGTGGCCGTTGTATTGGTTTTTCGGAAGTGTTAGACCTGTAAGAGAAAAGTTTAAATGGTTGGGAAAGGCCATGGGATGTAGAAATATTTTTTTCACATTTTATTTCCTTGTAAAAACAGGTAAATGAATAGGGCTTTTCGTACGGATAAGTACCCAGTGAACGGTCCGTTTAGCTTTATATATTGTTCCGGGAGGGCGTTGTATTGGTTTTTCGGAAGTGTTAGACCTGTAAGAGAAAAGTTTAAATGGTTGGCAAAGGCCATGGGATGTAGAAATATTTTATCACATTTTATTTCCTTGTAAAATCAGGTAAATCAATAGGGATTTTCGTACGGATAAGTACCCAGTGAACGGTTCGTTTAGCTTTATATATTGTTCCGGGTGGGCCTTGTATTTGTTTTTCGGAAATGTTAGACCTGTAAGAGAAAAATTTAAATGGTTGGCCAAGGCCATGGGATGTAGAAATATTTTTTTCACATTTTATTTCCTTGTAAAAACAGGTAAATCAGTAGGGATTTTCGTACGGATAAGTGCCCAGTGAACGGTTCGTTTAGCTTTATATATTGTTCCGGGTGGCCGTTGTATTGGTTTTTCGGAAGTGTTAGACCTGTAAGAGAAAAGTTTAAATGGTTGGGAAAGGCCATGGGATGTAGAAATATTTTTTTCACATTTTATTTCCTTGTAAAAACATGTAAATCAATAGGGATTTTCGTACGTATAAGTACCCAGTGAACGGTACGTTTAGCTTTATACATTGTTCCGGGTGGCCGTTGTATTGGTTTTTCAGAAGTGTTAGACCTGTAAGAGAAAAATTTAAATGGTTGGGAATGGCCATGGGATGTAGAAATATTTTTTTCACATTTTATTTCCTTGTAAAAACAGATATATCAATAGGGATTTTCGTACGGATAAGTACCCAGTGAACGGTTCGTTTAGCTTTATATATTGTTCCGGGTGGGAGTTGTATTGGTTTTTCGGTAGTGTTAGACCTGTAAGATAAAAATTTAAATGGTTGGGAAAGGCCATAGGATGTAGAAATATTTTTTTCACATTTTATTTCCTTGTAAAAACAGGAAAATCAATAGGGATTTTCGTACGTATAAGTACCCAGTGAACGGTTCGTTTAGCTTTATACATTGTTCCGGGTGGCCGTTGTATTGGTTTTTCAGAAGTGTTAGACCTGTAAGAGAAAAATTTAAATGGTTGGGAATGGCCATGGGATGTAGAAATATTTTTTTCACATTTTATTTCCTTGTAAAAACAGGTAAATCAATAGGGATTTTCGTACGGATAAGTGCCCAGTGAACGGTTCGTTTAGCTTTATATATTGTTCCGGGTGGCCGTTGTATCGGTTTTTCGGAAGTGTTAGAGCTGTAAGAGAAAAGTTATATGGTTGGGAAAGGCCATGGGATGTAGAAATATTTTTTTCACATTTTACTTCCTTGTAAAAACAGGTAAATGAATAGGGCTTTTCGTACGGATAAGTACCCAGTGAACGGTTCGTTTAGCTTTATATATTTTTCCGGGTGGCCGTTGTATCGGTTTTTCGGTAGTGTTAGACCTGTAAGATAAAAATTTAAATGGTTGGGAAAGGCCATGGGATGTAGAAATATTTTTTTCACATTTTATTTCCTTGTAAAAATAGGAAAATCAATAGGGATTTTCGTACGGATAAGTGCCCAGTGAACGGTTCGTTTAGCTTTATATATTGTTCCGGTTGGGCGTTGTATTGGTTTTTCGGAAGTGTTAGACCTATAAGAGAAAAGTTTAAATGGTTGGGAAAGGCCATGGGATGTAGAAATATTTTTTTCACATTTTATTTCCTTGTAAAAACAGGTAAATCAATAGGGATTTTCGTACGTATAAGTACCCAGTGAACGGTTCGTTTAGCTTTATACATTGTTCCGGGTGGCGGTTGTATTGGTTTTTCGGAAGTGTTAGACCTATAAGAGAAAAGTTTAAATGGTTGGCAAAGGCCATGGGATGTAGAAATATTTTATCACATTTTACTTCCTTGTAAAAACAGGTAAATCAATAGGGCTTTTCGCACAGATAAGTACCCAGTGAACGGTTCGTTTAGCTTTATATATTGTTCCGGGTGGCCGTTGTATCAGTTTTTCGGAAGTGTTAGACCTGTAAGAGAAAAGTTTAAATGGTTGGGAAAGGCCATGGGATGTAGAAATATTTTTTTCACATTTTATTTCCTTGTAAAAACAGGTAAATCAATAGGGATTTTCGTACGTATAAGTACCCAGTGAACGGTTCGTTTAGCTTTATACATTATTCCGGGTGGGCGTTGTATTGGTTTTTCGGAAGTGTTAGACCTATAAGAGAAAAGTTTAAATGGTTGGGAAAGGCCATGGGATGTAGAAATATTTTTTTCACATTTTATTTCCTTGTAAAAACAGGTAAATCAATAGGGATTTTCGTACGTATAAGTACCCAGTGAACGGTTCGTTTAGCTTTATACATTGTTCCGGGTGGCCGTTGTATTGGTTTTTCGGAAGTGTTAGACCTATAAGAGAAAAGTTTAAATGGTTGGGAAAGGCCATGGGATGTAGAAATATTTTTTTCACATTTTACTTCCTTGTAAAAACAGGTAAATCAATAGGGCTTTTCGCACAGATAAGTACCCAGTGAACGGTTCGTTTAGCTTTATATATTGTTCCGGGTGGGCGTTGTATTGGTTTTTCGGAAGTGTTAGACCTGTAAGAGAAAAGTTTAAATGGTTGGCAAAGGCCATGGGATGTAGAAATATTTTATCACATTTTATTTCCTTGTAAAAACAGGTAAATCAATAGGGATTTTCGTACGGATAAGTACCCAGTGAACGGTTCGTTTAGCTTTATATATTGTTCCGGGTGGGCCTTGTATTTGTTTTTCGGAAATGTTAGACCTGTAAGAGAAAAATTTAAATGGTTGGCCAAGGCCATGGGATGTAGAAATATTTTTTTCACATTTTATTTCCTTGTAAAAACAGGTAAATCAGTAGGGATTTTCGTACGGATAAGTGCCCAGTGAACGGTTCGTTTAGCTTTATATATTGTTCCGGGTGGCCGTTGTATTGGTTTTTCGGAAGTGTTAGACCTGTAAGAGAAAAGTTTAAATGGTTGGGAAAGGCCATGGGATGTAGAAATATTTTTTTCACATTTTATTTCCTTGTAAAAACATGTAAATCAATAGGGATTTTCGTACGTATAAGTACCCAGTGAACGGTACGTTTAGCTTTATACATTGTTCCGGGTGGCCGTTGTATTGGTTTTTCAGAAGTGTTAGACCTGTAAGAGAAAAATTTAAATGGTTGGGAATGGCCATGGGATGTAGAAATATTTTTTTCACATTTTATTTCCTTGTAAAAACAGATATATCAATAGGGATTTTCGTACGGATAAGTACCCAGTGAACGGTTCGTTTAGCTTTATATATTGTTCCGGGTGGGAGTTGTATTGGTTTTTCGGTAGTGTTAGACCTGTAAGATAAAAATTTAAATGGTTGGGAAAGGCCATAGGATGTAGAAATATTTTTTTCACATTTTATTTCCTTGTAAAAACAGGAAAATCAATAGGGATTTTCGTACGTATAAGTACCCAGTGAACGGTTCGTTTAGCTTTATACATTGTTCCGGGTGGCCGTTGTATTGGTTTTTCGGAAGTGTTAGACCTATAAGAGAAAAGTTTAAATGGTTGGGAAAGGCCATGGGATGTAGAAATATTTTTTTCACATTTTACTTCCTTGTAAAAACAGGTAAATCAATAGGGCTTTTCGCACAGATAAGTACCCAGTGAACGGTTCGTTTAGCTTTATATATTGTTCCGGGTGGGCGTTGTATTGGTTTTTCGGAAGTGTTAGACCTGTAAGAGAAAAGTTTAAATGGTTGGCAGAGGCCATGGGATGTAGAAATATTTTATCACATTTTATTTCCTTGTAAAAACAGGTAAATCAATAGGGATTTTCGTACGGATAAGTACCCAGTGAACGGTTCGTTTAGCTTTATATATTGTTCCGGGTGGGCGTTGTATTTGTTTTTCGGAAATGTTAGACCTGTAAGAGAAAAATTTAAATTGCTGGGAAAGGCCATGGGATGTAGAAATATTTTTTTCACATTTTACTTCCTTGTAAAAACAGGTAAATGAATAGGGCTTTTCGTACGGATAAGTACCCAGTGAACGGTTCGTTTAGCTTTATATATTTTTCCGGGTGGGCGTTGTATTGGTTTTTCGGAAGTGTTAGACCTGTAAGAGAAAAGTTTAAATGGTTGGAAAAGGCCATGGGATGTAGAAATATTTTTTCACATTTTATTTCCTTGTAAAAACAGGTAAATCAATAGGGATTTTCGTACGTATAAGTACCCAGTGAACGGTTCGTTTAGCTTTATACATTGTTCCGGGTGGCCGTTGTATTGGTTTTTCAGAAGTGTTAGACCTGTAAGAGAAAAGTTTAAATGGTTGGGAAAGGCCATGGGATGTAGAAATATTTTTTTCACATTTTATTTCCTTGTAAAAACAGGTAAATCAATAGGGATTTTCGTACGTATAAGTACCCAGTGAACGGTTCGTTTAGCTTTATACATTATTCCGGGTGGGCGTTGTATTGGTTTTTCGGAAGTGTTAGACCTGTAAGAGAAAAGTTTAAATGGTTGGGAAAGGCCATGGGATGTAGAAATATTTTTTTCACATTTTATTTCCTTGTAAAAACAGGTAAATCAATAGGGATTTTCGTACGTATAAGTACCCAGTGAACGGTTCGTTTAGCTTTATACATTGTTCCGGGTGGCCGTTGTATTGGTTTTTCGGAAGTGTTAGACCTATAAGAGAAAAGTTTAAATGGTTGGGAAAGGCCATGGGATGTAGAAATATTTTTTTCACATTTTACTTCCTTGTAAAAACAGGTAAATCAATAGGGCTTTTCGCACAGATAAGTACCCAGTGAACGGTTCGTTTAGCTTTATATATTGTTCCGGGTGGGCGTTGTATTGGTTTTTCGGAAGTGTTAGACCTGTAAGAGAAAAGTTTAAATGGTTGGCAAAGGCCATGGGATGTAGAAATATTTTATCACATTTTATTTCCTTGTAAAAACAGGTAAATCAATAGGGATTTTCGTACGGATAAGTACCCAGTGAACGGTTCGTTTAGCTTTATATATTGTTCCGGGTGGGCCTTGTATTTGTTTTTCGGAAATGTTAGACCTGTAAGAGAAAAATTTAAATGGTTGGCCAAGGCCATGGGATGTAGAAATATTTTTTTCACATTTTATTTCCTTGTAAAAACAGGTAAATCAGTAGGGATTTTCGTACGGATAAGTGCCCAGTGAACGGTTCGTTTAGCTTTATATATTGTTCCGGGTGGCCGTTGTATTGGTTTTTCGGAAGTGTTAGACCTGTAAGAGAAAAGTTTAAATGGTTGGGAAAGGCCATGGGATGTAGAAATATTTTTTTCACATTTTATTTCCTTGTAAAAACATGTAAATCAATAGGGATTTTCGTACGTATAAGTACCCAGTGAACGGTACGTTTAGCTTTATACATTGTTCCGGGTGGCCGTTGTATTGGTTTTTCAGAAGTGTTAGACCTGTAAGAGAAAAATTTAAATGGTTGGGAATGGCCATGGGATGTAGAAATATTTTTTTCACATTTTATTTCCTTGTAAAAACAGATATATCAATAGGGATTTTCGTACGGATAAGTACCCAGTGAACGGTTCGTTTAGCTTTATATATTGTTCCGGGTGGGAGTTGTATTGGTTTTTCGGTAGTGTTAGACCTGTAAGATAAAAATTTAAATGGTTGGGAAAGGCCATAGGATGTAGAAATATTTTTTTCACATTTTATTTCCTTGTAAAAACAGGAAAATCAATAGGGATTTTCGTACGTATAAGTACCCAGTGAACGGTTCGTTTAGCTTTATACATTGTTCCGGGTGGCCGTTGTATTGGTTTTTCGGAAGTGTTAGACCTATAAGAGAAAAGTTTAAATGGTTGGGAAAGGCCATGGGATGTAGAAATATTTTTTTCACATTTTACTTCCTTGTAAAAACAGGTAAATCAATAGGGCTTTTCGCACAGATAAGTACCCAGTGAACGGTTCGTTTAGCTTTATATATTGTTCCGGGTGGGCGTTGTATTGGTTTTTCGGAAGTGTTAGACCTGTAAGAGAAAAGTTTAAATGGTTGGCAGAGGCCATGGGATGTAGAAATATTTTATCACATTTTATTTCCTTGTAAAAACAGGTAAATCAATAGGGATTTTCGTACGGATAAGTACCCAGTGAACGGTTCGTTTAGCTTTATATATTGTTCCGGGTGGGCGTTGTATTTGTTTTTCGGAAATGTTAGACCTGTAAGAGAAAAATTTAAATTGCTGGGAAAGGCCATGGGATGTAGAAATATTTTTTTCACATTTTACTTCCTTGTAAAAACAGGTAAATGAATAGGGCTTTTCGTACGGATAAGTACCCAGTGAACGGTTCGTTTAGCTTTATATATTTTTCCGGGTGGGCGTTGTATTGGTTTTTCGGAAGTGTTAGACCTGTAAGAGAAAAGTTTAAATGGTTGGAAAAGGCCATGGGATGTAGAAATATTTTTTCACATTTTATTTCCTTGTAAAAACAGGTAAATCAATAGGGATTTTCGTACGTATAAGTACCCAGTGAACGGTTCGTTTAGCTTTATACATTGTTCCGGGTGGCCGTTGTATTGGTTTTTCAGAAGTGTTAGACCTGTAAGAGAAAAATTTAAATGGTTGGGAATGGCCATGGGATGTAGAAATATTTTTTTCACATTTTATTTCCTTGTAAAAACAGGTAAATCAATAGGGATTTTCGTACGGATAAGTGCCCAGTGAACGGTTCGTTTAGCTTTATATATTGTTCCGGGTGGCCGTTGTATTGGTTTTTCGGAAGTGTTAGACCTGTAAGAGAAAAGTTTAAATGGTTGGGAAAGGCCATGGGATGTAGAAATATTTTTTTCACATTTTATTTCCTTGTAAAAACAGGTAAATGAATAGGGCTTTTCGTACGGATAAGTACCCAGTGAACGGTCCGTTTAGCTTTATATATTGTTCCGGGAGGGCGTTGTATTGGTTTTTCGGAAGTGTTAGACCTGTAAGAGAAAAGTTTAAATGGTTGGCAAAGGCCATGGGATGTAGAAATATTTTATCACATTTTATTTCCTTGTAAAAACAGGTAAATCAATAGGGATTTTCGTACGGATAAGTACCCAGTGAACGGTTCGTTTAGCTTTATATATTGTTCCGGGTGGGCGTTGTATTTGTTTTTCGGAAATGTTAGACCTGTAAGAGAAAAATTTAAATGGTTGGCAAAGGCCATGGGATGTAGAAATATTTTTTTCACATTTTATTTCCTTGTAAAAACAGGTAAATCAGTAGGGATTTTCGTACGGATAAGTGCCCAGTGAACGGTTCGTTTAGCTTTATATATTGTTCCGGGTGGCCGTTGTATTGGTTTTTCGGAAGTGTTAGACCTGTAAGAGAAAATTTTAAATGGTTGGGAAAGGCCATGGGATGTAGAAATATTTTTCTCACATTTTATTTCCTTGTAAAAACATGTAAATCAATAGGGATTTTCGTACGTATAAGTACCCAGTGAACGGTTCGTTTAGCTTTATACATTGTTCCGGGTGGCCGTTGTATTGGTTTTTCAGAAGTGTTAGACCTGTAAGAGAAAAATTTAAATGGTTGGGAATGGCCATGGGATGTAGAAATATTTTTTTCACATTTTATTTCCTTGTAAAAACAGGTAAATCAATAGGGATTTTCGTACGGATAAGTACCCAGTGAACGGTTCGTTTAGCTTTATATATTGTTCCGGGTGGGAGTTGTATTGGTTTTTCGGTAGTGTTAGACCTGTAAGATAAAAATTTAAATGGTTGGGAAAGGCCATAGGATGTAGAAATATTTTTTTCACATTTTATTTCCTTGTAAAAACAGGAAAATCAATAGGGATTTTTGTACGGATAAGTGCCCAGTGAACGGTTCGTTTAGCTTTATATATTGTTCCGGGTGGCCATTGTATTGGTTTTTCGGAAGTGTTAGACCTGTAAGAGAAAAGTTATATGGTTGGGAAAGGCCATGGGATGTAGAAATATTTTTTTCACATTTTATTTCCTTGTAAATACAGGTAAATCAATAGGGATTTTCGTACGGATAAGTACCCAGTGAACGGTTCGTTTAGCTTTATATATTGTTCCGAGTTTGCGTTGTATTGGTTTTTCGGAAGTGTTAGACCTGTAAGAGAAAAATTTAAATGGTTGGGAAAGGCCATGGGATGTAGAAATATTTTTTTCACATTTTATTTCCTTGTAAAAACAGGTAAATGAATAGGGCTTTTCGTACGGATAAGTATCCAGTGAATGGTTCGTTTATCTTTATATATTGTTCCGGGTGGCCGTTGTATTGGTTTTTCGGAAGTGTTAGACCTATAAGAGAAAAGTTTAAATGGTTGGGAAAGGCCATGAGATGTAGAAATATTTTTTTCACATTTTATTTCCTTGTAAAAACAGGTAAATCAATAGGGATTTTCGTACGTATAAGTACCCACTGAACGGTTCGTTTAGCTTTATACATTGTTCCGGGTGGCCGTTGTATTGGTTTTTCGGAAGTGTTAGACCTATAAGAGAAAAGTTTAAATGGTTGGGAAAGGCCATGGGATGTAGAAATATTTTTTTCACATTTTACTTCCTTGTAAAAACAGGTAAATCAATAGGGCTTTTCGCACAGATAAGTACCCAGTGAACGGTTCGTTTAGCTTTATATATTGTTCCGGGTGGGCATTGTATTGGTTTTTCGGAAGTGTTAGACCTGTAAGAGAAAAGTTTAAATGGTTGGCAAAGGCCATGGGATGTAGAAATATTTTATCACATTTTATTTCCTTGTAAAAACAGGTAAATCAATAGGGATTTTCGTACGGATAAGTACCCAGTGAACGGTTCGTTTAGCTTTATATATTGTTCTGGGTGGGCGTTGTATTTGTTTTTCGGAAATGTTAGACCTGTAAGAGAAAAATTTAAATGGCTGGGAAAGGCCATGGGATGTAGAAATATTTTTTTCACATTTTACTTCCTTGTAAAAACAGGTAAATGAATAGGGCTTTTCGTACGGATAAGTACCCAGTGAACGGTTCGTTTAGCTTTATATATTTTTCCGGGTGGCCGTTGTATCGGTTTTTCGGTAGTGTTAGACCTGTAAGATAAAAATTTAAATGGTTGGGAAAGGCCATGGGATGTAGAAATATTTTTTTCACATTTTATTTCCTTGTAAAAATAGGAAAATCAATAGGGATTTTTGTACGGATAAGTGCCCAGTGAACGGTTCGTTTAGCTTTATATATTGTTCCGGGTGGGCGTTGTATTGGTTTTTCGGAAGTGTTAAACCTATAAGAGAAAAGTTTAAATGGTTGGGAAAGGCCATGGGATGTAGAAATATTTTTTTCACATTTTATTTCCTTGTAAAAACAGGTAAATCAATAGGGATTTTCGTACGTATAAGTACCCAGTGAACGGTTCGTTTAGCTTTATACATTGTTCCGGGTGGCCGTTGTATTGGTTTTTCGGAAGTGTTAGACCTATAAGAGAAAAGTTTAAATGGTTGGCAAAGGCCATGGGATGTAGAAATATTTTATCACATTTTACTTCCTTGTAAAAACAGGTAAATCAATAGGGCTTTTCGCACAGATAAGTACCCAGTGAACGGTTCGTTTAGCTTTATATATTGTTCCGGGTGGCCGTTGTATCGGTTTTTCGGAAGTGTTAGACCTGTAAGAGAAAAGTTTAAATGGTTGGGAAAGGCCATGGGATGTAGAAATATTTTTTTCACATTTTATTTCCTTGTAAAAACAGGTAAATCAATAGGGATTTTCGTACGTATAAGTACCCAGTGAACGGTTCGTTTAGCTTTATACATTATTCCGGGTGGGCGTTGTATTGGTTTTTCGGAAGTGTTAGACCTATAAGAGAAAAGTTTAAATGGTTGGGAAAGGCCATGGGATGTAGAAATATTTTTTTCACATTTTATTTCCTTGTAAAAACAGGTAAATCAATAGGGATTTTCGTACGTATAAGTACCCAGTGAACGGTTCGTTTAGCTTTATACATTGTTCCGGGTGGCCGTTGTATTGGTTTTTCGGAAGTGTTAGACCTATAAGAGAAAAGTTTAAATGGTTGGGAAAGGCCATGGGATGTAGAAATATTTTTTTCACATTTTACTTCCTTGTAAAAACAGGTAAATCAATAGGGCTTTTCGCACAGATAAGTACCCAGTGAACGGTTCGTTTAGCTTTATATATTGTTCCGGGTGGGTGTTGTATTGGTTTTTCGGAAGTTTTAGACCTGTAAGAGAAAAGTTTAAATGGTTGGCAAAGGCCATGGGATGTAGAAATATTTTATCACATTTTATTTCCTTGTAAAAACAGGTAAATAAATAGGGATTTTCGTACGGATAAGTACCCAGTGAACGGTTCGTTTAGCTTTATATATTGTTCCGGGTGGGCGTTGTATTTGTTTTTCGGAAATGTTAGACCTGTAAGAGTAAAATTTAAATGGCTGGGAAAGGCCATGGGTTGTAGAAATATTTTTTTCACATTTTACTTCCTTGTAAAAACAGGTAAATGAATAGGGCTTTTCGTACGGATAAGTACCCAGTGAACGGTTCGTTTAGCTTTATATATTTTTCCGGGTGGCCGTTGTATCGGTTTTTCGGTAGTGTTAGACCTGTAAGATAAAAATTTAAATGGTTGGGAAAGGCCATGGGATGTAGAAATATTTTTTTCACATTTTATTTCCTTGTAAAAATAGGAAAATCAATAGGGATTTTTGTACGGATAAGTGCCCAGTGAACGGTTCGTTTAGCTTTATATATTGTTCCGGGTGGGCGTTGTATTGGTTTTTCGGAAGTGTTAGACCTATAAGAGAAAAGTTTAAATGGTTGGGAAAGGCCATGGGATGTAGAAATATTTTTTTCACATTTTATTTCCTTGTAAAAACAGGTAAATCAATAGGGATTTTCGTACGTATAAGTACCCAGTGAACGGTTCGTTTAGCTTTATACATTGTTCCGGGTGGCCGTTGTATTGGTTTTTCGGAAGTGTTAGACCTATAAGAGAAAAGTTTAAATGGTTGGCAAAGGCCATGGGATGTAGAAATATTTTATCACATTTTACTTCCTTGTAAAAACAGGTAAATCAATAGGGCTTTTCGCACAGATAAGTACCCAGTGAACGGTTCGTTTAGCTTTATATATTGTTCCGGGTGGCCGTTGTATCGGTTTTTCGGAAGTGTTAGACCTGTAAGAGAAAAGTTTAAATGGTTGGGAAAGGCCATGGGATGTAGAAATATTTTTTTCACATTTTATTTCCTTGTAAAAACAGGTAAATCAATAGGGATTTTCGTACGTATAAGTATCCAGTGAACGGTTCGTTTAGCTTTATACATTATTCCGGGTGGGCGTTGTATTGGTTTTTCGGAAGTGTTAGACCTATAAGAGAAAATTTTAAATGGTTGGGAAAGGCCATGGGATGTAGAAATATTTTTTTCACATTTTATTTCCTTGTAAAAACAGGTAAATCAATAGGGATTTTCGTACGTATAAGTACCCAGTGAACGGTTCGTTTAGCTTTATACATTGTTCCGGGTGGCCGTTGTATTGGTTTTTCGGAAGTGTTAGACCTATAAGAGAAAAGTTTAAATGGTTGGGAAAGGCCATGGGATGTAGAAATATTTTTTTCACATTTTACTTCCTTGTAAAAACAGGTAAATCAATAGGGCTTTTCGCACAGATAAGTACCCAGTGAACGGTTCGTTTAGCTTTATATATTGTTCCGGGTGGGCGTTGTATTGGTTTTTCAGAAGTTTTAGACCTGTAAGAGAAAAGTTTAAATGGTTGGCAAAGGCCATGGGATGTAGAAATATTTTATCACATTTTATTTCCTTGTAAAAACAGGTAAATCAATAGGGATTTTCGTACGGATAAGTACCCAGTGAACGGTTCGTTTAGCTTTATATATTGTTCCGGGTGGGCGTTGTATTTGTTTTTCGGAAATGTTAGACCTGTAAGAGTAAAATTTAAATGGCTGGGAAAGGCCATGGGATGTAGAAATATTTTTTTCACATTTTACTTCCTTGTAAAAACAGGTAAATGAATAGGGCTTTTCGTACGGATAAGTACCCAGTGAACGGTTCGTTTAGCTTTATATATTTTTCCGGGTGGGCTTTGTATTGGTTTTTCGGAGGTGTTAGACCTGTAAGAGAAAATTTTAAATGGTTGGGAAAGGCCATGGGATGTAGAAATATTTTATCACATTTTATTTCCTTGTAAAAACAGGTAAATCAATAGGGATTTTCGTACGGATAAGTACCCAGTGAACGGTTCGTTTAGCTTTATATATTGTTCCGGGTGGGCGTTGTATTTGTTTTTCGGAAATGTTAGACCTGTAAGAGAAAAATTTAAATGGTTGCCAAAGGCCATGGGATGTAGAAATATTTTTTTCACATTTTATTTCCTTGTAAAAACAGGTAAATCAGTAGGGATTTTCGTACGGATAAGTGCCCAGTGAACGGTTCGTTTAGCTTTATATATTGTTCCGGGTGGCCGTTGTATTGGTTTTTCGGAAGTGTTAGACCTGTAAGAGAAAAGTTTAAATGGTTGTGAAAGGCCATGGGATGTAGAAATATTTTTTTCACATTTAATTTCCTTGTAAAAACATGTAAATCAATAGGGATTTTCGTACGTATAAGTACCCAGTGAACGGTTCGTTTAGCTTTATACATTGTTCCGGGTGGCCGTTGTATTGGTTTTTCAGAAGTGTTAGACCTGTAAGAGAAAAATTTAAATGGTTGGGAATGGCCATGGGATGTAGAAATATTTTTTTCACATTTTATTTCCTTGTAAAAACAGGTAAATCAATAGGGATTTTCGTACGGATAAGTACCCAGTGAACGGTTCGTTTAGCTTTATATATTGTTCCGGGTGGGAGTTGTATTGGTTTTTCGGTAGTGTTAGACCTGTAAGATAAAAATTTAAATGGTTGGGAAAGGCCATAGGATGTAGAAATATTTTTTTCACATTTTATTTCCTTGTAAAAACAGGAAAATCAATAGGGATTTTTGTACGGATAAGTGCCCAGTGAACGGTTCGTTTAGCTTTATATATTGTTCCGGGTGGGCGTTGTATTAGTTTTTCGGAAGTGTTAGACCTGTAAGAGAAAAGTTATATGGTTGGGAAAGGCCATGGGATGTAGAAATATTTTTTTCACATTTTATTTCCTTGTAAAAACAGGTAAATCAATAGGGCTTTTCGTACGGATAAGTACCCAGTGAACGGTTCGTTTAGCTTTATATATTTTTCCGGGTGGGCGTTGTATTGGTTTTTCGGAAGTGTTATACCTGTAAGAGAAAAATTTAAATGGCTGGGAAAGGCCATGGGATGTAGAAATATTTTTTTCACATTTTATTTCCTTGTAAAAACAGGTAAATCAATAGGGCTTTTCGTACGGATAAGTACCCAGTGAACGGTTCGTTTAGCTTTATACATTGTTCCGGGTGGCCGTTGTATCGGTTTTTCGGAAGTGTTAGACCTGTAAGAGAAAAGTTTAAATGGTTGGGAAAGGCCATCGGATGTAGAAAAAATTTTGCACATTTTATTTCCTCTTAAAAACAGGTAAATCAATAGGGATTTTCGTACGGATAAGTACCCAGTGAACGGTTCGTTTAGCTTTATATATTGTTCCGGGTAGGAGTTGTATTGGTTTTTCGGTAGTGTTAGACCTGTAAGATAAATATTTAAATGGTTGGGAAAGGCCATGGGATGTAGAAATATTTTTTTCACATTTTATTTTCTTGTAAAAACAGGAAAATCAATAGGGATTTTTGTACGTATAAGTACCCAGTGAACGGTGCGTTTAGCTTTATATATTGCTCCGGGTGGCCGTTGTATTGGTTTTTCGGTAGTGTTAGACATGTAAGAGAAAAATTTAAATGGTTGGGAAAGGCCATGGGATGTAGAAATATTTTTTTCACATTTTATTTCCTTGTAAAAACAGGTAAATCAATAGGGATTTTCGTACGGATAAGTACCCAGGGAACGGTTCGTTTAGCTTTATATATTGTTCCGGGTGGGCGTTGTATTGGTTTTTCGGTAGTGTTAGACCTGTAAGATAAAAATGTAAATGGTTGGGAAAGGCCATGGGATGTAGAAATATTTTTTTCACATTTTATTTTCTTGTAAAAACAGGAAAATCAGTAGGGATTTTCGTACGGATAAGTACCCAGTGAACGGTTCGTTTAGCTTTATATATTTTTCCGGGTGGGCTTTGTATTGGTTTTTCGGAGGTGTTAGACCTGTAAGAGAAAAGTTTAAATGGTTGGCAAAGGCCATGGGATGTAGAAATATTTTATCACATTTTATTTCCTTGTAAAAACAGGTAAATCAATAGGGATTTTCGTACGGATAAGTACCCAGTGAACGGTTCGTTTAGCTTTATATATTGTTCCGGGTGGGCGTTGTATTTGTTTTTCGGAAATGTTAGACCTGTAAGAGAAAAATTTAAATGGTTGCCAAAGGCCATGGGATGTAGAAATATTTTTTTCACATTTTATTTCCTTGTAAAAACAGGTAAATCAGTAGGGATTTTCGTACGGATAAGTGCCCAGTGAACGGTTCGTTTAGCTTTATATATTGTTCCGGGTGGCCGTTGTATTGGTTTTTCGGAAGTGTTAGACCTGTAAGAGAAAAGTTTAAATGGTTGTGAAAGGCCATGGGATGTAGAAATATTTTTTTCACATTTTATTTCCTTGTAAAAACATGTAAATCAATAGGGATTTTCGTACGTATAAGTACCCAGTGAACGGTTCGTTTAGCTTTATACATTGTTCCGGGTGGCCGTTGTATTGGTTTTTCAGAAGTGTTAGACCTGTAAGAGAAAAATTTAAATGGTTGGGAATGGCCATGGGATGTAGAAATATTTTTTTCACATTTTATTTCCTTGTAAAAACAGGTAAATCAATAGGGATTTTCGTACGGATAAGTACCCAGTGAACGGTTCGTTTAGCTTTATATATTGTTCCGGGTGGGAGTTGTATTGGTTTTTCGGTAGTGTTAGACCTGTAAGATAAAAATTTAAATGGTTGGGAAAGGCCATAGGATGTAGAAATATTTTTTTCACATTTTATTTCCTTGTAAAAACAGGAAAATCAATAGGGATTTTTGTACGGATAAGTGCCCAGTGAACGGTTCGTTTAGCTTTATATATTGTTCCGGGTGGCCATTGTATTGGTTTTTCGGAAGTGTTAGACCTGTAAGAGAAAAGTTATATGGTTGGGAAAGGCCATGGGATGTAGAAATATTTTTTTCACATTTTACTTCCTTGTAAAAACAGGTAAATGAATAGGGCTTTTCATACGGATAAGTACCCAGTGAACGGTTCGTTTAGCTTTATATATTTTTCCGGGTGGCCGTTGTATCGGTTTTTCGGTAGTGTTAGACCTGTAAGATAAAAATTTAAATGGTTGGGAAAGGCCATGGGATGTAGAAATATTTTTTTCACATTTTATTTCCTTGTAAAAACAGGTAAATCAATAGGGATTTTCGTACGTATAAGTACCCAGTGAACGGTTCGTTTAGCTTTATACATTGTTCCGGGTGGCCGTTGTATTGGTTTTTCGGAAGTGTTAGACCTATAAGAGAAAAGTTTAAATGGTTGGCAAAGGCCATGGGATGTAGAAATATTTTATCACATTTTACTTCCTTGTAAAAACAGGTAAATCAATAGGGCTTTTCGCACAGATAAGTACCCAGTGAACGGTTCGTTTAGCTTTATATATTGTTCCGGGTGGCCGTTGTATCGGTTTTTCGGAAGTGTTAGACCTGTAAGAGAAAAGTTTAAATGGTTGGGAAAGGCCATGGGATGTAGAAATATTTTTTTCACATTTTATTTCCTTGTAAAAACAGGTAAATCAATAGGGATTTTCGTACGTATAAGTACCCAGTGAACGGTTCGTTTAGCTTTATACATTATTCCGGGTGGGCGTTGTATTGGTTTTTCGGAAGTGTTAGACCTATAAGAGAAAAGTTTAAATGGTTGGGAAAGGCCATGGGATGTAGAAATATTTTTTTCACATTTTATTTCCTTGTAAAAACAGGTAAATCAATAGGGATTTTCGTACGTATAAGTACCCAGTGAACGGTTCGTTTAGCTTTATACATTGTTCCGGGTGGCCGTTGTATTGGTTTTTCGGAAGTGTTAGACCTATAAGAGAAAAGTTTAAATGGTTGGGAAAGGCCATGGGATGTAGAAATATTTTTTTCACATTTTACTTCCTTGTATAAACAGGTAAATCAATAGGGCTTTTCGCACAGATAAGTACCCAGTGAACGGTTCGTTTAGCTTTATATATTGTTCTGGGTGGGCGTTGTATTGGTTTTTCGGAAGTGTTAGACCTGTAAGAGAAAAGTTTAAATGGTTGGCAAAGGCCATGGGATGTAGAAATATTTTATCACATTTTATTTCCTTGTAAAAACAGGTAAATCAATAGGGATTTTCGTACGGATAAGTACCCAGTGAACGGTTCGTTTAGCTTTATATATTGTTCCGGGTGGGCGTTGTATTTGTTTTTCGGAAATGTTAGACCTGTAAGAGAAAAATTTAAATGGCTGGGAAAGGCCATGGGATGTAGAAATATTTTTTTCACATTTTACTTCCTTGTAAAAACAGGTAAATGAATAGGGCTTTTCGTACGGATAAGTACCCAGTGAACGGTTCGTTTAGCTTTATATATTTTTCCGGGTGGGCGTTGTATTGGTTTTTCGGAAGTGTTAGACCTGTAAGAGAAAAGTTTAAATGGTTGGAAAAGGCCATGGGATGTAGAAATATTTTTTCACATTTTATTTCCTTGTAAAAACAGGTAAATCAATAGGGATTTTCGTACGTATAAGTACCCAGTGAACGGTTCGTTTAGCTTTATACATTGTTCCGGGTGGCCGTTGTATTGGTTTTTCAGAAGTGTTAGACCTGTAAGAGAAAAATTTAAATGGTTGGGAATGGCCATGGGATGTAGAAATATTTTTTTCACATTTTATTTCCTTGTAAAAACAGGTAAATCAATAGGGATTTTCGTACGGATAAGTGCCCAGTGAACGGTTCGTTTAGCTTTATATATTGTTCCGGGTGGCCGTTGTATTGGTTTTTCAGAAGTGTTAGACCTGTAAGAGAAAAGTTTAAATGGTTGGGAAAGGCCATGGGATGTAGAAATATTTTTTTCACATTTTATTTCCTTGTAAAAACAGGTAAATGAATAGGGCTTTTCGTACGGATAAGTACCCAGTGAACGGTCCGTTTAGCTTTATATATTGTTCCGGGAGGGCGTTGTATTGGTTTTTCGGAAGTGTTAGACCTGTAAGAGAAAAGTTTAAATGGTTGGCAAAGGCCATGGGATGTAGAAATATTTTATCACATTTTATTTCCTTGTAAAAACAGGTAAATCAATAGGGTTTTTCGTACGGATAAGTACCCAGTGAACGGTTCGTTTAGCTTTATATATTGTTCCGGGTGGGCGTTGTATTTGTTTTTCGGAAATGTTAGACCTGTAAGAGAAAAATTTAAATGGTTGGCAAAGGCCATGGGATGTAGAAATATTTTTTTCACATTTTATTTCCTTGTAAAAACAGGTAAATCAGTAGGGATTTTCGTACGGATAAGTGCCCAGTGAACGGTTCGTTTAGCTTTATTTATTGTTCCGGGTGGCCGTTGTATTGGTTTTTCGGAAGTGTTAGACCTGTAAGAGAAAAGTTTAAATGGTTGGGAAAGGCCATGGGATGTAGAAATATTTTTTTCACATTTTATTTCCTTGTAAAAACATGTAAATCAATAGGGATTTTCGTACGTATAAGTACCCAGTGAACGGTTCGTTTAGCTTTATACATTGTTCCGGGTGGCCGTTGTATTGGTTTTTCAGAAGTGTTAGACCTGTAAGAGAAAAATTTAAATGGTTGGGAATGGCCATGAGATGTAGAAATATTTTTTTCACATTTTATTTCCTTGTAAAAACAGGTAAATCAATAGGGATTTTCGTACGGATAAGTACCCAGTGAACGGTTCGTTTAGCTTTATATATTGTTCCGAGTTTGCGTTGTATTGGTTTTTCGGAAGTGTTAGACCTGTAATAGAAAAATTTAAATGGTTGGGAAAGGCCATGGGATGTAGAAATATTTTTTTCACATTTTACTTCCTTGTAAAAACAGGTAAATGAATAGGGCTTTTTGTACGGATAAGTACCCAGTGAACGGTTCGTTTAGATTTATATATTGTTCCGGGTGGCCGTTGTATTGGTTTTTCGGTAGTGTTAGACCTGTAAGAGAAAAGTTTAAATGGTTGGGAAAGGCCATGGGATGTAAAAATATTTTTTTCACATTTTATTTCCTTGTAAAAACAGGTAAATCAATAGGGATTTTCGTACGGATAAGTACCCAGTGAACGGTTCGTTTAGCTTTATATATTGTTCTGAGTGGGCGTTGTATTGGTTTTTCGGAAGTGTTAGACCTGTAAGAGAAAAATTTAAATGGCTGGGAAAGGCCATGGGATGTAGAAATATTTTTTTCACATTTTACTTCCTTGTAAAAACAGGAAAATCAATAGGGCTTTTGGTACGGATAAGTACCCAGTGAACGGTTCGTTTAGCTTTATATATTGTTCCGGGTGGCCGTTGCATTGGTTTTTCGGAAGTGTTAGACCTGTAAGAGAAAAATTTAAATGGTTGGGAAAGGCCATGGGATGTAGAAATATTTTTTCACATTTTACTTCCTTGTAAAAACAGGTAAATCAATAGGGCTTTTCGCACGGATAAGTACCCAGTGAACGGTTCGTTTAGCTTTATACATTGTTCCTGGTGGGCGTTGTATTGTTTTTTCGGAAGTGTTAGACCTGTAAGAGAAAACTTTAAATGGCTGGGAAAGGCCATGGGACGTAGAAATATTTTTTTCACATTTTATTTCCTTGTAAAAACAGGAAAATCAATAGGGCTTTTCGTACGGATAAATACCCAGTGAACGGTTCGTTTAGCTTTATATATTGTTCCGGGTGGCCGTTGTATTGGTTTTTCGGAAGTGTTAGACCTGTAAGAGAAAAATTTAAATGGTTGGGAAAGGCCATGGGAAGTAGAAATATTTTTTCACATTTTACTTCCTTGTAAAAACAGGTAAATCAATAGGGCTTTTCGCACGGATAAGTACCCAGTGAACGGTTCGTTTAGCTTTATACATTGTTCCTTGTGGGCGTTGTATTGGTTTTTCGGAAGTGTTAGACCTGTAAGAGAAAACTTTAAATGGCTGGGAAAGGCCATGGGACGTAGAAATATTTTTTTCACATATTATTTCCTTGTAAAAACAGGTAAATCAATAGGGATTTTCGTACGGATAAGTACCCAGTGAACGGTTCGTTTAGCTTTATATATTGTTCCGGGTGGCCGTTGTATTGGTTTTTCGGAAGTGTTAGACCTGTAAGAGAAAAGTTTAAATGGTTGGGAAAGGCCATGGGATGTAGAAATATTTTTTCACATTTTATTTCCTTGTAAAAACAGGAAAATCAATAGCGCTTTTCGTACGGATAAGTACCCAGTGAACGGTTCGTTTAGCTTTATATATTGTTCCGGGTGGCCGTTGTATTGGTTTTTCGGTAGTGTTAGACCTGTAAGATAAAAATGTAAATGGTTGGGAAAGGCCATGGGATGTAGAAATATTTTTTTCACATTTTATTTCCTTGTAAAAACAGGAAAATCAATAGGGCTTTTGGTACGGATAAGTACCCAGCGAACGGTTCGTTTAGCTTTATATATTGTTCCGGGTGGCCGTTGCATTGGTTTTTCGGAAGTGTTAGACCTGTAAGAGAAAAATTTAAATGGTTGGGAAAGGCCATGGGATGTAGAAATATTTTTTCACATTTTACTTCCTTGTAAAAACAGGTAAATCAATAGGGCTTTTCGCACGGATAAGTACCCAGTGAACGGTTCGTTTAGCTTTATACATTGTTCCTGGTGGGCGTTGTATTGTTTTTTCGGAAGTGTTAGACCTGTAAGAGAAAACTTTAAATGGCTGGGAAAGGCCATGGGACGTAGAAATATTTTTTTCACATTTTATTTCCTTGTAAAAACAGGAAAATCAATAGGGCTTTTCGTACGGATAAATACCCAGTGAACGGTTCGTTTAGCTTTATATATTGTTCCGGGTGGCCGTTGTATTTGTTTTTCGGAAATGTTAGACCTGTAAGAGAAAAATTTAAATGGTTGGGAAAGGCCATGGGAAGTAGAAATATTTTTTCACATTTTACTTCCTTGTAAAAACAGGTAAATCAATAGGGCTTTTCGCACGGATAAGTACCCAGTGAACGGTTCGTTTAGCTTTATACATTGTTCCTGGTGGGCGTTGTATTGGTTTTTCGGAAGTGTTAGACCTGTAAGAGAAAACTTTAAATGGCTGGGAAAGGCCATGGGACGTAGAAATATTTTTTTCACATATTATTTCCTTGTAAAAACAGGTAAATCAATAGGGATTTTCGTACGGATAAGTACCCAGTGAACGGTTCGTTTAGCTTTATATATTGTTCCGGGTGGCCGTTGTATTGGTTTTTCGGAAGTGTTAGACCTGTAAGAGAAAAGTTTAAATGGTTGGGAAAGGCCATGGGATGTAGAAATATTTTTTCACATTTTATTTCCTTGTAAAAACAGGTAAATCAATAGGGATTTTCGTACGTATAAGTACCCAGTGAACGGTTCGTTTAGCTTTATACATTGTTCCGGGTGGCCGTTGTATTGGTTTTTCAGAAGTGTTAGACCTGTAAGAGAAAAATTTAAATGGTTGGGAATGGCCATGGGATGTTGAAATATTTTTTTCACATTTTATTTCCTTGTAAAAACAGGTAAATCAATAGGGATTTTCGTACGGATAAGTGCCCAGTGAACGGTTCGTTTAGCTTTATATATTGTTCCGGGTGGCCGTTGTATTGGTTTTTCGGAAGTGTTAGACCTGTAAAAGAAAAGTTTAAATGGTTGGGAAAGGCCATGGGATGTAGAAATATTTTTTTCACATTTTATTTCCTTGTAAAAACAGGTAAATGAATAGGACTTTTCGTACGGATAAGTACCCAGTGAACGGTCCGTTTAGCTTTATATATTGTTCCGGGAGGGCGTTGTATTGGTTTTTCGGAAGTGTTAGACCTGTAAGAGAAAAGTTTAAATGGTTGGCAAAGGCCATGGGATGTAGAAATATTTTATCACATTTTATTTCCTTGTAAAAACAGGTAAATCAATAGGGATTTTCGTACGGATAAGTACCCAGTGAACGGTTCGTTTAGCTTTATATATTGTTCCGGGTGGGCGTTGTATTTGTTTTTCGGAAATGTTAGACCTGTAAGAGAAAAATTTAAATGGTTGGCAAAGGCCATGGGATGTAGAAATATTTTTTTCACATTTTATTTCCTTGTAAAAACAGGTAAATCAGTAGGGATTTTCGTACGGATAAGTGCCCAGTGAACGGTTCGTTTAGCTTTATATATTGTTCCGGGTGGCCGTTGTATTGGTTTTTCGGAACTGTTAGACCTGTAAGAGAAAAGTTTAAATGGTTGGGAAAGGCCATGGGATGTAGAAATATTTTTTTCACATTTTATTTCCTTGTAAAAACAGGTAAATCAATAGGGATTTTCGTACGTATAAGTACCCAGTGAACGGTTCGTTTAGCTTTATACATTGTTCCGGGTGGCTGTTGTATTGGTTTTTCAGAAGTGTTAGACCTGTAAGAGAAAAATTTAAATGGTTGGGAATGGCCATGGGATGTAGAAATATTTTTTTCACATTTTATTTCCTTGTAAAAACAGGTAAATCAATAGGGATTTTCGTACGGATAAGTACCCAGTGAACGGTTCGTTTAGCTTTATATATTGTTCCGGGTGGGAGTTGTATTGGTTTTTCGGTAGTGTTAGACCTGTAAGATAAATATTTAAATGGTTGGGAAAGGCCATGGGATGTAGAAATATTTTTTTCACATTTTACTTCCTTGTAAAAACAGGTAAATCAATAGGGATTTTCGTACGGATAAGTACCCAGTGAACGGTTCGTTTAGCTTTATATATTGTTCCGGGTGGTAGTTGTATTGGTTTTTCCGTAGTGTTAGACCTCTAAGATAAATATTTAAATGGTTGGGAAAGGCCATGGGATGTAGAAATATTTTTTCACATTTTATTTCCTTGTAAAAACAGGTAAATCAATAGGGATTTTTGTACGGATAAGTACCCAGTGAACGGTTCGTTTAGCTTTATATATTGTTCCGGGTGGGCGTTGTATTTGTTTTTCAGAAATGTTAGACCTGTAAGAGAAAAATTTAAATGGTTGGCAAAGGCCATGGGATGTAGAAATATTTTTTTCACATTTTATTTCCTTGTAAAAACAGGTAGATCAATAGGGATTTTCGTACGGATAAGTATCCAGTGAACGGTTCGTTTAGCTTTATATATTGTTCCGGGTGGGCGTTGTATTGGTTTTTCGGAAGTGTTGGACATGTAAGAGAAAAGTTTAAATGGTTGGGAAAGGCCAGGGGATGTAGAAATATTTTTTTCACATTTTATTTCCTTGTAAAAACAGGTAAATCAATAGGGATTTTCGTACGGATAAGTACCCAGTGAACGGTTCGTTTAGCTTTATATATTGTTCCGGGTGGGCGTTGTATTGGTTTTTCGGAAGCGTTAGACCCGTAAGAGAAAAATTTAAATGGCTGGGAAAGGCCATGGGATGTAGAAATATTTTTTTCACATTTTACTTCCTTGTAAAAACAGGTAAATCAATAGGGCTTTTTGTACGGATAAGTACCCAGTGAACGGTCCGTTTAGCTTTATATATTGTTCTGGGAGGGCGTTGTATTGGTTTTTCGGAAGTGTTAGACCTGTAAGAGAAAAGTTTAAATGGTTGGGAAAGGCCATGGGATGTAGAAATATTTTTTCACATTTTATTTCCTTGTAAAAACAGGTAAATCAATAGGGATTTTCGTACGGATAAGTACCCAGTGAACGGTTCGTTTAGCTTTATATATTGTTCCGGGTGGGCGTTGTATTTGTTTTTCGGAAATGTTAGACCTGTAAGAGAAAAATTTAAATGGTTGGCAAAGGCCATGGGATGTAGAAATATTTTTTTCACATTTTATTTCCTTGTAAAAACAGGTAAATCAATAGGGATTTTCGTACGGATAAGTGCCCAGTGAACGGTTCGTTTATCTTTATATATTGTTCCGGGTGGGCGTTGTATTGGTTTTTCGGAAGTGTTAGACATGTAAGAGAAAAGTTTAAATGGTTGGGAAAGGCCATGGGATGTAGAAATATTTTTTTCACATTTTATTTCCTTGTAAAAACAGGTAAATCAATAGGGATTTTCGTACGGATAAGTACCCAGTGAACGGTTCGTTTATCTTTATATATTGTTCCGGGTGGGCGTTGTATTGGTTTTTCGGAAGTGTTAGACATGTAAGAGAAAAGTTTAAATGGTTGGGAAAGGCCATGGGATGTAGAAATATTTTTTTCACATTTTATTTCCTTGTAAAAACAGGTAAATCAATAGGGATTTTCGTACGGATAAGTACCCAGTGAACGGTTCATTTAGCTTTATATATTGTTCCGGGTGGGCGTTGTATTGGTTTTTCGGAAGCGTTAGACCCGTAAGAGAAAAATTTAAATGGCTGGGAAAGGCCATGGGATGTTGAAATATTTTTTTCACATTTTACTTCCTTGTAAAAACAGGTAAATCAATAGGGCTTTTTGTACGGATAAGTACCCAGTGAACGGTCCGTTTAGCTTTATATATTGTTCCGGGAGGGCGTTGTATTGGTTTTTCGGAAGTGTTAGACCTGTAAGAGAAAAGTTTAAATGGTTGGGAATGGCCATGGGATGTAGAAATATTTTTTTCACATTTTATTTCCTTGTAAAAACAGGTAAATCAATAGGGATTTTCGTACGTATAAGTACCCAGTGAACGGTTCGTTTAGCTTTATACATTGTTCCGGGTGGCCGTTGTATTGGTTTTTCAGAAGTGTTAGACCTGTAAGAGAAAAATTTAAATGGTTGGGAATGGCCATGGGATGTTGAAATATTTTTTTCACATTTTATTTCCTTGTAAAAACAGGTAAATCAATAGGGATTTTCGTACGGATAAGTGCCCAGTGAACGGTTCGTTTAGCTTTATATATTGTTCCGGGTGGCCGTTGTATTGGTTTTTCGGAAGTGTTAGACCTGTAAAAGAAAAGTTTAAATGGTTGGGAAAGGCCATGGGATGTAGAAATATTTTTTTCACATTTTATTTCCTTGTAAAAACAGGTAAATGAATAGGGCTTTTCGTACGGATAAGTACCCAGTGAACGGTCCGTTTAGCTTTATATATTGTTCCGGGAGGGCGTTGTATTGGTTTTTCGGAAGTGTTAGACCTGTAAGAGAAAAGTTTAAATGGTTGGCAAAGGCCATGGGATGTAGAAATATTTTATCACATTTTATTTCCTTGTAAAAACAGGTAAATCAATAGGGATTTTCGTACGGATAAGTACCCAGTGAACGGTTCGTTTAGCTTTATATATTGTTCCGGGTGGGCGTTGTATTTGTTTTTCGGAAATGTTAGACCTGTAAGAGAAAAATTTAAATGGTTGGCAAAGGCCATGGGATGTAGAAATATTTTTTTCACATTTTATTTCCTTGTAAAAACAGGTAAATCAGTAGGGATTTTCGTACGGATAAGTGCCCAGTGAACGGTTCGTTTAGCTTTATATATTGTTCCGGGTGGCCATTGTATTGGTTTTTCGGAAGTGTTAGACCTGTAAGAGAAAAGTTTAAATGGCTGGGAAAGGCCATGGGATGTAGAAATATTTTTTTCACATTTTATTTCCTTGTAAAAACAGGTAAATCAATAGGGATTTTCGTACGGATAAGTACCCAGTGAACGGTTCGTTTAGCTTTATATATTGTTCCGGGTGGTAGTTGTATTGGTTTTTCCGTAGTGTTAGACCTCTAAGATAAATATTTAAATGGTTGGGAAAGGCCATGGGATGTAGAAATATTTTTTCACATTTTATTTCCTTGTAAAAACAGGTAAATCAATAGGGATTTTCGTACGGATAAGTACCCAGTGAACGGTTCGTTTAGCTTGATATATTGTTCCGGGTGGGCGTTGTATTTGTTTTTCAGAAATGTTAGACCTGTAAGAGAAAAATTTAAATGGTTGGCAAAGGCCATGGGATGTAGAAATATTTTTTTCACATTTTATTTCCTTGTAAAAACAGGTAGATCAATAGGGATTTTCGTACGGATAAGTATCCAGTGAACGGTTCGTTTAGCTTTATATATTGTTCCGGGTGGGCGTTGTATTGGTTTTTCGGAAGTGTTGGACATGTAAGAGAAAAGTTTAAATGGTTGGGAAAGGCCAGGGGATGTAGAAATATTTTTTTCACATTTTATTTCCTTGTAAAAACAGGTAAATCAATAGGGATTTTCGTACGGATAAGTACCCAGTGAACGGTTCGTTTAGCTTTATATATTGTTCCGGGTGGGCGTTGTATTGGTTTTTCAGAAGCGTTAGACCCGTAAGAGAAAAATTTAAATGGCTGGGAAAGGCCATGGGATGTAGAAATATTTTTTTCACATTTTACTTCCTTGTAAAAACAGGTAAATCAATAGGGCTTTTTGTACGGATAAGTACCCAGTGAACGGTCCGTTTAGCTTTATATATTGTTCCGGGAGGGCGTTGTATTGGTTTTTCGGAAGTGTTAGACCTGTAAGAGAAAAGTTTAAATGGTTGGGAAAGGCCATGGGATGTAGAAATATTTTTTCACATTTTATTTCCTTGTAAAAACAGGTAAATCAATAGGGATTTTCGTACGGATAAGTACCCAGTGAACGGTTCGTTTAGCTTTATATATTGTTCCGGGTGGGCGTTGTATTTGTTTTTCGGAAATGTTAGACCTGTAAGAGAAAAATTTAAATGGTTGGCAAAGGCCATGGGATGTAGAAATATTTTTTTCACATTTTATTTCCTTGTAAAAACAGGTAAATCAATAGGGATTTTCGTACGGATAAGTGCCCAGTGAACGGTTCGTTTATCTTTATATATTGTTCCGGGTGGGCGTTGTATTGGTTTTTCGGAAGTGTTAGACATGTAAGAGAAAAGTTTAAATGGTTGGGAAAGGCCATGGGATGTAGAAATATTTTTTCACATTTTATTTCCTTGTAAAAACAGGTAAATCAATAGGGATTTTCGTACGGATAAGTACCCAGTGAACGGTTCGTTTAGCTTTATATATTGTTCCGGGTGGGCGTTGTATTTGTTTTTCAGAAATGTTAGACCTGTAAGAGAAAAATTTAAATGGTTGGCAAAGGCCATGGGATGTAGAAATATTTTTTTCACATTTTATTTCCTTGTAAAAACAGGTAGATCAATAGGGATTTTCGTACGGATAAGTATCCAGTGAACGGTTCGTTTAGCTTTATATATTGTTCCGGGTGGGCGTTGTATTGGTTTTTCGGAAGTGTTGGACATGTAAGAGAAAAGTTTAAATGGTTGGGAAAGGCCAGGGGATGTAGAAATATTTTTTTCACATTTTATTTCCTTGTAAAAACAGGTAAATCAATAGGGATTTTCGTACGGATAAGTACCCAGTGAACGGTTCGTTTAGCTTTATATATTGTTCCGGGTGGGCGTTGTATTGGTTTTTCGGAAGCGTTAGACCCGTAAGAGAAAAATTTAAATGGCTGGGAAAGGCCATGGGATGTAGAAATATTTTTTTCACATTTTACTTCCTTGTAAAAACAGGTAAATCAATAGGGCTTTTTGTACGGATAAGTACCCAGTGAACGGTCCGTTTAGCTTTATATATTGTTCCGGGAGGGCGTTGTATTGGTTTTTCGGAAGTGTTAGACCTGTAAGAGAAAAGTTTAAATGGTTGGGAAAGGCCATGGGATGTAGAAATATTTTTTCACATTTTATTTCCTTGTAAAAACAGGTAAATCAATAGGGATTTTCGTACGGATAAGTACCCAGTGAACGGTTCGTTTAGCTTTATATATTGTTCCGGGTGGGCGTTGTATTTGTTTTTCGGAAATGTTAGACCTGTAAGAGAAAAATTTAAATGGTTGGCAAAGGCCATGGGATGTAGAAATATTTTTTTCACATTTTATTTCCTTGTAAAAACAGGTAAATCAATAGGGATTTTCGTACGGATAAGTGCCCAGTGAACGGTTCGTTTATCTTTATATATTGTTCCGGGTGGGCGTTGTATTGGTTTTTCGGAAGTGTTAGACATGTAAGAGAAAAGTTTAAATGGTTGGGAAAGGCCATGGGATGTAGAAATATTTTTTTCACATTTTATTTCCTTGTAAAAACAGGTAAATCAATAGGGATTTTCGTACGGATAAGTACCCAGTGAACGGTTCGTTTATCTTTATATATTGTTCCGGGTGGGCGTTGTATTGGTTTTTCGGAAGTGTTAGACATGTAAGAGAAAAGTTTAAATGGTTGGGAAAGGCCATGGGATGTAGAAATATTTTTTTCACATTTTATTTCCTTGTAAAAACAGGTAAATCAATAGGGATTTTCGTACGGATAAGTACCCAGTGAACGGTTCGTTTAGCTTTATATATTGTTCCGGGTGGGCGTTGTATTGGTTTTTCGGAAGCGTTAGACCCGTAAGAGAAAAATTTAAATGGCTGGGAAAGGCCATGGGATGTTGAAATATTTTTTTCACATTTTACTTCCTTGTAAAAACAGGTAAATCAATAGGGCTTTTTGTACGGATAAGTACCCAGTGAACGGTCCGTTTAGCTTTATATATTGTTCCGGGAGGGCGTTGTATTGGTTTTTCGGAAGTGTTAGACCTGTAAGAGAAAAGTTTAAATGGTTGGGAATGGCCATGGGATGTAGAAATATTTTTTTCACATTTTATTTCCTTGTAAAAACAGGTAAATCAATAGGGATTTTCGTACGTATAAGTACCCAGTGAACGGTTCGTTTAGCTTTATACATTGTTCCGGGTGGCCGTTGTATTGGTTTTTCAGAAGTGTTAGACCTGTAAGAGAAAAATTTAAATGGTTGGGAATGGCCATGGGATGTTGAAATATTTTTTTCACATTTTATTTCCTTGTAAAAACAGGTAAATCAATAGGGATTTTCGTACGGATAAGTGCCCAGTGAACGGTTCGTTTAGCTTTATATATTGTTCCGGGTGGCCGTTGTATTGGTTTTTCGGAAGTGTTAGACCTGTAAAAGAAAAGTTTAAATGGTTGGGAAAGGCCATGGGATGTAGAAATATTTTTTTCACATTTTATTTCCTTGTAAAAACAGGTAAATGAATAGGGCTTTTCGTACGGATAAGTACCCAGTGAACGGTCCGTTTAGCTTTATATATTGTTCCGGGAGGGCGTTGTATTGGTTTTTCGGAAGTGTTAGACCTGTAAGAGAAAAGTTTAAATGGTTGGCAAAGGCCATGGGATGTAGAAATATTTTATCACATTTTATTTCCTTGTAAAAACAGGTAAATCAATAGGGATTTTCGTACGGATAAGTACCCAGTGAACGGTTCGTTTAGCTTTATATATTGTTCCGGGTGGGCGTTGTATTTGTTTTTCGGAAATGTTAGACCTGTAAGAGAAAAATTTAAATGGTTGGCAAAGGCCATGGGATGTAGAAATATTTTTTTCACATTTTATTTCCTTGTAAAAACAGGTAAATCAGTAGGGATTTTCGTACGGATAAGTGCCCAGTGAACGGTTCGTTTAGCTTTATATATTGTTCCGGGTGGCCATTGTATTGGTTTTTCGGAAGTGTTAGACCTGTAAGAGAAAAGTTTAAATGGTTGGGAAAGGCCATGGGATGTAGAAATATTTTTTTCACATTTTATTTCCTTGTAAAAACAGGTAAATCAATAGGGATTTTCGTACGGATAAGTACCCAGTGAACGGTTCGTTTAGCTTTATATATTGTTCCGGGTGGTAGTTGTATTGGTTTTTCCGTAGTGTTAGACCTCTAAGATAAATATTTAAATGGTTGGGAAAGGCCATGGGATGTAGAAATATTTTTTCACATTTTATTTCCTTGTAAAAACAGGTAAATCAATAGGGATTTTCGTACGGATAAGTACCCAGTGAACGGTTCGTTTAGCTTGATATATTGTTCCGGGTGGGCGTTGTATTTGTTTTTCAGAAATGTTAGACCTGTAAGAGAAAAATTTAAATGGTTGGCAAAGGCCATGGGATGTAGAAATATTTTTTTCACATTTTATTTCCTTGTAAAAACAGGTAGATCAATAGGGATTTTCGTACGGATAAGTATCCAGTGAACGGTTCGTTTAGCTTTATATATTGTTCCGGGTGGGCGTTGTATTGGTTTTTCGGAAGTGTTGGACATGTAAGAGAAAAGTTTAAATGGTTGGGAAAGGCCAGGGGATGTAGAAATATTTTTTTCACATTTTATTTCCTTGTAAAAACAGGTAAATCAATAGGGATTTTCGTACGGATAAGTACCCAGTGAACGGTTCGTTTAGCTTTATATATTGTTCCGGGTGGGCGTTGTATTGGTTTTTCAGAAGCGTTAGACCCGTAAGAGAAAAATTTAAATGGCTGGGAAAGGCCATGGGATGTAGAAATATTTTTTTCACATTTTACTTCCTTGTAAAAACAGGTAAATCAATAGGGCTTTTTGTACGGATAAGTACCCAGTGAACGGTCCGTTTAGCTTTATATATTGTTCCGGGAGGGCGTTGTATTGGTTTTTCGGAAGTGTTAGACCTGTAAGAGAAAAGTTTAAATGGTTGGGAAAGGCCATGGGATGTAGAAATATTTTTTCACATTTTATTTCCTTGTAAAAACAGGTAAATCAATAGGGATTTTCGTACGGATAAGTACCCAGTGAACGGTCCGTTTAGCTTTATATATTGTTCCGGGAGGGCGTTGTATTGGTTTTTCGGAAGTGTTAGACCTGTAAGAGAAAAGTTTAAATGGTTGGCAAAGGCCATGGGATGTAGAAATATTTTATCACATTTTATTTCCTTGTAAAAACAGGTAAATCAATAGGGATTTTCGTACGGATAAGTACCCAGTGAACGGTTCGTTTAGCTTTATATATTGTTCCGGGTGGGCGTTGTATTTGTTTTTCGGAAATGTTAGACCTGTAAGAGAAAAATTTAAATGGTTGGCAAAGGCCATGGGATGTAGAAATATTTTTTTCACATTTTATTTCCTTGTAAAAACAGGTAAATCAGTAGGGATTTTCGTACGGATAAGTGCCCAGTGAACGGTTCGTTTAGCTTTATATATTGTTCCGGGTGGCCATTGTATTGGTTTTTCGGAAGTGTTAGACCTGTAAGAGAAAAGTTTAAATGGTTGGGAAAGGCCATGGGATGTAGAAATATTTTTTTCACATTTTATTTCCTTGTAAAAACAGGTAAATCAATAGGGATTTTCGTACGTATAAGTACCCAGTGAACGGTTCGTTTAGCTTTATACATTGTTCCGGGTGGCTGTTGTATTGGTTTTTCAGAAGTGTTAGACCTGTAAGAAAAAAATTTAAATGGTTGGGAATGGCCATGGGATGTAGAAATATTTTTTTTCACATTTTATTTCCTTGTAAAAACAGGTAAATCAATAGGGATTTTCGTACGGATAAGTACCCAGTGAACGGTTCGTTTAGCTTTATATATTGTTCTGGGTGGGAGTTGTATTGGTTTTTCGGTAGTGTTAGACCTGTAAGATAAATATTTAAATGGTTGGGAAAGGCCATGGGATGTAGAAATATTTTTTTCACATTTTACTTCCTTGTAAAAACAGGTAAATCAATAGGGATTTTCGTACGGATAAGTACCCAGTGAACGGTTCGTTTAGCTTTATATATTGTTCCGGGTGGTAGTTGTATTGGTTTTTCCGTAGTGTTAGACCTCTAAGATAAATATTTAAATGGTTGGGAAAGGCCATGGGATGTAGAAATATTTTTTTCACATTTTATTTCCTTGTAAAAACAGGTAGATCAATAGGGATTTTCGTACGGATAAGTATCCAGTGAACGGTTCGTTTAGCTTTATATATTGTTCCGGGTGGGCGTTGTATTGGTTTTTCGGAAGTGTTGGACATGTAAGAGAAAAGTTTAAATGGTTGGGAAAGGCCAGGGGATGTAGAAATATTTTTTTCACATTTTATTTCCTTGTAAAAACAGGTAAATCAATAGGGATTTTCGTACGGATAAGTACCCAGTGAACGGTTCGTTTAGCTTTATATATTGTTCCGGGTGGGCGTTGTATTGGTTTTTCAGAAGCGTTAGACCCGTAAGAGAAAAATTTAAATGGCTGGGAAAGGCCATGGGATGTAGAAATATTTTTTTCACATTTTACTTCCTTGTAAAAACAGGTAAATCAATAGGGCTTTTTGTACGGATAAGTACCCAGTGAACGGTCCGTTTAGCTTTATATATTGTTCCGGGAGGGCGTTGTATTGGTTTTTCGGAAGTGTTAGACCTGTAAGAGAAAAGTTTAAATGGTTGGGAAAGGCCATGGGATGTAGAAATATTTTTTCACATTTTATTTCCTTGTAAAAACAGGTAAATCAATAGGGATTTTCGTACGGATAAGTACCCAGTGAACGGTTCGTTTAGCTTTATATATTGTTCCGGGTGGGCGTTGTATTTGTTTTTCGGAAATGTTAGACCTGTAAGAGAAAAATTTAAATGGTTGGCAAAGGCCATGGGATGTAGAAATATTTTTTTCACATTTTATTTCCTTGTAAAAACAGGTAAATCAATAGGGATTTTCGTACGGATAAGTACCCAGTGAACGGTTCGTTTAGCTTTATATATTGTTCCGGGTGGGAGTTGTATCGGTTTTTCGGTAGTGTTAGACCTGTAAGAGAAAAGTTTAAATGGTTGGGAAAGGCCATGGGATGTAGAAATATTTTTTTCACATTTTATTTTCTTGTAAAAACAGGTAAATCAATAGGGATTTTCGTACGTATAAGTACCCAGTGAACGGTTCGTTTAGCTTTATACATTGTTCCGGGTGGCCGTTGTATTGGTTTTTCAGAAGTGTTAGACCTGTAAGAGAAAAATTTAAATGGTTGGGAATGTCCATGGGATGTAGAAATATTTTTTTCACATTTTATTTCCTTGTAAAAACAGGTAAATCAATAGGGATTTTCGTACGGATAAGTACCCAGTGAATGGTTCGTTTAGCTGTATATATTGTTCCGGGTGGGAGTTGTATTGGTTTTTCGGTAGTGTTAGACCTGTAAGATAAATATTTAAATGGTTGGGAAAGGCCATGGGATGTAGAAATATTTTTTTCACATTTTACTTCCTTGTAAAAACAGGTAAATCAATAGGGATTTTCGTACGGATAAGTACCCAGTGAACGGTTCGTTTAGCTTTATATATTGTTCCGGGTGGGAGTTGTATTGGTTTTTCCGTAGTGTTAGACCTCTAAGATAAATATTCAAACGGTTAGGAAAGGCCATGGGATGTAGAAATATTTTTTTCACATTTTATTTCCTTGTAAAAACAGGTAGATCAATAGGGATTTTCGTACGGATAAGTATCCAGTGAACGGTTCGTTTAGCTTTATATATTGTTCCGGGTGGGCGTTGTATTGGTTTTTCGGAAGTGTTGGACATGTAAGAGAAAAGTTTAAATGGTTGGGAAAGGCCAGGGGATGTAGAAATATTTTTTTCACATTTTATTTCCTTGTAAAAACAGGTAAATCAATAGGGATTTTCGTACGGATAAGTACCCAGTGAACGGTTCGTTTAGCTTTATATATTGTTCCGGGTGGGCGTTGTATTGGTTTTTCGGAAGCGTTAGACCCGTAAGAGAAAAATTTAAATGGCTGGGAAAGGCCATGGGATGTAGAAATATTTTTTTCACATTTTACTTCCTTGTAAAAACAGGTAAATCAATAGGGCTTTTTGTACGGATAAGTACCCAGTGAACGGTCCGTTTAGCTTTATATATTGTTCCGGGAGGGCGTTGTATTGGTTTTTCGGAAGTGTTAGACCTGTAAGAGAAAAGTTTAAATGGTTGGGAAAGGCCATGGGATGTAGAAATATTTTTTCACATTTTATTTCCTTGTAAAAACAGGTAAATCAATAGGGATTTTCGTACGGATAAGTACCCAGTGAACGGTTCGTTTAGCTTTATATATTGTTCCGGGTGGGCGTTGTATTTGTTTTTCGGAAATGTTAGACCTGTAAGAGAAAAATTTAAATGGTTGGCAAAGGCCATGGGATGTAGAAATATTTTTTTCACATTTTATTTCCTTGTAAAAACAGGTAAATCAATAGGGATTTTCGTACGGATAAGTGCCCAGTGAACGGTTCGTTTATCTTTATATATTGTTCCGGGTGGGCGTTGTATTGGTTTTTCGGAAGTGTTAGACATGTAAGAGAAAAGTTTAAATGGTTGGGAAAGGCCATGGGATGTAGAAATATTTTTTTCACATTTTATTTCCTTGTAAAAACAGGTAAATCAATAGGGATTTTCATACGGATAAGTACCCAGTGAACGGTTCGTTTATCTTTATATATTGTTCCGGGTGGGCGTTGTATTGGTTTTTCGGAAGTGTTAGACATGTAAGAGAAAAGTTTAAATGGTTGGGAAAGGCCATGGGATGTAGAAATATTTTTTTCACATTTTATTTCCTTGTAAAAACAGGTAAATCAATAGGGATTTTCGTACGGATAAGTACCCAGTGAACGGTTCGTTTAGCTTTATATATTGTTCCGGGTGGGCGTTGTATTGGTTTTTCGGAAGCGTTAGACCCGTAAGAGAAAAATTTAAATGGCTGGGAAAGGCCATGGGATGTTGAAATATTTTTTTCACATTTTACTTCCTTGTAAAAACAGGTAAATCAATAGGGCTTTTTGTACGGATAAGTACCCAGTGAACGGTCCGTTTAGCTTTATATATTGTTCCGGGAGGGCGTTGTATTGGTTTTTCGGAAGTGTTAGACCTGTAAGAGAAAAGTTTAAATGGTTGGGAATGGCCATGGGATGTAGAAATATTTTTTTCACATTTTATTTCCTTGTAAAAACAGGTAAATCAATAGGGATTTTCGTACGTATAAGTACCCAGTGAACGGTTCGTTTAGCTTTATACATTGTTCCGGGTGGCCGTTGTATTGGTTTTTCAGAAGTGTTAGACCTGTAAGAGAAAAATTTACATGGTTGGGAATGGCCATGGGATGTTGAAATATTTTTTTCACATTTTATTTCCTTGTAAAAACAGGTAAATCAATAGGGATTTTCGTACGGATAAGTGCCCAGTGAACGGTTCGTTTAGCTTTATATATTGTTCCGGGTGGCCGTTGTATTGGTTTTTCGGAAGTGTTAGACCTGTAAAAGAAAAGTTTAAATGGTTGGGAAAGGCCATGGGATGTAGAAATATTTTTTTCACATTTTATTTCCTTGTAAAAACAGGTAAATGAATAGGGCTTTTCGTACGGATAAGTACCCAGTGAACGGTCCGTTTAGCTTTATATATTGTTCCGGGAGGGCGTTGTATTGGTTTTTCGGAAGTGTTAGACCTGTAAGAGAAAAGTTTAAATGGTTGGCAAAGGCCATGGGATGTAGAAATATTTTATCACATTTTATTTCCTTGTAAAAACAGGTAAATCAATAGGGATTTTCGTACGGATAAGTACCCAGTGAACGGTTCGTTTAGCTTTATATATTGTTCCGGGTGGGCGTTGTATTTGTTTTTCGGAAATGTTAGACCTGTAAGAGAAAAATTTAAATGGTTGGCAAAGGCCATGGGATGTAGAAATATTTTTTTCACATTTTATTTCCTTGTAAAAACAGGTAAATCAGTAGGGATTTTCGTACGGATAAGTGCCCAGTGAACGGTTCGTTTAGCTTTATATATTGTTCCGGGTGGCCATTGTATTGGTTTTTCGGAAGTGTTAGACCTGTAAGAGAAAAGTTTAAATGGTTGGGAAAGGCCATGGGATGTAGAAATATTTTTTTCACATTTTATTTCCTTGTAAAAACAGGTAAATCAATAGGGATTTTCGTACGTATAAGTACCCAGTGAACGGTTCGTTTAGCTTTATACATTGTTCCGGGTGGCTGTTGTATTGGTTTTTCAGAAGTGTTAGACCTGTAAGAAAAAAATTTAAATGGTTGGGAATGGCCATGGGATGTAGAAATATTTTTTTCACATTTTATTTCCTTGTAAAAACAGGTAAATCAATAGGGATTTTCGTACGGATAAGTACCCAGTGAACGGTTCGTTTAGCTTTATATATTGTTCCGGGTGGGAGTTGTATTGGTTTTTCCGTAGTGTTAGACCTCTAAGATAAATATTTAAGTGGTTGGGAAAGGCCATGGGATGTAGAAATATTTTTTTCACATTTTACTTCCTTGTAAAAACAGGTAAATCAATAGGGATTTTCGTACGGATAAGTACCCAGTGAACGGTTCGTTTAGCTTTATATATTGTTCCGGGTGGTAGTTGTATTGGTTTTTCCGTAGTGTTAGACCTCTAAGATAAATATTTAAATGGTTGGGAAAGGCCATGGGATGTAGAAATATTTTTTTCACATTTTATTTCCTTGTAAAAACAGGTAGATCAATAGGGATTTTCGTACGGATAAGTATCCAGTGAACGGTTCGTTTAGCTTTATATATTGTTCCGGGTGGGCGTTGTATTGGTTTTTCGGAAGTGTTGGACATGTAAGAGAAAAGTTTAAATGGTTGGGAAAGGCCAGGGGATGTAGAAATATTTTTTTCACATTTTATTTCCTTGTAAAAACAGGTAAATCAATAGGGATTTTCGTACGGATAAGTACCCAGTGAACGGTTCGTTTAGCTTTATATATTGTTCCGGGTGGGCGTTGTATTGGTTTTTCAGAAGCGTTAGACCCGTAAGAGAAAAATTTAAATGGCTGGGAAAGGCCATGGGATGTAGAAATATTTTTTTCACATTTTACTTCCTTGTAAAAACAGGTAAATCAATAGGGCTTTTTGTACGGATAAGTACCCAGTGAACGGTCCGTTTAGCTTTATATATTGTTCCGGGAGGGCGTTGTATTGGTTTTTCGGAAGTGTTAGACCTGTAAGAGAAAAGTTTAAATGGTTGGGAAAGGCCATGGGATGTAGAAATATTTTTTCACATTTTATTTCCTTGTAAAAACAGGTAAATCAATAGGGATTTTCGTACGGATAAGTACCCAGTGAACGGTTCGTTTAGCTTTATATATTGTTCCGGGTGGGAGTTGTATCGGTTTTTCGGTAGTGTTAGACCTGTAAGAGAAAAGTTTAAATGGTTGGGAAAGGCCATGGGATGTAGAAATATTTTTTTCACATTTTATTTTCTTGTAAAAACAGGTAAATCAATAGGGATTTTCGTACGTATAAGTACCCAGTGAACGGTTCGTTTAGCTTTATACATTGTTCCGGGTGGCCGTTGTATTGGTTTTTCAGAAGTGTTAGACCTGTAAGAGAAAAATTTAAATGGTTGGGAATGTCCATGGGATGTAGAAATATTTTTTTCACATTTTATTTTCTTGTAAAAACAGGTAAATCAATAGGGATTTTCGTACGGATAAGTACCCAGTGAATGGTTCGTTTAGCTGTATATATTGTTCCGGGTGGGAGTTGTATTGGTTTTTCGGTAGTGTTAGACCTGTAAGATAAATATTTAAATGGTTGGGAAAGGCCATGGGATGTAGAAATATTTTTTTCACATTTTACTTCCTTGTAAATACAGGTAAATCAATAGGGATTTTCGTACGGATAAGTACCCAGTGAACGGTTCGTTTAGCTTTATATATTGTTCCGGGTGGGAGTTGTATTGGTTTTTCCGTAGTGTTAGACCTCTAAGATAAATATTCAAACGGTTGGGAAAGGCCATGGGATGTAGAAATATTTTTTTCACATTTTATTTCCTTGTAAATACAGGTAAATCAATAGGGATTTTCGTATGGATAAGTACCCAGTGAACGGTTCGTTTAGCTTTATATATTGTTCCGCGTGGGCGTTGTATTGGTTTTTCGGAAGTGTTAGACCTGTAAGAGAAAAGTTTAAGTGGTTGGGAAAGGCCATGGTATGTAGAAATATTTTTTTCACATTTTATTTCCTTGTAAAAACAGGTAAATCAATAGGGATTTTCGTACGTATAAGTATCCAGTGAATGGTTCGTTTATCTTTATATATTGTTCCGGGTGGCCGTTGTATTGGTTTTTCGGAAGTGTTAGACCTGTAAGAGAAAAGTTTAAATGGTTGGGAAAGGCCATGGGATGTAGAAATATTTTTTCACATTTTATTTCCTTGTAAAAACAGGTAAATCAATAGGGATTTTCGTACGGATAAGTACCGAGTGAACGGTTCGTTTAGCTTTATATATTGTTCCGGGTGGGCGTTGTATTTGTTTTTCGGAAATGTTAGACCTGTAAGAGAAAAATTTAAATGGTTGGGAAAGGCCATGGGATGTAGAAATATTTTTTTCACATTTTATTTCCTTGTTAAAACAGGAAAATCAATAGGGATTTTTGTACGGATAAGTGCCCAGTGACCGGTTCGTTTAGCTTTATATATTGTTCCGGGTGGCCGTTGTATTGGTTTTTCGCAAGTGTTAGACCTGTAAGAGAAAAGTTTAAATGGTTGGGAAAGGCCATGGGATGTAGAAATATTTTTTTCACATTTTATTTCCTTGTAAAAACAGGTAAATCAATAGGGATTTTCGTACGGATAAGTACCCAGTGAACGGTTTGTTTAGCTTTATATATTGTTCCGAGTGGGCGTTGTATTGGTTTTTCGGAAGTGTTAGACCTGTAAGAGAAAAATTTAAATGGCTGGGAAAGGCCATGGGATGTAGAAATATTTTTTTCACATTTTACTTCCTTGTAAAAACATGTAAATGAATAGGGCTTTTCGTACGTATAAGTACCCAGTGAACGGTTCGTTTAGCTTTATATATTGTTCCGGGTGGGCGTTGTATTGGTTTTTCGGAAGTGTTAGACCTGTAAGAGAAAAATTTAAATGGTTGGGAAAGGCCATGGGATTTAGAAATATTTTTTTCACATTTTATTTCCTTGTAAAAACAGGTAAATCAATAGGGCTTTTCGTACGGATAAGTACCCAGTGAACTGTTCGTTTAGCTTTATATATTGTTCCGGGTGGGCGTTGTATTGGTTTTTCGGAAGTGTTAGACCTGTAAGAGAAAAATTTAAATGGCTGGTAAAGGCCATGGGATGTAGAAATATTTTTTTCACATTTTACTTCCTTGTAAAAACAGGTAAATCAATAGGGCTTTTTGTACGGATAAGTACCCAGTGAACGGTCCGTTTAGCTTTATATATTGTTCCGGGAGGGCGTTGTATTGGTTTTTCGGAAGTGTTAGACCTATAAGAGAAAAGTTTAAATGGTTGGGAAAGGCCATGGGATGTAGAAATATTTGTTTCACATTTTATTTCCTTGTAAAAACAGGTAAATCAATAGGGATTTTCGTACGGATAAGTACCCAGTGAACGGTTCGTTTAGCTTTATATATTGTTCCGGGTGGCCGTTGTATCGGTATTTCGGTAGTGTTAGACCTGTAAGATAAAAATTTAAATGGTTGGGAAAGGCCATGGGATGTAGAAATATTTTTTTCACATTTTATTTCCTTGTAAAAACAGGAAAATCAATAGGGATTTTTGTACGGATAAGTGCCCAGTGAACGGTTCGTTTAGCTTTATATATTGTTCCGGGTGGCCGTTGTATTGGTTTTTCGGAAGTGTTAGACCTGTAAGAGAAAAGTTTAAATGGTTGGGAAAGGCCATGGGATGTAGAAATATTTTTTTCACATTTTATTTCCTTGTAAAAACAGGTAAATCAATAGGGATTTTCGTACGGATAAGTACCCAGTGAACGGTTCGTTTAGCTTTATATATTGTTCCGGGTGGGCGTTGTATTGATTTTTCGGAAGTGTTAGACCTGTAAGAGAAAAATTTAAATGGTTGGGAAAGGCCATGGGATGTAGAAATATTTTTTTCACATTTTATTTCCTTGTAAAAACAGGTAAATCAATAGGGATTTTCGTATGGATTAGTACCCAGTAAACGGTTCGTTTAGCTGTATATATTTTTCCGGGTGGGTGTTGTATTGGTTTTTCGCAACTGTTAGACCTGTAAGAGAAAAATTTAAATGGTTGGGAAAGGCCATGGGATGTAGAAATATTTTTTTCACATTTTACTAACTTGTAAAAACAGGTAAATCAATAGGGCTTTTCGTACGGATAAGTACCCAGTGAACTGTTCGTTTAGCTTTATATTTTGTTCCGGGTGGGCGTTGTATTGGTTTTTCGGAAGTGTTAGACCTGTAAGTGAAAAATTTAAATGGCTGGTAAAGGCCATGGGATGTAGAAATATTTTTTTCACATTTTACTTCCTTGTAAAAACAGGTAAATCAATAGGGCTTTTCGCACGGATAAGTACCCAGTGAACGGTTCGTTTAGCTTTATACATTGATCCGGGTGGGCGTTGTATTGGTTTTTTGGAAGCGTTAGACCCGTAAGAGAAAAATTTAAATGGCTGGGAAAGGCCATGGGATGTAGAAATATTTTTTTCACATTTTACTTCCTTGTAAAAACAGGTAAATCAATAGGGCTTTTTGTACGGATAAGTGCCCAGTGAACGGTTCGTTTAGCTTTATATATTGTTCCGGGTGGCCGTTTTATTCTTTTTCGGTAGTGTTAGACCTGTAAGAGAAAAGTTTAAATGGTTGGGAAAGGCCATGGGATGTAGAAATATTTTTTTCACATTTTATTTTCTTGTAAAAACAGGTAAATCAATAGGGATTTTCGTACGTATAAGTACCCAGTGAACGGTTCGTTTAGCTTTATACATTGTTCCGGGTGGCCGTTGTATTGGTTTTTCAGAAGTGTTAGACCTGTAAGAGAAAAATTTAAATGGTTGGGAATGTCCATGGGATGTAGAAATATTTTTTTCACATTTTATTTCCTTGTAAAAACAGGTAAATCAATAGGGATTTTCGTACGGATAAGTACCCAGTGCACGGTTCGTTTAGCTTTATATATTGTTCCGGGTGGGAGTTGTATTGGTTTTTCCGTAGTGTTAGACCTCTAAGATAAATATTCAAACGGTTGGGAAAGGCCATGGGATGTAGAAATATTTTTTTCACATTTTATTTCCTTGTAAATAGAGGTAAATCAATAGGGATTTTCGTATGGATAAGTACCCAGTGAACGGTTCGTTTAGCTTTATATATTGTTCCGCGTGGGCGTTGTATTGGTTTTTCGGAAGTGTTAGACCTGTAAGAGAAAAGTTTAAGTGGTTGGGAAAGGCCATGGTATGTAGAAATATTTTTTTCACATTTTATTTCCTTGTAAAAACAGGTAAATCAATAGGGATTTTCGTACGTATAAGTATCCAGTGAATGGTTCGTTTATCTTTATATATTGTTCCGGGTGGCCGTTGTATTGGTTTTTCGGAAGTGTTAGACCTGTAAGAGAAAAGTTTAAATGGTTGGGAAAGGCCATGGGATGTAGAAATATTTTTTCACATTTTATTTCCTTGTAAAAACAGGTAAATCAATAGGGATTTTCGTACGGATAAGTACCGAGTGAACGGTTCGTTTAGCTTTATATATTGTTCCGGGTGGGCGTTGTATTTGTTTTTCAGAAATGTTAGACCTGTAAGAGAAAGATTTAAATGGTTGGCAAAGTCCATGGGATGTAGAAATATTTTTTTCACATTTTATTTCCTTGTAAAAACAGGAAAATCAATAGGGATTTTTGTACGGATAAGTGCCCAGTGAACGGTTCGTTTAGCTTTATATATTGTTCCGGGTGGCCGTTGTATTGGTTTTTCGGAAGTGTTAGACCTGTAAGAGAAAAGTTTAAATGGTTGGGAAAGGCCATGGGATGTAGAAATATTTTTTTCACATTTTATTTCCTTGTAAAAACAGGTAAATCAATAGGGATTTTCGTACGGATAAGTACCCAGTGAACGGTTTGTTTAGCTTTATATATTGTTCCGAGTGGGCGTTGTATTGGTTTTTCGGAAGTGTTAGACCTGTAAGAGAAAAATTTAAATGGCTGGGAAAGGCCATGGGATGTAGAAATATTTTTTTCACATTTTACTTCCTTGTAAAAACAGGTAAATGAATAGGGCTTTTCGTACGTATAAGTACCCAGTGAACGGTTCGTTTAGCTTTATATATTGTTCCGGGTGGGCGTTGTATTGGTTTTTCGGAAGTGTTAGACCTGTAAGAGAAAAATTTAAATGGTTGGGAAAGGCCATGGGATTTAGAAATATTTTTTTCACATTTTATTTCCTTGTAAAAACAGGTAAATCAATAGGGCTTTTCGTACGGATAAGTACCCAGTGAACTGTTCGTTTAGCTTTATATATTGTTCCGGGTGGGCGTTGTATTGGTTTTTCGGAAGTGTTAGACCTGTAAGAGAAAAATTTAAATGGCTGGTAAAGGCCATGGGATGTAGAAATATTTTTTTCACATTTTACTTCCTTGTAAAAACAGGTAAATCAATAGGGCTTTTTGTACGGATAAGTACCCAGTGAACGGTCCGTTTAGCTTTATATATTGTTCCGGGAGGGCGTTGTATTGGTTTTTCGGAAGTGTTAGACCTGTAAGAGAAAAGTTTAAACGGTTGGGAAAGGCCATGGGATGTAGAAATATTTGTTTCACATTTTATTTCCTTGTAAAAACAGGTAAATCAATAGGGATTTTCGTACGGATAAGTACCCAGTGAACGGTTCGTTTAGCTTTATATATTGTTCCGGGTGGCCGTTGTATCGGTATTTCGGTAGTGTTAGACCCGTAAGATAAAAATTTAAATGGTTGGGAAAGGCCATGGGATGTAGAAATATTTTTTTCACATTTTATTTCCTTGTAAAAACAGGAAAATCAATAGGGATTTTTGTACGGATAAGTGCCCAGTGAACGGTTCGTTTAGCTTTATATATTGTTCCGGGTGGCCGTTGTATTGGTTTTTCGGAAGTGTTAGACCTGTAAGAGAAAAGTTTAAATGGTTGGGAAAGGCCATGGGATGTAGAAATATTTTTTTCACATTTTATTTCCTTGTAAAAACAGGTAAATCAATAGGGATTTTCGTACGGATAAGTACCCAGTGAACGGTTCGTTTAGCTTTATATATTGTTCCGGGTGGGCGTTGTATTGATTTTTCGGAAGTGTTAGACCTGTAAGAGAAAAATTTAAATGGTTGGGAAAGGCCATGGGATGTAGAAATATTTTTTTCACATTTTATTTCCTTGTAAAAACAGGTAAATCAATAGGGATTTTCGTATGGATTAGTACCCAGTAAACGGTTCGTTTAGCTGTATATATTTTTCCGGGTGGGTGTTGTATTGGTTTTTCGCAACTGTTAGACCTGTAAGAGAAAAATTTAAATGGTTGGGAAAGGCCATGGGATGTAGAAATATTTTTTTCACATTTTACTAACTTGTAAAAACAGGTAAATCAATAGGGCTTTTCGTACGGATAAGTACCCAGTGAACTGTTCGTTTAGCTTTATATTTTGTTCCGGGTGGGCGTTGTATTGGTTTTTCGGAAGTGTTAGACCTGTAAGAGAAAAATTTAAATGGCTGGTAAAGGCCATGGGATGTAGAAATATTTTTTTCACATTTTACTTCCTTGTAAAAACAGGTAAATCAATAGGGCTTTTCGCACGGATAAGTACCCAGTGAACGGTTCGTTTAGCTTTATACATTGTTCCGGGTGGGCGTTGTATTGGTTTTTTGGAAGCGTTAGACCCGTAAGAGAAAAATTTAAATGGCTGGGAAAGGCCATGGGATGTAGAAATATTTTTTTCACATTTTACTTCCTTGTAAAAACAGGTAAATCAATAGGGCTTTTTGTACGGATAAGTGCCCAGTGAACGGTTCGTTTAGCTTTATATATTGTTCCGGGTGGCCGTTGTATTGGTTTTTCGGAAGTGTTAGACCTGTAAGAGAAAAGTTTAAATGGTTGGGAAAGGCCATGGGATGTAGAAATATTTTTTTCACATTTTATTTCCTTGTAAAAACAGGTAAATCAATAGGGATTTTCGTACGGATAAGTACCCAGTGAACGGTTCGTTTAGCTTTATATATTGTTCCGAGTGGGCGTTGTATTGGTTTTTCGGAAGTGTTAGACCTGTAAGAGAAAAATTTAAATGGCTGGGAAAGGCCATGGGATGTAGAAATATTTTTTTCACATTTTACTTCCTTGTAAAAACAGGTAAATGAATAGGGCTTTTCGTACGTATAAGTACCCAGTGAACGGTTCGTTTAGCTTTATATATTGTTCCGGGTGGGCGTTGTATTGGTTTTTCGGAAGTGTTAGACCTGTAAGAGAAAAATTTAAATGGTTGGGAAAGGCCATGGGATTTAGAAATATTTTTTTCACATTTTATTTCCTTGTAAAAACAGGTAAATCAATAGGGATTTTCGTATGGATTAGTACCCAGTAAACGGTTCGTTTAGCTGTATATATTTTTCCGGGTGGGTGTTGTATTGGTTTTTCGCAACTGTTAGACCTGTAAGAGAAAAATTTAAATGGTTGGGAAAGGCCATGGGATGTAGAAATATTTTTTTCACATTTTACTTCCTTGTAAAAACAGGTAAATCAATAGGGCTTTTCGTACGGATAAGTACCCAGTGAACTGTTCGTTTAGCTTTATATATTGTTCCGGGTGGGCGTTGTATTGGTTTTTCGGAAGTGTTAGACCTGTAAGAGAAAAATTTAAATGGCTGGTAAAGGCCATGGGATGTAGAAATATTTTTTTCACATTTTACTTCCTTGTAAAAACAGGTAAATCAATAGGGCTTTTTGTACGGATAAGTACCCAGTGAACGGTCCGTTTAGCTTTATATATTGTTCCGGGAGGGCGTTGTATTGGTTTTTCGGAAGTGTTAGACCTGTAAGAGAAAAGTTTAAATGGTTGGGAAAGGCCATGGGATGTAGAAATATTTTTTTCACATTTTATTTCCTTGTAAAAACAGGTAAATCAATAGGGATTTTTGTACGGATAAGTACCCAGTGAACGGTCCGTTTAGCTTTATATATTGTTCCGGGAGGGCGTTGTATTGGTTTTTCGGAAGTGTTAGACCTGTAAGAGAAAAGTTTAAATGGTTGGGAAAGGCCATGGGATGTAGAAATATTTTTTTCACATTTTATTTCCTTGTAAAAACAGGTAAATCAATAGGGATTTTCGTACGGATAAGTACCCAGTGAACGGTTCGTTTAGCTTTATATATTGTTCCGGGTGGGCGTTGTATTGATTTTTCGGAAGTGTTAGACCTGTAAGAGAAAAATTTAAATGGTTGGGAAAGGCCATGGGATGTAGAAATATTTTTTTCACATTTTATTTCCTTGTAAAAACAGGTAAATCAATAGGGATTTTCGTATGGATTAGTACCCAGTAAACGGTTCGTTTAGCTGTATATATTTTTCCGGGTGGGTGTTGTATTGGTTTTTCGCAACTGTTAGACCTGTAAGAGAAAAATTTAAATGGTTGGGAAAGGCCATGGGATGTAGAAATATTTTTTTCACATTTTACTAACTTGTAAAAACAGGTAAATCAATAGGGCTTTTCGTACGGATAAGTACCCAGTGAACTGTTCGTTTAGCTTTATATTTTGTTCCGGGTGGGCGTTGTATTGGTTTTTCGGAAGTGTTAGACCTGTAAGAGAAAAATTTAAATGGCTGGGAAAGGCCATGGGATGTAGAAATATTTTTTTCACATTTTACTTCCTTGTAAAAACAGGTAAATCAATAGGGCGTTTTGTACGGATAAGTGCCCAGTGAACGGTTCGTTTAGCTTTATATATTGTTCCGGGTGGCCGTTGTATTGGTTTTTCGGAAGTGTTAGACCTGTAAGAGAAAAGTTTAAATGGTTGGGAAAGGCCATGGGATGTAGAAATATTTTTTTCACATTTTATTTCCTTGTAAAAACAGGTAAATCAATAGGGATTTTCGTACGGATAAGTACCCAGTGAACGGTTCGTTTAGCTTTATATATTGTTCCGAGTGGGCGTTGTATTGGTTTTTCGGAAGTGTTAGACCTGTAAGAGAAAAATTTAAATGGCTGGGAAAGGCCATGGGATGTAGAAATATTTTTTTCACATTTTATTTCCTTGTAAAAACAGGTAAATCAATAGGGATTTTCGTATGGATTAGTACCCAGTAAACGGTTCGTTTAGCTGTATATATTTTTCCGGGTGGGTGTTGTATTGGTTTTTCGCAACTGTTAGACCTGTAAGAGAAAAATTTAAATGGTTGGGAAAGGCCATGGGATGTAGAAATATTTTTTTCACATTTTACTTCCTTGTAAAAACAGGTAAATCAATAGGGCTTTTCGTACGGATAAGTACCCAGTGAACTGTTCGTTTAGCTTTATATATTGTTCCGGGTGGGCGTTGTATTGGTTTTTCGGAAGTGTTAGACCTGTAAGAGAAAAATTTAAATGGCTGGTAAAGGCCATGGGATGTAGAAATATTTTTTTCACATTTTACTTCCTTGTAAAAACAGGTAATCAATAGGGCTTTTTGTACGGATAAGTACCCAGTGAACTGTTCGTTTAGCTTTATATATTGTTCCGGGTGGGCGTTGTATTGGTTTTTCGGAAGTGTTAGACCTGTAAGAGAAAAATTTAAATGGCTGGTAAAGGCCATGGGATGTAGAAATATTTTTTTCACATTTTACTTCCTTGTAAAAACAGGTAATCAATAGGGCTTTTTGTACGGATAAGTACCCAGTGAACGGTCCGTTTAGCTTTATATATTGTTCCGGGAGGGCGTTGTATTGGTTTTTCGGAAGTGTTAGACCTGTAAGAGTAAAGTTTAAATGTTTGGGAAAGGCCATGGGATGTAGAAATATTTGTTTCACATTTTATTTCCTTGTAAAAACAGGTAAATCAATAGGGATTTTCGTACGGATAAGTACCCAGTGAACGGTTCGTTTAGCTTTATATATTGTTTCGGGTGGGAGTTGTATCGGTATTTCGGTAGTGTTAGACCTGTAAGATAAAAATTTAAATGGTTGGGAAAGGCCATGGGATGTAGAAATATTTTTTTCACATTTTATTTCCTTGTAAAAACAGGAAAATCAATAGGTATTTTTGTACGGATAAGTGCCCAGTGAACGGTTCGTTTAGCTTTATATATTGTTCCGGGTGGCCGTTGTATTGGTTTTTCGGAAGTGTTAGACCTGTAAGAGAAAATTTTAAATGGTTGGGAAAGGCCATGGGATGTAGAAATATTTTTTTCACATTTTATTTCCTTGTAAAAACAGGTAAATCAATAGGGATTTTCGTACGGATAAGTACCCAGTGAACGGTTCGTTTAGCTTTATATATTGTTCCGGGTGGGCGTTGTATTGGTTTTTCGGAAGTGTTAGACCTGTAAGAGAAAAATTTAAATGGTTGGGAAAGGCCATGGGATGTAGAAATATTTTTTTCACATTTTATTTCCTTGTAAAAACAGGTAAATCAATAGGGATTTTCGTATGGATTAGTACCCAGTAAACGGTTCGTTTAGCTGTATATATTTTTCCGGGTGGGTGTTGTATTGGTTTTTCGCAACTGTTAGACCTGTAAGAGAAAAATTTAAATGGTTGGGAAAGGCCATGGGATGTAGAAATATTTTTTTCACATTTTACTAACTTGTAAAAACAGGTAAATCAATAGGGCTTTTCGTACGGATAAGTACCCAGTGAACTGTTCGTTTAGCTTTATATTTTGTTCCGGGTGGGCGTTGTATTGGTTTTTCGGAAGTGTTAGACCTGTAAGAGAAAAATTTAACTGGCTGGTAAAGGCCATGGGATGTAGAAATATTTTTTTCTCATTTTACTTCCTTGTAAAAACAGGTAAATCAATAGGGCTTTTCGCACGGATAAGTACCCAGTGAACGGTTCGTTTAGCTTTATACATTGTTCCGGGTGGGCGTTGTATTGGTTTTTCGGAAGCGTTAGACCCGTAAGAGAAAAATTTAAATGGCTGGGAAAGGCCATGGGATGTAGAAATATTTTTTTCACATTTTACTTCCTTGTAAAAACAGGTAAATCAATAGGGCTTTTTGTACGGATAAGTGCCCAGTGAACGGTTCGTTTAGCTTTATATATTGTTCCGGGTGGCCGTTGTATTGGTTTTTCGGAAGTGTTAGACCTGTAAGAGAAAAGTTTAAATGGTTGGGAAAGGCCATGGGATGTAGAAATATTTTTTTCACATTTCATTTCCTTGTAAAAACAGGTAAATCAATAGGGATTTTCGTACGGATAAGTACCCAGTGAACGGTTCGTTTAGCTTTATATATTGTTCCGAGTGGGCGTTGTATTGGTTTTTCGGAAGTGTTAGACCTGTAAGAGAAAAATTTAAATGGCTGGGAAAGGCCATGGGATGTAGAAATATTTTTTTCACATTTTACTTCCTTGTAAAAACAGGTAAATGAATAGGGCTTTTCCTACGTATAAGTACCCAGTGAACGCTTCGTTTAGCTTTATATATTGTTCCGGGTGGGCGTTGTATTGGTTTTTCGGAAGTGTTAGACCTGTAAGAGAAAAATTTAAATGGTTGGGAAAGGCCATGGGATGTAGAAATATTTTTTTCACATTTTATTTCCTTGTAAAAACAGGTAAATCAATAGGGATTTTCGTACGGATAAGTACCCAGTGAACGGTTCGTTTAGCTTTATATATTGTTCCGGGTGGGCGTTGTATTGGTTTTTCGGAAGCGTTAGACCCGTAAGAGAAAAATTTAAATGGCTGGGAAAGGCCATGGGATGTAGAAATATTTTTTTCACATTTTATTTCCTTGTAAAAACAGGTAAATCAATAGGGATTTTCGTACGGATAAGTACCCAGTGAACGGTTCGTTTAGCTTTATACATTGTTCCGGGTGGGCGTTGTATTGGTTTTTCGGAAGCGTTAGACCCGTAAGAGAAAAATTTAAATGGCTGGGAAAGGCCATGGGATGTAGAAATATTTTTTTCACATTTTACTTCCTTGTAAAAACAGGTAAATCAATAGGGCTTTTTGTACGGATACGTGCCCAGTGAACGGTTCGTTTAGCTTTATATATTGTTCCGGGTGGCCGTTGTATTGGTTTTTCGGAAGTGTAAGACCTGTAAGAGAAAAGTTTAAATGGTTGGGAAAGGCCATGGGATGTAGAAATATTTTTTTCACATTTCATTTCCTTGTAAAAACAGGTAAATCAATAGGGATTTTCGTACGTATAAGTACCCAGTGAACGGTTCGTTTAGCTTTATATATTGTTCCGAGTGGGCGTTGTATTGGTTTTTCGGAAGTGTTAGACCTGTAAGAGAAAAATTTAAATGGCTGGGAAAGGCCATGGGATGTAGAAATATTTTTTTCACATTTTACTTCCTTGTAAAAACAGGTAAATGAATAGGGCTTTTCGTACGTATAAGTACCCAGTGAACGCTTCGTTTAGCTTTATATATTGTTCCGGGTGGGCGTTGTATTGGTTTTTCGGAAGGGTTAGACCCGTAAGAGAAAAATTTAAATGGTTGGGAAAGGCCATGGGATGTAGAAATATTTTTTTCACATTTTATTTCCTTGTAAAAACAGGTAAATCAATAGGGATTTTCGTACGGATAAGTACCCAGTGAACGGTTCGTTTAGCTTTATATATTGTTCCGGGTGGGCGTTGTATTGGTTTTTCGGAAGCGTTAGACCCGTAAGAGAAAAATTTAAATGGCTGGGAAAGGCCATGGGATGTAGAAATATTTTTTTCACATTTTATTTCCTTGTAAAAACAGGTAAATCAATAGGGATTTTCGTACGGATAAGTACCCAGTGAACGGTTCGTTTAGCTTTATATATTGGTCCGGGTGGGAGTTGTATCGGTTTTTCGGTAGTGTTAGACCTGTAAGAGAAAAGTTTAAATGGCTGGGAAAGGCCATGGGATGTAGAAATATTTTTTTCACATTTTACTTCCTTGTAAAAACAGGTAAATGAATAGGGCTTTTCGTACGTATAAGTACCCAGTGAACGGTTCGTTTAGCTTTATATATTGTTCCGGGTGGGCGTTGTATTGGTTTTTCGGAAGTGTTAGACCTGTAAGAGAAAAATTTAAATGGCTGGGAAAGGCCATGGGATGTAGAAATATTTTTTTCACATTTTACTTCCTTGTAAAAACAGGTAAATCAATAGGGCTTTTCGCACGGATAAGTACCCAGTGAACGGTTCGTTTAGCTTTATACATTGTTCCGGGTGGGCGTTGTATTGGTTTTTCGGAAGTGTTAGACCTGTAAGAGAAAACTTTAAATGGCTGGGAAAGGCCATGGGACGTAGAAATATTTTTTTCACATTTTATTTCCTTGTAAAAACAGGTAAATCAATAGGGATTTTCGTACGGATAAGTACCCAGTGAACGGTTCTTTTAGCTTTATATATTTTTCCGGGTGGGCGTTGTATTGGTTTTTCGGAAGTGTTAGACCTGTAAGAGAAAAATTTAAATGGTTGGGAAAGGCCATGGGATGTAGAAATATTTGTTTCACATTTTATTTCCTTGTAAAAACAGGTAAATCAATAGAGATTTTCGTACGGATAAGTACCCAGTGAACGGTTCGTTTAGCTTTATATATTGTTCCGAGTGGGCGTTGTATTGGTTTTTCGGAAGTGTTAGACCTGTAAGAGAAAAATTTAAATGGCTGGGAAAGGCAATGGGATGTAGAAATATTTTTTTCACATTTTACTTCCTTGTAAAAACAGGTAAATGAATAGGGCTTTTCGTACGTATAAGTACCCAGTGAACGGTTCGTTTAGCTTTATATATTGTTCCGGGGGGGCGTTGTATTGGTTTTTCGGAAGTGTTAGACCTGTAAGAGAAAAATTTAAATGGTTGGGAAAGGCCATGGGATGTAGAAATATTTTTTTCACATTTTATTTCCTTGTAAAAACAGGTAAATCAATAGGGATTTTCGTACGGATAAGTACCCAGTGAACGGTTCGTTTAGCTTTATATATTGTTCCGGGTGGGCGTTGTATTGGTTTTTCGGAAGCGTTAGACCCGTAAGAGAAAAATTTAAATGGCTGGGAAAGGCCATGGGATGTAGAAATATTTTTTTCACATTTTACTTCCTTGTAAAAACAGGTAAATCAATAGGGCTTTTTGTTCGGATAAGTACCCAGTGAACGGTCCGTTTAGCTTTATATATTGTTCCGGGAGGGCGTTGTATTGGTTTTTCGGAAGTGTTAGACCTGTAAAAGAAAAGTTTAAATGGTTGGGATAGGCCATGGGATGTAGAAATATTTTTTTCACATTTTATTTCCTTGTAAAAACAGGTAAATCAATAGGGATTTTCGTACGGATAAGTACCCAGTGAACGGTTCGTTTAGCTTTATATATTGTTCCGGGGGGGCGTTGTATTGGTTTTTCGGAAGTGTTAGACCTGTAAGAGAAAAATTTAAATGGTTGGGAAAGGCCATGGGATGTAGAAATATTTTTTTCACATTTTATTTCCTTGTAAAAACAGGTAAATCAATAGGGATTTTCGTACGGATAAGTACCCAGTGAACGGTTCGTTTAGCTTTATATATTGTTCCGGGTGGGCGTTGTATTGGTTTTTCGGAAGCGTTAGACCCGTAAGAGAAAAATTTAAATGGCTGGGAAAGGCCATGGGATGTAGAAATATTTTTTTCACATTTTACTTCCTTGTAAAAACAGGTAAATCAATAGGGCTTTTTGTTCGGATAAGTACCCAGTGAACGGTCCGTTTAGCTTTATATATTGTTCCGGGAGGGCGTTGTATTGGTTTTTCGGAAGTGTTAGACCTGTAAAAGAAAAGTTTAAATGGTTGGGAAAGGCCATGGGATGTAGAAATATTTTTTTCACATTTTATTTCCTTGTAAAAACAGGTAAATCAATAGGGATTTTCGTACGGATAAGTACCCAGTGAACGGTTCGTTTAGCTTTATATATTGTTCCGGGTGGGAGTTGTATCGGTTTTTCGGTAGTGTTAGACCTGTAAGAGAAAAGTTTAAATGGCTGGGAAAGGCCATGGGATGTAGAAATATTTTTTTCACATTTTACTTCCTTGTAAAAACAGGTAAATGAATAGGGCTTTTCGTACGTATAAGTACCCAGTGAACAGTTCGTTTAGCTTTATATATTGTTCCGGGTGGGCGTTGTATTGGTTTTTCGGAAGTGTTAGACCTGTAAGAGAAAAATTTAAATGGCTGGGAAAGGCCATGGGATGTAGAAATATTTTTTTCACATTTTACTTCCTTGTAAAAACAGGTAAATCAATAGGGCTTTTCGCACGGATAAGTACCCAGTGAACGGTTCGTTTAGCTTAATACATTGTTCCGGGTGGGCGTTGTATTGGTTTTTCGGAAGTGTTAGACCTGTAAGAGAAAACTTTAAATGGCTGGGAAAGGCCATGGGACGTAGAAATATTTTTTTCACATTTTATTTCCTTGTAAAAACAGGTAAATCAATAGGGATTTTCGTATGGATAAGTACCCAGTGAACGGTTCTTTTAGCTTTATATATTTTTCCGGGTGGGCGTTGTATTGGTTTTTCGGAAGTGTTAGACCTGTAAGAGAAAAATTTAAATGGTTGGGAAAGGCCATGGGATGTAGAAATATTTTTTTCACATTTTATTTCCTTGTAAAAACAGGTAAATCAATAGGGATTTTCGTACGGATAAGTACCCAGTGAACGGTCCGTTTAGCTTTATATATTGTTCCGGGAGGGCGTTGTATTGGTTTTTCGGAAGTGTTAGACCTGTAAGAGAAAAGTTTAAATGGTTGGGAAAGGCCATGGGATGTAGAAATATTTTTTTCACATTTTATTTCCTTGTAAAAACAGGTACATCAATAGGGATTTTCGTACGGATAAGTACCCAGTGAACGGTTCGTTTAGCTTTATATATTGTTCCGGGTGGGAGTTGTAAAACCGTTCACTGGGTACTTATCCGTTTAGCTTTATATATTGTTCCGGGTGGGCGTTGTATTTTACTTCCTTGTAAAAACAGGTAAATCAATAGGGATTTTCGTACGGATAAGTACCCAGTGAACGGTTCGTTTAGCTTTATATATTGTTCCGGGTGGGCGTTGTATTGGTTTTTCGGAAGCGTTAGACCCGTAAGAGAAAAATTTAAATGGCTGGGAAAGGCCATGGGATGTAGAAATATTTTTTTCACATTTTACTTCCTTGTAAAAACAGGTAAATCAATAGGGCTTTTTGTTCGGATAAGTACCCAGTGAACGGTTCGTTTAGCTTTATATATTGTTCCGGGTGGGAGTTGTATCGGTTTTTCGGTAGTGTTAGACCTGTAAGAGAAAAGTTTAAATGGCTGGGAAAGGCCATGGGATGTAGAAATATTTTTTTCACATTTTACTTCCTTGTAAAAACAGGTAAATGAATAGGGCTTTTCGTACGTATAAGTACCCAGTGAACAGTTCGTTTAGCTTTATATATTGTTCCGGGTGGGCGTTGTATTGGTTTTTCGGAAGTGTTAGACCTGTAAGAGAAAAATTTAAATGGCTGGGAAAGGCCATGGGATGTAGAAATATTTTTTTCACATTTTACTTCCTTGTAAAAACAGGTAAATCTATAGGGCTTTTCGCACGGATAAGTACCCAGTGAACGGTTCGTTTAGCTTTATACATTGTTCCGGGTGGGCGTTGTATTGGTTTTTCGGAAGTGTTAGACCTGTAAGAGAAAACTTTAAATGGCTGGGAAAGGCCATGGGACGTAGAAATATTTTTTTCACATTTTATTTCCTTGTAAAAACAGGTAAATCAATAGGGATTTTCGTATGGATAAGTACCCAGTGAACGGTTCTTTTAGCTTTATATATTTTTCCGGGTGGGCGTTGTATTGGTTTTTCGGAAGTGTTAGACCTGTAAGAGAAAAATTTAAATGGTTGGGAAAGGCCATGGGATGTAGAAATATTTTTTTCACATTTTATTTCCTTGTAAAAACAGGTAAATCAATAGGGATTTTCGTACGGATAAGTACCCAGTGAACGGTCCGTTTAGCTTTATATATTGTTCCGGGAGGGCGTTGTATTGGTTTTTCGGAAGTTTTAGACCTGTAAGAGAAAAGTTTAAATGGTTGGGAAAGGCCATGGGATGTAGAAATATTTTTTTCACATTTTATTTCCTTGTAAAAACAGGTACATCAATAGGGATTTTCGTACGGATAAGTACCCAGTGAACGGTTCGTTTAGCTTTATATATTGTTCCGGGTGGGAGTTGTAAAACCGTTCACTGGGTACTTATCCGTTTAGCTTTATATATTGTTCCGGGTGGGCGTTGTATTTTACTTCCTTGTAAAAACAGGTAAATCAATAGGGATTTTCGTACGGATAAGTACCCAGTGAACGGTTCGTTTAGCTTTATATATTGTTCCGGGTGGGCGTTGTATTGGTTTTTCGGAAGCGTTAGACCCGTAAGAGAAAAATTTAAATGGCTGGGAAAGGCCATGGGATGTAGAAATATTTTTTTCACATTTTATTTCCTTGTAAAAACAGGAAAATCAATAGGGATTTTCGTACGGATTAGTACCCAGTAAACGGTTCGTTTAGCTGTATATATTTTTCCGGGTGGGTGTTGTATTGGTTTTTCGCAACTGTTAGACCTGTAAGAGAAAAATTTAAATGGTTGGGAAAGGCCATGGGATGTAGAAATATTTTTTTCACATTTTACTTCCTTGTAAAAACAGGTAAATCAATAGGGCTTTTCGTACGGATAAGTACCCAGTGAACGGTTCGTTTAGCTTTATATATTGTTCCGGGTGGGCGTTGTATTGGTTTTTCGGAAGTGTTAGACCTGTAAGAGAAAAATTTTAATGGCTGGTAAAGGCCATGGGATGTAGAAATATTTTTTTCACATTTTATTTCCTTGTAAAAACAGGTAAATCAATAGGGCTTTTCGCACGGATAAGTACCCAGTGAATGGTTCGTTTAGCTTTATACATTGTTCCGGGTGGGCGTTGTATTGGTTTTTCGGAAGTGTTAGACCTGTAAGAGAAAACTTTAAATGGCTGGGAAAGGCCACGGGATGTAGAAATATTTTTTTCACATTTTATTTCCTTGTAAAAACAGGTAAATCAATAGGGATTTTCGTACGTATAAGTACCCAGTGAACGGTTCGTTTAGCTTTATATATTGTTCCGGGTGGGCGTTGTATTGGTTTTTCGGAAGTGTTAGACATGTAAGAGAAAAATTTAAATGGTTGGGAAAGGCCATGGGATGTAGAAATATTTTTTTCACATTTTACTTCCTTGTAAAAACAGGTACATCAATAGGGATTTTCGTACGGATAAGTGCCCAGTGAATGGTTCATTTAGCTTTATATATTGTTCCTGGTGGCCGTTGTATTGGTTTTTCGGAAGTGTTAGACCTGTAAGAGAAAAGTTTAAATGGTTGGGAAAGGCCATGGGATGTAGAAATATTTTTTTCACATTTTATTTCCTTGTAAAAACAGGTAAATCAATAGGGATTTTCGTACGTATAAGTACCCAGTGAACGGTTCGTTTAGCTTTATATATTGTTCCGGGTGGGCGTTGTATTGGTTTTTCGGAAGTGTTAGACATGTAAGAGAAAAATTTAAATGGTTGGGAAAGGCCATGGGATGTAGAAATATTTTTTTCACATTTTACTTCCTTGTAAAAACAGGTACATCAATAGGGATTTTCGTACGGATAAGTACCCAGTGAACGGTTCGTTTAGCTTTATACATTGTTCCGGGTGGCCGTTGTATTGGTTTTTCAGAAGTGTTAGACCTGTAAGAGAAAAATTTAAATGGTTGGGAATGGTCATGGGATGTAGAAATATTTTTTTCACATTTTATTTTCTTGTAAAAACAGGTAAATCAATAGGGATTTTCGTACGGATAAGTACCCAGTGAACGGTTCGTTTAGCTTTATATATTGTTCCGGGTGGGAGTTGTATTGGTTTTTCGGTAGTGTTAGACCTGTAAGATAAATATTTAAATGGTTGGGAAAGGCCATGGGATGTAGAAATATTTTTTTCACATTTTATTTCCTTGTAATTACAGGTAAATCAATAGGGATTTTCGTATGGATAAGTACCCAGTGAACGGTTCGTTTAGCTTTATATATTGTTCCGCGTGGGTGTTGTATTGGTTTTTCGGAAGTGTTAGACCTGTAAGAAAAATGTTTAAATGGTTGGGAAATGCCATGGGATGTAGAAATATTTTTTCACATTTTACTTCCTTGTAAAAACAGGTAAATCAATAGGGATTTTCATACGTATAAGTACCCAGTGAACGGTTCATTTAGCTTTATATATTGTTCCGCGTGGGTGTTGTATTGGTTTTTCGGAAGTGTTAGACCTGTAAGAAAAATGTTTAAATGGTTGGGAAAGGCCATGGGATGTAGAAATATTTTTTTCACATTTTATTTCCTTGTAAAAACAGGTAAATCAGTAGGGATTTTCGTACGGATAAGTGCCCAGTGAACGGTTCGTTTAGCTTTATATATTGTTCCGGGTGTCCGTTGTATTGGTTTTTCGGAAGTGTTAGATCTGTAAGAGAAAAATTTAAATGGTTGGGAAAGGCCATGGGATTTAGAAATATTTTTTTCACATTTTATTTCCTTGTAAAAACAGGTAAATCAATAGGGATTTTCGTATGGATAAGTACCCAGTGAACGGTTCGTTTAGCTTTATATATTGTTCCGGGTGGGAGTTGTATCGGTATTTCGGTAGTGTTAGACCTGTAAGATAAAAATTTAAATGGTTGGGAAAGGCCATGGGATGTAGAAATATTTTTTTCACATTTTATTTCCTTGTAAAAACAGGAAAATCAATAGGGATTTTTGTACGGATAAGTGCCCAGTGAACGGTTCGTTTAGCTTTATATATTGTTCCGGGTGGCCGTTGTATTGGTTTTTCGGAAGTGTTAGACCTGTAAGAGAAAATTTTAAATGGTTGGGAAAGGCCATGGGATGTAGAAATATTTTTTTCACATTTTATTTCCTTGTAAAAACAGGTAAATCAATAGGGATTTTCGTACGGATAAGTACCCAGTGAACGGTTCGTTTAGCTTTATATATTGTTCCGGGTGGGCGTTGTATTGGTTTTTCGGAAGTGTTAGACCTGTAAGAGAAAAATTTAAATGGTTGGGAAAGGCCATGGGATGTAGAAATATTTTTTTCACATTTTATTTCCTTGTAAAAACAGGTAAATCAATAGGGATTTTCGTATGGATTAGTACCCAGTAAACGGTTCGTTTAGCTGTATATATTTTTCCGGGTGGGTGTTGTATTGGTTTTTCGCAACTGTTAGACCTGTAAGAGAAAAATTTAAATGGTTGGGAAAGGCCATGGGATGTAGAAATATTTTTTTCACATTTTACTAACTTGTAAAAACAGGTAAATCAATAGGGCTTTTCGTACGGATAAGTACCCAGTGAACTGTTCGTTTAGCTTTATATTTTGTTCCGGGTGGGCGTTGTATTGGTTTTTCGGAAGTGTTAGACCTGTAAGAGAAAAATTTAAATGGCTGGTAAAGGCCATGGGATGTAGAAATATTTTTTTCACATTTTACTTCCTTGTAAAAACAGGTAAATCAATAGGGCTTTTCGCACGGTTAAGTACCCAGTGAACGGTTCGTTTAGCTTTATACATTGTTCCGGGTGGGCGTTGTATTGGTTTTTCGGAAGCGTTAGACCCGTAAGAGAAAAATTTAAATGGCTGGGAAAGGCCATGGGATGTAGAAATATTTTTTTCACATTTTACTTCCTTGTAAAAACAGGTAAATCAATAGGGCTTTTTGTACGGATAAGTGCCCAGTGAACGGTTCGTTTAGCTTTATATATTGTTCCGGGTGGCCGTTGTATTGGTTTTTCGGAAGTGTTAGACCTGTAAGAGAAAAGTTTAAATGGTTGGGAAAGGCCATGGGATGTAGAAATATTTTTTTCACATTTCATTTCCTTGTAAAAACAGGTAAATCAATAGGGATTTTCGTACGGATAAGTACCCAGTGAACGGTTCGTTTAGCTTTATATATTGTTCCGAGTGGGCGTTGTATTGGTTTTTCGGAAGTGTTAGACCTGTAAGAGAAAAATTTAAATGGCTGGGAAAGGCCATGGGATGTAGAAATATTTTTTTCACATTTTACTTCCTTGTAAAAACAGGTAAATGAATAGGGCTTTTCGTACGTATAAGTACCCAGTGAACGCTTCGTTTAGCTTTATATATTGTTCCGGGTGGGCGTTGTATTGGTTTTTCGGAAGTGTTAGACCTGTAAGAGAAAAATTTAAATGGTTGGGAAAGGCCATGGGATGTAGAAATATTTTTTTCACATTTTATTTCCTTGTAAAAACAGGTAAATCAATAGGGATTTTCGTACGGATAAGTACCCAGTGAACGGTTCGTTTAGCTTTATATATTGTTCCGGGTGGGCGTTGTATTGGTTTTTCGGAAGCGTTAGACCCGTAAGAGAAAAATTTAAATGGCTTCGAAAGGCCATGGGATGTAGAAATATTTTTTTCACATTTTATTTCCTTGTAAAAACAGGTAAATCAATAGGGATTTTCGTACGGATAAGTACCCAGTGAACGGTTCGTTTAGCTTTATACATTGTTCCGGGTGGGCGTTGTATTGGTTTTTCGGAAGTGTTAGACCTGTAAGAGAAAAATTTAAATGGCTGGGAAAGGCCATGGGATGTAGAAATATTTTTTTCACATTTTACTTCCTTGTAAAAACAGGTAAATGAATAGGGCTTTTCGTACGTATAAGTACCCAGTGAACGCTTCGTTTAGCTTTATATATTGTTCCGGGTGGGCGTTGTATTGGTTTTTCGGAAGTGTTAGACCTGTAAGAGAAAAATTTAAATGGTTGGGAAAGGCCATGGGATGTAGAAATATTTTTTTCACATTTTATTTCCTTGTAAAAACAGGTAAATCAATAGGGATTTTCGTACGGATAAGTACCCAGTGAACGGTTCGTTTAGCTTTATATATTGTTCCGGGTGGGCGTTGTATTGGTTTTTCGGAAGCGTTAGACCCGTAAGAGAAAAATTTAAATGGCTGGGAAAGGCCATGGGATGTAGAAATATTTTTTTCACATTTTATTTCCTTGTAAAAACAGGTAAATCAATAGGGATTTTCGTACGGATAAGTACCCAGTGAACGGTTCGTTTAGCTTTATATATTGTTCCGGGTGGGAGTTGTATCGGTTTTTCGGTAGTGTTAGACCTGTAAGAGAAAAGTTTAAATGGCTGGGAAAGGCCATGGGATGTAGAAATATTTTTTTCACATTTTACTTCCTTGTAAAAACAGGTAAATGAATAGGGCTTTTCGTACGTATAAGTACCCAGTGAACGGTTCGTTTAGCTTTATATATTGTTCCGGGTGGGCGTTGTATTGGTTTTTCGGAAGTGTTAGACCTGTAAGAGAAAAATTTAAATGGCTGGGAAAGGCCATGGGATGTAGAAATATTTTTTTCACATTTTACTTCCTTGTAAAAACAGGTAAATCAATAGGGCTTTTCGCACGGATAAGTACCCAGTGAACGGTTCGTTTAGCTTTATACATTGTTCCGGGTGGGCGTTGTATTGGTTTTTCGGAAGTGTTAGACCTGTAAGAGAAAACTTTAAATGGCTGGGAAAGGCCATGGGACGTAGAAATATTTTTTTCACATTTTATTTCCTTGTAAAAACAGGTAAATCAATAGGGATTTTCGTACGGATAAGTACCCAGTGAACGGTTCTTTTAGCTTTATATATTTTTCCGGGTGGGCGTTGTATTGGTTTTTCGGAAGTGTTAGACCTGTAAGAGAAAAATTTAAATGGTTGGGAAAGGCCATGGGATGTAGAAATATTTGTTTCACATTTTATTTCCTTGTAAAAACAGGTAAATCAATAGAGATTTTCGTACGGATAAGTACCCAGTGAACGGTTCGTTTAGCTTTATATATTGTTCCGAGTGGGCGTTGTATTGGTTTTTCGGAAGTGTTAGACCTGTAAGAGAAAAATTTAAATGGCTGGGAAAGGCCATGGGATGTAGAAATATTTTTTTCACATTTTACTTCCTTGTAAAAACAGGTAAATGAATAGGGCTTTTCGTACGTATAAGTACCCAGTGAACGGTTCGTTTAGCTTTATATATTGTTCCGGGGGGGCGTTGTATTGGTTTTTCGGAAGTGTTAGACCTGTAAGAGAAAAATTTAAATGGTTGGGAAAGGCCATGGGATGTAGAAATATTTTTTTCACATTTTATTTCCTTGTAAAAACAGGTAAATCAATAGGGATTTTCGTACGGATAAGTACCCAGTGAACGGTTCGTTTAGCTTTATATATTGTTCCGGGTGGGCGTTGTATTGGTTTTTCGGAAGCGTTAGACCCGTAAGAGAAAAATTTAAATGGCTGGGAAAGGCCATGGGATGTAGAAATATTTTTTTCACATTTTACTTCCTTGTAAAAACAGGTAAATCAATAGGGCTTTTTGTTCGGATAAGTACCCAGTGAACGGTCCGTTTAGCTTTATATATTGTTCCGGGAGGGCGTTGTATTGGTTTTTCGGAAGTGTTAGACCTGTAAAAGAAAAGTTTAAATGGTTGGGATAGGCCATGGGATGTAGAAATATTTTTTTCACATTTTATTTCCTTGTAAAAACAGGTAAATCAATAGGGATTTTCGTACGGATAAGTACCCAGTGAACGGTTCGTTTAGCTTTATATATTGTTCCGGGGGGGCGTTGTATTGGTTTTTCGGAAGTGTTAGACCTGTAAGAGAAAAATTTAAATGGTTGGGAAAGGCCATGGGATGTAGAAATATTTTTTTCACATTTTATTTCCTTGTAAAAACAGGTAAATCAATAGGGATTTTCGTACGGATAAGTACCCAGTGAACGGTTCGTTTAGCTTTATATATTGTTCCGGGTGGGCGTTGTATTGGTTTTTCGGAAGCGTTAGACCCGTAAGAGAAAAATTTAAATGGCTGGGAAAGGCCATGGGATGTAGAAATATTTTTTTCACATTTTACTTCCTTGTAAAAACAGGTAAATCAATAGGGCTTTTTGTTCGGATAAGTACCCAGTGAACGGTCCGTTTAGCTTTATATATTGTTCCGGGAGGGCGTTGTATTGGTTTTTCGGAAGTGTTAGACCTGTAAAAGAAAAGTTTAAATGGTTGGGAAAGGCCATGGGATGTAGAAATATTTTTTTCACATTTTATTTCCTTGTAAAAACAGGTAAATCAATAGGGATTTTCGTACGGATAAGTACCCAGTGAACGGTTCGTTTAGCTTTATATATTGTTCCGGGTGGGAGTTGTATCGGTTTTTCGGTAGTGTTAGACCTGTAAGAGAAAAGTTTAAATGGCTGGGAAAGGCCATGGGATGTAGAAATATTTTTTTCACATTTTACTTCCTTGTAAAAACAGGTAAATGAATAGGGCTTTTCGTACGTATAAGTACCCAGTGAACAGTTCGTTTAGCTTTATATATTGTTCCGGGTGGGCGTTGTATTGGTTTTTCGGAAGTGTTAGACCTGTAAGAGAAAAATTTAAATGGCTGGGAAAGGCCATGGGATGTAGAAATATTTTTTTCACATTTTACTTCCTTGTAAAAACAGGTAAATCAATAGGGCTTTTCGCACGGATAAGTACCCAGTGAACGGTTCGTTTAGCTTTATACATTGTTCCGGGTGGGCGTTGTATTGGTTTTTCGGAAGTGTTAGACCTGTAAGAGAAAACTTTAAATGGCTGGGAAAGGCCATGGGACGTAGAAATATTTTTTTCACATTTTATTTCCTTGTAAAAACAGGTAAATCAATAGGGATTTTCGTATGGATAAGTACCCAGTGAACGGTTCTTTTAGCTTTATATATTTTTCCGGGTGGGCGTTGTATTGGTTTTTCGGAAGTGTTAGACCTGTAAGAGAAAAATTTAAATGGTTGGGAAAGGCCATGGGATGTAGAAATATTTTTTTCACATTTTATTTCCTTGTAAAAACAGGTAAATCAATAGGGATTTTCGTACGGATAAGTACCCAGTGAACGGTCCGTTTAGCTTTATATATTGTTCCGGGAGGGCGTTGTATTGGTTTTTCGGAAGTGTTAGACCTGTAAGAGAAAAGTTTAAATGGTTGGGAAAGGCCATGGGATGTAGAAATATTTTTTTCACATTTTATTTCCTTGTAAAAACAGGTACATCAATAGGGATTTTCGTACGGATAAGTACCCAGTGAACGGTTCGTTTAGCTTTATATATTGTTCCGGGTGGGAGTTGTAAAACCGTTCACTGGGTACTTATCCGTTTAGCTTTATATATTGTTCCGGGTGGGCGTTGTATTTTACTTCCTTGTAAAAACAGGTAAATCAATAGGGATTTTCGTACGGATAAGTACCCAGTGAACGGTTCGTTTAGCTTTATATATTGTTCCGGGTGGGCGTTGTATTGGTTTTTCGGAAGCGTTAGACCCGTAAGAGAAAAATTTAAATGGCTGGGAAAGGCCATGGGATGTAGAAATATTTTTTTCACATTTTACTTCCTTGTAAAAACAGGTAAATCAATAGGGCTTTTTGTTCGGATAAGTACCCAGTGAACGGTTCGTTTAGCTTTATATATTGTTCCGGGTGGGAGTTGTATCGGTTTTTCGGTAGTGTTAGACCTGTAAGAGAAAAGTTTAAATGGCTGGGAAAGGCCATGGGATGTAGAAATATTTTTTTCACATTTTACTTCCTTGTAAAAACAGGTAAATGAATAGGGCTTTTCGTACGTATAAGTACCCAGTGAACAGTTCGTTTAGCTTTATATATTGTTCCGGGTGGGCGTTGTATTGGTTTTTCGGAAGTGTTAGACCTGTAAGAGAAAAATTTAAATGGCTGGGAAAGGCCATGGGATGTAGAAATATTTTTTTCACATTTTACTTCCTTGTAAAAACAGGTAAATCTATAGGGCTTTTCGCACGGATAAGTACCCAGTGAACGGTTCGTTTAGCTTTATACATTGTTCCGGGTGGGCGTTGTATTGGTTTTTCGGAAGTGTTAGACCTGTAAGAGAAAACTTTAAATGGCTGGGAAAGGCCATGGGACGTAGAAATATTTTTTTCACATTTTATTTCCTTGTAAAAACAGGTAAATCAATAGGGATTTTCGTATGGATAAGTACCCAGTGAACGGTTCTTTTAGCTTTATATATTTTTCCGGGTGGGCGTTGTATTGGTTTTTCGGAAGTGTTAGACCTGTAAGAGAAAAATTTAAATGGTTGGGAAAGGCCATGGGATGTAGAAATATTTTTTTCACATTTTATTTCCTTGTAAAAACAGGTAAATCAATAGGGATTTTCGTACGGATAAGTACCCAGTGAACGGTCCGTTTAGCTTTATATATTGTTCCGGGAGGGCGTTGTATTGGTTTTTCGGAAGTGTTAGACCTGTAAGAGAAAAGTTTAAATGGTTGGGAAAGGCCATGGGATGTAGAAATATTTTTTTCACATTTTATTTCCTTGTAAAAACAGGTACATCAATAGGGATTTTCGTACGGATAAGTACCCAGTGAACGGTTCGTTTAGCTTTATATATTGTTCCGGGTGGGAGTTGTAAAACCGTTCACTGGGTACTTATCCGTTTAGCTTTATATATTGTTCCGGGTGGGCGTTGTATTTTACTTCCTTGTAAAAACAGGTAAATCAATAGGGATTTTCGTACGGATAAGTACCCAGTGAACGGTTCGTTTAGCTTTATATATTGTTCCGGGTGGGCGTTGTATTGGTTTTTCGGAAGCGTTAGACCCGTAAGAGAAAAATTTAAATGGCTGGGAAAGGCCATGGGATGTAGAAATATTTTTTTCACATTTTATTTCCTTGTAAAAACAGGAAAATCAATAGGGATTTTCGTACGGATTAGTACCCAGTAAACGGTTCGTTTAGCTGTATATATTTTTCCGGGTGGGTGTTGTATTGGTTTTTCGCAACTGTTAGACCTGTAAGAGAAAAATTTAAATGGTTGGGAAAGGCCATGGGATGTAGAAATATTTTTTTCACATTTTACTTCCTTGTAAAAACAGGTAAATCAATAGGGCTTTTCGTACGGATAAGTACCCAGTGAACGGTTCGTTTAGCTTTATATATTGTTCCGGGTGGGCGTTGTATTGGTTTTTCGGAAGTGTTAGACCTGTAAGAGAAAAATTTTAATGGCTGGTAAAGGCCATGGGATGTAGAAATATTTTTTTCACATTTTATTTCCTTGTAAAAACAGGTAAATCAATAGGGCTTTTCGCACGGATAAGTACCCAGTGAATGGTTCGTTTAGCTTTATACATTGTTCCGGGTGGGCGTTGTATTGGTTTTTCGGAAGTGTTAGACCTGTAAGAGAAAACTTTAAATGGCTGGGAAAGGCCATGGGATGTAGAAATATTTTTTTCACATTTTATTTCCTTGTAAAAACAGGTAAATCAATAGGGATTTTCGTACGTATAAGTACCCAGTGAACGGTTCGTTTAGCTTTATATATTGTTCCGGGTGGCCGTTGTATAGGTTTTTCGGAAGTGTTAGACCTGTAAGAAAAATGTTTAAATGGTTGGGAAAGGCCATGGGATGTAGAAATATTTTTTTCACATTTTATTTCCTTGTAAAAACAGGTAAATCAGTAGGGATTTTCGTACGGATAAGTGCCCAGTGAACGGTTCGTTTAGCTTTATATATTGTTCCGGGTGTCCGTTGTATTGGTTTTTCGGAAGTGTTAGACCTGTAAGAGAAAAATTTAAATGGTTGGGAATGGCCATGGGATGTAGAAATATTTTTTTCACATTTTATTTCCTTGTAAAAACACGTAAATCAATAGGGATTTTCGTACGGATAAGTACCCAGTGAACGGTTCGTTTAGCTTTATATATTGTTCCGCGTGGGTGTTGTATTGGTTTTTCGGAAGTGTTAGACCTGTAAGAAAAATGTTTAAATGGTTGGGAAAGGCCATGGGATGTAGAAATATTTTTTCACATTTTACTTCCTTGTAAAAACAGGTAAATCAATAGGGATTTTCATACGTATAAGTACCCAGTGAACGGTTCATTTAGCTTTATATATTGTTCCGCGTGGGTGTTGTATTGATTTTTCGGAAGTGTTAGACCTGTAAGAAAAATGTTTAATGGTTGGGAAAGGCCATGGGATGTAGAAATATTTTTTTCACATTTTATTTCCTTGTAAAAACAGGAAAATCAATAGGGATTTTTGTACGGATAAGTGCCCAGTGAACGGTTCGTTTAGCTTTATATATTGTTCCGGGTGGCCGTTGTATTGGTTTTTCGGAAGTGTTAGACCTGTAAGAGAAATGTTTAAATGGTTGGGAAAGGCCATGGGATGTAGAAATATTTTTTTCACATTTTACTTCCTTGTAAAAACAGGGAAATCAATAGGGATTTTCATACGTATAAGTACCCAGTGAACGGTTCATTTAGCTTTATATATTATTCCGGGTGGGAGTTGTATCGGTTTTTCGGTAGTGTTAGACCTGTAAGAGAAAAGTTTAAATGGTTGGGAAAGGCCATGGGATGTAGAAATATTTTTTTCACATTTTATTTCCTTGTAAAAACAGGTAAATCAATAGGGATTTTCGTACGTATAAGTACCCAGTGAACGGTTCGTTTAGCTTTATACATTGTTCCGGGTGGCCGTTGTATTGGTTTTTCAGAAGTGTTAGACCTGTAAGAGAAAAATTTAAATTGTTGGGAATGGCCATGGGATGTAGAAATATTTTTTTCACATTTTATTTCCTTGTAAAAACAGGTAAATCAATAGGGATTTTCGTACGGATAAGTACCCAGTGAACGGTTCATTTAGCTTTATATATTGTTCCGGGTGGGAGTTGTATTGGTTTTTCGGTAGTGTTAGACCTGTAAGATAAATATTTAAATGGTTGGGAAAGGCCATGGGATGTAGAAATATTTTTTTCATATTTTACTTCCTTGTAAAAACAGGTAAATCAATAGGGATTTTCGAACGCATAAGTACCCAGTGAACGGTTCGTTTAGCTTTATATATTGTTCCGGGTGGGAGTTGTATTGGTTTTTCCGTAGTGTTAGACCTCTAAGATAAATATTTAAATGGTTGGGAAAGGCCATGGGATGTAGAAATATTTTTTTCACATTTTATTTCCTTGTAAATACAGGTAAATCAATAGGGATTTTCGTATGGATAAGTACCCAGTGAACGGTTCGTTTAGCTTTATATATTGTTCCGCGTGGGCGTTGTATTGGTTTTTCGGAAGTGTTAGACCTGTAAGAGAAAAGTTTAAGTGGTTGGGAAAGGCCATGGTATGTAGAAATATTTTTTTCACATTTTATTTCCTTGTAAAGACAGGTAAATCAATAGGGATTTTCGTACGGATAAGTACCCAGTAAACGATTCGTTTAGCTGTATATATTTTTCCGGGTGGGTGTTGTATTGGTTTTTCGCAACTGTTAGACCTGTAAGAGAAAAATTTAAATGGTTAGGAAAGGCCATGGGATGTAGAAATATTTTTTTCACATTTTACTTCCTTGTAAAAACAGGTAAATCAATAGGGCTTTTCGTACGGATAAGTACCCAGTGAACTGTTCGTTTAGCTTTATATATTGTTCTGGGTGGGCGTTGTATTGGTTTTTTGGAAGTGTTAGACCTGTAAGAGAAAAATTTAAATGGCTGGTAAAGGCCATGGGATGTAGAAATATTTTTTTCACATTTTACTTCCTTGTAAAAACAGGTAAATCAATAGGGCTTTTTGTACGGATAAGTACCCAGTGAACGGTCCGTTTAGCTTTATATATTGTTCCGGAAGGGCGTTGTATTGGTTTTTTGGAAGTGTTAGACCTGTAAGAGAAAAGTTTAAATGGTTGGGAAAGGCCATGGGATGTAGAAATATTTGTTTCACATTTTATTTCCTTGTAAAAACAGGTAAATCAATAGGGATTTTCGTACGGATAAGTACCCAGTGAACGGTTCGTTTAGCTTTATATATTGTTCCGGGTGGGAGTTGTATCGGTATTTCGGTAGTGTTAGACCTGTAAGATAAAAATTTAAATGGTTGGGAAAGGCCATGGGATGTAGAAATATTTTTTTCACATTTTATTTCCTGGTAAAAACAGGAAAATCAATAGGGATTTTTGTACGGATAAGTGCCCAGTGAACGGTTCGTTTAGCTTTATATATTGTTCCGGGTGGCCGTTGTATTGGTTTTTCGGAAGTGTTAGACCTGTAAGAGAAAAGTTTAAATGGTTGGGAAAGGCCATGGGATGTAGAAATATTTTTTTCACATTTTATTTCCTTGTAAAAACAGGTAAATCAATAGGGATTTTTGTACGGATAAGTGCCCAGTGAATGGTTCGTTTAGCTTTATATATTGTTCCGGGTGGCCGTTGTATTGGTTTTTCGGAAGTGTTAGACCTGTAAGAGAAAAATTTAAATGGCTGGTAAAGGCCATGGGATGTAGAAATATTTTTTTCACATTTTATTTCCTTGTAAAAACAGGTAAATCAATAGGGATTTTCGTATGGATTAGTACCCAGTAAACGGTTCGTTTAGCTGTATATATTTTTCCGGGTGGGTGTTGTATTGGTTTTTCGCATCTGTTAGACCTGTAAGAGAAAAATTTAAATGGTTGGGAAAGGCCATGGGATGTAGAAATATTTTTTTCACATTTTACTTCCTTGTAAAAACAGGTAAATCAATAGGGCTTTTCGTACGGATAAGTACCCAGTGAACTGTTCGTTTAGCTTTATATATTGTTCTGGGTGGGCGTTGTATTGGTTTTTCGGAAGTGTTAGACCTGTAAGAGAAAAATTTAAATGGCTGGTAAAGGCCATGGGATGTAGAAATATTTTTTTCACATTTTACTTCCTTGTAAAAACAGGTAAATCAATAGGGCTTTTTGTACGGATAAGTACCCAGTGAACGGTCCGTTTAGCTTTATATATTGTTCCGGGAGGGCGTTGTATTGGTTTTTTGGAAGTGTTAGACCTGTAAGAGAAAAGTTTAAATGGTTGGGAAAGGCCATGGGATGTAGAAATATTTGTTTCACATTTTATTTCCTTGTAAAAACAGGTAAATCAATAGGGATTTTCGTACGGATAAGTACCCAGTGAACGGTTCGTTTAGCTTTATATATTGTTCCGGGTGGGAGTTGTATCGGTTTTTCGGTAGTGTTAGACCTGTAAGAGAAAAGTTTATATGGTTGGGAAAGGCCATGGGATGTAGAAATATTTTTTTCACATTTTATTTCCTTGTAAAAACAGGTAAATCAATAGGGATTTTCGTACGGATAAGTACCCAGTGAACGGTTCGTTTAGCTTTATATATTGTTCCGGGTGGGAGTTGTATCGGTATTTCGGTAGTGTTAGACCTGTAAGATAAAAATTTAAATGGTTGGGAAAGGCCATGGGATGTAGAAATATTTTTTTCACATTTTATTTCCTGGTAAAAACAGGAAAATCAATAGGGATTTTTGTACGGATAAGTACCCAGTGAACGGTTCGTTTAGCTTTATATATTGTTCCGGGTGGCCGTTGTATTGGTTTTTCGGAAGTGTTAGACCTGTAAGAGAAAAGTTTAAATGGTTGGGAAAGGCCATGGGATGTAGAAATATTTTTTTCACATTTTATTTCCTTGTAAAAACAGGTAAATCAATAGGGATTTTCGTACGGATAAGTACCCAGTGAACGGTTCGTTTAGCTTTATATATTGTTCCGGGTGGGCGTTGTATTGGTTTTTCGGAAGTGTTAGACCTGTAAGAGAAAAATTTAAATGGCTGGGAAAGGCCATGGGATGTAGAAATATTTTTTTCACATTTTACTTCCTTGTAAAAACAGGTAAATCAATAGGGCTTTTTGTACGGATAAGTGCCCAGTGAACGGTTCGTTTAGCTTTATATATTGTTCCGGGTGGCCGTTGTATTGGTTTTTCGGAAGTGTTAGACCTGTAAGAGAAAAGTTTAAATGGTTGGGAAAGGCCATGGGATGTAGAAATATTTTTTTCACATTTTACTTCCTTGTAAAAACAGGTACATCAATAGGGATTTTCGTACGGATAAGTACCCAGTGAACGGTTCGTTTAGCTTTATACATTGTTCTGGGTGGGCGTTGTATTGGTTTTTCAGAAGTGTTAGACCTGTAAGAGAAAAATTTAAATGGTTGGGAATGGTCATGGGATGTAGAAATATTTTTTTCACATTTTATTTCCTTGTGAAAACAGGTAAATCAATAGGGATTTTCGTACGGATAAGTACCCAGTGAACGGTTCGTTTAGCTTTATATATTGTTCCGGGTGGGAGTTGTATTGGTTTTTCGGTAGTGTTAGACCTGTAAGATAAATATTTAAATGGTTGGGAAAGGCCATGGGATGTAGAAATATTTTTTTCACATTTTACTTCCTTGTAAAAACAGGTAAATCAATAGGGATTTTCGTACGGATAAGTACCCAGTGAACGGTTCGTTTAGCTTTATATATTGTTCCGGGTGGGAGTTCTATCGGTATTTCGGTAGTGTTAGACCTGTAAGATAAAAATTTAAATGGTTGGGAAAGGCCATGGGATGTAGAAATATTTTTTTCACATTTTATTTCCTTGTAAAAACAGGTAAATCAATAGGGATTTTCGTACGGATAAGTACCCAGTGAACGGTTCGTTTAGCTTTATATATTGTTCCGGGTGGCCGTTGTATTGGTTTTTCGGAAGTGTTAGACCTGTAAGAGAAAAGTTTAAATGGTTGGGAAAGGCCATGGGATGTAGAAATATTTTTTTCACATTTTATTTCCTTGTAAAAACAGGTAAATCAATAGGGATTTTCGTACGGATAAGTACCCAGTGAACGGTTCGTTTAGCTTTATATATTGTTCCGGGTGGGCGTTGTATTGGTTTTTCGGAAGTGTTAGACCTGTAAGAGAAAAATTTAAATGGCTGGGAAAGGCCATGGGATGTAGAAATATTTTTTTCACATTTTACTTCCTTGTAAAAACAGGTAAATCAATAGGGCTTTTCGTACGGATAAGTGCCCAGTGAACGGTTCGTTTAGCTTTATATATTGTTCCGGGTGGCCGTTGTATTGGTTTTTCGGAAGTGTTAGACCTGTAAGAGAAAAGTTTAAATGGTTGGGAAAGGCCATGGGATGTAGAAATATTTTTTTCACATTTTACTTCCTTGTAAAAACAGGTAAATCAATAGGGATTTTCGTACGGATAAGTACCCAGTGAACGGTTCGTTTAGCTTTATACATTGTTCCGGGTGGCCGTTGTATTGGTTTTTCAGAAGTGTTAGACCTGTAAGAGAAAAATTTAAATGGTTGGGAATGGTCATGGGATGTAGAAATATTTTTTTCACATTTTATTTCCTTGTAAAAACAGGTAAATCAATAGGGATTTTCGTACGGATAAGTACCCAGTGAACGGTTCGTTTAGCTTTATATATTGTTCCGGGTGGGAGTTGTATTGGTTTTTCGGTAGTGTTAGACCTGTAAGATAAATATTTAAATGGTTGGGAAAGGCCATGGGATGTAGAAATATTTTTTTCACATTTTATTTCCTTGTAAATACAGGTAAATCAATAGGGATTTTCGTATGGATAAGTACCCAGTGAACGGTTCGTTTAGCTTTATATATTGTTCCGCGTGGGTGTTGTATTGGTTTTTCGGAAGTGTTAGACCTGTAAGAAAAATGTTTAAATGGTTGGGAAATGCCATGGGATGTAGAAATATTTTTTCACATTTTACTTCCTTGTAAAAACAGGTATATCAATTGGGATTTTCATACGTATAAGTACCCAGTGAACGGTTCATTTAGCTTTATATATTGTTCCGCGTGGGTGTTGTATTGGTTTTTCGGAAGTGTTAGACCTGTAAGAAAAATGTTTAAATGGTTGGGAAAGGCCATGGGATGTAGAAATATTTTTTTCACATTTTATTTCCTTGTAAAAACAGGTAAATCAATAGGGATTTTCGTACGGATAAGTGCCCAGTGAACGGTTCGTTTAGCTTTATATATTGTTCCGGGTGGCCGTTGTATTGGTTTTTCGGAAGTGTTAGACCTGTAAGAGAAAAATTTAAATGGTTCGGAATGGCCATGGGATGTAGAATTATTTTTTTCACATTTTATTTCCTTGTAAAAACAGGTAAATCAATAGGGATTTTCGTACGGATAAGTACCGAGTGAACGGTTCGTTTAGCTTTATATATTGTTCCGGGTGGCCGTTGTATTGGTTTTTCGGAAGTGTTAGACCGGTAAGAGAAAAATTTAAATGGCTGGTAAAGGCCATGGGATGTAGAAATATTTTTTTCACATTTTATTTCCTTGTAAAAACAGGTAAATCAATAGGGATTTTCGTATGGATTAGTACCCAGTAAACGATTCGTTTAGCTGTATATATTTTTCCGGGTGGGTGTTGTATTGGTTTTTCGCAACTGTTAGACCTGTAAGAGAAAAATTTAAATGGTTGGGAAAGGCCATGGGATGTAGAAATATTTTTTTCACATTTTACTTCCTTGTAAAAACAGGTAAATCAATAGGGCTTTTCGTACGGATAAGTACCCAGTGAACTGTTCGTTTAGCTTTATATATTGTTCTGGGTGGGCGTTGTATTGGTTTTTTGGAAGTGTTAGACCTGTAAGAGAAAAATTTAAATGGCTGGTAAAGGCCATGGGATGTAGAAATATTTTTTTCACATTTTACTTCCTTGTAAAAACAGGTAAATCAATAGGGCTTTTTGTACGGATAAGTACCCAGTGAACGGTCCGTTTAGCTTTATATATTGTTCCGGAAGGGCGTTGTATTGGTTTTTTGGAAGTGTTAGACCTGTAAGAGAAAAGTTTAAATGGTTGGGAAAGGCCATGGGATGTAGAAATATTTTTTTCACATTTTATTTCCTTGTAAAAACAGGTAAATCAATAGGGATTTTCGTACGGATAAGTACCCAGTGAACGGTTCGTTTAGCTTTATATATTGTTCCGGGTGGGAGTTGTATCGGTATTTCGGTAGTGTTAGACCTGTAAGATAAAAATTTAAATGGTTGGGAAAGGCCATGGGATGTAGAAATATTTTTTTCACATTTTATTTCCTGGTAAAAACAGGAAAATCAATAGGGATTTTTGTACGGATAAGTGCCCAGTGAACGGTTCGTTTAGCTTTATATATTGTTCCGGGTGGCCGTTGTATTGGTTTTTCGGAAGTGTTAGACCTGTAAGAGAAAAGTTTAAATGGTTGGGAAAGGCCATGGGATGTAGAAATATTTTTTTCACATTTTATTTCCTTGTAAAAACAGGTAAATCAATAGGGATTTTTGTACGGATAAGTGCCCAGTGAACGGTTCGTTTAGCTTTATATATTGTTCCGGGTGGCCGTTGTATTGGTTTTTCGGAAGTGTTAGACCTGTAAGAGAAAAATTTAAATGGCTGGTAAAGGCCATGGGATGTAGAAATATTTTTTTCACATTTTATTTCCTTGTAAAAACAGGTAAATCAATAGGGATTTTCGTATGGATTAGTACCCAGTAAACGGTTCGTTTAGCTGTATATATTTTTCCGGGTGGGTGTTGTATTGGTTTTTCGCAACTGTTAGACCTGTAAGAGAAAAATTTAAATGGTTGGGAAAGGCCATGGGATGTAGAAATATTTTTTTCACATTTTACTTCCTTGTAAAAACAGGTAAATCAATAGGGCTTTTCGTACGGATAAGTACCCAGTGAACTGTTCGTTTAGCTTTATATATTGTTCTGGGTGGGCGTTGTATTGGTTTTTCGGAAGTGTTAGACCTGTAAGAGAAAAATTTAAATGGCTGGTAAAGGCCATGGGATGTAGAAATATTTTTTTCACATTTTACTTCCTTGTAAAAACAGGTAAATCAATAGGGCTTTTTGTACGGATAAGTACCCAGTGAACGGTCCGTTTAGCTTTATATATTGTTCCGGGAGGGCGTTGTATTGGTTTTTTGGAAGTGTTAGACCTGTAAGAGAAAAGTTTAAATGGTTGGGAAAGGCCATGGGATGTAGAAATATTTGTTTCACATTTTATTTCCTTGTAAAAACAGGTAAATCAATAGGGATTTTCGTACGGATAAGTACCCAGTGAACGGTTCGTTTAGCTTTATATATTGTTCCGGGTGGGAGTTGTATCGGTTTTTCGGTAGTGTTAGACCTGTAAGAGAAAAGTTTATATGGTTGGGAAAGGCCATGGGATGTAGAAATATTTTTTTCACATTTTATTTCCTTGTAAAAACAGGTAAATCAATAGGGATTTTCGTACGGATAAGTACCCAGTGAACGGTTCGTTTAGCTTTATATATTGTTCCGGGTGGGAGTTGTATCGGTATTTCGGTAGTGTTAGACCTGTAAGATAAAAATTTAAATGGTTGGGAAAGGCCATGGGATGTAGAAATATTTTTTTCACATTTTATTTCCTGGTAAAAACAGGAAAATCAATAGGGATTTTTGTACGGATAAGTACCCAGTGAACGGTTCGTTTAGCTTTATATATTGTTCCGGGTGGCCGTTGTATTGGTTTTTCGGAAGTGTTAGACCTGTAAGAGAAAAGTTTAAATGGTTGGGAAAGGCCATGGGATGTAGAAATATTTTTTTCACATTTTATTTCCTTGTAAAAACAGGTAAATCAATAGGGATTTTCGTACGGATAAGTACCCAGTGAACGGTTCGTTTAGCTTTATATATTGTTCCGGGTGGGCGTTGTATTGGTTTTTCGGAAGTGTTAGACCTGTAAGAGAAAAATTTAAATGGCTGGGAAAGGCCATGGGATGTAGAAATATTTTTTTCACATTTTACTTCCTTGTAAAAACAGGTAAATCAATAGGGCTTTTTGTACGGATAAGTGCCCAGTGAACGGTTCGTTTAGCTTTATATATTGTTCCGGGTGGCCGTTGTATTGGTTTTTCGGAAGTGTTAGACCTGTAAGAGAAAAGTTTAAATGGTTGGGAAAGGCCATGGGATGTAGAAATATTTTTTTCACATTTTACTTCCTTGTAAAAACAGGTACATCAATAGGGATTTTCGTACGGATAAGTACCCAGGGAACGGTTCGTTTAGCTTTATACATTGTTCCGGGTGGCCGTTGTATTGGTTTTTCAGAAGTGTTAGACCTGTAAGAGAAAAATTTAAATGGTTGGGAATGGTCATGGGATGTAGAAATATTTTTTTCACATTTTATTTCCTTGTGAAAACAGGTAAATCAATAGGGATTTTCGTACGGATAAGTACCCAGTGAACGGTTCGTTTAGCTTTATATATTGTTCCGGGTGGGAGTTGTATTGGTTTTTCGGTAGTGTTAGACCTGTAAGATAAATATTTAAATGGTTGGGAAAGGCCATGGGATGTAGAAATATTTTTTTCACATTTTACTTCCTTGTAAAAACCGGTAAATCAATAGGGATTTTCGTACGGATAAGTACCCAGTGAACGGTTCGTTTAGCTTTATATATTGTTCCGGGTGGGAGTTGTATTGGTTTTTCCGTAGTGTTAGACCTCTAAGATAAATATTTAAATGGTTGGGGAAGGCCATGGGATGTAGAAATATTTTTTTCACATTTTATTTCCTTGTAAATACAGGTAAATCAATAGGGATTTTCGTACGGATAAGTACCCAGTGAACGGTTCGTTTAGCTTTATATATTGTTCCGGGTGGGAGTTGTATCGGTATTTCGGTAGTGTTAGACCTGTAAGATAAAAATTTAAATGGTTGGGAAAGGCCATGGGATGTAGAAATATTTTTTTCACATTTTATTTCCTTGTAAAAACAGGTAAATCAATAGGGATTTTCGTACGGATAAGTACCCAGTGAACGGTTCGTTTAGCTTTATATATTGTTCCGGGTGGCCGTTGTATTGGTTTTTCGGAAGTGTTAGACCTGTAAGAGAAAAGTTTAAATGGTTGGGAAAGGCCATGGGATGTAGAAATATTTTTTTCACATTTTATTTCCTTGTAAAAACAGGTAAATCAATAGGGATTTTCGTACGGATAAGTACCCAGTGAACGGTTCGTTTAGCTTTATATATTGTTCCGGGTGGGCGTTGTATTGGTTTTTCGGAAGTGTTAGACCTGTAAGAGAAAAATTTAAATGGCTGGGAAAGGCCATGGGATGTAGAAATATTTTTTTCACATTTTACTTCCTTGTAAAAACAGGTAAATCAATAGGGCTTTTCGTACGGATAAGTGCCCAGTGAACGGTTCGTTTAGCTTTATATATTGTTCCGGGTGGCCGTTGTATTGGTTTTTCGGAAGTGTTAGACCTGTAAGAGAAAAGTTTAAATGGTTGGGAAAGGCCATGGGATGTAGAAATATTTTTTTCACATTTTACTTCCTTGTAAAAACAGGTAAATCAATAGGGATTTTCGTACGGATAAGTACCCAGTGAACGGTTCGTTTAGCTTTATACATTGTTCCGGGTGGCCGTTGTATTGGTTTTTCAGAAGTGTTAGACCTGTAAGAGAAAAATTTAAATGGTTGGGAATGGTCATGGGATGTAGAAATATTTTTTTCACATTTTATTTCCTTGTAAAAACAGGTAAATCAATAGGGATTTTCGTACGGATAAGTACCCAGTGAACGGTTCGTTTAGCTTTATATATTGTTCCGGGTGGGAGTTGTATTGGTTTTTCGGTAGTGTTAGACCTGTAAGATAAATATTTAAATGGTTGGGAAAGGCCATGGGATGTAGAAATATTTTTTTCACATTTTATTTCCTTGTAAATACAGGTAAATCAATAGGGATTTTCGTATGGATAAGTACCCAGTGAACGGTTCGTTTAGCTTTATATATTGTTCCGCGTGGGTGTTGTATTGGTTTTTCGGAAGTGTTAGACCTGTAAGAAAAATGTTTAAATGGTTGGGAAATGCCATGGGATGTAGAAATATTTTTTCACATTTTACTTCCTTGTAAAAACAGGTATATCAATTGGGATTTTCATACGTATAAGTACCCAGTGAACGGTTCATTTAGCTTTATATATTGTTCCGCGTGGGTGTTGTATTGGTTTTTCGGAAGTGTTAGACCTGTAAGAAAAATGTTTAAATGGTTGGGAAAGGCCATGGGATGTAGAAATATTTTTTTCACATTTTATTTCCTTGTAAAAACAGGTAAATCAATAGGGATTTTCGTACGGATAAGTGCCCAGTGAACGGTTCGTTTAGCTTTATATATTGTTCCGGGAGGCCGTTGTATTGGTTTTTCGGAAGTGTTAGACCTGTAAGAGAAAAATTTAAATGGTTCGGAATGGCCATGGGATGTAGAAATATTTTTTTCACATTTTATTTCCTTGTAAAAACAGGTAAATCAATAGGGATTTTCGTACGGATAAGTACCCAGTGAACGGTTCGTTTAGCTTTATATATTGTTCCGCGTGGGTGTTGTATTGGTTTTTCGGAAGTCTTAGACCTGTAAGAAAAATGTTTAAACGGTTGGGAAAGGCCATGGGATGTAGAAATATTTTTTCACATTTTACTTCCTTGTAAAAACAGGTAAATCAATAGGAATTTTCATACGTATAAGTACCCAGTGAACGGTTCATTTAGCTTTATATATTGTTCCGCGAGGGTGTTGTATTGATTTTTCGGAAGTGTTAGACCTGTAAGAAAAATGTTTAAATGGTTGGGAAAGCCATGGGATGTAGAAATATTTTTTTCACATTTTATTTCCTTGTAAAAACAGGAAAATCAATAGGGATTTTTGTACGGATAAGTGCCCAGTGAACGGTTCGTTTAGCTTTATATATTGTTCCGGGTGGCTGTTGTATTGGTTTTTCGGAAGTGTTAGACCTGTAAGAGAAAAGTTTAAATGGTTGGGAAAGGCCATGGGATGTAGAAATATTTTTTTCACATTTTATTTCCTTGTAAAAACAGGTAAATCAATAGGGATTTTCGTATGGATAAGTACCCAGTGAACGGTTCGTTTAGCTTTATATATTGTTCCGGGTGGGCGTTGTATTGGTTTTTCGCATCTGTTAGACCTGTAAGAGAAAAATTTAAACGGTTGGGAAAGGCCAGGGGATGTAGAAATATTTTTTTCACATTTTATTTCCTTGTAAAAACAGGTAAATCAATAGGGATTTTCGTACGGATAAGTACCCAGTGAACGGTTCGTTTAGCTTTATATATTGTTCCGGGTGGGCGTTGTATTGGTTTTTCGGAAGTGTTAGACCTGTAAGAGAAAAATTTAAATGGTTGGGAATGGCCATGGGATGTAGAAATATTTTTTTCACATTTTATTTCCTTGTAAAAACAGGTAAATCAATAGGGATTTTTGTATGGATTAGTACCCAGTGAACGGTTCGTTTAGCTTTATATATTGTTCCGCGTGGGCGTTGTATTGGTTTTTCAGAAGTATTAGACCTGTAAGAGAAATGTTTAAATGGTTGGGAAAGGCCATGGGATGTAGAAATATTTTTTTCACATTTTATTTCCTTGTAAAAACAGGTAAATCAATAGGGATTTTCGTACGGATAAGTACCCAGTGAACGGTTCGTTTAGCTTTATATATTGTTCCGGGTGGGAGTTGTATTGGTTTTTCGGTAGTGTTAGACATGTAAGATAAATATTTAAATGGTTGGGAAATGCCATGGGATGTAGAAATATTTTTTTCACATTTTACTTCCTTGTAAAAACAGGTAAATCAATAGGGATTTTCGTACGGATAAGTACCCAGTGAACGGTTCGTTTAGCTATATATATTGTTCCGCGTGGGCGTTGTATTGGTATTTCGGTAGTGTTAGACCTGTAAGATAAAAATTTAAGTGGTTGGGAAAGGCCATGGGATGTAGAAATATTTTTTTCACATTTTATTTCCTTGTAAAAACAGGTAAATCAATAGGGATTTTCGTACGTATAAGTACCCAGTGAACGGTTCGTTTAGCTTTATACATTGTTCCGGGTGGCCGTTGTATTGGTTTTTCAGAAGTGTTAGACCTGTAAGAGAAAAATTTAAATGGTTGGGAATGGCCATGGGATGTAGAAATATTTTTTTCACATTTTATTTCCTTGTAAAAACAGGTAAATCAATAGGGATTTTCGTACGGATAAGTACCCAGTGAACGGTTCGTTTAGCTTTATATATTGTTCCGGGTGGGAGTTGTATTGGTTTTTCAGAAGTGTTAGACCTGTAAGAGAAAAGTTTAAATGGTTGGGAAAGGCCATGGGATGTAGAAATATTTTTTTCACATTTTATTTCCTTGTAAAAACAGGTAAATCAATAGGGATTTTCGTATGGATAAGTACCCAGTGAACGGTTCGTTTAGCTTTATATATTGTTCCGGGTGGGCGTTGTATTGGTTTTTCGGAAGTGTTAGACATGTAACAGAAAAATTTAAACGGTTGGGAAAGGCCAGGGGATGTAGAAATATTTTTTTCACGTTTTATTTCCTTGTAAAAACAGGTAAATCAATAGGGATTTTCGTACGGATAAGTACCCAGTGAACGGTTCGTTTAGCTTTATATATTGTTCCGGGTGGGCGTTGTATTGGTTTTTCGGAAGTGTTATACCTGTAAGAGAAAAATTTAAATGGTTGGGAATGGCCATGGGATGTAGAAATATTTTTTCCACATTTTATTTCCTTGTAAAAACAGGTAAATCAATAGGGATTTTTGTATGGATTAGTACCCAGTGAACGGTTCGTTTAGCTTTATATATTGTTCCGCGTGGGCGTTGTATTGGTTTTTCAGAAGTATTAGACCTGTAAGAGAAATGTTTAAATGGTTGGGAAAGGCCATGGGATGTAGAAATATTTTTTTCACATTTTACTTCCTTGTAAAAACAGGGAAATCAATAGGGATTTTCATACGTATAAGTACCCAGTGAACGGTTCATTTAGCTTTATATATTGTTCCGGGTGGGAGTTGTATCGGTTTTTCGGTAGTGTTAGACCTGTAAGAGAAAAGTTTAAATGGTTGGGAAAGGCCATGGGATGTAGAAATATTTTTTTCACATTTTATTTCCTTGTAAAAACAGGTAAATCAATAGGGATTTTCGTACGTATAAGTACCCAGTGAACGGTTCGTTTAGCTTTATACATTGTTCCGGGTGGCCGTTGTATTGGTTTTTCAGAAGTGTTAGACCTGTAAGAGAAAAATTTAAATGGTTGGGAATGGCCATGGGATGTAGAAATATTTTTTTCACATTTTATTTCCTTGTAAAAACAGGTAAATCAATAGGGATTTTCGTACGGATAAGTACCCAGTGAACGGTTCGTTTAGCTTTATATATTGTTCCGGGTGGGAGTTGTATTGGTTTTTCGGTAGTGTTAGACCTGTAAGATAAATATTTAAATGGTTGGGAAAGGCCATGGGATGTAGAAATATTTTTTTCACATTTTACTTCCTTGTAAAAACAGGTAAATCAATAGGGATTTTCGTACGGATAAGGACCCAGTGAACGGTTCGTTTAGCTTTATATATTGTTCCGCGTGGGCGTTGTATTGGTATTTCGGTAGTGTTAGACCTGTAAGATACAAATTTAAGTGGTTGGGAAAGGCCATGGGATGTAGAAATATTTTTTTCACATTTTATTTCCTTGTAAAAACAGGTAAATCAATAGGGATTTTCGTACGTATAAGTACCCAGTGAACGGTTCGTTTAGCTTTATACATTGTTCCGGGTGGCCGTTGTATTGGTTTTTCAGAAGTGTTAGACCTGTAAGAGAAAAATTTAAATGGTTGGGAATGGCCATGGGATGTAGAAATATTTTTTTCACATTTTATTTCCTTGTAAAAACAGGTAAATCAATAGGGATTTTCGTACGGATAAGTACCCAGTGAACGGTTCGTTTAGCTTTATATATTGTTCCGGGTGGGAGTTGTATTGGTTTTTCGGTAGTGTTAGACCTGTAAGATAAATATTTAAATGGTTGGGAAAGGCCATGGGATGTAGAAATATTTTTTTCACATTTTACTTCCTTGTAAAAACAGGTAAATCAATAGGGATTTTCGTACGGATAAGTACCCAGTGAACGGTTCGTTTAGCTTTATATATTGTTCCGCGTGGGCGTTGTATTGGTTTTTCGGAAGTGTTAGACCTGTAAGAGAAAAGTTTAAGTGGTTGGGAAAGGCCATGGTATGTAGAAATATTTTTTTCACATTTTATTTCCTTGTAAAGACAGGTAAATCAATAGGGATTTTCGTACGTATAAGTATCCAGTGAATGGTTCGTTTATCTTTATATATTGTTCCGGGTGGCCGTTGTATTGGTTTTTCGGAAGTGTTAGACCTGTAAGAGAAAAATTTAAATGGTTGGCAAAGGCCATGGGATGTAGAAATATTTTTTTCACATTTTATTTCCTTGTAAAAACAGGAAAATCTATAGGGATTTTTGTACAGATAAGTGCCCAGTGAACGGTTCGTTTAGCTTTATATATTGTTCCGGGTGGCCGTTGTATTGGTTTTTCGGAAGTGTTAGACCTGTAAGAGAAAAGTTTAAATGGTTGGGAAAGGCCATGGGATGTAGAAATATTTTTTTCACATTTTACTTCCTTGTAAAAACAGGGAAATCAATAGGGATTTTCATACGTATAAGTACCCAGTGAACGGTTCATTTAGCTTTATATATTGTTCCGGGTGGGAGTTGTATCGGTTTTTCGGTAGTGTTAGACCTGTAAGAGAAAAGTTTAAATGGTTGGGAAAGGCCATGGGATGTAGAAATATTTTTTTCACATTTTATTTCCTTGTAAAAACAGGTAAATCAATAGGGATTTTCGTACGTATAAGTACCCAGTGAACGGTTCGTTTAGCTTTATACATTGTTCCGGGTGGCCGTTGTATTGGTTTTTCAGAAGTGTTAGACCTGTAAGAGAAAAATTTAAATGGTTGGGAATGGCCATGGGATGTAGAAATATTTTTTTCACATTTTATTTCCTTGTAAAAACAGGTAAATCAATAGGGATTTTCGTACGGATAAGTACCCAGTGAACGGTTCGTTTAGCTTTATATATTGTTCCGGGTGGGAGTTGTATTGGTTTTTCGGTAGTGTTAGACATGTAAGATAAATATTTAAATGGTTGGGAAATGCCATGGGATGTAGAAATATTTTTTTCACATTTTACTTCCTTGTAAAAACAGGTAAATCAATAGGGATTTTCGTACGGATAAGTACCCAGTGAACGGTTCGTTTAGCTTTATATATTGTTCCGCGTGCGCGTTGTATTGGTATTTCGGTAGTGTTAGACCTGTAAGATAAAAATTTAAGTGGTTGGGAAAGGCCATGGGATGTAGAAATATTTTTTTCACATTTTATTTCCTTGTAAAAACAGGTAAATCAATAGGGATTTTCGTACGTATAAGTACCCAGTGAACGGTTCGTTTAGCTTTATACATTGTTCCGGGTGGCCGTTGTATTGGTTTTTCAGAAGTGTTAGACCTGTAAGAGAAAAATTTAAATGGTTGGGAATGGCCATGGGATGTAGAAATATTTTTTTCACATTTTATTTCCTTGTAAAAACAGGTAAATCAATAGGGATTTTCGTACGGATAAGTACCCAGTGAACGGTTCGTTTAGCTTTATATATTGTTCCGGGTGGGCGTTGTATTGGTTTTTCGGAAGTGTTATACCTGTAAGAGAAAAATTTAAATGGTTGGGAATGGCCATGGGATGTAGAAATATTTTTTTCACATTTTATTTCCTTGTAAAAACAGGTAAATCAATAGGGATTTTTGTATGGATTAGTACCCAGTGAACGGTTTGTTTAGCTTTATATATTGTTCCGCGTGGGCGTTGTATTGGTTTTTCAGAAGTATTAGACCTGTAAGAGAAATGTTTAAATGGTTGGGAAAGGCCATGGGATGTAGAAATATTTTTTTCACATTTTACTTCCTTGTAAAAACAGGGAAATCAATAGGGATTTTCATACGTATAAGTACCCAGTGAACGGTTCATTTAGCTTTATATATTGTTCCGGGTGGGAGTTGTATCGGTTTTTCGGTAGTGTTAGACCTGTAAGAGAAAAGTTTAAATGGTTGGGAATGGCCATGGGATGTAGAAATATTTTTTTCACATTTTATTTCCTTGTAAAAACAGGTAAATCAATAGGGATTTTCGTACGTATAAGTACCCAGTGAACGGTTCGTTTAGCTTTATACATTGTTCCGGGTGGCCGTTGTATTGGTTTTTCAGAAGTGTTAGACCTGTAAGAGAAAAATTTACATGGTTGGGAATGGCCATGGGATGTAGAAATATTTTTTTCACATTTTATTTCCTTGTAAAAACAGGTAAATCAATAGGGATTTTCGTACGGATAAGTACCCAGTGAACGGTTCGTTTAGCTTTATATATTGTTCCGGGTGGGAGTTGTATTGGTTTTTCGGTAGTGTTAGACCTGTAAGATAAATATTTAAATGGTTGGGAAAGGCCATGGGATGTAGAAATATTTTTTTCACATTTTACTTCCTGGTAAAAACAGGTAAATCAATAGGGATTTTCGTACGGATAAGTACCCAGTGAACGGTTCGTTTAGCTATATATATTGTTCCGCGTGGGCGTTGTATTGGTATTTCGGTAGTGTTAGACCTGTAAGATAAAAATTTAAGTGGTTGGGAAAGGCCATGGGATGTAGAAATATTTTTTTCACATTTTATTTCCTTGTAAAAACAGGTAAATCAATAGGGATTTTCGTACGTATAAGTACCCAGTGAACGGTTCGTTTAGCTTTATACATTGTTCCGGGTGGCCGTTGTATTGGTTTTTCAGAAGTGTTAGACCTGTAAGAGAAAAATTTAAATGGTTGGGAATGGCCATGGGATGTAGAAATATTTTTTTCACATTTTATTTCCTTGTAAAAACAGGTAAATCAATAGGGATTTTCGTACGGATAAGTACCCAGTGAACGGTTCGTTTAGCTTTATATATTGTTCCGGGTGGGAGTTGTATTGGTTTTTCGGTAGTGTTAGACCTGTAAGATAAATATTTAAATGGTTGGGAAAGGCCATGGGATGTAGAAATATTTTTTTCACATTTTACTTCCTTGTAAAAACAGGTAAATCAATAGGGATTTTCGTACGGATAAGTACCCAGTGAACGGTTCGTTTAGCTTTATATATTGTTCCGCGTGGGCGTTGTATTGGTTTTTCGGAAGTGTTAGACCTGTAAGAGAAAAGTTTAAGTGGTTGGGAAAGGCCATGGTATGTAGAAATATTTTTTTCACATTTTATTTCCTTGTAAAGACAGGTAAATCAATAGGGATTTTCGTACGTATAAGTATCCAGTGAACGGTTCGTTTATCTTTATATATTGTTCCGGGTGGCCGTTGTATTGGTTTTTCGGAAGTGTTAGACCTGTAAGAGAAAAGTTTAAATGGTTGGGAAAGGCCATGGGATGTAGAAATATTTTTTTCACATTTTATTTCCTTGTAAAAACAGGTAAATCAATAGGGATTTTCGTACGGATAAGTACCCAGTGAACGGTTCATTTAGCTTTATATATTGTTCCGAGTGGGCGTTGTATTGGTTTTTCGGAAGTGTTAGACCTGTAAGAGAAAAATTTAAATGGCTGGGAAAGGCCATGGGATGTAGAAATATTTTTTTCACATTTTACTTCCTTGTAAAAACAGGTAAATGAATAGGGCTTTTCGTACGTATAAGTACCCAGTGAACGGTTCGTTTAGCTTTATATATTGTTCCTGGTGGGCGTTGTATTGGTTTTTCGGAAGTATTAGACCTGTAAGAGAAAAATTTAAATGGTTGGGAAAGGCCATGGGATTTAGAAATATTTTTTTCACATTTTATTTCCTTGTAAAAACAGGTAAATCAATAGGGATTTTCGTATGGATTAGTACCCAGTAAACGGTTCGTTTAGCTGTATATATTTTTCCGGGTGGGTGTTGTATTTGTTTTTCGCAACTGTTAGACCTGTAAGAGAAAAATTTAAATGGTTGGGAAAGGCCATGGGATGTAGAAATATTTTTTTCACATTTTATTTCCTTGTAAAAACAGGAAAATCAATAGGGATTTTTGTACGGATAAGTGCCCAGTGAACGGTTCGTTTAGCTTTATATATTGTTCCGGGTGGCCGTTGTATTGGTTTTTCGGAAGTGTTAGACCTGTAAGAGAAAAGTTTAAATGGTTGAGAAAGGCCATGGGATGTAGAAATATTTTTTTCACATTTTATTTCCTTGTAAAAACAGGTAAATCAATAGGGATTTTCGTACGGATAAGTACCCAGTGAACGGTTCGTTTAGCTTTATATATTGTTCCGGGTGGGCGTTGTATTGGTTTTTCGGAAGTGTTAGACCTGTAAGAGAAAAATTTAAATGGTTGGGAAAGGCCATGTGATGTAGAAATATTTTTTCACATTTTATTTCCTTGTAAAAACAGGTAAATCAATAGGGATTTTCGTATGGATTAGTACCCAGTAAACGGTTCGTTTAGCTGTATATATTTTTCCGGGTGGGTGTTGTATTGGTTTTTCGCAACTGTTAGACCTGTAAGAGAAAAATTTAAATGGTTGGGAAAGGCCATGGGATGTAGAAATATTTTTTTCACATTTTACTTCCTTGTAAAAACAAGTAAATCAATAGGGCTTTTCGCACGGATAAGTACCCAGTGAACGGTTCGTTTAGCTTTATACATTGTTCCGGGTGGGCGTTGTATTGGTTTTTCGGAAGCGTTAGACCCGTAAGAGAAAAATTTAAATGGCTGGGAAAGGCCATGGGATGTAGAAATATTTTTTTCACATTTTACTTCCTTGTAAAAACAGGTAAATCAATAGGGATTTTCGTACGGATAAGTGCCCAGTGAACGGTTCGTTTAGCTTTATATATTGTTCCGGGTGGCCGTTGTATTGGTTTTTCGGAAGTGTTAGACCTGTAAGAGAAAAATTTAAATGGTTGGGAATGGCCATGGGATGTAGAAATATTTTTTTCACATTTTATTTCCTTGTAAAAACAGGTAAATCAATAGGGATTTTCGTACGGATAAGTACCCAGTGAACGGTTCGTTTAGCTTTATATATTGTTCCGCGTGGGTGTTGTATTGGTTTTTCGGAAGTGTTAGACCTGTAAGAAAAATGTTTAAACGGTTGGGAAAGGCCATGGGATGTAGAAATATTTTTTCACATTTTACTTCCTTGTAAAAACAGGTAAATCAATAGGAATTTTCGTACGGATAAGTACCCAGTGAACGGTTCGTTTAGCTTTATATATTGTTCCGCGTGGGTGTTGTATTGATTTTTCGGAAGTGTTAGACCTGTAAGAAAAATGTTTAAATGGTTGGGAAAGGCCATGGGATGTAGAAATATTTTTTTCACATTTTATTTCCTTGTAAGAACAGGAAAATCAATAGGGATTTTTGTACGGATAAGTGCCCAGTGAACGGTTCGTTTAGCTTTATATATTGTTCCGGGTGGCCGTTGTATTGGTTTTTCAGAAGTATTAGACCTGTAAGAGAAATGTTTAAATGGTTGGGAAAGGCCATGGGATGTAGAAATATTTTTTTCACATTTTATTTCCTTGTAAAAATAGGTAAATCAATAGGGATTTTCGTATGGATAAGTATCCAGTGAACGGTTCGTTTAGCTTTATATATTGTTCCGGGTGGGCGTTGTATTGGTTTTTCGGAAGTGTTAGACATGTAAGAGAAAAATTTAAACGGTTGGGAAAGGCCAGGGGATGTAGAAATATTTTTTTCACATTTTATTTCCTTGTAAAAACAGGTAAATCAATAGGGATTTTCGTACGGATAAGTACCCAGTGAACGGTTCGTTTAGCTTTATATATTGTTCCGGGTGGGCGTTGTATTGGTTTTTCGGAAGTGTTAGACCTGTAAGAGAAAAATTTAAATGGTTGGGAATGGCCATGGGATGTAGAAATATTTTTTTCACATTTTATTTCCTTGTAAAAACAGGTAAATCAATAGGGATTTTCGTACGGATAAGTGCCCAGTGAACGGTTCGTTTAGCTTTATATATTGTTCCGGGTGGCCGTTGTATTGGTTTTTCGGAAGTGTTAGACCTGTAAGAGAAAAATTTAAATGGTTGGGAATGGCCATGGGATGTAGAAATATTTTTTTCACATTTTATTTCCTTGTAAAAACAGGTAAATCAATAGGGATTTTCGTACGGATAAGTACCCAGTGAACGGTTCGTTTAGCTTTATATATTGTTCCGCGTGGGTGTTGTATTGGTTTTTCGGAAGTGTTAGACCTGTAAGAAAAATGTTTAAACGGTTGGGAAAGGCCATGGGATGTAGAAATATTTTTTCACATTTTATTTCATTGTAAAAACAGGTAAATCAATAGGAATTTTCATACGTATAAGTACCCAGTGAACGGTTCATTTAGCTTTATATATTGTTCCGGGTGGGCGTTGTATTGGTTTTTCGGAAGTGTTAGACCTGTAAGAGAAAAATTTAAATGGTTGGGAAAGGCCATGGGATGTAGAAATATTTTTTTCACATTTTATTTCCTTGTAAAAACAGGTAAATCAATAGGGATTTTCGTATGGATTAGTACCCAGTGAACTGTTCGTTTAGCTTTATATTTTGTTCCGGGTGGGCGTTGTATTGGTTTTTCGGAAGTGTTAGACCTGTAAGAGAAAAATTTAAATGGCTGGTAAAGGCCATGGGATGTAGAAATATTTTTTTCACATTTTACTTCCTTGTAAAAACAAGTAAATCAATAGGGCTTTTCGCACGGATAAGTACCCAGTGAACGGTTCGTTTAGCTTTATACATTGTTCCGGGTGGGCGTTGTATTGGTTTTTCGGAAGCGTTAGACCCGTAAGAGAAAAATTTAAATGGCTGGGAAAGGCCATGGGATGTAGAAATATTTTTTTCACATTTTACTTCCTTGTAAAAACAGGTAAATCAATAGGGCTTTTTGTACGGATAAGTGCCCAGTGAACGGTTCGTTTAGCTTTATATATTGTTCCGGGTGGCCGTTGTATTGGTTTTTCGGAAGTGTTAGACCTGTAAGAGAAAAGTTTAAATGGTTGGGAAAGGCCATGGGATGTAGAAATATTTTTTTCACATTTTATTTCCTTGTAAAAACAGGTAAATCAATAGGGATTTTCGTACGGATAAGTACCCAGTGAACGGTTCGTTTAGCTTTATATATTGTTCCGAGTGGGCGTTGTTTTGGTTTTTCGGAAGTGTTAGACCTGTAAGAGAAAAATTTAAATGGCTGGGAAAGGCCATGGGATGTAGAAATATTTTTTTCACATTTTACTTCCTTGTAAAAACAGGTAAATGAATAGGGCTTTTCATACGTATAAGTACCCAGTGAACGGTTCGTTTAGCTTTATATATTTTTCCGGGTGGGCGTTGTATTGGTTTTTCGGAAGTGTTAGACCTGTAAGAGAAATGTTTAAATGGTTGGGAAAGGCCATGGGATGTAGAAATATTTTTTTCACATTTTACTTCCTTGTAAAAACAGGTAAATCAATAGGGATTTTCGTACGGATAAGTACCCAGTGAACGGTTCGTTTAGCTTTATATATTGTTCCGGGTGGGCGTTGTATTGGTTTTTCGGAAGTGCTAGACCTGTAAGATAAATATTTAAATGGTTGGGAAAGGCCATGGGATGTAGAAATAATTTTTCACATTTTATTTCCTTGTAAAAACAGGTAAATCAATAGGGATTTTCATACGTATAAGTACCCAGTGAACGGTTCGTTTAGCTTTATATATTGTTCCGGGTGGGCGTTGTATTGGTTTTTCGGAAGTGTTAGACCTGTAAGATAAATATTTAAATGGCTGGGAAAGGCCATGGGATGTAGAAATAATTTTTCACATTTTATTTCCTTGTAAAAACAGGTAAATCAATAGGGATTTTCATACGTATAAGTACCCAGTGAACGGTTCATTTAGCTTTATATATTGTTCCGGGTGGGAGTTGTATCGGTTTTTCGGTAGTGTTAGACCTGTAAGAGAAAAGTTTAAATGGTTGGGAAAGGCCATGGGATGTAGAAATATTTTTTTCACATTTTATTTCCTTGTAAAAACAGGTAAATCAATAGGGATTTTTGTACGTATAAGTACCCAGTGAACGGTTCGTTTAGCTTTATATATTGTTCCGGGTGGCCGTTGTATTGGTTTTTCGGAAGTGTTAGACCTGTAAGAGAAAAGTTTAAATGGTTGGGAAAGGCCATGGGATGTAGAAATATTTTTTTCACATTTTATTTCCTTGTAAAAACAGGTAAATCAATAGGGATTTTCGTACGGATAAGTACCCAGTGAACGGTTCGTTTAGCTTTATATATTGTTCCGAGTGGGCGTTGTATTGGTTTTTCGGAAGTGTTAGACCTGTAAGAGAAAAATTTAAATGGTTGGGAAAGGCCATGGGATTTAGAAATATTTTTTTCACATTTTATTTCCTTGTAAAAACAGGTAAATCAATAGGGATTTTCGTATGGATTAGTACCCAGTAAACGGTTCGTTTAGCTGTATATATTTTTCCGGGTGGGTGTTGTATTTGTTTTTCGCAACTGTTAGACCTGTAAGAGAAAAATTTAAATGGTTGGGAAAGGCCATGGGATGTAGAAATATTTTTTTCACATTTTATTTCCTTGTAAAAACAGGAAAATCAATAGGGATTTTTGTACGGATAAGTGCCCAGTGAACGGTTCGTTTAGCTTTATATATTGTTCCGGGTGGCCGTTGTATTGGTTTTTCGGAAGTGTTAGACCTGTAAGAGAAAAGTTTAAATGGTTGGGAAAGGCCATGGGATGTAGAAATATTTTTTTCACATTTTATTTCCTTGTAAAAACAGGTAAATCAATAGGGATTTTCGTACGGATAAGTACCCAGTGAACGGTTCGTTTAGCTTTATATATTGTTCCGGGTGGGCGTTGTATTGGTTTTTCGGAAGTGTTAGACCTGTAAGAGAAAAATTTAAATGGTTGGGAAAGGCCATGGGATGTAGAAATATTTTTTTCACATTTTATTTCCTTGTAAAAACAGGTAAATCAATAGGGATTTTCGTATGGATTAGTACCCAGTGAACTGTTCGTTTAGCTTTATATTTTGTTCCGGGTGGGCGTTGTATTGGTTTTTCGGAAGTGTTAGACCTGTAAGAGAAAAATTTAAATGGCTGGTAAAGGCCATGGGATGTAGAAATATTTTTTTCACATTTTACTTCCTTGTAAAAACAAGTAAATCAATAGGGCTTTTCGCACGGATAAGTACCCAGTGAACGGTTCGTTTAGCTTTATACATTGTTCCGGGTGGGCGTTGTATTGGTTTTTCGGAAGCGTTAGACCCGTAAGAGAAAAATTTAAATGGCTGGGAAAGGCCATGGGATGTAGAAATATTTTTTTCACATTTTACTTCCTTGTAAAAACAGGTAAATCAATAGGGCTTTTTGTACGGATAAGTGCCCAATGAACGGTTCATTTAGCTTTATATATTGTTCCGGGTGGCCGTTGTATTGGTTTTTCGGAAGTGTTAGACCTGTAAGAGAAAAGTTTAAATGGTTGGGAAAGGCCATGGGATGTAGAAATATTTTTTTCACATTTTATTTCCTTGTAAAAACAGGTAAATCAATAGGGATTTTCGTACGGATAAGTACCCAGTGAACGGTTCGTTTAGCTTTATATATTGTTCCGAGTGGGCGTTGTATTGGTTTTTCGGAAGTGTTAGACCTGTAAGAGAAAAATTTAAATGGCTGGGAAAGGCCATGGGATGTAGAAATATTTTTTTCACATTTTACTTCCTTGTAAAAACAGGTAAATCAATAGGGATTTTCGTACGGATAAGTACCCAGTGAACGGTTCGTTTAGCTTTATATATTGTTCCGGGTGGGCGTTGTATTGGTTTTTCGGAAGCGTTAGACCCGTAAGAGAAAAATTTAAATGGCTGGGAAAGGCCATGGGATGTAGAAATATTTTTTTCACATTTTACTTCCTTGTAAAAACAGGTAAATCAATAGGGCTTTTTGTACAGATAAGTACCCAGTGAACGGTCCGTTTAGCTTTATATATTGTTCCAGGAGGGCGTTGTATTGGTTTTTCGGAAGTGTTAGACCTGTAAGAGAAAAGTTTAAATGGTTGGGAAAGGCCATGGGATGTAGAAATATTTTTTTCACATTTTATTTCCTTGTAAAACAAGTTAAATCAATAGGGATTTTCGTACGGATAAGTACCCAGTGAACGGTTCGTTTAGCTTTATATATTGTTCCGGGAGGGAGTTGTATCGGTTTTTCGGTAGTGTTAGACCTTTAAGAGAAAAGTTTAAATGGCTGGGAAAGGCCATGGGATGTAGAAATATTTTTTTCACATTTTACTTCCTTGTAAAAACAGGTAAATGAATAGGGCTTTTCGTACGTATAAGTACCCAGTGAACGGTTCGTTTAGCTTTATATATTGTTCCGGGTGGGCGTTGTATTGGTTTTTCGGAAGTGTTAGACCTGTAAGAGAAAAATTTAAATGGCTGGGAAAGGCCATGGGATGTAGAAATATTTTTTTCACATTTTACTTCCTTGTAAAAACAGGTAAATCAATAGGGATTTTCGCACGGATAAGTACCCAGTGAACGGTTCGTTTAGCTTTATATATTGTTCCGGGTGGACGTTGTATTGGTTTTTCGGAAGTGTTAGACCTGTAAGAGAAAAATTTAAATGGTTGGGAAAGGCCATGGGATGTAGAAATATTTTTTTCACATTTTATTTCCTTGTAAAAACAGGTAAATCAATAGGGATTTTCGTATGGATTAGTACCCAGTAAACGGTTCGTTTAGCTGTATATATTTTTCTGGGTGGGTGTTGTATTGGTTTTTCGCAACAGTTAGACCTGTAAGAGAAAAATTTAAATGGTTGGGAAAGGCCATGGGATGTAGAAATATTTTTTTCACATTTTACTTCCTTGTAAAAACAGGTAAATCAATAGGGATTTTCATACGTATAAGTACCCAGTGAACGGTTCATTTAGCTTTATATATTGTTCCGGGTGGGAGTTGTATCGGTTTTTCGGTAGTGTTAGACCTGTAAGAGAAAAGTTTAAATGGTTGGGAAAGGCCATGGGATGTAGAAATATTTTTTTCACATTTTATTTCCTTGTAAAAACAGGTAAATCAATAGGGATTTTCGTACGTATAAGTACCCAGTGAACGGTTCGTTTAGCTTTATACATTGTTCCGGGTGGCCGTTGTATTGGTTTTTCAGAAGTGTTAGACCTGTAAGAGAAAAATTTAAATGGTTGGGAATGGCCATGGGATGTAGAAATATTTTTTTCACATTTTATTTCCTTGTAAAAACAGGTAAATCAATAGGGATTTTCGTACGGATAAGTACCCAGTGAACGGTTCGTTTAGCTTTATATATTGTTCCGGGTGGGAGTTGTATTGGTTTTTCGGTAGTGTTAGACCTGTAAGATAAATATTTAAATGGTTGGGAAAGGCCATGGGATGTAGAAATATTTTTTTCACATTTTACTTCCTTGTAAAAACAGGTAAATCAATAGGGATTTTCGTACGGATAAGTACCCAGTGAACGGTTCGTTTAGCTTTATATATTGTTCCGGGTGGGAGTTGTATTGGTTTTTCCGTAGTGTTAGACCTCTAAGATAAATATTTAAATGGTTGGGAAAGGCCATGGGATGTAGAAATATTTTTTTCACATTTTATTTCCTTGTAAATACAGGTAAATCAATAGGGATTTTCGTATGGATAAGTACCCAGTGAACGGTTCGTTTAGCTTTATATATTGTTCCGCGTGGGCGTTGTATTGGTTTTTCGGAAGTGTTAGTCCTGTAAGAGAAAAGTTTAAGTGGTTGGGAAAGGCCATGGTATGTAGAAATATTTTTTTCACATTTTATTTCCTTGTAAAAACAGGTAAATCAATAGGGATTTTCGTACGTATAAGTATCCAGTGAATGGTTCGTTTATCTTTATATATTGTTCCGGGTGGCCGTTGTATTGGTTTTTCGGAAGTGTTAGACCTGTAAGAGAAAAGTTTAAATGGTTGGGAAAGGCCATGGGATGTAGAAATATTTTTTCACATTTTATTTCCTTGTAAAAACAGGTAAATCAATAGGGATTTTCGTACGGATAAGTACCCAGTGAACGGTTCGTTTAGCTTTATATATTGTTCCGGGTGGGCGTTGTATTGGTTTTTCGGAAGTGTTAGACTTGTAAGAGAAAAATGTAAATGGTTGGCAAAGGCCATGGGATGTAGAAATATTTTTTTCACATTTTATTTCCTTGTAAAAACAGGAAAATCAATAGGGATTTTTGTACGGATAAGTGCCCAGTGAACGGTTCGTTTAGCTTTATATATTGTTTCGGGTGGCCGTTGTATTGGTTTTTCGGAAGTGTTAGACCTGTAAGAGAAAAGTTTAAATGGTTGGGAAAGGCCTTGGGATGTAGAACTATTTTTTTCACATTTTATTTCCTTGTAAAAACAGGTAAATCAATAGGGATTTTCGTACGGATAAGTACCCAGTGAACGGTTCGTTTAGCTTTATATATTGTTCCGAGTGGGCGTTGTATTGGTTTTTCGGAAGTGTTAGACCTGTAAGAGAAAAATCTAAATGGCTGGGAAAGGCCATGGGATGTAGAAATATTTTTTTCACATTTTACTTCCTTGTAAAAACAGGTAAATGAATAGGGCTTTTCGTACGGATAAGTACCCAGTGAACGGTTCGTTTAGCTTTATATATTGTTCCGGGTGGGCGTTGTATTGGTTTTTCGGAAGTGTTAGACCTGTAAGAGAAAAATTTAAATGGTTGGGAAAGGCCATGGGATTTAGAAATATTTTTTTCACATTTTATTTCCTTGTAAAAACAGGTAAATCAATAGGGATTTTCGTATGGATTAGTACCCAGTAAACGGTTCGTTTAGCTGTATATATTTTTCCGGGTGGGTGTTGTATTGGTTTTTCGCAACTGTTAGACCTGTAAGAGAAAAATTTAAATGGTTGGGAAAGGCCATGGGATGTAGAAATATTTTTTTCACATTTTATTTCCTTGTAAAAACAGGAAAATCAATAGGGATTTTTGTACGGATAAGTGCCCAGTGAACGGTTCGTTTAGCTTTATATATTGTTCCGGGTGGCCGTTGTATTGGTTTTTCGGAAGTGTTAGACCTGTAAGAGAAAAGTTTAAATGGTTGGGAAAGGCCATGGGATGTAGAAATATTTTTTTCACATTTTATTTCCTTGTAAAAACAGGTAAATCAATAGGGATTTTCGTACGGATAAGTACCCAGTGAACGGTTCGTTTAGCTTTATATATTGTTCCAGGTGGGCGTTGTATTGGTTTTTCGGAAGTGTTAGACCTGTAAGAGAAAAATTTAAATGGTTGGGAAAGGCCATGGGATGTAGAAATATTTTTTTCACATTTTATTTCCTTGTAAAAACAGGTAAATCAATAGGGATTTTCGTATGGATTAGTACCCAGTAAACGGTTCGTTTAGCTGTATATATTTTTCCGGGTGGGTGTTGTATTGGTTTTTCGCAACTGTTAGACCTGTAAGAGAAAAATTTAAATGGCTGGTAAAGGCCATGGGATGTAGAAATATTTTTTTCACATTTTACTTCCTTGTAAAAACAAGTAAATCAATAGGGCTTTTCGCACGGATAAGTACCCAGTGAACGGTTCGTTTAGCTTTATACATTGTTCCGGGTGGGCGTTGTATTGGTTTTTCGGAAGCGTTAGACCCGTAAGAGAAAAATTTAAATGGCTGGGAAAGGCCATGGGATGTAGAAATATTTTTTTCACATTTTACTTCCTTGTAAAAACAGGTAAATCAATAGGGCTTTTTGTACGGATAAGTGCCCAGTGAACGGTTCGTTTAGCTTTATATATTGTTCCGGGTGGCCGTTGTATTGGTTTTTCGGAAGTGTTAGACCTGTAAGAGAAAAGTTTAAATGGTTGGGAAAGGCCATGGGATGTAGAAATATTTTTTTCACATTTTATTTCCTTGTAAAAACAGGTAAATCAATAGGGATTTTCGTACGGATAAGTACCCAGTGAACGGTTCGTTTATCTTTATATATTTTTCCGGGTGGGCGTTGTATTGGTTTTTCGGAAGTGTTAGACCTGTAAGAGAATAATTTAAATGGTTGGGAAAGGCCATGGGATGTAGAAATATTTTTTTCACATTTTATTTCCTTGTAAAAACAGGTAAATCAATAGGGATTTTCGTACGGATAAGTACCCAGTGAACGGTTCGTTTAGCTTTATATATTGTTCCGGGTGGGCGTTGTATTGGTTTTTCGGAAGCGTTAGACCTGTAAGAGAAAAATTTAAATGGCTGGGAAAGGCCATGGGATGTAGAAATATTTTTTTCACATTTTACTTCCTTGTAAAAACAGGTAAATCAATAGGGCTTTTTGTACGGATAAGTACCCAGTGAACGGTCCGTTTAGCTTTATATATTGTTCCAGGAGGGCGTTGTATTGGTTTTTCGGAAGTGTTAGACCTGTAAGAGAAAAGTTTAAATGGTTGGGAAAGGCCATGGGATGTAGAAATATTTTTTTCACATTTTATTTCCTTGTAAAACAAGTTAAATCAATAGGGATTTTCGTACGGATAAGTACCCAGTGAACGGTTCGTTTAGCTTTATATATTGTTCCGGGTGGGAGTTGTATCGGTTTTTCGGTAGTGTTAGACCTGTAAGAGAAAAGTTTAAATGGCTGGGAAAGGCCATGGGATGTAGAAATATTTTTTTCACATTTTACTTCCTTGTAAAAACAGGTAAATGAATAGGGCTTTTCGTACGTATAAGTACCCAGTGAACGGTTCGTTTAGCTTTATATATTGTTCCGGGTGGGCGTTGTATTGGTTTTTCGGAAGTGTTAGACCTGTAAGATAAAAATTTAAATGGCTGGGAAAGGCCATGGGATGTAGAAATATTTTTTTCACATTTTACTTCCTTGTAAAAACAGGTAAATGAATAGGGATTTTCTCACGGATAAGTACCCAGTGAACGGTTCGTTTAGCTTTATATATTGTTCCGGGTGGACGTTGTATTGGTTTTTCGGAAGTGTTAGACCTGTAAGAGAAAAATTTAAATGGTTGGGAAAGGCCATGGGATGTAGAAATATTTTTTTCACATTTTATTTCCTTGTAAAAACAGGTAAATCAATAGGGATTTTCGTATGGATTAGTACCCAGTAAACGGTTCGTTTAGCTGTATATATTTTTCTGGGTGGGTGTTGTATTGGTTTTTCGCAACTGTTAGACCTGTAAGAGAAAAATTTAAATGGTTGGGAAAGGCCATGGGATGTAGAAATATTTTTTTCACATTTTACTTCCTTGTAAAAACAGGTAAATCAATAGGGCTTTTCGTACGGATAAGTACCCAGTGAACGGTTCGTTTAGCTTTATATATTGTTCCGGGTGGGCGTTGTATTGGTTTTTCGGAAGTGTTAGACCTGTAAGAGAAAAATTTAAATGGTTGGGAATGGCCATGGGATGTAGAAATATTTTTTTCACATTTTATTTCCTTGTAAAAACAGGTAAATCAATAGGGATTTTTGTATGGATTAGTACCCAGTGAACGGTTCGTTTAGCTTTATATATTGTTCCGCGTGGGCGTTGTATTGGTTTTTCAGAAGTATTAGACCTGTAAGAGAAATGTTTAAATGGTTGGGAAAGGCCATGGGATGTAGAAATATGTTTTTCACATTTTACTTCCTTGTAAAAACAGGGAAATCAATAGGGATTTTCATACGTATAAGTACCCAGTGAACGGTTCATTTAGCTTTATATATTGTTCCGGGTGGGAGTTGTATCGGTTTTTCGGTAGTGTTAGACCTGTAAGAGAAAAGTTTAAATGGTTGGGAAAGGCCATGGGATGTAGAAATATTTTTTTCACATTTTATTTCCTTGTAAAAACAGGTAAATCAATAGGGATTTTCGTACGTATAAGTACCCAGTGAACGGTTCGTTTAGCTTTATACATTTGTTCCGGGTGGCCGTTGTATTGGTTTTTCAGAAGTGTTAGACCTGTAAGAGAAAAATTTAAATGGTTGGGAATGGCCATGGGATGTAGAAATATTTTTTTCACATTTTACTTCCTTGTAAAAACAGGTAAATCAATAGGGATTTTCGTACGGATAAGTACCCAGTGAACGGTTCGTTTAGCTTTATATATTGTTCCGGGTGGGAGTTGTATTGGTTTTTCGGTAGTGTTAGACCTGTAAGATAAATATTTAAATGGTTGGGAAAGGCCATGGGATGTAGAAATATTTTTTTCACATTTTACTTCCTTGTAAAAACAGGTAAATCAATAGGGATTTTCGTACGGATAAGTACCCAGTGAACGGTTCGTTTAGCTTTATATATTGTTCCGGGTGGGAGTTGTATTGGTTTTTCCGTAGTGTTAGACCTCTAAGATAAATATTTAAATGGTTGGGAAAGGCCATGGGATGTAGAAATATTTTTTTCACATTTTATTTCCTTGTAAATACAGCTAAATCAATAGGGATTTTCGTATGGATAAGTACCCAGTGAACGGTTCGTTTAGCTTTATATATTGTTTCGCGTGGGCGTTGTATTGGTTTTTCGGAAGTGTTAGTCCTGTAAGAGAAAAGTTTAAGTGGTTGGGAAAGGCCATGGTATGTAGAAATATTTTTTTCACATTTTATTTCCTTGTAAAAACAGGTAAATCAATAGGGATTTTCGTACATATAAGTATCCAGTGAATGGTTCGTTTATCTTTATATATTGTTCCGGGTGGCCGTTGTATTGGTTTTTCGGAAGTGTTAGACCTGTAAGAGAAAAGTTTAAATGGTTGGGAAAGGCCATGGGATGTAGAAATATTTTTTCACATTTTATTTCCTTGTAAAAACAGGTAAATCAATAGGGATTTTCGTACGGATAAGTACCCAGTGAACGGTTCGTTTAGCTTTATATATTGTTCCGGGTGGGCGTTGTATTGGTTTTTCGGAAGTGTTAGACTTGTAAGAGAAAAATGTAAATGGTTGGCAAAGGCCATGGGATGTAGAAATATTTTTTTCACATTTTATTTCCTTGTAAAAACAGGAAAATCAATAGGGATTTTTGTACGGATAAGTGCCCAGTGAACGGTTCGTTTAGCTTTATATATTGTTTCGGGTGGCCGTTGTATTGGTTTTTCGGAAGTGTTAGACCTGTAAGAGAAAAGTTTAAATGGTTGGGAAAGGCCATGGGATGTAGAACTATTTTTTTCACATTTTATTTCCTTGTAAAAACAGGTAAATCAATAGGGATTTTCGTACGGATAAGTACCCAGTGAACAGTTCGTTTAGCTTTATATATTGTTCCGAGTGGGCGTTGTATTGGTTTTTCGGAAGTGTTAGACCTGTAAGAGAAAAATCTAAATGGCTGGGAAAGGCCATGGGATGTAGAAATATTTTTTTCACATTTTACTTCCTTGTAAAAACAGGTAAATGAATAGGGCTTTTCGTACGTATAAGTACCCAGTGAACGGTTCGTTTAGCTTTATATATTGTTCCGGGTGGGCGTTGTATTGGTTTTTCGGAAGTGTTAGACCTGTAAGAGAAAAATTTAAATGGTTGGGAAAGGCCATGGGATTTAGAAATATTTTTTTCACATTTTATTTCCTTGTAAAAACAGGTAAATCAATAGGGATTTTCGTATGGATTAGTACCCAGTAAAGGGTTCGTTTAGCTGTATATATTTTTCCGGGTGGGTGTTGTATTGTTTTTTCGCAACTGTTAGACCTGTAAGAGAAAAATTTAAATGGTTGGGAAAGGCCATGGGATGTAGAAATATTTTTTTCACATTTTACTTCCTTGTAAAAACAGGTAAATCAATAGGGCTTTTCGTACGGATAAGTACCCAGTGAACTGTTCGTTTAGCTTTATATATTGTTCCGGGTGGGCGTTGTAATGGTTTTTCGGAAGTGTTAGACCTGTAAGAGAAAAATTTAAATGGCTGGTAAAGGCCATGGGATGTAGAAATATTTTTTTCACATTTTACTTCCTTGTAAAAACAGGTAAATCAATAGGGCTTTTTGTACGGATAAGTACCCAGTGAACGGTCCGTTTAGCTTTATATATTGTTCTGGGAGGGCGTTGTATTGGTTTTTCGGAAGTGTTAGACCTGTAAGAGAAAAGTTTAAATGGTTGGGAAAGGCCATGGGATGTAGAAATATTTGTTTCACATTTTATTTCCTTGTAAAAACAGGTAAATCAATAGGGATTTTCGTACGGATAAGTACCCAGTGAACGGTTCGTTTAGCTTTATATATTGTTCCGGGTGGGAGTTGTATCGGTTTTTCGGTAGTGTTAGACCTGTAAGAGAAAAGTTTATATGGGTGGGAAAGGCCATGGGATGTAGAAATATTTTTTTCACATTTTACTTCCTTGTAAAAACAGGTAAATCAATAGGGCTTTTCGCACGGATAAGTACCCAGTGAACGGTTCGTTTAGCTTTATACATTGTTCCGGGTGGGCGTTGTATTGGTTTTTCGGAAGCGTTAGACCCGTAAGAGAAAAATTTAAATGGCTGGGAAAGGCCATGGGATGTAGAAATATTTTTTTCACATTTTACTTCCTTGTAAAAACAGGTAAATCAATAGGGCTTTTTGTACGGATAAGTGCCCAGTGAACGGTTCGTTTAGCTTTATATATTGTTCCGGGTGGCCGTTGTATTGGTTTTTCGGAAGTGTTAGACATGTAAGAGAAAAATTTAAATGGTTGGGAAAGGCCATGGGATGTAGAAATATTTTTTTCACATTTTACTTCCTTGTAAAAACAGGTAAATCAATAGGGATTTTCGTACGGATAAGTACCCAGTGAACGGTTCGTTTAGCTTTATATATTGTTCCGGGTGGGAGTTGTATTGGTTTTTCCGTAGTGTTAGACCTCTAAGATAAATATTTAAATGGTTGGGAAAGGCCATGGGATGTAGAAATATTTTTTTCACATTTTATTTCCTTGTAAATACAGGTAAATCAATAGGGATTTTCGTATGGATAAGTACCCAGTGAACGGTTCGTTTAGCTTTATATATTGTTTCGCGTGGGCGTTGTATTGGTTTTTCGGAAGTGTTAGTCCTGTAAGAGAAAAGTTTAAGTGGTTGGGAAAGGCCATGGTATGTAGAAATATTTTTTTCACATTTTATTTCCTTGTAAAAACAGGTAAATCAATAGGGATTTTCGTACATATAAGTATCCAGTGAATGGTTCGTTTATCTTTATATATTGTTCCGGGTGGCCGTTGTATTGGTTTTTCGGAAGTGTTAGACCTGTAAGAGAAAAGTTTAAATGGTTGGGAAAGGCCATGGGATGTAGAAATATTTTTTCACATTTTATTTCCTTGTAAAAACAGGTAAATCAATAGGGATTTTCGTACGGATAAGTACCCAGTGAACGGTTCGTTTAGCTTTATATATTGTTCCGGGTGGGCGTTGTATTGGTTTTTCGGAAGTGTTAGACTTGTAAGAGAAAAATGTAAATGGTTGGCAAAGGCCATGGGATGTAGAAATATTTTTTTCACATTTTATTTCCTTGTAAAAACAGGAAAATCAATAGGGATTTTTGTACGGATAAGTGCCCAGTGAACGGTTCGTTTAGCTTTATATATTGTTTCGGGTGGCCGTTGTATTGGTTTTTCGGAAGTGTTAGACCTGTAAGAGAAAAGTTTAAATGGTTGGGAAAGGCCATGGGATGTAGAACTATTTTTTTCACATTTTATTTCCTTGTAAAAACAGGTAAATCAGAAGGGATTTTCGTACGGATAAGTACCCAGTGAACAGTTCGTTTAGCTTTATATATTGTTCCGAGTGGGCGTTGTATTGGTTTTTCGGAAGTGTTAGACCTGTAAGAGAAAAATCTAAATGGCTGGGAAAGGCCATGGGATGTAGAAATATTTTTTTCACATTTTACTTCCTTGTAAAAACAGGTAAATGAATAGGGCTTTTCGTACGTATAAGTACCCAGTGAACGGTTCGTTTAGCTTTATATATTGTTCCGGGTGGGCGTTGTATTGGTTTTTCGGAAGTGTTAGACCTGTAAGAGAAAAATTTAAATGGTTGGGAAAGGCCATGGGATTTAGAAATATTTTTTTCACATTTTATTTCCTTGTAAAAACAGGTAAATCAATAGGGATTTTCGTATGGATTAGTACCCAGTAAAGGGTTCGTTTAGCTGTATATATTTTTCCGGGTGGGTGTTGTATTGTTTTTTCGCAACTGTTAGACCTGTAAGAGAAAAATTTAAATGGTTGGGAAAGGCCATGGGATGTAGAAATATTTTTTTCACATTTTACTTCCTTGTAAAAACAGGTAAATCAATAGGGCTTTTCGTACGGATAAGTACCCAGTGAACTGTTCGTTTAGCTTTATATATTGTTCCGGGTGGGCGTTGTAATGGTTTTTCGGAAGTGTTAGACCTGTAAGAGAAAAATTTAAATGGCTGGTAAAGGCCATGGGATGTAGAAATATTTTTTTCACATTTTACTTCCTTGTAAAAACAGGTAAATCAATAGGGCTTTTTGTACGGATAAGTACCCAGTGAACGGTCCGTTTAGCTTTATATATTGTTCTGGGAGGGCGTTGTATTGGTTTTTCGGAAGTGTTAGACCTGTAAGAGAAAAGTTTAAATGGTTGGGAAAGGCCATGGGATGTAGAAATATTTGTTTCACATTTTATTTCCTTGTAAAAACAGGTAAATCAATAGGGATTTTCGTACGGATAAGTACCCAGTGAACGGTTCGTTTAGCTTTATATATTGTTCCGGGTGGGAGTTGTATCGGTTTTTCGGTAGTGTTAGACCTGTAAGAGAAAAGTTTATATGGGTGGGAAAGGCCATGGGATGTAGAAATATTTTTTTCACATTTTACTTCCTTGTAAAAACAGGTAAATCAATAGGGCTTTTCGCACGGATAAGTACCCAGTGAACGGTTCGTTTAGCTTTATACATTGTTCCGGGTGGGCGTTGTATTGGTTTTTCGGAAGCGTTAGACCCGTAAGAGAAAAATTTAAATGGCTGGGAAAGGCCATGGGATGTAGAAATATTTTTTTCACATTTTACTTCCTTGTAAAAACAGGTAAATCAATAGGGCTTTTTGTACGGATAAGTGCCCAGTGAACGGTTCGTTTAGCTTTATATATTGTTCCGGGTGGCCGTTGTATTGGTTTTTCAGAAGTGTTAGACATGTAAGAGAAAAATTTAAATGGTTGGGAAAGGCCATGGGATGTAGAAATATTTTTTTCACATTTTACTTCCTTGTAAAAACAGGTAAATCAATAGGGATTTTCGTACGGATAAGTACCCACTGAACGGTTCGTTTAGCTTTATACATTGTTCCGGGTGGCCGTTGTATTGGTTTTTCAGAAGTGTTAGACCTGTAAGAGAAAAATTTAAATGGTTGGGAATGGCCATGGGATGTAGAAATATTTTTTTCACATTTTATTTCCTTGTAAAAACAGGTAAATCAATAGGGATTTTCGTACGGATAAGTACCCAGTGAACGGTTCGTTTAGCTTTATATATTGTTCCGGGTGGGCGTTGTATTGGTTTTTCGGAAGTGTTAGACCTGTAAGAGAAAAATTTAAATGGTTGGGAAAGGCCATGGGATTTAGAAATATTTTTTTCACATTTTATTTCCTTGTAAAAACAGGTAAATCAATAGGGATTTTCGTATGGATTAGTACCCAGTAAACGGTTCGTTTAGCTGTATATATTTTTCCGGGTGGGTGTTGTATTGGTTTTTCGCAACTGTTAGACCTGTAAGAGAAAAATTTAAATGGTTGGGAAAGGCCATGGGATGTAGAAATATTTTTTTCACATTTTACTTCCTTGTAAAAACAGGTAAATCAATAGGGCTTTTCGTACGGATAAGTACCCAGTGAACTGTTCATTTAGCTTTATATATTGTTCCGGGTGGACGTTGTAATGGTTTTTCGGAAGTGTTAGACCTGTAAGAGAAAAATTTAAATGGCTGGTAAAGGCCATGGGATGTAGAAATATTTTTTTCACATTTTACTTCCTTGTAAAAACAGGTAAATCAATAGGGCTTTTTGTACGGATAAGTACCCAGTGAACGGTCCGTTTAGCTTTATATATTGTTCCGGGAGGGCGTTGTATTGGTTTTTCGGAAGTGTTAGACCTGTAAGAGAAAAGTTTAAATGGTTGGGAAAGGCCATGGGATGTAGAAATATTTGTTTCACATTTTATTTCCTTGTAAAAACAGGTAAATCAATAGGGATTTTCGTACGGATAAGTACCCAGTGAACGGTTCGTTTAGCTTTATATATTGTTCCGGGTGGGAGTTGTATCGGTTTTTCGGTAGTGTTAGACCTGTAAGAGAAAAGTTTATATGGGTGGGAAAGGCCATGGGATGTAGAAATATTTTTTTCACATTTTACTTCCTTGTAAAAACAGGTAAATCAATAGGGCTTTTCGCACGGATAAGTACCCAGTGAACGGTTCGTTTAGCTTTATACATTGTTCCGGGTGGGCGTTGTATTGGTTTTTCGGAAGCGTTAGACCCGTAAGAGAAAAATTTAAATGGCTGGGAAAGGCCATGGGATGTAGAAATATTTTTTTCACATTTTACTTCCTTGTAAAAACAGGTAAATCAATAGGGCTTTTTGTACGGATAAGTGCCCAGTGAACGGTTCGTTTAGCTTTATATATTGTTCCGGGTGGCCGTTGTATTGGTTTTTCGGAAGTGTTAGACATGTAAGAGAAAAATTTAAATGGTTGGGAAAGGCCATGGGATGTAGAAATATTTTTTTCACATTTTACTTCCTTGTAAAAACAGGTAAATCAATAGGGATTTTCGTACGGATAAGTACCCAGTGAACGGTTCGTTTAGCTTTATACATTGTTCCGGGTGGCCGTTGTATTGGTTTTTCAGAAGTGTTAGACCTGTAAGAGAAAAATTTAAATGGTTGGGAATGGCCATGGGATGTAGAAATATTTTTTTCACATTTTATTTCCTTGTAAAAACAGGTAAATCAATAGGGATTTTCGTACGGATAAGTACCCAGTGAACGGTTCGTTTAGCTTTATATATTGTTCCGGGTGGCCGTTGTATTGGTTTTTCGGAAGTGTTAGACCTGTAAGAGAAAAATTTAAATGGCTGGGAAAGGCCATGGGATGTAGAAATATTTTTTTCACATTTTACTTCCTTGTAAAAACAGGTAAATGAATAGGGCTTTTCGTACGTATAAGTACCCAGTGAATGGTTCGTTTAGCTTTATATATTGTTCCGGGTGGGCGTTGTATTGGTTTTTCGGAAGTGTTAGACCTGTAAGAGAAAAATTTAAATGGTTGGGAAAGGCCATGGGATGTAGAAATATTTTTTTCACATTTTATTTCCTTGTAAAAACAGGTAAATCAATAGGGCTTTTCGTACGGATAAGTACCCAGTGAACTGTTCGTTTAGCTTTATATTTTGTTCCGGGTGGGCGTTGTATTGGTTTTTCGGAAGTGTTAGACCTGTAAGAGAAAAATTTAAATGGTTGGGAAAGGCCATGGGATGTAGAAATATTTTTTTCACATTTTATTTCCTTGTAAAAACAGGTAAATCAATAGGGATTTTCGTACGGATAAGTACCCAGTGAACGGTTCGTTTAGCTTTATATATTGTTCCGAGTGGGCGTTGTATTGGTTTTTCGGAAGTGTTAGACCTGTAAGAGAAAAATTTAAATGGCTGGGAAAGGCCATGGGATGTAGAAATATTTTTTTCACATTTTACTTCCTTGTAAAAACAGGTAAATGAATAGGGCTTTTCATACGTATAAGTACCCAGTGAACGGTTCGTTTAGCTTTATATATTGTTCCGGGTGGGCGTTGTATTGGTTTTTCGGAAGCGTTAGACCCGTAAGAGAAAAATTTAAATGGCTGGGAAAGGCCATGGGATGTAGAAATATTTTTTTCACATTTTACTTCCTTGTAAAAACAGGTAAATCAATAGGGCTTTTTGTACGGATAAGTACCCAGTGAACGGTTCGTTTAGCTTTATATATTGTTCCGGGTGGGCGTTGTATTGGTTTTTCGGAAGCGTTAGACCCGTAAGAGAAAAATTTAAATGGCTGGGAAAGGCCATGGGATGTAGAAATATTTTTTTCACATTTTACTTCCTTGTAAAAACAGGTAAATCAATAGGGATTTTCGCACGGATAAGTACCCAGTGAACGGTTCGTTTAGCTTTATATATTGTTCCGGGTGGGCGTTGTATTGGTTTTTCGGAAGTGTTAGACCTGTAAGAGAAAAATTTAAATGGTTGGGAAAGGCCATGGGATGTAGAAATATTTTTTTCACATTTTATTTCCTTGTAAAAACAGGTAAATCAATAGGGATTTTCGTATGGATTAGTACCCAGTAAACGGTTCGTTTAGCTGTATATATTTTTCTGGGTGGGTGTTGTATTGGTTTTTCGCAACTGTTAGACCTGTAAGAGAAAAATTTAAATGGTTGGGAAAGGCCATGGGATGTAGAAATATTTTTTTCACATTTTACTTCCTTGTAAAAACAGGTAAATCAATAGGGCTTTTCGTACGGATAAGTACCCAGTGAACGGTTCGTTTAGCTTTATATATTGTTCCGGGTGGGCGTTGTATTGGTTTTTCGGAAGTGTTAGACCTGTAAGAGAAAAATTTAAATGGTTGGGAATGGCCATGGGATGTAGAAATATTTTTTTCACATTTTATTTCCTTGTAAAACCAGGTAAATCAATAGGGATTTTTGTATGGATTAGTACCCAGTGAACGGTTCGTTTAGCTTTATATATTGTTCCGCGTGGGCGTTGTATTGGTTTTTCAGAAGTATTAGACCTGTAAGAGAAATGTTTAAATGGTTGGGAAAGGCCATGGGATGTAGAAATATTTTTTTCACATTTTACTTCCTTGTAAAAACAGGGAAATCAATAGGGATTTTCATACGTATAAGTACCCAGTGAACGGTTCATTTAGCTTTATATATTGTTCCGGGTGGGAGTTGTATCGGTTTTTCGGAAGCGTTAGACCCGTAAGAGAAAAATTTAAATGGCTGGGAAAGGCCATGGGATGTAGAAATATTTTTTTCACATTTTACTTCCTTGTAAAAACAGGTAAATCAATAGGGCTTTTTGTACGGATAAGTACCCAGTGAACGGTCCGTTTAGCTTTATATATTGTTCCAGGAGGGCGTTGTATTGGTTTTTCGGAAGTTTTAGACCTGTAAGAGAAAAGTTTAAATGGTTGGGAAAGGCCATGGGATGTAGAAATATTTTTTTCACATTTTATTTCCTTGTAAAACAAGTTAAATCAATAGGGATTTTCGTACGGATAAGTACCCAGTGAACGTTTCGTTTAGCTTTATATATTGTTCCGGGTGGGAGTTGTATTGGTTTTTCGCAACTGTTAGACCTGTAAGAGAAAAATTTAAATGGTTGGGAAAGGCCATGGGATGTAGAAATATTTTTTTCACATTTTACTTCCTTGTAAAAACAGGTAAATCAATAGGGCTTTTCGTACGTATAAGTACCCAGTGAACTGTTCGTTTAGCTTTATATATTGTTCCGGGTGGGCGTTGTAATGGTTTTTCGGAAGTGTTAGACCTGTAAGAGAAAAATTTAAATGGCTGGTAAAGGCCATGGGATGTAGAAATATTTTTTTCACATTTTACTTCCTTGTAAAAACAGGTAAATCAATAGGGCTTTTTGTACGGATAAGTACCCAGTGAACGGTCCGTTTAGCTTTATATATTGTTCCGGGAGGGCGTTGTATTGGTTTTTCGGAAGTGTTAGACCTGTAAGAGAAAAGTTTAAATGGTTGGGAAAGGCCATGGGATGTAGAAATATTTGTTTCACATTTTATTTCCTTGTAAAAACAGGTAAATCAATAGGGATTTTCGTACGGATAAGTACCCAGTGAACGGTTCGTTTAGCTTTATATATTGTTCCGGGTGGGAGTTGTATCGGTTTTTCGGTAGTGTTAGACCTGTAAGAGAAAAGTTTATATGGGTGGGAAAGGCCATGGGATGTAGAAATATTTTTTTCACATTTTACTTCCTTGTAAAAACAGGTAAATCAATAGGGCTTTTCGCACGGATAAGTACCCAGTGAACGGTTCGTTTAGCTTTATACATTGTTCCGTGTGGGCGTTGTATTGGTTTTTCGGAAGCGTTAGACCCGTAAGAGAAAAATTTAAATGGCTGGGAAAGGCCATGGGATGTAGAAATATTTTTTTCACATTTTACTTCCTTGTAAAAACAGGTAAATCAATAGGGCTTTTTGTACGGGTAAGTGCCCAGTGAACGGTTCGTTTAGCTTTATATATTGTTCCGGGTGGCCGTTGTATTGGTTTTTCGGAAGTGTTAGACATGTAAGAGAAAAATTTAAATGGTTGGGAAAGGCCATGGGATGTAGAAATATTTTTTTCACATTTTACTTCCTTGTAAAAACAGGTAAATCAATAGGGATTTTCGTACGGATAAGTACCCAGTGAACGGTTCGTTTAGCTTTATACATTGTTCCGGGTGGCCGTTGTATTGGTTTTTCAGAAGTGATAGACCTGTAAGAGAAAAATTTAAATGGTTGGGAATGGCCATGGGATGTACAAATATTTTTTTCACATTTTATTTCCTTGTAAAAACAGGTAAATCAATAGGGATTTTCGTACGGATAAGTACCCAGTGAACGGTTCGTTTAGCTTTATATATTGTTCCGGGTGGCCGTTGTATTGGTTTTTCGGAAGTGTTAGACCTGTAAGAGAAAAGTTTAAATGGTTGGGAAAGGCCATGGGATGTAGAGATATTTTTTTCCCATTTTATTTCCTTGTAAAAACAGGTAAATCAATAGGGATTTTCGTACGGATAAGTACCCAGTGAACGGTTCGTTTAGCTTTATATATTGTTCCGAGTGGGCGTTGTATTGGTTTTTCGGAAGTGTTAGACCTGTAAGAGAAAAATTTAAATGGCTGGGAAAGGCCATGGGATGTAGAAATATTTTTTTCACATTTTACTTCCTTGTAAAAACAGGTAAATGAATAGGGCTTTTCGTACGTATAAGTACCCAGTGAATGGTTCGTTTAGCTTTATATATTGTTCCGGGTGGGCGTTGTATTGGTTTTTCGGAAGTGTTAGACCTGTAAGAGAAAAATTTAAATGGTTGGGAAAGGCCATGGGATGTAGAAATATTTTTTTCACATTTTATTTCCTTGTAAAAACAGGTAAATCAATAGGGCTTTTCGTACGCATAAGTACCCAGTGAACTGTTCGTTTAGCTTTATATTTTGTTCCGGGTGGGCGTTGTATTGGTTGTTCGGAAGTGTTAGACCTGTAAGAGAAAAATTTAAATGGCTGGTAAAGGCCATGGGATGTAGAAATATTTTTTTCACATTTTACTTCCTTGTAAAAACAAGTAAATCAATAGGGCTTTTCGCACGGATAAGTACCCAGTGAACGGTTCGTTTAGCTTTATACATTGTTCCGGGTGGGCGTTGTATTGGTTTTTCGGAAGCGTTAGACCCGTAAGAGAAAAATTTAAATGGCTGGGAAAGGCCATGGGATGTAGAAATATTTTTTTCACATTTTACTTCCTTGTAAAAACAGGTAAATCAATAGGGCTTTTTGTACGGATAAGTGCCCAGTGAACGGTTCGTTTAGCTTTATATATTGTTCCGGGTGGCCGTTGTATTGGTTTTTCGGAAGTGTTAGACCTGTAAGAGAAAAGTTTAAATGGTTGGGAAAGGCCATGGGATGTAGAAATATTTTTTTCACATTTTATTTCCTTGTAAAAACAGGTAAATCAATAGGGATTTTCGTACGGATAAGTACCCAGTGAACGGTTCGTTTAGCTTTATATATTGTTCCGAGTGGGCGTTGTATTGGTTTTTCGGAAGTGTTAGACCTGTAAGAGAAAAATTTAAATGGCTGGGAAAGGCCATGGGATGTAGAAATATTTTTTTCACATTTTACTTCCTTGTAAAAACAGGTAAATGAATAGGGCTTTTCATACGTATAAGTACCCAGTGAACGGTTCGTTTAGCTTTATATATTGTTCCGGGTGGGCGTTGTATTGGTTTTTCGGAAGCGTTAGACCCGTAAGAGAAAAATTTAAATGGCTGGGAAAGGCCATGGGATGTAGAAATATTTTTTTCACATTTTACTTCCTTGTAAAAACAGGTAAATCAATAGGGCTTTTTGTACGGATAAGTACCCAGTGAACGGTCCGTTTAGCTTTATATATTGTTCCGGGAGGGCGTTGTATTGGTTTTTCGGAAGTGTTAGACCTGTAAGAGAAAAGTTTAAATGGTTGGGAAAGGCCATGGGATGTAGAAATATTTTTTTCACATTTTATTTCCTTGTAAAACAAGTTAAATCAATAGGGATTTTCGTACGGATAAGTACCCAGTGAACGGTTCGTTTAGCTTTATACATTGTTCCGGGTGGCCGTTGTATTGGTTTTTCAGAAGTGTTAGACCTGTAAGAGAAAAATTTAAATGGTTGGGAATGGCCATGGGATGTAGAAATATTTTTTTCACATTTTATTTCCTTGTAAAAACAGGTAAATCAATAGGGATTTTCGTACGGATAAGTACCCAGTGAACGGTTCGTTTAGCTTTATATATTGTTCCGGGTGGCCGTTGTATTGGTTTTTCGGAAGTGTTAGACCTGTAAGAGAAAAGTTTAAATGGTTGGGAAAGGCCATGGGATGTAGAAATATTTTTTCCCATTTTATTTCCTTGTAAAAACAGGTAAATCAATAGGGATTTTCGTACGGATAAGTACCCAGTGAACGGTTCGTTTAGCTTTATATATTGTTCCGAGTGGGCGTTGTATTGGTTTTTCGGAAGTGTTAGACCTGTAAGAGAAAACTTTAAATGGTTGGGAAAGGCCATGGGACGTAGAAATATTTTTTTCACATTTTATTTCCTTGTAAAAACAGGTAAATGAATAGGGCTTTTCGTACGTATAAGTACCCAGTGAATGGTTCGTTTAGCTTTATATATTGTTCCGGGTGGGCGTTGTATTGGTTTTTCGGAAGTGTTAGACCTGTAAGAGAAAAATTTAAATGGTTGGGAAAGGCCATGGGATGTAGAAATATTTTTTTCACATTTTATTTCCTTGTAAAAACAGGTAAATCAGTAGGGCTTTTCGTACGGATAAGTACCCAGTGAACGGTTCGTTTAGCTTTATATATTGTTCCGGGTGGCTGTTGTATTGGTTTTTCGGAAGTGTTAGACCTGTAAGAGAAAAGTTTAAATGGTTGGGAAAGGCCATGGGATGTAGAAATATTTTTTTCACATTTTATTTCCTTGTAAAAACAGGTAAATCAATAGGGATTTTCGTACGGATAAGTACCCAGTGAACGGTTCGTTTAGCTTTATATATTGTTCCGGGTGGCCGTTGTATTGGTTTTTCGGAAGTGTTAGACCTGTAAGAGAAAAGTTTAAATGGTTGGGAAAGGCCATGGGATGTAGAAATATTTTTTTCCCATTTTATTTCCTTGTAAAAACAGGTAAATCAATAGGGATTTTCGTACGGATAAGTACCCAGTGAACGGTTCGTTTAGCTTTATATATTGTTCCGAGTGGGCGTTGTATTGGTTTTTCGGAAGTGTTAGACCTGTAAGAGAAAAATTTAAATGGCTGGGAAAGGCCATGGGATGTAGAAATATTTTTTTCACATTTTACTTCCTTGTAAAAACAGGTAAATGAATAGGGCTTTTCGTACGTATAAGTACCCAGTGAATGGTTCGTTTAGCTTTATATATTGTTCCGGGTGGGCGTTGTATTGGTTTTTCGGAAGTGTTAGACCTGTAAGAGAAAAATTTAAATGGTTGGGAAAGGCCATGGGATGTAGAAATATTTTTTCACATTTTATTTCCTTGTAAAAACAGGTAAATCAATAGGGATTTTCGTACGGATAAGTACCCAGTGAACGGTTCGTTTAGCTTTATATATTGTTCCGGGTGGGCGTTGTATTGGTTTTTCGGAAGCGTTAGACCCGTAAGAGAAAAATTTAAATGGCTGGGAAAGGCCATGGGATGTAGAAATATTTTTTTCACATTTTACTTCCTTGTAAAGGCAGGTAAATCAATAGGGCTTTTTGTACGGATAAGTACCCAGTGAACGGTCCGTTTAGCTTTATATATTGTTCCGGGCGGGCGTTGTATTGGTTTCTCGGAAGTGTTAGACCTGTAAGAGAAAAATTTAAATGGCTGGGAAAGGCCATGGGATGTAGAAATATTTTTTTCACATTTTACTTCCTTGTAAAAACAGGTAAATCAATAGGGCTTTTCGCACGGATAAGTACCCAGTGAACGGATCTTTTAGCTTTATATATTTTTCAGGGTGGGTGTTGTATTGGTTTTTCGGAAGTGTTAGACCTGTAAGAGAAAAATTTAAATGGTTGGGAAAGGCCATGGGATGTAGAAATATTTTTTTCACATTTTATTTCCTTGTAAAAACAGGTAAATCAATAGGGATTTTGGTACGGATAAGTGCCCAGTGAACGGTTCGTTTAGCTTTATATATTGTTCCGGGTGGCCGTTGTATTGGTTTTTCAGAAGTGTTAGACCTGTAAGAGAAAAGTTTAAATGGTTGGGAAAGGCCATGGGATGTAGAAATATTTTTTTCACATTTTATTTCCTTGTAAAAACAGGTAAATCAATAGGGATTTTCGTACGTATAAGTACCCAGTGAACGGTTCGTTTAGCTTTATATATTGTTCCGGGTTGGCGTTGTATTGGTTTTTCGGAAGTGTTAGACATGTAAGAGAAAAATTTAAATGGTTGGGAAAGGCCATGGGATGTAGAAATATTTTTTTCACATTTTACTTCCTTGTAAAAACAGGTAAATCAATAGGGATTTTCGTACGGATAAGTACCCAGTGAACGGTTTGTTTAGCTTTATACATTGTTCCGGGTGGCCGTTGTATTGGTTTTTCAGAAGTGTTAGACCTGTAAGAGAAAAATTTAAATGGTTGGGAATGGCCATGGGATGTAGAAATATTTTCTTCACATTTTATTTCCTTGTAAAAACAGGTAAATCAATAGGGATTTTCGTACGGATAAGTACCCAGTGAACGGTTCGTTTAGCTTTATATATTGTTCCGGGTGGGTGTTGTATTGGTTTTTCGGTAGTGTTAGACCTGTAAGATAAATATTTAAATGGTTGGGAAAGGCCATGGGATGTAGAAATATTTTTTTCACATTTTATTTCCTTGTAAATACAGGTAAATCAATAGGGATTTTCGTATGGATAAGTACCCAGTGAACGGTTCGTTTAGCTTTAAATATTGTTCCGCGTGGGTGTTGTATTGGTTTTTCGGAAGTGTTAGACCTGTAAGAAAAATGTTTAAATGGTTGGGAAAGGCCATGGGATGTAGAAATATTTTTTCACATTTTACTTCCTTGTAAAAACAGGTAAATCAATAGGGATTTTCATATGTATAAGTACCCAGTGAACGGTTCATTTAGCTTTATATATTGTTCCGCGTGGGTGTTGTATTGGTTTTTCAGAAGTGTTAGACCTGTAAGAAAAATGTTTAAATGGTTGGGAAAGGCCATGGGATGTAGAAATATTTTTTTCACATTTTATTTCCTTGTAAAAACAGGAAAATCAATAGGGATTTTTGTACGGATTAGTACCCAGTAAACGGTTCGTTTAGCTGTATATATTTTTCCAGGTGGGTGTTGTATTGGTTTTTCGCAACTGTTAGACCTGTAAGAGAAAAATTTAAATGGTTGGGAAAGGCCATGGGATTTAGAAATATTTTTTTCACATTTTACTTCCTTGTAAAAACAGGTAAATCAATAGGGTTTTTCGTACGGATAAGTACCCAGTGAACTGTTCGTTTAGCTTTATATATTGTTCCGGGTGGGCGTTGTATTGGTTTTTCGGAAGTGTTAGACCTGTAAGAGAAAATTTTAAATGGCTGGTAAAGGCCATGGGATGTAGAAATATTTTTTTCACATTTTACTTCCTTGTAAAAACAGGTAAATCAATAGGGCTTTTCGCACGGATAAGTACCCAGTGAACGGTTCGTTTAGCTTTATACATTGTTCCGGGTGGGCGTTGTATTGGTTTTTCGGAAGTGTTAGACCTGTAAGAGAAAACTTTAAATGGCTGGGAAAGGCCATGGGATGTAGAAATATTTTTTTCACATTTTATTTCCTTGTAAAAACAGGTAAATCAATAGGGATTTTCGTACGTATAAGTACCCAGTGAACGGTTCGTTTAGCTTTATATATTGTTCCGGGTGGGCGTTGTATTGGTTTTTCGGAAGTGTTAGACATGTAAGAGAAAAATTTAAATGGTTGGGAAAGGCCATGGGATGTAGAAATATTTTTTTCACATTTTACTTCCTTGTAAAAACAGGTAAATCAATAGGGATTTTCGTACGGATAAGTACCCAGTGAACGGTTCGTTTAGCTTTATACATTGTTCCGGGTGGCCGTTGTATTGGTTTTTCAGAAGTGTTAGACCTGTAAGAGAAAAATTTAAATGGTTGGGAATGGCCATGGGATGTAGAAATATTTTTTCACATTTTATTTCCTTGTAAAAACAGGTAAATCAATAGGGATTTTTGTACGGATAAGTGCCCAGTGAACGGTTCGTTTAGCTTTATATATTGTTCCGGGTGGCCATTGTATTGGTTTTTCGGAAGTGTTAGACCTGTAAGAGAAAAATTTAAATGGTTGGGAATGGCCATGGGATGTAGAAATATTTTTTTCACATTTTATTTCCTTGTAAAAACAGGTAAATCAATAGGGATTTTCGTACGGATAAGTACCCAGTGAACGGTTCGTTTAGCTTTATATATTGTTCCGGGTGGGAGTTGTATTGGTTTTTCGGTAGTGTTAGACCTGCAAGATAAATATTTAAATGGTTGGGAAAGGCCATGGGATGTAGAAATATTTTTTTCACATTTTATTTCCTTGTAAAAACAGGAAAATCAATAGGGATTTTTGTACGGATAAGTGCCCAGTGAACGGTTCGTTTAGCTTTATATATTGTTCAGGGTGGCCGTTGTATTGGTTTTTCGGAAGTGTTAGACCTGTAAGAGAAAAGTTTAAATGGTTGGGAAAGGCCATGGGATGTAGAAATATTTTTTTCACATTTTATTTCCTTGTAAAAACAGGTAAATCAATAGGGATTTTCGTATGGATAAGTACCCAGTGAGCGGTTCGTTTAGCTTTATATATTGTTCCGGGTGGGCGTTGTATTGGTTTTTCGGAAGTGTTAGACATGTAAGAGAAAAGTTTAAATGGTTGGGAAAGGCCATGGGATGTAGAAATATTTTTTTCCCATTTTAATTCCTTGTAAAAACAGGTAAATCAATAGGGATTTTCGTACGGATAAGTACCCAGTGAACGGTTCGTTTAGCTTTATATATTGTACCGGGTGGTCGTTGTATTGGTTTTTCGGAAGCGTTAGACCCGTAAGAGAAAAATTTAAATGGCTGGAAAAGGCCATGGGATGTAGAAATATTTTTTTCACATTTTATTTCCTTGTAAAAACAGGTAAATCAATAGGGATTTTCGTACGGATAAGTACCCAGTGAACGGTTCGTTTAGCTTTATACATTGTTCCGGGTGGGCGTTGTATTGGTTTTTCGGAAGTGTTAGACCTGTAAGAGAAAACTTTAAATGGCTGGGAAAGGCCATGGGACGTAGAAATATTTTTTTCACATTTTATTTCCTTGTAAAAACAGGTAAATCAATAGGGATTTTCGTATGGATAAGTACCCAGTGAACGGATCTTTTAGCTTTATATATTTTTCAGGGTGGGTGTTGTATTGGTTTTTCGGAAGTGTTAGACCTGTAAGAGAAAAATTTAAATGGTTGGGAAAGGCCATGGGATGTAGAAATATTTTTTTCACATTTTATTTCCTTGTAAAAACAGGTAAATCAATAGGGATTTTCGTACGGATAAGTGCCCAGTGAACGGTTCGTTTAGCTTTATATATTGTTCCGGGTGGCCGTTGTATTGGTTTTTCGGAAGTGTTAGTCCTGTAAGAGAAAAGTTTGAATGGTTGGTTAAGGCCATGGGATGTAGAAATATTTTTTTCACATTTTATTTCCTTGTAAAAACAGGTAAATCAATAGGGATTTTCGTACGTATAAGTACCCAGTGAACGGTTCGTTTAGCTTTATATATTGTTCCGGGTTGGCGTTGTATTGGTTTTTCGGAAGTGTTAGATATGTAAGAGAAAAATTTAAATGGTTGGGAAAGGCCATGGGATGTAGAAATATTTTTTTCACATTTTACTTCCTTGTAAAAACAGGTAAATCAATAGGGATTTTCGTACGGATAAGTACCCAGTGAACGGTTCGTTTAGCTTTATACATTGTTCCGGGTGGCCGTTGTATTGGTTTTTCAGAAGTGTTAGACCTGTAAGAGAAAAATTTAAATGGTTGGGAATGGCCATGGGATGTAGAAATATTTTTTTCACATTTTATTTCCTTGTAAAAACAGGAAAATCAATAGGGATTTTTGTACGGATTAGTACCCAGTAAACGGTTCGTTTAGCTGTATATATTTTTCCAGGTGGGTGTTGTATTGGTTTTTCGCAACTGTTAGACCTGTAAGAGAAAAATTTAAATGGTTGGGAAAGGCCATGGGATTTAGAAATATTTTTTTCACATTTTACTTCCTTGTAAAAACAGGTAAATCAATAGGGTTTTTCGTACGGATAAGTACCCAGTGAACTGTTCGTTTAGCTTTATATATTGTTCCGGGTGGGCGTTGTATTGGTTTTTCGGAAGTGTTAGACCTGTAAGAGAAAATTTTAAATGGCTGGTAAAGGCCATGGGATGTAGAAATATTTTTTTCACATTTTACTTCCTTGTAAAAACAGGTAAATCAATAGGGCTTTTCGCACGGATAAGTACCCAGTGAACGGTTCGTTTAGCTTTATACATTGTTCCGGGTGGGCGTTGTATTGGTTTTTCGGAAGTGTTAGACCTGTAAGAGAAAACTTTAAATGGCTGGGAAAGGCCATGGGATGTAGAAATATTTTTTTCACATTTTATTTCCTTGTAAAAACAGGTAAATCAATAGGGATTTTCGTACGTATAAGTACCCAGTGAACGGTTCGTTTAGCTTTATATATTGTTCCGGGTGGGCGTTGTATTGGTTTTTCGGAAGTGTTAGACATGTAAGAGAAAAATTTAAATGGTTGGGAAAGGCCATGGGATGTAGAAATATTTTTTTCACATTTTACTTCCTTGTAAAAACAGGTAAATCAATAGGGATTTTCGTACGGATAAGTACCCAGTGAACGGTTCGTTTAGCTTTATACATTGTTCCGGGTGGCCGTTGTATTGGTTTTTCAGAAGTGTTAGACCTGTAAGAGAAAAATTTAAATGGTTGGGAATGGCCATGGGATGTAGAAATATTTTTTCACATTTTATTTCCTTGTAAAAACAGGTAAATCAATAGGGATTTTTGTACGGATAAGTGCCCAGTGAACGGTTCGTTTAGCTTTATATATTGTTCCGGGTGGCCATTGTATTGGTTTTTCGGAAGTGTTAGACCTGTAAGAGAAAAATTTAAATGGTTGGGAATGGCCATGGGATGTAGAAATATTTTTTTCACATTTTATTTCCTTGTAAAAACAGGTAAATCAATAGGGATTTTCGTACGGATAAGTACCCAGTGAACGGTTCGTTTAGCTTTATATATTGTTCCGGGTGGGAGTTGTATTGGTTTTTCGGTAGTGTTAGACCTGCAAGATAAATATTTAAATGGTTGGGAAAGGCCATGGGATGTAGAAATATTTTTTTCACATTTTATTTCCTTGTAAAAACAGGAAAATCAATAGGGATTTTTGTACGGATAAGTGCCCAGTGAACGGTTCGTTTAGCTTTATATATTGTTCAGGGTGGCCGTTGTATTGGTTTTTCGGAAGTGTTAGACCTGTAAGAGAAAAGTTTAAATGGTTGGGAAAGGCCATGGGATGTAGAAATATTTTTTTCACATTTTATTTCCTTGTAAAAACAGGTAAATCAATAGGGATTTTCGTATGGATAAGTACCCAGTGAGCGGTTCGTTTAGCTTTATATATTGTTCCGGGTGGGCGTTGTATTGGTTTTTCGGAAGTGTTAGACATGTAAGAGAAAAGTTTAAATGGTTGGGAAAGGCCATGGGATGTAGAAATATTTTTTTCCCATTTTAATTCCTTGTAAAAACAGGTAAATCAATAGGGATTTTCGTACGGATAAGTACCCAGTGAACGGTTCGTTTAGCTTTATATATTGTACCGGGTGGTCGTTGTATTGGTTTTTCGGAAGCGTTAGACCCGTAAGAGAAAAATTTAAATGGCTGGAAAAGGCCATGGGATGTAGAAATATTTTTTTCACATTTTATTTCCTTGTAAAAACAGGTAAATCAATAGGGATTTTCGTACGGATAAGTACCCAGTGAACGGTTCGTTTAGCTTTATACATTGTTCCGGGTGGGCGTTGTATTGGTTTTTCGGAAGTGTTAGACCTGTAAGAGAAAACTTTAAATGGCTGGGAAAGGCCATGGGACGTAGAAATATTTTTTTCACATTTTATTTCCTTGTAAAAACAGGTAAATCAATAGGGATTTTCGTATGGATAAGTACCCAGTGAACGGATCTTTTAGCTTTATATATTTTTCAGGGTGGGTGTTGTATTGGTTTTTCGGAAGTGTTAGACCTGTAAGAGAAAAATTTAAATGGTTGGGAAAGGCCATGGGATGTAGAAATATTTTTTTCACATTTTATTTCCTTGTAAAAACAGGTAAATCAATAGGGATTTTCGTACGGATAAGTGCCCAGTGAACGGTTCGTTTAGCTTTATATATTGTTCCGGGTGGCCGTTGTATTGGTTTTTCGGAAGTGTTAGTCCTGTAAGAGAAAAGTTTGAATGGTTGGTTAAGGCCATGGGATGTAGAAATATTTTTTTCACATTTTATTTCCTTGTAAAAACAGGTAAATCAATAGGGATTTTCGTACGTATAAGTACCCAGTGAACGGTTCGTTTAGCTTTATATATTGTTCCGGGTTGGCGTTGTATTGGTTTTTCGGAAGTGTTAGATATGTAAGAGAAAAATTTAAATGGTTGGGAAAGGCCATGGGATGTAGAAATATTTTTTTCACATTTTACTTCCTTGTAAAAACAGGTAAATCAATAGGGATTTTCGTACGGATAAGTACCCAGTGAACGGTTCGTTTAGCTTTATACATTGTTCCGGGTGGCCGTTGTATTGGTTTTTCAGAAGTGTTAGACCTGTAAGAGAAAAATTTAAATGGTTGGGAATGGCCATGGGATGTAGAAATATTTTTTTCACATTTTATTTCTTGTAAAAACAGGTAAATCAATAGGGATTTTCGTACGGATAAGTACCCAGTGAACGGTTCGTTTAGCTTTATATATTGTTCCGCGTGGGTGTTGTATTGATTTTTCAGAAGTGTTAGACCTGTAAGAAAAATGTTTAAATGGTTGGGAAAGGCCATGGGATGTAGAAATATTTTTTCACATGTTATTTCCTTGTAAAAACAGGAAAATCAATAGGGATTTTTGTACGGATAAGTGCCCAGTGAACGGTTCGTTTAGCTTTATATATTGTTCCGGGTGGCCGTTGTATTGGTTTTTCGGAAGTGTTAGACCTGTAAGAGAAAAGTTTAAATGGTTGGGAAAGGCCATGGGATGTAGAAATATTTTTTTCACATTTTATTTCCTTGTAAAAACAGGTAAATCAATAGGGATTTTCGTACGGATAAGTACCCAGTGAGCGGTTCGTTTAGCTTTATATATTGTTCCGGGTGGGCGTTGTATTGGTTTTTCGGAAGTGTTAGACATGTAAGAGAAAAGTTTAAATGGTTGGGAAAGGCCATGGGATGTAGAAATATTTTTTTCCCATTTTAATTCCTTGTAAAAACAGGTAAATCAATAGGGATTTTCGTACGGATAAGTACCCAGTGAACGGTTCGTTTAGCTTTATATATTGTTCCGGGTGGTCGTTGTATTGGTTTTTCGGAAGCGTTAGACCCGTAAGAGAAAAATTTAAATGGCTGGAAAAGGCCATGGGATGTAGAAATATTTTTTTCACATTTTATTTCCTTGTAAAAACAGGTAAATCAATAGGGATTTTCGTACGGATAAGTACCCAGTGAACGGTTCGTTTAGCTTTATACATTGTTCCGGGTGGGCGTTGTATTGGTTTTTCGGAAGTGTTAGACCTGTAAGAGATAACTTTAAATGGCTGGGAAAGGCCATGGGACGTAGAAATATTTTTTTCACATTTTATTTCCTTGTAAAAACAGGTAAATCAATAGGGATTTTCGTACGGATAAGTGCCCAGTGAACGGTTCGTTTAGCTTTATATATTGTTCCGGGTGGCCGTTGTATTGGTTTTTCGGAAGTGTTAGTCCTGTAAGAGAAAAGTTTGAATGGTTGGTTAAGGGCATGGGATGTAGAAATATTTTTTTCACATTTTATTTCCTTGTAAAAACAGGTAAATCAATAGGGATTTTCGTACGTATAAGTACCCAGTGAACGGTTCATTTAGCTTTATATATTGTTCCGGGTTGGCGTTGTATTGGTTTTTCGGAAGTGTTAGACATGTAAGAGAAAAATTTAAATGGTTGGGAAAGGCCATGGGATGTAGAAATATTTTTTTCACATTTTACTTCCTTGTAAAAACAGGTAAATCAATAGGGATTTTCGTACGGATAAGTACCCAGTGAACGGTTCGTTTAGCTTTATACATTGTTCCGGGTGGCCGTTGTATTGGTTTTTCAGAAGTGTTAGACCTGTAAGAGAAAAATTTAAATGGTTGGGAATGGCCATGGGATGTAGAAATATTTTTTTCACATTTTATTTCTTGTAAAAACAGGTAAATCAATAGGGATTTTCGTACGGATAAGTACCCAGTGAACGGTTCGTTTAGCTTTATATATTGTTCCGGGTGGGAGTTGTATTGGTTTTTCGGTAGTGTTAGACCTGTAAGATAAATATTTAAATGGTTGGGAAAGGCCATGGGATGTAGAAATATTTTTTTCACATTTTATTTCCTTGTAAATACAGGTAAATCAATAGGGACTTTCATACGTATAAGTACCCAGTGAACGGTTCATTTAGCTTTATATATTGTTCCGCGTGGGTGTTGTATTGGTTTTTCGGAAGTGTTAGACCTGTAAGAAAAATGTTTAAATGGTTGGGAAAGGCCATGGGATGTAGAAATATTTTTTTCACATTTTATTTCCTTGTAAAAACATTAAAATCAATAGGGATTTTTGTACGGATTTGTACCCAGTAAACGGTTCGTTTAGCTGTATATATTTTTCCGGGTGGGTGTTGTATTGGTTTTTCGCAACTGTTAGACCTGTAAGAGAAAAATTTAAATGGTTGGGAAAGGCCATGGGATGTAGAAATATTTTTTTCACATTTTACTTCCTTGTAAAAACAGGTAAATCAATAGGGCTTTTCGTACGGATAAGTACCGAGTGAACTGTTCGTTTAGCTTTATATATTGTTCCGGGTGGGCGTTGTATTGGTTTTTCGGAAGTGTTAGACCTGTAAGAGAAAAATTTAAATGGCTGGTAAAGGCCATGGGATGTAGAAATATTTTTTTCACATTTTACTTCCTTGTAAAAACAGGTAAATCAATAGGGCTTTTCGCACGGATAAGTACCCAGTGAACGGTTCGTTTAGCTTTATACATTGTTCCGGGTGGGCGTTGTATTGGTTTTTCGGAAGTGTTAGACCTGTAACAGAAAACTTTAAATGGCTGGGAAAGGCCATGGGATGTAGAAATATTTTTTTCACATTTTATTTCCTTGTAAAAACAGGTAAATCAATAGGGATTTTCGTACGTATAAGTACCCAGTGAACGGTTCGTTTAGCTTTATATATTGTTCCGGGTGGGCGTTGTATTGGTTTTTCGGAAGTGTTAGACATGTAAGAGAAAAATTTAAATGGTTGGGAAAGGCCATGGTATGTAGAAATATTTTTTTCACATTTTACTTCCTTGTAAAAACAGGTAAATCAATAGGGATTTTCGTACGGATAAGTACCCAGTGAACGGTTCGTTTAGCTTTATACATTGTTCCGGGTGGGCGTTGTATTGGTTTTTCAGAAGTGTTAGACCTGTAAGAGAAAAATTTAAATGGTTGGGAATGGTCATGGGATGTAGAAATATTTTTTTCACATTTTATTTCCTTGTAAAAACAGGTAAATCAATAGGGATTTTCGTACGGATAAGTACCCAGTGAACGGTTTGTTTAGCTTTATATATTGTTCCGGGTGGGAGTTGTATTGGTTTTTCGGTAGTGTTAGACCTGTAAGATAAATATTTAAATGGTTGGGAAAGGCCATGGGATGTAGAAATATTTTTTTCACATTTTATTTCCTTGTAAATACAGGTAAATCAATAGGGATTTTCGTATGGATAAGTACCCAGTGAACGGTTCATTTAGCTTTATATATTGTTCCGCGTGGGTGTTGTATTGGTTTTTCGGAAGTGTTAGACCTGTAAGAAAAATGTTTAAAAGGTTGGGAAAGGCCATGGGATGTAGAAATATTTTTTCACATTTTACTTCCTTGTAAAAACAGGTAAATCAATAGGGATTTTCATACGTATAAGTACCCAGTGAATGGTTCATTTAGCTTTATATATTGTTCCGCGTGGGTGTTGTATTGATTTTTCGGAAGTGTTAGACCTGTAAGAAAAATGTTTAAATGGTTGGGAAAGGCCATGGGATGTAGAAATATTTTTTTCACATTTTATTTCCTTGTAAAAACAGGAAAATCAATAGGGATTGTTGTACGGATAAGTGCCCAGTGAACGGTTCGTTTAGCTTTATATATTGTTCCGGGTGGCCGTTGTATTGGTTTTTCGGAAGTGGTAGACCTGTAAGAGAAAAGTTTAAATGGTTGGGAAAGGCCATGGGATGTAGAAATATTTTTTTCACATTTTATTTCCGAGTAAAAACAGGTAAATCAATAGGGATTTTCGTATGGATAAGTACCCAGTGAACGGTTCGTTTAGCTTTATATATTGTTCCGGGTGGGCGTTGTATTGGTTTTTCAGAAGTGGTAGACATGTAAGATAAAAATTTAAATGGTTGGGAAAGGCCAGGGGATGTAGAAATATTTTTTTCAAATTTTATTTCCTTGTAAAAACAGGTAAATCAATAGGGATTTTCGTATGGATTAGTACCCAGTAAATGATTCGTTTAGCTGTATATATTTTTCTGGGTGGGTGTTGTATTGGTTTTTCGCAACTGTTAGACCTGTAAGAGAAAAATTTAAATGGTTGGGAAAGGCCATGGGATGTAGAAATATTTTTTTCACATTTTACTTCCTTGTAAAAACAGGTAAATCAATAGGGCTTTTCGTACGGATAAGTACCCAGTGAACGGTTCGTTTAGCTTTATATATTGTTCCGGGTGGGCGTTGTATTGGTTTTTCGGAAGAGTTAGACCTGTAAGAGAAAAATTTAAATGGTTGGGAATGGCCATGGGATGTAGAAATATTTTTTTCACATTTTATTTCCTTGTAAAAACAGGTAAATCAATAGGGATTTTTGTATGGATTAGTACCCAGTGAACGGTCCGTTTAGCTTTATATATTGTTCCGTGTGGGCGTTGTATTGGTTTTTCAGAAGTATTAGACCTGTAAGAGAAATGTTTAAATGGTTGGGAAAGGCCATGGGATGTAGAAATATTTTTTTCACATTTTACTTCCTTGTAAAAACAGGGAAATCAATAGGGATTTTCATACGTATAAGTACCCAGTGAACGGTTCATTTAGCTTTATATATTGTTCCGGGTGGGAGTTGTATCGGTTTTTCTGTAGTGTTAGACCTGTAAGATAAAAATTTAAATGGTTGGGAAAGGCCATGGGATGTAGAAATATTTTTTTCACATTTTATTTCCTTGTAAAAACAGGAAAATCAATAGGGATTTTCGTACGGATAAGTGCCCAGTGAACGGTTCGTTTAGCTTTATATATTGTTCCGGGTGGCCGTTGTATTGGTTTTTCGGAAGTGTTAGACATGTAAGAGAAAAATTTAAATGGTTGGGAAAGGCCATGGGATGTAGAAATATTTTTTTCACATTTTATTTCCTTGTAAAAACAGGTAAATCAATAGGGATTATCGTACGGATAAGTACCCAGTGAACGGTTTGTTTAGCTTTATATATTGTTCCGGGTGGGCGTTGTATAGGTTTTTCGGAAGCGTTAGACCTGTAAGAGAAAAATTTAAATGGCTGGGAAAGGCCATGGGATGTAGAAATATTTTTTTCACATTTTACTTCCTTGTAAAAACAGGTAAATCAATAGGGCTTTTTGTACGGATAAGTACCCAGTGAACGGTCCCTTTAGCTTTATATATTGTTCCGGGAGGGCGTTGTATTGGTTTTTCGGAAGTGTTAGACCTGTAAGAGAAAAGTTTAAATGGTTGGGAAAGGCCATGGGATGTAGAAATATTTTTTTCACATTTTATTTCCTTGTAAAATCAGGTAAATCAATAGGGATTTTCGTACGGATAAGTACCCAGTGAACGGTTCGTTTAGCTTTATATATTGTTCCGGGTGGGCGTTGTATTGGTTTTTCGGAAGTGTTAGACCTGTAAGAAAAATGTTTAAATGGTTGGGAAAGGCCATGGGATGTAGAAATATTTTTTTCACATTTTATTTCCTTGTAAAAACAGGAAAATCAATAGGGATTTTTGTACGGATTAGTACCCAGTAAACGGTTCGTTTAGCTGTATATATTTTTCCGGGTGGGTGTTGTATTGGTTTTTCGCAACTGTTAGACCTGTAAGAGAAAAATTTAAATGGTTGGGAAAGGCCATGGGATGTAGAAATATTTTTTTCACATTTTACTTCCTTGTAAAAACAGGTAAATCAATAGGGCTTTTCGTACGGATAAGTACCCAGTGAACTGTTCGTTTAGCTTTATATATTGTTCCGGGTGGGCGTTGTATTGGTTTTTCGGAAGTGTTAGACCTGTAAGAGAAAAATTTAAATGGCTGGTAAAGGCCATGGGATGTAGAAATATTTTTTTCACATTTTACTTCCTTGTAAAAACAGGTAAATCAATAGGGCTTTTCGCACGGATAAGTACCCAGTGAACGGTTCGTTTAGCTTTATACATTGTTCCGGGTGGGCGTTGTATTGGTTTTTCGGAAGTGTTAGACCTGTAACAGAAAACTTTAAATGGCTGGGAAAGGCCATGGGATGTAGAAATATTTTTTTCACATTTTATTTCCTTGTAAAAACAGGTAAATCAATAGGGATTTTCGTACGTATAAGTACCCAGTGAACGGTTCGTTTAGCTTTATATATTGTTCCGGGTGGGCGTTGTATTGGTTTTTCGGAAGTGTTAGACATGTAAGAGAAAAATTTAAATGGTTGGGAAAGGCCATGGGATGTAGAAATATTTTTTTCACATTTTACTTCCTTGTAAAAACAGGTAAATCAATAGGGATTTTCGTACGGATAAGTACCCAGTGAACGGTTCGTTTAGCTTTATACATTGTTCCGGGTGGGCGTTGTATTGGTTTTTCAGAAGTGTTAGACCTGTAAGAGAAAAATTTAAATGGTTGGGAATGGTCATGGGATGTAGAAATATTTTTTTCACATTTTATTTCCTTGTAAAAACAGGTAAATCAATAGGGATTTTCGTATGGATAAGTACCCAGTGAACGGTTCATTTAGCTTTATATATTGTTCCGCGTGGGTGTTGTATTGGTTTTTCGGAAGTGTTAGACCTGTAAGAAATATGTTTAAACGGTTGGGAAAGGCCATGGGATGTAGAAATATTTTTTCACATTTTACTTCCTTGTAAAAACAGGTAAATCAATAGGGATTTTCAAACGTATAAGTACCCAGTGAACGGTTCATTTAGCTTTATATATTGTTCCGCGTGGGTGTTGTATTGATTTTTCGGAAGTGTTAGACCTGTAAGAAAAATGTTTAAATGGTTGGGAAAGGCCATGGGATGTAGAAATATTTTTTTCACATTTTATTTCCTTGTAAAAACAGGAAAATCAATAGGGATTTTTGTACGGATAAGTGCCCAGTGAACGGTTCGTTTAGCTTTATATATTGTTCCGGGTGGCCGTTGTATTGGTTTTTCGGAAGTGTTAGACCTGTAAGAGAAAAGTTTAAATGGTTGGGAAAGGCCATGGGATGTAGAAATATTTTTTTCACATTTTATTTCCTTGTAAAAACAGGTAAATCAATAGGGATTTTCGTATGGATAAGTACCCAGTGAACGGTTCGTTTAGCTTTATATATTGTTCCGGGTGGGCGTTGTATTGGTTTTTCAGAAGTGTTAGACATGTAAGAGAAAAATTTAAATGGTTGGGAAAGGCCATGGGATGTAGAAATATTTTTTTCACATTTTAATTCCTTGTAAAAACAGGGAAATCAATAGGGATTTTCATACGTATAAGTACCCAGTGAACGGTTCATTTAGCTTTATATATTGTTCCGGGTGGGAGTTGTATCGGTTTTTCTGTAGTGTTAGACCTGTAAGATAAAAATTTAAATGGTTGGGAAAGGCCATGGGATGTAGAAATATTTTTTTCACATTTTATTTCCTTGTAAAAACAGGAAAATCAATAGGGATTTTCGTACGGATAAGTGCCCAGTGAACGGTTCGTTTAGCTTCATATATTGTTTCGGGTGGCCGTTGTATTGGTTTTTCTGAAGTGTTAGACCTGTAAGAGAAAAATTTAAATGGTTGGGAAAGGCCATGGGATTTAGAAATATTTTTTTCACATTTTATTTCCTTGTAAAAACAGGTAAATCAATAGGGATTTTCGTATGGATTAGTACCCAGTAAACGGTTCGTTTAGCTTTATATATTGTTCCGGGTGGGCGTTGTATTGGTTTTTCAGAAGTGTTAGACATGTAAGAGAAAAATTTAAATGGTTGGGAAAGGCCAGGGGATGTAGAAATATTTTTTTCAAATTTTATTTCCTTGTAAAAACAAGTAAATCAATAGGGATTTTCGTATGGATTAGTACCCAGTAAATGGTTCGTTTAGCTGTATATATTTTTCTGGGTGGGTGTTGTATTGGTTTTTCGCAACTGTTAGACCTGTAAGAGAAAAATTTAAATGGTTGGGAAAGGCCATGGGATGTAGAAATATTTTTTTCACATTTTACTTCCTTGTAAAAACAGGTAAATCAATAGGGCTTTTCGTACGGATAAGTACCCAGTGAACGGTTCGTTTAGCTTTATATATTGTTCCGGGTGGGCGTTGTATTGGTTTTTCGGAAGAGTTAGACCTGTAAGAGAAAAATTTAAATGGTTGGGAATGGCCATGGGATGTAGAAATATTTTTTTCACATTTTATTTCCTTGTAAAAACAGGTAAATCAATAGGTATTTTTGTATGGATTAGTACCCAGTGAACGGTTCGTTTAGCTTTATATATTGTTCCGTGTGGGCGTTGTATTGGTTTTTCAGAAGTATTAGACCTGTAAGAGAAATGTTTAAATGGTTGGGAAAGGCCATGGGATGTAGAAATATTTTTTTCACATTTTACTTCCTTGTAAAAACAGGGAAATCAATAGGGATTTTCATACGTATAAGTACCCAGTGAACGGTTCATTTAGCTTTATATATTGTTCCGGGTGGGTGTTGTATTGGTTTTTCGGAAGTGTTAGACCTGTAAGAAAAATGTTTAAATGGTTGGGAAAGGCCATGGGATGTAGAAATATTTTTTCACATTTTATTTCCTTGTAAAAACAGGAAAATCAATAGGGATTTTCGTACGGATAAGTGCCCAGTGAACGGTTCGTTTAGCTTTATATATTGTTCCGGGTGGCCGTTGTATTGGTTTTTCGGAAGTGTTAGACCTGTAAGAGAAAAATTTAAATGGTTGGGAATGGCCATGGGATGTAGAAATATTTTTTTCACATTTTATTTCCTTGTAAAAACAGGTAAATCAATAGGGATTTTCGTACGGATAAGTACCCAGTGAACGGTTCGTTTAGCTTTATATATTGTTCCGGGTGGGAGTTGTATTGGTTTTTCGGTAGTGTTAGACCTGCAAGATAAATATTTAAATGGTTGGGAAAGGCCATGGGATGTAGAAATATTTTTTTCACATTTTATTTCCTTGTAAATACAGGTAAATCAATAGGGATTTTCGTATGGATAAGTACCCAGTGAACGGTTCGTTTAGCTTTATATATTGTTCCGCGTGGGTGTTGTATTGGTTTTTCGCAAGTGTTAGACCTGTAAGAAAAATGTTTAAACGGTTGGGAAAGGCCATGGGATGTAGAAATATTTTTTCACATTTTACTTCCTTGTAAAAACAGGTAAATCAATAGGGATTTTCATACGTATAAGTACCCAGTGAACGGTTCATTTAGCTTTATATATTTTTCCGGGTGGGCGTTGTATTGGTTTTTCAGAAGTGTTATACCTGTAAGAGAAAAGTTTAAATGGTTGGGAAAGGCCATGGGATGTAGAAATATTTTTTTCACATTTTATTTCTTTGTAAAAACAGGTAAATCAATAGGGATTTTCGTATGTATAAGTACCCAGTGAACGGTTCGTTTAGCTTTATATATTGTTCTGGGTGGGCGTTCTATTGGTTTTTCGGAAGTGTTAGACATGTAAGAGAAAAATTTAAATGGTTGGGAAAGGCCATGGGATGTAGAAATATTTTTTTCACATTTTATTTCCTTGTAAAAACAGGTAAATCAATAGGGATTTTCGTATGGATTAGTACCCAGTGAACGGTTCGTTTAGCTTTATATATTTTTCCGGGTGGGCGTTGTATTGGTTTTTCGCAACTGTTAGACCTGTAAGAGAAAAATTTAAATGGTTGGGAAAGGCCATGGGATGTAGAAATATTTTTTTCACATTTTACTTCCTTGTAAAAACAGGTAAATCAATAGGGCTTTTCGCACGGATAAGTACCCAGTGAACGGTTCGTTTAGCTTTATACATTGTTCCGGGTAGGAGTTGTATTGGTTTATCGGTAGTGTTAGACCTGTAAGATAAATATTTAAGTGGTTGGGAAAGGCCATGGGATGTAGAAATATTTTTTTCACATTTTATTTCCTTGTAAAAACAGGTAAATCAATAGGGATTTTTGTATGGATTAGTACCCAGTGAACGGTTCGTTTAGCTTTAGATATTGTTCCGCGTGGGCGTTGTATTGGTTTTTCAGAAGTATTAGACCTGTAAGAGAAATGTTTAAATGGTTGGGAAAGGCCATGGGATGTAGAAATATTTTTTTCACATTTTACTTCCTTGTAAAAACAGGGAAATAAATAGGGATTTTCATACGTATAAGTACCCAGTGAACGGTTCATTTAGCTTTATATATTGTTCCGGGTGGGAGTTGTATCGGTTTTTCTGTAGTGTTAGACCTGTAAGATAAAAATTTAAATGGTTGGGAAAGGCCATGGGATGTAGAAATATTTTTTTCACATTTTATTTCCTTGTAAAAACAGTAAAATCAATAGGGATTTTCGTACGGATAAGTGCCCAGTGAACGGTTGGTTTAGCTTTATATATTGTTCCGCGTGGGTGTTGTATTGGTTTTTCGGAAGTGTTAGACCTGTAAGAAAAATGTTTAAATGGTTGGGAAAGGCCATGGGATGTAGAAATATTTTTTCACATTTTATTTCCTTGTAAAAACAGGTAAATCAATAGGGATTTTTGTACGGATAAGTGCCCAGTGAACGGTTCGTTTAGCTTTATATATTGTTCCGGGTGGCCGTTGTATTGGTTTTTCGGAAGTGTTAGACCTGTAAGAGAAAAATTTAAATGGTTGGGAATGGCCATGGGATGTAGAAATATTTTTTTCACATTTTATTTCCTTGTAAAAACAGGTAAATCAATAGGGATTTTCGTACGGATAAGTACCCAGTGAACGGTTCGTTTAGCTTTATATATTGTTCCGGGTGGGAGTTGTATTGGTTTTTCGGTAGTGTTAGACCTGCAAGATAAATATTTAAATGGTTGGGAAAGGCCATGGGATGTAGAAATATTTTTTTCACATTTTATTTCCTTGTAAATACAGGTAAATCAATAGGGATTTTCGTATGGATAAGTACCCAGTGAACGGTTCGTTTAGCTTTATATATTGTTCCGCGTGGGTGTTGTATTGGTTTTTCGCACGTGTTAGACCTGTAAGAAAAATGTTTAAACGGTTGGGAAAGGCCATGGGATGTAGAAATATTTTTTCACATTTTACTTCCTTGTAAAAACAGGTAAATCAATAGGGATTTTCATACGTATAAGTACCCAGTGAACGGTTCATTTAGCTTTATATATTTTTCCTGTTGGGCGTTGTATTGGTTTTTCAGAAGTGTTATACCTGTAAGAGAAAAGTTTAAATGGTTGGGAAAGGCCATGGGATGTAGAAATATTTTTTTCACATTTTATTTCTTTGTAAAAACAGGTAAATCAATAGGGATTTTCGTATGTATAAGTACCCAGTGAACGGTTCGTTTAGCTTTATATATTGTTCTGGGTGGGCGTTCTATTGGTTTTTCGGAAGTGTTAGACATGTAAGAGAAAAATTTAAATGGTTGGGAAAGGCCATGGGATGTAGAAATATTTTTTTCACATTTTATTTCCTTGTAAAAACAGGTAAATCAATAGGGATTTTCGTATGGATTAGTACCCAGTGAACGGTTCGTTTAGCTTTATATATTTTTCCGGGTGGGCGTTGTATTGGTTTTTCGCAACTGTTAGACCTGTAAGAGAAAAATTTAAATGGTTGGGAAAGGCCATGGGATGTAGAAATATTTTTTTCACATTTTACTTCCTTGTAAAAACAGGTAAATCAATAGGGCTTTTCGCACGGATAAGTACCCAGTGAACGGTTCGTTTAGCTTTATACATTGTTCCGGGTAGGAGTTGTATTGGTTTATCGGTAGTGTTAGACCTGTAAGATAAATATTTAAGTGGTTGGGAAAGGCCATGGGATGTAGAAATATTTTTTTCACATTTTATTTCCTTGTAAAAACATGAAAATCAATAGGGATTTTCGTACGGATAAGTGCCCAGTGAACGGTTCGTTTAGCTTCATATATTGTTTCGGGTGGCCGTTGTATTGGTTTTTCTGAAGTGTTAGACCTGTAAGAGAAAAATTTAAATGGTTGGGAAAGGCCATGGGATTTAGAAATATTTTTTTCACATTTTATTTCCTTGTAAAAACAGGTAAATCAATAGGGATTTTCGTATGGATTAGTACCCAGTAAACGGTTCGTTTAGCTTTATATATTGTTCCGGGTGGGCGTTGTATTGGTTTTTCAGAAGTGTTAGACATGTAAGAGAAAAATTTAAATGGTTGGGAAAGGCCAGGGGATGTAGAAATATTTTTTTCAAATTTTATTTCCTTGTAAAAACAAGTAAATCAATAGGGATTTTCGTATGGATTAGTACCCAGTAAATGGTTCGTTTAGCTGTATATATTTTTCTGGGTGGGTGTTGTATTGGTTTTTCGCAACTGTTAGACCTGTAAGAGAAAAATTTAAATGGTTGGGAAAGGCCATGGGATGTAGAAATATTTTTTTCACATTTTACTTCCTTGTAAAAACAGGTAAATCAATAGGGCTTTTCGTACGGATAAGTACCCAGTGAACGGTTCGTTTAGCTTTATATATTGTTCCGGGTGGGCGTTGTATTGGTTTTTCGGAAGAGTTAGACCTGTAAGAGAAAAATTTAAATGGTTGGGAATGGCCATGGGATGTAGAAATATTTTTTTCACATTTTATTTCCTTGTAAAAACAGGTAAATCAATAGGTATTTTTGTATGGATTAGTACCCAGTGAACGGTTCGTTTAGCTTTATATATTGTTCCGTGTGGGCGTTGTATTGGTTTTTCAGAAGTATTAGACCTGTAAGAGAAATGTTTAAATGGTTGGGAAAGGCCATGGGATGTAGAAATATTTTTTTCACATTTTACTTCCTTGTAAAAACAGGGAAATCAATAGGGATTTTCATACGTATAAGTACCCAGTGAACGGTTCATTTAGCTTTATATATTGTTCCGGGTGGGAGTTGTATCGGTTTTTCTGTAGTGTTAGACCTGTAAGATAAAAATTTAAATGGTTGGGAAAGGCCATGGGATGTAGAAATATTTTTTTCACATTCTATTTCCTTGTAAAAACAGGAAAATCAATAGGGATTTTCGTACGGATAAGTGCCCAGTGAACGGTTCGTTTAGCTTTATATATTGTTCCGGGTGGCCATTGTATTGGTTTTTCGCAACTGTTAGACCTGTAAGTGAAAAATTTAAATGGTTGGGAAAGGCCATGGGATGTAGAAATATTTTTTTCACATTTTACTTCCTTGTAAAAACAGGGAAATAAATAGGGATTTTCATACGTATAAGTACCCAGTGAACGGTTCATTTAGCTTTATATATTGTTCCGGGTGGGAGTTGTATCGGTTTTTCTGTAGTGTTAGACCTGTAAGATAAAAATTTAAATGGTTGGGAAAGGCCATGGGATGTAGAAATATTTTTTTCACATTTTATTTCCTTGTAAAAACAGTAAAATCAATAGGGATTTTCGTACGGATAAGTGCCCAGTGAACGGTTGGTTTAGCTTTATATATTGTTCCGCGTGGGTGTTGTATTGGTTTTTCGGAAGTGTTAGACCTGTAAGAAAAATGTTTAAATGGTTGGGAAAGGCCATGGGATGTAGAAATATTTTTTCACATTTTATTTCCTTGTAAAAACAGGTAAATCAATAGGGATTTTTGTACGGATAAGTGCCCAGTGAACGGTTCGTTTAGCTTTATATATTGTTCCGGGTGGCCGTTGTATTGGTTTTTCGGAAGTGTTAGACCTGTAAGAGAAAAATTTAAATGGTTGGGAATGGCCATGGGATGTAGAAATATTTTTTTCACATTTTATTTCCTTGTAAAAACAGGTAAATCAATAGGGATTTTCGTACGGATAAGTACCCAGTGAACGGTTCGTTTAGCTTTATATATTGTTCCGGGTGGGAGTTGTATTGGTTTTTCGGTAGTGTTAGACCTGCAAGATAAATATTTAAATGGTTGGGAAAGGCCATGGGATGTAGAAATATTTTTTTCACATTTTATTTCCTTGTAAATACAGGTAAATCAATAGGGATTTTCGTATGGATAAGTACCCAGTGAACGGTTCGTTTAGCTTTATATATTGTTCCGCGTGGGTGTTGTATTGGTTTTTCGCAAGTGTTAGACCTGTAAGAAAAATGTTTAAACGGTTGGGAAAGGCCATGGGATGTAGAAATATTTTTTCACATTTTACTTCCTTGTAAAAACAGGTAAATCAATAGGGATTTTCATACGTATAAGTACCCAGTGAACGGTTCATTTAGCTTTATATATTTTTCCGGGTGGGCGTTGTATTGGTTTTTCAGAAGTGTTATACCTGTAAGAGAAAAGTTTAAATGGTTGGGAAAGGCCATGGGATGTAGAAATATTTTTTTCACATTTTATTTCTTTGTAAAAACAGGTAAATCAATAGGGATTTTCGTATGTATAAGTACCCAGTGAACGGTTCGTTTAGCTTTATATATTGTTCTGGGTGGGCGTTCTATTGGTTTTTCGGAAGTGTTAGACATGTAAGAGAAAAATTTAAATGGTTGGGAAAGGCCATGGGATGTAGAAATATTTTTTTCACATTTTATTTCCTTGTAAAAACAGGTAAATCAATAGGGATTTTCGTATGGATTAGTACCCAGTGAACGGTTCGTTTAGCTTTATATATTTTTCCGGGTGGGCGTTGTATTGGTTTTTCGCAACTGTTAGACCTGTAAGAGAAAAATTTAAATGGTTGGGAAAGGCCATGGGATGTAGAAATATTTTTTTCACATTTTACTTCCTTGTAAAAACAGGTAAATCAATAGGGCTTTTCGCACGGATAAGTACCCAGTGAACGGTTCGTTTAGCTTTATACATTGTTCCGGGTAGGAGTTGTATTGGTTTATCGGTAGTGTTAGACCTGTAAGATAAATATTTAAGTGGTTGGGAAAGGCCATGGGATGTAGAAATATTTTTTTCACATTTTATTTCCTTGTAAAAACATGAAAATCAATAGGGATTTTCGTACGGATAAGTGCCCAGTGAACGGTTCGTTTAGCTTCATATATTGTTTCGGGTGGCCGTTGTATTGGTTTTTCTGAAGTGTTAGACCTGTAAGAGAAAAATTTAAATGGTTGGGAAAGGCCATGGGATTTAGAAATATTTTTTTCACATTTTATTTCCTTGTAAAAACAGGTAAATCAATAGGGATTTTCGTATGGATTAGTACCCAGTAAACGGTTCGTTTAGCTTTATATATTGTTCCGGGTGGGCGTTGTATTGGTTTTTCAGAAGTGTTAGACATGTAAGAGAAAAATTTAAATGGTTGGGAAAGGCCAGGGGATGTAGAAATATTTTTTTCAAATTTTATTTCCTTGTAAAAACAAGTAAATCAATAGGGATTTTCGTATGGATTAGTACCCAGTAAATGGTTCGTTTAGCTGTATATATTTTTCTGGGTGGGTGTTGTATTGGTTTTTCGCAACTGTTAGACCTGTAAGAGAAAAATTTAAATGGTTGGGAAAGGCCATGGGATGTAGAAATATTTTTTTCACATTTTACTTCCTTGTAAAAACAGGTAAATCAATAGGGCTTTTCGTACGGATAAGTACCCAGTGAACGGTTCGTTTAGCTTTATATATTGTTCCGGGTGGGCGTTGTATTGGTTTTTCGGAAGAGTTAGACCTGTAAGAGAAAAATTTAAATGGTTGGGAATGGCCATGGGATGTAGAAATATTTTTTTCACATTTTATTTCCTTGTAAAAACAGGTAAATCAATAGGTATTTTTGTATGGATTAGTACCCAGTGAACGGTTCGTTTAGCTTTATATATTGTTCCGTGTGGGCGTTGTATTGGTTTTTCAGAAGTATTAGACCTGTAAGAGAAATGTTTAAATGGTTGGGAAAGGCCATGGGATGTAGAAATATTTTTTTCACATTTTACTTCCTTGTAAAAACAGGGAAATCAATAGGGATTTTCATACGTATAAGTACCCAGTGAACGGTTCATTTAGCTTTATATATTGTTCCGGGTGGGAGTTGTATCGGTTTTTCTGTAGTGTTAGACCTGTAAGATAAAAATTTAAATGGTTGGGAAAGGCCATGGGATGTAGAAATATTTTTTTCACATTCTATTTCCTTGTAAAAACAGGAAAATCAATAGGGATTTTCGTACGGATAAGTGCCCAGTGAACGGTTCGTTTAGCTTTATATATTGTTCCGGGTGGCCATTGTATTGGTTTTTCGGAAGTGTTAGACATGTAAGAGAAAAGTTTAAATGGTTGGGAAAGGCCATGGGATGTAGAAATATTTTTTTCACATTTTATTTCCTTGTAAAATGAGGTAAATCAATAGGGATTTTCGTACGGATAAGTACCCAGTGAACGGTTCGTTTAGCTTTATATATTGTTCCGCGTGGGCGTTGTATTGGTTTTTCGGAAGTGTTAGACCTGTAAGAGAAAAATTTAAATGGTTGGGAATGGCCATGGGATGTAGAAATATTTTTTTCACATTTTATTTCCTTGTAAAAACAGGTAAATCAATAGGGATTTTTGTATGGATTAGTACCCAGTGAACGGTTCGTTTAGCTTTATATATTGTTCCGCGTGGGCGTTGTATTGGTTTTTCAGAAGTATTAGACCTGTAAGAGAAATGTTTAAATGGTTGGGAAAGGCCATGGGATGTAGAAATATTTTTTTCACATTTTACTTCCTTGTAAAAACAGGGAAATAAATAGGGATTTTCATACGTATAAGTACCCAGTGAACGGTTCATTTAGCTTTATATATTGTTCCGGGTGGGAGTTGTATCGGTTTTTCTGTAGTGTTAGACCTGTAAGATAAAAATTTAAATGGTTGGGAAAGGCCATGGGATGTAGAAATATTTTTTTCACATTTTATTTCCTTGTAAAAACAGTAAAATCAATAGGGATTTTCGTACGGATAAGTGCCCAGTGAACGGTTGGTTTAGCTTTATATATTGTTCCGCGTGGGTGTTGTATTGGTTTTTCGGAAGTGTTAGACCTGTAAGAAAAATGTTTAAATGGTTGGGAAAGGCCATGGGATGTAGAAATATTTTTTCACATTTTATTTCCTTGTAAAAACAGGTAAATCAATAGGGATTTTTGTACGGATAAGTGCCCAGTGAACGGTTCGTTTAGCTTTATATATTGTTCCGGGTGGCCGTTGTATTGGTTTTTCGGAAGTGTTAGACCTGTAAGAGAAAAATTTAAATGGTTGGGAATGGCCATGGGATGTAGAAATATTTTTTTCACATTTTATTTCCTTGTAAAAACAGGTAAATCAATAGGGATTTTCGTACGGATAAGTACCCAGTGAACGGTTCGTTTAGCTTTATATATTGTTCCGGGTGGGAGTTGTATTGGTTTTTCGGTAGTGTTAGACCTGCAAGATAAATATTTAAATGGTTGGGAAAGGCCATGGGATGTAGAAATATTTTTTTCACATTTTATTTCCTTGTAAATACAGGTAAATCAATAGGGATTTTCGTATGGATAAGTACCCAGTGAACGGTTCGTTTAGCTTTATATATTGTTCCGCGTGGGTGTTGTATTGGTTTTTCGGAAGTGTTAGACCTGTAAGAAAAATGTTTAAACGGTTGGGAAAGGCCATGGGATGTAGAAATATTTTTTCACATTTTACTTCCTTGTAAAAACAGGTAAATCAATAGGGATTTTCATACGTATAAGTACCCAGTGAACGGTTCATTTAGCTTTATATATTTTTCCGGGTGGGCGTTGTATTGGTTTTTCAGAAGTGTTATACCTGTAAGAGAAAAGTTTAAATGGTTGGGAAAGGCCATGGGATGTAGAAATATTTTTTTCACATTTTATTTCTTTGTAAAAACAGGTAAATCAATAGGGATTTTCGTATGTATAAGTACCCAGTGAACGGTTCGTTTAGCTTTATATATTGTTCTGGGTGGGCGTTCTATTGGTTTTTCGGAAGTGTTAGACATGTAAGAGAAAAATTTAAATGGTTGGGAAAGGCCATGGGATGTAGAAATATTTTTTTCACATTTTATTTCCTTGTAAAAACAGGTAAATCAATAGGGATTTTCGTATGGATTAGTACCCAGTGAACGGTTCGTTTAGCTTTATATATTTTTCCGGGTGGGCGTTGTATTGGTTTTTCGCAACTGTTAGACCTGTAAGAGAAAAATTTAAATGGTTGGGAAAGGCCATGGGATGTAGAAATATTTTTTTCACATTTTACTTCCTTGTAAAAACAGGTAAATCAATAGGGCTTTTCGCACGGATAAGTACCCAGTGAACGGTTCGTTTAGCTTTATACATTGTTCCGGGTAGGAGTTGTATTGGTTTATCGGTAGTGTTAGACCTGTAAGATAAATATTTAAGTGGTTGGAAAAGGCCATGGGATGTAGAAATATTTATTTCACATTTTATTTCCTTGTAAAAACATGAAAATCAATAGGGATTTTCGTACGGATAAGTGCCCAGTGAACGGTTCGTTTAGCTTCATATATTGTTTCGGGTGGCCGTTATATTGGTTTTTCTGAAGTGTTATACCTGTAAGAGAAAAATTTAAGTGGCTGGGAAAGGCCATGGGATGTAGAAATATTTTTTTCACATTTTATTTCCTTGTAAAAACAGGAAAATCAATAGGGATTTTCGTACGGATAAGTACCCAGTGAACGGTTCGTTTAGCTTTATATATTGTTCCGGGTGGGCGTTGTATTGGTTTTTCGGAAGTGTTAGACATGTAAGAGAAAAATTTAAATGGTTGGGAAAGGCCAAGGGATGTAGAAATATTTTTTTCACATTTTATTATCTTGTAAAAACAGGAAAATCAATAGGGATTTTCGTACGGATAAGTGCCCAGTGAACGGTTCATTTAGCTTTATATATTGTTCTGGGTGGCCGTTGTTTTGGTTTTTCGGAAGTGTTAGACATGTAAGAGAAAAGTTTAAATGGTTGGGAAAGGCCATGGGATGTAGAAATATTTTTTTCACATTTTATTTCCTTGTAAAAACAGGAAAATCAATAGGGATTTTCGAACGTATAAGTACCCAATGAACGGTTCGTTTAGCTTTATATATTGTTCCGGGTGGCCGTTATATGGGTTTTTCGGAAGTGTTCGACCTGTAAGAGAAAAATTTAAATGGTTGGGAAAGGCCATGGGATGTAGAAATATTTTTTTCACATTTTATTTCCTTGTAAAAACAGGTAAATCAATACGGATTTTCGTGTGGATTAGTACCCAGTGAACGGTTCGTTTAGCTTTATATATTTTTCCGGGGGGGGGTTGTATTGTTTTTTCGCAACTGTTAGACCTGTAAGAGAAAAATTTAAATGGTTGGGAAAGGCCATGGGATGTAGAAATATTTTTTTCACATTTTACTTCCTTGTAAAAACAGGTAAATCAATAGGGCTTTTCGTACGGATAAGTACCCAGTGAACGGTTCGTTTAGCTTTATACATTGTTCCGGGTGGCCGTTGTATTGGTTTTTCGGAAGTGTTAGACCTGTAAGAGAAAATTTTAAATGGCTGGGAGAGGCCATGGGATGTAGAAATATTTTTTTCACATTTTATTTCCTTGTAAAAACAGGTAAATCAATAGGGATTTTCGTACAGATAAGTGCCCAGTGAACGGTTCGTTTAGCTTTATATATTGTTTCGGGTGGCCGTTGTATCGGTTTTTCGGAAGTGTTATACCTGTAAGAGAAAAATTTAAATGACTGGGAAAGGCCATGGGATATAGAAATATTTTTTTCACATTTTATTTCCTTGTAAAAACAGGTAAATCAATAGGGATTTTCGTACGGATAAGTGTCCAGTGAACGGTTCGTTTAGCTTCATATATTGTTTCGGGTGGCCGTTGTATTGGTTTTTCTGAAGTGTTATACCTGTAAGAGAAAAATTTAAGTGGCTGGGAAAGGCCATGGGATGTAGAAATATTTTTTTCACATTTTATTTCCTTGTAAAAATAGGAAAATCAATAGGGATTTTCGTACGGATAAGTACCCAGTGAACGGTTCGTTTAGCTTTATATATTGTTCCGGGTGGGCGTTGTATTGGTTTTTCGGAAGTGTTAGACATGTAAGAGAAAAATTTAAATGGTTGGGAAAGGCCAAGGGATGTAGAAATATTTTTTTCACATTTTATTATCTTGTAAAAACAGGAAAATGAATAGGGATTTTCGTACGGATAAGTGCCCAGTGAACGGTTCATTTAGCTTTATATATTGTTCCGGGTGGCCGTTGTTTTGGTTTTTCGGAAGTGTTAGACCTGTAAGAGAAAAGTTTAAATGGTTGGGAAAGGCCATGGGATGTAGAAATATTTTTTTCACATTTTATTTCCTTGTAAAAACAGGAAAATCAATAGGAATTTTCGAACGTATAAGTACCCAATGAACGGTTCGTTTAGCTTTATATATTGTTCCGGGTGGCCGTTATATGGGTTTTTCGGAAGTGTTAGACCTGTAAGAGAAAAATTTAAATGGTTGGGAAAGGCCATGGGATGTAGAAATATTTTTTTCACATTTTATTTCCTTGTAAAAACAGGTAAATCAATAGGGATTTTCGTACGGATAAGTACCCAGTGAACGGTTCGTTTAGCTTTATATATTATTCCGGGTGGGCGTTGTATTGGTTTTTCTGAAGTGTTAGACCTGTAAGAGAAAAATTTAAATGGTTGGGAAAGGCCATGGGATGTAGAAATATTTTTTTCACATTTTATTTCCTTGTAAAAACAGGTAAATCAATACGGATTTTCGTATGGATTAGTACCCAGTGAACGGTTCGTTTAGCTTTATATATTTTTCCGGGTGGGCGTTGTATTGGTTTTTCGCAACTGTTAGACCTGTAAGAGAAAAATTTAAATGGTTGGGAAAGGCCATGGGATGTAGAAATATTTTTTTCACATTTTACTTCCTTGTAAAAACAGGTAAATCAATAGGGCTTTTCGTACGGATAAGTACCCAGTGAACGGTTCGTTTAGCTTTATACATTGTTCCGGGTGGCCGTTGTATTGGTTTTTCGGAAGTGTTAGACCTGTAAGAGAAAATTTTAAATGGCTGGGAGAGGCCATGGGATGTAGAAATATTTTTTTCACATTTTATTTCCTTGTAAAAACAGGTAAATCAATAGGGATTTTCGTACGGATAAGTGCCCAGTGAACGGTTCGTTTAGCTTTATATATTGTTTCGGGTGGCCGTTGTATCGGTTTTTCGGAAGTGTTATACCTGTAAGAGAAAAATTTAAATGACTGGGAAAGGCCATGGGATGTAGAAATATTTTTTTCACATTTTATTTCCTTGTAAAAACAGGTAAATCAATAGGGGTTTTCGTACGGATAAGTACCCAGTGAACGGTTCGTTTAGCTTTATATATTGTTCCGGGTGGACGTTGCATTGGTTTTTCGGAAGTGTTAGACATGTAAGAGAAAAATTTAAATGGTTGGGAAAGGCCATGGGATGTAGAAATATTTCTTTCACAATTTATTTCCTTGTAAAAACAGGTAAATCAATAGGGATTTTCGTACGGATAAGTGCCCAGTGAACGGTTCGTTTAGCTTTATATATTGTTCCGGGTGGCCGTTGTATTGGTTTTTCGGAAGTGTTAGACCTGTAAGAAAAAGTTTAAATGGTTGGGAAAGGCCATGGGATGTAGAAATATTTTTTTCACATTTTATTTCCTTGTAAAAACAGGTAAATCAATAGGGATTTTCGTACGTATAAGTACCCAAAGAACGGTTCGTTTAGCTTTATATATTGTTCCGGGTGGGCGTTGTATTGGTTTTTCGGAAGTGTTAAACATGTAAGAGAAAAATTTAAATGGTTGGGAAAGGCCATGGGATGTAGAAATATTTTTTTCACATTTTATTTCCTTGTAAATACGGTAAAATCAATAGGGATTTTCGTACGGATAAGTGCCCAGTGAACGGTTCATTTAGCTTTATATATTGTTTCGGGTGGCCGTTGTATTGGTTTTTCGGAAGTGTTATACCTGTAAGAGAAAAATTTAAATGGTTGGGAAAGGCCGTGGGATGTAGAAATATTTTTTTCACATTTTATTTCCTTGTAAAAACAGGTAAATCAATAGGGATTTTCGTACGGATAAGTGCCCAGTGAACGGTTCGTTTAGCTTTATATATTGTTCCGGGTGGGCGTTGTATTGGTTTTTCGGAAGTGTTAGACCTGTAAGAGAAAAATTTAAATGGTTGGGAAAGGCCATGGGATGTAGAAATATTTTTTTCACATTTTATTTCCTTGTAAAAACAGGTAAATCAATAGGTATTTTCGTACGGATAAGTACCCAGTGAACGGTTCGTTTAGCTTTATATATTTTTCCGGGTGGGCGTTGTATTGGTTTTTCGGTAGTGTTAGACCTGTAAGATAAAAATGTAAATGGTTTGGAAAGGCCATGGGATGTAGAAATATTTTTTTCACATTTTATTTCCTTGTAAAAACAGGTAAATCAATAGGTATTTTCGTACGTATAAGTACCCAGTGAACGGTTCGTTTAGCTTTATATATTGTTCCGGGTAGGAGTTGTATGGATTTATCGGTAGTGTTAGACCTGTAAGATAAATATTTAAATGGTTGGGAAAGGCCATGGGATATAGAAATATTTTTTTCACATTTTATTTCCTTGTAAAAACAGGAAAATCAATAGGGATTTTCGTACGGATAAGTGCCCAGTGAACGGTTCGTTTAGCTTTATATATTGTTTCGGGTCGCCGTTGTATTGGTTTTTCGGAAGTGTTAGACCTGTAAGAGAAAATTTAAAGGGTTGGAAAAGGCCATGGGATGTAGAAATATTTTTTTCACATTTTATTTCCTTGTAAAAACAGGTAAATCAATAGGGATTTTCGTATGGATTAGTACCCAGTGAACGGTTCGTTTAGCTTTATATATTTTTCCGGATGGGCGTTGTATTGGTTTTTCGCAACTGTTAGACCTGTAAGAGAAAAATTTAAATGGTTGGGAAAGGCCATGGGATGTAGAAATATTTTTTTCACAATTTATTTCCTTGTAAAAACAGGTAAATCAATAGGGATTTTCGTACGTATAAGTACCAAGTGAACGGTTCGTTTAGCTATATATATTGTTCCAGGTGGGAGTTGTATTGGTTTTTCGGTAGTGTTAGACCTGCAAGATAAAAATTTAAATGGTTGGGAAAGGCCATGGGATGTAGAAATATTTTTTTCACATTTTATTTAATTGTAAAAATAGGTAAATCAATAGGGATTTTGGTATGGATAAGTACCCAGTGAATGGTTTGTTTAGCTTTATATATTGTTCCGGGTGGGCGTTGTATTGGTTTTTCGGAAGAGTTAGACCTGTAAGAGAAAAATTTAAATGGCTGGGAAAGGCCATGGGATGTAGAAATATTTTTTTCACATTTTACATCCTTGTAAAAACAGGTAAATCAATAGGGCTTTTCGCACGGATAAGTACCCAGTAAACGGTTCGTTTAGATTTATACATTTTTCCGGGTGGGCGTTGTATTGGTTTTTCGGAAGTGTTAGACCTGTAAGAGAAAAATTTAAATGGCTGGGAAAGGCCATGGGATGTAGAAATATTTTTTTCACATTTAATTTCCTTGTAAAAACAGGTAAATCAATAGGGATTTTCGTACGGATAAGTACCCAGTGAACGGTTCGTTTAGCTTTATATATTGTTCTGGGTGGGCGTTGTATTGGTTTTTCGGAAGTGTTAGACATGTAAGAGAAAAATTTAAATGGTTGGGAAAGGCCATGGGATGTAGAAATATTTTTTTCACATTTTATTTCCTTGAAAAAACAGGTAAATCAATAGGGATTTTCATACGGATAAGTACCCAGTGAACGGTTCGTTTAGCTTTATATATTGTTCCGGGTGGGCGTTGTATTGGTTTTTCGGAAGTGTTAGACATGTAAGAGATAAATTTTAATGGTTGGGAAAGGCCATGGGATGTAGAAATATTTTTTTCACATTTTATTTCCTTGTAAAAACAGGTAAATCAATAGGGATTTTCGTACGTATTAGTACCCAGTGAACGGTTCGTTTAGCTTTATATATTTTTCCAGGTGGGTGTTGTATTGGTTTTTCGCAACTGTTAGACCTGTAAGAGAAAAATTTAAATGGTTGGGAAAGGCCATGGGATGTAGAAAATTTTTTTTCACATTTTAATTCCTTGTAAAAACAGGTAAATCAATAGGGCTTTTCGTACGGATAAGTACCCAGTGAACGGTTCGTTTAGCTTTATATATTTTTCCGGGTGGGCGTTGTATTGGTTTTTCGGAAGTGTTAGACCTGTAAGAGAAAAATTTAAATGGTTGGGAAAGGCCATGGGATGTAGAAATATTTTTTTCACATTTTATTTCCTTGTAAAAACAGGTAAATCAATAGGGATTTTCGTACGGATAAGTGCCCAGTGAACGGTTCGTTTAGCTTTATATATTGTTCCGGGTGGCCGTTGTATTGGTTTTTCGGAAGTGTTAGACCTGTAAGAGAAAAGTTTAAATGGTTGGGAAAGGCCATGGGATGTAGAAATATTTTTTTCACATTTTATTTCCTTGTAAAAACAGGTAAATCAATAGGGATTTTCGAACGTATAAGTACCCAGTGAACGGTTCGTTTAGCTTTATATATTGTTCCGGGTGGGCGTTGTATTGGTTTTTCGGAAGTGTTAAACATGTAAGAGAAAAATTTAAATGGTTGGGAACGGCCATGGGATGTAGAAATATTTTTTTCACATTTTATTTCCTTGTAAAAACAGGTAAATCAATAGGGATTTTCGTACGTATAAGTACCCAAAGAACGGTTCGTTTAGCTTTATATATTGTTCCGGGTGGGCGTTGTATTGGTTTTTCGGAAGTGTTAAACATGTAAGAGAAAAATTTAAATGGTTGGGAAAGGCCATGGGATGTAGAAATATTTTTTTCACATTTTATTTCCTTGTAAATACGGTAAAATCAATAGGGATTTTCGTACGGATAAGTGCCCAGTGAACGGTTCATTTAGCTTTATATATTGTTTCGGGTGGCCGTTGTATTGGTTTTTCGGAAGTGTTATACCTGTAAGAGAAAAATTTAAATGGTTGGGAAAGGCCATGGGATGTAGAAATATTTTTTTCACATTTTATTTCCTTGTAAAAACAGGTAAATCAATAGGGATTTTCGTACGGATAAGTGCCCAGTGAACGGTTCGTTTAGCTTTATATATTGTTCCGGGTGGGCGTTGTATTGGTTTTTCGGAAGTGTTAGACCTGTAAGAGAAAAATTTAAATGGTTGGGAAAGGCCATGGGATGTAGAAATATTTTTTTCACATTTTATTTCCTTGTAAAAACAGGTAAATCAATAGGTATTTTCGTACGGATAAGTACCCAACGAACGGTTCGTTTAGCTTTATATATTTTTCCGGGTGGGCGTTGTATTGGTTTTTCGGTAGTGTTAGACCTGTAAGATAAAAATGTAAACGGTTTGGAAAGGCCATGGGATGTAGAAATATTTTTTTCACATTTTATTTCCTTGTAAAAACAGGTAAATCAATAGGTATTTTCGTACGTATAAGTACCCAGTGAACGGTTCGTTTAGCTTTATATATTGTTCCGGGTAGGAGTTGTATGGATTTATCGGTAGTGTTAGACCTGTAAGATAAATATTTAAATGGTTGGGAAAGGCCATGGGATATAGAAATATTTTTTTCACATTTTATTTCCTTGTAAAAACAGGAAAATCAATAGGGATTTTCGTACGGATAAGTGCCCAGTGAACGGTTCGTTTAGCTTTATATATTGTTTCGGGTCGCCGTTGTATTGGTTTTTCGCAACTGTTAGACCTGTAAGAGCAAAATTTAAAGGGTTGGGAAAGGCCATGGGATGTAGAAATATTTTTTTCACATTTTACTTCCTTGTAAAAACAGGTAAATCAATAGGGCTTTTCGTACGGATAAGTACCCAGTGAACGGTTCGTTTAGCTTTATATATTTTTCCGGGTGGGCGTTGTATTGGTTTTTCGGAAGTGTTAGACATGTAAGAGAAAAATTTTAATGGTTGGGAAAGGCCATGGGATGTAGAAATATTTTTTTCACATTTTATTTCCTTGTAAAAACAGGTAAATCAATAGGGATTTTCGTACATATTAGTACCCAGTGAACGGTTCGTTTAGCTTTATATATTTTTCCAGGTGGGTGTTGTATTGGTTTTTCGCAACTGTTAGACCTGTAAGAGAAAAATTTAAATGGTTGGGAAAGGCCATGGGATGTAGAAAATTTTTTTTCACATTTTACTTCCTTGTAAAAACAGGTAAATCAATAGGGCTTTTCGTACGGATAAGTACCCAGTGAACGGTTCGTTTAGCTTTATATATTTTTCCGGGTGGGCGTTGTATTGGTTTTTCGGAAGTGTTATACCTGTAAGAGAAAAATTTAAATGGCTGGAAAAGGCCATGGTATGTAGAAATATTTTTTTCACATTTTATTTCCTTGTAAAAACAGGTAAATCAATAGGGATTTTCGTACTGATAAGTACCCAGTGAACGCTTCGTTTAGCTTTATATATTGTTCCGGGTGGGCGTTGTATTGGTTTTTCGGAAGTGTTAGACATGTAAGAGAAAAATTTAAATGGTTGGGAAAGGCCATGGGATGTAGAAATATTTTTTTCACATTTTATTTCCTTGTAAATACAGGTAAATCAATAGGGATTTTCGTACGGATAAGTAACCAGTGAACGGTTCGTTTAGCTTTATATATTGTTCCGGGTGGGCGTTGTATTGGTTTTTCGGAAGCGTTAGACCTGTAAGAGAAAAATTTAAATGGTTGGGAAAGGCCATGGGATGTAGAAATATTTTTTTCACATTTTATTTACTTGTAAAAACAGGTAAATCAATAGGAATTTTCGTACGGATAAGTACCCAGTGAACGGATCGTTTAGCTTTATATATTTTTCCGGGTGGGCGTTGTATCGGTTTTTCGGAAGTGTTAGACCTTTAAGAGAAAAATTTAAATGGCTGGTAAAGGCCATGGGATGTAGAAATATTTTTTTCACAATTTATTTCCTTGTAAAAACAGGTAAATCAATAGGGATTTTCGTACGTATAAGTACCCAGTGAACGGTTCGTTTAGCTATATATATTGTTCCAGGTGGGAGTTGTATTGGTTTTTCGGTAGTGTTAGACCTGCAAGATAAAAATTTAAATGGTTGGGAAAGGCCATGGGATGTAGAAATATTTTTTTCACATTTTATTTCCTTGTAAAAATAGGTAAATCAATAGGGATTTTGGTATGGATAAGTACCCAGTGAATGGTTTGTTTAGCTTTATATATTGTTCCGGGTGGGCGTTGTATTGGTTTTTCGGAAGAGTTAGACCTGTAAGAGAAAAATTTAAATGGCTGGGAAAGGCCATGGGATGTAGACATATTTTTTTCACATTTTACATCCTTGTAAAAACAGGTAAATCAATAGGGCTTTTCGCACGGATAAGTACCCAGTAAACGGTTCGTTTAGCTTTATACATTTTTCCGGGTGGGCGTTGTATTGGTTTTTCGGAAGTGTTAGACCTGTAAGAGAAAAATTTAAATGGCTGGGAAAGGCCATGGGATGTAGAAATATTTTTTTCACATTTAATTTCCTTGTAAAAACAGGTAAATCAATAGGGATTTTCGTACGGATAAGTACCCAGTGAACGGTTCGTTTAGCTTTATATATTGTTCTGGGTGGGCGTTGTATTGGTTTTTCGGAAGTGTTAGACATGTAAGAGAAAAATTTAAATGGTTGGGAAAGGCCATGGGATGTAGAAATATTTTTTTCACATTTTATTTCCTTGAAAAAACAGGTAAATCAATAGGGATTTTCGTACGGATAAGTACCCAGTGAACGGTTCGTTTAGCTTTATATATTGTTCCGGGTGGGCGTTGTATTGGTTTTTCGGAAGTGTTAGACATGTAAGAGAAAAATTTTAATGGTTGGGAAAGGCCATGGGATGTAGAAATATTTTTTTCACATTTTATTTCCTTGTAAAAACAGGTAAATCAATAGGGATTTTCGTACGTATTAGTACCCAGTGAACGGTTCGTTTAGCTTTATATATTTTTCCAGGTGGGTGTTGTATTGGTTTTTCGCAACTGTTAGACCTGTAAGAGAAAAATTTAAATGGTTGGGAAAGGCCATGGGATGTAGAAAATTTTTTTTCACATTTTACTTCCTTGTAAAAACAGGTAAATCAATAGGGCTTTTCGTACGGATAAGTACCCAGTGAACGGTTCGTTTAGCTTTATATATTTTTCCGGGTGGGCGTTGTATTGGTTTTTCGGAAGTGTTATACCTGTAAGAGAAAAATTTAAATGGCTGGAAAAGGCCATGGGATGTAGAAATATTTTTTTCACATTTTATTTCCTTGTAAAAACAGGTAAATCAATAGGGATTTTCGTACTGATAAGTACCCAGTGAACGCTTCGTTTAGCTTTATATATTGTTCCGGGTGGGCGTTGTATTGGTTTTTCGGAAGTGTTAGACATGTAAGAGAAAAATTTAAATGGTTGGGAAAGGCCATGGGATGTAGAAATATTTTTTTCACATTTTATTTCCTTGTAAATACAGGTAAATCAATAGGGATTTTCGTACGGATAAGTAACCAGTGAACGGTTCGTTTAGCTTTATATATTGTTCCGGGTGGGCGTTGTATTGGTTTTTCGGAAGCGTTAGACCTGTAAGAGAAAAATTTAAATGGTTGGGAAAGGCCATGGGATGTAGAAATATTTTTTTCACATTTTATTTACTTGTAAAAACAGGTAAATCAATAGGAATTTTCGTACGGATAAGTACCCAGTGAACGGATCGTTTAGCTTTATATATTTTTCCGGGTGGGCGTTGTATCGGTTTTTCGGAAGTGTTAGACCTGTAAGAGAAAAATTTAAATGGTTGGGAAAGGCCACGGGATGTAGAAATATTTTTTTCACATTTTATTTCCTTGTAAAAATAGGTATATCAATAGGGATTTTCGTACGGATAAGTGCCCAGTGAATGGTTTGTTTAGCTTTTTATATTGTTCCGGGTGTGCGTTGTATTGGTTTTTCGGAAGTGTTAGACGTGTAAGAGAAAAATTTAAATGGCTGTGAAAGGCCATGGGATGTAGAAATATTTTTTTCACATTTTACTTGATTGTAAAAACAGGTAAATCAATAGGGCTTTTCACACGGATAAGTACCCAGTAAACGGTTCGTTTAGCTTTATACATTGTTCCGGGTGGGCGTTGTATTGATTTTTCGGAAGTGTTAGACCTGTAAGAGAAAAATTTAAATGGCTGGGAAAAGCCATGAGATGTAGAAATATTTTTTTCACATTTTATTTCCTTGTAAAAACAGGAAAATCAATAGGGATTTTCGTACGGATAAGTGCCCAGTGAACGGTTCGTTTAGCTTTATATATTGTTCCGGGTGGCCGTTGTATTGGTTTTTCGGAAGTGTTAGACTTGTAAGAGAAAAATTTAAATGGTTGGGAAAGGCCATGGGATGTAGAAATATTTTTTTCACATTTTATTTCCTTGTAAAAACAGGTAAATCAATAGGGATTTTCGTACGGATAAGTACCCAGTGAACGGTTCGTTTAGCTTTATATATTTTTCCGGGTGGGCGTTGTATTGGTTTTTCGGAAGTGTTATACCTGTAAGAGAAAAATTTAAATGGCTGGGAAAGGCCATGGGATGTAGAAATATTTTTTTCACATTTTATTTCCTTGTAAAAACAGGTAAATCAATAGGGATTTTCGTACGTATAAGTACCCAGTGAACGGTGCGTTTAGCTTTATATATTGCTCCGGGTGGGTGTTGTATGGTTTTTTCGGTAGTGTTAGACCTGTAAGAGAAAAATTTAAATGGTTGGGAAAGGCCATGGGATGTAGAAATATTTTTTTCACATTTTATTTCCTTGTAAAAACAGGTAAATCAATAGGGATTTTCGTACGTATTAGTACCCAGTGAACGGTTCGTTTAGCTTTATATATTTTTCCAGGTGGGTGTTGTATTGGTTTTTCGCAACTGTTAGACCTGTAAGAGAAAAATTTAAATGGTTGGGAAAGGCCATGGGATGTAGAAAATTTTTTTTCACATTTTACTTCCTTGTAAAAACAGGTAAATCAATAGGGCTTTTCGTACGGATAAGTACCCAGTGAACGGTTCGTTTAGCTTTATATATTTTTCCGGGTGGGCGTTGTATTGGTTTTTCGGAAATGTTATACCTGTAAGAGAAAAATTTAAATGCCTGGAAAAGGCCATGGGATGTAGAAATATTTTTTTCACATTTTATTTCCTTGTAAAAACAGGTATATCAATAGGGATTTTCGTACGGATAAGTGCCCAGTGAATGGTTTGTTTAGCTTTATATATTGTTCCGGGTGTGCGTTGTATTGGTTTTTCGGAAGTGTTAGACGTGTAAGAGAAAAATTTAAATGGCTGTGAAAGGCCATGGGATGTAGAAATATTTTTTTCACATTTTACTTCATTGTAAAAACAGGTAAATCAATAGGGCTTTTCGCACGGATAAGTACCCAGTAAACGGTTCGTTTAGCTTTATACATTGTTCCGGGTGGGCGTTGTATTGATTTTTCGGAAGTGTTAGACCTGTAAGAGAAAAATTTAAATGGCTGGGAAAAGCCATGAGATGTAGAAATATTTTTTTCACATTTTATTTCCTTGTAAAAACAGGAAAATCAATAGGGATTTTCGTACGGATAAGTGCCCAGTGAACGGTTCGTTTAGCTTTATATATTGTTCCGGGTGGCCGTTGTATTGGTTTTTCGGAAGTGTTAGACATGTAAGAGAAAAATTTAAATGGTTGGGAAAGGCCATGGGATGTAGAAATATTTTTTTCACATTTTATTTCCTTGTAAAAACAGGTAAATCAATAGGGATTTTCGTACGGATAAGTACCCAGTGAACACTTCGTTTAGCTTTATATATTGTTCCTGGTGGGCGTTGTATTGGTTTTTCGGAAGTGTTAGACATGTAAGAGAAAAATTTAAATGGTTGGGAAAGGCCATGGGATGTAGAAATATTTTTTTCACATTTTATTTCCTTGTAAATACAGGTAAATCAATAGGAATTTTCGTACGGATAAGTACCCAGTGAACGGATCGTTTAGCTTTATATATTTTTCCGGGTGGGCGTTGTATCGGTTTTTCGGAAGTGTTAGACCTTTAAGAGAAAAATTTAAATGGCTGGTAAAGGCCATGGGATGTAGAAATATTTTTTTCACAATTTATTTCCTTGTAAAAACAGGTAAATCAATAGGGATTTTCGTACGTATAAGTACCCAGTGAACGGTTCGTTTAGCTATATATATTGTTCCAGGTGGGAGTTGTATTGGTTTTTTGGTAGTGTTAGACCTGCAAGATAAAAATTTAAATGGTTGGGAAAGGCCATGGGATGTAGAAATATTTTTTTCACATTTTATTTCCTTGTAAAAATAGGTAAATCAATAGGGATTTTCGTACGTATTAGTACCCAGTGAACGGTTCGTTTAGCTTTACATATTTTTCCAGGTGGGTGTTGTATTGGTTTTTCGCAACTGTTAGACCTGTAAGAGAAAAATTTAAATGGTTGGGAAAGGCCATGGGATGTAGAAAATTTTTTTTCACATTTTACTTCCTTGTAAAAACAGGTAAATCCATAGGGCTTTTCGTACGGATAAGTACCCAGTGAACGGTTCGTTTAGCTTTATATATTTTTCCGGGTGGGCGTTGTATTGGTTTTTCGGAAGTGTTATACCTGTAAGAGAAAAATTTAAATGGCTGGAAAAGGCCATGGGATGTAGAAATATTTTTTTCACATTTTATTTCCTTGTAAAAACAGGTAAATCAATAGGGATTTTCGTACTGATAAGTACCCAGTGAACGCTTCGTTTAGCTTTATATATTGTTCCGGGTGGGCGTTGTATTGGTTTTTCGGAAGTGTTAGACATGTAAGAGAAAAATTTAAATGGTTGGGAAAGGCCATGGGATGTAGAAATATTTTTTTCACATTTTATTTCCTTGTAAATACAGGTAAATCAATAGGGATTTTCGTACGGATAAGTAACCAGTGAACGGTTCGTTTAGCTTTATATATTGTTCCGGGTGGGCGTTGTATTGGTTTTTCGGAAGCGTTAGACCTGTAAGAGAAAAATTTAAATGGTTGGGAAAGGCCATGGGATGTAGAAATATTTTTTTCACATTTTATTTACTTGTAAAAACAGGTAAATCAATAGGAATTTTCGTACGGATAAGTACCCAGTGAACGGATCGTTTAGCTTTATATATTTTTCCGGGTGGGCGTTGTATCGGTTTTTCGGAAGTGTTAGACCTGTAAGAGAAAAATTTAAATGGTTGGGAAAGGCCATGGGATGTAGAAATATTTTTTTCACATTTTATTTCCTTGTAAAAATAGGTATATCAATAGGGATTTTCGTACGGATAAGTGCCCAGTGAATGGTTTGTTTAGCTTTATATATTGTTCCGGGTGTGCGTTGTATTGGTTTTTCGGAAGTGTTAGACGTGTAAGAGAAAAATTTAAATGGCTGTGAAAGGCCATGGGATGTAGAAATATTTTTTTCACATTTTACTTCATTGTAAAAACAGGTAAATCAATAGGGCTTTTCACACGGATAAGTACCCAGTAAACGGTTCGTTTAGCTTTATACATTGTTCCGGGTGGGCGTTGTATTGATTTTTCGGAAGTGTTAGACCTGTAAGAGAAAAATTTAAATGGCTGGGAAAAGCCATGAGATGTAGAAATATTTTTTTCACATTTTATTTCCTTGTAAAAACAGGAAAATCAATAGGGATTTTCGTACGGATAAGTGCCCAGTGAACGGTTCGTTTAGCTTTATATATTGTTCCGGGTGGCCGTTGTATTGGTTTTTCGGAAGTGTTAGACATGTAAGAGAAAAATTTAAATGGTTGGGAAAGGCCATGGGATGTAGAAATATTTTTTTCACATTTTATTTCCTTGTAAAAACAGGTAAATCAATAGGGATTTTCGTACGGATAAGTACCCAGTGAACGGTTCGTTTAGCTTTATATATTTTTCCGGGTGGGCGTTGTATTGGTTTTTCGGAAGTGTTATACCTGTAAGAGAAAAATTTAAATGGCTGGGAAAGGCCATGGGATGTAGAAATATTTTTTTCACATTTTATTTCCTTGTAAATACAGGTAAATCAATAGGGATTTTCGTACGTATAAGTACCCAGTGAACGGTGCGTTTAGCTTTATATATTGCTCCGGGTGGGTGTTGTATGGTTTTTTCGGTAGTGTTAGACCTGTAAGAGAAAAATTTAAATGGTTGGGAAAGGCCATGGGATGTAGAAATATTTTTTTCACATTTTATTTCCTTGTAAAAACAGGTAAATCAATAGGGATTTTCGTACGTATTAGTACCCAGTGCACGGTTTGTTTAGCTTTATATATTTTTCCGGGTGGGTGTTGTATTGGTTTTTCGCAACTGTTAGACCTGTAAGAGCAAAATTTAAATGGTTGGGAAAGGCCATGGGATGTAGAAATATTTTTTTCACATTTTACTTCCTTGTAAAAACAGGTAAATCAATAGGGCTTTTCGTACGGATAAGTACCCAGTGAACGGTTCGTTTAGCTTTATATATTTTTCCGGGTGGGCGTTGTATTGGTTTTTCGGAAGTGTTAGACATGTAAGAGAAAAATTTTAATGGTTGGGAAAGGCCATGGGATGTAGAAATATTTTTTTCACATTTTATTTCCTTGTAAAAACAGGTAAATCAATAGGGATTTTCGTACGTATTAGTACCCAGTGAACGGTTCGTTTAGCTTTATATATTTTTCCAGGTGGGTGTTGTATTGGTTTTTCGCAACTGTTAGACCTGTAAGAGAAAAATTTAAATGGTTGGGAAAGGCCATGGGATGTAGAAAATTTTTTTTCACATTTTACTTCCTTGTAAAAACAGGTAAATCAATAGGGCTTTTCGTACGGATAAGTACCCAGTGAACGGTTCGTTTAGCTTTATATATTTTTCCGGGTGGGCGTTGTATTGGTTTTTCGGAAGTGTTATACCTGTAAGAGAAAAATTTAAATGGCTGGAAAAGGCCATGGGATGTAGAAATATTTTTTTCACATTTTATTTCCTTGTAAAAACAGGTAAATCAATAGGGATTTTCGTACTGATAAGTACCCAGTGAACGCTTCGTTTAGCTTTATATATTGTTCCGGGTGGGCGTTGTATTGGTTTTTCGGAAGTGTTAGACATGTAAGAGAAAAATTTAAATGGTTGGGAAAGGCCATGGGATGTAGAAATATTTTTTTCACATTTTATTTCCTTGTAAATACAGGTAAATCAATAGGGATTTTCGTACGGATAAGTAACCAGTGAACGGTTCGTTTAGCTTTATATATTGTTCCGGGTGGGCGTTGTATTGGTTTTTCGGAAGCGTTAGACCTGTAAGAGAAAAATTTAAATGGTTGGGAAAGGCCATGGGATGTAGAAATATTTTTTTCACATTTTATTTACTTGTAAAAACAGGTAAATCAATAGGAATTTTCATACGGATAAGTACCCAGTGAACGGATCGTTTAGCTTTATATATTTTTCCGGGTGGGCATTGTATCGGTTTTTCGGAAGTGTTAGAACTGTAAGAGAAAAATTTAAATGGTTGGGAAAGGCCATGGGATGTAGAAATATTTTTTTCACATTTTATTTCCTTGTAAAAATAGGTATATCAATAGGGATTTTCGTACGGATAAGTGCCCAGTGAATGGTTTGTTTAGCTTTATATATTGTTCCGGGTGTGCGTTGTATTGGTTTTTCGGAAGTGTTAGACGTGTAAGAGAAAAATTTAAATGGCTGTGAAAGGCCATGGGATGTAGAAATATTTTTTTCACATTTTACTTCATTGTAAAAACAGGTAAATCAATAGGGCTTTTCGCACGGATAAGTACCCAGTAAACGGTTCGTTTAGCTTTATACATTGTTCCGGGTGGGCGTTGTATTGATTTTTCGGAAGTGTTAGACCTGTAAGAGAAAAATTTAAATGGCTGGGAAAAGCCATGAGATGTAGAAATATTTTTTTCACATTTTATTTCCTTGTAAAAACAGGAAAATCAATAGGGATTTTCGTACGGATAAGTGCCCAGTGAACGGTTCGTTTAGCTTTATATATTGTTCCGGGTGGCCGTTGTATTGGTTTTTCGGAAGTGTTAGACATGTAAGAGAAAAATTTAAATGGTTGGGAAAGGCCATGGGATGTAGAAATATTTTTTTCACATTTTATTTCCTTGTAAAAACAGGTAAATCAATAGGGATTTTCGTACGTATAAGTACCCAGTGAACGGTGCGTTTAGCTTTATATATTGCTCCGGGTGGGTGTTGTATTGGTTTTTCGGTAGTGTTAGACCTGTAAGAGAAAAATTTAAATGGTTGGGAAAGGCCATGGGATGTAGAAATATTTTTTTCACATTTTATTTCCTTGTAAAAACAGGTAAATCAATAGGGATTTTCGTACGTATTAGTACCCAGTGCACGGTTTGTTTAGCTTTATATATTTTTCCGGGTGGGTGTTGTATTGGTTTTTCGCAACTGTTAGACCTGTAAGAGCAAAATTTAAATGGTTGGGAAAGGCCATGGGATGTAGAAATATTTTTTTCACATTTTACTTCCTTGTAAAAACAGGTAAATCAATAGGGCTTTTCGTACGGATAAGTACCCAGTGAACGGTTCGTTTAGCTTTATATATTTTTCCGGGTGGGCGTTGTATTGGTTTTTCGGAAGTGTTATACCTGTAAGAGAAAAATTTAAATGGCTGGGAAAGGCCATGGGATGTAGAAATATTTTTTTCACATTTTATTTCCTTGTAAAAACAGGTAAATCAATAGGGATTTTCGTACGTATAAGTACCCAGTGAACGGTGCGTTTAGCTTTATATATTGCTCCGGGTGGCCGTTGTATTGGTTTTTCGGTAGTGTTAGACATGTAAGAGAAAAATTTAAATGGTTGGGAAAGGCCATGGGATGTAGAAATATTTTTTTCACATTTTATTTCCTTGTAAAAACAGGTAAATCAATAGGGATTTTCGTACGGATAAGTACCCAGTGAACGGTTCGTTTAGCTTTATATATTGTTCCGGGTGGCCGTTGTATTGGTTTTTCGGAAGTGTTAGACATGTAAGAGAAAAATTTAAATGGTTGGGAAAGGCCATGGGATGTAGAAATATTTTTTTCACAATTTATTTCCTTGTAAAAACAGGTAAATCAATAGGGATTTTCGTACGGATAAGTACCCAGTGAACGGTCCGTTTAGCTTTATATATTGTTCCGGGTGGGCATTGTATTGGTTTTTCGGAAGTGTTGGACCTGTAAGAGAAAAATTTAAATGGTTGGGAAAGGCCATGGGATGTAGAAATATTTTTTTCACATTTTATTTCCTTGTAAAAACAGGTAAATCAATAGGGATTTTCGTACGTATTAGTACCCAGTGAACGGTTCGTTTAGCTTTATATATTTTTCCGGGTGGGTGTTGTATTGGTTTTTCGCAACTGTTAGACCTGTAAGAGCAAAATTTAAATGGTTGGGAAAGGCCATGGGATGTAGAAATATTTTTTTCACATTTTACTTCCTTGTAAAAACAGGTAAATCAATAGGGCTTTTCGTACGGATAAGTACCCAGTGAACGGTTCGTTTAGCTTTATATATTGTTCCGGGTAGGAGTTGTATTGGTTTTTCGGTAGTGTTAGACCTGTAAGATAAATATTTTTATGGTTGGGAAAGGCCATGGGATGTAGAAATATTTTTTTCACATTTTATTTCCTTGTAAAAACAGGTAAATCAATAGGGATTTTCGTACGTATAAGTACCCAGTGAACGGTGCGTTTAGCTTTATATATTGCTTCGGGTGGCCGTTGTATTGGTTTTTCAGAAGTGTTATACCTGTAAGAGAAAAATTTAAATGGCTGGGAAAGGCCATGGGATGTAGAAATATTTTTTTCACATTTTATTTCCTTGTAAAAACAAGTAAATCAATAGGGATTTTCGTACGGATAAGTACCCAGTGAACGGTTCGTTTAGCTTTATACATTGTTCCGGGTGGCCGTTGTATCGGTTTTTCGGAAGTGTTAGACCTGTAAGAGAAAAATTTAAATGGCTGGGAAAGGCCATGGGATGTAGAAAAAATTTTGCACATTTTATTTCCTTGTAAAAACAGGTAAATCAATAGGGATTTTGGTACGGATAAGTACCCAGTGAACGGTTCGTTTAGCTTTATATATTTTTCCGGGTAGGAGTTGTATTGGTTTTTCGGTAGTGTTAGACCTGTAAGATAAATATTTAATTGGTTGGGAAAGGCCATGGGATGTAGAAATATTTTTTTCACATTTTATTTCCTTGTAAAAACAGGTAAATCAATAGGGATTTTCGTACGTATAAGTACCCAGTGAACGGTGCGTTTAGCTTTATATATTGCTCCGGGTGGGCGTTGTATTGGTTTTTCGGTAGTGTTAGGCATGTAAGAGAAAAATTTAAATGGTTGGGAAAGGCCATGGGATGTAGAAATATTTTTTTCACATTTTATTTCCTTGTAAAAACAGGTAAATCAATATGGATTTTCGTATGGATTAGTACCCAGTGAACGGTTCATTTAGCTTTATATATTTTTCCTAGTGGGCGTTGTATTGGTTTTTCGCAACTGTTAGACCTGTAAGAGAAAAATTTAAATGGTTGGGAAAGGCCATGGGATGTAGAAATATTTTTTTCACATTTTACTTCCTTGTAAAAACAGGTAACTTAATAGGGCTTTTCGTACGGATAAGTACCCAGTGAACGGTTCGTTTAGCTTTATATATTGTTCCGGGTGGCCGTTGTATTGGTTTTTCGGAAGTGTTAGACCTGTAAGAGAAAATTTTAAATGGTTGGGAAAGGCCATGGGATGTAGAAATATTTTTTTCACATTTTACTTCCTTGTAAAAACAGGTAAATTAATAGGGCTTTTCGTACGGATAAGTACCCAGTGAACGGTTCGTTTAGCTTTATATATTGTTCCGGGTGGCCGTTGTATTGGTTTTTCGGAAGTGTTAGACCTGTAAGAGAAAATTTTAAATGGTTGGGAAAGGCCATGGGATGTAGAAATATTTTTTTCACATTTTATTTCCTTGTAAAAACAGGTAAATCAATAGGTAATTTCGTACGGATAAGTACCCAGTGAACGGTTCGTTTAGCTTTATATATTGTTCCGGGTGGCCGTTGTATTGGTTTTTCGGAAGTGTTAGACATGTAAGAGAAAAATTTAAATGGTTGGGAAAGGCCATGGGATGTAGAAATATTTTTTTCACATTTTATTTCCTTGTAAAAATAGGTAAATCAATAGGGATTATGGTATGGATAAGTACCAAGTGAATGGTTTGTTTAGCTTTATATATTGTTCCGGGTGGGCGTTGTATTGGTTTTTCGGAAGTGTTAGACCTGTAAGAGAAAAATTTAAATGGCTGGGAAAGGCCATGGGATGTAGAAATATTTTTTTCACATTTTACTTCCTTGTAAAAACAGGTAAATCAATAGGCCTTTTCGCACGGATAAGTACCCAGTAAACGGTTCGTTTAGCTTTATACATTGTTCCGGGTGGGCGTTGTATTGGTTTTTCGGAAGTGTTAGACCTGTAAGAGAAAAATTTAAATGGCTGGGAAAGGCCATGGGATGTAGAAATATTTTTTTCACATTTAATTTCCTTGTAAAAACAGGTAAATCAATAGGGATTTTCGTACGGATAAGTACCCAGTGAACGGTTCGTTTAGCTTTATATATTGTTCCGGGTGGGCGTTGTATTGGTTTTTCGGAAGTGTTAGACCTGTAAGAGAAAAATTTAAATGGTTGGGAAAGGCCATGGGATGTAGAAATATTTTTTTCACATTTTATTTCCTTGTATAAACAGGTAAATCAATAGGGATTTTCGTACGGATAAGTACCCAGTGAACAGTTCGTTTAGCTTTATATATTGTTCCGGGTGGGCGTTGTATTGGTTTTTCGGAAGTGTTAGACATGTAAGAGAAAAATTTAAATGGTTGGGAAAGGCCATGGGATGTAGAAATATTTTTTTCACATTTTATTTCCTTGTAAAAACAGGTAAATCAATAGGGATTTTCGTACGTATTAGTACCCAGTGAACGGTTCGTTTAGCTTTATATATTTTTCCGGGTGGGTGTTGTATTGGTTTTTCGCAACTGTTAGACCTGTAAGAGAAAAATTTAAATGGTTGGGAAAGGCCATGGGATGTAGAAATATTTTTTTCACATTTTACTTCCTTGTAAAAACAGGTAAATCAATAGGGCTTTTCGTACGGATAAGTACCCAGTGAACGGTTCGTTTAGCTTTATATATTTTTCCGGGTGGGCGTTGTATTGTTTTTTCGGAAGTGTTATACCTGTAAGAGAAAAATTTAAATGGCTGGAAAAGGCCATGGGATGTAGAAATATTTTTTTCACATTTTATTTCCTTGTAAAAACAGGTAAATCAATAGGGATTTTCGTACGGATAAGTAACCAGTGAACGGTTCGTTTAGCTTTATATATTGTTCCGGGTGGGCGTTGTATTGGTTTTTCGGAAGTGTTAGACATGTAAGAGAAAAATTTAAATGGTTGGGAAAGGCCATGGGATGTAGAAATATTTTTTTCACATTTTATTTCCTTGTAAATACAGGTAAATCAATAGGGATTTTCGTACGGATAAGTATCCAGTGAACGGTTCGTTTAGCTTTATATATTGTTCCGGTTGGGCGTTGTATTGGTTTTTCGGAAGTGTTAGACCTGTAAGAGAAAAATTTAAATGGTTGGGAAAGGCCATGGGATGTAGAAATATTTTTTTCACATTTTATTTACTTGTAAAAACAGGTAAATCAATAGGAATTTTCGTACGGATAAGTACCCAGTGAACGGATCGTTTAGCTTTATATATTGTTCCGGGTGTGCGTTTTATTGGTTTTTCGGAAGTGTTAGACGTGTAAGAGAAAAATTTAAATGGCTGTGAAAGGCTATGGGATGTAGAAATATTTTTTTCACATTTTACTTCCTTGTAAAAACAGGTAAATCAATAGGGCTTTTCACACGGATAAGTACCCAGTAAACGGTTCGTTTAGCTTTATACATTGTTCCGGGTGGGCGTTGTATTGGTTTTTCGGAAGTGTTAGACCTGTAAGAGAAAAATTTAAATGGCTGGGAAAAGCCATGGGATGTAGAAATATTTTTTTCACATTTTATTTCCTTGTAAAAACAGGAAAATCAATAGGGATTTTCGTACGGATAAGTGCCCAGTGAACGGTTCGTTTAGCTTTATATATTGTTCCGGGTGGCCGTTGTATTGGTTTTTCGGAAGTGTTTGACATGTAAGAGAAAAATTTAAATGGTTGGGAAAGGCCATGTGATGTAGAAATATTTTTTTCACAATTTATTTCCTTGTAAAAACAGGTAAATCAATAGGGATTTTCGTATGGATAAGTACCCAGTGAACGGTTCGTTTAGCTTTATATATTGTTCCGGGTGGGCATTGTATTGGTTTTTCGGAAGTGTTGGACCTGTAAGAGAAAAATTTAAATGGTTGGGAAAGGCCATGGGATGTAGAAATATTTTTTTCACATTTTATTTCCTTGTATAAACAGGTAAATCAATAGGGATTTTCGTACGGATAAGTACCCAGTGAACAGTTCGTTTAGCTTTATATATTGTTCCGGGTGGGCGTTGTATTGGTTTTTCGGAAGTGTTAGACATGTAAGAGAAAAATTTAAATGGTTGGGAAAGGCCATGGGATGTAGAAATATTTTTTTCATATTTTATTTCCTTGTAAAAACAGGTAAATCAATAGGGATTTTCGTACGTATTAGTACCCAGTGAACGGTTCGTTTAGCTTTATATATTTCTCCGGGTGGGTGTTGTATTGGTTTTTCGCAACTGTTAGACTTGTAAGAGAAAAATTTAAATGGTTGGGAAAGGCCATGGGATGTAGAAATATTTTTTTCACATTTTACTTCCTTGTAAAAACAGGTAAATCAATAGGGCTTTTCGTACGGATAAGTACCCAGTGAACGGTTCGTTTAGCTTTATATATTTTTCCGGGTGGGCGTTGTATTGTTTTTTCGGAAGTGTTATACCTGTAAGAGAAAAATTTAAATGGCTGGAAAAGGCCATGGGATGTAGAAATATTTTTTTCACATTTTATTTCCTTGTAAAAACAGGTAAATCAATAGGGATTTTCGTACGGATAAGTAACCAGTGAACGGTTCGTTTAGCTTTATATATTGTTCCGGGTGGGCGTTGTATTGGTTTTTCGGAAGTGTTAGACATGTAAGAGAAAAATTTAAATGGTTGGGAAAGGCCATGGGATGTAGAAATATTTTTTTCACATTTTATTTCCTTGTAAATACAGGTAAATCAATAGGGATTTTCGTACGGATAAGTATCCAGTGAACGGTTCGTTTAGCTTTATATATTGTTCCGGGTGGGCATTGTATTGGTTTTTCAGAAGTGATGGACCTGTAAGAGAAAAATTTAAATGGTTGGGAAAGGCCATGGGATGTAGAAATATTTTTTTCACATTTTATTTCCTTGTATAAACAGGTAAATCAATAGGGATTTTCGTACGGATAAGTACCCAGTGAACAGTTCGTTTAGCTTTATATATTGTTCCGGGTGGGCGTTGTATTGGTTTTTCGGAAGTGTTAGACATGTAAGAGAAAAATTTAAATGGTTGGGAAAGGCCATGGGATGTAGAAATATTTTTTTCATATTTTATTTCCTTGTAAAAACAGGTAAATCAATAGGGATTTTCGTACGTATTAGTACCCAGTGAACGGTTCGTTTAGCTTTATATATTTTTCCGGGTGGGTGTTGTATTGGTTTTTCGCAACTGTTAGACCTGTAAGAGAAAAATTTAAATGGTTGGGAAAGGCCATGGGATGTAGAAATATTTTTTTCATATTTTATTTCCTTGTAAAAACAGGTAAATCAATAGGGATTTTCGTACGTATTAGTACCCAGTGAACGGTTCGTTTAGCTTTATATATTGTTCCGGGTGTGCGTTTTATTGGTTTTTCGGAAGTGTTAGACATGTAAGAGAAAAATTTAAATGGCTGTGAAAGGCTATGGGATGTAGAAATATTTTTTTCACATTTTACTTCCTTGTAAAAACAGGTAAATCAATAGGGCTTTTCGCACGGATAAGTACCCAGTAAACGGTTCGTTTAGCTTTATACATTGTTCCGGGTGGGCGTTGTATTGGTTTTTCGGAAGTGTTAGACCTGTAAGAGAAAAATTTAAATGGCTGGGAAAAGCCATGGGATGTAGAAATATTTTTTTCACATTTTATTTCCTTGTAAAAACAGGAAAATCAATAGGGATTTTCGTACGGATAAGTGCCCAGTGAACGGTTCGTTTAGCTTTATATATTGTTCCGGGTGGCCGTTGTATTGGTTTTTCGGAAGTGTTAGACATGTAAGAGAAAAATTTAAATGGTTGGGAAAGGCCATGTGATGTAGAAATATTTTTTTCACAATTTATTTCCTTGTAAAAACAGGTAAATCAATAGGGATTTTCGTATGGATAAGTACCCAGTGAACGGTTCGTTTAGCTTTATATATTGTTCCGGGTGGGCATTGTATTGGTTTTTCGGAAGTGTTGGACCTGTAAGAGAAAAATTTAAATGGTTGGGAAAGGCCATGGGATGTAGAAATATTTTTTTCACATTTTATTTCCTTGTAAAAACAGGTAAATCAATATGGATTTTCGTACGTATTAGTACCCAGTGAACGGTTCGTTTAGCTTTATATATTTTTCCGGGTGGGTGTTGTATTGGTTTTTCGCAACTGTTAGACCTGTAAGAGCAAAATTTAAATGGTTGGGAAAGGCCATGGGATGTAGAAATATTTTTTTCACATTTTACTTCCTTGTAAAAACAGGTAAATCAATAGGGCTTTTCGTACGGATAAGTACCCAGTGAACGGTTCGTTTAGCTTTATATATTTTTCCGGGTGGGCGTTGTATTGGTTTTTCGGAAGTGTTATACCTGTAAGAGAAAAATTTAAATGGCTGGGAAAGGCCATGGGATGTAGAAATATTTTTTTCACATTTTATTTCCTTGTAGAAACAGGTAAATCAATAGGGATTTTCGTACGGATAAGTACCCAGTGAACGGTTCGTTTAGCTTTATACATTGTTCCGGGTGGCCGTTGTATCGGTTTTTAGGAAGTGTTAGACCTGTAACAGAAAAATTTAAATGGCTGGGAAAGGCCATGGGATGTAGAAAAAATTTTGCACATTTTATTTCCTTGTAAAAACAGGTAAATCAATAGGGATTTTCATACGGATAAGTACCCAGTGAACGGTTCGTTTAGCTTTATATATTGTTCCGGGTAGGAGTTGTATTGGTTTTTCGGTAGTGTTAGACCTGTAAGAGAAAAATTTAATTGGTTGGGAAAGGCCATGGGATGTAGAAATATTTTTTTCACAATTTATTTCCTTGTAAAAACAGGTAAATCAATAGGGATTTTCGTACGGATAAGTACCCAGTGAACGGTTCGTTTAGCTTTATATATTGTTCCGGGTGGGCATTGTATTGGTTTTTCGGAAGTGTTGGACCTGTAAGAGAAAAATTTAAATGGTTGGGAAAGGCCATGGGATGTAGAAATATTTTTTTCACATTTTATTTCCTTGTAAAAACAGGTAAATCAATAGGGATTTTCGTACGTATTAGTACCCAGTGAACGGTTCGTTTAGCTTTATATATTTTTCCGGGTGGGTGTTGTATTGGTTTTTCGCAACTGTTAGACCTGTAAGAGCAAAATTTAAATGGTTGGGAAAGGCCATGGGATGTAGAAATATTTTTTTCACATTTTACTTCCTTGTAAAAACAGGTAAATCAATAGGGCTTTTCGTACGGATAAGTACCCAGTGAACAGTTCGTTTAGCTTTATATATTTTTCCGGGTGGGCGTTGTATTGGTTTTTCGGAAGTGTTATACCTGTAAGAGAAAAATTTAAATGGCTGGGAAAGGCCATGGGATGTAGAAATATTTTTTTCACATTTTATTTCCTTGTAAAAACAGGTAAATCAATAGGGATTTTCGTACGGATAAGTACCCAGTGAACGGTTCGTTTAGCTTTATACATTGTTCCGGGTGGCCGTTGTATCGGTTTTTCGGAAGTGTTAGACCTGTAACAGAAAAATTTAAATGGGTGTGAAAGGCCATGGGATGTAGAAAAAATTTTGCACATTTTATTTCCTTGTAAAAACAGGTAAATCAATAGGGATTTTCGTACGGATAAGTACCCAGTGAACGGTTCGTTTAGCTTTATATATTGTTCCGGGTAGGAGTTGTATTGGTTTTTCGGTAGTGTTAGACCTGTAAGATAAATATTTAAATGGTTGGGAAAGGCCATGGGATGTAGAAATATTTTTTTCACATTTTATTTCCTTGTAAAAACAGGTAAATCAATAGGGATTTTCGTACGTATAAGTACCCAGTGAACGGTGCGTTTAGCTTTATATATTGCTCCGGGTGGCCGTTGTATTGGTATTTCGGTAGTGTTAGACATGTAAGAGAAAAATTTAAATGGTTGGGAAAGGCCATGGGATGTAGAAATATTTTTTTCACATTTTATTTCCTTGTAAAAACAGGTAAATGAATAGGGCTTTTCGTACGGATAAGTACCCAGTGAACGGTTCGTTTAGCTTTATATATTGTTCCGGGTGGGCGTTGTATTGGTTTTTCGGAAGTGTTAGACCTGTAAGAGAAAAATTTAAATGGTTGGGAAAGGCCATGGAATGTAGAAATATTTTTTTCACATTTTATTTCCTTGTAAAAACAGGTAAATCAATAGGGATTTTCGTATGGATTAGTACCAAGTGAATGGTTCGTTTAGCTTTATATATTTTTCCGGGTGGGCGTTGTATTGGTTTTTCGGTAGTGTTAGACCTGTAAGATAAAAATGTAAATGGTTGGGAAAGGCCATGGGATGTAGAAATATTTTTTTCACATTTTATTTTCTTGTAAAAACAGGAAAATCAATAGGGATTTTCGTACGGATAAGTACCCAGTGAACGGTTCGTTTAGCTTTATACATTGTTCCGGGTGGGCGTTGTATTGGTTTTTCGGAAGTGTTAGACCTGTAAGAGAAAAATTTAAATGGCTGGGAAAGGCCATGGGATGTAGAAATATTTTTTCACATTTAATTTCCTTGTAAAAACAGGTAAATCAATAGGGATTTTCGTACGGATAAGTACCCAGTGAACGATTCGTTTAGCTTTATATATTTTTCCGGGTGGGCTTTGTATTGGTTTTTCGGAAGTGTTAGACCTGTAAGAGAAAATTTTAAATGGTTGGGAAAGGCCATGGGATGTAGAAATATTTTTTTCACAATTTATTTCCTTGTAAAAACAGGTAAATCAATAGGGATTTTCGTACGGATAAGTACCCAGTGAACGGTTCGTTTAGCTTTATATATTGTTCCGGGTGGGCATTGTATTGGTTTTTCGGAAGTGTTGGACCTGTAAGAGAAAAATTTAAATGGTTGGGAAAGGCCATGGGATGTAGAAATATTTTTTTCACATTTTATTTCCTTGTAAAAACAGGTAAATCAATAGGGATTTTCGTACGGATAAGTACCCAGTGAACGGTTCGTTTAGCTTTATATATTGTTCCGGGTGGCCGTTGTATTGGTTTTTCGGAAGTGTTAGACATGTAAGAGAAAAATTTAATTGGTTGGGAAAGGCCATGGGATGTAGAAATATTTTTTTCACAATTTATTTCCTTGTAAAAACAGGTAAATCAATAGGGATTTTCGTACGGATAAGTACCCAGTGAACGGTTCGTTTAGCTATATATATTGTTCCGGGTGGGCATTGTATTGGTTTTTCGGAAGTGTTGGACCTGTAAGAGAAAAATTTAAATGGTTGGGAAAGGCCATGGGATGTAGAAATATTTTTTTCACATTTTATTTCCTTGTAAAAACAGGTAAATCAATATGGATTTTCGTACGTATTAGTACCCAGTGAACGGTTCGTTTAGCTTTATATATTTTTCCGGGTGGGTGTTGTATTGGTTTTTCGCAACTGTTAGACCTGTAAGAGCAAAATTTAAATGGTTGGGAAAGGCCATGGGATGTAGAAATATTTTTTTCACATTTTACTTCCTTGTAAAAACAGGTAAATCAATAGGGCTTTTCGTACGGATAAGTACCCAGTGAACGGTTCGTTTAGCTTTATATATTTTTCCGGGTGGGCGTTGTATTGGTTTTTCGGAAGTGTTATACCTGTAAGAGAAAAATTTAAATGGCTGGGAAAGGCCATGGGATGTAGAAATATTTTTTTCACATTTTATTTCCTTGTAGAAACAGGTAAATCAATAGGGATTTTCGTACGGATAAGTACCCAGTGAACGGTTCGTTTAGCTTTATACATTGTTCCGGGTGGCCGTTGTATCGGTTTTTAGGAAGTGTTAGACCTGTAACAGAAAAATTTAAATGGCTGGGAAAGGCCATGGGATGTAGAAAAAATTTTGCACATTTTATTTCCTTGTAAAAACCGGTAAATCAATAGGGATTTTCATACGGATAAGTACCCAGTGAACGGTTTGTTTAGCTTTATATATTGTTCCGGGTAGGAGTTGTATTGGTTTTTCGGTAGTGTTAGACCTGTAAGAGAAAAATTTAATTGGTTGGGAAAGGCCATGGGATGTAGAAATATTTTTTTCACAATTTATTTCCTTGTAAAAACAGGTAAATCAATAGGGATTTTCGTACGGATAAGTACCCAGTGAACGGTTCGTTTAGCTTTATATATTGTTCCGGGTGGGCATTGTATTGGTTTTTCGGAAGTGTTGGACCTGTAAGAGAAAAATTTAAATGGTTGGGAAAGGCCATGGGATGTAGAAATATTTTTTTCACATTTTATTTCCTTGTAAAAACAGGTAAATCAATAGGGATTTTCGTACGTATTAGTACCCAGTGAACGGTTCGTTTAGCTTTATATATTTTTCCGGGTGGGTGTTGTATTGGTTTTTCGCAACTGTTAGACCTGTAAGAGCAAAATTTAAATGGTTGGGAAAGGCCATGGGATGTAGAAATATTTTTTTCACATTTTACTTCCTTGTAAAAACAGGTAAATCAATAGGGCTTTTCGTACGGATAAGTACCCAGTGAACAGTTCGTTTAGCTTTATATATTTTTCCGGGTGGGCGTTGTATTGGTTTTTCGGAAGTGTTATACCTGTAAGAGAAAAATTTAAATGGCTGGGAAAGGCCATGGGATGTAGAAATATTTTTTTCACATTTTATTTCCTTGTAAAAACAGGTAAATCAATAGGGATTTTCGTACGGATAAGTACCCAGTGAACGGTTCGTTTAGCTTTATACATTGTTCCGGGTGGCCGTTGTATCGGTTTTTCGGAAGTGTTAGTCCTGTAACAGAAAAATTTAAATGGCTGTGAAAGGCCATGGGATGTAGAAAAAATTTTGCACATTTTATTTCCTTGTAAAAACAGGTAAATCAATAGGGATTTTCGTACGGATAAGTACCCAGTGAACGGTTCGTTTAGCTTTATATATTGTTCCGGGTAGGAGTTGTATTGGTTTTTCGGTAGTGTTAGACCTGTAAGATAAATATTTAAATGGTTGGGAAAGGCCATGGGATGTAGAAATATTTTTTTCACATTTTATTTCCTTGTAAAAACAGGTAAATCAATAGGGATTTTCGTACGTATAAGTACCCAGTGAACGGTGCGTTTAGCTTTATATATTGCTCCGGGTGGCCGTTGTATTGGTATTTCGGTAGTGTTAGACATGTAAGAGAAAAATTTAAATGGTTGGGAAAGGCCATGGGATGTAGAAATATTTTTTTCACATTTTATTTCCTTGTAAAAACAGGTAAATGAATAGGGCTTTTCGTACGGATAAGTACCCAGTGAACGGTTCGTTTAGCTTTATATATTGTTCCGGGTGGGCGTTGTATTGGTTTTTCGGAAGTGTTAGACGTGTAAGAGAAAAATTTAAATGGTTGGGAAAGGCCATGGAATGTAGAAATATTTTTTTCACATTTTATTTCCTTGTAAAAACAGGTAAATCAATAGGGATTTTCGTATGGATTAGTACCAAGTGAATGGTTCGTTTAGCTTTATATATTTTTCCGGGTGGGCGTTGTATTGGTTTTTCGGTAGTGTTAGACCTGTAAGATAAAAATGTAAATGGTTGGGAAAGGCCATGGGATGTAGAAATATTTTTTTCACATTTTATTTTCTTGTAAAAACAGGAAAATCAATAGGGATTTTCGTACGGATAAGTACCCAGTGAACGGTTCGTTTAGCTTTATACATTGTTCCGGGTGGGCGTTGTATTGGTTTTTCGGAAGTGTTAGACCTGTAAGAGAAAAATTTAAATGGCTGGGAAAGGCCATGGGATGTAGAAATATTTTTTCACATTTAATTTCCTTGTAAAAACAGGTAAATCAATAGGGATTTTCGTACGGATAAGTACCCAGTGAACGATTCGTTTAGCTTTATATATTTTTCCGGGTGGGCTTTGTATTGGTTTTTCGGAAGTGTTAGACCTGTAAGAGAAAATTTTAAATGGTTGGGAAAGGCCATGGGATGTAGAAATATTTTTTTCACAATTTATTTCCTTGTAAAAACAGGTAAATCAATAGGGATTTTCGTACGGATAAGTACCCAGTGAACGGTTCGTTTAGCTTTATATATTGTTCCGGGTGGGCATTGTATTGGTTTTTCGGAAGTGTTGGACCTGTAAGAGAAAAATTTAAATGGTTGGGAAAGGCCATGGGATGTAGAAATATTTTTTTCACATTTTATTTCCTTGTAAAAACAGGTAAATCAATAGGGATTTTCGAACGGATAGGTACCCAGTGAACGGTTCGTTTAGGTTTATATATTTTTCCGGGTGGGCATTGTATTGGTTTTTCGGAAGTGTTGGACCTGTAAGAGAAAAAAATTTAAATGGTTGGGAAAGGCCATGGGATGTAGAAATATTTTTTTCACATTTTACTTCCTTGTAAAAACAGGTAAATCAATAGGGCTTTTCGTACGGATAGGTACCCAGTGAACCCTTCGTTTAGCTATATATATTGTTCCGGGTGGGCGTTGTATTGGTTTTTCGCAACTGTTAGACCTGTAAGAGCAAACTTTAAAAGGTTGGGAAAGGCCATGGGATGTAGAAATATTTTTTTCACATTTTACTTCCTTGTAAAAACAGGTAAATCAATAGGGCTTTTCGTACGGATAAGTACCCAGTGAACGGTTCGTTTAGCTTTATATATTTTTCCGGGTGGGCGTTGTATTGGTTTTTCGGAAGTGTTAGACCTGTAAGAGAAAATTTTAAATGGTTGGGAAAGGCCATGGGATGTAGAAATATTTTTTTCACATTTTATTTCCTTGTAAAAACAGGTAAATCAATAGGTATTTTCGTACGTATAAGTACCCAGTGAACGGTTCATTTAGCTTTATATATTGTTCCGGGTGGGAGTTGTATTGGTTCTTCGGTAGTGTTAGACCTGTAAGATAAAAATGTAAATGGTTGGGAAAGGCCATGGGATGTAGAAATATTTTTTTCACATTTTATTTCCTTGTAAAAACAGGAAAATCAATAGTGATTTTCGTACGGATAGGTACCCAGTGAACGGTTCGTTTAGCTTTATACATTGTTCCGGGTGGGTGTTGTATTGGTTTTTCGCAACTGTTAGACCTGTAAGAGCAAACTTTAAAAGGTTGGGAAAGGCCATGGGATGTAGAAATATTTTTTTCACATTTTACTTCCTTGTAAAAACAGGTAAATCAATAGGGCTTTTCGTACGGATAAGTACCCAGTGAACGGTTCGTTTAGCTTTATATATTTTTCCGGGTGGGCGTTGTATTGGTTTTTCGGAAGTGTTATACCTGTAAGAGAAAAATTTAAATGGCTGGGAAAGGCCATGGGATGTAGAAATATTTTTTTCACATTTTATTTCCTTGTAAAAACAGGTAAATCAATAGGGATTTTCGTACGGATAAGTACCCAGTGAACGGTTCGTTTAGCTTTATACATTGTTCCGGGTGGCCGTTGTATCGGTTTTTCGGAAGTGTTAGACCTGTAACAGAAAAATTTAAATGGCTGGGAAAGGCCATCGGATGTAGAAAAAATTTTGCACATTTTATTTCCTTGTAAAAACAGGTAAATCAATAGGGATTTTCGTACGGATAGGTACCCAGTGAACGGTTCGTTTAGCTTTATACATTGTTCCGGGTGGGTGTTGTATTGGTTTTTCGCAACTGTTAGACCTGTAAGAGCAAACTTTAAAAGGTTGGGAAAGGCCATGGGATGTAGAAATATTTTTTTCACATTTTACTTCCTTGTAAAAACAGGTAAATCAATAGGGCTTTTCGTACGGATAAGTACCCAGTGAACGGTTCGTTTAGCTTTATATATTTTTCCGGGTGGGCGTTGTATTGGTTTTTCGGAAGTGTTATACCTGTAAGAGAAAAATTTAAATGGCTGGGAAAGGCCATGGGATGTAGAAATATTTTTTTCACATTTTATTTCCTTGTAAAAACAGGTAAATCAATAGGGATTTTCGTACGGATAAGTACCCAGTGAACGGTTCGTTTAGCTTTATACATTGTTCCGGGTGGCCGTTGTATCGGTTTTTCGGAAGTGTTAGACCTGTAACAGAAAAATTTAAATGGCTGGGAAAGGCCATCGGATGTAGAAAAAATTTTGCACATTTTATTTCCTCTTAAAAACAGGTAAATCAATAGGGATTTTCGTACGGATAAGTACCCAGTGAACGGTTCGTTTAGCTTTATATATTGTTCCGGGTAGGAGTTGTATTGGTTTTTCGGTAGTGTTAGACCTGTAAGATAAATATTTAAATGGTTGGGAAAGGCCATGGGATGTAGAAATATTTTTTTCACATTTTATTTCCTTGTAAAAACAGGTAAATCAATAGGGATTTTTGTACGTATAAGTACCCAGTGAACGGTGCGTTTAGCTTTATATATTGCTCCGGGTGGCCGTTGTATTGGTTTTTCGGTAGTGTTAGACATGTAAGAGAAAAATTTAAATGGTTGGGAAAGGCCATGGGATGTAGAAATATATTTTTCACATTTTATTTCCTTGTAAAAACAGGTAAATCAATAGGGATTTTCGTACGGATAAGTACCCAGGGAACGGTTCGTTTAGCTTTATATATTGTTCCGGGTGGGCGTTGTATTGGTTTTTCGGTAGTGTAAGACCTGTAAGATAAAAATGTAAATGGTTGGGAAAGGCCATGGGATGTAGAAATATTTTTTTCACATTTTATTTTCTTGTAAAAACAGGAAAATCAGTAGGGATTTTCGTACGGATAAGTACCCAGTGAACGGTTCGTTTAGCTTTATATATTTTTCCGGGTGGGCTTTGTATTGGTTTTTCGGAGGTGTTAGACCTGTAAGAGAAAATTTTAAATGGTTGGGAAAGGCCATGGGATGTAGAAATATTTTTTTCACAATTTATTTCCTTGTAAAAACAGGTAAATCAATAGGGATTTTCGTACGGATAAGTACCCAGTGAACGGTTCGTTTAGCTTTATATATTGTTCCGGGTGGGCATTGTATTGGTTTTTCGGAAGTGTTGGACCTGTAAGAGGAAAATTTAAATGGTTGGGAAAGGCCATGGGATGTAGAAATATTTTTTTCACATTTTATTTCCTTGTAAAAACAGGTAAATCAATAGGGCTTTTCGTACGGATAGGTACCCAGTGAACGGTTCGTTTAGCTTTATATATTGTTCCGGGTGGCCGTTGTATTGGTTTTTTGGAAGTGTTAGACCTGTAAGAGAAAATTTTAAATGGTTGGGAAAGGCCATGGGATGTAGAAATATTTTTTTCACATTTTATTTCCTTGTAAAATCAGGTAAATCAATAGGTATTTTCGTACGGATAAGTACCCAGTGAACGGTTCGTTTAGCTTTATACATTGTTCCGGGTGGGAGTTGTATTGGTTTTTTGGTAGTGTTAGACCTGTAAGATAAAAATGTAAATGGTTGGGAAATGCCATGGGATGTAGAAATATTTTTTTCACATTTTATTTTCTTGTAAAAACAGGAAAATCAATAGGGATTTTCGTACGGATAAGTACCCAGTGAACGGTTCGTTTAGCTTTATACATTGTTCCGGGTGGGCGTTGTATTGGTTTTTCGGAAGTGTTAGACCTGTAAGAGAAAAATTTAAATGGCTGGGAAAGGCCATGGGATGTAGAAATATTTTTTTCACATTTAATTTCCTTGTAAAAACAGGTAAATCAATAGGGATTTTCGTACGGATAAGTACCCAGTGAACGGTTCGTTTAGCTTTATATATTTTTCCGGGTGGGCTTTGTATTGGTTTTTCGGAAGTGTTAGACCTGTAAGAGAAAAATTTAAATGGTTGGGAAAGGCCATGGGATGTAGAAATATTTTTTTCACATTTTATTTCCGTGTAAAAACAGGTAAATCAATAGGGATTTTCGTACGTATTAGTACCCAGTGAACGGTTCGTTTAGCTTTATATATTTTTCCGGGTGGGTGTTGTATTGATTTTTCGCAACTGTTAGACCTGTAAGAGAAAAATTTAAATGGTTGGGAAAGGCCATGGGATGTAGAAATATTTTTTTCACATTTTACTTCCTTGTAAAAACAGGTAAATCAATAGGGCTTTTCGTACGGATAAGTACCCAGTGAACGGTTCGTTTAGCTTTATATATTTTTCCGGGTGGGCGTTGTATTGGTTTTTCGGAAGTGTTATACCTGTAAGAGAAAAATTTAAATGGCTGGGAAAGGCCATGGGATGTAGAAATATTTTTTTCACATTTTATTTCCTTGTAAAAACAGGTAAATCAATAGGGATTTTCGTACGGATAAGTACCCAGTGAACGGTTCGTTTAGCTTTATACATTGTTCCGGGTGGCCGTTGTATCGGTTTTTCGGAAGTGTTAGACATGTAACAGAAAAATTTAAATGGCTGGGAAAGGCCATGGGATGTAGAAAAAATTTTGCACATTTTATTTTCTTGTAAAAACAGGTAAATCAATAGGGATTTTGGTACGGATAAGTACCCAGTGAACGGTTCGTTTAGCTTTATATATTGTTCCGGGTAGGAGTTGTATTGGTTTTTCGGTAGTGTTAGACCTGTAAGATAAATATTTAAATGGATGGGAAAGACCATGGGATGTAGAAATATTTTTTTCACATTTTATTTCCTTGTAAAAACAGGTAAATCAATAGGGATTTTCGTACGTATAAGTACCCAGTGAACGGTGCGTTTAGCTTTATATATTGCTCCGGGTGGGCGTTGTATTGGTTTTTCGGTAGTGTTAGGCATGTAAGAGAAAAATTTAAATGGTTGGGAAAGGCCATGGGATATAGAAATATTTTTTTCGCATTTTATTTCCTTGTAAAAACAAGTAAATCAATAGGGATTTTCGTACGGATAAGTACCCAGTGAACGGTTCGTTTAGCTTTATATATTTTTCCGGGTGGGCGTTGTATTGGTTTTTCAGAAGTGTTATACCTGTAAGAGAAAAATTTAAATGGCTGGGAAAGGCCATGGGATGTAGAAATATTTTTTTCACATTTTATTTCCTTGTAAAAACAAGTAAATCAATAGGGATTTTCGTACGGATAAGTACCCAGTGAACGGTTCGTTTAGCTTTATACATTGTTCCGGGTGGCCGTTGTATCGGTTTTTCGGAAGTGTTAGACCTGTAAGAGAAAAATTTAAATGGCTGGGAATGGCCATGGGATGTAGAAAAAATTTTGCACATTTTATTTCCTTGTAAAAACAGGTAAATCAATAGGGATTTTGGTACGGATAAGTACCCAGTGAACGGTTCATTAGCTTTATATATTGTTCCGGGTGGGAGTTGTATTGGTTTTTCGGTAGTGTTAGACCTGTAAGAGAAAAATTTAAATGGTTGGGAAAGGCCATGGGATGTAGAAATATTTTTTTCACATTTTATTTCCTTGTAAAAAACAGGTAAATCAGTAGGGATTTTCGTACGGATAAGTGCCCAGTGAACGGTTCGTTTAGCTTTATATATTGTTCCGGGTGGCCGTTGTATTGGTTTTTCGGAAGTGTTAGACCTGTAAGAGAAAAGTTTAAATGGTTGGGAAAGGCCATGGGATGTAGAAATATTTTTTTCACATTTTATTTCCTTGTAAAAACAGGTAAATCAATAGGGATTTTCGTACGTATAAGTACCCAGTGAACGCTGCGTTTAGCTTTATATATTGTTCCGGGTGGGCGTTGTATTGGTTTTTCGGAAGTGTTATACCTGTAAGAGAAAAATTTAAATGGCTGGGAAAGGCCATGGGATATAGAAATATTTTTTTCACATTTTATTTCCTTGTAAAAACAGGTAAATCAATAGGGATTTTCGTACGGATAAGTACCCAGTGAACGGTTCGTTTAGCTTTATACATTGTTCCGGGTGGCCGTTGTATCGGTTTTTCGGAAGTGTTAGACCTGTAACAGAAAAATTTAAATGGCTGGGAAAGGCCATCGGATGTAGAAAAAATTTTGCACATTTTATTTCCTTGTAAAAACAGGTAAATCAATAGGGATTTTCGTACGGATAAGTACCCAGTGAACGGCTCGTTTAGCTTTATATATTGTTCCGGGTAGGAGTTGTATTGGTTTTTCGGTAGTGTTAGACCTGTAAGATAAATATTTAAATGGTTGGGAAAGGCCATGGGATGTAGAAATATTTTTTTCACATTTTATTTCCTTGTAAAAACAGGTAAATCAATAGGGATTTTTGTACGTATAAGTACCCAGTGAACGGTGCGTTTAGCTTTATATATTGCTCCGGGTGGCCGTTGTATTGGTTTTTCGGTAGTGTTAGACATGTAAGAGAAAAATTTAAATGGTTGGGAAAGGCCATGGGATGTAGAAATATTTTTTTCACATTTTATTTCCTTGTAAAAACAGGTAAATCAATAGGGATTTTCGTACGGATAAGTACCCAGGGAACGGTTCGTTTAGCTTTATATATTGTTCCGGGTGGCCGTTGTATTGGTTTTTCGGAAGTGTTAGACCTGTAAGAGAAAAATTTAAATGGTTGGGAAAGGCCATGGAATGTAGAAATATTTTTTTCACATTTTATTTCCTTGTAAAAACAGGTAAATCAATAGGGATTTTCGTACGGATATGTACCCAGTGAACGGTTCGTTTAGCTTTATACATTGTTCCGGGTGGGCGTTGTATTGGTTTTTCGGAAGTGTTAGACCTGTAAGAGAAAAATTTAAATGGCTGGGAAAGGCCATGGGATGTAGAAATATTTTTTTCACATTTTATTTCCTTGTAAAAACAGGTAAATCAATAGGGATTTTCGTACGGATAAGTACCCAGTGAACGGTTCGTTTAGCTTTATACATTGTTCCGGGTGGGTGTTGTATTGGTTTTTCGGAAGTGTTAGACCTGTAACAGAAAAATTTAAATGGCTGGGAAAGGCCATGGGATGTAGAAAAAATTTTGCACATTTTATTTCCTTGTAAAAACAGGTAAATCAGTAGGGATTTTCGTACGGATAAGTACCCAGTGAACGGTTCGTTTAGCTTTATATATTTTTCCGGGTGGGCTTTGTATTGGTTTTTCGGAGGTGTTAGACCTGTAAGAGAAAATTTTAAATGGTTGGGAAAGGCCATGGGATGTAGAAATATTTTTTTCACAATTTATTTCCTTGTAAAAACAGGTAAATCAATAGGGATTTTCGTACGGATAAGTACCCAGTGAACGGTTCATTTAGCTTTATATATTGTTCCGGGTGGGCATTGTATTGGTTTTTCGGAAGTGTTGGACCTGTAAGAGAAAAATTTAAATGGTTGGGAAAGGCCATGGGATGTAGAAATATTTTTTTCACATTTTATTTCCTTGTAAAAACAGGTAAATCAATAGGGCTTTTCGTACGGATAGGTACCCAGTGAACGGTTCGTTTAGCTTTATATATTGTTCCGGGTGGCCGTTGTATTGGTTTTTTGGAAGTGTTAGACCTGTAAGAGAAAATTTTAAATGGTTGGGAAAGGCCATGGGATGTAGAAATATTTTTTTCACATTTTATTTCCTTGTAAAATCAGGTAAATCAATAGGTATTTTCGTACGGATAAGTACCCAGTGAACGGTTCGTTTAGCTTTATACATTGTTCCGGGTGGGAGTTGTATTGGTTTTTTGGTAGTGTTAGACCTGTAAGATAAAAATGTAAATGGTTGGGAAAGGCCATGGGATGTAGAAATATTTTTTTCACATTTTATTTTCTTGTAAAAACAGGAAAATCAATAGGGATTTTCGTACGGATAAGTACCCAGTGAACGGTTCGTTTAGCTTTATACATTGTTCCGGGTGGGTGTTGTATTGGTTTTTCGGAAGTGTTAGACCTGTAAGAGAAAAATTTAAATGGCTGGGAAAGGCCATGGGATGTAGAAATATTTTTTTCACATTTAATTTCCTTGTAAAAACAGGTAAATCAATAGGGATTTTCGTACGGATAAGTACCCAGTGAACGGTTCGTTTAGCTTTATATATTTTTCCGGGTGGGCTTTGTATTGGTTTTTCGGAAGTGTTAGACCTGTAAGAGAAAAATTTAAATGGTTGGGAAAGGCCATGGGATGTAGAAATATTTTTTTCACATTTTATTTCCGTGTAAAAACAGGTAAATCAATAGGGATTTTCGTACGTATTAGTACCCAGTGAACGGTTCGTTTAGCTTTATATATTTTTCCGGGTGGGTGTTGTATTGGTTTTTCGCAACTGTTAGACCTGTAAGAGAAAAATTTAAATGGTTGGGAAAGGCCATGGGATGTAGAAATATTTTTTTCACATTTTACTTCCTTGTAAAAACAGGTAAATCAATAGGGCTTTTCGTACGGATAAGTACCCAGTGAACGGTTCGTTTAGCTTTATATATTTTTCCGGGTGGGCGTTGTATTGGTTTTTCGGAAGTGTTATACCTGTAAGAGAAAAATTTAAATGGCTGGGAAAGGCCATGGGATGTAGAAATATTTTTTTCACATTTTATTTCCTTGTAAAAACAGGTAAATCAATAGGGATTTTCGTACGGATAAGTACCCAGTGAACGGTTCGTTTAGCTTTATACATTGTTCCGGGTGGCCGTTGTATCGGTTTTTCGGAAGTGATAGACATGTAACAGAAAAATTTAAATGGCTGGGAAAGGCCATGGGATGTAGAAAAAATTTTGCACATTTTATTTTCTTGTAAAAACAGGTAAATCAATAGGGATTTTGGTACGGATAAGTACCCAGTGAACGGTTCGTTTAGCTTTATATATTGTTCCGGGTAGGAGTTGTATTGGTTTTTCGGTAGTGTTAGACCTGTAAGATAAATATTTAAATGGATGGGAAAGACCATGGGATGTAGAAATATTTTTTTCACATTTTATTTCCTTGTAAAAACAGGTAAATCAATAGGGATTTTCGTACGTATAAGTACCCAGTGAACGGTGCGTTTAGCTTTATATATTGCTCCGGGTGGGCGTTGTATTGGTTTTTCGGTAGTGTTAGGCATGTAAGAGAAAAATTTAAATGGTTGGGAAAGGCCATGGGATATAGAAATATTTTTTTCGCATTTTATTTCCTTGTAAAAACAAGTAAATAAATAGGGATTTTCGTACGGATAAGTACCCAGTGAACGGTTCGTTTAGCTTTATATATTTTTCCGGGTGGGCGTTGTATTGGTTTTTCAGAAGTGTTATACCTGTAAGAGAAAAATTTAAATGGCTGGGAAAGGCCATGGGATGTAGAAATATTTTTTTCACATTTTATTTCCTTGTAAAAACAGGTAAATCAATAGGGCTTTTCGTACGGATAAGTACCCAGTGAACGGTTCGTTTAGCTTTATATATTGTTCCGGGTGGCCGTTGTATTGGTTTTTCGGAAGTGTTAGACCTGTAAGAGAAAAGTTTAAATGGTTGGGAAAGGCCATGGGATGTAGAAATATTTTTTCACATTTTATTTCCTTGTAAAAACAGGAAAATCAATAGGGATTTTTGCCGTATAAGTACCCAGTGAACGGTTCGTTTAGCTTTATATATTGTTCTGGGTGGGCGTTGCATTTGTTTATCGGAAGTGTTAGACATGTAAGAGAAAAATTTAAATGGTTGGGAAAGGCCATGGGATTTAGAAATATTTTTTTCACATTTTACTTCCTTGTAAAAACAGGTAAATCAATAGGGCTTTTCGTACGGATAAGTACCCAGTGAACGGTTCGTTTAGCTTTATATATTGTTCCGGTTTTCCGTTGTATTGGTTTTTCGGAAGTGTTAGACCTGTAAGAGAAAAGTTTAAATGGTTGGGAAAGGCCATGGGATGTAGAAATATTTTTTCACATTTTATTTCCTTGTAAAAACAGGAAAATCAATAGGGATTTTTGCCGTATAACTACCCAGTAAACGGTTCGTTTAGCTTTATATATTGTTCTGGGTGGGCGTTGCATTTGTTTTTCGGAAGTGTTAGACATGTAAGAGAAAAATTTAAATGGTTGGGAAAGGCCATGGGATGTAGAAATATTTTTTTCACATTTTATTTCCTTGTAAATACAGGTAAATCAATAGGGATTTTCGTACGTATGAGTACCCAGTGAACGGTTCGTTTAGCTTTATATATTTTTCCGGGTGGGCGTTGTATTGGTTTTTCGCAACTGTTAGACCTGTAGGAGAAAAATTTAAATGGTTGGGAAAGGCCATGGGATGTAGAAATATTTTTTTCACATTTTATTTCCTTGTAAAAACAGGTAAATCAGTAGGGATTTTCGTACGGATAAGTGCCCACTGAACGGTTCTTTTAGCTTTATATATTGTTCCGGGTGGCCGTTGTATTGGTTTTTCGGAAGTGTTAGACCTGTAAGAGAAAAGTTTAAATGGTTGGGAAAGGCCATGGGATGTAGAAATATTTTTTTTCACATTTTATTTCCTTGTAGAAACAGGTAAATCAATAGGGATTTTCGTACGTATAAGTACCCAGTGAACGGTGCGTTTAGCTTTATATATTGTTCCGGGTGGGCATTGTATTGGTTTTTCGGTAGTGTTAGACATGTAAGAGAAAAATTTAAATGGTTGGGAAAGGCCATGGGATGTAGAAATATTTTTTTCACATTTTATTTCCTTGTAAAAACAGGTAAATCAATAGCGATTTTCGTACGGCTAAGTACCCAGTGAACGGTTCGTTTAGCTTTATATATTGTTCCGGGTGGGCGTTGTATTGGTTTTTGGGAAGTGTTAGACCTGTAAGAGAAAAATTTAAATGGTTGGGAAAGGCCATGGAATGTAGAAATATTTTTTTCACATTTTATTTCCTTGTAAAAACAGGTAAATCAATAGGGATTTTCGTATGGATTAGTACCCAGTGAACGGTTCGTTTAGCTTTATATATTTTTCCGAGTGGGCGTTGTATTGGTTTTTCGCAACTGTTAGACCTGTAAGAGAAAAATTTAAATGGTTGGGAAAGGCTATGGGATGTAGAAATATTTTTTTCACATTTTACTTCCTTGTAAAAACAGGTAAATTAATAGGGCTTTTCGTACGGATAAGTACCCAGTGAAAGGTTCGTTTAGCTTTATATATTGTTCCGGGTGGCCGTTGTATTGGTTTTTCGGAAGTGTTAGACCTGTAAGAGAAAATTTTAAATGGTCGGGAAAGGCCATGGGATGTAGAAACATTTTTTTCACATTTTATTTCCTTGTAAAAACAGGTAAATCAATAGGGATTTTCGTACGGATAAGTACCCAGTGAACGGTTCGTTTAGCTTTATATATTGTTCCGGGTGGGAGTTGTATTGGATTTTCGGTAGTGTTAGACCTGTAAGAGAAAAGTTTAAATGGTTGGGAAAGGCCATGGGATGTAGAAATATTTTTTTCACATTTTATTTCCTTGTAAATACAGGTAAATCAATAGGGATTTTCGTACGTATGAGTACCCAGTGAACGGTTCGTTTAGCTTTATATATTTTTCCGGGTGGGCGTTGTATTGGTTTTTCGCAACTGTTAGACCTGTAGGAGAAAAATTTAAATGGTTGGGAAAGGCCATGGGATGTAGAAATATTTTTTTCACATTTTATTTCCTTGTAAAAACAGGTAAATCAGTAGGGATTTTCGTACGGATAAGTGCCCACTGAACGGTTCTTTTAGCTTTATATATTGTTCCGGGTGGCCGTTGTATTGGTTTTTCGGAAGTGTTAGACCTGTAAGAGAAAAGTTTAAATGGTTGGGAAAGGCCATGGGATGTAGAAATATTTTTTTTCACATTTTATTTCCTTGTAGAAACAGGTAAATCAATAGGGATTTTCGTACGTATAAGTACCCAGTGAACGGTGCGTTTAGCTTTATATATTGTTCCGGGTGGGCATTGTATTGGTTTTTCGGTAGTGTTAGACATGTAAGAGAAAAATTTAAATGGTTGGGAAAGGCCATGGGATGTAGAAATATTTTTTTCACATTTTATTTCCTTGTAAAAACAGGTAAATCAATAGCGATTTTCGTACGGCTAAGTACCCAGTGAACGGTTCGTTTAGCTTTATATATTGTTCCGGGTGGGCGTTGTATTGGTTTTTGGGAAGTGTTAGACCTGTAAGAGAAAAATTTAAATGGTTGGGAAAGGCCATGGAATGTAGAAATATTTTTTTCACATTTTATTTCCTTGTAAAAACAGGTAAATCAATAGGGATTTTCGTATGGATTAGTACCCAGTGAACGGTTCGTTTAGCTTTATATATTTTTCCGAGTGGGCGTTGTATTGGTTTTTCGCAACTGTTAGACCTGTAAGAGAAAAATTTAAATGGTTGGGAAAGGCTATGGGATGTAGAAATATTTTTTTCACATTTTACTTCCTTGTAAAAACAGGTAAATTAATAGGGCTTTTCGTACGGATAAGTACCCAGTGAAAGGTTCGTTTAGCTTTATATATTGTTCCGGGTGGCCGTTGTATTGGTTTTTCGGAAGTGTTAGACCTGTAAGAGAAAATTTTAAATGGTCGGGAAAGGCCATGGGATGTAGAAACATTTTTTTCACATTTTATTTCCTTGTAAAAACAGGTAAATCAATAGGGATTTTCGTACGGATAAGTACCCAGTGAACGGTTCGTTTAGCTTTATATATTGTTCCGGGTGGGAGTTGTATTGGATTTTCGGTAGTGTTAGACCTGTAAGAGAAAAGTTTAAATGGTTGGGAAAGGCCATGGGATGTAGAAATATTTTTTCACATTTTATTTCCTTGTAAAAACAGGTAAATCAATACGGATTTTTGCCGTATAAGTACCCAGTGAACGGTTCGTTTAGCTTTATATATTGTTCTGGGTGGGCGTTGCATTTGTTTTTCGGAAGTGTTAGACCTGTAAGAGAAAAATTTAAATGGTTGGGAAAGGCCATGGGATGTAGAAATATTTTTTTCACATTTTATTTCCTTGTAAAAACAGGTAAATCAATAGGGATTTTCGTATGGATTAGTACCCAGTAAACGGTTCGTTTAGCTGTATATATTTTTCCGGGTGGGTGTTGTATTGGTTTTTCTCAACTGTTAGACCTGTAAGAGAAAAATTTAAATGGTTGGGAAAGACCATGGGATGTAGAAATATTTTTTTCACATTTTACTTCCTTGTAAAAACAGGTAAATCAATAGGGATTTTCGTATGGATTAGTACCCAGTGAACGGTTCGTTTAGCTTTATATATTTTTCCGGGTGGGCGTTGTATTGGTTTTTCGCAACTGTTAGACCTGTAAGAGAAAAATTTAAATGGTTGGGAAAGGCCATGGGATGTAGAAATATTTTTTTCACATTTTACTTCCTTGTAAAAACAGGTAAATCAATAGGGCTTTTTGCACGGATAAGTACCCTGTGAACGGTTCGTTTAGCTTTATATATTGTTCCGGGTAGGAGTTGTATTGGTTTTTCGGTAGTGTTAGACCTGTAAGATAAATATTTAAATGGTTGGGAAAGGCCATGGGATGTAGAAATATTTTTTTCACATTTTATTTCCTTGTAAAAACAGGTAAATCAATAGGGATTTTCGTACGGATAAGTACCCAGTGAACGGTTCGTTTAGCTTTATATATTCTTCCGGGTAGGAGTTGTATTGGTTTTTCGGTAGTGTTAGACCTGTAAGATAAATATTTAAATGGTTGGGAAAGGCCATGGGATGTAGAAATATTTTTTTCACATTTTACTTCCTTGTAAAAACAGGTAAATCAATAGGGCTTTTCGTACGGATAAGTACCCAGTGAACGGTTCGTTTAGCTTTATATATTGTTCCGCGTGGGCGTTGTATTGGTTTTTCAGAAGTGTTAGACCTGTAAGAGAAATGTTTAAATGGTTGGGAGAGGCCATGGGATGTAGAAATATTTTTTTCACATTTTACTTCCTTGTAAAAACAGGTAAATCAATAGGGATTTTCATACGTATAAGTACCCAGTGAACGGTTCATTTAGCTTTATATATTGTTCCGGGTGGGAGTTGTATTGGTTTTTCGGAAGTGTTAGACATGTAAGAGAAAAGTTTAAATGGTTGGGAAAGGCCATGGGATGTAGAAATATTTTTTTCACATTTTATTTCCTTGTAAAAACAGGTAAATCAATAGGGATTTTCGTACGGATAAGTACCCAGTGAACGGTTCGTTTAGCTTTATATATTGTTCCGGGTGGGCGTTGTATTGGTTTTTCGGAAGTGTTAGACCTGTAAGAGTAAAATTTAAATGGCTGGGATGGCCATGGGATGTAGAAATATTTTTTTCACATTTTACTTCCTTGTAAAAACAGGTAAATGAATAGGGCTTTTCGTACGTATAAGTACCCAGTGAACGGTTCGTTTAGCTTTATATATTGTTCCGGGTGGGCGTTGTATTGGTTTTTCGGAAGTGTTAGACAGGTAAGAGAAAAATTTAAATGGTTGGGAAAGGCCATGGGATGTAGAAATATTTTTTTCACATTTTATTTCCTTGTAAAAACAGGTAAATCAATAGGGATTTTGGTACGGATAAGTACCCAGTGAACGGTTCGTTTAGCTTTATATATTGTTCCGGGTAGGAGTTGTATTGGTTTTTCGGTAGTGTTAGACCTGTAAGATAAATATTTAAATGGATGGGAAAGACCATGGGATGTAGAAATATTTTTTTCACATTTTATTTCCTTGTAAAAACAGGTAAATCAATAGGGATTTTCGTACGTATAAGTACCCAGTGAACGGTGCGTTTAGCTTTATATATTGCTCCGGGTGGGCGTTGTATTGGTTTTTCGGTAGTGTTAGGCATGTAAGAGAAAAATTTAAATGGTTGGGAAAGGCCATGGGATATAGAAATATTTTTTTCGCATTTTATTTCCTTGTAAAAACAAGTAAATAAATAGGGATTTTCGTACGGATAAGTACCCAGTGAACGGTTCGTTTAGCTTTATATATTTTTCCGGGTGGGCGTTGTATTGGTTTTTCAGAAGTGTTATACCTGTAAGAGAAAAATTTAAATGGCTGGGAAAGGCCATGGGATGTAGAAATATTTTTTTCACATTTTATTTCCTTGTAAAAACAAGTAAATCAATAGGGATTTTCGTACGGATAAGTACCCAGTGAACGGTTCGTTTAGCTTTATACATTGTTCCGGGTGGCCGTTGTATCGGTTTTTCGGAAGTGTTAGACCTGTAAGAGAAAAATTTAAATGGCTGGGAATGGCCATGGGATGTAGAAAAAATTTTGCACATTTTATTTCCTTGTAAAAACAGGTAAATCAATAGGGATTTTGGTACGGATAAGTACCCAGTGAACGGTTCATTAGCTTTATATATTGTTCCGGGTGGGAGTTGTATTGGTTTTTCGGTAGTGTTAGACCTGTAAGAGAAAAATTTAAATGGTTGGGAAAGGCCATGGGATGTAGAAATATTTTTTTCACATTTTATTTCCTTGTAAAAAACAGGTAAATCAGTAGGGATTTTCGTACGGATAAGTGCCCAGTGAACGGTTCGTTTAGCTTTATATATTGTTCCGGGTGGCCGTTGTATTGGTTTTTCGGAAGTGTTAGACCTGTAAGAGAAAAGTTTAAATGGTTGGGAAAGGCCATGGGATGTAGAAATATTTTTTTCACATTTTATTTCCTTGTAAAAACAGGTAAATCAATAGGGCTTTTCGTACGGATAAGTACCCAGTGAACGGTTCGTTTAGCTTTATATATTGTTCCGGGTGGCCGTTGTATTGGTTTTTCGGAAGTGTTAGACCTGTAAGAGAAAAGTTTAAATGGTTGGGAAAGGCCATGGGATGTAGAAATATTTTTTCACATTTTATTTCCTTGTAAAAACAGGAAAATCAATAGGGATTTTTGCCGTATAAGTACCCAGTGAACGGTTCGTTTAGCTTTATATATTGTTCTGGGTGGGCGTTGCATTTGTTTATCGGAAGTGTTAGACATGTAAGAGAAAAATTTAAATGGTTGGGAAAGGCCATGGGATTTAGAAATATTTTTTTCACATTTTACTTCCTTGTAAAAACAGGTAAATCAATAGGGCTTTTCGTACGGATAAGTACCCAGTGAACGGTTCGTTTAGCTTTATATATTGTTCCGGTTTTCCGTTGTATTGGTTTTTCGGAAGTGTTAGACCTGTAAGAGAAAAGTTTAAATGGTTGGGAAAGGCCATGGGATGTAGAAATATTTTTTCACATTTTATTTCCTTGTAAAAACAGGAAAATCAATAGGGATTTTTGCCGTATAACTACCCAGTAAACGGTTCGTTTAGCTTTATATATTGTTCTGGGTGGGCGTTGCATTTGTTTTTCGGAAGTGTTAGACATGTAAGAGAAAAATTTAAATGGTTGGGAAAGGCCATGGGATGTAGAAATATTTTTTTCACATTTTATTTCCTTGTAAATACAGGTAAATCAATAGGGATTTTCGTACGTATGAGTACCCAGTGAACGGTTCGTTTAGCTTTATATATTTTTCCGGGTGGGCGTTGTATTGGTTTTTCGCAACTGTTAGACCTGTAGGAGAAAAATTTAAATGGTTGGGAAAGGCCATGGGATGTAGAAATATTTTTTTCACATTTTATTTCCTTGTAAAAACAGGTAAATCAGTAGGGATTTTCGTACGGATAAGTGCCCACTGAACGGTTCTTTTAGCTTTATATATTGTTCCGGGTGGCCGTTGTATTGGTTTTTCGGAAGTGTTAGACCTGTAAGAGAAAAGTTTAAATGGTTGGGAAAGGCCATGGGATGTAGAAATATTTTTTTTCACATTTTATTTCCTTGTAGAAACAGGTAAATCAATAGGGATTTTCGTACGTATAAGTACCCAGTGAACGGTGCGTTTAGCTTTATATATTGTTCCGGGTGGGCATTGTATTGGTTTTTCGGTAGTGTTAGACATGTAAGAGAAAAATTTAAATGGTTGGGAAAGGCCATGGGATGTAGAAATATTTTTTTCACATTTTATTTCCTTGTAAAAACAGGTAAATCAATAGCGATTTTCGTACGGCTAAGTACCCAGTGAACGGTTCGTTTAGCTTTATATATTGTTCCGGGTGGGCGTTGTATTGGTTTTTGGGAAGTGTTAGACCTGTAAGAGAAAAATTTAAATGGTTGGGAAAGGCCATGGAATGTAGAAATATTTTTTTCACATTTTATTTCCTTGTAAAAACAGGTAAATCAATAGGGATTTTCGTATGGATTAGTACCCAGTGAACGGTTCGTTTAGCTTTATATATTTTTCCGAGTGGGCGTTGTATTGGTTTTTCGCAACTGTTAGACCTGTAAGAGAAAAATTTAAATGGTTGGGAAAGGCTATGGGATGTAGAAATATTTTTTTCACATTTTACTTCCTTGTAAAAACAGGTAAATTAATAGGGCTTTTCGTACGGATAAGTACCCAGTGAAAGGTTCGTTTAGCTTTATATATTGTTCCGGGTGGCCGTTGTATTGGTTTTTCGGAAGTGTTAGACCTGTAAGAGAAAATTTTAAATGGTCGGGAAAGGCCATGGGATGTAGAAACATTTTTTTCACATTTTATTTCCTTGTAAAAACAGGTAAATCAATAGGGATTTTCGTACGGATAAGTACCCAGTGAACGGTTCGTTTAGCTTTATATATTGTTCCGGGTGGGAGTTGTATTGGATTTTCGGTAGTGTTAGACCTGTAAGAGAAAAGTTTAAATGGTTGGGAAAGGCCATGGGATGTAGAAATATTTTTTTCACATTTTATTTCCTTGTAAATACAGGTAAATCAATAGGGATTTTCGTACGTATGAGTACCCAGTGAACGGTTCGTTTAGCTTTATATATTTTTCCGGGTGGGCGTTGTATTGGTTTTTCGCAACTGTTAGACCTGTAGGAGAAAAATTTAAATGGTTGGGAAAGGCCATGGGATGTAGAAATATTTTTTTCACATTTTATTTCCTTGTAAAAACAGGTAAATCAGTAGGGATTTTCGTACGGATAAGTGCCCACTGAACGGTTCTTTTAGCTTTATATATTGTTCCGGGTGGCCGTTGTATTGGTTTTTCGGAAGTGTTAGACCTGTAAGAGAAAAGTTTAAATGGTTGGGAAAGGCCATGGGATGTAGAAATATTTTTTTTCACATTTTATTTCCTTGTAGAAACAGGTAAATCAATAGGGATTTTCGTACGTATAAGTACCCAGTGAACGGTGCGTTTAGCTTTATATATTGTTCCGGGTGGGCATTGTATTGGTTTTTCGGTAGTGTTCGACATGTAAGAGAAAAATTTAAATGGTTGGGAAAGGCCATGGGATGTAGAAATATTTTTTTCACATTTTATTTCCTTGTAAAAACAGGTAAATCAATAGCGATTTTCGTACGGCTAAGTACCCAGTGAACGGTTCGTTTAGCTTTATATATTGTTCCGGGTGGGCGTTGTATTGGTTTTTGGGAAGTGTTAGACCTGTAAGAGAAAAATTTAAATGGTTGGGAAAGGCCATGGAATGTAGAAATATTTTTTTCACATTTTATTTCCTTGTAAAAACAGGTAAATCAATAGGGATTTTCGTATGGATTAGTACCCAGTGAACGGTTCGTTTAGCTTTATATATTTTTCCGAGTGGGCGTTGTATTGGTTTTTCGCAACTGTTAGACCTGTAAGAGAAAAATTTAAATGGTTGGGAAAGGCTATGGGATGTAGAAATATTTTTTTCACATTTTACTTCCTTGTAAAAACAGGTAAATTAATAGGGCTTTTCGTACGGATAAGTACCCAGTGAAAGGTTCGTTTAGCTTTATATATTGTTCCGGGTGGCCGTTGTATTGGTTTTTCGGAAGTGTTAGACCTGTAAGAGAAAATTTTAAATGGTCGGGAAAGGCCATGGGATGTAGAAACATTTTTTTCACATTTTATTTCCTTGTAAAAACAGGTAAATCAATAGGGATTTTCGTACGGATAAGTACCCAGTGAACGGTTCGTTTAGCTTTATATATTGTTCCGGGTGGGAGTTGTATTGGATTTTCGGTAGTGTTAGACCTGTAAGAGAAAAGTTTAAATGGTTGGGAAAGGCCATGGGATGTAGAAATATTTTTTCACATTTTATTTCCTTGTAAAAACAGGTAAATCAATACGGATTTTTGCCGTATAAGTACCCAGTGAACGGTTCGTTTAGCTTTATATATTGTTCTGGGTGGGCGTTGCATTTGTTTTTCGGAAGTGTTAGACCTGTAAGAGAAAAATTTAAATGGTTGGGAAAGGCCATGGGATGTAGAAATATTTTTTTCACATTTTATTTCCTTGTAAAAACAGGTAAATCAATAGGGATTTTCGTATGGATTAGTACCCAGTAAACGGTTCGTTTAGCTGTATATATTTTTCCGGGTGGGTGTTGTATTGGTTTTTCTCAACTGTTAGACCTGTAAGAGAAAAATTTAAATGGTTGGGAAAGACCATGGGATGTAGAAATATTTTTTTCACATTTTACTTCCTTGTAAAAACAGGTAAATCAATAGGGATTTTCGTATGGATTAGTACCCAGTGAACGGTTCGTTTAGCTTTATATATTTTTCCGGGTGGGCGTTGTATTGGTTTTTCGCAACTGTTAGACCTGTAAGAGAAAAATTTAAATGGTTGGGAAAGGCCATGGGATGTAGAAATATTTTTTTCACATTTTACTTCCTTGTAAAAACAGGTAAATCAATAGGGCTTTTTGCACGGATAAGTACCCTGTGAACGGTTCGTTTAGCTTTATATATTGTTCCGGGTAGGAGTTGTATTGGTTTTTCGGTAGTGTTAGACCTGTAAGATAAATATTTAAATGGTTGGGAAAGGCCATGGGATGTAGAAATATTTTTTTCACATTTTATTTCCTTGTAAAAACAGGTAAATCAATAGGGATTTTCGTACGGATAAGTACCCAGTGAACGGTTCGTTTAGCTTTATATATTCTTCCGGGTAGGAGTTGTATTGGTTTTTCGGTAGTGTTAGACCTGTAAGATAAATATTTAAATGGTTGGGAAAGGCCATGGGATGTAGAAATATTTTTTTCACATTTTACTTCCTTGTAAAAACAGGTAAATCAATAGGGCTTTTCGTACGGATAAGTACCCAGTGAACGGTTCGTTTAGCTTTATATATTGTTCCGCGTGGGCGTTGTATTGGTTTTTCAGAAGTGTTAGACCTGTAAGAGAAATGTTTAAATGGTTGGGAGAGGCCATGGGATGTAGAAATATTTTTTTCACATTTTACTTCCTTGTAAAAACAGGTAAATCAATAGGGATTTTCATACGTATAAGTACCCAGTGAACGGTTCATTTAGCTTTATATATTGTTCCGGGTGGGAGTTGTATTGGTTTTTCGGAAGTGTTAGACATGTAAGAGAAAAGTTTAAATGGTTGGGAAAGGCCATGGGATGTAGAAATATTTTTTTCACATTTTATTTCCTTGTAAAAACAGGTAAATCAATAGGGATTTTCGTACGGATAAGTACCCAGTGAACGGTTCGTTTAGCTTTATATATTGTTCCGGGTGGGCGTTGTATTGGTTTTTCGGAAGTGTTAGACAGGTAAGAGAAAAATTTAAATGGTTGGGAAAGGCCATGGGATGTAGAAATATTTTTTTCACATTTTATTTCCTTGTAAAAACAGGTAAATCAATAGGGATTTTCGTACGGATAAGTACCCAGTGAACGGTTCGTTTAGCTTTATATATTGTTCCGGGTGGGCGTTGTATTGGTTTATCGGAATTGTTAGACCTGTAAGAGAAAAATTTAAATGGTTGGGAAAGGCCATGGGATGTAGAAATATTTTTTCACATTTTATTTCCTTGTAAAAACTGGTAAATCAATAGGGATTTTCGTATGCATTAGTACCCAGAAAACGGTTCGTTTAGCTGTATATATTTTTCCGGGTGGGTGTTGTATTGGTTTTTCGCAACTGTTAGACCTGTAAGAGAAAAATTTAAATGGTTGGAAAAGGCCATGGGATGTAGAAATATTTTTTTCACATTTTACTTCCTTGCAAAAACAGGTAAATCAATAGGGATTTTCGTACGGATAAGTACCCAGTGAACTGTTCGTTTAGCTTTATATATTGTTCCGGGTGGGCGTTGTATTGGTTTTTCAGAAGTGTTAGACCTGTAAGAGAAAAATTTAAATGGCTGGTAAAGGCCATGGGATGTAGAAATATTTTTTTCACATTTTACTTCCTTGTAAAAACAGGTAAATCAATAGGGCTTTTCGCACGAATAAGTACCCAGTGAACGGTTCGTTTAGCTTTATACATTGTTCTGGGTGGGCGTTTTATTGGTTTTTTGGAAGTGTTAGACATGTAAGAGAAAAATTTAAATGGTTGGGAAAGGCCATGGGATGTAGAAATATTTTTTTCACATTTTAATTCCTTGTAAAAACAGGAAAATCAATAGGGATTTTTGTACGGATAAGTGCCCAGTGAACGGTTCGTTTAGGTTTATATATTGTTCCGGGTGGGCGTTGTATTTGTTTTTCGGAAGTGTTAGACCTGTAAGAGAAAAATTTAAATGGCTGGGAAAGGCCATGGGATGTAGAAATATTTTTTCACATTTTACTTCCTTGTAAAAACAGGTAAATGAATAGGGCTTTTTGTACGTATAAGTACCAAGTGAACGGTTCGTTTAGCTTTATATATTGTTCCGGGTGGGCGTTGTATTGGTTTTTCGGAAGTGTTAGACATGTAAGAGAAAAATTTAAATGGTTGGGAAGGGCCATGGGATGTAGAAATATTTTTTTCACATTTTATTTCCTTGTAAAAACAGGTAAATCAATAGGGATTTTCGTACGGATAAGTACCCAGTGAACGGTTCGTTTAGCTTTATATATTGTTCCGGGTGGGCGTTGTATTGGTTTTTCGGAAGCGTTAGACCTGTAAGAGAAAAATGTAAATTGCTGGGAAAGGCCATGGGATGTAGAAATATTTTTTTCACATTTTACTTCCTTGTAAAAACAGGTAAATCAATAGGGCTTTTTGTACGGATAAGTACCCAGGGAACGGTCCGTTTAGCTTTATATATTGTTCCGGGAGGGCGTTGTATTGGTTTTTCGGAAGTGTTAGACCTGTAAGAGAAAAGTTTAAATGGTTGGGAAGGGCCATGGGATGTAGAAATATTTTTTTCACATTTTATTTCCTTGTAAAAACAGGTAAATCAATAGGGATTTTCGTACGGATAAGTACCCAGTGAATGGTTCGTTTAGCTTTATATATTGTTCCGGGTGGAAGTTGTATCGGTTTTTCGGTAGTGTTAGACCTGTAAGATAAAAATTTAAATGGTTGGGAAAGGCCATGGGATGTAGAAATATTTTTTTCACATTTTATTTCCTTGTAAAAACAGGAAAATCAATAGGGAGTTTTGTACGGATAATTGCCCAGTGAACGGTTCGTTTAGCTTTATATATTGTTCCGGGTCGCCGTTGTATTGGTTTTTCGGAAGTGTTAGACCTGTAAGAGATAAGTTTAAATGGTTGGGAAAGGCCATGGGATGTAGAAATATTTTTTTCACATTTTATTTCCTTGTAAAAACAGGTAAATCAATAGGGATTTTCATACGGATAAGTACCCAGTGAACGGTTCGTTTAGCTTTATATATTGTTCCGGGTGGGCGTTGTATTGGTTTTTCGGAAGTGTTAGACCTGTAAGAGTAAAATTTAAATGGCTGGGAAAGGCCATGGGATATAGAAATATTTTTTTCACATTTTACTTCCTTGTAAAACCAGGTAAATGTATAGGGCTTTTCGTACGTATAAGTACCCAGTGAACGGTTCGTTTAGCTTTATATATTGTTCCGGGTGGGAGTTGTATCGGTTTTTCGGTAGTGTTAGACCTGTAAGATAAAAATTTAAATGGTTGGAAAAGGCCATGGGATGTAGAAATATTTTTTTCACATTTTATTTCCTTGTAAAAACAGGAAAATCAATAGGGATTTTTGTACGGATAATTGCCCAGTGAACGGTTCGTTTAGCTTTATATATTGTTCCGGGTCGCCGTTGTATTGGTTTTTCCGAAGTGTTAGACCTGTAAGAGAAAAGTTTAAATGGTTGGGAAAGGCCATGGGATGTAGAAATATCTTTTTCACATTTTATTTCCTTGTAAAAACAGGTAAATCAATAGGGATTTTCGTACGGATAAGTACCCCGTGAACGGTTCGTTTAGCTTTATATATTGTTCCGGGTGGGCGTTGTATTGGTTTTTCGGAAGTGTTAGACCTGTAAGAGTAAAATTTAAATGGCTGGGAAAGGCCATGGGATGTAGAAATATTTTTTTCACATTTTACTTCCTTGTAAAAACAGGTAAATGAATAGGGCTTTTCGTACGTATAAGTACCCAGTGAACGGTTCGTTTAGCTTTATATATTGTTCCGGGTGGGCTTTGTATTGGTTTTTCGGAAGTGTTAGACCTGTAAGAGAAAAATTTAAATGGTTGGGAAAGGCCATGGGATGTAGAAATATTTTTTTCACATTTTATTTCCTTGTAAAAACAGGTAAATCAATAGGGATTTTCGTATGGATTAGTACCCAGTAAACGGTTCGTTTAGCTGTATATATTTTTCCGGGTGGGTGTTGTATTGGTTTTTCACAACTGTTAGACCTGTAAGAGAAAAATTTAAATGGTTGGGAAAGGCCATGGGATGTAGAAATATTTTTTTCACATTTTACTTCCTTGTAAAAACAGGTAAATCAATACGGCTTTTCGTACGGATAAGTACCCAGTGAACTGTTCGTTTAGCTTTATATATTGTTCCGGGTGGGCGTTGTATTGGTTTTTCGGAAGTGTTAGACCTGTAAGAGAAAAATTTAAATGGCTGGTAAAGGCCATGGGATGAAGAAATATTTTTTTCACATTTTACTTCCTTGTAAAAACAGGTAAATCAATAGGGCTTTTCGCACGGATAAGTACCCAGTGAACGGTTCGTTTAGCTTTATACATTGTTCTGGGTGGGCGTTGTATTGGTTTTTCGGAAGTGTTAGACATGTAAGAGAAAAATTTAAATGGTTGGGAAAGGCCATGGGATGTAGAAATATTTTTTTCACATTTTAATCCTTGTAAAAACAGGTAAATCAATAGGGATTTTCGTACGGATAAGTACCCAGTGAACGGTTCGTTTAGCTTTATACATTGTTCCGGGTGGCCCTTGTATTGGTTTTTCAGAAGTGTTAGACCTGTAAGAGAAAAATTTAAGTGGTTGGGAATGGCCATGGGATGTAGAAATATTTTTTTCACATTTTAATTCCTTGTAAAAACAGGTAAATCAATAGGGATTTTCGTACGGATAAGTACCCAGTGAACGGTTCGTTTAGCTTTATATATTGTTCCGGGTGGGCGTTGTATTGGTTTTTCGGAAGCGTTAGACCTGTAAGAGAAAAATTTAAATGGCTGGGAAAGGCCATGGGATGTAGAAATATTTTTTTCACATTTTACTTCCTTGTAAAAACAGGTAAATCAATAGGGCTTTTTGTACGGATAATTACCCAGTGAACGGTCCGTTTAGCTTTATATATTGTTCCGGGAGGGCGTTGTATTGGTTTTTTGGAAGTGTTAGACCTGTAAGAGAAAAGTTTAAATGGTTGGGAAAGGCCATGGGATGTAGAAATATTTTTTTCACATTTTACTTCCTTGTAAAAACAGGTAAATCAATAGGGATTTTCGTACGGATAAGTACCCAGTGAACGGTTCGTTTAGCTTTATACATTGATCCGGGTGGCCGTTGTATTGGTTTTTCAGAAGTGTTAGACCTGTAAGAGAAAAATTTAAATGGTTGGGAATGGCCATGGGATGTAGAAATATTTTTTTCACATTTTATTTCCTTGTAAAAACAGGTAAATCAATAGGGATTTTCGTACGGATAAGTACCCAGTGAACGGTTCATTTAGCTTTATATATTGTTCCAGGTGGGCGTTGTATTGGTTTTTCGGAAGCGTTAGACCTGTAAGAGAAAAATTTAAATGGCTGGGAAAGGCCATGGGATGTAGAAATATTTTTTTCACATTTTACTTCCTTGTAAATACAGGTAAATCAATAGGGCTTTTTGTACGGATAATTACCCAGTGAACGGTCCGTTTAGCTTTATATATTGTTCCGGGAGGGCGTTGTATTGGTTTTTCGGAAGTGTTAGACCTGTAAGAGAAAAGTTTAAATGGTTGGGAAAGGCCATGGGATGTAGAAATATTTTTTTCACATTTTACTTCCTTGTAAAAACAGGTAAATCAATAGGGATTTTCGTACGGATAAGTACCCAGTGAACGGTTCGTTTAGCTTTATACATTGTTCCGGGTGGCCGTTGTATTGGTTTTTCAGAAGTGTTAGACCTGTAAGAGAAAAATTTAAATGGTTGGGAATGGCCATGGGATGTAGAAATATTTTTTTCACATTTTATTTCCTTGTAAAAACAGGTAAATCAATAGGGATTTTCGTACGGATAAGTACCCAGTGAACGGTTCATTTAGCTTTATATATTGTTCCAGGTGGGCGTTGTATTGGTTTTTCGGAAGCGTTAGACCTGTAAGAGAAAAATTTAAATGGCTGGGAAAGGCCACGGGATGTAGAAATATTTTTTTCACATTTTACTTCCTTGTAAATACAGGTAAATCAATAGGGCTTTTTGTACGGATAATTACCCAGTGAACGGTCCGTTTAGCTTTATATATTGTTCCGGGAGGGCGTTGTATTGGTTTTTCGGAAGTGTTAGACCTGTAAGAGAAAAGTTTAAATGGTTGGGAAAGGCCATGGGATGTAGAAATATTTTTTTCACATTTTATTTCCTTGTAAAAACAGGTAAATCTATAGGGATTTTCGTACGGATAAGTACCCAGTGATCGGTTCGTTTAGCTTTATATATTTTTCCGGGTGGGTGTTGTATTGGTTTTTCGCAAATGTTAGACCTGTAAGAGAAAAATTTAAATGGTTGGGAAAGGCCATGGGATGTAGAAATATTTTTTTCACATTTTACTTCCTTGTAAAAACAGGTAAATCAATAGGGCTTTTCGCACGGATAAGTACCCAGTGATCGGTTCGTCTAGCTTTATATATTGTTCCGGGTGGGCGTTGTATTGGTTTTTCGGAAGTGTTAGACCTGTAAGAGAAAAATTCAAATGGTTGGGAAAGGCCATGGGATGTAGAAATATTTTTTTCACATTTTATTTCCTTGTAAAAACAGGTAAATCAATAGGGATTTCCGTATGGATTGGTACCCAGTAAACGGTTCGTTTAGCTGTATATATTTTTCCGGGTGGGTGTTGTATTGGTTTTTCGCAACTGTTAGACCTGTAAGAGAAAAATTTAAATGGTTGGGAAAGGCCATGGGATGTAGAAATATTTTTTTCACATTTTACTTCCTTGTAAAAACAGGTAAATCAATAGGGCTATTCGCACGGATAAGTACCCAGTGAACGGTTCGTTTAGCTTTATACATTGTTCCGGGTGGGCGTTGTATTGGTTTTTCGGAAGTGTTAGACCTGTAAGAGAAAAATTTAAAAGGCTGGTAAAGGCCATGGGATGAAGAAATATTTTTTTCACATTTTACTTCCTTGTAAAAACAGGTAAATCAATAGGGCTTTTCGCACGGATAAGTACCCAGTGAACGGTTCGTTTAGCTTTATACATTGTTCTGGGTGGGCGTTGTATTGGTTTTTCGGAAGTGTTAGACATGTAAGAGAAAAATATAAATGGTTGGGAAAGGCCATGGGATGTAGAAATATTTTTTTCACATTTTACTTCCTTGTAAAAACAGGTAAATCAATAGGGCTTTTCGCACGGATAAGTACCCAGTGAACGGTTCGTTTAGCTTTGTACATTGTTCTGGGTGGGCGTTGTATTGGTTTTTCGGAAGTGTTAGACATGTAAGAGAAAAATTTAAATGGTTGGGAATGGCCATGGGATGTAGAAATATTTTTTTCACATTTTATTTCCTTGTAAAAACAGGTAAATCAATAGGGATTTTCGTACGGATAAGTACCCAGTGAACGGTTCGTTTAGCTTTATATATTGTTCCGGGTGGGCGTTGTATTGGTTTTTCGGAAGTGTTAGACCTGTAAGAGAAAAATTTAAATGGCTGGGAAAGGCCATGGGATGTAGAAATATTTTTTTCACATTTTACTTCCTTGTAAAAACAGGTAAATCAATAGGAATTTTCGTACGGATAAGTACCCAGTGAACGGTTCGTTTAGCTTTATACATTGTTCCGGGTGGCCGTTGTATTGGTTTTTCAGAAGTGTTAGACCTGTAAGAGAAAAATTTAAATGGTTGGGAATGGCCATGGGATGTAGAAATATTTTTTTCACATTTTATTTCCTTGTAAAAACAGGTAAATCTATAGGGATTTTCGTACGGATAAGTACCCAGTGAACGGTTCGTTTAGCTTTATATATTGTTCCGGGTGGGCGTTGTATTGGTTTTTCGGAAGCGTTAGACCTGTAAGAGAAAAATTTAAATGGCTGGGAAAGGCCATGGGATGTAGAAATATTTTTTTCACATTTTACTTCCTTGTAAAAACAGGTAAATCAATAGGGCTTTTTGTACGGATAATTACCCAGTGAACGGTCCGTTTAGCTTTATATATTGTTCCGGGAGGGCGTTGTATTGGTTTTTCGGAAGTGTTAGACCTGTAAGAGAAAAGTTTAAATGGTTGGGAAAGGCCATGGGATGTAGAAATATTTTTTTCACATTTTATTTCCTTGTAAAAACAGGTAAATCTATAGGGATTTTCGTACGGATAAGTACCCAGTGATCGGTTCGTTTAGCTTTATATATTTTTCCGGGTGGGTGTTGTATTGGTTTTTCGCAAATGTTAGACCTGTAAGAGAAAAATTTAAATGGTTGGGAAAGGCCATGGGATGTAGAAATATTTTTTTCACATTTTACTTCCTTGTAAAAACAGGTAAATCAATAGGGCTTTTCGCACGGATAAGTACCCAGTGAACGGTTCGTTTAGCTTTATACATTGTTCCGGGTGGGCGTTGTATTGGTTTTTCGGAAGTGTTAGACCTGTAAGAGAAAAGTTTAAATGGTTGGAAAAGGCCATGGGATGTAGAAATATTTTTTTTCACATTTTATTTCCTTGTAAAAACAGGTAAATCAATAGGGATTTCCGTATGGATTAGTACCCAGTGATCGGTTCGTTTAGCTTTATATATTGTTCCGGGTGGGCGTTGTATTGGTTTTTCGGAAGTGTTAGACCTGTAAGAGAAAAATTCAAATGGTTGGGAAAGGCCATGGGATGTAGAAATATTTTTTTCACATTTTATTTCCTTGTAAAAACAGGTAAATCAATAGGGATTTCCGTATGGATTAGTACCCAGTAAACGGTTCGTTTAGCTGTATATATTTTTCCGGGTGGGTGTTGTATTGGTTTTTCGCAAATGTTAGACCTGTAAGAGAAAAATTTAAATGGTTGGGAAAGGCCATGGGATGTAGAAATATTTTTTTCACATTTTACTTCCTTGTAAAAACAGGTAAATCAATAGGGATTTTCGCACGGATAAGTACCCAGTGAACGGTTCGTTTAGCTTTATACATTGTTCCGGGTGGGCGTTGTATTGGTTTTTCGGAAGTGTTAGACCTGTAAGAGAAAAATTTAAAAGGCTTGTAAAGGCCATGGGATGAAGAAATATTTTTTTCACATTTTACTTCCTTGTAAAAACAGGTAAATCAATAGGGCTTTTCGCACGGATAAGTACCCAGTGAACGGTTCGTTTAGCTTTATACATTGTTCTGGGTGGGCGTTGTATTGGTTTTTCGGAAGTGTTAGACATGTAAGAGAAAAATATAAATGGTTGGGAAAGGCCATGGGATGTAGAAATATTTTTTTCACATTTTACTTCCTTGTAAAAACAGGTAAATCAATAGGGCTTTTCGCACGGATAAGTACCCAGTGAACGGTTCGTTTAGCTTTATACATTGTTCTGGGTGGGCGTTGTATTGGTTTTTCGGAAGTGTTAGACATGTAAGAGAAAAATATAAATGGTTGGGAAAGGCCATGGGATGAAGAAATATTTTTTTCACATTTTACTTCCTTGTAAAAACAGGTAAATCAATAGGGCTTTTCGCACGGATAAGTACCCAGTGAACGGTTCGTTTAGCTTTATACATTGTTCTGGGTGGGCGTTGTATTGGTTTTTCGGAAGTGTTAGACATGTAAGAGAAAAATTTAAATGGTTGGGAATGGCCATGGGATGTAGAAATATTTTTTTCACATTTTATTTCCTTGTAAAAACAGGTAAATCAATAGGGATTTTCGTACGGATAAGTACCCAGTGAACGGTTCGTTTAGCTTTATATATTGTTCCGGGTGGGCGTTGTATTGGTTTTTCGGAAGTGTTAGACCTGTAAGAGAAAAATTTAAATGGCTGGGAAAGGCCATGGGATGTAGAAATATTTTTTTCACATTTTACTTCCTTGTAAAAACAGGTAAATCAATAGGGCTTTTTGTACAGATAATTACCCAGTGAACGGTCCGTTTAGCTTTATATATTGTTCCGGGAGGGCGTTGTATTGGTTTTTCGGAAGTGTTAGACCTGTAAGAGAAAAGTTTAAATGGTTGGGAAAGGCCATGGGTTGTAGAAATATTTTTTTCACATTTTACTTCCTTGTAAAAACAGGTAAATCAATAGGGATTTTCGTACGGATAAGTACCCAGTGAACGGTTCGTTTAGCTTTATACATTGTTCCGGGTGGCCGTTGTATTGGTTTTTCAGAAGTGTTAGACCTGTAAGAGAAAAATTTAAATGGTTGGGAATGGCCATGGGATGTAGAAATATTTTTTTCACATTTTATTTCCTTGTAAAAACAGGTAAATCAATAGGGATTTTCGTACGGATAAGTACCCAGTGAACGGTTCGTTTAGCTTTATATATTGTTCCGGGTGGGCGTTGTATTGGTTTTTCGGAAGCGTTAGACCTGTAAGAGAAAAATTTAAATGGCTGGGAAAGGCCATGGGATGTAGAAATATTTTTTTCACATTTTACTTCCTTGTAAAAACAGGTAAATCAATAGGGCTTTTTGTACGGATAATTACCCAGTGAACGGTCCGTTTAGCTTTATATATTGTTCCGGGAGGGCGTTGTATTGGTTTTTCGGAAGTGTTAGACCTGTAAGAGAAAAGTTTAAATGGTTGGGAAAGGCCATGGGATGTAGAAATATTTTTTTCACATTTTATTTCCTTGTAAAAACAGGTAAATCTATAGGGATTTTCGTACGGATAAGTACCCAGTGATCGGTTCGTTTAGCTTTATATATTTTTCCGGGTGGGTGTTGTATTGGTTTTTCGCAAATGTTAGACCTGTAAGAGAAAAATTTAAATGGTTGGGAAAGGCCATGGGATGTAGAAATATTTTTTTCACATTTTACTTCCTTGTAAAAACAGGTAAATCAATAGGGCTTTTCGCACGGATAAGTACCCAGTGAACGGTTCGTTTAGCTTTATACATTGTTCCGGGTGGGCGTTGTATTGGTTTTTCGGAAGTGTTAGAACTGTAAGAGAAAAGTTTAAATGGTTGGAAAAGGCCATGGGATGTAGAAATATTTTTTTTCACATTTTATTTCCTTGTAAAAACAGGTAAATCTATAGGGATTTTCGTACGGATAAGTACCCAGTGATCGGTTCGTTTAGCTTTATATATTGTTCCGGGTGGGCGTTGTATTGGTTTTTCGGAAGTGTTAGACCTGTAAGAGAAAAATTCAAATGGTTGGGAAAGGCCATGGGATGTAGAAATATTTTTTTCACATTTTATTTCCTTGTAAAAACAGGTAAATCAATAGGGATTTCCGTATGGATTAGTACCCAGTAAACGGTTCGTTTAGCTGTATATATTTTTCCGGGTGGGTGTTGTATTGGTTTTTCGCAAATGTTAGACCTGTAAGAGAAAAATTTAAATGGTTGGGAAAGGCCATGGGATGTAGAAATATTTTTTTCACATTTTACTTCCTTGTAAAAACAGGTAAATCAATAGGGATTTTCGCACGGATAAGTACCCAGTGAACGGTTCGTTTAGCTTTATATATTGTTCCGGGAGGGCGTTGTATTGGTTTTTCGGAAGTGTTAGACCTGTAAGAGAAAAGTTTAAATGGTTGGGAAAGGCCATGGGTTGTAGAAATATTTTTTTCACATTTTACTTCCTTGTAAAAACAGGTAAATCAATAGGGATTTTCGTACGGATAAGTACCCAGTGAACGGTTCGTTTAGCTTTATACATTGTTCCGGGTGGCCGTTGTATTGGTTTTTCAGAAGTGTTAGACCTGTAAGAGAAAAATTTAAATGGTTGGGAATGGCCATGGGATGTAGAAATATTTTTTTCACATTTTATTTCCTTGTAAAAACAGGTAAATCAATAGGGATTTTCGTACGGATAAGTACCCAGTGAACGGTTCGTTTAGCTTTATATATTGTTCCGGGTGGGCGTTGTATTGGTTTTTCAGAAGCGTTAGACCTGTAAGAGAAAAATTTAAATGGCTGGGAAAGGCCATGGGATGTAGAAATATTTTTTTCACATTTTACTTCCTTGTAAAAACAGGTAAATCAATAGGGCTTTTTGTACGGATAATTACCCAGTGAACGGTCCGTTTAGCTTTATATATTGTTCCGGGAGGGCGTTGTATTGGTTTTTCGGAAGTGTTAGACCTGTAAGAGAAAAGTTTAAATGGTTGGGAAAGGCCATGGGATGTAGAAATATTTTTTTCACATTTTATTTCCTTGTAAAAACAGGTAAATCTATAGGGATTTTCGTACGGATAAGTACCCAGTGATCGGTTCGTTTAGCTTTATATATTTTTCCGGGTGGGTGTTGTATTGGTTTTTCGCAAATGTTAGACCTGTAAGAGAAAAATTTAAATGGTTGGGAAAGGCCATGGGATGTAGAAATATTTTTTTCACATTTTACTTCCTTGTAAAAACAGGTAAATCAATAGGGCTTTTCGCACGGATAAGTACCCAGTGAACGGTTCGTTTAGCTTTATACATTGTTCCGGGTGGGCGTTGTATTGGTTTTTCGGAAGTGTTAGACCTGTAAGAGAAAAATTCAAATGGTTGGGAAAGGCCATGGGATGTAGAAATATTTTTTTCACATTTTATTTCCTTGTAAAAACAGGTAAATCAATAGGGATTTCCGTATGGATTAGTACCCAGTAAACGGTTCGTTTAGCTGTATATATTTTTCCGGGTGGGTGTTGTATTGGTTTTTCGCAAATGTTAGACCTGTAAGAGAAAAATTTAAATGGTTGGGAAAGGCCATGGGATGTAGAAATATTTTTTTCACATTTTACTTCCTTGTAAAAACAGGTAAATCAATAGGGATTTTCGCACGGATAAGTACCCAGTGAACGGTTCGTTTAGCTTTATATATTGTTCCGGGAGGGCGTTGTATTGGTTTTTCGGAAGTGTTAGACCTGTAAGAGAAAAGTTTAAATGGTTGGGAAAGGCCATGGGTTGTAGAAATATTTTTTTCACATTTTACTTCCTTGTAAAAACAGGTAAATCAATAGGGATTTTCGTACGGATAAGTACCCAGTGAACGGTTCGTTTAGCTTTATACATTGTTCCGGGTGGCCGTTGTATTGGTTTTTCAGAAGTGTTAGACCTGTAAGAGAAAAATTTAAATGGTTGGGAATGGCCATGGGATGTAGAAATATTTTTTTCACATTTTATTTCCTTGTAAAAACAGGTAAATCAATAGGGATTTTCGTACGGATAAGTACCCAGTGAACGGTTCGTTTAGCTTTATATATTGTTCCGGGTGGGCGTTGTATTGGTTTTTCGGAAGCGTTAGACCTGTAAGAGAAAAATTTAAATGGCTGGGAAAGGCCATGGGATGTAGAAATATTTTTTTCACATTTTACTTCCTTGTAAAAACAGGTAAATCAATAGGGCTTTTTGTACGGATAATTACCCAGTGAACGGTCCGTTTAGCTTTATATATTGTTCCGGGAGGGCGTTGTATTGGTTTTTCGGAAGTGTTAGACCTGTAAGAGAAAAGTTTAAATGGTTGGGAAAGGCCATGGGATGTAGAAATATTTTTTTCACATTTTATTTCCTTGTAAAAACAGGTAAATCTATAGGGATTTTCGTACGGATAAGTACCCAGTGATCGGTTCGTTTAGCTTTATATATTTTTCCGGGTGGGTGTTGTATTGGTTTTTCGCAAATGTTAGACCTGTAAGAGAAAAATTTAAATGGTTGGGAAAGGCCATGGGATGTAGAAATATTTTTTTCACATTTTACTTCCTTGTAAAAACAGGTAAATCAATAGGGCTTTTCGCACGGATAAGTACCCAGTGAACGGTTCGTTTAGCTTTATACATTGTTCCGGGTGGGCGTTGTATTGGTTTTTCGGAAGTGTTAGAACTGTAAGAGAAAAGTTTAAATGGTTGGAAAAGGCCATGGGATGTAGAAATATTTTTTTTCACATTTTATTTCCTTGTAAAAACAGGTAAATCTATAGGGATTTTCGTACGGATAAGTACCCAGTGATCGGTTCGTTTAGCTTTATATATTGTTCCGGGTGGGCGTTGTATTGGTTTTTCGCAAATGTTAGACCTGTAAGAGAAAAATTTAAATGGTTGGGAAAGGCCATGGGATGTAGAAATATTTTTTTCACATTTTACTTCCTTGTAAAAACAGGTAAATCAATAGGGATTTTCGCACGGATAAGTACCCAGTGAACGGTTCGTTTAGCTTTATACATTGTTCCGGGTGGGCGTTGTATTGGTTTTTCGGAAGTGTTAGACCTGTAAGAGAATAATTTAAATGGTTGGGAAAGGCCATGGGATGTAGAAATATTTTTTTCACATTTTATTTCCTTGTAAAAACAGGAAAATCAATAGGGATTTTCGTACAGATAAGTACCCAGTGAACGGTTCGTTTAGCTTTATATATTGTTCTGGGTGGGCGTTGTATTGGTTTTTCGGAAGTGTTAGACCTGTAAGAGAAAAATTTAAATGGTTGGGAAAGGCCATGGGATGTAGAAATATTTTTTTCACATTTTATTTCCTTGTAAAAACAGGTAAATCAATAGGGATTTTCGTATGGATTAGTACCCAGTAAACGGTTCGTTTAGCTGTATATATTTTTCCGGGTGGGTGTTGTATTGGTTTTTCGCAACTGTTAGACCTGTAAGAGAAAAATTTAAATGGTTGGGAAAGGCCATGGGATGTAGAAATATTTTTTTCACATTTTACTTCCTTGTAAAAAGAGGTAAATCAATAGGGCTTTTCGTACAGATAAGTACCCAGTGAACTGTTCGTTTAGCTTTATATATTGTTCCGGGTGGGCGTTGTATTGGTTTTTCGGAAGTGTTAGACCTGTAAGAGAAAAATTTAAATGGCTGGTAAAGGCCATGGGATGTAGAAATATTTTTTTCACATTTTACTTCCTTGTAAAAAGAGGTAAATCAATAGCGCTTTTCGCACGGATAAGTACCCAGTGAACGGTTCGTTTACCTTTATACATTGTTCTGGGTGGGCGTTGTATTGGTTTTTCGCAAATGTTAGACCTGTAAGAGAAAAATTTAAATGGTTGGGAAAGGCCATGGGATGTAGAAATATTTTTTTCACATTTTACTTCCTTGTAAAAACAGGTAAATCAATAGGGCTTTTCGCACGGATAAGTACCCAGTGAACGGTTCGTTTAGCTTTATACATTGTTCCGGGTGGGCGTTGTATTGGTTTTTCGGAAGTGTTAGACCTGTAAGAGAAAAGTTTAAATGGTTGGAAAAGGCCATGGGATGTAGAAATATTTTTTTTCACATTTTATTTCCTTGTAAAAACAGGTAAATCTATAGGGATTTTCGTACGGATAAGTACCCAGTGATCGGTTCGTTTAGCTTTATATATTGTTCCGGGTGGGCGTTGTATTGGTTTTTCGGAAGTGTTAGACCTGTAAGAGAAAAATTCAAATGGTTGGGAAAGGCCATGGGATGTAGAAATATTTTTTTCACATTTTATTTCCTTGTAAAAACAGGTAAATCAATAGGGATTTCCGTATGGATTAGTACCCAGTAAACGGTTCGTTTAGCTGTATATATTTTTCCGGGTGGGTGTTGTATTGGTTTTTCGCAAATGTTAGACCTGTAAGAGAAAAATTTAAATGGTTGGGAAAGGCCATGGGATGTAGAAATATTTTTTTCACATTTTACTTCCTTGTAAAAACAGGTAAATCAATAGGGCTTTTCGCACGGATAAGTACCTAGTGAACGGTTCGTTTAGCTTTATACATTGTTCCGGGTGGGCGTTGTATTGGTTTTTCGGAAGTGTTAGACCTGTAAGAGAATAATTTAAATGGTTGGGAAAGGCCATGGGATGTAGAAATATTTTTTTCACATTTTATTTCCTTGTAAAAACAGGAAAATCAATAGGGATTTTCGTACAGATAAGTACCCAGTGAACGGTTCGTTTAGCTTTATATATTGTTCTGGGTGGGCGTTGTATTGGTTTTTCGGAAGTGTTAGACCTGTAAGAGAAAAATTTAAATGGTTGGGAAAGGCCATGGGATGTAGAAATATTTTTTTCACATTTTATTTCCTTGTAAAAACAGGTAAATCAATAGGGATTTTCGTATGGATTAGTACCCAGTAAACGGTTCGTTTAGCTGTATATATTTTTCCGGGTGGGTGTTGTATTGGTTTTTCGCAACTGTTAGACCTGTAAGAGAAAAATTTAAATGGTTGGGAAAGGCCATGGGATGTAGAAATATTTTTTTCACATTTTATTTCCTTGTAAAAACAAGTAAATCAATAGGGATTTTCGTACGGATAAGTACCCAGTGAACGGTTCGTTTAGCTTTATACATTGTTCCGGGTGGCCGTTGTATTGGTTTTTCGGAAGTGTTAGACCTGTAAGAGAAAAATTTAAATGGTTGGGAAAGGCCATGGGATGTAGAAATATTTCTTTCACATTTTATTTCCTTGTAAAAACAGGTAAATCAATAGGGCTTTTCGTACGGATAAGTACCCAGTGAACGGTTCGTTTAGCTTTATATATTGTTCCGGGTGGCCGTTGTATTGGTTTTTCGGAAGTGTTAGACCTGTAAGAGAAAAGTTTAAATGGTTGGGAAAGGCCATGGGATGTAGAAATATTTTTTCACATTTTATTTCCTTGTAAAAACAGGAAAATCAATAGGGATTTTTGCCGTATAAGTACCCAGTGAACGGTTCGTTTAGCTTTATATATTGTTCTGGGTGGGCGTTGCATTTGTTTATCGGAAGTGTTAGACATGTAAGAGAAAAATTTAAATGGTTGGGAAAGGCCATGGGATGTAGAAATATTTTTTTCACATTTTACTTCCTTGTAAAAACAGGTAAATCAATAGGGCTTTTCGTACGGATAAGTACCCAGTGAACGGTTCGTTTAGCTTTATATATTGTTCCGGTTCTCCGTTGTATTGGTTTTTCGGAAGTGTTAGACCTGTAACAGAAAAGTTTAAATGGTTGGGAAAGGCCATGGGATGTAGAAATATTTTTTCACATTTTATTTCCTTGTAAAAACAGGAAAATCAATAGGGATTTTTGCCGTATAACTACCCAGTAAACGGTTCGTTTAGCTTTATATATTGTTCTGGGTGGGCGTTGCATTTGTTTTTCGGAAGTGTTAGACATGTAAGAGAAAAATTTAAATGGTTGGGAAAGGCCATGGGATGTAGAAATATTTTTTTCAAATTTTACTTCCTTGTAAAAAGAGGGAAATCAATAGGGATTTTCGTACGTATGAGTACCCAGTGAACGGTTCGTTTAGCTTTATATATTTTTCCGGGTGGGCGTTGTATTGGTTTTTCGCAACTGTTAGACCTGTAAGAGAAAAATTTAAATGGTTGGGAAAGGCCATGGGATGTAGAAATATTTTTTTCACATTTTATTTCCTTGTAAAAACAGGTAAATCAGTAGGGATTTTCGTACGGATAAGTGCCCACTGAACGGTTCTTTTAGCTTTATATATTGTTCCGGGTGGCCGTTGTATTGGTTTTTCGGAAGTGTTAGACCTGTAAGAGAAAAGTTTAAATGGTTGGGAAAGGCCATGGGATGTAGAAATATTTTTTTTCACATTTTATTTCCTTGTAGAAACAGGTAAATCAATAGGGATTTTCGTACGTATAAGTACCCAGTGAACGGTGCGTTTAGCTTTATATATTGTTCCGGGTGGGCATTGTATTGGTTTTTCGGTAGTGTTAGACATGTAAGTGAAAAATTTAAATGGTTGGGAAAGGCCATGGGATGTAGAAATATTTTTTTCACATTTTATTTCCTTGTAAAAACAGGTAAATCAATAGCGATTTTCGTACGGATAAGTACCCAGTGAACGGTTCGTTTAGCTTTATATATTGTTCCGGGTGGGCGTTGTATTGGTTTTTGGGAAGTGTTAGACCTGTAAGAGAAAAATTTAAATGGTTGGGAAAGGCCATGGAATGTAGAAATATTTTTTTCACATTTTATTTCCTTGTAAAAACAGGTAAATCAATAGGGATTTTCGTATGGATTAGTACCCAGTGAACGGTTCGTTTAGCTTTATATATTTTTCCGAGTGGGCGTTGTATTGGTTTTTCGCAACTGTTAGACCTGTAAGAGAAAAATTTAAATGGTTGGGAAAGGCTATGGGATGTAGAAATATTTTTTTCACATTTTACTTCCTTGTAAAAACAGGTAAATTAATAGGGCTTTTCGTACGGATAAGTACCCAGTGAACGGTTCGTTTAGCTTTATATATTGTTCCGGGTGGCCGTTGTATTGGTTTTTCGGAAGTGTTAGACCTGTAAGAGAAAATTTTAAATGGTCGGGAAAGGCCATGGGATGTAGAAATATTTTTTTCACATCTTATTATCCTTGTAAAAACAGGTAAATCAATAGGTAATTTCGTACGTATAAGTACCCAGTGAACGGTTCATTTAGCTTTATATATTGTTCCGGGTGGGAGTTGTATTGGATTTTCGGTAGTGTTAGACCTGTAAGAGAAAAGTTTAAATGGTTGGGAAAGGCCATGGGATGTAGAAATATTTTTTCACATTTTATTTCCTTGTAAAAACAGGTAAATCAATACGGATTTTTGCCGTATAAGTACCCAGTGAACGGTTCGTTTAGCTTTATATATTGTTCTGGGTGGGCGTTGCATTTGTTTTTCGGAAGTGTTAGACCTGTAAGAGAAAAATTTAAATGGTTGGGAAAGGCCATGGGATGTAGAAATATTTTTTTCACATTTTATTTCCTTGTAAAAACAGGTAAATCAATAGGGATTTTCGTATGGATTAGTACCCAGTAAACGGTTCGTTTAGCTGTATATATTTTTCCGGGTGGGTGTTGTATTGGTTTTTCGCAACTGTTAGACCTGTAAGAGAAAAATTTAAATGGCTGGGAAAGGCCATGGGATGTAGAAATATTTTTTTCACATTTTACTTCCTTGTAAAAACAGGTAAATCAATAGGGATTTTCGTATGGATTAGTACCCAGTGAACGGTTCGTTTAGCTTTATATATTTTTCCGGGTGGGCGTTGTATTGGTTTTTCGCAAATGTTAGACCTGTAAGAGAAAAATTTAAATGGTTGGGAAAGGCCATGGGATGTAGAAATATTTTTTTCACATTTTACTTCCTTGTAAAAACAGGTAAATCAATAGGGCTTTTCGCACGGATAAGTACCCAGTGAACGGTTCGTTTAGCTTTATACATTGTTCCGGGTGGGCGTTGTATTGGTTTTTCGGAAGTGTTAGACCTGTAAGAGAAAAGTTTAAATGGTTGGAAAAGGCCATGGGATGTAGAAATATTTTTTTTCACATTTTATTTCCTTGTAAAAACAGGTAAATCTATAGGGATTTTCGTACGGATAAGTACCCAGTGATCGGTTCGTTTAGCTTTATATATTGTTCCGGGTGGGCGTTGTATTGGTTTTTCGGAAGTGTTAGACCTGTAAGAGAAAAATTCAAATGGTTGGGAAAGGCCATGGGATGTAGAAATATTTTTTTCACATTTTATTTCCTTGTAAAAACAGGTAAATCAATAGGGATTTCCGTATGGATTAGTACCCAGTAAACGGTTCGTTTAGCTGTATATATTTTTCCGGGTGGGTGTTGTATTGGTTTTTCGCAAATGTTAGACCTGTAAGAGAAAAATTTAAATGGTTGGGAAAGGCCATGGGATGTAGAAATATTTTTTTCACATTTTACTTCCTTGTAAAAACAGGTAAATCAATAGGGCTTTTCGCACGGATAAGTACCCAGTGAACGGTTCGTTTAGCTTTATACATTGTTCCGGGTGGGCGTTGTATTGGTTTTTCGCAAATGTTAGACCTGTAAGAGAAAAATTTAAATGGTTGGGAAAGGCCATGGGATGTAGAAATATTTTTTTCACATTTTACTTCCTTGTAAAAACAGGTAAATCAATAGGGCTTTTCGCACGGATAAGTACCCAGTGAACGGTTCGTTTAGCTTTATTCATTGTTCCGGGTGGGCGTTGTATTGGTTTTTCGGAAGTGTTAGACCTGTAAGAGAATAATTTAAATGGTTGGGAAAGGCCATGGGATGTAGAAATATTTTTTTGACATTTTATTTCCTTGTAAAAACAGGAAAATCAATAGGGATTTTCGTACAGATAAGTACCCAGTGAACGGTTCGTTTAGCTTTATATATTGTTCTGGGTGGGCGTTGTATTGGTTTTTCGGAAGTGTTAGACCTGTAAGAGAAAAATTTAAATGGTTGGGAAAGGCCATGGGATGTAGAAATATTTTTTTCACATTTTATTTCCTTGTAAAAACAGGTAAATCAATAGGGATTTTCGTATGGATTAGTACCCAGTAAACGGTTCGTTTAGCTGTATATATTTTTCCGGGTGGGTGTTGTATTGGTTTTTCGCAACTGTTAGACCTGTAAGAGAAAAATTTAAATGGTTGGGAAAGGCCATGGGATGTAGAAATATTTTTTTCACATTTTATTTCCTTGTAAAAACAAGTAAATCAATAGGGATTTTCGTACGGATAAGTACCCAGTGAACGGTTCGTTTAGCTTTATACATTGTTCCGGGTGGCCGTTGTATCGGTTTTTAGGAAGTGTTAGACCTGTAAGAGAAAAATTTAAATGGCTGGGAATGGCCATGGGATGTAGAAAAAATTTTGCACATTTTATTTCCTTGTAAAAACAGGTAAATCAATAGGGATTTTGGTACGGATAAGTACCCAGTGAACGGTTCATTAGCTTTATATATTGTTCCGGGTGGCCGTTGTATTGGTTTTTCGGAAGTGTTAGACCTGTAAGAGAAAAGTTTAAATGGTTGGGAAAGGCCATGGGATGTAGAAATATTTTTTCACATTTTATTTCCTTGTAAAAACAGGAAAATCAATAGGGATTTTTGCCGTATAAGTACCCAGTGAACGGTTCGTTTAGCTTTATATATTGTTCTGGGTGGGCGTTGCATTTGTTTATCGGAAGTGTTAGACATGTAAGAGAAAAATTTAAATGGTTGGGAAAGGCCATGGGATGTAGAAATATTTTTTTCACATTTTACTTCCTTGTAAAAACAGGTAAATCAATAGGGCTTTTCGTACGGATAAGTACCCAGTGAACGGTTCGTTTAGCTTTATATATTGTTCCGGTTCTCCGTTGTATTGGTTTTTCGGAAGTGTTAGACCTGTAACAGAAAAGTTTAAATGGTTGGGAAAGGCCATGGGATGTAGAAATATTTTTTCACATTTTATTTCCTTGTAAAAACAGGAAAATCAATAGGGATTTTTGCCGTATAACTACCCAGTAAACGGTTCGTTTAGCTTTATATATTGTTCTGGGTGGGCGTTGCATTTGTTTTTCGGAAGTGTTAGACATGTAAGAGAAAAATTTAAATGGTTGGGAAAGGCCATGGGATGTAGAAATATTTTTTTCAAATTTTACTTCCTTGTAAAAAGAGGGAAATCAATAGGGATTTTCGTACGTATGAGTACCCAGTGAACGGTTCGTTTAGCTTTATATATTTTTCCGGGTGGGCGTTGTATTGGTTTTTCGCAACTGTTAGACCTGTAAGAGAAAAATTTAAATGGTTGGGAAAGGCCATGGGATGTAGAAATATTTTTTTCACATTTTATTTCCTTGTAAAAACAGGTAAATCAGTAGGGATTTTCGTACGGATAAGTGCCCACTGAACGGTTCTTTTAGCTTTATATATTGTTCCGGGTGGCCGTTGTATTGGTTTTTCGGAAGTGTTAGACCTGTAAGAGAAAAGTTTAAATGGTTGGGAAAGGCCATGGGATGTAGAAATATTTTTTTTCACATTTTATTTCCTTGTAGAAACAGGTAAATCAATAGGGATTTTCGTACGTATAAGTACCCAGTGAACGGTGCGTTTAGCTTTATATATTGTTCCGGGTGGGCATTGTATTGGTTTTTCGGTAGTGTTAGACATGTAAGTGAAAAATTTAAATGGTTGGGAAAGGCCATGGGATGTAGAAATATTTTTTTCACATTTTATTTCCTTGTAAAAACAGGTAAATCAATAGCGATTTTCGTACGGATAAGTACCCAGTGAACGGTTCGTTTAGCTTTATATATTGTTCCGGGTGGGCGTTGTATTGGTTTTTGGGAAGTGTTAGACCTGTAAGAGAAAAATTTAAATGGTTGGGAAAGGCCATGGAATGTAGAAATATTTTTTTCACATTTTATTTCCTTGTAAAAACAGGTAAATCAATAGGGATTTTCGTATGGATTAGTACCCAGTGAACGGTTCGTTTAGCTTTATATATTTTTCCGAGTGGGCGTTGTATTGGTTTTTCGCAACTGTTAGACCTGTAAGAGAAAAATTTAAATGGTTGGGAAAGGCTATGGGATGTAGAAATATTTTTTTAACATTTTACTTCCTTGTAAAAACAGGTAAATTAATAGGGCTTTTCGTACGGATAAGTACCCAGTGAACGGTTCGTTTAGCTTTATATATTGTTCCGGGTGGCCGTTGTATTGGTTTTTCGGAAGTGTTAGACCTGTAAGAGAAAATTTTAAATGGTCGGGAAAGGCCATGGGATGTAGAAATATTTTTTTCACATCTTATTATCCTTGTAAAAACAGGTAAATCAATAGGTAATTTCGTACGTATAAGTACCCAGTGAACGGTTCATTTAGCTTTATATATTGTTCCGGGTGGGAGTTGTATTGGATTTTCGGTAGTGTTAGACCTGTAAGAGAAAAGTTTAAATGGTTGGGAAAGGCCATGGGATGTAGAAATATTTTTTCACATTTTATTTCCTTGTAAAAACAGGTAAATCAATACGGATTTTTGCCGTATAAGTACCCAGTGAACGGTTCGTTTAGCTTTATATATTGTTCTGGGTGGGCGTTGCATTTGTTTTTCGGAAGTGTTAGACCTGTAAGAGAAAAATTTAAATGGTTGGGAAAGGCCATGGGATGTAGAAATATTTTTTTCACATTTTATTTCCTTGTAAAAACAGGTAAATCAATAGGGATTTTCGTATGGATTAGTACCCAGTAAACGGTTCGTTTAGCTGTATATATTTTTCCGGGTGGGTGTTGTATTGGTTTTTCTCAACTGTTAGACCTGTAAGAGAAAAATTTAAATGGTTGGGAAAGGCCATGGGATGTAGAAATATTTTTTTCACATTTTACTTCCTTGTAAAAACAGGTAAATCAGTAGGGATTTTCGTACGGATAAGTGCCCACTGAACGGTTCTTTTAGCTTTATATATTGTTCCGGGTGGCCGTTGTATTGGTTTTTCGGAAGTGTTAGACCTGTAAGAGAAAAGTTTAAATGGTTGGGAAAGGCCATGGGATGTAGAAATATTTTTTTTCACATTTTATTTCCTTGTAGAAACAGGTAAATCAATAGGGATTTTCGTACGTATAAGTACCCAGTGAACGGTGCGTTTAGCTTTATATATTGTTCCGGGTGGGCATTGTATTGGTTTTTCGGTAGTGTTAGACATGTAAGTGAAAAATTTAAATGGTTGGGAAAGGCCATGGGATGTAGAAATATTTTTTTCACATTTTATTTCCTTGTAAAAACAGGTAAATCAATAGCGATTTTCGTACGGATAAGTACCCAGTGAACGGTTCGTTTAGCTTTATATATTGTTCCGGGTGGGCGTTGTATTGGTTTTTGGGAAGTGTTAGACCTGTAAGAGAAAAATTTAAATGGTTGGGAAAGGCCATGGAATGTAGAAATATTTTTTTCACATTTTATTTCCTTGTAAAAACAGGTAAATCAATAGGGATTTTCGTATGGATTAGTACCCAGTGAACGGTTCGTTTAGCTTTATATATTTTTCCGAGTGGGCGTTGTATTGGTTTTTCGCAACTGTTAGACCTGTAAGAGAAAAATTTAAATGGTTGGGAAAGGCTATGGGATGTAGAAATATTTTTTTCACATTTTACTTCCTTGTAAAAACAGGTAAATTAATAGGGCTTTTCGTACGGATAAGTACCCAGTGAACGGTTCGTTTAGCTTTATATATTGTTCCGGGTGGCCGTTGTATTGGTTTTTCGGAAGTGTTAGACCTGTAAGAGAAAATTTTAAATGGTCGGGAAAGGCCATGGGATGTAGAAATATTTTTTTCACATCTTATTATCCTTGTAAAAACAGGTAAATCAATAGGTAATTTCGTACGTATAAGTACCCAGTGAACGGTTCATTTAGCTTTATATATTGTTCCGGGTGGGAGTTGTATTGGATTTTCGGTAGTGTTAGACCTGTAAGAGAAAAGTTTAAATGGTTGGGAAAGGCCATGGGATGTAGAAATATTTTTTCACATTTTATTTCCTTGTAAAAACAGGTAAATCAATACGGATTTTTGCCGTATAAGTACCCAGTGAACGGTTCGTTTAGCTTTATATATTGTTCTGGGTGGGCGTTGCATTTGTTTTTCGGAAGTGTTAGACCTGTAAGAGAAAAATTTAAATGGTTGGGAAAGGCCATGGGATGTAGAAATATTTTTTTCACATTTTATTTCCTTGTAAAAACAGGTAAATCAATAGGGATTTTCGTATGGATTAGTACCCAGTAAACGGTTCGTTTAGCTGTATATATTTTTCCGGGTGGGTGTTGTATTGGTTTTTCTCAACTGTTAGACCTGTAAGAGAAAAATTTAAATGGTTGGGAAAGGCCATGGGATGTAGAAATATTTTTTTCACATTTTACTTCCTTGTAAAAACAGGTAAATCAATAGGGATTTTCGTATGGATTAGTACCCAGTGAACGGTTCGTTTAGCTTTATATATTTTTCCGGGTGGGCGTTGTATTGGTTTTTCGCAAATGTTAGACCTGTAAGAGAAAAATTTAAATGGTTGGGAAAGGCCATGGGATGTAGAAATATTTTTTTCACATTTTACTTCCTTGTAAAAACAGGTAAATCAATAGGGCTTTTCGCACGGATAAGTACCCAGTGAACGGTTCGTTTAGCTTTATACATTGTTCCGGGTGGGCGTTGTATTGGTTTTTCGGAAGTGTTACACCTGTAAGAGAAAAGTTTAAATGGTTGGAAAAGGCCATGGGATGTAGAAATATTTTTTTTCACATTTTATTTCCTTGTAAAAACAGGTAAATCTATAGGGATTTTCGTACGGATAAGTACCCAGTGATCGGTTCGTTTAGCTTTATATATTGTTCCGGGTGGGCGTTGTATTGGTTTTTCGGAAGTGTTAGACCTGTAAGAGAAAAATTCAAATGGTTGGGAAAGGCCATGGGATGTAGAAATATTTTTTTCACATTTTATTTCCTTGTAAAAACAGGTAAATCAATAGGGATTTCCGTATGGATTAGTACCCAGTAAACGGTTCGTTTAGCTGTATATATTTTTCCGGGTGGGTGTTATATTGGTTTTTCGCAAATGTTAGACCTGTAAGAGAAAAATTTAAATGGTTGGGAAAGGCCATGGGATGTAGAAATATTTTTTTCACATTTTACTTCCTTGTAAAAACAGGTAAATCAATAGGGCTTTTCGCACGGATAAGTACCCAGTGAACGGTTCGTTTAGCTTTATACATTGTTCCGGGTGGGCGTTGTATTGGTTTTTCGCAAATGTTAGACCTGTAAGAGAAAAATTTAAATGGTTGGGAAAGGCCATGGGATGTAGAAATATTTTTTTCACATTTTACTTCCTTGTAAAAACAGGTAAATCAATAGGGCTTTTCGCACGGATAAGTACCCAGTGAACGGTTCGTTTAGCTTTATTCATTGTTCCGGGTGGGCGTTGTATTGGTTTTTCGGAAGTGTTAGACCTGTAAGAGAATAATTTAAATGGTTGGGAAAGGCCATGGGATGTAGAAATATTTTTTTGACATTTTATTTCCTTGTAAAAACAGGAAAATCAATAGGGATTTTCGTACAGATAAGTACCCAGTGAACGGTTCGTTTAGCTTTATATATTGTTCTGGGTGGGCGTTGTATTGGTTTTTCGGAAGTGTTAGACCTGTAAGAGAAAAATTTAAATGGTTGGGAAAGGCCATGGGATGTAGAAATATTTTTTTCACATTTTATTTCCTTGTAAAAACGGGTAAATCAATAGGGATTTTCGTATGGATTAGTACCCAGTAAACGGTTCGTTTAGCTGTATATATTTTTCCGGGTGGGTGTTGTATTGGTTTTTCGCAACTGTTAGACCTGTAAGAGAAAAATTTAAATGGTTGGGAAAGGCCATGGGATGTAGAAATATTTTTTTCACATTTTATTTCCTTGTAAAAACAAGTAAATCAATAGGGATTTTCGTACGGATAAGTACCCAGTGAACGGTTCGTTTAGCTTTATACATTGTTCCGGGTGGCCGTTGTATCGGTTTTTAGGAAGTGTTAGACCTGTAAGAGAAAAATTTAAATGGCTGGGAATGGCCATGGGATGTAGAAAAAATTTTGCACATTTTATTTCCTTGTAAAAACAGGTAAATCAATAGGGATTTTGGTACGGATAAGTACCCAGTGAACGGTTCATTAGCTTTATATATTGTTCCGGGTGGGAGTTGTATTGGTTTTTCGGTAGTGTTAGACCTGTAAGAGAAAAATTTAAATGGTTGGGAAAGGCCATGGGATGTAGAAATATTTTTTTCACATTTTATTTCCTTGTAAAAAACAGGTAAATCAGTAGGGATTTTCGTACGGATAAGTGCCCAGTGAACGGTTCGTTTAGCTTTATATATTGTTCCGGGTGGCCGTTGTATTGGTTTTTCGGAAGTGTTAGACCTGTAAGAGAAAAGTTTAAATGGTTGGGAAAGGCCATGGGATGTAGAAATATTTTTTTCACATTTTATTTCCTTGTAAAAACAGGTAAATCAATAGGGATTTTCGTACGTATAAGTACCCAGTGAACGCTGCGTTTAGCTTTATATATTGTTCCGGGTGGGCGTTGTATTGGTTTTTCGGTAGTGTTAGACATGTAAGAGAAAAATTTAAATGGTTGGGAAAGGCCATGGGATGTAGAAATATTTTTTTCACATTTTATTTCCTTGTAAAAACAGGTAAATCAATAGGGCTTTTCGTACGGATAAGTACCCAGTGAACGGTTCGTTTAGCTTTATATATTGTTCCGGGTGGCCGTTGTATTGGTTTTTCGGAAGTGTTAGACCTGTAAGAGAAAAGTTTAAATGGTTGGGAAAGGCCATGGGATGTAGAAATATTTTTTCACATTTTATTTCCTTGTAAAAACAGGAAAATCAATAGGGATTTTTGCCGTATAAGTACCCAGTGAACGGTTCGTTTAGCTTTATATATTGTTCTGGGTGGGCGTTGCATTTGTTTATCGGAAGTGTTAGACATGTAAGAGAAAAATTTAAATGGTTGGGAAAGGCCATGGGATGTAGAAATATTTTTTTCACATTTTACTTCCTTGTAAAAACAGGTAAATCAATAGGGCTTTTCGTACGGATAAGTACCCAGTGAACGGTTCGTTTAGCTTTATATATTGTTCCGGTTCTCCGTTGTATTGGTTTTTCGGAAGTGTTAGACCTGTAACAGAAAAGTTTAAATGGTTGGGAAAGGCCATGGGATGTAGAAATATTTTTTCACATTTTATTTCCTTGTAAAAACAGGAAAATCAATAGGGATTTTTGCCGTATAACTACCCAGTAAACGGTTCGTTTAGCTTTATATATTTTTCCGGGTGGGCGTTGTATTGGTTTTTCGCAACTGTTAGACCTGTAAGAGAAAAATTTAAATGGTTGGGAAAGGCCATGGGATGTAGAAATATTTTTTTCACATTTTATTTCCTTGTAAAAACAGGTAAATCAGTAGGGATTTTCGTACGGATAAGTGCCCACTGAACGGTTCTTTTAGCTTTATATATTGTTCCGGGTGGCCGTTGTATTGGTTTTTCGGAAGTGTTAGACCTGTAAGAGAAAAGTTTAAATGGTTGGGAAAGGCCATGGGATGTAGAAATATTTTTTTTCACATTTTATTTCCTTGTAGAAACAGGTAAATCAATAGGGATTTTCGTACGTATAAGTACCCAGTGAACGGTTCGTTTAGCTTTATATATTGTTCCGGGTGGGCGTTGTATTGGTTTTTCGGTAGTGTTAGACATGTAAGAGAAAAATTTAAATGGTTGGGAAAGGCCATGGGATGTAGAAATATTTTTTTCACATTTTATTTCCTTGTAAAAACAGGTAAATCAATAGCGATTTTCGTACGGATAAGTACCCAGTGAACGGTTCGTTTAGCTTTATATATTGTTCCGGGTGGGCGTTGTATTGGTTTTTGGGAAGTGTTAGACCTGTAAGAGAAAAATTTAAATGGTTGGGAAAGGCCATGGAATGTAGAAATATTTTTTTCACATTTTATTTCCTTGTAAAAACAGGTAAATCAATAGGGATTTTCGTATGGATTAGTACCCAGTGAACGGTTCGTTTAGCTTTATATATTTTTCCGAGTGGGCGTTGTATTGGTTTTTCGCAACTGTTAGACCTGTAAGAGAAAAATTTAAATGGTTGGGAAAGGCTATGGGATGTAGAAATATTTTTTTCACATTTTACTTCCTTGTAAAAACAGGTAAATTAATAGGGCTTTTCGTACGGATAAGTACCCAGTGAACGGTTCGTTTAGCTTTATATATTGTTCCGGGTGGCCGTTGTATTGGTTTTTCGGAAGTGTTAGACCTGTAAGAGAAAATTTTAAATGGTCGGGAAAGGCCATGGGATGTAGAAATATTTTTTTCACATCTTATTATCCTTGTAAAAACAGGTAAATCAATAGGTAATTTCGTACGTATAAGTACCCAGTGAACGGTTCATTTAGCTTTATATATTGTTCCGGGTGGGAGTTGTATTGGATTTTCGGTAGTGTTAGACCTGTAAGAGAAAAGTTTAAATGGTTGGGAAAGGCCATGGGATGTAGAAATATTTTTTCACATTTTATTTCCTTGTAAAAACAGGTAAATCAATACGGATTTTTGCCGTATAAGTACCCAGTGAACGGTTCGTTTAGCTTTATATATTGTTCTGGGTGGGCGTTGCATTTGTTTTTCGGAAGTGTTAGACCTGTAAGAGAAAAATTTAAATGGTTGGGAAAGGCCATGGGATGTAGAAATATTTTTTTCACATTTTATTTCCTTGTAAAAACAGGTAAATCAATAGGGATTTTCGTATGGATTAGTACCCAGTAAACGGTTCGTTTAGCTGTATATATTTTTCCGGGTGGGTGTTGTATTGGTTTTTCTCAACTGTTAGACCTGTAAGAGAAAAATTTAAATGGTTGGGAAAGGCCATGGGATGTAGAAATATTTTTTTCACATTTTACTTCCTTGTAAAAACAGGTAAATCAATAGGGATTTTCGTATGGATTAGTACCCAGTGAACGGTTCGTTTAGCTTTATATATTTTTCCGGGTGGGCGTTGTATTGGTTTTTCGCAACTGTTAGACCTGTAAGAGAAAAATTTAAATGGTTGGGAAAGGCCATGGGATGTAGAAATATTTTTTTCACATTTTACTTCCTTGTAAAAACAGGTAAATCAATAGGGCTTTTTGCACGGATAAGTACCCAGTGAACGGTTCGTTTAGCTTTATATATTGTTCCGGGTAGGAGTTGTATTGGTTTTTCGGTAGTGTTAGACCTGTAAGATAAATATTTAAATGGTTGGGAAAGGCCATGGGATGTAGAAATATTTTTTTCACATTTTATTTCCTTGTAAAAACAGGTAAATCAATAGGGATTTTCGTACGGATAAGTACCCAGTGAACGGTTCGTTTAGCTTTATATATTCTTCCGGGTAGGAGTTGTATTGGTTTTTCGGTAGTGTTAGACCTGTAAGATAAATATTTAAATGGTTGGGAAAGGCCATGGGATGTAGAAATATTTTTTTCACATTTTACTTCCTTGTAAAAACAGGTAAATCAATAGGGCTTTTCGTACGGATAAGTACCCAGTGAACGGTTCGTTTAGTTTTATATATTGTTCCGCGTGGGCGTTGTATTGGTTTTTCAGAAGTGTTAGACCTGTAAGAGAAATGTTTAAATGGTTGGGAAAGGCCATGGGATGTAGAAATATTTTTTTCACATTTTACTTCCTTGTAAAAACAGGTAAATCAATAGGGATTTTCATACGTATAAGTACCCAGTGAACGGTTCATTTAGCTTTATATATTGTTCCGGGTGGGAGTTGTATTGGTTTTTCGGAAGTGTTAGACCTGTAAGAGAAAAGTTTAAATGGTTGGGAAAGGCCATGGGATGTAGAAATATTTTTTTCACATTTTATTTCCTTGTAAAAACAGGTAAATCAATAGGGATTTTCGTACGGATAAGTACCCAGTGAACGGTTCGTTTAGCTTTATATATTGTTCCGGGTGGGCGTTGTATTGGTTTTTCGGAAGTGTTAGACCTGTAAGAGTAAAATTTAAATGGCTGGGAAAGGCCATGGGATGTAGAAATATTTTTTTCACATTTTACTTCCTTGTAAAAACAGGTAAATGAATAGGGCTTTTCGTACGTATAAGTACCCAGTGAACGGTTCGTTTAGATTTATATATTGTTCCGGGTGGGCGTTGTATTGGTTTTTCGGAAGTGTTAGACAGGTAAGAGAAAAATTTAAATGGTTGGGAAAGGCCATGGGATGTAGAAATATTTTTTTCACATTTTATTTCCTTGTAAAAACAGGTAAATCAATAGGGATTTTCGTACGGATAAGTACCCAGTGAACGGTTCGTTTAGCTTTATATATTGTTCCGGGTGGGAGTTGTATTGGTTTTTCGGAAGTGTTAGACCTGTAAGAGAAAAGTTTAAATGGTTGGGAAAGGCCATGGGATGTAGAAATATTTTTTTCACATTTTATTTCCTTGTAAATACAGGTAAATCAATAGGGATTTTCGTACGGATAAGTACCCAGTGAACGGTTCGTTTAGCTTTATATATTGTTCCGGGTGGGCGTTGTATTGGTTTTTCGGAAGTGTTAGACCTGTAAGAGTAAAATTTAAATGGCTGGGAAAGGCCATGGGATGTAGAAATATTTTTTTCACATTTTACTTCCTTGTAAAAACAGGTAAATGAATAGGGCTTTTCGTACGTATAAGTACCCAGTGAACGGTTCGTTTAGCTTTATATATTGTTCCGGGTGGGCGTTGTATTGGTTTTTCGGAAGTGTTAGACAGGTAAGAGAAAAATTTAAATGGTTGGGAAAGGCCATGGGATGTAGAAATATTTTTTTCACATTTTATTTCCTTGTAAAAACAGGTAAATCAATAGGGATTTTCGTACGGATAAGTACCCAGTGAACGGTTCGTTTAGCTTTATATATTGTTCCGGGTGGGCGTTGTATTGGTTTATCGGAATTGTTAGACCTGTAAGAGAAAAATTTAAATGGTTGGGAAAGGCCATGGGATGTAGAAATATTTTTTTCACATTTTATTTCCTTGTAAAAACAGGTAAATCAATAGGGATTTTCGTATGCATTAGTACCCAGAAAACGGTTCGTTTAGCTGTATATATTTTTCCGGGTGGGTGTTGTATTGGTTTTTCGCAACTGTTAGACCTGTAAGAGAAAAATTTAAATGGTTGGGAAAGGCCATGGGATGTAGAAATATTTTTTTCACATTTTACTTCCTTGCAAAAACAGGTAAATCAATAGGGATTTTCGTACGGATAAGTACCCAGTGAACTGTTCGTTTAGCTTTATATATTGTTCCGGGTGGGCGTTGTATTGGTTTTTCAGAAGTGTTAGACCTGTAAGAGAAAAATTTAAATGGCTGGGAAAGGCCATGGGATGTAGAAATATTTTTTTCACATTTTACTTCCTTGTAAAAACAGGTAAATCAATAGGGCTTTTCGCACGAATAAGTACCCAGTGAACGGTTCGTTTAGCTTTATACATTGTTCTGGGTGGGCGTTGTATTGGTTTTTCGGAAGTGTTAGACATGTAAGAGAAAAATTTAAATGGTTGGGAAAGGCCATGGGATGTAGAAATATTTTTTTCACATTTTAATTCCTTGTAAAAACAGGAAAATCCATAGGGATTTTTGTACGGATAAGTGCCCAGTGAACGGTTCGTTTAGGTTTATATATTGTTCCGGGTGGGCGTTGTATTGGTTTTTCGGAAGTGTTAGACCTGTAAGAGAAAAATTTAAATGGCTGGGAAAGGCCATGGGATGTAGAAATATTTTTTTCACATTTTACTTCCTTGTAAAAACAGGTAAATGAATAGGGCTTTTCGTACGGATAAGTACCAAGTGAACGGTTCGTTTAGCTTTATATATTGTTCCGGGTGGGCGTTGTATTGGTTTTTCGGAAGTGTTAGACATGTAAGAGAAAAATTTAAATGGTTGGGAAGGGCCATGGGATGTAGAAATATTTTTTTCACATTTTATTTCCTTGTAAAAACAGGTAAATCAATAGGGATTTTCGTACGGATAAGTACCCAGTGAACGGTTCGTTTAGCTTTATATATTGTTCCGGGTGGGCGTTGTATTGGTTTTTCGGAAGCGTTAGACCTGTAAGAGAAAAATGTAAATTGCTGGGAAAGGCCATGGGATGTAGAAATATTTTTTTCACATTTTACTTCCTTGTAAAAACAGGTAAATCAATAGGGCTTTTTGTACGGATAAGTACCCAGGGAACGGTCCGTTTAGCTTTATATATTGTTCCGGGAGGGCGTTGTATTGGTTTTTCGGAAGTGTTAGACCTGTAAGAGAAAAGTTTAAATGGTTGGGAAAGGCCATGGGATGTAGAAATATTTTTTTCACATTTTATTTCCTTGTAAAAACAGGAAAATCAATAGGGATTTTCGTACGGATAAGTACCCAGTGAATGGTTCGTTTAGCTTTATATATTGTTCCGGGTGGGTGTTGTATTGGTTTTTCTCAACTGTTAGACCTGTAAGATAAAAATTTAAATGGTTGGGAAAGGCCATGGGATGTAGAAATATTTTTTTCACATTTTATTTCCTTGTAAAAACAGGAAAATCAATAGGGAGTTTTGTACGGATAATTGCCCAGTGAACGGTTCGTTTAGCTTTATATATTGTTCCGGGTCGCCGTTGTATTGGTTTTTCAGAAGTGTTAGACCTGTAAGAGATAAGTTTAAATGGTTGGGAAAGGCCATGGGATGTAGAAATATTTTTTTCACATTTTATTTCCTTGTAAAAACAGGTAAATCAATAGGGATTTTCGTACGGATAAGTACCCAGTGAACGGTTCGTTTAGCTTTATATATTGTTCCGGGTGGGCGTTGTATTGGTGTTTCGGAAGTGTTAGACCTGTAAGAGTAAAATTTAAATGGCTGGGAAAGGCCATGGGATATAGAAATATTTTTTTCACATTTTACTTCCTTGTAAAACCAGGTAAATGTATAGGGCTTTTCGCACGTATAAGTACCCAGTGAACGGTTCGTTTAGCTTTATATATTGTTCCGGGTGGGAGTTGTATCGGTTTTTCGGTAGTGTTAGACCTGTAAGATAAAAATTTAAATGGTTGGGAAAGGCCATGGGATGTAGAAATATTTTTTTCACATTTTATTTCCTTGTAAAAACAGGAAAATCAATAGGGATTTTTGTACGGATAATTGCCCAGTGAACGGTTCGTTTAGCTTTATATATTGTTCCGGGTCGCCGTTGTATTGGTTTTTCCGAAGTGTTAGACCTGTAAGAGAAAAGTTTAAATGGTTGGGAAAGGCCATGGGATGTAGAAATATCTTTTTCACATTTCATTTCCTTGTAAAAACAGGTAAATCAATAGGGATTTTCGTACGGATAAGTACCCCGTGAACGGTTCGTTTAGCTTTATATATTGTTCCGGGTGGGCGTTGTATTGGTTTTTCGGAAGTGTTAGACCTGTAAGAGTAAAATTTAAATGGCTGGGAAAGGCCATGGGATGTAGAAATATTTTTTTCACATTTTACTTCCTTGTAAAAACAGGTAAATGAATAGGGCTTTTCGTACGTATAAGTACCCAGTGAACGGTTCGTTTAGCTTTATATATTGTTCCGGGTGGGCTTTGTATTGGTTTTTCGGAAGTGTTAGACCTGTAAGAGAAAAATTTAAATGGTTGGGAAAGGCCATGGGATGTAGAAATATTTTTTTCACATTTTATTTCCTTGTAAAAACAGGTAAATCAATAGGGATTTTCGTATGGATTAGTACCCAGTAAACGGTTCGTTTAGCTGTATATATTTTTCCGGGTGGGTGTTGTATTGGTTTTTCACAACTGTTAGACCTGTAAGAGAAAAATTTAAATGGTTGGGAAAGGCCATGGGATGTAGAAATATTTTTTTCACATTTTACTTCCTTGTAAAAACAGGTAAATCAATACGGCTTTTCGTACGGATAAGTACCCAGTGAACTGTTCGTTTAGCTTTATATATTGTTCCGGGTGGGCGTTGTATTGGTTTTTCGGAAGTGTTAGACCTGTAAGAGAAAAATTTAAATGGCTGGTAAAGGCCATGGGATGAAGAAATATTTTTTTCACATTTTACTTCCTTGTAAAAACAGGTAAATCAATAGGGCTTTTCGCACGGATAAGTACCCAGTGAACGGTTCGTTTAGCTTTATACATTGTTCTGGGTGGGCGTTGTATTGGTTTTTCAGAAGTGTTAGACATGTAAGAGAAAAATTTAAATGGTTGGGAAAGGCCATGGGATGTAGAAATATTTTTTTCACATTTTAATCCTTGTAAAAACAGGTAAATCAATAGGGATTTTCGTACGGATAAGTACCCAGTGAACGGTTCGTTTAGCTTTATACATTGTTCCGGGTGGCCCTTGTATTGGTTTTTCAGAAGTGTTAGACCTGTAAGAGAAAAATTTAAGTGGTTGGGAATGGCCATGGGATGTAGAAATATTTTTTTCACATTTTATTTCCTTGTAAAAACAGGTAAATCAATAGGGATTTTCGTACGGATAAGTACCCAGTGAACGGTTCGTTTAGCTTTATATATTGTTCCGGGTGGGCGTTGTATTGGTTTTTCGGAAGCGTTAGACCTGTAAGAGAAAAATTTAAATGGCTGGGAAAGGCCATGGGATGTAGAAATATTTTTTTCACATTTTACTTCCTTGTAAAAACAGGTAAATCAATAGGGCTTTTTGTACGGATAATTACCCAGTGAACGGTCCGTTTAGCTTTATATATTGTTCCGGGAGGGCGTTGTATTGGTTTTTCGGAAGTGTTAGACCTGTAAGAGAAAAGTTGAAATGGTTGGGAAAGGCCATGGGATGTAGAAATACTTTTTTCACATTTTACTTCCTTGTAAAAACAGGTAAATCAATAGGGATTTTCGTACGGATAAGTACCCAGTGAACGGTTCGTTTAGCTTTATACATTGTTCCGGGTGGCCGTTGTATTGGTTTTTCAGAAGTGTTAGACCTGTAAGAGAAAAATTTAAATGGTTGGGAATGGCCATGGGATGTAGAAATATTTTTTTCACATTTTATTTCCTTGTAAAAACAGGTAAATCAATAGGGATTTTCGTACGGATAAGTACCCAGTGAACGTTTCATTTAGCTTTATATATTGTTCCAGGTGGGCGTTGTATTGGTTTTTCGGAAGCGTTAGACCTGTAAGAGAAAAATTTAAATGGCTGGGAAAGGCCATGGGATGTAGAAATATTTTTTTCACATTTTACTTCCTTGTAAATACAGGTAAATCAATAGGGCTTTTTGTACGGATAATTACCCAGTGAACGGTCCGTTTAGCTTTATATATTGTTCCGGGAGGGCGTTGTATTGGTTTTTCGGAAGTGTTAGACCTGTAAGAGAAAAGTTTAAATGGTTGGGAAAGGCCATGGGATGTAGAAATATTTTTTTCACATTTTATTTCCTTGTAAAAACAGGTAAATCTATAGGGATTTTCGTACGGATAAGTACCCAGTGATCGGTTCGTTTAGCTTTATATATTTTTCCGGGTGGGTGTTGTATTGGTTTTTCGCAAATGTTAGACCTGTAAGAGAAAAATTTAAATGGTTGGGAAAGGCCATGGGATGTAGAAATATTTTTTTCACATTTTACTTCCTTGTAAAAACAGGTAAATCAATAGGGCTTTTTGTACGGATAATTACCCAGTGAACGGTCCGTTTAGCTTTATATATTGTTCCGGGAGGGCGTTGTATTGGTTTTTCGGAAGTGTTAGACCTGTAAGAGAAAAGTTTAAATGGTTGGGAAAGGCCATGGGATGTAGAAATATTTTTTTCACATTTTACTTCCTTGTAAAAACAGGTAAATCAATAGGGATTTTCGTACGGATAAGTACCCAGTGAACGGTTCGTTTAGCTTTATACATTGTTCCGGGTGGACGTTGTATTGGTTTTTCAGAAGTGTTAGACCTGTAAGAGAAAAATTTAAATGGTTGGGAATGGCCATGGGATGTAGAAATATTTTTTTCACATTTTATTTCCTTGTAAAAACAGGTAAATCAATAGGGATTTTCGTACGGATAAGTACCCAGTGAACGGTTCATTTAGCTTTATATATTGTTCCAGGTGGGCGTTGTATTGGTTTTTCGGAAGCGTTAGACCTGTAAGAGAAAAATTTAAATGGCTGGGAAAGGCCATGGGATGTAGAAATATTTTTTTCACATTTTACTTCCTTCTAAATACAGGTAAATCAATAGGGCTTTTTGTACGGATAATTACCCAGTGAACGGTCCGTTTAGCTTTATATATTGTTCCGGGAGGGCGTTGTATTGGTTTTTCGGAAGTGTTAGACCTGTAAGAGAAAAGTTTAAATGGTTGGGAAAGGCCATGGGATGTAGAAATATTTTTTTCACATTTTATTTCCTTGTAAAAACAGGTAAATCTATAGGGATTTTCGTACGGATAAGTACCCAGTGATCGGTTCGTTTAGCTTTATATATTTTTCCGGGTGGGTGTTGTATTGGTTTTGCGCAAATGTTAGACCTGTAAGAGAAAAATTTAAATGGTTGGGAAAGGCCATGGGATGTAGAAATATTTTTTTCACATTTTACTTCCTTGTAAAAACAGGTAAATCAATAGGGCTTTTCGCACGGATAAGTACCCAGTGATCGGTTCGTCTAGCTTTATATATTGTTCCGGGTGGGCGTTGTATTGGTTTTTCGGAAGTGTTAGACCTGTAAGAGAAAAATTCAAATGGTTGGGAAAGGCCATGGGATGTAGAAATATTTTTTTCACATTTTATTTCCTTGTAAAAACAGGTAAATCAATAGGGATTTCCGTATGGATTGGTACCCAGTAAACGGTTCGTTTAGCTGTATATATTTTTCCGGGTGGGTGTTGTATTGGTTTTTCGCAACTGTTAGACCTGTAAGAGAAAAATTTAAATGGTTGGGAAAGGCCATGGGATGTAGAAATATTTTTTTCACATTTTACTTCCTTGTAAAAACAGGTAAATCAATAGGGCTATTCGCACGGATAAGTACCCAGTGAACGGTTCGTTTAGCTTTATACATTGTTCCGGGTGGGCGTTGTATTGGTTTTTCGGAAGTGTTAGACCTGTAAGAGAAAAATTTAAAAGGCTGGTAAAGGCCATGGGATGAAGAAATATTTTTTTCACATTTTACTTCCTTGTAAAAACAGGTAAATCAATAGGGCTTTTCGCACGGATAAGTACCCAGTGAACGGTTCGTTTAGCTTTATACATTGTTCTGGGTGGGCGTTGTATTGGTTTTTCGGAAGTGTTAGACATGTAAGAGAAAAATTTAAATGGTTGGGAATGGCCATGGGATGTAGAAATATTTTTTTCACATTTTATTTCCTTGTAAAAACAGGTAAATCAATAGGGATTTTCGTACGGATAAGTACCCAGTGAACGGTTCGTTTAGCTTTATATATTGTTCCGGGTGGGCTTTGTATTGGTTTTTCGGAAGCGTTAGACCTGTAAGAGAAAAATTTAAATGGCTGGGAAAGGCCATGGGATGTAGAAATATTTTTTTCACATTTTACTTCCTTGTAAAAACAGGTAAATCAATAGGGCTTTTTGTACAGATAATTACCCAGTGAACGGTCCGTTTAGCTTTATATATTGTTCCGGGAGGGCGTTGTATTGGTTTTTCGGAAGTGTTAGACCTGTAAGAGAAAAGTTTAAATGGTTGGGAAAGGCCATGGGTTGTAGAAATATTTTTTTCACATTTTACTTCCTTGTAAAAACAGGTAAATCAATAGGGATTTTCGTACGGATAAGTACCCAGTGAACGGTTCGTTTAGCTTTATACATTGTTCCGGGTGGCCGTTGTATTGGTTTTTCAGAAGTGTTAGACCTGTAAGAGAAAAATTTAAATGGTTGGGAATGGCCATGGGATGTAGAAATATTTTTTTCACATTTTATTTCCTTGTAAAAACAGGTAAATCAATAGGGATTTTCGTACGGATAAGTACCCAGTGAACGGTTCGTTTAGCTTTATATATTGTTCCGGGTGGGCGTTGTATTGGTTTTTCGGAAGCGTTAGACCTGTAAGAGAAAAATTTAAATGGCTGGGAAAGGCCATGGGATGTAGAAATATTTTTTTCACATTTTACTTCCTTGTAAAAACAGGTAAATCAATAGGGCTTTTTGTACGGATAATTACCCAGTGAACGGTCCGTTTAGCTTTATATATTGTTCCGGGAGGGCGTTGTATTGGTTTTTCGGAAGTGTTAGACCTGTAAGAGAAAAGTTTAAATGGTTGGGAAAGGCCATGGGATGTAGAAATATTTTTTTCACATTTTACTTCCTTGTAAAAACAGGTAAATCAATAGGGCTTTTCGCACGGATAAGTACCCAGTGAACGGTTCGTTTAGCTTTATACATTGTTCCGGGTGGGCGTTGTATTGGTTTTTCGGAAGTGTTAGACCTGTAAGAGAAAAGTTTAAATGGTTGGAAAAGGCCATGGGATGTAGAAATATTTTTTTCACATTTTATTTCCTTGTAAAAACAGGTAAATCTATAGGGATTTTCGTACGGATAAGTACCCAGTGATCGGTTCGTTTAGCTTTATATATTGTTCCGGGTGGGCGTTGTATTGGTTTTTCGGAAGTGTTAGACCTGTAAGAGAATAATTTAAATGGTTGGGAAAGGCCATGGGATGTAGAAATATTTTTTTCACATTTTATTTCCTTGTAAAAACAGGAAAATCAATAGGGATTTTCGTACAGATAAGTACCCAGTGAACGGTTCGTTTAGCTTTATATATTGTTCTGGGTGGGCGTTGTATTGGTTTTTCGGAAGTGTTAGACCTGTAAGAGAAAAATTTAAATGGTTGGGAAAGGCCATGGGATGTAGAAATATTTTTTTCACATTTTATTTCCTTGTAAAAACAGGTAAATCAATAGGGATTTTCGTATGGATTAGTACCCAGTAAACGGTTCGTTTAGCTGTATATATTTTTCCGGGTGGGTATTGTATTGGTTTTTCGCAACTGTTAGACCTGTAAGAGAAAAATTTAAATGGTTGGGAAAGGCCATGGGATGTAGAAATATTTTTTTCACATTTTACTTCCTTGTAAAAAGAGGTAAATCAATAGGGCTTTTCGCACGGATAAGTACCCAGTGAACGGTTCGTTTAGCTTTATACATTGTTCCGGGTGGGCGTTGTATTGGTTTTTCGGAAGTGTTAGACCTGTAAGAGAAAAGTTTAAATGGTTGGAAAAGGCCATGGGATGTAGAAATATTTTTTTCACATTTTATTTCCTTGTAAAAACAGGTAAATCTATAGGGATTTTCGTACGGATAAGTACCCAGTGATCGGTTCGTTTAGCTTTATATATTGTTCCGGGTGGGCGTTGTATTGGTTTTTCGGAAGTGTTAGACCTGTAAGAGAATAATTTAAATGGTTGGGAAAGGCCATGGGATGTAGAAATATTTTTTTCACATTTTATTTCCTTGTAAAAACAGGAAAATCAATAGGGATTTTCGTACAGATAAGTACCCAGTGAACGGTTCGTTTAGCTTTATATATTGTTCTGGGTGGGCGTTGTATTGGTTTTTCGGAAGTGTTAGACCTGTAAGAGAAAAATTTAAATGGTTGGGAAAGGCCATGGGATGTAGAAATATTTTTTTCACATTTTATTTCCTTGTAAAAACAGGTAAATCAATAGGGATTTTCGTATGGATTAGTACCCAGTAAACGGTTCGTTTAGCTGTATATATTTTTCCGGGTGGGTGTTGTATTGGTTTTTCGCAACTGTTAGACCTGTAAGAGAAAAATTTAAATGGTTGGGAAAGGCCATGGGATGTAGAAATATTTTTTTCACATTTTACTTCCTTGTAAAAAGAGGTAAATCAATAGGGCTTTTCGTACGGATAAGTACCCAGTGAACTGTTCGTTTAGCTTTATATATTGTTCCGGGTGGGCGTTGTATTGGTTTTTCGGAAGTGTTAGACCTGTAAGAGAAAAATTTAAATGGCTGGTAAAGGCCATGGGATGTAGAAATATTTTTTTCACATTTTACTTCCTTGTAAAAAGAGGTAAATCAATAGCGCTTTTCGCACGGATAAGTACCCAGTGAACGGTCCGTTTAGCTTTATATATTGTTCCGGGAGGGCGTTGTATTGGTTTTTCGGAAGTGTTAGACCTGTAAGAGAAAAGTTTAAATGGTTGGGAAAGGCCATGGGATGTAGAAATATTTTTTTCACATTTTACTTCCTTGTAAAAACAGGTAAATCAATAGGGCTTTTCGCACGGATAAGTACCCAGTGAACGGTTCGTTTAGCTTTATACATTGTTCCGGGTGGGCGTTGTATTGGTTTTTCGGAAGTGTTAGACCTGTAAGAGAAAAGTTTAAATGGTTGGAAAAGGCCATGGGATGTAGAAATATTTTTTTTCACATTTTATTTCCTTGTAAAAACAGGTAAATCTATAGGGATTTTCGTACGGATAAGTACCCAGTGATCGGTTCGTTTAGCTTTATATATTGTTCCGGGTGGGCGTTGTATTGGTTTTTCGGAAGTGTTAGACCTGTAAGAGAATAATTTAAATGGTTGGGAAAGGCCATGGGATGTAGAAATATTTTTTTCACATTTTATTTCCTTGTAAAAACAGGAAAATCAATAGGGATTTTCGTACAGATAAGTACCCAGTGAACGGTTCGTTTAGCTTTATATATTGTTCTGGGTGGGCGTTGTATTGGTTTTTCGGAAGTGTTAGACCTGTAAGAGAAAAATTTAAATGGTTGGGAAAGGCCATGGGATGTAGAAATATTTTTTTCACATTTTATTTCCTTGTAAAAACAGGTAAATCAATAGGGATTTTCGTATGGATTAGTACCCAGTAAACGGTTCGTTTAGCTGTATATATTTTTCCGGGTGGGTGTTGTATTGGTTTTTCGCAACTGTTAGACCTGTAAGAGAAAAATTTAAATGGTTGGGAAAGGCCATGGGATGTAGAAATATTTTTTTCACATTTTACTTCCTTGTAAAAAGAGGTAAATCAATAGGGCTTTTCGTACGGATAAGTACCCAGTGAACTGTTCGTTTAGCTTTATATATTGTTCCGGGTGGGCGTTGTATTGGTTTTTCGGAAGTGTTAGACCTGTAAGAGAAAAATTTAAATGGCTGGTAAAGGCCATGGGATGTAGAAATATTTTTTTCACATTTTACTTCCTTGTAAAAAGAGGTAAATCAATAGCGCTTTTCGCACGGATAAGTATCCAGTGAACGGTTCGTTTACCTTTATACATTGTTCTGGGTGGGCGTTGTATTGGTTTTTCGCAAATGTTAGACCTGTAAGAGAAAAATTTAAATGGTTGGGAAAGGCCATGGGATGTAGAAATATTTTTTTCACATTTTACTTCCTTGTAAAAACAGGTAAATCAATAGGGCTTTTCGCACGGATAAGTACCCAGTGAACGGTTCGTTTAGCTTTATACATTGTTCCGGGTGGGCGTTGTATTGGTTTTTCGGAAGTGTTAGACCTGTAAGAGAAAAGTTTAAATGGTTGGAAAAGGCCATGGGATGTAGAAATATTTTTTTTCACATTTTATTTCCTTGTAAAAACAGGTAAATCTATAGGGATTTTCGTACGGATAAGTACCCAGTGATCGGTTCGTTTACCTTTATACATTGTTCTGGGTGGGCGTTGTATTGGTTTTTCGCAAATGTTAGACCTGTAAGAGAAAAATTTAAATGGTTGGGAAAGGCCATGGGATGTAGAAATATTTTTTTCACATTTTACTTCCTTGTAAAAACAGGTAAATCAATAGGGCTTTTCGCACGGATAAGTACCCAGTGAACGGTTCGTTTAGCTTTATACATTGTTCCGGGTGGGCGTTGTATTGGTTTTTCGGAAGTGTTAGACCTGTAAGAGAAAAGTTTAAATCGTTGGAAAAGGCCATGGGATGTAGAAATATTTTTTTTCACATTTTATTTCCTTGTAAAAACAGGTAAATCTATAGGGATTTTCGTACGGATAAGTACCCAGTGATCGGTTCGTTTAGCTTTATATATTGTTCCGGGTGGGCGTTGTATTGGTTTTTCGGAAGTGTTAGACCTGTAAGAGAAAAATTCAAATGGTTGGGAAAGGCCATGGGATGTAGAAATATTTTTTTCACATTTTATTTCCTTGTAAAAACAGGTAAATCAATAGGGATTTCCGTATGGATTAGTACCCAGTAAACGGTTCGTTTAGCTGTATATATTTTTCCGGGTGGGTGTTGTATTGGTTTTTCGCAAATGTTAGACCTGTAAGAGAAAAATTTAAATGGTTGGGAAAGGCCATGGGATGTAGAAATATTTTTTTCACATTTTACTTCCTTGTAAAAACAGGTAAATCAATAGGGCTTTTCGCACGGATAAGTACCCAGTGAACGGTTCGTTTAGCTTTATACATTGTTCCGGGTGGGCGTTGTATTGGTTTTTCGGAAGTGTTAGACCTGTAAGAGAATAATTTAAATGGTTGGGAAAGGCCATGGGATGTAGAAATATTTTTTTCACATTTTATTTCCTTGTAAAAACAGGAAAATCAATAGGGATTTTCGTACAGATAAGTACCCAGTGAACGGTTCGTTTAGCTTTATATATTGTTCTGGGTGGGCGTTGTATTGGTTTTTCGGAAGTGTTAGACATGTAAGAGAAAAATTTAAATGGTTGGGAAAGGCCATGGGATGTAGAAATATTTTTTTCACATCTTACTTCCTTGTAAAAACAGGAAAATCAATAGGGATTTTTGTACGGATAAGTGCCCAGTGAACGGTTCGTTTAGGTTTATATATTGTTCCGGGTGGGCGTTGTATTGGTTTTTCGGAAGTGTTAGACCTGTAAGAGAAAAATTTAAATGGCTGGGAAAGGCCATGGGATGTAGAAATATTTTTTTCACATTTTACTTCCTTGTAAAAACAGGTAAATGAATAGGGCTTTTCGTACGTATAAGTACCAAGTGAACGGTTCGTTTAGCTTTATATATTGTTCCGGGTGGGCGTTGTATTGGTTTTTCGGAAGTGTTAGACATGTAAGAGAAAAATTTAAATGGTTGGGAAAGGCCATGGGATGTAGAAATATTTTTTTCACATTTTATTTCCTTGTAAAAACAGGTAAATCAATAGGGATTTTCGTACGGATAAGTACCCAGTGAACGGTTCGTTTAGCTTTATATATTGTTCCGGGTGGGCGTTGTATTGGTTTTTCGGAAGCGTTAGACCTGTAAGAGAAAAATTTATATTGCTGGGAAAGGCCATGGGATGTAGAAATATTTTTTTCACATTTTACTTCCTTGTAAAAACAGGTAAATCAATAGGGCTTTTTGTACGGATAAGTACCCAGGGAACGGTCCGTTTAGCTTTATATATTGTTCCGGGAGGGCGTTGTATTGGTTTTTCGGAAGTGTTAGACCTGTAAGAGAAAAGTTTAAATGGTTGGGAAAGGCCATGGGATGTAGAAATATTTTTTTCACATTTTATTTCCTTGTAAAAACAGGTAAATCAATAGGGATTTTCGTACGGATAAGTACCCAGTGAACGGTTCGTTTAGCTTTATATATTGTTCCGGGTCGCCGTTGTATTGGTTTTTCGGAAGTGTTAGACCTGTAAGAGATAAATTTAAATGGTTGGGAAAGGCCATGGGATGTAGAAATATTTTTTTCACATTTTATTTCCTTGTAAAAACAGGTAAATCAATAGGGATTTTCGTACGGATAAGTACCCCGTGAACGGTTCGTTTAGCTTAATATATTGTTCCGGGTGGGCGTTGTATTGGTTTTTCGGAAGTGTTAGACTTGTAAGAGTAAAATTTAAATGGCTGGGAAAGGCCATGGGATGTAGAAATAATTTTTTCACATTTTACTTCCTTGTAAAAACAGGTAAATGAATAGGGCTTTTCGTACGTATAAGTACCAAGTGAACGGTTCGTTTAGCTTTATATATTGTTCCGGGAGGGCGTTGTATTGGTTTTTCGGAAGTGTTAGACCTGTAAGAGAAAAGTTTAAATGGTTGGGAAAGGCCATGGGATGTAGAAATATTTTTTTCACATTTTACTTCCTTGTAAAAACAGGTAAATCAATAGGGCTTTTCGCACGGATAAGTACCCAGTGAACGGTTCGTTTAGCTTTATACATTGTTCCGGGTGGGCGTTGTATTGGTTTTTCGGAAGTGTTAGACCTGTAAGAGAAAAGTTTAAATGGTTGGAAAAGGCCATGGGATGTAGAAATATTTTTTTTCACATTTTATTTCCTTGTAAAAACAGGTAAATCTATAGGGATTTTCGTACGGATAAGTACCCAGTGATCGGTTCGTTTAGCTTTATATATTGTTCCGGGTGGGCGTTGTATTGGTTTTTCGGAAGTGTTAGACCTGTAAGAGAAAAATTCAAATGGTTGGGAAAGGCCATGGGATGTAGAAATATTTTTTTCACATTTTATTTCCTTGTAAAAACAGGTAAATCAATAGGGATTTCCGTATGGATTAGTACCCAGTAAACGGTTCGTTTAGCTGTATATATTTTTCCGGGTGGGTGTTGTATTGGTTTTTCGCAAATGTTAGACCTGTAAGAGAAAAATTTAAATGGTTGGGAAAGGCCATGGGATGTAGAAATATTTTTTTCACATTTTACTTCCTTGTAAAAACAGGTAAATCAATAGGGATTTTCGCACGGATAAGTACCCAGTGAACGGTTCGTTTAGCTTTATACATTGTTCCGGGTGGGCGTTGTATTGGTTTTTCGGAAGTGTTAGACCTGTAAGAGAATAATTTAAATGGTTGGGAAAGGCCATGGGATGTAGAAATATTTTTTTCACATTTTATTTCCTTGTAAAAACAGGAAAATCAATAGGGATTTTCGTACAGATAAGTACCCAGTGAACGGTTCGTTTAGCTTTATATATTGTTCTGGGTGGGCGTTGTATTGGTTTTTCGGAAGTGTTAGACCTGTAAGAGAAAAATTTAAATGGTTGGGAAAGGCCATGGGATGTAGAAATATTTTTTTCACATTTTATTTCCTTGTAAAAACAGGTAAATCAATAGGGATTTTCGTATGGATTAGTACCCAGTAAACGGTTCGTTTAGCTGTATATATTTTTCCGGGTGGGTGTTGTATTGGTTTTTCGCAACTGTTAGACCTGTAAGAGAAAAATTTAAATGGTTGGGAAAGGCCATGGGATGTAGAAATATTTTTTTCACATTTTACTTCCTTGTAAAAAGAGGTAAATCAATAGGGCTTTTCGTACGGATAAGTACCCAGTGAACTGTTCGTTTAGCTTTATATATTGTTCCGGGTGGGCGTTGTATTGGTTTTTCGGAAGTGTTAGACCTGTAAGAGAAAAATTTAAATGGCTGGTAAAGGCCATGGGATGTAGAAATATTTTTTTCACATTTTACTTCCTTGTAAAAAGAGGTAAATCAATAGCGCTTTTCGCACGGATAAGTACCCAGTGAACGGTTCGTTTACCTTTATACATTGTTCTGGGTGGGCGTTGTATTGGTTTTTCGCAAATGTTAGACCTGTAAGAGAAAAATTTAAATGGTTGGGAAAGGCCATGGGATGTAGAAATATTTTTTTCACATTTTACTTCCTTGTAAAAACAGGTAAATCAATAGGGCTTTTCGCACGGATAAGTACCCAGTGAACGGTTCGTTTAGCTTTATACATTGTTCCGGGTGGGCGTTGTATTGGTTTTTCGGAAGTGTTAGACCTGTAAGAGAAAAGTTTAAATGGTTGGAAAAGGCCATGGGATGTAGAAATATTTTTTTTCACATTTTATTTCCTTGTAAAAACAGGTAAATCTATAGGGATTTTCGTACGGATAAGTACCCAGTGATCGGTTCGTTTAGCTTTATATATTGTTCCGGGTGGGCGTTGTATTGGTTTTTCGGAAGTGTTAGACCTGTAAGAGAAAAATTCAAATGGTTGGGAAAGGCCATGGGATGTAGAAATATTTTTTTCACATTTTATTTCCTTGTAAAAACAGGTAAATCAATAGGGATTTCCGTATGGATTAGTACCCAGTAAACGGTTCGTTTAGCTGTATATATTTTTCCGGGTGGGTGTTGTATTGGTTTTTCGCAAATGTTAGACCTGTAAGAGAAAAATTTAAATGGTTGGGAAAGGCCATGGGATGTAGAAATATTTTTTTCACATTTTACTTCCTTGTAAAAACAGGTAAATCAATAGGGCTTTTCGCACGGATAAGTACCCAGTGAACGGTTCGTTTAGCTTTATACATTGTTCCGGGTGGGCGTTGTATTGGTTTTTCGGAAGTGTTAGACCTGTAAGAGAATAATTTAAATGGTTGGGAAAGGCCATGGGATGTAAAAATATTTTTTTCACATTTTATTTCCTTGTAAAAACAGGAAAATCAATAGGGATTTTCGTACAGATAAGTACCCAGTGAACGGTTCGTTTAGCTTTATATATTGTTCTGGGTGGGCGTTGTATTGGTTTTTCGGAAGTGTTAGACCTGTAAGAGAAAAATTTAAATGGTTGGGAAAGGCCATGGGATGTAGAAATATTTTTTTCACATTTTATTTCCTTGTAAAAACAGGTAAATCAATAGGGATTTTCGTATGGATTAGTACCCAGTAAACGGTTCGTTTAGCTGTATATATTTTTCCGGGTGGGTGTTGTATTGGTTTTTCGCAACTGTTAGACCTGTAAGAGAAAAATTTAAATGGTTGGGAAAGGCCATGGGATGTAGAAATATTTTTTTCACATTTTACTTCCTTGTAAAAAGAGGTAAATCAATAGGGCTTTTCGTACGGATAAGTACCCAGTGAACTGTTCGTTTAGCTTTATATATTGTTCCGGGTGGGCGTTGTATTGGTTTTTCGGAAGTGTTAGACCTGTAAGAGAAAAATTTAAATGGCTGGTAAAGGCCATGGGATGTAGAAATATTTTTTTCACATTTTACTTCCTTGTAAAAAGAGGTAAATCAATAGCGCTTTTCGCACGGATAAGTACCCAGTGAACGGTTCGTTTACCTTTATACATTGTTCTGGGTGGGCGTTGTATTGGTTTTTCGGAAGTGTTAGACATGTAAGAGAAAAATTTAAATGGTTGGGAAAGGCCATGGGATGTAGAAATATTTTTTTCACATCTTATTATCCTTGTAAAAACAGGTAAATCAATAGGGATTTTCGTACGTATAAGTACCCAGTGAACGGTCCGTTTAGCTTTATATATTGTTCCGGGTGGGCGTTGTATTGGTTTTTCGGAAGTGTTAGACATGTAAGAGAAAAATTTAAATGGTTGGGAAAGGCCATGGGATGTAGAAATATTTTTTTCACCTTTTACTTCCTTGTAAAAACAGGTAAATCAATAGGTCTTTTCGTACGGATAAGTACCCAGTGAACTGTTCGTTTAGCTTTATATATTGTTCCGGGTGGGCGTTGTATTGGTTTTTCGGAAGTGTTAGACATGTAAGAGAAAAATTTAAATGGTTGGGAAAGGCCATGGGATGTAGAAATATTTTTTTCACATCTTACTTCCTTGTAAAAACAGGAAAATCAATAGGGATTTTTGTACGGATAAGTGCCCAGTGAACGGTTCGTTTAGGTTTATATATTGTTCCGGGTGGGCGTTGTATTGGTTTTTCGGAAGTGTTAGACCTGTAAGAGAAAAATTTAAATGGCTGGGAAAGGCCATGGGATGTAGAAATATTTTTTTCACATTTTACTTCCTTGTAAAAACAGGTAAATGAATAGGGCTTTTCGTACGTATAAGTACCAAGTGAACGGTTCGTTTAGCTTTATATATTGTTCCGGGTGGGCGTTGTATTGGTTTTTCGGAAGTGTTAGACATGTAAGAGAAAAATTTAAATGGTTGGGAAAGGCCATGGGATGTAGAAATATTTTTTTCACATTTTATTTCCTTGTAAAAACAGGTAAATCAATAGGGATTTTCGTACGGATAAGTACCCAGTGAACGGTTCGTTTAGCTTTATATATTGTTCCGGGTGGGCGTTGTATTGGTTTTTCGGAAGCGTTAGACCTGTAAGAGAAAAATTTATATTGCTGGGAAAGGCCATGGGATGTAGAAATATTTTTTTCACATTTTACTTCCTTGTAAAAACAGGTAAATCAATAGGGCTTTTTGTACGGATAAGTACCCAGGGAACGGTCCGTTTAGCTTTATATATTGTTCCGGGAGGGCGTTGTATTGGTTTTTCGGAAGTGTTAGACCTGTAAGAGAAAAGTTTAAATGGTTGGGAAAGGCCATGGGATGTAGAAATATTTTTTTCACATTTTATTTCCTTGTAAAAACAGGTAAATCAATAGGGATTTTCGTACGGATAAGTACCCAGTGAACGGTTCGTTTAGCTTTATATATTGTTCCGGGTCGCCGTTGTATTGGTTTTTCGGAAGTGTTAGACCTGTAAGAGATAAATTTAAATGGTTGGGAAAGGCCATGGGATGTAGAAATATTTTTTTCACATTTTATTTCCTTGTAAAAACAGGTAAATCAATAGGGATTTTCGTACGGATAAGTACCCCGTGAACGGTTCGTTTAGCTTAATATATTGTTCCGGGTGGGCGTTGTATTGGTTTTTCGGAAGTGTTAGACCTGTAAGAGTAAAATTTAAATGGCTGGGAAAGGCCATGGGATGTAGAAATAATTTTTTCACATTTTACTTCCTTGTAAAAACAGGTAAATGAATAGGGCTTTTCGTACGTATAAGTACCAAGTGAACGGTTCGTTTAGCTTTATATATTGTTCCGGGTGGGCGTTGTATTGGTTTTTCAGAAGTGTTAGACCTGTAAGAGAAAAATTCAAATGGCTGGGAAAGGCCATGGGATGTAGAAATATTTTTTTCACATTTTACTTCCTTGTAAAAACAGGTAAATGAATAGGGCTTTTCGTACGTATAAGTACCAAGTGAACGGTTCGTTTAGCTTTATATATTGTTCCGGGTGGGCGTTGTATTGGTTTTTCGGAAGTGTTAGACATGTAAGAGAAAAATTTAAATGGTTGGGAAAGGCCATGGGATGTAGAAATATTTTTTTCACATTTTATTTCCTTGTAAAAACAGGTAAATCAATAGGGATTTTCGTACGGATAAGTACCCAGTGAACGGTTCGTTTAGCTTTATATATTGTTCCGGGTGGGCGTTGTATTGGTTTTTCGGAAGCGTTAGACCTGTAAGAGAAAAATTTATATTGCTGGGAAAGGCCATGGGATGTAGAAATATTTTTTTCACATTTTACTTCCTTGTAAAAACAGGTAAATCAATAGGGCTTTTTGTACGGATAAGTACCCAGGGAACGGTCCGTTTAGCTTTATATATTGTTCCGGGAGGGCGTTGTATTGGTTTTTCGGAAGTGTTAGACCTGTAAGAGAAAAGTTTAAATGGTTGGGAAAGGCCATGGGATGTAGAAATATTTTTTTCACATTTTATTTCCTTGTAAAAACAGGTAAATCAATAGGGATTTTCGTACGGATAAGTACCCAGTGAACGGTTCGTTTAGCTTTATATATTGTTCCGGGTCGCCGTTGTATTGGTTTTTCGGAAGTGTTAGACCTGTAAGAGATAAATTTAAATGGTTGGGAAAGGCCATGGGATGTAGAAATATTTTTTTCACATTTTATTTCCTTGTAAAAACAGGTAAATCAATAGGGATTTTCGTACGGATAAGTACCCCGTGAACGGTTCGTTTAGCTTAATATATTGTTCCGGGTGGGCGTTGTATTGGTTTTTCGGAAGTGTTAGACCTGTAAGAGTAAAATTTAAATGGCTGGGAAAGGCCATGGGATGTAGAAATAATTTTTTCACATTTTACTTCCTTGTAAAAACAGGTAAATGAATAGGGCTTTTCGTACGTATAAGTACCAAGTGAACGGTTCGTTTAGCTTTATATATTGTTCCGGGTGGGCGTTGTATTGGTTTTTCAGAAGTGTTAGACCTGTAAGAGAAAAATTCAAATGGCTGGGAAAGGCCATGGGATGTAGAAATAATTTTTTCACATTTTACTTCCTTGTAAAAACAGGTAAATGAATAGGGCTTTTCGTACGTATAAGTACCCAGTGAACGGTTCGTTTAGCTTTATATATTGTTCCGGGTGGGCGTTGTATTGGTTTTTCGGAAGTGTTAGACATGTAAGAGAAAAATTTAAATGGCTGGGAAAGGCCATGGGATGTATAAAATATTTTTTTCACATTTTACTTCCTTGTAAAAACAGGTAAATCAATAGGACTTTTTGTACGGATAAGTACCCAGGGAATGGTCCGTTTAGCTTTATATATTGTTCCGGGAGGGCGTTGTATTGGTTTTTCGGAAGTGTTAGACCTGTAAGAGAAAAGTTTAAATGGTTGGGAAAGGCCATGGGATGTAGAAATATTTTTTTCACATTTTATTTCCTTGTAAAAACAGGTAAATCAATAGGGATTTTCGTACGGATAAGTACCCAGTGAACGGTTCGTTTAGCTTTATATATTGTTCCGGGTGGGAGTTGTATCGGTTTTTCGGTAGTGTTAGACCTGTAAGATAAAAATTTAAATGGTTGGGAAAGGCCATGGGATGTAGAAATATTTTTTTCACATTTTATTTCCTTGTAAAAACAGGAAAATCAATAGGGATTTTTGTACGGATAATTGCCCAGTGAACGGTTCGTTTAGCTTTATATATTGTTCCGGGTGGGCGTTGTATTGGTTTTTCGGAAGTGTTAGACCTGTAAGAGTAAAATTTAAATGGTTGGGAAAGGCCATGGGATGTAGAAATATTTTTTTCACATTTTATTTCCTTGTAAAAACAGGTAAATCAATAGGGATTTTCGTATGGATTAGTACCCAGTAAACGGTTCGTTTAGCTGTATATATTTTTCCGGGTGGGTGTTGTATTGGTTTTTCTTAACTGTTAGACCTGTAAGAGAAAAATTTAAATGGTTGGGAAAGGCCATGGGATGTAGAAATATTTTTTTCACATTTTACTTCCTTGTAAAAACAGGTAAATCAATAGGGCTTTTCGTACGGATAAGTACCCAGTGAACTGTTCGTTTAGCTTTATATATTGTTCCGGGTGGGTGTTATTGGTTTTTCGGAAGTGTTAGACCTGTAAGAGAAAAATTTAAATGGCTGGTAAAGGCCATGGGATGAAGAAATATTTTTTTCACATTTTACTTCCTTGTAAAAACAGGTAAATCAATAGGGCTTTTCACACGGATAAGTACCCAGTGAACGGTTCGTTTAGCTTTATACATTGTTCTGGGTGGGCGTTGTATTGGTTTTTCGGAAGTGTTAGACATGTAAGAGAAAAATTTAAATGGTTGGGAAAGGCCATGGGATGTAGAAATATTTTTTTCACATTTTACTTCCTTGTAAAAACAGGTAAATGAATAGGGCTTTTCGTTCGTATAAGTACCCAGTGAACGGTTCGTTTAGCTTTATACATTGTTCCGGGTGGCCGTTGTATTGGTTTTTCAGAAGTGTTAGACCTGTAAGAGAAAAATTTAAATGGTTGGGAATGGCCATGGGATGTAGAAATATTTTTTTCACATTTTATTTCCTTGTAAAAACAGGTAAATCAATAGGGATTTTCTTACGGATAAGTACCCAGTGAACGGTTCGTTTAGCTTTATATATTGTTCCGGGTGGGCGTTGTATTGGTTTTTCGGAAGCGTTAGACCTGTAAGAGAAAAATTTAAATGGCTGGGAAAGGCCATGGGATGTAGAAATATTTTTTTCACATTTTATTTCCTTGTAAAAACAGGTAAATCAATAGGGATTTCCGTATGGATTAGTACCCAATAAACGGTTCGTTTAGCTGTATATATTTTTCCGGGTGGGTGTTGTATTGGTTTTTCGCAAATGTTAGACCTGTAAGAGAAAAATTTAAATGGTTGGGAAAGGCCATGGGATGTAGAAATATTTTTTTCACATTTTACTTCCTTGTAAAAACAGGTAAATCAATAGGGCTTTTCGCACGGATAAGTACCCAGTGAATGGTTCGTTTAGCTTTATACATTGTTCCGGGTGGCCGTTGTATTGGTTTTTCAGACGTGTTAGACCTGTAAGAGAAAAATTTAAATGGTTGGGAATGGCCATGGGATGTAGAAATATTTTTTTCACATTTTATTTCCTTGTAAAAACAGGTAAATCAATAGGGATTTTCGTACGGATAAGTACCCAGTGAACGGTTCGTTTAGCTTTATACATTGTTCCGGGTGGCCGTTGTATTGGTTTTTCAGAAGTGTTAGACCTGTAAGAGAAAAATTTAAATGGTTGGGAATGGCCATGGGATGTAGAAATATTTTTTTCACATTTTATTTCCTTGTAAAAACAGGTAAATCAATAGGGATTTTCGTACGGATAAGTACCCAGTGAACGGTTCATTTAGCTTTATATATTGTTCCAGGTGGGCGTTGTATTGGTTTTTCGGAAGCGTTAGACCTGTAAGAGAAAAATTTAAATGGCTGGGAAAGGCCATGGGATGTATAAATATTTTTTTCACATTTTACTTCCTTGTAAATACAGGTAAATCAATAGGGCTTTTTGTACGGATAATTACCCAGTGAACGGTCCGTTTAGCTTTATATATTGTTCCGGGAGGGCGTTGTATTGGTTTTTCGGAAGTGTTAGACCTGTAAGAGAAAAGTTTAAATGGTTGGGAAAGGCCATGGGATGTAGAAATATTTTTTTCACATTTTATTTCCTTGTAAAAACAGGTAAATCTATAGGGATTTTCGTACGGATAAGTACCCAGTGATCGGTTCGTTTAGCTTTATATATTTTTCCGGGTGGGTGTTGTATTGGTTTTGCGCAAATGTTAGACCTGTAAGAGAAAAATTTAAATGGTTGGGAAAGGCCATGGGATGTAGAAATATTTTTTTCACATTTTACTTCCTTGTAAAAACAGGTAAATCAATAGGGCTTTTCGCACGGATAAGTACCCAGTGATCGGTTCGTCTAGCTTTATATATTGTTCCGGGTGGGCGTTGTATTGGTTTTTCGGAAGTGTTAGACCTGTAAGAGAAAAATTCAAATGGTTGGGAAAGGCCATGGGATGTAGAAATATTTTTTTCACATTTTATTTCCTTGTAAAAACAGGTAAATCAATAGGGATTTCCGTATGGATTGGTACCCAGTAAACGGTTCGTTTAGCTGTATATATTTTTCCGGGTGGGTGTTGTATTGGTTTTTCGCAAATGTTAGACCTGTAAGAGAAAAATTTAAATGGTTGGGAAAGGCCATGGGATGTAGAAATATTTTTTTCACATTTTACTTCCTTGTAAAAACAGGTAAATCAATAGGGCTTTTTGTACGGATAATTACCCAGTGAACGGTCCGTTTAGCTTTATATATTGTTCCGGGAGGGCGTTGTATTGGTTTTTCGGAAGTGTTAGACGTGTAAGAGAAATGTTTAAATGGTTGGGAAAGGCCATGGGATGTAGAAATATTTTTTTCACATTTTACTTCCTTGTAAAAACAGGTAAATCAATAGGGATTTTCGTACGGATAAGTACCCAGTGAACGGTTCGTTTAGCTTTATACATTGTTCCGGGTGGCCGTTGTATTGGTTTTTCGGAAGTGTTAGACGTGTAAGAGAAATGTTTAAATGGTTGGGAAAGGCCATGGGATGTAGAAATATTTTTTTCACATTTTACTTCCTTGTAAAAACAGGTAAATCAATAGGGATTTTCGTACGGATAAGTACCCAGTGAACGGTTCGTTTAGCTTTATACATTGTTCCGGGTGGCCGTTGTATTGGTTTTTCAGAAGTGTTAGACCTGTAAGAGAAAAATTTAAATGGTTGGGAATGGCCATGGGATGTAGAAATATTTTTTTCACATTTTATTTCCTTGTAAAAACAGGTAAATCAATAGGGATTTTCGTACGGATAAGTACCCAGTGAACGGTTCATTTAGCTTTATATATTGTTCCAGGTGGGCGTTGTATTGGTTTTTCGGAAGCGTTAGACCTGTAAGAGAAAAATTTAAATGGCTGGGAAAGGCCATGGGATGTAGAAATATTTTTTTCACATTTTACTTCCTTGTAAATACAGGTAAATCAATAGGGCTTTTTGGACGGATAATTACCCAGTGAACGGTCCGTTTAGCTTTATATATTGTTCCGGGAGGGCGTTGTATTGGTTTTTCGGAAGTGTTAGACCTGTAAGAGAAAAGTTTAAATGGTTGGGAAAGGCCATGGGATGTAGAAATATTTTTTTCACATTTTATTTCCTTGTAAAAACAGGTAAATCTATAGGGATTTTCGTACGGATAAGTACCCAGTGATCGGTTCGTTTAGCTTTATATATTTTTCCGGGTGGGTGTTGTATTGGTTTTGCGCAAATGTTAGACCTGTAAGAGAAAAATTTAAATGGTTGGGAAAGGCCATGGGATGTAGAAATATTTTTTTCACATTTTACTTCCTTGTAAAAACAGGTAAATCAATAGGGCTTTTCGCACGGATAAGTACCCAGTGATCGGTTCGTCTAGCTTTATATATTGTTCCGGGTGGGCGTTGTATTGGTTTTTCGGAAGTGTTAGACCTGTAAGAGAAAAATTCAAATGGTTGGGAAAGGCCATGGGATGTAGAAATATTTTTTTCACATTTTACTTCCTTGTAAATACAGGTAAATCAATAGGGCTTTTTGTACGGATAATTACCCAGTGAACGGTCCGTTTAGCTTTATATATTGTTCCGGGAGGGCGTTGTATTGGTTTTTCGGAAGTGTTAGACCTGTAAGAGAAAAGTTTAAATGGTTGGGAAAGGCCATGGGATGTAGAAATATTTTTTTCACATTTTATTTCCTTGTAAAAACAGGTAAATCTATAGGGATTTTCGTACGGATAAGTACCCAGTGATCGGTTCGTTTAGCTTTATATATTTTTCCGGGTGGGTGTTGTATTGGTTTTGCGCAAATGTTAGACCTGTAAGAGAAAAATTTAAATGGTTGGGAAAGGCCATGGGATGTAGAAAAATTTTTTTCACATTTTACTTCCTTGTAAAAACAGGTAAATCAATAGGGCTTTTCGCACGGATAAGTACCCAGTGATCGGTTCGTCTAGCTTTATATATTGTTCCGGGTGGGCGTTGTATTGGTTTTTCGGAAGTGTTAGACCTGTAAGAGAAAAATTCAAATGGTTGGGAAAGGCCATGGGATGTAGAAATATTTTTTTCACATTTTATTTCCTTGTAAAAACAGGTAAATCAATAGGGATTTCCGTAAGGATTGGTACCCAGTAAACGGTTCGTTTAGCTGTATATATTTTTCCGGGTGGGTGTTGTATTGGTTTTTGGCAAATGTTAGACCTGTAAGAGAAAAATTTAAATGGTTGGGAAAGGCCATGGGATGTAGAAATATTTTTTTCACATTTTACTTCCTTGTAAAAACAGGTAAATCAATAGGGCTTTTTGTACGGATAATTACCCAGTGAACGGTCCGTTTAGCTTTATATATTGTTCCGGGAGGGCGTTGTATTGGTTTTTCGGAAGTGTTAGACGTGTAAGAGAAATGTTTAAATGGTTGGGAAAGGCCATGGGATGTAGAAATATTTTTTTCACATTTTACTTCCTTGTAAAAACAGGTAAATCAATAGGGATTTTCGTACGGATAAGTACCCAGTGAACGGTTCGTTTAGCTTTATACATTGTTCCGGGTGGCCGTTGTATTGGTTTTTCAGAAGTGTTAGACCTGTAAGAGAAAAATTTAAATGGTTGGGAATGGCCATGGGATGTAGAAATATTTTTTTCACATTTTATTTCCTTGTAAAAACAGGTAAATCAATAGGGATTTTCGTACGGATAAGTACCCAGTGAACGGTTCATTTAGCTTTATATATTTTTCCGGGTGGGTGTTGTATTGGTTTTGCGCAAATGTTAGACCTGTAAGAGAAAAATTTAAATGGTTGGGAAAGGCCATGGGATGTAGAAATATTTTTTTCACATTTTACTTCCTTGTAAAAACAGGTAAATCAATAGGGCTTTTCGCACGGATAAGTACCCAGTGATCGGTTCGTCTAGCTTTATATATTGTTCCGGGTGGGCGTTGTATTGGTTTTTCGGAAGTGTTAGACCTGTAAGAGAAAAATTCAAATGGTTGGGAAAGGCCATGGGATGTAGAAATATTTTTTTCACATTTTACTTCCTTGTAAATACAGGTAAATCAATAGGGCTTTTTGTACGGATAATTACCCAGTGAACGGTCCGTTTAGCTTTATATATTGTTCCGGGAGGGCGTTGTATTGGTTTTTCGGAAGTGTTAGACCTGTAAGAGAAAAGTTTAAATGGTTGGGAAAGGCCATGGGATGTAGAAATATTTTTTTCACATTTTATTTCCTTGTAAAAACAGGTAAATCTATAGGGATTTTCGTACGGATAAGTACCCAGTGATCGGTTCGTTTAGCTTTATATATTTTTCCGGGTGGGTGTTGTATTGGTTTTGCGCAAATGTTAGACCTGTAAGAGAAAAATTTAAATGGTTGGGAAAGGCCATGGGATGTAGAAAAATTTTTTTCACATTTTACTTCCTTGTAAAAACAGGTAAATCAATAGGGCTTTTCGCACGGATAAGTACCCAGTGATCGGTTCGTCTAGCTTTATATATTGTTCCGGGTGGGCGTTGTATTGGTTTTTCGGAAGTGTTAGACCTGTAAGAGAAAAATTCAAATGGTTGGGAAAGGCCATGGGATGTAGAAATATTTTTTTCACATTTTATTTCCTTGTAAAAACAGGTAAATCAATAGGGATTTCCGTATGGATTGGTACCCAGTAAACGGTTCGTTTAGCTGTATATATTTTTCCGGGTGGGTGTTGTATTGGTTTTTGGCAAATGTTAGACCTGTAAGAGAAAAATTTAAATGGTTGGGAAAGGCCATGGGATGTAGAAATATTTTTTTCACATTTTACTTCCTTGTAAAAACAGGTAAATCAATAGGGCTTTTTGTACGGATAATTACCCAGTGAACGGTCCGTTTAGCTTTATATATTGTTCCGGGAGGGCGTTGTATTGGTTTTTCGGAAGTGTTAGACGTGTAAGAGAAATGTTTAAATGGTTGGGAAAGGCCATGGGATGTAGAAATATTTTTTTCACATTTTACTTCCTTGTAAAAACAGGTAAATCAATAGGGATTTTCGTACGGATAAGTACCCAGTGAACGGTTCGTTTAGCTTTATACATTGTTCCGGGTGGCCGTTGTATTGGTTTTTCAGAAGTGTTAGACCTGTAAGAGAAAAATTTAAATGGTTGGGAATGGCCATGGGATGTAGAAATATTTTTTTCACATTTTATTTCCTTGTAAAAACAGGTAAATCAATAGGGATTTTCGTACGGATAAGTACCCAGTGAACGGTTCATTTAGCTTTATATATTGTTCCAGGTGGGCGTTGTATTGGTTTTTCGGAAGCGTTAGACCTGTAAGAGAAAAATTTAAATGGCTGGGAAAGGCCATGGGATGTAGAAATATTTTTTTCACATTTTACTTCCTTGTAAATACAGGTAAATCAATAGGGCTTTTTGTACGGATAATTACCCAGTGAACGGTCTGTTTAGCTTTATATATTGTTCCGGGAGGGCGTTGTATTGGTTTTTCGGAAGTGTTAGACCTGTAAGAGAAAAGTTTAAATGGTTGGGAAAGGCCATGGGATGTAGAAATATTTTTTTCACATTTTATTTCCTTGTAAAAACAGGTAAATCTATAGGGATTTTCGTACGGATAAGTACCCAGTGATCGGTTCGTTTAGCTTTATATATTTTTCCGGGTGGGTGTTGTATTGGTTTTGCGCAAATGTTAGACCTGTAAGAGAAAAATTTAAATGGTTGGGAAAGGCCATGGGATGTAGAAATATTTTTTTCACATTTTACTTCCTTGTAAAAACAGGTAAATCAATAGGGCTTTTCGCACGGATAAGTACCCAGTGATCGGTTCGTCTAGCTTTATATATTGTTCCGGGTGGGCGTTGTATTGGTTTTTCGGAAGTGTTAGACCTGTAAGAGAAAAATTCAAATGGTTGGGAAAGGCCATGGGATATAGAAATATTTTTTTCACATTTTATTTCCTTGTAAAAACAGGTAAATCAATAGGGATTTCCGTATGGATTGGTACCCAGTAAACGGTTCGTTTAGCTGTATATATTTTTCCGGGTGGGTGTTGTATTGGTTTTTCGCAACTGTTAGACCTGTAAGAGAAAAATTTAAATGGTTGGGAAAGGCCATGGGATGTAGAAATATTTTTTTCACATTTTACTTCCTTGTAAAAACAGGTAAATCAATAGGGCTATTCGCACGGATAAGTACCCAGTGAACGGTTCGTTTAGCTTTATACATTGTTCCGGGTGGGCGTTGTATTGGTTTTTCGGAAGTGTTAGACCTGTAAGAGAAAAATTTAAAAGGCTGGTAAAGGCCATGGGATGAAGAAATATTTTTTTCACATTTTACTTCCTTGTAAAAACAGGTAAATCAATAGGGCTTTTCGCACGGATAAGTACCCAGTGAACGGTTCGTTTAGCTTTATACATTGTTCTGGGTGGGCGTTGTATTGGTTTTTCGGAAGTGTTAGACATGTAAGAGAAAAATTTAAATGGTTGGGAATGGCCATGGGATGTAGAAATATTTTTTTCACATTTTATTTCCTTGTAAAAACAGGTAAATCAATAGGGATTTTCGTACGGATAAGTACCCAGTGAACGGTTCGTTTAGCTTTATATATTGTTCCGGGTGGGCGTTGTATTGGTTTTTCGGAAGCGTTAGACCTGTAAGAGAAAAATTTAAATGGCTGGGAAAGGCCATGGGATGTAGAAATATTTTTTTCACATTTTACTTCCTTGTAAAAACAGGTAAATCAATAGGGCTTTTTGTACAGATAATTACCCAGTGAACGGTCCGTTTAGCTTTATATATTGTTCCGGGAGGGCGTTGTATTGGTTTTTCGGAAGTGTTAGACCTGTAAGAGAAAAGTTTAAATGGTTGGGAAAGGCCACGGGTTGTAGAAATATTTTTTTCACATTTTACTTCCTTGTAAAAACAGGTAAATCAATAGGGATTTTCGTACGGATAAGTACCCAGTGAACGGTTCGTTTAGCTTTATACATTGTTCCGGGTGGCCGTTGTATTGGTTTTTCAGAAGTGTTAGACCTGTAAGAGAAAAATTTAAATGGTTGGGAATGGCCATGGGATGTAGAAATATTTTTTTCACATTTTATTTCCTTGTAAAAACAGGTAAATCAATAGGGATTTTCGTACGGATAAGTACCCAGTGAACGGTTCGTTTAGCTTTATATATTGTTCCGGGTGGGAGTTGTATTGGTTTTTCGGAAGCGTTAGACCTGTAAGAGAAAAATTTAAATGGCTGGGAAAGGCCATGGGATGTAGAAATATTTTTTTCACATTTTACTTCCTTGTAAAAACAGGTAAATCAATAGGGCTTTTTGTACGGATAATTACCCAGTGAACGGTCCGTTTAGCTTTATATATTGTTCCGGGAGGGCGTTGTATTGGTTTTTCGGAAGTGTTAGACCTGTAAGAGAAAAGTTTAAATGGTTGGGAAAGGCCATGGGATGTAGAAATATTTTTTTCACATTTTATTTCCTTGTAAAAACAGGTAAATCTATAGGGATTTTCGTACGGATAAGTACCCAGTGATCGGTTCGTTTAGCTTTATATATTTTTCCGGGTGGGTGTTGTATTGGTTTTTCGCAAATGTTAGACCTGTAAGAGAAAAATTTAAATGGTTGGGAAAGGCCATGGGATGTAGAAATATTTTTTTCACATTTTACTTCCTTGTAAAAACAGGTAAATCAATAGGGCTTTTCGCACGGATAAGTACCCAGTGAACGGTTCGTTTAGCTTTATACATTGTTCCTGGTGGGCGTTGTATTGGTTTTTCGGAAGTGTTAGACCTGTAAGAGAAAAGTTTAAATGGTTGGAAAAGGCCATGGGATGTAGAAATATTTTTTTTCACATTTTATTTCCTTGTAAAAACAGGTAAATCTATAGGGATTTTCGTACGGATAAGTACCCAGTGATCGGTTCGTTTAGCTTTATATATTGTTCCGGGTGGGCGTTGTATTGGTTTTTCGGAAGTGTTAGACCTGTAAGAGAAAAATTCAAATGGTTGGGAAAGGCCATGGGATGTAGAAATATTTTTTTCACATTTTATTTCCTTGTAAAAACAGGTAAATCAATAGGGATTTCCGTATGGATTAGTACCCAGTAAACGGTTCGTTTAGCTGTATATATTTTTCCGGGTGGGTGTTGTATTGGTTTTTCGCAAATGTTAGACCTGTAAGAGAAAAATTTAAATGGTTGGGAAAGGCCATGGGATGTAGAAATATTTTTTTCACATTTTACTTCCTTGTAAAAACAGGTAAATCAATAGGGATTTTCGCACGGATAAGTACCCAGTGAACGGTTCGTTTAGCTTTATACATTGTTCCGGGTGGGCGTTGTATTGGTTTTTCGGAAGTGTTAGACCTGTAAGAGAATAATTTAAATGGTTGGGAAAGGCCATGGGATGTAGAAATATTTTTTTCACATTTTATTTCCTTGTAAAAACAGGAAAATCAATAGGGATTTTCGTACAGATAAGTACCCAGTGAACGGTTCGTTTAGCTTTATATATTGTTCTGGGTGGGCGTTGTATTGGTTTTTCGGAAGTGTTAGACCTGTAAGAGAAAAATTCAAATGGTTGGGAAAGGCCATGGGATGTAGAAATATTTTTTTCACATTTTATTTCCTTGTAAAAACAGGTAAATCAATAGGGATTTCCGTATGGATTAGTACCCAGTAAACGGTTCGTTTAGCTGTATATATTTTTCCGGGTGGGTGTTGTATTGGTTTTTCGCAAATGTTAGACCTGTAAGAGAAAAATTTAAATGGTTGGGAAAGGCCATGGGATGTAGAAATATTTTTTTCACATTTTACTTCCTTGTAAAAACAGGTAAATCAATAGGGCTTTTCGCACGGATAAGTACCCAGTGAACGGTTCGTTTAGCTTTATACATTGTTCCGGGTGGGCGTTGTATTGGTTTTTCGGAAGTGTTAGACCTGTAAGAGAATAATTTAAATGGTTGGGAAAGGCCATGGGATGTAGAAATATTTTTTTCACATTTTATTTCCTTGTAAAAACAGGAAAATCAATAGGGATTTTCGTACAGATAAGTACCCAGTGAACGGTTCGTTTAGCTTTATATATTGTTCTGGGTGGGCGTTGTATTGGTTTTTCGGAAGTGTTAGACCTGTAAGAGAAAAATTTAAATGGTTGGGAAAGGCCATGGGATGTAGAAATATTTTTTTCACATTTTATTTCCTTGTAAAAACAGGTAAATCAATAGGGATTTTCGTATGGATTAGTACCCAGTAAACGGTTCGTTTAGCTGTATATATTTTTCCGGGTGGGTGTTGTATTGGTTTTTCGCAACTGTTAGACCTGTAAGAGAAAAATTTAAATGGTTGGGAAAGGCCATGGGATGTAGAAATATTTTTTTCACATTTTACTTCCTTGTAAAAAGAGGTAAATCAATAGGGCTTTTCGTACGGATAAGTACCCAGTGAACTGTTCGTTTAGCTTTATATATTATTCCGGGTGGGCGTTGTATTGGTTTTTCGGAAGTGTTAGACCTGTAAGAGAAAAATTTAAATGGCTGGTAAAGGCCATGGGATGTAGAAATATTTTTTTCACATTTTACTTCCTTGTAAAAAGAGGTAAATCAATAGCGCTTTTCACACGGATAAGTACCCAGTGAACGGTTCGTTTACCTTTATACATTGTTCTGGGTGGGCGTTGTATTGGTTTTTCGGAAGTGTTAGACATGTAAGAGAAAAATTTAAATGGTTGGGAAAGGCCATGGGATGTAGAAATATTTTTTTCACATTTTATTTCCTTGTAAAAACAGGTAAATCAATAGGGATTTTCGTACGTATAAGTACCCAGTGAACGGTCCGTTTAGCTTTATATATTGTTCCGGGTGGGCGTTGTATGGGTTTTTCGGAAGTGTTAGACATGTAAGAGAAAAATTTAAATGGTTGGGAAAGGCCATGGGATGTAGAAATATTTTTTCACCTTTTACTTCCTTGTAAAAACAGGTAAATCAATAGGTCTTTTCGTACGGATAAGTACCCAGTGAACGGTTCGTTTAGCTTTATATATTGTTCCGGGTGGGCGTTGTATTGGTTTTTCGGAAGTGTTAGACATGTAAGAGAAAAATTTAAATGGTTGGGAAAGGCCATGGGATGTAGAAATATTTTTTTCACATCTTACTTCCTTGTAAAAACAGGAAAATCAATAGGGATTTTTGTACGGATAAGTGCCCAGTGAACGGTTCGTTTAGGTTTATATATTGTTCCGGGTGGGCGTTGTATTGGTTTTTCGGAAGTGTTAGACCTGTAAGAGAAAAATTTAAATGGCTGGGAAAGGCCATGGGATGTAGAAATATTTTTTTCACATTTTACTTCCTTGTAAAAACAGGTAAATGAATAGGGCTTTTCGTACGTATAAGTACCAAGTGAACGGTTCGTTTAGCTTTATATATTGTTCCGGGTGGGCGTTGTATTGGTTTTTCGGAAGTGTTAGACATGTAAGAGAAAAATTTAAATGGTTGGGAAAGGCCATGGGATGTAGAAATATTTTTTTCACATTTTACTTCCTTGTAAAAAGAGGTAAATCAATAGGGCTTTTCGTACGGATAAGTACCCAGTGAACTGTTCGTTTAGCTTTATATATTATTCCGGGTGGGCGTTGTATTGGTTTTTCGGAAGTGTTAGACCTGTAAGAGAAAAATTTAAATGGCTGGTAAAGGCCATGGGATGTAGAAATATTTTTTTCACATTTTACTTCCTTGTAAAAAGAGGTAAATCAATAGCGCTTTTCACACGGATAAGTACCCAGTGAACGGTTCGTTTACCTTTATACATTGTTCTGGGTGGGCGTTGTATTGGTTTTTCGGAAGTGTTAGACATGTAAGAGAAAAATTTAAATGGTTGGGAAAGGCCATGGGATGTAGAAATATTTTTTTCACATTTTATTTCCTTGTAAAAACAGGTAAATCAATAGGGATTTTCGTACGTATAAGTACCCAGTGAACGGTCCGTTTAGCTTTATATATTGTTCCGGGTGGGCGTTGTATTGGTTTTTCGGAAGTGTTAGACATGTAAGAGAAAAATTTAAATGGTTGGGAAAGGCCATGGGATGTAGAAATATTTTTTTCACCTTTTACTTCCTTGTAAAAACAGGTAAATCAATAGGTCTTTTCGTACGGATAAGTACCCAGTGAACTGTTCGTTTAGCTTTATATATTGTTCCGGGTGGGCGTTGTATTGGTTTTTCGGAAGTGTTAGACATGTAAGAGAAAAATTTAAATGGTTGGGAAAGGCCATGGGATGTAGAAATATTTTTTTCACATCTTACTTCCTTGTAAAAACAGGAAAATCAATAGGGATTTTTGTACGGATAAGTGCCCAGTGAACGGTTCGTTTAGGTTTATATATTGTTCCGGGTGGGCGTTGTATTGGTTTTTCGGAAGTGTTAGACCTGTAAGAGAAAAATTTAAATGGCTGGGAAAGGCCATGGGATGTAGAAATATTTTTTTCACATTTTACTTCCTTGTAAAAACAGGTAAATGAATAGGGCTTTTCGTACGTATAAGTACCAAGTGAACGGTTCGTTTAGCTTTATATATTGTTCCGGGTGGGCGTTGTATTGGTTTTTCGGAAGTGTTAGACATGTAAGAGAAAAATTTAAATGGTTGGGAAAGGCCATGGGATGTAGAAATATTTTTTTCACATTTTATTTCCTTGTAAAAACAGGTAAATCAATAGGGATTTTCGTACGGATAAGTACCCAGTGAACGGTTCGTTTAGCTTTATATATTGTTCCGGGTGGGCGTTGTATTGGTTTTTCGGAAGCGTTAGACCTGTAAGAGAAAAATTTATATTGCTGGGAAAGGCCATGGGATGTAGAAATATTTTTTTCACATTTTACTTCCTTGTAAAAACAGGTAAATCAATAGGGCTTTTTGTACGGATAAGTACCCAGGGAACGGTCCGTTTAGCTTTATATATTGTTCCGGGAGGGCGTTGTATTGGTTTTTCGGAAGTGTTAGACCTGTAAGAGAAAAGATTAAATGGTTGGGAAAGGCCATGGGATGTAGAAATATTTTTTTCACATTTTATTTCCTTGTAAAAACAGGTAAATCAATAGGGATTTTCGTACGGATAAGTACCCAGTGAACGGTTCGTTTAGCTTTATATATTGTTCCGGGTCGCCGTTGTATTGGTTTTTCGGAAGTGTTAGACCTGTAAGAGATAAATTTAAATGGTTGGGAAAGGCCATGGGATGTAGAAATATTTTTTTCACATTTTATTTCCTTGTAAAAACAGGTAAATCAATAGGGATTTTCTTACGGATAAGTACCCAGTGAACGGTTCGTTTAGCTTTATATATTGTTCTGGGTGGGCGTTGTATTGGTTTTTCGGAAGTGTTAGACCTGTAAGAGAAAAATTTAAATGGTTGGGAAAGGCCATGGGATGTAGAAATATTTTTTTCACATTTTATTTCCTTGTAAAAACAGGTAAATCAATAGGGATTTTCGTATGGATTAGTACCCAGTAAACGGTTCGTTTAGCTGTATATATTTTTCCGGGTGGGTGTTGTATTGGTTTTTCGCAACTGTTAGACCTGTAAGAGAAAAATTTAAATGGTTGGGAAAGGCCATGGGATGTAGAAATATTTTTTTCACATTTTACTTCCTTGTAAAAAGAGGTAAATCAATAGGGCTTTTCGTACGGATAAGTACCCAGTGAACTGTTCGTTTAGCTTTATATATTATTCCGGGTGGGCGTTGTATTGGTTTTTCGGAAGTGTTAGACCTGTAAGAGAAAAATTTAAATGGCTGGTAAAGGCCATGGGATGTAGAAATATTTTTTTCACATTTTACTTCCTTGTAAAAAGAGGTAAATCAATAGCGCTTTTCACACGGATAAGTACCCAGTGAACGGTTCGTTTACCTTTATACATTGTTCTGGGTGGGCGTTGTATTGGTTTTTCGGAAGTGTTAGACATGTAAGAGAAAAATTTAAATGGTTGGGAAAGGCCATGGGATGTAGAAATATTTTTTTCACATTTTATTTCCTTGTAAAAACAGGTAAATCAATAGGGATTTTCGTACGTATAAGTACCCAGTGAACGGTCCGTTTAGCTTTATATATTGTTCCGGGTGGGCGTTGTATTGGTTTTTCGGAAGTGTTAGACATGTAAGAGAAAAATTTAAATGGTTGGGAAAGGCCATGGGATGTAGAAATATTTTTTTCACCTTTTACTTCCTTGTAAAAACAGGTAAATCAATAGGTCTTTTCGTACGGATAAGTACCCAGTGAACTGTTCGTTTAGCTTTATATATTGTTCCGGGTGGGCGTTGTATTGGTTTTTCGGAAGTGTTAGACATGTAAGAGAAAAATTTAAATGGTTGGGAAAGGCCATGGGATGTAGAAATATTTTTTTCACATCTTACTTCCTTGTAAAAACAGGAAAATCAATAGGGATTTTTGTACGGATAAGTGCCCAGTGAACGGTTCGTTTAGGTTTATATATTGTTCCGGGTGGGCGTTGTATTGGTTTTTCGGAAGTGTTAGACCTGTAAGAGAAAAATTTAAATGGCTGGGAAAGGCCATGGGATGTAGAAATATTTTTTTCACATTTTACTTCCTTGTAAAAACAGGTAAATGAATAGGGCTTTTCGTACGTATAAGTACCAAGTGAACGGTTCGTTTAGCTTTATATATTGTTCCGGGTGGGCGTTGTATTGGTTTTTCGGAAGTGTTAGACATGTAAGAGAAAAATTTAAATGGTTGGGAAAGGCCATGGGATGTAGAAATATTTTTTTCACATTTTATTTCCTTGTAAAAACAGGTAAATCAATAGGGATTTTCGTACGGATAAGTACCCAGTGAACGGTTCGTTTAGCTTTATATATTGTTCCGGGTGGGCGTTGTATTGGTTTTTCGGAAGCGTTAGACCTGTAAGAGAAAAATTTATATTGCTGGGAAAGGCCATGGGATGTAGAAATATTTTTTTCACATTTTACTTCCTTGTAAAAACAGGTAAATCAATAGGGCTTTTTGTACGGATAAGTACCAAGGGAACGGTCCGTTTAGCTTTATATATTGTTCCGGGAGGGCGTTGTATTGGTTTTTCGGAAGTGTTAGACCTGTAAGAGAAAAGTTTAAATGGTTGGGAAAGGCCATGGGATGTAGAAATATTTTTTTCACATTTTATTTCCTTGTAAAAACAGGTAAATCAATAGGGATTTTCGTACGGATAAGTACCCAGTGAACGGTTCGTTTAGCTTTATATATTGTTCCGGGTCGCCGTTGTATTGGTTTTTCGGAAGTGTTAGACCTGTAAGAGATAATTTTAAATGGTTGGGAAAGGCCATGGGATGTAGAAATATTTTTTTCACATTTTATTTCCTTGTAAAAACAGGTAAATCAATAGGGATTTTCGTACGGATAAGTACCCCGTGAAGGGTTCGTTTAGCTTAATATATTGTTCCGGGTGGGCGTTGTATTGGTTTTTCGGAAGTGTTAGACCTGTAAGAGTAAAATTTAAATGGCTGGGAAAGGCCATGGGATGTAGAAATAATTTTTTCACATTTTACTTCCTTGTAAAAACAGGTAAATGAATAGGGCTTTTCGTACGTATAAGTACCAAGTGAACGGTTCGTTTAGCTTTATATATTGTTCCGGGTGGGCGTTGTATTGGTTTTTCAGAAGTGTTAGACCTGTAAGAGAAAAATTCAAATGGCTGGGAAAGGCCATGGGATGTAGAAATAATTTTTTCACATTTTACTTCCTTGTAAAAACAGGTAAATGAATAGGGCTTTTCGTACGTATAAGTACCAAGTGAACGGTTCGTTTAGCTTTATATATTGTTCCGGGTGGGCGTTGTATTGGTTTTTCGGAAGTGTTAGACATGTAAGAGAAAAATTTAAATGGTTGGGAAAGGCCATGGGATGTAGAAATATTTTTTTCACATTTTATTTCCTTGTAAATACAGGTAAATCAATAGGGATTTTCGTACGGATAAGTACCCAGTGAACGGTTCGTTTAGCTTTATATATTGTTCCGGGTGGGCATTGTATTGGTTTTTCGGAAGCGTTAGACCTGTAAGAGAAAAATTTAAATGGCTAGGAAAGGCCATGGGATGTATAAAATATTTTTTTCACATTTTACTTCCTTGTAAAAACAGGTAAATCAATAGGACTTTTTGTACGGATAAGTACCCAGGGAACGGTCCGTTTAGCTTTATATATTGTTCCGGGAGGGCGTTGTATTGGTTTTTCGGAAGTGTTAGACCTGTAAGAGAAAAGTTTAAATGGTTGGGAAAGGCCATGGGATGTAGAAATATTTTTTTCACATTTTATTTCCTTGTAAAAACAGGTAAATCAATAGGGATTTTCGTACGGATAAGTACCCAGTGAACGGTTCGTTTAGCTATATATATTGTTCCGGGTGGGAGTTGTATCGGTTTTTCGGTAGTGTTAGACCTGTAAGATAAAAATTTAAATGGTTGGGAAAGGCCATGGGATGTAGAAATATTTTTTTCACATTTTATTTCCTTGTAAAAACAGGAAAATCAATAGGGATTTTTGTACGGATAATTGCCCAGTGAACGTTTCGTTTAGCTTTATATATTGTTCCGGGTGGGCGTTGTATTGGTTTTTCGGAAGTGTTAGACCTGTAAGAGTAAAATTTAAATGGTTGGGAAAGGCCATGGGATGTAGAAATATTTTTTTCACATTTTATTTCCTTGTAAAAACAGGTAAATCAATAGGGATTTTCGTATGGATTAGTACCCAGTAAACGGTTCGTTTAGCTGTATATATTTTTCCGGGTGGGTGTTGTATTGGTTTTTCTTAACTGTTAGACCTGTAAGAGAAAAATTTAAATGGTTGGGAAAGGCCATGGGATGTAGAAATATTTTTTTCACATTTTACTTCCTTGTAAAAACAGGTAAATCAATAGGGCTTTTCGTACGGTTAAGTACCCAGTGAACTGTTCGTTTAGCTTTATATATTGTTCCGGGTGGGTGTTTTTGGTTTTTCGGAAGTGTTAGACCTGTAAGAGAAAAATTTAAATGGCTGGTAAAGGCCATGGGATGAAGAAATATTTTTTTCACATTTAACTTCCTTGTAAAAACAGGTAAATCAATAGGGCTTTTCACACGGATAAGTACCCAGTGAACGGTTCGTTTAGCTTTATACATTGTTCTGGGTGGGCGTTGTATTGGTTTTTCGGAAGTGTTAGACATGTAAGAGAAAAATTTAAATGGTTGGGAAAGGCCATGGGATGTAGAAATATTTTTTTCACATTTTACTTCCTTGTAAAAACAGGTAAATGAATAGGGCTTTTCGTTCGTATAAGTACCCAGTGAACGGTTCGTTTAGCTTTATACATTGTTCCGGGTGGCCGTTGTATTGGTTTTTCAGAAGTGTTAGACCTGTAAGAGAAAAATTTAAATGGTTGGGAATGGCCATGGGATGTAGAAATATTTTTTTCACATTTTATTTCCTTGTAAAAACAGGTAAATCAATAGGGATTTTCTTACGGATAAGTACCCAGTGAACGGTTCGTTTAGCTTTATATATTGTTCCGGGTGGGCGTTGTATTGGTTTTTCGGAAGCGTTAGACCTGTAAGAGAAAAATTTAAATGGCTGGGAAAGGCCATGGGATGTAGAAATATTTTTTTCACATTTTATTTCCTTGTAAAAACAGGTAAATCAATAGGGATTTCCGTATGGATTAGTACCCAATAAACGGTTCGTTTAGCTGTATATATTTTTCCGGGTGGGTGTTGTATTGGTTTTTCGCAAATGTTAGACCTGTAAGAGAAAAATTTAAATGGTTGGGAAAGGCCATGGGATGTAGAAATATTTTTTTCACATTTTACTTCCTTGTAAAAACAGGTAAATCAATAGGGCTTTTCGCACGGATAAGTACCCAGTGAATGGTTCGTTTAGCTTTATACATTGTTCCGGGTGGCCGTTGTATTGCTTTTTCAGACGTGTTAGACCTGTAAGAGAAAAATTTAAATGGTTGGGAATGGCCATGGGATGTAGAAATATTTTTTTCACATTTTATTTCCTTGTAAAAACAGGTAAATCAATAGGGATTTTCGTACGTATAAGTACCCAGTGAACGGTCCGTTTAGCTTAATATATTGTTCCGGGTGGGCGTTGTATTGGTTTTTCGGAAGTGTTAGACCTGTAAGAGTAAAATTTAAATGGCTGGGAAAGGCCATGGGATGTAGAAATAATTTTTTCACATTTTACTTCCTTGTAAAAACAGGTAAATGAATAGGGCTTTTCGTACGTATAAGTACCAAGTGAACGGTTCGTTTAGCTTTATATATTGTTCCGGGTGGGCGTTGTATTGGTTTTTCAGAAGTGTTAGACCTGTAAGAGAAAAATTCAAATGGCTGGGAAAGGCCATGGGATGTAGAAATAATTTTTTCACATTTTACTTCCTTGTAAAAACAGGTAAATGAATAGGGCTTTTCGTACGTATAAGTACCAAGTGAACGGTTCGTTTAGCTTTATATATTGTTCCGGGTGGGCGTTGTATTGGTTTTTCGGAAGTGTTAGACATGTAAGAGAAAAATTTAAATGGTTGGGAAAGGCCATGGGATGTAGAAATATTTTTTTCACATTTTATTTCCTTGTAAATACAGGTAAATCAATAGGGATTTTCGTACGGATAAGTACCCAGTGAACGGTTCGTTTAGCTTTATATATTGTTCCGGGTGGGCATTGTATTGGTTTTTCGGAAGCGTTAGACCTGTAAGAGAAAAATTTAAATGGCTAGGAAAGGCCATGGGATGTATAAAATATTTTTTTCACATTTTACTTCCTTGTAAAAACAGGTAAATCAATAGGACTTTTTGTACGGATAAGTACCCAGGGAACGGTCCGTTTAGCTTTATATATTGTTCCGGGAGGGCGTTGTATTGGTTTTTCGGAAGTGTTAGACCTGTAAGAGAAAAGTTTAAATGGTTGGGAAAGGCCATGGGATGTAGAAATATTTTTTTCACATTTTATTTCCTTGTAAAAACAGGTAAATCAATAGGGATTTTCGTACGGATAAGTACCCAGTGAACGGTTCGTTTAGCTATATATATTGTTCCGGGTGGGAGTTGTATCGGTTTTTCGGTAGTGTTAGACCTGTAAGATAAAAATTTAAATGGTTGGGAAAGGCCATGGGATGTAGAAATATTTTTTTCACATTTTATTTCCTTGTAAAAACAGGAAAATCAATAGGGATTTTTGTACGGATAATTGCCCAGTGAACGTTTCGTTTAGCTTTATATATTGTTCCGGGTGGGCGTTGTATTGGTTTTTCGGAAGTGTTAGACCTGTAAGAGTAAAATTTAAATGGTTGGGAAAGGCCATGGGATGTAGAAATATTTTTTTCACATTTTATTTCCTTGTAAAAACAGGTAAATCAATAGGGATTTTCGTATGGATTAGTACCCAGTAAACGGTTCGTTTAGCTGTATATATTTTTCCGGGTGGGTGTTGTATTGGTTTTTCTTAACTGTTAGACCTGTAAGAGAAAAATTTAAATGGTTGGGAAAGGCCATGGGATGTAGAAATATTTTTTTCACATTTTACTTCCTTGTAAAAACAGGTAAATCAATAGGGCTTTTCGTACGGATAAGTACCCAGTGAACTGTTCGTTTAGCTTTATATATTGTTCCGGGTGGGTGTTATTGGTTTTTCGGAAGTGTTAGACCTGTAAGAGAAAAATTTAAATGGCTGGTAAAGGCCATGGGATGAAGAAATATTTTTTTCACATTTAACTTCCTTGTAAAAACAGGTAAATCAATAGGGCTTTTCACACGGATAAGTACCCAGTGAACGGTTCGTTTAGCTTTATACATTGTTCTGGGTGGGCGTTGTATTGGTTTTTCGGAAGTGTTAGACATGTAAGAGAAAAATTTAAATGGTTGGGAAAGGCCATGGGATGTAGAAATATTTTTTTCACATTTTACTTCCTTGTAAAAACAGGTAAATGAATAGGGCTTTTCGTTCGTATAAGTACCCAGTGAACGGTTCGTTTAGCTTTATACATTGTTCCGGGTGGCCGTTGTATTGGTTTTTCAGAAGTGTTAGACCTGTAAGAGAAAAATTTAAATGGTTGGGAATGGCCATGGGATGTAGAAATATTTTTTTCACATTTTATTTCCTTGTAAAAACAGGTAAATCAATAGGGATTTTCTTACGGATAAGTACCCAGTGAACGGTTCGTTTAGCTTTATATATTGTTCCGGGTGGGCGTTGTATTGGTTTTTCGGAAGCGTTAGACCTGTAAGAGAAAAATTTAAATGGCTGGGAAAGGCCATGGGATGTAGAAATATTTTTTTCACATTTTATTTCCTTGTAAAAACAGGTAAATCAATAGGGATTTCCGTATGGATTAGTACCCAATAAACGGTTCGTTTAGCTGTATATATTTTTCCGGGTGGGTGTTGTATTGGTTTTTCGCAAATGTTAGACCTGTAAGAGAAAAATTTAAATGGTTGGGAAAGGCCATGGGATGTAGAAATATTTTTTTCACATTTTACTTCCTTGTAAAAACAGGTAAATCAATAGGGCTTTTCGCACGGATAAGTACCCAGTGAATGGTTCGTTTAGCTTTATACATTGTTCCGGGTGGCCGTTGTATTGGTTTTTCAGACGTGTTAGACCTGTAAGAGAAAAATTTAAATGGTTGGGAATGGCCATGGGATGTAGAAATATTTTTTTCACATTTTATTTCCTTGTAAAAACAGGTAAATCAATAGGGATTTTCGTACGTATAAGTACCCAGTGAACGGTCCGTTTAGCTTTATATATTGTTCCGGGTGGGCGTTGTATTGGTTTTTCGGAAGTGTTAGACATGTAAGAGAAAAATTTATATTGCTGGGAAAGGCCATGGGATGTAGAAATATTTTTTTCACATTTTACTTCCTTGTAAAAACAGGTAAATCAATAGGGCTTTTTGTACGGATAAGTACCCAGGGAACGGTCCGTTTAGCTTTATATATTGTTCCGGGAGGGCGTTGTATTGGTTTTTCGGAAGTGTTAGACCTGTAAGAGAATAGTTTAAATGGTTGGGAAAGGCCATGGGATGTAGAAATATTTTTTTCACATTTTATTTCCTTGTAAAAACAGGTAAATCAATAGGGATTTTCGTACGGATAAGTACCCAGTGAACGGTTCGTTTAGCTTTATATATTGTTCCGGGTCGCCGTTGTATTGGTTTTTCGGAAGTGTTAGACCTGTAAGAGATAAATTTAAATGGTTGGGAAAGGCCATGGGATGTAGAAATATTTTTTTCACATTTTATTTCCTTGTAAAAACAGGTAAATCAATAGGGATTTTCGTACGGATAAGTACCCCGTGAACGGTTCGTTTAGCTTAATATATTGTTCCGGGTGGGCGTTGTATTGGTTTTTCGGAAGTGTTAGACCTGTAAGAGTAAAATTTAAATGGCTGGGAAAGGCCATGGGATGTAGAAATAATTTTTTCACATTTTACTTCCTTGTAAAAACAGGTAAATGAATAGGGCTTTTCGTACGTATAAGTACCAAGTGAACGGTTCGTTTAGCTTTATATATTGTTCCGGGTGGGCGTTGTATTGGTTTTTCAGAAGTGTTAGACCTGTAAGAGAAAAATTCAAATGGCTGGGAAAGGCCATGGGATGTAGAAATAATTTTTTCACATTTTACTTCCTTGTAAAAACAGGTAAATGAATAGGGCTTTTCGTACGTATAAGTACCAAGTGAACGGTTCGTTTAGCTTTATATATTGTTCCGGGTGGGCGTTGTATTGGTTTTTCGGAAGTGTTAGACATGTAAGAGAAAAATTTAAATGGTTGGGAAAGGCCATGGGATGTAGAAATATTTTTTTCACATTTTATTTCCTTGTAAATACAGGTAAATCAATAGGGATTTTCGTACGGATAAGTACCCAGTGAACGGTTCGTTTAGCTTTATATATTGTTCCGGGTGGGCATTGTATTGGTTTTTCGGAAGCGTTAGACCTGTAAGAGAAAAATTTAAATGGCTGGGAAAGGCCATGGGATGTATAAAATATTTTTTTCACATTTTACTTACTTGTAAAAACAGGTAAATCAATAGGACTTTTTGTACGGATAAGTACCCAGGGAACGGTCCGTTTAGCTTTATATATTGTTCCGGGAGGGCGTTGTATTGGTTTTTCGGAAGTGTTAGACCTGTAAGAGAAAAGTTTAAATGGTTGGGAAAGGCCATGGGATGTAGAAATATTTTTTTCACATTTTATTTCCTTGTAAAAACAGGTAAATCAATAGGGATTTTCGTACGGATAAGTACCCAGTGAACGGTTCGTTTAGCTTTATATATTGTTCCGGGTGGGAGTTGTATCGGTTTTTCGGTAGTGTTAGACATGTAAGAGAAAAATTTAAATGGTTGGGAAAGGCCATGGGATGTAGAAATATTTTTTTCACATTTTATTTCCTTGTAAAAACAGGAAAATCAATAGGGATTTTTGTACGGATAATTGCCCAGTGAACGGTTCGTTTAGCTTTATATATTGTTCCGGGTGGGCGTTGTATTGGTTTTTCGGAAGTGTTAGACCTGTAAGAGTAAAATTTAAATGGTTGGGAAAGGCCATGGGATGTAGAAATATTTTTTTCACATTTTATTTCCTTGTAAAAACAGGTAAATCAATAGGGATTTTCGTATGGATTAGTACCCAGTAAACGGTTCGTTTAGCTGTATATATTTTTCCGGGTGGGTGTTGTATTGGTTTTTCTTAACTGTTAGACCTGTAAGAGAAAAATTTAAATGGTTGGGAAAGGCCATGGGATGTAGAAATATTTTTTTCACATTTTACTTCCTTGTAAAAACAGGTAAATCAATAGGGCTTTTCGTACGGATAAGTACCCAGTGAACTGTTCGTTTAGCTTTATATATTGTTCCGGGTGGGTGTTATTGGTTTTTCGGAAGTGTTAGACCTGTAAGAGAAAAATTTAAATGGCTGGTAAAGGCCATGGGATGAAGAAATATTTTTTTCACATTTTACTTCCTTGTAAAAACAGGTAAATCAATAGGGCTTTTCACACGGATAAGTACCCAGTGAACGGTTCGTTTAGCTTTATACATTGTTCTGGGTGGGCGTTGTATTGGTTTTTCGGAAGTGTTAGACATGTAAGAGAAAAATTTAAATGGTTGGGAAAGGCCATGGGATGTAGAAATATTTTTTTCACATTTTACTTCCTTGTAAAAACAGGTAAATGAATAGGGCTTTTCTTACGGATAAGTACCCAGTGAACGGTTCGTTTAGCTTTATATATTGTTCCGGGTGGGCGTTGTATTGGTTTTTCGGAAGCGTTAGACCTGTAAGAGAAAAATTTAAATGGCTGGGAAAGGCCATGGGATGTAGAAATATTTTTTTCACATTTTATTTCCTTGTAAAAACTGGTAAATCAATAGGGATTTCCGTATGGATTAGTACCCAATAAACGGTTCGTTTAGCTGTATATATTTTTCCGGGTGGGTGTTGTATTGGTTTTTCGCAAATGTTAGACCTGTAAGAGAAAAATTTAAATGGTTGGGAAAGGCCATGGGATGTAGAAATATTTTTTTCACATTTTATTTCCTTGTAAAAACAGGAAAATCAATAGGGATTTTCGTACGGATAAGTACCCAGTGAACGGTTCGTTTAGCTTTATACATTGTTCCGGGTGGCCGTTGTATTGGTTTTTCAGACGTGTTAGACCTGTAAGAGAAAAATTTAAATGGTTGGGAATGGCCATGGGATGTAGAAATATTTTTTTCACATTTTATTTCCTTGTAAAAACAGGTAAATCAATAGGGATTTTCGTACGTATAAGTACCCAGTGAACGGTCCGTTTAGCTTTATATATTGTTCCGGGTGGGCGTTGTATTGGTTTTTCGGAAGTGTTAGACATGTAAGAGAAAAATTTAAATGGTTGGGAAAGGCCATGGGATGTAGAAATATTTTTTTCACATTTTACTTCCTTGTAAAAACAGGTAAATCAATAGGGCTTTTCGCACGGATAAGTACCCAGTGAACGGTTCGTTTAGCTTTATATATTGTTCCGGGTGGGCGTTGTATTGGTTTTTCGGAAGTGTTAGACCTGTAAGAGAAAAATTTAAATGGTTGGGAAAGGCCATGGGATGTAGAAATATTTTTTTCACATTTTATTTCCTTGTAAAAACAGGTAAATCAATAGTGATTTTCGTACGGATAAGTACCCAGTGAACGGTTCGTTTAGCTTTATACATTGTTCCGGGTGGGCGTTGTATTAGTTTTTCAGACGTGTTAGACCTGTAAGAGAAAAATTTAAATGGTTGGGAATGGCCATGGGATGTAGAAATATTTTTTTCACATTTTATTTCCTTGTAAAAACAGGTAAATCAATAGGGATTTTCGTACGTATAAGTACCCAGTGAACGGTCCGTTTAGCTTTATATATTGTTCCGGGTGGGCGTTGTATTGGTTTTTCGGAAGTGTTAGACATGTAAGAGAAAAATTTAAATGGTTGGGAAAGGCCATGGGATGTAGAAATATTTTTTTCACATTTTACTTCCTTGTAAAAACAGGTAAATCAATAGGGCTTTTTGCACGGATAAGTACCCAGTGAACTGTTCGTTTAGCTTTATATATTGTTCCGGGTGGGCGTTGTATTGGTTTTTCGGAAGTGTTAGACCTGTAAGAGAAAAATTTAAATGGTTGGGAAAGGCCATGGGATGTAGAAATATTTTTTTCACATTTTATTTCCTTGTAAATACAGGTAAATCAATAGGGATTTTCGTACGGATAAGTACCCAGTGAACGGTTCGTTTAGCTTTATACATTGTTCCGGGTGGCCGTTGTATTGGTTTTTCAGACGTGTTAGACCTGTAAGAGAAATATTTAAATGGTTGGGAAAGGCCATGGGATGTAGAAATATTTTTTTCACATTTTACTTCCTTGTAAAAACAGGTAAATGAATAGGGCTTTTCGTTCGTATAAGTACCCAGTGAACGGTTCGTTTAGCTTTATACATTGTTCCGGGTGGGCGTTGTATTGGTTTTTCAGACGTGTTAGACCTGTAAGAGAAAAATTTAAATGGTTGGGAATGGCCATGGGATGTAGAAATATTTTTTTCACATTTTATTTCCTTGTAAAAACAGGTAAATCAATAGGGATTTTCGTACGTATAAGTACCCAGTGAACGGTCCGTTTAGCTTTATATATTGTTCCGGGTGGGCGTTGTATTGGTTTTTCGGAAGTGTTAGACATGTAAGAGAAAAATTTAAATGGTTGGGAAAGGCCATGGGATGTAGAAATATTTTTTTCACATTTTACTTCCTTGTAAAAACAGGTAAATCAATAGGGCTTTTCGCACGGATAAGTACCCAGTGAACGGTTCGTTTAGCTTTATATATTGTTCCGGGTGGGCGTTGTATTGGTTTTTCGGAAGTGTTAGACCTGTAAGAGAAAAATTTAAATGGTTGGGAAAGGCCATGGGATGTAGAAATATTTTTTTCACATTTTATTTCCTTGTAAAAACAGGTAAATCAATAGGGATTTTCGTACGTATAAGTACCCAGTGAACGGTCCGTTTAGCTTTATATATTGTTCCGGGTGGGCGTTGTATTGGTTTTTCGGAAGTGTTAGACATGTAAGAGAAAAATTTAAATGGTTGGGAAAGGCCATGGGATGTAGAAATATTTTTTTCACATTTTACTTCCTTGTAAAAACAGGTAAATGAATAGGGCTTTTCGTTCGTATAAGTACCCAGTGAACGGTTCGTTTAGCTTTATACATTGTTCCGGGTGGCCGTTGTATTGGTTTTTCAGAAGTGTTAGACCTGTAAGAGAAAAATTTAAATGGTTGGGAATGGCCATGGGATGTAGAAATATTTTTTTCACATTTTATTTCCTTGTAAAAACAGGTAAATCAATAGGGATTTTCTTACGGATAAGTACCCAGTGAACGGTTCGTTTAGCTTTATATATTGTTCCGGGTGGGCGTTGTATTGGTTTTTCGGAAGCGTTAGACCTGTAAGAGAAAAATTTAAATGGCTGGGAAAGGCCATGGGATGTAGAAATATTTTTTTCACATTTTATTTCCTTGTAAAAACAGGTAAATCAATAGGGATTTCCGTATGGATTAGTACCCAATAAACGGTTAGTTTAGCTGTATATATTTTTCCGGGTGGGTGTTGTATTGGTTTTTCGCAAATGTTAACCTGTAAGAGAAAAATTTAAATGGTTGGGAAAGGCCATGGGATGTAGAAATATTTTTTTCACATTTTATTTCCTTGTAAAAACAGGTAAATCTATAGGGATTTTCGTACGGATAAGTACCCAGTGAACGGTTCGTTTAGCTTTATACATTGTTCCGGGTGGCCGTTGTATTGGTTTTTCAGACGTGTTAGACCTGTAAGAGAAAAATTTAAATGGTTGGGAATGGCCATGGGATGTAGAAATATTTTTTTCACATTTTATTTCCTTGTAAAAACAGGTAAATCAATAGGGATTTTCGTACGTATAAGTACCCAGTGAACGGTCCGTTTAGCTTTATATATTGTTCCGGGTGGGCGTTGTATTGGTTTTTCGGAAGTGTTAGACATGTAAGAGAAAAATTTAAATGGTTGGGAAAGGCCATGGGATGTAGAAATATTTTTTTCACATTTTACTTCCTTGTAAAAACAGGTAAATGAATAGGGCTTTTCGTTCGTATAAGTACCCAGTGAACGGTTCGTTTAGCTTTATACATTGTTCCGGGTGGCCGTTGTATTGGTTTTTCAGAAGTGTTAGACCTGTAAGAGAAAAATTTAAATGGTTGGGAATGGCCATGGGATGTAGAAATATTTTTTTCACATTTTATTTCCTTGTAAAAACAGGTAAATCAATAGGGATTTTCTTACGGATAAGTACCCAGTGAACGGTTCGTTTAGCTTTATATATTGTTCCGGGTGGGCGTTGTATTGGTTTTTCGGAAGCGTTAGACATGTAAGAGAAAAATTTAAATGGCTGGGAAAGGCCATGGGATGTAGAAATATTTTTTTCACATTTTATTTCCTTGTAAAAACAGGTAAATCAATAGGGATTTCCGTATGGATTAGTACCCAATAAACGGTTAGTTTAGCTGTATATATTTTTCCGGGTGGGTGTTGTATTGGTTTTTCGCAAATGTTAGACCTGTAAGAGAAAAATTTAAATGGTTGGGAAAGGCCATGGGATGTAGAAATATTTTTTTCACATTTTAGTTCCTTGTAAAAACAGGTAAATCAATAGGGCTTTTCGCACGGATAAGTACCCAGTGAACGGTTCGTTTAGCTTTATACATTGTTCCGGGTGGGCGTTGTATTGGTTTTTCGGAAGTGTTAGACCTGTAAGAGAAAACTTTAAATGGTTGGGAAAGGCCATGGGATGTAGAAATATTTTTTTCACATTTTATTTCCTTGTAAAAACAGGTAAATCAATAGGGATTTTCGTACGGATAAGTACCCAGTGAACGGTTCGTTTAGCTTTATACATTGTTCCGGGTGGCCGTTGTATTGGTTTTTCAGACGTGTTAGACCTGTAAGAGAAAAATTTAAAGGGTTGGTAATGGCCATGGGATGTAGAAATATTTTTTTCACATTTTATTTCCTTGTAAAAACAGGTAAATCAAGAGGGATTTTCATACGGATAAGTACCCAGTGAACGGTTCGTTTAGCTTTATACATTGTTCCGGGTGGCCGTTGTATTGGTTTTTCGGAAGTGTTAGACATGTAAGAGAAAAATTTAAATGGTTGGGAAAGGCCATGGGATGTAGAAATATTTTTTTCACATTTTACTTCCTTGTAAAAACAGGTAAATGAATAGGGCTTTTCGTTCGTATAAGTACCCAGTGAACGGTTCGTTTAGCTTTATACATTGTTCCGGGTGGCCGTTGTATTGGTTTTTCAGAAGTGTTAGACCTGTAAGAGAAAAATTTAAATGGTTGGGAATGGCCATGGGATGTAGAAATATTTTTTTCACATTTTACTTCCTTGTAAAAACAGGTAAATCAATAGGGCTTTTCGCACGGATAAGTACCCAGTGAACGGTTCGTTTAGCTTTATATATTGTTCCGGGTGGGCGTTGTATTGGTTTTTCGGAAGTGTTAGACTTGTAAGAGAAAAATTTAAATGGTTGGGAAAGGCCATGGGATGTAGAAATATTTTTTTCACATTTTATTTCCTTGTAAAAACAGGAAAATCAATAGGGATTTTCGTACGGATAAGTACCCAGTGAACGGTTCGTTTAGCTTTATACATTGTTCCGGGTGGGCGTTGTATTGGTTTTTCGGAAGTGTTAGACCTGTAAGAGAAAACTTTAAATGGTTGGGAAAGGCCATGGGATGTAGAAATATTTTTTTCACATTTTATTTCCTTGTAAAAACAGGTAAATCAATAGGGATTTTCGTACGGATAAGTACCCAGTGAACGGTTCGTTTAGCTTTATACATTGTTCCGGGTGGCCGTTGTATTGGTTTTTCAGACGTGTTAGACCTGTAAGAGAAAAATTTAAAGGGTTGGTAATGGCCATGGGATGTAGAAATATTTTTTTCACATTTTATTTCCTTGTAAAAACAGGTAAATCAAGAGGGATTTTCATACGGATAAGTACCCAGTGAACGGTTCGTTTAGCTTTATACATTGTTCCGGGTGGCCGTTGTATTGGTTTTTCGGAAGTGTTAGACATGTAAGAGAAAAATTTAAATGGTTGGGAAAGGCCATGGGATGTAGAAATATTTTTTTCACATTTTACTTCCTTGTAAAAACAGGTAAATGAATAGGGCTTTTCGTTCGTATAAGTACCCAGTGAACGGTTCGTTTAGCTTTATACATTGTTCCGGGTGGCCGTTGTATTGGTTTTTCAGAAGTGTTAGACCTGTAAGAGAAAAATTTAAATGGTTGGGAATGGCCATGGGATGTAGAAATATTTTTTTCACATTTTATTTCCTTGTAAAAACAGGTAAATCAATAGGGATTTTCTTACGGATAAGTACCCAGTGAACGGTTCGTTTAGCTTTATATATTGTTCCGGGTGGGCGTTGTATTGGTTTTTCGGAAGCGTTAGACCTGTAAGAGAAAAATTTAAATGGCTGGGAAAGGCCATGGGATGTAGAAATATTTTTTCACATTTTATTTCCTTGTAAAAACAGGTAAATCAATAGGGATTTCCGTATGGATTAGTACCCAATAAACGGTTCGTTTAGCTGTATATATTTTTCCGGGTGGGTGTTGTATTGGTTTTTCGCAAATGTTAGACCTGTAAGAGAAAAATTTAAATGGTTGGGAAAGGCCATGGGATGTAGAAATATTTTTTTCACATTTTACTTCCTTGTAAAAACAGGTAAATCAATAGGGCTTTTCGCACGGATAAGTACCCAGTGAACGGTTCGTTTAGCTTTATACATTGTTCCGGGTGGGCGTTGTATTGGTTTTTCGGAAGTGTTAGACCTGTAAGAGAAAAATTTAAATGGTTGGGAAAGGCCATGGGATGTAGAAATATTTTTTTCACATTTTATTTCCTTGTAAAAACAGGTAAATCAATAGGGATTTTCGTACGGATAAGTACCCAGTGAACGGTTCGTTTAGCTTTATACATTGTTCCGGGTGGCCGTTGTATTGGTTTTTCAGACGTGTTAGACCTGTAAGAGAAAAATTTAAATGGTTGGGAATGGCCATGGGATGTAGAAATATTTTTTTCACATTTTATTTCCTTGTAAAAACAGGTAAATCAATAGGGATTTTCGTACGTATAAGTACCCAGTGAACGGTCCGTTTAGCTTTATATATTGTTCCGGGTGGGCGTTGTATTGGTTTTTCGGAAGTGTTAGACATGTAAGAGAAAAATTTAAATGGTTGGGAAAGGCCATGGGATGTAGAAATATTTTTTTCACATTTTACTTCCTTGTAAAAACAGGTAAATGAATAGGGCTTTTCGTTCGTATAAGTACCCAGTGAACGGTTCGTTTAGCTTTATACATTGTTCCGGGTGGCCGTTGTATTGGTTTTTCGGAAGCGTTAGACCTGTAAGAGAAAAATTTAAATGGCTGGGAAAGGCCATGGGATGTAGAAATATTTTTTTCACATTTTATTTCCTTGTAAAAACAGGTAAATCAATAGGGATTTCCGTATGGATTAGTACCCAATAAACGGTTCGTTTAGCTGTATATATTTTTCCGGGTGGGTGTTGTATTGGTTTTTCGCAAATGTTAGACCTGTAAGAGAAAAATTTAAATGGTTGGGAAAGGCCATGGGATGTAGAAATATTTTTTTCACATTTTAATTCCTTGTAAAAACAGGTAAATCAATAGGGCTTTTCGCACGGATAACTACCCAGTGAACGGTTCGTTTAGCTTTATATATTGTTCCGGGTGGGCGTTGTATTGTTTTTTCGGAAGTGTTAGACGTGTAAGAGAAAAATTTAAATGGTTGGGAAAGGCCATGGGATATAGAAATATTTTTTTCACATTTTATTTCCTTGTAAAAACAGGAAAATCAATAGGGATTTTCGTACGGATAAGTACCCAGTTAACGGTTCGTTTAGCTTTATACATTGTTCCGGGTGGCCGTTGTATTGGTTTTTCAGACGTGTTAGACCTGTAAGAGAAAAATTTAAATGGTTGGGAATGGCCATGGGATGTAGAAATATTTTTTTCACATTTTATTTCCTTGTAAAAACAGGTAAATCAATAGGGATTTTCGTACGTATAAGTCCCCAGTGAACGGTCCGTTTAGCTTTATATATTGTTCCGGGTGGGCGTTGTATTGGTTTTTCGGAAGTGTTAGACATGTAAGAGAAAAATTTAAATGGTTGGGAAAGGCCATGGAATGTAGAAATATTTTTTTCACATTTTACTTCCTTGTAAAAACAGGTAAATGAATAGGGCTTTTCGTTCGTATAAGTACCCAGTGAACGGTACGTTTAGCTTTATACATTGTTCCGGGTGGCCGTTGTATTGGTTTTTCAGAAGTGTTAGACCTGTAAGAGATAAATTTAAATGGTTGGGAATGGCCATGGGATGTAGAAATATTTTTTTCACATTTTATTTCCTTGTAAAAACAGGTAAATCAATAGGGATTTTCGTACGGATAAGTACCAGGTGAACGGTTCGTTTAGCTTTATATATTGTTCCGGGTGGGCGTTGTATTGGTTTTTCGGAAGCGTTAGACCTGTAAGAGAAAAATTTAAATGGCTGGGAAAGGCCATGGGATGTAGAAATATTTTTTTCACATTTTATTTCCTTGTAAAAACAGGTAAATCAATAGGGATTTCCGTATGGATTAGTACCCAATAAACGGTTCGTTTAGCTGTATATATTTTTCCGGGTGGGTGTTGTATTGGTTTTTCGCAAATGTTAGACCTGTAAGAGAAAAATTTAAATGGTTGGGAAAGGCCATGGGATGTAGAAATATTTTTTTCACATTTTACTTCCTTGTAAAAACAGGTAAATCAATAGGGCTTTTCGCACGGATAAGTACCCAGTGAACGGTTCGTTTAGCTTTATACATTGTTCCGGGTGGGCGTTGTATTGGTTTTTCGGAAGTGTTAGACCTGTAAAAGAAAAATTTAAATGGTTGGGAATGGCCATGGGATGTAGAAATATTTTTTTCACATTTTATTTCCTTGTAAAAACAGGTAAATCAATAGGGATTTTCGTACGTATAAGTACCCAGTGAACGGTCCGTTTAGCTTTATATATTGTTCCGGGTGGGCGTTGTATTGGTTTTTCGGAAGTGTTAGACATGTAAGAGAAAAATTTAAATGGTTGGGAAAGGCCATGGGATGTAGAAATATTTTTTTCACATTTTACTTCCTTGTAAAAACAGGAAAATCAATAGGGATTTTCGTACGGATAAGTACCCAGTGAACGGTACGTTTAGCTTTATACATTGTTCCGGGTGGCCGTTGTATTGGTTTTTCAGACGTGTTAGACCTGTAAGAGAAAAATTTAAATGGTTGGGAATGGCCATGGGATGTAGAAATATTTTTTTCACATTTTATTTCCTTGTAAAAACAGGTAAATCAATAGGGATTTTCGTACGTATAAGTCCCCAGTGAACGGTCCGTTTAGCTTTATATATTGTTCCGGGTGGGCGTTGTATTGGTTTTTCGGAAGTGTTAGACATGTAAGAGAAAAATTTAAATGGTTGGGAAAGGCCATGGGATGTAGAAATATTTTTTTCACATTTTACTTCCTTGTAAAAAACAGGTAAATGAATAGGGCTTTTCGTTCGTATAAGTACCCAGTGAACGGTACGTTTAGCTTTATACATTGTTCCGGGTGGCCGTTGTATTGGTTTTTCAGAAGTGTTAGACCTGTAAGAGATAAATTTAAATGGTTGGGAATGGCCATGGGATGTAGAAATATCTTTTTCACATTTTATTTCCTTGTAAAAACAGGTAAATCAATAGGGATTTTCGTACGGATAAGTACCCAGTGAACGGTTCGTTTAGCTTTATATATTGTTCCGGGTGGGCGTTGTATTGGTTTTTCGGAAGCGTTAGACCTGTAAGAGAAAAATTTAAATGGCTGGGAAAGGCCATGGGATGTAGAAATATTTTTTTCACATTTTATTTCCTTGTAAAAACAGGTAAATCAATAGGGATTTCCGTATGGATTAGTACCCAATAAACGGTTCGTTTAGCTGTATATATTTTTCCGGGTGGGTGTTGTATTGGTTTTTCGCAAATGTTAGACCTGTAAGAGAAAAATTTAAATGGTTGGGAAAGGCCATGGGATGTAGAAATATTTTTTTCACATTTTATTTCCTTGTAAAAACAGGTAAATCAATAGGGCTTTTCGCACGGATAAGTACCCAGTGAACGGTTCGTTTAGCTTTATACATTGTTCCGGGTGGGCGTTGTATTGGTTTTTCGGAAGTGTTAGACCTGTAAAAGAAAAATTTAAATGGTTGGGAATGGCCATGGGATGTAGAAATATTTTTTTCACATTTTATTTCCTTGTAAAAACAGGTAAATCAATAGGGATTTTCGTACGTATAAGTACCCAGTGAACGGTCCGTTTAGCTTTATATATTGTTCCGGGTGGGCGTTGTATTGGTTTTTCGGAAGTGTTAGACATGTAAGAGAAAAATTTAAATGGTTGGGAAAGGCCATGGGATGTAGAAATATTTTTTTCACATTTTACTTCCTTGTAAAAACAGGAAAATCAATAGGGATTTTCGTACGGATAAGTACCCAGTGAACGGTTCGTTTAGCTTTATACATTGTTCCGGGTGGCCGTTGTATTGGTTTTTCAGACGTGTTAGACCTGTAAGAGAAAAATTTAAATGGTTGGGAATGGCCATGGGATGTAGAAATATTTTTTTCACATTTTATTTCCTTGTAAAAACAGGTAAATCAATAGGGATTTTCGTACGTATAAGTCCCCAGTGAACGGTCCATTTAGCTTTATATATTGTTCCGGGTGGGCGTTGTATTGGTTTTTCGGAAGTGTTAGACATGTAAGAGAAAAATTTAAATGGTTGGGAAAGGCCATGGGATGTAGAAATATTTTTTTCACATTTTATTTCCTTGTAAAAACAGGTAAATCAATAGGGATTTTCGTACGGATAAGTACCCAGTGAACGGTTCGTTTAGCTTTATACATTGTTCCGGGTGGCCGTTGTATTGGTTTTTCAGAAGTGTTAGACCTGTAAGAGAAAAATTTAAATGGTTGGGAATGGCCATGGGATGTAGAAATATTTTTTTCACATTTTACTTCCTTGTAAAAACAGGAAAATCAATAGGGATTTTCGTACGGATAAGTACCCAGTGAACGGTTCGTTTAGCTTTATACATTGTTCCGGGTGGCCGTTGTATTGGTTTTTCAGACGTGTTAGACCTGTAAGAGAAAAATTTAAATGGTTGGGAATGGCCATGGGATGTAGAAATATTTTTTTCACATTTTATTTCCTTGTAAAAACAGGTATATCAATAGGGATTTTCGTACGGATAAGTACCCAGTGAACGGTTCGTTTAGCTTTATATGGTGGGAGTTGTATTGGTTTTTCGGTAGTGTTAGACATGTAAGAGAAAAATTTAAATGGTTGGGAAAGGCCATGGGATGTAGAAATATTTTTTTCACATTTTATTTCCTTGTAAAAACAGGTAAATCAATAAGGATTTTCGTATGGATTAGTACCCAGTAAACGGTTCGTTTAGCTGTATATATTTTTCCGGGTGGGTGTTGTATTGGTTTTTCGCAACAGTTAGACCTGTAAGAGAAAAATTTAAATGGTTGGGAAAGGCCATGGGATGTAGAAAGATTTTTTTCACATTTTACTTCCTTGTAAAAACAGGTAAATCAATAGGGATTTTCGTACGGATAAGTACCCAGTGAACGGTTCGTTTAGCTTTATATATTGTTCCGGGTGGGCGTTGTATTGGTTTTTCGGAAGCGTTAGACCTGTAAGAGAAAAATTTAAATGGCTGGGAAAGGCCATGGGATGTAGAAATATTTTTTTCACATTTTATTTCCTTGTAAAAACAGGTAAATCAATAGGGATTTCCGTATGGATTAGTACCCAATAAACGGTTCGTTTAGCTGTATATATTTTTCCGGGTGGGCGTTGTATTGGTTTTTCGCAAATGTTAGACCTGTAAGAGAAAAATTTAAATGGTTGGGAAAGGCCATGGGATGTAGAAATATTTTTTTCACATTTTACTTCCTTGTAAAAACAGGTAAATCAATAGGGCTTTTCGCACGGATAAGTACCCAGTGAACGGTTCGTTTAGCTTTATACATTGTTCCGGGTGGCCGTTGTATTGGTTTTTCAGACGTGTTAGACCTGTAAGAGAAAAATTTAAATGGTTGGGAATGGCCATGGGATGTAGAAATATTTTTTTCACATTTTATTTCCTTGTAAAAACAGGTAAATCAATAAGGATTTTCGTATGGATTAGTACCCAGTAAACGGTTCGTTTAGCTGTATATGGTGGGAGTTGTATTGGTTTTTCGGTAGTGTTAGACATGTAAGAGAAAAATTTAAATGGTTGGGAATGGCCATGGGATGTAGAAATATTTTTTTCACATTTTATTTCCTTGTAAAAACAGGTAAATCAATAGGGATTTTCGTACGGATAAGTACCCAGTGAACGGTTCGTTTAGCTTTATACATTGTTCCGGGTGGCCGTTGTATTGGTTTTTCAGACGTGTTAGACCTGTAAGAGAAAAATTTAAATGGTTGGGAATGGCCATGGGATGTAGAAATATTTTTTTCACATTTTATTTCCTTGTAAAAACAGGTAAATCAATAGGGATTTTCATACGGATAAGTACCCAGTGAACGGTTCGTTTAGCTTTATACATTGTTCCGGGTGGCCGTTGTATTGGTTTTTCAGACGTGTTAGACCTGTAAGAGAAAAATTTAAATGGTTGGGAAAGGCCATGGGATGTAGAAATATTTTTTTCACATTTTATTTCCTTGTAAAAACAGGTAAATCAATAGGGATTTTCGTACGGATAAGTACCCAGTGAACGGTTCGTTTAGCTTTATACATTGTTCCGGGTGGGCGTTGTATTGGTTTTTCGGAAGTGTTAGACCTGTAAGAGAAAAATTTAAATGGTTGGGAAAGGCCATGGGATGTAGAAATATTTTTTTCACATTTTATTTCCTTGTAAAAACAGGTAAATCAATAGGGATTTTCGTACGGATAAGTACCCAGTGAACGGTTCGTTTAGCTTTATACATTGTTCCGGGTGGCCGTTGTATTGGTTTTTCAGACGTGTTAGACCTGTAAGAGAAAAATTTAAATGGTTGGGAATGGCCATGGGATGTAGAAATATTTTTTTCACATTTTATTTCCTTGTAAAAAAAGGTAAATCAATAGGGATTTTCGTACGGATAAGTACGCAGTGAACGGTTCGTTTAGCTTTATATGGTGGGAGTTGTATTGGTTTTTCGGTAGTGTTAGACATGTAAGAGAAAAATTTAAATGGTTGGGAAAGGCCATGGGATGTAGAAATATTTTTTTCACATTTTATTGCCTTGTAAAAACAGGTAAATCAATAAGGATTTTCGTATGGATTAGTACCCAGTAAACGGTTCGTTTAGCTGTATATATTTTTCCGGGTGGGTGTTGTATTGGTTTTTCGCAACTGTTAGACCTGTAAGAGAAAAATTTAAATGGTTGGGAAAGGCCATGGGATGTAGAAAGATTTTTTTCACATTTTACTTCCTTGTAAAAACAGGTAAATCAATAGGGCTTTTCGTACGGATAAGTACCCAGTGAACTATTCGTTTAGCTTTATATATTGTTCCGGGTGGGCGTTGTATTGGTTTTTCGGTAGTGTTAGACCTGTAAGAGAAAAATTTAAATGGTTGGGAAAGGCCATGGGATGTAGAAATATTTTTTTCACATTTTATTTCCTTGTAAAAACAGGAAAATCAATAGGGATTTTCGTACGGATAAGTACCCAGTGAACGGTTCGTTTAGCTTTATACATTGTTCCGGGTGGCCGTTGTATTGGTTTTTCAGACGTGTTAGACCTGTAAGAGAAAAATTTAAATGGTTGGGAATGGCCATGGGATGTAGAAATATTTTTTTCACATTTTATTTCCTTGTAAAAACAGGAAAATCAATAGGGATTTTCGTACGGATAAGTACCCAGTGAACGGTTCATTTAGCTTTATACATTGTTCCGGGTGGCCGTTGTATTGGTTTTTCAGACGTGTTAGACCTGTAAGAGAAAAATTTAAATGGTTGGGAATGGCCATGGGATGTAGAAATATTTTTTTCACATTTTATTTCCTTGTAAAAACAGGTAAATCAATAGGGATTTTCGTACGTATAAGTACCCAGTGAACGGTCCGTTTAGCTTTATATATTGTTCCGGGTGGGTGTTGTATTGGTTTTTCGCAAATGTTGGACCTGTAAGAGAAAAATTTAAATGGTTGGGAAAGGCCATGGGATGTAGAAATATTTTTTTCACATTTTACTTCCTTGTAAAAACAGGTAAATCAATAGGGCTTTTCGCACGGATAAGTACCCAGTGAACGGTTCGTTTAGCTTTATACATTGTTCCGGGTGGGCGTTGTATTGGTTTTTCGGAAGTGTTAGACCTGTAAGAGAAAAATTTAAATGGTTGGGAAAGGCCATGGGATGTAGAAATATTTTTTTCACATTTTATTTCCTTGTAAAAACAGGTAAATCAATAGGGATTTTCGTACGGATAAGTACCCAGTGAACGGTTCGTTTAGCTTTATACATTGTTCCGGGTGGCCGTTGTATTGGTTTTTCAGACGTGTTAGACCTGTAAGAGAAAAATTTAAATGGTTGGGAATGGCCATGGGATGTAGAAATATTTTTTTCACATTTTATTTCCTTGTAAAAACAGGTAAATCAATAGGGATTTTCGTACGGATAAGTACCCAGTGAACGGTTTGTTTAGCTTTATACATTGTTCCGGGTGGCCGTTGTATTGGTTTTTCAGACTTGTTAGACCTGTAAGAGAAAAATTTAAATGGTTGGGAATGGCCATGGGATGTAGAAATATTTTTTTCACATTTTATTTCCTTGTAAAAACAGGTAAATCAATAGGGATTTTCGTTCGTATATGTACCCAGTGAACGGTTCGTTTAGCTTTATACATTGTTCCGGGTGGCCGTTGTATTGGTTTTTCAGAAGTGTTAGACCTGTAAGAGAAAAATTTAAATGGTTGGGAATGGCCATGGGATGTAGAAATATTTTTTTCACATTTTATTTCCTTGTAAAAACAGGTAAATCAATAGGGATTTTCGTACGGATAAGTACCCAGTGAACGGTTCGTTTAGCTTTATATATTGTTCCGGGTGGGCGTTGTATTGGTTTTTCGGAAGTGTTAGACATGTAAGAGAAAAATTTAAATGGCTGGGAAAGGCCATGGGATGTAGAAATATTTTTTTCACATTTTATTTCCTTGTAAAAACAGGTAAATCAATAGGGATTTCCGTATGGATTAGTACCCAATAAACGGTTCGTTTAGCTGTATATATTTTTCCGGGTGGGTGTTGTATTGGTTTTTCGCAAATGTTAGACCTGTAAGAGAAAAATTTAAATGGTTGGGAAAGGCCATGGGATGTAGAAATATTTTTTTCACATTTTACTTCCTTGTAAAAACAGGTAAATCAATAGGGCTTTTCGCACGGATAAGTACCCAGTGAACGGTTCGTTTAGCTTTATACATTGTTCCGGGTGGGCGTTGTATTGGTTTTTCGGAAGTGTTAGACCTGTAAGAGAAAAATTTAAATGGTTGGGAAAGGCCATCGGATGTAGAAATATTTTTTTCACATTTTATTTCCTTGTAAAAACAGGTAAATCAATAGGGATTTTCGTACGGATAAGTACCCAGTGAACGGTTCGTTTAGCTTTATACATTGTTCCGGGTGGCCGTTGTATTGGTTTTTCAGACGTGTTAGACCTGTAAGAGAAAAATTTAAATGGTTGGGAATGGCCATGGGATGTAGAAATATTTTTTTCACATTTTATTTCCTTGTAAAAACAGGTAAATCAATAGGGATTTTCGTACGGATAAGTACCCAGTGAACGGTTCGTTTAGCTTTATATGGTGGGAGTTGTATTGGTTTTTTGGTAGTGTTAGACATGTAAGAGAAAAATTTAAATGGTTGGGAAAGGCCATGGGATGTAGAAATATTTTTTTCACATTTTATTTCCTTGTAAAAACAGGTAAATCAATAGGGCTTTTCGCACGGATAAGTACCCAGTGAACGGTTCGTTTAGCTTTATACATTGTTCCGGGTGGGCGTTGTATTGGTTTTTCAGAAGTGTTAGACCTGTAAGAGAAAAATTTAAATGGTTGGGAAAGGCCATGGGATGTAGAAATATTTTTTTCACATTTTATTTCCTTGTAAAAACAGGTAAATCAATAGGGATTTTCGTACGGATAAGTACACAGTGAACGGTTCGTTTAGCTTTATATATTTTTCCAGGTGGGCGTTGTATTGGTTTTTCGGAAGTGTTAGACCTGTAAGAGAAAAATTTAAATGGTTGGGAAAGGCCATGGGATGTAGAAATATTTTTTTCACATTTTATTTCCTTGTAAAAACAGGTAAATCAATAGGGCTTTTCGCACATATAAGTACCCAGTGAACGGTTCGTTTAGCTTTATACATTGTTCCGGGTGGGCGTTGTATTGGTTTTTCGCAACTGTTAGACCTGTAAGAGAAAAATTTAAATGGTTGGGAAAGGCCATGGGATGTAGAAATATTTTTTTCACATTTTACTTCCTTGTAAAAACAGGTAAATCAATAGGGATTTTCGTACGTATAAGTACCCAGTGAACGGTTCGTTTAGCTTTATATATTGTTCCGGGTGGGAGTTGTATTGGTTTTTCGGTAGTGTTAGACCTGTAAGAGAAAAATTTAAATGGTTGGGAAAGGCCATGGGATGTAGAAATATTTTTTTCACATTTTACTTCCTTGTAAAAAGAGGGAAATCAATAGGGCTTTTCGCACGGATAAGTACCTAGTGAACGGTTCGTTTAGCTTTATACATTGTTCCGGGTGGGCGTTGTATTGGTTTTTCGGAAGTGTTAGACCTGTAAGAGAAAAATTTAAATGGTTGGGAAAGGCCATGGGATGTAGAAATATTTTTTTCACATTTTACTTCCTTGTAAAAACAGGTAAATCAATAGGGCTTTTCGCACGTATAAGTACCCAGTGAACGGTTCGTTTAGCTTTATACACTGTTCCGGGTGGGCGTTGTATTGGTTTTTCGCAACTGTTAGACCTGTAAGAGAAAAATTTAAATGGTTGGGAAAGGCCATGGGATGTAGAAATATTTTTTTCACATTTTACTTCCTTGTAAAAAGAGGGAAATCAATAGGGCTTTTCGCACGGATAAGTACCCAGTGAACGGTTCGTTTAGCTTTATACATTGTTCCGGGTGGGCGTTGTATTGGTTTTTCGGAAGTGTTAGACCTGTAAGAGAAAAATTTAAATGGTTGGGAAAGGCCATGGGATGTAGAAATATTTTTTTCACATTTTACTTCCTTGTAAAAACAGGTAAATCAATAGGGCTTTTCGCACGTATAAGTACCCAGTGAACGGTTCGTTTAGCTTTATACATTGTTCCGGGTGGGCGTTGTATTGGTTTTTCGGAAGTGTTAGACCTGTAAGAGAAAAATTTAAATGGTTGGGAAAGGCCATGGGATGTAGAAATATTTTTTTCACATTTTACTTCCTTGTAAAAAGAGGGAAATCAATAGGGCTTTTCGCACGGATAAGTACCCAGTGAACGGTTCGTTTAGCTTTATACATTGTTCCGGGTGGGCGTTGTATTGGTTTTTCGGAAGTGTTAGACCTGTAAGAGAAAAATTTAAATGGTTGGGAAAGGCCATGGGATGTAGAAATATTTTTTTCACATTTTACTTCCTTGTAAAAACAGGTAAATCAATAGGGATTTTCGTACGGATAAGTACCCAGTGAACGGTTCGTTTAGCTTTATATATTTTTCCGGGTGGGCGTTGTATTGGTTTTTCGGAAGTGTTAGACCTGTAAGAGAAAAATTTAAATGGTTGGGAAAGGCCATGGGATGTAGAAATATTTTTTTCACATTTTATTTCCTTGTAAAAACAGGTAAATCAATAGGGCTTTTCGCACGGATAAGTACCCAGTGAACGGTTCGTTTAGCTTTATACATTGTTCCGGGTGGGCGTTGTATTGGTTTTTCAGAAGTGTTAGACCTGTAAGAGAAAAATTTAAATGGTTGGGAAAGGCCATGGGATGTAGAAATATTTTTTTCACATTTTATTTCCTTGTAAAAACAGGTAAATCAATAGGGATTTTCGTACGGATAAGTACACCGTGAACGGTTCGTTTAGCTTCATATATTTTTCCAGGTGGGCGTTGTATTGGTTTTTCGGAAGTGTTAGACCTGTAAGAGAAAAATTTAAATGGTTGGGAAAGGCCATGGGATGTAGAAATATTTTTTTCACATTTTATTTCCTTGTAAAAACAGGTAAATCAATAGGGATTTTCGTACGTATAAGTACCCAGTGAACGGTTCGTTTAGCTTTATATATTGTTCCGGGTGGGAGTTGGATTGGTTTTTCGGTAGTGTTAGACCTGTAAGAGAAAAATTTAAATGGTTGGGAAAGGCCATGGGATGTAGAAATATTTTTTTCACATTTTACTTCCTTGTAAAAACAGGTAAATCAATAGGGCTTTTCGCACGTATAAGTACCCAGTGAACGGTTCGTTTAGCTTTATACATTGTTCCGGGTGGGCGTTGTATTGGTTTTTCGCAACTATTAGACCTGTAAGAGAAAAATTTAAATGGTTGGGAAAGGCCATGGGATGTAGAAATATTTTTTTCACATTTTACTTCCTTGTAAAAACAGGTAAATCAATAGGGATTTTCGTACGGATAAGTACCCAGTGAACGGTTCGTTTAGCTTTATATATTTTTCCGGGTGGGCGTTGTATTGGTTTTTCGGAAGTGTTAGACCTGTAAGAGAAAAATTTAAATGGTTGGGAAAGGCCATGGGATGTAGAAATATTTTTTTCACATTTTATTTCCTTGTAAAAACAGGTAAATCAATAGGGCTTTTCGCACGGATAAGTACCCAGTGAACGGTTCGTTTAGCTTTATACATTGTTCCGGGTGGGCGTTGTATTGGTTTTTCAGAAGTGTTAGACCTGTAAGAGAAAAATTTAAATGGTTGGGAAAGGCCATGGGATGTAGAAATATTTTTTTCACATTTTATTTCCTTGTAAAAACAGGTAAATCAATAGGGATTTTCGTACGGATAAGTACACAGTGAACGGTTCGTTTAGCTTTATATATTTTTCCGGGTGGGCGTTGTATTGGTTTTTCGGAAGTGTTAGACCTGTAAGAGAAAAATTTAAATGGTTGGGAAAGGCCATGGAATGTAGAAATATTTTTTTCACATTTTATTTCCTTGTAAAAACAGGTAAATCAATAGGGATTTTCGTACGTATAAGTACCCAGTGAACGGTTCGTTTAGCTTTATATATTGTTCCGGGTGGGAGTTGGATTGGTTTTTCGGTAGTGTTAGACCTGTAAGAGAAAAATTTAAATGGTTGGGAAAGGCCATGGGATGTAGAAATATTTTTTTCACATTTTACTTCCTTGTAAAAACAGGTAAATCAATAGGGCTTTTCGCACGTATAAGTACCCAGTGAACGGTTCGTTTAGCTTTATACATTGTTCCGGGTGGGCGTTGTATTGGTTTTTCGCAACTGTTAGACCTGTAAGAGAAAAATTTAAATGGTTGGGAAAGGCCATGGGATGTAGAAATATTTTTTTCACATTTTACTTCCTTGTAAAAACAGGTAAATCAATAGGGCTTTTCGCACGTATAAGTACCCAGTGAACGGTTCGTTTAGCTTTATACATTGTTCCGGGTGGGCGTTGTATTGGTTTTACGCAACTGTTAGACCTGTAAGAGAAAAATTTAAATGGTTGGGAAAGGCCATGGGATGTATAAATATTTTTTTCACATTTTATTTCCTTGTAAAAACAGGTAAATCAATAGGGATTTTCGTACGTATAAGTACCCAGTGAACGGTTCGTTTAGCTTTATATATTGTTCCGGGTGGGAGTTGTATTGGTTTTTCGGTAGTGTTAGACCTGTAAGAGAAAAATTTAAATGGTTGGGAAAGGCCATGGGATGTAGAAATATTTTTTTCACATTTTACTTCCTTGTAAAAACAGGTAAATCAATAGGGCTTTTCGCACGTATAAGTACCCAGTGAACTGTTCATTTAGCTTTATACATTGTTCCGGGTGGGCGTTGTATTGGTTTTTCGCAACTGTTAGACCTGTAAGAGAAAAATTTAAATGGTTGGGAAAGGCCATGGGATGTAGAAATATTTTTTTCACATTTTACTTCCTTGTAAAAAGAGGGAAATCAATAGGGCTTTTCGCACGGATAAGTACCCAGTGAACGGTTCGTTTAGCTTTATACATTGTTCCGGGTGGGCGTTGTATTGGTTTTTCGGAAGTGTTAGACCTGTAAGAGAAAAATTTAAATGGTTGGGAAAGGCCATGGGATGTAGAAATATTTTTTTCACATTTTACTTCCTTGTAAAAACAGGTAAATCAATAGGGCTTTTCGCACGTATAAGTACCCAGTGAACGGTTCGTTTAGCTTTATACATTGTTCCGGGTGGGCGTTGTATTGGTTTTTCGGAAGTGTTAGACCTGTAAGAGAAAAATTTAAATGGTTGGGAAAGGCCATGGGATGTAGAAATATTTTTTTCACATTTTACTTCCTTGTAAAAAGAGGGAAATCAATAGGGCTTTTCGCACGGATAAGTACCCAGTGAACGGTTCGTTTAGCTTTATACATTGTTCCGGGTGGGCGTTGTATTGGTTTTTCGGAAGTGTTAGACCTGTAAGAGAAAAATTTAAATGGTTGGGAAAGGCCATGGGATGTAGAAATATTTTTTTCACATTTTACTTCCTTGTAAAAACAGGTAAATCAATAGGGATTTTCGTACGGATAAGTACCCAGTGAACGGTTCGTTTAGCTTTATATATTTTTCCGGGTGGGCGTTGTATTGGTTTTTCGGAAGTGTTAGACCTGTAAGAGAAAAATTTAAATGGTTGGGAAAGGCCATGGGATGTAGAAATATTTTTTTCACATTTTATTTCCTTGTAAAAACAGGTAAATCAATAGGGCTTTTCGCACGGATAAGTACCCAGTGAACGGTTCGTTTAGCTTTATACATTGTTCCGGGTGGGCGTTGTATTGGTTTTTCAGAAGTGTTAGACCTGTAAGAGAAAAATTTAAATGGTTGGGAAAGGCCATGGGATGTAGAAATATTTTTTTCACATTTTACTTCCTTGTAAAAAGAGGGAAATCAATAGGGCTTTTCGCACGGATAAGTACCCAGTGAACGGTTCGTTTAGCTTTATACATTGTTCCGGGTGGGCGTTGTATTGGTTTTTCGGAAGTGTTAGACCTGTAAGAGAAAAATTTAAATGGTTGGGAAAGGCCATGGGATGTAGAAATATTTTTTTCACATTTTACTTCCTTGTAAAAACAGGTAAATCAATAGGGCTTTTCGCACGTATAAGTACCCAGTGAACGGTTCGTTTAGCTTTATACATTGTTCCGGGTGGGCGTTGTATTGGTTTTTCGGAAGTGTTAGACCTGTAAGAGAAAAATTTAAATGGTTGGGAAAGGCCATGGGATGTAGAAATATTTTTTTCACATTTTACTTCCTTGTAAAAAGAGGGAAATCAATAGGGCTTTTCGCACGGATAAGTACCCAGTGAACGGTTCGTTTAGCTTTATACATTGTTCCGGGTGGGCGTTGTATTGGTTTTTCGGAAGTGTTAGACCTGTAAGAGAAAAATTTAAATGGTTGGGAAAGGCCATGGGATGTAGAAATATTTTTTTCACATTTTACTTCCTTGTAAAAACAGGTAAATCAATAGGGATTTTCGTACGGATAAGTACCCAGTGAACGGTTCGTTTAGCTTTATATATTTTTCCGGGTGGGCGTTGTATTGGTTTTTCGGAAGTGTTAGACCTGTAAGAGAAAAATTTAAATGGTTGGGAAAGGCCATGGGATGTAGAAATATTTTTTTCACATTTTATTTCCTTGTAAAAACAGGTAAATCAATAGGGCTTTTCGCACGGATAAGTACCCAGTGAACGGTTCGTTTAGCTTTATACATTGTTCCGGGTGGGCGTTGTATTGGTTTTTCAGAAGTGTTAGACCTGTAAGAGAAAAATTTAAATGGTTGGGAAAGGCCATGGGATGTAGAAATATTTTTTTCACATTTTATTTCCTTGTAAAAACAGGTAAATCAATAGGGATTTTCGTACGGATAAGTACACAGTGAACGGTTCGTTTAGCTTCATATATTTTTCCAGGTGGGCGTTGTATTGGTTTTTCGGAAGTGTTAGACCTGTAAGAGAAAAATTTAAATGGTTGGGAAAGGCCATGGGATGTAGAAATATTTTTTTCACATTTTATTTCCTTGTAAAAACAGGTAAATCAATAGGGATTTTCGTACGTATAAGTACCCAGTGAACGGTTCGTTTAGCTTTATATATTGTTCCGGGTGGGAGTTGGATTGGTTTTTCGGTAGTGTTAGACCTGTAAGAGAAAAATTTAAATGGTTGGGAAAGGCCATGGGATGTAGAAATATTTTTTTCACATTTTACTTCCTTGTAAAAACAGGTAAATCAATAGGGCTTTTCGCACGTATAAGTACCCAGTGAACGGTTCGTTTAGCTTTATACATTGTTCCGGGTGGGCGTTGTATTGGTTTTTCGCAACTGTTAGACCTGTAAGAGAAAAATTTAAATGGTTGGGAAAGGCCATGGGATGTAGAAATATTTTTTTCACATTTTACTTCCTTGTAAAAACAGGTAAATCAATAGGGCTTTTCGCACGTATAAGTACCCAGTGAACGGTTCGTTTAGCTTTATACATTGTTCCGGGTGGGCGTTGTATTGGTTTTACGCAACTGTTAGACCTGTAAGAGAAAAATTTAAATGGTTGGGAAAGGCCATGGGATGTAGAAATATTTTTTTCACATTTTACTTCCTTGTAAAAACAGGTAAATCAATAGGGATTTTCGTACGGATAAGTACCCAGTGAACGGTTCGTTTAGCTTTATATATTTTTCCGGGTGGGCGTTGTATTGGTTTTTCGGAAGTGTTAGACCTGTAAGAGAAAAATTTAAATGGTTGGGAAAGGCCATGGGATGTAGAAATATTTTTTTCACATTTTATTTCCTTGTAAAAACAGGTAAATCAATAGGGCTTTTCGCACGGATAAGTACCCAGTGAACGGTTCGTTTAGCTTTATACATTGTTCCGGGTGGGCGTTGTATTGGTTTTTCAGAAGTGTTAGACCTGTAAGAGAAAAATTTAAATGGTTGGGAAAGGCCATGGGATGTAGAAATATTTTTTTCACATTTTATTTCCTTGTAAAAACAGGTAAATCAATAGGGATTTTCGTACGGATAAGTACACAGTGAACGGTTCGTTTAGCTTTATATATTTTTCCGGGTGGGCGTTGTATTGGTTTTTCGGAAGTGTTAGACCTGTAAGAGAAAAATTTAAATGGTTGGGAAAGGCCATGGAATGTAGAAATATTTTTTTCACATTTTATTTCCTTGTAAAAACAGGTAAATCAATAGGGATTTTCGTACGTATAAGTACCCAGTGAACGGTTCGTTTAGCTTTATATATTGTTCCGGGTGGGAGTTGGATTGGTTTTTCGGTAGTGTTAGACCTGTAAGAGAAAAATGTAAATGGTTGGGAAAGGCCATGGGATGTAGAAATATTTTTTTCACATTTTACTTCCTTGTAAAAACAGGTAAATCAATAGGGCTTTTCGCACGTATAAGTACCCAGTGAACGGTTCGTTTAGCTTTATACATTGTTCCGGGTGGGCGTTGTATTGGTTTTTCGCAACTGTTAGACCTGTAAGAGAAAAATTTAAATGGTTGGGAAAGGCCATGGGATGTAGAAATATTTTTTTCACATTTTACTTCCTTGTAAAAACAGGTAAATCAATAGGGCTTTTCGCACGTATAAGTACCCAGTGAACGGTTCGTTTAGCTTTATACATTGTTCCGGGTGGGCGTTGTATTGGTTTTACGCAACTGTTAGACCTGTAAGAGAAAAATTTAAATGGTTGGGAAAGGCCATGGGATGTATAAATATTTTTTTCACATTTTATTTCCTTGTAAAAACAGGTAAATCAATAGGGATTTTCGTACGTATAAATACCCAGTGAACGGTTCGTTTAGCTTTATATATTGTTCCGGGTGGGAGTTGTATTGGTTTTTCGGTAGTGTTAGACCTGTAAGAGAAAAATTTAAATGGTTGGGAAAGGCCATGGGATGTAGAAATATTTTTTTCACATTTTACTTCCTTGTAAAAACAGGTAAATCAATAGGGCTTTTCGCACGTATAAGTACCCAGTGAACTGTTCATTTAGCTTTATACATTGTTCCGGGTGGGCGTTTTATTGGTTTTTCGCAACTGTTAGACCTGTAAGAGAAAAATTTAAATGGTTGGGAAAGGCCATGGGATGTAGAAATATTTTTTTCACATTTTACTTCCTTGTAAAAACAGGTAAATCAATAGGGCTTTTCTCACGTATAAGTAACCTTTGAACGGTTCGTTTAGCTTTATACATTGTTCCGGGTGGGCGTTGTATTGGTTTTTCGGAAGTGTTAGACCTGTAAGAGAAAAATTTAAGTGGTTGGGAAAGGCCATGGGATGTAGAAATTTTTTTTTCACATTTTATTTCCTTGTAAAAACAGGTAAATCAATAGGGATTTTCGTACGTATTAGTACCCAGTGAACGGTTCGTTTAGCTTTATATATTGTTCCGGGTGGGAGTTGTATTGGTTTTTCGGTAGTGTTAGACCTGTAAGATAAAAATTTAAATGGTTGGGAAAGGCCATGGGATGTAGAAATATTTTTTTCACATTTTACTTCCTTGTAAAAAGAGGGAAATCAATAGGGCTTTTCGCACGGATAAGTACACATTGAACGATTCGTTTAGCTTTATGCATTGTTCCGGGTGGGCGTTGTATTGGTTTTTCGGAAGTGTTAGACCTGTAAGAGAAATATTTAAATGGTTGGGAAAGGCCATGGGATGTAGAAATATTTTTTTCACATTTTATTTCCTTGTAAAAACAGGTAAATCAATAGGGATTTTCGTACGGATAAGTACACAGTGAACGGTTCGTTTAGCTTTATATATTTTTCCGGGTGGGCGTTGTATTGGTTTTTCGGAAGTGTTAGACCTGTAAGAGAAAAATTTAAATGGTTGGGAAAGGCCATGGGATGTAGAAATATTTTTTTCACATTTTATTTCCTTGTAAAAACAGGTAAATCAATAGGGATTTTCGTACGGATAAGTACCCAGTGAACGGTTCGTTTAGCTTTATATATTTTTCCGGGTGGGCGTTGTATTGGTTTTTCGCAACTGTTAGACCTGTAAGAGAAAAATTTAAATGGTTGGGAAAGGCCATGGGATGTAGAAATATTTTTTTCACATTTTACTTCCTTGTAAAAAGAGGGAAATCAATAGAGCTTTTCGCACGGATAAGTACCCAGTGAACGGTTCGTTTAGCTTTATACATTGTTCCGGGTGGGCGTTGTATTGGTTTTTCGGAAGTGTTAGACCTGTAAGAGAAAAATTTAAATGGTTGGGAAAGGCCATGGGATGTAGAAATATTTTTTTCACATTTTATTTCCTTGTAAAAACAGGTAAATCAATAGGGATTTTCGTACAGATAAGTACCCAGTGAACGGTTCGTTTAGCTTTATATATTTTTCCGGGTGGGCGTTGTATTGGTTTTTCGGAAGTGTTAGACCTGTAAGAGAAAAATTTAAATGGTTGGGAAAGGCCATGGGATGTAGAAATATTTTTTTCACATTTTATTTCCTTGTAAAATCAGGTAAATCAATAGGGATTTTCGTACGTATAAGTACCCAGTGAACGGTTCGTTTAGCTTTATATATTGTTCCGGGTGGGAGTTGTATTGGTTTTTCGGTAGTGTTAGACCTGTAAGAGAAAAATTTAAATGGTTGGGAAAGGCCATGGGATGTAGAAATATTTTTTTCACATTTTACTTCCTTGTAAAAACAGGTAAATCAATAGGGCTTTTCGCACGTATAAGTACCCAGTGAACGGTTCGTTTAGCTTTATACATTGTTCCGGGTGGGCGTTGTATTGGTTTTTCGCAACTGTTAGACCTGTAAGAGAAAAATTTAAATGGTTGGGAAAGGCCATGGGATGTAGAAATATTTTTTTCACATTTTACTTCCTTGTAAAAACAGGTAAATCAATAGGGCTTTTCGCACAGATAAGTACCCAGTGAACGGTTCGTTTAGCTTTATACATTGTTCCGGGTGGGCGTTGTATTGGTTTTTCGGAAGTGTTAGACCTGTAAGAGAAAAATTTAAATGGTTGGGAAAGGCCATGGGATGTAGAAATATTTTTTTCACATTTTACTTCCTTGTAAAAAGAGGGAAATCAATAGGGCTTTTCGCACGGATAAGTACCCAGTGAACGGTTCGTTTAGCTTTATACATTGTTCCGGGTGGGCGTTGTATTGGTTTTTCGCAACTGTTAGACCTGTAAGAGAAAAATTTAAATGGTTGGGAAAGGCCATGGGATGTAGAAATATTTTTTTCACATTTTACTTCCTTGTAAAAACAGGTAAATCAATAGGGATTTTCGTACGGATAAGTACCCAGTGAACGGTTCGTTTAGCTTTATATATTTTTCCGGGTGGGCGTTGTATTGGTTTTTCGGAAGTGTTAGACCTGTAAGAGAAAAATTTAAATGGTTGGGAAAGGCCATGGGATGTAGAAATATTTTTTTCACATTTTATTTCCTTGTAAAAACAGGTAAATCAATAGGGCTTTTCGCACGGATAAGTACCCAGTGAACGGTTCGTTTAGCTTTATACATTGTTCCGGGTGGGCGTTGTATTGGTTTTTCAGAAGTGTTAGACCTGTAAGAGAAAAATTTAAATGGTTGGGAAAGGCCATGGGATGTAGAAATATTTTTTTCACATTTTATTTCCTTGTAAAAACAGGTAAATCAATAGGGATTTTCGTACGGATAAGTACACAGTGAACGGTTCGTTTAGCTTTATATATTTTTCCAGGTGGGCGTTGTATTGGTTTTTCGGAAGTGTTAGACCTGTAAGAGAAAAATTTAAATGGTTGGGAAAGGCCATGGGATGTAGAAATATTTTTTTCACATTTTATTTCCTTGTAAAAACAGGTAAATCAATAGGGATTTTCGTACGTATAAGTACCCAGTGAACGGTTCGTTTAGCTTTATATATTGTTCCGGGTGGGAGTTGGATTGGTTTTTCGGTAGTGTTAGACCTGTAAGAGAAAAATTTAAATGGTTGGGAAAGGCCATGGGATGTAGAAATATTTTTTTCACATTTTACTTCCTTGTAAAAACAGGTAAATCAATAGGGCTTTTCGCACGTATAAGTACCCAGTGAACGGTTCGTTTAGCTTTATACATTGTTCCGGGTGGGCGTTGTATTGGTTTTACGCAACTGTTAGACCTGTAAGAGAAAAATTTAAATGGTTGGGAAAGGCCATGGGATGTAGAAATATTTTTTTCACATTTTATTTCCTTGTAAAAACAGGTAAATCAATAGGGATTTTCGTACGGATAAGTACCCAGTGAACGGTTCGTTTAGCTTTATATATTTTTCCGGGTGGGCGTTGTATTGGTTTTTCGGAAGTGTTAGACCTGTAAGAGAAAAATTTAAATGGTTGGGAAAGGCCATGGGATGTAGAAATATTTTTTTCACATTTTATTTCCTTGTAAAAACAGGTAAATCAATAGGGATTTTCGTACGTATAAGTACCCAGTGAACGGTTCGTTTAGCTTTATATATTGTTCCGGGTGGGAGTTGTATTGGTTTTTCGGTAGTGTTAGACCTGTAAGAGAAAAATTTAAATGGTTGGGAAAGGCCATGGGATGTAGAAATATTTTTTTCACATTTTACTTCCTTGTAAAAACAGGTAAATCAATAGGGCTTTTCGCACGTATAAGTACCCAGTGAACGGTTCGTTTAGCTTTATACATTGTTCCGCGTGGGCGTTGTATTGGTTTTTCGCAACTGTTAGACTTGTAAGAGAAAAATTTAAATGGTTGGGAAAGGCCATGGGATGTAGAAATATTTTTTTCACATTTTACTTCCTTGTAAAAACAGGTAAATCAATAGGGCTTTTGCACAGATAAGTACCCAGTGAACGGTTCGTTTAGCTTTATACATTGTTCCGGGTGGGCGTTGTATTGGTTTTTCGGAAGTGTTAGACCTGTAAGAGAAAAATTTAAATGGTTGGGAAAGGCCATGGGATGTAGAAATATTTTTTTCACATTTTACTTCCTTGTAAAAAGAGGGAAATCAATAGGGCTTTTCGCACGGATAAGTACCCAGTGAACGGTTCGTTTAGCTTTATACATTGTTCCGGGTGGGCGTTGTATTGGTTTTTCGGAAGTGTTAGACCTGTAAGAGAAAAATTTAAATGGTTGGGAAAGGCCATGGGATGTAGAAATATTTTTTTCACATTTTACTTCCTTGTAAAAACAGGTAAATCAATAGGGATTTTCGTACGGATAAGTACCCAGTGAACGGTTCGTTTAGCTTTATATATTTTTCCGGGTGGGCGTTGTATTGGTTTTTCGGAAGTGTTAGACCTGTAAGAGAAAAATTTAAATGGTTGGGAAAGGCCATGGGATGTAGAAATATTTTTTTCACATTTTATTTCCTTGTAAAAACAGGTAAATCAATAGGGCTTTTCGCACGGATAAGTACCCAGTGAACGGTTCGTTTAGCTTTATACATTGTTCCGGGTGGGCGTTGTATTGGTTTTTCAGAAGTGTTAGACGTGTAAGAGAAAAATTTAAATGGTTGGGAAAGGCCATGGGATGTAGAAATATTTTTTTCACATTTTATTTCCTTGTAAAAACAGGTAAATCAATAGGGATTTTCGTACGGATAAGTACACAGTGAACGGTTCGTTTAGCTTTATATATTTTTCCAGGTGGGCGTTGTATTGGTTTTTCGGAAGTGTTAGACCTGTAAGAGAAAAATTTAAATGGTTGGGAAAGGCCATGGGATGTAGAAATATTTTTTTCACATTTTATTTCCTTGTAAAAACAGGTAAATCAATAGGGATTTTCGTACGTATAAGTACCCAGTGAACGGTTCGTTTAGCTTTATATATTGTTCCGGGTGGGAGTTGGATTGGTTTTTCGGTAGTGTTAGACCTGTAAGAGAAAAATTTAAATGGTTGGGAAAGGCCATGGGATGTAGAAATATTTTTTTCACATTTTACTTCCTTGTAAAAACAGGTAAATCAATAGGGCTTTTCGCACGTATAAGTACCCAGTGAACGGTTCGTTTAGCTTTATACATTGTTCCGGGTGAGCGTTGTATTGGTTTTTCGCAACTGTTAGACCTGTAAGAGAAAAATTTAAATGGTTGGGAAAGGCCATGGGATGTAGAAATATTTTTTTCACATTTTACTTCCTTGTAAAAACAGGTAAATCAATAGGGCTTTTCGCACGTATAAGTACCCAGTGAACGGTTCGTTTAGCTTTATACATTGTTCCGGGTGGGCGTTGTATTGGTTTTACGCAACTGTTAGACCTGTAAGAGAAAAATTTAAATGGTTGGGAAAGGCCATGGGATGTAGAAATATTTTTTTCACATTTTATTTCCTTGTAAAAACAGGTAAATCAATAGGGATTTTCGTACGGATAAGTACCCAGTGAACGGTTCGTTTAGCTTTATATATTTTTCCAGGTGGGCGTTGTATTGGTTTTTCGGAAGTGTTAGACCTGTAAGAGAAAAATTTAAAAGGTTGGGAAAGGCCATGGGATGTAGAAATATTTTTTTCACATTTTATTTCCTTGTAAAAACAGGTAAATCAATAGGGATTTTCGTACGTATAAGTACCCAGTGAACGGTTCGTTTAGCTTTATATATTGTTCCGGGTGGGAGTTGTATTGGTTTTTCGGTAGTGTTAGACCTGTAAGAGAAAAATTTAAATGGTTGGGAAAGGCCATGGGATGTAGAAATATTTTTTTCACATTTTACTTCCTTGTAAAAAGAGGGAAATCAATAGGGCTTTTCGCACGGATAAGTACCCAGTGAACGGTTCGTTTAGCTTTATACATTGTTCCGGGTGGGCGTTGTATTGGTTTTTCGGAAGTGTTAGACCTGTAAGAGAAAAATTTAAATGGTTGGGAAAGGCCATGGGATGTAGAAATATTTTTTTCACATTTTACTTCCTTGTAAAAACAGGTAAATCAATAGGGATTTTCGTACGGATAAGTACCCAGTGAACGGTTCGTTTAGCTTTATATATTTTTCCAGGTGGGCGTTGTATTGGTTTTTCGGAAGTGTTAGACCTGTAAGAGAAAAATTTAAATGGTTGGGAAAGGCCATGGGATGTAGAAATATTTTTTTCACATTTTATTTCCTTGTAAAAACAGGTAAATCAATAGGGATTTTCGTACGTATAAGTACCCAGTGAACGGTTCGTTTAGCTTTATATATTGTTCCGGGTGGGAGTTGGATTGGTTTTTCGGTAGTGTTAGACCTGTAAGAGAAAAATTTAAATGGTTGGGAAAGGCCATGGGATGTAGAAATATTTTTTTCACATTTTACTTCCTTGTAAAAACAGGTAAATCAATAGGGCTTTTCGCACGTATAAGTACCCAGTGAACGGTTCGTTTAGCTTTATACATTGTTCCGGGTGGGCGTTGTATTGGTTTTTCGCAACTGTTAGACCTGTAAGAGAAAAATTTAAATGGTTGGGAAAGGCCATGGGATGTAGAAATATTTTTTTCACATTTTACTTCCTTGTAAAAACAGGTAAATCAATAGGGCTTTTCGCACGTATAAGTACCCAGTGAACGGTTCGTTTAGCTTTATACATTGTTCCGGGTGGGCGTTGTATTGGTTTTACGCAACTGTTAGACCTGTAAGAGAAAACTTTAAATGGTTGGGAAAGGCCATGGGATGTAGAAATATTTTTTTCACATTTTATTTCCTTGTAAAAACAGGTAAATCAATAGGGATTTTTGTACGGATAAGTACCCAGTGAACGGTTCGTTTAGCTTTATATATTTTTCCGGGTGGGCGTTGTATTGGTTTTTCGGAAGTGTTAGACCTGTAAGAGAAAAATTTAAATGGTTGGGAAAGGCCATGGGATGTAGAAATATTTTTTTCACATTTTATTTCCTTGTAAAAACAGGTAAATCAATAGGGATTTTCGTACGTATAAGTACCCAGTGAACGGTTCGTTTAGCTTTATATATTGTTCCGGGTGGGAGTTGTATTGGTTTTTCGGTAGTGTTAGACCTGTAAGAGAAAAATTTAAATGGTTGGGAAAGGCCATGGGATGTAGAAATATTTTTTTCACATTTTACTTCCTTGTAAAAACAGGTAAATCAATAGGGCTTTTCGCACGTATAAGTACCCAATGAACGGTTCGTTTAGCTTTATACATTGTTCCGGGTGGGCGTTGTATTGGTTTTTCGGTAGTGTTAGACCTGTAAGATAAAAATTTAAATGGTTGGGAAAGGCCATGGGATGTAGAAATATTTTTTTCACATTTTACTTCCTTGTAAAAACAGGTAAATCAATAGGGCTTTTCGCACAGATAAGTACCCAGTGAATGGTTCGTTTAGCTTTATACATTGTTCCGGGTGGGCGTTGTATTGGTTTTTAGGAAGTGTTAGACCTGTAAGAGAAAAATTTAAATGGTTGGGAAAGGCCATGGGATGTAGAAATATTTTTTTCACATTTTATTTCCTTGTAAAAACAGGTAAATCAATAGGGCTTTTCGCACGTATACGTACCCAGTGAACGGTTCGTTTAGCTTTATACATTGTTCCGGGTGGGCGTTGTATTGGTTTTTCGCAACTGTTAGACCTGTAAAAGAAAAATTTAAATGGTTGGGAAAGGCCATGGGATGTAGAAATATTTTTTTCACATTTTACTTCCTTGTAAAAACAGGTAAATCAATAGGGCTTTTCGCACGTATAAGTACCCAGTGAACGGTTCGTTTAGCTTTATACATTGTTCCGGGTGGGCGTTGTATTGGTTTTTCGCAACTGTTAGACCTGTAAGAGAAAAATTTAAATGGTTGGGAAAGGCCATGGGATGTAGAAATATTTTTTTCACATTTTATTTCCTTGTAAAAACAGATAAATCAATAGGGATTTTCGTACGGATAAGTACCCAGTGAACGGTTCGTTTAGCTTTATATATTGTTCCGGGTGGGCGTTGTATTGGTTTTTCGGAAGTGTTAGACCTGTAAGAGAAAAATTTAAATGGTTGGGAAAGGCCATGGGATGTAGAAATATTTTTTTCACATTTTATTTCCTTGTAAAAACAGGTAAATCAATAGGGCTTTTCGCACGGATAAGTACCCAGTGAACGGTTCGTTTAGCTTTATACATTGTTCCGGGTGGGCGTTGTATTGGTTTTTCGCAACTGTTAGACCTGTAAAAGAAAAATTTAAATGGTTGGGAAAGGCCATGGGATGTAGAAATATTTTTTTCACATTTTACTTCCTTGTAAAAACAGGTAAATCAATAGGGCTTTTCGCACGTATAAGTACCCAGTGAACGGTTCGTTTAGCTTTATACATTGTTCCGGGTGGGCGTTGTATTGGTTTTTCGCAACTGTTAGACCTGTAAGAGAAAAATTTAAATGGTTGGGAAAGGCCATGGGATGTAGAAATATTTTTTTCACATTTTATTTCCTTGTAAAAACAGATAAATCAATAGGGATTTTTGTACGGATAAGTACCCAGTGAACGGTTCGTTTAGCTTTATATATTGTTCCGGGTGGGCGTTGTATTGGTTTTTCGGAAGTGTTAGACCTGTAAGAGAAAAATTTAAATGGTTGGGAAAGGCCATGGGATGTAGAAATATTTTTTTCACATTTTATTTCCTTGTAAAAACAGGTAAATCAATAGGGCTTTTCGCACGGATAAGTACCCAGTGAACGGTTCGTTTAGCTTTATACATTGTTCCGGGTGGGCGTTGTATTGGTTTTTCGGAAGTGTTAGACCTGTAAGAGAAAAATTTAAATGGTTGGGAAAGGCCATGGGATGTAGAAATATTTTTTTCACATTTTATTTCCTTGTAAAAACAGGTAAATCAATAGGGATTTTCGTACGGATAAGTACACAGTGAACGGTTCGTTTAGCTTTATATATTTTTCCGGGTGGGCGTTGTATTGGTTTTTCGGAAGTGTTAGACCTGTAAGAGAAAAATTTAAATGGTTGGGAAAGGCCATGGGATGTAGAAATATTTTTTTCACATTTTATTTCCTTGTAAAAACAGGTAAATCAATAGGGATTTTCGTACGTATAAGTACCCAGTGAACGGTTCGTTTAGCTTTATACATTGTTCCGGGTGGGCGTTGTATTGGTTTTTCGGAAGTGTTAGACCTGTAAGAGAAAAATTTAAATGGTTGGGAAAGGCCATGGGATGTAGAAATTTTTTTTTCACAATTTATTTCCTTGTAAAAACAGGTAAATCAATAGGGATTTTCGTACGTATAAGTACCCAGTGAATGGTTCTTTTAGCTTTATATATTGTTCCGGGTGGGAGTTTTATTGGTTTTTCGGTAGTGTTAGACCTGTAAGATAAAAATTTAAATGGTTGGGAAAGGCCATGGGATGTAGAAATATTTTTTTTCACATTTTACTTCCTTGTAAAAACAGGTAAATCAATGGGGCTTTTCGCACGGATAAGTACCCAGTGAACGGTTCGTTTAGCTTTATACATTGTTCCGGGTGGGCGTTGTATTGGTTTTTCAAAAGTGTTAGACCTGTAAGAGAAAAATTTAAATGGCTGGGAAAGGCCATGGGATGTAGAAATATTTTTTTTCACATTTTATTTCCTTGTAAAAACAGGTAAATCAATTGGGATTTTCGAATGGATTAGTACCCAGTGAACGGTTCGTTTAGCTTTATACATTGTTCCGGGTGGGCGTTGTATTGGTTTTTCGCAACTGTTAGACCTGTAAGAGAAAAATTTAAATGGCTGGGAAAGGCCATGGGATGTAGAAATATTTTTTTCACATTTTATTTCCTTGTAAAAACAGGTAAATCAATAGGGATTTTCGTACGGATAAGTACCCAGTGAACGGTTCGTTTAGCTTTATATATTGTTCCGGGTGGGCGTTGTATTGGTTTTTCGGAAGTGTTAGACCTGTAAGAGAAAAATTTAAATGGTTGGGAAAGGCCATGGAATGTAGAAATATTTTTTTCACATTTTATTTCCTTGTAAAAACAGGTAAATCAATAGGGATTTTCGTATGGATTAGTACCCAGTGAATGGTTCGTTTAGCTTTATATATTTTTCCGGGTGGGCGTTGTATTGGTTTTTCGCAACTGTTAGACCTGTAAGAGAAAAATTTAAATGGTTGGGAAAGGCCATGGGATGTAGAAATATTTTTTTCACATTTTACTTCCTTGTAAAAAGAGGGAAATCAATAGGGCTTTTCGCACGGATAAGTACCCAGTGAACGGTTCGTTTAGCTTTATACATTGTTCCGGGTGGGCGTTGTATCGGTTTTTCGGAAGTGTTAGACCTGTAAGAGAAAAATTTAAATGGTTGGGAAAGGCCATGGGATGTAGAAATATTTTTTTCACATTTTATTTCCTTGTAAAAACAGGTAAATCAATAGGGATTTTCGTACGGATAAGTACCCAGTGAACGGTTCGTTTAGCTTTATATATTGTTCCGGGTGGCCGTTGTATTGGTTTTTCGCAACTGTTAGACCTGTAAGAGAAAAATTTAAATGGTTGGGAAAGGCCATGGGATGTAGAAATATTTTTTTCACATTTTACTTCCTTGTAAAAAGAGGTAAATCAATAGGGATTTTCGTACGGATAAGTACCCAGTGAACGGTTCGTTTAGCTTTATATATTGTTCCGGGTGGCCGTTGTATTGGTTTTTCGCAACTGTTAGACCTGTAAGAGAAAAATTTAAATGGTTGGGAAAGGCCATGGGATGTAGAAATATTTTTTTCACATTTTACTTCCTTGTAAAAAGAGGTAAATCAATAGGGATTTTCGTACGGATAAGTACCCAGTGAACGGTTCTTTTAGCTTTATATATTGTTCCGGGTGGGAGTTGTATTGGTTTTTCGGTAGTGTTAGACCTGTAAGATAAAAATTTAAATGGTTGGGAAAGGCGATGGGATGTAGAAATATTTTTTTTCACATTTTACTTCCTTGTAAAAACAGGTAAATCAATGGGGCTTTTCGCACGGATAAGTACCCAGTGAACGGTTCGTTTAGCTTTATACATTGTTCCGGGTGGGCGTTGTATTGGTTTTTCAAAAGTGTTAGACCTGTAAGAGAAAAATTTAAATGGCTGGGAAAGGCCATGGGATGTAGAAATATTTTTTTTCACATTTTATTTCCTTGTAAAAACAGGTAAATCAATTGGGATTTTCGAATGGATTAGTACCCAGTGAACGGTTCGTTTAGCTTTATACATTGTTCCGGGTGGGCGTTGTATTGGTTTTTCGCAACTGTTAGACCTGTAAGAGAAAAATTTAAATGGCTGGGAAAGGCCATGGGATGTAGAAATATTTTTTTCACATTTTATTTCCTTGTAAAAACAGGTAAATCAATAGGGATTTTCGTACGGATAAGTACCCAGTGAACGGTTCGTTTAGCTTTATATATTGTTCCGGGTGGGCGTTGTATTGGTTTTTCGGAAGTGTTAGACCTGTAAGAGAAAAATATAAATGGTTGGGAAAGGCCATGGAATGTAGAAATATTTTTTTCACATTTTATTTCCTTGTAAAAACAGGTAAATCAATAGGGATTTTCGTATGGATTAGTACCCAGTGAATGGTTCGTTTAGCTTTATATATTTTTCCGGGTGGGCGTTGTATTGGTTTTTCGCAACTGTTAGACCTGTAAGAGAAAAATTTAAATGGTTGGGAAAGGCCATGGGATGTAGAAATATTTTTTTCACATTTTACTTCCTTGTAAAAAGAGGGAAATCAATAGGGCTTTTCGCACGGATAAGTACCCAGTGAACGGTTCGTTTAGCTTTATACATTGTTCCGGGTGGGCGTTGTATCGGTTTTTCGGAAGTGTTAGACCTGTAAGAGAAAAATTTAAATGGTTGGGAAAGGCCATGGGATGTAGAAATATTTTTTTCACATTTTATTTCCTTGTAAAAACAGGTAAATCAATAGGGATTTTCGTACGGATAAGTACCCAGTGAACGGTTCGTTTAGCTTTATATATTGTTCCGGGTGGCCGTTGTATTGGTTTTTCGCAACTGTTAGACCTGTAAGAGAAAAATTTAAATGGTTGGGAAAGGCCATGGGATGTAGAAATATTTTTTTCACATTTTACTTCCTTGTAAAAAGAGGTAAATCAATAGGGATTTTCGTACGGATAAGTACCCAGTGAACGGTTCGTTTAGCTTTATATATTGTTCCGGGTGGCCGTTGTATTGGTTTTTCGCAACTGTTAGACCTGTAAGATAAAAATTTAAATGGTTGGGAAAGGCCATGGGATGTAGAAATATTTTTTTCACATTTTACTTCCTTGTAAAAAGAGGTAAATCAATCGGGATTTTCGTACGGATAAGTACCCAGTGAACGGTTTGTTTAGCTTTATATATTGTTCCGGGTGGCCGTTGTATTGGTTTTTCGCAACTGTTAGACCTGTAAGAGAAAAATTTAAATGGTTGGGAAAGGCCATGGGATGTAGAAATATTTTTTTCACATTTTACTTCCTTGTAAAAAGAGGTAAATCAATAGGGATTTTCGTACGGATAAGTACCCAGTGAACGGTTCGTTTAGCTTTATGTATTGTTCCGGGTGGGCGTTGTATTGGTTTTTCGGAAGTGTTAGACCTGTAAGAGAAAAATTTAAATGGCTGGGAAAGGCCATGGGATGTAGAAATATTTTTTTCACATTTTATTTCCTTGTAAAAACACGTAAATCAATTGGGATTTTAGAATGGATTAGTACCCAGTGAACGGTTCGTTTAGCTTTATACATTGTTCCGGGTGGGCGTTGTATTGGTTTTTCGCAACTGTTAGACCTGTAAGAGAAAAATTTAAATGGCTGGGAAAGGCCATGGGATGTAGAAATATTTTTTTCACATTTTATTTCCTTGTAAAAACAGGTAAATCAATAGGGATTTTCGTACGGATAAGTACCCAGTGAACGGTTCGTTTAGCTTTATATATTGTTCCGGGTGGGCGTTGTATTGGTTTTTCGGAAGTGTTAGACCTGTAAGAGAAAAATTTAAATGGTTGGGAAAGGCCATGGAATGTAGAAATATTTTTTTCACATTTTATTTCCTTGTAAAAACAGGTAAATCAATAGGGATTTTCGTATGGATTAGTACCCAGTGAATGGTTCGTTTAGCTTTATATATTTTTCCGGGTGGGCGTTGTATTGGTTTTTCGCAACTGTTAGACCTGTAAGATAAATATTTAAATGGTTGGGAAAGGCCATCGGATGTAGAAATATTTTTTTCACATTTTATTTCCTTGTAAATACAGGTAAATCAATAGGGATTTTCGTACGGATAAGTACCCAGTGAACGGTTCGTTTAGCTTTATATATTGTTCCGCGTGGGCGTTGTATTTGTTTTTCAGAAGCGTTAGACCTGTAAGAGAAATGTTTAAATGGTTGGGAAAGGCCATGGGATGTAGAAATATTTTTTTCACATTTTACTTCCTTGTAAAAACAGGTAAATCAATAGGGATTTTCATACGTATAAGTACCCAGTGAACGGTTCATTTAACTTTATATATTGTTCCGGGTGGGAGTTGTATCGGTTTTTCGGTACTGTTAGACCTGTAAGATAAAAATTTAAATGGTTGGGAAAGGCCATGGGATGTAGAAATATTTTTTTCACATTTTATTTCTTTGTAAAAACAGGTAAATCAATAGGGATTTTCGTACGGATAAGTACGCAGTGAACGGTTCGTTTACCTTTATATATTGTTCCGGGTGGGCGTTGTATTGGTTTTTCGGAAGTGTTAGACCTGTAAGAGAAATGTTTAAATGGTTGGGAAAGGCCATGGGATGTAGAAATATTTTTTTCACATTTTACTTCCTTGTAAAAACAGGTAAATCAATAGGGATTTTAATACGTATAAGTACCCAGTGAACCGTTCATTTAGCTTTATATATTGTTCCGGGTGGGCGTTGTATTGGTTTTTCGGAAGTGTTAGACCTGTAAGAGAAAACTTTAAATGGCTGGTAAAGGCCATGGGATGTAGAAATATTTTTTTCACATTTTATTTCCTTGTAAAAACAGGTAAATCAATAGGGATTTTCATACGTATAAGTACCCAGTGAACGGTTCATTTAGCTTTATATATTGTTCCGGGTGGCAGTTGTATCGGTTTTTCTGTAGTGTTAGACCTGTAAGATAAAAATTTAAATGGTTGGGAAAGGCCATGGGTTGTAGAAATATTTTTTTCACATTTTATTTCCTTGTAAAAACAGGAAAATCAATAGGTATTTTCGTACGGATAAGTGCCCAGTGAACGGTTGGTTTAGCTTTATATATTGTTCCGGGTGGCCGTTGTATTGGTTTTTCGGAAGTGTTAGACATGTAAGAGAAAAATTTAAATGGTTGGGAAAGGCCATGGGATGTAGAAATATTTTTTTCATATTTTATTTCCTTGTAAAAACAGGTAAATCAATAGGGATTTTCGTACGGATAAGTACCCAGTGAACGGTTCGTTTAGCTTTATATATTGTTCCGCGTGGGCGTTGTATTTGTTTTTCAGAAGCGTTAGACCTGTAAGAGAAATGTTTAAATGGTTGGGAAAGGCCATGGGATGTAGAAATATTTTTTTCACATTTTACTTCCTTGTAAAAACAGGTAAATCAATAGGGATTTTCATACGTATAAGTACCCAGTGAACGGTTCATTTAACTTTATATATTGTTCCGGGTGGGAGTTGTTTCGGTTTTTCGGTACTGTTAGACCTGTAAGATAAAAATTTAAATGGTTGGGAAAGGCCATGGGATGTAGAAATATTTTTTTCACATTTTATTTCTTTGTAAAAACAGGTAAATCAATAGGGATTTTCGTACGGATAAGTACCCAGTGAACGGTTCGTTTACCTTTATATATTGTTCCGGGTGGGCGTTGTATTGGTTTTTCGGAAGTGTTAGACCTGTAAGAGAAATGTTTAAATGGTTGGGAAAGGCCATGGGATGTAGAAATATTTTTTTCACATTTTACTTCCTTGTAAAAACAGGTAAATCAATAGGGATTTTAATACGTATAAGTACCCAGTGAACCGTTCATTTAGCTTTATATATTGTTCCGGGTGGGCGTTGTATTGGTTTTTCGGAAGTGTTAGACCTGTAAGAGAAAACTTTAAATGGCTGGTAAAGGCCATGGGATGTAGAAATATTTTTTTCACATTTTATTTCCTTGTAAAAACAGGTAAATCAATAGGGATTTTCATACGTATAAGTACCCAGTGAACGGTTCATTTAGCTTTATATATTGTTCCGGGTGGCAGTTGTATCGGTTTTTCTGTAGTGTTAGACCTGTAAGATAAAAATTTAAATGGTTGGGAAAGGCCATGGGTTGTAGAAATATTTTTTTCACATTTTATTTCCTTGTAAAAACAGGAAAATCAATAGGTATTTTCGTACGGATAAGTGCCCAGTGAACGGTTGGTTTAGCTTTATATATTGTTCCGGGTGGCCGTTGTATTGGTTTTTCGGAAGTGTTAGACATGTAAGAGAAAAATTTAAATGGTTGGGAAAGGCCATGGGATGTAGAAATATTTTTTTCATATTTTATTTCCTTGTAAAAACAGGTAAATCAATAGGGATTTTCGTACGGATAAGTACCCAGTGAACGGTTCGTTTAGCTTTATGTATTGTTCCGGGTGGGCGTTGTATTGGTTTTTCGGAAGCGTTAGACCTGTAAGAGAAAAATTTAAATGGCTGGGAAAGGCCATGGGATGTAGAAATATTTTTTTCACATTTTACTTCCTTGTAAAAACAGGTAAATCAATAGGGATTTTCGTACGTATAAGTACCCAGTGAACGGTTCGTTTAGCTTTATATATTGTTCCGGGTGGGAGTTGTATTGGTTTTTCGGTAGTGTTAGACCTGTAAGATAAAAATTTAAATGGTTGGGAAAGGCCATGGGATGTAGAAATATTTTTTTCACATTTTACTTCCTTGTAAAAACAGGTAAATCAATAGGGCTTTTCGCACGGATAAGTACCCAGTGAACGGTTCGTTTAGCTTTATACATTGTTCCGGGTGGGCGTTGTATTGGTTTTTCAGAAGTGTTAGACCTGTAAGAGAAAAATTTAAATGGCTGGGAAAGGCCATGGGATGTAGAAATTTTTTTTTTACATTTTATTTCCTTGTAAAAACAGGTAAATCAATACGGATTTTCGTACGGATAAGTACCCAGTGAACGGTTCGTTTAGCTTTATATATTGTTCCGGGTGGCCGTTGTATTGGTTTTTCGGAAGTGTTAGACCTGTAAGAGAAAAATTTAAATGGCTGGGAAAGGCCATGGGATGTAGAAATATTTTTTTCACATTTTACTTCCTTGTAAAAACAGGTAAATCAATAGGGATTTTCGCACGGATAAGTACCCAGTGAACGGTTCGTTTGGCTTTATACATTGTTCCGGGTGGGCGTTGTATTGGTTTTTCGGAAGTGTTAGACCTGTAAGAGAAAAATTTAAATGGCTGGGAAAGGCCATGGGATGTAGAAATTTTTTTTTTACATTTTATTTCCTTGTAAAAACAGGTAAATCAATAGGGATTTTCGTACGTATAAGTACCCAGTGAACGGTTCGTTTAGCTTCATACATTGTTCCGGGTGGGCGTTGTATTGGTTTTTCGGAAGTGTTAGACCTGTAAGAGAAAAATTTAAATGGCTGGGAAAGGCCATGGGATGTAGAAATATTTTTTTTACATTTTATTTCTTTGTAAAAACAGGTAAATCAATAGGGATTTTCGTACGTATAAGTACCCAGTGAACGGTTCGTTTAGCTTTATATATTTTTCCGGGTGGCCGTTGTATCGGTTTTTCGGTAGAGTTAGACCTGTAAGATAAAAATTTAAATGGTTGGGAAAGGCCATGGGATGTAGAAATATTTTTTTCACATTTTATTTCCTTGTAAAAACAGGTAAATCAATAGGGATTTTCGTACGTATAAGTACCCAGTGAACGGTTCGTTTAGCTTTATATATTGTTCCGGGTGGGAGTTGTATTGGTTTTTTGGTAGTGTTAGACCTGTAAGATAAAAATTTAAATGGTTGGGAAAGGCCATGGGATGTAGAAATATTTTTTTCACATTTTACTTCCTTGTAAAAACAGGTAAATCAATAGGGCTTTTCGCACGGATAAGTACCCAGTGAACGGTTCGTTTAGCTTTATACATTGTTCCGGGTGGGCGTTGTATTGGTTTTTTGGAAGTGTTAGACCTGTAAGAGAAAAATTTAAATGGCTGGGAAAGGCCATGGGATGTAGAAATATTTTTTTTACATTTTATTTCCTTGTAAAAACAGGAAAATCAATAGGGATTTTTGTACGGATAAGTGCCCAGTGAACGGTTCGTTTAGCTATATATATTGTTCTGGGTGGGCGTTGTATTGGTTTTTCGGAAGTGTTAGACCTGTAAGAGAAAAGTTTAAATGGTTGGGAAAGGCCATGGGTTGTAGAAATATTTTTTTCACATTTTATTTCCTTGTAAAAACAAGTAAATCAATAGGGCTTTTCGTACGGATAAGTACCCAGTGAACGGTTCGTTTAGCTTTATATATTGTTCCGGGTGGGAGTTGTATTGGTTTTTCGGTAGTGTTAGACCTGTAAGATAAAAATTTAAATGGTTGGGAAAGGCCATGGGATGTAGAAATATTTTTTTCACATTTTACTTCCTTGTAAAAACAGGTAAATCAATAGGGCTTTTCGCACGGATAAGTACCCAGTGAACGGTTCGTTTAGCTTTATACATTGTTCCGGGTGGGCGTTGTATTGGTTTTTCAGAAGTGTTAGACCTGTAAGAGAAAAATTTAAATGGCTGGGAAAGGCCATGGGATGTAGAAATTTTTTTTTTACATTTTATTTCCTTGTAAAAACAGGTAAATCAATACGGATTTTCGTACGGATAAGTACCCAGTGAACGGTTCGTTTAGCTTTATATATTGTTCCGGGTGGCCGTTGTATTGGTTTTTCGGAAGTGTTAGACCTGTAAGAGAAAAATTTAAATGGCTGGGAAAGGCCATGGGATGTAGAAATATTTTTTTCACATTTTACTTCCTTGTAAAAACAGGTAAATCAATAGGGATTTTCGCACGGATAAGTACCCAGTGAACGGTTCGTTTGGCTTTATACATTGTTCCGGGTGGGCGTTGTATTGGTTTTTCGGAAGTGTTAGACCTGTAAGAGAAAAATTTAAATGGCTGGGAAAGGCCATGGGATGTAGAAATTTTTTTTTTACATTTTATTTCCTTGTAAAAACAGGTAAATCAATAGGGATTTTCGTACGTATAAGTACCCAGTGAACGGTTCGTTTAGCTTCATACATTGTTCCGGGTGGGCGTTGTATTGGTTTTTCGGAAGTGTTAGACCTGTAAGAGAAAAATTTAAATGGCTGGGAAAGGCCATGGGATGTAGAAATATTTTTTTTACATTTTATTTCTTTGTAAAAACAGGTAAATCAATAGGGATTTTCGTACGTATAAGTACCCAGTGAACGGTTCGTTTAGCTTTATATATTTTTCCGGGTGGCCGTTGTATCGGTTTTTCGGTAGAGTTAGACCTGTAAGATAAAAATTTAAATGGTTGGGAAAGGCCATGGGATGTAGAAATATTTTTTTCACATTTTATTTCCTTGTAAAAACAGGTAAATCAATAGGGATTTTCGTACGTATAAGTACCCAGTGAACGGTTCGTTTAGCTTTATATATTGTTCCGGGTGGGAGTTGTATTGGTTTTTTGGTAGTGTTAGACCTGTAAGATAAAAATTTAAATGGTTGGGAAAGGCCATGGGATGTAGAAATATTTTTTTCACATTTTACTTCCTTGTAAAAACAGGTAAATCAATAGGGCTTTTCGCACGGATAAGTACCCAGTGAACGGTTCGTTTAGCTTTATACATTGTTCCGGGTGGGCGTTGTATTGGTTTTTTGGAAGTGTTAGACCTGTAAGAGAAAAATTTAAATGGCTGGGAAAGGCCATGGGATGTAGAAATATTTTTTTTACATTTTATTTCCTTGTAAAAACAGGAAAATCAATAGGGATTTTTGTACGGATAAGTGCCCAGTGAACGGTTCGTTTAGCTATATATATTGTTCTGGGTGGGCGTTGTATTGGTTTTTCGGAAGTGTTAGACCTGTAAGAGAAAAGTTTAAATGGTTGGGAAAGGCCATGGGTTGTAGAAATATTTTTTTCACATTTTATTTCCTTGTAAAAACAAGTAAATCAATAGGGCTTTTCGTACGGATAAGTACCCAGTGAACGGTTCGTTTAGCTTTATATATTGTTCCGGGTGGGAGTTGTATTGGTTTTTCGGTAGTGTTAGACCTGTAAGAGAAAAATTTAAATGGTTGGGAAAGGCCATGGGATGTAGAAATATTTTTTTCACATTTTACTTCCTTGTAAAAAGAGGGAAATCAATAGGGCTTTTCGCACGGATAAGTACCCAGTGAACGGTTCGTTTAGCTTTATACATTGTTCCGGGTGGGCGTTGTATTGGTTTTTCGGAAGTGTTAGACCTGTAAGAGAAAAATTTAAATGGTTGGGAAAGGCCATGGGATGTAGAAATATTTTTTTCACATTTTACTTCCTTGTAAAAACAGGTAAATCAATAGGGATTTTCGTACGGATAAGTACCCAGTGAACGGTTCGTTTAGCTTTATATATTTTTCCCGGTGGGCGTTGTATTGGTTTTTCGGAAGTGTTAGACCTGTAAGAGAAAAATTTAAATGTTTGGGAAAGGCCATGGGATGTAGAAATATTTTTTTCACATTTTATTTCCTTGTAAAAACAGGTAAATCAATAGGGCTTTTCGCACGGATAAGTACCCAGTGAATGGTTTGTTTAGCTTTATACATTGTTCCGGGTGGGCGTTGTATTGGTTTTTCAGAAGTGTTAGACCTGTAAGAGAAAAATTTAAATGGTTGGGAAAGGCCATGGGATGTAGAAATATTTTTTTCACATTTTATTTCCTTGTTAAAACAGGTAAATCAATAGGGATTTTCGTACGTATAAGTACCCAGTGAACGGTTCGTTTAGCTTTATATATTGTTCCGGGTGGGAGTTGTATTGGTTTTTCGGTAGTGTTAGACCTGTAAGATAAAAATTTAAATGGTTGGGAAAGGCCATGGGATGTAGAAATATTTTTTTCACATTTTACTTCCTTGTAAAAACAGGTAAATCAATAGGGCTTTTCGCACGGATAAGTACCCAGTGAACGGTTCGTTTAGCTTCATACATTGTTCCGGGTGGGCGTTGTATTGGTTTTTCGGAAGTGTTAGACCTGTAAGAGAAAAATTTAAATGGCTGGGAAAGGCCATGGGATGTAGAAATATTTTTTTTACATTTTATTTCCTTGTAAAAACAGGTAAATCAATAGGGATTTTCGTACGTATAAGTACCCAGTGAATGGTTCGTTTAGCTTTATATATTGTTCCGGGTGGCCGTTGTATCGGTTTTTCGGTAGAGTTAGACCTGTAAGATAAAAATTTAAGTGGTTGGGAAAGGCCATGGGATGTAGAAATATTTTTTTCACATTTTACTTCCTTGTAAAAAGAGGGAAATCAATAGGGCTTTTTGCACGGATAAGTACCCAGTGAACGGTTCGTTTAGCTTTATATATTGTTCCGGGTGGGAGTTGTATTGGTTTTTCGGTAGTGTTAGACCTGTAAGAGAAAAATTTAAATGGTTGGGAAAGGCCATGGGATGTAGAAATATTTTTTTCACATTTTACTTCCTTGTAAAAAGAGGGAAATCAATAGGGCTTTTGGCACGGATAAGTACCCAGTGAACGGTTCGTTTAGCTTTATACATTGTTCCGCCTGGGCGTTGTATTGGTTTTTCGGAAGTGTTAGACCTGTAAGAGAAAAATTTAAATGGCTGGGAAAGGCCATGGGATGTAGAAATATTTTTTTCACATTTTACTTCCTTGTAAAAACAGGTAAATCAATAGGGATTTTCGTACGTATAAGTACCCAGTGAACGGTTCGTTTAGCTTCATACATTGTTCCGGGTGGGCGTTGTATTGGTTTTTCGGAAGTGTTAGACCTGTAAGAGAAAAATTTAAATGGCTGGGAAAGGCCATGGGATGTAGAAATATTTTTTTTACATTTTATTTCCTTGTAAAAACAGGTAAATCAATAGGGATTTTCGTACGTATAAGTACCCAGTGAACGGTTCGTTTAGCTTCATACATTGTTCCGGGTGGGCGTTGTATTGGTTTTTCGGAAGTGTTAGACCTGTAAGAGAAAAATTTAAATGGCTGGGAAAGGCCATGGGATGTAGAAATATTTTTTTTACATTTTATTTCTTTGTAAAAACAGGTAAATCAATAGGGATTTTCGTACATATAAGTACCCAGTGAACGGTTCGTTTAGCTTTATATATTGTTCCGGGTGGCCGTTGTATCGGTTTTTCAGTAGAGTTAGACCTGTAAGATAAAAATTTAAATGGTTGGGAAAGGCCATGGGATGTAGAAATATTTTTTTCACATTTTATTTCCTTGTAAAAACAGGTAAATCAATAGGGATTTTCGTACGTATAAGTACCCAGTGAACGGTTCGTTTAGCTTTATATATTGTTCCGGGTGGGAGTTGTATTGGTTTTTCGGTAGTGTTAGACCTGTAAGATAAAAATTTAAATGGTTGGGAAAGGCCATGGGATGTAGAAATATTTTTTTCACATTTTACTTCCTTGTAAAAACAGGTAAATCAATAGGGCTTTTCGCACGGATAAGTACCCAGTGAACGGTTCGTTTAGCTTTATACATTGTTCCGGGTGGGCGTTGTATTGGTTTTTTGGAAGTGTTAGACCTGTAAGAGAAAAATTTAAATGGCTGGGAAAGGCCATGGGATGTAGAAATATTTTTTTTACATTTTATTTCCTTGTAAAAACAGGAAAATCAATAGGGATTTTTGTACGGATAAGTGCCCAGTGAACGGTTCGTTTAGCTATATATATTGTTCTGGGTGGGCGTTGTATTGGTTTTTCGGAAGTGTTAGACCTGTAAGAGAAAAGTTTAAATGGTTGGGAAAGGCCATGGGTTGTAGAAATATTTTTTTCACATTTTATTTCCTTGTAAAAACAAGTAAATCAATAGGGCTTTTCGTACGGATAAGTACCCAGTGAACGGTTCGTTTAGCTTTATATATTGTTCCGGGTGGGAGTTGTATTGGTTTTTCGGTAGTGTTAGACCTGTAAGAGAAAAATTTAAATGGTTGGGAAAGGCCATGGGATGTAGAAATATTTTTTTCACATTTTACTTCCTTGTAAAAAGAGGGAAATCAATAGGGCTTTTCACACGGATAAGTACCCAGTGAACGGTTCGTTTAGCTTTATACATTGTTCCGGGTGGGCGTTGTATTGGTTTTTCGGAAGTGTTAGACCTGTAAGAGAAAAATTTAAATGGTTGGGAAAGGCCATGGGATGTAGAAATATTTTTTTCACATTTTACTTTCTTGTAAAAACAGGTAAATCAATAGGGATTTTCGTACGGATAAGTACCCAGTGAACGGTTCGTTTAGCTTTATATATTTTTCCCGGTGGGCGTTGTATTGGTTTTTCGGAAGTGTTAGACCTGTAAGAGAAAAATTTAAATGTTTGGGAAAGGCCATGGGATGTAGAAATATTTTTTTCACATTTTATTTCCTTGTAAAAACAGGTAAATCAATAGGGCTTTTCGCACGGATAAGTACCCAGTGAATGGTTTGTTTAGCTTTATACATTGTTCCGGGTGGGCGTTGTATTGGTTTTTCAGAAGTGTTAGACCTGTAAGAGAAAAATTTAAATGGTTGGGAAAGGCCATGGGATGTAGAAATATTTTTTTCACATTTTATTTCCTTGTTAAAACAGGTAAATCAATAGGGATTTTCGTACGTATAAGTACCCAGTGAACGGTTCGTTTAGCTTTATATATTGTTCCGGGTGGGAGTTGTATTGGTTTTTCGGTAGTGTTAGACCTGTAAGATAAAAATTTAAATGGTTGGGAAAGGCCATGGGATGTAGAAATATTTTTTTCACATTTTACTTCCTTGTAAAAACAGGTAAATCAATAGGGCTTTTCGCACGGATAAGTACCCAGTGAACGGTTCGTTTAGCTTCATACATTGTTCCGGGTGGGCGTTGTATTGGTTTTTCGGAAGTGTTAGACCTGTAAGAGAAAAATTTAAATGGCTGGGAAAGGCCATGGGATGTAGAAATATTTTTTTTACATTTTATTTCCTTGTAAAAACAGGTAAATCAATAGGGATTTTCGTACGTATAAGTACCCAGTGAATGGTTCGTTTAGCTTTATATATTGTTCCGGGTGGCCGTTGTATCGGTTTTTCGGTAGAGTTAGACCTGTAAGATAAAAATTTAAATGGTTGGGAAAGGCCATGGGATGTAGAAATATTTTTTTCACATTTTACTTCCTTGTAAAAAGAGGGAAATCAATAGGGCTTTTTGCACGGATAAGTACCCAGTGAACGGTTCGTTTAGCTTTATATATTGTTCCGGGTGGGAGTTGTATTGGTTTTTCGGTAGTGTTAGACCTGTAAGAGAAAAATTTAAATGGTTGGGAAAGGCCATGGGATGTAGAAATATTTTTTTCACATTTTACTTCCTTGTAAAAAGAGGGAAATCAATAGGGCTTTTGGCACGGATAAGTACCCAGTGAACGGTTCGTTTAGCTTTATACATTGTTCCGCCTGGGCGTTGTATTGGTTTTTCGGAAGTGTTAGACCTGTAAGAGAAAAATTTAAATGGCTGGGAAAGGCCATGGGATGTAGAAATATTTTTTTCACATTTTACTTCCTTGTAAAAACAGGTAAATCAATAGGGATTTTCGTACGTATAAGTACCCAGTGAACGGTTCGTTTAGCTTTATATATTGTTCCGGGTGGGAGTTGTATTGGTTTTTCGGAAGTGTTAGACCTGTAAGAGAAAAATTTAAATGTTTGGGAAAGGCCATGGGATGTAGAAATATTTTTTTCACATTTTATTTCCTTGTAAAAACAGGTAAATCAATAGGGCTTTTCGCACGGATAAGTACCCAGTGAACGGTTTGTTTAGCTTTATACATTGTTCCGGGTGGGCGTTGTATTGGTTTTTCGGAAGTGTTAGACCTGTAAGAGAAAAATTTAAATGGCTGGGAAAGGCCATGGGATGTAGAAATATTTTTTTCACATTTTATTTCCTTGTAAAAACAGGTAAATCAATAGGGATTTTCGTACGTATAAGTACCCAGTGAACGGTTCGTTTAGCTTTATATATTGTTCCGGGTGGGAGTTGTATTGGTTTTTCGGTAGTGTTAGACCTGTAAGATAAAAATTTAAATGGTTGGGAAAGGCCATGGGATGTAGAAATATTTTTTTCACATTTTACTTCCTTGTAAAAACAGGTAAATCAATAGGGCTTTTCGCACGGATAAGTACCCAGTGAACGGTTCGTTTAGCTTCATACATTGTTCCGGGTGGGCGTTGTATTGGTTTTTCGGAAGTGTTAGACCTGTAAGATAAAAATTTAAATGGTTGGGAAAGGCCATGGGATGTAGAAATATTTTTTTTACATTTTATTTCCTTGTAAAAACAGGTAAATCAATAGGGATTTTCGTACGTATAAGTACCCAGTGAACGGTTCGTTTAGCTTTATATATTGTTCCGGGTGGCCGTTGTATCGGTTTTTCGGTAGAGTTAGACCTGTAAGATAAAAATTTAAATGGTTGGGAAAGGCCATGGGATGTAGAAATATTTTTTTCACCTTTTACTTCCTTGTAAAAAGAGGGAAATCAATAGGGCTTTTTGCACGGATAAGTACCCAGTGAACCGTTCGTTTAGCTTTATACATTGTTCCGGGTGGGCGTTGTATGGGTTTTTCGGAAGTGTTAGACCTGTAAGGTAAAAATTTAAATAGTTGGGAAAGGCCATGGGATGTAGAAATATTTTTTTCACATTTTACTTCCTTGTAAAAACAGGTAAATCCATAGGGCTTTTCGCACGGATAAGTACCCAGTGAACGGTTCGTTTAGCTTTATACATTGTTCCGGGTGGGCGTTGTATTGGTTTTTCGGAAGTGTTAGACCTGTAAGAGAAAAATTTAAATGGCTGGGAAAGGCCATGGGATGTAGAAATATTTTTTTTACATTTTATTTCCTTGTAAAAACAGGTAAATCAATAGGGATTTTCGTACGTATAAGTACCCAGTGAACGGTTCGTTTAGCTTTATATATTGTTCCGGGTGGCCGTTGTATCGGTTTTTCGGTAGTGTTAGACCTGTAAGATAAAAATTTAAATGGTTGGGAAAGGCCATGGGATATAGAAATATTTTTTTCACATTTTATTTCCTTGTTAAAACAGTAAAATCAATAGGGATTTTTGTACGGATAAGTGCCCAGTGAACGGTTCGTTTAGCTTTATATATTGTTCCGGGTGGGCGTTGTATTGGTTTTTCGGAAGTGTTAGACCTGTAAGAGAAAAGTTTAAATGGTTGGGAAAGGCCATGGGATGTAGAAATATTTTTTTCACATTTTATTTCCTTGTAAAAACAGGTAAATCAATAGGGATTTTCGTACGGATAAGTACCCAGTGAACGGTTCGTTTAGCTTTATGTATTGTTCCGGGTGGGCGTTGTATTGGTTTTTCGGAAGTGTTAGACCTGTAAGAGAAAAATTTAAATGGTTGGGAAAGGCCATGGGATGTAGAAATATTTTTTTCACATTTTATTTCCTTGTAAAAACTGGTAAATCAATAGGGATTTTCGTATGGATTAGTACCCAGTAAACGGTTCGTTTAGCTGTATATATTTTTCCGGGTGGGTGTTGTATTGGTTTTTCGCAACTGTTAGACCTGTAAGAGAAAAATTTTAATGGGGCCATGGGATGTAGAAATATTTTTTTCACATTTTACTTCCTTGTAAAAACAGGGAAATCAATAGGGCTTTTCGTACGGATAAGTACCCAGTGAACTGTTCGTTTAGATTTATATATTGTTCCGGGTGGGAGTTGTATTGGTTTTTCGGTAGTGTTAGACCTGTAAGAGAAAAATTTAAATGGTTGGGAAAGGCCATGGGATGTAGAAATATTTTTTTCACATTTTACTTCCTTGTAAAAAGAGGGAAATCAATAGGGCTTTTGGCACGGATATGTACCCAGTGAACGGTTCGTTTAGCTTTATACATTGTTCCGGGTGTGCGTTGTAATGGTTTTTCGGAAGTGTTAGACCTGTAAGAGAAAAATTTAAATGGTTGGGAAAGGCCATGGGATGTAGTAATATTTTTTTCACATTTTATTTCCTTGTAAAAACAGGTAAATCAATAGGGATTTTCGTACGTATAAGTACCCAGTGAACGGTTCGTTTAGCTTTATATATTGTTCCGGGTGGCCGTTGTATCGGTTTTTCGGTAGTGTTATACCTGTAAGATAAAAATTTAAACGGTTGGGAAAGGCCATGGGATGTAGAAATATTTTTTTCACATTTTATTTCCTTTTAAAAACAGGAAAATCAATAGGGATTTTTGTACGGATAAGTGCCCAGTGAACGGTTCGTTTAGCTTTATATATTGTTCCGGGTGGGCGTTGTATTGGTTTTTCGGAAGTGTTAGACCTGTAAGAGAAAAGTTTAAATGGTTGGGAAAGGCCATGGGATGTAGAAATATTTTTTTCACATTTTATTTCCTTGTAAAAACAGGGAAATCAATAGGGATTTTCGTACGGATAAGTACCCAGTGAACGGTTCGTTTAGCTTTATATATTGTTCCGGGTGGGAGTTGTATTGGTTTTTCGGTAGTGTTAGACCTGTAAGAGAAAAATTTAAATGGTTGGGAAAGGCCATGGGATGTAGAAATATTTTTTTTCACATTTTACTTCCTTGTAAAAAGAGTGAAATCAATAGGGCTTTTCGCACGGATAAGTACCCAGTGAACGGTTCGTTTAGCTTTATACATTGTTCCGGGTGGGCGTTGTATTGGTTTTTCGGAAGTGTTAGACCTGTAAGAGAAAAATTTAAATGGTTGGGAAAGGCCATGGGATTTAGAAATATTTTTTTCACATTTTACTTCCTTGTAAAAGTAGGTAAATCAATAGGGATTTTCGTACGGATAAGTACCCAGTGAACTGTTCGTTTAGATTTATATATTGTTCCGGGTGGGCGTTGTATTGGTTTTTCGCAACTGTTAGACCTGTAAGAGAAAAATTTAAATGGTTGGGAAAGGCCATGGGATGTAGTAATATTTTTTTCACATTTTATTTCCTTGTAAAAACAGGTAAATCAATAGGGATTTTCGTACGTATAAGTACCCAGTGAACGGTTCGTTTAGCTTTATATATTGTTCCGGGTGGCCGTTGTATCGGTTTTTCGGTAGTGTTATACCTGTAAGATAAAAATTTAAACGGTTGGGAAAGGCCATGGGATGTAGAAATATTTTTTTCACATTTTATTTCCTTTTAAAAACAGGAAAATCAATAGGGATTTTTGTACGGATAAGTGCCCAGTGAACGGTTCGTTTAGCTTTATATATTGTTCCGGGTGGGCGTTGTATTGGTTTTTCGGAAGTGTTAGACCTGTAAGAGAAAAGTTTAAATGGTTGGGAAAGGCCATGGGATGTAGAAATATTTTTTTCACATTTTATTTCCTTGTAAAAACAGGGAAATCAATAGGGATTTTCGTACGGATAAGTACCCAGTGAACGGTTCGTTTAGCTTTATATATTGTTCCGGGTGGGAGTTGTATTGGTTTTTCGGTAGTGTTAGACCTGTAAGAGAAAAATTTAAATGGTTGGGAAAGGCCATGGGATGTAGAAATATTTTTTTTCACATTTTACTTCCTTGTAAAAAGAGGGAAATCAATAGGGCTTTTCGCACGGATAAGTACCCAGTGAACGGTTCGTTTAGCTTTATACATTGTTCCGGGTGGGCGTTGTATTGGTTTTTCGGAAGTGTTAGACCTGTAAGAGAAAAATTTAAATGGTTGGGAAAGGCCATGGGATTTAGAAATATTTTTTTCACATTTTACTTCCTTGTAAAAACAGGTAAATCAATAGGGATTTTCGTACGGATAAGTACCCGGTGAACGGTTCGTTTAGCTTTATATATTTTTCCGGGTGGGCGTTGTATTGGTTTTTCGGAAGTGTTAGACCTGTAAGAGAAAAATTTAAATGGTTGGGAAAGGCCATGGGATGTAGAAATATTTTTTTCACATTTTATTTCCTTGTAAAAACAGGTAAATCAATAGGGTTTTTCGCACGGATCAGTACCCAGTGAACGGTTCGTTTAGCTTTATACATTGTTCCGGGTGGGCGTTGTATTGGTTTTTCGGAAGTGTTAGACCTGTAAGAGAAAAATTTAAATGGTTGGGAAAGGCCATGGGATGTAGAAATATTTTTTTCACATTTTATTTCCTTGTAAAAACAGGTAAATCAATAGGGATTTTCGTACGTATAAGTACACAGTGAACGGTTCGTTTAGCTTTATATATTGTTCCGGGTGGGAGTTGTATTGGTTTTTCGGTAGTGTTAGACCTGTAAGATAAAAATTTAAATGGTTGGGAAAGGCCATGGGATGTAGAAATATTTTTTTCACATTTTACTTCCTTGTAAAAACAGGTAAATCAATAGGGCTTTTCGCACGGATAAGTACCCAGTGAACGGTTCGTTTAGCTTTATACATAGTTCCGGGTGGGCATTGTATTGGTTTTTCGGAAGTGTTAGTCCTGTAAGAGAAAAATTTAAATGGCTGGGAAAGCCATGGGATGTAGAAATATTTTTTTCACATTTTATTTCCTTGTAAAAACAGGTAAATCAATAGGGATTTTCGTACGTATAAGTACCCAGTGAACGGTTCGTTTAGCTTTATATATTGTTCCGGGTGGCCGTTGTATCGGTTTTTCGGTAGTGTTATACCTGTAAGATAAAAATTTAAACGGTTGGGAAAGGCCATGGGATGTAGAAATATTTTTTTCACATTTTATTTCCTTTTAAAAACAGGAAAATCAATAGGGATTTTTGTACGGATAAGTGCCCAGTGAACGGTTCGTTTAGCTTTATATATTGTTCCGGGTGGGCGTTGTATTGGTTTTTCGGAAGTGTTAGACCTGTAAGAGAAAAGTTTAAATGGTTGGGAAAGGCCATGGGATGTAGAAATATTTTTTTCACATTTTATTTCCTTGTAAAAACAGGGAAATCAATAGGGATTTTCGTACGGATAAGTACCCAGTGAACGGTTCGTTTAGCTTTATATATTGTTCCGGGTGGGAGTTGTATTGGTTTTTCGGTAGTGTTAGACCTGTAAGAGAAAAATTTAAATGGTTGGGAAAGGCCATGGGATGTAGAAATATTTTTTTTCACATTTTACTTCCTTGTAAAAAGAGTGAAATCAATAGGGCTTTTCGCACGGATAAGTACCCAGTGAACGGTTCGTTTAGCTTTATACATTGTTCCGGGTGGGCGTTGTATTGGTTTTTCGGAAGTGTTAGACCTGTAAGAGAAAAATTTAAATGGTTGGGAAAGGCCATGGGATTTAGAAATATTTTTTTCACATTTTACTTCCTTGTAAAAGTAGGTAAATCAATAGGGATTTTCGTACGGATAAGTACCCAGTGAACTGTTCGTTTAGATTTATATATTGTTCCGGGTGGGCGTTGTATTGGTTTTTCGCAACTGTTAGACCTGTAAGAGAAAAATTTAAATGGTTGGGAAAGGCCATGGGATGTAGTAATATTTTTTTCACATTTTATTTCCTTGTAAAAACAGGTAAATCAATAGGGATTTTCGTACGTATAAGTACCCAGTGAACGGTTCGTTTAGCTTTATATATTGTTCCGGGTGGCCGTTGTATCGGTTTTTCGGTAGTGTTATACCTGTAAGATAAAAATTTAAACGGTTGGGAAAGGCCATGGGATGTAGAAATATTTTTTTCACATTTTATTTCCTTTTAAAAACAGGAAAATCAATAGGGATTTTTGTACGGATAAGTGCCCAGTGAACGGTTCGTTTAGCTTTATATATTGTTCCGGGTGGGCGTTGTATTGGTTTTTCGGAAGTGTTAGACCTGTAAGAGAAAAGTTTAAATGGTTGGGAAAGGCCATGGGATGTAGAAATATTTTTTTCACATTTTATTTCCTTGTAAAAACAGGGAAATCAATAGGGATTTTCGTACGGATAAGTACCCAGTGAACGGTTCGTTTAGCTTTATATATTGTTCCGGGTGGGAGTTGTATTGGTTTTTCGGTAGTGTTAGACCTGTAAGAGAAAAATTTAAATGGTTGGGAAAGGCCATGGGATGTAGAAATATTTTTTTTCACATTTTACTTCCTTGTAAAAAGAGGGAAATCAATAGGGCTTTTCGCACGGATAAGTACCCAGTGAACGGTTCGTTTAGCTTTATACATTGTTCCGGGTGGGCGTTGTATTGGTTTTTCGGAAGTGTTAGACCTGTAAGAGAAAAATTTAAATGGTTGGGAAAGGCCATGGGATTTAGAAATATTTTTTTCACATTTTACTTCCTTGTAAAAACAGGTAAATCAATAGGGATTTTCGTACGGATAAGTACCCGGTGAACGGTTCGTTTAGCTTTATATATTTTTCCGGGTGGGCGTTGTATTGGTTTTTCGGAAGTGTTAGACCTGTAAGAGAAAAATTTAAATGGTTGGGAAAGGCCATGGGATGTAGAAATATTTTTTTCACATTTTATTTCCTTGTAAAAACAGGTAAATCAATAGGGTTTTTCGCACGGATCAGTACCCAGTGAACGGTTCGTTTAGCTTTATACATTGTTCCGGGTGGGCGTTGTATTGGTTTTTCGGAAGTGTTAGACCTGTAAGAGAAAAATTTAAATGGTTGGGAAAGGCCATGGGATGTAGAAATATTTTTTTCACATTTTATTTCCTTGTAAAAACAGGTAAATCAATAGGGATTTTCGTACGTATAAGTACACAGTGAACGGTTCGTTTAGCTTTATATATTGTTCCGGGTGGGAGTTGTATTGGTTTTTCGGTAGTGTTAGACCTGTAAGATAAAAATTTAAATGGTTGGGAAAGGCCATGGGATGTAGAAATATTTTTTTCACATTTTACTTCCTTGTAAAAACAGGTAAATCAATAGGGCTTTTCGCACGGATAAGTACCCAGTGAACGGTTCGTTTAGCTTTATACATAGTTCCGGGTGGGCATTGTATTGGTTTTTCGGAAGTGTTAGTCCTGTAAGAGAAAAATTTAAATGGCTGGGAAAGCCATGGGATGTAGAAATATTTTTTTCACATTTTATTTCCTTGTAAAAACAGGTAAATCAATAGGGATTTTCGTACGTATAAGTACCCAGTGAACGGTTCGTTTAGCTTTATATATTGTTCCGGGTGGCCGTTGTATCGGTTTTTCGGTAGTGTTAGACCTGTAAGATAAAAATTTAAATGGTTGGGAAAGGCCATGGGATGTAGAAATATTTTTTTCACATTTTATTTCCTTGTAAAAACAGGAAAATCAATAGGGATTTTTGTACGGATAAGTGCCCAGTGAACGGTTCGTTTAGCTTTATATATTGTTCCGGGTGGGCGTTGTATTGGTTTTTCGGAAGTGATAGACCTGTAAGAGAAAAGTTTAAATGGTTGGGAAAGGCCATGGGATGTAGAAATATTTTTTTCACATTTTATTTCCTTGTAAAAACAGGTAAATCAATAGGGATTTTCGTACGGATAAGTACCCAGTGAACGGTTCGTTTAGCTTTATATATTGTTCCGGGTGGGAGTTGTATTGGTTTTTCGGTAGTGTTAGACCTGTAAGAGAAAAATTTAAGTGGTTGGGAAAGGCCATGGGATGTAGAAATATTTTTTCACATTTTACTTCCTTGTAAAAAGAGGGAAATCAATAGGGCTTTTCGCACGGATAAGTACCCAGTGAACGGTTCGTTTAGCTTTATACATTGTTCCGGGTGTGCGTTGTAATGGTTTTTCGGAAGTGTTAGACCTGTAAGAGAAAAATTTAAATGTTGGGAAAGGCCATGGGATGTAGAAATATTTTTTTCACATTTTATATCCTTGTAAAAACAGGTAAATCAATAGGGATTTTTGTACGTATAAGTACCCAGTGAACGGTTCGTTTAGCTTTATATATTGTTCCTGGTGGGAGTTGTATTGGTTTTTCGGTAGTGTTAGACCTGTAAGATAAAAATTTAAATAGTTGGGAAAGGCCATGGGATGTAGAAATATTTTTTTCACATTTTACTTCCTTGTAAAAACAGGTAAATCAATAGGGCTTTTCGCACGGATAAGTACCCAGTGAACGGTTCGTTTAGCTTTATACATTGTTCCGGGTGGGCGTTGTATTGGTTTTTCGGAAGTGTTAGACCTGTAAGAGAAAAATTTAAATGGCTGGGAAAGGCCATGGGATGTAGAAATATTTTTTTTACATTTTATTTCCTTGTAAAAACAGGTAAATCAATAGGGATTTTCGTACGTATAAGTACCCAGTGAACGGTTCGTTTAGCTTTATATATTGTCCCGGGTGGCCGTTGTATCGGTTTTTCGGTAGTGTTAGACCTGTAAGAGAAAAATTTAAATGGTTGGGAAAGGCCATGGGATGTAGAAATATTTTTTTCACATTTTATTTCCTTGTAAAAACAGGTAAATCAATAGGGATTTTCGTACGGATTAGTACCCAGTAAACGGTTCGTTTAGCTGTATATATTTTTCCGGGTGGGCGTTGTATTGGTTTTTCGGAAGTGTTAGACCTGTAAGAGAAAAATTTAAATGGTTGGGAAAGGCCATGGGATGTAGAAATATTTTTTTCACATTTTATTTCCTTGTAAAAACAGGTAAATCAATAGGGATTTTCGTACGGATAAGTACCCAGTGAACGGTTCGTTTAGCTTTATGTATTGTTCCGGGTGGGCGTTGTATTGGTTTTTCGGAAGTGTTAGACCTGTAAGAGAAAAATTTAAATGGTTGGGAAAGGCCATGGGATGTAGAAATATTTTTTTCACATTTTATTTCCTTGTAAAAACAGGTAAATCAATAGGGATTTTCGTATGGATTAGTACCCAGTAAACGGTTCGTTGAGCTGTATATATTTTTCCGGGTGGGTGTTGTATTGGTTTTTCGCAACTGTTAGACCTGTAAGAGAAAAATTTTAATGGGGCCATGGGATGTAGAAATATTTTTTTCACATTTTACTTCCTTGTAAAAACAGGGAAATCAATAGGGCTTTTCGTACGGATAAGTACCCAGTGAACTGTTCGTTTAGCTTTATATATTGTTCCGGGTGGGCGTTGTATTGGTTTTTCGCAACTATTAGACCTGTAAGAGAAAAATTTAAATGGTTGGGAAAGGCCATGGGATGTAGAAATATTTTTTTCACATTTTATTTCCTTGTAAAAACAGGTAAATCAATAGGGATTTTCGTACGTATAAGTACCCAGTGAACGGTTCGTTTAGCTTTATATATTGTTCCGGGTGGCCGTATGTATCGGTTTTTCGGTAGTGTTATACCTGTAAGATAAAAATTTAAACGGTTGGGAAAGGCCATGGGATGTAGAAATATTTTTTTCACATTTTATTTCCTTTTAAAAACAGGAAAATCAATAGGGATTTTTGTACGGATAAGTGCCCAGTGAACGGTTCGTTTAGCTTTATATATTGTTCCGGGTGGGCGTTGTATTGGTTTTTCAGAAGTGTTAGACCTGTAAGAGAAAAGTTTAAATGGTTGGGAAAGGCCATGGGATGTAGAAATATTTTTTTCACATTTTATTTCCTTGTAAAAACAGGTAAATCAATAGGGATTTTCGTACGGATAAGTACCCAGTGAACGGTTCGTTTAGCTTTATATATTGTTCCGGGTGGGAGTTGTATTGGTTTTTCGGTAGTGTTAGACCTGTAAGAGAAAAATTTAAATGGTTGGGAAAGGCCATGGGATGTAGAAATATTTTTTTCACATTTTACTTCCTTGTAAAAAGAGGGAAATCAATAGGGCTTTTCGCACGGATAAGTACCCAGTGAACGGTTCGTTTAGCTTTATACATTGTTCCGGGTGGGCGTTGTATTGGTTTTTCGGAAGTGTTAGACCTGTAAGAGAAAAATTTAAATGGTTGGGAAAGGCCATGGGATTTAGAAATATTTTTTTCACATTTTACTTCCTTGTAAAAACAGGTAAATCAATAGGGATTTTCGTACGTATAAGTACCCAGTGAACGGTTCGTTTAGCTTTATATATTTTTCCGGGTGGGCGTTGTATTGGTTTTTCGCAACTGTTAGACCTGTAAGAGAAAAATGTAAATGGTTGGGAAAGGCCATGGGATGTAGAAATATTTTTTTCACATTTTATTTCCTTGTAAAAACAGGTAAATCAATAGGGCTTTTCGCACGGATAAGTACCCAGTGAACAGTTCGTTTAGCTTTATACATTGTTCCGGGTGGGCGTTGTATTGGTTTTTCGGAAGTGTTAGACCTGTAAGAGAAAAATTTAAATGGTTGGGAAAGGCCATGGGATGTAGAAATATTTTTTTCACATTTCATTTCCTTTTAAAAACAGGTAAATCAATAGGGATTTTCGTATGTATAAGTACCCAGTGAACGGTTCGTTTAGCTTTATATATTGTTCCGGGTGGGAGTTGTATTGGTTTTTCGGTAGTGTTAGACCTGTAAGATAAAAATTTAAATGGTTGGGAAAGGCCATGGGATGTAGAAATATTTTTTTCACATTTTACTTCCTTGTAAAAACAGGTAAATCAATAGGGCTTTTCGCACGGATAAGTACCCAGTGAAAGGTTCGTTTAGCTTTATACATTGTTCCGGGTGGGCGTTGTATTGGTTTTTCGGAAGTGTTAGACCTGTAAGAGAAAAATTTAAATGGCTGGGAAAGGCCATGGGATGTAGAAATATTTTTTTCACATTTTATTTCCTTGTAAAAACAGGTAAATCAATAGGGATTTCCTTCGTATAAGTACCCAGTGAACGGTTCGTTTAGCTTTATATATTGTTCCGGGTGGCCGTTGTATCGGTTTTTCGGTAGTGTTAGACCTGTAAGATAAAAATTTAAATGGTTGGGAAAGGCCATGGGATGTAGAAATATTTTTTTCACATTTTATTTCCTTGTAAAAGCAGGAAAATCAATAGGGATTTTTGTACGGATAAGTGCCCAGTGAACGGTTCGTTTAGCTTTATATATTGTTCCGGGTGGGCGTTGTATTGGTTTTTCGGAAGTGATAGACCTGTAAGAGAAAAGTTTAAATGGTTGGGAAAGGCCATGGGATGTAGAAATATTTTTTTCACATTTTATTTCCTTGTAAAAACAGGTAAATCAATAGGGATTTTCGTACGGATAAGTACCCAGTGAACGGTTCGTTTAGCTTTATATATTGTTCCGGGTGGGAGTTGTATTGGTTTTTCGGTAGTGTTAGACCTGTAAGAGAAAAATTTAAATGGTTGGGAAAGGCCATGGGATGTAGAAATATTTTTTTCACATTTTACTTCCTTGTAAAAAGAGGGAAATCAATAGGGCTTTTCGCACGGATAAGTACCCAGTGAACGGTTCGTTTAGCTTTATACATTGTTCCGGGTGTGCGTTGTAATGGTTTTTCGGAAGTGTTAGACCTGTAAGAGAAAAATTTAAATGGTTGGGAAAGGCCATGGGATGTAGAAATATTTTTTTCACATTTTATTTCCTTGTAAAAACAGGTAAATCAATAGGGATTTTCGTACGTATAAGTACCCAGTGAACGGTTCGTTTAGCTTTATATATTGTTCCTGGTGGGAGTTGTATTGGTTTTTCGGTAGTGTTAGACCTGTAAGATAAAAATTTAAATAGTTGGGAAAGGCCATGGGATGTAGAAATATTTTTTTCACATTTTACTTCCTTGTAAAAACAGGTAAATCAATAGGGCTTTTCGCACGGATAAGTACCCAGTGAACGGTTCGTTTAGCTTTATTTATTGTTCCGGGTGGGCGTTGTATTGGTTTTTCGGAAGTGTTAGACCTGTAAGAGAAAAATTTAAATGGCTGGGAAAGGCCATGGGATATAGAAATATTTTTTTTACATTTTATTTCCTTGTAAAAACAGGTAAATCAATAGGGATTTTCGTACGTATAAGTACCCAGTGAACGGTTCGTTTAGCTTTATATATTTTTCCGGGTGGCTGTTGTATCGGTTTTTCGGAAGTGTTAGACCTGTAAGAGAAAAATTTAAATGGTTGGGAAAGGCCATGGGATGTAGAAATATTTTTTTCACATTTTATTTCCTTGTAAAAACAGGTAAATCAATAGGGATTTTCGTACGTATAAGTACCCAGTGAACGGTTCGTTTAGCTTTATATATTGTTCCGGGTGGGAGTTGTATTGGTTTTTCGGTAGTGTTAGACCTGTAATATAAAAATTTAAATGGTTGGGAAAGGCCATGGGATGTAGAAATATTTTTTTCACATTTTACTTCCTTGTAAAAACAGGTAAATCAGTAGGGCTTTTTGCACGGATAAGTACCCAGTGAACGGTTCGTTTAGCTTTATACATTGTTCCGGGTGGGCGTTGTATTGGTTTTTCGGAAGTGTTAGACCTGTAAGAGAAAAATTTAAATGGCTGGGAAAGGCCATGGGATGTAGAAATATTTTTTTCACATTTTATTTCCTTGTAAAAACAGGTAAATCAATAGGGATTTTCGTACGTATAAGTACCCAGTGAACGGTTCGTTTAGCTTTATATATTGTTCCGGGTGGGAGTTGTATTGGTTTTTCGGTAGTGTTAGACCTGTAAGATAAAAATTTAAATGGTTGGGAAAGGCCATGGGATGTAGAAATATTTTTTTCACATTTTACTTCCTTGTAAAAACAGGTAAATCAATAGGGCTTTTCGCACGGATAAGTACCCAGTGAACGGTTCGTTTAGCTTTATACATTGTTCCGGGTGGGCATTGTATTGGTTTTTCGGAAGTGTTAGACCTGTAAGAGAAAAATTTAAATGGCTGGCAAAGGCCATGGGATGTAGAAATATTTTTTTCACATTTTATTTCCTTGTAAAAACAGGTAAATCAATAGGGATTTCCTTCGTATAAGTACCCAGTGAACGGTTCGTTTAGCTTTATATATTGTTCCGGGTGGGAGTTGTATTGGTTTTTCGGTAGTGTTAGACCTGTAAGAGAAAAATTTAAATGGTTGGGAAAGGCCATGGGATGTAGAAATATTTTTTTCACATTTTACTTCCTTGTAAAAAGAGGGAAATCAATAGGGCTTTTGGCACGGATATGTACCCAGTGAACGGTTCGTTTAGCTTTATACATTGTTCCGGGTGTGCGTTGTAATGGTTTTTCGGAAGTGTTAGACCTGTAAGAGAAAAATTTAAATGGTTGGGAAAGGCCATGGGATGTAGAAATATTTTTTTCACATTTTATTTCCTTGTAAAAACAGGTAAATCAATAGGGATTTTCGTACGTATAAGTACCCAGTGAACGGTTCATTTAGCTTTATATATAGTTCCTGGTGGGAGTTGTATTGGTTTTTCGGTAGTGTTAGACCTGTAAGATAAAAATTTAAATAGTTGGGAAAGGCCATGGGATGTAGAAATATTTTTTTCACATTTTACTTCCTTGTAAAAACAGGTAAATCAATAGGGCTTTTCGCACGGATAAGTACCCAGTGAACGATTCGTTTAGCTTTATTTATTGTTCCGGGTGGGCGTTGTATTGGTTTTTCGGAAGTGTTAGACCTGTAAGAGAAAAATTTAAATGGCTGGGAAAGGCCATGGGATGTAGAAATATTTTTTTTACATTTTATTTCCTTGTAAAAACAGGTAAATCAATAGGGATTTTCGTACGTATAAGTACCCAGTGAACGGTTCGTTTAGCTTTATATATTGTTCCGGGTGGCTGTTGTATCGGTTTTTCGGTAGTGTTAGACCTGTAAGATAAAAATTTAAATGGTTGGGAAAGGCCATGGGATGTAGAAATATTTTTTTCACATTTTATTTCCTTGTAAAAACAGGTAAATCAATAGGGCTTTTCGCACGGATAAGTACCCAGTGAACGGTTCGTTTAGCTTTATACATTGTTCCGGGTGGGCGTTGTATTGGTTTTTCGGAAGTGTTAGACCTGTAAGAGAAAAATTTAAATGGTTGGGAAAGGCCATGGGATGTAGAAATATTTTTTTCACATTTTATTTCCTTGTAAAAACAGGTAAATCAATAGGGCTTTTCGCACGGATAAGTACCCAGTGAACGGTTCGTTTAGCTTTATACATTGTTCCGGGTGGGCGTTGTATTGGTTTTTCGGAAGTGTTAGACCTGTAAGAGAAAAATTTAAATGGTTGGGAAAGGCCATGGGATGTAGAAATATTTTTTTCACATTTTATTTCCTTGTAAAAACAGGTAAATCAATAGGGATTTTCGTACGTATAAGTACCCAGTGAACGGTTCGTTTAGCTTTATATATAGTTCCGGGTGGGAGTTGTATTGGTTTTTCGGTAGTGTTAGACCTGTAAGATAAAAATTTAAATGGTTGGGAAAGGCCATGGGATGTAGAAATATTTTTTTCACATTTTATTTCCTTGTAAAAACAGGTAAATCAATAGGGCTTTTTGCACGGATAAGTACCCAGTGAACGGTTCGTTTAGCTTTATACATTGTTCCGGGTGGGCGTTTTATTGGTTTTTCGGAAGTGTTAGACCTGTAAGAGAAAAATTTAAATGGCTGGGAAATGCCATGGGATGTAGAAATATTTTTTTCACATTTTATTTCCTTGTAAAAACAGGTAAATCAATAGGGATTTTCGTACGTATAAGTACCCAGTGAACGGTTGGTTTAGCTTTATATATTGTTCCGGGTGGCCGTTGTATCGGTTTTTCGGTAGTGATAGACCTGTAAGATAAAAATTTAAATGGTTGGGAAAGGCCATGGGATGTAGAAATATTTTTTTCACATTTTATTTCCTTGTAAAAACAGGAAAATCAATAGGGATTTTTGTACGGATAAGTGCCCAGTGAACGGTTCGTTTAGCTTTATATATTGTTCCGGGTGGGCGTTGTATTGGTTTTTCGGAAGTGATAGACCTGTAAGAGAAAAATTTAAATGGTTGGGAAAGGCCATGGGATGTAGAAATATTTTTTTCACATTTTACTTCCCTGTAAAAAGAGGGAAATCAATAGGGCTTTTCGCACGGATAAGTACCCAGTGAACGGTTCGTTTAGCTTTATACATTGTTCCGGGTGTGCGTTGTAATGGTTTTTCGGAAGTGTTAGACCTGTAAGAGAAAAATTTAAATGGTTGGGAAAGGCCATGGGATGTAGAAATATTTTTTTCACATTTTATTTCCTTGTAAAAACAGGTAAATCAATAGGGATTTTCGTACGTATAAGTACCCAGTGAACGGTTCGTTTAGCTTTATATATTGTTCCTGGTGGGAGTTGTATTGGTTTTTCGGTAGTGTTAGACCTGTAAGATAAAAATTTAAATAGTTGGGAAAGGCCATGGGATGTAGAAATATTTTTTTCACATTTTACTTCCTTGTAAAAACAGGTAAATCAATAGGGCTTTTCGCACGGATAAGTACCCAGTGAACGGTTCGTTTAGCTTTATACATTGTTCCGGGTGGGCGTTGTATTGGTTTTTCGGAAGTGTTAGACCTGTAAGAGAAAAATTTAAATGGCTGGGAAAGGCCATGGGATGTAGAAATATTTTTTTCACATTTTATTTCCTTGTAAAAACAGGTAAATCAATAGGGATTTTCGTACGTATAAGTACCCAGTGAACGGTTCGTTTAGCTTTATATATTGTTCCGGGTGGGAGTTGTATTGGTTTTTCGGTAGTGTTAGACCTGTAAGATAAAAATTTAAATGGTTGGGAAAGGCCATGGGATGTAGAAATATTTTTTTCACATTTTACTTCCTTGTAAAAACAGGTAAATCAATAGGGCTTTTCGCACGGATAAGTACCCAGTGAACGGTTCGTTTAGCTTTATACATTGTTCCGGGTGGGCGTTGTATTGGTTTTTCGGAAGTGTTAGACCTGTAAGAGAAAAATTTAAATGGCTGGGAAAGGCCATGGGATGTAGAAATATTTTTTTCACATTTTATTTCCTTGTAAAAACAGGAAAATCAATAGGGATTTTTGTAAGGATAAGTGCCCAGTGAACGGTTCGTTTAGCTTTATATATTGTTCCGGGTGGGCGTTGTATTGGTTTTTCGGAAGTTATAGACCTGTAAGAGAAAAGTTTAAATGGTTGGGAAAGGCCATGGGATGTAGAAATATTTTTTTCACATTTTATTTCCTTGTAAAAACAGGTAAATCAATAGGGATTTTCGTACGGATAAGTACCCAGTGAACGGTTCGTTTAGCTTTATATATTGTTCCGGGTGGGAGTTGTATTGGTTTTTCGGTAGTGTTAGACCTGTAAGAGAAAAATTTAAATGGTTGGGAAAGGCCATGGGATGTAGAAATATTTTTTTCACATTTTACTTCCTTGTAAAAAGAGGGAAATCAATAGGGCTTTTCGCACGGATAAGTAACCAGTGAACGGTTCGTTTAGCTTTATACATTGTTCCGGGTGTGCGTTGTAATGGTTTTTCGGAAGTGTTAGACCTGTAAGAGAAAAATTTAAATGGTTGGGAAAGGCCATGGGATGTAGAAATATTTTTTTCACATTTTATTTCCTTGTAAAAACAGGTAAATCAATAGGGCTTTTCGCACGGATAAGTACCCAGTGAACGGTTCGTTTAGCTTTATACATTGTTCCGGGTGGGCGTTGTATTGGTTTTTCGGAAGTGTTAGACCTGTAAGAGAAAAATTTAAATGGTTGGGAAAGGCCATGGGATGTAGAAATATTTTTTTCACATTTTATTTCCTTGTAAAAACAGGTAAATCAATAGGGATTTTCGTACGTATAAGTACCCAGTGAACGGTTCGTTTAGCTTTATATATTGTTCCGGGTGGGAGTTGTATTGGTTTTTCGGTAGTGTTAGACCTGTAAGATAAAAATTTAAATGGTTGGGAAAGGCCATGGGATGTAGAAATATTTTTTTCACATTTTACTTCCTTGTAAAAACAGGTAAATCAATAGGGCTTTTCGCACGGATAAGTACCCAGTGAACGGTTCGTTTAGCTTTATACATTGTTCCGGGTGGGCGTTGTATTGGTTTTTTGGAAGTGTTAGACCTGTAAGAGAAAAATTTAAATGGCTGGGAAAGGCCATGGGATGTAGAAATATTTTTTTCACATTTTATTTCCTTGTAAAAACAGGTAAATCAATAGGGATTTTCGTACGTATAAGTACCCAGTGAACGGTTGGTTTAGCTTTATATATTGTTCCGGGTGGCCGTTGTATCGGTTTTTCGGTAGTGTTAGACCTGTAAGATAAAAATTTAAATGGTTGGGAAAGGCCATGGGATGTAGAAATATTTTTTTCACATTTTATTTCCTTGTAAAAACAGGAAAATCAATAGGGATTTTTGTACGGATAAGTGCCCAGTGAACGGTTCGTTTAGCTTTATATATTGTTCCGGGTGGGCGTTGTATTGGTTTTTCGGAAGTGATAGACCTGTAAGAGAAAAGTTTAAATGGTTGGGAAAGGCCATGGGATGTAGAAATATTTTTTTCACATTTTATTTCCTTGTAAAAACAGGTAAATCAATAGGGATTTTCGTACGGATAAGTACCCAGTGAACGGTTCGTTTAGCTTTATATATTGTTCCGGGTGGGAGTTGTATTGGTTTTTCGGTAGTGTTAGACCTGTAAGAGAAAAATTTAAATGGTTGGGAAAGGCCATGGGATGTAGAAATATTTTTTTCACATTTTACTTCCTTGTAAAAAGAGGGAAATCAATAGGGCTTTTCGCACGGATAAGTACCCAGTGAACGGTTCGTTTAGCTTTATACATTGTTCCGGGTGTGCGTTGTAATGGTTTTTCGGAAGTGTTAGACCTGTAAGAGAAAAATTTAAATGGTTGGGAAAGGCCATGGGATGTAGAAATATTTTTTTCACATTTTATTTCCTTGTAAAAACAGGTAAATCAATAGGGATTTTCGTACGTATAAGTACCCAGTGAACGGTTCGTTTAGCTTTATATATTGTTCCTGGTGGGAGTTGTATTGGTTTTTCGGTAGTGTTAGACCTGTAAGATAAAAATTTAAATAGTTGGGAAAGGCCATGGGATGTAGAAATATTTTTTTCACATTTTACTTCCTTGTAAAAACAGGTAAATCAATAGGGCTTTTCGCACGGATAAGTACCCAGTGAACGGTTCGTTTAGCTTTATACATTGTTCCGGGTGGGCGTTGTATTGGTTTTTCGGAAGTGTTAGACCTGTAAGAGAAAAATTTAAATGGTTGGGAAAGGCCATGGGATGTAGAAATATTTTTTTCACATTTTATTTCCTTGTAAAAACAGGTAAATCAATAGGGATTTTCGTACGTATAAGTACCCAGTGAACGGTTCGTTTAGCTTTATATATTGTTCCGGGTGGGAGTTGTATTGGTTTTTCGGTAGTGTTAGACCTGTAAGATAAAAATTTAAATGGTTGGGAAAGGCCATGGGATGTAGAAATATTTTTTTCACATTTTACTTCCTTGTAAAAACAGGTAAATCAATAGGGCTTTTCGCACGGATAAGTACCCAGTGAACGGTTCGTTTAGCTTTATACATTGTTCCGGGTGGGCGTTGTATTGGTTTTTTGGAAGTGTTAGACCTGTAAGAGAAAAATTTAAATGGCTGGGAAAGGCCATGGGATGTAGAAATATTTTTTTCACATTTTATTTCCTTGTAAAAACAGGTAAATCAATAGGGATTTTCGTACGTATAAGTACCCAGTGAACGGTTGGTTTAGCTTTATATATTGTTCCGGGTGGCCGTTGTATCGGTTTTTCGGTAGTGTTAGACCTGTAAGATAAAAATTTAAATGGTTGGGAAAGGCCATGGGATGTAGAAATATTTTTTTCACATTTTATTTCCTTGTAAAAACAGGAAAATCAATAGGGATTTTTGTACGGATAAGTGCCCAGTGAACGGTTCGTTTAGCTTTATATATTGTTCCGGGTGGGCGTTGTATTGGTTTTTCGGAAGTGATAGACCTGTAAGAGAAAAGTTTAAATGGTTGGGAAAGGCCATGGGATGTAGAAATATTTTTTTCACATTTTATTTCCTTGTAAAAACAGGTAAATCAATAGGGATTTTCGTACGGATAAGTACCCAGTGAACGGTTCGTTTAGCTTTATATATTGTTCCGGGTGGGAGTTGTATTGGTTTTTCGGTAGTGTTAGACCTGTAAGAGAAAAATTTAAATGGTTGGGAAAGGCCATGGGATGTAGAAATATTTTTTTCACATTTTACTTCCTTGTAAAAAGAGGGAAATCAATAGGGCTTTTCGCACGGATAAGTACCCAGTGAACGGTTCGTTTAGCTTTATACATTGTTCCGGGTGTGCGTTGTAATGGTTTTTCGGAAGTGTTAGACCTGTAAGAGAAAAATTTAAATGGTTGGGAAAGGCCATGGGATGTAGAAATATTTTTTTCACATTTTATTTCCTTGTAAAAACAGGTAAATCAATAGGGATTTTCGTACGTATAAGTACCCAGTGAACGGTTCGTTTAGCTTTATATATTGTTCCTGGTGGGAGTTGTATTGGTTTTTCGGTAGTGTTAGACCTGTAAGATAAAAATTTAAATAGTTGGGAAAGGCCATGGGATGTAGAAATATTTTTTTCACATTTTACTTCCTTGTAAAAACAGGTAAATCAATAGGGCTTTTCGCACGGATAAGTACCCAGTGAACGGTTCGTTTAGCTTTATACATTGTTCCGGGTGGGCGTTGTATTGGTTTTTCGGAAGTGTTAGACCTGTAAGAGAAAAATTTAAATGGTTGGGAAAGGCCATGGGATGTAGAAATATTTTTTTTACATTTTATTTCCTTGTAAAAACAGGTAAATCAATAGGGATTTTCGTACGTATAAGTACCCAGTGAACGGTTCGTTTAGCTTTATATATTGTTCCGGGTGGCTGTTGTATCGGTTTTTCGGTAGTGTTAGACTTGTAAGATAAAAATTTAAATGGTTGGGAAAGGCCATGGGATGTAGAAATATTTTTTTCACATTTTATTTCCTTGTTAAAACAGGAAAATCAATAGGCATTTTTGTACGGATAAGTGCCCAGTGAACGGTTCGTTTAGCTTTATATATTGTTCCGGGTGGGCGTTGTATTGGTTTTTCAGAAGTGTTAGACCTGTAAGAGAAAAGTTTAAATGGTTGGGAAAGGCCATGGGATGTAGAAATATTTTTTTCACATTTTATTTCCTTGTAAAAACAGGTAAATCAATAGGGATTTTCGTATGGATTAGTACCCAGTAAACGGTTCGTTTAGCTGTATATATTTTTCCGGGTGGGTGTTGTATTGGTTTTTCGCAACTGTTAGACCTGTAAGAGAAAAATTTTAATGGTTGGGAAAAGCCATGGGATGTAGAAATATTTTTTTCACATTTTACTTCCTTGTAAAAACAGGGAAATCAATAGGGCTTTTCGTACGGATAAGTACCCAGTGAACTGTTCGTTTAGCTTTATTTATTGTTCCGGGTGGGCGTTGTATTGGTTTTTCGCAACTGTTAGACCTGTAAGAGAAAAATTTAAATGGTTGGGAAAGGCCATGGGATGTAGAAATATTTTTTTCACATTTTATTTCCTTGTAAAAACAGGGAAATCAATAGGGCTTTTCGTACGGATAAGTACCCAGTGAACTGTTCGTTTAGCTTTATGTATTATTCCGGGTGGGCGTTGTATTGGTTTTTCGGAAGTTTTAGACCTGTAAGAGAAAATTTTAAATGGTTGGGAAAGGCCATGGGATGTAGAAATATTTTTTTCACATTTTATTTCCTTGTAAAAACAGGTAAATCAATAGGGATTTTCGTATGGATTAGTACCCAGTAAACGGTTCGTTTAGCTGTATATATTTTTCCGGGTGGGTGTTGTATTGGTTTTTCGCAACTGTTAGACCTGTAAGAGAAAAATTTTAATGGTTGGGAAAAGCCATGGGATGTAGAAATATTTTTTTCACATTTTACTTCCTTGTAAAAACAGGGAAATCAATAGGGCTTTTCGTACGGATAAGTACCCACTGAACTGTTCGTTTAGCTTTATTTATTGTTCCGGGTGGGCGTTGTATTGGTTTTTCGCAACTGTTAGACCTGTAAGAGAAAAATTTAAATGGTTGGGAAAGGCCATGGGATGTAGAAATATTTTTTTCACATTTTACTTCCTTGTAAAAAGAGGGAAATCAATAGGGCTTTTCGCACGGATAAGTACCCAGTGAACGGTTCGTTTAGCTTTATACATTGTTCCGGGTGGGCGTTGTATTGGTTTTTCGGAAGTGTTAGACCTGTAAGAGAAAAATTTAAATGGTTGGGAAAGGCCATGGGATGTAGAAATATTTTTTTCACATTTTACTTCCTTGTAAAAACAGGTAAATCAATAGGGATTTTCGTACGGATAAGTACCCAGTGAACGGTTCGTTTAGCTTTATATATTTTTCCGGGTGGGTGTTGTATTGGTTATTCGGAAGTGTTAGACCTGTAAGAGAAAAATTTAAATGGTTGGGAAAGGCCATGGGATGTAGAAATATTTTTTTCACATTTTATTTCCTTGTAAAAACAGGTAAATCAATAGGGCTTTTCGCACGGATAAGTACCCAGTGAACGGTTCGTTTAGCTTTATACATTGTTCCGGGTGGGCGTTGTATTGGTTTTTCGGAAGTGTTAGACCTGTAAGAGAAAAATTTAAATGGTTGGGAAAGGCCATGGGATGTAGAAATATTTTTTTCACATTTTATTTCCTTGTAAAAACAGGTAAATCAATAGGGCTTTTCGCACGGATAAGTACCCAGTGAACGGTTCGTTTAGCTTTATACATTGTTCCGGGTGGGCGTTGTATTGGTTTTTCGCAACTGTTAGACCTGTAAGAGAAAAATTTAAATGGTTGGGAAAGGCCATGGGATGTAGAAATATTTTTTTCACATTTTATTTCCTTGTAAAAACAGGTAAATCAATAGGGATTTTCGTACGGATAAGTACCCAGTGAACGGTTCGTTTAGCTTTATATATTTTTCCGGGTGGGCGTTGTATTGGTTTTTCGGAAGTGTTAGACCTGTAAGAGAAAAATTTAAATGGTTGGGAAAGGCCATGGGATGTAGAAATATTTTTTTCACATTTTATTTCCTTGTAAAAACAGGTAAATCAATAGGGCTTTTCGCACGGATAAGTACCCAGTGAACGGTTCGTTTAGCTTTATACATTGTTCCGGGTGGGCGTTGTATTGGTTTTTCGGAAGTGTTAGACCTGTAAGAGAAAAATTTAAATGGTTGGGAAAGGCCATGGGATGTAGAAATATTGTTTTCACATTTTATTTCCTTGTAAAAACAGGTAAATCAATAGGGATTTTCGTACGTATAAGTATCCAGTGAACGGTTCGTTTAGCTTTATATATTGTTCCGGGTGGGAGTTGTATTGGTTTTTCGGTAGTGTTAGACCTGTAAGAGAAAAATTTAAATGGTTGGGAAAGGCCATGGGATGTAGAAATATTTTTTTCACATTTTACTTCCTTGTAAAAACAGGTAAATCAATAGGGCTTTTCGCACGTATAAGTACCCAGTGAACGGTTCGTTTAGCTTTATACATTGTTCCGGGTGGGCGTTGTATTGGTTTTTCGCAACTGTTAGACCTGTAAGAGAAAAATTTAAATGGTTGGGAAAGGCCATGGGATGTAGAAATATTTTTTTCACATTTTATTTCCTTGTAAAAACAGGTAAATCAATAGGGATTTTCGCACGGATAAGTACCCAGTGAACGGTTCGTTTAGCTTTATATATTGTTCCAGGTGGGAGTTGTATTGGTTTTTCGGTAGTGTTAGACCTGTAAGATAAAAATTTAAATGGTTGGGAAAGGCCATGGGATGTAGAAATATTTTTTTCACATTTTACTTCCTTGTAAAAACAGGTAAATCAATAGGGCTTTTCGCACGGATAAGTACCCAGTGAACGGTTCGTTTAGCTTTATACATTGTTCCGGGTGGGCGTTGTATTGGTTTTTCGGAAGTGTTAGACCTGTAAGAGAAAAATTTAAATGGTTGGGAAAGGCCATGGGATTTAGAAATATTTTTTTCACATTTTATTTCCTTGTAAAAACAGGTAAATCAATAGGGATTTTCGTACGTATAAGTGCCCAGTGAACGGTTCGTTTAGCTTTATATATTGTTCCGGGTGGGAGTTGTATTGGTTTTTCGGTAGTGTTAGACCTGTAAGAGAAAAATTTAAATGGTTGGGAAAGGCCATGGGATGTAGAAATATTTTTTTCACATTTTACTTCCTTGTAAAAACAGGTAAATCAATAGGGATTTTCGTACGGATAAGTACCCAGTGATCGGTTCGTTTAGCTTTATATATTGTTCCGGGTGGGAGTTGTATTGGTTTTTCGGTAGTGTTAGACCTGTAAGAGAAAAATTTAAATGGTTGGGAAAGGCCATGGGATGTAGAAATATTTTTTTCACATTTTACTTCCTTGTAAAAAGAGGGAAATCAATAGGGCTTTTCGCACGGATAAGTACCCAGTGAACGGTTCGTTTAGCTTTATACATTGTTCCGGGTGGGCGTTGTATTGGTTTTTCGGAAGTGTTAGACCTGTAAGAGAAAAATTTAAATGGTTGGGAAAGGCCATGGGATGTAGAAATATTTTTTTCACATTTTATTTCCTTGTAAAAACAGGTAAATCAATAGGGATTTTCGTACGTATAAGTACCCAGTGAACGGTTCGTTTAGCTTTATATATTGTTCCGGGTGGGAGTTGTATTGGTTTTTCGGTAGTGTTAGACCTGTAAGATAAAAATTTAAATAGTTGGGAAAGGCCATGCGATGTAGAAATATTTTTTTCACATTTTATTTCCTTGTAAAAACAGGTAAATCTATAGGGATTTTCGTACGTATAAGTACCCAGTGAACGGTTCGTTTAGGTTTATATATTGTTCCGGGTGGCCGTTGTATCGGTTTTTCGGTAGTGTTAGACCTGTAAGATAAAAATTTAAATGGTTGGGAAAGGCCATGGGATGTAGAAATATTTTTTTCACATTTTAATTCCTTGTAAAAACAGGTAAATCAATAGGGCTTTTCGCACGTATAAGTACCCGGTGAACGGTTCGTTTAGCTTTATATATTGTTCCGGGTGGGAGTTGTATTGGTTTTTCGGTAGTGTTAGACCTGTAAGAGAAAAATTTAAATAGTTGGGAAAGGCCATGGGATGTAGAAATATTTTTTTCACATTTTACTTCCTTGTAAAAACAGGTAAATCAATAGGGCTTTTCGCACGTATAAGTACCCAGTGAACGGTTCGTTTAGCTTTATACATTGTTCCGGGTGGGCGTTGTATTGGTTTTTCGCAACTGTTAGACCTGTAAGAGAAAAATTTAAATGGTTGGGAAAGGCCATGGGATGTAGAAATATTTTTTTCACATTTTACTTCCTTGTAAAAAGAGGGAAATCACTAGGGCTTTTCGCACGGATAAGTACCCAGTGAACGGTTCGTTTAGCTTTATACATTGTTCCGGGTGGGCGTTGTATTGGTTTTTCGGAAGTGTTAGACCTGTAAGAGAAAAATTTAAATGGCTGGGAAAGGCCATGGGATGTAGAAATATTTTTTTCATATTTTATTTCCTTGTAAAAACAGGTAAATCAATAGGGATTTTCGTACGGATAAGTACCCAGTGAACGGTTCGTTTAGCTTTATATATTTTTCCGGGTGGGCGTTGTATTGGTTTTTCGGAAGTGTTAGACCTGTAAGAGAAAAATTTAAATGGTTGGGAAAGGATATGGGATGTAGAAATATTTTTTTCACATTTTATTTCCTTGTAAAAACAGGTAAATCAATAGGGCTTTTCGCACGGATAAGTACCCAGTGAACGGTTCGTTTAGCTTTATACATTGTTCCGGGTGGGCGTTGTATTGGTTTTTCGGAAGTGTTAGACCTGTAAGAGAAAAATTTAAATGGTTGGGAAAGGCCATGGGATGTAGAAATATTGTTTTCACATTTTATTTCCTTGTAAAAACAGGTAAATCAATAGGGATTTTCGTACGTATAAGTATCCAGTGAACGGTTCGTTTAGCTTTATATATTGTTCCGGGTGGGAGTTGTATTGGTTTTTCGGTAGTGTTAGACCTGTAAGAGAAAAATTTAAATGGTTGGGAAAGGCCATGGGATGTAGAAATATTTTTTTCACATTTTACTTCCTTGTAAAAACAGGTAAATCAATAGGGATTTTCGTACGGATAAGTACCCAGTGATCGGTTCGTTTAGCTTTATATATTGTTCCGGGTGGGAGTTGTATTGGTTTTTCGGTAGTGTTAGACCTGTAAGAGAAAAATTTAAATGGTTGGGAAAGGCCATGGGATGTAGAAATATTTTTTTCACATTTTACTTCCTTGTAAAAAGAGGGAAATCAATAGGGCTTTTCGCACGGATAAGTACCCAGTGAACGGTTCGTTTAGCTTTATACATTGTTCCGGGTGGGCGTTGTATTGGTTTTTCGGAAGTGTTAGACCTGTAAGAGAAAAATTTAAATGGTTGGGAAAGGCCATGGGATGTAGAAATATTTTTTTCACATTTTATTTCCTTGTAAAAACAGGTAAATCAATAGGGATTTTCGTACGTATAAGTACCCAGTGAACGGTTCGTTTAGCTTTATATATTGTTCCGGGTGGGAGTTGTATTGGTTTTTCGGTAGTGTTAGACCTGTAAGATAAAAATTTAAATAGTTGGGAAAGGCCATGCGATGTAGAAATATTTTTTTCACATTTTATTTCCTTGTAAAAACAGGTAAATCAATAGGGATTTTCGTACGTATAAGTACCCAGTGAACGGTTCGTTTAGGTTTATATATTGTTCCGGGTGGCCGTTGTATCGGTTTTTCGGTAGTGTTAGACCTGTAAGATAAAAATTTAAATGGTTGGGAAAGGCCATGGGATGTAGAAATATTTTTTTCACATTTTAATTCCTTGTAAAAACAGGTAAATCAATAGGGCTTTTCGCACGTATAAGTACCCGGTGAACGGTTCGTTTAGCTTTATATATTGTTCCGGGTGGGAGTTGTATTGGTTTTTCGGTAGTGTTAGACCTGTAAGAGAAAAATTTAAATAGTTGGGAAAGGCCATGGGATGTAGAAATATTTTTTTCACATTTTACTTCCTTGTAAAAACAGGTAAATCAATAGGGCTTTTCGCACGTATAAGTACCCAGTGAACGGTTCGTTTAGCTTTATACATTGTTCCGGGTGGGCGTTGTATTGGTTTTTCGCAACTGTTAGACCTGTAAGAGAAAAATTTAAATGGTTGGGAAAGGCCATGGGATGTAGAAATATTTTTTTCACATTTTACTTCCTTGTAAAAAGAGGGAAATCACTAGGGCTTTTCGCACGGATAAGTACCCAGTGAACGGTTCGTTTAGCTTTATACATTGTTCCGGGTGGGCGTTGTATTGGTTTTTCGGAAGTGTTAGACCTGTAAGAGAAAAATTTAAATGGCTGGGAAAGGCCATGGGATGTAGAAATATTTTTTTCATATTTTATTTCCTTGTAAAAACAGGTAAATCAATAGGGATTTTCGTACGGATAAGTACCCAGTGAACGGTTCGTTTAGCTTTATATATTTTTCCGGGTGGGCGTTGTATTGGTTTTTCGGAAGTGTTAGACCTGTAAGAGAAAAATTTAAATGGTTGGGAAAGGCCATGGGATGTAGAAATATTTTTTTCACATTTTATTTCCTTGTAAAAACAGGTAGATCAATAGGGCTTTTCGCACGGATAAGTACCCAGTGAACGGTTCGTTTAGCTTTATACATTGTTCCGGGTGGGCGTTGTATTGGTTTTTCGGAAGTGTTAGACCTGTAAGAGAAAAATTTAAATGGTTGGGAAAGGCCATGGGATGTAGAAATATTGTTTTCACATTTTATTTCCTTGTAAAAACAGGTAAATCAATAGGGATTTTCGTACGTATAAGTATCCAGTGAACGGTTCGTTTAGCTTTATATATTGTTCCGGGTGGGAGTTGTATTGGTTTTTCGGTAGTGTTAGACCTGTAAGAGAAAAATTTAAATGGTTGGGAAAGGCCATGGGATGTAGAAATATTTTTTTCACATTTTACTTCCTTGTAAAAACAGGTAAATCAATAGGGCTTTTCGCACGTATAAGTACCCAGTGAACGGTTCGTTTAGCTTTATACATTGTTCCGGGTGGGCGTTGTATTGGTTTTTCGCAACTGTTAGACCTGTAAGAGAAAAATTTAAATGGTTGGGAAAGGCCATGGGATGTAGAAATATTTTTTTCACATTTTACTTCCTTGTAAAAACAGGTAAATCAATAGGGCTTTTCGCACGGATAAGTACCCAGTGAACGGTTCGTTTAGCTTTATACATTGTTCCGGGTGGGCGTTGTATTGGTTTTTCGGAAGTGTTAGACCTGTAAGAGAAAAATTTAAATGGTTGGGAAAGGCCATGGGATGTAGAAATATTGTTTTCACATTTTATTTCCTTGTAAATACAGGTAAATCAATAGGGATTTTCGTACGTATAAGTATCCAGTGAACGGTTCGTTTAGCTTTATATATTGTTCCGGGTGGGAGTTGTATTGGTTTTTCGGTAGTGTTAGACCTGTAAGAGAAAAATTTAAATGGTTGGGAAAGGCCATGGGATGTAGAAATATTTTTTTCACATTTTACTTCCTTGTAAAAACAGGTAAATCAATAGGGCTTTTCGCACAGATAAGTACCCAGTGAACGGTTCGTTTAGCTTTATACATTGTTCCGGGTGGGCGTTGTATTGGTTTTTCGGAAGTGTTAGACCTGTAAGAGAAAAATTTAAATGGTTGGGAAAGGCCATGGGATGTAGAAATATTTTTTTCACATTTTACTTCCTTGTAAAAACAGGTAAATCAATAGGGCTTTTCGCACGTATAAGTACCCAGTGAACGGTTCGTTTAGCTTTATACATTGTTCCGGGTGGGCGTTGTATTGGTTTTTCGCAACTGTTAGACCTGTAAGAGAAAAATTTAAATGGTTGGGAAAGGCCATGGGATGTAGAAATATTTTTTTCACATTTTACTTCCTTGTAAAAAGAGGGAAATCACTAGGGCTTTTCGCACGGATAAGTACCCAGTGAACGGTTCGTTTAACTTTATACATTGTTCCGGGTGGGCGTTGTATTGGTTTTTCGGAAGTGTTAGACCTGTAAGAGAAAAATTTAAATGGCTGGGAAAGGCCATGGGATGTAGAAATATTTTTTTCATATTTTATTTCCTTGTAAAAACAGGTAAATCAATAGGGATTTTCGTACGGATAAGTACCCAGTGAACGGTTCGTTTAGCTTTATATATTTTTCCGGGTGGGCGTTGTATTGGTTTTTCGGAAGTGTTAGACCTGTAAGAGAAAAATTTAAATGGTTGGGAAAGGCCATGGGATGTAGAAATATTTTTTTCACATTTTATTTCCTTGTAAAAACAGGTAAATCAATAGGGCTTTTCGCACGGATAAGTACCCAGTGAACGGTTCGTTTAGCTTTATACATTGTTCCGGGTGGGCGTTGTATTGGTTTTTCGGAAGTGTTAGACCTGTAAGAGAAAAATTTAAATGGTTGGGAAAGGCCATGGGATGTAGAAATATTGTTTTCACATTTTATTTCCTTGTAAAAACAGGTAAATCAATAGGGATTTTCGTACGTATAAGTATCCAGTGAACGGTTCGTTTAGCTTTATATATTGTTCCGGGTGGGAGTTGTATTGGTTTTTCGGTAGTGTTAGACCTGTAAGAGAAAAATTTAAATGGTTGGGAAAGGCCATGGGATGTAGAAATATTTTTTTCACATTTTACTTCCTTGTAAAAACAGGTAAATCAATAGGGCTTTTCGCACGTATAAGTACCCAGTGAACGGTTCGTTTAGCTTTATACATTGTTCCGGGTGGGCGTTGTATTGGTTTTTCGCAACTGTTAGACCTGTAAGAGAAAAATTTAAATGGTTGGGAAAGGCCATGGGATGTAGAAATATTTTTTTCACATTTTATTTCCTTGTAAAAACAGGTAAATCAATAGGGATTTTCGCACGGATAAGTACCCAGTGAACGGTTCGTTTAGCTTTATATATTGTTCCAGGTGGGAGTTGTATTGGTTTTTCGGTAGTGTTAGACCTGTAAGATAAAAATTTAAATGGTTGGGAAAGGCCATGGGATGTAGAAATATTTTTTTCACATTTTACTTCCTTGTAAAAACAGGTAAATCAATAGGGCTTTTCGCACGGATAAGTACCCAGTGAACGGTTCGTTTAGCTTTATACATTGTTCCGGGTGGGCGTTGTATTGGTTTTTCGGAAGTGTTAGACCTGTAAGAGAAAAATTTAAATGGTTGGGAAAGGCCATGGGATTTAGAAATATTTTTTTCACATTTTATTTCCTTGTAAAAACAGGTAAATCAATAGGGATTTTCGTACGTATAAGTGCCCAGTGAACGGTTCGTTTAGCTTTATATATTGTTCCGGGTGGGAGTTGTATTGGTTTTTCGGTAGTGTTAGACCTGTAAGAGAAAAATTTAAATGGTTGGGAAAGGCCATGGGATGTAGAAATATTTTTTTCACATTTTACTTCCTTGTAAAAACAGGTAAATCAATAGGGATTTTCGTACGGATAAGTACCCAGTGATCGGTTCGTTTAGCTTTATATATTGTTCCGGGTGGGAGTTGTATTGGTTTTTCGGTAGTGTTAGACCTGTAAGAGAAAAATTTAAATGGTTGGGAAAGGCCATGGGATGTAGAAATATTTTTTTCACATTTTACTTCCTTGTAAAAAGAGGGAAATCAATAGGGCTTTTCGCACGGATAAGTACCCAGTGAACGGTTCGTTTAGCTTTATACATTGTTCCGGGTGGGCGTTGTATTGGTTTTTCGGAAGTGTTAGACCTGTAAGAGAAAAATTTAAATGGTTGGGAAAGGCCATGGGATGTAGAAATATTTTTTTCACATTTTATTTCCTTGTAAAAACAGGTAAATCAATAGGGATTTTCGTACGTATAAGTACCCAGTGAACGGTTCGTTTAGCTTTATATATTGTTCCGGGTGGGAGTTGTATTGGTTTTTCGGTAGTGTTAGACCTGTAAGATAAAAATTTAAATAGTTGGGAAAGGCCATGCGATGTAGAAATATTTTTTTCACATTTTATTTCCTTGTAAAAACAGGTAAATCAATAGGGATTTTCGTACGTATAAGTACCCAGTGAACGGTTCGTTTAGGTTTATATATTGTTCCGGGTGGCCGTTGTATCGGTTTTTCGGTAGTGTTAGACCTGTAAGATAAAAATTTAAATGGTTGGGAAAGGCCATGGGATGTAGAAATATTTTTTTCACATTTTAATTCCTTGTAAAAACAGGTAAATCAATAGGGCTGTTCGCACGTATAAGTACCCGGTGAACGGTTCGTTTAGCTTTATATATTGTTCCGGGTGGGAGTTGTATTGGTTTTTAGGTAGTGTTAGACCTGTAAGAGAAAAATTTAAATGGTTGGGAAAGGCCATGGGATGTAGAAATATTTTTTTCACATTTTACTTCCTTGTAAAAACAGGTAAATCAATAGGGCTTTTCGCACGTATAAGTACCCAGTGACCGGTTCGTTTAGCTTTATACATTGTTCCGGGTGGGCGTTGTATTGGTTTTTCGCAACTGTTAGACCTGTAAGAGAAAAATTTAAATGGTTGGGAAAGGCCATGGGATGTAGAAATATTTTTTTCACATTTTACTTCCTTGTAAAAAGAGGGAAATCACTAGGGCTTTTCGCACGGATAAGTACCCAGTGAACGGTTCGTTTAGCTTTATACATTGTTCCGGGTGGGCGTTGTATTGGTTTTTCGGAAGTGTTAGACCTGTAAGAGAAAAATTTAAATGGTTGGGAAAGGCCATGGGATGTAGAAATATTTTTTTCATATTTTATTTCCTTGTAAAAACAGGTAAATCAATAGGGATTTTCGTACGGATAAGTACCCAGTGAACGGTTCGTTTAGCTTTATATATTTTTCCGGGTGGGCGTTGTATTGGTTTTTCGGAAGTGTTAGACCTGTAAGAGAAAAATTTAAATGGTTGGGAAAGGCCATGGGATGTAGAAATATTTTTTTCACATTTTACTTCCTTGTAAAAACAGGTAAATCAATAGGGCTTTTCGCACGGATAAGTACCCAGTGAACGGTTCGTTTAGCTTTATACATTGTTCCGGGTGGGCGTTGTATTGGTTTTTCGGAAGTGTTAGACCTGTAAGAGAAAAATTTAAATGGTTGGGAAAGGCCATGGGATGTAGAAATATTGTTTTCACATTTTATTTCCTTGTAAATACAGGTAAATCAATAGGGATTTTCGTACGTATAAGTATCCAGTGAACGGTTCGTTTAGCTTTATATATTGTTCCGGGTGGGAGTTGTATTGGTTTTTCGGTAGTGTTAGACCTGTAAGAGAGAAATTTAAATGGTTGGGAAAGGCCATGGGATGTAGAAATATTTTTTTCACATTTTACTTCCTTGTAAAAACAGGTAAATCAATAGGGCTTTTCGCACGTATCAGTACCCAGTGAACGGTTCGTTTAGCTTTATACATTGTTCCGGGTGGGCGTTGTATTGGTTTTTCGGTAGTGTTAGACCTGTAAGAGAAAAATTTTAATGGTTGGGAAAGGCCATGGGATGTAGAAATATTTTTTTCACATTTTACTTCCTTGTAAAAACAGGTAAATCAATAGGGCTTTTCGCACGTATAAGTACCCAGTGAACGGTTCGTTTAGCTTTATACATTGTTCCGGGTGGGCGTTGTATTGGTTTTTCGCAACTGTTAGACCTGTAAGAGAAAAATTTAAATGGTTGGGAAAGGCCATGGGATGTAGAAATATTTTTTTCACATTTTATTTCCTTGTAAAAACAGGTAAATCAATAGGGCTTTTCGCACGGATAAGTACCCAGTGAACGGTTCGTTTAGCTTTATACATTGTTCCGGGTGGGCGTTGTATTGGTTTTTCGGAAGTGTTAGACCTGTAAGAGAAAAATTTAAATGGTTGGGAAAGGCCATGGGATGTAGAAATATTGTTTTCACATTTTATTTCCTTGTAAATACAGGTAAATCAATAGGGATTTTCGTACGTATAAGTATCCAGTGAACGGTTCGTTTAGCTTTATATATTGTTCCGGGTGGGAGTTGTATTGGTTTTTCGGTAGTGTTAGACCTGTAAGAGAAAAATTTAAATGGTTGGGAAAGGCCATGGGATGTAGAAATATTTTTTTCACATTTTACTTCCTTGTAAAAACAGGTAAATCAATAGGGCTTTTCGCACGTATCAGTACCCAGTGAACGGTTCGTTTAGCTTTATACATTGTTCCGGGTGGGCGTTGTATTGGTTTTTCGCAACTGTTAGACCTGTAAGAGAAAAATTTAAATGGTTGGGAAAGGCCATGGGATGTAGAAATATTTTTTTCACATTTTACTTCCTTGTAAAAAGAGGGAAATCACTAGGGCTTTTCGCACGGATAAGTACCCAGTGAACGGTTCGTTTAGCTTTATACATTGTTCCGGGTGGGCGTTGTATTGGTTTTTCGGAAGTGTTAGACCTGTAAGAGAAAAATTTAAATGGCTGGGAAAGGCCATGGGATGTAGAAATATTTTTTTCACATTTTATTTCCTTGTAAAAACAGGTAAATCAATAGGGATTTTCGTACGGATAAGTACCCAGTGAACGGTTCGTTTAGCTTTATATATTTTTCCGGGTGGGCGTTGTATTGGTTTTTCAGAAGTGTTAGACCTGTAAGAGAAAAATTTAAATGGTTGGGAAAGGCCATGGGATGTAGAAATATTTTTTTCACATTTTATTTCCTTGTAAAAACAGGTAAATCAATAGGGATTTTCGTACGTATAAGTATCCAGTGAACGGTTCGTTTAGCTTTATATATTGTTCCGGGTGGGAGTTGTATTGGTTTTTCGGTAGTGTTAGACCTGTAAGAGAAAAATTTAAATGGTTGGGAAAGGCCATGGGATGTAGAAATATTTTTTTCACATTTTACTTCCTTGTAAAAACAGGTAAATCAATAGGGCTTTTCGCACGTATAAGTACCCAGTGAACGGTTCGTTTAGCTTTATACATTGTTCCGGGTGGGCGTTGTATTGGTTTTTCGCAACTGTTAGACCTGTAAGAGAAAAATTTAAATGGTTGGGAAAGGCCATGGGATGTAGAAATATTTTTTTCACATTTTACTTCCTTGTAAAAACAGGTAAATCAATAGGGCTTTTCGCACGGATAAGTACCCAGTGAACGGTTCGTTTAGCTTTATACATTGTTCCGGGTGGGCGTTGTATTGGTTTTTCGGAAGTGTTAGACCTGTAAGAGAAAAATTTAAATGGTTGGGAAAGGCCATGGGATGTAGAAATATTGTTTTCACATTTTATTTCCTTGTAAATACAGGTAAATCAATAGGGATTTTCGTACGTATAAGTATCCAGTGAACGGTTCGTTTAGCTTTATATATTGTTCCGGGTGGGAGTTGTATTGGTTTTTCGGTAGTGTTAGACCTGTAAGAGAAAAATTTAAATGGTTGGGAAAGGCCATGGGATGTAGAAATATTTTTTTCACATTTTACTTCCTTGTAAAAACAGGTAAATCAATAGGGCTTTTCGCACGTATCAGTACCCAGTGAACGGTTCGTTTAGCTTTATACATTGTTCCGGGTGGGCGTTGTATTGGTTTTTCGCAACTGTTAGACCTGTAAGAGAAAAATTTAAATGGTTGGGAAAGGCCATGGGATGTAGAAATATTTTTTTCACATTTTACTTCCTTGTAAAAAGAGGGAAATCACTAGGGCTTTTCGCACGGATAAGTACCCAGTGAACGGTTCGTTTAGCTTTATACATTGTTCCGGGTGGGCGTTGTATTGGTTTTTCGGAAGTGTTAGACCTGTAAGAGAAAAATTTAAATGGCTGGGAAAGGCCATGGGATGTAGAAATATTTTTTTCACATTTTATTTCCTTGTAAAAACAGGTAAATCAATAGGGATTTTCGTACGGATAAGTACCCAGTGAACGGTTCGTTTAGCTTTATATATTTTTCCGGGTGGGCGTTGTATTGGTTTTTCAGAAGTGTTAGACCTGTAAGAGAAAAATTTAAATGGTTGGGAAAGGCCATGGGATGTAGAAATATTTTTTTCACATTTTATTTCCTTGTAAAAACAGGTAAATCAATAGGGATTTTCGTACGTATAAGTATCCAGTGAACGGTTCGTTTAGCTTTATATATTGTTCCGGGTGGGAGTTGTATTGGTTTTTCGGTAGTGTTAGACCTGTAAGAGAAAAATTTAAATGGTTGGGAAAGGCCATGGGATGTAGAAATATTTTTTTCACATTTTACTTCCTTGTAAAAACAGGTAAATCAATAGGGCTTTTCGCACGTATAAGTACCCAGTGAACGGTTCGTTTAGCTTTATACATTGTTCCGGGTGGGCGTTGTATTGGTTTTTCGCAACTGTTAGACCTGTAAGAGAAAAATTTAAATGGTTGGGAAAGGCCATGGGATGTAGAAATATTTTTTTCACATTTTACTTCCTTGTAAAAACAGGTAAATCAATAGGGCTTTTCGCACGGATAAGTACCCAGTGAACGGTTCGTTTAGCTTTATACATTGTTCCGGGTGGGCGTTGTATTGGTTTTTCGGAAGTGTTAGACCTGTAAGAGAAAAATTTAAATGGTTGGGAAAGGCCATGGGATGTAGAAATATTGTTTTCACATTTTATTTCCTTGTAAAAACAGGTAAATCAATAGGGATTTTCGTACGTATAAGTATCCAGTGAACGGTTCGTTTAGCTTTATATATTGTTCCGGGTGGGAGTTGTATTGGTTTTTCGGTAGTGTTAGACCTGTAAGAGAAAAATTTAAATGGTTGGGAAAGGCCATGGGATGTAGAAATATTTTTTTCACATTTTAATTCCTTGTAAAAACAGGTAAATCAATAGGGCTTTTCGCACGTATAAGTACCCGGTGAACGGTTCGTTTAGCTTTATACATTGTTCCGGGTGGGCGTTGTATTGGTTTTTCGCAACTGTTAGACCTGTAAGAGAAAAATTTAAATGGTTGGGAAAGGCCATGGGATGTAGAAATATTTTTTTCACATTTTACTTCCTTGTAAAAACAGGTAAATGAATAGGGATTGTCGTACGGATAAGTACCCAGTGAACGGTTCGTTTAGCTTTATATATTTTTCCGGGTGGGCGTTGTATTGGTTTTTCGGAAGTGTTAGACCTGTAAGAGAAAAATTTAAATGGTTGGGAAAGGCCATGGGATGTAGAAATATTTTTTTCACATTTTGTTTCCTTGTAAAAACAGGTAAATCAATAGGGCTTTTCGCACGGATAAGTACCCAGTGAACGGTTCGTTTAGCTTTATACATTGTTCCGGGTGGGCGTTGTATTGGTTTTTCGGAAGTGTTAGACCTGTAAGAGAAAAATGTAAATGGTTGGGAAAGGCCATGGGATGTAGAAATATTTTTTTCACATTTTATTTCCTTGTAAAAACAGGTAAATCAATAGGGATTTTCGTACGTATAAGTACCCAGTGAACGGTTCGTTTAGCTTTATATATTGTTCCAGGTGGGAGTTGTATTGGTTTTTCGGTAGTGTTAGACCTGTAAGATAAAAATTTAAATGGTTGGGAAAGGCCATGGGATGTAGAAATATTTTTTTCACATTTTACTTCCTTGTAAAAACAGGTAAATCAATAGGGCTTTTCGCACGGATAAGTACCCAGTGAACGGTTCGTTTAGCTTTATACATTGTTCCGGGTGGGCGTTGTATTGGTTTTTCGGAAGTGTTAGACCTGTAAGAGAAAAATTTAAATGGTTGGGAAAGGCCATGGGATTTAGAAATATTTTTTTCACATTTTATTTCCTTGTAAAAACAGGTAAATCAATAGGGATTTTCGTACGTATAAGTGCCCAGTGAACGGTTCGTTTAGCTTTATATATTGTTCCGGGTGGGAGTTGTATTGGTTTTTCGGTAGTGTTAGACCTGTAAGATAAAAATTTAAATAGTTGGGAAAGGCCATGCGATGTAGAAATATTTTTTTCACATTTTATTTCCTTGTAAAAACAGGTAAATCAATAGGGATTTTCGTACGTATAAGTACCCAGTGAACGGTTCGTTTAGGTTTATATATTGTTCCGGGTGGCCGTTGTATCGGTTTTTCAGTAGTGTTAGACCTGTAAGAGAAAAATTTAAATGGTTGGGAAAGGCCATGGGATGTAGAAATATTTTTTTCACATTTTACTTCCTTGTAAAAACAGGTAAATCAATAGGTATTTTCGTACGGATAAGTACCCAGTGAACGGTTCGTTTAGCTTTATATATTGTTCCGGGTGGGAGTTGTATTGGTTTTTCGGTAGTGTTAGACCTGTAAGAGAAAAATTTAAATGGTTGGGAAAGGCCATGGGATGTAGAAATATTTTTTTCACATTTTACTTCCTTGTAAAAAGAGGGAAATCAATAGGGCTTTTCGCACGGATAAGTACCCAGTGAACGGTTCGTTTAGCTTTATACATTGTTCCGGGTGGGCGTTGTATTGGTTTTTCGGAAGTGTTAGACCTGTAAGAGAAAAATTTAAATGGTTGGGAAAGGCCATGGGATGTAGAAATATTTTTTTCACATTTTATTTCCTTGTAAAAACAGGTAAATCAATAGGGATTTTCGTACGTATAAGTACCCAGTGAACGGTTCGTTTAGCTTTATATATTGTTCCGGGTGGGAGTTGTATTGGTTTTTCGGTAGTGTTAGACCTGTAAGATAAAAATTTAAATAGTTGGGAAAGGCCATGCGATGTAGAAATATTTTTTTCACATTTTATTTCCTTGTAAAAACAGGTAAATCAATAGGGATTTTCGTACGTATAAGTACCCAGTGAACGGTTCGTTTAGGTTTATATATTGTTCCGGGTGGCCGTTGTATCGGTTTTTCGGTAGTGTTAGACCTGTAAGATAAAAATTTAAATGGTTGGGAAAGGCCATGGGATGTAGAAATATTTTTTTCACATTTTATTTCCTTGTAAAAACAGGAAAATCAATAGGGATTTTTGTACGGATAAGTGCCCAGTGAACGGTTCATTTAGCTTTATATATTGTTCCGGGTGGGCGTTGTATTGGTTTTTCGGAAGTGTTAGACCTGTAAGAGAAAAGTTTAAATGGTTGGGAAAGGCCATGGGATGTAGAAATATTTGTTTCACATTTTACTTCCTTGTAAAAACAGGTAAATCAATAGGGATTTTCGTACAGATAAGTACCCAGTGAACGGTTCGTTTAGCTTTATGTATTGTTCCGGGTGGGCGTTGTATTGGTTTTTCGGAAGTGTTAGACGTGTAAGAGAAATATTTAAATGGTTGGGAAAGGCCATGGGATGTAGAAATATTTGTTTCACATTTTATTTCCTTGTAAAAACAGGTAAATCAATAGGGATTTTCGTATGGATTAGTACCCAGTAAACGGTTCGTTTAGCTGTATATATTTTTCCGGGTGGGTGTTGTATTGGTTTTTCGCAACTGTTAGACCTGTAAGAGAAAAATTTTAATGGTTGGGAAAGGCCATGGGATGTAGAAATATTTTTTTCACATTTTATTTCCTTGTAAAAACAGGTAAATCAATAGGGATTTTCGTACGTATAAGTGCCCAGTGAACGGTTCGTTTAGCTTTATATATTGTTCCGGGTGGGAGTTGTATTGGTTTTTCGGTAGTGTTAGACCTGTAAGATAAAAATTTAAATGGTTGGGAAAGGCCATGGGATGTAGAAATATTTTTTTCACATTTTACTTCCTTGTAAAAACAGGTAAATCAATAGGGATTTTCGCACGGATAAGTACCCAGTGAACGGTTCGTTTAGCTTTATACATTGTTCCGGGTGGGCGTTGTATTGGTTTTTCGGAAGTGTTAGACCTGTAAGAGAAAAATTTAAATGGTTGGGAAAGGCCATGGGATTTAGAAATATTTTTTTCACATTTTATTTCCTTGTAAAAACAGGTAAATCAATAGGGATTTTCGTACGTATAAGTGCCCAGTGAACGGTTCGTTTAGCTTTATATATTGTTCCGGGTGGGTGTTGTATTGGTTTTTCGGTAGTGTTAGACCTGTAAGAGAAAAATTTAAATGGTTGGGAAAGGCCATGGGATGTAGAAATATTTTTTTCACATTTTACTTCCTTGTAAAAACAGGTAAATCAATAGGGATTTTCGTACGGATAAGTACCCAGTGAACGGTTCGTTTAGCTTTATATATTGTTCCGGGTGGGAGTTGTATTGGTTTTTCGGTAGTGTTAGACCTGTAAGAGAAAAATTTAAATGGTTGGGAAAGGCCATGGGATGTAGAAATATTTTTTTCACATTTTACTTCCTTGTAAAAAGAGGGAAATCAATAGGGCTTTTCGCACGGATAAGTACCCAGTGAACGGTTCGTTTAGCTTTATACATTGTTCCGGGTGGGCGTTGTATTGGTTTTTCGGAAGTGTTAGACCTGTAAGAGAAAAATTTAAATGGTTGGGAAAGGCCATGGGATGTAGAAATATTTTTTTCACATTTTATTTCCTTGTAAAAACAGGTAAATCAATAGGGATTTTCGTACGTATAAGTACCCAGTGAACGGTTCGTTTAGCTTTATATATTGTTCCGGGTGGGAGTTGTATTGGTTTTTCGGTAGTGTTAGACCTGTAAGATAAAAATTTAAATAGTTGGGAAAGGCCATGCGATGTAGAAATATTTTTTTCACATTTTATTTCCTTGTAAAAACAGGTAAATCAATAGGGATTTTCGTACGTATAAGTACCCAGTGAACGGTTCGTTTAGGTTTATATATTGTTCCGGGTGGCCGTTGTATCGGTTTTTCGGTAGTGTTAGACCTGTAAGATAAAAATTTAAAAGGTTGGGAAAGGCCATGGGATGTAGAAATATTTTTTTCACATTTTATTTCCTTGTAAAAACAGGAAAATCAATAGGGATTTTTGTACGGATAAGTGCCCAGTGAACGGTTCATTTAGCTTTATATATTGTTCCGGGTGGGCGTTGTATTGGTTTTTCGGAAGTGTTAGACCTGTAAGAGAAAAGTTTAAATGGTTGGGAAAGGCCATGGGATGTAGAAATATTTGTTTCACATTTTACTTCCTTGTAAAAACAGGTAAATCAATAGGGATTTTCGTACAGATAAGTACCCAGTGAACGGTTCGTTTAGCTTTATGTATTGTTCCGGGTGGGCGTTGTATTGGTTTTTCGGAAGTGTTAGACGTGTAAGAGAAATATTTAAATGGTTGGGAAAGGCCATGGGATATAGAAATATTTGTTTCACATTTTATTTCCTTGTAAAAACAGGTAAATCAATAGGGATTTTCGTATGGATTAGTACCCAGTAAACGGTTCGTTTAGCTGTATATATTTTTCCGGGTGGGTGTTGTATTGGTTTTTCGCAACTGTTAGACCTGTAAGAGAAAAATTTTAATGGTTGGGAAAGGCCATGGGATGTAGAAATATTTTTTTCACATTTTACTTCCCTGTAAAAACAGGGAAATCAATAGGGCTTTTCGTACGGATAAATACCCAGTGAACTGTTCGTTTAGCTGTATATATTGTTCCGGGTGGGCGTTGTATTGGTTTTCTGCAAGTGTTAGACCTGTAGAGAAAAATTTAAATGGTTGGGAAAGGCCATGGGATGTAGAAATATTTTTTTCACATTTTACTTCCTTGTAAAAAGAGGGAAATCAATAGGGCTTTTCGCACGGATAAGTACCCAGTGAACGGTTCGTTTAGCTTTATACATTGTTCCGGGTGGGCGTTGTATTGGTTTTTCGGTAGTGTTAGACCTGTAAGAGAAAAATTTAAATGGTTGGGAAAGGCCATGGGATGTAGAAATATTTTTTTCACATTTTACTTCCTTGTAAAAACAGGTAAATCAATAGGGCTTTTCGCACGGATAAGTACCCAGTGAACGGTTCGTTTAGCTTTATACATTGTTCCGGGTGGGCGTTGTATTGGTTTTTCGGAAGTGTTAGACCTGTAAGAGAAAAATTTAAATGGTTGGGAAAGGCCATGGGATGTAGAAATATTGTTTTCACATTTTATTTCCTTGTAAAAACAGGTAAATCAATAGGGATTTTCGTACGTATAAGTATCCAGTGAACGGTTCGTTTAGCTTTATATATTGTTCCGGGTGGGAGTTGTATTGGTTTTTCGGTAGTGTTAGACCTGTAAGAGAAAAATTTAAATGGTTTGGAAAGGCCATGGGATGTAGAAATATTTTTTTCACATTATACTTCCTTGTAAAAACAGGTAAATCAATAGGGATTTTCGTACGGATAAGTACCCAGTGAACGGTTCGTTTAGCTTTATATATTGTTCCGGGTGGGAGTTGTATTGGTTTTTCGGTAGTGTTAGACCTGTAAGAGAAAAATTTAAATGGTTGGGAAAGGCCATGGGATGTAGAAATATTTTTTTCACAATTTACTTCCTTGTAAAAAGAGGGAAATCAATAGGGCTTTTCGCACGGATAAGTACCCAGTGAACGGTTCGTTTAGCTTTATACATTGTTCCGGGTGGGCGTTGTATTGGTTTTTCGGAAGTGTTAGACCTGTAAGAGAAAAATTTAAATGGTTGGGAAAGGCCATGGGATGTAGAAATATTTTTTTCACATTTTATTTCCTTGTAAAAACAGGTAAATCAATAGGGATTTTCGTACGTATAAGTACCCAGTGAACGGTTCGTTTAGCTTTATATATTGTTCCGGGTGGGAGTTGTATAGGTTTTTCGGTAGTGTTAGACCTGTAAGATAAAAATTTAAATAGTTGGGAAAGGCCATGCAATGTAGAAATATTTTTTTCACATTTTATTTCCTTGTAAAAACAGGTAAATCAATAGGGATTTTCGTACGTATAAGTACCCAGTGAACGGTTCGTTAAGCTTTATATATTGTTCCGGGTGGCAGTTGTATCGGTTTTTCGGTAGTGTTAGACCTGTAAGATAAAAATTTAAATGGTTGGGAAAGGCCATGGGATGTAGAAATATTTTTTTCACATTTTATTTCCTTGTAAAAACAGGAAAATCAATAGGGATTTTTGTACGGATAAGTGCCCAGTGAACGGTTCATTTAGCTTTATATATTGTTCCGGGTGGGCGTTGTATTGGTTTTTCGGAAGTGTTAGACCTGTAAGAGAAACGTTTAAATGGTTGGGAAAGGCCATGGGATGTAGAAATATTTTTTTCACATTTTATTTCCTTGTAAAAACAGGTAAATCAATAGGGATTTTCGTACGGATAAGTACCCAGTGAACGGTTCGTTTAGCTTTATATATTGTTCCGGGTGGGAGTTGTATTGGTTTTTCGGAAGCGTTAGACCTGTAAGAGAAAAATTTAAATGGTTGGGAAAGGCCATGGGATGTAGAAATATTTTTTTCACATTTTACTTCCTTGTAAAAACAGGTAAATCAATAGGGATTTTCGTACGGATAAGTACCCAGTGAACGGTTCGTTTAGCTTTATGTATTGTTCCGGGTGGGCGTTGTATTGGTTTTTCGGAAGTGTTAGACGTGTAAGAGAAATATTTAAATGGTTGGGAAAGGCCATGGGATGTAGAAATATTTGTTTCACATTTTATTTCCTTGTAAAAACAGGTAAATCAATAGGGATTTTCGTATGGATTAGTACCCAGTAAACGGTTCGTTTAGCTGTATATATTTTTCCGGGTGGGTGTTGTATTGGTTTTTCGCAACTGTTAGACCTGTAAGAGAAAAAATTTAATGGTTGGGAAAGGCCATGGGATGTAGAAATATTTTTTTCACATTTTACTTCCCTGTAAAAACAGGGAAATCAATAGGGCTTTTCGTACGGATAAGTACCCAGTGAACTGTTCGTTTAGCTTTATATATTGTTCCGGGTGGGCGTTGTATTGGTTTTCTGCAAGTGTTAGACCTGTAAGAGAAAAATTTAAATGGTTGGGAAAGGCCATGGGATGTAGAAATATTGTTTTCACATTTTATTTCCTTGTAAAAACAGGTAAATCAATAGGGATTTTCGTACGTATAAGTATCCAGTGAACGGTTCGTTTAGCTTTATATATTGTTCCGGGTGGGAGTTGTATTGGTTTTTCGGTAGTGTTAGACCTGTAAGAGAAAAATTTAAATGGTTGGGAAAGGCCATGGGATGTAGAAATATTTTTTTCACATTTTACTTCCTTGTAAAAACAGGTAAATCAATAGGGCTTTTCGCACGTATAAGTACCCAGTGAACGGTTCGTTTAGCTTTATACATTGTTCCGGGTGGGCGTTGTATTGGTTTTTCGCAACTGTTAGACCTGTAAGAGAAAAATTTAAATGGTTGGGAAAGGCCATGGGATGTAGAAATATTTTTTTCACATTTTACTTCCTTGTAAAAACAGGTAAATGAATAGGGATTTTCGTACGGATAAGTACCCTGTGAACGGTTCGTTTAGCTTTATATATTTTTCCGGGTGGGCGTTGTATTGGTTTTTCGGAAGTGTTAGACCTGTAAGAGAAAAATTTAAATGGTTGGGAAAGGCCGTGGGATGTAGAAATATTTTTTTCACATTTTGTTTCCTTGTAAAAACAGGTAAATCAATAGGGCTTTTCGCACGGATAAGTACCCAGTGAACGGTTCGTTTAGCTTTATACATTGTTCCGGGTGGGCGTTGTATTGGTTTTTCGGAAGTGTTAGACCTGTAAGAGAAAAATTTAAATGGTTGGGAAAGGCCATGGGATGTAGAAATATTTTTTTCACATTTTATTTCCTTGTAAAAACAGGTAAATCAATAGGGATTTTCGTACTTATAAGTACCCAGTGAACGGTTCGTTTAGCTTTATATATTGTTCCGGGTGAGAGTTGTATTGGTTTTTCGGTAGTGTTAGACCTGTAAGATAAAAATTTAAATGGTTGGGAAAGGCCATGGGATGTAGAAATATTTTTTTCACATTTTACTTCCTTGTAAAAACAGGTAAATCAATAGGGCTTTTCGCACGGATAAGTACCCAGTGAACGGTTCGTTTAGCTTTATACATTGTTCCGGGTGGGCGTTGTATTGGTTTTTCGGAAGTGTTAGACCTGTAAGAGAAAAATTTAAATGGTTGGGAAAGGCCATGGGATGTAGAAATATTTTTTTCACATTTTATTTCCTTGTAAAAACAGGAAAATCAATAGGGATTTTTGTACGGATAAGTGCCCAGTGAACGGTTCGTTTAGCTTTATATATTGTTCCGGGTGGGCGTTGTATTGGTTTTTCGGAAGTGTTAGAGCTATAAGAGAAAAGTTTAAATGGTTGGGAAAGGCCATGGGATGTAGAAATATTTTTTTCACATTTTATTTCCTTGTAAAAACAGGTAAATCAATAGGGATTTTCGTACGGATAAGTACCCAGTGAATGGTTCGTTTAGCTTTATATATTGTTCCGGGTGGGAGTTGTATTGGTTTTTCGGTAGTGTTAGACCTGTAAGAGAAAAATTTAAATGGTTGGGAAAGGCCATGGGATGTAGAAATATTTTTTTCACATTTTACTTCCTTGTAAAAAGAGGGAAATCAATAGGGCTTTTCGCACGGATAATACCCAGTGAACGGTTCGTTTAGCTTTATACATTGTTCCGGGTGGGCGTTGTATTGGTTTTTCGGAAGTGTTAGACCTGTAAGAGAAAAATTTAAATGGTTGGGAAAGGCCATGGGATGTAGAAATATTTTTTTCACATTTTATTTCCTTGTAAAAACAGGTAAATCAATAGGGATTTTCGTACGTATAAGTACCCAGTGAACGGTTCGTTTAGCTTTATATATTGTTCCGGGTGGGAGTTGTATAGGTTTTTCGGTAGTGTTAGACCTGTAAGATAAAAATTTAAAAAGTTGGGAAAGGCCATGCGATGTAGAAATATTTTTTTCACATTTTATTTCCTTGTAAAAACAGGTAAATCAATAGGGATTTTCGTACGTATAAGTACCCAGTGAACGGTTCGTTTAGCTTTATATATTGTTCCGGGTGGCCGTTGTATCGGTTTTTCGGTAGTGTTAGACCTGTAAGATAAAAATTTAAATGGTTGGGAAAGGCCATGGGATGTAGAAATATTTTTTTCACATTTTATTTCCTTGTAAAAACAGGAAAATCAATAGGGATTTTTGTACGGATAAGTGCCCAGTGAACGGTTCATTTAGCTTTATATATTGTTCCGGGTGGGCGTTGTATTGGTTTTTCGGAAGTGTTAGACCTGTAAGAGAAAAGTTTAAATGGTTGGGAAAGGCCATGGGATGTAGAAATATTTTTTTCACATTTTATTTCCTTGTAAAAACAGGTAAATCAATAGGGATTTTCGTACGGATAAGTACCCAGTGAACGGTTCGTTTAGCTTTATATATTGTTCCGGGTGGGCGTTGTATTGGTTTTTCGGAAGTGTTAGACCTGTAAGAGAAAAATTTAAATGGTTGGGAAAGGCCATGGGATGTAGAAATATTTTTTTCACATTTTATTTCCTTGTAAAAACAGGTAAATCAATAGGGATTTTCGTATGTATAAGTACCCAGTGAACGGTTCGTTTAGCTTTATATATTTTTCCGGGTGGGCGTTGTATTGGTTTTTCGGAAGTGTTAGACCTGTAAGAGAAAAATTTAAATGGTTGGGAAAGGCCGTGGGATGTAGAAATATTTTTTTCACATTTTGTTTCCTTGTAAAAACAGGTAAATCAATAGGGCTTTTCGCACGGATAAGTACCCAGTGAACGGTTCGTTTAGCTTTATACATTGTTCCGGGTGGGCGTTGTATTGGTTTTTCGGAAGTGTTAGACCTGTAAGAGAAAAATTTAAATGGTTGGGAAAGGCCATGGGATGTAGAAATATTTTTTTCACATTTTATTTCCTTGTAAAAACAGGTAAATCAATAGGGATTTTCGTACTTATAAGTACCCAGTGAACGGTTCGTTTAGCTTTATATATTGTTCCGGGTGAGAGTTGTATTGGTTTTTCGGTAGTGTTAGACCTGTAAGATAAAAATTTAAATGGTTGGGAAAGGCCATGGGATGTAGAAATATTTTTTTCACATTTTACTTCCTTGTAAAAACAGGTAAATCAATAGGGCTTTTCGCACGGATAAGTACCCAGTGAACGGTTCGTTTAGCTTTATACATTGTTCCGGGTGGGCGTTGTATTGGTTTTTCGGAAGTGTTAGACCTGTAAGAGAAAAATTTAAATGGTTGGGAAAGGCCATGGGATGTAGAAATATTTTTTTCACATTTTATTTCCTTGTAAAAACAGGAAAATCAATAGGGATTTTTGTACGGATAAGTGCCCAGTGAACGGTTCGTTTAGCTTTATATATTGTTCCGGGTGGGCGTTGTATTGGTTTTTCGGAAGTGTTAGAGCTATAAGAGAAAAGTTTAAATGGTTGGGAAAGGCCATGGGATGTAGAAATATTTTTTTCACATTTTATTTCCTTGTAAAAACAGGTAAATCAATAGGGATTTTCGTACGGATAAGTACCCAGTGAATGGTTCGTTTAGCTTTATATATTGTTCCGGGTGGGAGTTGTATTGGTTTTTCGGTAGTGTTAGACCTGTAAGAGAAAAATTTAAATGGTTGGGAAAGGCCATGGGATGTAGAAATATTTTTTTCACATTTTACTTCCTTGTAAAAAGAGGGAAATCAATAGGGCTTTTCGCACGGATAATACCCAGTGAACGGTTCGTTTAGCTTTATACATTGTTCCGGGTGGGCGTTGTATTGGTTTTTCGGAAGTGTTAGACCTGTAAGAGAAAAATTTAAATGGTTGGGAAAGGCCATGGGATGTAGAAATATTTTTTTCACATTTTATTTCCTTGTAAAAACAGGTAAATCAATAGGGATTTTCGTACGTATAAGTACCCAGTGAACGGTTCGTTTAGCTTTATATATTGTTCCGGGTGGGAGTTGTATAGGTTTTTCGGTAGTGTTAGACCTGTAAGATAAAAATTTAAAAAGTTGGGAAAGGCCATGCGATGTAGAAATATTTTTTTCACATTTTATTTCCTTGTAAAAACAGGTAAATCAATAGGGATTTTCGTACGTATAAGTACCCAGTGAACGGTTCGTTTAGCTTTATATATTGTTCCGGGTGGCCGTTGTATCGGTTTTTCGGTAGTGTTAGACCTGTAAGATAAAAATTTAAATGGTTGGGAAAGGCCATGGGATGTAGAAATATTTTTTTCACATTTTATTTCCTTGTAAAAACAGGAAAATCAATAGGGATTTTTGTACGGATAAGTGCCCAGTGAACGGTTCATTTAGCTTTATATATTGTTCCGGGTGGGCGTTGTATTGGTTTTTCGGAAGTGTTAGACCTGTAAGAGAAAAGTTTAAATGGTTGGGAAAGGCCATGGGATGTAGAAATATTTTTTTCACATTTTATTTCCTTGTAAAAACAGGTAAATCAATAGGGATTTTCGTACGGATAAGTACCCAGTGAACGGTTCGTTTAGCTTTATATATTGTTCCGGGTGGGAGTTGTATTGGTTTTTCGGAAGCGTTAGACCTGTAAGAGAAAAATTTAAATGGTTGGGAAAGGCCATGGGATGTAGAAATATTTTTTTCACATTTTACTTCCTTGTAAAAACAGGTAAATCAATAGGGATTTTCGTACGGATAAGTACCCAGTGAACGGTTCGTTTAGCTTTATGTATTGTTCCGGGTGGGCGTTGTATTGGTTTTTCGGAAGTGTTAGACGTGTAAGAGAAATATTTAAATGGTTGGGAAAGGCCATGGGATGTAGAAATATTTGTTTCACATTTTATTTCCTTGTAAAAACAGGTAAATCAATAGGGATTTTCGTATGGATTAGTACCCAGTAAACGGTTCGTTTAGCTGTATATATTTTTCCGGGTGGGTGTTGTATAGGTTTTTCGCAACTGTTAGACCTGTAAGAGAAAAAATTTAATGGTTGGGAAAGGCCATGGGATGTAGAAATATTTTTTTCACATTTTACTTCCCTGTAAAAACAGGGAAATCAATAGGGCTTTTCGTACGGATAAGTACCCAGTGAACTGTTCGTTTAGCTTTATATATTGTTCCGGGTGGGCGTTGTATTGGTTTTCTGCAAGTGTTAGACCTGTAAGAGAAAAATTTAAATGATTGGGAAAGGCCATGGGATGTAGAAATATTTTTTTCACATTTTACTTCCTTGTAAAAAGAGGGAAATCAATAGGGCTTTTCGCACGGATAAGTACCCAGTGAACGGTTCGTTTAGCTTTATACATTGTTCCGGGTGGGCGTTGTATTGGTTTTTCGGAAGTGTTAGACCTGTAAGAGAAAAATTTAAATGGTTGGGAAAAGCCATGGGATGTAGAAATATTTTTTTCACATTTTACTTCCTTGTAAAAACAGGTAAATCAATAGGGATTTTCGTACGGATAAGTACCCAGTGAACGGTTCGTTTAGATTTATATATTTTTCCGGGTGGGCGTTGTATTGGTTTTTCGGAAGTGTTAGACCTGTAAGAGAAAAATTTAAATGGTTGGGAAAGGCCATGGGATGTAGAAATATTTTTTTCACATTTTATTTCCTTGTAAAAACAGGTAAATCAATAGGGATTTTCGTACGTATAAGTACCCAGTGAACGGTTCGTTTAGCTTTATATATTGTTCCGGGTGGGAGTTGTATTGGTTTTTCGGTAGTGTTAGACCTGTAAGAGAAAAATTTAAATGGTTGGGAAAGGCCATGGGATGTAGAAATATTTTTTTCACATTTTATTTCCTTGTAAAAACAGGTAAATCAATAGGGCTTTTCGCACGGGTAAGTACCCAGTGAACGGTTCGTTTAGCTTTATACATTGTTCCGGGTGGGCGTTGTATTGGTTTTTCGCAACTGTTAGACCTGTAAGAGAAAAATTTAAATGGTTGGGAAAGGCCATGGGATGTAGAAATATTTTTTTCACATTTTATTTCTTTGTAAAAACAGGTAAATCAATAGGGATTTTCGTACGGATAAGTACACAGTGAACGGTTCGTTTAGCTTTATATATTTTTCCGGGTGGGCGTTGTATTGGTTTTTCGGAAGTGTTAGACCTGTAAGAGAAAAATTTAAATGGTTGGGAAAGGCCATGGGATGTAGAAATATTTTTTTCACATTTTATTTCTTTGTAAAAACAGGTAAATCAATAGGGATTTTCGTACGGATAAGTACACAGTGAACGGTTCGTTTAGCTTTATATATTTTTCCGGGTGGGCGTTGTATTGGTTTTTCGGAAGTGTTAGACCTGTAAGAGAAAAATTTAAATGGTTGGGAAAGGCCATGGGATGTAGAAATATTTTTTTCACATTTTATTTCCTTGTAAAAACAGGTAAATCAATAGGGATTTTCGTACGTATAAGTACCCAGTGAACGGTTCGTTTAGCTTTATATATTGTTCCGGGTGGGAGTTGTATTGGTTTTTCGGTAGTGTTAGACCTGTAAGAGAAAAATTTAAATGGTTGGGAAAGGCCATGGGATGTAGAAATATTTTTTTCACATTTTACTTCCTTGTAAAAACAGGTAAATTAATAGGGATTTTCGTACGGATAAGTACCCAGTGAACGGTTCGTTTAGCTTTATATATTTTTCCGGGTGGGCGTTGTATTGGTTTTTCGGAAGTGTTAGACGTGTAAGAGAAATATTTAAATGGTTGGGAAAGGCCATGGGATGTAGAAATATTTGTTTCACATTTTATTTCCTTGTAAAAACAGGTAAATCAATAGGGATTTTCGTATGGATTAGTACCCAGTAAACGGTTCGTTTAGCTGTATATATTTTTCCGGGTGGGTGTTGTATAGGTTTTTCGCAACTGTTAGACCTGTAAGAGAAAAAATTTAATGGTTGGGAAAGGCCATGGGATGTAGAAATATTTTTTTCACATTTTACTTCCCTGTAAAAACAGGGAAATCAATAGGGCTTTTCGTACGGATAAGTACCCAGTGAACTGTTCGTTTAGCTTTATATATTGTTCCGGGTGGGCGTTGTATTGGTTTTCTGCAAGTGTTAGACCTGTAAGAGAAAAATTTAAATGATTGGGAAAGGCCATGGGATGTAGAAATATTTTTTTCACATTTTACTTCCTTGTAAAAAGAGGGAAATCAATAGGGCTTTTCGCACGGATAAGTACCCAGTGAACGGTTCGTTTAGCTTTATACATTGTTCCGGGTGGGCGTTGTATTGGTTTTTCGGAAGTGTTAGACCTGTAAGAGAAAAATTTAAATGGTTGGGAAAAGCCATGGGATGTAGAAATATTTTTTTCACATTTTACTTCCTTGTAAAAACAGGTAAATCAATAGGGATTTTCGTACGGATAAGTACCCAGTGAACGGTTCGTTTAGATTTATATATTTTTCCGGGTGGGCGTTGTATTGGTTTTTCGGAAGTGTTAGACCTGTAAGAGAAAAATTTAAATGGTTGGGAAAGGCCATGGGATGTAGAAATATTTTTTTCACATTTTATTTCCTTGTAAAAACAGGTAAATCAATAGGGATTTTCGTACGTATAAGTACCCAGTGAACGGTTCGTTTAGCTTTATATATTGTTCCGGGTGGGAGTTGTATTGGTTTTTCGGTAGTGTTAGACCTGTAAGAGAAAAATTTAAATGGTTGGGAAAGGCCATGGGATGTAGAAATATTTTTTTCACATTTTATTTCCTTGTAAAAACAGGTAAATCAATAGGGCTTTTCGCACGGGTAAGTACCCAGTGAACGGTTCGTTTAGCTTTATACATTGTTCCGGGTGGGCGTTGTATTGGTTTTTCGCAACTGTTAGACCTGTAAGAGAAAAATTTAAATGGTTGGGAAAGGCCATGGGATGTAGAAATATTTTTTTCACATTTTATTTCTTTGTAAAAACAGGTAAATCAATAGGGATTTTCGTACGGATAAGTACACAGTGAACGGTTCGTTTAGCTTTATATATTTTTCCGGGTGGGCGTTGTATTGGTTTTTCGGAAGTGTTAGACCTGTAAGAGAAAAATTTAAATGGTTGGGAAAGGCCATGGGATGTAGAAATATTTTTTTCACATTTTATTTCTTTGTAAAAACAGGTAAATCAATAGGGATTTTCGTACGGATAAGTACACAGTGAACGGTTCGTTTAGCTTTATATATTTTTCCGGGTGGGCGTTGTATTGGTTTTTCGGAAGTGTTAGACCTGTAAGAGAAAAATTTAAATGGTTGGGAAAGGCCATGGGATGTAGAAATATTTTTTTCACATTTTATTTCCTTGTAAAAACAGGTAAATCAATAGGGATTTTCGTACGTATAAGTACCCAGTGAACGGTTCGTTTAGCTTTATATATTGTTCCGGGTGGGAGTTGTATTGGTTTTTCGGTAGTGTTAGACCTGTAAGAGAAAAATTTAAATGGTTGGGAAAGGCCATGGGATGTAGAAATATTTTTTTCACATTTTACTTCCTTGTAAAAACAGGTAAATTAATAGGGATTTTCGTACGGATAAGTACCCAGTGAACGGTTCGTTTAGCTTTATATATTTTTCCGGGTGGGCGTTGTATTGGTTTTTCGGAAGTGTTAGACGTGTAAGAGAAATATTTAAATGGTTGGGAAAGGCCATGGGATGTAGAAATATTTGTTTCACATTTTATTTCCTTGTAAAAACAGGTAAATCAATAGGGATTTTCGTATGGATTAGTACCCAGTAAACGGTTCGTTTAGCTGTATATATTTTTCCGGGTGGGTGTTGTATTGGTTTTTCGCAACTGTTAGACCTGTAAGAGAAAAAATTTAATGGTTGGGAAAGGCCATGGGATGTAGAAATATTTTTTTCACATTTTACTTCCCTGTAAAAACAGGGAAATCAATAGGGCTTTTCGTACGGATAAGTACCCAGTGAACTGTTCGTTTAGCTTTATATATTGTTCCGGGTGGGCGTTGTATTGGTTTTCTGCAAGTGTTAGACCTGTAAGAGAAAAATTTAAATGATTGGGAAAGGCCATGGGATGTAGAAATATTTTTTTCACATTTTACTTCCTTGTAAAAAGAGGGAAATCAATAGGGCTTTTCGCACGGATAAGTACCCAGTGAACGGTTCGTTTAGCTTTATACATTGTTCCGGGTGGGCGTTGTATTGGTTTTTCGGAAGTGTTAGACCTGTAAGAGAAAAATTTAAATGGTTGGGAAAAGCCATGGGATGTAGAAATATTTTTTTCACATTTTACTTCCTTGTAAAAACAGGTAAATCAATAGGGATTTTCGTACGGATAAGTACCCAGTGAACGGTTCGTTTAGATTTATATATTTTTCCGGGTGGGCGTTGTATTGGTTTTTCGGAAGTGTTAGACCTGTAAGAGAAAAATTTAAATGGTTGGGAAAGGCCATGGGATGTAGAAATATTTTTTTCACATTTTATTTCCTTGTAAAAACAGGTAAATCAATAGGGATTTTCGTACGTATAAGTACCCAGTGAACGGTTCGTTTAGCTTTATATATTGTTCCGGGTGGGAGTTGTATTGGTTTTTCGGTAGTGTTAGACCTGTAAGAGAAAAATTTAAATGGTTGGGAAAGGCCATGGGATGTAGAAATATTTTTTTCACATTTTATTTCCTTGTAAAAACAGGTAAATCAATAGGGCTTTTCGCACGGGTAAGTACCCAGTGAACGGTTCGTTTAGCTTTATACATTGTTCCGGGTGGGCGTTGTATTGGTTTTTCGCAACTGTTAGACCTGTAAGAGAAAAATTTAAATGGTTGGGAAAGGCCATGGGATGTAGAAATATTTTTTTCACATTTTATTTCTTTGTAAAAACAGGTAAATCAATAGGGATTTTCGTACGGATAAGTACACAGTGAACGGTTCGTTTAGCTTTATATATTTTTCCGGGTGGGCGTTGTATTGGTTTTTCGGAAGTGTTAGACCTGTAAGAGAAAAATTTAAATGGTTGGGAAAGGCCATGGGATGTAGAAATATTTTTTTCACATTTTACTTCCTTGTAAAAACAGGTAAATTAATAGGGATTTTCGTACGGATAAGTACCCAGTGAACGGTTCGTTTAGCTTTATATATTTTTCCGGGTGGGCGTTGTATTGGTTTTTCGGAAGTGTTAGACGTGTAAGAGAAATATTTAAATGGTTGGGAAAGGCCATGGGATGTAGAAATATTTGTTTCACATTTTATTTCCTTGTAAAAACAGGTAAATCAATAGGGATTTTCGTATGGATTAGTACCCAGTAAACGGTTCGTTTAGCTGTATATATTTTTCCGGGTGGGTGTTGTATTGGTTTTTCGCAACTGTTAGACCTGTAAGAGAAAAAATTTAATGGTTGGGAAAGGCCATGGGATGTAGAAATATTTTTTTCACATTTTACTTCCCTGTAAAAACAGGGAAATCAATAGGGCTTTTCGTACGGATAAGTACCCAGTGAACTGTTCGTTTAGCTTTATATATTGTTCCGGGTGGGCGTAGTATTGGTTTTCTGCAAGTGTTAGACCTGTAAGAGAAAAATTTAAATGATTGGGAAAGGCCATGGGATGTAGAAATATTTTTTTCACATTTTACTTCCTTGTAAAAAGAGGGAAATCAATAGGGCTTTTCGCACGGATAAGTACCCAGTGAACGGTTCGTTTAGCTTTATACATTGTTCCGGGTGGGCGTTGTATTGGTTTTTCGGAAGTGTTAGACCTGTAAGAGAAAAATTTAAATGGTTGGGAAAAGCCATGGGATGTAGAAATATTTTTTTCACATTTTACTTCCTTGTAAAAACAGGTAAATCAATAGGGATTTTCGTACGGATAAGTACCCAGTGAACGGTTCGTTTAGATTTATATATTTTTCCGGGTGGGCGTTGTATTGGTTTTTCGGAAGTGTTAGACCTGTAAGAGAAAAATTTAAATGGTTGGGAAAGGCCATGGGATGTAGAAATATTTTTTTCACATTTTATTTCCTTGTAAAAACAGGTAAATCAATAGGGATTTTCGTACGTATAAGTACCCAGTGAACGGTTCGTTTAGCTTTATATATTGTTCCGGGTGGGAGTTGTATTGGTTTTTCGGTAGTGTTAGACCTGTAAGAGAAAAATTTAAATGGTTGGGAAAGGCCATGGGATGTAGAAATATTTTTTTCACATTTTATTTCCTTGTAAAAACAGGTAAATCAATAGGGCTTTTCGCACGGGTAAGTACCCAGTGAACGGTTCGTTTAGCTTTATACATTGTTCCGGGTGGGCGTTGTATTGGTTTTTCGCAACTGTTAGACCTGTAAGAGAAAAATTTAAATGGTTGGGAAAGGCCATGGGATGTAGAAATATTTTTTTCACATTTTATTTCTTTGTAAAAACAGGTAAATCAATAGGGATTTTCGTACGGATAAGTACACAGTGAACGGTTCGTTTAGCTTTATATATTTTTCCGGGTGGGCGTTGTATTGGTTTTTCGGAAGTGTTAGACCTGTAAGAGAAAAATTTAAATGGTTGGGAAAGGCCATGGGATGTAGAAATATTTTTTTCACATTTTATTTCCTTGTAAAAACAGGTAAATCAATAGGGATTTTCGTACGTATAAGTACCCAGTGAACGGTTCGTTTAGCTTTATATATTGTTCCGGGTGGGAGTTGTATTGGTTTTTCGGTAGTGTTAGACCTGTAAGAGAAAAATTTAAATGGTTGGGAAAGGCCATGGGATGTAGAAATATTTTTTTCACATTTTATTTCTTTGTAAAAACAGGTAAATCAATAGGGATTTTCGTACGGATAAGTACACAGTGAACAGTTCGTTTAGCTTTATATATTTTTCCGGGTGGGCGTTGTATTGGTTTTTCGGAAGTGTTAGACCTGTAAGAGAAAAATTTAAATGGTTGGGAAAGGCCATGGGATGTAGAAATATTTTTTTCACATTTTATTTCTTTGTAAAAACAGGTAAATCAATAGGGATTTTCGTACGTATAAGTACCCAGTGAACGGTTCGTTTAGCTTTATATATTGTTCCGGGTGGGAGTTGTATTGGTTTTTCGGTAGTGTTAGACCTGTAAGAGAAAAATTTAAATGGTTGGGAAAGGCCATGGGATGTAGAAATATTTTTTTCACATTTTACTTCCTTGTAAAAACAGGTAAATTAATAGGGATTTTCGTACGGATAAGTACCCAGTGAACGGTTCGTTTAGCTTTATATATTTTTCCGGGTGGGCGTTGTATTGGTTATTCGGAAGTGTTAGACCTGTAAGAGAAAAATTTAAATGGTTGGGAAAGGCCATGGGATGTAGAAATATTTTTTCCACATTTTATTTCCTTGTAAAAACAGGTAAATCAATAGGGCTTTTCGCACGGATTAGTACCCAGTGAACGGTTCGTTTAGCTTTATACATTGTTCCGGGTGGGCGTTGTATTGGTTTTTTGGAAGTGTTAGACCTGTAAGAGAAAAATTTAAATGGTTGGGAAAGGCCATGGGATGTAGAAATATTTTTTTCACATTTTATTTCCTTGTAAAAACAGGTAAATCAATAGGGATTTTCGTACGGATAAGTACACAGTGAACGGTTCGTTTAGCTTTATATATTATTCCCGGTGGGCGTTGTATTGGTTTTTCGGAAGTGTTAGACCTGTAAGATAAAAATTTAAATGGTTGGGAAAGGCCATGGGATGTAGAAATATTTTTTTCACATTTTATTTCCTTGTAAAAACAGGTAAATCAATAGGGATTTTTGTACATATAAGTACCCAGTGAACGGTTCGTTTAGCTTTATATATTGTTCCGGGTGGGAGTTGTATTGGTTTTTCGGTAGTGTTAGACCTGTAAGAGAAAAATTTAAATGGTTGGGAAAGGCCATGGGATGTAGAAATATTTTTTTCACATTTTACTTCCTTGTAAAAACAGGTAAATCAATAGTGCTTTTCGCACGTATAAGTACCCAGTGAACGGTTCGTTTAGCTTTATACATTGTTCCGGGTGGGCGTTGTATTGGTTTTTCGCAACTGTTAGACCTGTAAGAGAAAAATTTAAATGGTTGGGAAAGGCCATGGGATGTAGAAATATTTTTTTCACATTTTACTTCTTTGTAAAAACAGGTAAATCAATAGGGCTTTTCGTACGTATAAGTACCCAGTGAACGGTTCGTTTAGCTTTATACATTGTTCCGGGTGGGCGTTGTATTGGTTTTTCGCAACTGTTAGACCTGTAAGAGAAAAATTTAAATGGTTGGGAAAGGCCATGGGATGTAGAAATATTTTTTTCACATTTTATTTCCTTGTAAAACAGGTAAATCAATAGGGATTTTCGTACGGATAAGTACCCAGTGAACGGTTCGTTTAGCTTTATATATTTTTCCGGGTGGGCGTTGTATTGGTTTTTCGGAAGTGTTAGACCTGTAAGAGAAAAATTTAAATGGTTGGGAAAGGCCATGGGATGTAGAAATATTTTTTTCACATTTTATTTCCTTGTAAAAACAGGTAAATCAATTGGGATTTTCGTACGTATAAGTACCCAGTGAACGGTTCGTTTAGCTTTATATATTGTTCCGGGTGGGAGTTGTATTGGTTTTTCGGTAGTGTTAGACCTGTAAGAGAAAAATTTAAATGGTTGGGAAAGGCCATGGGATGTAGAAATATTTTTTTCACATTTTACTTCCTTGTAAAAACAGGTAAATCAATAGGGCTTTTCGCACGTATAAGTACCCAGTGAACGGTTCGTTTAGCTTTATACATTGTTCCGGGTGGGCGTTGTATTGGTTTTTCGCAACTGTTAGACCTGTAAGAGAAAAATTTAAATGGTTGGGAAAGGCCATGGGATGTAGAAATATTTTTTTCACATTTTACTTCCTTGTAAAAACAGGTAAATCAATAGGGCTTTTCGCACAGATAAGTACCCAGTGAACGGTTCGTTTAGCTTTATACATTGTTCCGGGTGGGCGTTGTATTGGTTTTTCGGAAGTGTTAGACCTGTAAGAGAAAAATTTAAATGGTTGGGAAAGGCCATGGGATGTAGAAATATTTTTTTCACATTTTACTTCCTTGTAAAAACAGGTAAATCAATAGGGCTTTTCGCACGTATAAGTACCCAGTGAACGGTTCGTTTAGCTTTATACATTGTTCCGGGTGGGCGTTGTATTGGTTTTTCGCAACTGTTAGACCTGTAAGAGAAAAATTTAAATGGTTGGGAAAGGCCATGGGATGTAGAAATATTTTTTTCACATTTTACTTCCTTGTAAAAACAGGTAAATCAATAGGGCTTTTCGCACAGATAAGTACCCAGTGAACGGTTCGTTTAGCTTTATACATTGTTCCGGGTGGGCGTTGTATTGGTTTTTCGGAAGTGTTAGACCTGTAAGAGAAAAATTTAAATGGTTGGGAAAGGCCATGGGATGTAGAAATATTTTTTTCACATTTTATTTCCTTGTAAAAACAGGTAAATCAATAGGGCTTTTCGCACGGATAAGTATCCAGTGAACGGTTCGTTTAGATTTATATATTGTTCCGGGTGGGAGTTGTATTGGTTTTTCGGTAGTGTTAGACCTGTAAGATAAAAATTTAAATGGTTGGGAAAGGCCATGGGATGTAGAAATATTTTTTTCACATTTTATTTCCTTGTAAAAACAGGTAAATCAATTGGGATTTTCGTACATATAAGTACCCAGTGAACGGTTCGTTTAGCTTTATACATTGTTCCGGGTGGGCGTTGTATTGGTTTTTCGGTAGTGTTAGACCTGTAAGAGAAAAATTTAAATGGTTGGGAAAGGCCATGGGATGTAGAAATATTTTTTTCACATTTTACTTCCTTGTAAAAAGAGGGAAATCAATAGGGCTTTTCGCACGGATAAGTACCCAGTGAACGGTTCGTTTAGCTTTATACATTGTTCCGGGTGGGCGTTGTATTGGTTTTTCGGAAGTGTTAGACCTGTAAGAGAAAAATTTAAATGGTTGGGAAAGGCCATGGGATGTAGAAATATTTTTTTCACATTTTATTTCCTTGTAAAAACAGGTAAATCAATAGGGATTTTCGTACGGATAAGTACCCAGTAAACGTTTCGTTTAGCTTTATATATTGTTCCGGGTGGGCGTTGTATTGGTTTTTCGGAAGTGTTAGACCTGTAAGAGAAAAATTTAAATGGTTGGGAAAGGCCATGGAATGTAGAAATATTTTTTTCACATTTTATTTCCTTGTAAAAACAGGTAAATCAATAGGGATTTTCGTATGTATAAGTACCCAGTGAACGGTTCGTTTAGCTTTATATATTTTTCCGGGTGGGCGTTGTATTGGTTTTTCGCAACTGTTAGACCTGTAAGAGAAAAATTTAAATGGTTGGGAATGGCCATGGGATGTAGAAATATTTTTTTCACATTTTACTTCCTTGTAAAAAGAGGGAAATCAATAGGGCTTTTCGCACGGATAAGTACCCAGTGAACGGTTCGTTTAGCTTTATACATTGTTCCGGGTGGGCGTTGTATTGGTTTTTCGGAAGTGTTAGACCTGTAAGAGAAAAATTTAAATGGTTGGGAAAGGCCATGGGATGTAGAAATATTTTTTTCACATTTTATTTCCTTGTAAAAACAGGTAAATCAATAGGGATTTTCGTACGGATAAGTACCCAGTGAACAGTTCGTTTAGCTTTATATATTTTTCCGGGTGGGCGTTGTATTGGTTTTTCGCAACTGTTAGACCTGTAAGAGAAAAATTTAAATGGTTGGGAAAGGCCATGGGATGTAGAAATATTTTTTTCACATTTTATTTCCTTGTAAAAACAGGTAAATCAATAGGGATTTTCATACGTATAAGTACCCAGTGAACGGTTCGTTTAGCTTTATATATTGTTCCGGGTGGGAGTTGTATTGGTTTTTCGGTAGTGTTAGACCTGTAAGAGAAAAATTTAAATGGTTGGGAAAGGCCATGGGATGTAGAAATATTTTTTTCACATTTTACTTCCTTGTAAAAACAGGTAAATCAATAGCGCTTTTCGCACGGATAAGTACCCAGTGAACGGTTCGTTTAGCTTTATACATTGTTCCGGGTGGGCGTTGTATTGGTTTTTCGGAAGTGTTAGACCTGTAAGAGAAAAATTTAAATGGTTGGGAAAGGCCATGGGATGTAGAAATATTTTTTTCACATTTTACTTCCTTGTAAAAACAGGTAAATCAATAGGGCTTTTCGCACAGATAAGTACCCAGTGAACGGTTCGTTTAGCTTTATACATTGTTCCGGGTGGGCGTTGTATTGGTTTTTCGGAAGTGTTAGACCTGTAAGAGAAAAATTTAAATGGTTGGGAAAGGCCATGGGATGTAGAAATATTTTTTTCACATTTTATTTCCTTGTAAAAACAGGTAAATCAATAGGGCTTTTCGCACGGATAAGTATCCAGTGAACGGTTCGTTTAGATTTATATATTGTTCCGGGTGGGAGTTGTATTGGTTTTTCGGTAGTGTTAGACCTGTAAGATAAAAATTTAAATGGTTGGGAAAGGCCATGGGATGTAGAAATATTTTTTTCACATTTTATTTCCTTGTAAAAACAGGTAAATCAATTGGGATTTTCGTACATATAAGTACCCAGTGAACGGTTCGTTTAGCTTTATACATTGTTCCGGGTGGGCGTTGTATTGGTTTTTCGGTAGTGTTAGACCTGTAAGAGAAAAATTTAAATGGTTGGGAAAGGCCATGGGATGTAGAAATATTTTTTTCACATTTTACTTCCTTGTAAAAAGAGGGAAATCAATAGGGCTTTTCGCACGGATAAGTACCCAGTGAACGGTTCGTTTAGCTTTATACATTGTTCCGGGTGGGCGTTGTATTGGTTTTTCGGAAGTGTTAGACCTGTAAGAGAAAAATTTAAATGGTTGGGAAAGGCCATGGGATGTAGAAATATTTTTTTCACATTTTATTTCCTTGTAAAAACAGGTAAATCAATAGGGATTTTCGTACGGATAAGTACCCAGTAAACGTTTCGTTTAGCTTTATATATTGTTCCGGGTGGGCGTTGTATTGGTTTTTCGGAAGTGTTAGACCTGTAAGAGAAAAATTTAAATGGTTGGGAAAGGCCATGGAATGTAGAAATATTTTTTTCACATTTTATTTCCTTGTAAAAACAGGTAAATCAATAGGGATTTTCGTATGTATAAGTACCCAGTGAACGGTTCGTTTAGCTTTATATATTTTTCCGGGTGGGCGTTGTATTGGTTTTTCGCAACTGTTAGACCTGTAAGAGAAAAATTTAAATGGTTGGGAATGGCCATGGGATGTAGAAATATTTTTTTCACATTTTACTTCCTTGTAAAAAGAGGGAAATCAATAGGGCTTTTCGCACGGATAAGTACCCAGTGAACGGTTCGTTTAGCTTTATACATTGTTCCGGGTGGGCGTTGTATTGGTTTTTCGGAAGTGTTAGACCTGTAAGAGAAAAATTTAAATGGTTGGGAAAGGCCATGGGATGTAGAAATATTTTTTTCACATTTTATTTCCTTGTAAAAACAGGTAAATCAATAGGGATTTTCGTACGGATAAGTACCCAGTGAACAGTTCGTTTAGCTTTATATATTTTTCCGGGTGGGCGTTGTATTGGTTTTTCGCAACTGTTAGACCTGTAAGAGAAAAATTTAAATGGTTGGGAAAGGCCATGGGATGTAGAAATATTTTTTTCACATTTTATTTCCTTGTAAAAACAGGTAAATCAATAGGGATTTTCATACGTATAAGTACCCAGTGAACGGTTCGTTTAGCTTTATATATTGTTCCGGGTGGGAGTTGTATTGGTTTTTCGGTAGTGTTAGACCTGTAAGAGAAAAATTTAAATGGTTGGGAAAGGCCATGGGATGTAGAAATATTTTTTTCACATTTTACTTCCTTGTAAAAACAGGTAAATCAATAGCGCTTTTCGCACGGATAAGTACCCAGTGAACGGTTCGTTTAGCTTTATACATTGTTCCGGGTGGGCGTTGTATTGGTTTTTCGGAAGTGTTAGACCTGTAAGAGAAAAATTTAAATGGTTGGGAAAGGCCATGGGATGTAGAAATATTTTTTTCACATTTTATTTCCTTGTAAAAACAGGTAAATCAATTGGGATTTTCGTACGGATTAGTACCCAGTGAACGGTTCGTTTAGCTTTATACATTGTTCCGGGTGGGCGTTGTATTGGTTTTTCGCAACTGTTAGACCTGTAAGAGAAAAATTTAAATGGCTGGGAAAGGCCATGGGATGTAGAAATATTTTTTTCACATTTTATTTCCTTGTAAAAACAGGTAAATCAATAGGGATTTTCGTACGGATAAGTACCCAGTGAACGGTTCGTTTAGCTTTATATATTGTTCAGGGTGGGCGTTGTATTGGTTTTTCGGAAGTGTTAGACCTGTAAGAGAAAAATTTAAATGGTTGGGAAAGGCCATGGAATGTAGAAATATTTTTTTCACATTTTATTTCCTTGTAAAAACAGGTAAATCAATAGGGATTTTCGTACGGATTAGTACCCAGTGAACGGTTCGTTTAGCTTTATATATTGTTCCGGGTGGGCGTTGTATTGGTTTTTCGGAAGTGTTAGACCTGTAACAGAAAAATTTAAATGGTTGGGAAAGGCCATGGGATGTAGAAATATTTTTTTCACATTTTATTTCCTTGTAAAAACAGGTAAATCAATAGGGATTTTCGTACGTATAAGTACCCAGTGAACGGTTCGTTTAGCTTTATATATTGTTCCGGGTGGGAGTTGTATTGGTTTTTCGGTAGTGTTAGACCTGTAAGAGAAAAATTTAAATGGTTGGGAAAGGCCATGGGATGTAGAAATATTTTTTTCACATTTTACTTCCTTGTAAAAACAGGTAAATCAATAGGGCTTTTCGCACGTATAAGTACCCAGTGAACGGTTCGTTTAGCTTTATACATTGTTCGGGGTGGGCGTTGTATTGGTTTTTCGCAACTGTTAGACCTGTAAGAGAAAAATTTAAATGGTTGGAAAGGCCATGGGATGTAGAAATATTTTTTTCACATTTTACTTCCTTGTAAAAACAGGTAAATCAATAGGGCTTTTCGCACAGATAAGTACCCAGTGAACGGTTCGTTTAGCTTTATACATTGTTCCGGGTGGGCGTTGTATTGGTTTTTCGGAAGTGTTAGACCTGTAAGAGAAAAATTTAAATGGTTGGGAAAGGCCATGGGATGTAGAAATATTTTTTTCACATTTTATTTCCTTGTAAAAACAGGTAAATCAATAGGGATTTTCGTATGTATAAGTACCCAGGGAACGGTTCGTTTAGCTTTATATATTTTTCCAGGTGGGCGTTGTATTGGTTTTTCGCAACTGTTAGACCTGTAAGAGAAAAATTTAAATGGTTGGGAAAGGCCATGGGATGTAGAAATATTTTTTTCACATTTTACTTCCTTGTAAAAAGAGGGAAATCAATAGGGCTTTTCGCACGGATAAGTACCCAGTGAACGGTTCGTTTAGCTTTATACATTGTTCCGGGTGGGCGTTGTATTGGTTTTTCGGAAGTGTTAGACCTGTAAGAGAAAAATTTAAATGGTTGGGAAAGGCCATGGGATGTAGAAATATTTTTTTCACATTTTATTTCCTTGTAAAAACAGGTAAATCAATTGGGATTTTCGTACATATAAGTACCCAGTGAACGGTTCGTTTAGCTTTATACATTGTTCCGGGTGGGCGTTGTATTGGTTTTTCGGTAGTGTTAGACCTGTAAGAGAAAAATTTAAATGGTTGGGAAAGGCCATGGGATGTAGAAATATTTTTTTCACATTTTATTTCCTTGTAAAAACAGGTAAATCAATAGGGATTTTCGTACGGATAAGTACCCAGTGAACGGTTCGTTTAGCTTTATATATTGTTCCGGGTGGGCGTTGTATTGGTTTTTCGGAAGTGTTAGACCTGTAAGAGAAAAATTTAAATGGTTGGGAAAGGCCATGGGATGTAGAAATATTTTTTTCACATTTTATTTCCTTGTAAAAACAGGTAAATCAATAGGGATTTTCGTATGTATAAGTACCCAGTGAACGGTTCGTTTAGCTTTATATATTTTTCCGGGTGGGCGTTGTATTGGTTTTTCGCAACTGTTAGACCTGTAAGAGAAAAATTTAAATGGTTGGGAAAGGCCATGGGATGTAGAAATATTTTTTTCACATTTTACTTCCTTGTAAAAAGAGGGAAATCAATAGGGCTTTTCGCACGGATAAGTACCCAGTGAACGGTTCGTTTAGCTTTATACATTGTTCCGGGTGGGCGTTGTATTGGTTTTTCGGAAGTGTTAGACCTGTAAGAGAAAAATTTAAATGGTTGGGAAAGGCCATGGGATGTAGAAATATTTTTTTCACATTTTATTTCCTTGTAAAAACAGGTAAATCAATAGGGATTTTCGTACGGATAAGTACCCAGTGAACGGTTCGTTTAGCTTTATATATTTTTCCGGGTGGGCGTTGTATTGGTTTTTCGCAACTGTTAGACCTGTAAGAGAAAAATTTAAATGGTTGGGAAAGGCCATGGGATGTAGAAATATTTTTTTCACATTTTATTTCCTTGTAAAAACAGGTAAATCAATTGGGATTTTCGTACGGATTAGTACCCAGTGAACGGTTCGTTTAGCTTTATACATTGTTCCGGGTGGGCGTTGTATTGGTTTTTCGCAACTGTTAGACCTGTAAGAGAAAAATTTAAATGGCTGGGAAAGGCCATGGGATGTAGAAATATTTTTTTCACATTTTATTTCCTTGTAAAAACAGGTAAATCAATAGGGATTTTCGTACGGATAAGTACCCAGTGAACGGTTCGTTTAGCTTTATATATTGTTCAGGGTGGGCGTTGTATTGGTTTTTCGGAAGTGTTAGACCTGTAAGAGAAAAATTTAAATGGTTGGAAAAGGCCATGGAATGTAGAAATATTTTTTTCACATTTTATTTCCTTGTAAAAACAGGTAAATCAATAGGGATTTGCGTACGGATTAGTACCCAGTGAACGGTTCGTTTAGCTTTATATATTTTTCCGGGTGGGCGTTGTATTGGTTTTTCGCAACTGTTAGACCTGTAAGAGAAAAATTTAAATGGTTGGGAAAGGCCATGGGATGTAGAAATATTTTTTTCACATTTTATTTCCTTGTAAAAACAGGTAAATCAATAGGGATTTTCGTACGTATAAGTACCCAGTGAACGGTTCGTTTAGCTTTATATATTGTTCCGGGTGGGAGTTGTATTGGTTTTTCGGTAGTGTTAGACCTGTAAGAGAAAAATTTAAATGGTTGGGAAAGGCCATGGGATGTAGAAATATTTTTTTCACATTTTACTTCCTTGTAAAAACAGGTAAATCAATAGGGCTTTTCGCACGTATAAGTACCCAGTGAACGGTTCGTTTAGCTTTATACATTGTTCCGGGTGGGCGTTGTATTGGTTTTTCGCAACTGTTAGACCTGTAAGAGAAATATTTAAATGGTTGGGAAAGGCCATGGGATGTAGAAATAATTTTTTCACATTTTATTTCCTTGGAAAAACAGGTAAATCAATAGTGATTTTCGTATGGATTAGTACCCAGTGAACGGTTCGTTTAGCTTTATATATTGTTCCGGGTGGGCGTTGTATTGGTTTTTCGCAACTGTTAGACCTGTAAGAGAAAAATTTAAATGGTTGGGAAAGGCCATGGGATGTAGAAATATTTTTTTCACATTTTATTTCCTTGTAAAAACAGGTAAATCAATAGGGATTTTCGTACGTATAAGTACCCAGTGAACGGTTCGTTTAGCTTTATATATTGTTCCGGGTGGGAGTTGTATTGGTTTTTCGGTAGTGTTAGACCTGTAAGATAAAAATTTAAATGGTTGGGAAAGGCCATGGGATGTAGAAATATTTTTTTCACATTTTACTTCCTTGTAAAAACAGGTAAATCAATAGGGCTTTTCGCACGGATAAGAACCCAGTGAACGGTTCGTTTAGCTTTATACATTGTTCCGGGTGGGCGTTGTATTGGTTTTTCGGAAGTGTTAGACCTGTAAGAGAAAAATTTAAATGGCTGGGAAAGGCCATGGGATGTAGAAATATTTTTTCACATTTTAATTCCTTGTAAAAACAGGTAAATCTATTGGGATTTTCGTATGGATTAGTACCCAGTGAACGGTTCGTTTAGCTTTATATATTGTTCAGGGTGGGCGTTGTATTGGTTTTTCGGAAGTGTTAGACCTGTAAGAGAAAAATTTAAATGGTTGGAAAAGGCCATGGAATGTAGAAATATTTTTTTCACATTTTATTTCCTTGTAAAAACAGGTAAATCAATAGGGATTTGCGTACGGATTAGTACCCAGTGAACGGTTCGTTTAGCTTTATATATTTTTCCGGGTGGGCGTTGTATTGGTTTTTCGCAACTGTTAGACCTGTAAGAGAAAAATTTAAATGGTTGGGAAAGGCCATGGGATGTAGAAATATTTTTTTCACATTTTATTTCCTTGTAAAAACAGGTAAATCAATAGGGATTTTCGTACGTATAAGTACCCAGTGAACGGTTCGTTTAGCTTTATATATTGTTCCGGGTGGGAGTTGTATTGGTTTTTCGGTAGTGTTAGACCTGTAAGAGAAAAATTTAAATGGTTGGGAAAGGCCATGGGATGTAGAAATATTTTTTTCACATTTTACTTCCTTGTAAAAACAGGTAAATCAATAGGGCTTTTCGCACGTATAAGTACCCAGTGAACGGTTCGTTTAGCTTTATACATTGTTCCGGGTGGGCGTTGTATTGGTTTTTCGCAACTGTTAGACCTGTAAGAGAAATATTTAAATGGTTGGGAAAGGCCATGGGATGTAGAAATAATTTTTTCACATTTTATTTCCTTGGAAAAACAGGTAAATCAATAGTGATTTTCGTATGGATTAGTACCCAGTGAACGGTTCGTTTAGCTTTATATATTGTTCCGGGTGGGCGTTGTATTGGTTTTTCGCAACTGTTAGACCTGTAAGAGAAAAATTTAAATGGTTGGGAAAGGCCATGGGATGTAGAAATATTTTTTTCACATTTTATTTCCTTGTAAAAACAGGTAAATCAATAGGGATTTTCGTACGTATAAGTACCCAGTGAACGGTTCGTTTAGCTTTATATATTGTTCCGGGTGGGAGTTGTATTGGTTTTTCGGTAGTGTTAGACCTGTAAGATAAAAATTTAAATGGTTGGGAAAGGCCATGGGATGTAGAAATATTTTTTTCACATTTTACTTCCTTGTAAAAACAGGTAAATCAATAGGGCTTTTCGCACGGATAAGAACCCAGTGAACGGTTCGTTTAGCTTTATACATTGTTCCGGGTGGGCGTTGTATTGGTTTTTCGGAAGTGTTAGACCTGTAAGAGAAAAATTTAAATGGCTGGGAAAGGCCATGGGATGTAGAAATATTTTTTCACATTTTAATTCCTTGTAAAAACAGGTAAATCTATTGGGATTTTCGTATGGATTAGTACCCAGTGAACGGTTCGTTTAGCTTTATACATTGTTCCGGGTGGGCGTTGTATTGGTTTTTCGCAACTGTTAGACCTGTAAGAGAAAAATTTAAATGGCTGGGAAAGGCCATGGGATGTAGAAATATTTTTTTCACATTTTATTTTCTTGTAAAAACAGGTAAATCAATAGGGATTTTCGTATGGATTAGTACCCAGTGAACGGTTCGTTTAGCTTTATATATTATTCCGGGTGGGCGTTGTATTGGTTTTTCGCAACTGTTAGACCTGTAAGATAAAAATTTAAAAGGTTGGGAAAGGCCATGGGATGTAGAAATATTTTTTTCACATTTTATTTCCTTGTAAAAACAGGAAAATCAATAGGGCTTTTCGTACGGATAAGTACCCAGTGAACGGTTCGTTTAGCTTTATATATTGTTCCGGGTGGGCGTTGTATTGGTTTTTCGGAAGTGTTAGACCTGTAAGAGAAAAATTTAAATGGTTGGGAAAGGCCATGGGATGTAGAAATATTTTTTTCACATTTTATTTCCTTGTAAAAACAGGTAAATCAATAGGGATTTTCGTATGGATTAGTACCCAGTGAACGGTTCGTTTAGCTTTATATATTTTTCCGGGTGGGCGTTGTATTGGTTTTTCGCAACTGTTAGACCTGTAAGATAAAAATTTAAATGGTTGGGAAAGGCCATGGGATGTAGAAATATTTTTTTCACATTTTACTTCCTTGTAAAAAGAGGAAAATCAATAGGGCTTTTCGCACGGATAAGTACCCAGTGAACGGTTCGTTTAGCTTTATACATTGTTCCGGGAGGGCGTTGTATTGGTTTTTCAGAAGTGTTAGACCTGTAAGATAAAAATTTAAATGGTTGGGAAAGGCCATGGGATGTAGAAATATTTTTTTCACATTTTATTTCCTTGTAAAAACTGGTAAATCAATAGGGCTTTTCGCACGGATAAGTACCCAGTGAACGGTTCGTTTAGCTTTATACATTGTTCCGGGAGGGCGTTGTATTGGTTTTTCAGAAGTGTTAGACCTGTAAGATAAAAATTTAAATGGTTGGGAAAGGCCATGGGATGTAGAAATATTTTTTTCACATTTTACTTCCTTGTAAAAACAGGTAAATCAATAGGGCTTTTCGCACAGATAAGTACCCAGTGAACGGTTCGTTTAGCTTTATACATTGTTCCGGTTGGGCGTTGTATTGGTTTTCGTAAGTGTTAGACCTGTAAGAGAAAAATTTAAATGGCTGGGAATGGCCATGGGATGTAAAAATATTTTTTTCACATTTTATTTCCTTGTAAAAACAGGTAAATCAATAGGGATTTTCGTATGGATTAGTACCCAGTGAACGGTTCGTTTAGCTTTATATATTATTCCGGGTGGGCGTTGTATTGGTTTTTCGCAACTGTTAGACCTGTAAGATAAAAATTTAAAAGGTTGGGAAAGGCCATGGGATGTAGAAATATTTTTTTCACATTTTATTTCCTTGTAAAAACAGGAAAATCAATAGGGCTTTTCGTACGGATAAGTACCCAGTGAACGGTTCGTTTAGCTTTATATATTGTTCCGGGTGGGCGTTGTATTGGTTTTTCGGAAGTGTTAGACCTGTAAGAGAAAAATTTAAATGGTTGGGAAAGGCCATGGGATGTAGAAATATTTTTTTCACATTTTATTTCCTTGTAAAAACAGGTAAATCAATAGGGATTTTCGTATGGATTAGTACCCAGTGAACGGTTCGTTTAGCTTTATATATTTTTCCGGGTGGGCGTTGTATTGGTTTTTCGCAACTGTTAGACCTGTAAGATAAAAATTTAAATGGTTGGGAAAGGCCATGGGATGTAGAAATATTTTTTTCACATTTTACTTCCTTGTAAAAAGAGGAAAATCAATAGGGCTTTTCGCACGGATAAGTACCCAGTGAACGGTTCGTTTAGCTTTATACATTGTTCCGGGAGGGCGTTGTATTGGTTTTTCAGAAGTGTTAGACCTGTAAGATAAAAATTTAAATGGTTGGGAAAGGCCATGGGATGTAGAAATATTTTTTTCACATTTTATTTCCTTGTAAAAACTGGTAAATCAATAGGGCTTTTCGCACGGATAAGTACCCAGTGAACGGTTCGTTTAGCTTTATACATTGTTCCGGGAGGGCGTTGTATTGGTTTTTCAGAAGTGTTAGACCTGTAAGATAAAAATTTAAATGGTTGGGAAAGGCCATGGGATGTAGAAATATTTTTTTCACATTTTACTTCCTTGTAAAAACAGGTAAATCAATAGGGCTTTTCGCACAGATAAGTACCCAGTGAACGGTTCGTTTAGCTTTATACATTGTTCCGGTTGGGCGTTGTATTGGTTTTCGTAAGTGTTAGACCTGTAAGAGAAAAATTTAAATGGCTGGGAATGGCCATGGGATGTAAAAATATTTTTTTCACATTTTATTTCCTTGTAAAAACAGGTAAATCAATAGGGATTTTCGTACGGATAAGTACCCAGTGAGCGGTTCGTTTAGCTTTATATATTTTTCCGGGTGGGCGTTGTATTGGTTTTTCGGAAGTGTTAGACCTGTAAGAGAAAAATTTAAATGGTTGGGAAAGGCCATGGGATGCAGAAATGTTTTTTTCACATTTTATTTCCTTGTAAAAACAGGAAAATCAATAGGGATTTTCGTATGGATTACTACCCAGTGAACGGTTCGTTTAGGTTTATATATTATTCCGGGTGGGCGTTGTATTGGTTTTTCACAACTGTTAGACCTGTAAGATAAAAATTTAAATGGTTGGGAAAGGCCATGGGATGTAGAAATATTTTTTTCACCTTTTATTTCCTTGTAAAAACAGGAAAATCAATAGGGCTTTTCGTACGGATAAGTACCCAGTGAACGGTTCGTTTAGCTTTATATATTGTTCCGGGTGGGCGTTGTATTGGTTTTTCGGAAGTGTTAGACCTGTAAGAGAAAAATTTAAATGGTTGGGAAAGGCCATGGGATGTAGAAATATTTTTTTCACATTTTATTTCCTTGTAAAAACAGGTAAATCAATAGGGATTTTCGTATGGATTAGTACCCAGTGAACGGTTCATTTAGCTTTATATATTTTTCCGGGTGGGCGTTGTATTGGTTTTTCGCAACTTTTAGACCTGTAAGATAAAAATTTAAATGATTGGGAAAGGCCATGGGATGTAGAAATATTTTTTTCACATTTTACTTCCTTGTAAAAAGAGGAAAATCAATAGCGCTTTTCGCACGGATAAGTACCCAGTGAACGGTTCGTTTAGCTTTATACATTGTTCCGGGTGGGCGTTGTATTGGTTTTTCAGAAGTGTTAGACCTGTAAGAGAAAAATTTAAATGGTTGGGAAAGGCCATGGAATGTAGAAATATTTTTTTCACATTTTATTTCCTTGTAAAAACAGGTAAATCAATAGGGCTTTTCGTACGGATAAGTACCCAGTGAACGGTTCGTTTAGCTTTATATATTGTTCCGGGTGGGCGTTGTATTGGTTTTTCGGAAGTGTTAGACCTGTAAGAGAAAAATTTAAATGGTTGGGAAAGGCCATGGGATGTAGAAATATTTTTTTCACATTTTATTTCCTTGTAAAAACAGGTAAATCAATAGGGATTTTCGTATGGATTAGTACCCAGTGAACGGTTGGTTTAGCTTTATATATTTTTCCGGGTGGGCGTTGTATTGGTTTTTCGCAACTGTTAGACCTGTAAGATAAAAATTTAAATGATTGGGAAAGGCCATGGGATGTAGAAATATTTTTTTCACATTTTACTTCCTTGTAAAAAGAGGAAAATTAATAGCGCTTTTCGCACGGATAAGTACCCAGTGAACGGTTCGTTTAGCTTTATACATTGTTCCGGGTGGGCGTTGTATTGGTTTTTCAGAAGTGTTAGACCTGTAAGAGAAAAATTTAAATGGTTGGGAAAGGCCATGGGATGTAGAAATATTTTTTTCACATTTTATTTCCTTGTAAAAACAGGTAAATCAATAGGGATTTTCGTACGGATAAGTACCCAGTGAACGGTTCGTTTAGCTTTATATATTGTTCCGGGTGGGAGTTGTATTGGTTTTTCGGTAGTGTTAGACCTGTAAGAGAAAAATTTAAATGGTTGGGAAAGGCCATGGGATGTAGAAATATTTTTTTCACATTTTACTTCCTTGTAAAAACAGGTAAATCAATAGGGCTTTTCGCACGTATAAGTACCCAGTGAACGGTTCGTTTAGCTTTATACATTGTTCTGGGTGGGCGTTGTATTGGTTTTTCGCAACTGTTAGACCTGTAAGAGAAAAATTTAAATGGTTGGGAAAGGCCATGGGATGTAGAAATATTTTTTTCACATTTTACTTCCTTGTAAAAACAGGTAAATCAATAGGGCTTTTCGCACGGATAAGTACCCAGTGAACGGTTCGTTTAGCTTTATACATTGTTCCGGGTGGGCGTTGTATTGGTTTTTCAGAAGTGTTAGACCTGTAAGAGAAAAATTTTAATGGCTGGCAAAGGCCATGGGATGTAGAAATATTTTTTTCACATTTTATTTCCTTGTAAAAACAGGTAAATCAATAGGGCTTTTCGTACGGATAAGTACCCAGTGAACGGTTCGTTTAGCTTTATATATTGTTCCGGGTGGGCGTTGTATTGGTTTTTCGGAAGTGTTAGACCTGTAAGAGAAAAATTTAAATGGTTGGGAAAGGCCATGGGATGTAGAAATATTTTTTTCACATTTTATTTCCTTGTAAAAACAGGTAAATCAATAGGGATTTTCGTATGGATTAGTACCCAGTGAACGGTTGGTTTAGCTTTATATATTTTTCCGGGTGGGCGTTGTATTGGTTTTTCGCAACTGTTAGACCTGTAAGATAAAAATTTAAATGATTGGGAAAGGCCATGGGATGTAGAAATATTTTTTCACATTTTACTTCCTTGTAAAAAGAGGAAAATCAATAGCGCTTTTCGCACGGATAAGTACCCAGTGAACGGTTCGTTTAGCTTTATACATTGTTCCGGGTGGGCGTTGTATTGGTTTTTCAGAAGTGTTAGACCTGTAAGAGAAAAATTTAAATGGTTGGGAAAGGCCATGGGATGTAGAAATATTTTTTTCACATTTTATTTCCTTGTAAAAACAGGTAAATCAATAGGGATTTTCGTACGGATAAGTACCCAGTGAACGGTTCGTTTAGCTTTATATATTGTTCCGGGTGGGAGTTGTATTGGTTTTTCGGTAGTGTTAGACCTGTAAGAGAAAAATTTAAATGGTTGGGAAAGGCCATGGGATGTAGAAATATTTTTTTCACATTTTACTTCCTTGTAAAAACAGGTAAATCAATAGGGCTTTTCGCACGTATAAGTACCCAGTGAACGGTTCGTTTAGCTTTATACATTGTTCTGGGTGGGCGTTGTATTGGTTTTTCGCAACTGTTAGACCTGTAAGAGAAAAATTTAAATGGTTGGGAAAGGCCATGGGATGTAGAAATATTTTTTTCACATTTTACTTCCTTGTAAAAACAGGTAAATCAATAGGGCTTTTCGCACAGATAAGTACCCAGTGAACGGTTCGTTTAGCTTTATACATTGTTCCGGGTGGGGGTTGTATTGGTTTTCGTAAGTGTTAGACCTGTAAGAGAAAAATTTAAATGGCTGGGAATGGCAATGGGATGTAGAAATATTTTTTTTCACATTTTATTTCCTTGTAAAAACAGGTAAATCAATAGGGATTTTCGTACATATAAGTACCCAGTGAGCGGTTCGTTTAGCTTTATATATTTTTCCGGGTGGGCGTTGTATTGGTTTTTCAGAAGTGTTAGATCTGTAAGAGAAAAATTTAAATGGTTGGGAAAGGCCATGGGATGTAGAAATGTTTTTTTCACATTTTATTTCCTTGTAAAAACAGGAAAATCAATAGGGATTTTCGTATGGATTACTACCCAGTGAACGGTTCGTTTAGCTTTATATATTTTTCCGGGTGGGCGTTGTATTGGTTTTTCGCAACTGTTAGACCTGTAAGAGAAAAATTTAAATGGTTGGGAAAGGCCATGGCATGGAGAAATATTTTTTTCACATTTTACTTCCTTGTAAAAAGAGGTAAATCAATAGGGCTTTTCGCACGGATAAGTACCCAGTGAACGGTTCGTTTAGCTTTATACATTATTCCGGGTGGGCGTTGTATTGGTTTTTCGGAAGTGTTAGAACTGTAAGAGAAAAATTTAAATGGTTGGGAAAGGCCATGGGATGTAGAAATATTTTTTTCACATTTTATTTACTTGTAAAAACAGGTAAATCAATAGGGATTTTCGTACGGATAAGTACCCAGTGAACGGTTCGTTTAGCTTTTTATATTTTTCCGGGTGGGCGTTGTATTGGTTTTTCGGAAGTGTTAGACCTGTAAGAGAAAAATTTAAATGGTTGGGAAAGGCCATGGGATGTAGAAATATTTTTTTCACATTTTATTTCCTTGTAAAAACAGGTAAATCAATAGGGATTTTCGTACGGATAAGTACCCAGTGAGCGGTTCGTTTAGCTTTATATATTTTTCCGGGTGGGCGTTGTATTGGTTTTTCGGAAGTGTTAGACCTGTAAGAGAAAAATTTAAATGATTGGGAAAGGCCATGGGATGCAGAAATGTTTTTTTCACATTTTATTTCCTTGTAAAAACAGGAAAATCAATAGGGATTTTCGTATGGATTACTACCCAGTGAACGGTTCGTTTAGCTTTATATATTATTCCGGGTGGGCGTTGTATTTGTTTTTCGCAACTGTTAGACCTGTAAGATAAAAATTTAAATGGTTGGGAAAGGCCATGGGATGTAGAAATATTTTTTTCACATTTTATTTCCTTGTAAAAACAGGAAAATCAATAGGGCTTTTCGTACGGATAAGTACCCAGTGAACGGTTCGTTTAGCTTTATATATTGTTCCGGGTGGGCGTTGTATTGGTTTTTCGGAAGTGTTAGACCTGTAAGAGAAAAATTTAAATGGTTGGGAAAGGCCATGGGATGTAGAAATATTTTTTTCACATTTTACTTCCTTGTAAAAAGAGGAAAATCAATAGCGCTTTTCGCACGGAAAAGTACCCAGTGAACGGTTCGTTTAGCTTTATACATTGTTCCGGGTGGGCGTTGTATTGGTTTTTCGGAAGTGTTAGACCTGTAAGAGAAAAATTTAAATGGCTGGGAAAGGCCATGGGATGTAGAAATATTTTTTTCACATTTTATTTCCTTGTAAAAACAGGTAAATCAATAGGGATTTTCGTACGTATAAGTACCCAGTGAACGGTTCGTTTAGCTTTATACATTGTTCCGGGTGGGCGTTGTATTGGTTTTCGTAAGTGTTAGACCTGTAAGAGAAAAATTTAAATGGCTGGGAATGGCCATGGGATGTAGAAATATTTTTTTCACATTTTATTTCCTTGTAAAAACAGGAAAATCAATAGGGATTTTCGTATGGATTACTACCCAGTGAACGGTTCGTTTAGCTTTATATATTATTCCGGGTGGGCGTTGTATTGGTTTTTCGCAACTGTTAGACCTGTAAGATAAAAATTTAAATGGTTGGGAAAGGCCATGGGATGTAGAAATATTTTTTTCACATTTTATTTCCTTGTAAAAACAGGAAAATCAATAGGGCTTTTCGTACGGATAAGTACCCAGTGAACGGTTCGTTTAGCTTTATATATTGTTCCGGGTGGGCGTTGTATTGGTTTTTCGGAAGTGTTAGACCTGTAAGAGAAAAATTTAAATGGTTGGGAAAGGCCATGGGATGTAGAAATATTTTTTTCACATTTTATTTCCTTGTAAAAACAGGTAAATCAATAGGGATTTTCGTATGGATTAGTACCCAGTGAACGGTTCGTTTAGCTTTATATATTTTTCCGGGTGGGCGTTGTATTGGTTTTTCGCAACTGTTAGACCTGTAAGATAAAAATTTAAATGGTTGGGAAAGGCCATGGGATGTAGAAATATTTTTTTCACATTTTACTTCCTTGTAAAAAGAGGAAAATCAATAGCGCTTTTCGCACGGAAAAGTACCCAGTGAACGGTTCGTTTAGCTTTATACATTGTTCCGGGTGGGCGTTGTATTGGTTTTTCGGAAGTGTTAGACCTGTAAGAGAAAAATTTAAATGGCTGGGAAAGGCCATGGGATGTAGAAATATTTTTTTCACATTTTATTTCCTTGTAAAAACAGGTAAATCAATAGGGATTTTCGTACGTATAAGTACCCAGTGAACGGTTCGTTTAGCTTTATACATTGTTCCGGGTGGGAGTTGTATTGGTTTTCGTAAGTGTTAGACCTGTAAGAGAAAAATTTAAATGGCTGGGAATGGCCATGGGATGTAGAAATATTTTTTTCACATTTTATTTCCTTGTAAAAACAGGAAAATCAATAGGGATTTTCGTATGGATTACTACCCAGTGAACGGTTCGTTTAGCTTTATATATTATTCCGGGTGGGCGTTGTATTGGTTTTTCGCAACTGTTAGACCTGTAAGATAAAAATTTAAATGGTTGGGAAAGGCCATGGGATGTAGAAATATTTTTTTCACATTTTATTTCCTTGTAAAAACAGGAAAATCAATAGGGCTTTTCGTACGGATAAGTACCCAGTGAACGGTTCGTTTAGCTTTATATATTGTTCCGGGTGGGCGTTGTATTGGTTTTTCGGAAGTGTTAGACCTGTAAGAGAAAAATTTAAATGGTTGGGAAAGGCCATGGGATGTAGAAATATTTTTTTCACATTTTATTTCCTTGTAAAAACAGGTAAATCAATAGGGATTTTCGTATGGGTTAGTACCCAGTGAACGGTTCGTTTAGCTTTATATATTTTTCCGGGTGGGCGTTGTATTGGTTTTTCGCAACTGTTAGACCTGTAAGATAAAAATTTAAATGGTTGGGAAAGGCCATGGGATGTAGAAATATTTTTTTCACATTTTACTTCCTTGTAAAAAGAAGAAAATCAATAGGGCTTTTCGCACGGATAAGTACCCAGTGAACGGTTCGTTTAGCTTTATACATTGTTCCGGGGGGGCGTTGTATTGGTTTTTCAGAAGTGTTAGACCTGTAAGAGAAAAATTTAAATGGTTGGGAAAGGCCATGGGATGTAGAAATATTTTTTTCACATTTTATTTCCTTGTAAAAACAGGTAAATCAATAGGGATTTTCGTACGGATAAGTACCCAGTGAACGGTTCGTTTAGCTTTTTATATTTTTCCGGGTGGGCGTTGTATTGGTTTTTCGGAAGTGTTAGACCTGTAAGAGAAAAATTTAAATGGTTGGGAAAGGCCATGGGATGTAGAAATATTTTTTTCACATTTTATTTCCTTGTAAAAACAGGTAAATCAATAGGGATTTTCGTACGGATAAGTACCCAGTGAGCGGTTCGTTTAGCTTTATATATTTTTCCGGGTGGGCGTTGTATTGGTTTTTCGGAAGTGTTAGACCTGTAAGAGAAAAATTTAAATGATTGGGAAAGGCCATGGGATGCAGAAATGTTTTTTTCACATTTTATTTCCTTGTAAAAACAGGAAAATCAATAGGGATTTTCGTATGGATTACTACCCAGTGAACGGTTCGTTTAGCTTTATATATTATTCCGGGTGGGCGTTGTATTTGTTTTTCGCAACTGTTAGACCTGTAAGATAAAAATTTAAATGGTTGGGAAAGGCCATGGGATGTAGAAATATTTTTTTCACATTTTATTTCCTTGTAAAAAGAGGAAAATCAATAGGGATTTTCGTATGGATTACTACCCAGTGAACGGTTCGTTTAGCTTTATATATTATTCCGGGTGGGCGTTGTATTTGTTTTTCGCAACTGTTAGACCTGTAAGAGAAAAATTTAAATGGCTGGGAATGGCCATGGGATGTAGAAATATTTTTTTCACATTTTATTTCCTTGTAAAAACAGGAAAATCAATAGGGATTTTCGTATGGATTACTACCCAGTGAACGGTTCGTTTAGCTTTATATATTATTCCGGGTGGGCGTTGTATTGGTTTTTCGCAACTGTTAGACCTGTAAGATAAAAATTTAAATGGTTGGGAAAGGCCATGGGATGTAGAAATATTTTTTTCACATTTTATTTCCTTGTAAAAACAGGAAAATCAATAGGGCTTTTCGTACGGATAAGTACCCAGTGAACGGTTCGTTTAGCTTTATATATTGTTCCGGGTGGGCGTTGTATTGGTTTTTCGGAAGTGTTAGACCTGTAAGAGAAAAATTTAAATGGTTGGGAAAGGCCATGGGATGTAGAAATATTTTTTTCACATTTTATTTCCTTGTAAAAACAGGTAAATCAATAGGGATTTTCGTATGGATTAGTACCCAGTGAACGGTTCGTTTAGCTTTATATATTTTTCCGGGTGGGCGTTGTATTGGTTTTTCGCAACTGTTAGACCTGTAAGATAAAAATTTAAATGGTTGGGAAAGGCCATGGGATGTAGAAATATTTTTTTCACATTTTACTTCCTTGTAAAAAGAGGAAAATCAATAGCGCTTTTCGCACGGAAAAGTACCCAGTGAACGGTTCGTTTAGCTTTATACATTGTTCCGGGTGGGCGTTGTATTGGTTTTTCGGAAGTGTTAGACCTGTAAGAGAAAAATTTAAATGGCTGGGAAAGGCCATGGGATGTAGAAATATTTTTTTCACATTTTATTTCCTTGTAAAAACAGGTAAATCAATAGGGATTTTCGTACGTATAAGTACCCAGTGAACGGTTCGTTTAGCTTTATACATTGTTCCGGGTGGGCGTTGTATTGGTTTTCGTAAGTGTTAGACCTGTAAGAGAAAAATTTAAATGGCTGGGAATGGCCATGGGATGTAGAAATATTTTTTTCACATTTTATTTCCTTGTAAAAACAGGAAAATCAATAGGGATTTTCGTATGGATTACTACCCAGTGAACGGTTCGTTTAGCTTTATATATTATTCCGGGTGGGCGTTGTATTGGTTTTTCGCAACTGTTAGACCTGTAAGATAAAAATTTAAATGGTTGGGAAAGGCCATGGGATGTAGAAATATTTTTTTCACATTTTATTTCCTTGTAAAAACAGGAAAATCAATAGGGCTTTTCGTACGGATAAGTACCCAGTGAACGGTTCGTTTAGCTTTATATATTGTTCCGGGTGGGCGTTGTATTGGTTTTTCGGAAGTGTTAGACCTGTAAGAGAAAAATTTAAATGGTTGGGAAAGGCCATGGGATGTAGAAATATTTTTTTCACATTTTATTTCCTTGTAAAAACAGGTAAATCAATAGGGATTTTCGTATGGGTTAGTACCCAGTGAACGGTTCGTTTAGCTTTATATATTTTTCCGGGTGGGCGTTGTATTGGTTTTTCGCAACTGTTAGACCTGTAAGATAAAAATTTAAATGGTTGGGAAAGGCCATGGGATGTAGAAATATTTTTTTCACATTTTACTTCCTTGTAAAAAGAAGAAAATCAATAGGGCTTTTCGCACGGATAAATACCCAGTGAACGGTTCGTTTAGCTTTATACATTGTTCCGGGGGGGCGTTGTATTGGTTTTTCAGAAGTGTTAGACCTGTAAGAGAAAAATTTAAATGGTTGGGAAAGGCCATGGGATGTAGAAATATTTTTTTCACATTTTATTTCCTTGTAAAAACAGGTAAATCAATAGGGATTTTCGTACGGATAAGTACCCAGTGAACGGTTCGTTTAGCTTTTTATATTTTTCCGGGTGGGCGTTGTATTGGTTTTTCGGAAGTGTTAGACCTGTAAGAGAAAAATTTAAATGGTTGGGAAAGGCCATGGGATGTAGAAATATTTTTTTCACATTTTATTTCCTTGTAAAAACAGGTAAATCAATAGGGATTTTCGTACGGATAAGTACCCAGTGAGCGGTTCGTTTAGCTTTATATATTTTTCCGGGTGGGCGTTGTATTGGTTTTTCGGAAGTGTTAGACCTGTAAGAGAAAAATTTAAATGATTGGGAAAGGCCATGGGATGCAGAAATGTTTTTTTCACATTTTATTTCCTTGTAAAAACAGGAAAATCAATAGGGATTTTCGTATGGATTACTACCCAGTGAACGGTTCGTTTAGCTTTATATATTATTCCGGGTGGGCGTTGTATTTGTTTTTCGCAACTGTTAGACCTGTAAGATAAAAATTTAAATGGTTGGGAAAGGCCATGGGATGTAGAAATATTTTTTTCACATTTTATTTCCTTGTAAAAAGAGGAAAATCAATAGGGCTTTTCGTACGGATAAGTACCCAGTGAACGGTTCGTTTAGCTTTATACATTGTTCCGGGTGGGCGTTGTATTGGTTTTTCGGAAGTGTTAGACCTGTAAGAGAAAAATTTAAATGGCTGGGAAAGGCCATGGGATGTAGAAATATTTTTTTCACATTTTATTTCCTTGTAAAAACAGGTAAATCAATAGGGATTTTCGTACGTATAAGTACCCAGTGAACGGTTCGTTTAGCTTTATACATTGTTCCGGGTGGGCGTTGTATTGGTTTTCGTAAGTGTTAGACCTGTAAGAGAAAAATTTAAATGGCTGGGAATGGCCATGGGATGTAGAAATATTTTTTTCACATTTTATTTCCTTGTAAAAACAGGAAAATCAATAGGGATTTTCGTATGGATTACTACCCAGTGAACGGTTCGTTTAGCTTTATATATTATTCCGGGTGGGCGTTGTATTGGTTTTTCGCAACTGTTAGACCTGTAAGAGAAAAATTTAAATGGTTGGGAAAGGCCATGGGATGTAGAAATATTTTTTTCACATTTTATTTCCTTGTAAAAACAGGAAAATCAATAGGGCTTTTCGTACGGATAAGTACCCAGTGAACGGTTCGTTTAGCTTTATATATTGTTCCGGGTGGGCGTTGTATTGGTTTTTCGGAAGTGTTAGACCTGTAAGAGAAAAATTTAAATGGTTGGGAAAGGCCATGGGATGTAGAAATATTTTTTTCACATTTTATTTCCTTGTAAAAACAGGTAAATCAATAGGGATTTTCGTATGGATTAGTACCCAGTGAACGGTTCGTTTAGCTTTATATATTTTTCCGGGTGGGCGTTGTATTGGTTTTTCGCAACTGTTAGACCTGTAAGATAAAAATTTAAATGGTTGGGAAAGGCCATGGGATGTAGAAATATTTTTTTCACATTTTACTTCCTTGTAAAAAGAAGAAAATCAATAGGGCTTTTCGCACGGATAAGTACCCAGTGAACGGTTCGTTTAGCTTTATACATTGTTCCGGGGGGGCGTTGTATTGGTTTTTCAGAAGTGTTAGACCTGTAAGAGAAAAATTTAAATGGTTGGGAAAGGCCATGGGATGTAGAAATATTTTTTTCACATTTTATTTCCTTGTAAAAACAGGTAAATCAATAGGGATTTTCGTACGGATAAGTACCCAGTGAACGGTTCGTTTAGCTTTATATATTTTTACGGGTGGGTGTTGTATTGGTTTTTCGGAAGTGTTAGACCTGTAAGAGAAAAATTTAAATGGTTGGGAAAGGCCATGGGATGTAGAAATATTTTTTTCACATTTTATTTCCTTGTAAAAACAGGAAAATCAATAGGGATTTTCGTATGGATTACTACCCAGTGAACGGTTCGTTTAGCTTTATATATTATTCCGGGTGGGCGTTGTATTGGTTTTTCGCAACTGTTAGACCTGTAAGATAAAAATTTAAATGGTTGGGAAAGGCCATGGGATGTAGAAATATTTTTTTCACATTTTATTTCCTTGTAAAAACAGGTAAATCAATAGGGATTTTCGTATGGATTAGTACCCAGTGAACGGTTCGTTTAGCTTTATATATTTTTCCGGGTGGGCGTTGTATTGGTTTTTCGCAACTGTTAGACCTGTAAGATAAAAATTTAAATGGTTGGGAAAGGCCATGGGATGTAGAAATATTTTTTTCACATTTTACTTCCTTGTAAAAAGAAGAAAATCAATAGGGCTTTTCGCACGGATAAGTACCCAGTGAACGGTTCGTTTAGCTTTATACATTGTTCCGGGGGGGCGTTGTATTGGTTTTTCAGAAGTGTTAGACCTGTAAGAGAAAAATTTAAATGGTTGGGAAAGGCCATGGGATGTAGAAATATTTTTTTCACATTTTATTTCCTTGTAAAAACAGGTAAATCAATAGGGATTTTCGTACGGATAAGTACCCAGTGAACGGTTCGTTTAGCTTTTTGTATTTTTCCGGGTGGGCGTTGTATTGGTTTTTCGGAAGTGTTAGACCTGTAAGAGAAAAATTTAAATGGCTGGGAATGGCCATGGGATGTAGAAATATTTTTTTCACATTTTATTTCCTTGTAAAAACAGGAAAATCAATAGGGATTTTCGTATGGATTACTACCCAGTGAACGGTTCGTTTAGCTTTATATATTATTCCGGGTGGGCGTTGTATTGGTTTTTCGCAACTGTTAGACCTGTAAGATAAAAATTTAAATGGTTGGGAAAGGCCATGGGATGTAGAAATATTTTTTTCACATTTTATTTCCTTGTAAAAACAGGAAAATCAATAGGGCTTTTCGTACGGATAAGTACCCAGTGAACGGTTCGTTTAGCTTTATATATTGTTCCGGGTGGGCGTTGTATTGGTTTTTCGGAAGTGTTAGACCTGTAAGAGAAAAATTTAAATGGTTGGGAAAGGCCATGGGATGTAGAAATATTTTTTTCACATTTTATTTCCTTGTAAAAACAGGTAAATCAATAGGGATTTTCGTATGGATTAGTACCCAGTGAACGGTTCGTTTAGCTTTATATATTTTTCCGGGTGGGCGTTGTATTGGTTTTTCGGAAGTGTTAGACCTGTAAGATAAAAATTTAAATGGTTGGGAAAGGCCATGGGATGTAGAAATATTTTTTTCACATTTTACTTCCTTGTAAAAAGAAGAAAATCAATAGGGCTTTTCGCACGGATAAGTACCCAGTGAACGGTTCGTTTAGCTTTATACATTGTTCCGGGGGGGCGTTGTATTGGTTTTTCAGAAGTGTTAGACCTGTAAGAGAAAAATTTAAATGGTTGGGAAAGGCCATGGGATGTAGAAATATTTTTTTCACATTTTATTTCCTTGTAAAAACAGGTAAATCAATAGGGATTTTCGTACGGATAAGTACCCAGTGAACGGTTCGTTTAGCTTTATATATTTTTACGGGTGGGTGTTGTATTGGTTTTTCGGAAGTGTTAGACCTGTAAGAGAAAAATTTAAATGGTTGGGAAAGGCCATGGGATGTAGAAATATTTTTTTCACATTTTATTTCCTTGTAAAAACAGGAAAATCAATAGGGATTTTCGTATGGATTACTACCCAGTGAACGGTTCGTTTAGCTTTATATATTATTCCGGGTGGGCGTTGTATTGGTTTTTCGGAAGTGTTAGACCTGTAAGAGAAAAATTTAAATGGTTGGGAAAGGCCATGGGATGTAGAAATATTTTTTTCACATTTTATTTCCTTGTAAAAACAGGTAAATCAATAGGGATTTTCGTATGGATTAGTACCCAGTGAACGGTTCGTTTAGCTTTATATATTTTTCCGGGTGGGCGTTGTATTGGTTTTTCGCAACTGTTAGACCTGTAAGATAAAAATTTAAATGGTTGGGAAAGGCCATGGGATGTAGAAATATTTTTTTCACATTTTACTTCCTTGTAAAAAGAAGAAAATCAATAGGGCTTTTCGCACGGATAAGTACCCAGTGAACGGTTCGTTTAGCTTTATACATTGTTCCGGGGGGGCGTTGTATTGGTTTTTCAGAAGTGTTAGACCTGTAAGAGAAAAATTTAAATGGTTGGGAAAGGCCATGGGATGTAGAAATATTTTTTTCACATTTTATTTCCTTGTAAAAACAGGTAAATCAATAGGGATTTTCGTACGGATAAGTACCCAGTGAACGGTTCGTTTAGCTTTTTGTATTTTTCCGGGTGGGCGTTGTATTGGTTTTTCGGAAGTGTTAGACCTGTAAGAGAAAAATTTAAATGGTTGGGAAAGGCCATGGGATGTAGAAATATTTTTTTCACATTTTATTTCCTTGTAAAAACAGGTAAATCAATAGGGATTTTCGTACGGATAAGTACCCAGTGAGCGGTTCGTTTAGCTTTATATATTTTTCCGGGTGGGCGTTGTATTGGTTTTTCGGAAGTGTTAGACCTGTAAGAGAAAAATTTAAATGATTGGGAAAGGCCATGGGATGCAGAAATGTTTTTTTCACATTTTATTTCCTTGTAAAAACAAGAAAATCAATAGGGATTTTCGTATGGATTACTACCCAGTGAACGGTTCGTTTAGCTTTATATATTATTCCGGGTGGGCGTTGTATTTGTTTTTCGCAACTGTTAGACCTGTAAGATAAAAATTTAAATGGTTGGGAAAGGCCATGGGATGTAGAAATATTTTTTTCACATTTTATTTCCTTGTAAAAACAGGAAAATCAATAGGGCTTTTCGTACGGATAAGTACCCAGTGAACGGTTCGTTTAGCTTTATACATTGTTCCGGGTGGGCGTTGTATTGGTTTTTCGGAAGTGTTAGACCTGTAAGAGAAAAATTTAAATGGCTGGGAAAGGCCATGGGATGTAGAAATATTTTTTTCACATTTTATTTCCTTGTAAAAACAGGTAAATCAATAGGGATTTTCGTACGTATAAGTACCCAGTGAACGGTTCGTTTAGCTTTATACATTGTTCCGGGTGGGCGTTGTATTGGTTTTCGTAAGTGTTAGACCTGTAAGAGAAAAATTTAAATGGCTGGGAATGGCCATGGGATGTAGAAATATTTTTTTCACATTTTATTTCCTTGTAAAAACAGGAAAATCAATAGGGATTTTCGTATGGATTACTACCCAGTGAACGGTTCGTTTAGCTTTATATATTATTCCGGGAGGGCGTTGTATTGGTTTTTCGCAACTGTTAGACCTGTAAGATAAAAATTTAAATGGTTGGGAAAGGCCATGGGATGTAGAAATATTTTTTTCACATTTTATTTCCTTGTAAAAACAGGAAAATCAATAGGGCTTTTCGTACGGATAAGTACCCAGTGAACGGTTCGTTTAGCTTTATATATTGTTCCGGGTGGGCGTTGTATTGGTTTTTCGGAAGTGTTAGACCTGTAAGAGAAAAATTTAAATGGTTGGGAAAGGCCATGGGATGTAGAAATATTTTTTTCACATTTTATTTCCTTGTAAAAACAGGTAAATCAATAGGGATTTTCGTATGGATTAGTACCCAGTGAACGGTTCGTTTAGCTTTATATATTTTTCCGGGTGGGCGTTGTATTGGTTTTTCGCAACTGTTAGATCTGTAAGATAAAAATTTAAATGGTTGGGAAAGGCCATGGGATGTAGAAATATTTTTTTCACATTTTACTTCCTTGTAAAAAGAAGAAAATCAATAGGGCTTTTCGCACGGATAAGTACCCAGTGAACGGTTCGTTTAGCTTTATACATTGTTCCGGGGGGGCGTTGTATTGGTTTTTCAGAAGTGTTAGACCTGTAAGAGAAAAATTTAAATGGTTGGGAAAGGCCATGGGAAGTAGAAATATTTTTTTCACATTTTATTTCCTTGTAAAAACAGGTAAATCAATAGGGATTTTCGTACGGATAAGTACCCAGTGAACGGTTCGTTTAGCTTTATATATTTTTCCGGGTGGGTGTTGTATTGGTTTTTCGGAAGTGTTAGACCTGTAAGAGAAAAATTTAAATGGTTGGGAAAGGCCATGGGATGTAGAAATATTTTTTTCACATTTTATTTCCTTGTAAAAACAGGTAAATCAATAAGGCTTTTCGCACGGATAAGTACCCAGTGAACGGTTCGTTTAGCTTTATACATTGTTCCGGGTGGGCGTTGTGTTGGTTTTTCGGAAGTGTTAGACCTGTAAGAGAAAAATTTAAATGGTTGGGAAAGGCCATGGGATGTAGAAATATTTTTTTCACATTTTATTTCCTTGTAAAAACAGGTAAATCAATAGGGATTTTCGTACGGATAAGTACCCAGTGAACGGTTCGTTTAGCTTTTTACATTTTTCCGGGTGGGAGTTGTATTGGTTTTTCGGTAGTGTTAGACCTGTAAGAGAAAAATTTAAATGGTTGGGAAAGGCCATGGGATGTAGAAATATTTTTTTCACATTTTACTTCCTTGTAAAAACAGGTAAATCAATAGGGCTTTTCGCACGTATAAGTAACCAGTGAACGGTTCGTTTAGCTTTATACATTGTTCTGGGTGGGCGTTGTATTGGTTTTTCGCAACTGTTAGACCTGTAAGAGAAAAATTTAAATGGTTGGGAAAGGCCATGGGATGTAGAAATATTTTTTTCACATTTTACTTCCTTGTAAAAACAGGTAAATCAATAGTGCTTTTCGTACGGATAAGTACCCAGTGAACTGTTCGTTTAGCTTTATATATTGTTCCGGGTGGGCGTTGTATTGGTTTTTCGGTAGTGTTAGACCTGTAAGAGAAAAGTTTAAATGGTTGGGAAAGGCCATGGGATGTAGAAATATTTTTTTCACATTTTATTTCCTTGTAAAAACAGGTAAATCAATAGGGATTTTCGTACGGATAAGTAACCAGTGAACCGTTCGTTTATCTTTATATATTGTTCCGGGTGGGAGTTGTATTGGTTTTTCGGTAGTGTTAGACCTGTAAGATAAATATTTAAAGGGTTGGGAAAGGCCATAGGGTGTAGAAATATTTTTTTCACATTTTATTTCCTTGTAAAAACAGGAAAATCAATAGGGATTTTCGTACGGATAAGTGCCCAGTGAACGGTTCGTTTAGCTTTATATATTGTTCCGGGTGGCCGTTGTATTGGTTTTTCGGAAGTGTTAGACCTGTAAGAGAAAAATTTAAATGGTTGGGAAAGGCCATGGGATGGAGAAATATTTTTTTCACATTTTATTTCCTTGTAAAAACACTTAAATCAATAGGGATTTTCGGATGGATTAGTACCCAGTAAACGGTTCGTTTAGCTGTATATATTTTTCCGGGTGGGTGTTGTATTGGTTTTTCGCAACTGTTAGACCTGTAAGAGAAAAATTTAAATGGTTGGGAAAGGCCATGGGATGTAGAAATATTTTTTTCATATTTTACTTCCTTGTAAAAACAGGTAAATCAATAGTGCTTTTCGTACGGATAAGTACCCAGTGAACTGTTCGTTTATCTTTATATATTGTTCCGGGTGGGCGTTGTATTGGTTTTTCGGAAGTGTTAGACCTGTAAGAGAAAAGTTTAAATGGTTGCAAAAGGCCATGGGATGTAGAAATATTTTTTTCACATTTTATTTCCTTGTAAAAACAGGTAAATCAATAGGGATTTTCGTACGGATAAGTAACCAGTGAACCGTTCGTTTAGCTTTATATATTGTTCCGGGTGGGAGTTGTATTGGTTTTTCGGTAGTGTTAGACCTGTAAGATAAATATTTAAAGGGTTGGGAAAGGCCATAGGGTGTAGAAATATTTTTTTCACATTTTATTTCCTTGTAAAAACAGGAAAATCAATAGGGATTTTCGTACGGATAAGTGCCCAGTGAACGGTTCGTTTAGCTTTATACATTGTTCCGGGTGGGCGTTGTATTGGTTTTCGTAAGTGTTAGACCTGTAAGAGAAAAATTTAAATGGCTGGGAATGGCCATGGGATGTAGAAATATTTTTTTTCACATTTTATTTCCTTGTAAAAACAGGTAAATCAATAGGGATTTTCGTACGGATAAGTACCCAGTGAGCGGTTCATTTAGCTTTATATATTTTTCCGGGTGGGCGTTGTATTGGTTTTTCGGAAGTGTTAGACATGTAAAAGAAAAATTTAAATGGTTGGGAAAGGCCATGGGATGTAGAAATATTTTTTTCACATTTTATTTCCTTGTAAATACAGGTAAATCAATAGGGATTTTCGTACGGATAAGTACCCAGTGAACGGTTCGTTTAGCTTTATATATTGTTCCGGGTGGGCGTTGTATTGGTTTTTCGGAAGTGTTAGACCTGTAAGAGAAAAATTTAAATGGCTGGGAAAGGCCATGGGATGTAGAAATATTTTTTTCACATTTTACTTCCTTGTAAAAACAGGTAAATGAATAGGGATTTTCGTACTGATAAGTGCCCAGTGAACGGTTCGTTTAGCTTTATATATTGTTCCGGGTGGCCGTTGTATTTGTTTTTCGGAAGTGTTAGACCTGTAAGAGAAAAATTTAAATGGTTGGGAAAGGCCATGGGATGTAGAAATATTTTTTTCACATTTTATTTCCTTGTAAAAACAGGAAAATCAATAGGGATTTTCGTACGGATAAGTGCCCAGTGAACGGTTCGTTTAGCTTTATATATTGTTCCGGGTGGGCGTTGTATTGGTTTTTCGGAAGTGTTAGACCTGTAAGAGAAAAATTTAAATGGCTGGGAAAGGCCATGGGATGTAGAAATATTTTTTTCACATTTTACTTCCTTGTAAAAACAGGTAAATCAATGGGGCTTTTCGTACGGATAAGTGCCCAGTGAACGGTTCGTTTAGCTTTATATATTGTTCCGGGTGGCCGTTGTATTTGTTTTTCGGAAGTGTTAGACCTGTAAGAGAAAAATTTAAATGGTTGGGAAAGGCCATGGGATGTAGAAATATTTTTTTCACATTTTATTTCCTTGTAAAAACAGGTAAATCAATAGGGATTTTCGTATGGATTAGTACCCAGTAAACGGTTCGTTTAGCTTTATATATTGTTCCGGGTGGGAGTTGTATTGGTTTTTCCGTAGTGTTAGACCTCTAAGATAAATATTTAAATGGTTGGGAAAGGCCATGGGATGTAGAAATATTTTTTTCACATTTTACTTCCTTGTAAAAACAGGTAAATGAATAGGGATTTTCGTACGGATAAGTGCCCAGTGAACGGTTCGTTTAGCTTTATATATTGTTCCGGGTGGCCGTTGTATTTGTTTTTCGGAAGTGTTAGACCTGTAAGAGAAAAATTTAAATGGTTGGGAAAGGCCATGGGATGTAGAAATATTTTTTTCACATTTTATTTCCTTGTAAATACAGGTAAATCAATAGGGATTTTCGTACGGATAAGTACGCAGTGAACGGTTCGTTTAGCTTTATATATTGTTCCGGGTGGCCGTTGTATTGGTTTTTCGGAAGTGTTAGACCTATAAGAGAAAAGTTTAAATGGTTGCGAAAGGCCATGGGATATAGAAATATTTTTTTCACATTTTATTTCCTTGTAAAAACAGGTAAATCAATAGGGATTTTCATACGGATAAGTGCCCAGTGAACGGTTCGTTTAGCTTTATATATTGTTCCGGGTGGGCGTTGTATTGGTTTTTCGGAAGTGTTAGACCTGTAAGAGAAAAATTTAAATGGCTGGGAAAGGCCATGGGATGTAGAAATATTTTTTTCACATTTTACTTCCTTGTAAAAACAGGTAAATCAATGGGGCTTTTCGTACGGATAAGTGCCCAGTGAACGGTTCGTTTAGCTTTATATATTGTTCCGGGTGGCCGTTGTATTTGTTTTTCGGAAGTGTTAGACCTGTAAGAGAAAAATTTAAATGGTTGGGAAAGGCCATGGGATGTAGAAATATTTTTTTCACATTTTATTTCCTTGTAAAAACAGGTAAATCAATAGGGATTTTTGTATGGATTAGTACCCAGTAAACGGTTCGTTTAGCTTTATATATTGTTCCGGGTGGGAGTTGTATTGGTTTTTCCGTAGTGTTAGACCTCTAAGATAAATATTTAAATGGTTGGGAAAGGCCATGGGATGTAGAAATATTTTTTTCACATTTTACTTCCTTGTAAAAACAGGTAAATGAATAGGGATTTTCGTACGGATAAGTGCCCAGTGAACGGTTCGTTTAGCTTTATATATTGTTCCGGGTGGCCGTTGTATTTGTTTTTCGGAAGTGTTAGACCTGTAAGAGAAAAATTTAAATGGTTGGGAAAGGCCATGGGATGTAGAAATATTTTTTTCACATTTTATTTCCTTGTAAATACAGGTAAATCAATAGGGATTTTCGTACGGATAAGTACGCAGTGAACGGTTCGTTTAGCTTTATATATTGTTCCGGGTGGCCGTTGTATTGGTTTTTCGGAAGTGTTAGACCTATAAGAGAAAAGTTTAAATGGTTGCGAAAGGCCATGGGATATAGAAATATTTTTTTCACATTTTATTTCCTTGTAAAAACAGGTAAATCAATAGGGATTTTCATACGGATAAGTACCCAGTGAACGGTTCATTTAGCTTAATATATTGTTCCGGGTGGGCGTTGTATTGGTTTTTCAGAAGTGTTGGACCTGTAAGAGAAAAATTTAAATGGTTGGGAAAGGCCATGGGATGTAGAAATATTTTTTTCACATTTTATTTCCTTGTAAATACAGGTAAATCAATAGGGATTTTCGTACGGATAAGTACCCAGTGAACGGTTCGTTTAGCTTTATATATTGTTCCGGGTCGGCGTTGTATTGGTTTTTCGGAAGTGTTAGATCTGTAAAAGAAAAATTTAAATGGTTGGGAAAGGCCATGGGATGTAGAAATATTTTTTTCACATTTTACTTCCTTGTAGAAACAGGTAAATCAATAGGGATTTTCGTACGGATAAGTACCCAGTGAACGGATCGTTTAGCTTTATACATTGTTCTGGGTGGCCGTTGTATTGGTTTTTCTGAAGTGTTAGACCTGTAAGAGAAAAGTTTAAATGGTTGGGAAAGGCCATGGGATGTAGAAATATTTTTTTCACATTTTATTTCCTTGTAAATACAGGTAAATCAATAGGGATTTTCGTACGGATAAGTACACAGTGAACGGTTCGTTTAGCTTTATATATTGTTCCGGGTGGGCGTTGTATTGGTTTTTCGGAAGTGTTAGACCTGTAAGAGAAAAATTTAAATGGCTGGGAAAGGCCATGGGATGTAGAAATATTTTTTTCACATTTTACTTCCTTGTAAAAACAGGTAAATCAATGGGGCTTTTCGTACGGATAAGTGCCCAGTGAACGGTTCGTTTAGCTTTATATATTGTTCCGGGTGGCCGTTGAATTTGTTTTTCGGAAGTGTTAGACCTGTAAGAGAAAAATTTAAATGGTTGGGAAACGCCATGGGATGTAGAAATATTTTTTTCACATTTTATTTCCTTGTAAAAACAGGTAAATCAATAGGGATTTTCGTATGGATTAGTACCCAGTAAACGGTTCGTTTAGCTTTATATATTGTTCCGGGTGGGAGTTGTATTGGTTTTTCCGTAGTGTTAGACCTCTAAGATAAATATTTAAATGGTTGGGAAAGGCCATGGGATGTAGAAATATTTTTTTCACATTTTATTTCCTTGTAAAAACAGGTAAATGAATAGGGATTTTCGTACGGATAAGTGCCCAGTGAACGGTTCGTTTAGCTTTATATATTGTTCCGGGTGGCCGTTGTATTTGTTTTTCGGAAGTGTTAGACCTGTAAGTGAAAAATTTAAATGGTTGGGAAAGGCCATGGGATGTAGAAATATTTTTTTCACATTTTATTTCCTTGTAAATACAGGTAAATCAATAGGGATTTTCGTACGGATAAGTACGCAGTGAACGGTTCGTTTAGCTTTATATATTGTTCCGGGTGGCCGTTGTATTGGTTTTTCGGAAGTGTTAGACCTGTAAGAGAAAAGTTTAAATGGTTGCGAAAGGCCATGGGATGTAGAAATATTTTTTTCACATTTTATTTCCTTGTAAAAACAGGTAAATCAATAGGGATTTTCATACGGATAAGTACCCAGTGAACGGTTCATTTAGCTTAATATATTGTTCCGGGTGGGCGTTGTATTGGTTTTTCAGAAGTGTTGGACCTGTAAGAGAAAAATTTAAATGGTTGGGAAAGGCCATGGGATGTAGAAATATTTTTTTCACATTTCATTTCCTTGTAAAAACAGGTAAATCAATAGGGATTTTCGTACGGATAAGTACCCAGTGAACGGTTCGTTTAGCTTTATATATTGTTCCGGGTGGGCGTTGTATTGGTTTTTCGGAAGTGTTAGATCTGTAAGAGAAAAATTTAAATGGTTGGGAAAGGACATGGGATGTAGAAATATTTTTTTCACATTTTACTTCCTTGTAGAAACAGGTAAATCAATAGGGATTTTCGTACGGATAAGTACCCAGTGAACGGTTCGTTTAGCTTTATATATTGTTCCGGGTCGGCGTTGTATTGGTTTTTCGGAAGTGTTAGATCTGTAAAAGAAAAATTTAAATGGTTGGGAAAGGCCATGGGATGTAGAAATATTTTTTTCACATTTTACTTCCTTGTAGAAACAGGTAAATCAATAGGGATTTTCGTACGGATAAGTACCCAGTGAACGGATCGTTTAGCTTTATACATTGTTCCGGGTGGCCGTTGTATTGGTTTTTCTGAAGTGTTAGACCTGTAAGAGAAAAGTTTAAATGGTTGGGAAAGGCCATGGGATGTAGAAATATTTTTTTCACATTTTATTTCCTTGTAAATACAGGTAAATCAATAGGGATTTTCGTACGGATAAGTACGCAGTGAACGGTTCGTTTAGCTTTATATATTGTTCCGGGTGGGCGTTGTATTGGTTTTTCGGAAGTGTTAGACCTGTAAGAGAAAAATTTAAATGGCTGGGAAAGGCCATGGGATGTAGAAATATTTTTTTCACATTTTACTTCCTTGTAAAAACAGGTAAATCAATGGGGCTTTTCGTACGTATAAGTACCCAGTGAACGGTTCATTTAGCTTTATATATTGTTCCGGGTGGGAGTTGTATTGGTTTTTCTGTAGTGTTAGACCTCTAAGATAAATATTTAAATCGTTGGGAAAGGCCATGGGATGTAGAAATATTTTTTTCACATTTTACTTCCTTGTAAAAACAGGTAAATGAATAGGGATTTTCGTACGGATAAGTACCCAGTGAACGGATCGTTTAGCTTTATGCATTGTTCCGGGTGGCCGTTGTATTGGTTTTTCTGAAGTGTTAGACCTGTAAGAAAAAAGTTTAAAAGGTTGGGAAAGGCCATGGGATGTAGAAATATTTTTTTCACATTTTATTTCCTTGTAAATACAGGTAAATCAATAGGGATTTTCATACGGATAAGTACCCAGTGAACGGTTCATTTAGCTTAATATATTGTTCCGGGTGGGCGTTGTATTGGTTTTTCAGAAGTGTTGGACCTGTAAGAGAAAAATTTAAATGGTTGGGAAAGGCCATGGGATGTAGAAATATTTTTTTCACATTTTATTTCCTTGTAAATACAGGTAAATCAATAGGGATTTTCGTACGGATAAGTAACCAGTGAACGGTTCGTTTAACTTTATATATTGTTCCGGGTCGGCGTTGTATTGGTTTTTCGGAAGTGTTAGATCTGTAAAAGAAAAATTTAAATGGTTGGGAAAGGCCATGGGATGTAGAAATATTTTTTTCACATTTTACTTCCTTGTAGAAACAGGTAAATCAATAGGGATTTTCGTACGGATAAGTACCCAGTGAACGGATCGTTTAGCTTTATGCATTGTTCCGGGTGGCCGTTGTATTGGTTTTTCTGAAGTGTTAGACCTGTAAGAGAAAAGTTTAAATGGTTGGGAAAGGCCATGGGATGTAGAAATATTTTTTTCACATTTTATTTCCTTGTAAATACAGGTAAATCAATAGGGATTTTCGTACGGATAAGTACGCAGTGAACGGTTCGTTTAGCTTTATATATTGTTCCGGGTGGGCGTTGTATTGGTTTTTCGGAAGTGTTAGACCTGTAAGAGAAAAATTTAAATGGCTGGGAAAGGCCATGGGATGTAGAAATATTTTTTTCACATTTTACTTCCTTGTAAAAACAGGTAAATCAATGGGGCTTTTCGTACGGATAAGTGCCCAGTGAACGGTTCGTTTAGCTTTATATATTGTTCCGGGTGGCCGTTGAATTTGTTTTTCGGAAGTGTTAGACCTGTAAGAGAAAAATTTAAATGGTTGGGAAACGCCATGGGATGTAGAAATATTTTTTTCACATTTTATTTCCTTGTAAAAACAGGTAAATCAATAGGGATTTTCGTATGGATTAGTACCCAGTAAACGGTTCGTTTAGCTTTATATATTGTTCCGGGTGGGAGTTGTATTGGTTTTTCCGTAGTGTTAGACCTCTAAGATAAATATTTAAATGGTTGGGAAAGGCCATGGGATGTAGAAATATTTTTTTCACATTTTATTTCCTTGTAAAAACAGGTAAATGAATAGGGATTTTCGTACGGATAAGTGCCCAGTGAACGGTTCGTTTAGCTTTATATATTGTTCCGGGTGGCCGTTGTATTTGTTTTTCGGAAGTGTTAGACCTGTAAGAGAAAAATTTAAATGGTTGGGAAAGGCCATGGGATGTAGAAATATTTTTTTCACATTTTATTTCCTTGTAAATACAGGTAAATCAATAGGGATTTTCGTACGGATAAGTACGCAGTGAACGGTTCGTTTAGCTTTATATATTGTTCCGGGTGGCCGTTGTATTGGTTTTTCGGAAGTGTTAGACCTGTAAGAGAAAAGTTTAAATGGTTGCGAAAGGCCATGGGATGTAGAAATATTTTTTTCACATTTTATTTCCTTGTAAAAACAGGTAAATCAATAGGGATTTTCATACGGATAAGTACCCAGTGAACGGTTCATTTAGCTTAATATATTGTTCCGGGTGGGCGTTGTATTGGTTTTTCAGAAGTGTTGGACCTGTAAGAGAAAAATTTAAATGGTTGGGAAAGGCCATGGGATGTAGAAATATTTTTTTCACATTTCATTTCCTTGTAAAAACAGGTAAATCAATAGGGATTTTCGTACGGATAAGTACCCAGTGAACGGTTCGTTTAGCTTTATATATTGTTCCGGGTGGGCGTTGTATTGGTTTTTCGGAAGTGTTAGATCTGTAAGAGAAAAATTTAAATGGTTGGGAAAGGACATGGGATGTAGAAATATTTTTTTCACATTTTACTTCCTTGTAGAAACAGGTAAATCAATAGGGATTTTCGTACGGATAAGTACCCAGTGAACGGTTCGTTTAGCTTTATATATTGTTCCGGGTCGGCGTTGTATTGGTTTTTCGGAAGTGTTAGATCTGTAAAAGAAAAATTTAAATGGTTGGGAAAGGCCATGGGATGTAGAAATATTTTTTTCACATTTTACTTCCTTGTAGAAACAGGTAAATCAATAGGGATTTTCGTACGGATAAGTACCCAGTGAACGGATCGTTTAGCTTTATACATTGTTCCGGGTGGCCGTTGTATTGGTTTTTCTGAAGTGTTAGACCTGTAAGAGAAAAGTTTAAATGGTTGGGAAAGGCCATGGGATGTAGAAATATTTTTTTCACATTTTATTTCCTTGTAAATACAGGTAAATCAATAGGGATTTTCGTACGGATAAGTACGCAGTGAACGGTTCGTTTAGCTTTATATATTGTTCCGGGTGGGCGTTGTATTGGTTTTTCGGAAGTGTTAGACCTGTAAGAGAAAAATTTAAATGGCTGGGAAAGGCCATGGGATGTAGAAATATTTTTTTCACATTTTACTTCCTTGTAAAAACAGGTAAATCAATGGGGCTTTTCGTACGTATAAGTACCCAGTGAACGGTTCATTTAGCTTTATATATTGTTCCGGGTGGGAGTTGTATTGGTTTTTCTGTAGTGTTAGACCTCTAAGATAAATATTTAAATCGTTGGGAAAGGCCATGGGATGTAGAAATATTTTTTTCACATTTTACTTCCTTGTAAAAACAGGTAAATGAATAGGGATTTTCGTACGGATAAGTACCCAGTGAACGGATCGTTTAGCTTTATGCATTGTTCCGGGTGGCCGTTGTATTGGTTTTTCTGAAGTGTTAGACCTGTAAGAGAAAAGTTTAAAAGGTTGGGAAAGGCCATGGGATGTAGAAATATTTTTTTCACATTTTATTTCCTTGTAAATACAGGTAAATCAATAGGGATTTTCGTACGGATAAGTACGCAGTGAACGGTTCGTTTAGCTTTATATATTGTTCCGGGTGGGCGTTGTATTGGTTTTTCGGAAGTGTTAGACCTGTAAGAGAAAAATTTAAATGGCTGGGAAAGGCCATGGGATGTAGAAATATTTTTTTCACATTTTACTTCCTTGTAAAAACAGGTAAATCAATGGGGCTTTTCGTACAGATAAGTGCCCAGTGAACGGTTCGTTTAGCTTTATATATTGTTCCGGGTGGCCGTTGAATTTGTTTTTCGGAAGTGTTAGACCTGTAAGAGAAAAATTTAAATGGTTGGGAAAGGCCATGGGATGTAGAAATATTTTTTTCACATTTTATTTCCTTGTAAAAACAGGTAAATCAATAGGGATTTTCGTATGGATTAGTACCCAGTAAACGGTTCGTTTAGCTTTATATATTGTTCCGGGTGGGAGTTGTATTGGTTTTTCCGTAGTGTTAGACCTCTAAGATAAATATTTAAATGGTTGGGAAAGGCCATGGGATGTAGAAATATTTTTTTCACATTTTATTTCCTTGTAAAAACAGGTAAATGAATAGGGATTTTCGTACGGATAAGTGCCCAGTGAACGGTTCGTTTAGCTTTATATATTGTTCCGGGTGGCCGTTGTATTTGTTTTTCGGAAGTGTTAGACCTGTAAGAGAAAAATTTAAATGGTTGGGAAAGGCCATGGGATGAAGAAATATTTTTTCACATTTTATTTCCTTGTAAATACAGGTAAATCAATAGGGATTTTCATACGGATAAGTACGCAGTGAACGGTTCGTTTAGCTTTATATATTGTTCCGGGTGGCCGTTGTATTGGTTTTTCGGAAGTGTTAGACCTGTAAGAGAAAAGTTTAAATGGTTGCGAAAGGCCATGGGATGTAGAAATATTTTTTTCACATTTTATTTCCTTGTAAAAACAGGTAAATCAATAGGGATTTTCATACGGATAAGTACCCAGTGAACGGTTCATTTAGCTTAATATATTGTTCCGGGTGGGCGTTGTATTGGTTTTTCAGAAGTGTTGGACCTGTAAGAGAAAAATTTAAATGGTTGGGAAAGGCCATGGGATGTAGAAATATTTTTTTCACATTTTATTTCCTTGTAAATACAGGTAAATCAATAGGGATTTTCGTACGGATAAGTACCCAGTGAACGGTTCGTTTAGCTTTATATATTGTTCCGGGTGGGCGTTGTATTGGTTTTTCGGAAGTGTTAGACCTGTAAGAGAAAAATTTAAATGGCTGGGAAAGGCCATGGGATGTAGAAATATTTTTTTCACATTTTACTTCCTTGTAAAAACAGGTAAATGAATAGGGATTTTCGTACTGATAAGTGCCCAGTGAACGGTTCGTTTAGCTTTATATATTGTTCCGGGTGGCCGTTGTATTTGTTTTTCGGAAGTGTTAGACCTGTAAGAGAAAAATTTAAATGGTTGGGAAAGGCCATGGGATGTAGAAATATTTTTTTCACATTTTATTTCCTTGTAAAAACAGGAAAATCAATAGGGATTTTCGTACGGATAAGTGCCCAGTGAACGGTTCGTTTAGCTTTATATATTGTTCCGGGTGGGCGTTGTATTGGTTTTTCGGAAGTGTTAGACCTGTAAGAGAAAAATTTAAATGGCTGGGAAAGGCCATGGGATGTAGAAATATTTTTTTCACATTTTACTTCCTTGTAAAAACAGGTAAATCAATGGGGCTTTTCGTACGGATAAGTGCCCAGTGAACGGTTCGTTTAGCTTTATATATTGTTCCGGGTGGCCGTTGTATTTGTTTTTCGGAAGTGTTAGACCTGTAAGAGAAAAATTTAAATGGTTGGGAAAGGCCATGGGATGTAGAAATATTTTTTTCACATTTTATTTCCTTGTAAAAACAGGTAAATCAATAGGGATTTTCGTATGGATTAGTACCCAGTAAACGGTTCGTTTAGCTTTATATATTGTTCCGGGTGGGAGTTGTATTGGTTTTTCCGTAGTGTTAGACCTCTAAGATAAATATTTAAATGGTTGGGAAAGGCCATGGGATGTAGAAATATTTTTTTCACATTTTACTTCCTTGTAAAAACAGGTAAATGAATAGGGATTTTCGTACGGATAAGTGCCCAGTGAACGGTTCGTTTAGCTTTATATATTGTTCCGGGTGGCCGTTGTATTTGTTTTTCGGAAGTGTTAGACCTGTAAGAGAAAAATTTAAATGGTTGGGAAAGGCCATGGGATGTAGAAATATTTTTTTCACATTTTATTTCCTTGTAAATACAGGTAAATCAATAGGGATTTTCGTACGGATAAGTACGCAGTGAACGGTTCGTTTAGCTTTATATATTGTTCCGGGTGGCCGTTGTATTGGTTTTTCGGAAGTGTTAGACCTATAAGAGAAAAGTTTAAATGGTTGCGAAAGGCCATGGGATGTAGAAATATTTTTTTCACATTTTATTTCCTTGTAAAAACAGGTAAATCAATAGGGATTTTCATACGGATAAGTGCCCAGTGAACGGTTCGTTTAGCTTTATATATTGTTCCGGGTGGGCGTTGTATTGGTTTTTCGGAAGTGTTAGACCTGTAAGAGAAAAATTTAAATGGCTGGGAAAGGCCATGGGATGTAGAAATATTTTTTTCACATTTTACTTCCTTGTAAAAACAGGTAAATCAATGGGGCTTTTCGTACGGATAAGTGCCCAGTGAACGGTTCGTTTAGCTTTATATATTGTTCCGGGTGGCCGTTGTATTTGTTTTTCGGAAGTGTTAGACCTGTAAGAGAAAAATTTAAATGGTTGGGAAAGGCCATGGGATGTAGAAATATTTTTTTCACATTTTATTTCCTTGTAAAAACAGGTAAATCAATAGGGATTTTCGTATGGATTAGTACCCAGTAAACGGTTCGTTTAGCTTTATATATTGTTCCGGGTGGGAGTTGTATTGGTTTTTCCGTAGTGTTAGACCTCTAAGATAAATATTTAAATGGTTGGGAAAGGCCATGGGATGTAGAAATATTTTTTTCACATTTTACTTCCTTGTAAAAACAGGTAAATGAATAGGGATTTTCGTACGGATAAGTGCCCAGTGAACGGTTCGTTTAGCTTTATATATTGTTCCGGGTGGCCGTTGTATTTGTTTTTCGGAAGTGTTAGACCTGTAAGAGAAAAATTTAAATGGTTGGGAAAGGCCATGGGATGTAGAAATATTTTTTTCACATTTTATTTCCTTGTAAATACAGGTAAATCAATAGGGATTTTCGTACGGATAAGTACGCAGTGAACGGTTCGTTTAGCTTTATATATTGTTCCGGGTGGCCGTTGTATTGGTTTTTCGGAAGTGTTAGACCTATAAGAGAAAAGTTTAAATGGTTGCGAAAGGCCATGGGATATAGAAATATTTTTTTCACATTTTATTTCCTTGTAAAAACAGGTAAATCAATAGGGATTTTCATACGGATAAGTACCCAGTGAACGGTTCATTTAGCTTAATATATTGTTCCGGGTGGGCGTTGTATTGGTTTTTCAGAAGTGTTGGACCTGTAAGAGAAAAATTTAAATGGTTGGGAAAGGCCATGGGATGTAGAAATATTTTTTTCACATTTTATTTCCTTGTAAATACAGGTAAATCAATAGGGATTTTCGTACGGATAAGTACCCAGTGAACGGTTCGTTTAGCTTTATATATTGTTCCGGGTCGGCGTTGTATTGGTTTTTCGGAAGTGTTAGATCTGTAAAAGAAAAATTTAAATGGTTGGGAAAGGCCATGGGATGTAGAAATATTTTTTTCACATTTTACTTCCTTGTAGAAACAGGTAAATCAATAGGGATTTTCGTACGGATAAGTACCCAGTGAACGGATCGTTTAGCTTTATACATTGTTCCGGGTGGCCGTTGTATTGGTTTTTCTGAAGTGTTAGACCTGTAAGAGAAAAATTTAAATGGCTGGGAAAGGCCATGGGATGTAGAAATATTTTTTTCACATTTTACTTCCTTGTAAAAACAGGTAAATCAATGGGGCTTTTCGTACGTATAAGTACCCAGTGAACGGTTCATTTAGCTTTATATATTGTTCCGGGTGGGAGTTGTATTGGTTTTTCTGTAGGGTTAGACCTCTAAGATAAAGATTTAAATCGTTGGGAAAGGCCATGGGATGTAGAAATATTTTTTTCACATTTTACTTCCTTGTAAAAACAGGTAAATGAATAGGGATTTTCGTACGGATAAGTACCCAGTGAACGGATCGTTTAGCTTTATGCATTGTTCCGGGTGGCCGTTGTATTGGTTTTTCTGAAGTGTTAGACCTGTAAGAGAAAAGTTTAAAAGGTTGGGAAAGGCCATGGGATGTAGAAATATTTTTTTCACATTTTATTTCCTTGTAAATACAGGTAAATCAATAGGGATTTTCGTACGGATAAGTACGCAGTGAACGGTTCGTTTAGCTTTATATATTGTTCCGGGTGGGCGTTGTATTGGTTTTTCGGAAGTGTTAGACCTGTAAGAGAAAAATTTAAATGGCTGGGAAAGGCCATGGGATGTAGAAATATTTTTTTCACATTTTACTTCCTTGTAAAAACAGGTAAATCAATGGGGCTTTTCGTACGGATAAGTGCCCAGTGAACGGTTCGTTTAGCTTTATATATTGTTCCGGGTGGCCGTTGAATTTGTTTTTCGGAAGTGTTAGACCTGTAAGAGAAAAATTTAAATGGTTGGGAAAGGCCATGGGATGTAGAAATATTTTTTTCACATTTTATTTCCTTGTAAAAACAGGTAAATCAATAGGGATTTTCGTATGGATTAGTACCCAGTAAACGGTTCGTTTAGCTTTATATATTGTTCCGGGTGGGAGTTGTATTGGTTTTTCCGTAGTGTTAGACCTCTAAGATAAATATTTAAATGGTTGGGAAAGGCCATGGGATGTAGAAATATTTTTTTCACATTTTATTTCCTTGTAAAAACAGGTAAATGAATAGGGATTTTCGTACGGATAAGTGCCCAGTGAACGGTTCGTTTAGCTTTATATATTGTTCCGGGTGGCCGTTGTATTTGTTTTTCGGAAGTGTTAGACCTGTAAGAGAAAAATTTAAATGGTTGGGAAAGGCCATGGGATGAAGAAATATTTTTTCACATTTTATTTCCTTGTAAATACAGGTAAATCAATAGGGATTTTCGTACGGATAAGTACGCAGTGAACGGTTCGTTTAGCTTTATATATTATTCCGGGTGGCCGTTGTATTGGTTTTTCGGAAGTGTTAGACCTGTAAGAGAAAAGTTTAAATGGTTGCGAAAGGCCATGGGATGTAGAAATATTTTTTTCACATTTTATTTCCTTGTAAAAACAGGTAAATCAATAGGGATTTTCATACGGATAAGTACCCAGTGAACGGTTCATTTAGCTTAATATATTGTTCCGGGTGGGCGTTGTATTGGTTTTTCAGAAGTGTTGGACCTGTAAGAGAAAAATTTAAATGGTTGGGAAAGGCCATGGGATGTAGAAATATTTTTTTCACATTTCATTTCCTTGTAAAAACAGGTAAATCAATAGGGATTTTTGTACGGATAAGTACCCAGTGAACGGTTCGTTTAGCTTTATATATTGTTCCGGGTCGGCGTTGTATTGGTTTTTCGGAAGTGTTAGATCTGTAAGAGAAAAATTTAAATGGTTGGGAAAGGACATGGGATGTAGAAATATTTTTTTCACATTTTACTTCCTTGTAGAAACAGGTAAATCAATAGGGATTTTCGTACGGATAAGTACCCAGTGAACGGATCGTTTAGCTTTATACATTGTTCCGGGTGGCCGTTGTATTGGTTTTTCTGAAGTGTTAGACCTGTAAGAGAAAAGTTTAAATGGTTGGGAAAGGCCATGGGATGTAGAAATATTTTTTTCACATTTTATTTCCTTGTAAATACAGGTAAATCAATAGGGATTTTCGTACGGATAAGTACGCAGTGAACGGTTCGTTTAGCTTTATATATTGTTCCGGGTGGGCGTTGTATTGGTTTTTCGGAAGTGTTAGACCTGTAAGAGAAAAATTTAAATGGCTGGGAAAGGCCATGGGATGTAGAAATATTTTTTTCACATTTTACTTCCTTGTAAAAACAGGTAAATCAATGGGGCTTTTCGTACGGATAAGTGACCAGTGAACGGTTCGTTTAGCTTTATATATTGTTCCGGGTGGCCGTTGTATTTGTTTTTCGGAAGTGTTAGACCTGTAAGAGAAAAATTTAAATGGTTGGGAAAGGCCATGGGATGTAGAAATATTTTTTTCACATTTTATTTCCTTGTAAAAACAGGTAAATCAATAGGGATTTTCGTATGGATTAGTACCCAGTAAACGGTTCGTTTAGCTTTATATATTGTTCCGGGTGGGAGTAGTATTGGTTTTTCGGAAGTGTTAGACCTGTAAGAGAAAAGTTTAAATGGTTGGGAAAGGCCATGGGATGTAGAAATATTTTTTTCACATTTTATTTCCTTGTAAAAACAGGTAAATCAATAGGGATTTTCGTACGTATAAGTACCCAGTGAACGGTTCGTTTAGCTTTATATATTGTTCCGGGTGGGCGTTGTATTGGTTTTTCGGAAGTGTTAGACATGTAAGAGAAAAATTTAAATGGTTGGGAATGGCCATGGGATGTAGAAATATTTTTTTCACATTTTATTTCCTTGTAAAAACAGGTAAATCAATAGGGATTTTCGTACGGATAAGTACCCAGTGAACGGTTCGTTTAGCTTTATATATTGTTCCGGGTGGGAGTTGTATTGGTTTTTCGGTAGTGTTAGACCTGTAAGATAAATATTTAAATGGTTGGGAAAGGCCATGGGATGTAGAAATATTTTTTTCACATTTTATTTCCTTGTAAATACAGGTAAATCAATAGGGATTTTCGTATGGATAAGTACCCAACCCAGTGAACGGTTCGTTTAGCTTTATATATTGTTCCGCGTGGGTGTTGTATTGGTTTTTCGGAAGTGTTAGACCTGTAAGAAAAATGTTTAAATGGTTGGGAAAGGCCATGGGATGTAGAAATATTTTTTCACATTTTACTTCCTTGTAAAAACAGGTAAATCAATAGGGATTTTCATACGTATAAGTACCCAGTGAACGGTTCATTTAGCTTTATATATTGTTCCGCGAGGGTGTTGTATTGGTTTTTCGGAAGTGTTAGACCTGTAAGAAAAAAGTTTAAATGGTTGGGAAAGGCCATGGGATGTAGAAATATTTTTTTCACATTTTAATTCCTTGTAAAAACAGGTAAATCAATAGGGATTTTTGTACGGATAAGTGCCCAGTGAACGGTTCGTTTAGCTTTATATATTGTTCCGGGTGGGAGTTGTATTGGTTTTTCGGTAGTGTTAGACCTGCAAGATAAATATTTAAATGGTTGGGAAAGGCCATGGGATGTAGAAATATTTTTTTCACATTTTATTTCCTTGTAAATACAGGTAAATCAATAGGGATTTTCGTATGGATAAGTACCCAACCCAGTGAACGGTTCGTTTAGCTTTATATATTGTTCCGCGTGGGTGTTGTATTGGTTTTTCGGAAGTGTTAGACCTGTAAGAAAAATGTTTAAATGGTTGGGAAAGGCCATGGGATGTAGAAATATTTTTTCACATTTTACTTCCTTGTAAAAACAGGTAAATCAATAGGGATTTTCATACGTATAAGTACCCAGTGAACGGTTCATTTAGCTTTATATATTGTTCCGCGAGGGTGTTGTATTGGTTTTTCGGAAGTGTTAGACCTGTAAGAAAAATGTTTAAATGGTTGGGAAAGGCCATGGGATGTAGAAATATTTTTTTCACATTTTAATTCCTTGTAAAAACAGGTAAATCAATAGGGATTTTTGTACGGATAAGTGCCCAGTGAACGGTTCGTTTAGCTTTATATATTGTTCCGGGTGGGAGTTGTATTGGTTTTTCGGTAGTGTTAGACCTGCAAGATAAATATTTAAATGGTTGGGAAAGGCCATGGGATGTAGAAATATTTTTTTCACATTTTATTTCCTTGTAAATACAGGTAAATCAACAGGGATTTTCGTATGGATAAGTACCCAGTGAACGGTTCGTTTAGCTTTATATATTGTTCCGCGTGGGTGTTGTATTGGTTTTTCGGAAGTGTTAGACCTGTAAGAAAAATGTTTAAATGGTTGGGAAAAGCCATGGGATGTAGAAATATTTTTTCACATTTTACTTCCTTGTAAAAACAGGTAAATCAATAGGGATTTTCATACGTATAAGTACCCAGTGAACGGTTCATTTAGCTTTATATATTGTTCCGCGTGGGTGTTGTATTGATTTTTCAGAAGTGTTAGACCTGTAAGAAAAATGTTTAAATGGTTGGGAAAGGCCATGGGATGTAGAAATATTTTTTTCACATTTTACTTCCTTGTAAAAACAGGTAAATCAATAGGGCTTTTTGTACGGATAAGTACCCAGTGAACGGTCCCTTTAGCTTTATATATTGTTCTGGGAGGGCGTTGTATTGGTTTTTCGGAAGTGTTAGACCTGTAAGAGAAAAGTTTAAAGGGTTGGGAAAGGCCATGGGATGTAGAAATATTTTTTTCACATTTTATTTCCTTGTAAAATCAGGTAAATCAATAGGGATTTTCGTACGGATAAGTACCCAGTGAACGGTTCGTTTAGCTTTATATATTGTTCCGGGTGGGAGTTATATCGGTTTTTCGGTAGTGTTAGACCTGTAAGATAAAAATTTAAATGGTTGGGAAAGGCCATGGGATGTAGAAATATTTTTTTCACATTTTATTTCCTTTTAAAAACAGGAAAATCAATAGGGATTTTTGTACGGATAAGTGCCCAGTGAACGGTTCGTTTAGCTTTATATATTGTTCCGGGTGGGCGTTGTATTGGTTTTTCGGAAGTGTTAGACCTGTAAGAATAAAATTTAAATGGCTGGGAAAGGCCATGGGATGTAGAAATATTTTTTTCACATTTTACTTCCTTGTAAAAACAGGTAAATGAATAGGGCTTTTCGTACGTATAAGTACCAAGTGAACGGTTCGTTTAGCTTTATATTTTGTTCCGGGTGGGCGTTGTATTGGTTTTTCGGAAGTGTTAGACATGTAAGAGAAAATTTTAAATGGTTGGGAAAGGCCATGGGATGTAGAAATATTTTTTTCACATTTCATTTCCTTGTAAAAACAGGTAAATCAATAGGGATTTTCGTACGGATAAGTACCCAGTGAACGGTTCGTTTAGCTTTATATATTGTTCCGGGTGGGCGTTGTATTGGTTTTTCGGAAGCGTTAGACCTGGAAGAGAAAAATTTAAATGGCTGGGAAAGGCCATGGGATGTAGAAATATTTTTTTCACATTTTACTTCCTTGTAAAAACAGGTAAATCAATAGGGCTTTTTGTATGGATAAGTACCCAGTGAACGGTCCGTTTAGCTTTATATATTGTTCCGGGAGGGCGTTGTATTGGTTTTTCGGAAGTGTTAGACCTGTAAGAGAAAAGTTTAAATGGTTGGGAAAGGCCATGGGATGTAGAAATATTTTTTTTCACATTTTATTTCCTTGTAAAAACAGGTAAATCAATAGGGATTTTCGTATGGATAAGTACCCAGTGAACGGTTCGTTTAGCTTTATATATTGTTCCGGGTGGGAGTTGTATCGGTTTTTCGGTAGTGTTAGACCTGTAAGAGAAATGTTTAAATGGTTGGGAAAGGCCATGGGATGTAGAAATATTTTTTTCACATTTTATTTCCTTGTAAAAACAGGTAAATCAATAGGGATTTTCGTATGGATTAGTACCCAGTAAACGGTTCGTTTAGCTGTATATATTTTTCTGGGTGGGTGTTGTATTGGTTTTTCGCAACTGTTAGACCTGTAAGAGAAAAATTTAAATGGTTGGGAAAGGCCATGGGATGTAGAAATATTTTTTCACATTTTACTTCCTTGTAAAAACAGGTAAATCAATAGGGATTTTCATACGTATAAGTACCCAGTGAACGGTTCATTTAGCTTTATATATTGTTCCGCGTGGGTGTTGTATTGATTTTTCAGAAGTGTTAGACCTGTAAGAAAAATGTTTAAATGGTTGGGAAAGGCCATGGGATGTAGAAATATTTTTTTCACATTTTACTTCCTTGTAAAAACAGGTAAATCAATAGGGCTTTTTGTACGGATAAGTACCCAGTGAACGGTCCCTTTAGCTTTATATATTGTTCTGGGAGGGCGTTGTATTGGTTTTTCGGAAGTGTTAGACCTGTAAGAGAAAAGTTTAAATGGTTGGGAAAGGCCATGGGATGTAGAAATATTTTTTTCACATTTTATTTCCTTGTAAAATCAGGTAAATCAATAGGGATTTTCGTACGGATAAGTACCCAGTGAACGGTTCGTTTAGCTTTATATATTGTTCCGGGTGGGAGTTGTATCGGTTTTTCGGTAGTGTTAGACCTGTAAGATAAAAATTTAAATGGTTGGGAAAGGCCATGGGATGTAGAAATATTTTTTTCACATTTTATTTCCTTTTAAAAACAGGAAAATCAATAGGGATTTTTGTACGGATAAGTGCCCAGTGAACGGTTCGTTTAGCTTTATATATTGTTCCGGGTGGGCGTTGTATTGGTTTTTCGGAAGTGTTAGACCTGTAAGAATAAAATTTAAATGGCTGGGAAAGGCCATGGGATGTAGAAATATTTTTTTCACATTTTACTTCCTTGTAAAAACAGGTAAATGAATAGGGCTTTTCGTACGTATAAGTACCAAGTGAACGGTTCGTTTAGCTTTATATTTTGTTCCGGGTGGGCGTTGTATTGGTTTTTCGGAAGTGTTAGACATGTAAGAGAAAATTTTAAATGGTTGGGAAAGGCCATGGGATGTAGAAATATTTTTTTCACATTTCATTTCCTTGTAAAAACAGGTAAATCAATAGGGATTTTCGTACGGATAAGTACCCAGTGAACGGTTCGTTTAGCTTTATATATTGTTCCAGGTGGGCGTTGTATTGGTTTTTCGGAAGCGTTAGACCTGGAAGAGAAAAATTTAAATGGCTGGGAAAGGCCATGGGATGTAGAAATATTTTTTTCACATTTTACTTCCTTGTAAAAACAGGTAAATCAATAGGGCTTTTTGTATGGATAAGTACCCAGTGAACGGTCCGTTTAGCTTTATATATTGTTCCGGGAGGGCGTTGTATTGGTTTTTCGGAAGTGTTAGACCTGTAAGAGAAAAGTTTAAATGGTTGGGAAAGGCCATGGGATGTAGAAATATTTTTTTTCACATTTTATTTCCTTGTAAAAACAGGTAAATCAATAGGGATTTTCGTATGGATAAGTACCCAGTGAACGGTTCGTTTAGCTTTATATATTGTTCCGGGTGGGAGTTGTATCGGTTTTTCGGTAGTGTTAGACCTGTAAGAGAAATGTTTAAATGGTTGGGAAAGGCCATGGGATGTAGAAATATTTTTTTCACATTTTATTTCCTTGTAAAAACAGGTAAATCAATAGGGATTTTCGTATGGATTAGTACCCAGTAAACGGTTCGTTTAGCTGTATATATTTTTCTGGGTGGGTGTTGTATTGGTTTTTCGCAACTGTTAGACCTGTAAGAGAAAAATTTAAATGGTTGGGAAAGGCCATGGGATGTAGAAATATTTTTTTCACATTTTACTTCCTTGTAAAAACAGGTAAATCAATAGGGCTTTTCGTACGGATAAGTACCCAGTGAACGGTTCGTTTAGCTTTATATATTGTTCCGGGTGGCCGTTGTATTGGTTTTTCAGAAGTGTTAGACATGTAAGAGAAAAATTTAAATGGTTGGGAAAGGCCATGGGATGTAGAAATATTTTTTTCACATTTTATTTCCTTGTAAAAACAGGTAAATCAATAGGGATTTTCGTACGGATAAGTACCCAGTGAACTGCTTGTTCAGCTTTATATATTGTTCCGGGCGGGCGTTGTATTGGTTTTTCGGAAGCGTTAGACCTGTAAGAGAAAAATTTAAATGGCTGGGAAAGGCCATGGAATGTAGAAATATTTTTTTCACATTTTATTTCCTTGTAAAAACAGGTAAATCAATAGGGATTTTCGTATGGATTAGTACCCAGTAAACGGTTCGTTTAGCTGTATATATTTTTCTGGGTGGGTGTTGTATTGGTTTTTCGCAACTGTTAGACCTGTAAGAGAAAAATTTAAATGGTTGGGAAAGGCCATGGGATGTAGAAATATTTTTTTCACATTTTACTTCCTTGTAAAAACAGGTAAATCAATAGGGCTTTTTGTATGGATAAGTACCCAGTGAACGGTCCGTTTAGCTTTATATATTGTTCCGGGAGGGCGTTGTATTGGTTTTTCGGAAGTGTTAGACCTGTAAGAGAAAAGTTTAAATGGTTGGGAAAGGCCATGGGATGTAGAAATATTTTTTTTCACATTTTATTTCCTTGTAAAAACAGGTAAATCAATAGGGATTTTCGTATGGATAAGTACCCAGTGAACGGTTCGTTTAGCTTTATATATTGTTCCGGGTGGGAGTTGTATCGGTTTTTCGGTAGTGTTAGACCTGTAAGAGAAATGTTTAAATGGTTGGGAAAGGCCATGGGATGTAGAAATATTTTTTTCACATTTTATTTCCTTGTAAAAACAGGTAAATCAATAGGGATTTTCGTACGGATATGTACCCAGTGAACAGTTTGTTTAGCTTTATATATTGTTCCGGGTGGGCGTTGTATTGGTTTTTCGGAAGCGTTAGACCTGTAAGAGAAAAATTTAAATGGCTGGGAAAGGCCATGGGATGTAGAAATATTTTTTTCACATTTTATTTCCTTGTAAAAACAGGTAAATCAATAGGGATTTTCGTATGGATTAGTACCCAGTAAACGGTTCGTTTAGCTGTATATATTTTTCTGGGTGGGTGTTGTATTGGTTTTTCGCAACTGTTAGACCTGTAAGAGAAAAATTTAAATGGTTGGGAAAGGCCATGGGATGTAGAAATATTTTTTTCACATTTTACTTCCTTGTAAAAACAGGTAAATCAATAGGGCTTTTCGTACGGATAAGTACCCAGTGAACGGTTCGTTTAGCTTTATATATTGTTCCGGGTGGCCGTTGTATTGGTTTTTCGGAAGTGTTAGACATGTAAGAGAAAAATTTAAATGGTTGGGAAAGGCCATGGGATGTAGAAATATTTTTTTCACATTTTATTTCCTTGTAAAAACAGGTAAATCAATAGGGATTTTCGTACGGATAAGTACCCAGTGAACTGTTTGTTTAGCTTTATATATTGTTCCGGGCGGGCGTTGTATTGGTTTTTCGGAAGCGTTAGACCTGTAAGAGAAAAATTTAAATGGCTGGGAAAGGCCATGGGATGTAGAAATATTTTTTTCACATTTTATATCCTTGTAAAAACAGGTAAATCAATAGGGATTTTCGTATGGATTAGTACCCAGTAAACGGTTCGTTTAGCTGTATATATTTTTCTGGGTGGGTGTTGTATTGGTTTTTCACAACTGTTAGACCTGTAAGAGAAAAATTTAAATGGTTGGGAAAGGCCATGGGATGTAGAAATATTTTTTTCACATTTTACTTCCTTGTAAAAACAGGTAAATCAATAGGGCTTTTCGTACGGATAAGTACCCAGTGAACGGTTCGTTTAGCTTTATATATTGTTCCGGGTGGGCGTTGTATTGGTTTTTCAGAAGTGTTAGACCTGTAAGAGAAATGTTTAAATGGTTGGGAAAGGCCATGGGATGTAGAAATATTTTTTTCACATTTTACTTCCTTGTAAAAACAGGGAAATCAATAGGGATTTTCATACGTATAAGTACCCAGTGAACGGTTCATTTAGCTTTATATATTGTTCCGGGTGGGAGTTGTATCGGTTTTTCTGTAGTGTTAGACCTGTAAGATAAAAATGTAAATGGTTGGGAAAGGCCATGGGATGTAGAAATATTTTTTTCACATTTTATTTCCTTGTAAAAACAGTAAAATCTATAGGGATTTTCGTACGGATAAGTGCCCAGTGAACGGTTCGTTTAGCTTTATATATTGTTCCGGGTGGGCGTTGTATTGGTTTTTCGGAAGTGTTAGACCTGTAAGAGAAAAATTTAAATGGTTGGGAAAGGCCATGGGATGTAGAAATATTTTTTTCACATTTTATTTCCTTGTAAAAACAGGTAAATCAATAGGGATTTTCGTACGGATAAGTACCCAGTGAACGGTTCGTTTAGCTTTATATATTGTTCCGCGTGGGCGTTGTATTGGTTTTTCAGAAGTGTTAGACCTGTAAGAGAAAAATTTAAATGGTTGGGAAAGGCCATGGGATGTAGAAATATTTTTTTCACATTTTATTTCCTTGTAAAAACAGGTAAATCAATAGGGATTTTTGTATGGATTAGTACACAGTGAACGGTTCGTTTAGCTTTATATATTGTTCCGCGTGGGCGTTGTATTGGTTTTTCAGAAGTGTTAGACCTGTAAGAGAAATGTTTAAATGGTTGGGAAAGGCCATGGGATGTAGAAATATTTTTTTCACATTTTACTTCCTTGTAAAAACAGGGAAATCAATAGGGATTTTCATACGTATAAGTACCCAGTGAACGGTTCATTTAGCTTTATATATTGTTCCGGGTGGGCGTTGTATCGGTTTTTCGGAAGTGTTAGACCTGTAAGATAAAAATTTAAATGGTTGGGAAAGGCCATGGGATGTAGAAATATTTTTTTCACATTTTATTTCCTTGTAAAAACAGGTAAATCAATAGGGATTTTCGTACGGATAAGTACCCAGTGAACGGTTCGTTTAGCTTTATATATTGTTCCGGGTGGGCGTTGTATTGGTTTTTCAGAAGTGTTAGACCTGTAAGAGAAATGTTTAAATGGTTGGGAAAGGCCATGGGATGTAGAAATATTTTTTTCACATTTTACTTCCTTGTAAAAACAGGGAAATCAATAGGGATTTTCATACGTATAAGTACCCAGTGAACGGTTCATTTAGCTTTATATATTGTTCCGGGTGGGAGTTGTATCGGTTTTTCTGTAGTGTTAGACCTGTAAGATAAAAATTTAAATGGTTGGGAAAGGCCATGGGATGTAGAAATATTTTTTTCACATTTTATTTCCTTGTAAAAACAGTAAAATCTATAGGGATTTTCGTACGGATAAGTGCCCAGTGAACGGTTCGTTTAGCTTTATATATTGTTCCGGGTGGGTGTTGTATTGGTTTTTCGGAAGTGTTAGACCTGTAAGAGAAAAATTTAAATGGTTGGGAAAGGCCATGGGATGTAGAAATATTTTTTTCACATTTTATTTCCTTGTAAAAACAGGTAAATCAATAGGGATTTTCGTACGGATAAGTACCCAGTGAACGGTTCGTTTAGCTTTATATATTGTTCCGCGTGGGCGTTGTATTGGTTTTTCAGAAGTGTTAGACCTGTAAGAGAAAAATTTAAATGGTTGGGAAAGGCCATGGGATGTAGAAATATTTTTTTCACATTTTATTTCCTTGTAAAAACAGGTAAATCAATAGGGATTTTTGTATGGATTAGTACCCAGTGAACGGTTCGTTTAGCTTTATATATTGTTCCGCGTGGGCGTTGTATTGGTTTTTCAGAAGTGTTAGACCTGTAAGAGAAATGTTTAAATGGTTGGGAAAGGCCATGGGATGTAGAAATATTTTTTTCACATTTTACTTCCTTGTAAAAACAGGGAAATCAATAGGGATTTTCATACGTATAAGTACCCAGTGAACGGTTCATTTAGCTTTATATATTGTTCCGGGTGGGCGTTGTATCGGTTTTTCGGAAGTGTTAGACCTGTAAGATAAAAATTTAAATGGTTGGGAAAGGCCATGGGATGTAGAAATATTTTTTTCACATTTTATTTCCTTGTAAAAACAGGTAAATCAATAGGGATTTTCGTACGGATAAGTACCCAGTGAACTGTTTGTTTAGCTTTATATATTGTTCCGGGCGGGCGTTGTATGGGTTTTTCGGAAGCGTTAGACCTGTAAGAGAAAAATTTAAATGGCTGGGAAAGGCCATGGGATGTAGAAATATTTTTTTCACATTTTATATCCTTGTAAAAACAGGTAAATCAATAGGGATTTTCGTATGGATTAGTACCCAGTAAACGGTTCGTTTAGCTGTATATATTTTTCTGGGTGGGTGTTGTATTGGTTTTTCACAACTGTTAGACCTGTAAGAGAAAAATTTAAATGGTTGGGAAAGGCCATGGGATGTAGAAATATTTTTTTCACATTTTACTTCCTTGTAAAAACAGGTAAATCAATAGGGCTTTTCGTACGGATAAGTACCCAGTGAACGGTTCGTTTAGCTTTATATATTGTTCCGGGTGTGCGTTGTATTGGTTTTTCAGAAGTGTTAGACCTGTAAGAGAAATGTTTAAATGGTTGGGAAAGGCCATGGGATGTAGAAATATTTTTTTCACATTTTACTTCCTTGTAAAAACAGGTAAATCAATAGGGCTTTTTGTATGGATAAGTACCCAGTGAACGGTCCGTTTAGCTTTATATATTGTTCCGGGAGGGCGTTGTATTGGTTTTTCGGAAGTGTTAGACCTGTAAGAGAAAAGTTTAAATGGTTGGGAAAGGCCATGGGATGTAGAAATATTTTTTTTCACATTTTATTTCCTTGTAAAAACAGGTAAATCAATAGGGATTTTCGTATGGATAAGTACCCAGTGAACGGTTCGTTTAGCTTTATATATTGTTCCGGGTGGGAGTTGTATCGGTTTTTCGGTAGTGTTAGACCTGTAAGAGAAATGTTTAAATGGTTGGGAAAGGCCATGGGATGTAGAAATATTTTTTTCACATTTTATTTCCTTGTAAAAACAGGTAAATCAATAGGGATTTTCGTACGGATAAGTACCCAGTGAACAGTTTGTTTAGCTTTATATATTGTTCCGGGTGGGCGTTGTATTGGTTTTTCGGAAGCGTTAGACCTGTAAGAGAAAAATTTAAATGGCTGGGAAAGGCCATGGGATGTAGAAATATTTTTTTCACATTTTATTTCCTTGTAAAAACAGGTAAATCAATAGGGATTTTCGTATGGATTAGTACCCAGTAAACGGTTCGTTTAGCTGTATATATTTTTCTGGGTGGGTGTTGTATTGGTTTTTCGCAACAGTTAGACCTGTAAGAGAAAAATTTAAATGGTTGGGAAAGGCCATGGGATGTAGAAATATTTTTTTCACATTTTACTTCCTTGTAAAAACAGGTAAATCAATAGGGCTTTTCGTACGGATAAGTACCCAGTGAACGGTTCGTTTAGCTTTATATATTGTTCCGTGTGGGCGTTGTATTGGTTTTTCAGAAGTGTTAGACCTGTAAGAGAAAAATTTAAATGGTTGGGAAAGGCCATGGGATGTAGAAATATTTTTTTCACATTTTATTTCCTTGTAAAAACAGGTAAATCAATAGGGATTTTTGTATGGATTAGTACCCAGTGAACGGTTCATTTAGCTTTATATATTGTTCCGCGTGGGCGTTGTATTGGTTTTTCAGAAGTGTTAGACCTGTAAGAGAAATGTTTAAATGGTTGGGAAAGGCCATGGGATGTAGAAATATTTTTTTCACATTTTACTTCCTTGTAAAAACAGGGAAATCAATAGGGATTTTCATACGTATAAGTACCCAGTGAACGGTTCATTTAGCTTTATATATTGTTCCGGGTGGGCGTTGTATCGGTTTTTCTGTAGTGTTAGACCTGTAAGATAAAAATTTAAATGGTTGGGAAAGGCCATGGGATGTAGAAATATTTTTTTCACATTTTATTTCCTTGTAAAAACAGTAAAATCAATAGGGATTTTCGTACGGATAAGTGCCCAGTGAACGGTTCGTTTAGCTTTATATATTGTTCCGGGTGGCCGTTGTATTTGTTTTTCGGAAGTGTTAGACATGTAAGAGAAAAATTTAAATGGTTGGGAAAGGCCATGGGATGTAGAAATATTTTTTTCACATTTTATTTCCTTGTAAAAACAGGTAAATCAATAGGGATTTTCGTACGGATAAGTACCCAGTGAACGGTTTGTTTAGCTTTATATATTGTTCCGGGTGGGCGTAGTATTGGTTTTTCGGAAGCGTTAGACCTGTAAGAGAAAAATTTAAATGGCTGGGAAAGGCCATGGGATGTAGAAATATTTTTTTCACATTTTACTTCCTTGTAAAAACAGGTAAATCAATAGGGATTTTCGTATGGATTAGTACCCAGTAAACGGTTCGTTTAGCTGTATATATTTTTCTGGGTGGGTGTTGTATTGGTTTTTCGCAACTGTTAGACCTGTAAGAGAAAAATTTAAATGGTTGGGAAAGGCCATGGGATGTAGAAATATTTTTTTCACATTTTACTTCCTTGTAAAAACAGGTAAATCAATAGGGCTTTTTGTATGGATAAGTACCCAGTGAACGGTCCGTTTAGCTTTATATATTGTTCCGGGAGGGCGTTGTATTGGTTTTTCGGAAGTGTTAGACCTGTAAGAGAAAAGTTTAAATGGTTGGGAAAGGCCATGGGATGTAGAAATATTTTTTTTCACATTTTATTTCCTTGTAAAAACAGGTAAATCAATAGGGATTTTCGTATGGATAAGTACCCAGTGAACGGTTCGTTTAGCTTTATATATTGTTCCGGGTGGGAGTTGTATCGGTTTTTCGGTAGTGTTAGACCTGTAAGAGAAATGTTTAAATGGTTGGGAAAGGCCATGGGATGTAGAAATATTTTTTTCACATTTTATTTCCTTGTAAAAACAGGTAAATCAATAGGGATTTTCGTACGGATAAGTACCCAGTGAACAGTTTGTTTAGCTTTATATATTGTTCCGGGTGGGCGTTGTATTGGTTTTTCGGAAGCGTTAGACCTGTAAGAGAAAAATTTAAATGGCTGGGAAAGGCCATGGGATGTAGAAATATTTTTTTCACATTTTATTTCCTTGTAAAAACAGGTAAATCAATAGGGATTTTCGTATGGATTAGTACCCAGTAAACGGTTCGTTTAGCTGTATATATTTTTCTGGGTGGGTGTTGTATTGGTTTTTCGCAACTGTTAGACCTGTAAGAGAAAAATTTAAATGGTTGGGAAAGGCCATGGGATGTAGAAATATTTTTTTCACATTTTACTTCCTTGTAAAAACAGGTAAATCAATAGGGCTTTTCGTACGGATAAGTACCCAGTGAACGGTTCGTTTAGCTTTATATATTGTTCCGGGTGGCCGTTGTATTGGTTTTTCGGAAGTGTTAGACATGTAAGAGAAAAATTTAAATGGTTGGGAAAGGCCATGGGATGTAGAAATATTTTTTTCACATTTTATTTCCTTGTAAAAACAGGTAAATCAATAGGGATTTTCGTACGGATAAGTACCCAGTGAACTGTTTGTTTAGCTTTATATATTGTTCCGGGCGGGCGTTGTATTGGTTTTTCGGAAGCGTTAGACCTGTAAGAGAAAAATTTAAATGGCTGGGAAAGGCCATGGGATGTAGAAATATTTTTTTCACATTTTATTTCCTTGTAAAAACAGGTAAATCAATAGGGATTTTCGTATGGATTAGTACCCAGTAAACGGTTCGTTTAGCTGTATATATTTTTCTGGGTGGGTGTTGTATTGGTTTTTCACAACTGTTAGACCTGTAAGAGAAAAATTTAAATGGTTGGGAAAGGCCATGGGATGTAGAAATATTTTTTTCACATTTTACTTCCTTGTAAAAACAGGTAAATCAATAGGGCTTTTCGTACGGATAAGTACCCAGTGAACGGTTCGTTTAGCTTTATATATTGTTCCGGGTGGGCGTTGTATTGGTTTTTCAGAAGTGTTAGACCTGTAAGAGAAATGTTTAAATGGTTGGGAAAGGCCATGGGATGTAGAAATATTTTTTTCACATTTTACTTCCTTGTAAAAACAGGGAAATCAATAGGGATTTTCATACGTATAAGTACCCAGTGAACGGTTCATTTAGCTTTATATATTGTTCCGGGTGGGAGTTGTATCGGTTTTTCTGTAGTGTTAGACCTGTAAGATAAAAATTTAAATGGTTGGGAAAGGCCATGGGATGTAGAAATATTTTTTTCACATTTTATTTCCTTGTAAAAACAGTAAAATCTATAGGGATTTTCGTACGGATAAGTGCCCAGTGAACGGTTCGTTTAGCTTTATATATTGTTCCGGGTGGCCGTTGTATTGGTTTTTCGGAAGTGTTAGACATGTAAGAGAAAAATTTAAATGGTTGGGAAAGGCCATGGGATGTAGAAATATTTTTTTCACATTTTATTTCCTTGTAAAAACAGGTAAATCAATAGGGATTTTCGTACGGATAAGTACCCAGTGAACGGTTTGTTTAGCTTTATATATTGTTCCGGGTGGGCGTTGTATTGGTTTTTCGGAAGCGTTAGACCTGTAAGAGAAAAATTTAAATGGCTGGGAAAGGCCATGGGATGTAGAAATATTTTTTTCACATTTTACTTCCTTGTAAAAACAGGTAAATCAATTGGGCTTTTTGTACGGATAAGTACCCAGTAACGGTCCCTTTAGCTTTATATATTGTTCCGGGAGGGCGTTGTATTGGTTTTTCGGAAGTGTTAGACCTGTAAGAGAAAAGTTTAAATGGTTGGGAAAGGCCATGGGATGTAGAAATATTTTTTTCACATTTTATTTCCTTGTAAAAACAGGTAAATCAATAGGGATTTTCGTACGGATAAGTACCCATTGAACGGTTCGTTTAGCTTTATATATTGTTCTGGGTGGGAGTTGTATCGGTTTTTCGGTAGTGTTAGACCTGTAAGATAAAAATTTAAATGGTTGGGAAAGGCCATGGGATGTAGAAATATTTTTTTCACATTTTATTTCCTTGTAAAAACAGGAAAATCAATAGGGATTTTTGTACGGATAAGTGCCCAGTGAACGGTTCGTTTAGCTTTATATATTGTTCCGGGTGGCCGTTGTATTGGTTTTTCGGAAGTGTTAGACCTGTAAGAGAAAAATTTAAATGGCTGGGAAAGGCCATGGGATGTAGAAATATTTTTTTCACATTTTACTTCCTTGTAAAAATAGGTAAATGAATAGGGCTTTTCGTACGTATAAGTACCAAGTGAACGGTTCGTTTAGCTTTATATATTGTTCCGGGTGGGCGTTGTATTGGTTTTTCGGAAGTGTTCGACATGTAAGAGAAAATTTTAAATGGTTGGGAAAGGCCATGGGATGTAGAAATATTTTTTTCACATTTTATTTCCTTGTAAAAACAGGTAAATCAATAGGGATTTTCGTACGGATAAGTACCCAGTGAACGGTTCATTTAGCTTTATATATTGTTCCGGGTGGGCGTTGTATTGGTTTTTCGGAAGCATTAGACCTGGAAGAGAAAAATTTAAATGGCTGGGAAAGGCCATGGGATGTAGAAATATTTTTTTCACATTTTACTTCCTTGTCAAAACAGGTAAATCAATAGGGCTTTTTGTATGGATAAGTACCCAGTGAACGGTCCGTTTAGCTTTATATATTGTTCCGGGTGGGAGTTGTATCGGTTTTTCGGTAGTGTTAGACCTGTAAGAGAAAAATTTAAATGGTTGGGAAAGGCCATGGGATGTAGAAATATTTTTTTCACATTTTACTTCCTTGTAAAAACAGGTAAATCAATAGGGCTTTTCGTACGGATAAGTGCCCAGTGAACGGTTCGTTTAGCTTTATATATTGTTCCGGGTGGGCGTTGTATTGGTTTTTCGGAAGTGTTAGACCTGTAAGAGAAAAATTTAAATGGTTGGGAAAGGCCATGGGATGTAGAAATATTTTTTTCACATTTTATTTCCTTGTAAAAACAGGTAAATCAATAGGGATTTTTGTATGGATTAGTACCCAGTGAACGGTTCGTTTAGCTTTATGTATTGTTCCGGGTGGGCGTTGTATTGGTTTTTCGGAAGTGTTAGACCTGTAAGAGAAAAATTTAAATGGCTGGGAAAGGCCATGGGATGTAGAAATATTTTTTTCACATTTTACTTCCTTGTAAAAATAGGTAAATGAATAGGGCTTTTCGTACGTATAAGTACCAAGTGAACGGTTCGTTTAGCTTTATATATTGTTCCGGGTGGGCGTTGTATTGGTTTTTCGGAAGTGTTCGACATGTAAGAGAAAATTTTAAATGGTTGGGAAAGGCCATGGGATGTAGAAATATTTTTTTCACATTTTATTTCCTTGTAAAAACAGGTAAATCAATAGGGATTTTCGTACGGATAAGTACCCAGTGAACGGTTCATTTAGCTTTATATATTGTTCCGGGTGGGCGTTGTATTGGTTTTTCGGAAGCATTAGACCTGGAAGAGAAAAATTTAAATGGCTGGGAAAGGCCATGGGATGTAGAAATATTTTTTTCACATTTTACTTCCTTGTAAAAACAGGTAAATCAATAGGGCTTTTTGTATGGATAAGTACCCAGTGAACGGTCCGTTTAGCTTTATATATTGTTCCGGGTGGGAGTTGTATCGGTTTTTCGGTAGTGTTAGACCTGTAAGAGAAAAATTTAAATGGTTGGGAAAGGCCATGGGATGTAGAAATATTTTTTTCACATTTTATTTCCTTGTAAAAACAGGTAAATCAATAGGGATTTTTGTATGGATTAGTACCCAGTGAACGGTTCGTTTAGCTTTATGTATTGTTCCGGGTGGGCGTTGTATTGGTTTTTCGGAAGTGTTAGACCTGTAAGAGAAAAATTTAAATGGTTGGGAAAGGCCATGGGATGTAGAAATATTTTTTTCACATTTTACTTCCTTGTAAAAACAGGTAAATCAATAGGGCTTTTCGTACGGATAAGTGCCCAGTGAACGGTTTGTTTAGCTTTATATATTGTTCCGGGTGGGCGTAGTATCGGTTTTTCGGAAGCGTTAGACCTGTAAGAGAAAAATTTAAATGGCTGGGAAAGGCCATGGGATGTAGAAATATTTTTTTCACATTTTACTTCCTTGTAAAAACAGGTAAATCAATAGGGATTTTCGTATGGATTAGTACCCAGTAAACGGTTCGTTTAGCTGTATATATTTTTCTGGGTGGGTGTTATATTGGTTTTTCGCAACTGTTAGACCTGTAAGAGAAAAATTTAAATGGTTGGGAAAGGCCATGGGATGTAGAAATATTTTTTTCACATTTTACTTCCTTGTAAAAACAGGTAAATCAATAGGGCTTTTTGTATGGATAAGTACCCAGTGAACGGTCCGTTTAGCTTTATATATTGTTCCGGGAGGGCGTTGTATTGGTTTTTCGGAAGTGTTAGACCTGTAAGAGAAAAGTTTAAATGGTTGGGAAAGGCCATGGGATGTAGAAATATTTTTTTTCACATTTTATTTCCTTGTAAAAACAGGTAAATCAATAGGGATTTTCGTATGGATAAGTACCCAGTGAACGGTTCGTTTAGCTTTATATATTGTTCCGGGTGGGAGTTGTATCGGTTTTTCGGTAGTGTTAGACCTGTAAGAGAAATGTTTAAATGGTTGGGAAAGGCCATGGGATGTAGAAATATTTTTTTCACATTTTATTTCCTTGTAAAAACAGGTAAATCAATAGGGATTTTCGTATGGATTAGTACCCAGTAAACGGTTCGTTTAGCTGTATATATTTTTCTGGGTGGGTGTTGTATTGGTTTTTCACAACTGTTAGACCTGTAAGAGAAAAATTTAAATGGTTGGGAAAGGCCATGGGATGTAGAAATATTTTTTTCACATTTTACTTCCTTGTAAAAATAGGTAAATGAATAGGGCTTTTCGTACGTATAAGTACCAAGTGAACGGTTCGTTTAGCTTTATATATTGTTCCGGGTGGGCGTTGTATTGGTTTTTCGGAAGTGTTCGACATGTAAGAGAAAATTTTAAATGGTTGGGAAAGGCCATGGGATGTAGAAATATTTTTTTCACATTTTATTTCCTTGTAAAAACAGGTAAATCAATAGGGATTTTCGTACGGATAAGTACCCAGTGAACGGTTCATTTAGCTTTATATATTGTTCCGGGTGGGCGTTGTATTGGTTTTTCGGAAGCATTAGACCTGGAAGAGAAAAATTTAAATGGCTGGGAAAGGCCATGGGATGTAGAAATATTTTTTTCACATTTTACTTCCTTGTCAAAACAGGTAAATCAATAGGGCTTTTTGTATGGATAAGTACCCAGTGAACGGTCCGTTTAGCTTTATATATTGTTCCGGGTGGGAGTTGTATCGGTTTTTCGGTAGTGTTAGACCTGTAAGAGAAAAATTTAAATGGTTGGGAAAGGCCATGGGATGTAGAAATATTTTTTTCACATTTTATTTCCTTGTAAAAACAGGTAAATCAATAGGGATTTTTGTATGGATTAGTACCCAGTGAACGGTTCGTTTAGCTTTATGTATTGTTCCGGGTGGGCGTTGTATTGGTTTTTCGGAAGTGTTAGACCTGTAAGAGAAAAATTTAAATGGTTGGGAAAGGCCATGGGATGTAGAAATATTTTTTTCACATTTTACTTCCTTGTAAAAACAGGTAAATCAATAGGGCTTTTCGTACGGATAAGTGCCCAGTGAACGGTTCGTTTAGCTTTATATATTGTTCCGGGTGGGCGTTGTATTGGTTTTTCGGAAGTGTTAGACCTGTAAGAGAAAAATTTAAATGGTTGGGAAAGGCCATGGGATGTAGAAATATTTTTTTCACATTTTATTTCCTTGTAAAAACAGGTAAATCAATAGGGATTTTTGTATGGATTAGTACCCAGTGAACGGTTCGTTTAGCTTTATGTATTGTTCCGGGTGGGCGTTGTATTGGTTTTTCGGAAGTGTTAGACCTGTAAGAGAAAAATTTAAATGGCTGGGAAAGGCCATGGGATGTAGAAATATTTTTTTCACATTTTACTTCCTTGTAAAAATAGGTAAATGAATAGGGCTTTTCGTACGTATAAGTACCAAGTGAACGGTTCGTTTAGCTTTATATATTGTTCCGGGTGGGCGTTGTATTGGTTTTTCGGAAGTGTTCGACATGTAAGAGAAAATTTTAAATGGTTGGGAAAGGCCATGGGATGTAGAAATATTTTTTTCACATTTTATTTCCTTGTAAAAACAGGTAAATCAATAGGGATTTTCGTACGGATAAGTACCCAGTGAACGGTTCATTTAGCTTTATATATTGTTCCGGGTGGGCGTTGTATTGGTTTTTCGGAAGCATTAGACCTGGAAGAGAAAAATTTAAATGGCTGGGAAAGGCCATGGGATGTAGAAATATTTTTTTCACATTTTACTTCCTTGTAAAAACAGGTAAATCAATAGGGCTTTTTGTATGGATAAGTACCCAGTGAACGGTCCGTTTAGCTTTATATATTGTTCCGGGTGGGAGTTGTATCGGTTTTTCGGTAGTGTTAGACCTGTAAGAGAAAAATTTAAATGGTTGGGAAAGGCCATGGGATGTAGAAATATTTTTTTCACATTTTATTTCCTTGTAAAAACAGGTAAATCAATAGGGATTTTTGTATGGATTAGTACCCAGTGAACGGTTCGTTTAGCTTTATGTATTGTTCCGGGTGGGCGTTGTATTGGTTTTTCGGAAGTGTTAGACCTGTAAGAGAAAAATTTAAATGGTTGGGAAAGGCCATGGGATGTAGAAATATTTTTTTCACATTTTACTTCCTTGTAAAAACAGGTAAATCAATAGGGCTTTTCGTACGGATAAGTGCCCAGTGAACGGTTTGTTTAGCTTTATATATTGTTCCGGGTGGGCGTAGTATTGGTTTTTCGGAAGCGTTAGACCTGTAAGAGAAAAATTTAAATGGCTGGGAAAGGCCATGGGATGTAGAAATATTTTTTTCACATTTTACTTCCTTGTAAAAACAGGTAAATCAATAGGGATTTTCGTATGGATTAGTACCCAGTAAACGGTTCGTTTAGCTGTATATATTTTTCTGGGTGGGTGTTGTATTGGTTTTTCGCAACTGTTAGACCTGTAAGAGAAAAATTTAAATGGTTGGGAAAGGCCATGGGATGTAGAAATATTTTTTTCACATTTTACTTCCTTGTAAAAACAGGTAAATCAATAGGGCTTTTTGTATGGATAAGTACCCAGTGAACGGTCCGTTTAGCTTTATATATTGTTCCGGGAGGGCGTTGTATTGGTTTTTCGGAAGTGTTAGACCTGTAAGAGAAAAGTTTAAATGGTTGGGAAAGGCCATGGGATGTAGAAATATTTTTTTTCACATTTTATTTCCTTGTAAAAACAGGTAAATCAATAGGGATTTTCGTATGGATAAGTACCCAGTGAACGGTTCGTTTAGCTTTATATATTGTTCCGGGTGGGAGTTGTATCGGTTTTTCGGTAGTGTTAGACCTGTAAGAGAAATGTTTAAATGGTTGGGAAAGGCCATGGGATGTAGAAATATTTTTTTCACATTTTATTTCCTTGTAAAAACAGGTAAATCAATAGGGATTTTCGTACGGATAAGTACCCAGTGAACAGTTTGTTTAGCTTTATATATTGTTCCGGGTGGGCGTTGTATTGGTTTTTCGGAAGCGTTAGACCTGTAAGAGAAAAATTTAAATGGCTGGGAAAGGCCATGGGATGTAGAAATATTTTTTTCACATTTTATTTCCTTGTAAAAACAGGTAAATCAATAGGGATTTTCGTATGGATTAGTACCCAGTAAACGGTTCGTTTAGCTGTATATATTTTTCTGGGTGGGTGTTGTATTGGTTTTTCGCAACTGTTAGACCTGTAAGAGAAAAATTTAAATGGTTGGGAAAGGCCATGGGATGTAGAAATATTTTTTTCACATTTTACTTCCTTGTAAAAACAGGTAAATCAATAGGGCTTTTCGTACGGATAAGTACCCAGTGAACGGTTCGTTTAGCTTTATATATTGTTCCGGGTGGCCGTTGTATTGGTTTTTCGGAAGTGTTAGACATGTAAGAGAAAAATTTAAATGGTTGGGAAAGGCCATGGGATGTAGAAATATTTTTTTCACATTTTATTTCCTTGTAAAAACAGGTAAATCAATAGGGATTTTCGTACGGATAAGTACCCAGTGAACTGTTTGTTTAGCTTTATATATTGTTCCGGGCGGGCGTTGTATTGGTTTTTCGGAAGCGTTAGACCTGTAAGAGAAAAATTTAAATGGCTGGGAAAGGCCATGGGATGTAGAAATATTTTTTTCACATTTTATTTCCTTGTAAAAACAGGTAAATCAATAGGGATTTTCGTATGGATTAGTACCCAGTAAACGGTTCGTTTAGCTGTATATATTTTTCTGGGTGGGTGTTGTATTGGTTTTTCACAACTGTTAGACCTGTAAGAGAAAAATTTAAATGGTTGGGAAAGGCCATGGGATGTAGAAATATTTTTTTCACATTTTACTTCCTTGTAAAAACAGGTAAATCAATAGGGCTTTTCGTACGGATAAGTACCCAGTGAACGGTTCGTTTAGCTTTATATATTGTTCCGGGTGGGCGTTGTATTGGTTTTTCAGAAGTGTTAGACCTGTAAGAGAAATGTTTAAATGGTTGGGAAAGGCCATGGGATGTAGAAATATTTTTTTCACATTTTACTTCCTTGTAAAAACAGGGAAATCAATAGGGATTTTCATACGTATAAGTACCCAGTGAACGGTTCATTTAGATTTATATATTGTTCCGGGTGGGAGTTGTATCGGTTTTTCTGTAGTGTTAGACCTGTAAGATAAAAATTTAAATGGTTGGGAAAGGCCATGGGATGTAGAAATATTTTTTTCACATTTTATTTCCTTGTAAAAACAGTAAAATCTATAGGGATTTTCGTACGGATAAGTGCCCAGTGAACGGTTCGTTTAGCTTTATATATTGTTCCGGGTGGCCGTTGTATTGGTTTTTCGGAAGTGTTAGACATGTAAGAGAAAAATTTAAATGGTTGGGAAAGGCCATGGGATGTAGAAATATTTTTTTCACATTTTATTTCCTTGTAAAAACAGGTAAATCAATAGGGATTTTCGTACGGATAAGTACCCAGTGAACGGTTTGTTTAGCTTTATATATTGTTCCGGGTGGGCGTTGTATTGGTTTTTCGGAAGCGTTAGACCTGTAAGAGAAAAATTTAAATGGCTGGGAAAGGCCATGGGATGTAGAAATATTTTTTTCACATTTTACTTCCTTGTAAAAACAGGTAAATCAATTGGGCTTTTTGTACGGATAAGTACCCAGTAACGGTCCCTTTAGCTTTATATATTGTTCCGGGAGGGCGTTGTATTGGTTTTTCGGAAGTGTTAGACCTGTAAGAGAAAAGTTTAAATGGTTGGGAAAGGCCATGGGATGTAGAAATATTTTTTTCACATTTTATTTCCTTGTACAAACAGGTAAATCAATAGGGATTTTCGTACGGATAAGTACCCATTGAACGGTTCGTTTAGCTTTATATATTGTTCTGGGTGGGAGTTGTATCGGTTTTTCGGTAGTGTTAGACCTGTAAGATAAAAATTTAAATGGTTGGGAAAGGCCATGGGATGTAGAAATATTTTTTTCACATTTTATTTCCTTGTAAAAACAGGTAAATCAATAGGGATTTTCGTACGGATAAGTACCCAGTGAACGGTTCATTTAGCTTTATATATTGTTCCGGGTGGGCGTTGTATTGGTTTTTCGGAAGCATTAGACCTGGAAGAGAAAAATTTAAATGGCTGGGAAAGGCCATGGGATGTAGAAATATTTTTTTCACATTTTACTTCCTTGTAAAAACAGGTAAATCAATAGGGCTTTTTGTATGGATAAGTACCCAGTGAACGGTCCGTTTAGCTTTATATATTGTTCCGGGTGGGAGTTGTATCGGTTTTTCGGTAGTGTTAGACCTGTAAGAGAAAAATTTAAATGGTTGGGAAAGGCCATGGGATGTAGAAATATTTTTTTCACATTTTATTTCCTTGTAAAAACAGGTAAATCAATAGGGATTTTTGTATGGATTAGTACCCAGTGAACGGTTCGTTTAGCTTTATGTATTGTTCCGGGTGGGCGTTGTATTGGTTTTTCGGAAGTGTTAGACCTGTAAGAGAAAAATTTAAATGGTTGGGAAAGGCCATGGGATGTAGAAATATTTTTTTCACATTTTACTTCCTTGTAAAAACAGGTAAATCAATAGGGCTTTTCGTACGGATAAGTGCCCAGTGAACGGTTCGTTTAGCTTTATATATTGTTCCGGGTGGGCGTTGTATTGGTTTTTCGGAAGTGTTAGACCTGTAAGAGAAAAATTTAAATGGTTGGGAAAGGCCATGGGATGTAGAAATATTTTTTTCACATTTTATTTCCTTGTAAAAACAGGTAAATCAATAGGGATTTTTGTATGGATTAGTACCCAGTGAACGGTTCGTTTAGCTTTATGTATTGTTCCGGGTGGGCGTTGTATTGGTTTTTCGGAAGTGTTAGACCTGTAAGAGAAAAATTTAAATGGCTGGGAAAGGCCATGGGATGTAGAAATATTTTTTTCACATTTTACTTCCTTGTAAAAATAGGTAAATGAATAGGGCTTTTCGTACGTATAAGTACCAAGTGAACGGTTCGTTTAGCTTTATATATTGTTCCGGGTGGGCGTTGTATTGGTTTTTCGGAAGTGTTCGACATGTAAGAGAAAATTTTAAATGGTTGGGAAAGGCCATGGGATGTAGAAATATTTTTTTCACATTTTATTTCCTTGTAAAAACAGGTAAATCAATAGGGATTTTCGTACGGATAAGTACCCAGTGAACGGTTCATTTAGCTTTATATATTGTTCCGGGTGGGCGTTGTATTGGTTTTTCGGAAGCATTAGACCTGGAAGAGAAAAATTTAAATGGCTGGGAAAGGCCATGGGATGTAGAAATATTTTTTTCACATTTTACTTCCTTGTAAAAACAGGTAAATCAATAGGGCTTTTTGTATGGATAAGTACCCAGTGAACGGTCCGTTTAGCTTTATATATTGTTCCGGGAGGGCGTTGTATCGGTTTTTCGGTAGTGTTAGACCTGTAAGAGAAAAATTTAAATGGTTGGGAAAGGCCATGGGATGTAGAAATATTTTTTTCACATTTTATTTCCTTGTAAAAACAGGTAAATCAATAGGGATTTTTGTATGGATTAGTACCCAGTGAACGGTTCGTTTAGCTTTATGTATTGTTCCGGGTGGGCGTTGTATTGGTTTTTCGGAAGTGTTAGACCTGTAAGAGAAAAATTTAAATGGTTGGGAAAGGCCATGGGATGTAGAAATATTTTTTTCACATTTTACTTCCTTGTAAAAACAGGTAAATCAATAGGGCTTTTCGTACGGATAAGTGCCCAGTGAACGGTTCGTTTAGCTTTATATATTGTTCCGGGTGGGCGTTGTATTGGTTTTTCGGAAGTGTTAGACCTGTAAGAGAAAAATTTAAATGGTTGGGAAAGGCCATGGGATGTAGAAATATTTTTTTCACATTTTATTTCCTTGTAAAAACAGGTAAATCAATAGGGATTTTTGTATGGATTAGTACCCAGTGAACGGTTCGTTTAGCTTTATGTATTGTTCCGGGTGGGCGTTGTATTGGTTTTTCGGAAGTGTTAGACCTGTAAGAGAAAAATTTAAATGGCTGGGAAAGGCCATGGGATGTAGAAATATTTTTTTCACATTTTACTTCCTTGTAAAAATAGGTAAATGAATAGGGCTTTTCGTACGTATAAGTACCAAGTGAACGGTTCGTTTAGCTTTATATATTGTTCCGGGTGGGCGTTGTATTGGTTTTTCGGAAGTGTTCGACATGTAAGAGAAAATTTTAAATGGTTGGGAAAGGCCATGGGATGTAGAAATATTTTTTTCACATTTTATTTCCTTGTAAAAACAGGTAAATCAATAGGGATTTTCGTACGGATAAGTACCCAGTGAACGGTTCATTTAGCTTTATATATTGTTCCGGGTGGGCGTTGTATTGGTTTTTCGGAAGCATTAGACCTGGAAGAGAAAAATTTAAATGGCTGGGAAAGGCCATGGGATGTAGAAATATTTTTTTCACATTTTACTTCCTTGTAAAAACAGGTAAATCAATAGGGCTTTTTGTATGGATAAGTACCCAGTGAACGGTCCGTTTAGCTTTATATATTGTTCCGGGAGGGCGTTGTATCGGTTTTTCGGTAGTGTTAGACCTGTAAGAGAAAAATTTAAATGGTTGGGAAAGGCCATGGGATGTAGAAATATTTTTTTCACATTTTATTTCCTTGTAAAAACAGGTAAATCAATAGGGATTTTTGTATGGATTAGTACCCAGTGAACGGTTCGTTTAGCTTTATGTATTGTTCCGGGTGGGCGTTGTATTGGTATTTCGGAAGTGTTAGACCTGTAAGAGAAAAATTTAAATGGTTGGGAAAGGCCATGGGATGTAGAAATATTTTTTTCACATTTTACTTCCTTGTAAAAACAGGTAAATCAATAGGGCTTTTCGTACGGATAAGTGCCCAGTGAACGGTTCGTTTAGCTTTATATATTGTTCCGGGTGGGCGTTGTATTGGTTTTTCGGAAGTGTTAGACCTGTAAGAGAAAAATTTAAATGGTTGGGAAAGGCCATGGGATGTAGAAATATTTTTTTCACATTTTATTTCCTTGTAAAAACAGGTAAATCAATAGGGATTTTTGTATGGATTAGTACCCAGTGAACGGTTCGTTTACCTTTATGTATTGTTCCGGGTGGGCGTTGTATTGGTTTTTCGGAAGTGTTAGACCTGTAAGAGAAAAATTTAAATGGTTGGGAAAGGCCATGGGATGTAGAAATATTTTTTTCACATTTTACTTCCTTGTAAAAACAGGTAAATCAATAGGGCTTTTCGTACGGATAAGTGCCCAGTGAACGGTTCGTTTAGCTTTATATATTGTTCCGGGTGGGCGTTGTATTGGTTTTTCGGAAGTGTTAGACCTGTAAGAGAAAAATTTAAATGGTTGGGAAAGGCCATGGGATGTAGAAATATTTTTTTCACATTTTATTTCCTTGTAAAAACAGGTAAATCAATAGGGATTTTCGTACGGATAAGTACCCAGTGAACGGTTCGTTTAGCTTTATATATTGTTCCGTGTGGGCGTTGTATTGGTTTTTCAGAAGTGTTAGACCTGTAAGAGAAAAATTTAAATGGTTGGGAAAGGCCATGGGATGTAGAAATATTTTTTTCACATTTTATTTCCTTGTAAAAACAGGTAAATCAATAGGGATTTTTGTATGGATTAGTACCCAGTGAACGGTTCGTTTAGCTTTATATATTGTTCCGCGTGGGCGTTGTATTGGTTTTTCAGAAGTGTTAGACCTGTAAGAGAAATGTTTAAATGGTTGGGAAAGGCCATGGGATGTAGAAATATTTTTTTCACATTTTACTTCCTTGTAAAAACAGGGAAATCAATAGGGATTTTCATACGTATAAGTACCCAGTGAACGGTTCATTTAGCTTTATATATTGTTCCGGGTGGGCGTTGTATCGGTTTTTCTGTAGTGTTAGACCTGTAAGATAAAAATTTAAATGGTTGGGAAAGGCCATGGGATGTAGAAATATTTTTTTCACATTTTATTTCCTTGTAAAAACAGTAAAATCAATAGGGATTTTCGTACGGATAAGTGCCCAGTGAACGGTTCGTTTAGCTTTATATATTGTTCCGGGTGGCCGTTGTATTGGTTTTTCGGAAGTGTTAGACATGTAAGAGAAAAATTTAAATGGTTGGGAAAGGCCATGGGATGTAGAAATATTTTTTTCACATTTTATTTCCTTGTAAAAACAGGTAAATCAATAGGGATTTTCGTACGGATAAGTACCCAGTGAACGGTTTGTTTAGCTTTATATATTGTTCCGGGTGGGCGTAGTATTGGTTTTTCGGAAGCGTTAGACCTGTAAGAGAAAAATTTAAATGGCTGGGAAAGGCCATGGGATGTAGAAATATTTTTTTCACATTTTACTTCCTTGTAAAAACAGGTAAATCAATAGGGATTTTTGTACGGATAAGTACCCAGTAACGGTCCCTTTAGCTTTATATATTGTTCCGGGAGGGCGTTGTATTGGTTTTTCGGAAGTGTTAGACCTGTAAGAGAAAAGTTTAAATGATTGGGAAAGGCCATGGGATGTAGAAATATTTTTTTCACATTTTATTTCCTTGTAAAAACAGTAAAATCAATAGGGATTTTCGTACGGATAAGTGCCCAGTGAACGGTTCGTTTAGCTTTATATATTGTTCCGCGTGGGCGTTGTATTGGTTTTTCAGAAGTGTTAGACCTGTAAGAGAAAAATTTAAGTGGTTGTGAAAGGCCATGGGATGTAGAAATATTTTTTTCACATTTTATTTCCTTGTAAAAACAGGTAAATCAATAGGGATTTTCATATGGATTAGTACCCAGTAAACGGTTCGTTTAGCTGTATATATTTTTCTGGGTGGGTGTTGTATTGGTTTTTCGCAGCTGTTAGACCTGTAAGAGAAAAATTTAAATGGTTGGGAAAGGCCATGGGATGTAGAAATATTTTTTTCACATTTTACTTCCTTGTAAAAACAGGTAAATCAATAGGGCTTTTTGTATGGATAAGTACCCAGTGAACGGTCCGTTTAGCTTTATATATTGTTCCGGGAGGGCGTTGTATTGGTTTTTCGGAAGTGTTAGACCTGTAAGAGAAAAGTTTAAATGGTTGGGAAAGGCCATGGGATGTAGAAATATTTTTTTCACATTTTATTTCCTTGTAAAAACAGGTAAATCAATAGGGATTTTCGTACGGATAAGTACCCAGTGAACGGTTCGTTTAGCTTTATATATTGTTCCGGGTGGGAGTTGTATCGGTTTTTCGGTAGTGTTAGACTTTTAAGAGAAAAATTTAAATGGTTGGGAAAGGCCATGGGATGTAGAAATATTTTTTTCACATTTTATTTCCTTGTAAAAACAGGTAAATCAATAGGGATTTTTGTATGGATTAGTACCCAGTGAACGGTTCGTTTAGCTTTATATATTGTTCCGCGTGGGCGTTGTATTGGTTTTTCAGAAGTGTTAGACCTGTAAGAGAAATGTTTAAATGGTTGGGAAAGGCCATGGGATGTAGAAATATTTTTTTCACATTTTACTTCCTTGTAAAAACAGGGAAATCAATAGGGATTTTCGTACGGATAAGTACCAAGTGAACGGTTCGTTTAGCTTTATATATTGTTCCGGGTGGCCGTTGTATTGGTTTTTCGGAAGTGTTAGACATGTAAGAGAAAAATTTAAATGGTTGGGAAAGGCCATGGGATGTAGAAATATTTTTTTCACATTTTATTTCCTTGTAAAAACAGGTAAATCAATAGGGATTTTCGTACGGATAAGTACCCAGTGAACGGTTTGTTTAGCTTTATATATTGTTCCGGGTGGGCGTTGTATTGGTTTTTCGGAAGCGTTAGACCTGTAAGAGAAAAATTTAAGTGGTTGTGAAAGGCCATGGGATGTAGAAATATTTTTTTCACATTTTATTTCCTTGTAAAAACAGGTAAATCAATAGGGATTTTCATATGGATTAGTACCCAGTAAACGGTTCGTTTAGCTGTATATATTTTTCTGGGTGGGTGTTGTATTGGTTTTTCGCAGCTGTTAGACCTGTAAGAGAAAAATTTAAATGGTTGGGAAAGGCCATGGGATGTAGAAATATTTTTTTCACATTTTACTTCCTTGTAAAAACAGGTAAATCAATAGGGCTTTTTGTATGGATAAGTACCCAGTGAACGGTCCGTTTAGCTTTATATATTGTTCCGGGAGGGCGTTGTATTGGTTTTTCGGAAGTGTTTGACCTGTAAGAGAAAAGTTTAAATGGTTGGGAAAGGCCATGGGATGTAGAAATATTTTTTTCACATTTTATTTCCTTGTAAAAACAGGTAAATCAATAGGGATTTTCGTACGGATAAGTACCCAGTGAACGGTTCGTTTAGCTTTATATATTGTTCCGGGTGGGAGTTGTATCGGTTTTTCGGTAGTGTTAGACTTTTAAGAGAAAAATTTAAATGGTTGGGAAAGGCCATGGGATGTAGAAATATTTTTTTCACATTTTATTTCCTTGTAAAAACAGGTAAATCAATAGGGATTTTTGTATGGATTAGTACCCAGTGAACGGTTCGTTTAGCTTTATATATTGTTCCGCGTGGGCGTTGTATTGGTTTTTCAGAAGTGTTAGACCTGTAAGAGAAATGTTTAAATGGTTGGGAAAGGCCATGGGATGTAGAAATATTTTTTTCACATTTTACTTCCTTGTAAAAACAGGGAAATCAATAGGGATTTTCGTACGGATAAGTACCAAGTGAACGGTTCGTTTAGCTTTATATATTGTTCCGGGTGGCCGTTGTATTGGTTTTTCGGAAGTGTTAGACATGTAAGAGAAAAATTTAAATGGTTGGGAAAGGCCATGGGATGTAGAAATATTTTTTTCACATTTTATTTCCTTGTAAAAACAGGTAAATCAATAGGGATTTTCGTACGGATAAGTACCCAGTGAACGGTTTGTTTAGCTTTATATATTGTTCCGGGTGGGCGTTGTATTGGTTTTTCGGAAGCGTTAGACCTGTAAGAGAAAAATTTAAATGGCTGGGAAAGGCCATGGGATGTAGAAATATTTTTTTCACATTTTATTTCCTTGTAAAAACAGGTAAATCAATAGGGATTTTCGTATGGATTAGTACCCAGTAAACGGTTCGTTTAGCTGTATATATTTTTCTGGGTGGGAGTTGTATCGGTTTTTCTGTAGTGTTAGACCTGTAAGATAAAAATTTAAATGGTTGGGAAAGGCCATGGGATGTAGAAATATTTTTTTCACATTTTACTTCCTTGTAAAAACAGGTAAATCAATAGGGCTTTTCGTACGGATAAGTGCCCAGTGAACGGTTCATTTAGCTTTATATATTGTTCCGGGTGGGCGTTGTATTGGTTTTTCGGAAGTGTTAGACCTGTAAGAGAAAATTTTAAATGGTTGGGAAAGGCCATGGGATGTAGAAATATTTTTTTCACATTTTATTTCCTTGTAAAAACAGGGAAATCAATAGGGATTTTCATACGTATAAGTACCCAGTGAACGGTTCATTTAGCTTTATATATTGTTCCGGGTGGGAGTTGTATCGGTTTTTCTGTAGTGTTAGACCTGTAAGATAAAAATTTAAATGGTTGGGAAAGGCCATGGGATGTAGAAATATTTTTTTCACATTTTATTTCCTTGTAAAAACAGTAAAATCAATGGGGATTTTCGTACGGATAAGTGCCCAGTGAACGGTTCGTTTAGCTTTATATATTGTTCCAGGTGGGAGTTGTATCGGTTTTTCTGTAGTGTTAGACCTGTAAGATAAAAATTTAAATGGTTGGGAAAGGCCATGGGATGTAGAAATATTTTTTTCACATTTTATTTCCTTGTAAAAACAGTAAAATCAATAGGGATTTTCGTACGGATAAGTGCCCAGTGAACGGTTCGTTTAGCTTTATATATTGTTCCGGGTGGCCGTTGTATTGGTTTTTCGGAAGTGTTAGACATGTAAGAGAAAAATTTAAATGGTTGGGAAAGGCCATGGGATGTAGAAATATTTTTTTCACATTTTATTTATTTGTAAAAACAGGTAAATCAATAGGGATTTTCGTACGGATAAGTACCCAGTGAACGGTTTGTTTAGCTTTATATATTGTTCCGGGTGGGCGTAGTATTGGTTTTTCGGAAGCGTTAGACCTGTAAGAGAAAAATTTAAATGGCTGGGAAAGGCCATGGGATGTAGAAATATTTTTTTCACATTTTACTTCCTTGTAAAAACAGGTAAATCAATAGGGCTTTTTGTACGGATAAGTACCCAGTAACGGTCCCTTTAGCTTTATATATTGTTCCGGGAGGGCGTTGTATTGGTTTTTCGGAAGTGTTAGACCTGTAAGAGAAAAGTTTAAATGGTTGGGAGAGGCCATGGGATGTAGAAATATTTTTTTCACATTTTATTTCCTTGTAAAAACAGGAAAATCAATAGGGATTTTTGTACGGATAAGTGCCCAGTGAACGGTTCGTTTAGCTTTATATATTGTTCCGGGTGGGCGTTGTATTGGTTTTTCGGAAGTGTTAGACCTGTAAGAGAAAAATTTAAATGGCTGGGAAAGGCCATGGGATGTAGAAATATTTTTTTCACATTTTACTTCCTTGTAAAAATAGGTAAATGAATAGGGCTTTTCGTACGTATAAGTACCAAGTGAACGGTTCGTTTAGCTTTATATATTGTTCCGGGTGGGCCTTGTATTGGTTTTTCGGAAGTGTTCGACATGTAAGAGAAAATTTTCAATGGTTGGGAAAGGCCATGGGATGTAGAAATATTTTTTTCACATTTTATTTCCTTGTAAAAACAGGTAAATCAATAGGGATTTTCGTACGGATAAGTACCCAGTGAACGGTTCATTTAGCTTTATATATTGTTCCGGGTGGGCGTTGTATTGGTTTTTCGGAAGCGTTAGACCTGGAAGAGAAAAATTTAAATGGCTGGGAAAGGCCATGGGATGTAGAAATATTTTTTTCACATTTTACTTCCTTGTAAAAACAGGTACATCAATAGGGCTTTTTGTATGGATAAGTACCCAGTGAACGGTCCGTTTAGCTTTATATATTGTTCCGGGTGGGAGTTGTATCGGTTTTTCGGTAGTGTTAGACCTGTAAGAGAAAAATTTAAATGGTTGGGAAAGGCCATGGGATGTAGAAATATTTTTTCACATTTTATTTCCTTGTAAAAACAGGTAAATCAATAGGGATTTTTGTATGGGTTAGTACCCAGTGAACGGTTCGTTTAGCTTTATGTATTGTTCCGGGTGGGCGTTGTATTGGTTTTTCGGAAGTGTTAGACCTGTAAGAGAAAAATTTAAATGGTTGGGAAAGGCCATGGGATGTAGAAATATTTTTTTCACATTTTATTTCCTTGTAAAAACAGGTAAATCAATAGGGATTTTCGTATGGATTAGTACCCAGTAAACGGTTCGTTTAGCTGTATATATTTTTCTGGGTGGGAGTTGTATCGTTTTTTCTGTAGTGTTAGACCTGTAAGATAAAAATTTAAATGGTTGGGAAAGGCCATGGGATGTAGAAATATTTTTTTCACATTTTACTTCCTTGTAAAAACAGGTAAATCAATAGGGCTTTTCGTACGGATAAGTGCCCAGTGAACGGTTCGTTTAGCTTTATATATTGTTCCGGGTGGGCGTTGTATTGGTTTTTCGGAAGTGTTAGACCTGTAAGAGAAAAATTTAAATGGTTGGGAAAGGCCATGGGATGTAGAAATATTTTTTTCACATTTTATTTCCTTGTAAAAACAGGTAAATCAATAGGGATTTTCGTACGGATAAGTACCCAGTGAACGGTTCCTTTAGCTTTATATATTGTTCCGCGTGGGCGTTGTATTGGTTTTTCAGAAGTGTTAGACCTGTAAGAGAAAAATTTAAGTGGTTGTGAAAGGCCATGGGATGTAGAAATATTTTTTTCACATTTTATTTCCTTGTAAAAACAGGTAAATCAATAGGGATTTTCATATGGATTAGTACCCAGTAAACGGTTCGTTTAGCTTTATGTATTGTTCCGGGTGGGCGTTGTATTGGTTTTTCGGAAGTGTTAGACCTGTAAGAGAAAAATTTAAATGGTTGGGAAAGGCCATGGGATGTAGAAATATTTTTTTCACATTTTATTTCCTTGTAAAAACAGGTAAATCAATAGGGATTTTCGTATGGATTAGTACCCAGTAAACGGTTCGTTTAGCTGTATATATTTTTCTGGGTGGGAGTTGTATCGTTTTTTCTGTAGTGTTAGACCTGTAAGATAAAAATTTAAATGGTTGGGAAAGGCCATGGGATGTAGAAATATTTTTTTCACATTTTACTTCCTTGTAAAAACAGGTAAATCAATAGGGCTTTTCGTACGGATAAGTGCCCAGTGAACGGTTCGTTTAGCTTTATATATTGTTCCGGGTGGGCGTTGTATTGGTTTTTCGGAAGTGTTAGACCTGTAAGAGAAAAATTTAAATGGTTGGGAAAGGCCATGGGATGTAGAAATATTTTTTTCACATTTTATTTCCTTGTAAAAACAGGTAAATCAATAGGGATTTTCGTACGGATAAGTACCCAGTGAACGGTTCCTTTAGCTTTATATATTGTTCCGCGTGGGCGTTGTATTGGTTTTTCAGAAGTGTTAGACCTGTAAGAGAAAAATTTAAGTGGTTGTGAAAGGCCATGGGATGTAGAAATATTTTTTTCACATTTTATTTCCTTGTAAAAACAGGTAAATCAATAGGGATTTTCATATGGATTAGTACCCAGTAAACGGTTCGTTTAGCTGTATATATTTTTCTGCGTGGGTGTTGTATTGGTTTTTCGCAGCTGTTAGACCTGTAAGAGAAAAATTTAAATGGTTGGGAAAGGCCATGGGATGTAGAAATATTTTTTTCACATTTTACTTCCTTGTAAAAACAGGTAAATCAATAGGGCTTTTTGTATGGATAAGTACCCAGTGAACGGTCCGTTTAGCTTTATATATTGTTCCGGGAGGGCGTTGTATTGGTTTTTCGGTAGTGTTAGACCTGTAAGAGAAAAGTTTAAATGGTTGGGAAAGGCCATGGGATGTAGAAATATTTTTTTCACATTTTATTTCCTTGTAAAAACAGGTAAATCAATAGGGATTTTCATATGGATTAGTACCCAGTAAACGGTTCGTTTAGCTTTATGTATTGTTCCGGGTGGGCGTTGTATTGGTTTTTCGGAAGTGTTAGACCTGTAAGAGAAAAATTTAAATGGTTGGGAAAGGCCATGGGATGTAGAAATATTTTTTTCACATTTTATTTCCTTGTAAAAACAGGTAAATCAATAGGGATTTTCGTATGGATTAGTACCCAGTAAACGGTTCGTTTAGCTGTATATATTTTTCTGGGTGGGAGTTGTATCGTTTTTTCTGTAGTGTTAGACCTGTAAGATAAAAATTTAAATGGTTGGGAAAGGCCATGGGATGTAGAAATATTTTTTTCACATTTTACTTCCTTGTAAAAACAGGTAAATCAATAGGGCTTTTCGTACGGATAAGTGCCCAGTGAACGGTTCGTTTAGCTTTATATATTGTTCCGGGTGGGCGTTGTATTGGTTTTTCGGAAGTGTTAGACCTGTAAGAGAAAAATTTAAATGGTTGGGAAAGGCCATGGGATGTAGAAATATTTTTTTCACATTTTATTTCCTTGTAAAAACAGGTAAATCAATAGGGATTTTCGTACGGATAAGTACCCAGTGAACGGTTTGTTTAGCTTTATATATTGTTCCGCGTGGGCGTTGTATTGGTTTTTCAGAAGTGTTAGACCTGTAAGAGAAAAATTTAAGTGGTTGTGAAAGGCCATGGGATGTAGAAATATTTTTTTCACATTTTATTTCCTTGTAAAAACAGGTAAATCAATAGGGATTTTCATATGGATTAGTACCCAGTAAACGGTTCGTTTAGCTGTATATATTTTTCTGGGTGGGTGTTGTATTGGTTTTTCGCAGCTGTTAGACCTGTAAGAGAAAAATTTAAATGGTTGGGAAAGGCCATGGGATGTAGAAATATTTTTTTCACATTTTACTTCCTTGTAAAAACAGGTAAATCAATAGGGCTTTTTGTATGGATAAGTACCCAGTGAACGGTCCGTTTAGCTTTATATATTGTTCCGGGAGGGCGTTGTATTGGTTTTTCGGAAGTGTTAGACCTGTAAGAGAAAAGTTTAAATGGTTGGGAAAGGCCATGGGATGTAGAAATATTTTTTTCACATTTTATTTCCTTGTAAAAACAGGTAAATCAATAGGGATTTTCGTACGGATAAGTACCCAGTGAACGGTTCGTTTAGCTTTATATATTGTTCCGGGTGGGAGTTGTATCGGTTTTTCGGTAGTGTTAGACCTGTAAGAGAAAAATTTAAATGGTTGGGAAAGGCCATGGGATGTAGAAATATTTTTTTCACATTTTATTTCCTTGTAAAAACAGGTAAATCAATAGGGATTTTTGTATGGATTAGTACCCAGTGAACGGTTCGTTTAGCTTTATATATTGTTCCGCGTGGGCGTTGTATTGGTTTTTCAGAAGTGTTAGACCTGTAAGAGAAATGTTTAAATGGTTGGGAAAGGCCATGGGATGTAGAAATATTTTTTCACATTTTACTTCCTTGTAAAAACAGGGAAATCAATAGGGATTTTCGTACGGATAAGTACCAAGTGAACGGTTCGTTTAGCTTTATATATTGTTCCGGGTGGCCGTTGTATTGGTTTTTCGGAAGTGTTAGACATGTAAGAGAAAAATTTAAATGGTTGGGAAAGGCCATGGGATGTAGAAATATTTTTTTCACATTTTATTTCCTTGTAAAAACAGGTAAATCAATAGGGATTTTCGTACGGATAAGTACCCAGTGAACGGTTTGTTTAGCTTTATATATTGTTCCGGGTGGGCGTTGTATTGGTTTTTCGGAAGCGTTAGACTTGTAAGAGAAAAATTTAAATGGCTGGGAAAGGCCATGGGATGTAGAAATATTTTTTTCACATTTTATTTCCTTGTAAAAACAGGTAAATCAATAGGGATTTTCGTATGGATTAGTACCCAGTAAACGGTTCGTTTAGCTGTATATATTTTTCTGGGTGGGAGTTGTATCGGTTTTTCTGTAGTGTTAGACCTGTAAGATAAAAATTTAAATGGTTGGGAAAGGCCATGGGATGTAGAAATATTTTTTTCACATTTTATTTCCTTGTAAAAACAGTAAAATCAATGGGGATTTTCGTACGGATAAGTGCCCAGTGAACGGTTCGTTTAGCTTTATATATTGTTCCAGGTGGGAGTTGTATCGGTTTTTCTGTAGTGTTAGACCTGTAAGATAAAAATTTAAATGGTTGGGAAAGGCCATGGGATGTAGAAATATTTTTTTCACATTTTATTTCCTTGTAAAAACAGTAAAATCAATAGGGATTTTCGTACGGATAAGTGCCCAGTGAACGGTTCGTTTAGCTTTATATATTGATCCGGGTGGCCGTTGTATTGGTTTTTCGGAAGTGTTAGACATGTAAGAGAAAAATTTAAATGGTTGGGAAAGGCCATGGGATGTAGAAATATTTTTTTCACATTTTATTTATTTGTAAAAACAGGTAAATCAATAGGGATTTTCGTACGGATAAGTACCCAGTGAACGGTTTGTTTAGCTTTATATATTGTTCCGGGTGGGCGTAGTATTGGTTTTTCGGAAGCGTTAGACCTGTAAGAGAAAAATTTAAATGGCTGGGAAAGGCCATGGGATGTAGAAATATTTTTTTCACATTTTACTTCCTTGTAAAAACAGGTAAATCAATAGGGCTTTTTGTACGGATAAGTACCCAGTAACGGTCCCTTTAGCTTTATATATTGTTCCGGGAGGGCGTTGTATTGGTTTTTCGGAAGTGTTAGACCTGTAAGAGAAAAGTTTAAATGGTTGGGAGAGGCCATGGGATGTAGAAATATTTTTTTCACATTTTATTTCCTTGTAAAAACAGGAAAATCAATAGGGATTTTTGTACGGATAAGTGCCCAGTGAACGGTTCGTTTAGCTTTATATATTGTTCCGGGTGGGCGTTGTATTGGTTTTTCGGAAGTGTTAGACCTGTAAGAGAAAAATTTAAATGGCTGGGAAAGGCCATGGGATGTAGAAATATTTTTTTCACATTTTACTTCCTTGTAAAAATAGGTAAATGAATAGGGCTTTTCGTACGTATAAGTACCAAGTGAACGGTTCGTTTAGCTTTATATATTGTTCCGGGTGGGCCTTGTATTGGTTTTTCGGAAGTGTTCGACATGTAAGAGAAAATTTTCAATGGTTGGGAAAGGCCATGGGATGTAGAAATATTTTTTTCACATTTTATTTCCTTGTAAAAACAGGTAAATCAATAGGGATTTTCGTACGGATAAGTACCCAGTGAACGGTTCATTTAGCTTTATATATTGTTCCGGGTGGGCGTTGTATTGGTTTTTCGGAAGCGTTAGACCTGGAAGAGAAAAATTTAAATGGCTGGGAAAGGCCATGGGATGTAGAAATATTTTTTTCACATTTTACTTCCTTGTAAAAACAGGTACATCAATAGGGCTTTTTGTATGGATAAGTACCCAGTGAACGGTCCGTTTAGCTTTATATATTGTTCCGGGTGGGAGTTGTATCGGTTTTTCGGTAGTGTTAGACCTGTAAGAGAAAAATTTAAATGGTTGGGAAAGGCCATGGGATGTAGAAATATTTTTTCACATTTTATTTCCTTGTAAAAACAGGTAAATCAATAGGGATTTTTGTATGGGTTAGTACCCAGTGAACGGTTCGTTTAGCTTTATGTATTGTTCCGGGTGGGCGTTGTATTGGTTTTTCGGAAGTGTTAGACCTGTAAGAGAAAAATTTAAATGGTTGGGAAAGGCCATGGGATGTAGAAATATTTTTTTCACATTTTATTTCCTTGTAAAAACAGGTAAATCAATAGGGATTTTCGTATGGATTAGTACCCAGTAAACGGTTCGTTTAGCTGTATATATTTTTCTGGGTGGGAGTTGTATCGTTTTTTCTGTAGTGTTAGACCTGTAAGATAAAAATTTAAATGGTTGGGAAAGGCCATGGGATGTAGAAATATTTTTTTCACATTTTACTTCCTTGTAAAAACAGGTAAATCAATAGGGCTTTTCGTACGGATAAGTGCCCAGTGAACGGTTCGTTTAGCTTTATATATTGTTCCGGGTGGGCGTTGTATTGGTTTTTCGGAAGTGTTAGACCTGTAAGAGAAAAATTTAAATGGTTGGGAAAGGCCATGGGATGTAGAAATATTTTTTTCACATTTTATTTCCTTGTAAAAACAGGTAAATCAATAGGGATTTTCGTACGGATAAGTACCCAGTGAACGGTTCCTTTAGCTTTATATATTGTTCCGCGTGGGCGTTGTATTGGTTTTTCAGAAGTGTTAGACCTGTAAGAGAAAAATTTAAGTGGTTGTGAAAGGCCATGGGATGTAGAAATATTTTTTTCACATTTTATTTACTTGTAAAAACAGGTAAATCAATAGGGATTTTCATATGGATTAGTACCCAGTAAACGGTTCGTTTAGCTTTATGTATTGTTCCGGGTGGGCGTTGTATTGGTTTTTCGGAAGTGTTAGACCTGTAAGAGAAAAATTTAAATGGTTGGGAAAGGCCATGGGATGTAGAAATATTTTTTTCACATTTTATTTCCTTGTAAAAACAGGTAAATCAATAGGGATTTTCGTATGGATTAGTACCCAGTAAACGGTTCGTTTAGCTGTATATATTTTTCTGGGAGGGAGTTGTATCGTTTTTTCTGTAGTGTTAGACCTGTAAGATAAAAATTTAAATGGTTGGGAAAGGCCATGGGATGTAGAAATATTTTTTTCACATTTTACTTCCTTGTAAAAACAGGTAAATCAATAGGGCTTTTCGTACGGATAAGTGCCCAGTGAACGGTTCGTTTAGCTTTATATATTGTTCCGGGTGGGCGTTGTATTGGTTTTTCGGAAGTGTTAGACCTGTAAGAGAAAAATTTAAATGGTTGGGAAAGGCCATGGGATGTAGAAATATTTTTTTCACATTTTATTTCCTTGTAAAAACAGGTAAATCAATAGGGATTTTCGTACGGATAAGTACCCAGTGAACGGTTCCTTTAGCTTTATATATTGTTCCGCGTGGGCGTTGTATTGGTTTTTCAGAAGTGTTAGACCTGTAAGAGAAAAATTTAAGTGGTTGTGAAAGGCCATGGGATGTAGAAATATTTTTTTCACATTTTATTTCCTTGTAAAAACAGGTAAATCAATAGGGATTTTCATATGGATTAGTACCCAGTAAACGGTTCGTTTAGCTGTATATATTTTTCTGCGTGGGTGTTGTATTGGTTTTTCGCAGCTGTTAGACCTGTAAGAGAAAAATTTAAATGGTTGGGAAAGGCCATGGGATGTAGAAATATTTTTTTCACATTTTACTTCCTTGTAAAAACAGGTAAATCAATAGGGCTTTTTGTATGGATAAGTACCCAGTGAACGGTCCGTTTAGCTTTATATATTGTTCCGGGAGGGCGTTGTATTGGTTTTTCGGTAGTGTTAGACCTGTAAGAGAAAAGTTTAAATGGTTGGGAAAGGCCATGGGATGTAGAAATATTTTTTTCACATTTTATTTCCTTGTAAAAACAGGTAAATCAATAGGGATTTTCGTACGGATAAGTACCCAGTGAACGGTTCGTTTAGCTTTATATATTGTTCCGGGTGGGAGTTGTATGGGTTTTTCGGTAGTGTTAGACCTGTAAGAGAAAAATTTAAATGGTTGGGAAAGGCCATGGGATGTAGAAATATTTTTTTCACATTTTATTTCCTTGTAAAAACAGGTAAATCAAAAGGGATTTTTGTATGGATTAGTACCCAGTGAACGGTTCGTTTAGCTTTATATATTGTTCCGCGTGGGCGTTGTATTGGTTTTTCAGAAGTGTTAGACCTGTAAGAGAAAAATTTAAATGGTTGGGAAAGGCCATGGGATGTAGAAATATTTTTTTCACATTTTATTTCCTTGTAAAAACAGGTAAATCAATAGGGATTTTCGTATGGATTAGTACCCAGTAAACGGTTCGTTTAGCTGTATATATTTTTCTGGGTGGGTGTTGTATTGGTTTTTCGCAGCTGTTAGACCTGTAAGAGAAAAATTTAAATGGTTGGGAAAGGCCATGGGATGTAGAAATATTTTTTTCACATTTTACTTCCTTGTAAAAACAGGTAAATCAATAGGGCTTTTTGTATGGATAAGTACCCAGTGAACGGTCCGTTTAGCTTTATATATTGTTCCGGGAGGGCGTTGTATTGGTTTTTCGGAAGTGTTAGACCTGTAAGAGAAAAGTTTAAATGGTTGGGAAAGGCCATGGGATGTAGAAATATTTTTTTCACATTTTATTTCCTTGTAAAAACAGGTAAATCAATAGGGATTTTCGTACGGATAAGTACCCAGTGAACGGTTCGTTTAGCTTTATATATTGTTCCGGGTGGGAGTTGTATCGGTTTTTCGGTAGTGTTAGACCTGTAAGAGAAAAATTTAAATGGTTGGGAAAGGCCATGGGATGTAGAAATATTTTTTTCACATTTTATTTCCTTGTAAAAACAGGTAAATCAATAGGGATTTTTGTATGGATTAGTACCCAGTGAACGGTTCGTTTAGCTTTATATATTGTTCCGCGTGGGCGTTGTATTGGTTTTTCAGAAGTGTTAGACCTGTAAGAGAAATGTTTAAATGGTTGGGAAAGGCCATGGGATGTAGAAATATTTTTTCACATTTTACTTCCTTGTAAAAACAGGGAAATCAATAGGGATTTTCGTACGGATAAGTACCAAGTGAACGGTTCGTTTAGCTTTATATATTGTTCCGGGTGGCCGTTGTATTGGTTTTTCGGAAGTGTTAGACATGTAAGAGAAAAATTTAAATGGTTGGGAAAGGCCATGGGATGTAGAAATATTTTTTTCACATTTTATTTCCTTGTAAAAACAGGTAAATCAATAGGGATTTTCGTACGGATAAGTACCCAGTGAACGGTTTGTTTAGCTTTATATATTGTTCCGGGTGGGCGTTGTATTGGTTTTTCGGAAGCGTTAGACCTGTAAGAGAAAAATTTAAATGGCTGGGAAAGGCCATGGGATGTAGAAATATTTTTTTCACATTTTATTTCCTTGTAAAAACAGGTAAATCAATAGGGATTTTCGTATGGATTAGTACCCAGTAAACGGTTCGTTTAGCTGTATATATTTTTCTGGGTGGGAGTTGTATCGGTTTTTCTGTAGTGTTAGACCTGTAAGATAAAAATTTAAATGGTTGGGAAAGGCCATGGGATGTAGAAATATTTTTTTCACATTTTACTTCCTTGTAAAAACAGGTAAATCAATAGGGCTTTTCGTACGGATAAGTGCCCAGTGAACGGTTCATTTAGCTTTATATATTGTTCCGGGTGGGCGTTGTATTGGTTTTTCAGAAGTGTTAGACCTGTAAGAGAAAAATTTAAATGGTTGGGAAAGGCCAGGGGATGTAGAAATATTTTTTTCACATTTTATTTCCTTGTAAAAACAGGGAAATCAATAGGGATTTTCATACGTATAGGTACCCAGTGAACGGTTCATTTAGCTTTATTTATTGTTCCGGGTGGGAGTTGTATCGGTTTTTCTGTAGTGTTAGACCTGTAAGATAAAAATTTAAATGGTTGGGAAAGGCCATGGGATGTAGAAATATTTTTTTCACATTTTATTTCCTTGTAAAAACAGTAAAATCAATGGGGATTTTCGTACGGATAAGTGCCCAGTGAACGGTTCGTTTAGCTTTATATATTGTTCCAGGTGGCCGTTGTATTGGTTTTTCGGAAGTGTTAGACATGTAAGAGAAAAATTTAAATGGTTGGGAAAGGCCATGGGATGTAGAAATATTTTTTTCACATTTTATTTCCTTGTAAAAACAGGTAAATCAATAGGGATTTTCGTACGGATAAGTACCCAGTGAACGGTTTGTTTAGATTTATATATTGTTCCGGGTGGGCTTTGTATTGGTTTTTCGGAAGCGTTAGACCTGTAAGAGAAAAATTTAAATGGCTGGGAAAGGCCATGGGATGTAGAAATATTTTTTTCACATTTTACTTCCTTGTAAAAACAGGTAAATCAATAGGGCTTTTTGTACGGATAAGTACCCAGTGAACGGTCCCTTTAGCTTTATATATTGTTCCGGGAGGGCGTTGTATTGGTTTTTTGGAAGTGTTAGACCTGTAAGAGAAAAGTTTAAATGGTTGGGAAAGGCCATGGGATGTAGAAATATTTTTTTCACATTTTATTTCCTTGTAAAAACAGGTAAATCAATAGGGATTTTCGTACGGATAAGTACCCAGTGAACGGTTCGTTTAGCTTTATATATTGTTCCGGGTGGGAGTTGTATCGGTTTTTTGGTAGTGTTAGACCTGTAAGATAAAAATTTAAATGGTTGGGAAAGGCCATGGGATGTAGAAATATTTTTTTCACATTTTATTTCCTTGTAAAAACAGGAAAATCAATAGGGAATTTTGTACGGATAAGTGCCCAGTGAACGGTTCGTTTAGCTTTATATATTGTTCCGGGTGGGCGTTGTATTGGTTTTTCAGAAGTGTTAGACATGTAAGAGAAAAATTTAAATGGTTGGGAAAGGCCATGGGATGTAGAAATATTTTTTTCACATTTTATTTCCTTGTAAAAACAGGTAAATCAATAGGGAATTTTGTACGGATAAGTGCCCAGTGAACGGTCCCTTTAGCTTTATATATTGTTCCGGGAGGGCGTTGTATTGGTTTTTCGGAAGTGTTAGACCTGTAAGAGAAAAGTTTAAATGGTTGGGAAAGGCCATGGGATGTAGAAATATTTTTTTCACATTTTATTTCCTTGTAAAAACAGGTAAATCAATAGGGATTTTCGTACGGATAAGTACCCAGTGAACGGTTTGTTTAGCTTTATATATTGTTCCGGGTGGGCGTTGTATTGGTTTTTCGGAAGCGTTAGACCTGTAAGAGAAAAATTTAAATGGCTGGGAAAGGCCATGGGATGTAGAAATATTTTTTTCACATTTTACTTCCTTGTAAAAACAGGTAAATCAATAGGGCTTTTTGTACGGATAAGTACCCAGTGAACGGTCCCTTTAGCTTTATATATTGTTCCGGGAGGGCGTTGTATTGGTTTTTCGGAAGTGTTAGACCTGTAAGAGAAAAGTTTAAATGGTTGGGAAAGGCCATGGGATGTAGAAATATTTTTTTCACATTTTATTTCCTTGTAAAAACAGGTAAAACAATAGGGATTTTCGTACGGATAAGTACCCAGTGAACGGTTCGTTTAGCTTTATATATTGTTCCGGGTGGGAGTTGTATCGGTTTTTCGGTAGCGTTAGACCTGTAAGATAAAAATTTAAATGGTTGGGAAAGGCCATGGGATGTAGAAATATTTTTTTCACATTTTATTTCCTTGTAAAAACAGGAAAATCAATAGGGATTTTTGTACGGATAAGTGCCCAGTGAACGGTTCGTTTAGCTTTATATATTGTTCCGGGTGGGCGTTGTATTGGTTTTTCGGAAGTGTTAGACCTGTAAGAGAAAAATTTAAATGGCTGGGAAAGGCCATGGGATGTAGAAATATTTTTTTCACATTTTACTTCCTTGTAAAAACAGGTAAATGAATAGGGCTTTTCGTACGTATAAGTACCAAGTGAACGGTCCGTTTAGCTTTATATATTGTTCCGGGAGGGCGTTGTATTGGTTTTTCGGAAGTGTTAGACCTGTAAGAGAAAAGTTTAAATGGTTGGGAAAGGCCATGGGATGTAGAAATATTTTGTTCACATTTTGTTTCCGTGTAAAAACAGGTAAATCAATAGGGATTTTCGTACGGATAAGTACCCAGTGAACGGTTCGTTTAGCTTTATATATTGTTCCGGGTGGGAGTTGTATCGGTTTTTTGGTAGTGTTAGACCTGTAAGATAAAAATTTAAATGGTTGGGAAAGGCCATGGGATGTAGAAATATTTTTTTCACATTTTATTTCCTTGTAAAAACAGGAAAATCAATAGGGAATTTTCGTACGGATAAGTACCCAGTGAACGGTTTGTTTAGCTTTATATATTGTTCCGGGTGGGCGTTGTATTGGTTTTTCGGAAGCGTTAGACCTGTAAGAGAAAAATTTAAATGGCTGGGAAAGGCCATGGGATGTAGAAATATTTTTTTCACATTTTACTTCCTTGTAAAAACAGGTAAATCAATAGGGCTTTTTGTACGGATAAGTACCCAGTGAACGGTCCCTTTAGCTTTATATATTGTTCCGGGAGGGCGTTGTATTGGTTTTTCGGAAGTGTTAGACCTGTAAGAGAAAAGTTTAAATGGTTGGGAAAGGCCATGGGATGTAGAAATATTTTTTTCACATTTTATTTCCTTGTAAAAACAGGTAAATCAATAGGGATTTTCGTACGGATAAGTACCCAGTGAACGGTTTGTTTAGCTTTATATATTGTTCCGGGTGGGCGTTGTATTGGTTTTTCGGAAGCGTTAGACCTGTAAGAGAAAAATTGAAATGGCTGGGAAAGGCCATGGGATGTAGAAATATTTTTTTCACATTTTACTTCCTTGTAAAAACAGGTAAATCAATAGGGCTTTTTGTACGGATAAGTACCCAGTGAACGGTCCCTTTAGCTTTATATATTGTTCCGGGAGGGCGTTGTATTGGTTTTTCGGAAGTGTTAGACCTGTAAGAGAAAAGTTTAAATGGTTGGGAAAGGCCATGGGATGTAGAAATATTTTTTTCACATTTTATTTCCTTGTAAAAACAGGTAAATCAATAGGGATTTTCGTACGGATAAGTACCCAGTGAACGGTTCGTTTAGCTTTATATATTGTTCCGGGTGGGAGTTGTATCGGTTTTTCGGTAGTGTTAGACCTGTAAGATAAAAATTTAAATGGTTGGGAAAGGCCATGGGATGTAGAAATATTTTTTTCACATTTTATTTCCTTGTAAAAACAGGTAAATCAAAAGGGATTTTTGTATGGATTAGTACCCAGTGAACGGTTCGTTTAGCTTTATATATTGTTCCGCGTGGGCGTTGTATTGGTTTTTCAGAAGTGTTAGACCTGTAAGAGAAAAATTTAAATGGTTGGGAAAGGCCATGGGATGTAGAAATATTTTTTTCACATTTTATTTCCTTGTAAAAACAGGTAAATCAATAGGGATTTTCGTATGGATTAGTACCCAGTAAACGGTTCGTTTAGCTGTATATATTTTTCTGGGTGGGTGTTGTATTGGTTTTTCGCAGCTGTTAGACCTGTAAGAGAAAAATTTAAATGGTTGGGAAAGGCCATGGGATGTAGAAATATTTTTTTCACATTTTACTTCCTTGTAAAAACAGGTAAATCAATAGGGCTTTTTGTATGGATAAGTACCCAGTGAACGGTCCGTTTAGCTTTATATATTGTTCCGGGAGGGCGTTGTATTGGTTTTTCCGAAGTGTTAGACCTGTAAGAGAAAAGTTTAAATGGTTGGGAAAGGCCATGGGATGTAGAAATATTTTTTTCACATTTTATTTCCTTGTAAAAACAGGTAAATCAATAGGGATTTTCGTACGGATAAGTACCCAGTGAACGGTTCGTTTAGCTTTATATATTGTTCCGGGTGGGAGTTGTATCGGTTTTTCGGTAGTGTTAGACCTGTAAGAGAAAAATTTAAATGGTTGGGAAAGGCCATGGGATGTAGAAATATTTTTTTCACATTTTATTTCCTTGTAAAAACAGGTAAATCAATAGGGATTTTTGTATGGATTAGTACCCAGTGAACGGTTCGTTTAGCTTTATATATTGTTCCGCGTGGGCGTTGTATTGGTTTTTCAGAAGTGTTAGACCTGTAAGAGAAATGTTTAAATGGTTGGGAAAGGCCATGGGATGTAGAAATATTTTTTCACATTTTACTTCCTTGTAAAAACAGGGAAATCAATAGGGATTTTCGTACGGATAAGTACCAAGTGAACGGTTCGTTTAGCTTTATATATTGTTCCGGGTGGCCGTTGTATTGGTTTTTCGGAAGTGTTAGACATGTAAGAGAAAAATTTAAATGGTTGGGAAAGGCCATGGGATGTAGAAATATTTTTTTCACATTTTATTTCCTTGTAAAAACAGGTAAATCAATAGGGATTTTCGTACGGATAAGTACCCAGTGAACGGTTTGTTTAGCTTTATATATTGTTCCGGGTGGGCGTTGTATTGGTTTTTCGGAAGCGTTAGACCTGTAAGAGAAAAATTTAAATGGCTGGGAAAGGCCATGGGATGTAGAAATATTTTTTTCACATTTTATTTCCTTGTAAAAACAGGTAAATCAATAGGGATTTTCGTATGGATTAGTACCCAGTAAACGGTTCGTTTAGCTGTATATATTTTTCTGGGTGGGAGTTGTATCGGTTTTTCTGTAGTGTTAGACCTGTAAGATAAAAATTTAAATGGTTGGGAAAGGCCATGGGATGTAGAAATATTTTTTTCACATTTTACTTCCTTGTAAAAACAGGTAAATCAATAGGGCTTTTCGTACGGATAAGTGCCCAGTGAACGGTTCATTTAGCTTTATATATTGTTCCGGGTGGGCGTTGTATTGGTTTTTCGGAAGTGTTAGACCTGTAAGAGAAAAATTTAAATGGTTGGGAAAGACCAGGGGATGTAGAAATATTTTTTTCACATTTTATTTCCTTGTAAAAACAGGGAAATCAATAGGGATTTTCATACGTATAAGTACCCAGTGAACGGTTCATTTAGCTTTATATATTGTTCCGGGTGGGAGTTGTATCGGTTTTTCTGTAGTGTTAGACCTGTAAGATAAAAATTTAAATGGTTGGGAAAGGCCATGGGATGTAGAAATATTTTTTTCACATTTTATTTCCTTGTAAAAACAGTAAAATCAATGGGGATTTTCGTACGGATAAGTGCCCAGTGAACGGTTCGTTTAGCTTTATATATTGTTCCAGGTGGCCGTTGTATTGGTTTTTCGGAAGTGTTAGACATGTAAGAGAAAAATTTAAATGGTTGGGAAAGGCCATGGGATGTAGAAATATTTTTTTCACATTTTATTTCCTTGTAAAAACAGGTAAATCAATAGGGATTTTCGTACGGATAAGTACCCAGTGAACGGTTTGTTTAGATTTATATATTGTTCCGGGTGGGCTTTGTATTGGTTTTTCGGAAGCGTTAGACCTGTAAGAGAAAAATTTAAATGGCTGGGAAAGGCCATGGGATGTAGAAATATTTTTTTCACATTTTACTTCCTTGTAAAAACAGGTAAATCACTAGGGCTTTTTGTACGGATAAGTACCCAGTGAACGGTCCCTTTGGCTTTATATATTGTTCCGGGAGGGCGTTGTATTGGTTTTTTGGAAGTGTTAGACCTGTAAGAGAAAAGTTTAAATGGTTGGGAAAGGCCATGGGATGTAGAAATATTTTTTTCACATTTTATTTCCTTGTAAAAACAGGTAAATCAATAGGGATTTTCGTACGGATAAGTACCCAGTGAACGGTTCGTTTAGCTTTATATATTGTTCCGGGTGGGAGTTGTATCGGTTTTTTGGTAGTGTTAGACCTGTAAGATAAAAATTTAAATGGTTGGGAAAGGCCATGGGATGTAGAAATATTTTTTTCACATTTTATTTCCTTGTAAAAACAGGAAAATCAATAGGGAATTTTGTACGGATAAGTGCCCAGTGAACGGTTCGTTTAGCTTTATATATTGTTCCGGGTGGGCGTTGTATTGGTTTTTCAGAAGTGTTAGACATGTAAGAGAAAAATTTAAATGGTTGGGAAAGGCCATGGGATGTAGAAATATTTTTTTCACATTTTATTTCCTTGTAAAAACAGGTAAATCAATAGGGAATTTTGTACGGATAAGTGCCCAGTGAACGGTTCGTTTAGCTTTATATATTGTTCCGGGTGGGCGTTGTATTGGTTTTTCGGAAGCGTTAGACCTGTAAGAGAAAAATTTAAATGGCTGGGAAAGGCCATGGGATGTAGAAATATTTTTTTCACATTTTACTTCCTTGTAAAAACAGGTAAATCAATAGGGCTTTTTGTACGGATAAGTACCCAGTGAACGGTCCCTTTAGCTTTATATATTGTTCCGGGAGGGCGTTGTATTGGTTTTTCGGAAGTGTTAGACCTGTAAGAGAAAAGTTTAAATGGTTGGGAAAGGCCATGGGATGTAGAAATATTTTTTTCACATTTTATTTCCTTGTAAAAACAGGTAAATCAATAGGGATTTTCGTACGGATAAGTACCCAGTGAACGGTTTGTTTAGCTTTATATATTGTTCCGGGTGGGCGTTGTATTGGTTTTTCGGAAGCGTTAGACCTGTAAGAGAAAAATTTAAATGGCTGGGAAAGGCCATGGGATGTAGAAATATTTTTTTCACATTTTACTTCCTTGTAAAAACAGGTAAATCAATAGGGCTTTTTGTACGGATAAGTACCCAGTGAACGGTCCCTTTAGCTTTATATATTTTTCCGGGAGGGCGTTGTATTGGTTTTTCGGAAGTGTTAGACCTGTAAGAGAAAAGTTTAAATGGTTGGGAAAGGCCATGGGATGTAGAAATATTTTTTTCACATTTTATTTCCTTGTAAAAACAGGTAAAACAATAGGGATTTTCGTACGGATAAGTACCCAGTGAACGGTTCGTTTAGCTTTATATATTGTTCCGGGTGGGAGTTGTATCGGTTTTTCGGTAGCGTTAGACCTGTAAGATAAAAATTTAAATGGTTGGGAAAGGCCATGGGATGTAGAAATATTTTTTTCACATTTTATTTCCTTGTAAAAACAGGAAAATCAATAGGGATTTTTGTACGGATAAGTGCCCAGTGAACGGTTCGTTTAGCTTTATATATTGTTCCGGGTGGGCGTTGTATTGGTTTTTCGGAAGTGTTAGACCTGTAAGAGAAAAATTTAAATGGCTGGGAAAGGCCATGGGATGTAGAAATATTTTTTTCACATTTTACTTCCTTGTAAAAACAGGTAAATGAATAGGGCTTTTCGTACGTATAAGTACCAAGTGAACGGTCCGTTTAGCTTTATATATTGTTCCGGGAGGGCGTTGTATTGGTTTTTCGGAAGTGTTAGACCTGTAAGAGAAAAGTTTAAATGGTTGGGAAAGGCCATGGGATGTAGAAATATTTTGTTCACATTTTGTTTCCGTGTAAAAACAGGTAAATCAATAGGGATTTTCGTACGGATAAGTACCCAGTGAACGGTTCGTTTAGCTTTATATATTGTTCCGGGTGGGAGTTGTATCGGTTTTTTGGTAGTGTTAGACCTGTAAGATAAAAATTTAAATGGTTGGGAAAGGCCATGGGATGTAGAAATATTTTTTTCACATTTTATTTCCTTGTAAAAACAGGAAAATCAATAGGGAATTTTCGTACGGATAAGTACCCAGTGAACGGTTTGTTTAGCTTTATATATTGTTCCGGGTGGGCGTTGTATTGGTTTTTCGGAAGCGTTAGACCTGTAAGAGAAAAATTTAAATGGCTGGGAAAGGCCATGGGATGTAGAAATATTTTTTTCACATTTTACTTCCTTGTAAAAACAGGTAAATCAATAGGGCTTTTTGTACGGATAAGTACCCAGTGAACGGTCCCTTTAGCTTTATATATTGTTCCGGGAGGGCGTTGTATTGGTTTTTCGGAAGTGTTAGACCTGTAAGAGAAAAGTTTAAATGGTTGGGAAAGGCCATGGGATGTAGAAATATTTTTTTCACATTTTATTTCCTTGTAAAAACAGGTAAATCAATAGGGATTTTCGTACGGATAAGTACCCAGTGAACGGTTTGTTTAGCTTTATATATTGTTCCGGGTGGGCGTTGTATTGGTTTTTCGGAAGCGTTAGACCTGTAAGAGAAAAATTGAAATGGCTGGGAAAGGCCATGGGATGTAGAAATATTTTTTTCACATTTTACTTCCTTGTAAAAACAGGTAAATCAATAGGGCTTTTTGTACGGATAAGTACCCAGTGAACGGTCCCTTTAGCTTTATATATTGTTCCGGGAGGGCGTTGTATTGGTTTTTCGGAAGTGTTAGACCTGTAAGAGAAAAGTTTAAATGGTTGGGAAAGGCCATGGGATGTAGAAATATTTTTTTCACATTTTATTTCCTTGTAAAAACAGGTAAATCAATAGGGATTTTCGTACGGATAAGTACCCAGTGAACGGTTCGTTTAGCTTTATATATTGTTCCGGGTGGGAGTTGTATCGGTTTTTCGGTAGTGTTAGACCTGTAAGATAAAAATTTAAATGGTTGGGAAAGGCCATGGGATGTAGAAATATTTTTTTCACATTTTATTTCCTTGTAAAAACAGGAAAATCAATAGGGATTTTTGTACGGATAAGTGCCCAGTGAACGGTTCGTTTAGCTTTATATATTGTTCCGGGTGGGCGTTGTATTGGTTTTTCGGAAGTGTTAGACCTGTAAGAGAAAAATTTAAATGGCTGGGAAAGGCCATGGGATGTAGAAATATTTTTTTCACATTTTACTTCCTTGTAAAAACAGGTAAATGAATAGGGCTTTTCGTACGTATAAGTACCAAGTGAACGGTTCGTTTAGCTTTATATATTGTTCCGGGTGGGCGTTGTATTGGTTTTTCGGAAGTGTTAGACATGTAAGAGAAAATTTTAAATGGTTGGGAAAGGCCATGGGATGTAGAAATATTTTTTCACATTTTATTTCCTTGTAAAAACAGGTAAATCAATAGGGATTTTCGTACGGATAAGTACCCAGTGAACGGTTCGTTTAGCTTTATATATTGTTCCGGGTGGGCGTTGTATTGGTTTTTCGGAAGCGTTAGACCTGGAAGAGAAAAATTTAAATGGCTGGGAAAGGCCATGGGATGTAGAAATATTTTTTTCACATTTTACTTCCTTGTAAAAACAGGTAAATCAATAGGGCTTTTTGTACGGATAAGTACCCAGTGAACGGTCCCTTTAGCTTTATATATTGTTCCGGGAGGGCGTTGTATTGGTTTTTCGGAAGTGTTAGACCTGTAAGAGAAAAGTTTAAATGGTTGGGAAAGGCCATGGGATGTAGAAATATTTTTTTCACATTTTATTTCCTTGTAAAAACAGGTAAATCAATAGGGATTTTCGTACGGATAAGTACCCAGTGAACGGTTCGTTTAGCTTTATATATTGTTCCGGGTGGGAGTTGTATCGGTTTTTCGGTAGTGTTAGACCTGTAAGATAAAAATTTAAATGGTTGGGAAAGGCCATGGGATGTAGAAATATTTTTTTCACATTTTACTTCCTTGTAAAAACAGGTAAATCAATAGGGCTTTTTGTACGGATAAGTACCCAGTGAACGGTCCCTTTAGCTTTATATATTGTTCCGGGAGGGCGTTGTATTGGTTTTTCGGAAGTGTTAGACCTGTAAGAGAAAAGTTTAAATGGTTGGGAAAGGCCATGGGATGTAGAAATATTTTTTTCACATTTTATTTCCTTGTAAAAACAGGTAAATCAATAGGGATTTTCGTACGGATAAGTACCCAGTGAACGGTTTGTTTAGCTTTATATATTGTTCCGGGTGGGCGTTGTATTGGTTTTTCGGAAGCGTTAGACCTGTAAGAGAAAAATTTAAATGGCTGGGAAAGGCCATGGGATGTAGAAATATTTTTTTCACATTTTACTTCCTTGTAAAAACAGGTAAATCAATAGGGCTTTTTGTACGGATAAGTACCCAGTGAACGGTCCCTTTAGCTTTATATATTGTTCCGGGAGGGCGTTGTATTGGTTTTTCGGAAGTGTTAGACCTGTAAGAGAAAAGTTTAAATGGTTGGGAAAGGCCATGGGATGTAGAAATATTTTTTTCACATTTTATTTCCTTGTAAAAACAGGTAAATCAATAGGGATTTTCGTACGGATAAGTACCCAGTGAACGGTTCGTTTAGCTTTATATATTGTTCCGGGTGGGAGTTGTATCGGTTTTTCGGTAGTGTTAGACCTGTAAGATAAAAATTTAAATGGTTGGGAAAGGCCATGGGATGTAGAAATATTTTTTTCACATTTTATTTCCTTGTAAAAACAGGAAAATCAATAGGGATTTTTGTACGGATAAGTGCCCAGTGAACGGTTCGTTTAGATTTATATATTGTTCCGGGTGGGCGTTGTATTGGTTTTTCGGAAGTGTTAGACCTGTAAGAGAAAAATTTAAATGGCTGGGAAAGGCCATGGGATGTAGAAATATTTTTTTCACATTTTACTTCCTTGTAAAAACAGGTAAATGAATAGGGCTTTTCGTACGTATAAGTACCAAGTGAACGGTCCGTTTAGCTTTATATATTGTTCCGGGAGGGTGTTGTATTGGTTTTTCGGAAGTGTTAGACCTGTAAGAGAAAAGTTTAAATGGTTGGGAAAGGCCATGGGATGTAGAAATATTTTTTTCACATTTTATTTCCTTGTAAAAACAGGTAAATCAATAGGGATTTTCGTACGGATAAGTACCCAGTGAACGGTTCGTTTAGCTTTATATATTGTTCCGGGTGGGAGTTGTATCGGTTTTTTGGTAGTGTTAGACCTGTAAGATAAAAATTTAAATGGTTGGGAAAGGCCATGGGATGTAGAAATATTTTTTTCACATTTTATTTCCTTGTAAAAACAGGAAAATCAATAGGGAATTTTGTACGGATAAGTGCCCAGTGAACGGTTCGTTTAGCTTTATATATTGTTCCGGGTGGGCGTTGTATTGGTTTTTCGGAAGTGTTAGACATGTAAGAGAAAAATTTAAATGGTTGGGAAAGGCCATGGGATGTAGAAATATTTTTTTCACATTTTATTTCCTTGTAAAAACAGGTAAATCAATAGGGATTTTCGTACGGATAAGTACCCAGTGAACGGTCCCTTTAGCTTTATATATTGTTCCGGGAGGGCGTTGTATTGGTTTTTCGGAAGTGTTAGACCTGTAAGAGCAAAGTTTAAATGGTTGGGAAAGGCCATGGGATGTAGAAATATTTTTTTCACATTTTATTTCCTTGTAAAAACAGGTAAATCAATAGGGATTTTCGTACGGATAAGTACCCAGTGAACGGTTTGTTTAGCTTTATATATTGTTCCGGGTGGGCGTTGTATTGGTTTTTCGGAAGCGTTAGACCTGTAAGAGAAAAATTTAAATGGCTGGGAAAGGCCATGGGATGTAGAAATATTTTTTTCACATTTTACTTCCTTGTAAAAACAGGTAAATCAATAGGGCTTTTTGTACGGATAAGTACCCAGTGAACGGTCCCTTTAGCTTTATATATTGTTCCGGGAGGGCGTTGTATTGGTTTTTCGGAAGTGTTAGACCTGTAAGAGCAAAGTTTAAATGGTTGGGAAAGGCCATGGGATGTAGAAATATTTTTTTCACATTTTATTTCCTTGTAAAAACAGGTAAATCAATAGGGATTTTCGTACGGATAAGTACCCAGTGAACGGTTCGTTTAGCTTTATATATTGTTCCGGGTGGGAGTTGTATCGGTTTTTCGGTAGTGTTAGACCTGTAAGATAAAAATTTAAATGGTTGGGAAAGGCCATGGGATGTAGAAATATTTTTTTCACATTTTATTTCCTTGTAAAAACAGGTAAATCAATAGGGATTTTTGTACGGATAAGTGCCCAGTGAACGGTTCGTTTAGCTTTATATATTGTTCCGGGTGGGCGTTGTATTGGTTTTTCGGAAGTGTTAGACCTGTAAGAGAAAAATTTAAATGGCTGGGAAAGGCCATGGGATGTAGAAATATTTTTTTCACATTTTACTTCCTTGTAAAAACAGGTAAATGAATAGGGCTTTTCGTACGTATAAGTACCAAGTGAACGGTTCGTTTAGCTTTATATATTGTTCCGGGTGGGCGTTGTATTGGTTTTTCGGAAGTGTTAGACATGTAACAGAAAATTTTAAATGGTTGGGAAAGGCCATGGGATGTAGAAATATTTTTTTCACATTTTATTTCCTTGTAAAAACAGGTAAATCAATAGGGATTTTCGTACGGATAAGTACCCAGTGAACGGTTCGTTTAGCTTTATATATTGTTCCGGGTGGGCGTTGTATTGGTTTTTCGGAAGCGTTAGACCTGGAAGAGAAAAATTTAAATGGCTGGGAAAGGCCATGGGATGTAGAAATATTTTTTTCACATTTTACTTCCTTGTAAAAACAGGTAAATCAATAGGGCTTTTTGTATGGATAAGTACCCAGTGAACGGTCCGTTTAGCTTTATATATTGTTCCGGGAGGGCGTTGTATTGGTTTTTCGGCAGTGTTAGACCTGTAAGAGAAAAGTTTAAATGGTTGGGAAAGGCCATAGGATGTAGAAATATTTTTTTCACATTTTATTTCCTTGTAAAAACAGGTAAATCAATAGGGATTTTCGTACGGATAAGTACCCAGTGAACGGTTCGTTTAGCTTTATATATTGTTCCGGGTGGGAGTTGTATCGGTTTTTCGGTAGTGTTAGACCTGTAAGAGAAAAATTTAAATGGTTGGGAAAGGCCATGGGATGTAGAAATATTTTTTTCACATTTTATTTCCTTGTAAAAACAGGTAAATCAATAGGGATTTTTGTATGGATTAGTACCCAGTGAACGGTTCGTTTAGCTTTATATATTATTCCGCGTGGGCGTTGTATTGGTTTTTCAGAAGTGTTAGACCTGTAAGAGAAATGTTTAAATGTTTGGGAAAGGCCATGGGATGTAGAAATATTTTTTTCACATTTTACTTCCTTGTAAAAACAGGGAAATCAATAGGGATTTTCATACGTATAAGTACCCAGTGAACGGTTCATTTAGCTTTATATATTGTTCCGGGTGGGAGTTGTATCGGTTTTTCTGTAGAGTTAGACCTGTAAGATAAAAATTTAAATGGTTGGGAAAGGCTATGGGATGTAGAAATATTTTTTTCACATTTTATTTCCTTGTAAAAACAGTAAAATCAATAGGGATTTTCATACGGATAAGTGCCCAGTGAACGGTTCGTTTAGCTTTATATATTGTTCCGGGTGGCCGTTGTATTGGTTTTTCGGAAGTGTTAGACCTGTAAGAGAAATGTTTAAATGGTTGGGAAAGGCCATGGGATGTAGAAATATTTTTTTCACATTTTACTTCCTTGTAAAAACAGGGAAATCAATAGGGATTTTCATACGTATAAGTACCCAGTGAACGGTTCATTTAGCTTTATATATTGTTCCGGGTGGGAGTTGTATCGGTTTTTCTGTAGTGTTAGACCTGTAAGATAAAAATTTAAATGGTTGGGAAAGGCCATGGGATGTAGAAATATTTTTTTCACATTTTATTTCCTTGTAAAAACAGGTAAATCAATAGGGATTTTCGTACGGATAAGTACCCAGTGAATGGTTTGTTTAGCTTTATATATTGTTCCGGGTGGGCGTTGTATTGGTTTTTCGGAAGCGTTAGACCTGTAAGAGAAAAATTTAAATGGCTGGGAAAGGCCATGGGATGTAGAAATATTTTTTTCACATTTTACTTCCTTGTAAAAACAGGTAAATCAATAGGGCTTTTTGTACGGATAAGTACCCAGTGAACGGTCCCTTTAGCTTTATATATTGTTCCGGGTGGGCGTTGTATTGGTTTTTCGGAAGTGTTAGACCTGTAAGAGAAAAGTTTAAATGGTTGGGAAAGGCCATGGGATGTAGAAATATTTTTTTCACATTTTATTTCCTTGTAAAAACAGGAAAATCAATAGGGATTTTTGTACGGATAAGTGCCCAGTGAACGGTTCGTTTAGCTTTATATATTGTTCCGGGTGGGCGTTGTATTGGTTTTTCGGAAGTGTTAGACATGTAAGAGAAAAATGTAAATGGTTGGGAAAGGCCATGGGATGTAGAAATATTTTTTTCACATTTTATTTCCTTGTAAAAACAGGTAAATCAATAGGGATTTTCGTACGGATAAGTACCCAGTGAACGGTTTGTTTAGCTTTATATATTGTTCCGGGTGGGCGTTGTATTGGTTTTTCGGAAGCGTTAGACCTGTAAGAGAAAAATTTAAATGGCTGGGAAAGGCCATGGGATGTAGAAATATTTTTTTCACATTTTACTTCCTTGTAAAAACAGGTAAATCAATAGGGCTTTTTGTACGGATAAGTACCAAGTGAACGGTCCCTTTAGCTTTATATATTGTTCCGGGAGGGCGTTGTATTGGTTTTTCGGAAGTGTTAGACCTGTAAGAGAAAAGTTTAAATGGTTGGGAAAGGCCATGGGATGTAGAAATATTTTTTTCACATTTTATTTCCTTGTAAAAACAGGTAAATCAATAGGGATTTTCGTACGGATAAGTACCCAGTGAACGGTTTGTTTAGCTTTATATATTGTTCCGGGTGGGAGTTGTATCGGTTTTTTGGTAGTGTTAGACCTGTAAGATAAAAATTTAAATGGTTGGGAAAGGCCATGGGATGTAGAAATATTTTTTTCACATTTTACTTCCTTGTAAAAACAGGGAAATCAATAGGGATTATCATACGGATAAGTGCCCAGTGAACGGTTCGTTTAGCTTTATATATTGTTCTGGGTGGCCGTTGTATTGGTTTTTCGGAAGTGTTAGACATGTAAGAGAAAAATTTATATGGTTGGGAAAGGCCATGGGATGTAGAAATATTTTTTTCACATTTTATTTCCTTGTAAAAACAGGTAAATCAATAGGGCTTTTTGTACGGATAAGTACCCAGTGAACGGTCCCTTTAGCTTTATATATTGTTCCGGGTGGGCGTTGTATTGGTTTTTCGGAAGTGTTAGACCTGTAAGAGAAAAGTTTAAATGGTTGGGAAAGGCCATGGGATGTAGAAATATTTTTTTCACATTTTATTTCCTTGTAAAAACAGGAAAATCAATAGGGATTTTTGTACGGATAAGTGCCCAGTGAACGGTTCGTTTAGCTTTATATATTGTTCCGGGTGGGCGTTGTATTGGTTTTTCGGAAGTGTTAGACATGTAAGAGAAAAATGTAAATGGTTGGGAAAGGCCATGGGATGTAGAAATATTTTTTTCACATTTTATTTCCTTGTAAAAACAGGTAAATCAATAGGGATTTTCGTACGGATAAGTACCCAGTGAACGGTTTGTTTAGCTTTATATATTGTTCCGGGTGGGCGTTGTATTGGTTTTTCGGAAGCGTTAGACCTGTAAGAGAAAAATTTAAATGGCTGGGAAAGGCCATGGGATGTAGAAATATTTTTTTCACATTTTACTTCCTTGTAAAAACAGGTAAATCAATAGGGCTTTTTGTACGGATAAGTACCCAGTGAACGGTCCCTTTAGCTTTATATATTGTTCCGGGAGGGCGTTGTATTGGTTTTTCGGAAGTGTTAGACCTGTAAGAGAAAAGTTTAAATGGTTGGGAAAGGCCATGGGATGTAGAAATATTTTTTTCACATTTTATTTCCTTGTAAAAACAGGTAAATCAATAGGGATTTTCGTACGGATAAGTACCCAGTGAACGGTTTGTTTAGCTTTATATATTGTTCCGGGTGGGAGTTGTATCGGTTTTTTGGTAGTGTTAGACCTGTAAGATAAAAATTTAAATGGTTGGGAAAGGCCATGGGATGTAGAAATATTTTTTTCACATTTTACTTCCTTGTAAAAACAGGGAAATCAATAGGGATTATCATACGGATAAGTGCCCAGTGAACGGTTCGTTTAGCTTTATATATTGTTCTGGGTGGCCGTTGTATTGGTTTTTCGGAAGTGTTAGACATGTAAGAGAAAAATTTATATGGTTGGGAAAGGCCATGGGATGTAGAAATATTTTTTTCACATTTTATTTCCTTGTAAAAACAGGTAAATCAATAGGGATTTTCGTACGGATAAGTACCCACTGAACGGTTCGTTTAGCTTTATATATTGTTCCGGGTGGGCGTTGTATTGGTTTTTCGGAAGTGTTAGATATGTAAGAGAAAAATTTAAATGGTTGGGAAAGGCCAGGGGATATAGAAATATTTTTTTCACATTTTATTTCCTTGTAAAAACAGGTAAATCAATAGGGATTTTCGTACGGATAAGTACCCACTGAACGGTTCGTTTAGCTTTATATATTGTTCCGGGTGGGCGTTGTATTGGTTTTTCGGAAGTGTTAGACTTGTAAGAGAAAAATTTAAATGGTTGGGAAAGGCCATGGGATGTAGAAATATTTTTTTCACATTTTATTTCCTTGTAAAAACAGGTAAATCAATAGGGATTTTCGTATGGATTAGTACCCAGTAAACGGTTCGTTTAGCTGTATATATTTTTCTGGGTGGGTGTTGTATTGGTTTTTCGCAACTGTTAGACCTGTAAGAGAAAAATTTAAATGGTTGGGAAAGGCCATGGGATGTAGAAATATTTTTTTCACATTTTACTTCCTTGTAAAAACAGGTAAATCAATAGGGCTTTTCGTACGGATAAGTACCCAGTGAACGATTCGTTTAGCTTTATATATTGTTCCGGGTGGGCGTTGTATTGGTTTTTCGGAAGTGTTAGACCTGTAAGAGAAAAATTTTAATGGTTGGGAAAGGCCATGGGATGTAGAAATATTTTTTTCACATTTTATTTCCTTGTAAAAACAGGTAAATCAATAGGGATTTTCGTACGGATAAGTACCCAGTGAACGGTTTGTTTAGCTTTATATATTGTTCCGGGTGGGAGTTGTATCGGTTTTTTGGTAGTGTTAGACCTGTAAGATAAAAATTTAAATGGTTGGGAAAGGCCATGGGATGTAGAAATATTTTTTTCACATTTTACTTCCTTGTAAAAACAGGGAAATCAATAGGGATTATCATACGGATAAGTGCCCAGTGAACGGTTCGTTTAGCTTTATATATTGTTCTGGGTGGCCGTTGTATTGGTTTTTCGGAAGTGTTAGACATGTAAGAGAAAAATTTATATGGTTGGGAAAGGCCATGGGATGTAGAAATATTTTTTTCACATTTTATTTCCTTGTAAAAACAGGTAAATCAATAGGGCTTTTTGTACGGATAAGTACCCAGTGAACGGTCCCTTTAGCTTTATATATTGTTCCGGGTGGGCGTTGTATTGGTTTTTCGGAAGTGTTAGACCTGTAAGAGAAAAGTTTAAATGGTTGGGAAAGGCCATGGGATGTAGAAATATTTTTTTCACATTTTATTTCCTTGTAAAAACAGGAAAATCAATAGGGATTTTTGTACGGATAAGTGCCCAGTGAACGGTTCGTTTAGCTTTATATATTGTTCCGGGTGGGCGTTGTATTGGTTTTTCGGAAGTGTTAGACATGTAAGAGAAAAATGTAAATGGTTGGGAAAGGCCATGGGATGTAGAAATATTTTTTTCACATTTTATTTCCTTGTAAAAACAGGTAAATCAATAGGGATTTTCGTACGGATAAGTACCCAGTGAACGGTTTGTTTAGCTTTATATATTGTTCCGGGTGGGCGTTGTATTGGTTTTTCGGAAGCGTTAGACCTGTAAGAGAAAAATTTAAATGGCTGGGAAAGGCCATGGGATGTAGAAATATTTTTTTCACATTTTACTTCCTTGTAAAAACAGGTAAATCAATAGGGCTTTTTGTACGGATAAGTACCCAGTGAACGGTCCCTTTAGCTTTATATATTGTTCCGGGAGGGCGTTGTATTGGTTTTTCGGAAGTGTTAGACCTGTAAGAGAAAAGTTTAAATGGTTGGGAAAGGCCATGGGATGTAGAAATATTTTTTTCACATTTTATTTCCTTGTAAAAACAGGTAAATCAATAGGGATTTTCGTACGGATAAGTACCCAGTGAACGGTTTGTTTAGCTTTATATATTGTTCCGGGTGGGAGTTGTATCGGTTTTTTGGTAGTGTTAGACCTGTAAGATAAAAATTTAAATGGTTGGGAAAGGCCATGGGATGTAGAAATATTTTTTTCACATTTTACTTCCTTGTAAAAACAGGGAAATCAATAGGGATTATCATACGGATAAGTGCCCAGTGAACGGTTCGTTTAGCTTTATATATTGTTCTGGGTGGCCGTTGTATTGGTTTTTCGGAAGTGTTAGACATGTAAGAGAAAAATTTATATGGTTGGGAAAGGCCATGGGATGTAGAAATATTTTTTTCACATTTTATTTCCTTGTAAAAACAGGTAAATCAATAGGGATTTTCGTACGGATAAGTACCCAGTGAACGGTTCGTTTAGCTTTATATATTGTTCCGGGTGGGCGTTGTATTGGTTTTTCGGAAGTGTTAGATATGTAAGAGAAAAATTTAAATGGTTGGGAAAGGCCAGGGGATATAGAAATATTTTTTTCACATTTTATTTCCTTGTAAAAACAGGTAAATCAATAGGGATTTTCGTACGGATAAGTACCCACTGAACGGTTCGTTTAGCTTTATATATTGTTCCGGGTGGGCGTTGTATTGGTTTTTCGGAAGTGTTAGACTTGTAAGAGAAAAATTTAAATGGTTGGGAAAGGCCATGGGATGTAGAAATATTTTTTTCACATTTTATTTCCTTGTAAAAACAGGTAAATCAATAGGGATTTTCGTATGGATTAGTACCCAGTAAACGGTTCGTTTAGCTGTATATATTTTTCTGGGTGGGTGTTGTATTGGTTTTTCGCAACTGTTAGACCTGTAAGAGAAAAATTTAAATGGTTGGGAAAGGCCATGGGATGTAGAAATATTTTTTTCACATTTTACTTCCTTGTAAAAACAGGTAAATCAATAGGGCTTTTCGTACGGATAAGTACCCAGTGAACGGTTCGTTTAGCTTTATATATTGTTCCGGGTGGGCGTTGTATTGGTTTTTCGGAAGTGTTAGACCTGTAAGAGAAAAATTTTAATGGTTGGGAAAGGCCATGGGATGTAGAAATATTTTTTTCACATTTTATTTCCTTGTAAAAACAGGTAAATCAATAGGGATTTTTGTATGGATTAGTACCCAGTGAACGGTTCGTTTAGCTTTATATATTGTTCTGCGTGGGCGTTGTATTGGTTTTTCAGAAGTGTTAGACCTGTAAGAGAAATGTTTAAATGGTTGGGAAAGGCCATGGGATGTAGAAATATTTTTTTCACATTTTATTTCCTTGTAAAAACAGGTAAATCAATAGGGATTTTTGTATGGATTAGTACCCAGTGAACGGTTCGTTTAGCTTTATATATTGTTCCGCGTGGGCGTTCTATTGGTTTTTCAGAAGTGTTAGACCTGTAAGAGAAATGTTTAAATGGTTGGGAAAGGCCATGGGATGTAGAAATATTTTTTTCACATTTTACTTCCTTGTAAAAACAGGGAAATCAATAGGGATTTTCATACGTATAAGTACCCAGTGAACGGTTCATTTAGCTTTATATATTGTTCCGGGTGGGAGTTGTATCGGTTTTTCTGTAGTGTTAGACCTGTAAGATAAAAATTTAAATGGTTGGGAAAGGCCATGGGATATAGAAATATTTTTTTCACATTTTATTTCCTTTTAAAAACAGTAAAATCAATAGGGATTTTCGTACGGATAAGTGCCCAGTGAACGGTTCGTTTAGCTTTATATATTGTTCCGGGTGGCCGTTGTATTGGTTTTTCGGAAGTGTTAGACATGTAAGAGAAAAATTTAAATGGTTGGGAAAGGCCATGGGATGTAGAAATATTTTTTTCACATTTAATTTCCTTGTAAAAACAGGTAAATGAATAGGGATTTTCGTATGTATAAGTACCCAGTGAACGGTTTGTTTAGCTTTATATATTGTTCCGGGTGGGCGTTGTATTGGTTTTTCGGAAGTGTTAGACATGTAAGAGAAAAATTTAAATGGTTGGGAAAGGCCATGGGATGTAGAAATATTTTTTTCACATTTTATTTCCTTGTAAAAACAGGTAAATCAATAGGGATTTTCGTACGGATAAGTACCCAGTGAACGGTTCGTTTAGCTTTATATATTGTTCCGGGTGGGCGTTGTATTGGTTTTTCGGAAGTGTTAGACATGTAAGAGAAAAATTTAAATGGTTGGGAAAGGCCAGGGGATGTAGAAATATTTTTTTCACATTTTATTTCCTTGTAAAAACAGGTAAATCAATAGGGATTTTCGTACGGATAAGTACCCAGTGAACGGTTCGTTTAGCTTTATATATTGTTCCGGGTGGGCGTTGTATTGGTTTTTCGGAAGTGTTAGACCTGTAAGAGAAAAATTTAAATGGTTGGGAAAGGCCATGGGATGTAGAAATATTTTTTTCACATTTTATTTCCTTGTAAAAACAGGTAAATCAATAGGGATTTTTGTATGGATTAGTACCCAGTGAACGGTTTGTTTAGCTTTATATATTGTTCCGCGTGGGCGTTGTATTGGTTTTTCAGAAGTGTTAGACCTGTAAGAGAAATGTTTAAATGGTTGGGAAAGGCCATGGGATGTAGAAATATTTTTTTCACATTTTACTTCCTTGTAAAAACAGGGAAATCAATAGGGATTTTCATACGTATAAGTACCCAGTGAACGGTTCATTTAGCTTTATATATTGTTCCGGGTGGGAGTTGTATCGGTTTTTCAGTAGTGTTAGACCTGTAAGATAAAAATTTAAATGGTTGGGAAAGGCCATGGGATGTAGAAATATTTTTTTCACATTTAATTTCCTTGTAAAAACAGGTAAATCAATAGGGATTTTCGTACGGATAAGTACCCAGTGAACGGTTTGTTTAGCTTTATATATTGTTCCGGGTGGGCGTTGTATTGGTTTTTCGGAAGCGTTAGACCTGTAAGAGAAAAATTTAAATGGCTGGGAAAGGCCATGGGATGTAGAAATATTTTTTTCACATTTTACTTCCTTGTAAAAACAGGTAAATCAATAGGGCTTTTTGTACGGATAAGTACACAGTAACGGTCCCTTTAGCTTTATATATTGTTCCGGGAGGGCGTTGTATTGGTTTTTCGGAAGTGTTAGACCTGTAAGAGAAAAGTTTAAATGGTTGGGAAAGGCCATAGGATGTAGAAATATTTTTTTCACATTTTATTTCCTTGTAAAATCAGGTAAATCAATAGGGATTTTCGTACGGATAAATACCCAGTGAACGGTTCGTTTAGCTTTATATATTGTTCCGGGTGGGAGTTGTATCGGTTTTTCGGTAGTGTTAGACCTGTAAGATAAAAATTTAAATGGTTGGGAAAGGCCATGGGATGTAGAAATATTTTTTTCACATTTTATTTCCTTGTAAAAACAGGAAAATCAATAGGGATTTTTGTACGGATAAGTGCCCAGTGAACGGTTCGTTTAGGTTTATATATTGTTCCGGGTGGGCGTTGTATTGGTTTTTCGGAAGTGTTAGACCTGTAAGAGAAAAATTTAAATGGCTGGGAAAGGCCATGGGATGTAGAAATATTTTTTTTCACATTTTACTTCCTTGTAAAAACAGGTAAATGAATAGGGCTTTTCGTACGTATAAGTACCAAGTGAACGGTTCGTTTAGCTTTATATATTGTTCCGGGTGGGCGTTGTATTGGTTTTTCGGAAGTGTTAGACATGTAAGAGAAAATTTTAAATGGTTGGGAAAGGCCATTGGATGTAGAAATATTTTTTTCATATTTTATTTCCTTGTAAAAACAGGTAAATCAATAGGGATTTTCGTACGGATAAGTACCCAGTGAACGGTTCGTTTAGCTTTATATATTGTTCCGGGTGGGCGTTGTATTGGTTTTTCGGAAGCGTTAGACCTGTAAGAGAAAAATTTAAATGGCTGGGAAAGGCCATGGGATGTAGAAATATTTTTTTCACATTTTACTTCCTTGTAAAAACAGGTAAATCAATAGGGCTTTTTGTATGGATAAGTACCCAGTGAACGGTCCGTTTAGCTTTATATATTGTTCCGGGAGGGCGTTGTATTGGTTTTTCGGAAGTGTTAGACCTGTAAGAGAAAAGTTTAAATGGTTGGGAAAGGCCATGGGATGTAGAAATATTTTTTTCACATTTTATTTCCTTGTAAAAACAGGTAAATCAATAGGGATTTTCGTACGGATAAGTACCCAGTGAACGGTTCGTTTAGCTTTATATATTGTTCCGGGTGGGAGTTGTATCGGTTTTTCGGTAGTGTTAGACCTGTAAGAGAAAAATTTAAATGGTTGGGAAAGGCCATGGGATGTAGAAATATTTTTTTCACATTTTATTTCCTTGTAAAAAAAGGTAAATCAATAGGGATTTTTGTATGGATTAGTACCCAGTGAACGGTTCGTTTAGCTTTATATATTGTTCCGCGTGGGCGTTGTATTGGTTTTTCGGAAGTGTTAGACCTGTAAGAGAAAAAGTTAAATGGTTGGGAAAGGCCATGGGATGTAGAAATATTTTTTTCACATTTTATTTCCTTGTAAAAACAGTTAAATCAATAGGGATTTTCGTATGGATTAGTACCCAGTGAACGGTTCGTTTAGCTTTATATATTGTTCCGGGTGGCCGTTGTATCGGTTTTTCGGAAGTGTTAGACATGTAAGAGAAAAATTTAAATGGTTGGGAAAGGCCATGGGATGTAGAAATATTTTTTTCACATTTTATTTCCTTGTAAAAACAGGTAAATCAATAGGGATTTTCGTACGGTTAAGTACCCAGTGAACGGTTTGTTTAGCTTTATATATTGTTCCGGGTGGGCGTTGTATTGGTTTTTCGGAAGCGTTAGACATGTAAGAGAAAAATTTTAATGGCTGGGAAAGGCCATGGGTGGTAGAAATATTTTTTTCACATTTTACTTCCTTGTAAAAACAGGTAAATCAATAGGGCTTTTTGTACGGATAAGTACCCAGTGAACGGTCCCTTTAGATTTATATATTGTTCCGGGTGGGCGTTGTATTGGTTTTTCGGAAGTGTTAGACCTGTAAGAGAAAAGTTTAAATGGTTGGGAAAGGCCATGGGATGTAGAAATATTTTTTTCACATTTTATTTCCTTGTAAAAACAGGTAAAAAATAGGGATTTTCGTACGGATAAGTACCCAGTGAACGGTTCGTTTAGCTTTATATATTGTTCCGGGTGGGAGTTGTATCGGTTTTTCGGTAGTGTTAGACCTGTAAGATAAAAATATAAATGGTTGGGAAAGGCCATGGGATGTAGAAATATTTTTTTCACATTTTATTTCCTTGTAAAAACAGGAAAATCAATAGGGATTTTTGTACGGATAAGTGCCCAGTGAACGGTTCGTTTAGCTTTATATATTGTTCCGGGTGGGCGTTGTATTGGTTTTTCGGAAGTGTTAGACCTGTAAGAGAAAAATTTAAATGGCTGGGAAAGGCCATGGGATGTAGAAATATTTTTTTCACATTTTACTTCCTTGTAAAAACAGGTAAATGAATAGGGCTTTTCGTACGTATAAGTACCAAGTGAACGGTTCGTTTAGCTTTATATATTGTTCCGGGTGGGCGTTTTATTGGTTTTTCGGAAGCGTTAGACCTGTAAGAGAAAAATTTAAATGGCTGGGAAAGGCCATGGGATGTAGAAATATTTTTTTCACATTTTATTTCCTTGTAAAAACAGGAAAATCAATAGGGATTTTCGTATGGATTAGTACCCAGTAAACGGTTCGTTTAGCTTTATATATTGTTCCGGGTGGGCGTTGTATTGGTTTTTCGGAAGTGTTAGACCTGTAAGAGAAAAATTTAAATGGTTGGGAAAGGCCATGGGATGTAGAAATATTTTTTTCACATTTTACTTCCTTGTAAAAACAGGGAAATCAATAGGGATTTTTGTATGGATTAGTACCCAGTGAACGGTTCGTTTAGCTTTATATATTGTTCCGCGTGGGTGTTGTATTGGTTTTTCAGAAGTGTTAGACCTGTAAGAGAAATGTTTAAATGGTTGGGAAAGGCCATGGGATGTAGAAATATTTTTTTCACATTTTACTTCCTTGTAAAAACAGGGAAATCAATAGGGATTTTCATACGTATAAGTACCCAGTGAACGGTTCATTTAGCTTTATATATGGTTCTGGGTGGGAGTTGTATCGGTTTTTCTGTAGTGTTAGACCTGTAAGATAAAAATTTAAATGGTTGGGAAAGGCTATGGGATGTAGAAATATTTTTTTCACATTTTATTTCCTTGTAAAAACAGTAAAATCAATAGGGATTTTCATACGGATAAGTGCCCAGTGAACGGTTCGTTTAGCTTTATATATTGTTCCGGGTGGCCGTTGTATTGGTTTTTCGGAAGTGTTAGACCTGTAAGAGAAATGTTTAAATGGTTGGGAAAGGCCATGGGATGTAGAAATATTTTTTTCACATTTTACTTCCTTGTAAAAACAGGGAAATCAATAGGGATTTTCATACGTATAAGTACCCAGTGAACGGTTCATTTAGCTTTATATATTGTTCCGGGTGGGAGTTGTATCGGTTTTTCTGTAGTGTTAGACCTGTAAGATAAAAATTTAAATGGTTGGGAAAGGCCATGGGATGTAGAAATATTTTTTTCACATTTTATTTCCTTGTAAAAACAGTAAAATCAATAGGGATTTTCGTACGGATAAGTGCCCAGTGAACGGTTCGTTTAGCTTTATATATTGTTCCGGGTGGCCGTTGTATTGGTTTTTCGGAAGTGTTAGACATGTAAGAGAAAAATTTAAATGGTTGGGAAAGGCCATGGGATGTAGAAATATTTTTTTCACATTTTATTTCCTTGTAAAAAGAGGTAAATCAATAGGGATTTTCGTACGGATAAGTACCCAGTGAACGGTTTGTTTAGCTTTATATATTGTTCCGGGTGGGCGTTGTATTGGTTTTTCGGAAGCGTTAGACCTGTAAGAGAAAAATTTAAATGGCTGGGAAAGGCCATGGGATGTAGAAATATTTTTTTCACATTTTATTTCCTTGTAAAAACAGGAAAATCAATAGGGATTTTCGTATGGATTAGTACCCAGTAAACGGTTCGTTTAGCTTTATATATTGTTCCGGGTGGGCGTTGTATTGGTTTTTCGGAAGTGTTAGACCTGTAAGAGAAAAATTTAAATGGTTGGGAAAGGCCATGGGATGTAGAAATATTTTTTTCACATTTTACTTCCTTGTAAAAACAGGTAAATCAATAGGGATTTTTGTATGGATTAGTACCCAGTGAACGGTTCGTTTAGCTTTATATATTGTTCCGCGTGGGTGTTGTATTGGTTTTTCAGAAGTGTTAGACCTGTAAGAGAAATGTTTAAATGGTTGGGAAAGGCCATGGGATGTAGAAATATTTTTTTCACATTTTACTTCCTTGTAAAAACAGGGAAATCAATAGGGATTTTCATACGTATAAGTACCCAGTGAACGGTTCATTTAGCTTTATATATTGTTCCGGGTGGGAGTTGTATCGGTTTTTCTGTAGTGTTAGACCTGTAAGATAAAAATTTAAATGGTTGGGAAAGGCCATGGGATGTAGAAATATTTTTTTCACATTTTACTTCCTTGTAAAAACAGGTAAATCAATAGGGATTTTTGTATGGATTAGTACCCAGTGAACGGTTCGTTTAGCTTTATATATTGTTCCGCGTGGGTGTTGTATTGGTTTTTCAGAAGTGTTAGACCTGTAAGAGAAATGTTTAAATGGTTGGGAAAGGCCATGGGATGTAGAAATATTTTTTTCACATTTTACTTCCTTGTAAAAACAGGGAAATCAATAGGGATTTTCATACGTATAAGTACCCAGTGAACGGTTCATTTAGCTTTATATATTGTTCCGGGTGGTAGTTGTATCGGTTTTTCTGTAGTGTTAGACCTGTAAGATAAAAATTTAAATGGTTGGGAAAGGCCATGGGATGTAGAAATATTTTTTTCACATTTTATTTCCTTGTAAAAACAGTAAAATCAATAGGGATATTCGTACGGATAAGTGCCCAGTGAACGGTTCGTTTAGCTTTATATATTGTTCCGGGTGGCCGTTGTATTGGTTTTTCGGAAGTGTTAGACATGTAAGAGAAAAATTTAAATGGTTGGGAAAGGCCATGGGATGTAGAAATATTTTTTTCACATTTTATTTCCTTGTAAAATCAGGTAAATCAATAGGGATTTTCGTACGGATAAGTACCCAGTGAACGGTTTGTTTAGCTTTATATATTGTTCCGGGTGGCCGTTGTATTGGTTTTTCGGAAGCGTTAGACCTGTAAGAGAAAAATTTAAATGGCTGGGAAAGGCCATGGGATGTAGAAATATTTTTTTCACATTTTACTTCCTTGTAAAAACAGGTAAATCAATAGGGCTCTTTGTACGGATAAGTACCCAGTGAACGGTCCCTTTAGCTTTATATATTGTTCCGGGAGGGCATTGTATTGGTTTTTCGGAAGTGTTAGACCTGTAAGAGAAAAGTTTAAATGGTTGGGAAAGGCCATGGAATGTAGAAATATTTTTTTCACATTTTATTTCCTTGTAAAAACAGGTAAATCAATAGGGATTTTCGTATGGATTAGTACCCAGTGAACGGTTCGTTTAGCTTTATATATTGTTCCGGGTGGGCGTTGTATTGGTTTTTCAGAAGCGTTAGACCTGTAAGAGAAAAATTTAAATGGCTGGGAAAGGCCATGGGTGGTAGAAATATTTTTTTCACATTTTACTTCCTTGTAAAAACAGGTAAATCAATAGGGCTTTTCGCACGGATAAGTACCCAGTGAACGGTTCGTTTAGCTTTATATATTGTTCCGGGAGGGCGTTGTATTGGTTTTTCGGAAGTGTTAGACCTGTAAGAGAAAGGTTTAAATGGTTGGGAAAGGCCATGGGATGTAGAAATATTTTTTTCACATTTTATTTCCTTGTAAAAACAGGTAAATCAATAGGGATTTTCGTACGGATAAGTACCCAGTGAACGGTTCGTTTAGCTTTATATATTGTTCCGGGTGGGAGTTGTATCGGTTTTTCGGTAGTGTTAGACCTGTAAGATAAAAATTTAAATGGTTGGGAAAGGCCATGGGATGTAGAAATATTTTTTTCACTTTTTATTTCCTTGTAAAAACAGGAAAATCAATAGGGATTTTTGTACGGATAAGTGCCCAGTGAACGGTTCGTTTAGCTTTATATATTGTTCCGGGTGGGCGTTGTATTGGTTTTTCGGAAGCGTTAGACCTGTAAGAGAAATATTTAAATGGCTGGGAAAGGCCATGGGATGTAGAAATATTTTTTTCACATTTTACTTCCTTGTAAAAACAGGTAAATGAATCGGGCTTTTCGTACGTATAAGTACCAAGTGAACGGTCCGTTTAGCTTTATATATTGTTCCGGGAGGGCGTTGTATTGGTTTTTCGGAAGTGTTAGACCTGTAAGAGAAAAGTTTAAATGGTTGGGAAAGGCCATGGGATGTAGAAATATTTTTTTCACATTTTATTTCCTTGTAAAAACAGGTAAATCAATAGGGATTTTCGTACGGATAAGTACCCAGTGAACGGTTCGTTTAGCTTTATATATTGTTCCGCGTAAGAGTTGTATCGGTTTTTCGGTAGTGTTAGACCTGTAATATAAAAATTTAAATGGTTGGGAAAGGCCATGGGATGTAGAAATATTTTTTTCACATTTTATTTCCTTGTAAAAACAGGAAAATCAATAGGGATTTTTGTACGGATAATTGCCCAGTGAACGGTTCGTTCAGCTTTATATATTGTTCCGGGTCGCCGTTGTATTGGTTTTTCGGAAGTGTTAGACCTGTAAGAGAAAAGTTTAAATGGTTGGGAAAGGCCATGGGATGTAGAAATATTTTTTTCACATTTTATTTCCTTGTAAAAACAGGTAAATCAATAGGGATTTTCGTACGGATAAGTACCCCGTGAACGGTTCGTTTAGCTTTATATATTGTTCCGGGTGGGCGTTGTATTGGTTTTTCGGAAGTGTTAGACCTGTAAGAGTAAAATTTAAATGGCTGGGAAAGGCCATGGGATGTAGAAATATTTTTTTCACATTTTACTTCCTTGTAAAAACAGGTAAATGAATAGGGCTTTTCGTACATATAAGTACCCAGTGAACGGTTCGTTTAGCTTTATATATTGTTCCGGGTGGGCGTTGTATTGGTTTTTCGGAAGTGTTAGACAGGTAAGAGAAAAATTTAAATGGTTGGGAAAGGCCATGGGATGTAGAAATATTTTTTTCACATTTTATTTCCTTGTAAAAACAGGTAAATCAATAGGGATTTTCGTATGGATTAGTACCCAGTAAACGGTTCGTTTAGCTGTATATATTTTTCCGGGTGGGTGTTGTATTGGTTTTTCGCAACTGTTAGACCTGTAAGAGAAAAATTTAAATGGTTGGGAAAGGCCATGGGATGTAGAAATATTTTTTTCACATTTTACTTCCTTGTAAAAACAGGTAAATCAATAGGGCTTTTCGTACGGATAAGTACCCAGTGAACTGTTCGTTTAGCTTTATATATTGTTCCGGGTGGGCGTTGTATTGGTTTTTCGGAAGTGTTAGACCTGTAAGAGAAAAATTTAAATGGCTGGTAAAGGCCATGGGATGTAGAAATATTTTTTTCACATTTTACTTCCTTGTAAAAACAGGTAAATCAATAGGGCTTTTCGCACGGATAAGTACCCAGTGAATGGTTCGTTTAGCTTTATACATTGTTCCGGGTGGGCGTTGTATTGGTTTTTCGGAAGTGTTAGACATGTAAGAGAAAAATTTAAATGGTTGGGAAAGGCCAGGGGATGTAGAAATATTTTTTCACATTTTATTTCCTTGTAAAAACAGGTAAATCAATAGGGATTTTCGTACGTATAAGTACCCAGTGAACGGTTCGTTTAGCTTTATATATTGTTCCGGGTGGGCGTTGTATTGGTTTTTCGGAAGTGTTAGACCTGTAAGAGTAAAATTTAAATGGCTGGGAAAGGCCATGGGATGTAGAAATATTTTTTTCACATTTTACTTCCTTGTAAAAACAGGTAAATGAATAGGGCTTTTCGTACATATATGTACCCAGTGAACGGTTCGTTTAGCTTTATATATTGTTACGGGTGGGCGTTTTATTGGTTTTTCGGAAGTGTTAGACAGGTAAGAGAAAAATTTAAATGGTTGGGAAAGGCCATGGGATGTAGAAGTTTTTTTTTCACATTTTATTTCCTTGTAAAAACAGGTAAATCAATAGGGATTTTCGTACGGATAAGTACCCTGTGAACGGTTCGTTTAGCTTTATATATTGTTCCGGGTGGGCGTTGTATTGGTTTTTCGGAAGTGTTAGACCTGTAAGAGAAAAATTTAAATGGTTGGGAAAGGCCATGGGATGTAGAAATATTTTTTTCACATTTTATTTCCTTGTAAAAACAGGTAAATCAATAGGGATTTTCGGATGGATTAGTACCCAGTAAACGGTTCGTTTAGCTTTATATATTGTTCCGGGTGGGCGTTGTATTGTTTTTTCGGAAGTGTTAGACCTGTAAGAGAATTACTTAAATGGCTGGTAAAGGCCATGGGATGTAGAAATATTTTTTTCACATTTTACTTCCTTGTAAAAACAGGTAAATCAATAGGGCTTTTCGCACGGATAAGTACCCAGTGAACGGTTCGTTTAGCTTTATACATTGTTCCGGGTGGGCGTTGTATTGGTTTTTCGGAAGCGTTAGACCCGTAAGAGAAAAATTTAAATGGCTGGGAAAGGCCATGGGATGTAGAAATATTTTTTTCACATTTTATTTCCTTGTAAAAACAGGTAAATCAATAGGGATTTTCGTACGGATAAGTACCCAGTGAACGGTTCGTTTAACTTTATATATTGTTCCGAGTGGGCGTTGTATTGGTTTTTCGGAAGTGTTAGACCTGTAAGAGAAAAATTTAAATGGCTGGGAAAGGCCATGGGATGTAGAAATATTTTTTTCACATTTTATTTCCTTGTAAATACAGGAAAATCAATAGGGATTTTTGTACGGATAAGTGCCCAGTGAACGGTTCGTTTATCTTTATATATTGTTCCGGGTGGCCGTTGTATTGGTTTTTCGGAAGTGTTAGACCTGTAAGAGAAAAACTTAAATGGCTGGTAAAGGCCATGGGATGTAGAAATATTTTTTTTCACATTTTACTTCCTTGTAAAAACAGGTAAATGAATAGGGCTTTTTGTACGTATAAGTACCCAGTGAACGGTTCGTTTAGCTTTATATATTGTTCCGGGTGGGCGTTGTATTGGTTTTTCAGAAGTGTTAGACAGGTAAGAGAAAAATTTAAATGGTTGGGAAAGGCCATGGGATGTAGAAATATTTTTTTCACATTTTATTTCCTTGTAAAAACAGTAAAATCAATAGGGATTTTCGTACGGATAAGTGCCCAGTGAACGGTTCGTTTAGCGTTATATATTGTTCCGGGTGGCCGTTGTATTGGTTTTTCGGAAGTGTTAGACATGTAAGAGAAAAATTTAAATGGTTGGGAAAGGCCATGGGATGTAGAAATATTTTTTTCACATTTTATTTCCTTGTAAAAACAGGTAAATCAATAGGGATTTTCGTACGGATAAGTACCCAGTGAACGGTTTGTTTAGCTTTATATATTGTTCCGGGTGGGCGTTGTATTGGTTTTTCGGAAGCGTTAGACCTGTAAGAGAAACATTTAAATGGCTGGGAAAGGCCATGGGATGTAGAAATATTTTTTTCACATTTTACTTCCTTGTAAAAACAGGTAAATCAATAGGGCTTTTTGTACGGATAAGTACCCAGTGAACGGTCCCTTTAGCTTTATATATTGTTCCGGGAGGGCGTTGTATTGGTTTTTCGGAAGTGTTAGACCTGTAAGAGAAAAGTTTAAATGGTTGGGAAAGGCCATGGGATGTAGAAATATTTTTTTCACATTTTATTTCCTTGTAAAATCAGGTAAATCAATAGGGATTTTCGTACGGATAAGTACCCAGTGAACGGTTCGTTTAGCTTTATATATTGTTCCGGGTGGGCGTTGTATTGGTTTTTCGGAAGTGTTAGACAGGTAAGAGAAAAATTTAAATGGTTGGGAAAGGCCATGGGATGTAGAAATATTTTTTTCACATTTTATTTCCTTGTAAAAACAGGAAAATCAATAGGGATTTTTGTACGGATAAGTGCCCAGTGAACGGTTCGTTTAGCTTTATATATTGTTCCGGGTGGGCGTTGTATTGGTTTTTCGGAAGTGTTAGACCTGTAAGAGAAAAACTTAAATGGCTGGTAAAGGCCATGGGATGTAGAAATATTTTTTTCACATTTTACTTCCTTGTAAAAACAGGTAAATCAATAGGGCTTTTCGCACGGATAAGTACCCAGTGAACGGTTCGTTTAGCTTTATACATTGTTCCGGGTGGGCGTTGTATTGGTTTTTCGGAAGTGTTAGACCTGTAAGAGAAAAATTTAAATGGTTGGGAAAGGCCATGGGATGTAGAAATATTTTTTTCACATTTTATTTCCTTGTAAAACAGGTAAATCAATAGAGATTTTCGTACGGATAAGTACCCAGTGAACGATACGTTTAGCTTTATATATTGTTCCGGGTGTGCGTTGTATTGGTTTTTCGGAAGTGTTAGACCTGTAAGAGTAAAATTTAAATGGCTGGGAAAGGCCATGGGATGTAGAAATATTTTTTTCACATTTTACTTCCTTGTAAAAACAGGTAAATGAATAGGGCTTTTTGTACGTATAAGTACCCAGTGAACGGTTCGTTTAGCTTTATATATTGTTCCGGGTGGGCGTTGTATTGGTTTTTCGGAAGTGTTAGACAGGTAAGAGAAAAATTTAAATGGTTGGGAAAGGCCATGGGATGTAGAAATATTTTTTTCACATTTTATTTCCTTGTAAAAACAGTAAAATCAATAGGGATTTTCGTACGGATAAGTGCCCAGTGAACGGTTCGTTTAGCGTTATATATTGTTCCGGGTGGCCGTTGTATTGGTTTTTCGGAAGTGTTAGACATGTAAGAGAAAAATTTAAATGGTTGGGAAAGGCCATGGGATGTAGAAATATTTTTTTCACATTTTACGTCCTTGTAAAAGCAGGTAAATCAATAGGGATTTTCGTACGGATAAGTACCCAGTGAACGGTTCGTTTAGCTTTATATATTTTTCGGGGTGGGCGTTGTATTTGTTTTTCGGAAGTGTTAGACCTGTAAGAGAAAAATTTAAATGGTTGGGAAAGGCCATGGGATGTAGAAATATTTTTTTCACATTTTATTTCCTTGTAAAAACAGGTAAATCAATAGGGATTTTCGAATGGATTAGTACCCAGTAAACGGTTCGTTTAGCTTTATATATTGTTCCGGGTGGGCGTTGTATTGTTTTTTCGGAAGTGTTAGACCTGTAAGAGAAAAACTTAAATGGCTGGTAAAGGCCATGGGATGTAGAAATATTTTTTTCACATTTTACTTCCTTGTAAAAACAGGTAAATCAATAGGGCTTTTCGCACGGATAAGTACCCAGTGAACGGTTCGTTTAGCTTTATACATTGTTCCGGGTGGGCATTGTATTGGTTTTTCGGAAGCGTTAGACCCGTAAGAGAAAAATTTAAATGGCTGGGAAAGGCCATGGGATGTAGAAATATTTTTTTCACATTTTATTTCCTTGTAAAAACAGGTAAATCAATAGGGATTTTCGTACGGATAAGTACCCAGTGAACGGTTCGTTTAGCTTTATATATTGTTCCGAGTGGGCGTTGTATTGGTTTTTCGGAAGTGTTAGACCTGTAAGAGGAAAATTTAAATGGCTGGGAAAGGCCATGGGATGTAGAAATATTTTTTTCACATTTTATTTCCTTGTAAAAACAGGAAAATCAATAGGGATTTTTGTACGGATAAGTGCCCAGTGAACGGTTCGTTTATCTTTATATATTGTTCCGGGTGGCCGTTGTATTGGTTTTTCGGAAGTGTTAGACCTGTAAGAGAAAAGTTTAAATGGTTGGGAAAGGCCATGGGATGTAGAAATATTTTTTTCACATTTTATTTCCTTGTAAAAACAGGTAAATCAATAGGGATTTTCGTACGGATAAGTACCCAGTGAACGGTTCGTTTAGCTTTATATATTGTTCCGAGTGGGCGTTGTATTGGTTTTTCGGAAGTGTTAGACCTGTAAGAGAAAAATTTAAATGGCTCGGAAAGGCCATGGGATGTAGAAATATTTTTTTCACATTTTACTTCCTTGTAAAAACAGGTAAATGAATAGGGCTTTTCGTACGTATAAGTACCCAGTGAACGGTTCGTTTAGCTTTATATATTGTTCCGGGTGGGCGTTGTATTGGTTTTTCGGAAGCGTTAGACCCGTAAGAGAAAAATTTAAATGGCTGGGAAAGGCCATGGGATGTAGAAATATTTTTTTCACATTTTACTTCCTTGTAAAAACAGGTAAATCAATAGGGATTTTCGGATGGATTAGTACCCAGTAAACGGTTCGTTTAGCTTTATATATTGTTCCGGGTGGGCGTTGTATTGTTTTTTCGGAAGTGTTAGACCTGTAAGAGAAAAACTTAAATGGCTGGTAAAGGCCATGGGATGTAGAAATATTTTTTTCACATTTTATTTCCTTGTAAAAACAGGTAAATCAATAGGGATTTTCGGATGGATTAGTACCCAGTAAACGGTTCGTTTAGCTTTATATATTGTTCCGGGTGGGCGTTGTATTGTTTTTTCGGAAGTGTTAGACCTGTAAGAGAAAAACTTAAATGGCTGGTAAAGGCCATGGGATGTAGAAATATTTTTTTCACATTTTACTTCCTTGTAAAAACAGGTAAATCAATAGGGCTTTTCGCTCGGATAAGTACCCAGTGAACGGTTCGTTTAGCTTTATACATTGTTCCGGGTGGGCGTTGTATTGGTTTTTCGGAAGCGTTAGACCCGTAAGAGAAAAATTTAAATGGCTGGGAAAGGCCATGGGATGTAGAAATATTTTTTTCACATTTTATTTCCTTGTAAAAACAGGTAAATCAATAGGGATTTTCGTACGGATAAGTACCCAGTGAACGGTTCGTTTAACTTTATATATTGTTCCGAGTGGGCGTTGTATTGGTTTTTCGGAAGTGTTAGACCTGTAAGAGAAAAATTTAAATGGCTGGGAAAGGCCATGGGATGTAGAAATATTTTTTTCACATTTTATTTCCTTGTAAAAACAGGAAAATCAATAGGGATTTTTGTACGGATAAGTGCCCAGTGAACGGTTCGTTTATCTTTATATATTGTTCCGGGTGGCCGTTGTATTGGTTTTTCGGAAGTGTTAGACCTGTAAGAGAAAAACTTAAATGGCTGGTAAAGGCCATGGGATGTAGAAATATTTTTTTCACATTTTACTTCCTTGTAAAAACAGGTAAATGAATAGGGCTTTTTGTACGTATAAGTACCCAGTGAACGGTTCGTTTAGCTTTATATATTGTTCCGGGTGGGCGTTGTATTGGTTTTTCAGAAGTGTTAGACAGGTAAGAGAAAAATTTAAATGGTTGGGAAAGGCCATGGGATGTAGAAATATTTTTTTCACATTTTATTTCCTTGTAAAAACAGTAAAATCAATAGGGATTTTCGTACGGATAAGTGCCCAGTGAACGGTTCGTTTAGCGTTATATATTGTTCCGGGTGGCCGTTGTATTGGTTTTTCGGAAGTGTTAGACATGTAAGAGAAAAATTTAAATGGTTGGGAAAGGCCATGGGATGTAGAAATATTTTTTTCACATTTTATTTCCTTGTAAAAACATGTAAATCAATAGGGATTTTCGTACGTATAAGTACCCAGTGAACGGTTCGTTTAGCTTTATATATTGTTCCGGGTGGGAGTTGTATTGGTTTTTCGGTAGTGTTAGACCTGTAAGATAAAAATTTAAATAGTTGGGAAAGGCCATGGGATGTAGAAATATTTTTTTCACATTTTACTTCCTTGTAAAAACAGGTAAATCAATAGGGCTTTTCGCACGGATAAGTACCCAGTGAACTGTTCGTTTAGCTTTATACATTGTTCCGGGTGGGCGTTGTATTGGTTTTTCGGAAGTGTTAGACCTGTAAGAGAAAAATTTAAATGCCTGGGAAAGGCCATGGGTTGTAGAAATATTTTTTTTACATTTTATTTCCTTGTAAAAACAGGTAAATCAATAGGGATTTTCGTACGTATAAGTACCCAGTGAGCGGTTCGTTTAGCTTTATATATTGTTCCGGGTGGCCGTTGTATCGGTTTTTCGGTAGTGTTAGACCTGTAAGATAAAAAGTTTAAATGGTTGGGAAAGGCCATGGGATGTAGAAATATTTTTTTCACATTTTATTTCCTTGTAAAAACAGGAAAATCAATAGGGATTTTTGTACGGATAAGTGCCCCGTGAACGGTTCATTTAGCTTTATATATTGTTCCGGGTGGGCGTTGTATTGGTTTTTCGGAAGTGTTAGACCTGTAAGAGAAAAGTTTAAATGGTTGGGAAAGGCCATGGGATGTAGAAATATTTTTTTCACATTTTATTTCCTTGTAAAAACAGGTAAATCAATAGGGATTTTCGTACGGATAAGTACCCAGTGAACGGTTCGTTTAGCTTTATATATTGTTCCGGGTGGGAGTTGTATTGGTTTTTCGGAAGCGTTAGACCTGTAAGAGAAAAATTTAAATGGTTGGGAAAGGCCATGGGATGTAGAAATATTTTTTTCACATTTACTTCCTTGTATAAACAGGTACATCAATAGGGATTTTCGTACGGATAAGTACCCAGTGAACGGTTCGTTTAGCTTTATGTATTGTTCCTGGTGGGCGTTGTATTGGTTTTTCGGAAGTGTTAGACGTGTAAAAGAAATATTTAAATGGTTGGGAAAGGCCATGGGATGTAGAAATATTTTTTTCACATTTTATTTCCTTGTAAAAACAGGTAAATCAATAGGGATTTTCGTATGGATTAGTACCCAGTAAACGGTTCGTTTAGCTGTATATATTTTTCCGGGTGGGTGTTGTATTGGTTTTTCGCAACTGTTAGACCTGTAAGAGAAAAATTTTAATGGTTGGGAAAGGCCATGGGATGTAGAAATATTTTTTTCACATTTTACTTCCCTGTAAAAACAGGGAAATCAATAGGGCTTTTCGTACGGATAAGTACCCAGTGAACTGTTCGTTTAGCTTTATATATTGTTCCGAGTGGGCGTTGTATTGGTTTTCTGCAAGTGTTAGACCTGTAAGAGAAAAATTTAAATGGTTGGGAAAGGCCATGGGATGTAGAAATATTTTTTTCACATTTTATTTCCTTGTAAAAACAGTTAAATCAATAGGGATTTTCGTATGGATTAGTACCCAGTAAACGGTTAGTTTAGCTGTATATATGTTTCCGGGTGGGAGTTGTATCGGTTTTTCGGTAGTGTTAGACCTGTAAGAGAAAAATTTAAATGGTTGGGAAAGGCCATGGGATGTAGAAATATTTTTTTCACATTTTACTTCCTTGTAAAAACAGGTAAATCAATAGGGCTTTTCGTACGGATAAGTACCCAGTGAACTCTTCGTTTAGCTTTATATATTGTTCCGGGTAGGCGTTGTATTGGTTTTTCGGAAGTGTTAGACCTGTAAGAGAAAAATTTAAATGGTTGGGAAAGGCCATGGGATGTAGAAATATTTTTTTCACATTTTATTTCCTTGTAAAAACAGGTAAATCAATAGGGATTTTCGTACGGATAAGTACCCAGTGAACGGTTCGTTTAGCTTTATATATTGTTCCGGGTGGGCGTTGTATTGGTTTTTCGGAAGCGTTAGACCCGTAAGAGAAAAATTTAAATGGCTGGGAAAGGCCATGGGATGTAGAAATATTTTTTTCACATTTTACTTCCTTGTAAAAACAGGTAAATCAATAGGGCTTTTTGTACGGATAAGTACCCAGTGAACTGTCCGTTTAGCTTTATATATTGTTCCCGGAGGGCGTTGTATTGGTTTTTCGGTAGTGTTAGACCTGTAAGAGAAAAGTTTAAATGGTTGGGAAGGCCTTGGGATGTAGAAATATTTTTTTCACATTTTATTTCCTTGTAAAAACAGGTAAATCAATAGGGATTTTCGTACGGATAAGTACCCAGTGAACGGTTCGTTTAGCTTTATATATTGTTCCGAGTGGGCGTTGTATTGGTTTTTCGGAAGTGTTAGACCCGTAAGAGAAAAACTTAAATGGCTGGTAAAGGCCATGGGATGTAGAAATATTTTTTTCACATTTTACTTCCTTGTAAAAACAGGTAAATCAATAGGGCTTTTCGCACGGATAAGTACCCAGTGAACGGTTCGTTTAGCTTTATACATTGTTCCGGGTGGGCGTTGTATTGGCTTTTCGGAAGTGTTAGACCTGTAAGAGAAAAATTTAAATGGCTGGGAAAAGCCATGGGATGTAGAAATATTTTTTTTACATTTTATTTCCTTGTAAAAACAGGTAAATGAATAGGGATTTTCGTACGTATAAGTACCCAGTGAACGGTTCGTTTAGCTTTATATATTGTTCCGGGTGGCCGTTGTATCGGTTTTTCGGTAGTGTTAGACCTGTAAGAGAAAAGTTTAAATGGTTGGGAAAGGCCATGGGATGTAGAAATATTTTTTTCACATTTTATTTCCTTGTAAAAACAGGTAAATCAATAGGGATTTTCGTACGGATAAGTACCCAGTGAACGGTTCGTTTAGCTTTATATATTGTTCCGGGTGGGAGTTGTATTGATTTTTCGGTAGTGTTAGACCTGTAAGAGAAAAATTTAAATGGTTGGGAAAGGCCATGGGATGTAGAAATATTTTTTTCACATTTTACTTCCTTGTAAAAAGAGGGAAATCAATAGGGCTTTTCGCACGGATAAGTACCCAGTGAACGGTTCGTTTAGCTTTATACATTGTTCCGGGTGGGCGTTGTATTGGTTTTTCGGAAGTGTTAGACCTGTAAGAGAAAAATTTAAATGGTTGGGAAAGGCCATGGGATGTAGAAATATTTTTTTCACATTTTATTTCCTTGTAAAAACAGGTAAATCAATAGGGATTTTCGTACGTATAAGTACCCAGTGAACGGTTCGTTTAGCTTTATATATTGTTCCGGGTCGGCGTTGTATTGGTTTTTCGGAAGTGTTAGACAGGTAAGAGAAAAATTTAAATGGTTGGGAAAGGCCATGGGATGTAGAAATATTTTTTTCACATTTTATTTCCTTGTACAAACAGTAAAATCAATAGGGATTTTCGTACGGATAAGTGCCCAGTGAACGGTTCGTTTAGCGTTATATATTGTTCCGGGTGGCCGTTGTATTGGTTTTTCGGAAGTGTTAGACATGTAAGAGAAAAATTTAAATGGTTGGGAAAGGCCATGGGATGTAGAAATATTTTTTTCACATTTTACGTCTTGTAAAAGCAGGTAAATCAATAGGGATTTTCGTACGGATAAGTACCCAGTGAACGGTTCGTTTAGCTTTATATATTTTTCCGGGTGGGCGTTGTATTTGTTTTTCGGAAGTGTTAGACCTGTAAGAGAAAAATTTAAATGGTTGGGAAAGGCCATGGGATGTAGAAATATTTTTTTCACATTTTATTTCCTTGTAAAAACAGGTAAATCAATAGGGATTTTCGGATGGATTAGTACCCAGTAAACGGTTCGTTTAGCTTTATATATTGTTCCGGGTGGGCGTTGTATTGTTTTTTCGGAAGTGTTAGACCTGTAAGAGAAAAACTTAAATGGCTGGTAAAGGCCATGGGATGTAGAAATATTTTTTTCACATTTTACTTCCTTTTAAAAACAGGTAAATCAATAGGGCTTTTCGCACGGATAAGTACCCAGTGAACGGTTCGTTTAGCTTTATACATTGTTCCGGGTGGGCGTTGTATTGGTTTTTCGGAAGCGTTAGACCTGTAAGAGAAAAATTTAAATGGCTGGGAAAGGCCATGGGATGTAGAAATATTTTTTTCACATTTTATTTCCTTGTAAAAACAGGTAAATCAATAGGGATTTTCGTACGGATAAGTACCCAGTGAACGGTTCGTTTAGCTTTATATATTGTTCCGAGTGGGCGTTGTATTGGTTTTTCGGAAGTGTTAGACCTGTAAGAGAAAAATTTAAATGGCTGGGAAAGGCCATGGGATGTAGAAATATTTTTTTCACATTTTATTTCCTTGTAAAAACAGGAAAATCAATAGGGATTTTTGTACGGATAAGTGCCCAGTGAACGGTTCGTTTATCTTTATATATTGTTCCGGGTGGCCGTTGTATTGGTTTTTCGGAAGTGTTAGACCTGTAAGAGAAAAGTTTAAATGGTTGGGAAAAGCCATGGAATGTAGAAATATTTTTTTCACATTTTATTTCCTTGTAAAAACAGGTAAATCAATAGGGATTTTCGTACGGATAAGTACCCAGTGAACGGTTCGTTTAGCTTTATATATTGTTCCGAGTGGGCGTTGTATTGGTTTTTCGGAAGTGTTAGACCTGTAAGAGAAAAATTTAAATGGCTGGGAAAGGCCATGGGATGTAGAAATATTTTTTTCACATTTTACTACCTTGTAAAAACAGGTAAATGAATAGGGCTTTTCGTACTTATAAGTACCCAGAGAACGGTTCGTTTAGCTTTATATATTGTTCCGGGTGGGCGTTGTATTGGTTTTTCGCAACTGTTAGACCTGTAAGAGAAAAATTTAAATGGTTGGGAAAGGCCATGGGATGTAGAAATATTTTTTTCACATTTTATTTCCTTGTAAAAACAGGTAAACCAATAGGGATTTTCGTACGGATAAGTACCCAGTGAACGGTCCGTTTAGCTTTATATATTGTTCCGGGTGGGCGTTGTATTGGTTTTTCGGAAGCGTTAGACCCGTAAGAGAAAAATTTAAATGGTTGGGAAAGGCCATGGGATATAGAAATATTTTTTTCACATTTTACTACCTTGTAAAAACAGGTAAATCAATAGGGCTTTTTGTACGGATAAGTACCCAGTGAACGGTCCGTTTAACTTTATATATTGTTCCGGGAGGGCGTTGTATTGGTTTTTCGGAAGTGTTAGACCTGTAAGAGAAAAGTTTAAATGGTTGGGAAAGGCCATGGGATGTACAAATATTTTTTTCACATTTTATTTCCTTGTAAAAACAGGTAAATCAATAGGGATTTTTGTACGGATATGTACCCAGTGAACGGTTCGTTTAGCTTTATATATTGTTCCGGGTGGGAGTTGTATCGGTTTTTCGGTAGTGTTAGACCTGTAAGATAAAAATTTAAATGGTTGGGAAAGGCCATGGGATGTAGAAATATTTTTTTCACATTTTATTTCCTTGTAAAAACAGGAAAATCAATAGGGATTTTTGTACGGATAATTGCCCAGTGAACGGTTCGTTTAGCTTTATATATTGTTCCGGGTCGCCGTTGTATTGGTTTTTCGGAAGTGTTAGACCTGTAAGAGAAAAGTTTAAATGGTTGGGAAAGGCCATGGGATGTAGAAATATTTTTTTCACATTTTATTTCCTTGTAAAAACAGGTAAATCAATAGGGATTTTCGTACGGATAAGTACCCCGTGAACGGTTCGTTTAGCTTTATATATTGTTCCGGGTGTGCGTTGTATTGGTTTTTCGGAAGTGTTAGACCTGTAAGAGTAAAATTTAAATGGTTGGGAAAGGCCATGGGATGTAGAAATATTTTTTTCACATTTTACTTCCTTGTAAAAACAGGTAAATGAATAGGGCTTTTTGTACGTATAAGTACCCAGTGACCGGTTCGTTTAGCTTTATATATTGTTCCGGGTGGGCGTTGTATTGGTTTTTCGGAAGTGTTAGACAGGTAAGAGAAAAATTTAAATGGTTGGGAAAGGCCATGGGATGTAGAAATATTTTTTTCACATTTTATTTCCTTGTAAAAACAGGTAAATCAATAGTGATTTTCGTACGGATAAGTACCCAGTGAACGGTTCGTTTAGCTTTATATATTGTTCCGGGTGGGCGTTGTATTGGTTTTTCGGAAGCGTTAGACCTGGAAGAGAAAAATTTAAATGGCTGGGAAAGGCCATGGTATGTAGAAATATTTTTTTCACATTTTACTTCCTTGTAAAAACAGGTAAATCAATAGGGCTTTTTGAACGGATAAGTACCCAGTGAACGGTCCGTTTAGCTTTATATATTGTTCCGGGAGGGCGTTGTATTGGTTTTTCGGAAGTGTTAGACCTGTAAGAGAAAAGTTTAAATGGTTGGGAAAGACCATGGGATGTAGAAATATTTTTTTCACATTTTATTTCCTTGTAAAAACAGGTAAATCAATAGGGATTTTTGTACGGATAAGTACCCAGTGAACGGTCTGTTTAGCTTTATATATTGTTCCGGGAGGGCGTTGTATTGGTTTTTCGGAAGTGTTAGACCTGTAAGAGAAAAGTTTAAATGGCTGGGAAAGGCCATGGGATGTAGAAATATTTTTTTCACTTTTTATTTCCTTGTAAAAACAGGTAAATCAATAGGGATTTTCGTACGGATAAGTACCCAGTGAACGGTTCGTTTAGCTTTATATATTGTTCCGGGTGGGAGTTGTATCGGTTTTTCGGTAGTGTTAGACCTGTAAGATAAAAATTTAAATGGTTGGGAAAGGCCATGGGATGTAGAAATATTTTTTTCACATTTTATTTCCTTGTAAAAACAGGAAAATCAATAGGGATTTTTGTACGGATAATTGCCCAGTGAACGGTTCGTTTAGCTTTATATATTGTTCCGGGTCGCCGTTGTATTGGTTTTTCGGAAGTGTTAGACCTGTAAGAGAAAAGTTTAAATGGTTGGGAAAGGCCATGGGATGTAGAAATATTTTTTTCACATTTTATTTCCTTGTAAAAACAGGTAAATCAATAGGGATTTTCGTACGGATAAGTACCCCGTGAACGGTTCGTTTAGCTTTATATATTGTTCCGGGTGTGCGTTGTATTGGTTTTTCGGAAGTGTTAGACCTGTAAGAGTAAAATTTAAATGGCTGGGAAAGGCCATGGGATGTAGAAATATTTTTTTCACATTTTACTTCCTTGTAAAAACAGGTAAATGAATAGGGCTTTTTGTACGTATAAGTACCCAGTGAACGGTTCGTTTAGCTTTATATATTGTTCCGGGTGGGTGTTGTATTGGTTTTTCGGAAGTGTTAGACAGGTAAGAGAAAAATTTAAATGGTTGGGAAAGGCCATGGGATGTAGAAATATTTTTTTCACATTTTATTTCCTTGTAAAAACCGGTAAATCAATAGGGATTTTCGTACGGATAAGTACCCAGTGAACGGTTCGTTTAGCTTTATATATTGTTCCGGGTGGGCGTTGTATTGGTTTTTCGGAAGCGTTAGACCTGGAAGAGAAAAATTTAAATGGCTGGGAAAGGCCATGGTATGTAGAAATATTTTTTTCACATTTTACTTCCTTGTAAAAACAGGTAAATCAATAGGGCTTTTTGTACGGATAAGTACCCAGTGAACGGTCCGTTTAGCTTTATATATTGTTCCGGTAGGGCGTTGTATTGGTTTTTCGGAAGTGTTAGACCTGTAAGAGAAAAGTTTAAATGGTTGGGAAAGGCCATGGGATGTAGAAATATTTTTTTCACATTTTATTTCCTTGTAAAAACAGGTAAATCAATAGGGATTTTCGTACGGATAAGTACCCAGTTTACGGTTCGTTTAGCTTTATATATTGTTCCGGGTGGGAGTTTTATCGGTTTTTCGGTAGAGTTAGACCTGTAAGATAAAAATTTAAATGGTTGGGAAAGGCCATGGGATGTAGAAATATTTTTTTCACATTTTATTTCCTTGTAAAATCAGGAAAATCAATAGGGATTTTTGTACGGATAATTGCCCAGTGAACGGTTCGTTTAGCTTTATATATTGTTCCGGGTCGCCGTTGTATTGGTTTTTCGGAAGTGTTAGACCTGTAAGAGAAAAGTTAAAATGGTTGGGAAAGGTCATGGGATGTAGAAATATTTTTTTCACATTTTATTTCCTTGTAAAAACAGGTAAATCAATAGGGATTTTCGTACGGATAAGTACCCAGTGAACGGTTCGTTTAGCTTTATATATTGTTCCGGGTGGGCGTTGTATTGGTTTTTCGGAAGTGTTAGACCTGTAAGAGAAAAATTTAAATGGTTGGGAAAGGCCATGGGATGTAGAAATATTTTTTTCACATTTTATTTCCTTGTAAAAACAGGTAAATCAATAGGGATTTTCATATGGATTAGTACCCAGTAAACGGTTCTTTTAGCTGTATATATTTTTCCGGGTGGGTGTTGTATTGGTTTTTCGCAACTGTTAGACCTGTAAGAGAAAAATTTAAATGGTTGGGAAAGGCCATGGGATGTAGAAATATTTTTTTCACATTTTACTTCCTTGTAAAAACAGGTAAATCAATAGGGCTTTTCGTACGGATAAGTACCCAGTGAACGGTTCGTTTAGCTTTATATATTGTTCCGGGTGGGCGTTGTATTGGTTTTTCGGAAGCGTTAGACCTGTAAGAGAAAAATTTAAATGGCTGGGAAAGGCCATGGGATGTAGAAATATTTTTTTCACATTTTACTTCCTTGTAAAAACAGATAAATCAATAGGGCTTTTTGTACGGATAAGTACCCAGTGAACGGTCCCTTTAGCTTTATATATTGTTCCAGGAGGGCGTTGTATTGGTTTTTCGGAAGTGTTAGACCTGTAAGAGAAAAGTTTAAATGGTTGGGAAAGGCCATGGGATGTAGAAATATTTTTTTCACATTTTATTTCCTTGTAAAAACAGGTAAATCAATAGGGATTATCGTACGGATAAGTACCCAGTGAACGGTTCGTTTAGCTTTATATATTGTTCCGGGTGGGAGTTGAATTGGTTTTTCGGTAGTGTTAGACCTGTAAGATAAAAATTTAAATGGTTGGGAAAGGCCATGGGATGTAGAAATATTTTTTTCACATTTTATTTCCTTGTAAAAACAAGAAAATCAATAGGGATTTTTGTACAGATAAGTGCCCAGTGAACGGTTCGTTTAGCTTTATATATAGTTCCGGGTGGGCGTTGCATTGGTTTTTCGGAAGTGTTAGACCTGTAAGAGAAAAATTTAAATGGCTGGGAAAGGCCATGGGATGTAGAAATATTTTTTTCACATTTTACTTCCTTGTAAAAACAGGTAAATGAATAGGGCTTTTCGTACGTATAAGTACCAAGTGAACGGTTCGTTTAGCTTTATATATTGTTCCGGGTGGGCGTTGTATTGGTTTTTCGGAAGTGTTAGACCTGTAAGAGAAAAATTTAAATGGCTGGGAAAGGCCATGGGATGTAGAAATATTTTTTTTACATTTTATTTCCTTGTAAAAACAGGTAAATCAATAGGGATTTTCGTACGTATAAGTACCCAGTGAACGGTTCGTTTAGCTTTATATATTGTTCCGGGTGGCCGTTGTATCGGTTTTTCGGTAGTGTTAGACCTGTAAGATAAAAATTTAAATGGTTGGGAAAGGCCATGGGATGTAGAAATATTTTTTTCACATTTTATTTCCTTGTAAAAACAGGAAAATCAATAGGGATTTTTGTACGGATAAGTGCCCAGTGAACGGTTCGTTTAGCTTTATATATTGTTCCGGGTGGCCGTTGTATCGGTTTTTCGGTAGTGTTAGACCTGTAAGAGAAAAATTTAAATGGTTGGGAAAGGCCATGGGATGTAGAAATATTTTTTTCACATTTTATTTCCTTGTAAAAACAGGTAAATCAATAGGGATTTACGTATGGATTAGTACCCAGTAAACGGTTCGTTTAGCTGTATATATTTTTCCGGGTGGGTGTTGTATTGATTTTTCGCAACTGTTAGACCTGTAAGAGAAAAATTTAAATGGTTGGGAAAGGCCATGGGATGTAGAAATATTTTTTTCACATTTTACTTCCTTGTAAAAACAGGTAAATCAATAGGGATTTTCGTACGGATAAGTACCCAGTGAGCGGTTCGTTTAGCTTTATATATTGTTCCGGGTGGCCGTTGTATCGGTTTTTCGGTAGTGTTAGACCTGTAAGATAAAAAGTTTAAATGGTTGGGAAAGGCCATGGGATGTAGAAATATTTTTTTCACATTTTATTTCCTTGTAAAAACAGGAAAATCAATAGGGATTTTTGTACGGATAAGTGCCCAGTGAACGGTTCATTTAGCTTTATATATTGTTCCGGGTGGGCGTTGTATTGGTTTTTCGGAAGTGTTAGACCTGTAAGAGAAAAGTTTAAATGGTTGGGAAAGGCCATGGGATGTAGAAATATTTTTTTCACATTTTATTTCCTTGTAAAAACAGGTAAATCAATAGGGATTTTCGTACGGATAAGTACCCAGTGAACGGTTCGTTTAGCTTTATATATTGTTCCGGGTGGGAGTTGTATTGGTTTTTCGGAAGCGTTAGACCTGTAAGAGAAAAATTTAAATGGTTGGGAAAGGCCATGGGATGTAGAAATATTTTTTTCACATTTTACTTCCTTGTATAAACAGGTACATCAATAGGGATTTTCGTACGGATAAGTACCCAGTGAACGGTTCGTTTAGCTTTATGTATTGTTCCTGGTGGGCGTTGTATTGGTTTTTCGGAAGTGTTAGACCTGTAAGAGAAAAGTTTAAATGGTTGGGAAAGGCCATGGGATGTAGAAATATTTTTTTCACATTTTATTTCCTTGTAAAAACAGGTAAATCAATAGGGATTTTCGTACGGATAAGTACCCAGTGAACGGTTCGTTTAGCTTTATATATTGTTCCGGGAAGGCGTTGTATTGGTTTTTCGGAAGTGTTAGACATGTAAGAGAAAAATTTAAATGGTTGGGAAAAGGCATGGGATGTAGAAATATTTTTTTCACATTTTACTTCCTTGTAAAAACAGGTAAATCAATAGGGATTTTCGTACGGATAAGTACCCAGTGAACGGTTCGTTTAGCTTTATACATTGTTCCGGGTGGCCGTTGTATTGGTTTTTCAGAAGTGTTAGACCTGTAAGAGAAAAGTTTAAATGGTTGGGAATGGCCATGGGATGTAGAAATATTTTTTTCACATTTTATTTCCATGTAAAAACAGGTAAATCAATAGGGATTTTCGTACGTATAAGTACCCAGTGAACGGTTCGTTTAGCTTTATATATTGTTCCGGGTGGGGGTTGTATTGGTTTTTCAGAAGTGTTAGACATGTAAGAGAAAAATTTAAATAGTTGGGAAAGGCCATGGGATGTAGAAATATTTTTTTCACATTTTACTTCCTTGTAAAAACAGGTAAATCAATAGGGATTTTCGTACGGATAAGTACCCAGTGAACGGTTCGTTTAGCTTTATACATTGTTCTGGGTGGCCGTTGTATTGGTTTTTCAGACGTGTTAGACCTGTAAGAGAAAAATTTAAATGGTTGGGAAAGGCCATGGGATGTAGAAATATTTTTTTCACATTTTATTTCCTTGTAAATACAGGTAAATCAATAGGGATTTTCGTATGGATAAGTACCCAGTGAACGGTTCGTTTAGCTTTATATATTGTTCCGTGTGGGTGTTGTATTGGTTTTTCGGAAGTGTTAGACCTGTAAGAGAAATGTTTAAATGGTTGTGAAAGGCCATGGGATGTAGAAATATTTTTTTCACATTTTACTTCCTTGTAAAAACTGGTAAATCAATAGGGATTTTCATACGTATAAGTCCCCAGTGAACGGTACATTTAGCTTTATATATTGTTCCCGGTGGGAGTTGTATCGGTTTTTCGGTAGTGTTAGACCTGTAAGATAAAAATTTAAATGGTTGGGAAAGGCCATGGAATGTAGAAATATTTTTTCACATTTTATTTCCTTGTAAAAACAGGAAAATCAATAGGGATTTTTGTACGGATAAGTGCCCAGTGAACGGTTTGTTTAGCTTTATATATTGTTCCGAGTGGCCGTTGTATTGGTTTTTCAGAAGTGTTAGACCTGTAAGAGAAAAATTTAAATGGTTGGGAAAGGCCATGGGATGTAGAAATATTTTTTTCACATTTTATTTCCTTGTAAATACAGGTAAATCAATAGGGATTTTCGTATGGATAAGTACCCAGTGAACGGTTCGTTTAGCTTTATATATTGTTCCGTGTGGGTGTTGTATTGGTTTTTCGGAAGTGTTAGACCTGTAAGAGAAATGTTTAAATGGTTGTGAAAGGCCATGGGATGTAGAAATATTTTTTTCACATTTTACTTCCTTGTAAAAACTGGTAAATCAATAGGGATTTTCATACGTATAAGTCCCCAGTGAACGGTACATTTAGCTTTATATATTGTTCCCGGTGGGAGTTGTATCGGTTTTTCGGTAGTGTTAGACCTGTAAGATAAAAATTTAAATGGTTGGGAAAGGCCATGGAATGTAGAAATATTTTTTCACATTTTATTTCCTTGTAAAAACAGGAAAATCAATAGGGATTTTTGTACGGATAAGTGCCCAGTGAACGGTTTGTTTAGCTTTATAAATTGTTCCGGGTGGCCGTTGTATTGGTTTTTCAGAAGTGTTAGACCTGTAAGAGAAAAGTTTAAATGGTTGGGAAAGGCCATGGGATGTAGAAATATTTTTTTCACATTTTATTTCCTTGTAAAAACAGGTAAATCAATAGGGCTTTTCGCACGGATAAGTACCCAGTGAACGGTTCGTTTAGCTTTATATATTTTTCCGGGTGGGCGTTGTATTGGTTTTTCGGAAGTGTTAGACCTGTAAGAGAAAAATTTAAATGGTTGGGAAAGGCCATGGGATGTAGAAATATTTTTTTCACATTTTATTTCCTTGTAAAAACAGGTAAATCAATAGGGCTTTTCGCACGGATAAGTACCCAGTGAACGGTTCGTTTAGCTTTATACATTGTTTCGGGTGGGCGTTGTATTGGTTTTTCGGAAGTGTTAGACCTGTAAGAGAAAAATTTAAATGGCTGGGAAAGGCCATGGGATGTAGAAATATTTTTTTTACATTTTATTTCCTTGTAAAAACAGGTAAATCAATAGGGATTTTCGTACGTATAAGTACCCAGTGAACGGTTCGTTTAGCTTTATATATTGTTCCGGGTGGCCGTTGTATCGGTTTTTCGGTAGTGTTAGACCTGTAAGATAAAAATGTAAATGGTTGGGAAAGGCCATGGGATGTAGAAATATTTTTTTCACATTTTATTTCCTTGTAAAAACAGGTAAATCAATAGGGCTTTTCGCACGGATAAGTACCCAGTGAACGGTTCGTTTAGCTTTATACATAGTTCCGGGTGGGCGTTGTATTGGTTTTTCGGAAGTGTTAGACCTGTAAGAGAAAAATTTAAATGGTTGGGAAAGGCCATGGGATGTAGAAATATTTTTTTCACATTTTATTTCCTTGTAAAAACAGGTAAATCAATAGGGATTTTCGTACGTGTAAGTACCCAGTGAACGGTTCGTTTAGCTTTATATATTGTTCCGGGTGGGAGTTGTATTGGTTTTTCGGTAGTGTTAGACCTGTAAGATAAAAATTTAAATGGTTGGGAAAGGCCATGGGATGTAGAAATATTTTTTTCACATTTTACTTCCTTGTAAAAACAGGTAAATCAATAGGGCTTTTCGCACGGATAAGTACCCAGTGAACGGTTCGTTTAGCTTTATACATTGTTCCGGGTGGCCGTTGTATCGGTTTTTCGGTAGTGTTAGACCTGTAAGATAAAAATTTAAATGGTTGGGAAAGGCCATGGGATGTAGAAATATTTTTTTCACATTTTATTTCCTTGTAAAAACAGGAAAATCAATAGGGATTTTTGTACGGATAAGTGCCCAGTGAACGGTTCGTTTAGCTTTATATATTGTTCCGGGTGGCCGTTGTATCGGTTTTTCGGTAGTGTTAGACCTGTAAGAGAAAAATTTAAATGGTTGGGAAAGGCCATGGGATGTAGAAATATTTTTTTCACATTTTATTTCCTTGTAAAAACAGGTAAATCAATAGGGATTTATGTATGGATTAGTACCCAGTAAACGGTTCGTTTAGCTGTATATATTTTTCCGGGTGGGTGTTGTATTGATTTTTCGCAACTGTTAGACCTGTAAGAGAAAAATTTAAATGGTTGGGAAAGGCCATGGGATGTAGAAATATTTTTTTCACATTTTACTTCCTTGTAAAAACAGGTAAATCAATAGGGATTTTCGTACGTATAAGTACCCAGTGAGCGGTTCGTTTAGCTTTATATATTGTTCCGGGTGGCCGTTGTATCGGTTTTTCGGTAGTGTTAGACATGTAAGAGAAAAATTTAAATGGTTGGGAAAGGCCATGGGATGTAGAAATATTTTTTTCACATTTTACTTCCTTGTATAAACAGGTACATCAATAGGGATTTTCGTACGGATAAGTACCCAGTGAACGGTTCGTTTAGCTTTATGTATTGTTCCTGGTGGGCGTTGTATTGGTTTTTCGGAAGTGTTAGACCTGTAAGAGAAAAGTTTAAATGGTTGGGAAAGGCCATGGGATGTAGAAATATTTTTTTCACATTTTATTTCCTTGTAAAAACAGGTAAATCAATAGGGATTTTCGTACGGATAAGTACCCAGTGAACGGTTCGTTTAGCTTTATATATTGTTCCGGGAAGGCGTTGTATTGGTTTTTCGGAAGTGTTAGACATGTAAGAGAAAAATTTAAATGGTTGGGAAAAGGCATGGGATGTAGAAATATTTTTTTCACATTTTACTTCCTTGTAAAAACAGGTAAATCAATAGGGATTTTCGTACGGATAAGTACCCAGTGAACGGTTCGTTTAGCTTTATACATTGTTCCGGGTGGCCGTTGTATTGGTTTTTCAGAAGTGTTAGACCTGTAAGAGAAAAGTTTAAATGGTTGGGAATGGCCATGGGATGTAGAAATATTTTTTTCACATTTTATTTCCATGTAAAAACAGGTAAATCAATAGGGATTTTCGTACGTATAAGTACCCAGTGAACGGTTCGTTTAGCTTTATATATTGTTCCGGGTGGGGGTTGTATTGGTTTTTCAGAAGTGTTAGACATGTAAGAGAAAAATTTAAATAGTTGGGAAAGGCCATGGGATGTAGAAATATTTTTTTCACATTTTACTTCCTTGTAAAAACAGGTAAATCAATAGGGCTTTTCGCACGGATAAGTACCCAGTGAACGGTTCGTTTAGCTTTATACATTGTTCCGGGTGGGCGTTGTATTGGTTTTTCAGACGTGTTAGACCTGTAAGAGAAAAATTTAAATGGTTGGGAAAGGCCATGGGATGTAGAAATATTTTTTTCACATTTTATTTCCTTGTAAATACAGGTAAATCAATAGGGATTTTCGTATGGATAAGTACCCAGTGAACGGTTCGTTTAGCTTTATATATTGTTCCGTGTGGGTGTTGTATTGGTTTTTCGGAAGTGTTAGACCTGTAAGAGAAATGTTTAAATGGTTGTGAAAGGCCATGGGATGTAGAAATATTTTTTTCACATTTTACTTCCTTGTAAAAACTGGTAAATCAATAGGGATTTTCATACGTATAAGTCCCCAGTGAACGGTACATTTAGCTTTATATATTGTTCCCGGTGGGAGTTGTATCGGTTTTTCGGTAGTGTTAGACCTGTAAGATAAAAATTTAAATGGTTGGGAAAGGCCATGGAATGTAGAAATATTTTTTCACATTTTATTTCCTTGTAAAAACAGGAAAATCAATAGGGATTTTTGTACGGATAAGTGCCCAGTGAACGGTTTGTTTAGCTTTATATATTGTTCCGGGTGGCCGTTGTATTGGTTTTTCAGAAGTGTTAGACCTGTAAGAGAAAAATTTAAATGGTTGGGAAAGGCCATGGGATGTAGAAATATTTTTTTCACATTTTATTTCCTTGTAAATACAGGTAAATCAATAGGGATTTTCGTATGGATAAGTACCCAGTGAACGGTTCGTTTAGCTTTATATATTGTTCCGTGTGGGTGTTGTATTGGTTTTTCGGAAGTGTTAGACCTGTAAGAGAAATGTTTAAATGGTTGTGAAAGGCCATGGGATGTAGAAATATTTTTTTCACATTTTACTTCCTTGTAAAAACTGGTAAATCAATAGGGATTTTCATACGTATAAGTGCCCAGTGAACGGTACATTTAGCTTTATATATTGTTCCCGGTGGGAGTTGTATCGGTTTTTCGGTAGTGTTAGACCTGTAAGATAAAAATTTAAATGGTTGGGAAAGGCCATGGAATGTAGAAATATTTTTTCACATTTTATTTCCTTGTAAAAACAGGAAAATCAATAGGGATTTTTGTACGGATAAGTGCCCAGTGAACGGTTTGTTTAGCTTTATAAATTGTTCCGGGTGGCCGTTGTATTGGTTTTTCAGAAGTGTTAGACCTGTAAGAGAAAGGTTTAAATGGTTGGGAAAGGCCATGGGATGTAGAAATATTTTTTTCACATTTTATTTCCTTGTAAAAACAGGTAAATCAATAGGGCTTTTCGCACGGATAAGTACCCAGTGAACGGTTCGTTTAGCTTTATAAATTGTTCCGGGTGGGCGTTGTATTGGTTTTTCGGAAGTGTTAGACATGTAAGAGAAAAATTTAAATGGCTGGGAAAGGCCATGGGATGTAGAAATATTTTTTTCACATTTTATTTCCTTGTAAAAACAGGTAAATCAATAGGGATTTTCGTACGGATAACTACCCAGTGAACGGTTCGTTTAGCTTTATATATTGTTCCGCGTGGGCGTTGTATTGGTTTTTCGGAAGCGTTAGACCTGTAAGAGAAAAATTTAAATGGCTGGGAAAGGCCATGGGATGTAGAAATATTTTTTTCACATTTTACTTCCTTGTAAAAACAGGTAAATCAATAGGGCTTTTCGTACGGATAAATACCCAGTGAACGGTCCGTTTAGCTTTATATATTGTTCCGGGAGGGCGTTGTATTGGATTTCGGTAGTGTTAGACCTGTAAGATAAATATTTAAATGGTTGGGAAAGGCCATGGGATGTAGAAATATTTTTTTCACATTTTATTTCCTTGTAAATACAGGTAAATCAATAAGTATTTTCGTACGGATAAGTACCCAGTGAACGGTTCGTTTAGCTTTATATATTGTTCCGCGTGGGCGTTGTATTGGTTTTTCAGAAGCGTTAGACCTGTAAGAGAAATGTTTAAATGGTTGGGAAAGGCCATGGGATGTAGAAATATTTTTTTCACATTTTACTTCCTTGTAAAAACAGGTAAATGAATAGGGCTTTTCGTACGGATAAGTACCCAGTGAACGGTTCGTTTAGCTTTATATATTGTTCCGGGTGGGCGTTGTATTGGTTTTTCGGAAGTGTTAGACATGTAAGAGAAAAATTTAAATGGTTGGGAAAGGACATGGGATATAGAAATATTTTTTCACATTTTATTTCCTTGTAAAAACAGGTAAATCAATAGGGCTTTTCGCACGGATAAGTACCCAGTGAACGGTTCGTTTAGCTTTATACATTGTTCCGGGTGGGCGTTGTATTGGTTTTTCGGAAGTGTTAGACATGTAAGAGAAAAATTTAAATGGCTGGGAAAGGCCATGGGATGTAGAAATATTTTTTTCACATTTTATTTCCTTGTAAAAACAGGTAAATCAATAGGGATTTTCGTACGGATAACTACCCAGTGAACGGTTCATTTAGCTTTATATATTGTTCCGCGTGGGCGTTGTATTGGTTTTTCGGAAGCGTTAGACCTGTAAGAGAAAAATTTAAATGGCTGGGAAAGGCCATGGGATGTAGAAATATTTTTTTCACATTTTACTTCCTTGTAAAAACAGGTAAATCAATAGGGCTTTTCGTACGGATAAATACCCAGTGAACGGTCCGTTTAGCTTTATATATTGTTCCGGGAGGGCGTTGTATCGGTTTTTCGGAAGTGTTAGACCTGTAAGAGAAAAGTTTAAATGGTTGGGAATGGCCATTGGATGTAGAAATATTTTTTTCACATTTTATTTCCTTGTAAAAACAGGTAAATCAATAGGGATTTTCGTACGGATAAGTACCCAGTGAACGGTTCGTTTAGCTTTATATATTGTTCCGGGAGGGAGTTGTATTGGATTTCGGTAGTGTTAGACCTGTAAGATAAATATTTAAATGGTTGGGAAAGGCCATGGGATGTAGAAATATTTTTTTCACATTTTATTTCCTTGTAAATACAGGTAAATCAATAAGTATTTTCGTACGGATAAGTACCCAGTGAACGGTTCGTTTAGCTTTATATATTGTTCCGGGTGGGAGTTGTATTGGTTTTTCGGTAGTGTTAGACCTGTAAGATAAATATTTAAATGGTTGGGAAAGGCCATGGGATGTAGAAATATTTTTTTCACATTTTATTTCCATGTAAATACAGGTAAATCAATAGGGATTTTCGTATGGATAAGTACCCAGTGAACGGTTCGTTTAGCTTTATACATTGTTCCGGGTGGCCGTTGTATTGGTTTTTCGGAAGTGTTAGACCTGTAAGAGAAAAGTTTAAATGGTTGGGAATGGCCATGGGATGTAGAAATATTTTTGTCACATTTTATTTCCTTGTAAAAACAGGTAAATCAATAGGGATTTATGTATGGATTAGTACCCAGTAAACGGTTCGTTTAGCTGTATATATTTTTCCGGGTGGGTGTTGTATTGATTTTTCGCAACTGTTAGACCTGTAAGAGAAAAATTTAAATGGTTGGGAAAGGCCATGGGATGTAGAAATATTTTTTTCACATTTTACTTCCTTGTAAAAACAGGTAAATCAATAGGGATTTTCGTACGTATAAGTACCCAGTGAGCGGTTCGTTTAGCTTTATATATTGTTCCGGGTGGCCGTTGTATCGGTTTTTCGGTAGTGTTAGACCTGTAAGATAAAAAGTTTAAATGGTTGGGAAAGGCCATGGGATGTAGAAATATTTTTTTCACATTTTATTTCCTTGTAAAAACAGGAAAATCAATAGGGATTTTTGTACGGATAAGTGCCCAGTGAACGGTTCATTTAGCTTTATATATTGTTCCGGGTGGGCGTTGTATTGGTTTTTCGGAAGTGTTAGACCTGTAAGAGAAAAGTTTAAATGGTTGGGAAAGGCCATGGGATGTAGAAATATTTTTTTCACATTTTATTTCCTTGTAAAAACAGGTAAATCAATAGGGATTTTCGTACGGATAAGTACCCAGTGAACGGTTCGTTTAGCTTTATATATTGTTCCGGGTGGGAGTTGTATTGGTTTTTCGGAAGCGTTAGACCTGTAAGAGAAAAATTTAAATGGTTGGGAAAGGCCATGGGATGTAGAAATATTTTTTTCACATTTTACTTCCTTGTATAAACAGGTACATCAATAGGGATTTTCGTACGGATAAGTACCCAGTGAACGGTTCGTTTAGCTTTATGTATTGTTCCTGGTGGGCGTTGTATTGGTTTTTCGGAAGTGTTAGACCTGTAAGAGAAAAGTTTAAATGGTTGGGAAAGGCCATGGGATGTAGAAATATTTTTTTCACATTTTATTTCCTTGTAAAAACAGGTAAATCAATAGGGATTTTCGTACGGATAAGTACCCAGTGAACGGTTCGTTTAGCTTTATATATTGTTCCGGGAAGGCGTTGTATTGGTTTTTCGGAAGTGTTAGACATGTAAGAGAAAAATTTAAATGGTTGGGAAAAGGCATGGGATGTAGAAATATTTTTTTCACATTTTACTTCCTTGTAAAAACAGGTAAATCAATAGGGATTTTCGTACGGATAAGTACCCAGTGAACGGTTCGTTTAGCTTTATACATTGTTCCGGGTGGCCGTTGTATTGGTTTTTCAGAAGTGTTAGACCTGTAAGAGAAAAGTTTAAATGGTTGGGAATGGCCATGGGATGTAGAAATATTTTTTTCACATTTTATTTCCATGTAAAAACAGGTAAATCAATAGGGATTTTCGTACGTATAAGTACCCAGTGAACGGTTCGTTTAGCTTTATATATTGTTCCGGGTGGGGGTTGTATTGGTTTTTCAGAAGTGTTAGACATGTAAGAGAAAAATTTAAATAGTTGGGAAAGGCCATGGGATGTAGAAATATTTTTTTCACATTTTACTTCCTTGTAAAAACAGGTAAATCAATAGGGCTTTTCGCACGGATAAGTACCCAGTGAACGGTTCGTTTAGCTTTATACATTGTTCCGGGTGGGCGTTGTATTGGTTTTTCAGACGTGTTAGACCTGTAAGAGAAAAATTTAAATGGTTGGGAAAGGCCATGGGATGTAGAAATATTTTTTTCACATTTTATTTCCTTGTAAATACAGGTAAATCAATAGGGATTTTCGTATGGATAAGTACCCAGTGAACGGTTCGTTTAGCTTTATATATTGTTCCGTGTGGGTGTTGTATTGGTTTTTCGGAAGTGTTAGACCTGTAAGAGAAATGTTTAAATGGTTGTGAAAGGCCATGGGATGTAGAAATATTTTTTTCACATTTTACTTCCTTGTAAAAACTGGTAAATCAATAGGGATTTTCATACGTATAAGTCCCCAGTGAACGGTACATTTAGCTTTATATATTGTTCCCGGTGGGAGTTGTATCGGTTTTTCGGTAGTGTTAGACCTGTAAGATAAAAATTTAAATGGTTGGGAAAGGCCATGGAATGTAGAAATATTTTTTCACATTTTATTTCCTTGTAAAAACAGGAAAATCAATAGGGATTTTTGTACGGATAAGTGCCCAGTGAACGGTTTGTTTAGCTTTATATATTGTTCCGGGTGGCCGTTGTATTGGTTTTTCAGAAGTGTTAGACCTGTAAGAGAAAAATTTAAATGGTTGGGAAAGGCCATGGGATGTAGAAATATTTTTTTCACATTTTATTTCCTTGTAAATACAGGTAAATCAATAGGGATTTTCGTATGGATAAGTACCCAGTGAACGGTTCGTTTAGCTTTATATATTGTTCCGTGTGGGTGTTGTATTGGTTTTTCGGAAGTGTTAGACCTGTAAGAGAAATGTTTAAATGGTTGTGAAAGGCCATGGGATGTAGAAATATTTTTTTCACATTTTACTTCCTTGTAAAAACTGGTAAATCAATAGGGATTTTCATACGTATAAGTGCCCAGTGAACGGTACATTTAGCTTTATATATTGTTCCCGGTGGGAGTTGTATCGGTTTTTCGGTAGTGTTAGACCTGTAAGATAAAAATTTAAATGGTTGGGAAAGGCCATGGAATGTAGAAATATTTTTTCACATTTTATTTCCTTGTAAAAACAGGAAAATCAATAGGGATTTTTGTACGGATAAGTGCCCAGTGAACGGTTTGTTTAGCTTTATAAATTGTTCCGGGTGGCCGTTGTATTGGTTTTTCAGAAGTGTTAGACCTGTAAGAGAAAGGTTTAAATGGTTGGGAAAGGCCATGGGATGTAGAAATATTTTTTTCACATTTTATTTCCTTGTAAAAACAGGTAAATCAATAGGGCTTTTCGCACGGATAAGTACCCAGTGAACGGTTCGTTTAGCTTTATAAATTGTTCCGGGTGGGCGTTGTATTGGTTTTTCGGAAGTGTTAGACATGTAAGAGAAAAATTTAAATGGCTGGGAAAGGCCATGGGATGTAGAAATATTTTTTTCACATTTTATTTCCTTGTAAAAACAGGTAAATCAATAGGGATTTTCGTACGGATAACTACCCAGTGAACGGTTCGTTTAGCTTTATATATTGTTCCGCGTGGGCGTTGTATTGGTTTTTCGGAAGCGTTAGACCTGTAAGAGAAAAATTTAAATGGCTGGGAAAGGCCATGGGATGTAGAAATATTTTTTTCACATTTTACTTCCTTGTAAAAACAGGTAAATCAATAGGGCTTTTCGTACGGATAAATACCCAGTGAACGGTCCGTTTAGCTTTATATATTGTTCCGGGAGGGCGTTGTATTGGATTTCGGTAGTGTTAGACCTGTAAGATAAATATTTAAATGGTTGGGAAAGGCCATGGGATGTAGAAATATTTTTTTCACATTTTATTTCCTTGTAAATACAGGTAAATCAATAAGTATTTTCGTACGGATAAGTACCCAGTGAACGGTTCGTTTAGCTTTATATATTGTTCCGCGTGGGCGTTGTATTGGTTTTTCAGAAGCGTTAGACCTGTAAGAGAAATGTTTAAATGGTTGGGAAAGGCCATGGGATGTAGAAATATTTTTTTCACATTTTACTTCCTTGTAAAAACAGGTAAATGAATAGGGCTTTTCGTACGGATAAGTACCCAGTGAACGGTTCGTTTAGCTTTATATATTGTTCCGGGTGGGCGTTGTATTGGTTTTTCGGAAGTGTTAGACATGTAAGAGAAAAATTTAAATGGTTGGGAAAGGACATGGGATATAGAAATATTTTTTCACATTTTATTTCCTTGTAAAAACAGGTAAATCAATAGGGCTTTTCGCACGGATAAGTACCCAGTGAACGGTTCGTTTAGCTTTATACATTGTTCCGGGTGGGCGTTGTATTGGTTTTTCGGAAGTGTTAGACATGTAAGAGAAAAATTTAAATGGCTGGGAAAGGCCATGGGATGTAGAAATATTTTTTTCACATTTTATTTCCTTGTAAAAACAGGTAAATCAATAGGGATTTTCGTACGGATAACTACCCAGTGAACGGTTCATTTAGCTTTATATATTGTTCCGCGTGGGCGTTGTATTGGTTTTTCGGAAGCGTTAGACCTGTAAGAGAAAAATTTAAATGGCTGGGAAAGGCCATGGGATGTAGAAATATTTTTTTCACATTTTACTTCCTTGTAAAAACAGGTAAATCAATAGGGCTTTTCGTACGGATAAATACCCAGTGAACGGTCCGTTTAGCTTTATATATTGTTCCGGGAGGGCGTTGTATCGGTTTTTCGGAAGTGTTAGACCTGTAAGAGAAAAGTTTAAATGGTTGGGAATGGCCATTGGATGTAGAAATATTTTTTTCACATTTTATTTCCTTGTAAAAACAGGTAAATCAATAGGGATTTTCGTACGGATAAGTACCCAGTGAACGGTTCGTTTAGCTTTATATATTGTTCCGGGAGGGAGTTGTATTGGATTTCGGTAGTGTTAGACCTGTAAGATAAATATTTAAATGGTTGGGAAAGGCCATGGGATGTAGAAATATTTTTTTCACATTTTATTTCCTTGTAAATACAGGTAAATCAATAAGTATTTTCGTACGGATAAGTACCCAGTGAACGGTTCGTTTAGCTTTATATATTGTTCCGGGTGGGAGTTGTATTGGTTTTTCGGTAGTGTTAGACCTGTAAGATAAATATTTAAATGGTTGGGAAAGGCCATGGGATGTAGAAATATTTTTTTCACATTTTATTTCCATGTAAATACAGGTAAATCAATAGGGATTTTCGTATGGATAAGTACCCAGTGAACGGTTCGTTTAGCTTTATATATTGTTCCGGGTGGGAGTTGTATCGGTTTTTCGGTACTGTTAGACCTGTAAGATAAAAATTTCAATGGTTGGGAAAGGCCATGGGATGTAGAAATATTTTTTTCACATTTTACTTCCTTGTAAAAACAGGTAAATCAATAGGGCTTTTCGTACGGATAAGTACCCAGTGAACTGTTCGTTTAGCTTTATATATTGTTCCGGGTGGGCGTTGTATCGGTTTTTCGGAAGTGTTAGACCTGTAAGAGAAAAATTTAAATGGCTGGTAAAGGCCATGGGATGTAGAAATATTTTTTTCACATTTTACTTCCTTGTAAAAACAGGAAAATCAATAGGGCTTTTCGTACGGATAAGTACCCATTGAACGGTTCGTTTAGCTTTATACATTTTTCCGGGTGGGCGTTGTATTGGTTTTTCGGAAGTGTTAGACATGTAAGAGAAAAATTTAAATGGTTGGGAAAGGCCATGGGATGTAGAAATATTTTTTTTACATTTTACTTCCTTGTAAAAACAGGTAAATCAATAGGGATTTTCGTACGGATAAGTACCCAGTGAACGGTTCGTTTAGCTTTATACATTGTTCCAGGTGGCAGTTGTATTGGTTTTTCAGAAGTGTTAGACCTGTAAGAGAAAAGTTTAAATGGTTGGGAATGGCCATGGGATGTAGAAATATTTTTTTCACATTGTATTTCCTTGTAAAAACAGGTAAATCAATAGGGGTTTTCGTACGTATAAGTACCCAGTGAACGGTTCGTTTAGCTTTATATATTGTTCCGGGTGGGAGTTGTATTGGTTTTTCGGTAGTGTTAGACCTGTAAGATAAAAATTTAAACGGTTGGGAAAGGCCATGGGATGTAGAAATATTTTTTTCACATTTTACTTCCTTGTAAAAACAGGTAAATCAATAGGGCTTTTCGCACGGATAAGTACCCAGTGAACGGTTCGTTTAGCTTTATACATTGTTCCGGGTGGGCGTTGTATTGGTTTTTCGCAAGTGTTAGACCTGTAAGAGAAAAATTTAAATGGCTGGGAAAGGCCATGGGATGTAGAAATATTTTTTTCACATTTTATTTCCTTGTAAAAACAGGTAAATCAATTGGGATTTTCGTATGGATTAGTACCCAGTGAACGGTTCGTTTAGCTTTATACATTGTTCCGGGTGGGCGTTGTATTGGTTTTTCGCAACTGTTAGACCTGTAAGAGAAAAATTTAAATGGCTGGGAAAGGCCATGGGATGTAGAAATATTTTTTTCACATTTTATTTCCTTGTAAAAACAGGTAAATCAATAGGGATTTTCGTACGGATAAGTACCCAGTGAACGGTTCGTTTAGCTTTATATATTGTTCCGGGTGGGCGTTGTATTGGTTTTTCGGAAGTGTTAGACCTGTAAGAGAAAAATTTAAATGGTTGGGAAAGGCCATGGAATGTAGAAATATTTTTTTCACATTTTATTTCCTTGTAAAAACAGGTAAATCAATAGGGATTTTCGTATGGATTAGTACCCAGTGAATGGTTCGTTTAGCTTTATATATTTTTCCGGGTGGGCGTTGTATTGGTTTTTCGCAACTGTTAGACCTGTAAGAGAAAAATTTAAATGGTTGGGAAAGGCCATGGGATGTAGAAATATTTTTTTCACATTTTACTTCCTTGTAAAAAGAGGGAAATCAATAGGGCTTTTCGCACGGATAAGTCCCCAGTGAACGGTTCGTTTAGCTTTATACATTGTTCCGGGTGGGCGTTGTATTGGTTTTTCGGAAGTGTTAGACCTGTAAGAGAAAAATTTAAATGGTTGGGAAAGGCCATGGGATGTAGAAATATTTTTTTCACATTTTATTTCCTTGTAAAAACAGGTAAATCAATAGGGATTTTCGTACGGATAAGTACCCAGTGAACGGTTCGTTTAGCTTTATATATTTTTCCGGGTGGGCGTTGTATTGGTTTTTCGCAACTGTTAGACCTGTAAGACTAAAATTTAAATGGTTGGGAAAGGCCATGGGATGTAGAAATATTTTTTTCACATTTTACTTCCTTGTAAAAAGAGGTAAATCAATAGGGATTTTCGTACGGATAAGTACCCAGTGAACGGTTTGTTTAGCTTCATATATTGTTCCGGGTGGGCGTTGTATTGGTTTTTCGGAAGCGTTAGACCTGTAAGAGAAAAATTTAAATGGTTGGGAAAGGCCATGGGATGTAGAAATATTTTTTTCACATTTTATTTCCTTGTAAAAACAGGTAAATCAATAGGGATTTTCGTACGGATAAGTACCCAGTGAACGGTCCGTTTAGCTTTATATATTGTTCCGGGAGGGCGTTGTATTGGTTTTTCGGAAGTGTTAGACCTGTAAGAGAAATGTTTAAATGGTTGGGAATGGCCATGGGATGTAGAAATATTTTTTTCACATTTTATTTCCTTGTAAAAACAGGTAAATCAATAGGGATTTTCGTACGGATAAGTACCCAGTGAACGGTTCGTTTAGCTTTATATATTGTTCCGGGTGGGAGTTGTATTGGTTTTTCGGTAGTGTTAGACCTGTAAGATAAATATTTAAATGGTTGGGAAAGGCCATGGGATGTAGAAATATTTTTTTCACATTTTATTTCCTTGTAAATACAGGTAAATCAATAGGGATTTTCGTATGGATAAGTACCCAGTGAACGGTTCGTTTAGCTTTATACATTGTTCCGGGTGGGCGTTGTATTGGTTTTTCGGAAGTGTTAGACATGTAAGAGAAATATATAAATGGTTGGGAAAGGCCATGGGATGTAGAAATATTTTTTTTACATTTTACTTCCTTGTAAAAACAGGTAAATCAATAGGGATTTTCGTACGGATAAGTACCCAGTGAACGGTTCGTTTAGCTTTATATATTGTTCCGGGTGGGCGTTGTATTGGTTTTTCGGAAGTGTTAGACATGTAAGAGAAAAATTTAAATGGTTGGGAAAAGCCATGGGATATAGAAATATTTTTTTCACATTTTACTTCCTTGTAAAAACAGGTAAATCAATAGGGATTTTTGTACGGATAAGTGCCCAGTGAACGGTTCGTTTAGCTTTATACAATGTTCCGGGTGGCCGTTGTATTGGTTTTTCAGAAGTGTTAGACCTGTAAGAGAAAAGTTTAAATGGTTGGGAAAGGCCATGGGATGTAGAAATATTTTTTTCACATTTTATTTCCTTGTAAAAACAGGTAAATCAATAGGGATTTTCGTACGGATAAATACCCAGTGAACGGTCCGTTTAGCTTTATATATTGTTCCGCGTGGGCGTTGTATTGGTTTTTCAGAAGCGTTAGACATGTAAGAGAAAAATTTAAATAGTTGGGAAAGGCCATGGGATGTAGAAATATTTTTTTCACATTTTATTTCCTTGTAAAAACAGGTAAATCAATAGGGATTTTCGTACGGATAAGTACCCAGTGAACGGTTCGTTTACCTTTATATATTGTTCCGGGTGGTAGTTGTATTGGTTTTTCGGTAGTGTTAGACCTGTAAGATAAATATTTAAATGGTTGGGAAAGGCCATGGGATGTAGAAATATTTTTTTCACATTTTATTTCCTTGTAAATACAGGTAAATCAATAGGGATTTTCGTATGGATAAGTACCCAGTGAACGGTTCGTTTAGCTTTATATATTGTTCCGTGTGGGTGTTGTATTGGTTTTTCGGAAGTGTTAGACCTGTAAGAGAAATGTTTAAATGGTTGGGAAAGGCCATGGGATGTAGAAATATTTTTTTCACATTTTATTTCCTTGTAAAAACAGGTAAATCAATAGGGATTTTCGTACGGATAAGTACCCAGTGAACGGTTCGTTTACCTTTATATATTGTTCCGGGTGGGAGTTGTATTGGTTTTTCGGTAGTGTTAGACCTGTAAGATAAATATTTAAATGGTTGGGAAAGGCCATGGGATGTAGAAATATTTTTTTCACATTTTATTTCCTTGTAAATACAGGTAAATCAATAGGGATTTTCGTATGGATAAGTAAACAGTGAACGGTTAGTTTAGCTTTATATATTGTTCCGTGTGGGTGTTGTATTGGTTTTTCGGAAGTGTTAGACCTGTAAGAGAAATGTTTAAATGGTTGGGAAAGGCCATGGGATGTAGAAATATTTTTTTCACATTTTACTTCCTTGTAAACACTGGTAACTCAATAGGGATTTTCATACGTATAAGTCCCCAGTGAACGGTACATTTAGCTTTATATATTGTTCCCGGTGGGAGTTGTATCGGTTTTTGGGTAGTGTTAGACCTGTAAGATAAAAATTTAAATGGTTGGGAAAGGCCATGGAATGTAGAAATATTTTTTCACATTTTATTTCCTTGTAAAAACAGGAAAATCAATAGGGATTTTTGTACGGATAAGTGCCCAGTGAACGGTTCGTTTAGCTTTATATATTGTTCCGGGTGGCCGTTGTATTGGTTTTTCGGAAGTGTTAGACCTGTAAGAGAAAAGTTTAAATGGTTGGGAAAGGCCATGGGATGTAGAAATATTTTTTTCACATTTTATTTCCTTGTAAAAAAAGGTAAATCAATAGGGATTTTCGTACGGATAAGTACCCAGTGAACGGTTCGTTTAGCTTTATATATTGTTCCGGGAAGGCGTTGTATTGTTTTTTCGGAAGTGTTAGACATGTAAGAGAAAAATTTAAATGGTTGGGAAAAGGCATGGGATGTAGAAATATTTTTTTCACATTTTACTTCCTTGTAAAAACAGGTAAATCAATAGGGATTTTCGTACGGATAAGTACCCAGTGAACGGTTCGTTTAGCTTTATACATTGTTCCGGGTGGCCGTTGTATTGGTTTTTCGGAAGTATTAGACCTGTAAGAGAAAAATTTAAATGGTTGGGAAAGGCCATGGGATGTAGAAATATTTTTTTCACATTTTATTTCCTTGTAAAAACAGGTAAATCAATAGGGATTTTCGTACGGATAAGTACCCAGTGAACGGTTTGTTTAGCTTCATATATTGTTCCGGGTGGGCGTTGTATTGGTTTTTCGGAAGCGTTAGACCTGTAAGAGAAAAATTTAAATGGTTGGGAAAGGCCATGGGATGTAGAAATATTTTTTTCACATTTTATTTCCTTGTAAAAACAGGTAAATCAATAGGGATTTTCGTACGGATAAGTACCCAGTGAACGGTCCGTTTAGCTTTATATATTGTTCCGGGAGGGCGTTGTATTGGTTTTTCGGAAGTGTTAGACCTGTAAGAGAAATGTTTAAATGGTTGGGAATGGCCATGGGATGTAGAAATATTTTTTTCACATTTTATTTCCTTGTAAAAACAGGTAAATCAATAGGGATTTTCGTACGGATAAGTACCCAGTGAACGGTTCGTTTAGCTTTATATATTGTTCCGGGTGGGAGTTGTATTGGTTTTTCGGTAGTGTTAGACCTGTAAGATAAATATTTAAATGGTTGGGAAAGGCCATGGGATGTAGAAATATTTTTTTCACATTTTATTTCCTTGTAAATACAGGTAAATCAATAGGGATTTTCGTATGGATAAGTACCCAGTGAACGGTTCGTTTAGCTTTATACATTGTTCCGGGTGGGCGTTGTATTGGTTTTTCGGAAGTGTTAGACATGTAAGAGAAATATTTAAATGGTTGGGAAAGGCCATGGGATGTAGAAATATTTTTTTTACATTTTACTTCCTTGTAAAAACAGGTAAATCAATAGGGATTTTCGTACGGATAAGTACCCAGTGAACGGTTCGTTTAGCTTTATATTTTGTTCCGGGTGGGCGTTGTATTGGTTTTTCGGAAGTGTTAGACATGTAAGAGAAAAATTTAAATGGTTGGGAAAAGCCATGGGATATAGAAATATTTTTTTCACATTTTACTTCCTTGTAAAAACAGGTAAATCAATAGGGATTTTTGTACGGATAAGTGCCCAGTGAACGGTTCGTTTAGCTTTATACAATGTTCCGGGTGGCCGTTGTATTGGTTTTTCAGAAGTGTTAGACCTGTAAGAGAAAAGTTTAAATGGTTGGGAAAGGCCATGGGATGTAGAAATATTTTTTTCACATTTTATTTCCTTGTAAAAACAGGTAAATCAATAGGGATTTTCGTACGGATAAATACCCAGTGAACGGTCCGTTTAGCTTTATATATTGTTCCGCGTGGGCGTTGTATTGGTTTTTCAGAAGCGTTAGACATGTAAGAGAAAAATTTAAATAGTTGGGAAAGGCCATGGGATGTAGAAATATTTTTTTCACATTTTATTTCCTTGTAAAAACAGGTAAATCAATAGGGATTTTCGTACGGATAAGTACCCAGTGAACGGTTCGTTTACCTTTATATATTGTTCCGGGTGGGAGTTGTATTGGTTTTTCGGTAGTGTTAGACATGTAAGATAAATATTTAAATGGTTGGGAAAGGCCATGGGATGTAGAAATATTTTTTTCACATTTTATTTCCTTGTAAATACAGGTAAATCAATAGGGATTTTCGTATGGATAAGTACCCAGTGAACGGTTCGTTTAGCTTTATATATTGTTCCGTGTGGGTGTTGTATTGGTTTTTCGGAAGTGTTAGACCTGTAAGAGAAATGTTTAAATGGTTGGGAAAGGCCATGGGATGTAGAAATATTTTTTTCACATTTTATTTCCTTGTAAAAACAGGTAAATCAATAGGGATTTTCGTACGGATAAGTACCCAGTGAACGGTTCGTTTACCTTTATATATTGTTCCGGGTGGGAGTTGTATTGGTTTTTCGGTAGTGTTAGACCTGTAAGATAAATATTTAAATGGTTGGGAAAGGCCATGGGATGTAGAAATATTTTTTTCACATTTTATTTCCTTGTAAATACAGGTAAATCAATAGGGATTTTCGTATGGATAAGTAAACAGTGAACGGTTCGTTTAGCTTTATATATTGTTCCGTGTGGGTGTTGTATTGGTTTTTCGGAAGTGTTAGACCTGTAAGAGAAATGTTTAAATGGTTGGGAAAGGCCATGGGATGTAGAAATATTTTTTTCACATTTTACTTCCTTGTAAACACTGGTAACTCAATAGGGATTTTCATACGTATAAGTCCCCAGTGAACGGTACATTTAGCTTTATATATTGTTCCCGGTGGGAGTTGTATCGGTTTTTGGGTAGTGTTAGACCTGTAAGATAAAAATTTAAATGGTTGGGAAAGGCCATGGAATGTAGAAATATTTTTTCACATTTTATTTCCTTGTAAAAACAGGAAAATCAATAGGGATTTTTGTACGGATAAGTGCCCAGTGAACGGTTCGTTTAGCTTTATATATTGTTCCGGGTGGCCGTTGTATTGGTTTTTCGGAAGTGTTAGACCTGTAAGAGAAAAGTTTAAATGGTTGGGAAAGGCCATGGGATGTAGAAATATTTTTTTCACATTTTATTTCCTTGTAAAAAAAGGTAAATCAATAGGGATTTTCGTACGGATAAGTACCCAGTGAACGGTTCGTTTAGCTTTATATATTGTTCCGGGAAGGCGTTGTATTGTTTTTTCGGAAGTGTTAGACATGTAAGAGAAAAATTTAAATGGTTGGGAAAAGGCATGGGATGTAGAAATATTTTTTTCACATTTTACTTCCTTGTAAAAACAGGTAAATCAATAGGGATTTTCGTACGGATAAGTACCCAGTGAACGGTTCGTTTAGCTTTATACATTGTTCCGGGTGGCTGTTGTATTGGTTTTTCAGAAGTGTTAGACCTGTAAGAGAAAAGTTTAAATGGTTGGGAATGGCCATGGGATGTAGAAATATTTTTTTCACATTTTATTTCCATGTAAAAACAGGTAAATCAATAGGGATTTTCGTACGTATAAGTACCCAGTGAACGGTTCGTTTAGCTTTATATATTGTTCCGTGTGGGTGTTGTATTGGTTTTTCGGAAGTGTTAGACCTGTAAGAGAAATGTTTAAATGGTTGGGAAAGGCCATGGGATGTAGAAATATTTTTTTCACATTTTACTTCCTTGTAAAAACTGGTAAATCAATAGGGATTTTCATACGTATAAGTCCCCAGTGAACGGTACATTTAGCTTTATATATTGTTCCCGGTGGGAGTTGTATCGGTTTTTCGGTAGTGTTAGACCTGTAAGATAAAAATTTAAATGGTTGGGAAAGGCCATGGAATGTAGAAATATTTTTTCACATTTTATTTCCTTGTAAAAACAGGAAAATCAATAGGGATTTTTGTACGGATAAGTGCCCAGTGAACGGTTCGTTTAGCTTTATATATTGTTCCGGGTGGCCGTTGTATTGGTTTTTCAGAAGTGTTAGACCTGTAAGAGAAAATTTTAAATGGTTGGGAAAGGCCATGGGATGTAGAAATATTTTTTTCACATTTTATTTCCTTGTAAAAACAGGTAAATCAATAGGGCTTTTCGCACGGATAAGTACCCAGTGAACGGTTCGTTTAGCTTTATACATTGTTCCGGGTGGGCGTTGTATTGGTTTTTCGGAAGTGTTAGACATGTAAGAGAAAAATTTAAATGGCTGGGAAAGGCCATGGGATGTAGAAATATTTTTTTCACATTTTATTTCCTTGTAAAAACAGGTAAATCAATAGGGATTTTCGTACGGATAACTACCCAGTGAACGGTTCGTTTAGCTTTATATATTGTTCCGCGTGGGCGTTGTATTGGTTTTTCGGAAGCGTTAGACCTGTAAGAGAAAAATTTAAATGGCTGGGAAAGGCCATGGGATGTAGAAATATTTTTTTCACATTTTACTTCCTTGTAAAAACAGGTAAATCAATAGGGCTTTTCGTACGGATAAATACCCAGTGAACGGTCCGTTTAGCTTTATATATTGTTCCGGGAGGGCGTTGTATCGGTTTTTCGGAAGTGTTAGACCTGTAAGAGAAAAGTTTAAATGGTTGGGAATGGCCATGGGATGTAGAAATATTTTTTTCACATTTTATTTCCTTGTAAAAACAGGTAAATCAATAGGGATTTTCGTACGGATAAGTACCCAGTGAACGGTTCGTTTAGCTTTATATATTGTTCCGGGAGGGAGTTGTATTGGATTTCGGTAGTGTTAGACCTGTAAGATAAATATTTAAATGGTTGGGAAAGGCCATGGGATGTAGAAATATTTTTTTCACATTTTATTTCCTTGTAAATACAGGTAAATCAATAAGTATTTTCGTACGGATAAGTACCCAGTGAACGGTTCGTTTAGCTTTATATATTGTTCCGCGTGGGCGTTGTATTGGTTTTTCAGAAGCGTTAGACCTGTAAGAGAAATGTTTAAATGGTTGGGAAAGGCCATGGGATGTAGAAATATTTTTTTCACATTTTACTTCCTTGTAAAAACAGGTAAATGAATAGGGCTTTTCGTACGGATAAGTACCCAGTTAACGGTTCGTTTAGCTTTATATATTGTTCCGGGTGGGCGTTGTATTGGTTTTTCGGAAGTGTTAGACATGTAAGAGAAAAATTTAAATGGTTGGGAAAGGACATGGGATATAGAAATATTTTTTCACATTTTATTTCCTTGTAAAAACAGGTAAATCAATAGGGCTTTTCGCACGGATAAGTACCCAGTGAACGGTTCGTTTAGCTTTATACATTGTTCCGGGTGGGCGTTGTATTGGTTTTTCGGAAGTGTTAGACATGTAAGAGAAAAATTTAAATGGCTGGGAAAGGCCATGGGATGTAGAAATATTTTTTTCACATTTTATTTCCTTGTAAAAACAGGTAAATCAATAGGGATTTTCGTACGGATAACTACCCAGTGAACGGTTCGTTTAGCTTTATATATTGTTCCGCGTGGGCGTTGTATTGGTTTTTCGGAAGCGTTAGACCTGTAAGAGAAAAATTTAAATGGCTGGGAAAGGCCATGGGATGTAGAAATATTTTTTTCACATTTTACTTCCTTGTAAAAACAGGTAAATCAATAGGGCTTTTCGTACGGATAAATACCCAGTGAACGGTCCGTTTAGCTTTATATATTGTTCCGGGAGGGCGTTGTATCGGTTTTTCGGAAGTGTTAGACCTGTAAGAGAAAAGTTTAAATGGTTGGGAATGGCCATGGGATGTAGAAATATTTTTTTCACATTTTATTTCCTTGTAAAAACAGGTAAATCAATAGGGATTTTCGTACGGATAAGTACCCAGTGAACGGTTCGTTTAGCTTTATATATTGTTCCGGGAGGGAGTTGTATTGGATTTCGGTAGTGTTAGACCTGTAAGATAAATATTTAAATGGTTGGGAAAGGCCATGGGATGTAGAAATATTTTTTTCACATTTTATTTCCTTGTAAATACAGGTAAATCAATAAGTATTTTCGTACGGATAAGTACCCAGTGAACGGTTCGTTTAGCTTTATATATTGTTCCGCGTGGGCGTTGTATTGGTTTTTCAGAAGCGTTAGACCTGTAAGAGAAATGTTTAAATGGTTGGGAAAGGCCATGGGATGTAGAAATATTTTTTTCACATTTTACTTCCTTGTAAAAACAGGAAAATCAATAGGGCTTTTCGTACGGAGAAGTACCCAGTGAACTGTTCGTTTAGCTTTATATATTGTTCCGGGTGGGCGTTGTATCGGTTTTTCGGAAGTGTTAGACCTGTAAGAGAAAAATTTAAATGGCTGGTAAAGGCCATGGGATGTAGAAATATTTTTTTCACATTTATTTCCTTGTAAAAACAGGAAAATCAATAGGGCTTTTCGCACGGATAAGTACACAGTGAACGGTTCGTTTAGCTTTATACATTGTTCCGGGTGGGCGTTGTATTGGTTTTTCGGAAGTGTTAGACATGTAAGAGAAAAGTTTAAATGGTTGAGAATGGCCATGGGATGTAGAAATATTTTTTTCACATTTTATTTCCTTGTAAAAACAGGTAAATCAATAGGGATTTTCGTACGGATAAGTGCCCAGTGAACGGTTGGTTTACCTTTATATATTGTTCCGGGTGGGAGTTGTATTGGTTTTTCGGTAGTGTTAGACCTGTAAGATAAAAATTTAAATGGTTGGGAAAGGCCATGGGATGTAGAAATATTTTTTTCACATTTTATTTCCTTGTAAAAACAGGTAAATCAATAGGGATTTTCGTACGGATAACTACCCAGTGAACGGTTCGTTTAGCTTTATATATTGTTCCGCGTGGGCGTTGTATTGGTTTTTCGGAAGCGTTAGACCTGTAAGAGAAAAATTTAAATGGCTGGGAAAGGCCATGGGATGTAGAAATATTTTTTTCACATTTTACTTCCTTGTAAAAACAGGTAAATCAATAGGGCTTTTCGTACGGATAAATACCCAGTGAACGGTCCGTTTAGCTTTATATATTGTTCCGGGAGGGCGTTGTATCGGTTTTTCGGAAGTGTTAGACCTGTAAGAGAAAAGTTTAAATGGTTGGGAATGGCCATGGGATGTAGAAATATTTTTTTCACATTTTATTTCCTTGTAAAAACAGGTAAATCAATAGGGATTTTCGTACGGATAAGTACCCAGTGAACGGTTCGTTTAGCTTTATATATTGTTCCGGGAGGGAGTTGTATTGGATTTCGGTAGTGTTAGACCTGTAAGATAAATATTTAAATGGTTGGGAAAGGCCATGGGATGTAGAAATATTTTTTTCACATTTTATTTCCTTGTAAATACAGGTAAATCAATAAGTATTTTGGTACGGATAACTACCCAGTGAACGGTTCGTTTAGCTTTATATATTGTTCCGCGTGGGCGTTGTATTGGTTTTTCGGAAGCGTTAGACCTGTAAGAGAAAAATTTAAATGGCTGGGAAAGGCCATGGGATGTAGAAATATTTTTTTCACATTTTACTTCCTTGTAAAAACAGGTAAATCAATAGGGCTTTTCGTACGGATAAATACCCAGTGAACGGTCCGTTTAGCTTTATATATTGTTCCGGGAGGGCGTTGTATCGGTTTTTCGGAAGTGTTAGACCTGTAAGAGAAAAGTTTAAATGGTTGGGAATGGCCATGGGATGTAGAAATATTTTTTTCACATTTTATTTCCTTGTAAAAACAGGTAAATCAATAGGGATTTTCGTACGGATAAGTACCCAGTGAACGGTTCGTTTAGCTTTATATATTGTTCCGGGAGGGAGTTGTATTGGATTTCGGTAGTGTTAGACCTGTAAGATAAATATTTAAATGGTTGGGAAAGGCCATGGGATGTAGAAATATTTTTTTCACATTTTATTTCCTTGTAAATACAGGTAAATCAATAAGTATTTTGGTACGGATAAGTAACCAGTGAACGGTTCGTTTAGCTTTATATATTGTTCCGCGTGGGCGTTGTATTGGTTTTTCAGAAGCGTTAGACCTGTAAGAGAAATGTTTAAATGGTTGGGAAAGGCCATGGGATGTAGAAATATTTTTTTCACATTTTACTTCCTTGTAAAAACAGGTAAATGAATAGGGCTTTTCGTACGGATAAGTACCCAGTGAACGGTTCGTTTAGCTTTATATATTGTTCCGGGTGGGCGTTGTATTGGTTTTTCGGAAGTGTTAGACATGTAAGAGAAAAATTTAAATGGTTGGGAAAGGACATGGGATATAGAAATATTTTTTCACATTTTATTTCCTTGTAAAAACAGGTAAATCAATAGGGCTTTTCGCACGGATAAGTACCCAGTGAACGGTTCGTTTAGCTTTATACATTGTTCCGGGTGGGCGTTGTATTGGTTTTTCGGAAGTGTTAGACATGTAAGAGAAAAATTTAAATGGCTGGGAAAGGCCATGGGATGTAGAAATATTTTTTTCACATTTTATTTCCTTGTAAAAACAGGTAAATCAATACGGATTTTCGTACGGATAACTACCCAGTGAACGGTTCGTTTAGCTTTATATATTGTTCCGCGTGGGCGTTGTATTGGTTTTTCGGAAGCGTTAGACCTGTAAGAGAAAAATTTAAATGGCTGGGAAAGGCCATGGGATGTAGAAATATTTTTTTCACATTTTACTTCCTTGTAAAAACAGGTAAATCAATAGGGCTTTTCGTACGGATAAATACCCAGTGAACGGTCCGTTTAGCTTTATATATTGTTCCGGGAGGGCGTTGTATCGGTTTTTCGGAAGTGTTAGACCTGTAAGAGAAAAGTTTAAATGGTTGGGAATGGCCATGGGATGTAGAAATATTTTTTTCACATTTTATTTCCTTGTAAAAACAGGTAAATCAATAGGGATTTTCGTACGGATAAGTACCCAGTGAACGGTTCGTTTAGCTTTATATATTGTTCCGGGAGGGAGTTGTATTGGATTTCGGTAGTGTTAGACCTGTAAGATAAATATTTAAATGGTTGGGAAAGGCCATGGGATGTAGAAATATTTTTTTCACATTTTATTTCCTTGTAAATACAGGTAAATCAATAAGTATTTTCGTACGGATAAGTACCCAGTGAACGGTTCGTTTAGCTTTATATATTGTTCCGCGTGGGCGTTGTATTGGTTTTTCAGAAGCGTTAGACCTGTAAGAGAAATGTTTAAATGGTTGGGAAAGGCCATGGGATGTAGAAATATTTTTTTCACATTTTACTTCCTTGTAAAAACAGGTAAATCAATAGGGCTTTTCGTACGGAGAAGTACCCAGTGAACTGTTCGTTTAGCTTTATATATTGTTCCGGGTGGGCGTTGTATCGGTTTTTCGGAAGTGTTAGACCTGTAAGAGAAAAATTTAAATGGCTGGTAAAGGCCATGGGATGTAGAAATATTTTTTTCACATTTATTTCCTTGTAAAAACAGGAAAATCAATAGGGCTTTTCGCACGGATAAGTACCCAGTGAACGGTTCGTTTAGCTTTATACATTGTTCCGGGTGGGCGTTGTATTGGTTTTTCGGAAGTGTTAGACATGTAAGAGAAAAGTTTAAATGGTTGAGAATGGCCATGGGATGTAGAAATATTTTTTTCACATTTTATTTCCTTGTAAAAACAGGTAAATCAATAGGGATTTTCGTACGGATAAGTGCCCAGTGAACGGTTGGTTTACCTTTATATATTGTTCCGGGTGGGAGTTGTATTGGTTTTTCGGTAGTGTTAGACCTGTAAGATAAAAATTTAAATGGTTGGGAAAGGCCATGGGATGTAGAAATATTTTTTTCACATTTTACTTCCTTGTAAAAACAGGTAAATCAATAGGGCTTTTCGCACGGATAAGTACCCAGTGAACGGTTCATTTAGCTTTATACATTGTTCCGGGTGGGCGTTGTATTGGTTTTTCGGAAGTGTTAGACCTGTAAGAGAAAAATTTAAATGGCTGGGAAAGGCCATGGGATGTAGAAATATTTTTTTTACATTTTATTTCCTTGTAAAAACAGGTAAATCAATAGGGATTTTCGTACGGATAAGTACCCAGTGAACGGTTCGTTTAGCTTTATATATTGTTCCGGGTGGCCGTTGTATCGGTTTTTCGGTAGTGTTAGACCTGTAAGAGAAAAATTTAAATGGTTGGGAAAGGCCATGGGATGTAGAAATATTTTTTTCACATTTTACTTCCTTGTAAAAAGAGGGAAATCAATAGGGATTTTCGCACGGATAAGTCCCCAGTGAACGGTTCGTTTAGCTTTATACATTGTTCCGGGTGGGCGTTGTATTGGTTTTTCGGAAGTGTTAGACCTGTAAGAGAAAAATTTAAATGGTTGGGAAAGGCCATGGGATGTAGAAATATTTTTTTCACATTTTACTTCCTTGTAAAAACAGGTAAATCAATAGGGCTTTTCGTACGGAGAAGTACCCAGTGAACTGTTCGTTTAGCTTTATATATTGTTCCGGGTGGCCGTTGTATCGGTTTTTCGCAACTGTTAGACCTGTAAGAGAAAAATTTAAATGGTTGGGAAAGGCCATGGGATGTAGAAATATTTTTTTCACATTTTACTTCCTTGTAAAAAGAGGGAAATCAATAGGGCTTTTCGCACGGATAAGTCCCCAGTGAACGGTTCGTTTAGCTTTATACATTGTTCCGGGTGGGCGTTGTATTGGTTTTTCGGAAGTGTTAGACCTGTAAGAGAAAAATTTAAATGGTTGGGAAAGGCCATGGGATGTAGAAATATTTTTTTCACATTTTATTTCCTTGTAAAAACAGGTAAATCAATAGGGATTTTCGTACGGATAAGTACCCAGTGAACGGTTCGTTTAGCTTTATATATTTTTCCGGGTGGGCGTTGTATTGGTTTTTCGCAACTGTTAGACCTGTAAGAGAAAAATTTAAATGGTTGGGAAAGGCCATGGGATGTAGAAATATTTTTTTCACATTTTACTTCCTTGTAAAAAGAGGTAAATCAATAGGGATTTTCGTACGGATAAGTACCCAGTGAACGGTTTGTTTAGCTTCATATATTGTTCCGGGTGGGCGTTGTATTGGTTTTTCGGAAGCGTTAGACCTGTAAGAGAAAAATTTAAATGGTTGGGAAAGGCCATGGGATGTAGAAATATTTTTTTCACATTTTATTTCCTTGTAAAAACAGGTAAATCAATAGGGATTTTCGTACGGATAAGTACCCAGTGAACGGTCCGTTTAGCTTTATATATTGTTCCGGGAGGGCGTTGTATTGGTTTTTCGGAAGTGTTAGACCTGTAAGAGAAATGTTTAAATGGTTGGGAATGGCCATGGGATGTAGAAATATTTTTTTCACATTTTATTTCCTTGTAAAAACAGGTAAATCAATAGGGATTTTCGTACGGATAAGTACCCAGTGAACGGTTCGTTTAGCTTTATATATTGTTCCGGGTGGGAGTTGTATTGTTTTTTCGGTAGTGTTAGACCTGTAAGATAAATATTTAAATGGTTGGGAAAGGCCATGGGATGTAGAAATATTTTTTTCACATTTTATTTCCTTGTAAATACAGGTAAATCAATAGGGATTTTCGTATGGATAAGTACCCAGTGAACGGTTCGTTTAGCTTTATACATTGTTCCGGGTGGGCGTTGTATTGGTTTTTCGGAAGTGTTAGACATGTAAGAGAAATATTTAAATGGTTGGGAAAGGCCATGGGATGTAGAAATATTTTTTTTACATTTTACTTCCTTGTAAAAACAGGTAAATCAATAGGGATTTTCGTACGGATAAGTACCCAGTGAACGGTTCGTTTAGCTTTATACATTGTTCCAGGTGGCCGTTGTATTGGTTTTTCAGAAGTGTTAGACCTGTAAGAGAAAAGTTTAAATGGTTGGGAATGGCCATGGGATGTAGAAATATTTTTTTCACATTGTATTTCCTTGTAAAAACTGGTAAATCAATAGGGATTTTCGTACGTATAAGTACCCAGTGAACGGTTCGTTTAGCTTTATATATTGTTCCGGGTGGGCGTTGTATTGGTTTTTCGGAAGTGTTAGACATGTAAGAGAAAAATTTAAATGGTTGGGAAAAGCCATGGGATATAGAAATATTTTTTTCACATTTTACTTCCTTGTAAAAACAGGTAAATCAATAGGAATTTTTGTACGGATAAGTGCCCAGTGAACGGTTCGTTTAGCTTTATACAATGTTCCGGGTGGCCGTTGTATTGGTTTTTCAGAAGTGTTAGACCTGTAAGAGAAAAGTTTAAATGGTTGGGAAAGGCCATGGGATGTAGAAATATTTTTTTCACATTTTATTTCCTTGTAAAAACAGGTAAATCAATAGGGATTTTCGTACGGATAAATACCCAGTGAACGGTCCGTTTAGCTTTATATATTGTTCCGCGTGGGCGTTGTATTGGTTTTTCAGAAGCGTTAGACATGTAAGAGAAAAATTTAAATAGTTGGGAAAGGCCATGGGATGTAGAAATATTTTTTTCACATTTTATTTCCTTGTAAAAACAGGTAAATCAATAGGGATTTTCGTACGTATAAGTACCCAGTGAACGGTTCGTTTACCTTTATATATTGTTCCGGGTGGGAGTTGTATTGGTTTTTCGGTAGTGTTAGACCTGTAAGATAAATATTTAAATGGTTGGGAAAGGCCATGGGATGTAGAAATATTTTTTTCACATTTTATTTCCTTGTAAATACAGGTAAATCAATAGGGATTTTCGTATGGATAAGTACCCAGTGAACGGTTCGTTTAGCTTTATATATTGTTCCGTGTGGGTGTTGTATTGGTTTTTCGGAAGTGTTAGACCTGTAAGAGAAATGTTTAAATGGTTGGGAAAGGCCATGGGATGTAGAAATATTTTTTTCACATTTTATTTCCTTGTAAAAACAGGTAAATCAATAGGGATTTTCGTACGGATAAGTACCCAGTGAACGGTTCGTTTACCTTTATATATTGTTCCGGGTGGGAGTTGTATAGGTTTTTCGGTAGTGTTAGACCTGTAAGATAAATATTTAAATGGTTGGGAAAGGCCATGGGATGTAGAAATATTTTTTTCACATTTTATTTCCTTGTAAATACAGGTAAATCAATAGGGATTTTCGTATGGATAAGTACCCAGTGAACGGTTCGTTTAGCTTTATATATTGTTCCGTGTGGGTGTTGTATTGGTTTTTCGGAAGTGTTAGACCTGTAAGAGAAATGTTTAAATGGTTGGGAAAGGCCATGGGATGTAGAAATATTTTTTTCACATTTTACTTCCTTGTAAACACTGGTAACTCAATAGGGATTTTCATACGTATAAGTCCCCAGTGAACGGTACATTTAGCTTTATATATTGTTCCCGGTGGGAGTTGTATCGGTTTTTGGGTAGTGTTAGACCTGTAAGATAAAAATTTAAATGGTTGGGAAAGGCCATGGAATGTAGAAATATTTTTTCACATTTTACTTCCTTGTAAAAACAGGTAAATCAATAGGGATTTTCGTACGTATAAGTACCCAGTGAACGGTTCGTTTAGCTTTATACATTGTTCTGGGTGGCCGTTGTATTGGTTTTTCAGACGTGTTAGACCTGTAAGAGAAAAATTTAAATGGTTGGGAAAGGCCATGGGATGTAGAAATATTTTTTTCACATTTTATTTCCTTGTAAATACAGGTAAATCAATAGGGATTTTCGTATGGATAAGTACCCAGTGAACGGTTCGTTTAGCTTTATATATTGTTCCGTGTGGGTGTTGTATTGGTTTTTCGGAAGTGTTAGACCTGTAAGAGAAATGTTTAAATGGTTGGGAAAGGCCATGGGATGTAGAAATATTTTTTTCACATTTTACTTCCTTGTAAAAACTGGTAAATCAATAGGGATTTTCATACGTATAAGTCCCCAGTGAACGGTACATTTAGCTTTATATATTGTTCCCGGTGGTAGTTGTATCGGTTTTTCGGTAGTGTTAGACCTGTAAGATAAAAATTTAAATGGTTGGGAAAGGCCATGGAATGTAGAAATATTTTTTCACATTTTATTTCCTTGTAAAAACAGGAAAATCAATAGGGATTTTTGTACGGATAAGTGCCCAGTGAACGGTTCGTTTAGCTTTATATATTGTTCCGGGTGGCCGTTGTATTGGTTTTTCAGAAGTGTTAGACCTGTAAGAGAAAAGTTTAAATGGTTGGGAAAGGCCATGGGATGTAGAAATATTTTTTTCACATTTTATTTCCTTGTAAAAACAGGTAAATCAATAGGGCTTTTCGCACGGATAAGTACCCAGTGAACGGTTCGTTTAGCTTTATACATTGTTCCGGGTGGGCGTTGTATTGGTTTTTCGGAAGTGTTAGACATGTAAGAGAAAAATTTAAATGGCTGGGAAAGGCCATGGGATGTAGAAATATTTTTTTCACATTTTATTTCCTTGTAAAAACAGGTAAATCAATAGGGATTTTCGTACGGATAACTACCCAGTGAACGGTTCGTTTAGCTTTATATATTGTTCCGCGTGGGCGTTGTATTGGTTTTTCGGAAGCGTTAGACCTGTAAGAGAAAAATTTAAATGGTTGGGAATGGCCATGGGATGTAGAAATATTTTTTTCACATTTTATTTCCTTGTAAAAACAGGTAAATCAATAGGGATTTTCGTACGGATAAGTACCCAGTGAACGGTTCGTTTAGCTTTATATATTGTTCCGGGAGGGAGTTGTATTGGATTTCGGTAGTGTTAGACCTGTAAGATAAATATTTAAATGGTTGGGAAAGGCCATGGGATGTAGAAATATTTTTTTCACATTTTATTTCCTTGTAAATACAGGTAAATCAATAAGTATTTTCGTACGGATAAGTACCCAGTGAACGGTTCGTTTAGCTTTATATATTGTTCCGCGTGGGCGTTGTATTGGTTTTTCAGAAGCGTTAGACCTGTAAGAGAAATGTTTAAATGGTTGGGAAAGGCCATGGGATGTAGAAATATTTTTTTCACATTTTACTTCCTTGTAAAAACAGGTAAATGAATAGGGCTTTTCGTACGGATAAGTACCCAGTGAACGGTTCGTTTAGCTTTATATATTGTTCCGGGTGGGCGTTGTATTGGTTTTTCGGAAGTGTTAGACATGTAAGAGAAAAATTTAAATGGTTGGGAAAGGACATGGGATATAGAAATATTTTTTCACATTTTATTTCCTTGTAAAAACAGGTAAATCAATAGGGCTTTTCGCACGGATAAGTACCCAGTGAACGGTTCGTTTAGCTTTATACATTGTTCCGGGTGGGCGTTGTATTGGTTTTTCGGAAGTGTTAGACATGTAAGAGAAAAATTTAAATGGCTGGGAAAGGCCATGGGATGTAGAAATATTTTTTTCACATTTTATTTCCTTGTAAAAACAGGTAAATCAATAGGGATTTTCGTACGGATAACTACCCAGTGAACGGTTCGTTTAGCTTTATATATTGTTCCGCGTGGGCGTTGTATTGGTTTTTCGGAAGCGTTAGACCTGTAAGAGAAAAATTTAAATGGCTGGGAAAGGCCATGGGATGTAGAAATATTTTTTTCACATTTTACTTCCTTGTAAAAACAGGTAAATCAATAGGGCTTTTCGTACGGATAAATACCCAGTGAACGGTCCGTTTAGCTTTATATATTGTTCCGGGAGGGCGTTGTATCGGTTTTTCGGAAGTGTTAGACCTGTAAGAGAAAAGTTTAAATGGTTGGGAATGGCCATGGGATGTAGAAATATTTTTTTCACATTTTATTTCCTTGTAAAAACAGGTAAATCAATAGGGATTTTCGTACGGATAAGTACCCAGTGAACGGTTCGTTTAGCTTTATATATTGTTCCGGGAGGGAGTTGTATTGGATTTCGGTAGTGTTAGACCTGTAAGATAAATATTTAAATGGTTGGGAAAGGCCATGGGATGTAGAAATATTTTTTTCACATTTTATTACCTTGTAAATACAGGTAAATCAATAAGTATTTTCGTACGGATAAGTACCCAGTGAACGGTTCGTTTAGCTTTATATATTGTTCCGCGTGGGCGTTGTATTGGTTTTTCAGAAGCGTTAGACCTGTAAGAGAAATGTTTAAATGGTTGGGAAAGGCTATGGGATGTAGAAATATTTTTTTCACATTTTACTTCCTTGTAAAAACAGGTAAATCAATAGGGCTTTTCGTACGGAGAAGTACCCAGTGAACTGTTCGTTTAGCTTTATATATTGTTCCGGGTGGGCGTTGTATCGGTTTTTCGGAAGTGTTAGACCTGTAAGAGAAAAATTTAAATGGCTGGTAAAGGCCATGGGATGTAGAAATATTTTTTTCACATTTATTTCCTTGTAAAAACAGGAAAATCAATAGGGCTTTTCGCACGGATAAGTACCCAGTGAACGGTTCGTTTAGCTTTATACATTGTTCCGGGTGGGCGTTGTATTGGTTTTTCGGAAGTGTTAGACATGTAAGAGAAAAGTTTAAATGGTTGAGAATGGCCATGGGATGTAGAAATATTTTTTTCACATTTTATTTCCTTGTAAAAACAGGTAAATCAATAGGGATTTTCGTACGGATAAGTGCCCAGTGAACGGTTGGTTTACCTTTATATATTGTTCCGGGTGGGAGTTGTATTGGTTTTTCGGTAGTGTTAGACCTGTAAGATAAAAATTTAAATGGTTGGGAAAGGCCATGGGATGTAGAAATATTTTTTTCACATTTTACTTCCTTGTAAAAACAGGTAAATCAATAGGGCTTTTCGCACGGATAAGTTCCCAGTGAACGGTTCATTTAGCTTTATACATTGTTCCGGGTGGGCGTTGTATTGGTTTTTCGGAAGTGTTAGACCTGTAAGAGAAAAATTTAAATGGCTGGGAAAGGCCATGGGATGTAGAAATATTTTTTTCACATTTTATTTCCTTGTAAAAACAGGTAAATCAATAGGGATTTTCGTACGGATAAGTACCCAGTGAACGGTTCGTTTAGCTTTATATATTGTTCCGGGTGGCCGTTGTATCGGTTTTTCGGTAGTGTTAGACCTGTAAGAGAAAAATTTAAATGGTTGGGAAAGGCCATGGGATGTAGAAATATTTTTTTCACATTTTACTTCCTTGTAAAAAGAGGGAAATCAATAGGGATTTTCGTACGGATAAGTACCCAGTGAACGGTTCGTTTAGCTTTATACATTGTTCCGGGTGGGAGTTGTATTGGTTTTTCGGAAGTGTTAGACCTGTAAGAGAAAAATTTAAATGGCTGGGAAAGGCCATGGGATGTAGAAATATTTTTTTTACATTTTATTTCCTTGTAAAAACAGGTAAATCAATAGGGATTTTCGTACGGATAAGTACCCAGTGAACGGTTCGTTTAGCTTTATATATTGTTCCGGGTGGCCGTTGTATCGGTTTTTCGGTAGTGTTAGACCTGTAAGAGAAAAATTTAAATGGTTGGGAAAGGCCATGGGATGTAGAAATATTTTTTTCACATTTTACTTCCTTGTAAAAAGAGGGAAATCAATAGGGATTTTCGTACGGATAAGTACCCAGTGAACGGTTCGTTTAGCTTTATACATTGTTCCGGGTGGGAGTTGTATTGGTTTTTCGGAAGTGTTAGACCTGTAAGAGAAAAATTTAAATGGCTGGGAAAGGCCATGGGATGTAGAAATATTTTTTTTACATTTTATTTCCTTGTAAAAACAGGTAAATCAATAGGGATTTTCGTACGGATAAGTACCCAGTGAACGGTTCGTTTAGCTTTATATATTGTTCCGGGTGGCCGTTGTATCGGTTTTTCGGTAGTGTTAGACCTGTAAGATAAAAATTTAAATGGTTGGGAAAGGCCATGGGATGTAGAAATATTTTTTTCACATTTTATTTCCTTGTAAAAACAGGAAAATCAATAGGGATTTTTTTACGGATAAGTGCCCAGTGAACGGTTCGTTTAGCTTTATATATTGTTCCGGGTGGGCGTTGTATTGGTTTTTCGGAAGTGTTAGACCTGTAAGAGAAAAGTTTAAATGGTTGGGAAAGGCCATGGGATGTAGAAATATTTTTTTCACATTTTATTTCCTTGTAAAAACTGGTAAATCAATTGGGGATTTTCGTACGGAAAAGTACCCAGTGAACGGTTCGTTTAGCTTTATAAATTGTTCCGGGTGGGAGTTGTATCGGTTTTTCGGTAGTGTTAGACCTGTAAGAGAAAAATTTAAATGGTTGGGAAAGGCCATGGGATGTAGAAATATTTTTTTCACATTTTACTTCCTTGTAAAAAGAGGGAAATCAATAGGGCTTTTCGCACGGATAAGTACCCAGTGAACGGTTCGTTTAGCTTTATACATTGTTCCGGGTGGGCGTTGTATTGGTTTTTCGGAAGTGTTAGACCTGTAAGAGAAAAATTTAAATGGCTGGGAAAGGCCATGGGATGTAGAAATATTTTTTTTACATTTTATTTCCTTGTAAAAACAGGTAAATCAATAGGGATTTTCGCACGGATAAGTACCCAGTGAACGGTTCGTTTAGCTTTATACATTGTTCCGGGTGGGCGTTGTATTGGTTTTTCGGAAGTGTTAGACCTGTAAGAGAAAAATTTAAATGGCTGGGAAAGGCCATGGGATGTAGAAATATTTTTTTCACATTTTATTTCCTTGTAAAAACAGGTAAATCAATAGGGATTTTCGCACGGATAAGTACCCAGTGAACAGTTCGTTTAGCTTTATACATTGTTCCGGGTGGGCGTTGTATTGGTTTTTCGGAAGTGTTAGACCTGTAAGAGAAAAATTTAAATGGCTGGGAAAGGCCATGGGATGTAGAAATATTTTTTTCACATTTTATTTCCTTGTAAAAACAGGTAAATCAATAGGGATTTTCGTATGGATTAGTACCCAGTGAACGGTTCGTTTAGCTTTATACATTGTTCCGGGTGGGCGTTGTATTGGATTTTCGCAACTGTTAGACCTGTAAGAGAAAAATTTAAATGGCTGGGAAAGGCCATGGGATGTAGAAATATTTTTTTTACATTTTATTTCCTTGTAAAAACAGGTAAATCAATAGGGATTTTCGTACGGATAAGTACCCAGTGAACGGTTCGTTTAGCTTTATATATTGTTCCGGGTGGTCGTTGTATCGGTTTTTCGGTAGTGTTAGACCTGTAAGAGAAAAATTTAAATGGTTGGGAAAGGCCATGGGATGTAGAAATATTTTTTTCACATTTTACTTCCTTGTAAAAAGAGGGAAATCAATAGGGATTTTCGTACGGATAAGTACCCAGTGAACGGTTCGTTTAGCTTTATACATTGTTCCGGGTGGGAGTTGTATTGGTTTTTCGGAAGTGTTAGACCTGTAAGAGAAAAATTTAAATGGCTGGGAAAGGCCATGGGATGTAGAAATATTTTTTTTACATTTTATTTCCTTGTAAAAACAGGTAAATCAATAGGGATTTTCGTACGGATAAGTACCCAGTGAACGGTTCGTTTAGCTTTATATATTGTTCCGGGTGGCCGTTGTATCGGTTTTTCGGTAGTGTTAGACCTGTAAGATAAAAATTTAAATGGTTGGGAAAGGCCATGGGATGTAGAAATATTTTTTTCACATTTTATTTCCTTGTAAAAACAGGAAAATCAATAGGGATTTTTTTACGGATAAGTGCCCAGTGAACGGTTCGTTTAGCTTTATATATTGTTCCGGGTGGGCGTTGTATTGGTTTTTCGGAAGTGTTAGACCTGTAAGAGAAAAGTTTAAATGGTTGGGAAAGGCCATGGGATGTAGAAATATTTTTTTCACATTTTATTTCCTTGTAAAAACTGGTAAATCAATTGGGGATTTTCGTACGGAAAAGTACCCAGTGAACGGTTCGTTTAGCTTTATAAATTGTTCCGGGTGGGAGTTGTATCGGTTTTTCGGTAGTGTTAGACCTGTAAGAGAGAAATTTAAATGGTTGGGAAAGGCCATGGGATGTAGAAATATTTTTTTCACATTTTACTTCCTTGTAAAAAGAGGGAAATCAATAGGGCTTTTCGCACGGATAAGTACCCAGTGAACGGTTCGTTTAGCTTTATACATTGTTCCGGGTGGGCGTTGTATTGGTTTTTCGGAAGTGTTAGACCTGTAAGAGAAAAATTTAAATGGCTGGGAAAGGCCATGGGATGTAGAAATATTTTTTTTACATTTTATTTCCTTGTAAAAACAGGTAAATCAATAGGGATTTTCGCACGGATAAGTACCCAGTGAACGGTTCGTTTAGCTTTATACATTGTTCCGGGTGGGCGTTGTATTGGTTTTTCGGAAGTGTTAGACCTGTAAGAGAAAAATTTAAATGGCTGGGAAAGGCCATGGGATGTAGAAATATTTTTTTCACATTTTATTTCCTTGTAAAAACAGGTAAATCAATAGGGATTTTCGCACAGATAAGTACCCAGTGAACGGTTCGTTTAGCTTTATACATTGTTCCGGGTGGGCGTTGTATTGGTTTTTCGGAAGTGTTAGACCTGTAAGAGAAAAATTTAAATGGCTGGGAAAGGCCATGGGATGTAGAAATATTTTTTTCACATTTTATTTCCTTGTAAAAACAGGTAAATCAATAGGGCTTTTCGCACGGATAAGTACCCAGTGAACGGTTCGTTTAGCTTTATACATTGTTCCGGGTGGGCGTTGTATTGGTTTTTCGGAAGTGTTAGACATGTAAGAGAAAAATTTAAATGGCTGGGAAAGGCCATGGGATGTAGAAATATTTTTTTCACATTTTATTTCCTTGTAAAAACAGGTAAATCAATAGGGATTTTCGTACGGATAACTACCCAGTGAACGGTTCGTTTAGCTTTATATATTGTTCCGCGTGGGCGTTGTATTGGTTTTTCGGAAGCGTTAGACCTGTAAGAGAAAAATTTAAATGGCTGGGAAAGGCCATGGGATGTAGAAATATTTTTTTCACATTTTACTTCCTTGTAAAAACAGGTAAATCAATAGGGCTTTTCGTACGGATAAATACCCAGTGAACGGTCCGTTTAGCTTTATATATTGTTCCGGGAGGGCGTTGTATCGGTTTTTCGGAAGTGTTAGACCTGTAAGAGAAAAGTTTAAATGGTTGGGAATGGCCATGGGATGTAGAAATATTTTTTTCACATTTTATTTCCTTGTAAAAACAGGTAAATCAATAGGGATTTTCGTACGGATAAGTACCCAGTGAACGGTTCGTTTAGCTTTATATATTGTTCCGGGAGGGAGTTGTATTGGATTTCGGTAGTGTTAGACCTGTAAGAGAAATGTTTAAATGGTTGGGAAAGGCCATGGGATGTAGAAATATTTTTTTCACATTTTACTTCCTTGTAAAAACAGGTAAATCAATAGGGCTTTTCGTACGGAGAAGTACCCAGTGAACTGTTCGTTTAGCTTTATATATTGTTCCGGGTGGGCGTTGTATCGGTTTTTCGGAAGTGTTAGACCTGTAAGAGAAAAATTTAAATGGCTGGTAAAGGCCATGGGATGTAGAAATATTTTTTTCACATTTATTTCCTTGTAAAAACAGGAAAATCAATAGGGCTTTTCGCACGGATAAGTACCCAGTGATCGGTTCGTTTAGCTTTATACATTGTTCCGGGTGGGCGTTGTATTGGTTTTTCGGAGGTGTTAGACATGTAAGAGAAAAGTTTAAATGGTTGAGAATGGCCATGGGATGTAGAAATATTTTTTTCACATTTTATTTCCTTGTAAAAACAGGTAAATCAATAGGGATTTTCGTACGGATAAGTGCCCAGTGAACGGTTGGTTTACCTTTATATATTGTTCCGGGTGGGAGTTGTATTGGTTTTTCGGTAGTGTTAGACCTGTAAGATAAAAATTTAAATGGTTGGGAAAGGCCATGGGATGTAGAAATATTTTTTTCACATTTTACTTCCTTGTAAAAACAGGTAAATCAATAGGGCTTTTCGCACGGATAAGTACCCAGTGAACGGTTCATTTAGCTTTATACATTGTTCCGGGTGGGCGTTGTATTGGTTTTTCGGAAGTGTTAGACCTGTAAGAGAAAAATTTAAATGGCTGGGAAAGGCCATGGGATGTAGAAATATTTTTTTTACATTTTATTTCCTTGTAAAAACAGGTAAATCAATAGGGATTTTCGTACGGATAAGTACCCAGTGAACGGTTCGTTTAGCTTTATATATTGTTCCGGGTGGCCGTTGTATCGGTTTTTCGGTAGTGTTAGACCTGTAAGAGAAAAATTTAAATGGTTGGGAAAGGCCATGGGATGTAGAAATATTTTTTTCACATTTTACTTCCTTGTAAAAAGAGGGAAATCAATAGGGATTTTCGTACGGATAAGTACCCAGTGAACGGTTCGTTTAGCTTTATACATTGTTCCGGGTGGGCGTTGTATTGGTTTTTCGGAGGTGTTAGACATGTAAGAGAAAAGTTTAAATGGTTGAGAATGGCCATGGGATGTAGAAATATTTTTTTCACATTTTATTTCCTTGTAAAAACAGGTAAATCAATAGGGATTTTCGTACGGATAAGTGCCCAGTGAACGGTTGGTTTACCTTTATATATTGTTCCGGGTGGGAGTTGTATTGGTTTTTCGGTAGTGTTAGACCTGTAAGATAAAAATTTAAATGGTTGGGAAAGGCCATGGGATGTAGAAATATTTTTTTCACATTTTACTTCCTTGTAAAAACAGGTAAATCAATAGGGCTTTTCGCACGGATAAGTACCCAGTGAACGGTTCATTTAGCTTTATACATTGTTCCGGGTGGGCGTTGTATTGGTTTTTCGGAAGTGTTAGACCTGTAAGAGAAAAATTTAAATGGCTGGGAAAGGCCATGGGATGTAGAAATATTTTTTTTACATTTTATTTCCTTGTAAAAACAGGTAAATCAATAGGGATTTTCGTACGGATAAGTACCCAGTGAACGGTTCGTTTAGCTTTATATATTGTTCCGGGTGGCCGTTGTATCGGTTTTTCGGTAGTGTTAGACCTGTAAGAGAAAAATTTAAATGGTTGGGAAAGGCCATGGGATGTAGAAATATTTTTTTCACATTTTACTTCCTTGTAAAAAGAGGGAAATCAATAGGGATTTTCGTACGGATAAGTACCCAGTGAACGGTTCGTTTAGCTTTATACATTGTTCCGGGTGGGAGTTGTATTGGTTTTTCGGAAGTGTTAGACCTGTAAGAGAAAAATTTAAATGGCTGGGAAAGGCCATGGGATGTAGAAATATTTTTTTTACATTTTATTTCCTTGTAAAAACAGGTAAATCAATAGGGATTTTCGTACGGATAAGTACCCAGTGAACGGTTCGTTTAGCTTTATATATTGTTCCGGGTGGCCGTTGTATCGGTTTTTCGGTAGTGTTAGACCTGTAAGAGAAAAATTTAAATGGTTGGGAAAGGCCATGGGATGTAGAAATATTTTTTTCACATTTTACTTCCTTGTAAAAAGAGGGAAATCAATAGGGATTTTCGTACGGATAAGTACCCAGTGAACGGTTCGTTTAGCTTTATACATTGTTCCGGGTGGGAGTTGTATTGGTTTTTCGGAAGTGTTAGACCTGTAAGAGAAATATTTAAATGGCTGGGAAAGGCCATGGGATGTAGAAATATTTTTTTTACATTTTATTTCCTTGTAAAAACAGGTAAATCAATAGGGATTTTCGTACGGATAAGTACCCAGTGAACGGTTCGTTTAGCTTTATATATTGTTCCGGGTGGCCGTTGTATCGGTTTTTCGGTAGTGTTAGACCTGTAAGATAAAAATTTAAATGGTTGGGAAAGGCCATGGGATGTAGAAATATTTTTTTCACATTTTATTTCCTTGTAAAAACAGGAAAATCAATAGGGATTTTTTTACGGATAAGTGCCCAGTGAACGGTTCGTTTAGCTTTATATATTGTTCCGGGTGGGCGTTGTATTGGTTTTTCGGAAGTGTTAGACCTGTAAGAGAAAAGTTTAAATGGTTGGGAAAGGCCATGGGATGTAGAAATATTTTTTTCACATTTTATTTCCTTGTAAAAACTGGTAAATCAATTGGGGATTTTCGTACGGAAAAGTACCCAGTGAACGGTTCGTTTAGCTTTATAAATTGTTCCGGGTGGGAGTTGTATCGGTTTTTCGGTAGTGTTAGACCTGTAAGAGAAAAATTTAAATGGTTGGGAAAGGCCATGGGATGTAGAAATATTTTTTTCACATTTTACTTCCTTGTAAAAAGAGGGAAATCAATAGGGCTTTTCGCACGGATAAGTACCCAGTGAACGGTTCGTTTAGCTTTATACATTGTTCCGGGTGGGCGTTGTATTGGTTTTTCGGAAGTGTTAGACCTGTAAGAGAAAAATTTAAATGGCTGGGAAAGGCCATGGGATGTAGAAATATTTTTTTTACATTTTATTTCCTTGTAAAAACAGGTAAATCAATAGGGATTTTCGTACGGATAAGTACCCAGTGAACGGTTCGTTTAGCTTTATATATTGTTCCGGGTGGCCGTTGTATCGGTTTTTCGGTAGTGTTAGACCTGTAAGATAAAAATTTAAATGGTTGGGAAAGGCCATGGGATGTAGAAATATTTTTCTCACATTTTACTTCCTTGTAAAAAGAGGGAAATCAATAGGGATTTTCGTACGGATAAGTACCCAGTGAACGGTTCGTTTAGCTTTATACATTGTTCCGGGTGGGCGTTGTATTGGTTTTTCAGAAGTGTTAGACCTGTAAGAGAAAAATTTAAATGGCTGGGAAAGGCCATGGGATGTAGAAATATTTTTTTTACATTTTATTTCCTTGTAAAAACAGGTAAATCAATAGGGATTTTCGTACGGATAAGTACCCAGTGAACGGTTCGTTTAGCTTTATATATTGTTCCGGGTGGCCGTTGTATCGGTTTTTCGGTAGTGTTAGACCTGTAAGATAAAAATTTAAATGGTTGAGAAAGGCCATGGGATGTAGAAATATTTTTTTCACATTTTATTTCCTTGTAAAAACAGGAAAATCAATAGGGATTTTTTTACGGATAAGTGCCCAGTGAACGGTTCGTTTAGCTTTATATATTGTTCCGGGTGGGCGTTGTATTGGTTTTTCGGAAGTGTTAGACCTGTAAGAGAAAAGTTTAAATGGTTGGGAAAGGCCATGGGATGTAGAAATATTTTTTTCACATTTTATTTCCTTGTAAAAACTGGTAAATCAATAGGGATTTTCGTACGGATAAGTACCCAGTGAACGGTTCGTTTAGCTTTATAAATTGTTCCGGGTGGGAGTTGTATTGGTTTTTCGGTAGTGTTAGACCTGTAAGAGAAAAATTTAAATGGTTGGGAAAGGCCATGGGATGTAGAAATATATTTTTCACATTTTACTTCCTTGTAAAAAGAGGGAAATCAATAGGGCTTTTCGCACGGATAAGTACCCAGTGAACGGTTCGTTTAGCTTTATACATTGTTCCGGGTGGGCGTTGTATTGGTTTTTCGGAAGTGTTAGACCTGTAAGAGAAAAATTTAAATGGCTGGGAAAGGCCATGGGATGTAGAAATATTTTTTTCACATTTTACTTCCTTGTAAAAACAGGTAAATCAATAGGGCTTTTCGTACGGATAAATACCCAGTGAACGGTCCGTTTAGCTTTATATATTGTTCCGGGAGGGCGTTGTATCGGTTTTTCGGAAGTGTTAGACCTGTAAGAGAAAAGTTTAAATGGTTGGGAATGGCCATGGGATGTAGAAATATTTTTTTCACATTTTATTTCCTTGTAAAAACAGGTAAATCAATAGGGATTTTCGTACGGATAAGTACCCAGTGAACGGTTCGTTTAGCTTTATATATTGTTCCGGGAGGGAGTTGTATTGGATTTCGGTAGTGTTAGACCTGTAAGATAAATATTTAAATGGTTGGGAAAGGCCATGGGATGTAGAAATATTTTTTTCACATTTTATTTCCTTGTAAATACAGGTAAATCAATAAGTATTTTCGTACGGATAAGTACCCAGTGAACGGTTCGTTTAGCTTTATATATTGTTCCGCGTGGGCGTTGTATTGGTTTTTCAGAAGCGTTAGACCTGTAAGAGAAATGTTTAAATGGTTGGGAAAGGCCATGGGATGTAGAAATATTTTTTTCACATTTTACTTCCTTGTAAAAACAGGTAAATGAATAGGGCTTTTCGTACGGATAAGTACCCAGTGAACGGTTCGTTTAGCTTTATATATTGTTCCGGGTGGGCGTTGTATTGGTTTTTCGGAAGTGTTAGACATGTAAGAGAAAAATTTAAATGGTTGGGAAAGGACATGGGATGTAGAAATATTTTTTCACATTTTATTTCCTTGTAAAAACAGGTAAATCAATAGGGCTTTTCGCACGGATAAGTACCCAGTGAACGGTTCGTTTAGCTTTATACATTGTTCCGGGTGGGCGTTGTATTGGTTTTTCGGAAGTGTTAGACATGTAAGAGAAAAATTTAAATGGCTGGGAAAGGCCATGGGATGTAGAAATATTTTTTTCACATTTTATTTCCTTGTAAAAACAGGTAAATCAATAGGGATTTTCGTACGGATAACTACCCAGTGAACGGTTCGTTTAGCTTTATATATTGTTCCGCGTGGGCGTTGTATTGGTTTTTCGGAAGCGTTAGACCAGTAAGAGAAAAATTTAAATGGTTGGGAAAGGCCATGGGATGTAGAAATATTTTTTTCACATTTTACTTCCTTGTAAAAACAGGTAAATCAATAGGGCTTTTCGTACGGATAAATACCCAGTGAACGGTCCGTTTAGCTTTATATATTGTTCCGGGAGGGCGTTGTATCGGTTTTTCGGAAGTGTTAGACCTGTAAGAGAAAAGTTTAAATGGTTGGGAATGGCCATGGGATGTAGAAATATTTTTTTCACATTTTATTTCCTTGTAAAAACAGGTAAATCAATAGGGATTTTCGTACGGATAAGTACCCAGTGAACGGTTCGTTTAGCTTTATATATTGTTCCGGGAGGGAGTTGTATTGGATTTCGGTAGTGTTAGACCTGTAAGATAAATATTTAAATGGTTGGGAAAGGCCATGGGATGTAGAAATATTTTTTTCACATTTTATTTCCTTGTAAATACAGGTAAATCAATAAGTATTTTCGTACGGATAAGTACCCAGTGAACGGTTCGTTTAGCTTTATATATTGTTCCACGTGGGCGTTGTATTGGTTTTTCAGAAGCGTTAGACCTGTAAGAGAAATGTTTAAATGGTTGGGAAAGGCCATGGGATGTAGAAATATTTTTTTCACATTTTACTTCCTTGTAAAAACAGGTAAATCAATAGGGCTTTTCGTACGGAGAAGTACCCAGTGAACTGTTCGTTTAGCTTTATATATTGTTCCGGGTGGGCGTTGTATCGGTTTTTCGGAAGTGTTAGACCTGTAAGAGAAAAATTTAAATGGCTGGTAAAGGCCATGGGATGTAGAAATATTTTTTTCACATTTTACTTCCTTGTAAAAACAGGAAAATCAATAGGGCTTTTCGCACGGATAAGTACCCAGTGAACGGTTCGTTTAGCTTTATACATTGTTCCGGGTGGGCGTTGTATTGGTTTTTCGGAAGTGTTAGACATGTAAGAGAAAAGTTTAAATGGTTGAGAATGGCCATGGAATGTAGAAATATTTTTTTCACATTTTATTTCCTTGTAAAAACAGGTAAATCAATAGGGATTTTCGTACGGATAAGTGCCCAGTGAACGGTTGGTTTACCTTTATATATTGTTCCGGGTGGCCGTTGTATTGGTTTTTCGGAAGTGTTAGACATGTAAGAGAAAAATTTAAATGGTTGGGAAAGGCCATGGGATGTAGAAATATTTTTTTCACATTTTATTTCCTTGTAAAAACAGGTAAATCAATAGGGATTTTCGTACGGATAAGTACCCAGTGAACGGATCGTTTAGCTTTATATATTGTTCCGGGTGGGCGTTGTATTGGTTTTTCGGAAGCGTTAGACCTGTAAGAGAAAAATTTAAATGGCTGGGAAAGGCCATGGGATGTAGAAATATTTTTTTCACATTTTACTTCCTTGTAAAAACAGGTAAATCAATAGGGATTTTCGTACGTATAAGTACCCAGTGAACGGTTCGTTTAGCTTTATATATTGTTCCGGGTGGCCGTTGTATTGGTTTTTCGGAAGTGTTAGACATGTAAGAGAAAAATTTAAATGGTTGGGAAAGGCCATGGGTTGTAGAAATATTTTTTTCACATTTTATTTCCTTGTAAAAACAGGTAAATCAATAGGGATTTTCGTACGGATAAGTACCCAGTGAACGGATCGCTTAGCTTTATATATTGTTCCGGGAGGGAGTTGTATTGGTTTTTCGGAAGCGTTAGACCTGTAAGAGAAAAATTTAAATGGCTGGGAAAGGCCATGGGATGTAGAAATATTTTTTTCACATTTTACTTCCTTGTAAAAACAGGTAAATCAATAGGGATTTTCGTACGTATAAGTACCCAGTGAACGGTTCGTTTAGCTTTATATATTGTTCCGGGTGGGTGTTGTATTGGTTTTTCGGAAGCGTTAGACATGTAAGAGAAAAGTTTAAATGGTTGAGAATGGCCATGGGATGTAGAAATATTTTTTTCACATTTTATTTCCTTGTAAAAACAGGTAAATCAATAGGGATTTTCGTACGGATAAGTGCCCAGTGAACGGTTGGTTTACCTTTAAATATTGTTCCGGGTGGCCGTTGTATTGGTTTTTCGGAAGTGTTAGACATGTAAGAGAAAAATTTAAATGGTTGGGAAAGGCCATGGGATGTAGAAATATTTTTTTTACATTTTATTTCCTTGTAAAAACAGGTAAATCAATAGGGATTTTCGTACGGATAAGTACCCAGTGAACGGTTCGTTTAGCTTTATATATTGTTCCGGGTGGCCGTTGTATCGGTTTTTCGGTAGTGTTAGACCTGTAAGATAAAAATTTAAATGGTTGGGAAAGGCCATGGGATGTAGAAATATTTTTTTCACATTTTATTTCCTTGTAAAAACAGGAAAATCAATAGGGATTTTTTTACGGATAAGTGCCCAGTGAACGGTTCGTTTAGCTTTATATATTGTTCCGGGTGGGCGTTGTATTGGTTTTTCGGAAGTGTTAGACCTGTAAGAGAAAAGTTTAAATGGTTGGGAAAGGCCATGGGATGTAGAAATATTTTTTTCACATTTTATTTCCTTGTAAAAACTGGTAAATCAATAGGGATTTTCGTACGGAAAAGTACCCAGTGAACGGTTCGTTTAGCTTTATAAATTGTTCCGGGTGGGAGTTATATCGGTTTATCGGTAGTGTTAGACCTGTAAGAGAAAAATTTAAATGGTTGGGAAAGGCCATGGGATGTAGAAATATTTTTTTCACATTTTACTTCCTTGTAAAAAGAGGGAAATCAATAGGGCTTTTCGCACGGATAAGTACCCAGTGAACGGTTCGTTTAGCTTTATACATTGTTCCGGGTGGGCGTTGTATTGGTTTTTCGGAAGTGTTAGACCTGTAAGAGAAAAATTTAAATGGCTGGGAAAGGCCATGGGATGTAGAAATATTTTTTTTACATTTTATTTCCTTGTAAAAACAGGTAAATCAATAGGGATTTTCGTACGGATAAGTACCCAGTGAACGGTTCGTTTAGCTTTATATATTGTTCCGGGTGGCCGTTGTATCGGTTTTTCGGTAGTGTTAGACCTGTAAGAGAAAAATTTAAATGGTTGGGAAAGGCCATGGGATGTAGAAATATTTTTCTCACATTTTACTTCCTTGTAAAAAGAGGGAAATCAATAGGGATTTTCGTACGGATAAGTACCCAGTGAACGGTTCGTTTAGCTTTATACATTGTTCCGGGTGGGCGTTGTATTGGTTTTTCGGAAGTGTTAGACCTGTAAGAGAAAAATTTAAATGGCTGGGAAAGGCCATGGGATGTAGAAATATTTTTTTTACATTTTATTTCCTTGTAAAAACAGGTAAATCAATAGGGATTTTAGTACGGATAAGTACCCAGTGAACGGTTCGTTTAGCTTTATATATTGTTCCGGGTGGCCGTTGTATCGGTTTTTCGGTAGTGTTAGACCTGTAAGATAAAAATTTAAATGGTTGGGAAAGGCCATGGGATGTAGAAATATTTTTTTCACATTTTATTTCCTTGTAAAAACAGGAAAATCAATAGGGATTTTTTTACGGATAAGTGCCCAGTGAACGGTTCGTTTAGCTTTATATATTGTTCCGGGTGGGCGTTGTATTGGTTTTTCGGAAGTGTTAGACCTGTAAGAGAAAAGTTTAAATGGTTGGGAAAGGCCATGGGATGTAGAAATATTTTTTTCACATTTTATTTCCTTGTAAAAACTGGTAAATCAATAGGGATTTTCGTACGGATAAGTACCCAGTGAACGGTTCGTTTAGCTTTATAAATTGTTCCGGGTGGGAGTTGTATTGGTATTTCGGTAGTGTTAGACTTGTAAGAGAAAAATTTAAATGGTTGGGAAAGGCCATGGGATGTAGAAATATATTTTTCACATTTTACTTCCTTGTAAAAAGAGGGAAATCAATAGGGCTTTTCGCACGGATAAGTACCCAGTGAACGGTTCGTTTAGCTTTATACATTGTTCCGGGTGGGCGTTGTATTGGTTTTTCGGAAGTGTTAGACCTGTAAGAGAAAAATTTAAATGGCTGGGAAAGGCCATGGGATGTAGAAATATTTTTTTCACATTTTACTTCCTTGTAAAAACAGGTAAATCAATAGGGCTTTTCGTACGGATAAATACCCAGTGAACGGTTCGTTTAGCTTTATATATTGTTCCGGTAGGGAGTTGTATTGGATTTCGGTAGTGTTAGACCTGTAAGATAAATATTTAAATGGTTGGGAAAGGCCATGGGATGTAGAAATATTTTTTTCACATTTTATTTCCTTGTAAATACAGGTAAATCAATAAGTATTTTCGTACGGATAAGTACCCAGTGAACGGTTCGTTTAGCTTTATATATTGTTCCGCGTGGGCGTTGTATTGGTTTTTCAGAAGCGTTAGACCTGTAAGAGAAATGTTTAAATGGTTGGGAAAGGCCATGGGATGTAGAAATATTTTTTTCACATTTTATTTCCTTGTAAATACAGGTAAATCAATAAGTATTTTCGTACGGATAAGTACCCAGTGAACGGTTCGTTTAGCTTTATATATTGTTCCGGGTGGGCGTTGTATCGGTTTTTCGGAAGTGTTAGACCTGTAAGAGAAAAATTTAAATGGCTGGTAAAGGCCATGGGATGTAGAAATATTTTTTTCACATTTATTTCCTTGTAAAAACAGGAAAATCAATAGGGCTTTTCGCACGGATAAGTACCCAGTGAACGGTTCGTTTAGCTTTATACATTGTTCCGGGTGGGCGTTGTATTGGTTTTTCGGAAGTGTTAGACATGTAAGAGAAAAGTTTAAATGGTTGAGAATGGCCATGGGATGTAGAAATATTTTTTTCACATTTTATTTCCTTGTAAAAACAGGTAAATCAATAGGGATTTTCGTACGGATAAGTGCCCAGTGAACGGTTGGTTTACCTTTATATATTGTTCCGGGTGGGCGTTGTATTGGTTTTTCGGTAGTGTTAGACCTGTAAGATAAAAATTTAAATGGTTGGGAAATGCCATGGGATGTAGAAATATTTTTTTCACATTTTACTTCCTTGTAAAAACAGGTAAATCAATAGGGCTTTTCGCACGGATAAGTACCCAGTGAACGGTTCGTTTAGCTTTATACATTGTTCCGGGTGGGCGTTGTATTGGTTTTTCGGAAGTGTTAGACCTGTAAGAGAAAAATTTAAATGGCTGGGAAAGGCCATGGGATGTAGAAATATTTTTTTTACATTTTATTTCCTTGTAAAAACAGGTAAATCAATAGGGATTTTCGTACGGATAAGTACCCAGTGAACGGTTCGTTTAGCTTTATATATTGTTCCGGGTGGCCGTTGTATCGGTTTTTCGGTAGTGTTAGACCTGTAAGAGAAAAATTTAAATGGTTGGGAAAGGCCATGGGATGTAGAAATATTTTTTTCACATTTTACTTCCTTGTAAAAAGAGGGAAATCAATAGGGATTTTCGTACGGATAAGTACCCAGTGAACGGTTCGTTTAGCTTTATACATTGTTCCGGGTGGGAGTTGTATTGGTTTTTCGGAAGTGTTAGACCTGTAAGAGAAAAATTTAAATGGCTGGGAAAGGCCATGGGATGTAGAAATATTTTTTTTACATTTTATTTCCTTGTAAAAACAGGTAAATCAATAGGGATTTTCATACGGATAAGTACCCAGTGAACGGTTCGTTTAGCTTTATATATTGTTCCGGGTGGCCGTTGTATCGGTTTTTCGGTAGTGTTAGACCTGTAAGAGAAAAATTTAAATGGTTGGGAAAGGCCATGGGATGTAGAAATATTTTTTTCACATTTTACTTCCTTGTAAAAAGAGGGAAATCAATAGGGATTTTCGTACGGATAAGTACCCAGTGAACGGTTCGTTTAGCTTTATACATTGTTCCGGGTGGGAGTTGTATTGGTTTTTCGGAAGTGTTAGACCTGTAAGAGAAAAATTTAAATGGCTGGGAAAGGCCATGGGATGTAGAAATATTTTTTTTACATTTGATTTCCTTGTAAAAACAGGTAAATCAATAGGGATTTTCGTACGGATAAGTACCCAGTGAACGGTTCGTTTAGCTTTATATATTGTTCCGGGTGGCCGTTGTATCGGTTTTTCGGTAGTGTTAGACCTGTAAGATAAAAATTTAAATGGTTGGGAAAGGCCATGGGATGTAGAAATATTTTTTTCACATTTTATTTCCTTGTAAATACAGGAAAATCAATAGGGATTTTTTTACGGATAAGTGCCCAGTGAACGGTTCGTTTAGCTTTATATATTGTTCCGGGTGGGCGTTGTATTGGTTTTTCGGAAGTGTTAGACCTGTAAGAGAAAAGTTTAAATGGTTGGGAAAGGCCATGGGATGTAGAAATATTTTTTTCACATTTTATTTCCTTGTAAAAACTGGTAAATCAATTGGGGATTTTCGTACGGAAAAGTACCCAGTGAACAGTTCGTTTAGCTTTATAAATTGTTCCGGGTGGGAGTTGTATCGGTTTTTCGGTAGTGTTAGACCTGTAAGAGAAAAATTTAAATGGTTGGGAAAGGCCATGGGATGTAGAAATATTTTTTTCACATTTTACTTCCTTGTAAAAAGAGGGAAATCAATAGGGCTTTTCGCACGGATAAGTACCCAGTGAACGGTTCGTTTAGCTTTATACATTGTTCCGGGTGGGCGTTGTATTGGTTTTTCGGAAGTGTTAGACCTGTAAGAGAAAAATTTAAATGGCTGGGAAAGGCCATGGGATGTAGAAATATTTTTTTTACATTTTGTTTCCTTGTAAAAACAGGTAAATCAATAGGGATTTTCGTACGGATAAGTACCCAGTGAACGGTTCGTTTAGCTTTATATATTGTTCCGGGTGGCCGTTGTATCGGTTTTTCGGTAGTGTTAGACCTGTAAGAGAAATATTTAAATGGTTGGGAAAGGCCATGGGATGTAGAAATATTTTTCTCACATTTTACTTCCTTGTAAAAAGAGGGAAATCAATAGGGATTTTCGTACGGATAAGTACCCAGTGAACGGTTCGTTTAGCTTTATACATTGTTCCGGGTGGGCGTTGTATTGGTTTTTCGGAAGTGTTAGACCTGTAAGAGAAAAATTTAAATGGCTGGGAAAGGCCATGGGATGTAGAAATATTTTTTTTACATTTTATTTCCTTGTAAAAACAGGTAAATCAATAGGGATTTTTGTACGGATAAGTACCCAGTGAACGGTTCGTTTAGCTTTATATATTGTTCCGGGTGGCCGTTGTATCGGTTTTTCGGTAGTGTTAGACCTGTAAGATAAAAATTTAAATGGTTGGGAAAGGCCATGGGATGTAGAAATATTTTTTTCACATTTTATTTCCTTGTAAAAACAGGAAAATCAATAGGGATTTTTTTACGAATAAGTGCCCAGTGAACGGTTCGTTTAGCTTTATATATTGTTCCGGGTGGGCGTTGTATTGGTTTTTCGGAAGTGTTAGACCTGTAAGAGAAAAGTTTAAATGGTTGGGAAAGGCCATGGGATGTAGAAATATTTTTTTCACATTTTATTTCCTTGTAAAAACTGATAAATCAATAGGGATTTTCGTACGGATAAGTACCCAGTGAACGGTTCGTTTAGCTTTATAAATTGTTCCGGGTGGGAGTTGTATTGGTTTTTCGGTAGTGTTAGACCTGTAAGAGAAAAATTTAAATGGTTGGGAAAGGCCATGGGATGTAGAAATATATTTTTCACATTTTACTTCCTTGTAAAAAGAGGGAAATCAATAGGGCTTTTCGCACGGATAAGTACCCAGTGAACGGTTCGTTTAGCTTTATACATTGTTCCGGGTGGGCGTTGTATTGGTTTTTCGGAAGTGTTAGACCTGTAAGAGAAAAATTTAAATGGCTGGGAAAGGCCATGGGATGTAGAAATATTTTTTTCACATTTTACTTCCTTGTAAAAACAGGTAAATCAATAGGGCTTTTCGTACGGATAAATACCCAGTGAACGGTCCGTTTAGCTTTATATATTGTTCCGGGAGGGCGTTGTATCGGTTTTTCGGAAGTGTTAGACCTGTAAGAGAAAAGTTTAAATGGTTGGGAATGGCCATGGGATGTAGAAATATTTTTTTCACATTTTATTTCCTTGTAAAAACAGGTAAATCAATAGGGATTTTCGTACGGATAAGTACCCAGTGAACGGTTCGTTTAGCTTTATATATTGTTCCGGGAGGGAGTTGTATTGGATTTCGGTAGTGTTAGACCTGTAAGATAAATATTTAAATGGTTGGGAAAGGCCATGGGATGTAGAAATATTTTTTTCACATTTTATTTCCTTGTAAATACAGGTAAATCAATAAGTGTTTTCGTACGGATAAGTACCCAGTGAACGGTTCGTTTAGCTTTATATATTGTTCCGCGTGGGCGTTGTATTGGTTTTTCAGAAGCGTTAGACCTGTAAGAGAAATGTTTAAATGGTTGGGAAAGGCCATGGGATGTAGAAATATTTTTTTCACATTTTACTTCCTTGTAAAAACAGGTAAATGAATAGGGCTTTTCGTACGGATAAGTACCCAGTGAACGGTTCGTTTAGCTTTATATATTGTTCCGGGTGGGCGTTGTATTGGTTTTTCGGAAGTGTTAGACATGTAAGAGAAAAATTTAAATGGTTGGGAAAGGACATGGGATGTAGAAATATTTTTTCACATTTTATTTCCTTGTAAAAACAGGTAAATCAATAGGGCTTTTCGCACGGATAAGTACCCAGTGAACGGTTCGTTTAGCTTTATACATTGTTCCGGGTGGGCGTTGTATTGGTTTTTCGGAAGTGTTAGACATGTAAGAGAAAAATTTAAATGGCTGGGAAAGGCCATGGGATGTAGAAATATTTTTTTCACATTTTATTTCCTTGTAAAAACAGGTAAATCAATAGGGATTTTCGTACGGATAACTACCCAGTGAACGGTTCGTTTAGCTTTATATATTGTTCCGTGTGGGCGTTGTATTGGTTTTTCGGAAGCGTTAGACCTGTAAGAGAAAAATTTAAATGGCTGGGAAAGGCCATGGGATGTAGAAATATTTTTTTCACATTTTACTTCCTTGTAAAAACAGGTAAATCAATAGGGCTTTTCGTACGGATAAATACCCAGTGAACGGTCCGTTTAGCTTTATATATTGTTCCGGGAGGGCGTTGTATCGGTTTTTCGGAAGTGTTAGACCTGTAAGAGAAAAGTTTAAATGGTTGGGAATGGCCATGGGATGTAGAAATATTTTTTTCACATTTTATTTCCTTGTATAAACAGGTAAATCAATAGGGATTTTCGTACGGATAAGTACCCAGTGAACGGTTCGTTTAGCTTTATATATTGTTCCGGGAGGGAGTTGTATTGGATTTCGGTAGTGTTAGACCTGTAAGATAAATATTTAAATGGTTGGGAAAGGCCATGGGATGTAGAAATATTTTTTTCACATTTTATTTCCTTGTAAATACAGGTAAATCAATAAGTATTTTCGTACGGATAAGTACCCAGTGAACGGTTCGTTTAGCTTTATATATTGTTCCACGTGGGCGTTGTATTGGTTTTTCAGAAGCGTTAGACCTGTAAGAGAAATGTTTAAATGGTTGGGAAAGGCCATGGGATGTAGAAATATTTTTTTCACATTTTACTTCCTTGTAAAAACAGGTAAATCAATAGGGCTTTTCGTACGGAGAAGTACCCAGTGAACTGTTCGTTTAGCTTTATATATTGTTCCGGGTGGGCGTTGTATCGGTTTTTCGGAAGTGTTAGACCTGTAAGAGAAAAATTTAAATGGCTGGTAAAGGCCATGGGATGTAGAAATATTTTTTTCACATTTTACTTCCTTGTAAAAACAGGAAAATCAATAGGGCTTTTCGCACGGATAAGTACCCAGTGAACGGTTCGTTTAGCTTTATACATTGTTCCGGGTGGGCGTTGTATTGGTTTTTCGGAAGTGTTAGACATGTAAGAGAAAAGTTTAAATGGTTGAGAATGGCCATGGAATGTAGAAATATTTTTTTCACATTTTATTTCCTTGTAAAAACAGGTAAATCAATAGGGATTTTCGTACGGATAAGTGCCCAGTGAACGGTTGGTTTACCTTTATATATTGTTCCGGGTGGGCGTTGTATTGGTTTTTCGGAAGTGTTAGACCTGTAAGAGAAAAGTTTAAATGGTTGGGAATGGCCATGGGATGTAGAAATATTTTTTTCACATTTTATTTCCTTGTAAAAACAGGTAAATCAATAGGGATTTTCGTACGGATAAGTACCCAGTGAACGGTTCGTTTAGCTTTATATATTGTTCCGGGAGGGAGTTGTATTGGATTTCGGTAGTGTTAGACCTGTAAGATAAATATTTAAATGGTTGGGAAAGGCCATGGGATGTAGAAATATTTTTTTCACATTTTATTTCCTTGTAAATACAGGTAAATCAATAAGTATTTTCGTACGGATAAGTACCCAGTGAACGGTTCGTTTAGCTTTATATATTGTTCCACGTGGGCGTTGTATTGGTTTTTCAGAAGCGTTAGACCTGTAAGAGAAATGTTTAAATGGTTGGGAAAGGCCATGGGATGTAGAAATATTTTTTTCACATTTTACTTCCTTGTAAAAACAGGTAAATCAATAGGGCTTTTCGTACGGAGAAGTACCCAGTGAACTGTTCGTTTAGCTTTATATATTGTTCCGGGTGGGCGTTGTATCGGTTTTTCGGAAGTGTTAGACCTGTAAGAGAAAAATTTAAATGGCTGGTAAAGGCCATGGGATGTAGAAATATTTTTTTCACATTTTACTTCCTTGTAAAAACAGGAAAATCAATAGGGCTTTTCGCACGGATAAGTACCCAGTGAACGGTTCGTTTAGCTTTATACATTGTTCCGGGTGGGCGTTGTATTGGTTTTTCGGAAGTGTTAGACATGTAAGAGAAAAGTTTAAATGGTTGAGAATGGCCATGGAATGTAGAAATATTTTTTTCACATTTTATTTCCTTGTAAAAACAGGTAAATCAATAGGGATTTTCGTACGGATAAGTGCCCAGTGAACGGTTGGTTTACCTTTATATATTGTTCCGGGTGGCCGTTGTATTGGTTTTTCGGAAGTGTTAGACATGTAAGAGAAAAATTTAAATGGTTGGGAAAGGCCATGGGATGTAGAAATATTTTTTTCACATTTTATTTCCTTGTAAAAACAGGTAAATCAATAGGGCTTTTCGTACGGATAAGTACCCAGTGAACGGATCGTTTAGCTTTATATATTGTTCCGGGTGGGCGTTGTATTGGTTTTTCGGAAGCGTTAGACCTGTAAGAGAAAAATTTAAATGGCTGGGAAAGGCCATGGGATGTAGAAATATTTTTTTCACATTTTACTTCCTTGTAAAAACAGGTAAATCAATAGGGATTTTCGTACGTATAAGTACCCAGTGAACGGTTCGTTTAGCTTTATATATTGTTCCGGGTGGCCGTTGTATTGGTTTTTCGGAAGTGTTAGACATGTAAGAGAAAAATTTAAATGGTTGGGAAAGGCCATGGGATGTAGAAATATTTTTTTCACATTTTATTTCCTTGTAAAAACAGGTAAATCAATAGGGATTTTCGTACGGATAAGTACCCAGTGAACGGATCGCTTAGCTTTATATATTGTTCCGGGTGGGCGTTGTATTGGTTTTTCGGAAGCGTTAGACCTGTAAGAGAAAAATTTAAATGGCTGGGAAAGGCCATGGGATGTAGAAATATTTTTTTCACATTTTACTTCCTTGTAAAAACAGGTAAATCAATAGGGATTTACGTACGTATAAGTACCCAGTGAACGGTTCGTTTAGCTTTATATATTGTTCCGGGTGGGCGTTGTATTGGTTTTTCGGAAGCGTTAGACATGTAAGAGAAAAGTTTAAATGGTTGAGAATGGCCATGGGATGTAGAAATATTTTTTTCACATTTTATTTCCTTGTAAAAACAGGTAAATCAATAGGGATTTTCGTACGGATAAGTGCCCAGTGAACGGTTGGTTTACCTTTAAATATTGTTCCGGGTGGCCGTTGTATTGGTTTTTCGGAAGTGTTAGACATGTAAGAGAAAAATTTAAATGGTTGGGAAAGGCCATGGGATGTAGAAATATTTTTTTTACATTTTATTTCCTTGTAAAAACAGGTAAATCAATAGGGATTTTCGTACGGATAAGTACCCAGTGAACGGTTCGTTTAGCTTTATATATTGTTCCGGGTGGCCGTTGTATCGGTTTTTCGGTAGTGTTAGACCTGTAAGATAAAAATTTAAATGGTTGGGAAAGGCCATGGGATGTAGAAATATTTTTTTCACATTTTATTTCCTTGTAAAAACAGGAAAATCAATAGGGCTTTTTTTACGGATAAGTGCCCAGTGAACGGTTCGTTTAGCTTTATATATTGTTCCGGGTGGGCGTTGTATTGGTTTTTCGGAAGTGTTAGACCTGTAAGAGAAAAGTTTAAATGGTTGGGAAAGGCCATGGGATGTAGAAATATTTTTTTCACATTTTATTTCCTTGTAAAAACTGGTAAATCAATAGGGATTTTCGTACGGAAAAGTACCCAGTGAACGGTTCGTTTAGCTTTATAAATTGTTCCGGGTGGGAGTTATATCGGTTTTTCGGTAGTGTTAGACCTGTAAGAGAAAAATTTAAATGGTTGGGAAAGGCCATGGGATGTAGAAATATTTTTTTCACATTTTACTTCCTTGTAAAAAGAGGGAAATCAATAGGGCTTTTCGCACGGATAAGTACCCAGTGAACGGTTCGTTTAGCTTTATACATTGTTCCGGGTGGGCGTTGTATTGGTTTTTCGGAAGTGTTAGACCTGTAAGAGAAAAATTTAAATGGCTGGGAAAGGCCATGGGATGTAGAAATATTTTTTTTACATTTTATTTCCTTGTAAAAACAGGTAAATCAATAGGGCTTTTCGTACGGATAAGTACCCAGTGAACGGTTCGTTTAGCTTTATATAATGTTCCGGGTGGCCGTTGTATCGGTTTTTCGGTAGTGTTAGACCTGTAAGAGAAAAATTTAAATGGTTGGGAAAGGCCATGGGATGTAGAAATATTTTTCTCACATTTTACTTCCTTGTAAAAAGAGGGAAATCAATAAGGATTTTCGTACGGATAAGTACCCAGTGAACGGTTCGTTTAGCTTTATACATTGTTCCGGGTGGGCGTTGTATTGGTTTTTCGGAAGTGTTAGACCTGTAAGAGAAAAATTTAAATGGCTGGGAAAGGCCATGGGATGTAGAAATATTTTTTTTACATTTTATTTCCTTGTAAAAACAGGTAAATCAATAGGGATTTTCGTACGGATAAGTACCCAGTGAACGGTTCGTTTAGCTTTATATATTGTTCCGGGTGGCCGTTGTATCGGTTTTTCGGTAGTGTTAGACCTGTAAGATAAAAATTTAAATGGTTGGGAAAGGCCATGGGATGTAGAAATATTTTTTTCACATTTTATTTCCTTGTAAAAACAGGAAAATCAATAGGGATTTTTTTACGGATAAGTGCCCAGTGAACGGTTCGTTTAGCTTTATATATTGTTCCGGGTGGGCGTTGTATTGGTTTTTCGGAAGTGTTAGACCTGTAAGAGAAAAGTTTATATGGTTGGGAAAGGCCATGGGATGTAGAAATATTTTTTTCACATTTTATTTCCTTGTAAAAACTGGTAAATCAATAGGGATTTTCGTACGGATAAGTACCCAGTGAACTGTTCGTTTAGCTTTATAAATTGTTCCGGGTGGGAGTTGTATTGGTTTTTCGGTAGTGTTAGACCTGTAAGAGAAAAATTTAAATGGTTGGGAAAGGCCATGGGATGTAGAAATATATTTTTCACATTTTACTTCCTTGTAAAAAGAGGGAAATCAATAGGGCTTTTCGCACGGATAAGTACCCAGTGAACGGTTCGTTTAGCTTTATACATTGTTCCGGGTGGGCGTTGTATTGGTTTTTCGGAAGTGTTAGACCTGTAAGAGAAAAATTTAAATGGCTGGGAAAGGCCATGGGATGTAGAAATATTTTTTTCACATTTTACTTCCTTGTAAAAACAGATAAATCAATAGGGCTTTTCGTACGGATAAATACCCAGTGAACGGTCCGTTTAGCTTTATATATTGTTCCGGGAGGGCGTTGTATCGGTTTTTCGGAAGTGTTAGACCTGTAAGAGAAAAATTTAAATGGTTGGGAATGGCCATGGGATGTAGAAATATTTTTTTCACATTTTATTTCCTTGTAAAAACAGGTAAATCAATAGGGATTTTCGTACGGATAAGTACCCAGTGAACGGTTCGTTTAGCTTTATATATTGTTCCGGGAGGGAGTTGTATTGGATTTCGGTAGTGTTAGACCTGTAAGATAAATATTTAAATGGTTGGGAAAGGCCATGGGATGTAGAAATATTTTTTTCACATTTTATTTCCTTGTAAATACAGGTAAATCAATAAGTATTTTCGTACGGATAAGTACCCAGTGAACGGTTCGTTTAGCTTTATATATTGTTCCGCGTGGGCGTTGTATTGGTTTTTCAGAAGCGTTAGACCTGTAAGAGAAATGTTTAAATGGTTGGGAAAGGCCATGGGATTTAGAAATATTTTTTTCACCTTTTACTTCCTTGTAAAAACAGGTAAATGAATAGGGCTTTTCGTACGGATAAGTACCCAGTGAACGGTTCGTTTAGCTTTATATATTGTTCCGGGTGGGCGTTGTATTGGTTTTTCGGAAGTGTTAGACATGTAAGAGAAAAATTTAAATGGTTGGGAAAGGACATGGGATGTAGAAATATTTTTTCACATTTTATTTCCTTGTAATAACAGGTAAATCAATAGGGCTTTTCGCACGGATAAGTACCCAGTGAACGGTTCGTTTAGCTTTATACATTGTTCCGGGTGGGCGTTGTATTGGTTTTTCGGAAGTGTTAGACATGTAAGAGAAAAATTTAAATGGCTGGGAAAGGCCATGGGATGTAGAAATATTTTTTTCACATTTTATTTCCTTGTAAAAACAGGTAAATCAATAGGGATTTTCGTACGGATAACTACCCAGTGAACGGTTCGTTTAGCTTTATATATTGTTCCGCGTGGGCGTTGTATTGGTTTTTCGGAAGCGTTAGACCTGTAAGAGAAAAATTTAAATGGCTGGGAAAGGCCATGGGATGTAGAAATATTTTTTTCACATTTTACTTCCTTGTAAAAACAGGTAAATCAATAGGGCTTTTCGTACGGAAAAATACCCAGTGAACGGTCCGTTTAGCTTTATATATTGTTCCGGGAGGGCGTTGTATCGGTTTTTCGGAAGTGTTAGACCTGTAAGAGAAAAGTTTAAATGGTTGGGAATGGCCATGGGATGTAGAAATATTTTTTTCACATTTTATTTCCTTGTAAAAACAGGTAAATCAATAGGGATTTTCGTACGGATAAGTACCCAGTGAACGGTTCGTTTAGCTTTATATATTGTTCCGGGAGGGAGTTGTATTGGATTTCGGTAGTGTTAGACCTGTAAGATAAATATTTAAATGGTTGGGAAAGGCCATGGGATGTAGAAATATTTTTTTCACATTTTATTTCCTTGTAAATACAGGTAAATCAATAAGTATTTTCGTACGGATAAGTACCCAGTGAACGGTTCGTTTAGCTTTATATATTGTTCCACGTGGGCGTTGTATTGGTTTTTCAGAAGCGTTAGACCTGTAAGAGAAATGTTTAAATGGTTGGGAAAGGCCATGGGATGTAGAAATATTTTTTTCACATTTTACTTCCTTGTAAAAACAGGTAAATCAATAGGGCTTTTCGTACGGAGAAGTACCCAGTGAACTGTTCGTTTAGCTTTATATATTGTTCCGGGTCGGCGTTGTATCGGTTTTTCGGAAGTGTTAGACCTGTAAGAGAAAAATTTAAATGGCTGGTAAAGGCCATGGGATGTAGAAATATTTTTTTCACATTTTACTTCCTTGTAAAAACAGGAAAATCAATAGGGCTTTTCGCACGGATAAGTACCCAGTGAACGGTTCGTTTAGCTTTATACATTGTTCCGGGTGGGCGTTGTATTGGTTTTTCGGAAGTGTTAGACATGTAAGAGAAAAGTTTAAATGGTTGAGAATGGCCATGGGATGTAGAAATATTTTTTTCACATTTTATTTCCTTGTAAAAACAGGTATATCAATAGGGATTTTCGTACGGATAAGTGCCCAGTGAACGGTTGGTTTACCTTTATATATTGTTCCGGGTGGCCGTTGTATTGGTTTTTCGGAAGTGTTAGACATGTAAGAGAAAAATTTAAATGGTTGGGAAAGGCCATGGGATGTAGAAATATTTTTTTCACATTTTATTTCCTTGTAAAAACAGGTAAATCAATAGGGATTTTCGTACGGATAAGTACCCAGTGAACGGATCGTTTAGCTTTATATATTGTTCCGGGTGGGCGTTGTATTGGTTTTTCGGAAGCGTTAGACCTGTAAGAGAAAAATTTAAATGGCTGGGAAAGGCCATGGGATGTAGAAATATTTTTTTCACATTTTACTTCCTTGTAAAAACAGGTAAATCAATAGGGATTTTCGTACGTATAAGTACCCAGTGAACGGTTCGTTTAGCTTTATATATTTTTCCGGGTGGCCGTTGTATTGGTTTTTCGGAAGCGTTAGACATGTAAGAGAAAAGTTTAAATGGTTGAGAATGGCCATGGGATGTAGAAATATTTTTTCCACATTTTATTTCCTTGTAAAAACAGGTATATCAATAGGGATTTTCGTACGGATAAGTACCCAGTGAACGGTTCGTTTAGCTTTATATATTGTTCCGGGTGGGCGTTGTATTGGTTTTTCGGAAGCGTTAGACCTGTAAGAGAAAAATTTAAATGGCTGGGAAAGGCCATGGGATGTAGAAATATTTTTTTCACATTTTACTTCCTTGTAAAAACAGGTAAATCAATAGGGATTTTCGTACGTATAAGTACCCAGTGAACGGTTCGTTTAGCTTTATATATTGTTCCGGGTGGGAGTTGTATTGGTTTTTCGGTAGTGTTAGACCTGTAAGAGAAAAATTTAAATGGTTGGGAAAGGCCATGGGATGTAGAAATATATTTTTCACATTTTACTTCCTTGTAAAAAGAGGGAAATCAATAGGGCTTTTCGCACGGATAAGTACCCAGTGAACGGTTCGTTTAGCTTTATACATTGTTCCGGGTGGGCGTTGTATTGGTTTTTCGGAAGTGTTAGACCTGTAAGAGAAAAATTTAAATGGCTGGGAAAGGCCATGGGATGTAGAAATATTTTTTTCACATTTTACTTCCTTGTAAAAACAGGTAAATCAATAGGGCTTTTCGTACGGATAAATACCCAGTGAACGGTCCGTTTAGCTTTATATATTGTTCCGGGAGGGCGTTGTATCGGTTTTTCGGAAGTGTTAGACCTGTAAGAGAAAAGTTTAAATGGTTGGGAATGGCCATGGGATGTAGAAATATTTTTTTCACATTTTATTTCCTTGTAAAAACAGGTAAATCAATAGGGATTTTCGTACGGATAAGTACCCAGTGAACGGTTCGTTTAGCTTTATATATTGTTCCGGGAGGGAGTTGTATTGGATTTCGGTAGTGTTAGACCTGTAAGATAAATATTTAAATGGTTGGGAAAGGCCATGGGATGTAGAAATATTTTTTTCACATTTTATTTCCTTGTAAATACAGGTAAATCAATAAGTATTTTCGTACGGATAAGTACCCAGTGAACGGTTCGTTTAGCTTTATATATTGTTCCGCGTGGGCGTTGTATTGGTTTTTCAGAAGCGTTAGACCTGTAAGAGAAATGTTTAAATGGTTGGGAAAGGCCATGGGATGTAGAAATATTTTTTTCACATTTTACTTCCTTGTAAAAACAGGTAAATGAATAGGGCTTTTCGTACGGATAAGTACCCAGTGAACGGTTCGTTTAGCTTTATATATTGTTCCGGGTGGGCGTTGTATTGGTTTTTCGGAAGTGTTAGACATGTAAGAGAAAAATTTAAATGGTTGGGAAAGGACATGGGATGTAGAAATATTTTTTCACATTTTATTTCCTTGTAAAAACAGGTAAATCAATAGGGCTTTTCGCACGGATAAGTACCCAGTGAACGGTTCGTTTAGCTTTATACATTGTTCCGGGTGGGCGTTGTATTGGTTTTTCGGAAGTGTTAGACATGTAAGAGAAAAATTTAAATGGCTGGGAAAGGCCATGGGATGTAGAAATATTTTTTTCACATTTTATTTCCTTGTAAAAACAGGTAAATCAATAGGGATTTTCGTACGGATAACTACCCAGTGAACGGTTCGTTTAGCTTTATATATTGTTCCGCGTGGGCGTTGTATTGGTTTTTCGGAAGCGTTAGACCTGTAAGAGAAAAATTTAAATGGCTGGGAAAGGCCATGGGATGTAGAAATATTTTTTTCACATTTTACTTCCTTGTAAAAACAGGTAAATCAATAGGGCTTTTCGTACGGATAAATACCCAGTGAACGGTCCGTTTAGCTTTATATATTGTTCCGGGAGGGCGTTGTATCGGTTTTTCGGAAGTGTTAGACCTGTAAGAGAAAAGTTTAAATGGTTGGGAATGGCCATGGGATGTAGAAATATTTTTTTCACATTTTATTTCCTTGTAAAAACAGGTAAATCAATAGGGATTTTCGTACGGATAAGTACCCAGTGAACGGTTCGTTTAGCTTTATATATTGTTCCGGGAGGGAGTTGTATTGGATTTCGGTAGTGTTAGACCTGTAAGATAAATATTTAAATGGTTGGGAAAGGCCATGGGATGTAGAAATATTTTTTTCACATTTTATTTCCTTGTAAATACAGGTAAATCAATAAGTATTTTCGTACGGATAAGTACCCAGTGAACGGTTCGTTTAGCTTTATATATTGTTCCACGTGGGCGTTGTATTGGTTTTTCAGAAGCGTTAGACCTGTAAGAGAAATGTTTAAATGGTTGGGAAAGGCCATGGGATGTAGAAATATTTTTTTCACATTTTACTTCCTTGTAAAAACAGGTAAATCAATAGGGATTTTCGTACGTATAAGTACCCAGTGAACGGTTCGTTTAGCTTAATATATTTTTCCGGGTGGCCGTTGTATTGGTTTTTCGGAAGTGTTAGACATGTAAGAGAAAAATTTAAATGGTTGGGAAAGGCCATGGGATGTAGAAATATTTTTTTCACATTTTATTTCCTTGTAAAAACAGGTAAATCAATAGGGATTTTCGTACGGATAAGTACCCAGTGAACGGATCGCTTAGCTTTATATATTGTTCCGGGTGGGCGTTGTATTGGTTTTTCGGAAGCGTTAGACCTGTAAGAGAAAAATTTAAATGGCTGGGAAAGGCCATGGGATGTAGAAATATTTTTTTCACATTTTACTTCCTTGTAAAAACAGGTAAATCAATAGGGATTTTCGTACGTATAAGTACCCAGTGAACGGTTCGTTTAGCTTTATATATTGTTCCGGGTGGGCGTTGTATTGGTTTTTCGGAAGCGTTAGACATGTAAGAGAAAAGTTTAAATGGTTGAGAATGGCCATGGGATGTAGAAATATTTTTTCCACATTTTATTTCCTTGTAAAAACAGGTAAATCAATAGGGATTTTCGTACGGATAAGTACCCAGTGAACGGTTCGTTTAGCTTTATATATTGTTCCGGGTGGGCGTTGTATTGGTTTTTCGGAAGCGTTAGACCTGTAAGAGAAAAATTTAAATGGCTGGGAAAGGCCATGGGATGTAGAAATATTTTTTTCACATTTTACTTCCTTGTAAAAACAGGTAAATCAATAGGGATTTTCGTACGTATAAGTACCCAGTGAACGGTTCGTTTAGCTTTATATATTGTTCCGGGTGGGAGTTGTATTGGTTTTTCGGTAGTGTTAGACGTGTAAGATAAAAATTTAAATGGTTGGGAAAGGCCATGGGATGTAGAAATATTTTTTTCACATTTTATTTCCTTGTAAAAACTGATAAATAAATAGGGATTTTCGTACGGATAAGTACCCAGTGAACGGTTCGTTTAGCTTTATAAATTGTTCCGGGTGGGAGTTGTATTGGTTTTTCGGTAGTGTTAGACCTGTAAGAGAAAAATTTAAATGGTTGGGAAAGGCCATGGGATGTAGAAATATATTTTTCACATTTTACTTCCTTGTAAAAAGAGGGAAATCAATAGGGCTTTTCGCACGGATAAGTACCCAGTGAACGGTTCGTTTAGCTTTATACATTGTTCCGGGTGGGCGTTGTATTGGTTTTTCGGAAGTGTTAGACCTGTAAGAGAAAAATTTAAATGGCTGGGAAAGGCCATGGGATGTAGAAATATTTTTTTCACATTTTACTTCCTTGTAAAAACAGGTAAATCAATAGGGCTTTTCGTACGGATAAATACCCAGTGAACGGTCCGTTTAGCTTTATATATTGTTCCGGGAGGGCGTTGTATCGGTTTTTCGGAAGTGTTAGACCTGTAAGAGAAAAGTTTAAATGGTTGGGAATGGCCATGGGATGTAGAAATATTTTTTTCACATTTTATTTCCTTGTAAAAACAGGTAAATCAATAGGGATTTTCGTACGGATAAGTACCCAGTGAACGGTTCGTTTAGCTTTATATATTGTTCCGGGAGGGAGTTGTATTGGATTTCGGTAGTGTTAGACCTGTAAGATAAATATTTAAATGGTTGGGAAAGGCCATGGGATGTAGAAATATTTTTTTCACATTTTATTTCCTTGTAAATACAGGTAAATCAATAAGTATTTTCGTACGGATAAGTACCCAGTGAACGGTTCGTTTAGCTTTATATATTGTTCCGCGTGGGCGTTGTATTGGTTTTTCAGAAGCGTTAGACCTGTAAGAGAAATGTTTAAATGGTTGGGAAAGGCCATGGGATGTAGAAATATTTTTTTCACATTTTACTTCCTTGTAAAAACAGGTAAATGAATAGGGCTTTTCGTACGGATAAGTACCCAGTGAACGGTTCGTTTAGCTTTATATATTGTTCCGGGTGGGCGTTGTATTGGTTTTTCGGAAGTGTTAGACATGTAAGAGAAAAATTTAAATGGTTGGGAAAGGACATGGGATGTAGAAATATTTTTTCACATTTTATTTCCTTGTAAAAACAGGTAAATCAATAGGGCTTTTCGCACGGATAAGTACCCAGTGAACGGTTCGTTTAGCTTTATACATTGTTCCGGGTGGGCGTTGTATTGGTTTTTCGGAAGTGTTAGACATGTAAGAGAAAAATTTAAATGGCTGGGAAAGGCCATGGGATGTAGAAATATTTTTTTCACATTTTATTTCCTTGTAAAAACAGGTAAATCAATAGGGATTTTCGTACGGATAACTACCCAGTGAACGGTTCGTTTAGCTTTATATATTGTTCCGCGTGGGCGTTGTATTGGTTTTTCGGAAGCGTTAGACCTGTAAGAGAAAAATTTAAATGGCTGGGAAAGGCCATGGGATGTAGAAATATTTTTTTCACATTTTACTTCCTTGTAAAAACAGGTAAATCAATAGGGCTTTTCGTACGGATAAATACCCAGTGAACGGTCCGTTTAGCTTTATATATTGTTCCGGGAGGGCGTTGTATCGGTTTTTCGGAAGTGTTAGACCTGTAAGAGAAAAGTTTAAATGGTTGGGAATGGCCATGGGATGTAGAAATATTTTTTTCACATTTTATTTCCTTGTAAAAACAGGTAAATCAATAGGGATTTTCGTACGGATAAGTACCCAGTGAACGGTTCGTTTAGCTTTATATATTGTTCCGGGAGGGAGTTGTATTGGATTTCGGTAGTGTTAGACCTGTAAGATAAATATTTAAATGGTTGGGAAAGGCCATGGGATGTAGAAATATTTTTTTCACATTTTATTTCCTTGTAAATACAGGTAAATCAATAAGTATTTTCGTACGGATAAGTACCCAGTGAACGGTTCGTTTAGCTTTATATATTGTTCCACGTGGGCGTTGTATTGGTTTTTCAGAAGCGTTAGACCTGTAAGAGAAATGTTTAAATGGTTGGGAAAGGCCATGGGATGTAGAAATATTTTTTTCACATTTTACTTCCTTGTAAAAACAGGTAAATCAATAGGGCTTTTCGTACGGAGAAGTACCCAGTGAACTGTTCGTTTAGCTTTATATATTGTTCCGGGTGGGCGTTGTATCGGTTTTTCGGAAGTGTTAGACCTGTAAGAGAAAAATTTAAATGGCTGGTAAAGGCCATGGGATGTAGAAATATTTTTTTCACATTTTACTTCCTTGTAAAAACAGGAAAATCAATAGGGCTTTTCGCACGGATAAGTACCCAGTGAACGGTTCGTTTAGCTTTATACATTGTTCCGGGTGGGCGTTGTATTGGTTTTTCGGAAGTGTTAGACATGTAAGAGAAAAGTTTAAATGGTTGAGAATGGCCATGGAATGTAGAAATATTTTTTTCACATTTTATTTCCTTGTAAAAACAGGTAAATCAATAGGGATTTTCGTACGGATAAGTGCCCAGTGAACGGTTGGTTTACCTTTATATATTGTTCCGGGTGGCCGTTGTATTGGTTTTTCGGAAGTGTTAGACATGTAAGAGAAAAATTTAAATGGTTGGGAAAGGCCATGGGATGTAGAAATATTTTTTTCACATTTTATTTCCTTGTAAAAACAGGTAAATCAATAGGGATTTTCGTACGGATAAGTACCCAGTGAACGGATCGTTTAGCTTTATATATTGTTCCGGGTGGGCGTTGTATTGGTTTTTCGGAAGCGTTAGACCTGTAAGAGAAAAATTTAAATGGCTGGGAAAGGCCATGGGATGTAGAAATATTTTTTTCACATTTTACTTCCTTGTAAAAACAGGTAAATCAATAGGGATTTTCGTACGTATAAGTACCCAGTGAACGGTTCGTTTAGCTTTATATATTGTTCCGGGTGGCCGTTGTATTGGTTTTTCGGAAGTGTTAGACATGTAAGAGAAAAATTTAAATGGTTGGGAAAGGCCATGGGATGTAGAAATATTTTTTTCACATTTTATTTCCTTGTAAAAACAGGTAAATCAATAGGGATTTTCGTACGGATAAGTACCCAGTGAACGGATCGCTTAGCTTTATATATTGTTCCGGGTGGGCGTTGTATTGGTTTTTCGGAAGCGTTAGACCTGTAAGAGAAAAATTTAAATGGCTGGGAAAGGCCATGGGATGTAGAAATATTTTTTTCACATTTTACTTCCTTGTAAAAACAGGTAAATCAATAGGGATTTACGTACGTATAAGTACCCAGTGAACGGTTCGTTTAGCTTTATATATTGTTCCGGGTGGGCGTTGTATTGGTTTTTCGGAAGCGTTAGACATGTAAGAGAAAAGTTTAAATGGTTGAGAATGGCCATGGGATGTAGAAATATTTTTTTCACATTTTATTTCCTTGTAAAAACAGGTAAATCAATAGGGATTTTCGTACGGATAAGTGCCCAGTGAACGGTTGGTTTACCTTTAAATATTGTTCCGGGTGGCCGTTGTATTGGTTTTTCGGAAGTGTTAGACATGTAAGAGAAAAATTTAAATGGTTGGGAAAGGCCATGGGATGTAGAAATATTTTTTTTACATTTTATTTCCTTGTAAAAACAGGTAAATCAATAGGGATTTTCGTACGGATAAGTACCCAGGGAACGGTTCGTTTAGCTTTATATATTGTTCCGGGTGGCCGTTGTATCGGTTTTTCGGTAGTGTTAGACCTGTAAGATAAAAATTTAAATGGTTGGGAAAGGCCATGGGATGTAGAAATATTTTTTTCACATTTTATTTCCTTGTAAAAACAGGAAAATCAATAGGGCTTTTTTTACGGATAAGTGCCCAGTGAACGGTTCGTTTAGCTTTATATATTGTTCCGGGTGGGCGTTGTATTGGTTTTTCAGAAGTGTTAGACCTGTAAGAGAAAAGTTTAAATGGTTGGGAAAGGCCATGGGATGTAGAAATATTTTTTTCACATTTTATTTCCTTGTAAAAACTGGTAAATCAATAGGGATTTTCGTACGGATAAGTACCCAGTGAACGGTTCGTTTAGCTTTATAAATTGTTCCGGGTGGGAGTTATATCGGTTTTTCGGTAGTGTTAGACCTGTAAGAGAAAAATTTAAATGGTTGGGAAAGGCCATGGGATGTAGAAATATTTTTTTCACATTTTACTTCCTTGTAAAAAGAGGGAAATCAATAGGGCTTTTCGCACGGATAAGTACCCAGTGAACGGTTCGTTTAGCTTTATACATTGTTCCGGGTGGGCGTTGTATTGGTTTTTCGGAAGTGTTAGACCTGTAAGAGAAAAATTTAAATGGCTGGGAAAGGCCATGGGATGTAGAAATATTTTTTTTACATTTTATTTCCTTGTAAAAACAGGTAAATCAATAGGGCTTTTCGTACGGATAAGTACCCAGTGAACGGTTCGTTTAGCTTTATATATTGTTCCGGGTGGCCGTTGTATCGGTTTTTCGGTAGTGTTAGACCTGTAAGAGAAAAATTTAAATGGTTGGGAAAGGCCATGGGATGTAGAAATATTTTTCTCACATTTTACTTCCTTGTAAAAAGAGGGAAATCAATAAGGATTTTCGTACGGATAAGTACCCAGTGAACGGTTCGTTTAGCTTTATACATTGTTCCGGGTGGGCGTTGTATTGGTTTTTCGGAAGTGTTAGACCTGTAAGAGAAAAATTTAAATGGCTGGGAAAGGCCATGGGATGTAGAAATATTTTTTTTACATTTTATTTCCTTGTAAAAACAGGTAAATCAATAGGGATTTTTGTACGGATAAGTACCCAGTGAACGGTTCGTTTAGCTTTATATATTGTTCCGGGTGGCCGTTGTATCGGTTTTTCGGTAGTGTTAGACCTGTAAGATAAAAATTTAAATGGTTGGGAAAGGCCATGGGATGTAGAAATATTTTTTTCACATTTTATTTCCTTGTAAAAACAGGAAAATCAATAGGGATTTTTTTACGGATAAGTGCCCAGTGAACGGTTCGTTTAGCTTTATATATTGTTCCGGGTGGGCGTTGTATTGGTTTTTCGGAAGTGTTAGACCTGTAAGAGAAAAGTTTAAATGGTTGGGAAAGGCCATGGGATGTAGAAATATTTTTTTCACATTTTATTTCCTTGTAAAAACTGGTAAATCAATAGGGATTTTCGTACGGATAAGTACCCAGTGAACTGTTCGTTTAGCTTTATAAATTGTTCCGGGTGGGAGTTGTATTGGTTTTTCGGTAGTGTTAGACCTGTAAGAGAAAAATTTAAATGGTTGGGAAAGGCCATGGGATGTAGAAATATATTTTTCACATTTTACTTCCTTGTAAAAAGAGGGAAATCAATAGGGCTTTTCGCACGGATAAGTACCCAGTGAACGGTTCGTTTAGCTTTATACATTGTTCCGGGTGGGCGTTGTATTGGTTTTTCGGAAGTGTTAGACCTGTAAGAGAAAAATTTAAATGGCTGGGAAAGGCCATGGGATGTAGAAATATTTTTTTCACATTTTACTTCCTTGTAAAAACAGGTAAATCAATAGGGCTTTTCGTACGGATAAATACCCAGTGAACGGTCCGTTTAGCTTTATATATTGTTCCGGGAGGGCGTTGTATCGGTTTTTCGGAAGTGTTAGACCTGTAAGAGAAAAGTTTAAATGGTTGGGAATGGCCATGGGATGTAGAAATATTTTTTTCACATTTTATTTCCTTGTAAAAACAGGTAAATCAATAGGGATTTTCGTACGGATAAGTACCCAGTGAACGGTTCGTTTAGCTTTATATATTGTTCCGGGAGGGAGTTGTATTGGATTTCGGTAGTGTTAGACCTGTAAGATAAATATTTAAATGGTTGGGAAAGGCCATGGGATGTAGAAATATTTTTTTCACATTTTATTTCCTTGTAAATACAGGTAAATCAATAAGTATTTTCGTACGGATAAGTACCCAGTGAACGGTTCGTTTAGCTTTATATATTGTTCCGCGTGGGCGTTGTATTGGTTTTTCAGAAGCGTTAGACCTGTAAGAGAAATGTTTAAATGGTTGGGAAAGGCCATGGGATGTAGAAATATTTTTTTCACCTTTTACTTCCTTGTAAAAACAGGTAAATGAATAGGGCTTTTCGTACGGATAAGTACCCAGTGAACGGTTCGTTTAGCTTTATATATTGTTCCGGGTGGGCGTTGTATTGGTTTTTCGGAAGTGTTAGACATGTAAGAGAAAAATTTAAATGGTTGGGAAAGGACATGGGATGTAGAAATATTTTTTCACATTTTATTTCCTTGTAAAAACAGGTAAATCAATAGGGCTTTTCGCACGGATAAGTACCCAGTGAACGGTTCGTTTAGCTTTATACATTGTTCCGGGTGGGCGTTGTATTGGTTTTTCGGAAGTGTTAGACATGTAAGAGAAAAATTTAAATGGCTGGGAAAGGCCATGGGATGTAGAAATATTTTTTTCACATTTTATTTCCTTGTAAAAACAGGTAAATCAATAGGGATTTTCGTACGGATAACTACCCAGTGAACTGTTCGTTTAGCTTTATATATTGTTCCGGGTGGGCGTTGTATCGGTTTTTCGGAAGTGTTAGACCTGTAAGAGAAAAATTTAAATGGCTGGTAAAGGCCATGGGATGTAGAAATATTTTTTTCACATTTTACTTCCTTGTAAAAACAGGAAAATCAATAGGGCTTTTCGCACGGATAAGTACCCAGTGAACGGTTCGTTTAGCTTTATACATTGTTCCGGGTGGGCGTTGTATTGGTTTTTCGGAAGTGTTAGACATGTAAGAGAAAAGTTTAAATGGTTGAGAATGGCCATGGGATGTAGAAATATTTTTTTCACATTTTATTTCCTTGTAAAAACAGGTAAATCAATAGGGATTTTCGTACGGATAAGTGCCCAGTGAACGGTTGGTTTACCTTTATATATTGTTCCGGGTGGCCGTTGTATTGGTTTTTCGGAAGTGTTAGACATGTAAGAGAAAAATTTAAATGGTTGGGAAAGGCCATGGGATGTAGAAATATTTTTTTCACATTTTATTTCCTTGTAAAAACAGGTAAATCAATAGGGATTTTCGTACGGATAAGTACCCAGTGAATGGATCGTTTAGCTTTATATATTGTTCCGGGTGGGCGTTGTATTGGTTTTTCTGAAGCGTTAGACCTGTAAGAGAAAAATTTAAATGGCTGGGAAAGGCCATGGGATGTAGAAATATTTTTTTCACATTTTACTTCCTTGTAAAAACAGGTAAATCAATAGGGATTTTCGTACGTATAAGTACCCAGTGAACGGTTCGTTTAGCTTTATATATTTTTCCGGGTGGCCGTTGTATTGGTTTTTCGGAAGTGTTAGACATGTAAGAGAAAAATTTAAATGGTTGGGAAAGGCCATGGGATGTAGAAATATTTTTTTCACATTTTATTTCCTTGTAAAAACAGGTAAATCAATAGGGATTTTCGTACGGATAAGTACCCAGTGAACGGATCGCTTAGCTTTATATATTGTTCCGGGTGGGCGTTGTATTGGTTTTTCGGAAGCGTTAGACCTGTAAGAGAAAAATTTAAATGGCTGGGAAAGGCCATGGGATGTAGAAATATTTTTTTCACATTTTACTTCCTTGTAAAAACAGGTAAATCAATAGGGATTTTCGTACGTATAAGTACCCAGTGAACGGTTCGTTTAGCTTTATATATTGTTCCGGGTGGGCGTTGTATTGGTTTTTCGGAAGCGTTAGACATGTAAGAGAAAAGTTTAAATGGTTGAGAATGGCCATGGGATGTAGAAATATTTTTTCCACATTTTATTTCCTTGTAAAAACAGGTAAATCAATAGGGATTTTCGTACGGATAAGTACCCAGTGAACGGTTCGTTTAGCTTTATATATTGTTCCGGGTGGGCGTTGTATTGGTTTTTCGGAAGCGTTAGACCTGTAAGAGAAAAATTTAAATGGCTGGGAAAGGCCATGGGATGTAGAAATATTTTTTTCACATTTTACTTCCTTGTAAAAACAGGTAAATCAATAGGGATTTTCGTACGTATAAGTACCCAGTGAACGGTTCGTTTAGCTTTATATATTGTTCCGGGTGGGAGTTGTATTGGTTTTTCGGTAGTGTTAGACGTGTAAGATAAAAATTTAAATGGTTGGGAAAGGCCATGGGATGTAGAAATATTTTTTTCACATTTTACTTCCTTGTAAAAACAGGTAAATCAATAGGGCTTTTCGCACGGATAAGTACCCAGTGAACGGTTCGTTTAGCTTTATACATTGTTCCGGGTGGGCGTTGTATTGGTTTTTCGGAAGTGTTAGACCTGTAAGAGAAAAATTTAAATGGCTGGGAAAGGCCATGGGATGTAGAAATATTTTTTTTACATTTTATTTCCTTGTAAAAACAGGTAAATCAATAGGGATTTTCGTACGGATAAGTACCCAGTGAACGGTTCGTTTAGCTTTATATATTGTTCCGGGTGGCCGTTGTATCGGTTTTTCGGTAGTGTTAGACCTGTAAGAGAAAAATTTAAATGGTAGGGAAAGGCCATGGGATGTAGAAATATTTTTTTCACATTTTACTTCCTTGTAAAAAGAGGGAAATCAATAGGGATTTTCGTACGGATAAGTACCCAGTGAACGGTTCGTTTAGCTTTATACATTGTTCCGGGTGGGAGTTGTATTGGTTTTTCGGAAGTGTTAGACCTGTAAGAGAAAAATTTAAATGGCTGGGAAAGGCCATGGGATGTAGAAATATTTTTTTTACATTTTATTTCCTTGTAAAAACAGGTAAATCAATAGGGATTTTCGTACGGATAAGTACCCAGTGAACGGTTCGTTTAGCTTTATATATTGTTCCGGGTGGCCGTTGTATCGGTTTTTCGGTAGTGTTAGACCTGTAAGATAAAAATTTAAATGGTTGGGAAAGGCCATGGGATGTAGAAATATTTTTTTCACATTTTATTTCCTTGTAAAAACAGGAAAATCAATAGGGATTTTTTTACGGATAAGTGCCCAGTGAACGGTTCGTTTAGCTTTATATATTGTTCCGGGTGGGCGTTGTATTGGTTTTTCGGAAGTGTTAGACCTGTAAGAGAAAAGTTTAAATGGTTGGGAAAGGCCATGGGATGTAGAAATATTTTTTTCACATTTTATTTCCTTGTAAAAACAGGAAAATCAATAGGGATTTTTTTACTGATAAGTGCCCAGTGAACGGTTCGTTTAGCTTTATATATTGTTCCGGGTGGGCGTTGTATTGGTTTTTCGGAAGTGTTAGACCTGTAAGAGAAAAGTTTAAATGGTTGGGAAAGGCCATGGGATGTAGAAATATTTTTTTCACATTTTATTTCCTTGTAAAAACTGGTAAATCAATAGGGATTTTCGTACGGATAAGTACCCAGTGAACGGTTCGTTTAGCTTTATAAATTGTTCCGGGTGGGAGTTGTATTGGTTTTTCGGAAGTGTTAGACCTGTAAGAGAAAAATTTAAATGGCTGGGAAAGGCCATGGGATGTAGAAATATTTTTTTCACATTTTACTTCCTTGTAAAAACAGGTAAATCAATAGGGCTTTTCGTACGGATAAATACCCAGTGAACGGTCCGTTTAGCTTTATATATTGTTCCGGGAGGGCGTTGTATCGGTTTTTCAGAAGTGTTAGACCTGTAAGAGAAAAGTTTAAATGGTTGGGAATGGCCATGGGATGTAGAAATATTTTTTTCACATTTTATTTCCTTGTAAAAACAGGTAAATCAATAGGGATTTTCGTACGGATAAGTACCCAGTGAACGGTTCGTTTAGCTTTATATATTGTTCCGGGAGGGAGTTGTATTGGATTTCGGTAGTGTTAGACCTGTAAGATAAATATTTAAATGGTTGGGAAAGGCCATGGGATGTAGAAATATTTTTTTCACATTTTATTTCCTTGTAAATACAGGTAAATCAATAAGTATTTTCGTACGGATAAGTACCCAGTGAACGGTTCGTTTAGCTTTATATATTGTTCCGCGTGGGCGTTGTATTGGTTTTTCAGAAGCGTTAGACCTGTAAGAGAAATGTTTAAATGGTTGGGAAAGGCCATGGGATTTAGAAATATTTTTTTCACATTTTACTTCCTTGTAAAAACAGGTAAATCAATAGGGATTTTCGTACGTATAAGTACCCAGTGAACGGTTCGTTTAGCTTTATATATTGTTCCGGGTGGGCGTTGTATTGGTTTTTCGGAAGCGTTAGAAATGTAAGAGAAAAGTTTAAATGGTTGAGAATGGCCATGGGATGTAGAAATATTTTTTCCACATTTTATTTCCTTGTAAAAACAGGTAAATCAATAGGGATTTTCGTACGGATAAGTACCCAGTGAACGGTTCGTTTAGCTTTATATATTGTTCCGGGTGGGCGTTGTATTGGTTTTTCGGAAGCGTTAGACCTGTAAGAGAAAAATTTAAATGGCTGGGAAAGGCCATGGGATGTAGAAATATTTTTTTCACATTTTACTTCCTTGTAAAAACAGGTAAATCAATAGGGATTTTCGTACGTATAAGTACCCAGTGAACGGTTCGTTTAGCTTTATATATTGTTCCGGGTGGGAGTTGTATTGGTTTTTCGGTAGTGTTAGACGTGTAAGATAAAAATTTAAATGGTTGGGAAAGGCCATGGGATGTAGAAATATTTTTTTCACATTTTACTTCCTTGTAAAAACAGGTAAATCAATAGGGCTTTTCGCACGGATAAGTACCCAGTGAACGGTTCGTTTAGCTTTATACATTGTTCCGGGTGGGCGTTGTATTGGTTTTTCGGAAGTGTTAGACCTGTAAGAGAAAAATTTAAATGGCTGGGAAAGGCCATGGGATGTAGAAATATTTTTTTTACATTTTATTTCCTTGTAAAAACAGGTAAATCAATAGGGATTTTCGTACGGATAAGTACCCAGTGAACGGTTCGTTTAGCTTTATATATTGTTCCGGGTGGCCGTTGTATCGGTTTTTCGGTAGTGTTAGACCTGTAAGAGAAAAATTTAAATGGTAGGGAAAGGCCATGGGATGTAGAAATATTTTTTTCACATTTTACTTCCTTGTAAAAAGAGGGAAATCAATAGGGATTTTCGTACGGATAAGTACCCAGTGAACGGTTCGTTTAGCTTTATACATTGTTCCGGGTGGGAGTTGTATTGGTTTTTCGGAAGTGTTAGACCTGTAAGAGAAAAATTTAAATGGCTGGGAAAGGCCATGGGATGTAGAAATATTTTTTTTACATTTTATTTCCTTGTAAAAACAGGTAAATCAATAGGGATTTTCGTACGGATAAGTACCCAGTGAACGGTTCGTTTAGCTTTATATATTGTTCCGGGTGGCCGTTGTATCGGTTTTTCGGTAGTGTTAGACCTGTAAGATAAAAATTTAAATGGTTGGGAAAGGCCATGGGATGTAGAAATATTTTTTTCACATTTTATTTCCTTGTAAAAACAGGAAAATCAATAGGGATTTTTTTACGGATAAGTGCCCAGTGAACGGTTCGTTTAGCTTTATATATTGTTCCGGGTGGGCGTTGTATTGGTTTTTCGGAAGTGTTAGACCTGTAAGAGAAAAGTTTAAATGGTTGGGAAAGGCCATGGGATGTAGAAATATTTTTTTCACATTTTATTTCCTTGTAAAAACAGGAAAATCAATAGGGATTTTTTTACGGATAAGTGCCCAGTGAACGGTTCGTTTAGCTTTATATATTGTTCCGGGTGGGCGTTGTATTGGTTTTTCGGAAGTGTTAGACCTGTAAGAGAAAAGTTTAAATGGTTGGGAAAGGCCATGGGATGTAGAAATATTTTTTTCACATTTTATTTCCTTGTAAAAACTGGTAAATCAATAGGGATTTTCGTACGGATAAGTACCCAGTGAACGGTTCGTTTAGCTTTATAAATTGTTCCGGGTGGGAGTTGTATTGGTTTTTCGGAAGTGTTAGACCTGTAAGAGAAAAATTTAAATGGCTGGGAAAGGCCATGGGATGTAGAAATATTTTTTTCACATTTTACTTCCTTGTAAAAACAGGTAAATCAATAGGGCTTTTCGTACGGATAAATACCCAGTGAACGGTCCGTTTAGCTTTATATATTGTTCCGGGAGGGCGTTGTATCGGTTTTTCGGAAGTGTTAGACCTGTAAGAGAAAAGTTTAAATGGTTGGGAATGGCCATGGGATGTAGAAATATTTTTTTCACATTTTATTTCCTTGTAAAAACAGGTAAATCAATAGGGATTTTCGTACGGATAAGTACCCAGTGAACGGTTCGTTTAGCTTTATACATTGTTCTGGGTGGCCGTTGTATTGGTTTTTCAGACGTGTTAGACCTGTAAGAGAAAAATTTAAATGGTTGGGAAAGGCCATGGGATGTAGAAATATTTTTTTCACATTTTATTTCCTTGTAAATACAGGTAAATCAATAGGGATTTTCGTATGGATAAGTACCCAGTGAACGGTTCGTTTAGCTTTATATATTGTTCCGGGTGGGCGTTGTATTGGTTTTTCGGAAGCGTTAGACCTGTAAGAGAAAAATTTAAATGGCTGGGAAAGGCCATGGGATGTAGAAATATTTTTTTCACATTTTACTTCCTTGTAAAAACAGGTAAATCAATAGGGATTTTCGTACGTATAAGTACCCAGTGAACGGTTCGTTTAGCTTTATATATTGTTCCGGGTGGGAGTTGTATTGGTTTTTCGGTAGTGTTAGACGTGTAAGATAAAAATTTAAATGGTTGGGAAAGGCCATGGGATGTAGAAATATTTTTTTCACATTTTACTTCCTTGTAAAAACAGGTAAATCAATAGGGCTTTTCGCACGGATAAGTACCCAGTGAACGGTTCGTTTAGCTTTATACATTGTTCCGGGTGGGCGTTGTATTGGTTTTTCGGAAGTGTTAGACCTGTAAGAGAAAAATTTAAATGGCTGGGAAAGGCCATGGGATGTAGAAATATTTTTTTTACATTTTATTTCCTTGTAAAAACAGGTAAATCAATAGGGATTTTCGTACGGATAAGTACCCAGTGAACGGTTCGTTTAGCTTTATATATTGTTCCGGGTGGCCGTTGTATCGGTTTTTCGGTAGTGTTAGACCTGTAAGAGAAAAATTTAAATGGTAGGGAAAGGCCATGGGATGTAGAAATATTTTTTTCACATTTTACTTCCTTGTAAAAAGAGGGAAATCAATAGGGATTTTCGTACGGATAAGTACCCAGTGAACGGTTCGTTTAGCTTTATACATTGTTCCGGGTGGGAGTTGTATTGGTTTTTCGGAAGTGTTAGACCTGTAAGAGAAAAATTTAAATGGCTGGGAAAGGCCATGGGATGTAGAAATATTTTTTTTACATTTTATTTCCTTGTAAAAACAGGTAAATCAATAGGGATTTTCGTACGGATAAGTACCCAGTGAACGGTTCGTTTAGCTTTATATATTGTTCCGGGTGGCCGTTGTATCGGTTTTTCGGTAGTGTTAGACCTGTAAGATAAAAATTTAAATGGTTGGGAAAGGCAATGGGATGTAGAAATATTTTTTTCACATTTTATTTCCTTGTAAAAACAGGAAAATCAATAGGGATTTTTTTACGGATAAGTGCCCAGTGAACGGTTCGTTTAGCTTTATATATTGTTCCGGGTGGGCGTTGTATTGGTTTTTCGGAAGTGTTAGACCTGTAAGAGAAAAGTTTAAATGGTTGGGAAAGGCCATGGGATGTAGAAATATTTTTTTCACATTTTATTTCCTTGTAAAAACAGGAAAATCAATAGGGATTTTTTTACGGATAAGTGCCCAGTGAACGGTTCGTTTAGCTTTATATATTGTTCCGGGTGGGCGTTGTATTGGTTTTTCGGAAGTGTTAGACCTGTAAGAGAAAAGTTTAAATGGTTGGGAAAGGCCATGGGATGTAGAAATATTTTTTTCACATTTTACTTCCTTGTAAAAACAGGTAAATCAATAGGGCTTTTCGTACGGATAAATACCCAGTGAACGGTCCGTTTAGCTTTATATATTGTTCCGGGAGGGCGTTGTATCGGTTTTTCGGAAGTGTTAGACCTGTAAGAGAAAAGTTTAAATGGTTGGGAATGGCCATGGGATGTAGAAATATTTTTTTCACATTTTATTTCCTTGTAAAAACAGGTAAATCAATAGGGATTTTCGTACGGATAAGTACCCAGTGAACGGTTCGTTTAGCTTTATATATTGTTCCGGGAGGGAGTTGTATTGGATTTCGGTAGTGTTAGACCTGTAAGATAAATATTTAAATGGTTGGGAAAGGCCATGGGATGTAGAAATATTTTTTTCACATTTTATTTCCTTGTAAATACAGGTAAATCAATAAGTATTTTCGTACGGATAAGTACCCAGTGAACGGTTCGTTTAGCTTTATATATTGTTCCGCGTGGGCGTTGTATTGGTTTTTCAGAAGCGTTAGACCTGTAAGAGAAATGTTTAAACGGTTGGGAAAGGCCATGGGATTTAGAAATATTTTTTTCACATTTTACTTCCTTGTAAAAACAGGTAAATGAATAGGGCTTTTCGTACGGATAAGTACCCAGTGAACGGTTCGTTTAGCTTTATATATTGTTCCGGGTGGGCGTTGTATTGGTTTTTCGGAAGTGTTAGACATGTAAGAGAAAAATTTAAATGGTTGGGAAAGGACATGGGATGTAGAAATATTTTTTCACATTTTATTTCCTTGTAAAAACAGGTAAATCAATAGGGCTTTTCGCACGGATAAGTACCCAGTGAACGGTTCGTTTAGCTTTATACATTGTTCCGGGTGGGCGTTGTATTGTTTTTTCGGAAGTGTTAGACATGTAAGAGAAAAATTTAAATGGCTGGGAAAGGCCATGGGATGTAGAAATATTTTTTTCACATTTTATTTCCTTGTAAAAACAGGTAAATCAATAGGGATTTTCGTACGGATAACTACCCAGTGAACGGTTCGTTTAGCTTTATATATTGTTCCGCGTGGGCGTTGTATTGGTTTTTCGGAAGCGTTAGACCTGTAAGAGAAAAATTTAAATGGCTGGGAAAGGCCATGGGATGTAGAAATATTTTTTTCACATTTTACTTCCTTGTAAAAACAGGTAAATCAATAGGGCTTTTCGTACGGATAAATACCCAGTGAACGGTCCGTTTAGCTTTATATATTGTTCCGGGAGGGCGTTGTATCGGTTTTTCGGAAGTGTTAGACCTGTAAGAGAAAAGTTTAAATGGTTGGGAATGGCCATGGGATGTAGAAATATTTTTTTCACATTTTATTTCCTTGTAAAAACAGGTAAATCAATAGGGATTTTCGTACGGATAAGTACCCAGTGAACGGTTCGTTTAGCTTTATATATTGTTCCGGGAGGGAGTTGTATTGGATTTCGGTAGTGTTAGACCTGTAAGATAAATATTTAAATGGTTGGGAAAGGCCATGGGATGTAGAAATATTTTTTTCACATTTTATTTCCTTGTAAATACAGGTAAATCAATAAGTATTTTCGTACGGATAAGTACCCAGTGAACGGTTCGTTTAGCTTTATATATTGTTCCGCGTGGGCGTTGTATTGGTTTTTCAGAAGCGTTAGACCTGTAAGAGAAATGTTTAAATGGTTGGGAAAGGCCATGGGATGTAGAAATATTTTTTTCACATTTTACTTCCTTGTAAAAACAGGTAAATCAATAGGGCTTTTCGTACGGAGAAGTACCCAGTGAACTGTTCATTTAGCTTTATATATTGTTCCGGGTGGGCGTTGTATCGGTTTTTCGGAAGTGTTAGACCTGTAAGAGAAAAATTTAAATGGCTGGTAAAGGCCATGGGATGTAGAAATATTTTTTTCACATTTTACTTCCTTGTAAAAACAGGAAAATCAATAGGGCTTTTCGCACGGATAAGTACCCAGTGAACGGTTCGTTTAGCTTTATACATTGTTCCGGGTGGGCGTTGTATTGGTTTTTCGGAAGTGTTAGACATGTAAGAGAAAAGTTTAAATGGTTGAGAATGGCCATGGGATGTAGAAATATTTTTTTCACATTTTATTTCCTTGTAAAAACAGGTAAATCAATAGGGATTTTCGTACGGATAAGTGCCCAGTGAACGGTTGGTTTACCTTTATATATTGTTCCGGGTGGCCGTTGTATTGGTTTTTCGGAAGTGTTAGACATGTAAGAGAAAAATTTAAATGGTTGGGAAAGGCCATGGGATGTAGAAATATTTTTTTCACATTTTATTTCCTTGTAAAAACAGGTAAATCAATAGGGATTTTCGTACGGATAAGTACCCAGTGAACGGATCGTTTAGCTTTATATATTGTTCCGGGTGGGCGTTGTATTGGTTTTTCGGAAGCGTTAGACCTGTAAGAGAAAAATTTAAATGGCTGGGAAAGGCCATGGGATGTAGAAATATTTTTTTCACATTTTACTTCCTTGTAAAAACAGGTAAATCAATAGGGATTTTCGTACGTATAAGTACCCAGTGAACGGTTCGTTTAGCTTTATATATTGTTCCGGGTGGGAGTTGTATTGGTTTTTCGGTAGTGTTAGACCTGTAAGATAAAAATTTAAATGGTTGGGAAAGGCCATGGGATGTAGAAATATTTTTTTCACATTTTACTTCCTTGTAAAAACAGGTAAATCAATAGGGCTTTTCGCACGGATAAGTACCCAGTGAACGGTTCGTTTAGCTTTATACATTGTTCCGGGTGGGCGTTGTATTGGTTTTTCGGAAGTGTTAGACCTGTAAGAGAAAAGTTTAAATGGTTGGGAAAGGCCATGGGATGTAGAAATATTTTTTTCACATTTTATTTCCTTGTAAAAACTGGTAAATCAATAGGGATTTTCGTACGGAAAAGTACCCAGTGAACGGTTCGTTTAGCTTTATAAATTGTTCCGGGTGGGAGTTGTATCGGTTTTTCGGTAGTGTTAGACCTGTAAGAGAAAAATTTAAATGGTTGGGAAAGGCCATGGGATGTAGAAATATTTTTTTCACATTTTACTTCCTTGTAAAAAGAGGGAAATCAATAGGGCTTTTCGCACGGATAAGTACCCAGTGAACGGTTCGTTTAGCTTTATACATTGTTCCAGGTGGGCGTTGTATTGGTTTTTCGGAAGTGTTAGACCTGTAAGAGAAAAATTTAAATGGCTGGGAAAGGCCATGGGATGTAGAAATATTTTTTTTACATTTTATTTCCTTGTAAAAACAGGTAAATCAATAGGGATTTTCGTACGGATAAGTACCCAGTGAACGGTTCGTTTAGCTTTATATATTGTTCCGGGTGGCCGTTGTATCGGTTTTTCGGTAGTGTTAGACCTGTAAGAGAAAAATTTAAATGGTTGGGAAAGGCCATGGGATGTAGAAATATTTTTCTCACATTTTACTTCCTTGTAAAAAGAGGGAAATCAATAGGGATTTTCGTACGGATAAGTACCCAGTGAACGGTTCGTTTAGCTTTATACATTGTTCCGGGTGGGCATTGTATTGGTTTGTCGGAAGTGTTAGACCTGTAAGAGAAAAATTTAAATGGCTGGGAAAGGCCATGGGATGTAGAAATATTTTTTTTACATTTTATTTCCTTGTAAAAACAGGTAAATCAATAGGGATTTTCGTACGGATAAGTACCCAGTGAACGGTTCGTTTAGCTTTATATATTGTTCCGGGTGGCCGTTGTATCGGTTTTTCGGTAGTGTTAGACCTGTAAGATAAAAATTTAAATGGTTGGGAAAGGCCATGGGATGTAGAAATATTTTTTTCACATTTTATTTCCTTGTAAAAACAGGAAAATCAATAGGGATTTTTTTACGGATAAGTGCCCAGTGAACGGTTCGTTTAGCTTTATATATTGTTCCGGGTGGGCGTTGTATTGGTTTTTCGGAAGTGTTAGACCTGTAAGAGAAAAGTTTAAATGGTTGGGAAAGGCCATGGGATGTAGAAATATTTTTTTCACATTTTATTTCCTTGTAAAAACTGGTAAATCAATAGGGATTTTCGTACGGATAAGTACCCAGTGAACGGTTCGTTTAGCTTTATAAATTGTTCCGGGTGGGAGTTGTATTGGTTTTTCGGTAGTGTTAGACCTGTAAGAGAAAAATTTAAATGGTTGGGAAAGGCCATGGGATGTAGAAATATATTTTTCACATTTTACTTCCTTGTAAAAAGAGGGAAATCAATAGGGCTTTTCGCACGGATAAGTACCCAGTGAACGGTTCGTTTAGCTTTATACATTGTTCCGGGTGGGCGTTGTATTGGTTTTTCGGAAGTGTTAGACCTGTAAGGGAAAAATTTAAATGGTTGGGAAAGGCCATGGGATGTAGAAATATTTTTTTCACATTTTACTTCCTTGTAAAAACAGGTAAATCAATAGGGATTTTCATACGTATAAGTACCCAGTGAACGGTTCATTTAGCTTTATATATTGTTCCGGGTGGGAGTTGTATCGGTTTTTCGGAAGTGTTAGACCTGTAAGAGAAAAATTTAAATGGCTGGGAAAGGCCATGGGATGTAGAAATATTTTTTTTACATTTTATTTCCTTGTAAAAACAGGTAAATCAATAGGGATTTTCGTACGGTTAAGTACCCAGTGAACGGTTCGTTTAGCTTTATACATTGTTCCGGGTGGGCGTTGTATTGGTTTTTCGGGAGTGTTAGACCTGTAAGAGAAAAATTTAAATGGCTGGGAAAGGCCATGGGATGTAGAAATATTTTTTTTACATTTTATTTCCTTGTAAAAACAGGTAAATCAATAGGGATTTTTGTACGGATAAGTACCCAGTGAACGGTTCGTTTAGCTTTATATATTGTTCCGGGTGGCCGTTGTATCGGTTTTTCGGTAGTGTTAGACCTGTAAGATAAAAATTTAAATGGTTGGGAAAGGCCATGGGATGTAGAGATATTTTTTTCACATTTTATTTCCTTGTAAAAACAGGAAAATCAATAGGGATTTTTTTACGGATAAGTGCCCAGTGAACGGTTCGTTTAGCTTTATATATTGTTCCGGGTGGGCGTTGTATTGGTTTTTCGGAAGTGTTAGACCTGTAAGAGAAAAGTTTAAATGGTTGGGAAAGGCCATGGGATGTAGAAATATTTTTTTCACATTTTATTTCCTTGTAAAAACTGGTAAATCAATAGGGATTTTCGTACGGATAAGTACCCAGTGAACGGTTCGTTTAGCTTTATAAATTGTTCCGGGTGGGAGTTGTATTGGTTTTTCGGTAGTGTTAGACCTGTAAGAGAAAAATTTAAATGGTTGGGAAAGGCCATGGGATGTAGAAATATTTTTTTCACATTTTACTTCCTTGTAAAAAGAGGGAAATCAATAGGGCTTTTCGCACGGATAAGTACCCAGTGAACGGTTCGTTTAGCTTTATACATTGTTCCGGGTGGGCGTTGTATTGGTTTTTCGGAAGTGTTAGACCTGTAAGAGAAAAATTTAAATGGTTGGGAAAGGCCATGGGATGTAGAAATATTTTTTTCACATTTTACTTCCTTGTAAAAACAGGTAAATCAATAGGGATTTTCATACGTATAAGTACCCAGTGAACGGTTCATTTAGCTTTATATATTGTTCCGGGTGGGAGTTGTATCGGTTTTTCTGTAGTGTTAGACCTGTAAGATAAAAATTTAAATGGTTGGGAAAGGCCATGGGTTGTAGAAATATTTTTTTCACATTTTATTTCCTTGTAAAAACAGGAAAATCAATAGGTATTTTCGTACGGATAAGTGCCCAGTGAACGGTTGGTTTAGCTTTATATATTGTTCCGGGTGGCCGTTGTATTGGTTTTTCGGAAGTGTTAGACATGTAAGAGAAAAATTTAAATGGCTGGGAAAGGCCATGGGATGTAGAAATATTTTTTTCACATTTTATTTCCTTGTAAAAACAGGTAAATCAATAGGGATTTTCGTACGGATAAGTACCCAGTGAACGGTTCGTTTAGCTTTATATATTGTTCCGGGTGGGCGTTGTATTGGTTTTTCGGAAGCGTTAGACCTGTAAGAGAAAAATTTAAATGGCTGGGAAAGGCCATGGGATGTAGAAATATTTTTTTCACATTTTACTTCCTTGTAAAAACAGGTAAATCAATAGGGATTTTCGTACGTATAAGTACCCAGTGAACGGTTCGTTTAGCTTTATATATTGTTCCGGGTGGGAGTTGTATTGGTTTTTCGGTAGTGTTAGACCTGTAAGATAAAAATTTAAATGGTTGGGAAAGGCCATGGGATGTAGAAATATTTTTTTCACATTTTACTTCCTTGTAAAAACAGGTAAATCAATAGGGCTTTTCGCACGGATAAGTACCCAGTGAACGGTTCGTTTAGCTTTATACATTGTTCCGGGTGGGCGTTGTATTGGTTTTTCGGAAGTGTTAGACCTGTAAGAGAAAAATTTAAATGGCTGGGAAAGGCCATGGGATGTAGAAATATTTTTTTTACATTTTATTTCCTTGTAAAAACAGGTAAATCAATCGGGATTTTCGTACGGATAAGTACCCAGTGAACGGTTCGTTTAGCTTTATATATTGTTCCGGGTGGCCGTTGTATCGGTTTTTTGGTAGTGTTAGACCTGTAAGAGAAAAATTTAAATGGTTGGGAAAGGCCATGGGATGTAGAAATATTTTTTTCACATTTTACTTCCTTGTAAAAAGAGGGAAATCAATAGGGATTTTCGTACGGATAAGTACCCAGTGAACGGTTCGTTTAGCTTTATACATTGTTCCGGGTGGGCGTTGTATTGGTTTTTCGGAAGTGTTAGACCTGTAAGAGAAAAATTTAAATGGCTGGGAAAGGTCTTGGGATGTAGAAATATTTTTTTTACATTTTATTTCCTTGTAAAAACAGGTAAATCAATAGGGATTTTCGTACGGATAAGTACCCAGTGAACGGTTCGTTTAGCTTTATATATTTTTCCGGGTGGGCGTTGTATTGGTTTTTCGGAAGTGTTAGACCTGTAAGAGAAAAATTTAAATGGTTGGGAAAGGCCATGGGATGTAGAAATATTTTTTTCACATTTTATTTCCTTGTAAAAACAGGTAAATCAATAGGGCTTTTCGCACGGATAAGTACCCAGTGAACGGTTCGTTTAGCTTTATACATTGTTCCGGGTGGGCGTTGTATTGGTTTTTCGGAAGTGTTAGACCTGTAAGAGAAAAATTTAAATGGTTGGGAAAGGCCATGGGATGTAGAAATATTTTTTTCACATTTTATTTCCTTGTAAAAACAGGTAAATCAATAGGGCTTTTCGTACGTATAAGTACCCAGTGAACGGTTCGTTTAGCTTTATATATTGTTCCGGGTGGGAGTTGTATTGGTTTTTCGGTAGTGTTAGACCTGTAAGATAAAAATTTAAATGGTTGGGAAAGGCCATGGGATGTAGAAATATTTTTTTCACATTTTACTTCCTTGTAAAAACAGGTAAATCAATAGGGCTTTTCGCACGTATAAGTACCCAGTGAACGGTTCGTTTAGCTTTATACATTGTTCCGGGTGGGCGTTGTATTGGTTTTTCGGAAGTGTTAGACCTGTAAGAGAAAAATTTAAATGGCTGGGAAAGGCCATGGGATGTAGAAATATTTTTTTTACATTTTATTTCCTTGTAAAAACAGGTAAATCAATAGGGATTTTCGTACGTATAAGTACCCAGTGAACGGTTCGTTTAGCTTTATATATTGTTCCGGGTGGCCGTTGTATCGGTTTTTCGGTAGTGTTAGACCTGTAAGATAAAAATTTAAATGGTTGGGAAAGGCCATGGGATGTAGAAATATATTTTTCACATTTTATTTCCTTGTAAAAACAGGAAAATCAATAGGGATTTTTGTACGGATAAGTGCCCAGTGAACGGTTCGTTTAGCTTTATATATTGTTCCGGGTGGGCGTTGTATTGGTTTTTCGGAAGTGTTAGACCTGTAAGAGAAAAGTTTAAATGGTTGGGAAAGGCCATGGGATGTAGAAATATTTTTTTCACATTTTATTTCCTTGTAAAAACAGGTAAATCAATAGGGATTTTCGTACGGATAAGTACCCAGTGAACGGTTCGTTTAGCTTTATATATTGTTCCGGGTGGGAGTTGTATTGGTTTTTCGGTAGTGTTAGACCTGTAAGAGAAAAATTTAAATGGTTGGGAAAGGCCATGGGATGTAGAAATATTTTTTTCACATTTTACTTCCTTGTAAAAAGAGGGAAATCAATAGGGCTTTTCGCACGGATAAGTACCCAGTGAACAGTTCGTTTAGCTTTATTCATTGTTCCGGGTGTGCGTTGTAATTGTTTTTCGGAAGTGTTAGACCTGTAAGAGAAAAATTTAAATGGTTGGGAAAGGCCATGGGATGTAGAAATATTTTTTTCACATTTTATTTCCTTGTAAAAACAGGTAAATCAATAGGGATTTTCGTACGTATAAGTACCCAGTGAACGGTTCGTTTAGCTTTATATATTGTTCCGGGTGGGAGTTGTATTGGTTTTTCGGTTGTGTTAGACCTGTAAGATAAAAATTTAAATGGTTCGGAAAGGCCATGGGATGTAGAAATATTTTTTTCACATTTTACTTCCTTGTAAAAACAGGTAAATCAATAGGGCTTTTCGCACGGATAAGTACCCAGTGAACGGTTCGTTTAGCTTTATACATTGTTCCGGGTGGGAGTTGTATTGGTTTTTCAGAAGTGTTAGACCTGTAAGAGAAAAATTTAAATGGCTGGGAAAGGCCATGGGATGTAGAAATATTTTTTTTACATTTTATTTCCTTGTAAAAACAGGTAAATCAATAGGGATTTTCGTACGTATAAGTACCCAGTGAACGGTTCGTTTAGCTTTATATATTGTTCCGGGTGGCCGTTGTATCGGTTTTTCGGTAGTGTTAGACCTGTAAGATAAAAATTTAAATGGTTGGGAAAGGCCATGGGATGTAGAAATATTTTTTTCACATTTTATTTCCTTGTTAAAACAGGAAAATCAATAGGGATTTTTGTACGGATAAGTGCCCAGTGAACGGTTCGTTTAGCTTTATATATTGTTCCGGGTGGGCGTTGTATTGGTTTTTCGGAAGTGTTAGACCTGTAAGAGAAAAGTTTAAATGGTTGGGAAAGGCCATGGGATGTAGAAATATTTTTTTCACATTTTACTTCCTTGTAAAAAGAGGGAAATCAATAGGGATTTTCGTACGGATAAGTACCCAGTGAACGGTTCGTTTAGCTTTATACATTGTTCCGGGTGGGCGTTGTATTGGTTTTTCGGAAGTGTTAGACCTGTAAGAGAAAAATTTAAATGGCTGGGAAAGGTCTTGGGATGTAGAAATATTTTTTTTACATTTTATTTCCTTGTAAAAACAGGTAAATCAATAGGGATTTTCGTACGGATAAGTACCCAGTGAACGGTTCGTTTAGCTTTATATATTTTTCCGGGTGGGCGTTGTATTGGTTTTTCGGAAGTGTTAGACCTGTAAGAGAAAAATTTAAATGGTTGGGAAAGGCCATGGGATGTAGAAATATTTTTTTCACATTTTATTTCCTTGTAAAAACAGGTAAATCAATAGGGCTTTTCGCACGGATAAGTACCCAGTGAACGGTTCGTTTAGCTTTATACATTGTTCCGGGTGGGCGTTGTATTGGTTTTTCGGAAGTGTTAGACCTGTAAGAGAAAAATTTAAATGGTTGGGAAAGGCCATGGGATGTAGAAATATTTTTTTCACATTTTATTTCCTTGTAAAAACAGGTAAATCAATAGGGCTTTTCGTACGTATAAGTACCCAGTGAACGGTTCGTTTAGCTTTATATATTGTTCCGGGTGGGAGTTGTATTGGTTTTTCGGTAGTGTTAGACCTGTAAGATAAAAATTTAAATGGTTGGGAAAGGCCATGGGATGTAGAAATATTTTTTTCACATTTTACTTCCTTGTAAAAACAGGTAAATCAATAGGGCTTTTCGCACGTATAAGTACCCAGTGAACGGTTCGTTTAGCTTTATACATTGTTCCGGGTGGGCGTTGTATTGGTTTTTCGGAAGTGTTAGACCTGTAAGAGAAAAATTTAAATGGCTGGGAAAGGCCATGGGATGTAGAAATATTTTTTTTACATTTTATTTCCTTGTAAAAACAGGTAAATCAATAGGGATTTTCGTACGTATAAGTACCCAGTGAACGGTTCGTTTAGCTTTATATATTGTTCCGGGTGGCCGTTGTATCGGTTTTTCGGTAGTGTTAGACCTGTAAGATAAAAATTTAAATGGTTGGGAAAGGCCATGGGATGTAGAAATATATTTTTCACATTTTATTTCCTTGTAAAAACAGGAAAATCAATAGGGATTTTTGTACGGATAAGTGCCCAGTGAACGGTTCGTTTAGCTTTATATATTATTCCGGGTGGGCGTTGTATTGGTTTTTCGGAAGTGTTAGACCTGTAAGAGAAAAGTTTAAATGGTTGGGAAAGGCCATGGGATGTAGAAATATTTTTTTCACATTTTATTTCCTTGTAAAAACAGGTAAATCAATAGGGATTTTCGTACGGATAAGTACCCAGTGAACGGTTCGTTTAGCTTTATATATTGTTCCGGGTGGGAGTTGTATTGGTTTTTCGGTAGTGTTAGACCTGTAAGAGAAAAATTTAAATGGTTGGGAAAGGCCATGGGATGTAGAAATATTTTTTTCACATTTTACTTCCTTGTAAAAAGAGGGAAATCAATAGGGCTTTTCGCACGGATAAGTACCCAGTGAACGGTTCGTTTAGCTTTATTCATTGTTCCGGGTGTGCGTTGTAATGGTTTTTCGGAAGTGTTAGACCTGTAAGAGAAAAATTTAAATGGTTGGGAAAGGCCATGGGATGTAGAAATATTTTTTTCACATTTTATTTCCTTGTAAAAACAGGTAAATCAATAGGGATTTTCGTACGTATAAGTACCCAGTGAACGGTTCGTTTAGCTTTATATATTGTTCCGGGTGGGAGTTGTATTGGTTTTTCGGTTGTGTTAGACCTGTAAGATAAAAATTTAAATGGTTCGGAAAGGCCATGGGATGTAGAAATATTTTTTTCACATTTTACTTCCTTGTAAAAACAGGTAAATCAATAGGGCTTTTCGCACGGATAAGTACCCAGTGAACGGTTCGTTTAGCTTTATACATTGTTCCGGGTGGGAGTTGTATTGGTTTTTCAGAAGTGTTAGACCTGTAAGAGAAAAATTTAAATGGCTGGGAAAGGCCATGGGATGTAGAAATATTTTTTTTACATTTTATTTCCTTGTAAAAACAGGTAAATCAATAGGGATTTTCGTACGTATAAGTACCCAGTGAACGGTTCGTTTAGCTTTATATATTGTTCCGGGTGGCCGTTGTATCGGTTTTTCGGTAGTGTTAGACCTGTAAGATAAAAATTTAAATGGTTGGGAAAGGCCATGGGATGTAGAAATATTTTTTTCACATTTTATTTCCTTGTTAAAACAGGAAAATCAATAGGGATTTTTGTACGGATAAGTGCCCAGTGAACGGTTCGTTTAGCTTTATATATTGTTCCGGGTGGGCGTTGTATTGGTTTTTCGGAAGTGTTAGACCTGTAAGAGAAAAGTTTAAATGGTTGGGAAAGGCCATGGGATGTAGAAATATTTTTTTCACATTTTATTTCCTTGTAAAAACAGGTAAATCAATAGGGCTTTTCGTACGTATAAGTACCCAGTGAACGGTTCGTTTAGCTTTATATATTGTTCCGGGTGGGAGTTGTATTGGTTTTTCGGTAGTGTTAGACCTGTAAGATAAAAATTTAAATGGTTGGGAAAGGCCATGGGATGTAGAAATATTTTTTTCACATTTTACTTCCTTGTAAAAACAGGTAAATCAATAGGGCTTTTCGCACGTATAAGTACCCAGTGAACGGTTCGTTTAGCTTTATACATTGTTCCGGGTGGGCGTTGTATTGGTTTTTCGGAAGTGTTAGACCTGTAAGAGAAAAATTTAAATGGCTGGGAAAGGCCATGGGATGTAGAAATATTTTTTTTACATTTTATTTCCTTGTAAAAACAGGTAAATCAATAGGGATTTTCGTACGTATAAGTACCCAGTGAACGGTTCGTTTAGCTTTATATATTGTTCCGGGTGGCCGTTGTATCGGTTTTTCGGTAGTGTTAGACCTGTAAGATAAAAATTTAAATGGTTGGGAAAGGCCATGGGATGTAGAAATATATTTTTCACATTTTATTTCCTTGTAAAAACAGGAAAATCAATAGGGATTTTTGTACGGATAAGTGCCCAGTGAACGGTTCGTTTAGCTTTATATATTGTTCCGGGTGGGCGTTGTATTGGTTTTTCGGAAGTGTTAGACCTGTAAGAGAAAAGTTTAAATGGTTGGGAAAGGCCATGGGATGTAGAAATATTTTTTTCACATTTTATTTCCTTGTAAAAACAGGTAAATCAATAGGGATTTTCGTACGGATAAGTACCCAGTGAACGGTTCGTTTAGCTTTATATATTGTTCCGGGTGGGAGTTGTATTGGTTTTTCGGTAGTGTTAGACCTGTAAGAGAAAAATTTAAATGGTTGGGAAAGGCCATGGGATGTAGAAATATTTTTTTCACATTTTACTTCCTTGTAAAAAGAGGGAAATCAATAGGGCTTTTCGCACGGATAAGTACCCAGTGAACGGTTCGTTTAGCTTTATTCATTGTTCCGGGTGTGCGTTGTAATGGTTTTTCGGAAGTGTTAGACCTGTAAGAGAAAAATTTAAATGGTTGGGAAAGGCCATGGGATGTAGAAATATTTTTTTCACATTTTATTTCCTTGTAAAAACAGGTAAATCAATAGGGATTTTCGTACGTATAAGTACCCAGTGAACGGTTCGTTTAGCTTTATATATTGTTCCGGGTGGGAGTTGTATTGGTTTTTCGGTTGTGTTAGACCTGTAAGATAAAAATTTAAATGGTTCGGAAAGGCCATGGGATGTAGAAATATTTTTTTCACATTTTACTTCCTTGTAAAAACAGGTAAATCAATAGGGCTTTTCGCACGGATAAGTACCCAGTGAACGGTTCGTTTAGCTTTATACATTGTTCCGGGTGGGAGTTGTATTGGTTTTTCAGAAGTGTTAGACCTGTAAGAGAAAAATTTAAATGGCTGGGAAAGGCCATGGGATGTAGAAATATTTTTTTTACATTTTATTTCCTTGTAAAAACAGGTAAATCAATAGGGATTTTCGTACGTATAAGTACCCAGTGAACGGTTCGTTTAGCTTTATATATTGTTCCGGGTGGCCGTTGTATCGGTTTTTCGGTAGTGTTAGACCTGTAAGATAAAAATTTAAATGGTTGGGAAAGGCCATGGGATGTAGAAATATTTTTTTCACATTTTATTTCCTTGTTAAAACAGGAAAATCAATAGGGATTTTTGTACGGATAAGTGCCCCGTGAACGGTTCGTTTAGCTTTATATATTGTTCCGGGTGGGCGTTGTATGGGTTTTTCGGAAGTGTTAGACCTGTAAGAGAAAAGTTTAAATGGTTGGGAAAGGCCATGGGATGTAGAAATATTTTTTTCACATTTTATTTCCTTGTAAAAACAGGTAAATCAATAGGGATTTTCGTACGGATAAGTACCCAGTGAACGGTTCGTTTAGATTTATGTATTGTTCCGGGTGGGCGTTGTATCGGTTTTTCGGAAGTGTTAGACCTGTAAGAGAAAAATTTAAATGGTTGGGAAAGGCCATGGGATGTAGAAATATTTTTTTCACATTTTACTTCCTTGTAAAAACAGGGAAATCAATAGGGCTTTTCGTACGGATAAGTACCCAGGGAACGGTTCGTTTAGCTTTATATATTGTTCCGGGTGGGCGTTGTATTGGTTTTTCGCAACTGTTAGACCTGTAAGAGAAAAATTTAAATGGTTGGGAAAGGCCATGGGATGTAGAAATATTTTTTTCACATTTTATTTCCTTGTAAAAACAGGTAAATCAATAGGGATTTTCGTATGTATAAGTACCCAGTGAACGGTTCGTTTAGCTTTATATATTGTTCCGGGTGGGAGTTGTATTGGTTTTTCGGAAGTGTTAGACCTGTAAGAGAAAAATTTAAATGGCTGGGAAAGGCCATGGGATGTAGAAATATTTTTTTCACATTTTACTTCCTTGTAAAAAGAGGGAAATCAATAGGGCTTTTCGCACGGATAAGTACCCAGGGAACGGTTCGTTTAGCTTTATACATTGTTCCGGGTGGGCGTTGTATTGGTTTTTCGGAAGTGTTAGACCTGTAAGAGAAAAATTAAAATGGTTGGGAAAGGCCATGGGATTTAGATATATTTTTTTCAAATTTTACTTCCTTGTAAAAACAGGTAAATCAATAGGGATTTTCGTACGGATAAGTACCCAGTGAACGGTTCGTTTAGCTTTATACATTGTTCCGGGTGGGCGTTGTATCGGTTTTTCGGAAGTGTTAGACCTGTAAGAGAAAAATTTAAATGGCTGGGAAAGGCCATGGGATGTAGAAATATTTTTTTTACATTTTATTTCCTTGTAAAAACAGGTAAATCAATAGGGATTTTCGTACGTATAAGTACCCAGTGAACGGTTCGTTTAGCTTTATATATTGTTCCGGGTGGCCGTTGTATCGGTTTTTCGGTAGTGTTAGACCTGTAAGATAAAAATTTAAATGGTTGGGAAAGGCCATGGGATGTAGAAATATTTTTTTCACATTTTATTTCCTTGTTAAAACAGGAAAATCAATAGGGATTTTCGTACGGATAAGTGCCCAGTGAACAGTTCGTTTAGCTTTATATATTGTTCCGGGTGGGCGTTGTATTGGTTTTTCGGAAGTGTTAGACCTGTAAGAGAAAAGTTTAAATGGTTGGGAAAGGCCATGGGATGTAGAAATATTTTTTTCACATTTTATTTCCTTGTAAAAACAGGTAAATCAATAGGGATTTTCGTACGTATAAGTTCCCAGTGAACGGTTCATTTAGCTTTATGTATTGTTCCGGGTGGGCGTTGTATTGGTTTTTCGGAAGTGTTAGACCTGTAAGAGAAAAATTTAAATGGTTGGGAAAGGCCATGGGATGTAGAAATATTTTTTTCACATTTTATTTCCTTGTAAAAACAGGTAAATCAATAGGGATTTTCGTACGGATTAGTACCCAGTAAACGGTTCGTTTAGCGGTATATATTTTTCCGGGTGGGCGTTGTATTGGTTTTTCGCAACTGTTAGACCTGTAAGAGAAAAATTTAAATGGCTGGGAAAGGCCATGGGATGTAGAAATATTTTTTTTACATTTTATTTCCTTGTAAAAACAGGTAAATCAATAGGGATTTTCGTACGTATAAGTACCCAGTGAACGGTTCGTTTAGCTTTATATATTGTTCCGGGTGGCCGTTGTATCGGTTTTTCGGTAGTGTTAGACCTGTAAGATAAAAATTTAAATGGTTGGGAAAGGCCATGGGATGTAGAAATATTTTTTTCACATTTTATTTCCTTGTTAAAACAGGAAAATCAATAGGGATTTTTGTACGGATAAGTGCCCAGTGAACAGTTCGTTTAGCTTTATATATTGTTCCGGGTGGGCGTTGTATTGGTTTTTCGGAAGTGTTAGACCTGTAAGAGAAAAGTTTAAATGGTTGGGAAAGGCCATGGGATGTAGAAATATGTTTTTCACATTTTATTTCCTTGTTAAAACAGGAAAATCAATAGGGATTTTTGTACGGATAAGTGCCCAGTGAACGGTTTGTTTAGCTTTATATATTGTTCCGGGTGGGCGTTGTATTGGTTTTTCGGAAGTGTTAGACCTGTAAGAGAAAAGTTTAAATGGTTGGGAAAGGCCATGGGATGTAGAAATATTTTTTTCACATTTTATTTCCTTGTAAAAACAGGTAAATCAATAGGGATTTTCGTACGGATAAGTACCCAGTGAACGGTTCGTTTAGCTTTATATATTGTTCCGGGTGGGAGTTGTATTGGTTTTTAGGAAGTGTTAGACCTGTAAGAGAAAAATTTAAATGGTTGGGAAAGGCCATGGGATGTAGAAATATTTTTTTCACATTTTATTTCCTTGTAAAAACAGGTAAATCAATAGGGATTTTCGTATGGATTAGTACCCAGTAAACGGTTCGTTTAGCTGTATATATTTTTCCGGGTGGGTGTTGTATTGGTTTTTCGCAACTGTTAGACGTGTAAGAGAAAAATTTTAATGGTTGGGAAAGGCCATGGGATGTAGAAATATTTTTTTCACATTTTACTTCCTTGTAAAAACCGGGAAATCAATAGGGCTTTTTGTATGGATAAGTACCCAGTGAACTGTTCGTTTAGCTTTATATATTGTTCCGGGTGGGCGTTGTATTGGTTTTTCGCAACTGTTAGACCTGTAAGAGAAAAATTTAAATGGTTGGGAAAGGCCATGGGATGTAGAAATATTTTTTTCACATTTTACTTCCTTGTAAAAAGAGGGAAATCAATAGGGCTTTTCGCACGGATAAGTACCCAGTGAACGGTTCGTTTAGCTTTATACATTGTTCCGGGTGGGCGTTGTATTGGTTTTTCGGAAGTGTTAGACCTGTAAGAGAAAAATTTAAATGGTTGGGAAAGGCCATGGGATGTAGAAATATTTTTTTCACATTTTATTTCCTTGTAAAAACAGGTAAATCAATAGGGATTTTCGTACGTATAAGTACCCAGTGAACGGTTCGTTTAGCTTTATATATTGTTCCGGGTGGGAGTTGTATTGGTTTTTCGGTAGTGTTAGACCTTTAAGAGAAAAATTTAAATGGTTGGGAAAGGCCATGGGATGTAGAAATATTTTTTTCACATTTTACTTCCTTGTAAAAAGAGGGAAATCAATAGGGCTTTTCGCACGTATAAGTACCCAGTGAACGGTTCGTTTAGCTTTATACATTGTTCCGGGTGGGCGTTGTATTGGTTTTTCGGAAGTGTTAGACCTGTAAGAGAAAAATTTAAATGGTTGGGAAAGGCCATGGGATGTAGAAATATTTTTTTCACATTTTACTTCCTTGTTAAAACAGGAAAATCAATAGGGATTTTTGTACGGATAAGTGCCCAGTGAACGGTTCGTTTAGCTTTATATATTGTTCCGGGTGGGCGTTGTATTGGTTTTTCGGAAGTGTTAGACCTGTAAGAGAAAAGTTTAAATGGTTGGGAAAGGCCATGGGATGTAGAAATATTTTTTTCACATTTTATTTCCTTGTAAAAACAGGTAAATCAATAGGGATTTTCGTACGGATAAGTACCCAGTGAACGGTTCGTTTAGCTTTATATATTGTTCCGGGTGGGTGTTGTATTGGTTTTTCGGTAGTGTTAGACCTGTAAGAGAAAAATTTAAATGGTTGGGAAAGGCCATGGGATGTAGAAATATTTTTTTCACATTTTAATTCCTTGTAAAAAGAGGGAAATCAATAGGGCTTTTCGCACGGATAAGTACCCAGTGAACGGTTCGTTTAGCTTTATACATTGTTCCGGGTGTGCGTTGTAATGGTTTTTCGGAAGTGTTAGACCTGTAAGAGAAAAATTTAAATGGTTGGGAAAGGCCATGGGATGTAGAAATATTTTTTTCACATTTTATTTCCTTGTAAAAACAGGTAAATCAATAGGGATTTTCGTACGTATAAGTACCCAGTGAACGGTTCGTTTAGCTTTATATATTGTTCCGGGTGGGAGTTGTATTGGTTTTTCGGTAGTGTTAGACCTGTAAGATAAAAATTTAAATAGTTGGGAAAGGCCATGGGATGTAAAAATATTTTTTTCACATTTTACTTCCTTGTAAAAACAGGTAAATCAATAGGGCTTTTCGCACGGATAAGTACCCAGTGAACGGTTCGTTTAGCTTTATACATTGTTCCGGGTGGGCGTTGTATTGGTTTTTCGGAAGTGTTAGACCTGTAAGAGAAAAATTTAAATGGTTGGGAAAGGCCATGGGATGTAGAAATATTTTTTTCACATTTTATTTCCTTGTAAAAACAGGTAAATCAATAGGGATTTTCGTACGTATAAGTACCCAGTGAACGGTTCGTTTAGCTTTATATATTGTTCCGGGTGGGAGTTGTATTGGTTTTTCGGTAGTGTTAGACCTTTAAGAGAAAAATTTAAATGGTTGGGAAAGGCCATGGGATGTAGAAATATTTTTTTCACATTTTACTTCCTTGTAAAAAGAGGGAAATCAATAGGGCTTTTCGCACGTATAAGTACCCAGTGAACGGTTCGTTTAGCTTTATACATTGTTCCGGGTGTGCGTTGTAATGGTTTTTCGGAAGTGTTAGACCTGTAAGAGAAAAATTTAAATGGTTGGGAAAGGCCATGGGATGTAGAAATATTTTTTTCACATTTTATTTCCTTGTAAAAACAGGTAAATCAATAGGGATTTTCGTACGTATAAGTACCCAGTGAACGGTTCGTTTAGCTTTATATATTGTTCCGGGTGGGAGTTGTATTGGTTTTTCGGTAGTGTTAGACCTGTAAGATAAAAATTTAAATAGTTGGGAAAGGCCATGGGATGTAAAAATATTTTTTTCACATTTTACTTCCTTGTAAAAACAGGTAAATCAATAGGGATTTTCGCACGGATAAGTACCCAGTGAACGGTTCGTTTAGCTTTATACATTGTTCCGGGTGGGCGTTGTATTGGTTTTTCGTAAGTGTTAGACCTGTAAGAGAAAAATTTAAATGGCTGGGAAAGGCCATGGGATGTAGAAATATTTTTTTTACATTTTATTTCCTTGTAAAAACAGGTAAATCAATAGGGATTTTCGTACGTATAAGTACCCAGTGAACGGTTCGTTTAGCTTTATATATTGTTCCGGGTGGCCGTTGTATCGGTTTTTCGGTAGTGTTAGACCTGTAAGATAAAAATTTAAATGGTTGGGAAAGGCCATGGGATGTAGAAATATTTTTTTCACATTTTATTTCCTTGTTAAAACAGGAAAATCAATAGGGATTTTTGTACGGATAAGTGCCCAGTGAACGGTTCGTTTAGCTTTATATATTGTTCCGGGTGGGCGTTGTATTGGTTTTTCGGAAGTGTTAGACCTGTAAGAGAAAAGTTTAAATGGTTGGGAAAGGCCATGGGATGTAGAAATATTTTTTTCACATTTTATTTCCTTGTAAAAACAGGTAAATCAATAGGGATTTTCGTACGGATAAGTACCCAGTGAACGGTTCATTTAGCTTTATGTATTGTTCCGGGTGGGCGTTGTATTGGTTTTTCGGAAGTGTTAGACCTGTAAGAGAAAAATTTAAATGGTTGGGAAAGGCCATGGGATGTAGAAATATTTTTTTCACATTTTATTTCCTTGTAAAAACAGGTAAATCAATAGGGATTTTCGTATGGATTAGTACCCAGTAAACGGTTCGTTTAGCTGTATATATTTTTCCGGGTGGGTGTTGTATTGGTTTTTCGCAACTGTTAGACCTGTAAGAGAAAAATTTAAATGGCTGGGAAAGGCCATGGGATGTAGAAATATTTTTTTTACATTTTATTTCCTTGTAAAAACAGGTCAATCAATAGGGATTTTCGTACGTATAAGTACCCAGTGAACGGTTCGTTTAGCTTTATATATTGTTCCGGGTGGCCGTTGTATCGGTTTTTCGGTAGTGTTAGACCTGTAAAATAAAAATTTAAATGGTTGGGAAAGGCCATGGGATGTAGAAATATGTTTTTCACATTTTATTTCCTTGTTAAAACAGGAAAATCAATAGGGATTTTTGTACGGATAAGTGCCCAGTGAACGGTTCGTTTAGCTTTATATATTGTTCCGGGTGGGCGTTGTATTGGTTTTTCGGAAGTGTTAGACCTGTAAGAGAAAAGTTTAAATGGTTGGGAAAGGCCATGGGATGCAGAAATATTTTTTTCACATTTTATTTCCTTGTAAAAACAGGTAAATCAATAGGGATTTTCGTACGGATAAGTAACCAGTGAACGGTTCGTTTAGCTTTATATATTGTTCCGGGTGGGAGTTGTATTGGTTTTTAGGAAGTGTTAGACCTGTAAGAGAAAAATTTAAATGGTTGGGAAAGGCCATGGGATGTAGAAATATTTTTTTCACATTTTATTTCCTTGTAAAAACAGGTAAATCAATAGGGATTTTCGTATGGATTAGTACCCAGTAAACGGTTCGTTTAGCTGTATATATTTTTCCGGGTGGGTGTTGTATTGGTTTTTCGCAACTGTTAGACGTGTAAGAGAAAAATTTTAATGGTTGGGAAAGGCCATGGGATGTAGAAATATTTTTTTCACATTTTACTTCCTTGTAAAAACCGGGAAATCAATAGGGCTTTTCGTACGGATAAGTACCCAGTGAACTGTTCGTTTAGCTTTATATATTGTTCCGGGTGGGCGTTGTATTGGTTTTTCGCAACTGTTAGACCTGTAAGAGAAAAATTTAAATGGTTGGGAAAGGCCATGGGATGTAGAAATATTTTTTTCACATTTTACTTCCTTGTAAAAAGAGGGAAATCAATAGGGCTTTTCGCACGGATTAGTACCCAGTGAACGGTTCGTTTAGCTTTATACATTGTTCCGGGTGGGCGTTGTATTGGTTTTTCGGAAGTGTTAGACCTGTAAGAGAAAAATTTAAATGGTTGGGAAAGGCCATGGGATGTAGAAATATTTTTTTCACATTTTATTTCCTTGTAAAAACAGGTAAATCAATAGGGATTTTCGTACGTATAAGTACCCAGTGAACGGTTCGTTTAGCTTTATATATTGTTCCGGGTGGGAGTTGTATTGGTTTTTCGGTAGTGTTAGACATGTAAGAGAAAAATTTAAATGGTTGGGAAAGGCCATGGGATGTAGAAATATTTTTTTCACATTTTACTTCCTTGTAAAAAGAGGGAAATCAATAGGGCTTTTCGCACGTATAAGTACCCAGTGAACGGTTCGTTTAGCTTTATACATTGTTCCGGGTGGGCGTTGTATTGGTTTTTCGGAAGTGTTAGACCTGTAAGAGAAAAATTTAAATGGTTGGGAAAGGCCATGGGATGTAGAAATATTTTTTTCACATTTTACTTCCTTGTAAAAACAGGTAAATCAATAGGGATTTTCGTACGGATAAGTACCCAGTGAACGGTTCGTTTAGCTTTATATATTTTTCCGGGTGGGCGTTGTATTGGTTATTCGGAAGTGTTAGACCTGTAAGAGAAAAATTTAAATGGTTGGGAAAGGCCATGGGATGTAGAAATATTTTTTTCACATTTTATTTCCTTGTAAAAACAGGTAAATCAATAGGGATTTTCGTACGTATAAGTACCCAGTGAACGGTTCGTTTAGCTTTATACATTGTTCCGGGTGGGCGTTGTATTGGTTTTTCGGAAGTGTTAGACCTGTAAGAGAAAAATTTAAATGGTTGGGAAAGGCCATGGGATGTAGAAATATTTTTTTCACATTTTACTTCCTTGTAAAAAGAGGGAAATCAATAGGGCTTTTCGCACGTATAAGTACCCAGTGAACGGTTCGTTTAGCTTTATACATTGTTCCGGGTGGGCGTTGTATTGGTTTTTCGGAAGTGTTAGACCTGTAAGAGAAAAATTTAAATGGTTGGGAAAGGCCATGGGATGTAGAAATATTTTTTTCACATTTTACTTCCTTGTTAAAACAGGAAAATCAATAGGGATTTTTGTACGGATAAGTGCCCAGTGAACGGTTCGTTTAGCTTTATATATTGTTCCGGGTGGGCGTTGTATTGGTTTTTCGGAAGTGTTAGACCTGTAAGAGAAAAGTTTAAATGGTTGGGAAAGGCCATGGGATGTAGAAATATTTTTTTCACATTTTATTTCCTTGTAAAAACAGGTAAATCAATAGGGATTTTCGTACGGATAAGTACCCAGTGAACGGTTCGTTTAGCTTTATATATTGTTCCGGGTGGGTGTTGTATTGGTTTTTCGGTAGTGTTAGACCTGTAAGAGAAATATTTAAATGGTTGGGAAAGGCCATGGGATGTAGAAATATTTTTTTCACATTTTAATTCCTTGTAAAAAGAGGGAAATCAATAGGGCTTTTCGCACGGATAAGTACCCAGTGAACGGTTCGTTTAGCTTTATACATTGTTCCGGGTGTGCGTTGTAATGGTTTTTCGGAAGTGTTAGACCTGTAAGAGAAAAATTTAAATGGTTGGGAAAGGCCATGGGATGTAGAAATATTTTTTTCACATTTTATTTCCTTGTAAAAACAGGTAAATCAATAGGGATTTTCGTACGTATAAGTACCCAGTGAACGGTTCGTTTAGCTTTATATATTGTTCCGGGTGGGAGTTGTATTGGTTTTTCGGTAGTGTTAGACCTGTAAGATAAAAATTTAAATAGTTGGGAAAGGCCATGGGATGTAAAAATATTTTTTTCACATTTTACTTCCTTGTAAAAACAGGTAAATCAATAGGGATTTTCGCACGGATAAGTACCCAGTGAACGGTTCGTTTAGCTTTATACATTGTTCCGGGTGGGCGTTGTATTGGTTTTTCGTAAGTGTTAGACCTGTAAGAGAAAAATTTAAATGGCTGGGAAAGGCCATGGGATGTAGAAATATTTTTTTTACATTTTATTTCCTTGTAAAAACAGGTAAATCAATAGGGATTTTCGTACGTATAAGTACCCAGTGAACGGTTCGTTTAGCTTTATATATTGTTCCGGGTGGCCGTTGTATCGGTTTTTCGGTAGTGTTAGACCTGTAAGATAAAAATTTAAATGGTTGGGAAAGGCCATGGGATGTAGAAATATTTTTTTCACATTTTATTTCCTTGTTAAAACAGGAAAATCAATAGGGATTTTTGTACGGATAAGTGCCCAGTGAACGGTTCGTTTAGCTTTATATATTGTTCCGGGTGGGCGTTGTATTGGTTTTTCGGAAGTGTTAGACCTGTAAGAGAAAAGTTTAAATGGTTGGGAAAGGCCATGGGATGTAGAAATATTTTTTTCACATTTTATTTCCTTGTAAAAACAGGTAAATCAATAGGGATTTTCGTACGGATAAGTACCCAGTGAACGGTTCATTTAGCTTTATGTATTGTTCCGGGTGGGCGTTGTATTGGTTTTTCGGAAGTGTTAGACCTGTAAGAGAAAAATTTAAATGGTTGGGAAAGGCCATGGGATGTAGAAATATTTTTTTCACATTTTATTTCCTTGTAAAAACAGGTAAATCAATAGGGATTTTCGTATGGATTAGTACCCAGTAAACGGTTCGTTTAGCTGTATATATTTTTCCGGGTGGGTGTTGTATTGGTTTTTCGCAACTGTTAGACCTGTAAGAGAAAAATTTAAATGGCTGGGAAAGGCCATGGGATGTAGAAATATTTTTTTTACATTTTATTTCCTTGTAAAAACAGGTCAATCAATAGGGATTTTCGTACGTATAAGTACCCAGTGAACGGTTCGTTTAGCTTTATATATTGTTCCGGGTGGCCGTTGTATCGGTTTTTCGGTAGTGTTAGACCTGTAAAATAAAAATTTAAATGGTTGGGAAAGGCCATGGGATGTAGAAATATGTTTTTCACATTTTATTTCCTTGTTAAAACAGGAAAATCAATAGGGATTTTTGTACGGATAAGTGCCCAGTGAACGGTTCGTTTAGCTTTATATATTGTTCCGGGTGGGCGTTGTATTGGTTTTTCGGAAGTGTTAGACCTGTAAGAGAAAAGTTTAAATGGTTGGGAAAGGCCATGGGATGTAGAAATATTTTTTTCACATTTTATTTCCTTGTAAAAACAGGTAAATCAATAGGGATTTTCGTACGGATAAGTAACCAGTGAACGGTTCGTTTAGCTTTATATATTGTTCCGGGTGGGAGTTGTATTGGTTTTTAGGAAGTGTTAGACCTGTAAGAGAAAAATTTAAATGGTTGGGAAAGGCCATGGGATGTAGAAATATTTTTTTCACATTTTATTTCCTTGTAAAAACAGGTAAATCAATAGGGATTTTCGTATGGATTAGTACCCAGTAAACGGTTCGTTTAGCTGTATATATTTTTCCGGGTGGGTGTTGTATTGGTTTTTCGCAACTGTTAGACGTGTAAGAGAAAAATTTTAATGGTTGGGAAAGGCCATGGGATGTAGAAATATTTTTTTCACATTTTACTTCCTTGTAAAAACCGGGAAATCAATAGGGCTTTTCGTACGGATAAGTACCCAGTGAACTGTTCGTTTAGCTTTATATATTGTTCCGGGTGGGCGTTGTATTGGTTTTTCGCAACTGTTAGACCTGTAAGAGAAAAATTTAAATGGTTGGGAAAGGCCATGGGATGTAGAAATATTTTTTTCACATTTTACTTCCTTGTAAAAAGAGGGAAATCAATAGGGCTTTTCGCACGGATAAGTACCCAGTGAACGGTTCGTTTAGCTTTATACATTGTTCCGGGTGGGCGTTGTATTGGTTTTTCGGAAGTGTTAGACCTGTAAGAGAAAAATTTAAATGGTTGGGAAAGGCCATGGGATGTAGAAATATTTTTTTCACATTTTATTTCCTTGTAAAAACAGGTAAATCAATAGGGATTTTCGTACGTATAAGTACCCAGTGAACGGTTCGTTTAGCTTTATATATTGTTCCGGGTGGGAGTTGTATTGGTTTTTCGGTAGTGTTAGACATGTAAGAGAAAAATTTAAATGGTTGGGAAAGGCCATGGGATGTAGAAATATTTTTTTCACATTTTACTTCCTTGTAAAAAGAGGGAAATCAATAGGGCTTTTCGCACGTATAAGTACCCAGTGAACGGTTCGTTTAGCTTTATACATTGTTCCGGGTGGGCGTTGTATTGGTTTTTCGGAAGTGTTAGACCTGTAAGAGAAAAATTTAAATGGTTGGGAAAGGCCATGGGATGTAGAAATATTTTTTTCACATTTTACTTCCTTGTAAAAACAGGTAAATCAATAGGGATTTTCGTACGTATAAGTACCCAGTGAACGGTTCGTTTAGCTTTATACATTGTTCCGGGTGGGCGTTGTATTGGTTTTTCGGAAGTGTTAGACCTGTAAGAGAAAAATTTAAATGGTTGGGAAAGGCCATGGGATGTAGAAATATTTTTTTCACATTTTACTTCCTTGTAAAAACAGGTAAATCAATAGGGATTTTCGTACGGATAAGTACCCAGTGAACGGTTCGTTTAGCTTTATATATTTTCCGGGTGGGCGTTGTATTGGTTATTCGGTAGTGTTAGACCTGTAAGAGAAAAATTTAAATGGTTGGGAAAGGCCATGGGATGTAGAAATATTTTTTTCACATTTTACTTCCTTGTAAAAACAGGTAAATCAATAGGGCTTTTCACACGGATAAGTACCCAGTGAACGGTTCTTTTAGCTTTATACATTGTTCCGGGTGGGCGTTGTATTGGTTTTTCGCAACTGTTAGACCTGTAAGAGAAAAATTTAAATGGCTGGGAAAGGCCATGGAATGTAGAAATATTTTTTTCACATTTTATTTCCTTGTAAAAACAGGTAAATCAATAGGGATTTTCGCACGGATAAGTACCCAGTGAACGGTTCGTTTAGCTTTATATATTGTTCCGGGTGGGCGTTGTATTGGTTTTTCGGAAGTGTTAGACCTGTAAGAGAAAAATTTAAATGGTTGGGAAAGGCCATGGGATGTAGAAATATTTTTTTCACATTTTACTTCCTTGTAAAAACAGGTAAATCAATAGGGATTTTCGTACGTATAAGTACCCAGTGAATGGTTCGTTTAGCTTTATATATTGTTCCGGGTGGGAGTTGTATTGGTTTTTCGGTAGTGTTAGACCTGTAAGATAAAAATTTAAATGGTTGGGAAAGGCCATGGGATGTAGAAATATTTTTTTCACATTTTACTTCCTTGTAAAAACAGGTAAATCAATAGGGCTTTTCACACGGATAAGTACCCAGTGAACGGTTCTTTTAGCTTTATACATTGTTCCGGGTGGGCGTTGTATTGGTTTTTCGCAACTGTTAGACCTGTAAGAGAAAAATTTAAATGGCTGGGAAAGGCCATGGCATGTAGAAATATTTTTTTCACATTTTATTTCCTTGTAAAAACAGGTAAATCAATAGGGATTTTCGCACGGATAAGTACCCAGTGAACGGTTCGTTTAGCTTTATATATTGTTCCGGGTGGGCGTTGTATTGGTTTTTCGGAAGTGTTAGACCTGTAAGAGAAAAATTTAAATGTTTGGGAAAGGCCATGGGATGTAGAAATATTTTTTTCACATTTTACTTCCTTGTAAAAACAGGTAAATCAATAGGGCTTTTCGCACAGATAAGTACCCAGTGAACGGTTCGTTTAGCTTTATACATTGTTCCGGGTGGGCGTTGTATTGGTTTTTCGGAAGTGTTAGACCTGTAAGAGAAAAATTTAAATGGTTGGGAAAGGCCATGGGATGTAGAAATATTTTTTTCACATTTTACTTCCTTGTAAAAACAGGTAAATCAATAGGGATTTTCGTACGTATAAGTACCCAGTGAATGGTTCGTTTAGCTTTATATATTGTTCCGGGTGGGAGTTGTATTGGTTTTTCGGTAGTGTTAGACCTGTAAGATAAAAATTTAAATGGTTGGGAAAGGCCATGGGATGTAGAAATATTTTTTTCACATTTTACTTCCTTGTAAAAACAGGTAAATCAATAGGGCTTTTCACACGGATAAGTACCCAGTGAATGGTTCTTTTAGCTTTATACATTGTTCCGGGTGGGCGTTTTATTGGTTTTTCGCAACTGTTAGACCTGTAAGAGAAAAATTTAAATGGCTGGGAAAGGCCATGGCATGTAGAAATATTTTTTTCACATTTTATTTCCTTGTAAAAACAGGTAAATCAATAGGGATTTTCGCACGGATAAGTACCCAGTGAACGGTTCGTTTAGCTTTATATATTGTTCCGGGTGGGCGTTGTATTGGTTTTTCGGAAGTGTTAGACCTGTAAGAGAAAAATTTAAATGGTTGGGAAAGGCCATGGAATGTAGAAATATTTTTTTCACATTTTATTTCCTTGTAAAAACAGGTAAATCAATAGGGATTTTCGTATGGATTAGTACCCAGTGAATGGTTCGTTTAGCTTTATATATTTTTCCGGGTGGGCGTTGTATTGGTTTTTCGGATGTGTTAGACCTGTAAGAGAAAAATTTAAATGGCTGGGAAAGGCCATGGGATGTAGAAATATTTTTTTCACATTTTATTTCCTTGTAAAAACAGGTAAATCAATTGGGATTTTCGTATGGATTAGTACCCAGTGAACGGTTCGTTTAGCTTTATACATTGTTCCGGGTGAGCGTTGTATTGGTTTTTCGCAACTGTTAGACCTGTAAGAAAAAAATTTAAATGGCTGGGAAAGGCCATGGGATGTGGAAATATTTTTTTTCACATTTTATTTCCTTGTAAAAACAGGTAAATCAATAGGGATTTTCGTACGGATAGGTACCCAGTGAACGGTTCGTTTAGCTTTATATATTGTTCCGGGTGGGCGTTGTATTGGTTTTTCGGAAGTGTTAGACCTGTAAGAGAAAAATTTAAATGGTTGGGAAAGGCCATGGAATGTAGAAATATTTTTTTCACATTTTATTTCCTTGTAAAAACAGGTAAATCAATAGGGATTTTCGTATGGATTAGTACCCAGTGAATGGTTCGTTTAGCTTTATATATTTTTCCGGGTGGGCGTTGTATTGGTTTTTCGCAACTGTTAGACCTGTAAGAGAAAAATGTAAATGGTTGGGAAAGGCCATGGGATGTAGAAATATTTTTTTCACATTTTATTTCCTTGTAAAAAGAGGAAAATCAATAGGGCTTTTCGCACGGATAAGTACCCAGTGAACGGTTCGTTTAGCTTTATACATTGTTCCGGGTGGGCGTTGTATTGGTTTTTCGGAAGTGTTAGACCTGTAAGAGAAAAATTTAAATGGTTGGGAAAGGCCATGGGATGTAGAAATATTTTTTTCACATTTTATTTCCTTGTAAAAACAGGTAAATCAATAGGGATTTTCGTACGGATAAGTACACAGTGAACGGTTCGTTTAGCTTTATATATTTTTCCGGGTGGGCGTTGTATTGGTTTTTCGCAACTGTTAGACCTGTAAGAGAAAAATTTAATTGGTTGGGAAAGGCCATGGGATGTAGAAATATTTTTTTCACATTTTACTTCCTTGTAAAAAGAGGGAGATCAATAGGGCTTTTCGCACGGATAAGTACCCAGTGAACGGTTCGTTTAGCTTTATACATTGTTCCGGGTGGGCGTTGTATTGGTTTTTCGGAAGTGTTAGACCTGTAAGAGAAAAATTTAAATGGTTGGGAAAGGCCATGGGATGTAGAAATATTTTTTTCACATTTTATTTCCTTGTAAAAACAGGTAAATCTATTGGGATTTTCGTACGGATTAGTACCCAGTGAACGGTTCGTTTAGCTTTATACATTGTTCCGGGTGGGCGTTGTATTGGTTTTTTGCAACTGTTAGACCTGTAAGAGAAAAATTTAAATGGCTGGGAAAGGCCATGGGATGTAGAAATATTTTTTTCACATTTTATTTCCTTGTAAAAACAGGTAAATCAATAGGGATTTTCGTACGGATAAGTACCCAGTGAACGGTTCGTTAAGCTTTATATATTGTTCCGGGTGGGCGTTGTATTGGTTTTTCGGAAGTGTTAGACCTGTAAGAGAAAAATTTAAATGGTTGGGAAAGGCCATGGAATGTAGAAATATTTTTTTCACATTTTATTTCCTTGTAAAAACAGGTAAATCAATAGGGATTTTCGTATGGATTAGTACCCAGTGAACGGTTCGTTTAGCTTTATATATTGTTCCGGGTGGGCGTTGTATTGGTTTTTCGCAACTGTTAGACCTGTAAGAGAAAAATTTAAATGCTTGGGAAAGGCCATGGGATGTAGAAATATTTTTTTCACATTTTACTTCCTTGTAAAAAGAGGGAAATCAATAGGGCTTTTCGCACGGATAAGTACCCAGTGAACGGTTCGTTTAGCTTTATACATTGTTCCGGGTGGGCGTTGTATTGGTTTATCGGAAGTGTTAGACCTGTAAGAGAAAAATTTAAATGGTTGGGAAAGGCCATGGGATGTAGAAATATTTTTTTCACATTTTATTTCCTTGTAAAAACAGGTAAATCAATAGGGATTTTCGTACGGATAAGTAACCAGTGAACGGTTCGTTTAGCTTTATATATTTTTCCGGGTGGGCGTTGTATTGGTTTTTCGCAACTGTTAGACCTGTAAGAGAAAAATGTAAATGGTTGGGAAAGGCCATGGGATGTAGAAATATTTTTTTCACATTTTATTTCCTTGTAAAAAGAGGAAAATCAATAGGGCTTTTCGCACGGATAAGTACCCAGTGAACGGTTCGTTTAGCTTTATACATTGTTCCGGGTGGGCGTTGTATTGGTTTTTCGGAAGTGTTAGACCTGTAAGAGAAAAATGTAAATGGTTGGGAAAGGCCATGGGATGTAGAAATATTTTTTTCACATTTTATTTCCTTGTAAAAACAGGTAAATCAATAGGGATTTTCGTACGGATAAGTACACAGTGAACGGTTCGTTTAGCTTTATATATTTTTCCGGGTAGGCGTTGTATTGGTTTTTCGCAACTGTTAGACCTGTAAGAGAAAAATTTAAATGGTTGGGAAAGGCCATGGGATGTAGAAATATTTTTTTCACATTTTACTTCCTTGTAAAAAGAGGGAGATCAATAGGGCTTTTCGCACGGATAAGTACCCAGTGAACGGTTCGTTTAGCTTTATACATTGTTCCGGGTGGGCGTTGTATTGGTTTTTCGGAAGTGTTAGACCTGTAAGAGAAAAATTTAAATGGTTGGGAAAGGCCATGGGATGTAGAAATATTTTTTTCACATTTTATTTCCTTGTAAAAACAGGTAAATCTATTGGGATTTTCGTACGGATTAGTACCCAGTGAACGGTTCGTTTAGCTTTATACATTGTTCCGGGTGGGCGTTGTATTGGTTTTTTGCAACTGTTAGACCTGTAAGAGAAAAATTTAAATGCTTGGGAAAGGCCATGGGATGTAGAAATATTTTTTTCACATTTTACTTCCTTGTAAAAAGAGGGAAATCAATAGGGCTTTTCGCACGGATAAGTACCCAGTGAACGGTTCGTTTAGCTTTATACATTGTTCCGGGTGGGCGTTGTATTGGTTTATCGGAAGTGTTAGACCTGTAAGAGAAAAATTTAAATGGTTGGGAAAGGCCATGGGATGTAGAAATATTTTTTTCACATTTTATTTCCTTGTAAAAACAGGTAAATCAATAGGGATTTTCGTACGGATAAGTAACCAGTGAACGGTTCGTTTAGCTTTATATATTTTTCCGGGTGGGCGTTGTATTGGTTTTTCGGAAGTGTTAGACCTGTAAGAGAAAAATTTAAATGGTTGGGAAAGGCCATGGGATGTAGAAATATTTTTTTCACATTTTATTTCCTTGTAAAAACAGGTAAATCAATAGGGATTTTCGTACGGATAAGTAACCAGTGAACGGTTCGTTTAGCTTTATATATTTTTCCGGGTGGGCGTTGTATTGGTTTTTCGGAAGTGTTAGACCTGTAAGAGAAAAATTTAAATGGTTGGGAAAGGCCATGGGATGTAGAAATATTTTTTTCACATTTTATTTCCTAGTAAAAACAGGTAAATCAATAGGGATTTTCGTACGTATAAGTACCCAGTGAACGGTTCGTTTAGCTTTATATATTGTTCCGGGTGGGAGTTGTATTGGTTTTTCGGTAGTGTTAGACCTGTAAGAGAAAAATTTAAATGGTTGGGAAAGGCCATGGGATGTAGAAATATTTTTTTCACATTTTATTTCCTTGTAAAAACAGGTAAATCTATTGGGATTTTCGTACGGATTAGTACCCAGTGAACGGTTCGTTTAGCTTTATACATTGTTCCGGGTGGGCGTTGTATTGGTTTTTTGCAAGTGTTAGACCTGTAAGAGAAAAATTTAAATGGCTGGGAAAGGCCATGGGATGTAGAAATATTTTTTTCACATTTTATTTCCTTGTAAAAACAGGTAAATCAATAGGGATTTTTGTACGGATAAGTACCCAGTGAACGGTTCGTTAAGCTTTATATATTGTTCCGGGTGGGCGTTGTATTGGTTTTTCGGAAGTGTTAGACCTGTAAGAGAAAAATTTAAATGGTTGGGAAAGGCCATGGAATGTAGAAATATTTTTTTCACATTTTATTTCCTTCTATATACAGGTAAATCAATAGGGATTTTTGTATGGATTAGTACCCAGTGAACGGTTCGTTTAGCTTTATATATTGTTCCGGGTGGGCGTTGTATTGGTTTTTCGCAACTGTTAGACCTGTAAGAGAAAAATTTAAATGCTTGGGAAAGGCCATGGGATGTAGAAATATTTTTTTCACATTTTACTTCCTTGTAAAAAGAGGGAAATCAATAGGGCTTTTCGCACGGATAAGTACCCAGTGAACGGTTCGTTTAGCTTTATACATTGTTCCGGGTGGGCGTTGTATTGGTTTATCGGAAGTGTTAGACATGTAAGAGAAAAATTTAAATGGTTGGGAAAGGCCATGGTATGTAGAAATATTTTTTTCACATTTTATTTCCTTGTAAAAACAGGTAAATCAATAGGGATTTTCGTACGGATAAGTAACCAGTGAACGGTTCGTTTAGCTTTATATATTTTTCCGGGTGGGCGTTGTATTGGTTTTTCGGAAGTGTTAGACCTGTAAGAGAAAAATTTAAATGGTTGGGAAAGGCCATGGGATGTAGAAATATTTTTTTCACATTTTATTTCCTTGTAAAAACAGGTAAATCAATAGGGATTTTCGTACGGATAAGTAACCAGTGAACGGTTCGTTTAGCTTTATATATTTTTCCGGGTGGGCGTTGTATTGGTTTTTCGGAAGTGTTAGACCTGTAAGAGAAAAATTTAAATGGTTGGGAAAGGCCATGGGATGTAGAAATATTTTTTTCACATTTTATTTCCTTGTAAAAACAGGTAAATCAATAGGGATTTTCGTACGTATAAGTACCCAGTGAACGGTTCGTTTAGCTTTATATATTGTTCCGGGTGGGAGTTGTATTGGTTTTTCGGTAGTGTTAGACCTGTAAGAGAAAAATTTAAATGGTTGGGAAAGGCCATGGGATGTAGAAATATTTTTTTCACATTTTACTTCCTTGTAAAAACAGGTAAATCAATAGGGCTTTTCGCACGTATAAGTACCCAGTGAACGGTTCGTTTAGCTTTATACATTGTTCCGGGTGGGCGTTGTATTGGTTTTTCGCAACTGTTAGACCTGTAAGAGAAAAATTTAAATGGTTGGGAAAGGCCATGGGATGTAGAAATATTTTTTTCACATTTTACGTCCTTGTAAAAACAGGTAAATCAATAGGGCTTTTCGCACGGATAAGTACCCAGTGAACGGTTCGTTTAGCTTTATACATTGCTCCGGGTGGGCGTTGTATTGGTTTTTCGGAAGTGTTAGACCTGTAAGAGAAAAATTTAAATGGTTGGGAAAGGCCATGGGATGTAGAAATATTTTTTTCACATTTTATTTCCTTGTAAAAACAGGTAAATCAATAGGGATTTTCGTACGGATAAGTACACAGTGAACGGTTCGTTTAGCTTTATATATTTTTCCGGGTGGGCGTTGTATTGGTTTTTCGCAACTGTTAGACCTGTAAGATAAAAATGTAAATGGTTGGGAAAGGCCATGGGATGTAGAAATATTTTTTTCACATTTTATTTCCTTGTAAAAAGAGGGAAATCAATAGGGCTTTTGCACGGATAAGTACCCAGTGAACGGTTCGTTTAGCTTTATACATTGTTCCGGGTGGGCGTTGTATTGGTTTTTCGCAACTGTTAGACCTGTAAGAGAAAAATTTAAATGGCTAGGAAAGGCCATGGGATGTAGAAATATTTTTTTTCACATTTTATTTCCTTGTAAAAACAGGTAAATCAATAGGGATTTTCGTACGGATAAGTACCCAGTGAACGGTTCGTTAAGCTTTATATATTGTTCCGGGTGGGCGTTGTATTGGTTTTTCGGTAGTGTTAGACCTGTAAGAGAAAAATTTAAATGGTTGGGAAAGGCCATGGGATGTAGAAATATTTTTTTCACATTTTACTTCCTTGTAAAAAGAGGGAAATCAATAGGGCTTTTCGCACGTATAAGTACCCAGTGAACGGTTCGTTTAGCTTTATACATTGTTCCGGGTGGGCGTTGTATTGGTTTTTCGGAAGTGTTAGACCTGTAAGAGAAAAATTTAAATGGTTGGGAAAGGCCATGGGATGTAGAAATATTTTTTTCACATTTTACTTCCTTATAAAAACAGGTAAATCAATAGGGATTTTCGTACGGATAAGTACCCAGTGAACGGTTCGTTTAGCTTTATATATTTTTCCGGGTGGGTGTTGTATTGGTTATTCAGAAGTGTTAGACCTGTAAGAGAAAAATTTAAATGGTTGGGAAAGGCCATGGGATGTAGAAATATTTTTTTCACATTTTATTTCCTTGTAAAAACAGGTAAATCAATAGGGATTTTCGTACGTATAAGTACCCAGTGAACGGTTCGTTTAGCTTTATATATTGTTCCGGGTGGGAGTTGTATTGGTTTTTCGGTAGTGTTAGACCTGTAAGAGAAAAATTTAAATGGTTGGGAAAGGCCATGGGATGTAGAAATATTTTTTTCACATTTTACTTCCTTGTAAAAACAGGTAAATCAATAGGGCTTTTCGCACGTATAAGTACCCAGTGAACGGTTCGTTTAGCTTTATACATTGTTCCGGGTGGGCGTTGTATTGGTTTTTCGGAAGTGTTAGACCTGTAAGAGAAAAATTTAAATGGTTGGGAAAGGCCATGGGATGTAGAAATATTTTTTTCACATTTTATTTCCTTGTAAAAACAGGTAAATCAATAGGGATTTTCGTACGTATAAGTACCCAGTGAACGGTTCGTTTAGCTTTATATATTGTTCCGGGTGGGAGTTGTATTGGTTTTTCGGTAGTGTTAGACCTGTAAGATAAAAATTTAAATGGTTGGGAAAGGCCATGGGATGTAGAAATATTTTTTTCACATTTTACTTCCTTGTAAAAACAGGTAAATCAATAGGGCTTTTCACACGGATAAGTACCAAGTGAACGGTTCTTTTAGCTTTATACATTGTTCCGGGTGGGCGTTGTATTGGTTTTTCGGAAGTGTTAGACCTGTAAGAGAAAAATTTAAATGGCTGGGAAAGGCCATGGGATGTAGAAATATTTTTTTCACATTTTATTTCCTTGTAAAAACAGGTAAATCAATTGGGATTTTCGTATGGATTAGTACCCAGTGAACGGTTCGTTTAGCTTTATACATTGTTCCGGGTGGGCGTTGTATTGGTTTTTCGCAACTGTTAGACCTGTAAGAGAAAAATTTAAATAGCTGGGAAAGGCCATGGCATGTAGAAATATTTTTTTCACATTTTATTTCCTTGTAAAAACAGGTAAATCAATAGGGATTTTCGTACGGATAAGTACCCAGTGAACGGTTCGTTTAGCTTTATATATTGTTCCGGGTGGGCGTTGTATTGGTTTTTCGGAAGTGTTAGACCTGTAAGAGAAAAATTTAAATGGTTGGGAAAGGCCATGGAATGTAGAAATATTTTTTCACATTTTACTTCCTTATAAAAACAGGTAAATCAATAGGGATTTTCGTACGGATAAGTACCCAGTGAACGGTTCGTTTAGCTTTATATATTTTTCCGGGTGGGTGTTGTATTGGTTATTCAGAAGTGTTAGACCTGTAAGAGAAAAATTTAAATGGTTGGGAAAGGCCATGGGATGTAGAAATATTTTTTTCACATTTTATTTCCTTGTAAAAACAGGTAAATCAATAGGGATTTTCGTACGTATAAGTACCCAGTGAACGGTTCGTTTAGCTTTATATATTGTTCCGGGTGGGAGTTGTATTGGTTTTTCGGTAGTGTTAGACCTGTAAGAGAAAAATTTAAATGGTTGGGAAAGGCCATGGGATGTAGAAATATTTTTTTCACATTTTACTTCCTTGTAAAAACAGGTAAATCAATAGGGCTTTTCGCACGTATAAGTACCCAGTGAACGGTTCGTTTAGCTTTATACATTGTTCCGGGTGGGCGTTGTATTGGTTTTTCGGAAGTGTTAGACCTGTAAGAGAAAAATTTAAATGGTTGGGAAAGGCCATGGGATGTAGAAATATTTTTTTCACATTTTATTTCCTTGTAAAAACAGGTAAATCAATAGGGATTTTCGTACGTATAAGTACCCAGTGAACGGTTCGTTTAGCTTTATATATTGTTCCGGGTGGGAGTTGTATTGGTTTTTCGGTAGTGTTAGACCTGTAAGATAAAAATTTAAATGGTTGGGAAAGGCCATGGGATGTAGAAATATTTTTTTCACATTTTACTTCCTTGTAAAAACAGGTAAATCAATAGGGCTTTTCACACGGATAAGTACCAAGTGAACGGTTCTTTTAGCTTTATACATTGTTCCGGGTGGGCGTTGTATTGGTTTTTCGGAAGTGTTAGACCTGTAAGAGAAAAATTTAAATGGCTGGGAAAGGCCATGGGATGTAGAAATATTTTTTTCACATTTTATTTCCTTGTAAAAACAGGTAAATCAATTGGGATTTTCGTATGGATTAGTACCCAGTGAACGGTTCGTTTAGCTTTATACATTGTTCCGGGTGGGCGTTGTATTGGTTTTTCGCAACTGTTAGACCTGTAAGAGAAAAATTTAAATAGCTGGGAAAGGCCATGGCATGTAGAAATATTTTTTTCACATTTTATTTCCTTGTAAAAACAGGTAAATCAATAGGGATTTTCGTACGGATAAGTACCCAGTGAACGGTTCGTTTAGCTTTATATATTGTTCCGGGTGGGCGTTGTATTGGTTTTTCGGAAGTGTTAGACCTGTAAGAGAAAAATTTAAATGGTTGGGAAAGGCCATGGAATGTAGAAATATTTTTTTCACATTTTATTTCCTTGTAAAAACAGGTAAATCAATAGGGATTTTCGTATGGATTAGTACCCAGTGAATGGTTCGTTTAGCTTTATATATTTTTCCGGGTGGGCGTTGTATTGGTTTTTCGGATGTGTTAGACCTGTAAGAGAAAAATTTAAATGGCTGGGAAAGGCCATGGGATGTAGAAATATTTTTTTCACATTTTATTTCCTTGTAAAAACAGGTAAATCAATTGTGATTTTCGTATGGATTAGTACCCAGTGAACGGTTCGTTTAGCTTTATACATTGTTCCGGGTGGGCGTTATATTGGTTTTTCGCAACTGTTAGACCTGTAAGAAAAAAATTTAAATGGCTGGGAAAGGCCATGGGATGTAGAAATATTTTTTTTCACATTTTATTTCCTTGTAAAAACAGGTAAATCAATAGGGATTTTCGTACGGATAAGTACCCAGTGAACGGTTCGTTTAGCTTTATATATTGTTCCGGGTGGGCGTTGTATTGGTTTTTCGGAAGTGTTAGACATGTAAGAGAAAAATTTAAATGGTTGGGAAAGGCCATGGAATGTAGAAATATTTTTTTCACATTTTATTTCCTTGTAAAAACAGGTAAATCAATAGGGATTTTCGTATGGATTAGTACCCAGTGAATGGTTCGTTTAGCTTTATATATTTTTCCGGGTGGGCGTTGTATTGGTTTTTCGCAACTGTTAGACCTGTAAGAGAAAAATGTAAATGGTTGGGAAAGGCCATGGGATGTAGAAATATTTTTTTCACATTTTATTTCCTTGTAAAAAGAGGAAAATCAATAGGGCTTTTCGCACGGATAAGTACCCAGTGAACGGTTCGTTTAGCTTTATACATTGTACCGGGTGGGCGTTGTATTGGTTTTTCGGAAGTGTTAGACCTGTAAGAGAAAAATTTAAATGGTTGGGAAAGGCCATGGGATGTAGAAATATTTTTTTCACATTTTATTTCCTTGTAAAAACAGGTAAATCAATAGGGATTTTCGTACGGATAAGTACAGAGTGAACGGTTCGTTTAGCTTTATATATTTTTCCGGGTGGGCGTTGTATTGGTTTTTCGCAACTGTTAGACCTGTAAGAGAAAAATTTAAATGGTTGGGAAAGGCCATGGGATGTAGAAATATTTTTTTCACATTTTACTTCCTTGTAAAAAGAGGGAGATCAATAGGGCTTTTCGCACGCATAAGTACCCAGTGAACGGTTCGTTTAGCTTTATACATTGTTCCGGGTGGGCGTTGTATTGGTTTTTCGGAAGTGTTAGAACTGTAAGAGAAAAATTTAAATGGTTGGGAAAGGCCATGGGATGTAGAAATATTTTTTTCACATTTTATTTCCTTGTAAAAACAGGTAAATCAATTGGGATTTTCGTACGGATTAGTACCCAGTGAACGGTTCGTTTAGCTTTATACATTGTTCCGGGTGGGCGTTGTATTGGTTTTTTGCAACTGTTAGACCTGTAAGAGAAAAATTTAAATGGCTGGGAAAGGCCATGGGATGTAGAAATATTTTTTTCACATTTTATTTCCTTGTAAAAACAGGTAAATCAATAGGGATTTTCGTACGGATAAGTACCCAGTGAACGGTTCGTTAAGCTTTATATATTGTTCCGGGTGGGCGTTGTATTGGTTTTTCGGAAGTGTTAGACCTGTAAGAGAAAAATTTAAATGGTTGGGAAAGGCCATGGAATGTAGAAATATTTTTTTCACATTTTATTTCCTTGTAAAAACAGGTTAATCAATAGGGATTTTCGTATGGATTAGTACCCAGTGAACGGTTCGTTTAGCTTTATATATTTTTCCGGGTGGGCGTTGTATTGGTTTTTCGCAACTGTTAGAACTTTAAGAGAAAAATTTAAATGCTTGGGAAAGGCCATGGGATGTAGAAATATTTTTTTCACATTTTACTTCCTTGTAAAAAGAGGGAAATCAATAGGGCTTTTCGCACGGATAAGTACCCAGTGAACGGTTCGTTTAGCTTTATACATTGTTCCGGGTGGGCGTTGTATTGGTTTTTCGGAAGTGTTAGACCTGTAAGAGAAAAATTTAAATGGTTGGGAAAGGCCATGGGATGTAGAAATATTTTTTTCACATTTTATTTCCTTGTAAAAACAGGTAAATCAATAGGGATTTTCGTACGTATAAGTACCCAGTGAACGGTTCGTTTAGCTTTATATATTGTACCGGGTGGGAGTTGTATTGGTTTTTCGGTAGTGTTAGACCTGTAAGAGAAAAATTTAAATGGTTGGGAAAGGCCATGGGATGTAGAAATATTTTTTTCACATTTTACTTCCTTGTAAAAACAGGTAAATCAATAGGGCTTTTCGCACGTATAAGTACCCAGTGAACGGTTCGTTTAGCTTTATACATTGTTCCGGGTGGGCGTTGTATTGGTTTTTCGCAACTGTTAGACCTGTAAGAGAAAAATTTAAATGGTTGGGAAAGGCCATGGGATGTAGAAATATTTTTTTCACATTTTACTTCCTTGTAAAAACAGGTAAATCAATAGGGCTTTTCGCACGGATAAGTACCCAGTGAACGGTTCGTTTAGCTTTATACATTGTTCCGGGTGGGCGTTGTATTGGTTTTTCGGAAGTGTTAGACCTGTAAGAGAAAAATTTAAATGGTTGGGAAAGGCCATGGGATGTAGAAATATTTTTTTCACATTTTATTTCCTTGTAAAAACAGGTAAATCAATAGGGATTTTCGTACGGATAAGTACACAGTGAACGGTTCGTTTAGCTTTATATATTTTTCCGGGTGGGCGTTGTATTGGTTTTTCGCAACTGTTAGACCTGTAAGAGAAAAATGTAAATGGTTGGGAAAGGCCATGGGATGTAGAAATATTTTTTTCACATTTTATTTCCTTGTAAAAAGAGGGAAATCAAAGGGGCTTTTCGCACGGATAAGTACCCAGTGAACGGTTCGTTTAGCTTTATATATTGTTCCGGGTGGGCGTTGTATTGGTTTTTCGGAAGTGTTAGACCTGTAAGAGAAAAATTTAAATGGTTGGGAAAGGCCATGGAATGTAGAAATATTTTTTTCACATTTTATTTCCTTGTAAAAACAGGTAAATCAATAGGGATTTTCGTATGGATTAGTACCCAGTGAATGGTTCGTTTAGCTTTATATATTTTTCCGGGTGGGCGTTGTATTGGTTTTTCGGATGTGTTAGACCTGTAAGAGAAAAATTTAAATGGCTGGGAAAGGCCATGGGATGTAGAAATATTTTTTTCACATTTTATTTCCTTGTAAAAACAGGTAAATCAATTGTGATTTTCGTATGGATTAGTACCCAGTGAACGGTTCGTTTAGCTTTATACATTGTTCCGGGTGGGCGTTATATTGGTTTTTCGCAACTGTTAGACCTGTAAGAAAAAAATTTAAATGGCTGGGAAAGGCCATGGGATGTAGAAATATTTTTTTTCACATTTTATTTCCTTGTAAAAACAGGTAAATCAATAGGGATTTTCGTACGGATAAGTACCCAGTGAACGGTTCGTTTAGCTTTATATATTGTTCCGGGTGGGCGTTGTATTGGTTTTTCGGAAGTGTTAGACCTGTAAGAGAAAAATTTAAATGGTTGGGAAAGGCCATGGAATGTAGAAATATTTTTTTCACATTTTATTTCCTTGTAAAAACAGGTAAATCAATAGGGATTTTCGTATGGATTAGTACCCAGTGAATGGTTCGTTTAGCTTTATATATTTTTCCGGGTGGGCGTTGTATTGGTTTTTCGCAACTGTTAGACCTGTAAGAGAAAAATGTAAATGGTTGGGAAAGGCCATGGGATGTAGAAATATTTTTTTCACATTTTATTTCCTTGTAAAAAGAGGAAAAACCAATAGGGCTTTTCGCACGGATAAGTACCCAGTGAACGGTTCGTTTAGCTTTATACATTGTACCGGGTGGGCGTTGTATTGGTTTTTCGGAAGTGTTAGACCTGTAAGAGAAAAATTTAAATGGTTGGGAAAGGCCATGGGATGTAGAAATATTTTTTTCACATTTTATTTCCTTGTAAAAACAGGTAAATCAATAGGGATTTTCGTACGGATAAGTACACAGTGAACGGTTCGTTTAGCTTTATATATTTTTCCGGGTGGGCGTTGTATTGGTTTTTCGCCACTGTTAGACCTGTAAGAGAAATATTTAAATGGTTGGGAAAGGCCATGGGATGTAGAAATATTTTTTTCACATTTTACTTCCTTGTAAAAAGAGGGAGATCAATAGGGCTTTTCGCACGGATAAGTACCCAGTGAACGGTTCGTTTAGCTTTATACATTGTTCCGGGTGGGCGTTGTATTGGTTTTTCGGAAGTGTTAGAACTGTAAGAGAAAAATTTAAATGGTTGGGAAAGGCCATGGGATGTAGAAATATTTTTTTCACATTTTATTTCCTTGTAAAAACAGGTAAATCAATTGGGATTTTCGTACGGATTAGTACCCAGTGAACGGTTCGTTTAGCTTTATACATTGTTCCGGGTGGGCGTTGTATTGGTTTTTTGCAACTGTTAGACCTGTAAGAGAAAAATTTAAATGGCTGGGAAAGGCCATGGGATGTAGAAATATTTTTTTCACATTTTATTTCCTTGTAAAAACAGGTAAATCAATAGGGATTTTCGTACGGATAAGTACCCAGTGAACGGTTCGTTAAGCTTTATATATTGTTCCGGGTGGGCGTTGTATTGGTTTTTCGGAAGTGTTAGACCTGTAAGAGAAAAATTTAAATGGTTGGGAAAGGCCATGGAATGTAGAAATATTTTTTTCACATTTTATTTCCTTGTAAAAACAGGTAAATCAATAGGGATTTTCGTATGGATTAGTACCCAGTGAACGGTTCGTTTAGCTTTATATATTTTTCCGGGTGGGCGTTGTATTGGTTTTTCGCAACTGTTAGACCTGTAAGAGAAAAATTTAAATGCTTGGGAAAGGCCATGGGATGTAGAAATATTTTTTTCACATTTTACTTCCTTGTAAAAAGAGGGAAATCAATAGGGCTTTTCGCACGGATAAGTACCCAGTGAACGGTTCGTTTAGCTTTATACATTGTTCCGGGTGGGCGTTGTATTGGTTTTTCGGAAGTGTTAGACCTGTAAGAGAAAAATTTAAATGGTTGGGAAAGGCCATGGGATGTAGAAATATTTTTTTCACATTTTATTTCCTTGTAAAAACAGGTAAATCAATAGGGATTTTCGTACGGATAAGTACCCAGTGAACGGTTCGTTTAGCTTTATATATTGTTCCGGGTGGGCGTTGTATTGGTTTTTCGGAAGTGTTAGACCTGTAAGAGAAAAATTTAAATGGTTGGGAAAGGCCATGGAATGTAGAAATATTTTTTTCACATTTTATTTCCTTGTAAAAACAGGTAAATCAATAGGGATTTTCGTATGGATTAGTACCCAGTGAATGGTTCGTTTAGCTTTATATATTTTTCCGGGTGGGCGTTGTATTGGTTTTTCGGATGTGTTAGACCTGTAAGAGAAAAATTTAAATGGCTGGGAAAGGCCATGGGATGTAGAAATATTTTTTTCACATTTTATTTCCTTGTAAAAACAGGTAAATCAATGGTGATTTTCGTATGGATTAGTACCCAGTGAACGGTTCGTTTAGCTTTATACATTGTTCCGGGTGGGCGTTATATTGGTTTTTCGCAACTGTTAGACCTGTAAGAAAAAAATTTAAATGGCTGGGAAAGTTCATGGGATGTAGAAATATTTTTTTTCACATTTTATTTCCTTGTAAAAACAGGTAAATCAATAGGGATTTTCGTACGGATAAGTACCCATTGAACGGTTCGTTTAGCTTTATATATTGTTCCGGGTGGGCGTTGTATTGGTTTTTCGGAAGTGTTAGACCTGTAAGAGAAAAATTTAAATGGTTGGGAAAGGCCATGGAATGTAGAAATATTTTTTTCACATTTTATTTCCTTGTAAAAACAGGTAAATCAATAGGGATTTTCGTATGGATTAGTACCCAGTGAATGGTTCGTTTAGCTTTATATATTTTTCCGGGTGGGCGTTGTATTGGTTTTTCGCAACTGTTAGACCTGTAAGAGAAAAATGTAAATGGTTGGGAAAGGCCATGGGATGTAGAAATATTTTTTTCACATTTTATTTCCTTGTAAAAAGAGGAAAATCAATAGGGCTTTTCGCACGGATAAGTACCCAGTGAACGGTTCGTTTAGCTTTATACATTGTACCGGGTGGGCGTTGTATTGGTTTTTCGGAAGTGTTAGACCTGTAAGAGAAAAATTTAAATGGTTGGGAAAGGCCATGGGATGTAGAAATATTTTTTTCACATTTTATTTCCTTGTAAAAACAGGTAAATCAATAGGGATTTTCGTACGGATAAGTACACAGTGAACGGTTCGTTTAGCTTTATATATTTTTCCGGGTGGGCGTTGTATTGGTTTTTCGCAACTGTTAGACCTGTAAGAGAAAAATTTAAATGGTTGGGAAAGGCCATGGGATGTAGAAATATTTTTTTCACATTTTACTTCCTTGTAAAAAGAGGGAGATCAATAGGGCTTTTCGCACGGATAAGTACCCAGTGAACGGTTCGTTTAGCTTTATACATTGTTCCGGGTGGGCGTTGTATTGGTTTTTCGGAAGTGTTAGAACTGTAAGAGAAAAATTTAAATGGTTGGGAAAGGCCATGGGATGTAGAAATATTTTTTTCACATTTTATTTCCTTGTAAAAAGAGGAAAAACCAATAGGGCTTTTCGCACGGATAAGTACCCAGTGAACGGTTCGTTTAGCTTTATACATTGTACCGGGTGGGCGTTGTATTGGTTTTTCGGAAGTGTTAGACCTGTAAGAGAAAAATTTAAATGGTTGGGAAAGGCCATGGGATGTAGAAATATTTTTTTCACATTTTATTTCCTTGTAAAAACAGGTAAATCAATAGGGATTTTCGTACGGATAAGTACACAGTGAACGGTTCGTTTAGCTTTATATATTTTTCCGGGTGGGCGTTGTATTGGTTTTTCGCCACTGTTAGACCTGTAAGAGAAATATTTAAATGGTTGGGAAAGGCCATGGGATGTAGAAATATTTTTTTCACATTTTACTTCCTTGTAAAAAGAGGGAGATCAATAGGGCTTTTCGCACGGATAAGTACCCAGTGAACGGTTCGTTTAGCTTTATACATTGTTCCGGGTGGGCGTTGTATTGGTTTTTCGGAAGTGTTAGAACTGTAAGAGAAAAATTTAAATGGTTGGGAAAGGCCATGGGATGTAGAAATATTTTTTTCACATTTTATTTCCTTGTAAAAACAGGTAAATCAATTGGGATTTTCGTACGGATTAGTACCCAGTGAACGGTTCGTTTAGCTTTATACATTGTTCCGGGTGGGCGTTGTATTGGTTTTTTGCAACTGTTAGACCTGTAAGAGAAAAATTTAAATGGCTGGGAAAGGCCATGGGATGTAGAAATATTGTTTTCACATTTTATTTCCTTGTAAAAACAGGTAAATCAATAGGGATTTTCGTACGGATAAGTACCCAGTGAACGGTTCGTTAAGCTTTATATATTGTTCCGGGTGGGCGTTGTATTGGTTTTTCGGAAGTGTTAGACCTGTAAGAGAAAAATTTAAATGGTTGGGAAAGGCCATGGAATGTAGAAATATTTTTTTCACATTTTATTTCCTTGTAAAAACAGGTAAATAAATAGGGATTTTCGTATGGATTAGTACCCAGTGAACGGTTCGTTTAGCTTTATATATTTTTCCGGGTGGGCGTTGTATTGGTTTTTCGCAACTGTTAGACCTGTAAGAGAAAAATTTAAATGCTTGGGAAAGGCCATGGGATGTAGAAATATTTTTTTCACATTTTACTTCCTTGTAAAAAGAGGGAAATCAATAGGGCTTTTCGCACGGATAAGTACCCAGTGAACGGTTCGTTTAGCTTTATACATTGTTCCGGGTGGGCGTTGTATTGGTTTTTCGGAAGTGTTAGACCTGTAAGAGAAAAATTTAAATGGTTGGGAAAGGCCATGGGATGTAGAAATATTTTTTTCACATTTTATTTCCTTGTAAAAACAGGTAAATCAATAGGGATTTTCGTACGGATAAGTACCCATTGAACGGTTCGTTTAGCTTTATATATTGTTCCGGGTGGGCGTTGTATTGGTTTTTCGGAAGTGTTAGACCTGTAAGAGAAAAATTTAAATGGTTGGGAAAGGCCATGGAATGTAGAAATATTTTTTTCACATTTTATTTCCTTGTAAAAACAGGTAAATCAATAGGGATTTTCGTATGGATTAGTACCCAGTGAATGGTTCGTTTAGCTTTATATATTTTTCCGGGTGGGCGTTGTATTGGTTTTTCGGATGTGTTAGACCTGTAAGAGGAAAATTTAAATGGCTGGGAAAGGCCATGGGATGTAGAAATATTTTTTTCACATTTTATTTCCTTGTAAAAACAGGTAAATCAATGGTGATTTTCGTATGGATTAGTACCCAGTGAACGGTTCGTTTAGCTTTATACATTGTTCCGGGTGGGCGTTATATTGGTTTTTCGCAACTGTTAGACCTGTAAGAAAAAAATTTAAATGGCTGGGAAAGGCCATGGGATGTAGAAATATTTTTTTTCACATTTTATTTCCTTGTAAAAACAGGTAAATCAATAGGGATTTTCGTACGGATAAGTACCCAGTGAACGGTTCGTTAAGCTTTATATATTGTTCCGGGTGGGCGTTGTATTGGTTTTTCGGAAGTGTTAGACCTGTAAGAGAAAAATTTAAATGGTTGGGAAAGGCCATGGAATGTAGAAATATTTTTTTCACATTTTATTTCCTTGTAAAAACAGGGAAATCAATAGGGATTTTCGTATGGATTAGTACCCAGTGAACGGTTCGTTTAGCTTTATATATTTTTCCGGGTGGGCGTTGTATTGGTTTTTCGCAACTGTTAGACCTGTAAGAGAAAAATTTAAATGCTTGGGAAAGGCCATGGGATGTAGAAATATTTTTTTCACATTTTACTTCCTTGTAAAAAGAGGGAAATCAATAGGGCTTTTCGCACGGATAAGTACCCAGTGAACGGTTCGTTTAGCTTTATACATTGTTCCGGGTGGGCGTTGTATTGGTTTTTCGGAAGTGTTAGACCTGTAAGAGAAAAATTTAAATGGTTGGGAAAGGCCATGGGATGTAGAAATATTTTTTTCACATTTTATTTCCTTGTAAAAACAGGTAAATCAATAGGGATTTTCGTACGGATAAGTACCCAGTGAACGGTTCGTTTAGCTTTATATATTGTTCCGGGTGGGCGTTGTATTGGTTTTTCGGAAGTGTTAGACCTGTAAGAGAAAAATTTAAATGGTTGGGAAAGGCCATGGAATGTAGAAATATTTTTTTCACATTTTATTTCCTTGTAAAAACAGGTAAATCAATAGGGATTTTCGTATGGATTAGTACCCAGTGAATGGTTCGTTTAGCTTTATATATTTTTCCGGGTGGGCGTTGTATTGGTTTTTCGGATGTGTTAGACCTGTAAGAGAAAAATTTAAATGGCTGGGAAAGGCCATGGGATGTAGAAATATTTTTTTCACATTTTATTTCCTTGTAAAAACAGGTAAATCAATGGTGATTTTCGTATGGATTAGTACCCAGTGAACGGTTCATTTAGCTTTATACATTGTTCCGGGTGGGCGTTATATTGGTTTTTCGCAACTGTTAGACCTGTAAGAAAAAAATTTAAATGGCTGGGAAAGGCCATGGGATGTAGAAATATTTTTTTTCACATTTTATTTCCTTGTAAAAACAGGTAAATCAATAGGGATTTTCGTACGGATAAGTACCCAGTGAACGGTTCGTTTAGCTTTATATATTGTTCCGGGTGGGCGTTGTATTGGTTTTTCGGAAGTGTTAGACCTGTAAGAGAAAAATTTAAATGGTTGGGAAAGGCCATGGAATGTAGAAATATTTTTTTCACATTTTATTTCCTTGTAAAAACAGGTAAATCAATAGGGATTTTCGTATGGATTAGTACCCAGTGAATGGTTCGTTTAGCTTTATATATTTTTCCGGGTGGGCGTTGTATTGGTTTTTCGCAACTGTTAGACCTGTAAGAGAAAAATGTAAATGGTTGGGAAAGGCCATGGGATGTAGAAATATTTTTTTCACATTTTATTTCCTTGTAAAAAGAGGAAAATCAATAGGGCTTTTCGCACGGATAAGTACCCAGTGAACGGTTCGTTTAGCTTTATACATTGTACCGGGTGGGCGTTGTATTGGTTTTTCGGAAGTGTTAGACCTGTAAGAGAAAAATTTAAATGGTTGGGAAAGGCCATGGGATGTAGAAATATTTTTTTCACATTTTATTTCCTTGTAAAAACAGGTAAATCAATAGGGATTTTCGTACGGATAAGTACACAGTGAACGGTTCGTTTAGCTTTATATATTTTTCCGGGTGGGCGTTGTATTGGTTTTTCGCAACTGTTAGACCTGTAAGAGAAAAATTTAAATGGTTGGGAAAGGCCATGGGATGTAGAAATATTTTTTTCACATTTTACTTCCTTGTAAAAAGAGGGAGATCAATAGGGCTTTTCGCACGGATAAGTACCCAGTGAACGGTTCGTTTAGCTTTATACATTGTTCCGGGTGGGCGTTGTATTGGTTTTTCGGAAGTGTTAGAACTGTAAGAGAAAAATTTAAATGGTTGGGAAAGGCCATGGGATGTAGAAATATTTTTTTCACATTTTATTTCCTTGTAAAAACAGGTAAATCAATTGGGATTTTCGTACGGATTAGTACCCAGTGAACGGTTCGTTTAGCTTTATACATTGTTCCGGGTGGGCGTTGTATTGGTTTTTTGCAACTGTTAGACCTGTAAGAGAAAAATTTAAATGGCTGGGAAAGGCCATGGGATGTAGAAATATTTTTTTCACATTTTATTTCCTTGTAAAAACAGGTAAATCAATAGGGATTTTCGTACGGATAAGTACCCAGTGAACGGTTCGTTAAGCTTTATATATTGTTCCGGGTGGGCGTTGTATTGGTTTTTCGGAAGTGTTAGACCTGTAAGAGAAAAATTTAAATGGTTGGGAAAGGCCATGGAATGTAGAAATATTTTTTTCACATTTTATTTCCTTGTAAAAACAGGTAAATCAATAGGGATTTTCGTATGGATTAGTACCCAGTGAACGGTTCGTTTAGCTTTATATATTTTTCCGGGTGGGCGTTGTATTGGTTTTTCGCAACTGTTAGACCTGTAAGAGAAAAATTTAAATGCTTGGGAAAGGCCATGGGATGTAGAAATATTTTTTTCACATTTTACTTCCTTGTAAAAAGAGGGAAATCAATAGGGCTTTTCGCACGGATAAGTACCCAGTGAACGGTTCGTTTAGCTTTATACATTGTTCCGGGTGGGCGTTGTATTGGTTTTTCGGAAGTGTTAGACCTGTAAGAGAAAAATTTAAATGGTTGGGAAAGGCCATGGGATGTAGAAATATTTTTTTCACATTTTATTTCCTTGTAAAAACAGGTAAATCAATAGGGATTTTCTTACGTATAAGTACCCAGTGAACGGTTCGTTTAGCTTTATATATTGTACCGGGTGGGAGTTGTATTGGTTTTTCGGTAGTGTTAGACCTGTAAGAGAAAAATTTAAATGGTTGGGAAAGGCCATGGGATGTAGAAATATTTTTTTCACATTTTACTTCCTTGTAAAAACAGGTAAATCAATAGGGCTTTTCGCACGTATAAGTACCCAGTGAACGGTTCGTTTAGCTTTATACATTGTTCCGGGTGGGCGTTGTATTGGTTTTTCGCAACTGTTAGACCTGTAAGAGAAAAATTTAAATGGTTGGGAAAGGCCATGGGATGTAGAAATATTTTTTTCACATTTTACTTCCTTGTAAAAACAGGTAAATCAATAGGGCTTTTCGCACGGATAAGTACCCAGTGAACGGTTCATTTAGCTTTATACATTGTTCCGGGTGGGCGTTGTATTGGTTTTTCGGAAGTGTTAGACGTGTAAGAGAAAAATTTAAATGGTTGGGAAAGGCCATGGGATGTAGAAATATTTTTTTCACATTTTATTTCCTTGTAAAAACAGGTAAATCAATAGGGATTTTCGTACGGATAAGTACACAGTGAACGGTTCGTTTAGCTTTATATATTTTTCCGGGTGGGCGTTGTATTGGTTTTTCGCAACTGTTAGACCTGTAAGAGAAAAATGTAAATGGTTGGGAAAGGCCATGGGATGTAGAAATATTTTTTTCACATTTTATTTCCTTGTAAAAAGAGGGAAATCAAAGGGGCTTTTCGCACGGATAAGTACCCAGTGAACGGTTCGTTTAGCTTTATACATTGTTCCGGGTGGGCGTTGTATTGGTTTTTCGGAAGTGTTAGACCTGTAAGAGAAAAATTTAAATGGTTGGGAAAGGCCATGGGATGTAGAAATATTTTTTTCACATTTTATTTCCTTGTAAAAACAGGTAAATCAATAGGGATTTTCGTACGGATAAGTACACAGTGAACGGTTCGTTTAGCTTTATATATTTTTCCGGGTGGGCGTTGTATTGGTTTTTCGCAACTGTTAGACCTGTAAGAGAAAAATTTAAATGGTTGGGAAAGGCCATGGGATGTAGAAATATTTTTTTCACATTTTACTTCCTTGTAAAAAGAGGGAGATCAATAGGGCTTTTCGCACGGATAAGTACCCAGTGAACGGTTCGTTTAGCTTTATACATTGTTCCGGGTGGGCGTTGTATTGGTTTTTCGGAAGTGTTAGAACTGTAAGAGAAAAATTTAAATGGTTGGGAAAGGCCATGGGATGTAGAAATATTTTTTTCACATTTTATTTCCTTGTAAAAACAGGTAAATCAATTGGGATTTTCGTACGGATTAGTACCCAGTGAACGGTTCGTTTAGCTTTATACATTGTTCCGGGTGGGCGTTGTATTGGTTTTTTGCAACTGTTAGACCTGTAAGAGAAAAATTTAAATGGCTGGGAAAGGCCATGGGATGTAGAAATATTTTTTTCACATTTTATTTCCTTGTAAAAACAGGTAAATCAATAGGGATTTTCGTACGGATAAGTACCCAGTGAACGGTTCGTTAAGCTTTATATATTGTTCCGGGTGGGCGTTGTATTGGTTTTTCGGAAGTGTTAGACCTGTAAGAGAAAAATTTAAATGGTTGGGAAAGGCCATGGAATGTAGAAATATTTTTTTCACATTTTATTTCCTTGTAAAAACAGGTAAATCAATAGGGATTTTCGTATGGATTAGTACCCAGTGAACGGTTCGTTTAGCTTTATATATTTTTCCGGGTGGGCGTTGTATTGGTTTTTCGCAACTGTTAGACCTGTAAGAGAAAAATTTAAATGCTTGGGAAAGGCCATGGGATGTAGAAATATTTTTTTCACATTTTACTTCCTTGTAAAAAGAGGGAAATCAATAGGGCTTTTCGCACGGATAAGTACCCAGTGAACGGTTCGTTTAGCTTTATACATTGTTCCGGGTGGGCGTTGTATTGGTTTTTCGGAAGTGTTAGACCTGTAAGAGAAAAATTTAAATGGTTGGGAAAGGCCATGGGATGTAGAAATATTTTTTTCACATTTTATTTCCTTGTAAAAACAGGTAAATCAATAGGGATTTTCTTACGTATAAGTACCCAGTGAACGGTTCGTTTAGCTTTATATATTGTACCGGGTGGGAGTTGTATTGGTTTTTCGGTAGTGTTAGACCTGTAAGAGAAAAATTTAAATGGTTGGGAAAGGCCATGGGATGTAGAAATATTTTTTTCACATTTTACTTCCTTGTAAAAACAGGTAAATCAATAGGGCTTTTCGCACGTATAAGTACCCAGTGAACGGTTCGTTTAGCTTTATACATTGTTCCGGGTGGGCGTTGTATTGGTTTTTCGCAACTGTTAGACCTGTAAGAGAAAAATTTAAATGGTTGGGAAAGGCCATGGGATGTAGAAATATTTTTTTCACATTTTACTTCCTTGTAAAAACAGGTAAATCAATAGGGCTTTTCGCACGGATAAGTACCCAGTGAACGGTTCGTTTAGCTTTATACATTGTTCCGGGTGGGCGTTGTATTGGTTTTTCGGAAGTGTTAGACGTGTAAGAGAAAAATTTAAATGGTTGGGAAAGGCCATGGGATGTAGAAATATTTTTTTCACATTTTATTTCCTTGTAAAAACAGGTAAATCAATAGGGATTTTCGTACGGATAAGTACACAGTGAACGGTTCGTTTAGCTTTATATATTTTTCCGGGTGGGCGTTGTATTGGTTTTTCGCAACTGTTAGACCTGTAAGAGAAAAATGTAAATGGTTGGGAAAGGCCATGGGATGTAGAAATATTTTTTTCACATTTTATTTCCTTGTAAAAAGAGGGAAATCAAAGGGGCTTTTCGCACGGATAAGTACCCAGTGAACGGTTCGTTTAGCTTTATACATTGTTCCGGGTGGGCGTTGTATTGGTTTTTCGGAAGTGTTAGACCTGTAAGAGAAAAATTTAAATGGTTGGGAAAGGCCATGGGATGTAGAAATATTTTTTTCACATTTTATTTCCTTGTAAAAACAGGTAAATCAATTGGGATTTTCGTACGGATTAGTACCCAGTGAACGGTTCGTTTAGCTTTATACATTGTTCCGGGTGGGCGTTGTATTGGTTTTTCGCAACTGTTAGACCTGTAAGAGAAAAATTTAAATGGTTGGGAAAGGCCATGGGATGTAGAAATATTTTTTTCACATTTTACTTCCTTGTAAAAAGAGGGAGATCAATAGGGATTTTCGTACGGATAAGTACACAGTGAACGGTTCGTTTAGCTTTATATATTTTTCCGGGTGGGCGTTGTATTGGTTTTTCGCAACTGTTAGACCTGTAAGAGAAAAATTTAAATGGTTGGGAAAGGCCATGGGATGTAGAAATATTTTTTTCACATTTTATTTCCTTGTAAAAACAGGTAAATCAATAGGGATTTTCGTACGGATAAGTACACAGTGAACGGTTCGTTTAGCTTTATATATTTTTCCGGGTGGGCGTTGTATTGGTTTTTCGCAACTGTTAGACCTGTAAGAGAAAAATGTAAATGGTTGGGAAAGGCCATGGGATGTAGAAATATTTTTTTCACATTTTATTTCCTTGTAAAAAGAGGGAAATCAAAGGGGCTTTTCGCACGGATAAGTACCCAGTGAACGGTTCGTTTAGCTTTATATATTGTTCCGGGTGGGCGTTGTATTGGTTTTTCGGAAGTGTTAGACCTGTAAGAGAAAAATTTAAATGGTTGGGAAAGGCCATGGGATGTAGAAATATTTTTTTCACATTTTATTTCCTTGTAAAAACAGGTAAATCAATTGGGATTTTCGTACGGATTAGTACCCAGTGAACGGTTCGTTTAGCTTTATACATTGTTCCGGGTGGGCGTTGTATTGGTTTTTCGCAACTGTTAGACCTGTAAGAGAAAAATTTAAATGGTTGGGAAAGGCCATGGGATGTAGAAATATTTTTTTCACATTTTACTTCCTTGTAAAAAGAGGGAGATCAATAGGGATTTTCGTACGGATAAGTACACAGTGAACGGTTCGTTTAGCTTTATATATTTTTCCGGGTGGGCGTTGTATTGGTTTTTCGCAACTGTTAGACCTGTAAGAGAAAAATTTAAATGGTTGGGAAAGGCCATGGGATGTAGAAATATTTTTTTCACATTTTACTTCCTTGTAAAAAGAGGGAGATCAATAGGGCTTTTCGCACGGATAAGTACCCAGTGAACGGTTCGTTTAGCTTTATACATTGTTCCGGGTGGGCGTTGTATTGGTTTTTCGGAAGTGTTAGAACTGTAAGAGAAAAATTTAAATGGTTGGGAAAGGCCATGGGATGTAGAAATATTTTTTTCACATTTTATTTCCTTGTAAAAACAGGTAAATCAATTGGGATTTTCGTACGGATTAGTACCCAGTGAACGGTTCGTTTAGCTTTATACATTGTTCCGGGTGGGCGTTGTATTGGTTTTTTGCAACTGTTAGACCTGTAAGAGAAAAATTTAAATGGCTGGGAAAGGCCATGGGATATAGAAATATTTTTTTCACATTTTATTTCCTTGTAAAAACAGGTAAATCAATAGGGATTTTCGTACGGATAAGTACCCAGTGAACGGTTCGTTAAGCTTTATATATTGTTCCGGGTGGGCGTTGTATTGGTTTTTCGGAAGTGTTAGACCTGTAAGAGAAAAATTTAAATGGTTGGGAAAGGCCATGGAATGTAGAAATATTTTTTTCACATTTTATTTCCTTGTAAAAACAGGTAAATCAATAGGGATTTTCGTATGGATTAGTACCCAGTGAACGGTTCGTTTAGCTTTATATATTTTTCCGGGTGGGCGTTGTATTGGTTTTTCGCAACTGTTAGACCTGTAAGAGAAAAATTTAAATGCTTGGGAAAGGCCATGGGATGTAGAAATATTTTTTTCACATTTTACTTCCTTGTAAAAAGAGGGAAATCAATAGGGCTTTTCGCACGGATAAGTACCCAGTGAACGGTTCGTTTAGCTTTATACATTGTTCCGGGTGGGCGTTGTATTGGTTTTTCGGAAGTGTTAGACCTGTAAGAGAAAAATTTAAATGGTTGGGAAAGGCCATGGGATGTAGAAATATTTTTTTCACATTTTATTTCCTTGTAAAAACAGGTAAATCAATAGGGATTTTCGTACGTATAAGTACCCAGTGAACGGTTCGTTTAGCTTTATATATTGTACCGGGTGGGAGTTGTATTGGTTTTTCGGTAGTGTTAGACCTGTAAGAGAAAAATTTAAATGGTTGGGAAAGGCCATGGGATGTAGAAATATTTTTTTCACATTTTATTTCCTTGTAAAAACAGGTAAATCAATAGGGCTTTTCGCACGTATAAGTACCCAGTGAACGGTTCGTTTAGCTTTATACATTGTTCCGGGTGGGCGTTGTATTGGTTTTTCGCAACTGTTAGACCTGTAAGAGAAAAATTTAAATGGTTGGGAAAGGCCATGGGATGTAGAAATATTTTTTTCACATTTTACTTCCTTGTAAAAACAGGTAAATCAATAGGGCTTTTCGCACGGATAAGTACCCAGTGAACGGTTCGTTTAGCTTTATACATTGTTCCGGGTGGGCGTTGTATTGGTTTTTCGGAAGTGTTAGACCTGTAAGAGAAAAATTTAAATGGTTGGGAAAGGCCATGGGATGTAGAAATATTTTTTTCACATTTTATTTCCTTGTAAAAACAGGTAAATCAATAGGGATTTTCGTACGGATAAGTACACAGTGAACGGTTCGTTTAGCTTTATATATTTTTCCGGGTGGGCGTTGTATTGGTTTTTCGCAACTGTTAGACCTGTAAGAGAAAAATGTAAATGGTTGGGAAAGGCCATGGGATGTAGAAATATTTTTTTCACATTTTATTTCCTTGTAAAAAGAGGGAAATCAATAGGGCTTTTCGCACGGATAAGTACCCAGTGAACGGTTCGTTTAGCTTTATACATTGTTCCTGGTGGGCGTTGTATTGGTTTTTCGGAAGTGTTAGACCTGTAAGAGAAAAATTTAAATGGTTGGGAAAGGCCATGGGATGTAGAAATATTTTTTTCACATTTTATTTCCTTGTAAAAACAGGTAAATCAATTGGGATTTTCGTACGGATTAGTACCCAGTGAACGGTTCGTTTAGCTTTATACATTGTTCCGGGTGGGCGTTGTATTGGTTTTTCGCAACTGTTAGACCTGTAAGAGAAAAATTTAAATGGCTGGGAAAGGCCATGGGATGTAGAAATATTTTTTTCACATTTTATTTCCTTGTAAAAACAGGTAAATCAATAGGGATTTTCGTATGGATTAGTAGAAGAAGAAGAAGAAGAGTTGGTTCTTATATGCCGCTTTTCCCTACCCGAAGGAAGCTCAAAGCGGCTTACAGTCGCCTTCCCTTTCCTCTCCCCACAACAGACACCCTGTGGGGTGGGTGAGGCTGAGAGAGCGCTGATATCACTGCTCGGTACCCAGTGAACGGTTCGTTTAGCTTTATATATTTTTCCGGGTGGGCGTTGTATTGGTTTTTCGCAACTGTTAGACCTGTAAGAGAAAAATTTAAATGCTTGGGAAAGGCCATGGGATGTAGAAATATTTTTTTCACATTTTACTTCCTAGTAAAAACAGGGAAATCAATAGGGCTTTTCGCATGGATAAGTACCCAGTGAACGGTTCGTTTAGCTTTATACATTGTTCCGGGTGGGCGTTGTATTGGTTTTTCGGAAGTGTTAGACCTGTAAGAGAAAAATTTAAATGGTTGGGAAAGGCCATGGGATGTAGAAATATTTTTTTCACATTTTATTTCCTTGTAAAAACAGGTAAATCAATAGGGATTTTCGTACGGATAAGTAACCAGTGAACGGTTCGTTTAGCTTTATACATTGTACCGGGTGGGCGTTGTATTGGTTTTTCGGAAGTGTTAGACCTGCAAGAGAAAAATTTAAATGGTTGGGAAAGGCCATGGGATGTAGAAATATTTTTTTCACATTTTATTTCCTTGTAAAAACAGGTAAATCAATAGGGATTTTCGTACGGATAAGTACACAGTGAACGGTTCGTTTAGCTTTATACATTGTTCCGGGTGGGCGTTGTATTGGTTTTTTGCAACTGTTAGACCTGTAAGAGAAAAATTTAAATGGCTGGGAAAGGCCATGGGATGTAGAAATATTTTTTTCACATTTTATTTCCTTGTAAAAACAGGTAAATCAATAGGGATTTTCGTACGGATAAGTACCCAGTGAACGGTTCGTTAAGCTTTATATATTGTTCCGGGTGGGCGTTGTATTGGTTTTTCGGAAGTGTTAGACCTGTAAGAGAAAAATTTAAATGGTTGGGAAAGGCCATGGAATGTAGAAATATTTTTTTCACATTTTATTTCCTTGTAAAAACAGGTAAATCAATAGGGATTTTCGTATGGATTAGTACCCAGTGAACGGTTCGTTTAGCTTTATATATTTTTCCGGGTGGGCGTTGTATTGGTTTTTCGCAACTGTTAGACCTGTAAGAGAAAAATTTAAATGCTTGGGAAAGGCCATGGGATGTAGAAATATTTTTTTCACATTTTACTTCCTTGTAAAAAGAGGGAAATCAATAGGGCTTTTCGCACGGATAAGTACCCAGTGAACGGTTCGTTTAGCTTTATACATTGTTCCGGGTGGGCGTTGTATTGGTTTTTCGCAACTGTTAGACCTGTAAGAGAAAAATTTAAATGGTTGGGAAAGGCCATGGGATGTAGAAATATTTTTTTCACATTTTACTTCCTTGTAAAAACAGGTAAATCAATAGGGATTTTCGCACGGATAAGTACCCAGTGAACGGTTCGTTTAGCTTTATACATTGTTCCGGGTGGGCGTTGTATTGGTTTTTCGGAAGTGTTAGACCTGTAAGAGAAAAATTTAAATGGTTGGGAAAGGCCATGGGATGTAGAAATATTTTTTTCACATTTTATTTCCTTGTAAAAACAGGTAAATCAATAGGGATTTTCGTACGGATAAGTACACAGTGAACGGTTCGTTTAGCTTTATATATTTTTCCGGGTGGGCGTTGTATTGGTTTTTCGCAACTGTTAGACCTGTAAGAGAAAAATGTAAATGGTTGGGAAAGGCCATGGGATGTAGAAATATTTTTTTTCACATTTTATTTCCTTGTAAAAAGAGGGAAATCAATAGGGCTTTTCGCACGGATAAGTACCCAGTGAACGGTTCGTTTAGCTTTATACATTGTTCCGGGTGGGCGTTGTATTGGTTTTTCGGAAGTGTTAGACCTGTAAGAGAAAAATTTAAATGGTTGGGAAAGGCCATGGGATGTAGAAATATTTTTTTCACATTTTATTTCCTTGTAAAAACAGGTAAATCAATTGGGATTTTCGTACGGATTAGTACCCAGTGAACGGTTCGTTTAGCTTTATACATTGTTCCGGGTGGGCGTTGTATTGGTTTTTCGCAACTGTTAGACCTGTAAGAGAAAAATTTAAATGGCTGGGAAAGGCCATGGGATGTAGAAATATTTTTTTCACATTTTATTTCCTTGTAAAAACAGGTAAATCAATAGGGATTTTCGTACGGATAAGTACCCAGTGAACGGTTCGTTAAGCTTTATATATTGTTCCGGGTGGGCGTTGTATTGGTTTTTCGGAAGTGTTAGACCTGTAAGAGAAAAATTTAAATGGTTGGGAAAGGCCATGGAATGTAGAAATATTTTTTTCACATTTTATTTCCTTGTAAAAACAGGTAAATCAATAGGGATTTTCGTATGGATTAGTAGAAGAAGAAGAAGAAGAGTTGGTTCTTATATGCCGCTTTTCCCTACCCGAAGGAAGCTCAAAGCGGCTTACAGTCGCCTTCCCTTTCCTCTCCCCACAACAGACACCCTGTGGGGTGGGTGAGGCTGAGAGAGCGCTGATATCACTGCTCGGTACCCAGTGAACGGTTCGTTTAGCTTTATATATTTTTCCGGGTGGGCGTTGTATTGGTTTTTCGCAACTGTTAGACCTGTAAGAGAAAAATTTAAATGCTTGGGAAAGGCCATGGGATGTAGAAATATTTTTTTCACATTTTACTTCCTTGTAAAAAGAGGGAAATCAATAGGGCTTTTCGCACGGATAAGTACCCAGTGAACGGTTCGTTTAGCTTTATACATTGTTCCGGGTGGGCGTTGTATTGGTTTTTCGGAAGTGTTAGACCTGTAAGAGAAAAATTTAAATGGTTGGGAAAGGCCATGGGATGTAGAAATATTTTTTTCACATTTTATTTCCTTGTAAAAACAGGTAAATCAATAGGGATTTTCGTACGGATAAGTAACCAGTGAACGGTTCGTTTAGCTTTATATATTTTTCCGGGTGGGCGTTTTATTGGATTTTCGGAAGTGTTAGACCTGTAAGAGAAAAATTTAAATGGTTGGGAAAGGCCATGGGATGTAGAAATATTTTTTTCACATTTTATTTCCTTGTAAAAACAGGTAAATCAATAGGGATTTTCGTACGTATAAGTACCCAGTGAACGGTTCGTTTAGCTTTATATATTGTTCCGGGTGGGAGTTGTATTGGTTTTTCGGTAGTGTTAGACCTGTAAGAGAAAAATTTAAATGGTTGGGAAAGGCCATGGGATGTAGAAATATTTTTTTCACATTTTACTTCCTTGTAAAAACAGGTAAATCAATAGGGATTTTCGTACGGATAAGTACCCAGTGAACGGTTCGTTTAGCTTTATATATTGTTCCGGGTGGGCGTTGTATTGGTTTTTCGGAAGTGTTAGACCTGTAAGAGAAAAATTTAAATGGTTGGGAAAGGCCATGGAATGTAGAAATATTTTTTTCACATTTTACTTCCTTGTAAAAACAGGTAAATCAATAGGGATTTTCGTACGGATTAGTACCCAGTGAACGGTTCGTTTAGCTTTATATATTTTTCCGGGTGGGCGTTGTATTGGTTTTTCGCAACTTTTAGACCTGTAAGAGAAAAATTTAAATGGTTGGGAAAGGCCATGGGATGTAGAAATATTTTTTTCACATTTTACTTCCTTGTAAAAAGAGGGAAATCAATAGGGCTTTTCGCACGGGTAAGTACCCAGTGAACGGTTCGTTTAGCTTTATACATTGTTCCGGGTGGGCGTTGTATTGGTTTTTCGGAAGTGTTAGACCTGTAAGAGAAAAATTTTAATGGTTGGGAAAGGCCATGGGATGTAGAAATATTTTTTTCACATTTTATTTCCTTGTAAAAACAGGTAAATCAATAGGGATTTTCGTACGGATAAGTACCCAGTGAACGGTTCGTTTAGCTTTATATATTTTTCCGGGTGGGCGTTGTATTGGTTTTTCGGAAGTGTTAGACCTGTAAGAAAAAAATTTAAATGGTTGGGAAAGGCCATGGGATGTATAAACATTTTTTTCACATTTTAATTCCTTGTAAAAAGAGGTAGATCAATAGGGCTTTTCGCACGGATAAGTACCCAGTGAACGGTTCGTTCAGCTTTATACATTTTTCCGGGTGGGCGTTGTATTGGTTTTTCGGAAGTGTTAGACCTGTAAGAGAAAAATTTAAATGGTTGGGAAAGGCCATGGGATGTAGAAATATTTTTTTCACATTTTATTTCCTTGTAAAAACAGGTAAATCAATTGGGATTTTCGTACGGATTAGTACCCAGTGAACGGTTCGTTTAGCTTTATACATTGTTCCGGGTGGGCGTTGTATTGGTTTTTCGCAACTGTTAGACCTGTAAGAGAAAAATATAAATGGCTGGGAAAGGCCATGGGATGTAGAAATATTGTTTTCACATTTTATTTCCTTGTAAAAACAGGTAAATCAATAGGGATTTTCGTACGGATAAGTACCCAGTGAACGGTTCGTTTAGCTTTATACATTGTTTCGGGTGGGCGTTGTATTGGTTTTTCGGAAGTGTTAGACCTGTAAGAGAAAAATTTAAATGGTTGGGAAAGGCCATGGAATGTAGAAATATTTTTTTCACATTTTATTTCCTTGTAAAAACAGGTACATCAATAGGGATTTTCGTATGGATTAGTACCCAGTGAACGGTTCGTTTAGCTTTACATATTGTTCCGGGTGGGTGTTGTATTGGTTTTTCGCAACTGTTAGACCTGTAAGAGAAAAATTTAAATGGTTGGGAAAGGCCATGGGATGTAGAAATATTTTTTTCACATTTTACTTCCTTGTAAATAGAGGGAAATCAATAGGGCTTTTCGCACGGATAAGTACCCAGTGAACGGTTCGTTTAGCTTTATACATTGTTCCGGGTGGGCGTTGTATTGGTTTTTCGGAAGTGTTAGACCTGTAAGAGAAAAATTTAAATGGCTGGGAAAGGCCATGGGATGTAGAAATATTTTTTTCACATTTTATTTCCTTGTAAAAACAGGTAAAACAATAGGGATTTTCGTACGGATTAGTACCCAGTGAACGGTTCGTTTAGCTTTATACATTGTTCCGGGTGGGCGTTGTATTGGTTTTTCGCAACTGTTAGACCTGTAAGAGAAAAATTTAAATGGTTGGGAAAGGCCATGGGATGTAGAAATATTTTTTTCACATTTTATTTCCTTGTAAAAACAGGTAAATCAATTGGGATTTTCGTACGGATTAGTACCCAGTGAACGGTTCGTTTAGCTTTATACATTGTTCCGGGTGGGCGTTGTATTGGTTTTTCGCAACTGTTAGACCTGTAAGAGAAAAATTTAAATGGCTGGGAAAGGCCATGGGATGTAGAAATATTTTTTTCACATTTTATTTCCTTGTAAAAACAGGTAAATCAATAGGGATTTTCGTATGGATAAGTACCCAGTGAACGGTTCGTTAAGCTTTATATATTGTTCCGGGTGGGCGTTGTATTGGTTTTTCGGAAGTGTTAGACCTGTAAGAGAAAAATTTAAATGGTTGGGAAAGGCCATGGAATGTAGAAATATTTTTTTCACATTTTATTTCCTTGTAAAAACAGGTAAATCAATAGGGATTTTCGTATGGATTAGTAGAAGAAGAAGAAGAAGAGTTGGTTCTTATATGCCGCTTTTCCCTACCCGAAGGAAGCTCAAAGCGACTTACAGTCGCCTTCCCTTTCCTCTCCCCACAACAGACACCCTGTGGGGTGGGTGAGGCTGAGAGAGCGCTGATATCACTGCTCGGTACCCAGTGAACGGTTCGTTTAGCTTTATATATTTTTCCGGGTGGGCGTTGTATTGGTTTTTCGCAACTGTTAGACCTGTAAGAGAAAAATTTAAATGCTTGGGAAAGGCCATGGGATGTAGAAATATTTTTTTCACATTTTACTTCCTTGTAAAAAGAGGGAAATCAATAGGGCTTTTCGCACGGATAAGTACCCAGTGAACGGTTCGTTTAGCTTTATACATTGTTCCGGGTGGGCGTTGTATTGGTTTTTCGGAAGTGTTAGACCTGTAAGAGAAAAATTTAAATGGTTGGGAAAGGCCATGGGATGTAGAAATATTTTTTTCACATTTTATTTCCTTGTAAAAACAGGTAAATCAATAGGGATTTTCGTACGGATAAGTAACCAGTGAACGGTTCGTTTAGCTTTATATATTTTTCCGGGTGGGCGTTTTATTGGTTTTTCGGAAGTGTTAGACCTGTAAGAGAAAAATTTAAATGGTTGGGAAAGGCCATGGGATGTAGAAATATTTTTTTCACATTTTATTTCCTTGTAAAAACAGGTAAATCAATAGGGATTTTCGTACGTATAAGTACCCAGTGAACGGTTCGTTTAGCTTTATATATTGTTCCGGGTGGGAGTTGTATTGGTTTTTCGGTAGTGTTAGACCTGTAAGAGAAAAATTTAAATGGTTGGGAAAGGCCATGGGATGTAGAAATATTTTTTTCACATTTTACTTCCTTGTAAAAACAGGTAAATCAATAGGGATTTTCGTACGGATAAGTACCCAGTGAACGGTTCGTTTAGCTTTATATATTGTTCCGGGTGGGCGTTGTATTGGTTTTTCGGAAGTGTTAGACCTGTAAGAGAAAAATTTAAATGGTTGGGAAAGGCCATGGAATGTAGAAATATTTTTTTCACATTTTACTTCCTTGTAAAAACAGGTAAATCAATAGGGATTTTCGTACGGATTAGTACCCAGTGAACGGTTCGTTTAGCTTTATATATTTTTCCGGGTGGGCGTTGTATTGGTTTTTCGCAACTTTTAGACCTGTAAGAGAAAAATTTAAATGGTTGGGAAAGGCCATGGGATGTAGAAATATTTTTTTCACATTTTACTTCCTTGTAAAAAGAGGGAAATCAATAGGGCTTTTCGCACGGGTAAGTACCCAGTGAACGGTTCGTTTAGCTTTATACATTGTTCCGGGTGGCCGTTGTATTGGTTTTTCGGAAGTGTTAGACCTGTAAGAGAAAAATTTTAATGGTTGGGAAAGGCCATGGGATGTAGAAATATTTTTTTCACATTTTATTTCCTTGTAAAAACAGGTAAATCAATAGGGATTTTCGTACGGATAAGTACCCAGTGAACGGTTCGTTTAGCTTTATATATTTTTCCGGGTGGGCGTTGTATTGGTTTTTCGGAAGTGTTAGACCTGTAAGAAAAAAATTTAAATGGTTGGGAAAGGCCATGGGATGTATAAACATTTTTTTCACATTTTAATTCCTTGTAAAAAGAGGTAGATCAATAGGGCTTTTCGCACGGATAAGTACCCAGTGAACGGTTCGTTCAGCTTTATACATTGTTCCGGGTGGGCGTTGTATTGGTTTTTCGGAAGTGTTAGACCTGTAAGAGAAAAATTTAAATGGTTGGGAAAGGCCATGGGATGTAGAAATATTTTTTTCACATTTTATTTCCTTGTAAAAACAGGTAAATCAATTGGGATTTTCGTACGGATTAGTACCCAGTGAACGGTTCGTTTAGCTTTATACATTGTTCCGCGTGGGCGTTGTATTGGTTTTTCGCAACTGTTAGACCTGTAAGAGAAAAATTTAAATGGCTGGGAAAGGCCATGGGATGTAGAAATATTGTTTTCACATTTTATTTCCTTGTAAAAACAGGTAAATCAATAGGGATTTTCGTACGGATAAGTACCCAGTGAACGGTTCGTTTAGCTTTATACATTGTTTCGGGTGGGCGTTGTATTGGTTTTTCGGAAGTGTTAGACCTGTAAGAGAAAAATTTAAATGGTTGGGAAAGGCCATGGAATGTAGAAATATTTTTTTCACATTTTATTTCCTTGTAAAAACAGGTACATCAATAGGGATTTTCGTATGGATTAGTACCCAGTGAACGGTTCGTTTAGCTTTATATATTGTTCCGGGTGGGTGTTGTATTGGTTTTTCGCAACTGTTAGACCTGTAAGAGAAAAATTTAAATGGTTGGGAAAGGCCATGGGATGTAGAAATATTTTTTTCACATTTTACTTCCTTGTAAATAGAGGGAAATCAATAGGGCTTTTCGCACGGATAAGTACCCAGTGAACGGTTCGTTTAGCTTTATACATTGTTCCGGGTGGGCGTTGTATTGGTTTTTCGGAAGTGTTAGACCTGTAAGAGAAAAATTTAAATGGCTGGGAAAGGCCATGGGATGTAGAAATATTTTTTTCACATTTTATTTCCTTTTAAAATAGGTAAAACAATAGGGATTTTCGTACGGATTAGTACCCAGTGAACGGTTCGTTTAGCTTTATACATTGTTCCGGGTGGGCGTTGTATTGGTTTTTCGCAACTGTTAGACCTGTAAGAGAAAAATTTAAATGGTTGGGAAAGGCCATGGGATGTAGAAATATTTTTTTCACATTTTATTTCCTTGTAAAAACAGGTAAATCAATAGGGATTTTCGTACGGATAAGTACCCAGTGAACGGTTCGTTTAGCTTTATATATTGTTCCGGGTGGGCGTTGTATGGGTTTTTCGGAAGTGTTAGACATGTAAGAGAAAAATTTAAATGGTTGGGAAAGGCCATGGAATGTAGAAATATTTTTTTCACATTTTACTTCCTTGTAAAAACAGGTAAATCAATAGGGATTTTCGTACGGATTAGTACCCAGTGAACGGTTCGTTTAGCTTTATATATTTTTCCGGGTGGGCGTTGTATTGGTTTTTCGCAACTTTTAGACCTGTAAGAGAAAAATTTAAATGGTTGGGAAAGGCCATGGGATGTAGAAATATTTTTTTCACATTTTACTTCCATGTAAAAAGAGGGAAATCAATAGGGCTTTTCGCACGGGTAAGTACCCAGTGAACGGTTCGTTTAGCTTTATACATTGTTCCGGGTGGGCGTTGTATTGGTTTTTCGGAAGTGTTAGACCTGTAAGAGAAAAATTTTAATGGTTGGGAAAGGCCATGGGATGTAGAAATATTTTTTTCACATTTTATTTCCTTGTAAAAACAGGTAAATCAATAGGGATTTTCGTACGGATAAGTACCCAGTGAACGGTTCGTTTAGCTTTATATATTTTTCCGGGTGGGCGTTGTATTGGTTTTTCGGAAGTGTTAGACCTGTAAGAAAAAAATTTAAATGGTTGGGAAAGGCCATGGGATGTATAAATATTTTTTTCACATTTTAATTCCTTGTAAAAAGAGGTAAATCAATAGGGCTTTTCGCACGGATAAGTACCCAGTGAACGGTTCGTTTAGCTTTATACATTGTTCCGGGTGGGCGTTGTATTGGTTTTTCGGAAGTGTTAGACTTGTAAGAGAAAAATTTAAATGGTTGGGAAAGGCCATGGGATGTAGAAATATTTTTTTCACATTTTATTTCCTTGTAAAAACAGGTAAATCAATTGGGATTTTCGTACGGATTAGTACCCAGTGAACGGTTCGTTTAGCTTTATACATTGTTCCGGGTGGGCGTTGTATTGGTTTTTCGCAACTGTTAGACCTGTAAGAGAAAAATTTAAATGGCTGGGAAAGGCCATGGGATGTAGAAATATTGTTTTCACATTTTATTTCCTTGTAAAAACAGGTAAATCAATAGGGATTTTCGTACGGATAAGTACCCAGTGAACGGTTCGTTTAGCTTTATACATTGTTCCGGGTGGGCGTTGTATTGGTTTTTCGGAAGTGTTGGACCTGTAAGAGAAAAATTTAAATGGTTGGGAAAGGCCATGGAATGTAGAAATATTTTTTTCACATTTTATTTCCTTGTAAAAACAGGTACATCAATAGGGATTTTCGTATGGATTAGTACCCAGTGAACGGTTCGTTTAGCTTTATATATTGTTCCGGGTGGGTGTTGTATTGGTTTTTCGCAACTGTTAGACCTGTAAGAGAAAAATTTAAATGGTTGGGAAAGGCCATGGGATGTAGAAATATTTTTTTCACATTTTACTTCCTTGTAAATAGAGGGAAATCAATAGGGCTTTTCGCACGGATAAGTACCCAGTGAACGGTTCGTTTAGCTTTATACATTGTTCCGGGTGGGCGTTGTATTGGTTTTTCGGAAGTGTTAGACCTGTAAGAGAAAAATTTAAATGGCTGGGAAAGGCCATGGGATGTAGAAATATTTTTTTCACATTTTATTTCCTTGTAAAAACAGGTAAAACAATAGGGATTTTCGTACGGATTAGTACCCAGTGAACGGTTCGTTTAGCTTTATACATTGTTCCGGGTGGGCGTTGTATTGGTTTTTCGCAACTGTTAGACCTGTAAGAGAAAAATTTAAATGGTTGGGAAAGGCCATGGGATATAGAAATATTTTTTTCACATTTTATTTCCTTGTAAAAACAGGTAAATCAATAGGGATTTTCGTACGGATAAGTACCCAGTGAACGGTTCGTTTAGCTTTATATATTGTTCCGGGTGGGCGTTGTATTGGTTTTTCGGAAGTGTTAGACCTGTAAGAGAAAAATTTAAATGGTTGGGAAAGGCCATGGGATGTAGAAATATTTTTTTCACATTTTACTTCCTTGTAAAAACTGGTAAATCAATAGGGATTTTCGTACGGATTAGTACCCAGTGAACGGTTCGTTTAGCTTTATATATTTTTCCGGGTGGGCGTTGTATTGGTTTTTCGCAACTTTTAGACCTGTAAGAGAAAAATTTAAATGGTTGGGAAAGGCCATGGGATGTAGAAATATTTTTTTCACATTTTACTTCCTTGTAAAAAGAGGGAAATCAATAGGGCTTTTCGCACGGATAAGTACCCAGTGAACGGTTCGTTTAGCTTTATACATTGTTCCGGGTGGGCGTTGTATTGGTTTTTCGGAAGTGTTAGACTTGTAAGAGAAAAATTTAAATGGTTGGGAAAGGCCATGGGATGTAGAAATATTTTTTTCACATTTTATTTCCTTGTAAAAACAGGTAAATCAATTGGGATTTTCGTACGGATTAGTACCCAGTGAACGGTTCGTTTAGCTTTATACATTGTTCCGGGTGGGCGTTGTATTGGTTTTTCGCAACTGTTAGACCTGTAAGAGAAAAATTTAAATGGTTGGGAAAGGCCATGGGATGTAGAAATATTTTTTTCACATTTTACTTCCTTGTAAATATAGGGAAATCAATAGGGATTTTCACACGGATAAGTACCCAGTGAACGGTTCATTTAGCTTTATACATTGTTCCGGGTGGGCGTTGTATTGGTTTTTCGGAAGTGTTAGACCTGTAAGAGAAAAATTTAAATGGCTGGGAAAGGCCATGGGATGTAGAAATATTTTTTTCACATTTTATTTCCTTGTAAAAACAGGTAAAACAATAGGGATTTTCGTACGGATTAGTACCCAGTGAACGGTTCGTTTAGCTTTATACATTGTTCCGGGTGGGCGTTGTATTGGTTTTTTGCAACTGTTAGACCTGTAAGAGAAAAATTTAAATGGTTGGGAAAGGCCATGGGATGTAGAAATATTTTTTTCACATTTTATTTCCTTGTAAAAACAGGTAAATCAATAGGGATTTTCGTACGGATAAGTACCCAGTGAACGGTTCGTTTAGCTTTATATATTGTTCCGGGTGGGCGTTGTATTGGTTTTTCGGAAGTGTTAGACCTGTAAGAGAAAAATTTAAATGGTTGGGAAAGGCCATGGAATGTAGAAATATTTTTTTCACATTTTACTTCCTTGTAAAAACAGGTATATCAATAGGGATTTTCGTACGGATTAGTACCCAGTGAACGGTTCGTTTAGCTTTATATATTTTTCCGGGTGGGCGTTGTATTGGTTTTTCGCAACTTTTAGACCTGTAAGAGAAAAATTTAAATGGTTGGGAAAGGCCATGGGATGTAGAAATATTTTTTTCACATTTTACTTCCTTGTAAAAAGAGGGAAATCAATAGGGCTTTTCGCACGGATAAGTACCCAGTGAACGGTTCGTTTAGCTTTATACATTGTTCCGGGTGGGCGTTGTATTGGTTTTTCGGAAGTGTTAGACCTGTAAGAGAAAAATTTTAATGGTTGGGAAAGGCCATGGGATGTAGAAATATTTTTTTCACATTTTATTTCCTTGTAAAAACAGGTAAATCAATAGGGATTTTCGTACGGATAAGTACCCAGTGAACGGTTCGTTTAGCTTTATATATTTTTCCGGGTGGGCGTTGTATTGGTTTTTCGGAAGTGTTAGACCTGTAAGAAAAAAATTTAAATGGTTGGGAAAGGCCATGGGATGTATAAATATTTTTTTCACATTTTAATTCCTTGTAAAAAGAGGTAAATCAATAGGGCTTTTCGCACGGATAAGTACCCAGTGAACGGTTCGTTTAGCTTAATACATAGTTCCGGGTGGGCGTTGTATTGGTTTTTCGGAAGTGTTAGACCTGTAAGAGAAAAATTTAAATGGTTGGGAAAGGCCATGGGATGTAGAAATATTTTTTTCACATTTTATTTCCTTGTAAAAACAGGTAAATCAATTGGGATTTTCGTACGGATTAGTACCCAGTGAACGGTTCGTTTAGCTTTATACATTGTTCCGGGTGGGCGTTGTATTGGTTTTTCGCAACTGTTAGACCTGTAAGAGAAAAATTTAAATGGCTGGGAAAGGCCATGGGATGTAGAAATATTGTTTTCACATTTTATTTCCTTGTAAAAACAGGTAAATCAATAGGGATTTTCGTACGGATAAGTAACCAGTGAACGGTTCGTTTAGCTTTATACATTGTTCCGGGTGGGCGTTGTATTGGTTTTTCGGAAGTGTTAGACCTGTAAGAGAAAAATTTAAATGGTTGGGAAAGGCCATGGGATGTAGAAATATTTTTTTCACATTTTATTTCCTTGTAAAAACAGGTAAATCAATAGGGATTTTCGTACGTATAAGTACCCAGTGAACGGTTCGTTTAGCTTTATATATTGTTCCGGGTGGGAGTTGTATTGGTTTTTCGGTAGTGTTAGACCTGTAAGAGAAAAATTTAAATGGTTGGGAAAGGCCATGGGATGTAGAAATATTTTTTTCACATTTTACTTCCTTGTAAAAACAGGTAAATCAATAGGGATTTTCGTACGGATAAGTACCCAGTGAACGGTTCGTTTAGCTTTATATATTGTTCCGGGTGGGCGTTGTATTGGTTTTTCGGAAGTGTTAGACCTGTAAGAGAAAAATTTAAATGGTTGGGAAAGGCCATGGAATGTAGAAATATTTTTTTCACATTTTACTTCCTTGTAAAAACAGGTAAATCAATAGGGATTTTCGTACGGATTAGTACCCAGTGAACGGTTCGTTTAGCTTTATATATTTTTCCGGGTGGGCGTTGTATTGGTTTTTCGCAACTTTTAGACCTGTAAGAGAAAAATTTAAATGGTTGGGAAAGGCCATGGGATGTAGAAATATTTTTTTCACATTTTACTTCCTTGTAAAAAGAGGGAAATCAATAGGGCTTTTCGCACGGGTAAGTACCCAGTGAACGGTTCGTTTAGCTTTATACATTGTTCCGGGTGGGCGTTGTATTGGTTTTTCGGAAGTGTTAGACCTGTAAGAGAAAAATTTTAATGGTTGGGAAAGGCCATGGGATGTAGAAATATTTTTTTCACATTTTATTTCCTTGTAAAAACAGGTAAATCAATAGGGATTTTCGTACGGATAAGTACCCAGTGAACGGTTCGTTTAGCTTTATATATTTTTCCGGGTGGGCGTTGTATTGGTTTTTCGGAAGTGTTAGACCTGTAAGAAAAAAATTTAAATGGTTGGGAAAGGCCATGGGATGTATAAACATTTTTTTCACATTTTAATTCCTTGTAAAAAGAGGTAGATCAATAGGGCTTTTCGCACGGATAAGTACCCAGTGAACGGTTCGTTCAGCTTTATACATTGTTCCGGGTGGGCGTTGTATTGGTTTTTCGGAAGTGTTAGACCTGTAAGAGAAAAATTTAAATGGTTGGGAAAGGCCATGGGATGTAGAAATATTTTTTTCACATTTTATTTCCTTGTAAAAACAGGTAAATCAATTGGGATTTTCGTACGGATTAGTACCCAGTGAACGGTTCGTTTAGCTTTATACATTGTTCCGGGTGGGCGTTGTATTGGTTTTTCGCAACTGTTAGACCTGTAAGAGAAAAATTTAAATGGCTGGGAAAGGCCATGGGATGTAGAAATATTGTTTTCACATTTTATTTCCTTGTAAAAACAGGTAAATCAATAGGGATTTTCGTACGGATAAGTACCCAGTGAACGGTTCGTTTAGCTTTATACATTGTTTCGGGTGGGCGTTGTATTGGTTTTTCGGAAGTGTTAGACCTGTAAGAGAAAAATTTAAATGGTTGGGAAAGGCCATGGAATGTAGAAATATTTTTTTCACATTTTATTTCCTTGTAAAAACAGGTACATCAATAGGGATTTTCGTATGGATTAGTACCCAGTGAACGGTTCGTTTAGCTTTATATATTGTTCCGGGTGGGTGTTGTATTGGTTTTTCGCAACTGTTAGACCTGTAAGAGAAAAATTTAAATGGTTGGGAAAGGCCATGGGATGTAGAAATATTTTTTTCACATTTTACTTCCTTGTAAATAGAGGGAAATCAATAGGGCTTTTCGCACGGATAAGTACCCAGTGAACGGTTCGTTTAGCTTTATACATTGTTCCGGGTGGGCGTTGTATTGGTTTTTCGCAACTGTTAGACCTGTAAGAGAAAAATTTAAATAGCTGGGAAAGGCCATGGCATGTAGAAATATTTTTTTCACATTTTATTTCCTTGTAAAAACAGGTAAATCAATAGGGATTTTCGTACGGATAAGTACCCAGTGAACGGTTCGTTTAGCTTTATATATTGTTCCGGGTGGGCGTTGTATTGGTTTTTCGGAAGTGTTAGACCTGTAAGAGAAAAATTTAAATGGTTGGGAAAGGCCATGGAATGTAGAAATATTTTTTTCACATTTTATTTCCTTGTAAAAACAGGTAAATCAATAGGGATTTTCGTATGGATTAGTACCCAGTGAATGGTTCGTTTAGCTTTATATATTTTTCCGGGTGGGCGTTGTATTGGTTTTTCGGATGTGTTAGACCTGTAAGAGAAAAATTTAAATGGCTGGGAAAGGCCATGGGATGTAGAAATATTTTTTTCACATTTTATTTCCTTGTAAAAACAGGTAAATCAATTGTGATTTTCGTATGGATTAGTACCCAGTGAACGGTTCGTTTAGCTTTATACATTGTTCCGGGTGGGCGTTATATTGGTTTTTCGCAACTGTTAGACCTGTAAGAAAAAAATTTAAATGGCTGGGAAAGGCCATGGGATGTAGAAATATTTTTTTTCACATTTTATTTCCTTGTAAAAACAGGTAAATCAATAGGGATTTTCGTACGGATAAGTACCCAGTGAACGGTTCGTTTAGCTTTATATATTGTTCCGGGTGGGCGTTGTATTGGTTTTTCGGAAGTGTTAGACCTGTAAGAGAAAAATTTAAATGGTTGGGAAAGGCCATGGAATGTAGAAATATTTTTTTCACATTTTATTTCCTTGTAAAAACAGGTAAATCAATAGGGATTTTCGTATGGATTAGTACCCAGTGAATGGTTCGTTTAGCTTTATATATTTTTCCGGGTGGGCGTTGTATTGGTTTTTCGCAACTGTTAGACCTGTAAGAGAAAAATGTAAATGGTTGGGAAAGGCCATGGGATGTAGAAATATTTTTTTCACATTTTATTTCCTTGTAAAAAGAGGAAAAACCAATAGGGCTTTTCGCACGGATAAGTACCCAGTGAACGGTTCGTTTAGCTTTATACATTGTACCGGGTGGGCGTTGTATTGGTTTTTCGGAAGTGTTAGACCTGTAAGAGAAAAATTTAAATGGTTGGGAAAGGCCATGGGATGTAGAAATATTTTTTTCACATTTTATTTCCTTGTAAAAACAGGTAAATCAATAGGGATTTTCGTACGGATAAGTACACAGTGAACGGTTCGTTTAGCTTTATATATTTTTCCGGGTGGGCGTTGTATTGGTTTTTCGCCACTGTTAGACCTGTAAGAGAAATATTTAAATGGTTGGGAAAGGCCATGGGATGTAGAAATATTTTTTTCACATTTTACTTCCTTGTAAAAAGAGGGAGATCAATAGGGCTTTTCGCACGGATAAGTACCCAGTGAACGGTTCGTTTAGCTTTATACATTGTTCCGGGTGGGCGTTGTATTGGTTTTTCGGAAGTGTTAGAACTGTAAGAGAAAAATTTAAATGGTTGGGAAAGGCCATGGGATGTAGAAATATTTTTTTCACATTTTATTTCCTTGTAAAAACAGGTAAATCAATTGGGATTTTCGTACGGATTAGTACCCAGTGAACGGTTCGTTTAGCTTTATACATTATTCCGGGTGGGCGTTGTATTGGTTTTTTGCAACTGTTAGACCTGTAAGAGAAAAATTTAAATGGCTGGGAAAGGCCATGGGATGTAGAAATATTTTTTTCACATTTTATTTCCTTGTAAAAATAGGTAAATCAATAGGGATTTTCGTACGGATAAGTACCCAGTGAACGGTTCGTTAAGCTTTATATATTGTTCCGGGTGGGCGTTGTATTGGTTTTTCGGAAGTGTTAGACCTGTAAGAGAAAAATTTAAATGGTTGGGAAAGGCCATGGAATGTAGAAATATTTTTTTCACATTTTATTTCCTTGTAAAAACAGGTAAATCAATAGGGATTTTCGTATGGATTAGTACCCAGTGAACGGTTCGTTTAGCTTTATATATTTTTCCGGGTGGGCGTTGTATTGGTTTTTCGCAACTGTTAGACCTGTAAGAGAAAAATTTAAATGCTTGGGAAAGGCCATGGGATGCAGAAATATTTTTTTCACATTTTACTTCCTTGTAAAAAGAGGGAAATCAATAGGGCTTTTCGCACGGATAAGTACCCAGTGAACGGTTCGTTTAGCTTTATACATTGTTCCGGGTGGGCGTTGTATTGGTTTTTCGGAAGTGTTAGACCTGTAAGAGAAAAATTTAAATGGTTGGGAAAGGCCATGGGATGTAGAAATATTTTTTTCACATTTTATTTCCTTGTAAAAACAGGTAAATCAATAGGGATTTTCGTACGGATAAGTACCCAGTGAACGGTTCGTTTAGCTTTATATATTGTTCCGGGTGGGCGTTGTATTGGTTTTTCGGAAGTGTTAGACCTGTAAGAGAAAAATTTAAATGGTTGGGAAAGGCCATGGAATGTAGAAATATTTTTTTCACATTTTATTTCCTTGTAAAAACAGGTAAATCAATAGGGATTTTCGTATGGATTAGTACCCAGTGAATGGTTCGTTTAGCTTTATATATTTTTCCGGGTGGGCGTTGTATTGGTTTTTCGGATGTGTTAGACCTGTAAGAGAAAAATTTAAATGGCTGGGAAAGGCCATGGGATGTAGAAATATTTTTTTCACATTTTATTTCCTTGTAAAAACAGGTAAATCAATGGTGATTTTCGTATGGATTAGTACCCAGTGAACGGTTCGTTTAGCTTTATACATTGTTCCGGGTGGGCGTTATATTGGTTTTTCGCAACTGTTAGACCTGTAAGAAAAAAATTTAAATGGCTGGGAAAGGCCATGGGATGTAGAAATATTTTTTTTCACATTTTATTTCCTTGTAAAAACAGGTAAATCAATAGGGATTTTCGTACGGATAAGTACCCAGTGAACGGTTCGTTTAGCTTTATATATTGTTCCGGGTGGGCGTTGTATTGGTTTTTCGGAAGTGTTAGACCTGTAAGAGAAAAATTTAAATGGTTGGGAAAGGCCATGGAATGTAGAAATATTTTTTTCACATTTTATTTCCTTGTAAAAACAGGTAAATCAATAGGGATTTTCGTATGGATTAGTACCCAGTGAATGGTTCGTTTAGCTTTATATATTTTTCCGGGTGGGCGTTGTATTGGTTTTTCGCAACTGTTAGACCTGTAAGAGAAAAATGTAAATGGTTGGGAAAGGCCATGGGATGTAGAAATATTTTTTTCACATTTTATTTCCTTGTAAAAAGAGGAAAATCAATAGGGCTTTTCGCACGGATAAGTACCCAGTGAACGGTTCGTTTAGCTTTATACATTGTACCGGGTGGGCGTTGTATTGGTTTTTCGGAAGTGTTAGACCTGTAAGAGAAAAATTTTAATGGTTGGGAAAGGCCATGGGATGTAGAAATATTTTTTTCACATTTTATTTCCTTGTAAAAACAGGTAAATCAATAGGGATTTTCGTACGGATAAGTACCCAGTGAACGGTTCGTTTAGCTTTATATATTTTTCCGGGTGGGCGTTGTATTGGTTTTTCGGAAGTGTTAGACCTGTAAGAAAAAAATTTAAATGGTTGGGAAAGGCCATGGGATGTATAAACATTTTTTTCACATTTTAATTCCTTGTAAAAAGAGGTAGATCAATAGGGCTTTTCGCACGGATAAGTACCCAGTGAACGGTTCGTTCAGCTTTATACATTGTTCCGGGTGGGCGTTGTATTGGTTTTTCGGAAGTGTTAGACCTGTAAGAGAAAAATTTAAATGGTTGGGAAAGGCCATGGGATGTAGAAATATTTTTTTCACATTTTATTTCCTTGTAAAAACAGGTAAATCAATTGGGATTTTCGTACGGATTAGTACCCAGTGAACGGTTCGTTTAGCTTTATACATTGTTCCGGGTGGGCGTTGTATTGGTTTTTCGCAACTGTTAGACCTGTAAGAGAAAAATTTAAATGGCTGGGAAAGGCCATGGGATGTAGAAATATTGTTTTCACATTTTATTTCCTTGTAAAAACAGGTAAATCAATAGGGATTTTCGTACGGATAAGTACCCAGTGAACGGTTCGTTTAGCTTTATACATTGTTTCGGGTGGGCGTTGTATTGGTTTTTCGGAAGTGTTAGACCTGTAAGAGAAAAATTTAAATGGTTGGGAAAGGCCATGGAATGTAGAAATATTTTTTTCACATTTTATTTCCTTGTAAAAACAGGTACATCAATAGGGATTTTCGTATGGATTAGTACCCAGTGAACGGTTCGTTTAGCTTTATATATTGTTCCGGGTGGGTGTTGTATTGGTTTTTCGCAACTGTTAGACCTGTAAGAGAAAAATTTAAATGGTTGGGAAAGGCCATGGGATGTAGAAATATTTTTTTCACATTTTACTTCCTTGTAAATAGAGGGAAATCAATAGGGCTTTTCGCACGGATAAGTACCCAGTGAACGGTTCGTTTAGCTTTATACATTGTTCCGGGTGGGCGTTGTATTGGTTTTTCGCAACTGTTAGACCTGTAAGAGAAAAATTTAAATAGCTGGGAAAGGCCATGGCATGTAGAAATATTTTTTTCACATTTTATTTCCTTGTAAAAACAGGTAAATCAATAGGGATTTTCGTACGGATAAGTACCCAGTGAACGGTTCGTTTAGCTTTATATATTGTTCCGGGTGGGCGTTGTATTGGTTTTTCGGAAGTGTTAGACCTGTAAGAGAAAAATTTAAATGGTTGGGAAAGGCCATGGAATGTAGAAATATTTTTTTCACATTTTATTTCCTTGTAAAAACAGGTAAATCAATAGGGATTTTCGTATGGATTAGTACCCAGTGAATGGTTCGTTTAGCTTTATATATTTTTCCGGGTGGGCGTTGTATTGGTTTTTCGGATGTGTTAGACCTGTAAGAGAAAAATTTAAATGGCTGGGAAAGGCCATGGGATGTAGAAATATTTTTTTCACATTTTATTTCCTTGTAAAAACAGGTAAATCAATTGTGATTTTCGTATGGATTAGTACCCAGTGAACGGTTCGTTTAGCTTTATACATTGTTCCGGGTGGGCGTTATATTGGTTTTTCGCAACTGTTAGACCTGTAAGAAAAAAATTTAAATGGCTGGGAAAGGCCATGGGATGTAGAAATATTTTTTTTCACATTTTATTTCCTTGTAAAAACAGGTAAATCAATAGGGATTTTCGTACGGATAAGTACCCAGTGAACGGTTCGTTTAGCTTTATATATTGTTCCGGGTGGGCGTTGTATTGGTTTTTCGGAAGTGTTAGACCTGTAAGAGAAAAATTTAAATGGTTGGGAAAGGCCATGGAATGTAGAAATATTTTTTTCACATTTTATTTCCTTGTAAAAACAGGTAAATCAATAGGGATTTTCGTATGGATTAGTACCCAGTGAATGGTTCGTTTAGCTTTATATATTTTTCCGGGTGGGCGTTGTATTGGTTTTTCGCAACTGTTAGACCTGTAAGAGAAAAATGTAAATGGTTGGGAAAGGCCATGGGATGTAGAAATATTTTTTTCACATTTTATTTCCTTGTAAAAAGAGGAAAAACCAATAGGGCTTTTCGCACGGATAAGTACCCAGTGAACGGTTCGTTTAGCTTTATACATTGTACCGGGTGGGCGTTGTATTGGTTTTTCGGAAGTGTTAGACCTGTAAGAGAAAAATTTAAATGGTTGGGAAAGGCCATGGGATGTAGAAATATTTTTTTCACATTTTATTTCCTTGTAAAAACAGGTAAATCAATAGGGATTTTCGTACGGATAAGTACACAGTGAACGGTTCGTTTAGCTTTATATATTTTTCCGGGTGGGCGTTGTATTGGTTTTTCGCCACTGTTAGACCTGTAAGAGAAATATTTAAATGGTTGGGAAAGGCCATGGGATGTAGAAATATTTTTTTCACATTTTACTTCCTTGTAAAAAGAGGGAGATCAATAGGGCTTTTCGCACGGATAAGTACCCAGTGAACGGTTCGTTTAGCTTTATACATTGTTCCGGGTGGGCGTTGTATTGGTTTTTCGGAAGTGTTAGAACTGTAAGAGAAAAATTTAAATGGTTGGGAAAGGCCATGGGATGTAGAAATATTTTTTTCACATTTTATTTCCTTGTAAAAACAGGTAAATCAATTGGGATTTTCGTACGGATTAGTACCCAGTGAACGGTTCGTTTAGCTTTATACATTATTCCGGGTGGGCGTTGTATTGGTTTTTTGCAACTGTTAGACCTGTAAGAGAAAAATTTAAATGGCTGGGAAAGGCCATGGGATGTAGAAATATTTTTTTCACATTTTATTTCCTTGTAAAAATAGGTAAATCAATAGGGATTTTCGTACGGATAAGTACCCAGTGAACGGTTCGTTAAGCTTTATATATTGTTCCGGGTGGGCGTTGTATTGGTTTTTCGGAAGTGTTAGACCTGTAAGAGAAAAATTTAAATGGTTGGGAAAGGCCATGGAATGTAGAAATATTTTTTTCACATTTTATTTCCTTGTAAAAACAGGTAAATCAATAGGGATTTTCGTATGGATTAGTACCCAGTGAACGGTTCGTTTAGCTTTATATATTTTTCCGGGTGGGCGTTGTATTGGTTTTTCGCAACTGTTAGACCTGTAAGAGAAAAATTTAAATGCTTGGGAAAGGCCATGGGATGCAGAAATATTTTTTTCACATTTTACTTCCTTGTAAAAAGAGGGAAATCAATAGGGCTTTTCGCACGGATAAGTACCCAGTGAACGGTTCGTTTAGCTTTATACATTGTTCCGGGTGGGCGTTGTATTGGTTTTTCGGAAGTGTTAGACCTGTAAGAGAAAAATTTAAATGGTTGGGAAAGGCCATGGGATGTAGAAATATTTTTTTCACATTTTATTTCCTTGTAAAAACAGGTAAATCAATAGGGATTTTCGTACGGATAAGTACCCAGTGAACGGTTCGTTTAGCTTTATATATTGTTCCGGGTGGGCGTTGTATTGGTTTTTCGGAAGTGTTAGACCTGTAAGAGAAAAATTTAAATGGTTGGGAAAGGCCATGGAATGTAGAAATATTTTTTTCACATTTTATTTCCTTGTAAAAACAGGTAAATCAATAGGGATTTTCGTATGGATTAGTACCCAGTGAATGGTTCGTTTAGCTTTATATATTTTTCCGGGTGGGCGTTGTATTGGTTTTTCGGATGTGTTAGACCTGTAAGAGAAAAATTTAAATGGCTGGGAAAGGCCATGGGATGTAGAAATATTTTTTTCACATTTTATTTCCTTGTAAAAACAGGTAAATCAATGGTGATTTTCGTATGGATTAGTACCCAGTGAACGGTTCGTTTAGCTTTATACATTGTTCCGGGTGGGCGTTATATTGGTTTTTCGCAACTGTTAGACCTGTAAGAAAAAAATTTAAATGGCTGGGAAAGGCCATGGGATGTAGAAATATTTTTTTTCACATTTTATTTCCTTGTAAAAACAGGTAAATCAATAGGGATTTTCGTACGGATAAGTACCCAGTGAACGGTTCGTTTAGCTTTATATATTGTTCCGGGTGGGCGTTGTATTGGTTTTTCGGAAGTGTTAGACCTGTAAGAGAAAAATTTAAATGGTTGGGAAAGGCCATGGAATGTAGAAATATTTTTTTCACATTTTATTTCCTTGTAAAAACAGGTAAATCAATAGGGATTTTCGTATGGATTAGTACCCAGTGAATGGTTCGTTTAGCTTTATATATTTTTCCGGGTGGGCGTTGTATTGGTTTTTCGCAACTGTTAGACCTGTAAGAGAAAAATGTAAATGGTTGGGAAAGGCCATGGGATGTAGAAATATTTTTTTCACATTTTATTTCCTTGTAAAAAGAGGAAAATCAATAGGGCTTTTCGCACGGATAAGTACCCAGTGAACGGTTCGTTTAGCTTTATACATTGTACCGGGTGGGCGTTGTATTGGTTTTTCGGAAGTGTTAGACCTGTAAGAGAAAAATTTAAATGGTTGGGAAAGGCCATGGGATGTAGAAATATTTTTTTCACATTTTATTTCCTTGTAAAAACAGGTAAATCAATAGGGATTTTCGTACGGATAAGTACACAGTGAACGGTTCGTTTAGCTTTATATATTTTTCCGGGTGGGCGTTGTATTGGTTTTTCGCAACTGTTAGACCTGTAAGAGAAAAATTTAAATGGTTGGGAAAGGCCATGGGATGTAGAAATATTTTTTTCACATTTTACTTCCTTGTAAAAAGAGGGAGATCAATAGGGCTTTTCGCACGGATAAGTACCCAGTGAACGGTTCGTTTAGCTTTATACATTGTTCCGGGTGGGCGTTGTATTGGTTTTTCGGAAGTGTTAGAACTGTAAGAGAAAAATTTAAATGGTTGGGAAAGGCCATGGGATGTAGAAATATTTTTTTCACATTTTATTTCCTTGTAAAAAGAGGAAAAACCAATAGGGCTTTTCGCACGGATAAGTACCCAGTGAACGGTTCGTTTAGCTTTATACATTGTACCGGGTGGGCGTTGTATTGGTTTTTCGGAAGTGTTAGACCTGTAAGAGAAAAATTTAAATGGTTGGGAAAGGCCATGGGATGTAGAAATATTTTTTTCACATTTTATTTCCTTGTAAAAACAGGTAAATCAATAGGGATTTTCGTACGGATAAGTACACAGTGAACGGTTCGTTTAGCTTTATATATTTTTCCGGGTGGGCGTTGTATTGGTTTTTCGCCACTATTAGACCTGTAAGAGAAATATTTAAATGGTTGGGAAAGGCCATGGGATGTAGAAATATTTTTTTCACATTTTACTTCCTTGTAAAAAGAGGGAGATCAATAGGGCTTTTCGCACGGATAAGTACCCAGTGAACGGTTCGTTTAGCTTTATACATTGTTCCGGGTGGGCGTTGTATTGGTTTTTCGGAAGTGTTAGAACTGTAAGAGAAAAATTTAAATGGTTGGGAAAGGCCATGGGATGTAGAAATATTTTTTTCACATTTTATTTCCTTGTAAAAACAGGTAAATCAATTGGGATTTTCCTACGGATTAGTACCCAGTGAACGGTTCGTTTAGCTTTATACATTGTTCCGGGTGGGCGTTGTATTGGTTTTTTGCAACTGTTAGACCTGTAAGAGAAAAATTTAAATGGCTGGGAAAGGCCATGGGATGTAGAAATATTTTTTTCACATTTTATTTCCTTGTAAAAACAGGTAAATCAATAGGGATTTTCGTACGGATAAGTACCCAGTGAACGGTTCGTTAAGCTTTATATATTGTTCCGGGTGGGCGTTGTATTGGTTTTTCGGAAGTGTTAGACCTGTAAGAGAAAAATTTAAATGGTTGGGAAAGGCCATGGAATGTAGAAATATTTTTTTCACATTTTATTTCCTTGTAAAAACAGGTAAATCAATAGGGATTTTCGTATGGATTAGTACCCAGTGAACGGTTCGTTTAGCTTTATATATTTTTCCGGGTGGGCGTTGTATTGGTTTTTCGCAACTGTTAGACCTGTAAGAGAAAAATTTAAATGCTTGGGAAAGGCCATGGGATGTAGAAATATTTTTTTCACATTTTACTTCCTTGTAAAAAGAGGGAAATCAATAGGGCTTTTCGCACGGATAAGTACCCAGTGAACGGTTCGTTTAGCTTTATACATTGTTCCGGGTGGGCGTTGTATTGGTTTTTCGGAAGTGTTAGACCTGTAAGAGAAAAATTTAAATGGTTGGGAAAGGCCATGGGATGTAGAAATATTTTTTTCACATTTTATTTCCTTGTAAAAACAGGTAAATCAATAGGGATTTTCGTACGGATAAGTACCCAGTGAACGGTTCGTTTAGCTTTATATATTGTTCCGGGTGGGCGTTGTATTGGTTTTTCGGAAGTGTTAGACCTGTAAGAGAAAAATTTAAATGGTTGGGAAAGGCCATGGAATGTAGAAATATTTTTTTCACATTTTATTTCCTTGTAAAAACAGGTAAATCAATAGGGATTTTCGTATGGATTAGTACCCAGTGAATGGTTCGTTTAGCTTTATATATTTTTCCGGGTGGGCGTTGTATTGGTTTTTCGGATGTGTTAGACCTGTAAGAGGAAAATTTAAATGGCTGGGAAAGGCCATGGGATGTAGAAATATTTTTTTCACATTTTATTTCCTTGTAAAAACAGGTAAATCAATGGTGATTTTCGTATGGATTAGTACCCAGTGAACGGTTCGTTTAGCTTTATACATTGTTCCGGGTGGGCGTTATATTGGTTTTTCGCAACTGTTAGACCTGTAAGGAAAAAATTTAAATGGCTGGGAAAGGCCATGGGATGTAGAAATATTTTTTTTCACATTTTATTTCCTTGTAAAAACAGGTAAATCAATAGGGATTTTCGTACGGATAAGTACCCAGTGAACGGTTCGTTAAGCTTTATATATTGTTCCGGGTGGGCGTTGTATTGGTTTTTCGGAAGTGTTAGACCTGTAAGAGAAAAATTTAAATGGTTGGGAAAGGCCATGGAATGTAGAAATATTTTTTTCACATTTTATTTCCTTGTAAAAACAGGGAAATCAATAGGGATTTTCGTATGGATTAGTACCCAGTGAACGGTTCGTTTAGCTTTATATATTTTTCCGGGTGGGCGTTGTATTGGTTTTTCGCAACTGTTAGACCTGTAAGAGAAAAATTTAAATGCTTGGGAAAGGCCATGGGATGTAGAAATATTTTTTTCACATTTTACTTCCTTGTAAAAAGAGGGAAATCAATAGGGCTTTTCGCACGGATAAGTACCCAGTGAACGGTTCGTTTAGCTTTATACATTGTTCCGGGTGGGCGTTGTATTGGTTTTTCGGAAGTGTTAGACCTGTAAGAGAAAAATTTAAATGGTTGGGAAAGGCCATGGGATGTAGAAATATTTTTTTCACATTTTATTTCCTTGTAAAAACAGGTAAATCAATAGGGATTTTCGTACGGATAAGTACCCAGTGAACGGTTCGTTTAGCTTTATATATTGTTCCGGGTGGGCGTTGTATTGGTTTTTCGGAAGTGTTAGACCTGTAAGAGAAAAATTTAAATGGTTGGGAAAGGCCATGGAATGTAGAAATATTTTTTTCACATTTTATTTCCTTGTAAAAACAGGTAAATCAATAGGGATTTTCGTATGGATTAGTACCCAGTGAATGGTTCGTTTAGCTTTATATATTTTTCCGGGTGGGCGTTGTATTGGTTTTTCGGATGTGTTAGACCTGTAAGAGAAAAATTTAAATGGCTGGGAAAGGCCATGGGATGTAGAAATATTTTTTTCACATTTTATTTCCTTGTAAAAACAGGTAAATCAATGGTGATTTTCGTATGGATTAGTACCCAGTGAACGGTTCGTTTAGCTTTATACATTGTTCCGGGTGGGCGTTATATTGGTTTTTCGCAACTGTTAGACCTGTAAGAAAAAAATTTAAATGGCTGGGAAAGGCCATGGGATGTAGAAATATTTTTTTTCACATTTTATTTCCTTGTAAAAACAGGTAAATCAATAGGGATTTTCGTACGGATTAGTACCCAGTGAACGGTTCGTTTAGCTTTATATATTGTTCCGGGTGGGCGTTGTATTGGTTTTTCGGAAGTGTTAGACCTGTAAGAGAAAAATTTAAATGGTTGGGAAAGGCCATGGAATGTAGAAATATTTTTTTCACATTTTATTTCCTTGTAAAAACAGGTAAATCAATAGGGATTTTCGTATGGATTAGTACCCAGTGAATGGTTCGTTTAGCTTTATATATTTTTCCGGGTGGGCGTTGTATTGGTTTTTCGCAACTGTTAGACCTGTAAGAGAAAAATGTAAATGGTTGGGAAAGGCCATGGGATGTAGAAATATTTTTTTCACATTTTATTTCCTTGTAAAAAGAGGAAAATCAATAGGGCTTTTCGCACGGATAAGTACCCAGTGAACGGTTCGTTTAGCTTTATACATTGTACCGGGTGGGCGTTGTATTGGTTTTTCGGAAGTGTTAGACCTGTAAGAGAAAAATTTAAATGGTTGGGAAAGGCCATGGGATGTAGAAATATTTTTTTCACATTTTATTTCCTTGTAAAAACAGGTAAATCAATAGGGATTTTCGTACGGATAAGTACACAGTGAACGGTTCGTTTAGCTTTATATATTTTTCCGGGTGGGCGTTGTATTGGTTTTTCGCAACTGTTAGACCTGTAAGAGAAAAATTTAAATGGTTGGGAAAGGCCATGGGATGTAGAAATATTTTTTTCACATTTTACTTCCTTGTAAAAAGAGGGAGATCAATAGGGCTTTTCGCACGGATAAGTACCCAGTGAACGGTTCGTTTAGCTTTATACATTGTTCCGGGTGGGCGTTGTATTGGTTTTTCGCAACTGTTAGACCTGTAAGAGAAAAATTTAAATGGTTGGGAAAGGCCATGGGATGTAGAAATATTTTTTTCACATTTTATTTCCTTGTAAAAACAGGTAAATCAATTGGGATTTTCGTACGGATTAGTACCCAGTGAACGGTTCGTTTAGCTTTATACATTGTTCCGGGTGGGCGTTGTATTGGTTTTTTGCAACTGTTAGACCTGTAAGAGAAAAATTTAAATGGCTGGGAAAGGCCATGGGATGTAGAAATATTTTTTTCACATTTTATTTCCTTGTAAAAACAGGTAAATCAATAGGGATTTTCGTACGGATAAGTACCCAGTGAACGGTTCGTTAAGCTTTATATATTGTTCCGGGTGGGCGTTGTATTGGTTTTTCGGAAGTGTTAGACCTGTAAGAGAAAAATTTAAATGGTTGGGAAAGGCCATGGAATGTAGAAATATTTTTTTCACATTTTATTTCCTTGTAAAAACAGGTAAATCAATAGGGATTTTCGTGTGGATTAGTACCCAGTGAACGGTTCGTTTAGCTTTATATATTTTTCCGGGTGGGCGTTGTATTGGTTTTTCGCAACTGTTAGACCTGTAAGAGAAAAATTTAAATGCTTGGGAAAGGCCATGGGATGTAGAAATATTTTTTTCACATTTTACTTCCTTGTAAAAAGAGGGAAATCAATAGGGCTTTTCGCACGGATAAGTACCCAGTGAACGGTTCGTTTAGCTTTATACATTGTTCCGGGTGGGCGTTGTATTGGTTTTTCGGAAGTGTTAGACCTGTAAGAGAAAAATTTAAATGGTTGGGAAAGGCCATGGGATGTAGAAATATTTTTTTCACATTTTATTTCCTTGTAAAAACAGGTAAATCAATAGGGATTTTCTTACGTATAAGTACCCAGTGAACGGTTCGTTTAGCTTTATATATTGTACCGGGTGGGAGTTGTATTGGTTTTTCGGTAGTGTTAGACCTGTAAGAGAAAAATTTAAATGGTTGGGAAAGGCCATGGGATGTAGAAATATTTTTTTCACATTTTACTTCCTTGTAAAAACAGGTAAATCAATAGGGCTTTTCGCACGTATAAGTACCCAGTGAACGGTTCGTTTAGCTTTATACATTGTTCCGGGTGGGCGTTGTATTGGTTTTTCGCAACTGTTAGACCTGTAAGAGAAAAATTTAAATGGTTGGGAAAGGCCATGGGATGTAGAAATATTTTTTTCACATTTTACTTCCTTGTAAAAACAGGTAAATCAATAGGGCTTTTCGCACGGATAAGTACCCAGTGAACGGTTCGTTTAGCTTTATACATTGTTCCGGGTGGGCGTTGTATTGGTTTTTCGGAAGTGTTAGACGTGTAAGAGAAAAATTTAAATGGTTGGGAAAGGCCATGGGATGTAGAAATATTTTTTTCACATTTTATTTCCTTGTAAAAACAGGTAAATCAATAGGGATTTTCGTACGGATAAGTACACAGTGAACGGTTCGTTTAGCTTTATATATTTTTCCGGGTGGGCGTTGTATTGGTTTTTCGCAACTGTTAGACCTGTAAGAGAAAAATGTAAATGGTTGGGAAAGGCCATGGGATGTAGAAATATTTTTTTCACATTTTATTTCCTTGTAAAAAGAGGGAAATCAAAGGGGCTTTTCGCACGGATAAGTACCCAGTGAACGGTTCGTTTAGCTTTATACATTGTTCCGGGTGGGCGTTGTATTGGTTTTTCGGAAGTGTTAGACCTGTAAGAGAAAAATTTAAATGGTTGGGAAAGGCCATGGGATGTAGAAATATTTTTTTCACATTTTATTTCCTTGTAAAAACAGGTAAATCAATTGGGATTTTCGTACGGATTAGTACCCAGTGAACGGTTCGTTTAGCTTTATACATTGTTCCGGGTGGGCGTTGTATTGGTTTTTCGCAACTGTTAGACCTGTAAGAGAAAAATTTAAATGGTTGGGAAAGGCCATGGGATGTAGAAATATTTTTTTCACATTTTACTTCCTTGTAAAAAGAGGGAGATCAATAGGGATTTTCGTACGGATAAGTACACAGTGAACGGTTCGTTTAGCTTTATATATTTTTCCGGGTGGGCGTTGTATTGGTTTTTCGCAACTGTTAGACCTGTAAGAGAAAAATTTAAATGGTTGGGAAAGGCCATGGGATGTAGAAATATTTTTTTCACATTTTATTTCCTTGTAAAAACAGGTAAATCAATAGGGATTTTCGTACGGATAAGTACACAGTGAACGGTTCGTTTAGCTTTATATATTTTTCCGGGTGGGCGTTGTATTGGTTTTTCGCAACTGTTAGACCTGTAAGAGAAAAATGTAAATGGTTGGGAAAGGCCATGGGATGTAGAAATATTTTTTTCACATTTTATTTCCTTGTAAAAAGAGGGAAATCAAAGGGGCTTTTCGCACGGATAAGTACCCAGTGAACGGTTCGTTTAGCTTTATATATTGTTCCGGGTGGGCGTTGTATTGGTTTTTCGGAAGTGTTAGACCTGTAAGAGAAAAATTTAAATGGTTGGGAAAGGCCATGGGATGTAGAAATATTTTTTTCACATTTTATTTCCTTGTAAAAACAGGTAAATCAATTGGGATTTTCGTACGGATTAGTACCCAGTGAACGGTTCGTTTAGCTTTATACATTGTTCCGGGTGGGCGTTGTATTGGTTTTTCGCAACTGTTAGACCTGTAAGAGAAAAATTTAAATGGTTGGGAAAGGCCATGGGATGTAGAAATATTTTTTTCACATTTTACTTCCTTGTAAAAAGAGGGAGATCAATAGGGATTTTCGTACGGATAAGTACACAGTGAACGGTTCGTTTAGCTTTATATATTTTTCCGGGTGGGCGTTGTATTGGTTTTTCGCAACTGTTAGACCTGTAAGAGAAAAATTTAAATGGTTGGGAAAGGCCATGGGATGTAGAAATATTTTTTTCACATTTTACTTCCTTGTAAAAAGAGGGAGATCAATAGGGCTTTTCGCACGGATAAGTACCCAGTGAACGGTTCGTTTAGCTTTATACATTGTTCCGGGTGGGCGTTGTATTGGTTTTTCGGAAGTGTTAGAACTGTAAGAGAAAAATTTAAATGGTTGGGAAAGGCCATGGGATGTAGAAATATTTTTTTCACATTTTATTTCCTTGTAAAAACAGGTAAATCAATTGGGATTTTCGTACGGATTAGTACCCAGTGAACGGTTCGTTTAGCTTTATACATTGTTCCGGGTGGGCGTTGTATTGGTTTTTTGCAACTGTTAGACCTGTAAGAGAAAAATTTAAATGGCTGGGAAAGGCCATGGGATATAGAAATATTTTTTTCACATTTTATTTCCTTGTAAAAACAGGTAAATCAATAGGGATTTTCGTATGGATTAGTACCCAGTGAACGGTTCGTTTAGCTTTATATATTTTTCCGGGTGGGCGTTGTATTGGTTTTTCGCAACTGTTAGACCTGTAAGAGAAAAATTTAAATGCTTGGGAAAGGCCATGGGATGTAGAAATATTTTTTTCACATTTTACTTCCTTGTAAAAAGAGGGAAATCAATAGGGCTTTTCGCACGGATAAGTACCCAGTGAACGGTTCGTTTAGCTTTATACATTGTTCCGGGTGGGCGTTGTATTGGTTTTTCGGAAGTGTTAGACCTGTAAGAGAAAAATTTAAATGGTTGGGAAAGGCCATGGGATGTAGAAATATTTTTTTCACATTTTATTTCCTTGTAAAAACAGGTAAATCAATAGGGATTTTCGTACGTATAAGTACCCAGTGAACGGTTCGTTTAGCTTTATATATTGTACCGGGTGGGAGTTGTATTGGTTTTTCGGTAGTGTTAGACCTGTAAGAGAAAAATTTAAATGGTTGGGAAAGGCCATGGGATGTAGAAATATTTTTTTCACATTTTATTTCCTTGTAAAAACAGGTAAATCAATAGGGCTTTTCGCACGTATAAGTACCCAGTGAACGGTTCGTTTAGCTTTATACATTGTTCCGGGTGGGCGTTGTATTGGTTTTTCGCAACTGTTAGACCTGTAAGAGAAAAATTTAAATGGTTGGGAAAGGCCATGGGATGTAGAAATATTTTTTTCACATTTTACTTCCTTGTAAAAACAGGTAAATCAATAGGGCTTTTCGCACGGATAAGTACCCAGTGAACGGTTCGTTTAGCTTTATACATTGTTCCGGGTGGGCGTTGTATTGGTTTTTCGGAAGTGTTAGACCTGTAAGAGAAAAATTTAAATGGTTGGGAAAGGCCATGGGATGTAGAAATATTTTTTTCACATTTTATTTCCTTGTAAAAACAGGTAAATCAATAGGGATTTTCGTACGGATAAGTACACAGTGAACGGTTCGTTTAGCTTTATATATTTTTCCGGGTGGGCGTTGTATTGGTTTTTCGCAACTGTTAGACCTGTAAGAGAAAAATGTAAATGGTTGGGAAAGGCCATGGGATGTAGAAATATTTTTTTCACATTTTATTTCCTTGTAAAAAGAGGGAAATCAATAGGGCTTTTCGCACGGATAAGTACCCAGTGAACGGTTCGTTTAGCTTTATACATTGTTCCTGGTGGGCGTTGTATTGGTTTTTCGGAAGTGTTAGACCTGTAAGAGAAAAATTTAAATGGTTGGGAAAGGCCATGGGATGTAGAAATATTTTTTTCACATTTTATTTCCTTGTAAAAACAGGTAAATCAATTGGGATTTTCGTACGGATTAGTACCCAGTGAACGGTTCGTTTAGCTTTATACATTGTTCCGGGTGGGCGTTGTATTGGTTTTTCGCAACTGTTAGACCTGTAAGAGAAAAATTTAAATGGCTGGGAAAGGCCATGGGATGTAGAAATATTTTTTTCACATTTTATTTCCTTGTAAAAACAGGTAAATCAATAGGGATTTTCGTACGGATAAGTACCCAGTGAACGGTTCGTTAAGCTTTATATATTGTTCAGGGTGGGCGTTGTATTGGTTTTTCGGAAGTGTTAGACCTGTAAGAGAAAAATTTAAATGGTTGGGAAAGGCCATGGAATGTAGAAATATTTTTTTCACATTTTATTTCCTTGTAAAAACAGGTAAATCAATAGGGATTTTCGTATGGATTAGTAGAAGAAGAAGAAGAAGAGTTGGTTCTTATATGCCGCTTTTCCCTACCCGAAGGAAGCTCAAAGCGGCTTACAGTCGCCTTCCCTTTCCTCTCCCCACAACAGACACCCTGTGGGGTGGGTGAGGCTGAGAGAGCGCTGATATCACTGCTCGGTACCCAGTGAACGGTTCGTTTAGCTTTATATATTTTTCCGGGTGGGCGTTGTATTGGTTTTTCGCAACTGTTAGACCTGTAAGAGAAAAATTTAAATGCTTGGGAAAGGCCATGGGATGTAGAAATATTTTTTTCACATTTTACTTCCTTGTAAAAACAGGGAAATCAATAGGGCTTTTCGCACGGATAAGTACCCAGTGAACGGTTCGTTTAGCTTTATACATTGTTCCGGGTGGGCGTTGTATTGGTTTTTCGGAAGTGTTAGACCTGTAAGAGAAAAATTTAAATGGTTGGGAAAGGCCATGGGATGTAGAAATATTTTTTTCACATTTTATTTCCTTGTAAAAACAGGTAAATCAATAGGGATTTTCGTACGGATAAGTAACCAGTGAACGGTTCGTTTAGCTTTATACATTGTACCGGGTGGGCGTTGTATTGGTTTTTCGGAAGTGTTAGACCTGTAAGAGAAAAATTTAAATGGTTGGGAAAGGCCATGGGATGTAGAAATATTTTTTTCACATTTTATTTCCTTGTAAAAACAGGTAAATCAATAGGGATTTTCGTACGGATAAGTACACAGTGAACGGTTCGTTTAGCTTTATACATTGTTCCGGGTGGGCGTTGTATTGGTTTTTTGCAACTGTTAGACCTGTAAGAGAAAAATTTAAATGGCTGGGAAAGGCCATGGGATGTAGAAATATTTTTTTCACATTTTATTTCCTTGTAAAAACAGGTAAATCAATAGGGATTTTCGTACGGATAAGTACCCAGTGAACGGTTCGTTAAGCTTTATATATTGTTCCGGGTGGGCGTTGTATTGGTTTTTCGGAAGTGTTAGACCTGTAAGAGAAAAATTTAAATGGTTGGGAAAGGCCATGGAATGTAGAAATATTTTTTTCACATTTTATTTCCTTGTAAAAACAGGTAAATCAATAGGGATTTTCGTATGGATTAGTACCCAGTGAACGGTTCGTTTAGCTTTATATATTTTTCCGGGTGGGCGTTGTATTGGTTTTTCGCAACTGTTAGACCTGTAAGAGAAAAATTTAAATGCTTGGGAAAGGCCATGGGATGTAGAAATATTTTTTTCACATTTTACTTCCTTGTAAAAAGAGGGAAATCAATAGGGCTTTTCGCACGGATAAGTACCCAGTGAACGGTTCGTTTAGCTTTATACATTGTTCCGGGTGGGCGTTGTATTGGTTTTTCGCAACTGTTAGACCTGTAAGAGAAAAATTTAAATGGTTGGGAAAGGCCATGGGATGTAGAAATATTTTTTTCACATTTTACTTCCTTGTAAAAACAGGTAAATCAATAGGGCTTTTCGCACGGATAAGTACCCAGTGAACGGTTCGTTTAGCTTTATACATTGTTCCGGGTGGGCGTTGTATTGGTTTTTCGGAAGTGTTAGACCTGTAAGAGAAAAATTTAAATGGTTGGGAAAGGCCATGGGATGTAGAAATATTTTTTTCACATTTTATTTCCTTGTAAAAACAGGTAAATCAATAGGGATTTTCGTACGGATAAGTACACAGTGAACGGTTCGTTTAGCTTTATATATTTTTCCGGGTGGGCGTTGTATTGGTTTTTCGCAACTGTTAGACCTGTAAGAGAAAAATGTAAATGGTTGGGAAAGGCCATGGGATGTAGAAATATTTTTTTTCACATTTTATTTCCTTGTAAAAAGAGGGAAATCAATAGGGCTTTTCGCACGGATAAGTACCCAGTGAACGGTTCGATTAGCTTTATACATTGTTCCGGGTGGGCGTTGTATTGGTTTTTCGGAAGTGTTAGACCTGTAAGAGAAAAATTTAAATGGTTGGGAAAGGCCATGGGATGTAGAAATATTTTTTTCACATTTTATTTCCTTGTAAAAACAGGTAAATCAATTGGGATTTTCGTACGGATTAGTACCCAGTGAACGGTTCGTTTAGCTTTATACATTGTTCCGGGTGGGCGTTGTATTGGTTTTTCGCAACTGTTAGACCTGTAAGAGAAAAATTTAAATGGCTGGGAAAGGCCATGGGATGTAGAAATATTTTTTTCACATTTTATTTCCTTGTAAAAACAGGTAAATCAATAGGGATTTTCGTACGGATAAGTACCCAGTGAACGGTTCGTTAAGCTTTATATATTGTTCCGGGTGGGCGTTGTATTGGTTTTTCGGAAGTGTTAGACCTGTAAGAGAAAAATTTAAATGGTTGGGAAAGGCCATGGAATGTAGATATATTTTTTTCACATTTTATTTCCTTGTAAAAACAGGTAAATCAATAGGGATTTTCGTATGGATTAGTAGAAGAAGAAGAAGAAGAGTTGGTTCTTATATGCCGCTTTTCCCTACCCGAAGGAAGCTCAAAGCGGCTTACAGTCGCCTTCCCTTTCCTCTCCCCACAACAGACACCCTGTGGGGTGGGTGAGGCTGAGAGAGCGCTGATATCACTGCTCGGTACCCAGTGAACGGTTCGTTTAGCTTTATATATTTTTCCGGGTGGGCGTTGTATTGGTTTTTCGCAACTGTTAGACCTGTAAGAGAAAAATTTAAATGCTTGGGAAAGGCCATGGGATGTAGAAATATTTTTTTCACATTTTACTTCCTTGTAAAAAGAGGGAAATCAATAGGGCTTTTCGCACGGATAAGTACCCAGTGAACGGTTCGTTTAGCTTTATACATTGTTCCGGGTGGGCGTTGTATTGGTTTTTCGGAAGTGTTAGACCTGTAAGAGAAAAATTTAAATGGTTGGGAAAGGCCATGGGATGTAGAAATATTTTTTTTACATTTTATTTCCTTGTAAAAACAGGTAAATCAATAGGGATTTTCGTACGGATAAGTAACCAGTGAACGGTTCGTTTAGCTTTATATATTTTTCCGGGTGGGCGTTTTATTGGTTTTTCGGAAGTGTTAGACCTGTAAGAGAAAAATTTAAATGGTTGGGAAAGGCCATGGGATGTAGAAATATTTTTTTCACATTTTATTTCCTTGTAAAAACAGGTAAATCAATAGGGATTTTCGTACGTATAAGTACCCAGTGAACGGTTCGTTTAGCTTTATATATTGTTTCGGGTGGGAGTTGTATTGGTTTTTCGGTAGTGTTAGACCTGTAAGAGAAAAATTTAAATGGTTGGGAAAGGCCATGGGATGTAGAAATATTTTTTTCACATTTTACTTCCTTGTAAAAACAGGTAAATCAATAGGGATTTTCGTACGGATAAGTACCCAGTGAACGGTTCGTTTAGCTTTATATATTGTTCCGGGTGGGCGTTGTATTGGTTTTTCGGAAGTGTTAGACCTGTAAGAGAAAAATTTAAATGGTTGGGAAAGGCCATGGAATGTAGAAATATTTTTTTCACATTTTACTTCCTTGTAAAAACAGGTAAATCAATAGGGATTTTCGTACGGATTAGTACCCAGTGAACGGTTCGTTTAGCTTTATATATTTTTCCGGGTGGGCGTTGTATTGGTTTTTCGCAACTTTTAGACCTGTAAGAGAAAAATTTAAATGGTTGGGAAAGGCCATGGGATGTAGAAATATTTTTTTCACATTTTACTTCCTTGTAAAAAGAGGGAAATCAATAGGGCTTTTCGCACGGGTAAGTACCCAGTGAACGGTTCGTTTAGCTTTATACATTGTTCCGGGTGGGCGTTGTATTGGTTTTTCGGAAGTGTTAGACCTGTAAGAGAAAAATTTTAATGGTTGGGAAAGGCCATGGGATGTAGAAATATTTTTTTCACATTTTATTTCCTTGTAAAAACAGGTAAATCAATAGGGATTTTCGTACGGATAAGTACCCAGTGAACGGTTCGTTTAGCTTTATATATTTTTCCGGGTGGGCGTTGTATTGGTTTTTCGGAAGTGTTAGACCTGTAAGAAAAAAATTTAAATGGTTGGGAAAGGCCATGGGATGTATAAACATTTTTTTCACATTTTAATTCCTTGTAAAAAGAGGTAGATCAATAGGGCTTTTCGCACGGATAAGTACCCAGTGAACGGTTCGTTCAGCTTTATACATTGTTCCGGGTGGGCGTTGTATTGGTTTTTCGGAAGTGTTAGACCTGTAAGAGAAAAATTTAAATGGTTGGGAAAGGCCATGGGATGTAGAAATATTTTTTTCACATTTTATTTCCTTGTAAAAACAGGTAAATCAATTGGGATTTTCGTACGGATTAGTACCCAGTGAACGGTTCGTTTAGCTTTATACATTGTTCCGGGTGGGCGTTGTATTGGTTTTTCGCAACTGTTAGACCTGTAAGAGAAAAATTTAAATGGCTGGGAAAGGCCATGGGATGTAGAAATATTGTTTTCACATTTTATTTCCTTGTAAAAACAGGTAAATCAATAGGGATTTTCGTACGGATAAGTACCCAGTGAACGGTTCGTTTAGCTTTATACATTGTTTCGGGTGGGCGTTGTATTGGTTTTTCGGAAGTGTTAGACCTGTAAGAGAAAAATTTAAATGGTTGGGAAAGGCCATGGAATGTAGAAATATTTTTTTCACATTTTATTTCCTTGTAAAAACAGGTACATCAATAGGGATTTTCGTATGGATTAGTACCCAGTGAACGGTTCGTTTAGCTTTATATATTGTTCCGGGTGGGTGTTGTATTGGTTTTTCGCAACTGTTAGACCTGTAAGAGAAAAATTTAAATGGTTGGGAAAGGCCATGGGATGTAGAAATATTTTTTTCACATTTTACTTCATTGTAAATAGAGGGAAATCAATAGGGCTTTTCGCACGGATAAGTACCCAGTGAACGGTTCGTTTAGCTTTATACATTGTTCCGGGTGGGCGTTGTATTGGTTTTTCGGAAGTGTTAGACCTGTAAGAGAAAAATTTAAATGGCTGGGAAAGGCCATGGGATGTAGAAATATTTTTTTCACATTTTATTTCCTTGTAAAAACAGGTAAAACAATAGGGATTTTCGTACGGATTAGTACCCAGTGAACGGTTCGTTTAGCTTTATACATTGTTCCGGGTGGGCGTTGTATTGGTTTTTCGCAACTGTTAGACCTGTAAGAGAAAAATTTAAATGGTTGGGAAAGGCCATGGGATGTAGAAATATTTTTTTCACATTTTATTTCCTTGTAAAAACAGGTAAATCAATAGGGATTTTCGTACGTATAAGTACCCAGTGAACGGTTCGTTTAGCTTTATATATTGTTCCGGGTGGGAGTTGTATTGGTTTTTCGGTAGTGTTAGACCTGTAAGAGAAAAATTTAAATGGTTGGGAAAGGCCATGGGATGTAGAAATATTTTTTTCACATTTTACTTCCTTGTAAAAACAGGTAAATCAATAGGGATTTTCGTACGGATAAGTACCCAGTGAACGGTTCGTTTAGCTTTATATATTGTTCCGGGTGGGCGTTGTATTGGTTTTTCGGAAGTGTTAGACCTGTAAGAGAAAAATTTAAATGGTTGGGAAAGGCCATGGAATGTAGAAATATTTTTTTCACATTTTACTTCCTTGTAAAAACAGGTAAATCAATAGGGATTTTCGTACGGATTAGTACCCAGTGAACGGTTCGTTTAGCTTTATATATTTTTCCGGGTGGGCGTTGTATTGGTTTTTCGCAACTTTTAGACCTGTAAGAGAAAAATTTAAATGGTTGGGAAAGGCCATGGGATGTAGAAATATTTTTTTCACATTTTACTTCCTTGTAAAATGAGGGAAATCAATAGGGCTTTTCGCACGGGTAAGTACCCAGTGAACGGTTCGTTTAGCTTTATACATTGTTCCGGGTGGGCGTTGTATTGGTTTTTCGGAAGTGTTAGACCTGTAAGAGAAAAATTTTAATGGTTGGGAAAGGCCATGGGATGTAGAAATATTTTTTTCACATTTTATTTCCTTGTAAAAACAGGTAAATCAATAGGGATTTTCGTACGGATAAGTACCCAGTGAACGGTTCGTTTAGCTTTATATATTTTTCCGGGTGGGCGTTGTATTGGTTTTTCGGAAGTGTTAGACCTGTAAGAAAAAAATTTAAATGGTTGGGAAAGGCCATGGGATGTATAAACATTTTTTTCACATTTTAATTCCTTGTAAAAAGAGGTAGATCAATAGGGCTTTTCGCACGGATAAGTACCCAGTGAACGGTTCGTTCAGCTTTATACATTGTTCCGGGTGGGCGTTGTATTGGTTTTTCGGAAGTGTTAGACCTGTAAGAGAAAAATTTAAATGGTTGGGAAAGGCCATGGGACGTAGAAATATTTTTTTCACATTTTATTTCCTTGTAAAAACAGGTAAATCAATTGGGATTTTCGTACGGATTAGTACCCAGTGAACGGTTCGTTTAGCTTTATACATTGTTCCGGGTGGGCGTTGTATTGGTTTTTCGCAACTGTTAGACCTGTAAGAGAAAAATTTAAATGGCTGGGAAAGGCCATGGGATGTAGAAATATTGTTTTCACATTTTATTTCCTTGTAAAAACAGGTAAATCAATAGGGATTTTTGTACGGATAAGTACCCAGTGAACGGTTCGTTTAGCTTTATACATTGTTTCGGGTGGGCGTTGTATTGGTTTTTCGGAAGTGTTAGACCTGTAAGAGAAAAATTTAAATGGTTGGGAAAGGCCATGGAATGTAGAAATATTTTTTTCACATTTTATTTCCTTGTAAAAACAGGTACATCAATAGGGATTTTCGTATGGATTAGTACCCAGTGAACGGTTCGTTTAGCTTTATATATTGTTCCGGGTGGGTGTTGTATTGGTTTTTCGCAACTGTTAGACCTGTAAGAGAAAAATTTAAATGGTTGGGAAAGGCCATGGGATGTAGAAATATTTTTTTCACATTTTACTTCCTTGTAAATAGAGGGAAATCAATAGGGCTTTTCGCACGGATAAGTACCCAGTGAACGGTTCGTTTAGCTTTATACATTGTTCCGGGTGGGCGTTGTATTGGTTTTTCGGAAGTGTTAGACCTGTAAGAGAAAAATTTAAATGGCTGGGAAAGGCCATGGGATGTAGAAATATTTTTTTCACATTTTATTTCCTTGTAAAAACAGGTAAAACAATAGGGATTTTCGTACGGATTAGTACCCAGTGAACGGTTCGTTTAGCTTTATACATTATTCTGGGTGGGCGTTGTATTGGTTTTTCGCAACTGTTAGACCTGTAAGAGAAAAATTTAAATGGTTGGGAAAGGCCATGGGATGTAGAAATATTTTTTTCACATTTTATTTCCTTGTAAAAACAGGTAAATCAATAGGGATTTTCGTACGGATAAGTACCCAGTGAACGGTTCGTTTAGCTTTATATATTGTTCCGGGTGGGCGTTGTATTGGTTTTTCGGAAGTGTTAGACATGTAAGAGAAAAATTTAAATGGTTGGGAAAGGCCATGGAATGTAGAAATATTTTTTTCACATTTTACTTCCTTGTAAAAACAGGTAAATCAATAGGGATTTTCGTACGGATTAGTACCCAGTGAACGGTTCTTTTAGCTTTATATATTTTTCCGGGTGGGCGTTGTATTGGTTTTTCGCAACTTTTAGACCTGTAAGAGAAAAATTTAAATGGTTGGGAAAGGCCATGGGATGTAGAAATATTTTTTTCACATTTTACTTCCTTGTAAAAAGAGGGAAATCAATAGGGCTTTTCGCACGGGTAAGTACCCAGTGAACGGTTCGTTTAGCTTTATACATTGTTCCGGGTGGGCGTTGTATTGGTTTTTCGGAAGTGTTAGACCTGTAAGAGAAAAATTTTAATGGTTGGGAAAGGCCATGGGATGTAGAAATATTTTTTTCACATTTTATTTCCTTGTAAAAACAGGTAAATCAATAGGGATTTTCGTACGGATAAGTACCCAGTGAACGGTTCGTTTAGCTTTATATATTTTTCCGGGTGGGCGTTGTATTGGTTTTTCGGAAGTGTTAGACCTGTAAGAAAAAAATTTAAATGGTTGGGAAAGGCCATGGGATGTATAAATATTTTTTTCACATTTTAATTCCTTGTAAAAAGAGGTAAATCAATAGGGCTTTTCGCACGGATAAGTACCCAGTGAACGGTTCGTTTAGCTTTATACATTGTTCCGGGTGGGCGTTGTATTGGTTTTTCGGAAGTGTTAGACTTGTAAGAGAAAAATTTAAATGGTTGGGAAAGGCCATGGGATGTAGAAATATTTTTTTCACATTTTATTTCCTTGTAAAAACAGGTAAATCAATTGGGATTTTCGTACGGATTAGTACCCAGTGAACGGTTCGTTTAGCTTTATACATTGTTCCGGGTGGGCGTTGTATTGGTTTTTCGCAACTGTTAGACCTGTAAGAGAAAAATTTAAATGGCTGGGAAAGGCCATGGGATGTAGAAATATTGTTTTCACATTTTATTTCCTTGTAAAAACAGGTAAATCAATAGGGATTTTCGTACGGATAAGTACCCAGTGAACGGTTCGTTTAGCTTTATACATTGTTCCGGGTGGGCGTTGTATTGGTTTTTCGGAAGTGTTGGACCTGTAAGAGAAAAATTTAAATGGTTGGGAAAGGCCATGGAATGTAGAAATATTTTTTTCACATTTTATTTCCTTGTAAAAACAGGTACATCAATAGGGATTTTCGTATGGATTAGTACCCAGTGAACGGTTCGTTTAGCTTTATATATTGTTCCGGGTGGGTGTTGTATTGGTTTTATGCAACTGTTAGACCTGTAAGAGAAAAATTTAAATGGTTGGGAAAGGCCATGGGATGTAGAAATATTTTTTTCACATTTTACTTCCTTGTAAATAGAGGGAAATCAATAGGGCTTTTCGCACGGATAAGTACCCAGTGAACGGTTCGTTTAGCTTTATACATTGTTCCGGGTGGGCGTTGTATTGGTTTTTCGGAAGTGTTAGACCTGTAAGAGAAAAATTTAAATGGCTGGGAAAGGCCATGGGATGTAGAAATATTTTTTTCACATTTTATTTCCTTGTAAAAACAGGTAAAACAATAGGGATTTTCGTACGGATTAGTACCCAGTGAACGGTTCGTTTAGCTTTATACATTGTTCCGGGTGGGCGTTGTATTGGTTTTTCGCAACTGTTAGACCTGTAAGAGAAAAATTTAAATGGTTGGGAAAGGCCATGGGATATAGAAATATTTTTTTCACATTTTATTTCCTTGTAAAAACAGGTAAATCAATAGGGATTTTCGTACGGATAAGTACCCAGTGAACGGTTCGTTTAGCTTTATATATTGTTCCGGGTGGGCGTTGTATTGGTTTTTCGGAAGTGTTAGACCTGTAAGAGAAAAATTTAAATGGTTGGGAAAGGCCATGGAATGTAGAAATATTTTTTTCACATTTTACTTCCTTGTAAAAACTGGTAAATCAATAGGGATTTTCGTACGGATTAGTACCCAGTGAACGGTTCGTTTAGCTTTATATATTTTTCCGGGTGGGCGTTGTATTGGTTTTTCGCAACTTTTAGACCTGTAAGAGAAAAATTTAAATGGTTGGGAAAGGCCATGGGATGTAGAAATATTTTTTTCACATTTTACTTCCTTGTAAAAAGAGGGAAATCAATAGGGCTTTTCGCACGGATAAGTACCCAGTGAACGGTTCGTTTAGCTTTATACATTGTTCCGGGTGGGCGTTGTATTGGTTTTTCGGAAGTGTTAGACCTGTAAGAGAAAAATTTTAATGGTTGGGAAAGGCCATGGGATGTAGAAATATTTTTTTCACATTTTATTTCCTTGTAAAAACAGGTAAATCAATAGGGATTTTCGTACGGATAAGTACCCAGTGAACGGTTCGTTTAGCTTTATATATTTTTCCGGGTGGGCGTTGTATTGGTTTTTCGGAAGTGTTAGACCTGTAAGAAAAAAATTTAAATGGTTGGGAAAGGCCATGGGATGTATAAATATTTTTTTCACATTTTAATTCCTTGTAAAAAGAGGTAAATCAATAGGGCTTTTCGCACGGATAAGTACCCAGTGAACGGTTCGTTTAGCTTTATACATTGTTCCGGGTGGGCGTTGTATTGGTTTTTCGGAAGTGTTAGACTTGTAAGAGAAAAATTTAAATGGTTGGGAAAGGCCATGGGATGTAGAAATATTTTTTTCACATTTTATTTCCTTGTAAAAACAGGTAAATCTATTGGGATTTTCGTACGGATTAGTACCCAGTGAACGGTTCGTTTAGCTTTATACATTGTTCCGGGTGGGCGTTGTATTGGTTTTTCGCAACTGTTAGACTTGTAAGAGAAAAATTTAAATGGCTGGGAAAGGCCATGGGATGTAGAAATATTGTTTTCACATTTTATTTCCTTGTAAAAACAGGTACATCAATAGGGATTTTCGTATGGATTAGTACCCAGTGAACGGTTCGTTTAGCTTTATATATTGTTCCGGGTGGGTGTTGTATTGGTTTTTCGCAACTGTTAGACCTGTAAGAGAAAAATTTAAATGGTTGGGAAAGGCCATGGGATGTAGAAATATTTTTTTCACATTTTACTTCCTTGTAAATAGAGGGAAATCAATAGGGCTTTTCGCACGGATAAGTACCCAGTGAACGGTTCGTTTAGCTTTATACATTGTTCCGGGTGGGCGTTGTATTGGTTTTTCGGAAGTGTTAGACCTGTAAGAGAAAAATTTAAATGGCTGGGAAAGGCCATGGGATGTAGAAATATTTTTTTCACATTTTATTTCCTTGTAAAAACAGGTAAAACAATAGGGATTTTCGTACGGATTAGTACCCAGTGAACGGTTCGTTTAGCTTTATACATTGTTCCGGGTGGGCGTTGTATTGGTTTTTCGCAACTGTTAGACCTGTAAGAGAAAAATTTAAATGGTTGGGAAAGGCCATGGGATGTAGAAATATTTTTTTCACATTTTATTTCCTTGTAAAAACAGGTAAATCAATAGGGATTTTCGTACGGATAAGTACCCAGTGAACGGTTCGTTTAGCTTTATATATTGTTCCGGGTGGGCGTTGTATTGGTTTTTCGGAAGTGTTAGACCTGTAAGAGAAAAATTTAAATGGTTGGGAAAGGCCATGGAATGTAGAAATATTTTTTTCACATTTTACTTCCTTGTAAAAACAGGTAAATCAATAGGGATTTTCGTACGGATTAGTACCCAGTGAACGGTTCGTTTAGCTTTATATATTTTTCCGGGTGGGCGTTGTATTGGTTTTTCGCAACTTTTAGACCTGTAAGAGAAAAATTTAAATGGTTGGGAAAGGCCATGGGATGTAGAAATATTTTTTTCACATTTTACTTCCTTGTAAAAAGAGGGAAATCAATAGGGCTTTTCGCACGGATAAGTACCCAGTGAACGGTTCGTTTAGCTTTATACATTGTTCCGGGTGGGCGTTGTATTGGTTTTTCGGAAGTGTTAGACCTGTAAGAGAAAAATTTTAATGGTTGGGAAAGGCCATGGGATGTAGAAATATTTTTTTCACATTTTATTTCCTTGTAAAAACAGGTAAATCAATAGGGATTTTCGTACGGATAAGTACCCAGTGAACGGTTCGTTTAGCTTTATATATTTTTCCGGGTGGGCGTTGTATTGGTTTTTCGGAAGTGTTAGACCTGTAAGAAAAAAATTTAAATGGTTGGGAAAGGCCATGGGATGTATAAATATTTTTTTCACATTTTAATTCCTTGTAAAAAGAGGTAAATCAATAGGGCTTTTCGCACGGATAAGTACCCAGTGAACGGTTCGTTTAGCTTAATACATAGTTCCGGGTGGGCGTTGTATTGGTTTTTCGGAAGTGTTAGACCTGTAAGAGAAAAATTTAAATGGTTGGGAAAGGCCATGGGATGTAGAAATATTTTTTTCACATTTTATTTCCTTGTAAAAACAGGTAAATCAATTGGGATTTTCGTACGGATTAGTACCCAGTGAACGGTTCGTTTAGCTTTATACATTGTTCCGGGTGGGCGTTGTATTGGTTTTTCGCAACTGTTAGACCTGTAAGAGAAAAATTTAAATGGCTGGAAAGGCCATGGGATGTAGAAATATTTTTTTCACATTTTATTTCCTTGTAAAAACAGGTAAAACAATAGGGATTTTCGTACGGATTAGTACCCAGTGAACGGTTCGTTTAGCTATATACATTGTTCCGGGTGGGCGTTGTATTGGTTTTTCGCAACTGTTAGACCTGTAAGAGAAAAATTTAAATGGTTGGGAAAGGCCATGGGATGTAGAAATATTTTTTTCACATTTTATTTCCTTGTAAAAACAGGTAAATCAATAGGGATTTTCGTACGGATAAGTACCCAGTGAACGGTTCGTTTAGCTTTATATATTGTTCCGGGTGGGCGTTGTATTGGTTTTTCGGAAGTGTTAGACCTGTAAGAGAAAAATTTAAATGGTTGGGAAAGGCCATGGAATGTAGAAATATTTTTTTCACATTTTACTTCCTTGTAAAAACAGGTAAATCAATAGGGATTTTCGTACGGATTAGTACCCAGTGAACGGTTCGTTTAGCTTTATATATTTTTCCGGGTGGGCGTTGTATTGGTTTTTCGCAACTTTTAGACCTGTAAGAGAAAAATTTAAATGGTTGGGAAAGGCCATGGGATGTAGAAATATTTTTTTCACATTTTACTTCCTTGTAAAAAGAGGGAAATCAATAGGGCTTTTCGCACGGATAAGTACCCAGTGAACGGTTCGTTTAGCTTTATACATTGTTCCGGGTGGGCGTTGTATTGGTTTTTCGGAAGTGTTAGACCTGTAAGAGAAAAATTTTAATGGTTGGGAAAGGCCATGGGATGTAGAAATATTTTTTTCACATTTTATTTCCTTGTAAAAACAGGTAAATCAATAGGGATTTTCGTACGGATAAGTACCCAGTGAACGGTTCGTTTAGCTTTATATATTTTTCCGGGTGGGCGTTGTATTGGTTTTTCGGAAGTGTTAGACCTGTAAGAAAAAAATTTAAATGGTTGGGAAAGGCCATGGGATGTATAAATATTTTTTTCACATTTTAATTCCTTGTAAAAAGAGGTAAATCAATAGGGCTTTTCGCACGGATAAGTACCCAGTGAACGGTTCGTTTAGCTTAATACATAGTTCCGGGTGGGCGTTGTATTGGTTTTTCGGAAGTGTTAGACCTGTAAGAGAAAAATTTAAATGGTTGGGAAAGGCCATGGGATGTAGAAATATTTTTTTCACATTTTATTTCCTTGTAAAAACAGGTAAATCAATTGGGATTTTCGTACGGATTAGTACCCAGTGAACGGTTCGTTTAGCTTTATACATTGTTCCGGGTGGGCGTTGTATTGGTTTTTCGCAACTGTTAGACCTGTAAGAGAAAAATTTAAATGGCTGGGAAAGGCCATGGGATGTAGAAATATTGTTTTCACATTTTATTTCCTTGTAAAAACAGGTAAATCAATAGGGATTTTCGTACGGATAAGTACCCAGTGAACGGTTCGTTTAGCTTTATACATTGTTCCGGGTGGGCGTTGTATTGGTTTTTCGCAACTGTTAGACCTGTAAGAGAAAAATTTAAATGGTTGGGAAAGGCCATGGGATGTAGAAATATTTTTTTCACATTTTATTTCCTTGTAAAAACAGGTAAATCAATTGGGATTTTCGTACGGATTAGTACCCAGTGAACGGTTCGTTTAGCTTTATACATTGTTCCGGGTGGGCGTTGTATTGGTTTTTCGGAAGTGTTAGACCTGTAAGAGAAAAATTTAAATGGCTGGGAAAGGCCATGGGATGTAGAAATATTTTTTTCACATTTTATTTCCTTGTAAAAACAGGTAAATCAATAGGGATTTTCGTACGGATAAGTACCCAGTGAACGGTTCGTTTAGCTTTATACATTGTTCCGGGTGGGCGTTGTATTGGTTTTTCGCAACTGTTAGACCTGTAAGAGAAAAATTTAAATGGCTGGGAAAGGCCATGGGATGTAGAAATATTTTTTTCACATTTTATTTCCTTGTAAAAACAGGTAAATCAATTGGGATTTTCGTATGGATTAGTACCCAGTGAACGGTTCGTTTAGCTTTATACATTGTTCCGGGTGGGCGTTGTATTGGTTTTTCGCAACTGTTAGACCTGTAAGAGAAAAATTTAAATGGCTGGGAAAGGCCATGGGATGTAGAAATATTTTTTTCACATTTTATTTCCTTGTAAAAACAGGTAAATCTATAGGGATTTTCGTACGGATAAGTACCCAGTGAACGGTTCGTTTAGCTTTATATATTGTTCCGGGTGGGCGTTGTATTGGTTTTTCGGAAGTGTTAGACCTGTAAGAGAAAAATTTAAATGGTTGGGAAAGGCCATGGGATGTAGAAATATTTTTTTCACATTTTACTTCCTTGTAAAAAAAGGGAAATCAATTGGGATTTTCGCACGGATAAGTACCCAGTGAACGGTTCGTTTAGCTTTATACATTGTTCCGGGTGGGCGTTGTATTGGTTTTTCGGAAGTGTTAGACCTGTAAGAGAAAAATTTAAATGGCTGGGAAAGGCCATGGGATGTAGAAATATTGTTTTCACATTTTATTTCCTTGTAAAAACAGGTAAATCAATAGGGATTTTCGTACGGATAAGTACCCAGTGAACGGTTCGTTTAGCTTTATACATTGTTCCGGGTGGGCGTTGTATTGGTTTTTCGCAACTGTTAGACCTGTAAGAGAAAAATTTAAATGGCTGGGAAAGGCCATGGGATGTAGAAATATTTTTTTCACATTTTATTTCCTTGTAAAAACAGGTAAATCAATTGGGATTTTCGTATGGATTAGTACCCAGTGAACGGTTCGTTTAGCTTTATACATTGTTCCGGGTGGGCGTTGTATTGGTTTTTCGGAAGTGTTAGACCTGTAAGAGAAAAATTTAAATGGCTGGAAAGGCCATGGGATGTAGAAATATTTTTTTCACATTTTATTTCCTTGTAAAAACAGGTAAAACAATAGGGATTTTCGTACGGATTAGTACCCAGTGAACGGTTCGTTTAGCTATATACATTGTTCCGGGTGGGCGTTGTATTGGTTTTTCGCAACTGTTAGACCTGTAAGAGAAAAATTTAAATGGTTGGGAAAGGCCATGGGATGTAGAAATATTTTTTTCACATTTTACTTCCTTGTAAAAAGAGGGAAATCAATAGGGCTTTTCGCACGGATAAGTACCCAGTGAACGGTTCGTTTAGCTTTATACATTGTTCCGGGTGGGCGTTGTATTGGTTTTTCGGAAGTGTTAGACCTGTAAGAGAAAAATTTAAATGGCTGGGAAAGGCCATGGGATGTAGAAATATTTTTTTCACATTTTATTTCCTTGTAAAAACAGGTAAATCAATAGGGATTTTCGTACGGATAAGTACCCAGTGAACGGTTCGTTTAGCTTTATATATTTTTCCGGGTCAGCGTTGTATTGGTTTTTCGGAAGTGTTAGACCTGTAAGAGAAAAATTTAAATGGTTGGGAAAGGCCATGGGATGTAGAAATATTTTTTTCACATTTGATTTCCTTGTAAAAACAGGTAAATCAATAGGGCTTTTCGCACGGATAAGTACCCAGGGAACGGTTCGTTTAGCTTTATACATTGTTCCGGGTGGGCGTTGTATTGGTTTTTCGGAAGTGTTAGACCTGTGAGAGAAAAATTTAAATGGTTGGGAAAGGCCATGGGATGTAGAAATATTTTTTTCACATTTTATTTCCTTGTAAAAACAGGTAAATCAATAGGGATTTTCGTACGGATAAGTACCCAGTGAACGGTTCGTTTAGCTTTATACATTGTTCCGGGTGCGCGTTGTATTGGTTTTTCGCAACTGTTAGACCTGTAAGAGAAAAATTTAAATGGCTGGGAAAGGCCATGGGATGTAGAAATATTTTTTTCACATTTTATTTCCTTGTAAAAACAGGTAAATCAATAGGGATTTTCGTACGGATAAGTACCCAGTGAACGGTTCGTTTAGCTTTATATATTGTTCCGGGTGGGCGTTGTATTGGTTTTTCGGAAGTGTTAGACCTGTAAGAGAAAAATTTAAATGGTTGGGAAAGGCCATGGGATGTAGAAATATTTTTTTCACATTTTATTTCCTTGTAAAAACAGGTAAATCAATAGGGATTTTCGTATGGATTAGTACCCAGTGAACGGTTCGTTTAGCTTTATATATTATTCCGGGTGGGCGTTGTATTGGTTTTTCGCAACTGTTAGACCTGTAAGAGAAAAATTTAAATGGTTGGGAAAGGCCATGGGATGTAGAAATATTTTTTTCACATTTTACTTCCTTGTAAAAAGAGGGAAATCAATAGGGCTTTTCGCACGGATAAGTACCCAGTGAACGGTTCGTTTAGCTTTATACATTGTTCCGGGTGGGCATTGTATTGGTTTTTCGGAAGTGTTAGACCTGTAACAGAAAAATTTAAATGGTTGGGAAAGGCCATGGGATGTAGAAATATTTTTTTCACATTTTATTTCCTTGTAAAAACAGGTAAATCAATAGGGCTTTTCGCACGGATAAGTACCCAGTGAACGGTTCGTTTAGCTTTATACATTGTTCCGGGTGGGCGTTGTATTGGTTTTTCGGAAGTGTTAGACCTGTAAGAGAAAAATTTAAATGGTTGGGAAAGGCCATGGGATGTAGAAATATTTTTTTCACATTTTATTTCCTTGTAAAAACAGGTAAATCAATAGGGCTTTTCGCACGGATAAGTACCCAGTGAACGGTTCGTTTAGCTTTATACATTGTTCCGGGTGGGCGTTGTATTGGTTTTTCGGAAGTGTTAGACCTGTAAGAGAAAAATTTAAATGGCTGGGAAAGGCCATGGGATGTAGAAATATTTTTTTCACATTTTATTTCCTTGTAAAAACAGGTAAATCAATAGGGATTTTCGTACGGATAAGTACCCAGTGAACGGTTCGTTTAGCTTTATATATTTTTCCGGGTCAGCGTTGTATTGGTTTTTCGGAAGTGTTAGACCTGTAAGAGAAAAATTTAAATGGTTGGGAAAGGCCATGGGATGTAGAAATATTTTTTTCACATTTTATTTCCTTGTAAAAACAGGTAAATCAATAGGGCTTTTCGCACGGATAAGTACCCAGGGAACGGTTCGTTTAGCTTTATACATTGTTCCGGGTGGGCGTTGTATTGGTTTTTCGGAAGTGTTAGACCTGTGAGAGAAAAATTTAAATGGTTGGGAAAGGCCATGGGATGTAGAAATATTTTTTTCACATTTTATTTCCTTGTAAAAACAGGTAAATCAATAGGGATTTTCGTACGGATAAGTACCCAGTGAACGGTTCGTTTAGCTTTATACATTGTTCCGGGTGCGCGTTGTATTGGTTTTTCGCAACTGTTAGACCTGTAAGAGAAAAATTTAAATGGCTGGGAAAGGCCATGGGATGTAGAAATATTTTTTTCACATTTTATTTCCTTGTAAAAACAGGTAAATCAATAGGGATTTTCGTACGGATAAGTACCCAGTGAACGGTTCGTTTAGCTTTATATATTGTTCCGGGTGGGCGTTGTATTGGTTTTTCGGAAGTGTTAGACCTGTAAGAGAAAAATTTAAATGGTTGGGAAAGGCCATGGGATGTAGAAATATTTTTTTCACATTTTATTTCCTTGTAAAAACAGGTAAATCAATAGGGATTTTCGTATGGATTAGTACCCAGTGAACGGTTCGTTTAGCTTTATATATTATTCCGGGTGGGCGTTGTATTGGTTTTTCGCAACTGTTAGACCTGTAAGAGAAAAATTTAAATGGTTGGGAAAGGCCATGGGATGTAGAAATATTTTTTTCACATTTTACTTCCTTGTAAAAAGAGGGAAATCAATAGGGCTTTTCGCACGGATAAGTACCCAGTGAACGGTTCGTTAAGCTTTATACATTGTTCCGGGTGGGCGTTGTATTGGTTTTTCGCAACTGTTAGACCTGTAAGAGAAAAATTTAAATGGCTGGGAAAGGCCATGGGATGTAGAAATAATTTTTCACATTTTATATCCTTGTAAAAACAGGTAAATCAATAGGGATTTTCGTACGGATAAGTACACAGTGAACGGTTCGTTTAGCTTTATATATTTTTCCGGGTGGGCGTTGTATTGGTTTTTCGGAAGTGTTAGACCTGTAAGAGAAAAATTTAAATGGTTGGGAAAGGCCATGGGATGTAGAAATATTTTTTTCACATTTTATTTCCTTGTCAAAACAGGTAAATCAATTGGGATTTTCGTACGGATTAGTACCCAGTGAACGGTTCGTTTAGCTTTATACATTGTTCCGGGTGGGCGTTGTATTGGTTTTTCGAAAGTGTTAGACCGGTAAGAGAAGAATTTAAATGGTTGGGAAAGGCAATGGGATGTAGAAATATTTTTTTCACATTTTATTTCCTTGTAAAAACAGGTAAATCAATTGGGATTTTCGTACGGATTAGTACCCAGTGAATGGTTCGTTTAGCTTTATACATTGTTCCGGGTGGGCGTTGTATTGGTTTTTCGCAACTGTTAGACCTGTAAGAGAAAAATTTAAATGGCTGGGAAAGGCCATGGGATGTAGAAATATTGTTTTCACATTTTATTTCCTTGTAAATACAGGTAAATCAATAGGGATTTTCGTACGGATAAGTACCCAGTGAACGGTTCGTTTAGCTTTATACATTGTTCCGGGTGGGCGTTGTATTGGTTTTTCGGAAGTGTTAGACCTGTAAGAGAAAAATTTAAATGGCTGGGAAAGGCCATGGGATGTAGAAATATTGTTTTCACATTTTATTTCCTTGTAAAAACAGGTAAATCAATAGGGATTTTCGTATGGATTAGTACCCAGTGAACGGTTCGTTTAGCTTTATATATTGTTCCGGGTGGGCGTTGTATTGGTTTTTCGCAACTGTTAGACCTGTAAGAGAAAAATTTAAATGGTTGGGAAAGGCCATGGGATGTAGAAATATTTTTTTCACATTTTACTTCCTTGTAAAAAGAGGGAAATCAATAGGGCTTTTCGCACGGATAAGTACCCAGTGAACGGTTCGTTTAGCTTTATACATTGTTCCGGGTGGGCGTTGTATTGGTTTTTCGGAAGTGTTAGACCTGTAAGAGAAAAATTTAAATGGCTGGGAAAGGCCATGGGATGTAGAAATATTTTTTTCACATTTTATTTCCTTGTAAAAACAGGTAAATCAATAGGGATTTTAGTACGGATAAGTACCCAGTGAACGGTTCGTTTAGCTTTATACATTGTTCCGGGTGGGCGTTGTATTGGTTTTTCGCAACTGTTAGACCTGTAAGAGAAAAATTTAAATGGCTGGGAAAGGCCATGGGATGTAGAAATATTTTTTTCACATTTTATTTCCTTGTAAAAACAGGTAAATCAATAGGGATTTTCGTACGGATAAGTACCCAGTGAACGGTTCGTTTAGCTTTATATATTGTTCCGGGTGGGCGTTGTATTGGTTTTTCGGAAGTGTTAGACCTGTAAGAGAAAAATTTAAATGGTTGGGAAAGGCCATGGGATGTAGAAATATTTTTTTCACATTTTATTTCCTTGTAAAAACAGGTAAATCAATAGGGATTTTCGTATGGATTAGTACCCAGTGAACGGTTCGTTTAGCTTTATATATTATTCCGGGTGGGCGTTGTATTGGTTTTTCGCAACTGTTAGACCTGTAAGAGAAAAATTTAAATGGTTGGGAAAGGCCATGGGATGTAGAAATATTTTTTTCACATTTTACTTCCTTGTAAAAAGAGGGAAATCAATAGGGCTTTTCGCACGGATAAGTACCCAGTGTACGGTTCGTTTAGCTTTATACATTGTTCCGGGTGGGCGTTGTATTGGTTTTTCGGAAGTGTTAGACCTGTAAGAGAAAAATTTAAATGGGTGGGAAAGGCCATGGGATGTAGAAATAATTTTTCACATTTTATTTCCTTGTAAAAACAGGTAAATCAATAGGGATTTTCGTACGGATAAGTACCCAGTGAACGGTTCGTTTAGCTTTATATATTTTTCCGGGTGGGCGTTGTATTGGTTTTTCGGAAGTGTTAGACCTGTAAGAGAAAAATTTAAATGGTTGGGAAAGGCCATGGGATGTAGAAATATTTTTTTCACATTTTATTTCCTTGTAAAAACAGGTAAATCAATAGGGCTTTTCGCACGGATAAGTACCCAGTGAACGGTTCGTTTAGCTTTATACATTGTTCCGGGTGGGCGTTGTATTGGTTTTTCGGAAGTGTTAGACAATTAAGACAAAAATTTAAATGGTTGGGAAAGGCCATGGGATGTAGAAATATTGTTTTCACATTTTACTTCCTTGTAAAAACAGGTAAATGAATAGGGATTTTCGTACGGATAAGTACCCAGTGAACGGTTCGTTTAGCTTTATATATTTTTCCGGGTGGGGGTTGTATTGGTTTTTCGGAAGTGTTAGACCTGTAAGAGAAAAATTTAAATGGTTGGGAAAGGCCATGGGATGTAGAAATATTTTTTTCACATTTTATTTCCTTGTAAAAACAGGTAAATCAATAGGGCTTTTCGCACGGATAAGTACCCAGTGAACGGTTCGTTTAGCTTTATACATTGTTTCGGGTGGGCGTTGTATTGGTTTTTCGGAAGTGTTAGACCTGTAAGAGAAAAATTTAAATGGCTGGGAAAGGCCATGGGATGTAGAAATATTTTTTTTACATTTTATTTCCTTGTAAAAACAGGTAAATCAATAGGGATTTTCGTACGTATAAGTACCCAGTGAACGGTTCGTTTAGCTTTATATATTGTTCCGGGTGGCCGTTGTATCGGTTTTTTGGTAGTGTTAGACCTGTAAGATAAAAATTTAAATGGTTGGGAAAGGCCATGGGATGTAGAAATATTTTTTTCACATTTTATTTCCTTGTAAAAACAGGAAAATCAATAGGGATTTTTGTACGGATAAGTGCCCAGTGAACGGTTCGTTTAGCTTTATATATTGTTCCGGGTGGGCGTTGTATAGGTTTTTCGGAAGTGTTAGACCTGTAAGAGAAAAGTTTAAATGGTTGGGAAAGGCCATGGGATGTAGAAATATTTTTTTCACATTTTATTTCCTTGTAAAAACAGGTAAATCAATAGGGCTTTTCGCACGGATAAGTACCCAGTGAACGGTTCGTTTAGCTTTATACATTGTTTCGGGTGGGCGTTGTATTGGATTTTCGGAAGTGTTAGACCTGTAAGAGAAAAATTTAAATGGCTGGGAAAGGCCATGGGATGTAGAAATATTTTTTTTACATTTTATTTCCTTGTAAAAACAGGTAAATCAATAGGGATTTTCGTACGTATAAGTACCCAGTGAACGGTTCGTTTAGCTTTATATATTGTTCCGGGTGGCCGTTGTATCGGTTTTTTGGTAGTGTTAGACCTGTAAGATAAAAATTTAAATGGTTGGGAAAGGCCATGGGATGTAGAAATATTTTTTTCACATTTTATTTCCTTGTAAAAACAGGAAAATCAATAGGGATTTTTGTACGGATAAGTGCCCAGTGAACGGTTCGTTTAGCTTTATATATTGTTCCGGGTGGGCGTTGTATAGGTTTTTCGGAAGTGTTAGACCTGTAAGAGAAAAGTTTAAATGGTTGGGAAAGGCCATGGGATGTAGAAATATTTTTTTCACATTTTACTTCCTTGTAAAAACAGGAAAATCAATAGGGATTTTCGTACGGATAAGTACCCAGTGAACGGTTCGTTTAGCTTTATATATTGTTCCGGGTGGGCGTTGTATTGGTTTTTCGGAAGTGTTAGACCTGTAAGAGAAAAATTTAAATGGTTGGGAAAGGCCATGGGATGTAGAAATATTTTTTTCACATTTTATTTCCTTGTAAAAACAGGTAAATCAATAGGGCTTTTCGCACGGATAAGTACCCAGTGAACGGTTCGTTTAGCTTTATACATTGTTTCGGGTGGGCGTTGTATTGGTTTTTCGGAAGTGTTAGACCTGTAAGAGAAAAATTTAAATGGCTGGGAAAGGCCATGGGATGTAGAAATATTTTTTTTACATTTTATTTCCTTGTAAAAACAGGTAAATCAATAGGGATTTTCGTACGTATAAGTACCCAGTGAACGGTTCGTTTAGCTTTATATATTGTTCCGGGTGGCCGTTGTATCGGTTTTTTGGTAGTGTTAGACCTATAAGATAAAAATTTAAATGGTTGGGAAAGGCCATGGGATGTAGAAATATTTTTTTCACATTTTATTTCCTTGTAAAAACAGGAAAATCAACAGGGATTTTTGTACGGATAAGTGCCCAGTGAACGGTTCGTTTAGCTTTATATATTGTTCCGGGTGGGCGTTGTATAGGTTTTTCGGAAGTGTTAGACCTGTAAGAGAAAAGTTTAAATGGTAGGGAAAGGCCATGGGATGTAGAAATATTTTTTTCACATTTTACTTCCTTGTAAAAACAGGAAAATCAATAGGGATTTTCGTACGGATAAGTACCCAGTGAACGGTTCGTTTAGCTTTATATATTGTTCCGGGTGGGAGTTGTATTGTTTTTTCTGTAGTGTTAGACCTGTAAGAGAAAAATTTAAATGGTTGGGAAAGGCCATGGGATGTAGAAATATTTTTTTCACATTTTACTTCCTTGTAAAAAGAGGGAAATCAATAGGGCTTTTCGCACGGATAAGTACCCAGTGAACGGTTCGTTTAGCTTTATACATTGTTCCGGGTGGGCGTTGTATTGGTTTTTCGGAAGTGTTAGACCTGTAAGAGAAAAATTTAAATGGTTGGGAAAGGCCATGGGATGTAGAAATATTTTTTTCACATTTTACGTCCTTGTAAAAGCAGGTAAATCAATAGGGATTTTCGTACGGATAAGTACCCAGTGAACGGTTCGTTTAGCTTTATATATTGTTCCGGGTGGCCGTTGTATCGGTTTTTCGGTAGTGTTAGACCTGTAAGATAAAAATTTAAATGGTTGGGAAAGGCCATGGGATGTAGAAATATTTTTTTCACATTTTATTTCCTTGTAAAATCAGGAAAATCAATAGGGATTTTTGTACGGATAAGTGCCCAGTGAACGGTTCGTTTAGCTTTATATATTGTTCCGGGTGGGCGTTGTATTGGTTTTTCGGAAGTGTTAGACCTGTAAGAGAAAAGTTTAAATGGTTGGGAAAGGCCATGGGATGTAGAAATATTTTTTTCACATTTTACTTCCTTGTAAAAACAGGAAAATCAATAGGGATTTTCGTACGGATAAGTACCCAGTGAACGGTTCGTTTAGCTTTATACATTGTTCCGGGTGGGCGTTGTATTGGTTTTTCGGAAGTGTTAGACCTGTAAGAGAAAAATTTAAATGGTTGGGAAAGGCCATGGGATGTAGAAATATTTTTTTCACATTTTACGTCCTTGTAAAAACAGGTAAATCAATAGGGATTTTCGTACGGATAAGTACCCAGTGAACGGTTCGTTTAGCTTTATATATTTTTCCGGGTGGGCGTTGTATTGGTTTTTCGGAAGTGTTAGACCTGTAAGAGAAAAATTTAAATGGTTGGGAAAGGCCATGGGATGTAGAAATATTTTTTTCACATTTTATTTCCTTGTAAAAACAGGTAAATCAATAGGGCTTTTCGCACGGATAAGTACCCAGTGAACGGTTCGTTTAGCTTTATACATAGTTCCGGGTGGGCGTTGTATTGGTTTTTCGGAAGTGTTAGACCTGTAAGAGAAAAATTTAAATGGCTGGGAAAGGCCATGGGATGTAGAAATATTTTTTTTACATTTTATTTCCTTGTAAAAACAGGTAAATCAATAGGGATTTTCGTACGTATAAGTACCCAGTGAACGGTTCGTTTAGCTTTATATATTGTTCCGGGTGGCCGTTGTATCGGTTTTTTGGTAGTGTTAGACCTATAAGATAAAAATTTAAATGGTTGGGAAAGGCCATGGGATGTAGAAATATTTTTTTCACATTTTATTTCCTTGTAAAAACAGGAAAATCAATAGGGATTTTTGTACGGATAAGTGCCCAGTGAACGGTTCGTTTAGCTTTATATATTGTTCCGGGTGGGCGTTGTATAGGTTTTTCGGAAGTGTTAGACCTGTAAGAGAAAAGTTTAAATGGTAGGGAAAGGCCATGGGATGTAGAAATATTTTTTTCACATTTTACTTCCTTGTAAAAACAGGAAAATCAATAGGGATTTTCGTACGGATAAGTACCCAGTGAACGGTTCGTTTAGCTTTATATATTGTTCCGGGTGGGAGTTGTATTGTTTTTTCGGTAGTGTTAGACCTGTAAGAGAAAAATTTAAATGGTTGGGAAAGGCCATGGGATGTAGAAATATTTTTTTCACATTTTACTTCCTTGTAAAAAGAGGGAAATCAATAGGGCTTTTCGCACGGATAAGTACCCAGTGAACGGTTCGTTTAGCTTTATACATTGTTCCGGGTGGGCGTTGTATTGGTTTTTCGGAAGTGTTAGACCTGTAAGAGAAAAATTTAAATGGTTGGGAAAGGCCATGGGATGTAGAAATATTTTTTTCACATTTTACGTCCTTGTAAAAGCAGGTAAATCAATAGGGATTTTCGTACGGATAAGTACCCAGTGAACGGTTCGTTTAGCTTTATATATTGTTCCGGGTGGCCGTTGTATCGGTTTTTCGGTAGTGTTAGACCTGTAAGATTAAAATTTAAATGGTTGGGAAAGGCCATGGGATGTAGAAATATTTTTTTCACATTTTATTTCCTTGTAAAATCAGGAAAATCAATAGGGATTTTTGTACGGATAAGTGCCCAGTGAACGGTTCGTTTAGCTTTATATATTGTTCCGGGTGGGCGTTGTATTGGTTTTTCGGAAGTGTTAGACCTGTAAGAGAAAAGTTTAAATGGTTGGGAAAGGCCATGGGATGTAGAAATATTTTTTTCACATTTTACTTCCTTGTAAAAACAGGAAAATCAATAGGGATTTTCGTACGGATAAGTACCCAGTGAACGGTTCGTTTAGCTTTATACATTGTTCCGGGTGGGCGTTGTATTGGTTTTTCGGAAGTGTTAGACCTGTAAGAGAAAAATTTAAATGGTTGGGAAAGGCCATGGGATGTAGAAATATTTTTTTCACATTTTACGTCCTTGTAAAAACAGGTAAATCAATAGGGATTTTCGTACGGATAAGTACCCAGTGAACGGTTCGTTTAGCTTTATATATTTTTCCGGGTGGGCGTTGTATTGGTTTTTCGGAAGTGTTAGACCTGTAAGAGAAAAATTTAAATGGTTGGGAAAGGCCATGGGATGTAGAAATATTATTTTCACATTTTATTTCCTTGTAAAAACAGGTAAATCAATAGGGCTTTTCGCACGGATAAGTACCCAGTGAACGGTTCGTTTAGCTTTATACATAGTTCCGGGTGGGCGTTGTATTGGTTTTTCGGAAGTGTTAGACCTGTAAGAGAAAAATTTAAATGGTTGGGAAAGGCCATGGGATGTAGAAATATTTTTTTCACATTTTATTTCCTTGTAAAAACAGGTAGATCAATAGGGATTTTCGTACGTGTAAGTACCCAGTGAACGGTTCGTTTAGCTTTATATATTGTTCCGGGTGGGAGTTGTATTGGTTTTTCGGTAGTGTTAGACCTGTAAGATAAAAATTTAAATGGTTGGGAAAGGCCATGGGATGTAGAAATATTTTTTTCATATTTTACTTCCTTGTAAAAACAGGTAAATCAATAGGGCTTTTCGCACGGATAAGTACCCAGTGAACGGTTCGTTTAGCTTTATACATTGTTCCGGGTGGGCGTTGTATTGGTTTTTCGGAAGTGTTAGACCTGTAAGAGAAAAATTTAAATGGCTGGGAAAGGCCATGGGATGTAGAAATATTTTTTTTACATTTTATTTCCTTGTAAAAACAGGTAAATCAATAGGGATTTTCGTACGTATAAGTACCCAGTGAACGGTTCGTTTAGCTTTATATATTGTTCCGGGTGGCCGTTGTATCGGTTTTTCGGTAGTGTTAGACCTGTAAGATAAAAATTTAAATGGTTGGGAAAGGCCATGGGATGTAGAAATATTTTTTTCACATTTTATTTCCTTGTAAAAACAGGAAAATCAATAGGGATTTTTGTACGGATAAGTGCCCAGTGAACGGTTCGTTTAGCTTTATATATTGTTCCGGGTGGGCGTTGTATTGGTTTTTCGGAAGTGTTAGACCTATAAGAGAAAAGTTTAAATGGTTGGGAAAGGCCATGGGATGTAGAAATATTTTTTTCACATTTTATTTCCTTGTAAAAACAGGTAAATCAATAGGGATTTTCGTACGGATAAGTACCCAGTGAACGGTTCGTTTAGCTTTATATATTGTTCCGGGTGTGAGTTGTATTGGTTTTTCGGTAGTGTTAGACCTGTAAGAGAAAAATTTAAATGGTTGGGAAAGGCCATGGGATGTAGAAATATTTTTTTCACATTTTACTTCCTTGGAAAAAAGAGGGAAATCAATAGGGCTTTTCGTACGGATAAGTACCCAGTGAACGGTTCGTTTAGCTTTATATATTGTTCCGGGTGGGCGTTGTATTGGTTTTTCGGAAGTGTTAGACCTGTAAGAGAAAAATTTAAATGGTTGGGAAAGGCCATGGGATGTAGAAATATTTTTTTCACATTTTATTAACTTGTAAAAACAGGTAAATCAATAGGGATTTTCGTATGGATTAGTACCCAGTGAACGGTTTGTTTAGCTTTATATATTATTCCGGGTGGGCGTTGTATTGGTTTTTCGCAACTGTTAGACCTGTAAGAGAAAAATTTAAATGGTTGGGAAAGGCCATGGGATGTAGAAATATTTTTTTCACATTTTACTTCCTTGTAAAAAGAGGGAAATCAATAGGGCTTTTCGCACGGATAAGTACCCAGTGTACGGTTCGTTTAGCTTTATACATTGTTCCGGGTGGGCGTTGTATTGGTTTTTCGGAAGTGTTAGACCTGTAAGAGAAAAATTTAAATGGCTGGGAAAGGCCATGGGATGTAGAAATAATTTTTCACATTTTATTTCCTTGTAAAAACAGGTAAATCAATAGGGATTTTCGTACGGATAAGTACCCAGTGAACGGTTCGTTTAGCTTTATATATTTTTCCGGGTGGGCGTTGTATTGGTTTTTCGGAAGTGTTAGACCTGTAACAGAAAAATTTAAATGGTTGGGAAAGGCCATGGGATGTAGAAATATTTTTTTCACATTTTATTTCCTTGTAAAAACATGTAAATCAATAGGGCTTTTCGCACGGATAAGTACCCAGTGAACGGTTCGTTTAGCTTTATACATTGTTCCGGGTGGGCGTTGTATTGGTTTTTCGGAAGTGTTAGACATGTAAGACAAAAATTTAAATGGTTGGGAAAGGCCATGGGATGTAGAAATATTTTTTTCACATTTTACTTACATGTAAAAACAGGTAAATGAATAGGGATTTTCGTACGGATAAGTACCCAGTGAACGGTTCGTTTAGCTTTATATATTTTTCCGGGTGGGCGTTGTATTGGTTTTTCGGAAGTGTTAGACCTGTAAGAGAAAAATTTAAATGGTTGGGAAAGGCCATGGGATGTAGAAATATTTTTTTCACATTTTATTTCCTTGTAAAAACAGGTAAATCAATAGGGCTTTTCGCACGGATAAGTACCCAGTGAACGGTTCGTTTAGCTTTATACATTGTTTCGGGTGGGCGTTGTATTGGTTTTTCGGAAGTGTTAGACCTGTAAGAGAAAAATTTAAATGGCTGGGAAAGGCCATGGGATGTAGAAATATTTTTTTTACATTTTATTTCCTTGTAAAAACAGGTAAATCAATAGGGATTTTCGTACGTATAAGTACCCAGTGAACGGTTCGTTTAGCTTTATATATTGTTCCGGGTGGCCGTTGTATCGGTTTTTCGGTAGTGTTAGACCTGTAAGATAAAAATTTAAATGGTTGGGAAAGGCCATGGGATGTAGAAATATTTTTTTCACATTTTATTTCCTTGTAAAAACAGGAAAATCAATAGGGATTTTTGTACGGATAAGTGCCCAGTGAACGGTTCGTTTAGCTTTATATATTGTTCCGGGTGGGCGTTGTATTGGTTTTTCGGAAGTGTTAGACCTGTAAGAGAAAAGTTTAAATGGTTGGGAAAGGCCATGGTATGTAGAAATATTTTTTTCACATTTTACTTCCTTGTAAAAACAGGAAAATCAATAGGGATTTTCGTACGGATAAGTACCCAGTGAACGGTTCGTTTAGCTTTATACATGGTTCCGGGTGGGCGTTGTATTGGTTTTTCGGAAGTGTTAGACCTGTAAGAGAAAAATTTAAATGGTTGGGAAAGGCCATGGGATGTAGAAATATTTTTTTCACATTTTACGACCTTGTAAAAACAGGTAAATCAATAGGGATTTTCGTACGGATAAGTACCCAGTGAACGGTTCGTTTAGCTTTATATATTGTTCCGGGTGGGCGTTGTATTGGTTTTTCGGAAGTGTTAGACCTGTAAGAGAAAAATTTAAATGGTTGGGAAAGGCCATGGGATGTAGAAATATTTTTTTCACATTTTATTTCCTTGTAAAAACAGGTAAATCAATAGGGCTTTTCGCACGGATAAGTTCCCAGTGAACGGTTCGTTTAGCTTTATACATTGTTCCGGGTGGGCGTTGTATTGGTTTTTCGGAAGTGTTAGACCTGTAAGAGAAAAATTTAAATGGTTGGGAAAGGCCATGGGATGTAGAAATATTTTTTTCACATTTTACTTCCTTGTAAAAACAGGTAAATCAATAGGGCTTTTCGCACGGATAAGTACCCAGTGAACGGTTCGTTTAGCTTTATACATTGTTCCGGGTGGGCGTTGTATCGGCTTTTCGGAAGTGTTAGACCTGTAAGAGAAAAATTTAAATGGTTGGGAAAGGCCATGGGATGTAGAAATATTTTTTTCACATTTTATTTCCTTGTAAAAACAGGAAAATCAATAGGGATTTTTGTACGGATAAGTGCCCAGTGAACGGTTCGTTTAGCTTTATATATTGTTCCGGGTGGGCGTTGTATTGGTTTTTCGGAAGTGTTAGACCTATAAGAGAAAAGTTTAAATGGTTGGGAAAGGCCATGGGATGTAGAAATATTTTTTTCACATTTTATTTCCTTGTAAAAACAGGTAAATCAATAGGGATTTTCGTACGGATAAGTACCCAGTGAACGGTTCGTTTAGCTTTATATATTGTTCCGGGTGGGAGTTGTATTGGTTTTTCGGTAGTGTTAGACCTGTAAGAGAAAAATTTAAATGGTTGGGAAAGGCCATGGGATGTAGAAATATTTTTTTCACATTTTACTTCCTTGTAAATACAGGTAAATCAATAGGGCTTTTCGCACGGATAAGTACCCAGTGAACGGTTCATTTAGCTTTATACATTGTTCCGGGTGGGCGTTGTATTAGTTTTTCGGAAGTGTTAGACCTGTAAGAGAAAAATTTAAATGGTTGGGAAAGGCCATGGGATGTAGAAATATTTTTTTCACATTTTATTTCCTTGTAAAAACAGGTAAATCAATAGGGATTTTCGTACGGATAAGTACACAGTGAACGGTTCGTTTAGCTTTATATATTTTTCCGGGTGGGCGTTGTATTGGTTTTTCGGAAGTGTTAGACCTGTAAGATAAAAATTTAAATGGTTGGGAAAGGCCATGGGATGTAGAAATATTTTTTTCACATTTTATTTCCTTGTAAAAACAGGTAAATCAATAGGGATTTTCGTACATATAAGTACCCAGTGAACGGTTCGTTTAGCTTTATATATTGTTCCGGGTGGGAGTTGTATTGGTTTTTCGGTAGTGTTAGACCTGTAAGAGAAAAATTTAAATGGTTGGGAAAGGCCATGGGATGTAGAAATATTTTTTTCACATTTTACTTCCTTGTAAAAACAGGTAAATCAATAGGGCTTTTCGCACGTATAAGTACCCAGTGAACGGTTCGTTTAGCTTTATACATTGTTCCGGGTGGGCGTTGTATTGGTTTTTCGCAACTGTTAGACCTGTAAGAGAAAAATTTAAATGGTTGGGAAAGGCCATGGGATGTAGAAATATTTTTTTCACATTTTACTTCTTTGTAAAAACAGGTAAATCAATAGGGCTTTTTGTACGGATAAGTACCCAGTGAACGGTTTGTTTAGCTTTATATATTGTTCCGGGTGGGCGTTGTATTGGTTTTTCGGTAGTGTTAGACCTGTAAAGGAAAAATTTAAATGGTTGGGAAAGGCCATGGGATGTAGAAATATTTTTTTTCACATATTACTTCGTTGTAAAAACAGGTAAATAAATAGGGATTTTCGTACGGATAAGTACCCAGTGAACGGTTTGTTTAGCTTTATATATTGTTCCGGGTAGGCGTTGTATTGGTTTTTCGGAAGTGTTAGACCTGTAAGAGAAAAATTTAAATGGTTGGGAAAGGCCATGGGATGTAGAAATATTTTTTTCACATTTTATTTCCTTGTAAAAACAGGTAAATCAATAGGGATTTTCGTATGGATTAGTACCCAGTAAACGGTTCGTTTAGCTGTATATATTTTTCCGGGTGGGTGTTGTATTGGTTTTTCGCAACTGTTAGACCTGTAAGAGAAAAATTTTAATGGTTGGGAAAGGCCATGGGATGTAGAAATATTTTTTTCACATTTTACTTCCTTGTAAAAACAGGGAAATCAATAGGGCTTTTCGTACGGATAAGTACCCAGTGAACTGTTCGTTTAGCTTTATATATTGTTCCGGGTGGGCGTTGTATTGGTTTTTCGCAACTGTTAGACCTGTAAGAGAAAAATTTAAATGGCTGGGAAAGGCCATGGGATGTAGAAATATTTTTTTTACATTTTATTTCCTTGTAAAAACAGGTAAATCAATAGGGATTTTCGTACGTATAAGTACCCAGTGATCGGTTCGTTTAGCTTTATATATTGTTCCGGGTGGCCGTTGTATCGGTTTTTCGGTAGTGTTAGACCTGTAAGATAAAAATTTAAATGGTTGGGAAAGGCCATGGGATGTAGAAATATTTTTTCACATTTTATTTCCTTGTAAAAACAGGAAAATCAATAGGGATTTTTGTACGGATAAGTGCCCAGTGAACGGTTCGTTTAGCTTTATATATTGTTCTGGGTGGGCGTTGTATTGGTTTTTCGGAAGGGTTAAACCTGTAAGAGAAAAGTTTAAATGGTTGGGAAAGGCCATGGGATGTAGAAATATTTTTTTCACATTTTATTTCCTTGTAAAAACAGGTAAATCTATAGGGATTTTCGTACGGATAAGTACCCAGTGAACGGTTCGTTTAGCTTTATATATTGTTCCGGGTGGGAGTTGTATTGGTTTTTCGGTAGTGTTAGACCTGTAAGAGAAAAATTTAAATGGTTGGGAAAGGCCATGGGATGTAGAAATATTTTTTTCACATTTTACTTCCTTGTAAAAAGAGGGAAATCAATAGGGCTTTTCGCACGGATAAGTACCCAGTGAACGGTTCGTTTAGCCTTATACATTGTTCCGGGTGGGCGTTGTATTGGTTTTTCGGAAGTGTTAGACCTGTAAGAGAAAAATTTAAATGGTTGGGAAAGGCCATGGGATGTAGAAATATTTTTTTCACATTTTACTTCCTTGTAAAAACAGGAAAATCAATAGGGCTTTTCGCACGTATAACTACCCAGTGAACGGTTCGTTTACCTTTATACATTGTTCCGGGTGGGCGTTGTATTGGTTTTTCGCAACTGTTAGACCTGTAAGAGAAAAATTTAAATGGTTGGGAAAGGCCATGGGATGTAGAAATATTCTTTTCACATTTTACTTCCTTGTAAAAACAGGTAAATCAATAGGGCTTTTCGCACAGATAAGTACCCAGTGAACGGTTCGTTTAGCTTTATACATTGTTCCGGGTGGGCGTTGTATTGGTTTTCGTAAGTGTTAGACGTGTAAGAGAAAAATTTAAATGGCTGGGAATGGCCATGGGATGTAGAAATATTTTTTTCACATTTTATTTCCTTGTAAAAACAGGTAAATCAATAGGGATTTTCGTACGGATAAGTACCCAGTGAGCGGTTCGTTTAGCTTTATATATTTTTCCGGGTGGGCGTTGTATTGGTTTTTCGGAAGTGTTAGACCTGTAAGAGAAAAATTTAAATGGTTGGGAAAGGATGTAGAAATATTTTTTTCACATTTCATTTCCTTGTAAAAACAGGTAAATCAATAGGGATTTTCGTATGGATTACTACCCAGTGAACGGTTCGTTTAGCTTTATATATTGTTCCGGGTGGGAGTTGTATTGGTTTTTCGGTAGTGTTAGACCTGTAAGATAAAAATTTAAATGGTTGGGAACGGCCATGGGATGTAGAAATATTTTTTTCACATTTTACTTTCTTGTAAAAACAGGTAAATCAATAGGGCTTTTCGCACGGAAAAGTACCCAGTGAACGGTTCGTTTAGCTTTATACATTGTTCCGGGTGGGCGTTGTATTGGTTTTTCGGAAGTGTTAGACCTGTAAGAGAAAAATTTAAATGGCTGGGAAAGGCCATGGGATGTAGAAATTTTTTTTTCACATTTTATTTCCTTGTAAAAACAGGTAAATCAATAGGGATTTTCGTACGTATAAGTACCCAGTGAACGGTTCGTTTAGCTTTATATATTGTTCCGGGTGGGAGTTGTATTGGTTTTTCGGTAGTGTTAGACCTGTAAGATAAAAATTTAAATGGTTGGGAACGGCCATGGGATGTAGAAATATTTTTTTCACATTTTACTTCCTTATAAAAACAGGTTAATCAATACGGCTTTTCGCACGGAAAAGTACCCAGTGAACGGTTAGTTTAGCTTTATACATTGTTCCGGGTGGGCGTTGTATTGGTTTTTCGGAAGTGTTAGACCTGTAAGAGAAAAATTTAAATGGTTGGGAAAGGATGTAGAAATATTTTTTTCACATTTTATTTCCTTGTAAAAACAGGTAAATCAATAGGGATTTTCGTACGTATAAGTACCCAGTGAACGGTTCGTTTAGCTTTATATATTGTTCCGGGTGGGAGTTGTATTGGTTTTTCGCAACTGTTAGACCTGTAAGAGAAAAATTTAAATGGTTGGGAAAGGCCATGGGATGTAGAAATATTTTTTTCACATTTTACTTCCTTGTAAAAACAGGTAAATCAATAGGGCTTTTCGCACAGATAAGTACCCAGTGAACGGTTCGTTTAGCTTTATACATTGTTCCGGGTGGGCGTTGTATTGGTTTTCGTAAGTGTTAGACGTGTAAGAGAAAAATTTAAATGGCTGGGAATGGCCATGGGATGTAGAAATATTTTTTTCACATTTTATTTCCTTGTAAAAACAGGTAAATCAATAGGGATTTTCGTACAGATAAGTACCCAGTGAGCGGTTCGTTTAGCTTTATATATTTTTCCGGGTGGGCGTTGTATTGGTTTTTCGGAAGTGTTAGACCTGTAAGAGAAAAATTTAAATGGTTGGGAAAGGATGTAGAAATATTTTTTTCACATTTTATTTCCTTGTAAAAACAGGTAAATCAATAGGGATTTTCGTATGGATTACTACCCAGTGAACGGTTCGTTTAGCTTTATATATTGTTCCGGGTGGGAGTTGTATTGGTTTTTCGGTAGTGTTAGACCTGTAAGATAAAAATTTAAATGGTTGGGAACGGCCATGGGATGTAGAAATATTTTTTTCACATTTTACTTTCTTGTAAAAACAGGTAAATCAATAGGGCTTTTCGCACGGAAAAGTACCCAGTGAACGGTTCGTTTAGCTTTATACATTGTTCCGGGTGGGCGTTGTATTGGTTTTTCGGAAGTGTTAGACCTGTAAGAGAAAAATTTAAATGGCTGGGAAAGGCCATGGGATGTAGAAATATTTTTTTCACATTTTATTTCCTTGTAAAAACAGGTAAATCAATAGGGATTTTCGTACGTATAAGTACCCAGTGAACGGTTCGTTTAGCTTTATATATTGTTCCGGGTGGGAGTTGTATTGGTTTTTCGGTAGTGTTAGACCTGTAAGATAAAAATTTAAATGGTTGGGAACGGCCATGGGATGTAGAAATATTTTTTTCACATTTTACTTCCTTATAAAAACAGGTTAATCAATACGGCTTTTCGCACGGAAAAGTACCCAGTGAACGGTTAGTTTAGCTTTATACATTGTTCCGGGTGGGCGTTGTATTGGTTTTTCGGAAGTGTTAGACCTGTAAGAGAAAAATTTAAATGGTTGGGAAAGGATGTAGAAATATTTTTTTCACATTTTATTTCCTTGTAAAAACAGGTAAATCAATAGGGATTTTCGTACGTATAAGTACCCAGTGAACGGTTCGTTTAGCTTTATATATTGTTCCGGGTGGGAGTTGTATTGGTTTTTCGGTAGTGTTAGACCTGTAAGAGAAAAATTTAAATGGTTGGGAAAGGCCATGGGATGTAGAAATATTTTTTTCACATTTTATTTCCTTGTAAAAACAGGTAAATCAATAGGGCTTTTCGCACGTATAAGTACCCAGTGAACGGTTCGTTTAGCTTTATACATTGTTCCGGGTGGGCGTTGTATTGGTTTTTCGCAACTGTTAGACCTGTAACAGAAAAATGTAAATGGTTGGGAAAGGCCATGGGATGTAGAAATATTTTTTTCACATTTTACTTCCTTGTAAAAACAGGTAAATCAATAGGGCTTTTCGCACAGATAAGTACCCAGTGAACGGTTCGTTTAGCTTTATACATTGTTCCGGGTGGGCGTTGTATTGGTTTTTCAGAAGTGTTAGACCTGTAAGAGAAAAATTTAAATGGTTGGGAAAGGCCATGGGATGTAGAAATATTTTTTTCACATTTTATTTCCTTGTAAAAACAGGTAAATCAATAGGGATTTTCGTACGTATAAGTACCCAGTGAACGGTTCGTTTAGCTTTATATATTGTTCCGGGTGGGCGTTGTATTGGTTTTTCGCAACTGTTAGACCTGTAAGAGAAAAATTTAAATGGTTGGGAAAGGCCATGGGATGTAGAAATATTTTTTTCACATTTTACTTCTTTGTAAAAACAGGTAAATCAATAGGGCTTTTCGCACAGATTAGTACCCAGTGAACGGTTCGTTTAGCTTTATACATTGTTCCGGGTGGGCGTTGTATTGGTTTTTCGGAAGTGTTAGACCTGTAAGAGAAAAATTTAAATGGTTGGGAAAGGCCATGGGATGTAGAAATATTTTTTTCACATTTTATTTCCTTGTAAAAACAGGTAAATCAATAGGGATTTTCGTACGTATAAGTACCCAGTGAACGGTTCGTTTAGCTTTATATATTGTTCCGGGTGGGAGTTGTATTGGTTTTTCGGTAGTGTTAGACCTGTAAGATAAATATTTAAATGGTTGGGAAAGGCCATGGGATGTAGAAATATTTTTTTCACATTTTACTTCCTTGTAAAAACAGGTAAATCAATAGGGCTTTTCGCACGGATAAGTACCCAGTGAACGGTTCGTTTAGCTTTATACATTGTTCCGGGTGGGCGTTGTATTGGTTTTTCAGAAGTGTTAGGCCTGTAAGAGAAAAATTTAAATGGCTGGGAAAGGCCATGGGATGTAGAAATATTTTTTTCACATTTTATTTCCTTTTAAAAACAGGTAAATCAATTGGGATTTTCGTATGGATTAGTACCCAGTGAACGGTTCGTTTAGCTTTATACATTGTTCCGGGTGGGCGTTGTATTGGTTTTTCGCAACTGTTAGACCTGTAAGAGAAAAATTTAAATGGCTGGGAAAGGCCATGGGATGTAGAAATATTTTTTTCACATTTTATTTCCTTTTAAACACAGGTAAATCAATAGGGATTTTCGTACGGATAAGTACCCAGTGAACGGTTCGTTTAGCTTTATACATTGTTCCGGGTGGGCGTTGTATTGGTTTTTCGGAAGTGTTAGACCTGTAAGAGAAAAATTGAAATGGTTGGGAAAGGCCATGGGATGTAGAAATATTTTTTTCACATTTTACTTCCTTGTAAAAACAGGTAAATCAATAGGGCTTTTCGCACGTATAAGTACCCAGAGAATGGTTCGTTTAGCTTTATACATTGTTCCGGGTGGGCGTTGTATTGGTTTTTCGCAACTGTTAGACCTGTAAGAGAAAAATTTAAATGGTTGGGAAAGGCCATGGGATGTAGAAATATTTTTTTCACATTTTACTTCTTTGTAAAAACAGGTAAATCAATAGGGCTTTTCGCACAGATAAGTACCCAGTGAACGGTTCGTTTAGCTTTATACATTGTTCCGGGTGGGCGTTGTATTGGTTTTTCGGAAGTGTTAGACCTGTAAGAGAAAAATTTAAATGGTTGGGAAAGGCCATGGGATGTAGAAATATTTTTTTCACATTTTATTTCCTTGTAAAAACAGGTAAATCAATAGGGATTTTCGTACGTATAAGTACCCAGTGAACGGTTCGTTTAGCTTTATATATTGTTCCGGGTGGGAGTTGTATTGGTTTTTCGGTAGTGTTAGACCTGTAAGATAAATATTTAAATGGTTGGGAAAGGCCATGGGATGTAGAAATATTTTTTTCACATTTTACTTCCTTGTAAAAACAGGTAAATCAATAGGGCTTTTCGCACGGATAAGTACCCAGTGAACGGTTCGTTTAGCTTTATACATTGTTCCGGGTGGGCGTTGTATTGGTTTTTCAGAAGTGTTAGGCCTGTAAGAGAAAAATTTAAATGGCTGGGAAAGGCCATGGGATGTAGAAATATTTTTTTCACATTTTATTTCCTTGTAAAAACAGGTAAATCAATTGGGATTTTCGTATGGATTAGTACCCAGTGAACGGTTCGTTTAGCTTTATACATTGTTCCGGGTGGGCGTTGTATTGGTTTTTCGCAACTGTTAGACCTGTAAGAGAAAAATTTAAATGGCTGGGAAAGGCCATGGGATGTAGAAATATTTTTTTCACATTTTATTTCCTTTTAAACACAGGTAAATCAATAGGGATTTTCGTACGGATAAGTACCCAGTGAACGGTTCGTTTAGCTTTATACATTGTTCCGGGTGGGCGTTGTATTGGTTTTTCGCAACTGTTAGACTTTTAAGAGAAAAATTTAAATGGCTGGGAAAGGCCATGGGATGTAGAAATATTTTTTTCACATTTTATTTCCTTGTAAAAACAGGTAAATCAATAGGGATTTTCGTACGGATAAGTACCCAGTGAACGGTTCGTTTAGCTTTATATATTGTTCCGGGTTGGCGTTCTATTGGTTTTTCGGAAGTGTTAGACCTGTAAGAGAAAAATTTAAATGGTTGGGAAAGGCCATGGGATGTAGAAATATTTTTTTCACATTTTCCTTCCTTGTAAAAACAGGTAAATCAATAGGGCTTTTCGCACGGATAAGTACCCAGTGAACGGTTCGTTTAGCTTTATACATTGTTCCGGGTGGGCGTTGTATTGGTTTTTCGCAACTGTTAGACCTGTAAGAGAAATATTTAAATGGTTGGGAAAGGCCATGGGATGTAGAAATAATTTTTTCACATTTTATTTCCTTGGAAAAACAGGTAAATCAATAGTGATTTTCGTATGGATTAGTACCCAGTGAACGGTTCGTTTAGCTTTATATATTGTTCCGGGTGGGCGTTGTATTGGTTTTTCGCAACTGTAAGACCTGTAAGAGAAAAATTTAAATGGTTGGGAAAGGCTATGGGATGTAGAAATATTTCTTTCACATTTTACTTCCTTGTAAAAACAGGTAAATCAATAGTGCTTTTCGCACGGATAAGTACCCAGTGAACGGTTCGTTTAGCTTTATACATTGTTCCGGGTGGGCGTTGTATTGGTTTTTCGGAAGTCTTAGACCTGTAAGAGAAAAATTTAAATGGTTGGGAAAGGCCATGGGATGTAGAAATATTTTTTTCACATTTTATTTCCTTGTAAAAACAGGTAAATCAATAGGGATTTTCGTACGTATAAGTACCCAGTGAACGGTTCGTTTAGCTTTATATATTGTTCCGGGTGGGAGTTGTATTGGTTTTTCGGTAGTGTTAGACCTGTAAGATAAAAATTTAAATGGTTGGGAAAGGCCATGGGATGTAGAAATATTTTTTTCACATTTTACTTCCTTGTAAAATCAGGTAAATCAATAGGGCTTTTCGCACGGATAAGAACCCAGTGAACGGTTCGTTTAGCTTTATACATTGTTCCGGGTGGGCGTTGTATTGGTTTTTCGGAAGTGTTAGACCTGTAAGAGAAAAATTTAAATGGCTGGGAAAGGCCATGGGATGTAGAAATATTTCTTTCACATTTTACTTCCTTGTAAAAACAGGTAAATCAATAGTGCTTTTCGCACGGATAAGTACCCAGTGAACGGTTCGTTTAGCTTTATACATTGTTCCGGGTGGGCGTTGTATTGGTTTTTCGGTAGTGTTAGACCTGTAAGATAAATATTTAAATGGTTGGGAAAGGCCATGGGATGTAGAAATATTTTTTTCACATTTTACTTCCTTGTAAAAACAGGTAAATCAATAGGGCTTTTCGCACGGATAAGTACCCAGTGAACGGTTCGTTTAGCTTTTTACATTGTTCCGGGTGGGCGTTGTATTGGTTTTTCAGAAGTGTTAGGCCTGTAAGAGAAAAATTTAAATGGCTGGGAAAGGCCATGGGATGTAGAAATATTTTTTTCACATTTTATTTCCTTGTAAAAACAGGTAAATCAATTGGGATTTTCGTATGGATTAGTACCCAGTGAACGGTTCGTTTAGCTTTATACATTGTTCCGGGTGGGCGTTGTATTGGTTTTTCGCAACTGTTAGACCTGTAAGAGAAAAATTTAAATGGCTGGGAAAGGCCATGGGATGTAGAAATATTTTTTTCACATTTTATTTCCTTTTAAACACAGGTAAATCAATAGGGATTTTCGTACGGATAAGTACCCAGTGAACGGTTCGTTTAGCTTTATACATTGTTCCGGGTGGGCGTTGTATTGGTTTTTCGCAACTGTTAGACTTTTAAGAGAAAAATTTAAATGGCTGGGAAAGGCCATGGGATGTAGAAATATTTTTTTCACATTTTATTTCCTTGTAAAAACAGGTAAATCAATAGGGATTTTCGTACGGATAAGTACCCAGTGAACGGTTCGTTTAGCTTTATATATTGTTCCGGGTTGGCGTTCTATTGGTTTTTCGGAAGTGTTAGACCTGTAAGAGAAAAATTTAAATGGTTGGGAAAGGCCATGGGATGTAGAAATATTTTTTTCACATTTTCCTTCCTTGTAAAAACAGGTAAATCAATAGGGCTTTTCGCACGGATAAGTACCCAGTGAACGGTTCGTTTAGCTTTATACATTGTTCCGGGTGGGCGTTGTATTGGTTTTTCGCAACTGTTAGACCTGTAAGAGAAATATTTAAATGGTTGGGAAAGGCCATGGGATGTAGAAATAATTTTTTCACATTTTATTTCCTTGGAAAAACAGGTAAATCAATAGTGATTTTCGTATGGATTAGTACCCAGTGAACGGTTCGTTTAGCTTTATATATTGTTCCGGGTGGGCGTTGTATTGGTTTTTCGCAACTGTAAGACCTGTAAGAGAAAAATTTAAATGGTTGGGAAAGGCCATGGGATGTAGAAATATTTCTTTCACATTTTACTTCCTTGTAAAAACAGGTAAATCAATAGTGCTTTTCGCACGGATAAGTACCCAGTGAACGGTTCGTTTAGCTTTATACATTGTTCCGGGTGGGCGTTGTATTGGTTTTTCGGAAGTCTTAGACCTGTAAGAGAAAAATTTAAATGGTTGGGAAAGGCCATGGGATGTAGAAATATTTTTTTCACATTTTATTTCCTTGTAAAAACAAGTAAATCAATAGGGATTTTCGTACGTATAAGTACCCAGTGAACGGTTCGTTTAGCTTTATATATTGTTCCGGGTGGGAGTTGTATTGGTTTTTCGGTAGTGTTAGACCTGTAAGATAAAAATTTAAATGGTTGGGAAAGGCCATGGGATGTAGAAATATTTTTTTCACATTTTACTTCCTTGTAAAATCAGGTAAATCAATAGGGCTTTTCGCACGGATAAGAACCCAGTGAACGGTTCGTTTAGCTTTATACATTGTTCCGGGTGGGCGTTGTATTGGTTTTTCGGAAGTGTTAGACCTGTAAGAGAAAAATTTAAATGGCTGGGAAAGGCCATGGGATGTAGAAATATTTTTTTCACATTTTATTTCCTTGTAAAAACAGGTAAATCTATTGGGATTTTCGTATGGATTAGTACCCAGTGAACGGTTCGTTTAGCTTTATACATTGTTCCGGGTGGGCGTTGTATTGGTTTTTCGCAACTGTTAGACCTGTAAGAGAAAAATTTAACTGGCTGGGAAAGGCCATGGGATGTAGAAATATTTTTTTCACATTTTATTTCCTTGTAAAAACAGGTAAATCAATAGGGATTTTCGTATGGATTAGTACCCAGTGAACGGTTCGTTTAGCTTTATATATTATTCCGGGTGGGCGTTGTATTGGTTTTTCGCAACTGTTAGACCTGTAAGATAAAAATTTAAATGGTTGGGAAAGGCCATGGGATGTAGAAATATTTTTTTCACATTTTATTTCCTTGTAAAAACAGGAAAATCAATAGGGCTTTTCGTACGGATAAGTACCCAGTGAACGGTTCGTTTAGCTTTATATATTGTTCCGGGTGGGCGTTGTATTGGTTTTTCGGAAGTGTTAGACCTGTAAGAGAAAAATTTAAATGGTTGGGAAAGGCCATGGGATGTAGAAATATTTTTTTCACATTTTATTTCCTTGTAAAAACAGGTAAATCAATAGGGATTTTCGTATGGATTAGTACCCAGTGAACGGTTTGTTTAGCTTTATATATTTTTCCGGGTGGGCGTTGTATTGGTTTTTCGCAACTGTTAGACCTGTAAGATAAAAATTTAAATGGTTGGGAAAGGCCATGGGATGTAGAAATATTTTTTTCACATTTTACTTCCTTGTAAAAAGAGGAAAATCAATAGGGCTTTTCGCACGGATAAGTACCCAGTGAACGGTTCGTTTAGCTTTATACATTGTTCCGGGTGGGCGTTGTATTGGTTTTTCGGAAGTGTTAGACCTATAAGCGAAAAATTTAAATGGTTGGGAAAGGCCATGGGATGTAGAAATATTTTTTTCACATTTTATTTCCTTGTAAAAACAGGTAAATCAATAGGGATTTTCGTACGGATAAGTACCCAGTGAACGGTTCGTTTAGCTTTATATATTTTTCCGGGTGGGCGTTGTATTGGTTTTTCGGAAGTGTTAGACCTGTAAGATAAAAATTTAAATGGTTGGGAAAGGCCATGGGATGTAGAAATATTTTTTTCACATTTTACTTCCTTGTAAAATCAGGTAAATCAATAGGGCTTTTCGCACGGGTAAGAACCCAGTGAATGGTTCGTTTAGCTTTATACATTGTTCCGGGTGGGCGTTGTATTGGTTTTTCGGAAGTGTTAGACCTGTAAGAGAAAAATTTAAATGGCTGGGAAAGGCCATGGGATGTAGAAATATTTTTTTCACATTTTATTTCCTTGTAAAAACAGGTAAATCTATTGGGATTTTCGTATGGATTAGTACCCAGTGAACGGTTCGTTTAGCTTTATACATTGTTCCGGGTGGGCGTTGTATAGGTTTTTCGCAACTGTTAGACCTGTAAGAGAAAAATTTAAATGGCTGGGAAAGGCCATGGGATGTAGAAATATTTTTTCACATTTTATTTCCTTGTAAAAACAGGTAAATCAATAGGGATTTTCGTATGGATTAGTACCCAGTGAACGGTTCGTTTAGCTTTATATATTATTCCGGGTGGGCGTTGTATTGGTTTTTCGCAACTGTTAGACCTGTAAGATAAAAATTTAAATGGTTGGGAAAGGCCATGGGATGTAGAAATATTTTTTTCACATTTTATTTCCTTGTAAAAACAGGAAAATCAATAGGGCTTTTCGTACTGATAAGTACCCAGTGAACGGTTCGTTTAGCTTTATATATTGTTCCGGGTGGGCGTTGTATTGGTTTTTCGGAAGTGTTAGACCTGTAAGAGAAAAATTTAAATGGCTGGGAAAGGCCATGGGATGTAGAAATATTTTTTTCACATTTTATTTCCTTGTAAAAACAGGTAAATCTATTGGGATTTTCGTATGGATTAGTACCCAGTGAACGGTTCGTTTAGCTTTATACATTGTTCCGGGTGGGCGTTGTATTGGTTTTTCGCAACTGTTAGACCTGTAAGAGAAAAATTTAAATGGCTGGGAAAGGCCATGGGATGTAGAAATATTTTGTTCACATTTTATTTCCTTGTAAAAACAGGTAAATCAATAGGGATTTTCGTATGGATTAGTACCCAGTGAACGGTTCGTTTAGCTTTATATATTATTCCGGGTGGGCGTTGTATTGGTTTTTCGCAACTGTTAGACCTGTAAGAGAAAAATTTAAATGGTTGGGAAAGGCCATGGGATGTAGAAATATTTTTTTCACATTTTACTTCTTTGTAAAAACAGGTAAATCAATAGGGCTTTTCGCACAGATAAGTACCCAGTGAACGGTTCGTTTAGCTTTATACATTGTTCCGGGTGGGCGTTGTATTGGTTTTTCGGAAGTGTTAGACCTGTAAGAGAAAAATTTAAATGGTTGGGAAAGGCCATGGGATGTTGAAATATTTTTTTCACATTTTATTTCCTTGTAAAAACAGGTAAATCAATAGGGATTTTCGTACGTATAAGTACCCAGTGAACGGTTCGTTTAGCTTTATATATTGTTCCGGGTGGGAGTTGTATTGGTTTTTCGGTAGTGTTAGACCTGTAAGATAAATATTTAAATGGTTGGGAAAGGCCATGGGATGTAGAAATATTTTTTTCACATTTTACTTCCTTGTAAAAACAGGTAAATCAATAGGGCTTTTCGCACGGATAAGTACCCAGTGAACGGTTCGTTTAGCTTTATACATTGTTCCGGGTGGGCGTTGTATTGGTTTTTCAGAAGTGTTAGGCCTGTAAGAGAAAAATTTAAATGGCTGGGAAAGGCCATGGGATGTAGAAATATTTTTTTCACATTTTATTTCCTTGTAAAAACAGGTAAATCAATTGGGATTTTCGTATGGATTAGTACCCAGTGAACGGTTCGTTTAGCTTTATACATTGTTCCGGGTGGGCGTTGTATTGGTTTTTCGCAACTGTTAGACCTGTAAGAGAAAAATTTAAATGGCTGGGAAAGGCCATGGGATGTAGAAATATTTTTTTCACATTTTATTTCCTTTTAAACACAGGTAAATCAATAGGGATTTTCGTACGGATAAGTACCCAGTGAACGGTTCGTTTAGCTTTATACATTGTTCCGGGTGGGCGTTGTATTGGTTTTTCGGAAGTGTTAGACCTGTAAGAGAAAAATTGAAATGGTTGGGAAAGGCCATGGGATGTAGAAATATTTTTTTCACATTTTACTTCCTTGTAAAAACAGGTAAATCAATAGGGCTTTTCGCACGTATAAGTACCCAGAGAATGGTTCGTTTAGCTTTATACATTGTTCCGGGTGGGCGTTGTATTGGTTTTTCGCAACTGTTAGACCTGTAAGAGAAAAATTTAAATGGTTGGGAAAGGCCATGGGATGTAGAAATATTTTTTTCACATTTTACTTCTTTGTAAAAACAGGTAAATCAATAGGGCTTTTCGCACAGATAAGTACCCAGTGAACGGTTCGTTTAGCTTTATACATTGTTCCGGGTGGGCGTTGTATTGGTTTTTCGGAAGTGTTAGACCTGTAAGAGAAAAATTTAAATGGTTGGGAAAGGCCATGGGATGTAGAAATATTTTTTTCACATTTTATTTCCTTGTAAAAACAGGTAAATCAATAGGGATTTTCGTACGTATAAGTACCCAGTGAACGGTTCGTTTAGCTTTATATATGTTCCGGGTGGGAGTTGTATTGGTTTTTCGGTAGTGTTAGACCTGTAAGATAAATATTTAAATGGTTGGGAAAGGCCATGGGATGAGGAAATATTTTTTTCACATTTTACTTCCTTGTAAAAACAGGTAAATCAATAGGGCTTTTCGCACGGATAAGTACCCAGTGAACGGTTCGTTTAGCTTTATACATTGTTCCGGGTGGGCGTTGTATTGGTTTTTCAGAAGTGTTAGGCCTGTAAGAGAAAAATTTAAATGGCTGGGAAAGGCCATGGGATGTAGAAATATTTTTTTCACATTTTATTTCCTTGTAAAAACAGGTAAATCAATTGGGATTTTCGTATGGATTAGTACCCAGTGAACGGTTCGTTTAGCTTTATACATTGTTCCGGGTGGGCGTTGTATTGGTTTTTCGCAACTGTTAGACCTGTAAGAGAAAAATTTAAATGGCTGGGAAAGGCCATGGGATGTAGAAATATTTTTTTCACATTTTATTTCCTTTTAAACACAGGTAAATCAATAGGGATTTTCGTACGGATAAGTACCCAGTGAACGGTTCGTTTAGCTTTATACATTGTTCCGGGTGGGCGTTGTATTGGTTTTTCGCAACTGTTAGACTTTTAAGAGAAAAATTTAAATGGCTGGGAAAGGCCATGGGATGTAGAAATATTTTTTTCACATTTTATTTCCTTGTAAAAACAGGTAAATCAATAGGGATTTTCGTACGGATAAGTACCCAGTGAACGGTTCGTTTAGCTTTATATATTGTTCCGGGTGGGCGTTGTATTGGTTTTTCGCAACTGTTAGACCTGTAAGAGAAAAATTTAAATGGTTGGGAAAGGCCATGGGATGTAGAAATATTTTTTTCACATTTTACTTCTTTGTAAAAACAGGTAAATCAATAGGGCTTTTCGCACAGATAAGTACCCAGTGAACGGTTCGTTTAGCTTTATACATTGTTCCGGGTGGGCGTTGTATTGGTTTTTCGGAAGTGTTAGACCTGTAAGAGAAAAATTTAAATGGTTGGGAAAGGCCATGGGATGTTGAAATATTTTTTTCACATTTTATTTCCTTGTAAAAACAGGTAAATCAATAGGGATTTTCGTACGTATAAGTACCCAGTGAACGGTTCGTTTAGCTTTATATATTGTTCCGGGTGGGAGTTGTATTGGTTTTTCGGTAGTGTTAGACCTGTAAGATAAATATTTAAATGGTTGGGAAAGGCCATGGGATGTAGAAATATTTTTTTCACATTTTACTTCCTTGTAAAAACAGGTAAATCAATAGGGCTTTTCGCACGGATAAGTACCCAGTGAACGGTTCGTTTAGCTTTATACATTGTTCCGGGTGGGCGTTGTATTGGTTTTTCAGAAGTGTTAGGCCTGTAAGAGAAAAATTTAAATGGCTGGGAAAGGCCATGGGATGTAGAAATATTTTTTTCACATTTTATTTCCTTGTAAAAACAGGTAAATCAATTGGGATTTTCGTATGGATTAGTACCCAGTGAACGGTTCGTTTAGCTTTATACATTGTTCCGGGTGGGCGTTGTATTGGTTTTTCGCAACTGTTAGACCTGTAAGAGAAAAATTTAAATGGCTGGGAAAGGCCATGGGATGTAGAAATATTTTTTTCACATTTTATTTCCTTTTAAACACAGGTAAATCAATAGGGATTTTCGTACGGATAAGTACCCAGTGAACGGTTCGTTTAGCTTTATACATTGTTCCGGGTGGGCGTTGTATTGGTTTTTCGGAAGTGTTAGACCTGTAAGAGAAAAATTGAAATGGTTGGGAAAGGCCATGGGATGTAGAAATATTTTTTTCACATTTTACTTCCTTGTAAAAACAGGTAAATCAATAGGGCTTTTCGCACGTATAAGTACCCAGAGAATGGTTCGTTTAGCTTTATACATTGTTCCGGGTGGGCGTTGTATTGGTTTTTCGCAACTGTTAGACCTGTAAGAGAAAAATTTAAATGGTTGGGAAAGGCCATGGGATGTAGAAATATTTTTTTCACATTTTACTTCTTTGTAAAAACAGGTAAATCAATAGGGCTTTTCGCACAGATAAGTACCCAGTGAACGGTTCGTTTAGCTTTATACATTGTTCCGGGTGGGCGTTGTATTGGTTTTTCGGAAGTGTTAGACCTGTAAGAGAAAAATTTAAATGGTTGGGAAAGGCCATGGGATGTAGAAATATTTTTTTCACATTTTATTTCCTTGTAAAAACAGGTAAATCAATAGGGATTTTCGTACGTATAAGTACCCAGTGAACGGTTCGTTTAGCTTTATATATGTTCCGGGTGGGAGTTGTATTGGTTTTTCGGTAGTGTTAGACCTGTAAGATAAATATTTAAATGGTTGGGAAAGGCCATGGGATGAGGAAATATTTTTTTCACATTTTACTTCCTTGTAAAAACAGGTAAATCAATAGGGCTTTTCGCACGGATAAGTACCCAGTGAACGGTTCGTTTAGCTTTATACATTGTTCCGGGTGGGCGTTGTATTGGTTTTTCAGAAGTGTTAGGCCTGTAAGAGAAAAATTTAAATGGCTGGGAAAGGCCATGGGATGTAGAAATATTTTTTTCACATTTTATTTCCTTGTAAAAACAGGTAAATCAATTGGGATTTTCGTATGGATTAGTACCCAGTGAACGGTTCGTTTAGCTTTATACATTGTTCCGGGTGGGCGTTGTATTGGTTTTTCGCAACTGTTAGACCTGTAAGAGAAAAATTTAAATGGCTGGGAAAGGCCATGGGATGTAGAAATATTTTTTTCACATTTTATTTCCTTTTAAACACAGGTAAATCAATAGGGATTTTCGTACGGATAAGTACCCAGTGAACGGTTCGTTTAGCTTTATACATTGTTCCGGGTGGGCGTTGTATTGGTTTTTCGCAACTGTTAGACTTTTAAGAGAAAAATTTAAATGGCTGGGAAAGGCCATGGGATGTAGAAATATTTTTTTCACATTTTATTTCCTTGTAAAAACAGGTAAATCAATAGGGATTTTCGTACGGATAAGTACCCAGTGAACGGTTCGTTTAGCTTTATATATTGTTCCGGGTTGGCGTTCTATTGGTTTTTCGGAAGTGTTAGACCTGTAAGAGAAAAATTTAAATGGTTGGGAAAGGCCATGGGATGTAGAAATATTTTTTTCACATTTTCCTTCCTTGTAAAAACAGGTAAATCAATAGGGCTTTTCGCACGGATAAGTACCCAGTGAACGGTTCGTTTAGCTTTATACATTGTTCCGGGTGGGCGTTGTATTGGTTTTTCGCAACTGTTAGACCTGTAAGAGAAATATTTAAATGGTTGGGAAAGGCCATGGGATGTAGAAATAATTTTTTCACATTTTATTTCCTTGGAAAAACAGGTAAATCAATAGTGATTTTCGTATGGATTAGTACCCAGTGAACGGTTCGTTTAGCTTTATATATTGTTCCGGGTGGGCGTTGTATTGGTTTTTCGCAACTGTAAGACCTGTAAGAGAAAAATTTAAATGGTTGGGAAAGGCCATGGGATGTAGAAATATTTCTTTCACATTTTACTTCCTTGTAAAAACAGGTAAATCAATAGTGCTTTTCGCACGGATAAGTACCCAGTGAACGGTTCGTTTAGCTTTATACATTGTTCCGGGTGGGCGTTGTATTGGTTTTTCGGAAGTCTTAGACCTGTAAGAGAAAAATTTAAATGGTTGGGAAAGGCCATGGGATGTAGAAATATTTTTTTCACATTTTATTTCCTTGTAAAAACAGGTAAATCAATAGGGATTTTCGTACGTATAAGTACCCAGTGAACGGTTCGTTTAGCTTTATATATTGTTCCGGGTGGGAGTTGTATTGGTTTTTCGGTAGTGTTAGACCTGTAAGAGAAAAATTTAAATGGCTGGGAAAGGCCATGGGATGTAGAAATATTTTTTTCACATTTTATTTCCTTGTAAAAACAGGTAAATCTATTGGGATTTTCGTATGTATTAGTACCCAGTGAACGGTTCGTTTAGCTTTATACATTGTTCCGGGTGGGCGTTGTATTGGTTTTTCGCAACTGTTAGACCTGTAAGAGAAAAATTTAACTGGCTGGGAAAGGCCATGGGATGTAGAAATATTTTTTTCACATTTTATTTCCTTGTAAAAACAGGTAAATCAATAGGGATTTTCGTATGGATTAGTACCCAGTGAACGGTTCGTTTAGCTTTATATATTATTCCGGGTGGGCGTTGTATTGGTTTTTCGCAACTGTTAGACCTGTAACATAAAAATTTAAATGGTTGGGAAAGGCCATGGGATGTAGAAATATTTTTTTCACATTTTATTTCCTTGTAAAAACAGGAAAATCAATAGGGCTTTTCGTACGGATAAGTACCCAGTGAACGGTTCGTTTAGCTTTATATATTGTTCCGGGTGGGCGTTGTATTGGTTTTTCGGAAGTGTTAGACCTGTAAGAGAAAAATTTAAATGGTTGGGAAAGGCCATGGGATGTAGAAATATTTTTTTCACATTTTATTTCCTTGTAAAAACAGGTAAATCAATAGGGATTTTCGTATGGATTAGTACCCAGTGAACGGTTTGTTTAGCTTTATATATTTTTCCGGGTGGGCGTTGTATTGGTTTTTCGCAACTGTTAGACCTGTAAGATAAAAATTTAAATGGTTGGGAAAGGCCATGGGATGTAGAAATATTTTTTTCACATTTTACTTCCTTGTAAAAAGAGGAAAATCAATAGGGCTTTTCGCACGGATAAGTACCCAGTGAACGGTTCGTTTAGCTTTATACATTGTTCCGGGTGGGCGTTGTATTGGTTTTTCGGAAGTGTTAGACCTATAAGCGAAAAATTTAAATGGTTGGGAAAGGCCATGGGATGTAGAAATATTTTTTTCACATTTTATTTCCTTGTAAAAACAGGTAAATCAATAGGGATTTTCGTACGGATAAGTACCCAGTGAACGGTTCGTTTAGCTTTATATATTTTTCCGGGTGGGCGTTGTATTGGTTTTTCGGAAGTGTTAGACCTGTAAGATAAAAATTTAAATGGTTGGGAAAGGCCATGGGATGTAGAAATATTTTTTTCACATTTTATTTCCTTGTAAAAACAGGAAAATCAATAGGGCTTTTCGTACTGATAAGTACCCAGTGAACGGTTCGTTTAGCTTTATATATTGTTCCGGGTGGGCGTTGTATTGGTTTTTCGGAAGTGTTAGACCTGTAAGAGAAAAATTTAAATGGCTGGGAAAGGCCATGGGATGTAGAAATATTTTTTTCACATTTTATTTCCTTGTAAAAACAGGTAAATCTATTGGGATTTTCGTATGGATTAGTACCCAGTGAACGGTTCGTTTAGCTTTATACATTGTTCCGGGTGGGCGTTGTATTGGTTTTTCGCAACTGTTAGACCTGTAAGAGAAAAATTTAAATGGCTGGGAAAGGCCATGGGATGTAGAAATATTTTGTTCACATTTTATTTCCTTGTAAAAACAGGTAAATCAATAGGGATTTTCGTATGGATTAGTACCCAGTGAACGGTTCGTTTAGCTTTATATATTATTCCGGGTGGGCGTTGTATTGGTTTTTCGCAACTGTTAGACCTGTAAGATAAAAATTTAAATGGTTGGGAAAGGCCATGGGATGTAGAAATATTTTTTTCACATTTTATTTCCTTGTAAAAACAGGAAAATCAATAGGGCTTTTCGTACGGATAAGTACCCAGTGAACGGTTCGTTTAGCTTTATATATTGTTCCGGGTGGGCGTTGTATTGGTTTTGCGGAAGTGTTAGACCTGTAAGAGAAAAATTTAAATGGTTGGGAAAGGCCATGGGATGTAGAAATATTTTTTTCACATTTTATTTCCTTGTAAAAACAGGTAAATCAATAGGGATTTTCCTATGGATTAGTACCCAGTGAACGGTTTGTTTAGCTTTATATATTTTTCCGGGTGGGCGTTGTATTGGTTTTTCGCAACTGTTAGACCTGTAAGATAAAAATTTAAATGGTTGGGAAAGGCCATGTGATGTAGAAATATTTTTTTCACATTTTACTTCCTTGTAAAAAGAGGAAAATCAATATGGCTTTTCGCACGGATAAGTACCCAGTGAACGGTTCGTTTAGCTTTATACATTGTTCCGGGTGGGCGTTGTATTGGTTTTTCGGAAGTGTTAGACCTATAAGCGAAAAATTTAAATGGTTGGGAAAGGCCATGGGATGTAGAAATATTTTTTTCACATTTTATTTCCTTGTAAAAACAGGTAAATCAATAGGGATTTTCGTACGGATAAGTACCCAGTGAACGGTTCGTTTAGCTTTATATATTTTTCCGGGTGGGCGTTGTATTGGTTTTTCGGAAGTGTTAGACCTGTAAGAGAAAAATTTAAATGGTTGGGAAAGGCCATGGGATATAGAAATATTTTTTTCACATTCTTTTTCCTTGTAAAAACAGGTAAATCAATAGGGCTTTTTGCACGGATAAGTACCCAGTGAACGGTTCGTTTAGCTTTATACATTGTTCCGGGTGGGCGTTGTATTGGTTTTTCGGAAGTGTTAGACCTGTAAGAGAAAAATTTAAATGGTTGGGAAAGGCCATGGGATGTAGAAATATTTTTTTCACATTTTATTTCCTTGTAAAAACTGGTAAATCAATAGGGATTTTCGTACGGATAAGTACCCAGTGAACGGTTCGTTTAGCATTTTATATTTTTCCGGGTGGGCGTTGTATTGGTTTTTCGGAAGTGTTAGACCTGTAAGAGAAAAATTTAAATGGTTGGGAAAGGCCATGGGATGTAGAAATATTTTTTTCACATTTTACTTCCTTGTAAAAACAGGTAAATCAATCGGGCTTTTAGTACGGATAAGTACCCAGTGAACGGTTCGTTTAGCTTTATACATTGTTCCGGGTGGGGGTTGTATTGGTTTTTCGCAACTGTTAGACCTGTAAGAGAAAAATTTAAATGGTTGGGAAAGGCCATGGGATGTAGAAATATTTTTTTCACATTTTACTTCCTTGTAAGAACAGGTAAATCAATAGGGCTTTTCGCACAGATAAGTACCCAGTGAACGGTTCGTTTAGCTTTATACATTGTTCCGGGTGGGCGTTGTATTGGTTTTCGTAAGTGTTAGACCTGTAAGAGAAAAATTTAAATGGCTGGGAATGGCCATGGGATGTAGAAATATTTTTTTCACATTTTATTTCCTTGTAAAAACAGGTAAATCAATAGGGATTTTCGTACGGATAAGTACCCAGTGAGCGGTTCGTTTAGCTTTATATATTTTTCCGGGTGGGCGTTGTATTGGTTTTTCGGAACTGTTAGACCTGTAAGATAAAAATTTAAATGGTTGGGAAAGGCCATGGGATGTAGAAATATTTTTTTCACATTTTATTTCCTTGTAAAAACAGGAAAATCAATAGGGCTTTTCGTATGGATTACTACCCAGTGAACGGTTCGTTTAGCTTTATATATTATTCCGGGTGGGCGTTGTATTGGTTTTTCGCAACTGTTAGACCTGTAAGATAAAAATTTAAATGGTTGGGAAAGGCCATGGGATGTAGAAATATTTTTTTCACATTTTATTTCCTTGTAAAAACAGGAAAATCAATAGGGCTTTTCGTACGGATAAGTACCCAGTGAACGGTTCGTTTAGCTTTATATATTGTTCCGGGTGGGCGTTGTATTGGTTTTTCGGAAGTGTTAGACCTGTAAGAGAAAAATTTAAATGGTTGGGAAAGGCCATGGGATGTAGAAATATTTTTTTCACATTTTATTTCCTTGTAAAAACAGGTAAATCAATAGGGATTTTCGTATGGATTAGTACCCAGTGAACGGTTCGTTTAGCTTTATATATTTTTCCGGGTGGGCGTTGTATTGGTTTTTCGCAACTGTTAGACCTTTAAGATAAAAATTTAAATGGTTGGGAAAGGCCATGGGATGTAGAAATATTTTTTTCACATTTTACTTCCTTGTAAAACGAGGAAAATCAATAGGGCTTTTCGCACGGATAAGTACCCAGTGAACGGTTCGTTTAGCTTTATACATTGTTCCGGGTGGGCGTTGTATTGGTTTTTCAGAAGTGTTAGACCTGTAAGAGAAAAATTTAAATGGTTGGGAAAGGCCATGGGATGAAGAAATATTTTTTTCACATTTTATTTCCTTGTAAAAACAGGTAAATCAATAGGGATTTTCGTACGGATAAGTACCCAGTGAACGGTTCGTTTAGCTTTATATATTTTTCCGGGTGGGCGTTGTATTGGTTTTTCGGAAGTGTTAGACCTGTAAGAGAAAAATTTAAATGGTTGGGAAAGGCCATAGGATGTAGAAATATTTTTTTCACATTTTATTTCCTTGTAAAAACAGGTAAATCAATAGGGCTTTTCGCACGGATAAGTACCCAGTGAACGGTTCGTTTAGCTTTATACATTGTTCCGGGTGGGCGTTGTATTGGTTTTTCGGAAGTGTTAGACCTGTAAGAGAAAAATTTAAATGGTTGGGAAAGGCCATGGGATGTAGAAATATTTTTTTCACATTTTATTTCCTTTTAAAAACAGGTAAATCAATAGGGATTGTCGTACGGATAAGTACCCAGTGAACGGTTCGTTTAGCTTTTTATATTTTTCCGGGTGGGCGTTGTATTGGTTTTTCGGAAATGTTAGACCTGTATGAGAAAAATTTAAATGGTTGGGAAAGGCCATGGGATGTAGAAATATTTTTTTCACATTTTATTTCCTTGTAAAAACAGGTAAATCAATAGGGATTTTCGTACGTATAAGTACCCAGTGAACGGTTCATTTAGCTTTATATATTGTTCCGGGTGGGAGTTGTACTGGTTTTTCGGTAGTGTTAGACCTGTAAGAGAAAAATTTAAATGGTTGGGAAAGGCCATGGGATGTAGAAATATTTTTTTCACATTTTACTTCCTTGTAAAAACAGGTAAATCAATAGGGCTTTTCGCACGTATAAGTACCCAGTGAACGGTTCGTTTACCTTTATACATTGTTCCGGGTGGGCGTTGTATTGGTTTTTCACAACTGTTAGACCTGTAAGAGAAAAATTTAAATGGCTGGGAATGGCCATGGGATGTAGAAATATTTTTTTCACATTTTATTTCCTTGTAAAAACAGGTAAATCAATAGGGATTTTCGTACGGATAAGTACCCAGTGAGCGGTTCGTTTAGCTTTATATATTTTTCCGGGTGGGCGTTGTATTGGTTTTTCGGAAGTGTTAGACCTGTAAGAGAAAAATGTAAATGGTTGGGAAAGGCCATGGGATGTAGAAATGTTTTTTTCACATTTTACTTCCTTGTAAAAACAGGTAAATCAATCGGGCTTTTCGTACGGATAAGTACCCAGTGAACGGTTCGTTTAGCTTTATACATTGTTCCGGGTGGGGGTTGTATTGGTTTTTCGCAACTGTTAGACCTGTAAGAGAAAAATTTAAATGGTTGGGAAAGGCCATGGGATGTAGAAATATTTTTTTCACATTTTACTTCCTTGTAAAAACAGGTAAATCAATAGGGCTTTTCGCACAGATAAGTACCCAGTGAACGGTTCGTTTAGCTTTATACATTGTTCCGGGTGGGCGTTGTATTGGTTTTCGTAAGTGTTAGACCTGTAAGAGAAAAATTTAAATGGCTGGGAATGGCCATGGGAAGTAGAAATATTTTTTTCACATTTTATTTCCTTGTAAAAACAGGTAAATCAATAGGGATTTTCGTACGGATAAGTACCCAGTGAGCGGTTCGTTTAGCTTTATATATTTTTCCGGGTGGGCGTTGTATTGGTTTTTCGGAACTGTTAGACCTGTAAGATAAAAATTTAAATGGTTGGGAAAGGCCATGGGATGTAGAAATATTTTTTTCACATTTTATTTCCTTGTAAAAACAGGAAAATCAATAGGGCTTTTCGTATGGATTACTACCCAGTGAACGGTTCGTTTAGCTTTATATATTATTCCGGGTGGGCGTTGTATTGGTTTTTCGCAACTGTTAGACCTGTAAGATAAAAATTTAAATGGTTGGGAAAGGCCATGGGATGTAGAAATATTTTTTTCACATTTTATTTCCTTGTAAAAACAGGAAAATCAATAGGGCTTTTCGTACGGATAAGTACCCAGTAAACGGTTCGTTTAGCTTTATATATTGTTCCGGGTGGGCGTTGTATTGGTTTTTCGGAAGTGTTAGACCTGTAAGAGAAAAATTTAAATGGTTGGGAAAGGCCATGGGATGTAGAAATATTTTTTTCACATTTTATTTCCTTGTAAAAACAGGTAAATCAATAGGGATTTTCGTATGGATTAGTACCCAGTGAACGGTTCGTTTAGCTTTATATATTTTTCCGGGTGGGCGTTGTATTGGTTTTTCGCAACTGTTAGACCTTTAAGATAAAAATTTAAATGGTTGGGAAAGGCCATGGGATGTAGAAATATTTTTTTCACATTTTACTTCCTTGTAAAAAGAGGAAAATCAATAGGGCTTTTCGCACGGATAAGTACCCAGTGAACGGTTCGTTTAGCTTTATACATTGTTCCGGGTGGGCGTTGTATTGGTTTTTCGGAAGTGTTAGACCTGTAAGAGAAAAATTTAAATGGTTGGGAAAGGCCATGGGATGTAGAAATATTTTTTTCACATTTTATTTCCTTGTAAAAACAGGTAAATCAATAGGGATTTTCGTACGGATAAGTACCCAGTGAACGGTTCGTTTAGCTTTATATATTTTTCCGGGTGGGCGTTGTATTGGTTTTTCGGAAGTGTTAGACCTGTAAGAGAAAAATTTAAATGGTTGGGAAAGGCCATAGGATGTAGAAATATTTTTTTCACATTTTATTTCCTTGTAAAAACAGGTAAATCAATAGGGGTTTTGCGCACGGATAAGTACCCAGTGAACGGTTCGTTTAGCTTTATACATTGTTCCAGGTGGGCGTTGTATTGGTTTTTCGGAAGTGTTAGACCTGTAAGAGAAAAATTTAAATGGTTGGGAAAGGCCATGGGATGTAGAAATATTTTTTTCACATTTTATTTCCTTTTAAAAACAGGTAAATCAATAGGGATTGTCGTACGGATAAGTACCCAGTGAACGGTTCGTTTAGCTTTTTATATTTTTACGGGTGGGCGTTGTATGGGTTTTTCGGAAATGTTAGACCTGTAAGAGAAAAATTTAAATGGTTGGGAAAGGCCATGGGATGTAGAAATATTTTTTTCACATTTTATTTCCTTGTAAAAACAGGTAAATCAATAGGGATTTTCGTACGTATAAGTACCCAGTGAACGGTTCATTTAGCTTTATATATTGTTCCGGGTGGGAGTTGTACTGGTTTTTCGGTAGTGTTAGACCTGTAAGAGAAAAATTTAAATGGTTGGGAAAGGCCATGGGATGTAGAAATATTTTTTTCACATTTTACTTCCTTGTAAAAACAGGTAAATCAATAGGGCTTTTCGCACGTATAAGTACCCAGTGAACGGTTCGTTTACCTTTATACATTGTTCCGGGTGGGCGTTGTATTGGTTTTTCGCAACTGTTAGACCTGTAAGAGAAAAATTTAAATGGTTGGGAAAGGCCATGGGATGTAGAAATATTTTTTTCACATTTTACTTCCTTGTAAAAACAGGTAAATCAATAGGGCTTTTCGCACAGATAAGTACCCAGTGAACGGTTCGTTTAGCTTTATACATTGTTCCGGGTGGGCGTTGTATTGGTTTTTGTAAGTGTTAGACCTGTAAGAGAAAAATTTAAATGGCTGGGAATGGCCATGGGATGTAGAAATATTTTTTTCACATTTTATTTCCTTGTAAAAACAGGTAAATCAATAGGGATTTTCGTACGGATAAGTACCCAGTGAGCGGTTCGTTTAGCTTTATATATTTTTCCGGGTGGGCGTTGTATTGGTTTTTCGGAAGTGTTAGACCTGTAAGAGAAAAATGTAAATGGTTGGGAAAGGCCATGGGATGTAGAAATGTTTTTTTCACATTTTATTTCCTTGTAAAAACAGGAAAATCAATAGGGATTTTCATATGGATTACTACCCAGTGAACGGTTCGTTTAGCTTTATATATTTTTCCGGGTGTGCGTTGTATTGGTTTTTCGGAAGTGTTAGACCTGTAAGAGAAAAATTTAAACGGTTGGGAAAGGCCATGGGATGTAGAAATATTTTTTTCACATTTTATTTCCTTGTAAAAACAGGTAAATCAATAGGGAATTTCGTACGTATAAGTACCCAGTGAACGGTTCATTTAGCTTTATATATTGTTCCGGGTGGGAGTTGTACTGGTTTTTCGGTAGTGTTAGACCTGTAAGAGAATAATTTAAATGGTTGGGAAAGGCCATGGGATGTAGAAATATTTTTTTCACATTTTACTTCCTTGTAAAAACAGGTAAATCAATAGGGCTTTTCGCACGTATAAGTACCCAGTGAACGGTTCGTTTACCTTTATACATTGTTCCGGGTGGGCGTTGTATTGGTTTTTCGCAACTGTTAGACCTGTAAGAGAAAAATTTAAATGGTTGGGAAAGGCCATGGGATGTAGAAATATTTTTTTCACATTTTACTTCCTTGTAAAAACAGGTAAATCAATAGGGCTTTTCGCACAGATAAGTACCCAGTGAACGGTTTGTTTAGCTTTATACATTGTTCCGGGTGGGCGTTGTATTGGTTTTCGTAAGTGTTAGACCTGTAAGAGAAAAATTTAAATGGCTGGGAATGGCCATGGGATGTAGAAATATTTTTTTCACATTTTATTTCCTTGTAAAAACAGGTAAATCAATAGGGATTTTCGTACGGATAAGTACCCAGTGAGCGGTTCGTTTAGCTTTATATATTTTTCCGGGTGGGCGTTGTATTGGTTTTTCGGAAGTGTTAGACCTGTAAGAGAAAAATGTAAATGGTTGGGAAAGGCCATGGGATGTAGAAATGTTTTTTTCACATTTTATTTCCTTGTAAAAACAGGAAAATCAATAGGGATTTTCATATGGATTACTACCCAGTGAACGGTTCGTTTAGCTTTATATATTTTTCCGGGTGGGCGTTGTATTGGTTTTTCGCAACTGTTAGACCTGTAAGAGAAAAATTTAAATGGTTGGGAAAGGCCATGGCATGTAGAAATATTTTTTTCACATTTTACTTCCTTGTAAAAAGAGGTAAATCAATAGGGCTTTTCGCACGGATAAGTACCCAGTGAACGGTTCGTTTAGCTTTATATATTGTTCCGGGTGGGCGTTGTACTGGTTTTTCGGTAGTGTTAGACCTGTAAGAGAAAAATTTAAATGGTTGGGAAAGGCCATGGGATGTAGAAATATTTTTTTCACATTTTACTTCCTTGTAAAAACAGGTAAATCAATAGGGCTTTTCGCACAGGTAAGTACCCAGTGAACGGTTCGTTTACCTTTATACATTGTTCCGGGTGGGCGTTGTATTGGTTTTTCGCAACTGTTAGACCTGTAAGAGAAAAATTTAAATGGTTGGGAAAGGCCATGGGATGTAGAAATATTTTTTTCACATTTTACTTCCTTGTAAAAACAGGTAAATCAATAGGGCTTTTCGCACAGATAAGTACCCAGTGAACGGTTCGTTTAGCTTTATACATTGTTCCGGGTGGGCGTTGTATTGGTTTTTGTAAGTGTTAGACCTGTAAGAGAAAAATTTAAATGGCTGGGAATGGCCATGGGATGTAGAAATATTTTTTTCACATTTTATTTCCTTGTAAAAACAGGTAAATCAATAGGGATTTTCGTACGGATAAGTACCCAGTGAGCGGTTCGTTTAGCTTTATATATTTTTCCGGGTGGGCGTTGTATTGGTTTTTCGGAAGTGTTAGACCTGTAAGAGAAAAATGTAAATGGTTGGGAAATGCCATGGGATGTAGAAATGTTTTTTTCACATTTTACTTCCTTGTAAAAACAGGTAAATCAATCGGGCTTTTCGTACGGATAAGTACCCAGTGAACGGTTCGTTTAGCTTTATACATTGTTCCGGGTGGGGGTTGTATTGGTTTTTCGCAACTGTTAGACCTGTAAGAGAAAAATTTAAATGGTTGGGAAAGGCCATGGGATGTAGAAATATTTTTTTCACATTTTACTTCCTTGTAAAAACAGGTAAATCAATAGGGCTTTTCGCACAGATAAGTACCCAGTGAACGGTTCGTTTAGCTTTATACATTGTTCCGGGTGGGCGTTGTATTGGTTTTCGTAAGTGTTAGACCTGTAAGAGAAAAATTTAAATGGCTGGGAATGGCCATGGGAAGTAGAAATATTTTTTTCACATTTTATTTCCTTGTAAAAACAGGTAAATCAATAGGGATTTTCGTACGGATAAGTACCCAGTGAGCGGTTCGTTTAGCTTTATATATTTTTCCGGGTGGGCGTTGTATTGGTTTTTCGGAACTGTTAGACCTGTAAGATAAAAATTTAAATGGTTGGGAAAGGCCATGGGATGTAGAAATATTTTTTTCACATTTTATTTCCTTGTAAAAACAGGAAAATCAATAGGGCTTTTCGTATGGATTACTACCCAGTGAACGGTTCGTTTAGCTTTATATATTATTCCGGGTGGGCGTTGTATTGGTTTTTCGCAACTGTTAGACCTGTAAGATAAAAATTTAAATGGTTGGGAAAGGCCATGGGATGTAGAAATATTTTTTTCACATTTTATTTCCTTGTAAAAACAGGAAAATCAATAGGGCTTTTCGTACGGATAAGTACCCAGTAAACGATTCGTTTAGCTTTATATATTGTTCCGGGTGGGCGTTGTATTGGTTTTTCGGAAGTGTTAGACCTGTAAGAGAAAAATTTAAATGGTTGGGAAAGGCCATGGGATGTAGAAATATTTTTTTCACATTTTATTTCCTTGTAAAAACAGGTAAATCAATAGGGATTTTCGTATGGATTAGTACCCAGTGAACGGTTCGTTTAGCTTTATATATTTTTCCGGGTGGGCGTTGTATTGGTTTTTCGCAACTGTTAGACCTTTAAGATAAAAATTTAAATGGTTGGGAAAGGCCATGGGATGTAGAAATATTTTTTTCACATTTTACTTCCTTGTAAAAAGAGGAAAATCAATAGGGCTTTTCGCACGGATAAGTACCCAGTGAACGGTTCGTTTAGCTTTATACATTGTTCCGGGTGGGCGTTGTATTGGTTTTTCGGAAGTGTTAGACCTGTAAGAGAAAAATTTAAATGGTTGGGAAAGGCCATGGGATGTAGAAATATTTTTTTCACATTTTATTTCCTTGTAAAAACAGGTAAATCAATAGGGATTTTCGTACGGATAAGTACCCAGTGAACGGTTCGTTTAGCTTTATATATTTTTCCGGGTGGGCGTTGTATTGGTTTTTCGGAAGTGTTAGACCTGTAAGAGAAAAATTTAAATGGTTGGGAAAGGCCATAGGATGTAGAAATATTTTTTTCACATTTTATTTCCTTGTAAAAACAGGTAAATCAATAGGGCTTTTCGCACGGATAAGTACCCAGTGAACGGTTCGTTTAGCTTTATACATTGTTCCAGGTGGGCGTTGTATTGGTTTTTCGGAAGTGTTAGACCTGTAAGAGAAAAATTTAAATGGTTGGGAAAGGCCATGGGATGTAGAAATATTTTTTTCACATTTTATTTCCTTTTAAAAACAGGTAAATCAATAGGGATTGTCGTACGGATAAGTACCCAGTGAACGGTTCGTTTAGCTTTTTATATTTTTCCGGGTGGGCGTTGTATGGGTTTTTCGGAAATGTTAGACCTGTAAGAGAAAAATTTAAATGGTTGGGAAAGGCCATGGGATGTAGAAATATTTTTTTCACATTTTATTTCCTTGTAAAAACAGGTAAATCAATAGGGATTTTCGTACGTATAAGTACCCAGTGAACGGTTCATTTAGCTTTATATATTGTTCCGGGTGGGAGTTGTACTGGTTTTTCGGTAGTGTTAGACCTGTAAGAGAAAAATTTAAATGGTTGGGAAAGGCCATGGGATGTAGAAATATTTTTTTCACATTTTACTTCCTTGTAAAAACAGGTAAATCAATAGGGCTTTTCGCACGTATAAGTACCCAGTGAACGGTTCGTTTACCTTTATACATTGTTCCGGGTGGGCGTTGTATTGGTTTTTCGCAACTGTTAGACCTGTAAGAGAAAAATTTAAATGGTTGGGAAAGGCCATGGGATGTAGAAATATTTTTTTCACATTTTACTTCCTTGTAAAAACAGGTAAATCAATAGGGCTTTTCGCACAGATAAGTACCCAGTGAACGGTTCGTTTAGCTTTATACATTGTTCCGGGTGGGCGTTGTATTGGTTTTTGTAAGTGTTAGACCTGTAAGAGAAAAATTTAAATGGCTGGGAATGGCCATGGGATGTAGAAATATTTTTTTCACATTTTATTTCCTTGTAAAAACAGGTAAATCAATAGGGATTTTCGTACGGATAAGTACCCAGTGAGCGGTTCGTTTAGCTTTATATATTTTTCCGGGTGGGCGTTGTATTGGTTTTTCGGAAGTGTTAGACCTGTAAGAGAAAAATGTAAATGGTTGGGAAAGGCCATGGGATGTAGAAATGTTTTTTTCACATTTTATTTCCTTGTAAAAACAGGAAAATCAATAGGGATTTTCATATGGATTACTACCCAGTGAACGGTTCGTTTAGCTTTATATATTTTTCCGGGTGGGCGTTGTATTGGTTTTTCGGAAGTGTTAGACCTGTAAGAGAAAAATTTAAACGGTTGGGAAAGGCCATGGGATGTAGAAATATTTTTTTCACATTTTATTTCCTTGTAAAAACAGGTAAATCAATAGGGAATTTCGTACGTATAAGTACCCAGTGAACGGTTCATTTAGCTTTATATATTGTTCCGGGTGGGAGTTGTACTGGTTTTTCGGTAGTGTTAGACCTGTAAGAGAAAAATTTAAATGGTTGGGAAAGGCCATGGGATGTAGAAATATTTTTTTCACATTTTACTTCCTTGTAAAAACAGGTAAATCAATAGGGCTTTTCGCACGTATAAGTACCCAGTGAACGGTTCGTTTACCTTTATACATTGTTCCGGGTGGGCGTTGTATTGGTTTTTCGCAACTGTTAGACCTGTAAGAGAAAAATTTAAATGGTTGGGAAAGGCCATGGGATGTAGAAATATTTTTTTCACATTTTACTTCCTTGTAAAAACAGGTAAATCAATAGGGCTTTTCGCACAGATAAGTACCCAGTGAACGGTTCGTTTAGCTTTATACATTGTTCCGGGTGGGCGTTGTATTGGTTTTTGTAAGTGTTAGACCTGTAAGAGAAAAATTTAAATGGCTGGGAATGGCCATGGGATGTAGAAATATTTTTTTCACATTTTATTTCCTTGTAAAAACAGGTAAATCAATAGGGATTTTCGTACGGATAAGTACCCAGTGAGCGGTTCGTTTAGCTTTATATATTTTTCCGGGTGGGCGTTGTATTGGTTTTTCGGAAGTGTTAGACCTGTAAGAGAAAAATGTAAATGGTTGGGAAAGGCCATGGGATGTAGAAATGTTTTTTTCACATTTTATTTCCTTGTAAAAACAGGAAAATCAATAGGGATTTTCATATGGATTACTACCCAGTGAACGGTTCGTTTAGCTTTATATATTTTTCCGGGTGGGCGTTGTATTGGTTTTTCGGAAGTGTTAGACCTGTAAGAGAAAAATTTAAACGGTTGGGAAAGGCCATGGGATGTAGAAATATTTTTTTCACATTTTATTTCCTTGTAAAAACAGGTAAATCAATAGGGAATTTCGTACGTATAAGTACCCAGTGAACGGTTCATTTAGCTTTATATATTGTTCCGGGTGGGAGTTGTACTGGTTTTTCGGTAGTGTTAGACCTGTAAGAGAATAATTTAAATGGTTGGGAAAGGCCATGGCATGTAGAAATATTTTTTTCACATTTTACTTCCTTGTAAAAACAGGTAAATCAATAGGGCTTTTCGCACGTATAAGTACCCAGTGAACGGTTCGTTTACCTTTATACATTGTTCCGGGTGGGCGTTGTATTGGTTTTTCGCAACTGTTAGACCTGTAAGAGAAAAATTTAAATGGTTGGGAAAGGCCATGGGATGTAGAAATATTTTTTTCACATTTTACTTCCTTGTAAAAACAGGTAAATCAATAGGGATTTTCGTACGGATAAGTACCCAGTGAGCGGTTCGTTTAGCTTTATATATTTTTCCGGGTGGGCGTTGTATTGGTTTTTCGGAAGTGTTAGACCTGTAAGAGAAAAATGTAAATGGTTGGGAAAGGCCATGGGATGTAGAAATGTTTTTTTCACATTTTATTTCCTTGTAAAAACAGGAAAATCAATAGGGATTTTCATATGGATTACTACCCAGTGAACGGTTCGTTTAGCTTTATATATTTTTCCGGGTGGGCGTTGTATTGGTTTTTCGCAACTGTTAGACCTGTAAGAGAAAAATTTAAATGGTTGGGAAAGGCCATGGCATGTAGAAATATTTTTTTCACATTTTACTTCCTTGTAAAAAGAGGTAAATCAATAGGGCTTTTCGCACGGATAAGTACCCAGTGAACGGTTCGTTTAGCTTTATATATTGTTCCGGGTGGGCGTTGTATTGGTTTTTCGGAAGTGTTAGACCTGTAAGAGAAAAATTTAAATGGTTGGGAAAGGCCATGGGATGTAGAAATATTTTTTTCACATTTTATTTCCTTGTAAAAACAGGTAAATCAATAGGGATTTTCGTATGGATTAGTACCCAGTGAACGGTTCGTTTAGCTTTATATATTTTTCCGGGTGGGCGTTGTATTGGTTTTTCGCAACTGTTAGACCTTTAAGATAAAAATTTAAATGGTTGGGAAAGGCCATGGGATGTAGAAATATTTTTTTCACATTTTACTTCCTTGTAAAAAGAGGAAAATCAATAGGGCTTTTCGCACGGATAAGTACCCAGTGAACGGTTCGTTTAGCTTTATACATTGTTCCGGGTGGGCGTTGTATTGGTTTTTTGGAAGTGTTAGACCTGTAAGAGAAAAATTTAAATGGTTGGGAAAGGCCATGGGATGTAGAAATATTTTTTTCACATTTTATTTCCTTGTAAAAACAGGTAAATCAATAGGGATTTTCGTACGGATAAGTACCCAGTGAGCGGTTCGTTTAGCTTTATATATTTTTCCGGGTGGGCGTTGTATTGGTTTTTCGGAAGTGTTAGACCTGTAAGAGAAAAATGTAAATGGTTGGGAAAGGCCATGGGATGTAGAAATGTTTTTTTCACATTTTATTTCCTTGTAAAAACAGGAAAATCAATAGGGATTTTCATATGGATTACTACCCAGTGAACGGTTCGTTTAGCTTTATATATTTTTCCGGGTGGGCGTTGTATTGGTTTTTCGCAACTGTTAGACCTGTAAGAGAAAAATTTAAATGGTTGGGAAAGGCCATGGCATGTAGAAATATTTTTTTCACATTTTACTTCCTTGTAAAAAGAGGTAAATCAATAGGGCTTTTCGCACGGAAAAGTACCCAGTGAACGGTTCGTTTAGCTTTATACATTGTTCCGGGTGGGCGTTGTATTGGTTTTTTGGAAGTGTTAGACCTGTAAGAGAAAAATTTAAATGGCTGGGAAAGGCCATGGGATGTAGAAATATTTTTTTCACATTTTATTTCCTTGTAAAAACAGGTAAATCAATAGGGATTTTCGTACGTATAAGTACCCAGTGAACGGTTCGTTTAGCTTTATATATTGTTCCGGGTGGGAGTTGTATTGGTTTTTCGGTAGTGTTAGACCTGTAAGATAAAAATTTAAATGGTTGGGAACGGCCACTGGATGTAGAAATATTTTTTTCACATTTTACTTCCTTATAAAAACAGGTAAATCAATAGGGCTTTTCGCACGGAAAAGTACCCAGTGAACGGTTCGTTTAGCTTTATACATTGTTCCGGGTGGGCGTTGTATTGGTTTTTCGGAAGTGTTAGACCTGTAAGAGAAAAATTTCAATGGTTGGGAAAGGATGTAGAAATATTTTTTTCACATTTTATTTCCTTGTAAAAACAGGTAAATCAATAGGGATTTTCGTACGTATAAGTACCCAGTGAACGGTTCGTTTAGCTTTATATATTGTTCCGGGTGGGAGTTGTATTGGTTTTTCGGTAGTGTTAGACCTGTAAGAGAAAAATTTAAATGGTTGGGAAAGGCCATGGGATGTAGAAATATTTTTTTCACATTTTATTTCCTTGTAAAAACAGGTAAATCAATAGGGCTTTTCGCACGTATAAGTACCGAGTGAACGGTTCGTTTAGCTTTATACATTGTTCCGGGTGGGCGTTGTATTGGTTTTTCGGAAGTGTTAGACCTGTAAGAGAAAAATTTAAATGTTTGGGAAAGGCCATGGGATGTAGAAATATTTTTTTCACATTTTACTTCCTTGTAAAAACAGGTAAATCAATAGGGCTTTTCGCACAGGTAAGTACCCAGTGAACGGTTCGTTTAGCTTTATACATTGTTCCGGGTGGGCGTTGTATTGGTTTTTCGGAAGTGTTAGACCTGTAAGAGAAAAATTTAAATGGCTGGGAAAGGCCATGGGATGTAGAAATATTTTTTTCACATTTTATTTCCTTGAAAAAACAGGTAAATCAATAGGGATTTTCGTACGTATAAGTACCCAGTGAACGGTTCGTTTAGCTTTATATATTGTTCCGGGTGGCCGTTGTATCGGTTTTTCGGTAGTGTTAGACCTGTAAGATAAAAATTTAAATGGTTGGGAAAGGCCATGGGATGTAGAAATATTTTTTTCACATTTTATTTCCTTGTAAAAACAGGAAAATCAATAGGGATTTTTGTACGGATAAGTGCCCAGTGAACGGTTCGTTTAGCTTTATATATTGTTCCGGGTGGGCGTTGTATTGGTTTTTCGGAAGTGATAGACCTGTAAGAGAAAAGTTTAAATGGTTGGGAAAGGCCATGGGATGTAGAAATATTTTTTTCACATATTATTTCCTTGTAAAAACAGGTAAATCAATAGGGATTTTCGTACGGATAAGTACCCAGTGAACGGTTCGTTTAGCTTTATATATTGTTCCGGGTGGGAGTTGTATTGGTTTTTCGGTAGTGTTAGACCTGTAAGAGTAAAATTTAAATGGTTGGGAAAGGCCATGGGATGTAGAAATATTTTTTTCACATTTTACTTCCTTGTAAAAAGAGGGAAATCAATAGGGCTTTTCGCACGGATAAGTACCCAGTGAACGGTTCGTTTAGCTTTATACATTGTTCCGGGTGTGCGTTGTAATGGTTTTTCGGAAGTGTTAGACCTGTAAGAGAAAAATTTAAATGGTTGGGAAAGGCCATGGGATGTAGAAATATTTTTTTCACATTTTATTTCCTTGTAAAAACAGGTAAATCAATAGGGATTTTCGTATGGATTAGTACCCAGTGAACGGTTCGTTTAGCTTTATACATTGTTCCGGGTGGGCGTTGTATTGGTTTTTCGCAACTGTTAGACCTATAAGATAAAAATTTAAATAGTTGGGAAAGGCCATGGGATGTAGAAATATTTTTTTCACATTTTACTTCCTTGTAAAAACAGGTAAATCAATAGGGCTTTTCGTACGTATAAGTACCCAGTGAATGGTTCGTTTAGCTTTATACATTGTTCCGGGTGGGCGTTGTATTGGTTTTTCGCAACTGTTAGACCTGTAAGAGAAAAATTTAAATGGTTGGGAAAGGCCATGGGATGTAGAAATATTTTTTTCACATTTTACTTCCTTGTAAAAACAGGTAAATCAATAGGGCTTTTCGCACAGATAAGTACCCAGTGAACGGTTCGTTTAGCTTTATACATTGTTCCGGGTGGGCGTTGTATTGGTTTTTCGGAAGTGTTAGACCTGTAAGAGAAAAATTTAAATGGTTGGGAAAGGCCATGGGATGTAGAAATATTTTTTTCACATTTTACTTCCTTGTAAAAACAGGTAAATCAATAGGGCTTTTCGCACAGATAAGTACCCAGTGAACGGTTCGTTTAGCTTTATACATTGTTCCGGGTGGGAGTTGTATTGGTTTTTCAGATGTGTTAGGCCTGTAAGTGAAAAATTTAAATGGCTGGGAAAGGCCATGGGATGTAGAAATATTTTTTTCACATTTTATTTCCTTGTAAAAACAGGTAAATCAATAGGGCTTTTCGCACGTATAAGTACCCAGTGAATGGTTCGTTTAGCTTTATACATTGTTCCGGGTGGGCGTTGTATTGGTTTTTCGCAACTGTTAGACCTGTAAGAGAAAAATTTAAATGGTTGGGAAAGGCCATGGGATGTAGAAATATTTTTTTCACATTTTACTTCCTTGTAAAAACAGGTAAATCAATAGGGCTTTTCGCACAGATAAGTACCCAGTGAACGGTTCGTTTAGCTTTATACATTGTTCCGGGTGGGCGTTGTATTGGTTTTTCGGAAGTGTTAGACCTGTAAGAGAAAAATTTAAATGGTTGGGAAAGGCCATGGGATGTAGAAATATTTTTTTCACATTTTATTTCCTTGTAAAAACAGGTAAATCAATAGGGATTTTCGTACGTATAAGTACCCAGTGAACGGTTCGTTTAGCTTTATATATTGTTCCGGGTGGGAGTTGTATTGGTTTTTCGGTAGTGTTAGACCTGTAAGATAAAAATTTAAATGGTTGGGAAAGGCCATGGGATGTAGAAATATTTTTTTCACATTTTACTTCCTTGTAAAAACAGGTAAATCAATAGGGCTTTTCGCACGGATAAGTACCCAGTGAACGGTTCGTTTAGCTTTATACATTGTTCCGGGTGGGCGTTGTATTGGTTTTTCAGAAGTGTTAGGCCTGTAAGAGAAAAATTTAAATGGCTGGGAAAGGCCATGGGATGTAGAAATATTTTTTTCACATTTTATTTCCTTGTAAAAACAGGTAAATCAATTGGGATTTTCATATGGATTAGTACCCAGTGAACGGTTCGTTTAGCTTTATACATTGTTCCGGGTGGGCGTTGTATTGGTTTTTCGCAACTGTTAGACCTGTAAGAGAAAAATTTAAATGGTTGGGAAAGGCCATGGCATGTAGAAATATTTTTTTCACATTTTACTTCCTTGTAAAAAGAGGTAAATCAATAGGGCTTTTCGCACGGATAAGTACCCAGTGAACGGTTCGTTTAGCTTTATATATTGTTCCGGGTGGGCGTTGTATTGGTTTTTCGGAAGTGTTAGACCTGTAAGAGAAAAATTTAAATGGTTGGGAAAGGCCATGGGATGTAGAAATATTTTTTTCACATTTTATTTCCTTGTAAAAACAGGTAAATCAATAGGGATTTTCGTATGGATTAGTACCCAGTGAACGGTTCGTTTAGCTTTATATATTTTTCCGGGTGGGCGTTGTATTGGTTTTTCGCAACTGTTAGACCTTTAAGATAAAAATTTAAATGGTTGGGAAAGGCCATGGGATGTAGAAATATTTTTTTCACATTTTACTTCCTTGTAAAAAGAGGAAAATCAATAGGGCTTTTCGCACGGATAAGTACCCAGTGAACGGTTCGTTTAGCTTTATACATTGTTCTGGGTGGGCGTTGTATTGGTTTTTTGGAAGTGTTAGACCTGTAAGAGAAAAATTTAAATGGTTGGGAAAGGCCATGGGATGTAGAAATATTTTTTTCACATTTTATTTCCTTGTAAAAACAGGTAAATCAATAGGGATTTTCGTACGGATAAGTACCCAGTGAGCGGTTCGTTTAGCTTTATATATTTTTCCGGGTGGGCGTTGTATTGGTTTTTCGGAAGTGTTAGACCTGTAAGAGAAAAATGTAAATGGTTGGGAAAGGCCATGGGATGTAGAAATGTTTTTTTCACATTTTATTTCCTTGTAAAAACAGGAAAATCAATAGGGATTTTCATATGGATTACTACCCAGTGAACGGTTCGTTTAGCTTTATATATTTTTCCGGGTGGGCGTTGTATTGGTTTTTCGCAACTGTTAGACCTGTAAGAGAAAAATTTAAATGGTTGGGAAAGGCCATGGCATGTAGAAATATTTTTTTCACATTTTACTTCCTTGTAAAAAGAGGTAAATCAATAGGGCTTTTCGCACGGAAAAGTACCCAGTGAACGGTTCGTTTAGCTTTATACATTGTTCCGGGTGGGCGTTGTATTGGTTTTTCGGAAGTGTTAGACCTGTAAGAGAAAAATTTAAATGGCTGGGAAAGGCCATGGGATGTAGAAATATTTTTTTCACATTTTATTTCCTTGTAAAAACAGGTAAATCAATAGGGATTTTCGTACGTATAAGTACCCAGTGAACGGTTCGTTTAGCTTTATATATTGTTCCGGGTGGGAGTTATATTGGTTTTTCGGTAGTGTTAGACCTGTAAGATAAAAATTTAAATGGTTGGGAACGGCCACTGGATGTAGAAATATTTTTTTCACATTTTACTTCCTTATAAAAACAGGTAAATCAATAGGGCTTTTCGCACGGAAAAGTACCCAGTGAACGGTTCGTTTAGCTTTATACATTGTTCCGGGTGGGCGTTGTATTGGTTTTTCGGAAGTGTTAGACCTGTAAGAGAAAAATTTAAATGGTTGGGAAAGGATGTAGAAATATTTTTTTCACATTTTATTTCCTTGTAAAAACAGGTAAATCAATAGGGATTTTCGTACGTATAAGTACCCAGTGAACGGTTCGTTTAGCTTTATATATTGTTCCGGGTGGGAGTTGTATTGGTTTTTCGGTAGTGTTAGACCTGTAAGAGAAAAATTTAAATGGTTGGGAAAGGCCATGGGATGTAGAAATATTTTTTTCACATTTTATTTCCTTGTAAAAACAGGTAAATAAATAGGGCTTTTCGCACGTATAAGTACCGAGTGAAGGGTTCGTTTAGCTTTATACATTGTTCCGGGTGGGCGTTGTATTGGTTTTTCGGAAGTGTTAGACCTGTAAGAGAAAAATTTAAATGTTTGGGAAAGGCCATGGGATGTAGAAATATTTTTTTCACATTTTACTTCCTTGTAAAAACAGGTAAATCAATAGGGCTTTTCGCACAGGTAAGTACCCAGTGAACGGTTCGTTTAGCTTTATACATTGTTCCGGGTGGGCGTTGTATTGGTTTTTCGGAAGTGTTAGACCTGTAAGAGAAAAATTTAAATGGCTGGGAAAGGCCATGGGATGTAGAAATATTTTTTTCACATTTTATTTCCTTGAAAAAACAGGTAAATCAATAGGGATTTTCGTACGTATAAGTACCCAGTGAACGGTTCGTTTAGCTTTATATATTGTTCCGGGTGGCCGTTGTATCGGTTTTTCGGTAGTGTTAGACCTGTAAGGTAAAAATTTAAATGGTTGGGAAAGGCCATGGGATGTAGAAATATTTTTTTCACATTTTATTTCCTTGTAAAAACAGGAAAATCAATAGGGATTTTTGTACGGATAAGTGCCCAGTGAACGGTTCGTTTAGCTTTATATATTGTTCCGGGTGGGCGTTGTATTGGTTTTTCGGAAGTGATAGACCTGTAAGAGAAAAGTTTAAATGGTTGGGAAAGGCCATGGGATGTAGAAATATTTTTTTCACATATTATTTCCTTGTAAAAACAGGTAAATCAATAGGGATTTTCGTACGGATAAGTACCCAGTGAACGGTTCGTTTAGCTTTATATATTGTTCCGGGTGGGAGTTGTATTGGTTTTTCGGTAGTGTTAGACCTGTAAGAGAAAAATTTAAATGGTTGGGAAAGGCCATGGGATGTAGAAATATTTTTTTCACATTTTACTTCCTTGTAAAAAGAGGGAAATCAATAGGGCTTTTCGCACGGATAAGTACCCAGTGAACGGTTCGTTTAGCTTTATACATTGTTCCGGGTGTGCGTTGTAATGGTTTTTCGGAAGTGTTAGACCTGTAAGAGAAAAATTTAAATGGTTGGGAAAGGCCATGGGATGTAGAAATATTTTTTTCACATTTTATTTCCTTGTAAAAACAGGTAAATCAATAGGGATTTTCGTATGGATTAGTACCCAGTGAACGGTTCGTTTAGCTTTATACATTGTTCCGGGTGGGCGTTGTATTGGTTTTTCGCAACTGTTAGACCTATAAGATAAAAATTTAAATAGTTGGGAAAGGCCATGGGATGTAGAAATATTTTTTTCACATTTTATTTCCTTGTAAAAACAGGTAAATCAATAGGGCTTTTCGCACGGAAAAGTACCCAGTGAACGGTTCGTTTAGCTTTATACATTGTTACGGGTGGGCGTTGTATTGGTTTTTCGGACGTGTTAGACCTGTAAGAGAAAAATTTAAATGGTTGGGAAAGGCCATGGGATGTAGAAATATTTTTTTCACATTTTACTTCCTTGTAAAAACAGGTAAATCAATAGGGCTTTTCGTACGTATAAGTACCCAGTGAATGGTTCGTTTAGCTTTATACATTGTTCCGGGTGGGCGTTGTATTGGTTTTTCGCAACTGTTAGACCTGTAAGAGAAAAATTTAAATGGTTGGGAAAGGCCATGGGATGTAGAAATATTTTTTTCACATTTTACTTCCTTGTAAAAACAGGTAAATCAATAGGGCTTTTCGCACAGATAAGTACCCAGTGAACGGTTCGTTTAGCTTTATACATTGTTCCGGGTGGGCGTTGTATTGGTTTTTCGGAAGTGTTAGACCTGTAAGAGAAAAATTTAAATGGTTGGGAAAGGCCATGGGATGTAGAAATATTTTTTTCACATTTTACTTCCTTGTAAAAACAGGTAAATCAATAGGGCTTTTCGCACAGATAAGTACCCAGTGAACGGTTCGTTTAGCTTTATACATTGTTCCGGGTGGGAGTTGTATTGGTTTTTCAGATGTGTTAGGCCTGTAAGTGAAAAATTTAAATGGCTGGGAAAGGCCATGGGATGTAGAAATATTTTTTTCACATTTTATTTCCTTGTAAAAACAGGTAAATCAATAGGGCTTTTCGCACGTATAAGTACCCAGTGAATGGTTCGTTTAGCTTTATACATTGTTCCGGGTGGGCGTTGTATTGGTTTTTCGCAACTGTTAGACCTGTAAGAGAAAAATTTAAATGGTTGGTAAAGGCCATGGGATGTAGAAATATTTTTTTCACATTTTACTTCCTTGTAAAAACAGGTAAATCAATAGGGCTTTTCGCACAGATAAGTACCCAGTGAACGGTTCGTTTAGCTTTATACATTGTTCCGGGTGGGCGTTGTATTGGTTTTTCGGAAGTGTTAGACCTGTAAGAGAAAAATTTAAATGGTTGGGAAAGGCCATGGGATGTAGAAATATTTTTTTCACATTTTATTTCCTTGTAAAAACAGGTAAATCAATAGGGATTTTCGTACGTATAAGTACCCAGTGAACGGTTCGTTTAGCTTTATATATTGTTCCGGGTGGGAGTTGTATTGGTTTTTCGGTAGTGTTAGACCTGTAAGATAAAAATTTAAATGGTTGGGAAAGGCCATGGGATGTAGAAATATTTTTTTCACATTTTACTTCCTTGTAAAAACAGGTAAATCAATAGGGCTTTTCGCACGGATAAGTACCCAGTGAACGGTTCGTTTAGCTTTATACATTGTTCCGGGTGGGCGTTGTATTGGTTTTTCAGAAGTGTTAGGCCTGTAAGAGAAAAATTTAAATGGCTGGGAAAGGCCATGGGATGTAGAAATATTTTTTTCACATTTTATTTCCTTGTAAAAACAGGTAAATCAATTGGGATTTTCATATGGATTAGTACCCAGTGAACGGTTCGTTTAGCTTTATACATTGTTCCGGGTGGGCGTTGTATTGGTTTTTCGCAACTGTTAGACCTGTAAGAGAAAAATTTAAATGGCTGGGAAAGGCCATGGGATGTAGAAATATTTTTTTCACATTTTATTTCCTTTTAAACACAGGTAAATCAATAGGGATTTTCGTACGGATAAGTACCCAGTGAACGGTTCGTTTAGCTTTATATATTGTTCCGGGTGGGAGTTGTATTGGTTTTTCGGTAGTGTTAGACCTGCAAGATAAAAATTTAAATGGTTGGGAAAGGCCATGGGATGTAGAAATATTTTTTTCACATTTTATTTCCTTGTAAAAACAGGTAAATCAATAGGGCTTTTCGCACGGAAAAGTACCCAGTGAACGGTTCGTTTAGCTTTATACATTGTTCCGGGTGGGCGTTGTATTGGTTTTTCGGAAGTGTTAGACCTGTAAGAGAAAAATTTAAATGGCTGGGAAAGGCCATGAGATGTAGAAATATTTTTTTCACATTTTATTTCCTTGTAAAAACAGGTAAATCAATTGGGATTTTCGTATGGATTAGTACCCAGTGAACGGTTCGTTTACCTTTATACATTGTTCCGGGTGGGCGTTGTATTGGTTTTTCGCAACTGTTAGACTTTTAAGAGAAAAATTTAAATGGCTGGGAATGGCCATGGGATGTAGAAATATTTCTTTCACATTTTACTTCCTTGTAAAAAGAGGTAAATCAATAGGGCTTTTCGTATGGATTAGTACCCAGTGAACGGTTCGTTTAGCTTTATACATTGTTCCGGGTGGGCGTTGTATTGGTTTTTCGCAACTGTAAGACCTGTAAGAGAAAAATTTAAATGGTTGGGAAAGGCCATGGGATGTAGAAATATTTCTTTCACATTTTACTTCCTTGTAAAAAGAGGTAAATCAATAGGGCTTTTCGTATGGATTAGTACCCAGTGAACGGTTCGTTTAGCTTTATACATTGTTCCGGGTGGGCGTTGTATTGGTTTTTCGCAACTGTTAGACCTATAAGATAAAAATTTAAATAGTTGGGAAAGGCCATGGGATGTAGAAATATTTTTTTCACATTTTATTTCCTTGTAAAAACAGGTAAATCAATAGGGCTTTTCGCACGGAAAAGTACCCAGTGAACGGTTCGTTTAGCTTTATACATTGTTACGGGTGGGCGTTGTATTGGTTTTTCGGACGTGTTAGACCTGTAAGAGAAAAATTTAAATGGTTGGGAAAGGCCATGGGATGTAGAAATATTTTTTTCACATTTTACTTCCTTGTAAAAACAGGTAAATCAATAGGGCTTTTCGTACGTATAAGTACCCAGTGAATGGTTCGTTTAGCTTTATACATTGTTCCGGGTGGGCGTTGTATTGGTTTTTCGCAACTGTTAGACCTGTAAGAGAAAAATTTAAATGGTTGGGAAAGGCCATGGGATGTAGAAATATTTTTTTCACATTTTACTTCCTTGTAAAAACAGGTAAATCAATAGGGCTTTTCGCACAGATAAGTACCCAGTGAACGGTTCGTTTAGCTTTATACATTGTTCCGGGTGGGCGTTGTATTGGTTTTTCGGAAGTGTTAGACCTGTAAGAGAAAAATTTAAATGGTTGGGAAAGGCCATGGGATGTAGAAATATTTTTTTCACATTTTACTTCCTTGTAAAAACAGGTAAATCAATAGGGCTTTTCGCACAGATAAGTACCCAGTGAACGGTTCGTTTAGCTTTATACATTGTTCCGGGTGGGAGTTGTATTGGTTTTTCAGATGTGTTAGGCCTGTAAGTGAAAAATTTAAATGGCTGGGAAAGGCCATGGGATGTAGAAATATTTTTTTCACATTTTATTTCCTTGTAAAAACAGGTAAATCAATAGGGCTTTTCGCACGTATAAGTACCCAGTGAATGGTTCGTTTAGCTTTATACATTGTTCCGGGTGGGCGTTGTATTGGTTTTTCGCAACTGTTAGACCTGTAAGAGAAAAATTTAAATGGTTGGGAAAGGCCATGGGATGTAGAAATATTTTTTTCACATTTTACTTCCTTGTAAAAACAGGTAAATCAATAGGGCTTTTCGCACAGATAATTACCCAGTGAACGGTTCGTTTAGCTTTATACATTGTTCCGGGTGGGAGTTGTATTGGTTTTTCAGATGTGTTAGGCCTGTAAGTGAAAAATTTAAATGGCTGGGAAAGGCCATGGGATGTAGAAATATTTTTTTCACATTTTACTTCCTTGTAAAAACAGGTAAATCAATAGGGCTTTTCGCACAGATAAGTACCCAGTGAACGGTTCGTTTAGCTTTATACATTGTTCCGGGTGGGCGTTGTATTGGTTTTTCGGAAGTGTTAGACCTGTAAGAGAAAAATTTAAATGGTTGGGAAAGGCCATGGGATGTAGAAATATTTTTTTCACATTTTATTTCCTTGTAAAAACAGGTAAATCAATAGGGATTTTCGTACGTATAAGTACCCAGTGAACGGTTCGTTTAGCTTTATATATTGTTCCGGGTGGGAGTTGTATTGGTTTTTCGGTAGTGTTAGACCTGTAAGATAAAAATTTAAATGGTTGGGAAAGGCCATGGGATGTAGAAATATTTTTTTCACATTTTACTTCCTTGTAAAAACAGGTAAATCAATAGGGCTTTTCGCACGGATAAGTACCCAGTGAACGGTTCGTTTAGCTTTATACATTGTTTCGGGTGGGCGTTGTATTGGTTTTTCAGAAGTGTTAGGCCTGTAAGAGAAAAATTTAAATGGCTGGGAAAGGCCATGGGATGTAGAAATATTTTTTTCACATTTTATTTCCTTGTAAAAACAGGTAAATCAATTGGGATTTTCATATGGATTAGTACCCAGTGAACGGTTAGTTTAGCTTTATACATTGTTCCGGGAGGGCGTTGTATTGGTTTTTCGCAACTGTTAGACCTGTAAGAGAAAAATTTAAATGGCTGGGAAAGGCCATGGGATGTAGAAATATTTTTTTCACATTTTATTTCCTTTTAAACACAGGTAAATCAATAGGGATTTTCGTACGGATAAGTACCCAGTGAACGGTTCGTTTAGCTTTATATATTGTTCCGGGTGGGAGTTGTATTGGTTTTTCGGTAGTGTTAGACCTGCAAGATAAAAATTTAAATGGTTGGGAAAGGCCATGGGATGTAGAAATATTTTTTCACATTTTATTTCCTTGTAAAAACAGGTAAATCAATAGGGCTTTTCGCACGGAAAAGTACCCAGTGAACGGTTCGTTTAGCTTTATACATTGTTCCGGGTGGGCGTTGTATTGGTTTTTCGGAAGTGTTAGACCTGTAAGAGAAAAATTTAAATGGCTGGGAAAGGCCATGAGATGTAGAAATATTTTTTTCACATTTTATTTCCTTGTAAAAACAGGTAAATCAATTGGGATTTTCGTATGGATTAGTACCCAGTGAACGGTTCGTTTACCTTTATACATTGTTCCGGGTGGGCGTTGTATTGGTTTTTCGCAACTGTTAGACTTTTAAGAGAAAAATTTAAATGGCTGGGAATGGCCATGGGATGTAGAAATATTTTTTTCACATTTTATTTCCTTGTAAAAACAAGTAAATCAATAGGGATTTTCGTACGGATAAGTACCCAGTGAACGGTTCGTTTAGCTTTATATATTGTTCCGGGTTGGCGTTCTATTGGTTTTTCGGAAGTGTTAGACCTGTAAGAGAAAAATTTAAATGGTTGGGAAAGGCCATGGGATGTAGAAATATTTTTTTCACATTTTCCTTCCTTGTAAAAAGAGGTAAATCAATAGGGCTTTTCGCACGGATAAGTACCCAGTGAACGGTTCGTTTAGCTTTATACATTGTTCCGGGTGGGCGTTGTATTGGTTTTTCGGAAGTCTTAGACCTGTAAGAGAAAAATTTAAATGGTTGGGAAAGGCCATGGGATGTAGAAATATTTTTTTCACATTTTATTTCCTTGTAAAAACAGGTAAATCAATAGGGATTTTCGTACGTATAAGTACCCAGTGAACGGTTCGTTTAGCTTTATATATTGTTCCAGGTGGGAGTTGTATTGGTTTTTCGGAAGTGTTAGACCTGTAAGATAAAAATTTAAATGGTTGGGAAAGGCCATGGGATGTAGAAATATTTTTTTCACATTTTACTTCCTTGTAAAATCAGGTAAATCAATAGGGCTTTTCGCACGGATAAGAACCCAGTGAACGGTTCGTTTAGCTTTATACATTGTTCCGGGTGGGCGTTGTATTGGTTTTTCGGAAGTGTTAGACCTGTAAGAGAAAAATTTAAATGTTTGGGAAAGGCCATGGCATGTAGAAATATTTTTTTCACATTTTACTTCCTTGTAAAAACAGGTAAATCAATAGGGCTTTTCGCACAGATAAGTACCCAGTGAACGGTTCGTTTAGCTTTATACATTGTTCCGGGTGGGCGTTGTATTGGTTTTTCGGAAGTGTTAGACCTGTAAGAGAAAAATTTAAATGGCTGGGAAAGGCCATGGAATGTAGAAATATTTTTTTCACATTTTATTTCCTTGTAAAAACAGGTAAATCAATAGGGATTTTCGTACGTATAAGTACCCAGTGAACGGTTCGTTTAGCTTTATATATTGTTCCGGGTGGCCGTTGTATCGGTTTTTCGGTAGTGTTAGACCTGTAAGATAAAAATTTAAATGGTTGGGAAAGGCCATGGGGTGTAGAAATATTTTTTTCACATTTTATTTCCTTGTAAAAACAGGAAAATCAATAGGGATTTTTGTACGGATAAGTGCCCAGTGAACGGTTCGTTTAGCTTTATATATTGTTCCGGGTGGGCGTTGTATTGGTTTTTCGGAAGTGATAGACCTGTAAGAGAAAAGTTTAAATGGTTGGGAAAGGCCATGGGATGTAGAAATATTTTTTTCACATTTTATTTCCTTGTAAAAACAGGTAAATCAATAGGGATTTTCGTACGGATAAGTACCCAGTGAACGGTTCGTTTAGCTTTATATATTGTTCCGGGTGGGAGTTGTATTGGTTTTTCGGTAGTGTTAGACCTGTAAGAGAAAAATTTAAATGGTTGGGAAAGGCCATGGGATGTAGAAATATTTTTTTCACATTTTACTTCCTTGTAAAAAGAGGGAAATCAATAGGGCTTTTCGCACGGATAAGTGCCCAGTGAACGGTTCGTTTAGCTTTATACATTGTTCCGGGTGTGCGTTGTAATGGTTTTTCGGAAGTGTTAGACCTGTAAGAGAAAAATTTAAATGGTTGGGAAAGGCCATGGGATGTAGAAATATTTTTTTCACATTTTATTTCCTTGTAAAAACAGGTAAATCAATAGGGATTTTCGTATGGATTAGTACCCAGTGAACGGTTCGTTTAGCTTTATACATTGTTCCGGGTGGGCGTTGTATTGGTTTTTCGCAACTGTTAGACCTATAAGATAAAAATTTAAATAGTTGGGAAAGGCCATGGGATGTAGAAATATTTTTTTCACATTTTATTTCCTTGTAAAAACAGGTAAATCAATAGGGATTTTCGTATGGATTAGTACCCAGTGAACGGTTCGTTTAGCTTTATACATTGTTCCGGGTGGGCGTTGTATTGGTTTTTCGGAAGTGTTAGACCTGTAAGAGAAAAATTTAAATGTTTGGGAAAGGCCATGGGATGTAGAAATATTTTTTTCACATTTTACTTCCTTCTAAAAACAGGTAAATCAATAGGGCTTTTCGCACAGATAAGTACCCAGTGAACGGTTCGTTTAGCTTTATACATTGTTCCGGGTGGGCGTTGTATTGGTTTTTCGGAAGTGTTAGACCTGTAAGAGAAAAATTTAAATGGCTGGGAAAGGCCATGGAATGTAGAAATATTTTTTTCACATTTTATTTCCTTGTAAAAACAGGTAAATCAATAGGGATTTTCGTACGTATAAGTACCCAGTGAACGGTTCGTTTAGCTTTATGTATTGTTCCGGGTGGCCGTTGTATCGGTTTTTCGGTAGTGTTAGACCTGTAAGATAAAAATTTAAATGGTTGGGAAAGGCCATGGGATGTAGAAATATTTTTTTCACATTTTATTTCCTTGTAAAAACAGGAAAATCAATAGGGATTTTTGTACGGATAAGTGCCCAGTGAACGGTTCGTTTAGCTTTATATATTGTTCCGGGTGGGCGTTGTATTGGTTTTTCGGAAGTGATAGACCTGTAAGAGAAAAGTTTAAATGGTTGGGAAAGGCCATGGGATGTAGAAATATTTTTTTCACATTTTATTTCCTTGTAAAAACAGGTAAATCAATAGGGATTTTCGTACGGATAAGTACCCAGTGAACGGTTCGTTTAGCTTTATATATTGTTCCGGGTGGGAGTTGTATTGGTTTTTCGGTAGTGTTAGACCTGTAAGAGAAAAATTTAAATGGTTGGGAAAGGCCATGGGATGTAGAAATATTTTTTTCACATTTTACTTCCTTGTAAAAAGAGGGAAATCAATAGGGGTTTTCGCACGGATAAGTACCCAGTGAACGGTTCGTTTAGCTTTATACATTGTTCCGGGTGTGCGTTGTAATGGTTTTTCGGAAGTGTTAGACCTGTAAGAGAAAAATTTAAATGGTTGGGAAAGGCCATGGGATGTAGAAATATTTTTTTCACATTTTATTTCCTTGTAAAAACAGGTAAATCAATAGGGATTTTCGTATGGATTAGTACCCAGTGAACGGTTCGTTTAGCTTTATACATTGTTCCGGGTGGGCGTTGTATTGGTTTTTCGCAACTGTTAGACCTATAAGATAAAAATTTAAATAGTTGGGAAAGGCCATGGGATGTAGAAATATTTTTTTCACATTTTATTTCCTTGTAAAAACAGGTAAATCAATAGGGCTTTTCGCACGGAAAAGTACCCAGTGAACGGTTCGTTTAGCTTTATACATTGTTCCGGGTGGGCGTTGTATTGGTTTTTCGGAAGTGTTAGACCTGTAAGAGAAAAATTTAAATGGTTGGGAAAGGCCATGGGATGTAGAAATATTTTTTTCACATTTTACTTCCTTGTAAAAACAGGTAAATCAATAGGGCTTTTCGTACGTATAAGTACCCAGTGAATGGTTCTTTTAGCTTTATACATTGTTCCGGGTGGGCGTTGTATTGGTTTTTCGCAACTGTTAGACCTGTAAGAGAAAAATTTAAATGGTTGGGAAAGGCCATGGGATGTAGAAATATTTTTTTCACATTTTACTTCCTTGTAAAAACAGGTAAATCAATAGGGCTTTTCGCACAGATAAGTACCCAGTGAACGGTTCGTTTAGCTTTATACATTGTTCCGGGTGGGCGTTGTATTGGTTTTTCGGAAGTGTTAGACCTGTAAGAGAAAAATTTAAATGGTTGGGAAAGGCCATGGGATGTAGAAATATTTTTTTCACATTTTATTTCCTTGTAAAAACAGGTAAATCAATAGGGATTTTCGTACGTATAAGTACCCAGTGAACGGTTCGTTTAGCTTTATATATTGTTCCGGGTGGGAGTTGTATTGGTTTTTCGGTAGTGTTAGACCTGTAAGATAAAAATTTAAATGGTTGGGAAAGGCCATGGGATGTAGAAATATTTTTTTCACATTTTACTTCCTTGTAAAAACAGGTAAATCAATAGGGCTTTTCGCACGGATAAGTACCCAGTGAACGGTTCGTTTAGCTTTATACATTGTTCCGGGTGGGAGTTGTATTGGTTTTTCAGAAGTGTTAGGCCTGTAAGAGAAAAATTTATATGGCTGGGAAAGGCCATGGGATGTAGAAATATTTTTTTCACATTTTATTTCCTTGTAAAAACAGGTAAATCAATAGGGCTTTTCGCACGTATAAGTACCCAGTGAATGGTTCGTTTAGCTTTATACATTGTTCCGGGTGGGCGTTGTATTGGTTTTTCGCAACTGTTAGACCTGTAAGAGAAAAATTTAAATGGTTGGGAAAGGCCATGGGATGTAGAAATATTTTTTTCACATTTTACTTCCTTGTAAAAACAGGTAAATCAATAGGGCTTTTCGCACAGATAAGTACCCAGTGAACGGTTCGTTTAGCTTTATACATTGTTCCGGGTGGGCGTTGTATTGGTTTTTCGGAAGTGTTAGACCTGTAAGAGAAAAATTTAAATGGTTGGGAAAGGCCATGGGATGTAGAAATATTTTTTTCACATTTTATTTCCTTGTAAAAACAGGTAAATCAATAGGGATTTTCGTACGTATAAGTACCCAGTGAACGGTTCGTTTAGCTTTATATATTGTTCCGGGTGGGAGTTGTATTGGTTTTTCGGTAGTGTTAGACCTGTAAGATAAAAATTTAAATGGTTGGGAAAGGCCATGGGATGTAGACATATTTTTTTCACATTTTACTTCCTTGTAAAAACAGGTAAATCAATAGGGCTTTTCGCACGGATAAGTACCCAGTGAACGGTTCGTTTAGCTTTATACATTGTTCCGGGTGGGCGTTGTATTGGTTTTTCAGAAGTGTTAGGCCTGTAAGAGAAAAATTTAAATGGCTGGGAAAGGCCATGGGATGTAGAAATATTTTTTTCACATTTTATTTCCTTGTAAAAACAGGTAAATCAATTGGGATTTTCGTATGGATTAGTACCCAGTGAACGGTTCGTTTAGCTTTATACATTGTTCCGGGTGGGCGTTGTATTGGTTTTTCGCAACTGTTAGACCTGTAAGAGAAAAATTTAAATGGCTGGGAAAGGCCATGGGATGTAGAAATATTTTTTTCACATTTTATTTCCTTTTAAACACAGGTAAATCAATAGGGATTTTCGTACGGATAAGTACCCAGTGAACGGTTCGTTTAGCTTTATATATTGTTCCGGGTGGGAGTTGTATTGGTTTTTCGGTAGTGTTAGACCTGCAAGATAAAAATTTAAATGGTTGGGAAAGGCCATGGGATGTAGAAATATTTTTTTCACATTTTATTTCCTTGTAAAAACAGGTAAATCAATAGGGCTTTTCGCACGGAAAAGTACCCAGTGAACGGTTCGTTTAGCTTTATACATTGTTCCGGGTGGGCGTTGTATTGGTTTTTCGGAAGTGTTAGACCTGTAAGAGAAAAATTTAAATGGCTGGGAAAGGCCATGAGATGTAGAAATATTTTTTTCACATTTTATTTCCTTGTAAAAACAGGTAAATCAATTGGGATTTTCGTATGGATTAGTACCCAGTGAACGGTTCGTTTACCTTTATACATTGTTCCGGGTGGGCGTTGTATTGGTTTTTCGCAACTGTTAGACTTTTAAGAGAAAAATTTAAATGGCTGGGAATGGCCATGGGATGTAGAAATATTTTTTTCACATTTTATTTCCTTGTAAAAACAGGTAAATCAATAGGGATTTTCGTACGGATAAGTACCCAGTGAACGGTTCGTTTAGCTTTATATATTGTTCCGGGTTGGCGTTCTATTGGTTTTTCGGAAGTGTTAGACCTGTAAGAGAAAAATTTAAATGGTTGGGAAAGGCCATGGGATGTAGAAATATTTTTTTCACATTTTCCTTCCTTGTAAAAACAGGTAAATCAATAGGGCTTTTCGCACGGATAAGTACCCAGTGAACGGTTCGTTTAGCTTTATACATTGTTCCGGGTGGGCGTTGTATTGGTTTTTCGCAACTGTTAGACCTGTAAGAGAAATATTTAAATGGTTGGGAAAGGCCATGGGATGTAGAAATATTTTTTTCACATTTTACTTCCTTGTAAAAACAGGTAAATCAATAGGGCTTTTCGCACAGATAAGTACCCAGTGAACGGTTCGTTTAGCTTTATACATTGTTCCGGGTGGGCGTTGTATTGGTTTTTCGGAAGTGTTAGACCTGTAAGAGAAAAATTTAAATGGTTGGGAAAGGCCATGGGATGTAGAAATATTTTTTTCACATTTTATTTCCTTGTAAAAACAGGTAAATCAATAGGGATTTTCGTACGTATAAGTACCCAGTGAACGGTTCGTTTAGCTTTATATATTGTTCCGGGTGGGAGTTGTATTGGTTTTTCGGTAGTGTTAGACCTGTAAGATAAAAATTTAAATGGTTGGGAAAGGCCATGGGATGTAGAAATATTTTTTTCACATTTTATTCCTTGTAAAAACAGGTAAATCAATAGGGCTTTTCGCACGGATAAGTACCCAGTGAACGGTTCGTTTAGCTTTATACATTGTTCCGGGTGGGAGTTGTATTGGTTTTTCAGAAGTGTTAGGCCTGTAAGAGAAAAATTTAAATGGCTGGGAAAGGCCATGGGATGTAGAAATATTTTTTTCACATTTTATTTCCTTGTAAAAACAGGTAAATCAATAGGGCTTTTCGCACGTATAAGTACCCAGTGAATGGTTCGTTTAGCTTTATACATTGTTCCGGGTGGGCGTTGTATTGGTTTTTCGCAACTGTTAGACCTGTAAGAGAAAAATTTAAATGGTTGGGAAAGGCCATGGGATGTAGAAATATTTTTTTCACATTTTACTTCCTTGTAAAAACAGGTAAATCAATAGGGCTTTTCGCACAGATAAGTACCCAGTGAACGGTTCGTTTAGCTTTATACATTGTTCCGGGTGGGCGTTGTATTGGTTTTTCGGAAGTGTTAGACCTGTAAGAGAAAAATTTAAATGGTTGCGAAAGGCCATGGGATGTAGAAATATTTTTTTCACATTTTATTTCCTTGTAAAAACAGGTAAATCAATAGGGATTTTCGTACGTATAAGTACCCAGTGAACGGTTCGTTTAGCTTTATATATTGTTCCGGGTGGGAGTTGTATTGGTTTTTCGGTAGTGTTATACCTGTAAGAGAAAAATTTAAATGGTTGGGAAAGGCCATGGGATGTAGAAATATTTTTTTCACATTTTACTTCCTTGTAAAAACAGGTAAATCAATAGGGCTTTTCGCACGGATAAGTACCCAGTGAACGGTTCGTTTAGTTTTATACATTGTTCCGGGTGGGCGTTGTATTGGTTTTTCAGAAGTGTTAGGCCTGTAAGAGAAAAATTTAAATGGCTGGGAAAGGCCATGGGATGTAGAAATATTTTTTTCACATTTTATTTCCTTGTAAAAACAGGTAAATCAATTGGGATTTTCGTATGGATTAGTACCCAGTGAACGGTTCGTTTAGCTTTATACATTGTTCCGGGTGGGCGTTGTATTGGTTTTTCGCAACTGTTAGACCTGTAAGAGAAAAATTTAAATGGCTGGGAAAGGCCATGGGATGTAGAAATATTTTTTTCACATTTTATTTCCTTTTAAACACAGGTAAATCAATAGGGATTTTCGTACGGATAAGTACCCAGTGAACGGTTCGTTTAGCTTTATATATTGTTCCGGGTGGGAGTTGTATTGGTTTTTCGGTAGTGTTAGACCTGCAAGATAAAAATTTAAATGGTTGGGAAAGGCCATGGGATGTAGAAATATTTTTTTCACATTTTATTTCCTTGTAAAAACAGGTAAATCAATAGGGCTTTTCGCACGGAAAAGTACCCAGTGAACGGTTCGTTTAGCTTTATACATTGTTCCGGGTGGGCGTTGTATTGGTTTTTCGGAAGTGTTAGACCTGTAAGAGAAAAATTTAAATGGCTGGGAAAGGCCATGAGATGTAGAAATATTTTTTTCACATTTTATTTCCTTGTAAAAACAGGTAAATCAATTGGGATTTTCGTATGGATTAGTACCCAGTGAACGGTTCGTTTACCTTTATACATTGTTCCGGGTGGGCGTTGTATTGGTTTTTCGCAACTGTTAGACTTTTAAGAGAAAAATTTAAATGGCTGGGAATGGCCATGGGATGTAGAAATATTTTTTTCACATTTTATTTCCTTGTAAAAACAGGTAAATCAATAGGGATTTTCGTACGGATAAGTACCCAGTGAACGGTTCGTTTAGCTTTATATATTGTTCCGGGTTGGCGTTCTATTGGTTTTTCGGAAGTGTTAGACCTGTAAGAGAAAAATTTAAATGGTTGGGAAAGGCCATGGGATGTAGAAATATTTTTTTCACATTTTCCTTCCTTGTAAAAACAGGTAAATCAATAGGGCTTTTCGCACGGATAAGTACCCAGTGAACGGTTCGTTTAGCTTTATACATTGTTCCGGGTGGGCGTTGTATTGGTTTTTCGCAACTGTTAGACCTGTAAGAGAAATATTTAAATGGTTGGGAAAGGCCATGGGATGTAGAAATAATTTTTTCACATTTTATTTCCTTGGAAAAACAGGTAAATCAATAGTGATTATCGTATGGATTAGTACCCAGTGAACGGTTCGTTTAGCTTTATATATTGTTCCGGGTGGGCGTTGTATTGGTTTTTCGCAACTGTAAGACCTGTAAGAGAAAAATTTAAATGGTTGGGAAAGGCCATGGGATGTAGAAATATTTCTTTCACATTTTACTTCCTTGTAAAAAGAGGTAAATCAATAGGGCTTTTCGCACGGATAAGTACCCAGTGAACGGTTCGTTTAGCTTTATACATTGTTCCGGGTGGGCGTTGTATTGGTTTTTCGGAAGTCTTAGACCTGTAAGAGAAAAATTTAAATGGTTGGGAAAGGCCATGGGATGTAGAAATATTTTTTTCACATTTTATTTCCTTGTAAAAACAGGTAAATCAATAGGGATTTTCGTACGTATAAGTACCCAGTGAACGGTTCGTTTAGCTTTATATATTGTTCCGGGTGGGAGTTGTATTGGTTTTTCGGTAGTGTTAGACCTGTAAGATAAAAATTTAAATGGTTGGGAAAGGCCATGGGATGTAGAAATATTTTTTTCACATTTTACTTCCTTGTAAAATCAGGTAAATCAATAGGGCTTTTGGCACGGATAAGAACCCAGTGAACGGTTCGTTTAGCTTTATACATTGTTCCGGGTGGGCGTTGTATTGGTTTTTCGGAAGTGTTAGACCTGTAAGAGAAAAATTTAAATGGCTGGGAAAGGCCATGGGATGTAGAAATATTTTTTTCACATTTTATTTCCTTGTAAAAACAGGTAAATCTATTCGGATTTTCGTATGGATTAGTACCCAGTGAACGGTTCGTTTAGCTTTATACATTGTTCCGGGTGGGCGTTGTATTGGTTTTTCGCAACTGTTAGACCTGTAAGAGAAAAATTTAAATGGCTGGGAAAGGCCATGGGATGTAAAAATATTTTTTTCACATTTTATTTCCTTGTAAAAACAGGTAAATCAATAGGGATTTTCGTACGGATTAGTACCCAGTGAACGGTTCGTTTAGCTTTATATATTATTCCGGGTGGGCGTTGTATTGGTTTTTCGCAACTGTTAGAACTGTAAGATAAAAATTTAAATGGTTGGGAAAGGCCATGGGATGTAGAAATATTTTTTTCACATTTTATTTCCTTGTAAAAACAGGAAAATCAATAGGGCTTTTCGCACGGAAAAGTACCCAGTGAACGGTTCGTTTAGCTTTATACATTGTTCCGGGTGGGCGTTGTATTGGTTTTTCGCAACTGTTAGACCTGTAAGAGAAAAATTTAAATGGCTGGGAAAGGCCATGAGATGTAGAAATATTTTTTTCACATTTTATTTCCTTGTAAAAACAGGTAAATCAATTGGGATTTTCGTATGGATTAGTACCCAGTGAACGGTTCGTTTACCTTTATACATTGTTCCGGGTGGGCGTTGTATTGGTTTTTCGCAACTGTTAGACTTTTAAGAGAAAAATTTAAATGGCTGGGAATGGCCATGGGATGTAGAAATATTTTTTTCACATTTTATTTCCTTGTAAAAACAGGTAAATCAATAGGGATTTTCGTACGGATAAGTACCCAGTGAACGGTTCGTTTAGCTTTATATATTGTTCCGGGTTGGCGTTCTATTGGTTTTTCGGAAGTGTTAGACCTGTAAGAGAAAAATTTAAATGGTTGGGAAAGGCCATGGGATGTAGAAATATTTTTTTCACATTTTCCTTCCTTGTAAAAACAGGTAAATCAATAGGGCTTTTCGCACGGATAAGTACCCAGTGAACGGTTCGTTTAGCTTTATACATTGTTCCGGGTGGGCGTTGTTTTGGTTTTTCGCAACTGTTAGACCTGTAAGAGAAATATTTAAATGGTTGGGAAAGGCCATGGGATGTAGAAATAATTTTTTCACATTTTATTTCCTTGGAAAAACAGGTAAATCAATAGTGATTTTCGTATGGATTAGTACCCAGTGAACGGTTCGTTTAGCTTTATATATTGTTCCGGGTGGGCGTTGTATTGGTTTTTCGCAACTGTAAGACCTGTAAGAGAAAAATTTAAATGGTTGGGAAAGGCCATGGGATGTAGAAATATTTCTTTCACATTTTACTTCCTTGTAAAAACAGGTAAATCAATAGGGATTTTCGTACGTATAAGTACCCAGTGAACGGTTCGTTTAGCTTTATATATTGTTCCGGGTGGGAGTTGTATTGGTTTTTCGGTAGTGTTAGACCTGTAAGAGAAAAATTTAAATGGTTGGGAAAGGCCATGGGATGTAGAAATATTTTTTTCACATTTTACTTCCTTGTAAAATCAGGTAAATCAATAGGGCTTTTGGCACGGATAAGAACCCAGTGAACGGTTCGTTTAGCTTTATACATTGTTCCGGGTGGGCGTTGTATTGGTTTTTCGGAAGTGTTAGACCTGTAAGAGAAAAATTTAAATGGCTGGGAAAGGCCATGGGATGTAGAAATATTTTTTTCACATTTTATTTCCTTGTAAAAACAGGTAAATCTATTCGGATTTTCGTATGGATTAGTACCCAGTGAACGGTTCGTTTAGCTTTATACATTGTTCCGGGTGGGCGTTGTATGGGTTTTTCGCAACTGTTAGACCTGTAAGAGAAAAATTTAAATGGCTGGGAAAGGCCATGGGATGTAGAAATATTTTTTTCACATTTTATTTCCTTGTAAAAACAGGTAAATCAATAGGGATTTTCGTATGGATTAGTACCCAGTGAACGGTTCGTTTAGCTTTATATATTATTCCGGGTGGGCGTTGTATTGGTTTTTCGCAACTGTTAGAACTGTAAGATAAAAATTTAAATGGTTGGGAAAGGCCATGGGATGTAGAAATATTTTTTTCACATTTTATTTCCTTGTAAAAACAGGAAAATCAATAGGGCTTTTCGTACGGATAAGTACCCAGTGAACGGTTCGTTTAGCTTTATATATTGTTCCGGGTGGGCGTTGTATTGGTTTTTCGGAAGTGTTAGACCTGTAAGAGAAAAATTTAAATGGTTGGGAAAGGCCATGGGATGTAGAAATAATTTTTTCACATTTTATTTCCTTGTAAAAACAGGTAAATCAATAGGGATTTTCGTATGGATTAGTACCCAGTGAACGGTTCGTTTAGCTTTATATATTTTTCCGGGTGGGCGTTGTATTGGTTTTTCGGAAGTGTTAGACCTGTAAGAGAAAAATGTAAATGGTTGGGAAAGGCCATGGGATGTAGAAATGTTTTTTTCACATTTTATTTCCTTGTAAAAACAGGAAAATCAATAGGGATTTTCATATGGATTACTACCCAGTGAACGGTTCGTTTAGCTTTATATATTTTTCCGGGTGGGCGTTGTATTGGTTTTTCGCAACTGTTAGACCTGTAAGAGAAAAATTTAAATGGTTGGGAAAGGCCATGGCATGTAGAAATATTTTTTTCACATTTTACTTCCTTGTAAAAAGAGGTAAATCAATAGGGCTTTTCGCACGGAAAAGTACCCAGTGAACGGTTCGTTTAGCTTTATACATTGTTCCGGGTGGGCGTTGTATTGGTTTTTCGGAAGTGTTAGACCTGTAAGAGAAAAATTTAAATGGTTGGGAACGGCCACTGGATGTAGAAATATTTTTTTCACATTTTACTTCCTTATAAAAACAGGTAAATCAATAGGGCTTTTCGCACGGAAAAGTACCCAGTGAACGGTTCGTTTAGCTTTATACATTGTTCCGGGTGGGCGTTGTATTGGTTTTTCGGAAGTGTTAGACCTGTAAGAGAAAAATTTAAATGGTTGGGAAAGGATGTAGAAATATTTTTTTCACATTTTATTTCCTTGTAAAAACAGGTAAATCAATAGGGATTTTCGTACGTATAAGTACCCAGTGAACGGTTCGTTTAGCTTTATATATTGTTCCGGGTGGGAGTTGTATTGGTTTTTCGGTAGTGTTAGACCTGTAAGAGAAAAATTTAAATGGTTGGGAAAGGCCATGGGATGTAGAAATATTTTTTTCACATTTTATTTCCTTGTAAAACCAGGTAAATCAAAAGGGCTTTTCGCACGTATAAGTACCGAGTGAACGGTTCGTTTAGCTTTATACATTGTTCCGGGTGGGCGTTGTATTGGTTTTTCGGAAGTGTTAGACCTGTAAGAGAAAAATTTAAATGTTTGGGAAAGGCCATGGGATGTAGAAATATTTTTTTCACATTTTACTTCCTTGTAAAAACAGGTAAATCAATAGGGCTTTTCGCACAGATAAGTACCCAGTGAACGGTTCGTTTAGCTTTATACATTGTTCCGGGTGGGCGTTGTATTGGTTTTTCGGAAGTGTTAGACCTGTAAGAGAAAAATTTAAATGGTTGGGAAAGGCCATGGGATGTAGAAATATTTTTTTCACATTTTATTTCCTTGTAAAAACAGGTAAATCAATAGGGATTTTCGTACGTATAAGTACCCAGTGAACGGTTCGTTTAGCTTTATATATTGTTCCGGGTGGGAGTTGTATTGGTTTTTCGGTATTGTTAGACCTGTAAGATAAAAATTTAAATGGTTGGGAAAGGCCATGGATATGTAGAAATATTTTTTTCACATTTTACTTCCTTGTAAAAACAGGTAAATAAATAGGGCTTTTCGCACGGATAAGTACCCAGTGAACGGTTCGTTTAGCTTTATACATTGTTCCGGGTGGGCGTTGTATTGGTTTTTGGGAAGTGTTAGACCTGTAAGAGAAAAATTTAAATGGCTGGGAAAGGCCATGGGATGTAGAAATATTTTTTTCACATTTTATTTCCTTGTAAAAACAGGTAAATCAATTGGGATTTTCGTATGGATTAGTACCCAGTGAACGGTTCGTTTAGCTTTATACATTGTTCCGGGTGGGCGTTGTATTGGTTTTTCGCAACTGTTAGACCTATAAGAGAAAAATTTAAATGGCTGGGAAAGGCCATGGGATGTAGAAATATTTTTTTCACATTTTATTTCCTTGTAAAAACAGGTAAATCAATAGTGCTTTTCGCACGGAAAAGTACCCAGTGAACGGTTCGTTTAGCTTTATACATTGTTCCGGGTGGGCGTTGTATTGGTTTTTCGGAAGTGTTAGACCTGTAAGAGAAAAATTTAAATGGTTGGGAAAGGCCATGGGATGTAGAAATATTTTTTTCACATTTTACTTCCTTGTAAAAACAGGTAAATCAATAGGGCTTTTCGCACGTATAAGTACCCAGTGAATGGTTCGTTTAGCTTTATACATTGTTCCGGGTGGGCGTTGTATTGGTTTTTCGCAACTGTTAGACCTGTAAGAGAAAAATTTAAATGGTTGGGAAAGGCCATGGGATGTAGAAATATTTTTTTCACATTTTACTTCCTTGTAAAAACAGGTAAATCAATAGGGCTTTTCGCACAGATAAGTACCCAGTGAACGGTTCGTTTAGCTTTATACATTGTTCCGGGTGGGCGTTGTATTGGTTTTTCGGAAGTGTTAGACCTGTAAGAGAAAAATTTAAATGGTTGGGAAAGGCCATGGGATGTAGAAATATTTTTTTCACATTTTATTTCCTTGTAAAAACAGGTAAATCAATAGGGATTTTCGTACGTATAAGTACCCAGTGAACGGTTCGTTTAGCTTTATATATTGTTCCGGGTGTGAGTTGTATTGGTTTTTCGGTAGTGTTAGACCTGTAAGATAAAAATTTAAATGGTTGGGAAAGGCCATGGGATGTAGAAATATTTTTTTCACATTTTACTTCCTTGTAAAAACAGGTAAATCAATAGGGCTTTTCGCACGGATAAGTACCCAGTGAACGGTTCGTTTAGCTTTATTCATTGTTCCGGGTGGGCGTTGTATTGGTTTTTCGGAAGTGTTAGACCTGTAAGAGAAAAATTTAAATGGTTGGGAAAGGCCATGGGATGTAGAAATATTTTTTTCACACTTTATTTCCTTGTAAAAACAGGTAAATCAATTGGGATTTTCGTATAGATTAGTACCCAGTGAACGGTTCGTTTAGCTTTATACATTGTTCCGGGTGGGCGTTGTATTGGTTTTTCGCAACTGTTAGACCTGTAAGAGAAAAATTTAAATGGTTGGGAAAGGCCATGGGATGTAGAAATATTTTTTTCACATTTTATTTCCCTGTAAAAACAGGTAAATCAATAGGGATTTTCGTACGTATAAGTACCCAGTGAACGGTTCGTTTAGCTTTATATATTGTTCCGGGTGGGAGTTGTATTGGTTTTTCGGTAGTGTTAGACCTGTAAGAGAAAAATTTAAATGGTTGGGAAAGGCCATGGGATGTAGAAATTTTTTTTTCACATTTTACTTCCTTGTAAAAACAGGTAAATCAATAGGGCTTTTCGCACAGATAAGTACCCAGTGAACGGTTCGTTTAGCTTTATACATTGTTCCGGGTGGGAGTTGTATTGGTTTTCGTAAGTGTTAGACCTGTAAGAGAAAAATTTAAATGGCTGGGAATGGCAATGGGATGTAGAAATATTTTTTTCACATTTTATTTCCTTGTAAAAACAGGTAAATCAATAGGGATTTTCGTACGGATAAGTACCCAGTGAGCGGTTCGTTTAGCTTTATGTATTTTTCCGGGTGGGCGTTGTATTGGTTTTTCGGAAGTGTTAGACCTGTAAGAGAAAAATTTAAATGGTTGGGAAAGGCCATGGGATGTAGAAATATTTTTTTCACATTTTATTTCCTTGTAAAAACTGGTAAATCAATAGGGATTTTCGTACCGATAAGTACCCAGTGAACGGTTCGTTTAGCATTTTATATTCTTCCGGGTGGGCGTTGTATTGGTTTTTCAGAAGTGTTAGACCTGTAAGAGAAAAATTTAAATGGTTGGGAAAGGCCATGGGATGTAGAAATATTTTTTTCACATTTTATTTCCCTGTAAAAACAGGTAAATCAATAGGGATTTTCGTACGTATAAGTACCCAGTGAACGGTTCGTTTAGCTTTATATATTGTTCCGGGTGGGAGTTGTATTGGTTTTTCGGTAGTGTTAGACCTGTAAGAGAAAAATTTAAATGGTTGGGAAAGGCCATGGGATGTAGAAATATTTTTTTCACATTTTACTTCCTTGTAAAAACAGGTAAATCAATCGGGCTTTTCGCACGTATAAGTACCCAGTGAACATTGTTCCGGGTGGGCGTTGTATTGGTTTTTAGCAACTGTTAGACCTGTAAGAGAAAAATTTAAATGGTTGGGAAAGGCCATGGGATGTAGAAATATTTTTTTCACATTTTACTTCCTTGTAAAAACAGGTAAATCAATAGGGCTTTTCGCACAGATAAGTACCCAGTGAACGGTTCGTTTAGCTTTATACATTGTTCCGGGTGGGCGTTGTATTGGTTTTCGTAAGTGTTAGACCTGTAAGAGAAAAATTTAAATGGCTGGGAATGGCAATGGGATGTAGAAATATTTTTTTCACATTTTATTTCCTTGTAAAAACAGGTAAATCAATAGGGATTTTCGTACGGATAAGTACCCAGTGAGCGGTTCGTTTAGCTTTATATATTTTTCCGGGTGGGCGTTGTATTGGTTTTTCGGAAGTGTTAGACCTGTAAGAGAAAAATTTAAATGGTTGGGAAAGGCCATGGGATGCAGAAATGTTTTTTTTTCACATTTTATTTCCTTGTAAAAACAGGTAAATCAATAGGGATTTTCGTATGGATTAGTACCCAGTGAACGGTTCGTTTAGCTTTATATATTATTCCGGGTGGGCGTTGTATTGGTTTTTCGCAACTGTTAGAACTGTAAGATAAAAATTTAAATGGTTGGGAAAGGCCATGGGATGTAGAAATATTTTTTTCACATTTTATTTCCTTGTAAAAACAGGAAAATCAATAGGGCTTTTCGTACGGATAAGTACCCAGTGAACGGTTCGTTTAGCTTTATATATTGTTCCGGGTGGGCGTTGTATTGGTTTTTCGGAAGTGTTAGACCTGTAAGAGAAAAATTTAAATGGTTGGGAAAGGCCATGGGATGTAGAAATATTTTTTTCACATTTTATTTCCTTGTAAAAACAGGTAAATCAATAGGGATTTTCGTATGGATTAGTACCCAGTGAACGGTTCGTTTAGCTTTATATATTTTTCCGGGTGGGAGTTGTACTGGTTTTTCGGTAGTGTTAGACCTGTAAGAGAAAAATTTAAATGGTTGGGAAAGGCCATGGGATGTAGAAATATTTTTTTCACATTTTACTTCCTTGTAAAAACAGGTAAATCAATAGGGCTTTTCGCACGTATAAGTACCTAGTGAACGGTTCGTTTACCTTTATACATTGTTCCGGGTGGGCGTTGTATTGGTTTTTCGCAACTGTTAGACCTGTAAGAGAAAAATTTAAATGGTTGGGAAAGGCCATGGGATGTAGAAATATTTTTTTCACATTTTACTTCCTTGTAAAAACAGGTAAATCAATAGGGCTTTTCGCACAGATAAGTACCCAGTGAACGGTTTGTTTAGCTTTATACATTGTTCCGGGTGGGCGTTGTATTGGTTTTCGTAAGTGTTAGACCTGTAAGAGAAAAATTTAAATGGTTGGGAAAGGCCATGGGATGTAGAAATATTTTTTTCACATTTTATTTCCTTGTAAAAACAGGTAAATCAATAGGGATTTTCGTACGTATAAGTACCCAGTGAACGGTTCGTTTAGCTTTATATATTGTTCCGGGTGTGAGTTGTATTGGTTTTTCGGTAGTGTTAGACCTGTAAGATAAAAATTTAAATGGTTGGGAAAGGCCATGGGATGTAGAAATATTTTTTTCACATTTTACTTCCTTGTAAAAACAGGTAAATCAATAGGGCTTTTCGCACGGATAAGTACCCAGTGAACGGTTCGTTTAGCTTTATTCATTGTTCCGGGTGGGCGTTGTATTGGTTTTTCGGAAGTGTTAGACCTGTAAGAGAAAAATTTAAATGGTTGGGAAAGGCCATGGGATGTAGAAATATTTTTTTCACACTTTATTTCCTTGTAAAAACAGGTAAATCAATTGGGATTTTCGTATAGATTAGTACCCAGTGAACGGTTCGTTTAGCTTTATACATTGTTCCGGGTGGGCGTTGTATTGGTTTTTCGCAACTGTTAGACCTGTAAGAGAAAAATTTAAATGGTTGGGAAAGGCCATGGGATGTAGAAATATTTTTTTCACATTTTATTTCCCTGTAAAAACAGGTAAATCAATAGGGATTTTCGTACGTATAAGTACCCAGTGAACGGTTCGTTTAGCTTTATATATTGTTCCGGGTGGGAGTTGTATTGGTTTTTCGGTAGTGTTAGACCTGTAAGAGAAAAATTTAAATGGTTGGGAAAGGCCATGGGATGTAGAAATTTTTTTTTCACATTTTACTTCCTTGTAAAAACAGGTAAATCAATAGGGCTTTTCGCACAGATAAGTACCCAGTGAACGGTTCGTTTAGCTTTATACATTGTTCCGGGTGGGAGTTGTATTGGTTTTCGTAAGTGTTAGACCTGTAAGAGAAAAATTTAAATGGCTGGGAATGGCAATGGGATGTAGAAATATTTTTTTCACATTTTATTTCCTTGTAAAAACAGGTAAATCAATAGGGATTTTCGTACGGATAAGTACCCAGTGAGCGGTTCGTTTAGCTTTATGTATTTTTCCGGGTGGGCGTTGTATTGGTTTTTCGGAAGTGTTAGACCTGTAAGAGAAAAATTTAAATGGTTGGGAAAGGCCATGGGATGTAGAAATATTTTTTTCACATTTTATTTCCTTGTAAAAACTGGTAAATCAATAGGGATTTTCGTACGGATAAGTACCCAGTGAACGGTTCGTTTAGCATTTTATATTCTTCCGGGTGGGCGTTGTATTGGTTTTTCAGAAGTGTTAGACCTGTAAGAGAAAAATTTAAATGGTTGGGAAAGGCCATGGGATGTAGAAATATTTTTTTCACATTTTATTTCCCTGTAAAAACAGGTAAATCAATAGGGATTTTCGTACGTATAAGTACCCAGTGAACGGTTCGTTTAGCTTTATATATTGTTCCGGGTGGGAGTTGTATTGGTTTTTCGGTAGTGTTAGACCTGTAAGAGAAAAATTTAAATGGTTGGGAAAGGCCATGGGATGTAGAAATATTTTTTTCACATTTTACTTCCTTGTAAAAACAGGTAAATCAATCGGGCTTTTCGCACGTATAAGTACCCAGTGAACATTGTTCCGGGTGGGCGTTGTATTGGTTTTTAGCAACTGTTAGACCTGTAAGAGAAAAATTTAAATGGTTGGGAAAGGCCATGGGATGTAGAAATATTTTTTTCACATTTTACTTCCTTGTAAAAACAGGTAAATCAATAGGGCTTTTCGCACAGATAAGTACCCAGTGAACGGTTCGTTTAGCTTTATACATTGTTCCGGGTGGGCGTTGTATTGGTTTTCGTAAGTGTTAGACCTGTAAGAGAAAAATTTAAATGGCTGGGAATGGCAATGGGATGTAGAAATATTTTTTTCACATTTTATTTCCTTGTAAAAACAGGTAAATCAATAGGGATTTTCGTACGGATAAGTACCCAGTGAGCGGTTCGTTTAGCTTTATATATTTTTCCGGGTGGGCATTGTATTGGTTTTTCGGAAGTGTTAGACCTGTAAGAGAAAAATTTAAATGGTTGGGAAAGGCCATGGGATGCAGAAATGTTTTTTTTCACATTTTATTTCCTTGTAAAAACAGGTAAATCAATAGGGATTTTCGTATGGATTAGTACCCAGTGAACGGTTCGTTTAGCTTTATATATTATTCCGGGTGGGCGTTGTATTGGTTTTTCGCAACTGTTAGAACTGTAAGATAAAAATTTAAATGGTTGGGAAAGGCCATGGGATGTAGAAATATTTTTTTCACATTTTATTTCCTTGTAAAAACAGGAAAATCAATAGGGCTTTTCGTACGGATAAGTACCCAGTGAACGGTTCGTTTAGCTTTATATATTGTTCCGGGTGGGCGTTGTATTGGTTTTTCGGAAGTGTTAGACCTGTAAGAGAAAAATTTAAATGGTTGGGAAAGGCCATGGGATGTAGAAATATTTTTTTCACATTTTATTTCCTTGTAAAAACAGGTAAATCAATAGGGATTTTCGTATGGATTAGTACCCAGTGAACGGTTCGTTTAGCTTTATATATTTTTCCGGGTGGGAGTTGTACTGGTTTTTCGGTAGTGTTAGACCTGTAAGAGAAAAATTTAAATGGTTGGGAAAGGCCATGGGATGTAGAAATATTTTTTTCACATTTTACTTCCTTGTAAAAACAGGTAAATCAATAGGGCTTTTCGCACGTATAAGTACCTAGTGAACGGTTCGTTTACCTTTATACATTGTTCCGGGTGGGCGTTGTATTGGTTTTTCGCAACTGTTAGACCTGTAAGAGAAAAATTTAAATGGTTGGGAAAGGCCATGGGATGTAGAAATATTTTTTTCACATTTTACTTCCTTGTAAAAACAGGTAAATCAATAGGGCTTTTCGCACAGATAAGTACCCAGTGAACGGTTTGTTTAGCTTTATACATTGTTCCGGGTGGGCGTTGTATTGGTTTTCGTAAGTGTTAGACCTGTAAGAGAAAAATTTAAATGGCTGGGAATAGCCATGGGATGTAGAAATATTTTTTTCACATTTTATTTCCTTGTAAAAACAGGTAAATCAATAGGGATTTTCGTACGGATAAGTACCCAGTGAGCGGTTCGTTTAGCTTTATATATTTTTCCGGGTGGGCGTTGTATTGGTTTTTCGGAAGTGTTAGACCTGTAAGAGAAAAATGTAAATGGTTGGGAAAGGCCATGGGATGTAGAAATGTTTTTTTCACATTTTATTTCCTTGTAAAAACAGGAAAATCAATAGGGATTTTCATATGGATTACTACCCAGTGAACGGTTCGTTTAGCTTTATATATTTTTCCGGGTGGGCGTTGTATTGGTTTTTCGCAACTGTTAGACCTGTAAGAGAAAAATTTAAATGGTTGGGAAAGGCCATGGCATGTAGAAATATTTTTTTCACATTTTACTTCCTTGTAAAAAGAGGTAAATCAATAGGGCTTTTCGCACGGAAAAGTACCCAGTGAACGGTTCGTTTAGCTTTATACATTGTTCCGGGTGGGCGTTGTATTGGTTTTTCGGAAGTGTTAGACCAGTAAGAGAAAAATTTAAATGGCTGGGAAAGGCCATGGGATGTAGAAATATTTTTTTCACATTTTATTTCCTTGTAAAAACAGGTAAATCAATAGGAATTTTCGTACGTATAAGTACCCAGTGAACGGTTCGTTTAGCTTTATATATTGTTCCGGGTGGGAGTTGTATTGGTTTTTCGGTAGTGTTAGACCTGTAAGATAAAAATTTAAATGGTTGGGAACGGCCACTGGATGTAGAAATATTTTTTTCACATTTTACTTCCTTATAAAAACAGGTAAATCAATAGGGCTTTTCGCACGGAAAAGTACCCAGTGAACGGTTCGTTTAGCTTTATACATTGTTCCGGGTGGGCGTTGTATTGGTTTTTCGGAAGTGTTAGACCTGTAAGAGAAAAATTTAAATGGTTGGGAAAGGATGTAGAAATATTTTTTTCACATTTTATTTCCTTGTAAAAACAGGTAAATCAATAGGGATTTTCGTACGTATAAGTACCCAGTGAACGGTTCGTTTAGCTTTATATATTGTTCCGGGTGGGAGTTGTATTGGTTTTTCGGTAGTGTTAGACCTGTAAGAGAAAAATTTAAATGGTTGGGAAAGGCCATGGGATGTAGAAATATTTTTTTCACATTTTATTTCCTTGTAAAAACAGGTAAATCAATAGGGCTTTTCGCACGTATAAGTACCGAGTGAACGGTTCGTTTAGCTTTATACATTGTTCCGGGTGGGCGTTGTATTGGTTTTTCGGAAGTGTTAGACCTGTAAGAGAAAAATTTAAATGTTTGGGAAAGGCCATGGAATGTAGAAATATTTTTTTCACATTTTACTTCCTTGTAAAAACAGGTAAATCAATAGGGATTTTTGTACGGATAAGTGCCCAGTGAACGGTTCGTTTAGCTTTATACATTGTTCCGGGTGGGCGTTGTATTGGTTTTTCGGAAGTGTTAGACCTGTAAGAGAAAAATTTAAATGGTTGGGAAAGGCCATGGGATGTAGAAATATTTTTTTCACATTTTATTTCCTTGTAAAAACAGGTAAATCAATAGGGATTTTCGTACGGATAAGTACCCAGTGAACGGTTCGTTTAGCTTTATATATTGTTCCGGGTGGGCGTTGTATTGGTTTTTCGGAAGTGTTAGACCTGTAAGAGAAAAATTTAAATGGTTGGGAAAGGCCATGGGATGTAGAAATATTTTTTTCACATTTTATTTCCTTGTAAAAACAGGTAAATCAATAGGGATTTTCGTATGGATTAGTACCCAGTAAACGGTCCGTTTAGATGTATATATTTTTCCGGGTGGGTGTTGTATTGGTTTTTCGCAACTGTTAGACCTGTAAGAGAAAAATTTAAATGGTTGGGAAAGGCCATGGGATGTAGAAATATTTTTTCACATTTTACTTCCTTGTAAAAACAGGTAAATCAATAGGGCTTTTCGTACGGATAAGTACCCAGTGAACTGTTCGTTTAGCTTTATATATTGTTCCGGGTGGGCGTTGTATTGGTTTTTCGGAAGTGTTAGACCTGTAAGAGAAAAGTTTAAATGTTTGGGAAAGGCCATGGGATGTAGAAATATTTTTTTCACATTTTATTTCCTTGTAAAAACAGGTAAATCAATAGGGATTTTCGTACGGATAAGTACCCAGTGAACGGTTCATTTAGCTTTATATATTGTTCCGGGTGGGCGTTGTATTGGTTTTTCGGAAGTGTTAGACCTGTAAGAGAAAAGTTTAAATGGTTGGGAAAGGCCATGGGATGTAGAAATATTTTTTTCACATTTTATTTCCTTGTAAAAACAGGTAAATCAATAGGGATTTTCGTATGGATTAGTACCCAGTAAACGGTCCGTTTAGATGTATATATTTCTCCGGGTCGGTGTTGTATTGGTTTTTCGCAACTGTTAGACCTGTAAGAGAAAAATTTAAATGGTTGGGAAAGGCCATGGGATGTAGAAATATTTTTTTCACATTTTACTTCCTTGTAAAAACAGGTAAATCAATAGGGCTTTTCGTACGGATAAGTACCCAGTGAACTGTTCGTTTAGCTTTATATATTGTTCCGGGTGGGCGTTGTATTGGTTTTTCGGAAGTGTTAGACCTGTAAGAGAAAAATTTAAATGGCTGGGAAAGGCCATGGGATGTAGAAATATTTGTTTCACATTTTAATTCCTTGTAAAAACAGGTAAATCAATAGGGCTTTTCGCACGGATAAGTACCCAGTGAACGGTTCGTTTAGCTTTATACATTGTTCCGGGTGGGAGTTGTATTGGTTTTTCGGTAGTGTTAGACCTGTAAGAGAAAAATTTAAATGGTTGGGAAAGGCCATGGGATGTAGAAATATTTTTTTCACATTTTACTTCCTTGTAAAAACAGGTAAATCAATAGGGCTTTTCGCACGTATAAGTACCCAGTGAACGGTTCGTTTAGCTTTATACATTGTTCCGGGTGGGCGTTGTATTGGTTTTTCAGAAGTGTTAGACATGTAAGAGAAAAATTTAAATGGTTGGGAAAGGCCATGGGATGTAGAAATATTTTTTTCACATTTTACTTCCTTGTAAAAACAGGTAAATCAATAGGGCTTTTCGTACGGATAAGTACCCAGTGAACTGTTCGTTTAGCTTTATATATTGTTCCGGGTGGGCGTTGTATTGGTTTTTCGGAAGTGTTAGACCTGTAAGAGAAAAGTTTAAATGGTTGGGAAAGGCCATGGGATGTAGAAATATTTTTTTCACATTTTACTTCCTTGTAAAAACAGGTAAATCAATAGGGCTTTTCGCACGGATAAGTACCCAGTGAACGGTTCGTTTAGCTTTATACATTGTTCTGGGTGGGCGTTGTATTGGTTTTTCGGAAGTGTTAGACATGTAAGAGAAAAATTTAAATGGTTGGGAAAGGCCATGGGATGTAGAAATATTTTTTTCACATTTTATTTCCTTTTAAAAACAGGTAAATCAATAGGGATTTTCGTACGTATAAGTACCCAGTGAACGGTTCGTTTAGCTTTATATATTGTTCCGGGTGGGCGTTGTATTGGTTTTTCGGAAGTGTTAGACATGTAAGAGAAAAATTTAAATGGTTGGGAAAGGCCATGGGATGTAGAAATATTTTTTTCACATTTTACTTCCTTGTAAAAACAGGTAAATCAATAGGGATTTTCGTACGGATAAGTACCCAGTGAACTGTTCGTTTAGCTTTATATATTGTTCCGGGTGGGCGTTGTATTGGTTTTTCGGAAGTGTTAGACCTGTAAGAGAAAAATTTAAATGGCTGGTAAAGGCCATGGGATGTAGAAATATTTTTTTCACATTTTAATTCCTTGTAAAAACAGGTAAATCAATAGGGCTTTTCGCACGGATAAGTACCCAGTGAACGGTTCGTTTAGCTTTATACATTGTTCCGGGTGGGAGTTGTATTGGTTTTTCGGTAGTGTTAGACCTGTAAGAGAAAAATTTAAATGGTTGGGAAAGGCCATGGGATGTAGAAATATTTGTTTCACATTTTACTTCCTTGTAAAAACAGGTAAATCAATAGGGATTTTCGCACGTATAAGTACCCAGTGAACGGTTCGTTTAGCTTTATACATTGTTCCGGGTGGGCGTTGTATTGGTTTTTCGCAACTGTTAGACGTGTAAGAGAAAAATTTAAATGGTTGGGAAAGGCCATGGGATGTAGAAATATTTTTTTCACATTTTACTTCCTTGTAAAAACATGTAAATCAATAGGGCTTTTCGCACAGATAAGTACCCAGTGAACGGTTCGTTTAGCTTTATACATTGTTCCGGGTGGGCGTTGTATTGGTTTTTCGGAAGTGTTAGACATGTAAGAGAAAAATTTAAATGGTTGGGAAAGGCCATGGGATGTAGAAATATTTTTTTCACATTTTACTTCCTTGTAAAAACAGGTAAATCAATAGGGTTTTTCGTACGGATAAGTACCCAGTGAACTGTTCGTTTAGCTTTATATATTGTTCCGGGTGGGCGTTGTATTGGTTTTTCGGAAGTGTTAGACCTGTAAGAGAAAAGTTTAAATGGTTGGGAAAGGCCATGGGATGTAGAAATATTTTTTTCACATTTTAATTCCTTGTAAAAACAGGTAAATCAATAGGGCTTTTCGCACGGATAAGTACCCAGTGAACGGTTCGTTTAGCTTTATACATTGTTCTGGGTGGGCGTTGTATTGGTTTTTCGGAAGTGTTAGACATGTAAGAGAAAAATTTAAATGGTTGGGAAAGGCCATGGGATGTAGAAATATTTTTTTCACATTTTATTTCCTTTTAAAAACAGGTAAATCAATAGGGATTTTCGTACGTATAAATACCCAGTGAACGGTTCGTTTAGCTTTATATATTGTTCCGGGTGGGCGTTGTATTGGTTTTTCGGAAGTGTTAGACATGTAAGAGAAAAATTTAAATGGTTGGGAAAGGCCATGGGATGTAGAAATATTTTTTTCACATTTTACTTCCTTGTAAAAACAGGTAAATCAATAGGGATTTTCGTCCGGATAAGTACCTAGTGAACGGTTCGTTTAGCTTTATACATTGTTCCGGGTGGCCGTTGTATTGGTTTTTCAGAAGTGTTAGACCTGTAAGAGAAAAATTTAAATGGTTGGGAATGGCCATGGGATGTAGAAATATTTTTTTCACATTTTATTTCCTTGTAAAAACAGGTAAATCAATAGGGATTTTCGTACGGATAAGTACCCAGTGAACGGTTCGTTTAGCTTTATATATTGTTCCGGGTGGGCGTTGTATTGGTTTTTCGGAAGTGTTAGACATGTAAGAGAAAAATTTAAATGGTTGGGAAAGGCCACGGGATGTAGAAATATTTTTTTCACATTTTTCTTCCTTGTAAAAAGAGGTAAATCAATAGGGATTTTAGTACGGATAAGTACCCAGTGAACGGTTCGTTTAGCTTTATACATTGTTCCGGGTGGCCGTTGTATTGGTTTTTCAGAAGTGTTAGACCTGTAAGAGAAAAATTTAAATGGTTGGGAATGGCCATGGGATGTAGAAATATTTTTTTCACATTTTATTTCCTTGTAAAAACAGGTAAATCAATAGGGATTTTCGTACGGATAAGTACCCAGTGAACGGTTAGTTTAGCTTTATATATTGTTCCGGGTGGGCGTTGTATTGGTTTTTCGGAAGCGTTAGACCTGTAAGAGAAAAATTTACATGGCTGGGAAAGGCCATGGGATGTAGAAATATTTTTTTCACATTTTACTTCCTTGTAAAAACAGGTAAATCAATAGGGCTTTTTGTACGGATAATTACCCAGTGAACGGTCCATTTAGCTTTATATATTGTTCCGGGAGGGCGTTGTATTGGTTTTTCAGAAGTGTTAGACCTGTAAGAGAAACGTTTAAATGGTTGGGAAAGGCCATGGGATGTAGAAATATTTTTTTCACATTTTATTTCCTTGTAAAAACAGGTAAATCAATAGGGATTTTCGTACGGATAAGTACCCAGTGAACGGTTCGTTTAGCTTTATATATTGTTCCGGGTGGGAGTTGTATCGGTTTTTCGGTAGTGATAGACCTGTAAGATAAATATTTAAATGGTTGGGAAAAGCCATGGGATGTAGAAATATTTTTTTCACATTTTATTTCCTTGTAAAAACAGGTAAATCAATAGGGATTTTCGTACGGATAAGTACCCAGTGAACGGTTCGTTTAGCTTTATATATTGTTCCGGGTGGGCGTTGTATTGGTTTTTCGGAAGTGTTAGACATTTAAGAGAAAAATTTAAATGGTTGGGAAAGGCCATGGGATGTAGAAATATTTTTTTCACATTTTATTTCCTTGTAAAAACAGGTAAATCAATAGGGATTTTCGTATGGATTAGTACCCAGTAAACGGTCCGTTTAGATGTATATATTTCTCCGGGTGGGTGTTGTATTGGTTTTTCGCAACTGTTAGACCTGTAAGAGAAAAATTTAAATGGTTGGGAAAGGCCATGGGATGTAGAAATATTTTTTTCACATTTTACTTCCTTGTAAAAACAGGTAAATCAATAGGGCTTTTCGTACGGATAAGTACCCAGTGAACTGTTCGTTTAGCTTTATATATTGTTCCGGGTGGGCGTTGTATTGGTTTTTCGGAAGTGTTAGACCTGTAAGAGAAAAATTTAAATGGCTGGTAAAGGCCATGGGATGTAGAAATATTTTTTTCACATTTTAATTCCTTGTAAAAACAGGTAAATCAATAGGGCTTTTCGCACGGATAAGTACCCAGTGAACGGTTCGTTTAGCTTTATACATTGTTCTGGGTGGGCGTTGTATTGGTTTTTCGGAAGTGTTAGACATGTAAGAGAAAAATTTAAATGGTTGGGAAAGGCCATGGGATGTAGAAATATTTTTTTCACATTTTATTTCCTTGTAAAAACAGGTAAATCAATAGGGATTTTCGTACGTATAAGTACCCAGTGAACGGTTCGTTTAGCTTTATATATTGTTCCGGGTGGGCATTGTATTGGTTTTTCGGAAGTGTTAGACATGTAAGAGAAAAATTTAAATGGTTGGGAAAGGCCATGGGATGTAGAAATAATTTTTCACATTTTACTTCCTTGTAAAAACAGGTAAATCAATAGGGATTTTTGTACGGATAAGTACCCAGTGAACGGTTCGTTTAGCTTTATACATTGTTCCGGGTGGCCGTTGTATTGGTTTTTCAGAAGTGTTAGACCTGTAAGAGAAAAATTTAAATGGTTGGGAATGGCCATGGGATGTAGAAATATTTTTTTCACATTTTATTTCCTTGTAAAAACAGGTAAATCAATAGGGATTTTCGTCCGGATAAGTACCTAGTGAACGGTTCGTTTAGCTTTATACATTGTTCCGGGTGGCCGTTGTATTGGTTTTTCAGAAGTGTTAGACCTGTAAGAGAAAAATTTAAATGGTTGGGAATGGCCATGGGATGTAGAAATATTTTTTTCACATTTTATTTCCTTGTAAAAACAGGTAAATCAATAGGGATTTTCGTACGGATAAGTACCCAGTGAACGGTTCGTTTAGCTTTATATATTGTTCCGGGTGGGCGTTGTATTGGTTTTTCGGAAGTGTTAGACATGTAAGAGAAAAATTTAAATGGTTGGGAAAGGCCACGGGATGTAGAAATATTTTTTTCACATTTTACTTCCTTGTAAAAAGAGGTAAATCAATAGGGATTTTAGTACGGATAAGTACCCAGTGAACGGTTCGTTTAGCTTTATACATTGTTCCGGGTGGCCGTTGTATTGGTTTTTCAGAAGTGTTAGACCTGTAAGAGAAAAATTTAAATGGTTGGGAATGGCCATGGGATGTAGAAATATTTTTTTCACATTTTATTTCCTTGTAAAAACAGGTAAATCAATAGGGATTTTCGTACGGATAAGTACCCAGTGAACGGTTAGTTTAGCTTTATATATTGTTCCGGGTGGGCGTTGTATTGGTTTTTCGGAAGCGTTAGACCTGTAAGAGAAAAATTTACATGGCTGGGAAAGGCCATGGGATGTAGAAATATTTTTTTCACATTTTACTTCCTTGTAAAAACAGGTAAATCAATAGGGCTTTTTGTACGGATAATTACCCAGTGAACGGTCCATTTAGCTTTATATATTGTTCCGGGAGGGCGTTGTATTGGTTTTTCGGAAGTGTTAGACCTGTAAGAGAAACGTTTAAATGGTTGGGAAAGGCCATGGGATGTAGAAATATTTTTTTCACATTTTATTTCCTTGTAAAAACAGGTAAATCAATAGGGATTTTCGTACGGATAAGTACCCAGTGAACGGTTCGTTTAGCTTTATATATTGTTCCGGGTGGGAGTTGTATCGGTTTTTCGGTAGTGATAGACCTGTAAGATAAATATTTAAATGGTTGGGAAAAGCCATGGGATGTAGAAATATTTTTTTCACATTTTATTTCCTTTTAAAAACAGGAAAATCAATAGGGATTTTTGTACGGATAAGTGCCCAGTGAACGGTTCGTTTAGCTTTATATATTGTTCCGGGTGGGCGTTGTATTGGTTTTTCGGAAGTGTTAGACCTGTAAGAGAAAAGTTTAAATGGTTGGGAAAGGCCATGGGATGTAGAAATATTTTTTTCACATTTTATTTCCTTGTAAAAACAGGTAAATCAATAGGGATTTTCGTACGGATAAGTACCCAGTGAACGGTTCGTTTAGCTTTATATATTGTTCCGGGTGGGCGTTGTATTGGTTTTTCGGAAGTGTTAGACCTGTAAGAGAAAAGTTTAAATGGTTGGGAAAGGCCATGGGATGTAGAAATATTTTTTTCACATTTTATTTCCTTGTAAAAACAGGTAAATCAATAGGGATTTTCGTACGGATAAGTACCCAGTGAACGGTTCGTTTAGCTTTATATATTGTTCCGGGTGGGCGTTGTATTGGTTTTTCAGAAGTGTTAGACCTGTAAGAGAAAAGTTTAAATGGTTGGGAAAGGCCATGGGATGTAGAAATATTTTTTTCACATTTTATTTCCTTGTAAAAACAGGTAAATCAATAGGGATTTTCGTACGGATAAGTACCCAGTGAACGGTTCGTTTAGCTTTATATATTGTTCCGGGTGGGCGTTGTATTGGTTTTTCGGAAGTGTTAGACATTTAAGAGAAAAATTTAAATGGTTGGGAAAGGCCATGGGATGTAGAAATATTTTTTTCACATTTTATTTCCTTGTAAAAACAGGTAAATCAATAGGGATTTTCGTATGGATTAGTACCCAGTAAACGGTCCGTTTAGATGTATATATTTCTCCGGGTGGGTGTTGTATTGGTTTTTCGCAACTGTTAGACCTGTAAGAGAAAAATTTAAATGGTTGGGAAAGGCCATGGGATGTAGAAATATTTTTTTCACATTTTACTTCCTTGTAAAAACAGGTAAATCAATAGGGCTTTTCGTACGGATAAGTACCCAGTGAACTGTTCGTTTAGCTTTATATATTGTTCCGGGTGGGCGTTGTATTGGTTTTTCGGAAGTGTTAGACCTGTAAGAGAAAAATTTAAATGGCTGGTAAAGGCCATGGGATGTAGAAATATTTTTTTCACATTTTAATTCCTTGTAAAAACAGGTAAATCAATAGGGCTTTTCGCACGGATAAGTACCCAGTGAACGGTTCGTTTAGCTTTATACATTGTTCTGGGTGGGCGTTGTATTGGTTTTTCGGAAGTGTTAGACATGTAAGAGAAAAATTTAAATGGTTGGGAAAGGCCATGGGATGTAGAAATATTTTTTTCACATTTTATTTCCTTGTAAAAACAGGTAAATCAATAGGGATTTTCGTACGTATAAGTACCCAGTGAACGGTTCGTTTAGCTTTATATATTGTTCCGGGTGGGCATTGTATTGGTTTTTCGGAAGTGTTAGACATGTAAGAGAAAAATTTAAATGGTTGGGAAAGGCCATGGGATGTAGAAATAATTTTTCACATTTTACTTCCTTGTAAAAACAGGTAAATCAATAGGGATTTTTGTACGGATAAGTACCCAGTGAACGGTTCGTTTAGCTTTATACATTGTTCCGGGTGGCCGTTGTATTGGTTTTTCAGAAGTGTTAGACCTGTAAGAGAAAAATTTAAATGGTTGGGAATGGCCATGGGATGTAGAAATATTTTTTTCACATTTTATTTCCTTGTAAAAACAGGTAAATCAATAGGGATTTTCGTACGGATAAGTACCCAGTGAACGGTTCGTTTATCTTTATATATTGTTCCGGGTGGGCGTTGTATTGGTTTTTCGGAAGTGTTAGACCTGTAAGAGAAAAATTTAAATGGTTGGGAAAGGCCATGGGATGTAGAAATATTTTTTTCACATTTTATTTCCTTGTAAAAACAGGTAAATCAATAGGGATTTTCGTATGGATTAGTACCCAGTAAACGGTCCGTTTAGATGTATATATTTTTCCGGGTGGGTGTTGTATTGGTTTTTCGCAACTGTTAGACCTGTAAGAGAAAAATTTAAATGGTTGGGAAAGGCCATGGGATGTAGAAATATTTTTTCACATTTTACTTCCTTGTAAAAACAGGTAAATCAATAGGGCTTTTCGTACGGATAAGTACCCAGTGAACTGTTCGTTTAGCTTTATATATTGTTCCGGGTGGGCGTTGTATTGGTTTTTTGGAAGTGTTAGACCTGTAAGAGAAAAGTTTAAATGTTTGGGAAAGGCCATGGGATGTAGAAATATTTTTTTTCACATTTTATTTCCTTGTAAAAACAGGTAAATCAATAGGGATTTTCGTACGGATAAGTACCCAGTGAACGGTTCGTTTAGCTTTATATATTGTTCCGGGTGGGCGTTGTATTGGTTTTTCGGAAGTGTTAGACCTGTAAGAGAAAAGTTTAAATGGTTGGGAAAGGCCATGGGATGTAGAAATATTTTTTTCACATTTTATTTCCTTGTAAAAACAGGTAAATCAATAGGGATTTTCGTACGGATAAGTACCCAGTGAACGGTTCGTTTAGCTTTATATATTGTTCCGGGTGGGCGTTGTATTGGTTTTTCGGAAGTGTTAGACCTGTAAGAGAAAAATTTAAATGGCTGGTAAAGGCCATGGGATGTAGAAATATTTTTTTCACATTTTACTTCCTTGTAAAAACAGGTAAATCAATAGGGCTTTTCGCACGGATAAGTACCCAGTGAACGGTTCGTTTAGCTTTATACATTGTTCTGGGTGGGCGTTGTATTGGTTTTTCGGAAGTGTTAGACATGTAAGAGAAAAATTTAAATGGTTGGGAAAGGCCATGGGATGTAGAAATATTTTTTTCACATTTTATTTCCTTGTAAAAACAGGTAAATCAATAGGGATTTTCGTACGTATAAGTACCCAGTGAACGGTTCGTTTAGCTTTATATATTGTTCCGGGTGGGCGTTGTATTGGTTTTTCGGAAGTGTTAGACATGTAAGAGAAAAATTTAAATGGTTGGGAAAGGCCATGGGATGTAGAAATATTTTTTTCACATTTTACTTCCTTGTAAAAACAGGTAAATCAATAGGGATTTTTGTACGGATAAGTACCCAGTGAACGGTTCGTTTAGCTTTATACATTGTTCCGGGTGGCCGTTGTATTGGTTTTTCAGAAGTGTTAGACCTGTAAGAGAAAAATTTAAATGGTTGGGAATGGCCATGGGATGTAGAAATATTTTTTTCACATTTTATTTCCTTGTAAAAACAGGTAAATCAATAGGGATTTTCGTACGGATAAGTACCCAGTGAACGGTTCGTTTAGCTTTATATATTGTTCCGGGTGGGCGTTGTATTGGTTTTTCGGAAGTGTTAGACCTGTAAGAGAAAAATTTAAATGGTTGGGAATGGCCATGGAATGTAGAAATATTTTTTTCACATTTTATTTCCTTGTAAAAACAGGTAAATCAATAGGGATTTTCGTACGGATAAGTACCCAGTGAACGGTTCGTTTAGCTTTATATATTGTTCCGGGTGGGCGTTGTATTGGTTTTTCGGAAGTGTTAGACATGTAAGAGAAAAATTTAAATGGTTGGGAAAGGCCATGGGATGTAGAAATATTTTTTTCACATTTTACTTCCTTGTAAAAACAGGTAAATCAATAGGGATTTTCGTACGGATAAGTACCCAGTGAACGGTTCGTTTAGCTTTATACATTGTTCCGGGTGGCCGTTGTATTGGTTTTTCGGAAGTGTTAGACCTGTAAGAGAAAAATTTAAATGGGTGGGAATGGCCATGGGATGTAGAAATATTTTTTTCACATTTTATTTCCTTGTAAAAACAGGTAAATCAATAGGGATTTTCGTACGGATAAGTACCCAGTGAACGGTTCGTTTAGCTTTATATATTGTTCCGGGTGGGCGTTGTATTGGTTTTTCGGAAGTGTTAGACCTGTAAGAGAAAAATTTAAATGGCTGGGAAAGTCCATGGGATGTAGAAATATTTTTTTTCACATTTTACTTCCTGATAAAAACAGGTAAATCAATAGGGCTTTTTGTACGGATAATTACCCAGTGAACGGTCCGTTTAGCTTTATATATTGTTCCGGGAGGGCGTTGTATTGGTTTTTCGGAAGTGTTAGACCTGTAAGAGAAAAGTTTAAATGGTTGGGAAAGGCCATGGGATGTAGAAATATTTTTTCACATTTTATTTCCTTGTAAAAACAGGTAAATCAATAGGGATTTTCGTACGGATAAGTACCCAGTGAACGGTTCGTTTAGCTTTATATATTGTTCCGGGTGGGAGTTGTATTGGTTTTACGGTAGTGTTAGACCTGTAAGAGAAAAATTTAAATGGTTGGGAAAGGCCATGGGATGTAGAAATATTTTTTTCACATTTTATTTCCTTCTAAAAACAGGTAAATCAATAGGGATTTTCGTACGGATAAGTACCCAGTGAACTGTTCGTTTAGCTTTATATATTGTTCCGGGTGGGCGTTGTATTGGTTTTTCGGAAGTGTTAGACCTGTAAGAGAAAAATTTAAATGGCTGGTAAAGGCCATGGGATGTAGAAATATTTTTTTCACATTTTACTTCCTTGTAAAAACAGGTAAATCAATAGGGCTTTTCGCACGGATAAGTACCCAGTGAACGGTTCGTTTAGCTTTATACATTGTTCTGGGTGGGCGTTGTATTGGTTTTTCGGAAGTGTTAGACATGTAAGAGAAAAATTTAAATGGTTGGGAAAGGCCATGGGATGTAGAAATATTTTTTTCACATTTTATTTCCTTGTAAAAACAGGTAAATCAATAGGGATTTTCGTACGTATAAGTACCCAGTGAACGGTTCGTTTAGCTTTATATATTGTTCCGGGTGGGCGTTGTATTGGTTTTTCGGAAGTGTTAGACATGTAAGAGAAAAATTTAAATGGTTGGGAAAGGCCATGGGATGTAGAAATATTTTTTTCACATTTTACTTCCTTGTAAAAACAGGTAAATCAATAGGGATTTTTGTACGGATAAGTACCCAGTGAACGGTTCGTTTAGCTTTATACATTGTTCCGGGTGGCCGTTGTATTGGTTTTTCAGAAGTGTTAGACCTGTAAGAGAAAAATTTAAATGGTTGGGAATGGCCATGGGATGTAGAAATATTTTTTTCACATTTTATTTCCTTGTAAAAACAGGTAAATCAATAGGGATTTTCGTACGGATAAGTACCCAGTGAACGGTTCGTTTAGCTTTATATATTGTTCCGGGTGGGCGTTGTATTGGTTTTTCGGAAGTGTTAGACATGTAAGAGAAAAATTTAAATGGTTGGGAAAGGCCATGGGATGTAGAAATATTTTTTTCACATTTTACTTCCTTGTAAAAACAGGTAAATCAATAGGGATTTTCGTACGGATAAGTACCCAGTGAACGGTTCGTTTAGCTTTATACATTGTTCCGGGTGGCCGTTGTATTGGTTTTTCGGAAGTGTTAGACCTGTAAGAGAAAAATTTAAATGGGTGGGAATGGCCATGGGATGTAGAAATATTTTTTTCACATTTTATTTCCTTGTAAAAACAGGTAAATCAATAGGGATTTTCGTACGGATAAGTACCCAGTGAACGGTTCGTTTAGCTTTATATATTGTTCCGGGTGGGCGTTGTATTGGTTTTTCGGAAGCGTTAGACCTGTAAGAGAAAAATTTAAATGGCTGGGAAAGTCCATGGGATGTAGAAATATTTTTTTTCACATTTTACTTCCTGATAAAAACAGGTAAATCAATAGGGCTTTTTGTATGGATAATTACCCAGTGAACAGTCCGTTTAGCTTTATATATTGTTCCGGGAGGGCGTTGTATTGGTTTTTCGGAAGTGTTAGACCTGTAAGAGAAAAGTTTAAATGGTTGGGAAAGGCCATGGGATGTAGAAATATTTTTTTCACATTTTATTTCCTTGTAAAAACAGGTAAATCAATAGGGATTTTCGTACGGATAAGTACCCAGTGAACGGTTCGTTTAGCTTTATATATTGTTCCGGGTGGGAGTTGTATTGGTTTTACGGTAGTGTTAGACCTGTAAGAGAAAAATTTAAATGGTTGGGAAAGGCCATGGGATGTAGAAATATTTTTTTCACATTTTATTTCCTTCTAAAAACAGGTAAATCAATAGGGATTTTCGTACGGATAAGTACCCAGTGAACGGTTCGTTTAGCTTTATACATTGTTCCGGGTGGCCGTTGTATTGGTTTTTCAGAAGTGTTAGACCTGTAAGAGAAAAATTTAAATGGTTGGGAATGGCCATGGGATGTAGAAATATTTTTTTCACATTTTATTTCCTTGTAAAAACAGGTAAATCAATAGGGATTTTCGTACGGATAAGTACCCAGTGAACGGTTCGTTTAGCTTTATATATTGTTCCGGGTGGGCTTTGTATTGGTTTTTCGGAAGAGTTAGACATGTAAGAGAAAAAATTAAATGGTTGGGAAAGGCCATGGGATGTAGAAATATTTTTTTCACATTTTACTTCCTTGTAAAAACAGGTAAATCAATAGGGATTTTCGTACGGATAAGTACCCAGTGAACGGTTCTCTTAGCTTTATACATTGTTCCAGGTGGCCGTTGTATTGGTTTTTCAGAAGTGTTAGACCTGTAAGAGAAAAATTTAAATGGGTGGGAATGGCCATGGGATGTAGAAATATTTTTTTCACATTTTATTTCCTTGTAAAAACAGGTAAATCAATAGGGATTTTCGTACGGATAAGTACCCAGTGAACGGTTCGTTTAGCTTTATATATTGTTCCGGGTGGTCGTTGTATTGGTTTTTCGGAAGCGTTAGACCTTTAAGAGAAAAATTTAAATGGCTGGGAAAGGCCATGGGATGTAGAAATATTTTTTTTCACATTTTACTTCCTTATAAAAACAGGTAAATCAATAGGGCTTTTTGTACGGATAATTACCCAGTGAACGGTCCGTTTAGCTTTATATATTGTTCCGGGAGGGCGTTGTATTGGTTTTTCGGAAGTGTTAGACCTGTAAGAGAAAAGTTTAAATGGTTGGGAAAGCCCATGGGATGTAGAAATATTTTTTTCACATTTTATTTCCTTGTAAAAACAGGTAAATCAATAGGGATTTTCGTACGGATAAGTACCCAGTGAACGGTTCGTTTAGCTTTATATATTGTTCCGGGTGGGCGTTGTATTGGTTTTTCGGAAGTGTTAGACCTGTAAGAGAAAAATTTAAATGGTTGGGAAAGGCCATGGGATGTAGAAATATTTGTTCACATTATATTTCCTTGTAAAAACAGGTAAATCAATAGGGATTTTCGTACGGATAAGTACCCAGTGAACCGTTCGTTTAGCTTTATATATTGTTCCGGGTGGGCGTTGTATTGGTTTTTTGGAAGTTTTAGACCTGTAAGAGAAAAATTTAAATGGTTGGGAAAGGCCATGGGATGTAGAAATATTTTTTTCACATTTTACTTCCTTGTAAAAACAGGTAAATCAATAGGGCTTTTCGTACGGATAAGTACCCAGTGAACTGTTCGTTTAGCTTTATATATTGTTCCGGGTGGGCGTTGTATTGGTTTTTCGGAAGTGTTAGACCTGTAAGAGAAAAGTTTAAATGGTTGGGAAAGGCCATGGGATGTAGAAATATTTTTTTCACATTTTATTTCCTTGTAAAAACAGGTAAATCAATAGGGATTTTCGTACGGATAAGTACCCAGTGAACGGTTCGTTTAGCTTTATATATTGTTCCGGGTGGGAGTTGTATTGGTTTTACGGTAGTGTTAGACCTGTAAGAGAAAAATTTAAATGGTTGGGAAAGGCCATGGGATGTAGAAATATTTTTTTCACATTTTATTTCCTTCTAAAAACAGGTAAATCAATAGGGATTTTCGTACGGATAAGTACCCAGTGAACGGTTCGTTTAGCTTTATACATTGTTCCGGGTGGCCGTTGTATTGGTTTTTCAGAAGTGTTAGACCTGTAAGAGAAAAATTTAAATGGTTGGGAATGGCCATGGGATGTAGAAATATTTTTTTCACATTTTATTTCCTTGTAAAAACAGGTAAATCAATAGGGATTTTCGTACGGATAAGTACCCAGTGAACGGTTCGTTTAGCTTTATATATTGTTCCGGGTGGGCGTTGTATTGGTTTTTCGGAAGTGTTAGACATGTAAGAGAAAAAATTAAATGGTTGGGAAAGGCCATGGGATGTAGAAATATTTTTTTCACATTTTACTTCCTTGTAAAAACAGGTAAATCAATAGGGATTTTCGTACGGATAAGTACCCAGTGAACGGTTCTCTTAGCTTTATACATTGTTCCAGGTGGCCGTTGTATTGGTTTTTCAGAAGTGTTAGACCTGTAAGAGAAAAATTTAAATGGGTGGGAATGGCCATGGGATGTAGAAATATTTTTTTCACATTTTATTTCCTTGTAAAAACAGGTAAATCAATAGGGATTTTCGTACGGATAAGTACCCAGTGAACGGTTCGTTTAGCTTTATATATTGTTCCGGGTGGTCGTTGTATTGGTTTTTCGGAAGCGTTAGACCTTTAAGAGAAAAATTTAAATGGCTGGGAAAGGCCATGGGATGTAGAAATATTTTTTTTCACATTTTACTTCCTTATAAAAACAGGTAAATCAATAGGGCTTTTTGTACGGATAATTACCCAGTGAACGGTCCGTTTAGCTTTATATATTGTTCCGGGAGGGCGTTGTATTGGTTTTTCGGAAGTGTTAGACCTGTAAGAGAAAAGTTTAAATGGTTGGGAAAGCCCATGGGATGTAGAAATATTTTTTTCACATTTTATTTCCTTGTAAAAACAGGTAAATCAATAGGGATTTTCGTACGGATAAGTACCCAGTGAACCGTTCGTTTAGCTTTATATATTGTTCCGGGTGGGCGTTGTATTGGTTTTTCGGAAGTGTTAGACCTGTAAGAGAAAAATTTAAATGGTTGGGAAAGGCCATGGGATGTAGAAATATTTTTTCACATTTTATTTCCTTGTAAAAACAGGTAAATCAATAGGGATTTTCGTACGGATAAGTACCCAGTGAACCGTTCGTTTAGCTTTATATATTGTTCCGGGTGGGCGTTGTATTGGTTTTTTGGAAGTTTTAGACCTGTAAGAGAAAAATTTAAATGGTTGGGAAAGGCCATGGGATGTAGAAATATTTTTTTCACATTTTACTTCCTTGTAAAAACAGGTAAATCAATAGGGCTTTTCGTACGGATAAGTACCCAGTGAACTGTTCGTTTAGCTTTATATATTGTTCCGGGTGGGCGTTGTATTGGTTTTTCGGAAGTGTTAGACCTGTAAGAGAAAAATTTAAATGGTTGGGAAAGGCCATGGGATGTAGAAATATTTTTTTCACATTTTACTTCCTTGTAAAAACAGGTAAATCAATAGGGATTTTCGTACGGATAAGTACCCAGTGAACGGTTCTCTTAGCTTTATACATTGTTCCGGGTGGCCGTTGTATTGGTTTTTCAGAAGTGTTAGACCTGTAAGAGAAAAATTTAAATGGGTGGGAATGGCCATGGGATGTAGAAATATTTTTTTCACATTTTATTTCCTTGTAAAAACAGGTAAATCAATAGGGATTTTCGTACGGATAAGTACCCAGTGAACGGTTCTCTTAGCTTTATACATTGTTCCGGGTGGCCGTTGTATTGGTTTTTCAGAAGTGTTAGACCTGTAAGAGAAAAATTTAAATGGGTGGGAATGGCCATGGGATGTAGAAATATTTTTTTCACATTTTATTTCCTTGTAAAAACAGGTAAATCAATAGGGATTTTCGTACGGATAAGTACCCAGTGAACGGTTCGTTTAGCTTTATATATTGTTCCGGGTGGGAGTTGTATTGGTTTTTCGGAAGCGTTAGACCTGTAAGAGAAAAATTTAAATGGCTGGGAAAGGCCATGGGATGTAGAAATATTTTTTTTCACATTTTACTTCCTTATAAAAACAGGTAAATCAATAGGGCTTTTTGTACGGATAATTACCCAGTGAACGGTCCGTTTAGCTTTATATATTGTTCTGGGAGGGCGTTGTATTGGTTTTTCGGAAGTGTTAGACCTGTAAGAGAAAAGTTTAAATGGTTGGGAAAGGCCATGGGATGTAGAAATATTTTTTTCACATTTTATTTCCTTGTAAAAACAGGTAAATCAATAGGGATTTTCGTACGGATAAGTACCCAGTGATCGGTTCGTTTAGCTTTATATATTGTTCCGGGTGGGCGTTGTATTGGTTTTTCGGAAGTGTTAGACCTGTAAGAGAAAAATTTAAATGGTTGGGAAAGGCCATGGGATGTAGAAATATTTTTTCACATTTTATTTCCTTGTAAAAACAGGTAAATCAATAGGGATTTTCGTACGGATAAGTACCCAGTGAACCGTTCGTTTAGCTTTATATATTGTTCCGGGTGGGCGTTGTATTGGTTTTTTGGAAGTTTTAGACCTGTAAGAGAAAAATTTAAATGGTTGGGAAAGGCCATGGGATGTAGAAATATTTTTTTCACATTTTACTTCCTTGTAAAAACAGGTAAATCAATAGGGCTTTTCGTACGGATAAGTACCCAGTGAACTGTTCGTTTAGCTTTATATATTGTTCCGGGTGGGCGTTGTATTGGTTTTTCGGAAGTGTTAGACCTGTAAGAGAAAAATTTAAATGGTTGGGAAAGGCCATGGGATGTAGAAATATTTTTTTCACATTTTACTTCCTTGTAAAAACAGGTAAATCAATAGGGATTTTCGTACGGATAAGTACCCAGTGAACGGTTCTCTTAGCTTTATACATTGTTCCGGGTGGCCGTTGTATTGGTTTTTCAGAAGTGTTAGACCTGTAAGAGAAAAATTTAAATGGGTGGGAATGGCCATGGGATGTAGAAATATTTTTTTCACATTTTATTTCCTTGTAAAAACAGGTAAATCAATAGGGATTTTCGTACGGATAAGTACCCAGTGAACGGTTCTCTTAGCTTTATACATTGTTCCGGGTGGCCGTTGTATTGGTTTTTCAGAAGTGTTAGACCTGTAAGAGAAAAATTTAAATGGGTGGGAATGGCCATGGGATGTAGAAATATTTTTTTCACATTTTATTTCCTTGTAAAAACAGGTAAATCAATAGGGATTTTCGTACGGATAAGTACCCAGTGAACGGTTCGTTTAGCTTTATATATTGTTCCGGGTGGGAGTTGTATTGGTTTTTCGGAAGCGTTAGACCTGTAAGAGAAAAATTTAAATGGCTGGGAAAGGCCATGGGATGTAGAAATATTTTTTTTCACATTTTACTTCCTTATAAAAACAGGTAAATCAATAGGGCTTTTTGTACGGATAATTACCCAGTGAACGGTCCGTTTAGCTTTATATATTGTTCTGGGAGGGCGTTGTATTGGTTTTTCGGAAGTGTTAGACCTGTAAGAGAAAAGTTTAAATGGTTGGGAAAGGCCATGGGATGTAGAAATATTTTTTTCACATTTTATTTCCTTGTAAAAACAGGTAAATCAATAGGGATTTTCGTACGGATAAGTACCCAGTGATCGGTTCGTTTAGCTTTATATATTGTTCCGGGTGGGCGTTGTATTGGTTTTTCGGAAGTGTTAGACCTGTAAGAGAAAAATTTAAATGGTTGGGAAAGGCCATGGGATGTAGAAATATTTTTTCACATTTTATTTCCTTGTAAAAACAGGTAAATCAATAGGGATTTTCGTACGGATAAGTACCCAGTGAACCGTTCGTTTAGCTTTATATATTGTTCCGGGTGGGCGTTGTATTGGTTTTTTGGAAGTTTTAGACCTGTAAGAGAAAAATTTAAATGGTTGGGAAAGGCCATGGGATGTAGAAATATTTTTTTCACATTTTATTTCCTTGTAAAAACAGGTAAATCAATAGGGATTTACGTATGGATTAGTACCCAGTAAACGGTTCGTTTAGCTGTATATATTTTTCCGGGTGGGTGTTGTATTGATTTTTCGCAACTGTTAGACCTGTAAGAGAAAAATTTAAATGGTTGGGAAAGGCCATGGGATGTAGAAATATTTTTTTCACATTTTACTTCCTTGTAAAAACAGGTAAATCAATAGGGCTTTTCGTACGGATAAGTACCCAGTGAACTGTTCGTTTAGCTTTATATATTGTTCCGGGTGGGCGTTGTATTGGTTTTTCGGAAGTGTTAGACCTGTAAGAGAAAAATTTAAATGGTTGGGAAAGGCCATGGGATGTAGAAATATTTTTTTCACATTTTACTTCCTTGTAAAAACAGGTAAATCAATAGGGATTTACGTATGGATTAGTACCCAGTAAACGGTTCGTTTAGCTGTATATATTTTTCCGGGTGGGTGTTGTATTGATTTTTCGCAACTGTTAGACCTGTAAGAGAAAAATTTAAATGGCTGGAAAAGGCCATGGGATGTAGAAATATTTTTTTCACATTTTACTTCCTTGTAAAAACAGGTAAATCAATCGGGCTTTTCGCACGGATAAGTACCCAGTGAACGGTTCGTTTAGCTTTATACATTTTTCTGGGTGGGCGTTGTATTGGTTTTTCGGAAGTGTTAGACATGTAAGAGAAAAATTTAAATGGTTGGGAAAGGCCATGGGATGTAGAAATATTTTTTTCACATTTTACTTCCTTGTAAAAACAGGTAAATCAATAGGGATTTTCGTACGGATAAGTACCCAGTGAACGGTTCGTTTAGCTTTATACATTGTTCCGGGTGGCCGTTGTATTGGTTTTTCGGAAGTGTTAGACATGTAAGAGAAAAATTTAAATGGTTGGGAAAGGCCATGGGATGTAGAAATATTTTTTTCACATTTTATTTCCTTGTAAAAACAGGTAAATCAATAGGGATTTTCGTACGTATAAGTACCCAGTGAACGGTTCGTTTAGCTTTATATATTGTTCCGGGTGGGCGTTGTATTGGTTTTTCGGAAGTGTTAGACATGTAAGAGAAAAATTTAAATGGTTGGGAAAGGCCATGGGATGTAGAAATATTTTTTTCACATTTTACTTCCTTGTAAAAACAGGTAAATCAATAGGGATTTTCGTACGGATAAGTACCCAGTGAACGGTTCGTTTAGCTTTATACATTGTTCCGGGTGGCCGTTGTATTGGTTTTTCGGAAGTGTTAGACATGTAAGAGAAAAATTTAAATGGTTGGGAAAGGCCATGGGATGTAGAAATATTTTTTTCACATTTTATTTCCTTGTAAAAACAGGTAAATCAATAGGGATTTTCGTACGTATAAGTACCCAGTGAACGGTTCGTTTAGCTTTATATATTGTTCCGGGTGGGCGTTGTATTGGTTTTTCGGAAGTGTTAGACATGTAAGAGAAAAATTTAAATGGTTGGGAAAGGCCATGGGATGTAGAAATATTTTTTTCACATTTTACTTCCTTGTAAAAACAGGTAAATCAATAGGGATTTTCGTACGGATAAGTACCCAGTGAACGGTTCGTTTAGCTTTATACATTGTTCCGGGTGGCCGTTGTATTGGTTTTTCAGAAGTGTTAGACCTGTAAGAGAAAAATTTAAATGGTTGGGAATGGCCATGGGATGTAGAAATATTTTTTTCCACATTTTATTTCCTTGTAAAAACAGGTAAATCAATAGGGATTTTCGTACGGATAAGTACCCAGTGAACGGTTCGTTTAGCTTTATATATTGTTCCGGGTGGGCGTTGTATTGGTTTTTCGGAAGTGTTAGACATGTTAGAGAAAAATCTAAATGGTTGGGAAAGGCCATGGGATGTAGAAATATTTTTTTCACATTTTACTTCCTTGTAAAAACAGGTAAATCAATAGAATTTTCGTACGGATAAGTACCAAGTGAACGGTTCGTTTAGCTTTATATATTGTTCCGGGTGGGCGTTGTATTGGTTTTTCGGAAGCGTTAGACCTGTAAGAGAAAAATTTTAATGGCTGGGAAAGGCCATGGGATGTAGAAATATTTTTTTCACATTTTACTTCCTTGTAAAAACAGGTAAATCAATAGGGCTTTTTGTACGGATAATTACCCAGTGAACGGTCCGTTTAGCTTTATATATAGTTCCGGGAGGGCGTTGTATTGGTTTTTCGGAAGTGTTAGACCTGTAAGAGAAAAGTTTAAATGGTTGGGAAAGGCCATGGGATGTAGAAATATTTTTTTCACATTTTATTTCCTTGTAAAAACAGGTAAATCAATAGGGATTTTAGTACGGATAAGTACCCAGTGAACGGTTCGTTTAGCTTTATATATTGTTCCGGGTGGGAGTTGTATCGGTTTTTCGGTAGTGTTAGACCTGTAAGATAAATATTTAAATGGCTGGGAAAGGCCATGGGATGTAGAAATATTTTTTTCACATTTTATTTTCTTTTAAAAACAGGAAAATCAATAGGGATTTTTGTACGGATAAGTGCCCAGTGAACGGTTCGTTTAGCTTTATATATTGTTCCGGGTGGCCGTTATATTGGTTTTTCGGAAGTGTTAGACCTGTAAGAGAAAAGTTTAAATGGTTGGGAAAGGCCATGGGATGTAGAAATATTTTTTTCACATTTTATTTCCTTGTAAAACCGGTAAATCAATAGGGATTTTCGTACGGATAAGTACCCAGTGAACGGTTCGTTTAGCTTTATATATTGTTCCGGGTGGGCGTTGTATTGGTTTTTCGGAAGTGTTAGACCTGTAAGAGAAAAATTTAAATGGCTGGGAAAGGCCATGGGATGTAGAAATATTTTTTTCACATTTTACTTCCTTGTAAAAACAGGTAAATGAATAGGGCTTTTCGTACGTATAAGTACCCAGTGAACGGTTCGTTTAGCTTTATATATTGTTCCGGGTGGGCGTTGTATTGGTTTTTCGGAAGTGTTAGACAGGTAAGAGAAAAATTTAAATGGTTGGGAAAGGCCATGGGATGTAGAAATATTTTTTTCACATTTTATTTCCTTGTAAAAACAGGTAAATCAATAGGGATTTTCGTACGGATAAGTACCCAGTGAACGGTTCGTTTAGCTTTATATATTGATCCGGGTGGGCGTTGTATTGGTTTTTCAGAAGTGTTAGACCTGTAAGAGAAAAATTTAAATGGTTGGGAATGGCCATGGGATGTAGAAATATTTTTTTCACATTTTATTTCCTTGTAAAAACAGGTAAATCAATAGGGATTTACGTATGGATTAGTACCCAGTAAACGGTTCGTTTAGCTGTATATATTTTTCCGGGTGGGTGTTGTATTGATTTTTCGCAACTGTTAGACCTGTAAGAGAAAAATTTAAATGGTTGGGAAAGGCCATGGGATGTAGAAATATTTTTTTCACATTTTACTTCCTTGTAAAAACAGGTAAATCAATAGGGCTTTTCGTACGGATAAGTACCCAGTGAACTGTTCGTTTAGCTTTATATATTGTTCCGGGTGGGCGTTGTATTGGTTTTTCTAAAGTGTTAGACCTGTAAGAGAAAAATTTAAATGGCTGGTAAAGGCCATGGGATGTAGAAATATTTTTTTCACATTTTACTTCCTTGTAAAAACAGGTAAATCAATCGGGCTTTTCGCACGGATAAGTACCCAGTGAACGGTTCGTTTAGCTTTATACATTTTTCTGGGTGGGCGTTGTATTTGTTTTTCAGAAGTGTTAGACAAGTAAGAGAAAAATTTAAATGGTTGGGAAAGGCCATGGGATGTAGAAATATTTTTTTCACATTTTATTTCCTAGTAAAAACAGGAAAATCAATAGGGCTTTTCGTACGGATAAGTGCCCAGTGAACGGTTCGTTTAGCTTTATATATTGTTCCGGGTGGCCGTTATATTGGTTTTTCGGAAGTGTTAGACCTGTAAGAGAAAAGTTTAAATGGTTGGGAAAGGCCATGGGATGTAGAAATATTTTTTTCACATTTTATTTCCTTGTAAAACCGGTAAATCAATAGGGATTTTCGTACGGATAAGTACCCAGTGAACGGTTCGTTTAGCTTTATATATTGTTCCGGGTGGGCGTTGTATTGGTTTTTCGGAAGTGTTAGACCTGTAAGAGAAAAATTTAAATGGCTGGGAAAGGCCATGGGATGTAGAAATATTTTTTTCACATTTTACTTCCTTGTAAAAACAGGTAAATGAATAGGGCTTTTCGTACGTATAAGTACCCAGTGAACGGTTCGTTTAGCTTTATATATTGTTCCGGGTGGGCGTTGTATTGGTTTTTCGGAAGTGTTAGACAGGTAAGAGAAAAATTTAAATGGTTGGGAAAGGCCATGGGATGTAGAAATATTTTTTTCACATTTTATTTCCTTGTAAAAACAGGTAAATCAATAGGGATTTTCGTACGGATAAGTACCCAGTGAACGGTTCGTTTAGCTTTATATATTGTTCCGGGTGGGCGTTGTATTGGTTTTTCGGAAGTGTTAGACCTGTAAGATAAATATTTTAATGGCTGGGAAAGGCCATGGGATGTAGAAATATTTTTTTCACATTTTATTTCCTTTTAAAAACAGGAAAATCAATAGGGCTTTTCGTACGGATAAGTGCCCAGTGAACGGTTCGTTTAGCTTTATATATTGTTCCGGGTGGCCGTTATATTGGTTTTTCGGAAGTGTTAGACCTGTAAGAGAAAAGTTTAAATGGTTGGGAAAGGCCATGGGATGTAGAAATATTTTTTTCACATTTTATTTCCTTGTAAAACCGGTAAATCAATAGGGATTTTCGTACGGATAAGTACCCAGTGAACGGTTCGTTTAGCTTTATATATTGTTCCGGGTGGGCGTTGTATTGGTTTTTCGGAAGTGTTAGACCTGTAAGAGAAAAATTTAAATGGCTGGGAAAGGCCATGGGATGTAGAAATATTTTTTTCACATTTTACTTCCTTGTAAAAACAGGTAAATGAATAGGGCTTTTCGTACGTATAAGTACCCAGTGAACGGTTCGTTTAGCTTTATATATTGTTCCGGGTGGGCGTTGTATTGGTTTTTCGGAAGTGTTAGACAGGTAAGAGAAAAATTTAAATGGTTGGGAAAGGCCATGGGATGTAGAAATATTTTTTTCACATTTTATTTCCTTGTAAAAACAGGTAAATCAATAGGGATTTTCGTACGGATAAGTACCCAGTGAACGGTTCGTTTAGCTTTATATATTGTTCCGGGTGGGCGTTGTATTGGTTTTTCTAAAGTGTTAGACCTGTAAGAGAAAAATTTAAATGGCTGGTAAAGGCCATGGGATGTAGAAATATTTTTTTCACATTTTACTTCCTTGTAAAAACAGGTAAATCAATCGGGCTTTTCGCACGGATAAGTACCCAGTGAACGGTTCGTTTAGCTTTATACATTTTTCTGGGTGGGCGTTGTATTTGTTTTTCAGAAGTGTTAGACAAGTAAGAGAAAAATTTAAATGGTTGGGAAAGGCCATGGGATGTAGAAATATTTTTTTCACATTTTATTTCCTAGTAAAAACAGGAAAATCAATAGGGCTTTTCGTACGGATAAGTGCCCAGTGAACGGTTCGTTTAGCTTTATATATTGTTCCGGGTGGCCGTTATATTGGTTTTTCGGAAGTGTTAGACCTGTAAGAGAAAAGTTTAAATGGTTGGGAAAGGCCATGGGATGTAGAAATATTTTTTTCACATTTTATTTCCTTGTAAAACCGGTAAATCAATAGGGATTTTCGTACGGATAAGTACCCAGTGAACGGTTCGTTTAGCTTTATATATTGTTCCGGGTGGGCGTTGTATTGGTTTTTCGGAAGTGTTAGACCTGTAAGAGAAAAATTTAAATGGCTGGGAAAGGCCATGGGATGTAGAAATATTTTTTTCACATTTTACTTCCTTGTAAAAACAGGTAAATGAATAGGGCTTTTCGTACGTATAAGTACCCAGTGAACGGTTCGTTTAGCTTTATATATTGTTCCGGGTGGGCGTTGTATTGGTTTTTCGGAAGTGTTAGACAGGTAAGAGAAAAATTTAAATGGTTGGGAAAGGCCATGGGATGTAGAAATATTTTTTTCACATTTTATTTCCTTGTAAAAACAGGTAAATCAATAGGGATTTTCGTACGGATAAGTACCCAGTGAACGGTTCGTTTAGCTTTATATATTGTTCCGGGTGGGCGTTGTATTGGTTTTTCGGAAGTGTTAGACCTGTAAGATAAATATTTTAATGGCTGGGAAAGGCCATGGGATGTAGAAATATTTTTTTCACATTTTATTTCCTTTTAAAAACAGGAAAATCAATAGGGCTTTTCGTACGGATAAGTGCCCAGTGAACGGTTCGTTTAGCTTTATATATTGTTCCGGGTGGCCGTTATATTGGTTTTTCGGAAGTGTTAGACCTGTAAGAGAAAAGTTTAAATGGTTGGGAAAGGCCATGGGATGTAGAAATATTTTTTTCACATTTTATTTCCTTGTAAAACCGGTAAATCAATAGGGATTTTCGTACGGATAAGTACCCAGTGAACGGTTCGTTTAGCTTTATATATTGTTCCGGGTGGGCGTTGTATTGGTTTTTCGGAAGTGTTAGACCTGTAAGAGAAAAATTTAAATGGCTGGGAAAGGCCATGGGATGTAGAAATATTTTTTTCACATTTTACTTCCTTGTAAAAACAGGTAAATGAATAGGGCTTTTCGTACGTATAAGTACCCAGTGAACGGTTCGTTTAGCTTTATATATTGTTCCGGGTGGGCGTTGTATTGGTTTTTCGGAAGTGTTAGACAGGTAAGAGAAAAATTTAAATGGTTGGGAAAGGCCATGGGATGTAGAAATATTTTTTTCACATTTTATTTCCTTGTAAAAACAGGTAAATCAATAGGGATTTTCGTACGGATAAGTACCCAGTGAACGGTTCGTTTAGCTTTATATATTGTTCCGGGTGGGCGTTGTATTGGTTTTTCGGAAGTGTTAGACCTGTAAGAGAAAAATTTAAATGGTTGCGAAAGGCCATGGGATGTAGAAATATTTTTTTCACATTTTATTTCCTTGTAAAAACAGGTAAATCAATAGGGATTTTCGTATGGATTAGTACCCAGTAAACGGTTCGTTTAGCTTTAAATATTGTTCCGGGTGGGCGTTGTATTGGTTTTTCTAAAGTGTTAGACCTGTAAGAGAAAAATTTAAATGGCTGGTAAAGGCCATGGGATGTAGAAATATTTTTTTCACATTTTACTTCCTTGTAAAAACAGGTAAATCAATAGGGCTTTTCGCACGGATAAGTACCCAGTGAACGGTTCGTTTAGCTTTATACATTGTTCTGGGTGGGCGTTGTATTGGTTTTTCGGAAGTGTTAGACATGTAAGAGAAAAATTTAAATGGTTGGGAAAGGCCATGGGATGTAGAAATATTTTTTTCACATTTTATTTCCTTGTAAAAACAGGTAAATCAATAGGGATTTTCGTACGTATAAGTACCCAGTGAACGGTTCGTTTAGCTTTATATATTGTTCCGGGTGGGCGTTGTATTGGTTTTTCGGAAGTGTTAGACCTGTAAGAGAAAAATTTAAATGGTTGGGAAAGGCCATGGGATGTAGAAATATTTTTTTCACATTTTACTTCCTTGTAAAAACAGGTAAATCAATAGGGCTTTTCGTACGGATAAGTACCCAGTGAACTGTTCGTTTAGCTTTATATATTGTTCCGGGTGGGCGTTGTATTGGTTTTTCTAAAGTGTTAGACCTGTAAGAGGAAAATTTAAATGGCTGGTAAAGGCCATGGGATGTAGAAATATTTTTTTCACATTTTACTTCCTTGTAAAAACAGGTAAATCAATCGGGCTTTTCGCACGGATAAGTACCCAGTGAACGGTTCGTTTAGCTTTATACATTTTTCTGGGTGGGCGTTGTATTGGTTTTTCGGAAGTGTTAGACATGTAAGAGAAAAATTTAAATGGTTGGGAAAGGCCATGGGATGTAGAAATATTTTTTTCACATTTTATTTCCTTGTAAAAACAGGTAAATCAATAGGGATTTTCGTACGTATAAGTACCCAGTGAACGGTTCGTTTAGCTTTATATATTGTTCCGGGTGGGCGTTGTATTGGTTTTTCGGAAGTGTTAGACATGTAAGAGAAAAATTTAAATGGTTGGGAAAGGCCATGGGATGTAGAAATATTTTTTTCACATTTTACTTCCTTGTAAAAACAGGTAAATCAATAGGGATTTTCGTACGGATAAGTACCCAGTGAACGGTTCGTTTAGCTTTATACATTGTTCCGGGTGGCCGTTGTATTGGTTTTTCAGAAGTGTTAGACCTGTAAGAGAAAAATTTAAATGGTTGGGAATGGCCATGGGATGTAGAAATATTTTTTTCACATTTTATTTCCTTGTAAAAACAGGTAAATCAATAGGGATTTTCGTACGGATAAGTACCCAGTGAACGGTTCGTTTAGCTTTATATATTGTTCCGGGTGGGCGTTGTATTGGTTTTTCGGAAGTGTTAGACATGTAAGAGAAAAATCTAAATGGTTGGGAAAGGCCATGGGATGTAGAAATATTTTTTTCACATTTTACTTCCTTGTAAAAACAGGTAAATCAATAGAATTTTCGTACGGATAAGTACCAAGTGAACGGTTCGTTTAGCTTTATATATTGTTCCGGGTGGGCGTTGTATTGGTTTTTCGGAAGCGTTAGACCTGTAAGAGAAAAATTTTAATGGCTGGGAAAGGCCATGGGATGTAGAAATATTTTTTTCACATTTTACTTCCTTGTAAAAACAGGTAAATCAATAGGGCTTTTTGTACGGATAATTACCCAGTGAACGGTCCGTTTAGCTTTATATATTGTTCCGGGAGGGCGTTGTATTGGTTTTTCGGAAGTGTTAGACCTGTAAGAGAAAAGTTTAAATGGTTGGGAAAGGCCATGGGATGTAGAAATATTTTTTTCACATTTTATTTCCTTGTAAAAACAGGTAAATCAATAGGGATTTTCGTACGGATAAGTACCCAGTGAACGGTTCGTTTAGCTTTATATATTGTTCCGGGTGGGAGTTGTATCGGTTTTTCGGTAGTGTTAGACCTGTAAGATAAATATTTTAATGGCTGGGAAAGGCCATGGGATGTAGAAATATTTTTTTCACATTTTATTTCCTTTTAAAAACAGGAAAATCAATAGGGATTTTTGTACGGATAAGTGCCCAGTGAACGGTTCGTTTAGCTTTATATACTGTTCCGGGTGGCCGTTATATTGGTTTTTCGGAAGTGTTAGACCTGTAAGAGAAAAGTTTAAATGGTTGGGAAAGGCCATGCGATGTAGAAATATTTTTTTCACATTTTATTTCCTTGTAAAACCGGTAAATCAATAGGGATTTTCGTACGGATAAGTACCCAGTGAACGGTTCGTTTAGCTTTATATATTGTTCCGGGTGGGCGTTGTATTGGTTTTTCGGAAGTGTTAGACCTGTAAGAGAAAAATTTAAATGGCTGGGAAAGGCCATGGGATGTAGAAATATTTTTTTCACATTTTACTTCCTTGTAAAAACAGGTAAATGAATAGGGCTTTTCGTACGTATAAGTACCCAGTGAACGGTTCGTTTAGCTTTATATATTGTTCCGGGTGGGCGTTGTATTGGTTTTTCGGAAGTGTTAGACCTGTAAGAGAAAAATTTAAATGGTTGGGAAAGGCCATGGGATGTAGAAATATTTTTTTCACATTTTATTTCCTTGTAAAAACAGGTAAATCAATAGGGATTTTCGTATGGATTAGTACCCAGTAAACGGTTCGTTTAGCTTTATATATTGTTCCGGGTGGGCGTTGTATTGGTTTTTCTAAAGTGTTAGACCTGTAAGAGAAAAGTTTAAATGGTTGGGAAAGGCCATGGGATGTAGAAATATTTTTTTCACATTTTACTTCCTTGTAAAAACAGGTAAATCAATAGGGCTTTTCGCACGGATAAGTACCCAGTGAACGGTTCGTTTAGCTTTATACATTGTTCTGGGTGGGCGTTGTATTGGTTTTTCGGAAGTGTTAGACATGTAAGAGAAAAATTTAAATGGTTGGGAAAGGCCATGGGATGTAGAAATATTTTTTTCACATTTTATTTCCTTGTAAAAACAGGTAAATCAATAGGGATTTTCGTACGTATAAGTACCCAGTGAACGGTTCGTTTAGCTTTATATATTGTTCCGGGTGGGCGTTGTATTGGTTTTTCGGAAGTGTTAGACATGTAAGAGAAAAATTTAAATGGTTGGGAAAGGCCATGGGATGTAGAAATATTTTTTTCACATTTTACTTCCTTGTAAAAACAGGTAAATCAATAGGGATTTTCGTACGGATAAGTACCCAGTGAACGGTTCGTTTAGCTTTATACATTGTTCCGGGTGGCCGTTGTATTGGTTTTTCAGAAGTGTTAGACCTGTAAGAGAAAAATTTAAATGGTTGGGAATGGCCATGGGATGTAGAAATATTTTTTTCACATTTTATTTCCTTGTAAAAACAGGTAAATCAATAGGGATTTTCGTACGGATAAGTATCCAGTGAACGGTTCGTTTAGCTTTATATATTGTTCCGGGTGGGCGTTGTATTGGTTTTTCGGAAGTGTTAGACATGTAAGAGAAAAATCTAAATGGTTGGGAAAGGCCATGGGATGTAGAAATATTTTTTTCACATTTTACTTCCTTGTAAAAACAGGTAAATCAATAGAATTTTCGTACGGATAAGTACCAAGTGAACGGTTCGTTTAGCTTTATATATTGTTCCGGGTGGGCGTTGTATTGGTTTTTCGGAAGCGTTAGACATGTAAGAGAAAAATTTTAATGGCTGGGAAAGGCCATGGGATGTAGAAATATTTTTTTCACATTTTACTTCCTTGTAAAAACAGGTAAATCAATAGGGCTTTTTGTACGGATAATTACCCAGTGAACGGTCCGTTTAGCTTTATATATTGTTCCGGGTGGGCGTTGTATTGGTTTTTCGGAAGTGTTAGACATGTAAGAGAAAAATTTAAATGGTTGGGAAAGGCCATGGGATGTAGAAATATTTTTTTCACATTTTACTTCCTTGTAAAAACAGGTAAATCAATAGGGATTTTCGTACGGATAAGTACCCAGTGAACGGTTCGTTTAGCTTTATATATTGTTCCGGGTGGGAGTTGTATCGGTTTTTCGGTAGTGTTAGACCTGTAAGATAAATATTTTAATGGCTGGGAAAGGCCATGGGATGTAGAAATATTTTTTTCACATTTTATTTCCTTTTAAAAACAGGAAAATCAATAGGGATTTTTGTACGGATAAGTGCCCAGTGAACGGTTCGTTTAGCTTTATATACTGTTCCGGGTGGCCGTTATATTGGTTTTTCGGAAGTGTTAGACCTGTAAGAGAAAAGTTTAAATGGTTGGGAAAGGCCATGGGATGTAGAAATATTTTTTTCACATTTTATTTCCTTGTAAAACCGGTAAATCAATAGGGATTTTCGTACGGATAAGTACCCAGTGAACGGTTCGTTTAGCTTTATATATTGTTCCGGGTGGGCGTTGTATTGGTTTTTCGGAAGTGTTAGACCTGTAAGAGAAAAATTTAAATGGCTGGGAAAGGCCATGGGATGTAGAAATATTTTTTTCACATTTTACTTCCTTGTAAAAACAGGTAAATGAATAGGGCTTTTCGTACGTATAAGTACCCAGTGAACGGTTCGTTTAGCTTTATATATTGTTCCGGGTGGGCGTTGTATTGGTTTTTCGGAAGTGTTAGACCTGTAAGAGAAAAATTTAAATGGTTGGGAAAGGCCATGGGATGTAGAAATATTTTTTTCACATTTTATTTCCTTGTAAAAACAGGTAAATCAATAGGGATTTTCGTATGGATTAGTACCCAGTAAACGGTTCGTTTAGCTTTATATATTGTTCCGGGTGGGCGTTGTATTGGTTTTTCTAAAGTGTTAGACCTGTAAGAGAAAAGTTTAAATGGTTGGGAAAGGCCATGGGATGTAGAAATATTTTTTTCACATTTTACTTCCTTGTAAAAACAGGTAAATCAATAGGGCTTTTCGCACGGATAAGTACCCAGTGAACGGTTCGTTTAGCTTTATACATTGTTCTGGGTGGGCGTTGTATTGGTTTTTCGGAAGTGTTAGACCTGTAAGAGAAAAGTTTAAATGGTTGGGAAAGGCCATGGGATGTAGAAATATTTTTTTCACATTTTACTTCCTTGTAAAAACAGGTAAATCAATAGGGCTTTTCGCACGGATAAGTACCCAGTGAACGGTTCGTTTAGCTTTATACATTGTTCTGGGTGGGCGTTGTATTGGTTTTTCGGAAGTGTTAGACATGTAAGAGAAAAATTTAAATGGTTGGGAAAGGCCATGGGATGTAGAAATATTTTTTTCACATTTTATTTCCTTGTAAAAACAGGTAAATCAATAGGGATTTTCGTACGTATAAGTACCCAGTGAACGGTTCGTTTAGCTTTATATATTGTTCCGGGTGGGCGTTGTATTGGTTTTTCGGAAGTGTTAGACATGTAAGAGAAAAATTTAAATGGTTGGGAAAGGCCATGGGATGTAGAAAAATTTTTTCACATTTTACTTCCTTGTAAAAACAGGTAAATCAATAGGGATTTTCGTACGGATAAGTACCCAGTGAACGGTTCGTTTAGCTTTATACATTGTTCCGGGTGGCCGTTGTATTGGTTTTTCAGAAGTGTTAGACCTGTAAGAGAAAAATTTAAATGGTTGGGAATGGCCATGGGATGTAGAAATATTTTTTTCACATTTTATTTCCTTGTAAAAACAGGTAAATCAATAGGGATTTTCGTACGGATAAGTACCCAGTGAACGGTTCGTTTAGCTTTATATATTGTTCCGGGTGGGCGTTGTATTGGTTTTTCGGAAGTGTTAGACATGTAAGAGAAAAATCTAAATGGTTGGGAAAGGCCATGGGATGTAGAAATATTTTTTTCACATTTTACTTCCTTGTAAAAACAGGTAAATCAATAGAATTTTCGTACGGATAAGTACCAAGTGAACGGTTCGTTTAGCTTTATATATTGTTCCGGGTGGGCGTTGTATTGGTTTTTCGGAAGCGTTAGACATGTAAGAGAAAAATTTTAATGGCTGGGAAAGGCCATGGGATGTAGAAATATTTTTTTCACATTTTACTTCCTTGTAAAAACAGGTAAATCAATAGGGCTTTTTGTACGGATAATTACCCAGTGAACGGTCCGTTTAGCTTTATATATTGTTCCGGGTGGGCGTTGTATTGGTTTTTCGGAAGTGTTAGACATGTAAGAGAAAAATTTAAATGGTTGGGAAAGGCCATGGGATGTAGAAATATTTTTTTCACATTTTACTTCCTTGTAAAAACAGGTAAATCAATAGGGATTTTCGTACGGATAAGTACCCAGTGAACGGTTCGTTTAGCTTTATACATTGTTCCGGGTGGCCGTTGTATTGGTTTTTCAGAAGTGTTAGACCTGTAAGAGAAAAATTTAAATGGTTGGGAATGGCCATGGGATGTAGAAATATTTTTTTCACATTTTATTTCCTTGTAAAAACAGGTAAATCAATAGGGATTTTCGTACGGATAAGTACCCAGTGAACGGTTCGTTTAGCTTTATATATTGTTCCGGGTGGGCGTTGTATTGGTTTTTCGGAAGTGTTAGACATGTAAGAGAAAAATCTAAATGGTTGGGAAAGGCCATGGGATGTAGAAATATTTTTTTCACATTTTACTTCCTTGTAAAAACAGGTAAATCAATAGAATTTTCGTACGGATAAGTACCAAGTGAACGGTTCGTTTAGCTTTATATATTGTTCCGGGTGGGCGTTGTATTGGTTTTTCGGAAGCGTTAGACCTGTAAGAGAAAAATTTTAATGGCTGGGAAAGGCCATGGGATGTAGAAATATTTTTTTCACATTTTACTTCCTTGTAAAAACAGGTAAATCAATAGGGCTTTTTGTACGGATAATTACCCAGTGAACGGTCCGTTTAGCTTTATATATTGTTCCGGGAGGGCGTTGTATTGGTTTTTCGGAAGTGTTAGACCTGTAAGAGAAAAGTTTAAATGGTTGGGAAAGGCCATGGGATGTAGAAATATTTTTTTCACATTTTATTTCCTTGTAAAAACAGGTAAATCAATAGGGATTTTCGTACGGATAAGTACCCAGTGAACGGTTCGTTTAGCTTTATATATTGTTCCGGGTGGGAGTTGTATCGGTTTTTCGGTAGTGTTAGACCTGTAAGATAAATATTTTAATGGCTGGGAAAGGCCATGGGATGTAGAAATATTTTTTTCACATTTTATTTCCTTTTAAAAACAGGAAAATCAATAGGGATTTTTGTACGGATAAGTGCCCAGTGAACGGTTCGTTTAGCTTTATATACTGTTCCGGGTGGCCGTTATATTGGTTTTTCGGAAGTGTTAGACCTGTAAGAGAAAAGTTTAAATGGTTGGGAAAGGCCATGGGATGTAGAAATATTTTTTTCACATTTTATTTCCTTGTAAAACCGGTAAATCAATAGGGATTTTCGTACGGATAAGTACCCAGTGAACGGTTCGTTTAGCTTTATATATTGTTCCGGGTGGGCGTTGTATTGGTTTTTCGGAAGTGTTAGACCTGTAAGAGAAAAATTTAAATGGTTGGGAAAGGCCATGGGATGTAGAAATATTTTTTTCACATTTTATTTCCTTGTAAAAACAGGTAAATCAATAGGGATTTTCGTATGGATTAGTACCCAGTAAACGGTTCGTTTAGCTTTATATATTGTTCCGGGTGGGCGTTGTATTGGTTTTTCTAAAGTGTTAGACCTGTAAGAGAAAAATTTAAATGGCTGGTAAAGGCCATGGGATGTAGAAATATTTTTTTCACATTTTACTTCCTTGTAAAAACAGGTAAATCAATAGGGCTTTTCGCACGGATAAGTACCCAGTGAACGGTTCGTTTAGCTTTATACATTGTTCTGGGTGGGCGTTGTATTGGTTTTTCGGAAGTGTTAGACATGTAAGAGAAAAGTTTAAATGGTTGGGAAAGGCCATGGGATGTAGAAATATTTTTTTCACATTTTATTTCCTTGTAAAAACAGGTAAATCAATAGGGATTTTCGTACGGATAAGTACCCAGTGAACGGTTCGTTTAGCTTTATATATTGTTCCGGGTGGGCGTTGTATTGGTTTTTCGGAAGTGTTAGACATGTAAGAGAAAAATTTAAATGGTTGGGAAAGGCCATGGGATGTAGAAATATTTTTTTCACATTTTACTTCCTTGTAAAAACAGGTAAATCAATAGGGATTTTCGTACGGATAAGTACCCAGTGAACGGTTCGTTTAGCTTTATACATTGTTCCGGGTGGCCGTTGTATTGGTTTTTCAGAAGTGTTAGACCTGTAAGAGAAAAATTTAAATGGTTGGGAATGGCCATGGGATGTAGAAATATTTTTTTCACATTTTATTTCCTTGTAAAAACAGGTAAATCAATAGGGATTTTCGTACGGATAAGTACCCAGTGAACGGTTCGTTTAGCTTTATATATTGTTCCGGGTGGGCGTTGTATTGGTTTTTCGGAAGTGTTAGACATGTAAGAGAAAAATCTAAATGGTTGGGAAAGGCCATGGGATGTAGAAATATTTTTTTCACATTTTACTTCCTTGTAAAAACAGGTAAATCAATAGAATTTTCGTACGGATAAGTACCAAGTGAACGGTTCGTTTAGCTTTATATATTGTTCCGGGTGGGCGTTGTATTGGTTTTTCGGAAGCGTTAGACATGTAAGAGAAAAATTTTAATGGCTGGGAAAGGCCATGGGATGTAGAAATATTTTTTTCACATTTTACTTCCTTGTAAAAACAGGTAAATCAATAGGGCTTTTTGTACGGATAATTACCCAGTGAACGGTCCGTTTAGCTTTATATATTGTTCCGGGAGGGCGTTGTATTGGTTTTTCGGAAGTGTTAGACCTGTAAGAGAAAAGTTTAAATGGTTGGGAAAGGCCATGGGATGTAGAAATATTTTTTTCACATTTTATTTCCTTGTAAAAACAGGTAAATCAATAGGGATTTTCGTACGGATAAGTACCCAGTGAACGGTTCGTTTAGCTTTATATATTGTTCCGGGTGGGAGTTGTATCGGTTTTTCGGTAGTGTTAGACCTGTAAGATAAATATTTTAATGGCTGGGAAAGGCCATGGGATGTAGAAATATTTTTTTCACATTTTATTTCCTTTTAAAAACAGGAAAATCAATAGGGATTTTTGTACGGATAAGTGCCCAGTGAACGGTTCGTTTAGCTTTATATATTGTTCCGGGTGGCCGTTATATTGGTTTTTCGGAAGTGTTAGACCTGTAAGAGAAAAGTTTAAATGGTTGGGAAAGGCCATGGGATGTAGAAATATTTTTTTCACATTTTATTTCCTTGTAAAACCGGTAAATCAATAGGGATTTTCGTACGGATAAGTACCCAGTGAACGGTTCGTTTAGCTTTATATATTGTTCCGGGTGGGCGTTGTATTGGTTTTTCGGAAGTGTTAGACCTGTAAGAGAAAAATTTAAATGGCTGGGAAAGGCCATGGGATGTAGAAATATTTTTTTCACATTTTACTTCCTTGTAAAAACAGGTATATGAATAGGGCTTTTCGTACGTATAAGTACCCAGTGAACGGTTCGTTTAGCTTTATATATTGTTCCGGGTGGGCGTTGTATTGGTTTTTCGGAAGTGTTAGACCTGTAAGAGAAAAATTTAAATGGTTGGGAAAGGCCATGGGATGTAGAAATATTTTTTTCACATTTTATTTCCTTGTAAAAACAGGTAAATCAATAGGGATTTTCGTATGGATTAGTACCCAGTAAACGGTTCGTTTAGCTTTATATATTGTTCCGTGTGGGCATTGTATTGGTTTTTCTAAAGTGTTAGACCTGTAAGAGAAAAATTTAAATGGCTGGTAAAGGCCATGGGATGTAGAAATATTTTTTTCACATTTTACTTCCTTGTAAAAACAGGTAAATCAATAGGGCTTTTCGCACGGATAAGTACCCAGTGAACGGTTCGTTTAGCTTTATACATTGTTCTGGGTGGGCGTTGTATTGGTTTTTCGGAAGTGTTAGACATGTAAGAGAAAAATTTAAATGGTTGGGAAAGGCCATGGGATGTAGAAATATTTTTTTCACATTTTATTTCCTTGTAAAAACAGGTAAATCAATAGGGATTTTCGTACGTATAAGTACCCAGTGAACGGTTCGTTTAGCTTTATATATTGTTCCGGGTGGGCGTTGTATTGGTTTTTCGGAAGTGTTAGACATGTAAGAGAAAAATTTAAATGGTTGGGAAAGGCCATGGAATGTAGAAATATTTTTTTCACATTTTACTTCCTTGTAAAAACAGGTAAATCAATAGGGATTTTCGTACGGATAAGTACCCAGTGAACGGTTCGTTTAGCTTTATACATTGTTCCGGATGGCCGTTGTATTGGTTTTTCAGAAGTGTTAGACCTGTAAGAGAAAAATTTAAATGGTTGGGAATGGCCATGGGATGTAGAAATATTTTTTTCACATTTTATTTCCTTGTAAAAACAGGTAAATCAATAGGGATTTTCGTACGGATAAGTACCCAGTGAACGGTTCGTTTAGCTTTATATATTGTTCCGGGTGGGCGTTGTATTGGTTTTTCGGAAGTGTTAGACATGTAAGAGAAAAATCTAAATGGTTGGGAAAGGCCATGGGATGTAGAAATATTTTTTTCACATTTTAATTCCTTGTAAAAACAGGTAAATCAATAGAATTTTCATACGGATAAGTACCAAGTGAACGGTTCGTTTAGCTTTATATATTGTTCCGGGTGGGCGTTGTATTGGTTTTTCGGAAGTGTTAGACCTGTAAGAGAAAAATTTTAATGGCTGGTAAAGGCCATGGGATGTAGAAATATTTTTTTCACATTTTACTTCCTTGTAAAAACAGGTAAATCAATCGGGCTTTTCGCACGGATAAGTACCCAGTGAACGGTTCGTTTAGCTTTATACATTTTTCTGGGTGGGCGTTGTATTTGTTTTTCAGAAGTGTTAGACAAGTAAGAGAAAAATTTAAATGGTTGGGAAAGGCCATGGGATGTAGAAATATTTTTTTCACATTTTATTTCCTAGTAAAAACAGGTAAATCAATAGGGATTTTCGTACGGATAAGTACCCAGTGAACGGTTCGTTTAGCTTTATACATTGTTCCGGGTGGCCGTTGTATTGGTTTTTCGGAAGTGTTAGACATGTAAGAGAAAAATTTAAATGGTTGGGAAAGGCCATGGGATGTAGAAATATTTTTTTCACATTTTACTTCCTTGTAAAAACAGGTAAATCAATAGGGATTTTCGTACGGATAAGTACCAAGTGAACGGTTCGTTTAGCTTTATATATTGTTCCGGGTGGGCGTTGTATTGGTTTTTCGGAAGTGTTAGACCTGTAAGAGAAAAATTTTAATGGCTGGTAAAGGCCATGGGATGTAGAAATATTTTTTTCACATTTTACTTCCTTGTAAAAACAGGTAAATCAATCGGGCTTTTCGCACGGATAAGTACCCAGTGAACGGTTCGTTTAGCTTTATACATTTTTCTGGGTGGGCGTTGTATTTGTTTTTCAGAAGTGTTAGACAAGTAAGAGAAAAATTTAAATGGTTGGGAAAGGCCATGGGATGTAGAAATATTTTTTTCACATTTTATTTCCTAGTAAAAACAGGTAAATCAATAGGGATTTTCGTACGGATAAGTACCCAGTGAACGGTTCGTTTAGCTTTATACATTGTTCCGGGTGGCCGTTGTATTGGTTTTTCGGAAGTGTTAGACATGTAAGAGAAAAATTTAAATGGTTGGGAAAGGCCATGGGATGTAGAAATATTTTTTTCACATTTTACTTCCTTGTAAAAACCGGTAAATCAATAGGGATTTTCGTACGGATAAGTACCCAGTGAACGGTTCGTTTAGCTTTATACATTGTTCCGGGTGGCCGTTGTATTTGTTTTTCAGAAGTGTTAGACAAGTAAGAGAAAAATTTAAATGGTTGGGAAAGGCCATGGGATGTAGAAATATTTTTTTCACATTTTATTTCCTAGTAAAAACAGGTAAATCAATAGGGATTTTCGTACGGATAAGTACCCAGTGAACGGTTCGTTTAGCTTTATACATTGTTCCGGGTGGCCGTTGTATTGGTTTTTCGGAAGTGTTAGACATGTAAGAGAAAAATTTAAATGGTTGGGAAAGGCCATGGGATGTAGAAATATTTTTTTCACATTTTACTTCCTTGTAAAAACAGGTAAATCAATAGGGATTTTCGTACGGATAAGTACCAAGTGAACGGTTCGTTTAGCTTTATATATTGTTCCGGGTGGGCGTTGTATTGGTTTTTCGGAAGTGTTAGACCTGTAAGAGAAAAATTTTAATGGCTGGTAAAGGCCATGGGATGTAGAAATATTTTTTTCACATTTTACTTCCTTGTAAAAACAGGTAAATCAATCGGGCTTTTCGCACGGATAAGTACCCAGTGAACGGTTCGTTTAGCTTTATACATTTTTCTGGGTGGGCGTTGTATTTGTTTTTCAGAAGTGTTAGACAAGTAAGAGAAAAATTTAAATGGTTGGGAAAGGCCATGGGATGTAGAAATATTTTTTTCACATTTTATTTCCTAGTAAAAACAGGTAAATCAATAGGGATTTTCGTACGGATAAGTACCCAGTGAACGGTTCGTTTAGCTTTATACATTGTTCCGGGTGGCCGTTGTATTGGTTTTTCGGAAGTGTTAGACATGTAAGAGAAAAATTTAAATGGTTGGGAAAGGCCATGGGATGTAGAAATATTTTTTTCACATTTTACTTCCTTGTAAAAACAGGTAAATCAATAGGGATTTTCGTACGGATAAGTACCCAGTGAACGGTTCGTTTAGCTTTATACATTGTTCCGGGTGGCCGTTGTATTGGTTTTTCAGAAGTGTTAGACCTGTAAGAGAAAAATTTAAATGGTTGGGAATGGCCATGGGATGTAGAAATATTTTTTTCACATTTTATTTCCTTGTAAAAACAGGTAAATCAATAGGGATTTTCGTACGGATAAGTACCCAGTGAACGGTTCGTTTAGCTTTATATATTGTTCCGGGTGGGCGTTGTATTGGTTTTTCGGAAGTGTTAGACATGTAAGAGAAAAATCTAAATGGTTGGGAAAGGCCATGGGATGTAGAAATATTTTTTTCACATTTTACTTCCTTGTAAAAACAGGTAAATCAATAGAATTTTCGTACGGATAAGTACCAAGTGAACGGTTCGTTTAGCTTTATATATTGTTCCGGGTGGGCGTTGTATTGGTTTTTCGGAAGCGTTAGACCTGTAAGAGAAAAATTTTAATGGCTGGGAAAGGCCATGGGATGTAGAAATATTTTTTTCACATTTTACTTCCTTGTAAAAACAGGTAAATCAATAGGGCTTTTTGTACGGATAATTACCCAGTGAACGGTCCGTTTAGCTTTATATATTGTTCCGGGAGGGCGTTGTATTGGTTTTTCGGAAGTGTTAGACCTGTAAGAGAAAAGTTTAAATGGTTGGGAAAGGCCATGGGATGTAGAAATATTTTTTTCACATTTTATTTCCTTGTAAAAACAGGTAAATCAATAGGGATTTTCGTACGGATAAGTACCCAGTGAACGGTTCGTTTAGCTTTATATATTGTTCCGGGTGGGAGTTGTATCGGTTTTTCGGTAGTGTTAGACCTGTAAGATAAATATTTTAATGGCTGGGAAAGGCCATGGGATGTAGAAATATTTTTTTCACATTTTATTTCCTTTTAAAAACAGGAAAATCAATAGGGCTTTTCGTACGGATAAGTGCCCAGTGAACGGTTCGTTTAGCTTTATATATTGTTCCGGGTGGCCGTTATATTGGTTTTTCGGAAGTGTTAGACCTGTAAGAGAAAAGTTTAAATGGTTGGGAAAGGCCATGGGATGTAGAAATATTTTTTTCACATTTTATTTCCTTGTAAAACCGGTAAATCAATAGGGATTTTCGTACGGATAAGTACCCAGTGAACGGTTCGTTTAGCTTTATATATTGTTCCGGGTGGGCGTTGTATTGGTTTTTCGGAAGTGTTAGACCTGTAAGAGAAAAATTTAAATGGCTGGGAAAGGCCATGGGATGTAGAAATATTTTTTTCACATTTTACTTCCTTGTAAAAACAGGTAAATGAATAGGGCTTTTCGTACGTATAAGTACCCAGTGAACGGTTCGTTTAGCTTTATATATTGTTCCGGGTGGGCGTTGTATTGGTTTTTCGGAAGTGTTAGACAGGTAAGAGAAAAATTTAAATGGTTGGGAAAGGCCATGGGATGTAGAAATATTTTTTTCACATTTTATTTCCTTGTAAAAACAGGTAAATCAATAGGGATTTTCGTACGGATAAGTACCCAGTGAACGGTTCGTTTAGCTTTATATATTGTTCCGGGTGGGCGTTGTATTGGTTTTTCGGAAGTGTTAGACCTGTAAGAGAAAAATTTAAATGGTTGCGAAAGGCCATGGGATGTAGAAATATTTTTTTCACATTTTATTTCCTTGTAAAAACAGGTAAATCAATAGGGATTTTCGTATGGATTAGTACCCAGTAAACGGTTCGTTTAGCTTTAAATATTGTTCCGGGTGGGCGTTGTATTGGTTTTTCTAAAGTGTTAGACCTGTAAGAGAAAAATTTAAATGGCTGGTAAAGGCCATGGGATGTAGAAATATTTTTTTCACATTTTACTTCCTTGTAAAAACAGGTAAATCAATAGGGCTTTTCGCACGGATAAGTACCCAGTGAACGGTTCGTTTAGCTTTATACATTGTTCTGGGTGGGCGTTGTATTGGTTTTTCGGAAGTGTTAGACATGTAAGAGAAAAATTTAAATGGTTGGGAAAGGCCATGGGATGTAGAAATATTTTTTTCACATTTTATTTCCTTGTAAAAACAGGTAAATCAATAGGGATTTTCGTACGTATAAGTACCCAGTGAACGGTTCGTTTAGCTTTATATATTGTTCCGGGTGGGCGTTGTATTGGTTTTTCGGAAGTGTTAGACCTGTAAGAGAAAAATTTAAATGGTTGGGAAAGGCCATGGGATGTAGAAATATTTTTTTCACATTTTACTTCCTTGTAAAAACAGGTAAATCAATAGGGCTTTTCGTACGGATAAGTACCCAGTGAACTGTTCGTTTAGCTTTATATATTGTTCCGGGTGGGCGTTGTATTGGTTTTTCTAAAGTGTTAGACCTGTAAGAGGAAAATTTAAATGGCTGGTAAAGGCCATGGGATGTAGAAATATTTTTTTCACATTTTACTTCCTTGTAAAAACAGGTAAATCAATCGGGCTTTTCGCACGGATAAGTACCCAGTGAACGGTTCGTTTAGCTTTATACATTTTTCTGGGTGGGCGTTGTATTGGTTTTTCGGAAGTGTTAGACATGTAAGAGAAAAATTTAAATGGTTGGGAAAGGCCATGGGATGTAGAAATATTTTTTTCACATTTTATTTCCTTGTAAAAACAGGTAAATCAATAGGGATTTTCGTACGTATAAGTACCCAGTGAACGGTTCGTTTAGCTTTATATATTGTTCCGGGTGGGCGTTGTATTGGTTTTTCGGAAGTGTTAGACATGTAAGAGAAAAATTTAAATGGTTGGGAAAGGCCATGGGATGTAGAAATATTTTTTTCACATTTTACTTCCTTGTAAAAACAGGTAAATCAATAGGGATTTTCGTACGGATAAGTACCCAGTGAACGGTTCGTTTAGCTTTATACATTGTTCCGGGTGGCCGTTGTATTGGTTTTTCAGAAGTGTTAGACCTGTAAGAGAAAAATTTAAATGGTTGGGAATGGCCATGGGATGTAGAAATATTTTTTTCACATTTTATTTCCTTGTAAAAACAGGTAAATCAATAGGGATTTTCGTACGGATAAGTACCCAGTGAACGGTTCGTTTAGCTTTATATATTGTTCCGGGTGGGCGTTGTATTGGTTTTTCGGAAGTGTTAGACATGTAAGAGAAAAATCTAAATGGTTGGGAAAGGCCATGGGATGTAGAAATATTTTTTTCACATTTTACTTCCTTGTAAAAACAGGTAAATCAATAGAATTTTCGTACGGATAAGTACCAAGTGAACGGTTCGTTTAGCTTTATATATTGTTCCGGGTGGGCGTTGTATTGGTTTTTCGGAAGCGTTAGACCTGTAAGAGAAAAATTTTAATGGCTGGGAAAGGCCATGGGATGTAGAAATATTTTTTTCACATTTTACTTCCTTGTAAAAACAGGTAAATCAATAGGGCTTTTTGTACGGATAATTACCCAGTGAACGGTCCGTTTAGCTTTATATATTGTTCCGGGAGGGCGTTGTATTGGTTTTTCGGAAGTGTTAGACCTGTAAGAGAAAAGTTTAAATGGTTGGGAAAGGCCATGGGATGTAGAAATATTTTTTTCACATTTTATTTCCTTGTAAAAACAGGTAAATCAATAGGGATTTTCGTACGGATAAGTACCCAGTGAACGGTTCGTTTAGCTTTATATATTGTTCCGGGTGGGAGTTGTATCGGTTTTTCGGTAGTGTTAGACCTGTAAGATAAATATTTTAATGGCTGGGAAAGGCCATGGGATGTAGAAATATTTTTTTCACATTTTATTTCCTTTTAAAAACAGGAAAATCAATAGGGATTTTTGTACGGATAAGTGCCCAGTGAACGGTTCGTTTAGCTTTATATACTGTTCCGGGTGGCCGTTATATTGGTTTTTCGGAAGTGTTAGACCTGTAAGAGAAAAGTTTAAATGGTTGGGAAAGGCCATGGGATGTAGAAATATTTTTTTCACATTTTATTTCCTTGTAAAACCGGTAAATCAATAGGGATTTTCGTACGGATAAGTACCCAGTGAACGGTTCGTTTAGCTTTATATATTGTTCCGGGTGGGCGTTGTATTGGTTTTTCGGAAGTGTTAGACCTGTAAGAGAAAAATTTAAATGGCTGGGAAAGGCCATGGGATGTAGAAATATTTTTTTCACATTTTACTTCCTTGTAAAAACAGGTAAATGAATAGGGCTTTTCGTACGTATAAGTACCCAGTGAACGGTTCGTTTAGCTTTATATATTGTTCCGGGTGGGCGTTGTATTGGTTTTTCGGAAGTGTTAGACCTGTAAGAGAAAAATTTAAATGGTTGGGAAAGGCCATGGGATGTAGAAATATTTTTTTCACATTTTATTTCCTTGTAAAAACAGGTAAATCAATAGGGATTTTCGTATGGATTAGTACCCAGTAAACGGTTCGTTTAGCTTTATATATTGTTCCGGGTGGGCGTTGTATTGGTTTTTCTAAAGTGTTAGACCTGTAAGAGAAAAGTTTAAATGGTTGGGAAAGGCCATGGGATGTAGAAATATTTTTTTCACATTTTACTTCCTTGTAAAAACAGGTAAATCAATAGGGCTTTTCGCACGGATAAGTACCCAGTGAACGGTTCGTTTAGCTTTATACATTGTTCTGGGTGGGCGTTGTATTGGTTTTTCGGAAGTGTTAGACATGTAAGTGAAAAATTTAAATGGTTGGGAAAGGCCATGGGATGTAGAAATATTTTTTTCACATTTTATTTCCTTGTAAAAACAGGTAAATCAATAGGGATTTTCGTACGTATAAGTACCCAGTGAACGGTTCGTTTAGCTTTATATATTGTTCCGGGTGGGCGTTGTATTGGTTTTTCGGAAGTGTTAGACATGTAAGAGAAAAATTTAAATGGTTGGGAAAGGCCATGGGATGTAGAAATATTTTTTTCACATTTTACTTCCTTGTAAAAACAGGTAAATCAATAGGGATTTTCGTACGGATAAGTACCCAGTGAACGGTTCGTTTAGCTTTATACATTGTTCCGGGTGGCCGTTGTATTGGTTTTTCAGAAGTGTTAGACCTGTAAGAGAAAAATTTAAATGGTTGGGAATGGCCATGGGATGTAGAAATATTTTTTTCACATTTTATTTCCTTGTAAAAACAGGTAAATCAATAGGGATTTTCGTACGGATAAGTACCCAGTGAACGGTTCGTTTAGCTTTATATATTGTTCCGGGTGGGCGTTGTATTGGTTTTTCGGAAGTGTTAGACATGTAAGAGAAAAATCTAAATGGTTGGGAAAGGCCATGGGATGTAGAAATATTTTTTTCACATTTTACTTCCTTGTAAAAACAGGTAAATCAATAGAATTTTCGTACGGATAAGTACCAAGTGAACGGTTCGTTTAGCTTTATATATTGTTCCGGGTGGGCGTTGTATTGGTTTTTCGGAAGCGTTAGACATGTAAGAGAAAAATTTTAATGGCTGGGAAAGGCCATGGGATGTAGAAATATTTTTTTCACATTTTACTTCCTTGTAAAAACAGGTAAATCAATAGGGCTTTTTGTACGGATAATTACCCAGTGAACGGTCCGTTTAGCTTTATATATTGTTCCGGGTGGGCGTTGTATTGGTTTTTCGGAAGTGTTAGACATGTAAGAGAAAAATTTAAATGGTTGGGAAAGGCCATGGGATGTAGAAATATTTTTTTCACATTTTACTTCCTTGTAAAAACAGGTAAATCAATAGGGATTTTCGTACGGATAAGTACCCAGTGAACGGTTCGTTTAGCTTTATACATTGTTCCGGGTGGCCGTTGTATTGGTTTTTCAGAAGTGTTAGACCTGTAAGAGAAAAATTTAAATGGTTGGGAATGGCCATGGGATGTAGAAATATTTTTTTCACATTTTATTTCCTTGTAAAAACAGGTAAATCAATAGGGATTTTCGTACGGATAAGTACCCAGTGAACGGTTCGTTTAGCTTTATATATTGTTCCGGGTGAGCGTTGTATTGGTTTTTCGGAAGTGTTAGACATGTAAGAGAAAAATCTAAATGGTTGGGAAAGGCCATGGGATGTAGAAATATTTTTTTCACATTTTACTTCCTTGTAAAAACAGGTAAATCAATAGAATTTTCGTACGGATAAGTACCAAGTGAACGGTTCGTTTAGCTTTATATATTGTTCCGGGTGGGCGTTGTATTGGTTTTTCGGAAGCGTTAGACCTGTAAGATAAATATTTTAATGGCTGGGAAAGGCCATGGGATGTAGAAATATTTTTTTCACATTTTATTTCCTTTTAAAAACAGGAAAATCAATAGGGATTTTTGTACGGATAAGTGCCCAGTGAACGGTTCGTTTAGCTTTATATACTGTTCCGGGTGGCCGTTATATTGGTTTTTCGGAAGTGTTAGACCTGTAAGAGAAAAGTTTAAATGGTTGGGAAAGGCCATGGGATGTAGAAATATTTTTTTCACATTTTATTTCCTTGTAAAACCGGTAAATCAATAGGGATTTTCGTACGGATAAGTACCCAGTGAACGGTTCGTTTAGCTTTATATATTGTTCCGGGTGGGCGTTGTATTGGTTTTTCGGAAGTGTTAGACCTGTAAGAGAAAAATTTAAATGGCTGGGAAAGGCCATGGGATGTAGAAATATTTTTTTCACATTTTACTTCCTTGTAAAAACAGGTAAATGAATAGGGCTTTTCGTACGTATAAGTACCCAGTGAACGGTTCGTTTAGCTTTATATATTGTTCCGGGTGGGCGTTGTATTGGTTTTTCGGAAGTGTTAGACCTGTAAGAGAAAAATTTAAATGGTTGGGAAAGGCCATGGGATGTAGAAATATTTTTTTCACATTTTATTTCCTTGTAAAAACAGGTAAATCAATAGGGATTTTCGTATGGATTAGTACCCAGTAAACGGTTCGTTTAGCTTTATATATTGTTCCGGGTGGGCGTTGTATTGGTTTTTCTAAAGTGTTAGACCTGTAAGAGAAAAATTTAAATGGCTGGTAAAGGCCATGGGATGTAGAAATATTTTTTTCACATTTTACTTCCTTGTAAAAACAGGTAAATCAATAGGGCTTTTCGCACGGATAAGTACCCAGTGAACGGTTCGTTTAGCTTTATACATTGTTCTGGGTGGGCGTTGTATTGGTTTTTCGGAAGTGTTAGACATGTAAGAGAAAAATTTAAATGGTTGGGAAAGGCCATGGGATGTAGAAATATTTTTTTCACATTTTATTTCCTTGTAAAAACAGGTAAATCAATAGGGATTTTCGTACGTATAAGTACCCAGTGAACGGTTCGTTTAGCTTTATATATTGTTCCGGGTGGGCGTTGTATTGGTTTTTCGGAAGTGTTAGACATGTAAGAGAAAAATTTAAATGGTTGGGAAAGGCCATGGGATGTAGAAATATTTTTTTCACATTTTACTTCCTTGTAAAAACAGGTAAATCAATAGGGATTTTCGTACGGATAAGTACCCAGTGAACGGTTCGTTTAGCTTTATACATTGTTCCGGGTGGCCGTTGTATTGGTTTTTCAGAAGTGTTAGACCTGTAAGAGAAAAATTTAAATGGTTGGGAATGGCCATGGGATGTAGAAATATTTTTTTCACATTTTATTTCCTTGTAAAAACAGGTAAATCAATAGGGATTTTCGTACGGATAAGTACCCAGTGAACGGTTCGTTTAGCTTTATATATTGTTCCGGGTGGGCGTTGTATTGGTTTTTCGGAAGTGTTAGACATGTAAGAGAAAAATCTAAATGGTTGGGAAAGGCCATGGGATGTAGAAATATTTTTTTCACATTTTACTTCCTTGTAAAAACAGGTAAATCAATAGAATTTTCGTACGGATAAGTACCAAGTGAACGGTTCGTTTAGCTTTATATATTGTTCCGGGTGGGCGTTGTATTGGTTTTTCGGAAGCGTTAGACATGTAAGAGAAAAATTTTAATGGCTGGGAAAGGCCATGGGATGTAGAAATATTTTTTTCACATTTTACTTCCTTGTAAAAACAGGTAAATCAATAGGGCTTTTTGTACGGATAATTACCCAGTGAACGGTCCGTTTAGCTTTATATATTGTTCCGGGAGGGCGTTGTATTGGTTTTTCGGAAGTGTTAGACCTGTAAGAGAAAAGTTTAAATGGTTGGGAAAGGCCATGGGATGTAGAAATATTTTTTTCACATTTTATTTCCTTGTAAAAACAGGTAAATCAATAGGGATTTTCGTACGGATAAGTACCCAGTGAACGGTTCGTTTAGCTTTATATATTGTTCCGGGTGGGAGTTGTATCGGTTTTTCGGTAGTGTTAGACCTGTAAGATAAATATTTTAATGGCTGGGAAAGGCCATGGGATGTAGAAATATTTTTTTCACATTTTATTTCCTTTTAAAAACAGGAAAATCAATAGGGATTTTTGTACGGATAAGTGCCCAGTGAACGGTTCGTTTAGCTTTATATATTGTTCCGGGTGGCCGTTATATTGGTTTTTCGGAAGTGTTAGACCTGTAAGAGAAAAGTTTAAATGGTTGGGAAAGGCCATGGGATGTAGAAATATTTTTTTCACATTTTATTTCCTTGTAAAACCGGTAAATCAATAGGGATTTTCGTACGGATAAGTACCCAGTGAACGGTTCGTTTAGCTTTATATATTGTTCCGGGTGGGCGTTGTATTGGTTTTTCGGAAGTGTTAGACCTGTAAGAGAAAAATTTAAATGGCTGGGAAAGGCCATGGGATGTAGAAATATTTTTTTCACATTTTACTTCCTTGTAAAAACAGGTAAATGAATAGGGCTTTTCATACGTATAAGTACCCAGTGAACGGTTCGTTTAGCTTTATATATTGTTCCGGGTGGGCGTTGTATTGGTTTTTCGGAAGAGTTAGACCTGTAAGAGAAAAATTTAAATGGTTGGGAAAGGCCATGGGATGTAGAAATATTTTTTTCACATTTTATTTCCTTGTAAAAACAGGTAAATCAATAGGGATTTTCGTATGGATTAGTACCCAGTAAACGGTTCGTTTAGCTTTATATATTGTTCCGTGTGGGCATTGTATTGGTTTTTCTAAAGTGTTAGACCTGTAAGAGAAAAATTTAAATGGCTGGTAAAGGCCATGGGATGTAGAAATATTTTTTTCACATTTTACTTCCTTGTAAAAACAGGTAAATCAATAGGGCTTTTCGCACGGATAAGTACCCAGTGAACGGTTCGTTTAGCTTTATACATTGTTCTGGGTGGGCGTTGTATTGGTTTTTCGGAAGTGTTAGACATGTAAGAGAAAAATTTAAATGGTTGGGAAAGGCCATGGGATGTAGAAATATTTTTTTCACATTTTATTTCCTTGTAAAAACAGGTAAATCAATAGGGATTTTCGTACGTATAAGTACCCAGTGAACGGTTCGTTTAGCTTTATATATTGTTCCGGGTGGGCGTTGTATTGGTTTTTCGGAAGTGTTAGACATGTAAGAGAAAAATTTAAATGGTTGGGAAAGGCCATGGAATGTAGAAATATTTTTTTCACATTTTACTTCCTTGTAAAAACAGGTAAATCAATAGGGATTTTCGTACGGATAAGTACCCAGTGAACGGTTCGTTTAGCTTTATACATTGTTCCGGGTGGCCGTTGTATTGGTTTTTCAGAAGTGTTAGACCTGTAAGAGAAAAATTTAAATGGTTGGGAATGGCCATGGGATGTAGAAATATTTTTTTCACATTTTATTTCCTTGTAAAAACAGGTAAATCAATAGGGATTTTCGTACGGATAAGTACCCAGTGAACGGTTCGTTTAGCTTTATATATTGTTCCGGGTGGGCGTTGTATTGGTTTTTCGGAAGTGTTAGACATGTAAGAGAAAAATCTAAATGGTTGGGAAAGGCCATGGGATGTAGAAATATTTTTTTCACATTTTAATTCCTTGTAAAAACAGGTAAATCAATAGAATTTTCGTACGGATAAGTACCAAGTGAACGGTTCGTTTAGCTTTATATATTGTTCCGGGTGGGCGTTGTATTGGTTTTTCGGAAGCGTTAGACCTGTAAGAGAAAAATTTTAATGGCTGGGAAAGGCCATGGGATGTAGAAATATTTTTTTCACATTTTACTTCCTTGTAAAAACAGGTAAATCAATAGGGCTTTTTGTACGGATAATTACCCAGTGAACGGTCCGTTTAGCTTTATATATTGTTCCGGGAGGGCGTTGTATTGGTTTTTCGGAAGTGTTAGACCTGTAAGAGAAAAGTTTAAATGGTTGGGAAAGGCCATGGGATGTAGAAATATTTTTTTCACATTTTATTTCCTTGTAAAAACAGGTAAATCAATAGGGATTTTCGTACGGATAAGTACCCAGTGAACGGTTCGTTTAGCTTTATATATTGTTCCGGGTGGGCGTTGTATTGGTTTTTCGGAAGTGTTAGACCTGTAAGAGAAAAATTTAAATGGTTGGGAAAGGCCATGGGATGTAGAAATATTTTTTTCACATTTTATTTCCTTGTAAAAACAGGTAAATCAATAGGGATTTTCGTATGGATTAGTACCCAGTAAACGGTTCGTTTAGCTTTATATATTGTTCCGGGTGGGCGTTGTATTGGTTTTTCTAAAGTGTTAGACCTGTAAGAGAAAAATTTAAATGGCTGGTAAAGGCCATGGGATGTAGAAATATTTTTTTCACATTTTACTTCCTTGTAAAAACAGGTAAATCAATAGGGCTTTTCGCACGTATAAGTACCCAGTGAACGGTTCGTTTAGCTTTATACATTGTTCTGGGTGGGCGTTGTATTGGTTTTTCGGAAGTGTTATACATGTAAGAGAAAAATTTAAATGGTTGGGAAAGGCCATGGGATGTAGAAATATTTTTTTCACATTTTACTTCCTTGTAAAAACAGGTAAATCAATAGGGATTTTCGTACGGATAAGTACCCAGTGAACGGTTCGTTTAGCTTTATACATTGTTCCGGGTGGCCGTTGTATTGGTTTTTCAGAAGTGTTAGACCTGTAAGAGAAAAATTTAAATGGTTGGGAATGGCCATGGGATGTAGAAATATTTTTTTCACATTTTATTTCCTTGTAAAAACAGGTAAATCAATAGGGATTTTCGTACGGATAAGTACCCAGTGAACGGTTCGTTTAGCTTTATATATTGTTCCGGGTGGGCGTTGTATTGGTTTTTCGGAAGTGTTAGACATGTAAGAGAAAAATCTAAATGGTTGGGAAAGGCCATGGGATGTAGAAATATTTTTTTCACATTTTAATTCCTTGTAAAAACAGGTAAATCAATAGAATTTTCGTACGGATAAGTACCAAGTGAACGGTTCGTTTAGCTTTATATATTGTTCCGGGTGGGCGTTGTATTGGTTTTTCGGAAGCGTTAGACCTGTAAGAGAAACATTTTAATGGCTGGGAAAGGCCATGGGATGTAGAAATATTTTTTTCACATTTTACTTCCTTGTAAAAACAGGTAAATCAATAGGGCTTTTTGTACGGATAATTACCCAGTGAACGGTCCGTTTAGCTTTATATATTGTTCCGGGAGGGCGTTGTATTGGTTTTTCGGAAGTGTTAGACCTGTAAGAGAAAAGTTTAAATGGTTGGGAAAGGCCATGGGATGTAGAAATATTTTTTTCACATTTTATTTCCTGGTAAAAACAGGTAAATCAATAGGGATTTTCGTACGGATAAGTACCCAGTGAACGGTTCGTTTAGCTTCATATATTGTTCCGGGTGGGCGTTGTATAGGTTTTTCGGAAGTGTTAGACCTGTAAGAGAAAAATTTAAATGGTTGGGAAAGGCCATGGGATGTAGAAATATTTTTTTCACATTTTATTTCCTTGTAAAAACAGGTAAATCAATAGGGATTTTCGTATGGATTAGTACCCAGTAAACGGTTCGTTTAGATGTATATATTTTTCCGGGTGAGTGTTGTATTGGTTTTTCGCAACTGTTAGACCTGTAAGAGAAAAATTTAAATGGTTGGGAAAGGCCATGGGATGTAGAAATATTTTTTTCACATTTTATTTCCTTGTAAAAACAGGTAAATCAATAGGGATTTTCGTACGTATAAGTACCCAGTGAACGGTTCGTTTAGCTTTATATATTTTTCCGGGTGGGCGTTGTATTGGTTTTTTGGAAGTGTTAGACATGTAAGAGAAAAATTTAAATGGTTGGGAAAGGCCATGGGATGTAGAAATATTTTTTTCACATTTTACTTCGTTGTAAAAACAGGTAAATCAATAGGGATTTTCGTACGGATAAGTACCCAGTGAACGGTTCGTTTAGCTTTATACATTGTTCCGGGTGGCCGTTGTATTGGTTTTTCAGAAGTGTTAGACCTGTAAGAGAAAAATTTAAATGGTTGGGAATGGCCATGGGATGTAGAAATATTTTTTTCACATTTTATTTCCTTGTAAAAACAGGTAAATCAATAGGGATTTTCGTACGGATAAGTACCCAGTGAACGGTTCGTTTAGCTTTATATATTGTTCCGGGTGGGCGTTGTATTGGTTTTTCGGAAGTGTTAGACATGTAAGAGAAAAATCTAAATGGTTGGGAAAGGCCATGGGATGTAGAAATATTTTTTTCACATTTTACTTCCTTGTAAAAACAGGTAAATCAATAGAATTTTCGTACGGATAAGTACCAAGTGAACGGTTCGTTTAGCTTTATATATTGTTCCGGGTGGGCGTTGTATTGGTTTTTCGGAAGCGTTAGACCTGTAAGAGAAAAATTTTAATGGCTGGGAAAGGCCATGGGATGTAGAAATATTTTTTTCACATTTTACTTCCTTGTAAAAACAGGTAAATCAATAGGGCTTTTTGTACGGATAATTACCCAGTGAACGGTCCGTTTAGCTTTATATATTGTTCCGGGAGGGCGTTGTATTGGTTTTTCGGAAGTGTTAGACCTGTAAGAGAAAAGTTTAAATGGTTGGGAAAGGCCATGGGATGTAGAAATATTTTTTTCACATTTTATTTCCTTGTAAAAACAGGTAAATCAATAGGGATTTTCGTACGGATAAGTACCCAGTGAACGGTTCGTTTAGCTTTATATATTGTTCCGGGTGGGCATTGTATTGGTTTTTCTAAAGTGTTAGATCTGTAAGAGAAAAATTTAAATGGTTGGGAAAGGCCATGGGATGTAGAAATATTTTTTTCACATTTTATTTCCTTGTAAAAACAGGTAAATCAATAGGGATTTTCGTATGGATTAGTACCCAGTAAACGGTTCGTTTAGCTGTATATATTTTTCCGGGTGGGTGTTGTATTGGTTTTTCGGAAGTGTTAGACATGTAAGAGAAAAATTTAAATGGTTGAGAAAGGCCATGGGATGTAGAAATATTTTTTCACATTTTATTTCCTTGTAAAAACAGGTAAATCAATAGGGATTTTCGTACGTATAAGTACCCAGTGAACGGTTCGTTTATCTTTATATATTGTTCCGGGTGGGCGTTGTATTGGTTTTTCGGAAGTGTTAGACATGTAAGAGAAAAATTTAAATGGTTGGGAAAGGCCATGGGATGTAGAAATATTTTTTTCACATTTTACTTCCTTGTAAAAACAGGTAAATCAATAGGGATTTTCGTACGGATAAGTACCCAGTGAACGGTTCGTTTAGCTTTATACAATGTTCCGGGTGGCCGTTGTATTGGTTTTTCGGAAGTGTTAGACCTGTAAGAGAAAAATTTAAATGGTTGGGAAAGGCCATGGGATGTAGAAATATTTTTTTCACATTTTATTTCCTTGTAAAAACAGGTAAATCAATAGGGATTTTCGTACGGATAAGTACCCAGTGAACGGTTCGTTTAGCTTTATATATTGTTCCGGGTGGGCGTTGTATTGGTTTTTCGGAAGTGTTAGACCTGTAAGAGAAAAATTTAAATGGTTGGGAAAGGCCATGGGATGTAGAAATATTTTTTTCACATTTTAATTCCTTGTAAAAACAGGTAAATCAATAGGGATTTTCGTATGGATTAGTACCCAGTAAACGGTTCGTTTAGCTTTATATATTGTTCCGGGTGGGCGTTGTATTGGTTTTTCTAAAGTGTTAGACCTGTAAGAGAAAAATTTAAATGGCTGGTAAAGGCCATGGGATGTAGAAATATTTTTTTCACATTTTACTTCCTTGTAAAAACAGGTAAATCAATAGGGCTTTTCGCACGGATAAGTACCCAGTGAACGGTTCGTTTAGCTTTATACATTGTTCTGGGTGGGCGTTGTATTGGTTTTTCCGAAGTGTTAGACATGTAAGAGAAAAATTTAAATGGTTGGGAAAGGCCATGGGATGTAGAAATATTTTTTTCACATTTTATTTCCTTGTAAAAACAGGTAAATCAATAGGGATTTTCGTACATATAAGTACCCAGTGAACGGTTCGTTTAGCTTTATATATTGTTCCGGGTGGGCATTGTATTGGTTTTTCGGAAGTGTTAGACATGTAAGAGAAAAATTTAAATGGTTGGGAAAGGCCATGGGATGTAGAAATATTTTTTTCACATTTTACTTCCTTGTAAAAACAGGTAAATCAATAGGGATTTTCGTACGGATAAGTACCCAGTGAACGGTTCGTTTAGCTTTATACATTGTTCCGGGTGGCCGTTGTATTGGTTTTTCAGAAGTGTTAGACCTGTAAGAGAAAAATTTAAATGGTTGGGAATGGCCATGGGATGTAGAAATATTTTTTTCACATTTTATTTCCTTGTAAAAACAGGTAAATCAATAGGGATTTTCGTACGGATAAGTACCCAGTGAACGGTTCGTTTAGCTTTATATATTGTTCCGGGTGGGCGTTGTATTGGTTTTTCGGAAGTGTTAGACATGTAAAAGAAAAATCTAAATGGTTGGGAAAGGCCATGGGATGTAGAAATATTTTTTTCACATTTTAATTCCTTGTAAAAACAGGTAAATCAATAGAATTTTCGTACGGATAAGTACCAAGTGAACGGTTCGTTTAGCTTTATATATTGTTTCGGGTGGGCGTTGTATTGGTTTTTCGGAAGCGTTAGACCTGTAAGAGAAAAATTTTAATGGCTGGGAAAGGCAATGGGATGTAGAAATATTTTTTTCACATTTTACTTCCTTGTAAAAACAGGTAAATCAATAGGGCTTTTTGTACGGATAATTACCCAGTGAACGGTCCGTTTAGCTTTATATATTGTTCCGGGAGGGCGTTGTATTGGTTTTTCGGAAGCGTTAGACCTGTAAGAGAAAAATTTTAATGGCTGGGAAAGGCAATGGGATGTAGAAATATTTTTTTCACATTTTACTTCCTTGTAAAAACAGGTAAATCAATAGGGCTTTTTGTACGGATAATTACCCAGTGAACGGTCCGTTTAGCTTTATATATTGTTCCGGGAGGGCGTTGTATTGGTTTTTCGGAAGTGTTAGACCTGTAAGAGAAAAGTTTAAATGGTTGGGAAAGGCCATGGGATGTAGAAATATTTTTTTCACATTTTATTTCCTTGTAAAAACAGGTAAATCAATAGGGATTTTCGTACGGATAAGTACCCAGTGAACGGTTCGTTTAGCTTCATATATTGTTCCGGGTGGGCGTTGTATTGGTTTTTCGGAAGTGTTAGACCTGTAAGAGAAAAATTTAAATGGTTGGGAAAGGCCATGGGATGTAGAAATATTTTTTACACATTTTATTTCCTTGTAAAAACAGGTAAATCAATAGGGATTTTCGTATGGATTAGTACCCAGTAAACGGTTCGTTTAGCTGTATATATTTTTCCGGGTGGGTGTTGTATTGGTTTTTCGGAAGTGTTAGACATGTAAGAGAAAAATTTAAATGGTTGGGAAAGGCCATGGGATGTAGAAATATTTTTTTCACATTTTATTTCCTTGTAAAAACAGGTAAATCAATAGGGATTTTCGTACGTATAAGTACCCAGTGAACGGTTCGTTTAGCTTTATATATTGTTCCGGGTGGGCGTTGTATTGGTTTTTCGGAAGTGTTCGACATGTAAGAGAAAAATTTTAATGGCTGGGAAAGGCAATGGGATGTAGAAATATTTTTTTCACATTTTACTTCCTTGTAAAAACAGGTAAATCAATAGGGCTTTTTGTACGGATAATTACCCAGTGAACGGTCCGTTTAGCTTTATATATTGTTCCGGGAGGGCGTTGTATTGGTTTTTCGGAAGTGTTAGACTTGTAAGAGAAAAGTTTAAATGGTTGGGAAAGGCCATGGGATGTAGAAATATTTTTTTCACATTTTATTTCCTTGTAAAAACAGGTAAATCAATAGGGATTTTCGTACGGATAAGTACCCAGTGAACGGTTCGTTTAGCTTCATATATTGTTCCGGGTGGGCGTTGTATTGGTGTTTCGGAAGTGTTAGACCTGTAAGAGAAAAATTTAAATGGTTGGGAAAGGCCATGGGATGTAGAAATATTTTTTACACATTTTATTTCCTTGTAAAAACAGGTAAATCAATAGGGATTTTCGTATGGATTAGTACCCAGTAAACGGTTCGTTTAGCTGTATATATTTTTCCGGGTGGGTGTTGTATTGGTTTTTCGGAAGTGTTAGACATGTAAGAGAAAAATTTAAATGGTTGGGAAACGCCATGGGATGTAGAAATATTTTTTTCACATTTTATTTCCTTGTAAAAACAGGTAAATCAATAGGGATTTTCGTACGTATAAGTACCCAGTGAACGGTTCGTTTAGCTTTATATATTGTTCCGGGTGGGCGTTGTATTGGTTTTTCGGAAGTGTTCGACATGTAAGAGAAAAATTTAAATGGTTGGGAAAGGCCATGGGATGTAGAAATATTTTTTTCACATTTTACTTCCTTGTAAAAACAGGTAAATCAATAGGGATTTTCGTACGGATAAGTACCCAGTGAACGGTTCGTTTAGCTTTATACATTGTTCCGGGTGGCCGTTGTATTGGTTTTTCAGAAGTGTTAGACCTGTAAGAGAAAAATTTAAAAGGTTGGGAATGGCCATGGGATGTAGAAATATTTTTTTCACATTTTATTTCCTTGTAAAAACAGGTAAATCAATAGGGATTTTCGTACGGATAAGTACCCAGTGAACGGTTCGTTTAGCTTTATATATTGTTCCGGGTGGGCGTTGTATTGGTTTTTCGGAAGTGTTAGACATGTAAGAGAAAAATCTAAATGGTTGGGAAAGGCCATGGGATGTAGAAATATTTTTTTCACATTTTACTTCCTTGTAAAAACAGGTAAATCAATAGAATTTTCGTACGGATAAGTACCAAGTGAACGGTTCGTTTAGCTTTATATATTGTTCCGGGTGGGCGTTGTATTGGTTTTTTCGGAAGCGTTAGACCTGTAAGAGAAAAATTTTAATGGCTGGGAAAGGCCATGGGATGTAGAAATATTTTTTTCACATTTTACTTCCTTGTAAAAACAGGTAAATCAATAGGGCTTTTTGTACGGATAATTACCCAGTGAACGGTCCGTTTAGCTTTATATATTGTTCCGGGAGGGCGTTGTATTGGTTTTTCGGAAGTGTTAGACCTGTAAGAGAAAAGTTTAAATGGTTGGGAAAGGCCATGGGATGTAGAAATATTTTTTTCACATTTTATTTCCTTGTAAAAACAGGTAAATCAATAGGGATTTTCGTACGGATAAGTACCCAGTGAACGGTTCGTTTAGCTTTATATATTGTTCCGGGTGGGCGTTGTATTGGTTTTTCGGAAGTGTTAGACCGGTAAGAGAAAAATTTAAATGGTTGGGAAAGGCCATGGGATGTAGAAATATTTTTTTCACATTTTATTTCCTTGTAAAAACAGGTAAATCAATAGGGATTTTTGTATGGATTAGTACCCAGTAAACGGTTCGTTTAGCTGTATATATTTTTCCGGGTGGGTGTTGTATTGGTTTTTCGGAAGTGTTAGACATGTAAGAGAAAAATTTAAATGGTTGGGAAAGGCCATGGGATGTAGAAATATTTTTTCACATTTTATTTCCTTGTAAAAACAGGTAAATCAATAGGGATTTTCGTACGTATAAGTACCCAGTGAACGGTTCGTTTAGCTTTATATATTGTTCCGGGTGGGCGTTGTATTGGTTTTTCGGAAGTGTTAGACATGTAAGAGAAAAATTTAAATGGTTGGGAAAGGCCATGGGATGTAGAAATATTTTTTTCACATTTTACTTCCTTGTAAAAACAGGTAAATCAATAGGGATTTTCGTACGGATAAGTACCCAGTGAACGGTTCGTTTAGCTTTATACATTGTTCCGGGTGGCCGTTGTATTGGTTTTTCAGAAGTGTTAGACCTGTAAGAGAATAATTTAAATGGTTGGGAATGGCCATGGGATGTAGAAATATTTTTTTCACATTTTATTTCCTTGTAAAAAAAAGTAAATCAATAGGGATTTTCGTACGGATAAGTACCCAGTGAACGGTTTGTTTAGCTTTATATATTGTTCCGGGTGGGCGTTGTATTGGTTTTTCGGAAGCGTTAGACCTGTAAGAGAAAAATTTTAATGGCTGGGAAAGGCCATGGGATGTAGAAATATTTTTTTCACATTTTACTTCCTTGTAAAAACAGGTAAATCAATAGGGCTTTTTGTACGGATAATTACCCAGTGAACGGTCCGTTTAGCTTTATATATTGTTCCGGGAGGGCGTTGTATTGGTTTTTCGGAAGTGTTAGACCTGTAAGAGAAAAATTTAAATGGTTGGGAAAGGCCATGGGATGTAGAAATATTTTTTTCACATTTTATTTCCTTGTAAAAACAGGTAAATCAATAGGGATTTTCGTACGTATAAGTACCCAGTGAACGGTTCGTTTAGCTTTATATATTGTTCCGGGTGGGCGTTGTATTGGTTTTTCTGAAGTGTTAGACATGTAAGAGAAAAATTTAAATGGTTGGGAAAGGCCATGGGATGTAGAAATATTTTTTTCACATTTTAATTCGTTGTAAAAACAGGTAAATCAATAGGGATTTTCGTACGGATAAGTACCCAGTGAACGGTTCATTTAGCTTTATACATTGTTCCGGGTGGCCGTTGTATTGGTTTTTCAGAAGTGTTAGACCTGTAAGAGAAAAATTTAAATGGTTGGGAATGGCCATGGGATGTAGAAATATTTTTTTTCACATTTTATTTCCTTGTAAAAACAGGTAAATCAATAGGGATTTTCGTACGGATAAGTACCCAGTGAACGGTTCGTTTAGCTTTATATATTGTTCCGGGTGGGCGTTGTATTGGTTTTTCGGAAGTGTTAGACCTGTAAGAGAAAAATTTAAATGGTTGGGAAAGGCCATGGGATGTAGAAATATTTTTTTCACATTTTACTTCCTTGTAAAAACAGGTAAATCAATAGGGATTTTCGTACGGATAAGTACCCAGTGAACGGTTCGTTTAGCTTTATATATTGTTCCGGGTGGGCGTTGTATTGGTTTTTCGGAAGTGTTAGACCTGTAAGAGAAAAATTTAAATGGTTGGGAAAGGCCATGGGATGTAGAAATATTTTTTTCACATTTTATTTCCTTGTAAAAACAGGTAAATCAATAGGGATTTTCGTATGGATTAGTACCCAGTAAACGGTTCGTTTAGATGTATATATTTTTCCGGGTGGGTGTTGTATTGGTTTTTCGCAACTGTTAGACCTGTAAGAGAAAACTTTAAATGGTTGGGAAAGGCCATGGGATGTAGAAATATTTTTTTCACATTTTACTTCCTTGTAAAAACAGGTAAATCAATAGGGATTTTCGTACGGATAAGTACCCAGTGAACGGTTCGTTTAGCTTTATATATTGTTCCGGGTGGGCGTTGTATTGGTTTTTCTGAAGTGTTAGACCTGTAAGAGAAAAATTTAAATGGTTGAGAATGGCCATGGGATGTAGAAATATTTTTTTCACATTTTATTTCCTTGTAAAAACAGGTAAATCAATAGGGATTTTCGTACGGATAAGTACCCAGTGAACGGTTCGTTTAGCTTTATACATTGTTCCGGGTGGCCGTTGTATTGGTTTTTCAGAAGTGTTAGACCTGTAAGAGGAAAATTTAAATGGTTGGGAAAGGCCATGGGATGTAGATATATTTTTTTCACATTTTATTTCCTTGTAAAAACAGGTAAATCAATAGGGATTTTCGTACGGATAAGTACCCAGTGAACGGTTCGTTTAGCTTTATACATTGTTCCGGGTGGGCGTTGTATTGGTTTTTCAGAAGTGTTAGACCTGTAAGAGAAAAATTTAAATGGTTGAGAATGGCCATGGGATGTAGAAATATTTTTTTCACATTTTATTTCCTTGTAAAAACAGGTAAATCAATAGGGATTTTCGTACGGATAAGTACCCAGTGAACGGTTCGTTTAGCTTTATACATTGTTCCGGGTGGCCGTTGTATTGGTTTTTCAGAAGTGTTAGACCTGTAAGAGAAAAATTTAAATGGTTGGGAAAGGCCATGGGATGTAGAAATATTTTTTTCACATTTTATTTCCTTGTAAAAACAGGTAAATCAATAGGGATTTTCGTACGTATAAGTACCCAGTGAACGGTTCGTTTAGCTTTATATATTGTTCCGGGTGGGAGTTGTATTGGTTTTTCGGAAGTGTTAGACCTGTAAGAGAAAAATTTAAATGGTTGGGAAAGGCCATGGGATGTAGAAATATTTTTTTCACATTTTCTTTCCTTGTAAAAACAGGTAAATCAATAGGGATTTTCGTATGGATTAGTACCCAGTAAACGGTTCGTTTAGCTGTATATATTTTTCCGGGTGGGTGTTGTATTGGTTGTTCGCAACTGTTAGACCTGTAAGAGGAAAATTTAAATGGTTGGGAAAGGCCATGGGATGTAGATATATTTTTTTCACATTTTATTTCCTTGTAAAAACAGGTAAATCAAAAGGGATTTTCGTACGGATAAGTACCCAGTGAACGGTTCGTTTAGCTTTATACATTGTTCCGGGTGGCCGTTCTATTGGTTTTTCAGAAGTGTTAGACCTGTAAGAGAAAAATTTAAATGGTTGAGAATGGCCATGGGATGTAGAAATATTTTTTTCACATTTTATTTCCTTGTAAAAACAGGTAAATCAATAGGGATTTTCGTACGGATAAGTACCCAGTGAACGGTTCGTTTAGCTTTATACATTGTTCCGGGTGGCCGTTGTATTGGTTTTTCAGAAGTGTTAGACCTGTAAGAGAAAAATTTAAATGGTTGGGAAAGGCCATGGGATGTAGAAATATTTTTTTCACATTTTATTTCCTTGTAAAAACAGGTAAATCAATAGGGATTTTCGTACGTATAAGTACCCAGTGAACGGTTCGTTTAGCTTTATATATTGTTCCGGGTGGGAGTTGTATTGGTTTTTCGGAAGTGTTAGACCTGTAAGAGAAAAATTTACATGGTTGGGAAAGGCCATGGGATGTAGAAATATTTTTTTCACATTTTATTTCCTTGTAAAAACAGGTAAATCAATAGGGATTTTCGTATGGATTAGTACCCAGTAAACGGTTCGTTTAGCTGTATATATTTTTCCGGGTGGGTGTTGTATTGGTTTTTCGGAAGTGTTAGACATGTAAGAGAAAAATTTAAATGGTTGAGAAAGGCCATGGGATGTAGAAATATTTTTTCACATTTTATTTCCTTGTAAAAACAGGTAAATCAATAGGGATTTTCGTACGTATAAGTACCCAGTGAACGGTTCGTTTATCTTTATATATTGTTCCGGGTGGGCGTTGTATTGGTTTTTCGGAAGTGTTAGACATGTAAGAGAAAAATTTAAATGGTTGGGAAAGGCCATGGGATGTAGAAATATTTTTTTCACATTTTACTTCCTTGTAAAAACAGGTAAATCAATAGGGATTTTCGTACGGATAAGTACCCAGTGAACGGTTCGTTTAGCTTTATACAATGTTCCGGGTGGCCGTTGTATTGGTTTTTCGGAAGTGTTAGACCTGTAAGAGAAAAATTTAAATGGTTGGGAAAGGCCATGGGATGTAGAAATATTTTTTTCACATTTTATTTCCTTGTAAAAACAGGTAAATCAATAGGGATTTTCGTACGGATAAGTACCCAGTGAACGGTTCGTTTAGCTTTATATATTGTTCCGGGTGGGCGTTGTATTGGTTTTTCGGAAGTGTTAGACCTGTAAGAGAAAAATTTAAATGGTTGGGAAAGGCCATGGGATGTAGAAATATTTTTTTCACATTTTAATTCCTTGTAAAAACAGGTAAATCAATAGGGATTTTCGTATGGATTAGTACCCAGTAAACGGTTCGTTTAGCTTTATATATTGTTCCGGGTGGGCGTTGTATTGGTTTTTCTAAAGTGTTAGACCTGTAAGAGAAAAATTTAAATGGCTGGTAAAGGCCATGGGATGTAGAAATATTTTTTTCACATTTTACTTCCTTGTAAAAACAGGTAAATCAATAGGGCTTTTCGCACGGATAAGTACCCAGTGAACGGTTCGTTTAGCTTTATACATTGTTCTGGGTGGGCGTTGTATTGGTTTTTCCGAAGTGTTAGACATGTAAGAGAAAAATTTAAATGGTTGGGAAAGGCCATGGGATGTAGAAATATTTTTTTCACATTTTATTTCCTTGTAAAAACAGGTAAATCAATAGGGATTTTCGTACATATAAGTACCCAGTGAACGGTTCGTTTAGCTTTATATATTGTTCCGGGTGGGCATTGTATTGGTTTTTCGGAAGTGTTAGACATGTAAGAGAAAAATTTAAATGGTTGGGAAAGGCCATGGGATGTAGAAATATTTTTTTCACATTTTACTTCCTTGTAAAAACAGGTAAATCAATAGGGATTTTCGTACGGATAAGTACCCAGTGAACGGTTCGTTTAGCTTTATACATTGTTCCGGGTGGCCGTTGTATTGGTTTTTCAGAAGTGTTAGACCTGTAAGAGAAAAATTTAAATGGTTGGGAATGGCCATGGGATGTAGAAATATTTTTTTCACATTTTATTTCCTTGTAAAAACAGGTAAATCAATAGGGATTTTCGTACGGATAAGTACCCAGTGAACGGTTCGTTTAGCTTTATATATTGTTCCGGGTGGGCGTTGTATTGGTTTTTCGGAAGTGTTAGACATGTAAAAGAAAAATCTAAATGGTTGGGAAAGGCCATGGGATGTAGAAATATTTTTTTCACATTTTAATTCCTTGTAAAAACAGGTAAATCAATAGAATTTTCGTACGGATAAGTACCAAGTGAACGGTTCGTTTAGCTTTATATATTGTTTCGGGTGGGCGTTGTATTGGTTTTTCGGAAGCGTTAGACCTGTAAGAGAAAAATTTTAATGGCTGGGAAAGGCAATGGGATGTAGAAATATTTTTTTCACATTTTACTTCCTTGTAAAAACAGGTAAATCAATAGGGCTTTTTGTACGGATAATTACCCAGTGAACGGTCCGTTTAGCTTTATATATTGTTCCGGGAGGGCGTTGTATTGGTTTTTCGGAAGCGTTAGACCTGTAAGAGAAAAATTTTAATGGCTGGGAAAGGCAATGGGATGTAGAAATATTTTTTTCACATTTTACTTCCTTGTAAAAACAGGTAAATCAATAGGGCTTTTTGTACGGATAATTACCCAGTGAACGGTCCGTTTAGCTTTATATATTGTTCCGGGAGGGCGTTGTATTGGTTTTTCGGAAGTGTTAGACCTGTAAGAGAAAAGTTTAAATGGTTGGGAAAGGCCATGGGATGTAGAAATATTTTTTTCACATTTTATTTCCTTGTAAAAACAGGTAAATCAATAGGGATTTTCGTACGGATAAGTACCCAGTGAACGGTTCGTTTAGCTTCATATATTGTTCCGGGTGGGCGTTGTATTGGTTTTTCGGAAGTGTTAGACCTGTAAGAGAAAAATTTAAATGGTTGGGAAAGGCCATGGGATGTAGAAATATTTTTTACACATTTTATTTCCTTGTAAAAACAGGTAAATCAATAGGGATTTTCGTATGGATTAGTACCCAGTAAACGGTTCGTTTAGCTGTATATATTTTTCCGGGTGGGTGTTGTATTGGTTTTTCGGAAGTGTTAGACATGTAAGAGAAAAATTTAAATGGTTGGGAAAGGCCATGGGATGTAGAAATATTTTTTTCACATTTTATTTCCTTGTAAAAACAGGTAAATCAATAGGGATTTTCGTACGTATAAGTACCCAGTGAACGGTTCGTTTAGCTTTATATATTGTTCCGGGTGGGCGTTGTATTGGTTTTTCGGAAGTGTTCGACATGTAAGAGAAAAATTTTAATGGCTGGGAAAGGCAATGGGATGTAGAAATATTTTTTTCACATTTTACTTCCTTGTAAAAACAGGTAAATCAATAGGGCTTTTTGTACGGATAATTACCCAGTGAACGGTCCGTTTAGCTTTATATATTGTTCCGGGAGGGCGTTGTATTGGTTTTTCGGAAGTGTTAGACTTGTAAGAGAAAAGTTTAAATGGTTGGGAAAGGCCATGGGATGTAGAAATATTTTTTTCACATTTTATTTCCTTGTAAAAACAGGTAAATCAATAGGGATTTTCGTACGGATAAGTACCCAGTGAACGGTTCGTTTAGCTTCATATATTGTTCCGGGTGGGCGTTGTATTGGTTTTTCGGAAGTGTTAGACCTGTAAGAGAAAAATTTAAATGGTTGGGAAAGGCCATGGGATGTAGAAATATTTTTTACACATTTTATTTCCTTGTAAAAACAGGTAAATCAATAGGGATTTTCGTATGGATTAGTACCCAGTAAACGGTTCGTTTAGCTGTATATATTTTTCCGGGTGGGTGTTGTATTGGTTTTTCGGAAGTGTTAGACATGTAAGAGAAAAATTTAAATGGTTGGGAAACGCCATGGGATGTAGAAATATTTTTTTCACATTTTATTTCCTTGTAAAAACAGGTAAATCAATAGGGATTTTCGTACGTATAAGTACCCAGTGAACGGTTCGTTTAGCTTTATATATTGTTCCGGGTGGGCGTTGTATTGGTTTTTCGGAAGTGTTCGACATGTAAGAGAAAAATTTAAATGGTTGGGAAAGGCCATGGGATGTAGAAATATTTTTTTCACATTTTACTTCCTTGTAAAAACAGGTAAATCAATAGGGATTTTCGTACGGATAAGTACCCAGTGAACGGTTCGTTTAGCTTTATACATTGTTCCGGGTGGCCGTTGTATTGGTTTTTCAGAAGTGTTAGACCTGTAAGAGAAAAATTTAAAAGGTTGGGAATGGCCATGGGATGTAGAAATATTTTTTTCACATTTTATTTCCTTGTAAAAACAGGTAAATCAATAGGGATTTTCGTACGGATAAGTACCCAGTGAACGGTTCGTTTAGCTTTATATATTGTTCCGGGTGGGCGTTGTATTGGTTTTTCGGAAGTGTTAGACATGTAAGAGAAAAATCTAAATGGTTGGGAAAGGCCATGGGATGTAGAAATATTTTTTTCACATTTTACTTCCTTGTAAAAACAGGTAAATCAATAGAATTTTCGTACGGATAAGTACCAAGTGAACGGTTCGTTTAGCTTTATATATTGTTCCGGGTGGGCGTTGTATTGGTTTTTTCGGAAGCGTTAGACCTGTAAGAGAAAAATTTTAATGGCTGGGAAAGGCCATGGGATGTAGAAATATTTTTTTCACATTTTACTTCCTTGTAAAAACAGGTAAATCAATAGGGCTTTTTGTACGGATAATTACCCAGTGAACGGTCCGTTTAGCTTTATATATTGTTCCGGGAGGGCGTTGTATTGGTTTTTCGGAAGTGTTAGACCTGTAAGAGAAAAGTTTAAATGGTTGGGAAAGGCCATGGGATGTAGAAATATTTTTTTCACATTTTATTTCCTTGTAAAAACAGGTAAATCAATAGGGATTTTCGTACGGATAAGTACCCAGTGAACGGTTCGTTTAGCTTAATATATTGTTCCGGGTGGGCGTTGTATTGGTTTTTCGGAAGTGTTAGACCGGTAAGAGAAAAATTTAAATGGTTGGGAAAGGCCATGGGATGTAGAAATATTTTTTTCACATTTTATTTCCTTGTAAAAACAGGTAAATCAATAGGGATTTTTGTATGGATTAGTACCCAGTAAACGGTTCGTTTAGCTGTATATATTTTTCCGGGTGGGTGTTGTATTGGTTTTTCGGAAGTGTTAGACATGTAAGAGAAAAATTTAAATGGTTGGGAAAGGCCATGGGATGTAGAAATATTTTTTCACATTTTATTTCCTTGTAAAAACAGGTAAATCAATAGGGATTTTCGTACGTATAAGTACCCAGTGAACGGTTCGTTTAGCTTTATATATTGTTCCGGGTGGGCGTTGTATTGGTTTTTCGGAAGTGTTAGACATGTAAGAGAAAAATTTAAATGGTTGGGAAAGGCCATGGGATGTAGAAATATTTTTTTCACATTTTACTTCCTTGTAAAAACAGGTAAATCAATAGGGATTTTCGTACGGATAAGTACCCAGTGAACGGTTCGTTTAGCTTTATACATTGTTCCGGGTGGCCGTTGTATTGGTTTTTCAGAAGTGTTAGACCTGTAAGAGAATAATTTAAATGGTTGGGAATGGCCATGGGATGTAGAAATATTTTTTTCACATTTTATTTCCTTGTAAAAAAAAGTAAATCAATAGGGATTTTCGTACGGATAAGTACCCAGTGAACGGTTTGTTTAGCTTTATATATTGTTCCGGGTGGGCGTTGTATTGGTTTTTCGGAAGCGTTAGACCTGTAAGAGAAAAATTTTAATGGCTGGGAAAGGCCATGGGATGTAGAAATATTTTTTTCACATTTTACTTCCTTGTAAAAACAGGTAAATCAATAGGGCTTTTTGTACGGATAATTACCCAGTGAACGGTCCGTTTAGCTTTATATATTGTTCCGGGAGGGCGTTGTATTGGTTTTTCGGAAGTGTTAGACCTGTAAGAGAAAAATTTAAATGGTTGGGAAAGGCCATGGGATGTAGAAATATTTTTTTCACATTTTATTTCCTTGTAAAAACAGGTAAATCAATAGGGATTTTCGTACGTATAAGTACCCAGTGAACGGTTCGTTTAGCTTTATATATTGTTCCGGGTGGGCGTTGTATTGGTTTTTCTGAAGTGTTAGACATGTAAGAGAAAAATTTAAATGGTTGGGAAAGGCCATGGGATGTAGAAATATTTTTTTCACATTTTAATTCGTTGTAAAAACAGGTAAATCAATAGGGATTTTCGTACGGATAAGTACCCAGTGAACGGTTCATTTAGCTTTATACATTGTTCCGGGTGGCCGTTGTATTGGTTTTTCAGAAGTGTTAGACCTGTAAGAGAAAAATTTAAATGGTTGGGAATGGCCATGGGATGTAGAAATATTTTTTTTTCACATTTTATTTCCTTGTAAAAACAGGTAAATCAATAGGGATTTTCGTACGGATAAGTACCCAGTGAACGGTTCGTTTAGCTTTATATATTGTTCCGGGTGGGCGTTGTATTGGTTTTTCGGAAGTGTTAGACCTGTAAGAGAAAAATTTAAATGGTTGGGAAAGGCCATGGGATGTAGAAATATTTTTTTCACATTTTACTTCCTTGTAAAAACAGGTAAATCAATAGGGATTTTCGTACGGATAAGTACCCAGTGAACGGTTCGTTTAGCTTTATATATTGTTCCGGGTGGGCGTTGTATTGGTTTTTCGGAAGTGTTAGACCTGTAAGAGAAAAATTTAAATGGTTGGGAAAGGCCATGGGATGTAGAAATATTTTTTTCACATTTTATTTCCTTGTAAAAACAGGTAAATCAATAGGGATTTTCGTATGGATTAGTACCCAGTAAACGGTTCGTTTAGATGTATATATTTTTCCGGGTGGGTGTTGTATTGGTTTTTCGCAACTGTTAGACCTGTAAGAGAAAACTTTAAATGGTTGGGAAAGGCCATGGGATGTAGAAATATTTTTTTCACATTTTACTTCCTTGTAAAAACAGGTAAATCAATAGGGATTTTCGTACGGATAAGTACCCAGTGAACGGTTCGTTTAGCTTTATATATTGTTCCGGGTGGGCGTTGTATTGGTTTTTCTGAAGTGTTAGACCTGTAAGAGAAAAATTTAAATGGTTGAGAATGGCCATGGGATGTAGAAATATTTTTTTCACATTTTATTTCCTTGTAAAAACAGGTAAATCAATAGGGATTTTCGTACGGATAAGTACCCAGTGAACGGTTCGTTTAGCTTTATACATTGTTCCGGGTGGCCGTTGTATTGGTTTTTCAGAAGTGTTAGACCTGTAAGAGGAAAATTTAAATGGTTGGGAAAGGCCATGGGATGTAGATATATTTTTTTCACATTTTATTTCCTTGTAAAAACAGGTAAATCAATAGGGATTTTCGTACGGATAAGTACCCAGTGAACGGTTCGTTTAGCTTTATACATTGTTCCGGGTGGGCGTTGTATTGGTTTTTCAGAAGTGTTAGACCTGTAAGAGAAAAATTTAAATGGTTGAGAATGGCCATGGGATGTAGAAATATTTTTTTCACATTTTATTTCCTTGTAAAAACAGGTAAATCAATAGGGATTTTCGTACGGATAAGTACCCAGTGAACGGTTCGTTTAGCTTTATACATTGTTCCGGGTGGCCGTTGTATTGGTTTTTCAGAAGTGTTAGACCTGTAAGAGAAAAATTTAAATGGTTGGGAAAGGCCATGGGATGTAGAAATATTTTTTTCACATTTTATTTCCTTGTAAAAACAGGTAAATCAATAGGGATTTTCGTACGTATAAGTACCCAGTGAACGGTTCGTTTAGCTTTATATATTGTTCCGGGTGGGAGTTGTATTGGTTTTTCGGAAGTGTTAGACCTGTAAGAGAAAAATTTAAATGGTTGGGAAAGGCCATGGGATGTAGAAATATTTTTTTCACATTTTCTTTCCTTGTAAAAACAGGTAAATCAATAGGGATTTTCGTATGGATTAGTACCCAGTAAACGGTTCGTTTAGCTGTATATATTTTTCCGGGTGGGTGTTGTATTGGTTGTTCGCAACTGTTAGACCTGTAAGAGGAAAATTTAAATGGTTGGGAAAGGCCATGGGATGTAGATATATTTTTTTCACATTTTATTTCCTTGTAAAAACAGGTAAATCAATAGGGATTTTCGTACGGATAAGTACCCAGTGAACGGTTCGTTTAGCTTTATACATTGTTCCGGGTGGCCGTTGTATTGGTTTTTCAGAAGTGTTAGACCTGTAAGAGAAAAATTTAAATGGTTGAGAATGGCCATGGGATGTAGAAATATTTTTTTCACATTTTATTTCCTTGTAAAAACAGGTAAATCAATAGGGATTTTCGTACGGATAAGTACCCAGTGAACGGTTCGTTTAGCTTTATACATTGTTCCGGGTGGCCGTTGTATTGGTTTTTCAGAAGTGTTAGACCTGTAAGAGAAAAATTTAAATGGTTGGGAAAGGCCATGGGATGTAGAAATATTTTTTTCACATTTTATTTCCTTGTAAAAACAGGTAAATCAATAGGGATTTTCGTACGTATAAGTACCCAGTGAACGGTTCGTTTAGCTTTATATATTGTTCCGGGTGGGAGTTGTATTGGTTTTTCGGAAGTGTTAGACCTGTAAGAGAAAAATTTACATGGTTGGGAAAGGCCATGGGATGTAGAAATATTTTTTTCACATTTTATTTCCTTGTAAAAACAGGTAAATCAATAGGGATTTTCGTATGGATTAGTACCCAGTAAACGGTTCGTTTAGCTGTATATATTTTTCCGGGTGGGTGTTGTATTGGTTTTTCGCAACTGTTAGACCTGTAAGAGGAAAATTTAAATGGTTGGGAAAGGCCATGGGATGTAGAAATATTTTTTTCACATTTTACTTCCTTGTAAAAACAGGTAAATCAATAGGGCTTTTCGTACGGATAAGTACCCAGTGAACGGTCCGTTTAGCTTTATATATTGTTCCGGGAGGGCGTTGTATTGGTTTTTAGGAAGTGTTAGACCTGTAAGAGAAAAGTTTAAATGGTTGGGAATGGCCATGGGATGTAGAAATATTTTTTACACATTTTATTTTCTTGTAAAAACAGGTAAATCAATAGGGATTTTCGTATGGATAAGTACTCAGTGAACGGTTCGTTTAGCTTTATATATTGTTCCGGGTGGGAGTTGTATTGGTTTTTCGGTAGTGTTAGACCTGTAAGATAAATATTTAAATGGTTGGGAAAGGCCATGGGATGTAGAAATATTTTTTTCACATTTTATTTCCTTGTAAATACAGGTAAATCAATAGGGATTTTCGTATGGATAAGTACCCAGTGAACGGTTTGTTTAGCTTTATATATTGTTCCGCGTGGGCGTTGTATTGGTTTTTCGGAAGTGTTAGACATGTAAGAGAAAAGTTTAAATGGTTGGGAAAGGCCATGGGATGTAGAAATATTTTTTTCACATTTTATTTCCTTGTAAAAACAGGTAAATCAATAGGGATTTTCGTACGGATAAGTACCCAGTGAACGGTTCGTTTAGCTTTATATATTGTTCCGGGTGGGAGTTGTATCGGTTTTTCGGTAGTGTTAGACCTGTAAGATAAAAATTTAAATGGTTGGGAAAGGCCATGGGATGTAGAAATATTTTTTTCACATTTTATTTCCTTGTAAAAACAGGAAAATCAATAGGGATTTTTGTACGGATAAGTGCCCAGTGAACGGTTCGTTTAGCTTTATATATTGTTCCGGGTGGCCGTTGTATTGGTTTTTCGGAAGTGTTAGACCTGTAAGAGAAAAATTTAAATGGTTGGGAAAGGCCATGGGATGTAGAAATATTTTTTCACACTTTATTTCCTTGTAAAAACAGGTAAATCAATAGGGATTTTCGTATGGATTAGTACCCAGTAAACGGTTCGTTTAGCTGTATATATTTTTCCGGGTGGGTGTTGTATTGGTTTTTCGCAACTGTTAGACCTGTAAGAGAAAAATTTAAATGGTTGGGAAAGGCCATGGGATGTAGAAATATTTTTTTCACATTTTATTTCCTTGTAAAAACAGGAAAATCAATAGGGCTTTTCGTACGGATAAGTGCCCAGTGAACGGTTCGTTTAGCTTTATATATTGTTCCGGGTGGCCGTTGTATTTGTTTTTCGGAAGTGTTAGACATGTAAGAGAAAAATTTAAATGGTTGGGAAAGGCCATGGGATGTAGAAATATTTTTTTCACATTTTATTTCCTTGTAAAAACAGGTAAATCAATAGGGATTTTCGTACGAATAAGTACCCAGTGAACGGTTCGTTTAGCTTTATATATTGTTCCGGGTGGGCGTTGTATTGGTTTTTCGGAAGCATTAGACCTGTAAGAGAAAAATTTAAATGGCTGGGAAAGGCCATGGGATGTAGAAATATTTTTTTCACATTTTACTTCCTTGTAAAAACAGGTAAATAAATAGGGATTTTTGTAAGGATTAGTACCCAGTGAACGGTTCGTTTAGCTTTATATATTGTTCCGCGTGGGCGTTGTATTGGTTTTTCAGAAGTGTTAGACCTGTAAGAGAAATGTTTAAATGGTTGGGAAAGGCCATGGGATGTAGAAATATTTTTTTCACATTTTACTTCCTTGTAAAAACAGGTAAATCAATAGGGATTTTCGTACGGATAAGTGCCCAGTGAACGGTTCGTTTAGCTTTATATATTGTTCCGGGTGGCCGTTTTATTGGTTTTTCGGGAGTGTTAGACGTGTAAGAGAAAAATTTATATGGTTGGGAAAGGCCATGGGATGTAGAAATATTTTTTTCACATTTTATTTCCTTGTAAAAACAGGTAAATCAATAGGGATTTTCGTATGGATTAGTACCCAGTAAACGGTTCGTTTAGCTGTATATATTTTTCCGGGTGGGTGTTGTATTGTTTTTTCGCAACTGTTAGACCTGTAAGAGGAAAATTTAAATGGTTGGGAAAGGCCACGGGATGTAGAAATATTTTTTTCACATTTTACTTCCTTGTAAAAACAGGTAAATCAATAGGGCTTTTCGTACGGATAAGTACCCAGTGAACGGTCCGTTTAGCTTTATATATTGTTCCGGGAGGGCGTTGTATTGGTTTTTCGGAAGTGTTAGACCTGTAAGAGAAAAGTTTAAATGGTTGGGAATGGCCATGGGATGTAGAAATATTTTTTACACATTTTATTTTCTTGTAAAAACAGGTAAATCAATAGGGATTTTCGTACGGATAAGTACTCAGTGAACGGTTCGTTTAGCTTTATATATTGTTCCGGGTGGGAGTTGTATTGGTTTTTCGGTAGTGTTAGACCTGTAAGATAAATATTTAAATGGTTGGGAAAGGCCATGGGATGTAGAAATATTTTTTTCACATTTTATTTCCTTGTAAATACAGGTAAATCAATAGGGATTTTCGTATGGATAAGTACCCAGTGAACGGTTCGTTTAGCTTTATATATTGTTCCGCGTGGGCGTTGTATTGGTTTTTCGGAAGTGTTAGACCTGTAAGAGAAATGTTTAAATGGTTGGGAAAGACCATGGGATGTAGAAATATTTTTTTCACATTTTACTTCCTTGTAAAAACAGGTAAATCAATAGGAATTTTCATACGTATAAGTACCCTGTGAACGGTTCATTTAGCTTTATATATTGTTCCGGGTGGGAGTTGTATTGGTTTTTCGGAAGTGTTAGACATGTAAGAGAAATGTTTAAATGGTTGGGAAAGGCCATGGGATGTAGAAATATTTTTTTCACATTTTATTTCCTTGTAAAAACAGGTAAATCAATAGGGATTTTCGTACGGATAAGTACCCAGTGAACGGTTCGTTTAGCTTTATATATTGTTTCGGGTGGGAGTTGTATCGGTTTTTCGGTAGTGTTAGACCTGTAAGATAAAAATTTAAATGGTTGGGAAAGGCCATGGGATGTAGAAATATTTTTTTCACATTTTATTTCCTTGTAAAAACAGGAAAATCAATAGGGATTTTTGTACGGATAAGTGCCCAGTGAACGGTTCGTTTAGCTTTATATATTGTTCCGGGTGGCCGTTGTATTGGTTTTTCGGAAGTGTTAGACCTGTAAGAGAAAAATTTAAATGGTTGGGAAAGGCCATGGGATGTAGAAATATTTTTTCACACTTTATTTCCTTGTAAAAACAGGTAAATCAATAGGGATTTTCGTATGGATTAGTACCCAGTAAACGGTTCGTTTAGCTGTATATATTTTTCCGGGTGGGTGTTGTATTGGTTTTTCGCAACTGTTAGACCTGTAAGAGAAAAATTTAAATGGTTGGGAAAGGCCATGGGATGTAGAAATATTTTTTTCACATTTTATTTCCTTGTAAAAACAGGTAAATCAATAGGGATTTTCGTACGAATAAGTACCCAGTGAACGGTTCGTTTAGCTTTATATATTGTTCCGGGTGGGCGTTGTATTGGTTTTTCGGAAGCATTAGACCTGTAAGAGAAAAATTTAAATGGCTGGGAAAGGCCATGGGATGTAGAAATATTTTTTTCACATTTTACTTCCTTGTAAAAACAGGTAAATCAATAGGGATTTTTGTAAGGATTAGTACCCAGTGAACGGTTCGTTTAGCTTTATATATTGTTCCGCGTGGGCGTTGTATTGGTTTTTCAGAAGTGTTAGACCTGTAAGAGAAATGTTTAAATGGTTGGGAAAGGCCATGGGATGTAGAAATATTTTTTTCACATTTTACTTCCTTGTAAAAAAAGGTAAATCAATAGGGATTTTCGTACGGATAAGTGCCCAGTGAACGGTTCGTTTAGCTTTATATATTGTTCCGGGTGGCCGTTTTATTGGTTTTTCGGGAGTGTTAGACGTGTAAGAGAAAAAATTATATGGTTGGGAAAGGCCATGGGATGTAGAAATATTTTTTTCACATTTTATTTCCTTGTAAAAACAGGTAAATCAATAGGGATTTTCGTACGGATAAGTACCCAGTGAACGGTTCGTTTAGCTTTATATATTGTTCCGGGTGGGCGTTGTATTGGTTTTTCGGAAGCGTTAGACCTGTAAGAGAAAAATTTAAATGGCTGGGAAAGGCCATGGGATGTAGAAATATTTTTTTCACATTTTATTTCCTTGTAAAAACAGGTAAATCAATAGGGATTTTCGTATGGATAAGTACCCAGTGAACGGTTCGTTTAGCTTAATACATTGTTCCGGGTGGGCGTTGTATTGGTTTTTCGGAAGTGTTAGACATGTAAGAGAAAAATTTAAATGGTTGGGAAAGGCCATGGTATGTAGAAATATTTTTTCACATTTTATTTCCTTGTAAAAACAGGTAAATCAATAGGGATTTTCGTACGTATAAGTACCCAGTGAACGGTTCGTTTAGCTTTATTTATTGTTCCGGGTGGGCGTTGTATTGGTTTTTCGGAAGTGTTAGACATGTAAGAGAAAAATTTAAATGGTTGGGAAAGGCCAGGGGATGTAGAAATATTTTTTTCACATTTTATTTCCTTGTAAAAACAGGTAAATCAATAGGGATTTTCGTACGGATAAGTACCCAGTGAACGGTTCGTTTAGCTTTATATATTGTTCCGGGTGGGCGTTGTATTGGTTTTTCGGAAGTGTTAGACCTGTAAGAGAAAAATTTAAATGGTTGGGAAAGGCCATGGGATGTAGAAATATTTTTTTCACATTTTATTTCCTTGTAAAAACAGGTAAATCAATAGGGATTTTCGTATTGATTAGTACCCAGTAAACGGTTTGTTTAGATGTATATATTTTTCCGGGTTGGTGTTGTATTGGTTTTTCGCAACTGTTAGACCTGTAAGAGAAAAATTTAAATGATTGGGAAAGGCCATGGGATGTAGAAATATTTTTTTCACATTTTATTTCCTTGTAAAAACAGGTAAATCAATAGGGATTTTCGTACGTATAAGTACCCAGTGAACGGTCCGTTTAGCTTTATATATTGTTCCGGGAGGGCGTTGTATTGGTTTTTCAGAAGTGTTAGACCTGTAAGAGAAAAGTTTAAATGGTTGGGAATGGCCATGGGATGTAGAAATATTTTTTACACATTTTATTTTCTTGTAAAAACAGGTAAATCAATAGGGATTTTCGTACGGATAAGTACCCAGTGAACGGTTCGTTTAGCTTTATATATTGTTCCGGGTGGGAGTTGTATTGGTTTTTCGGTAGTGTTAGACCTGTAAGATAAATATTTAAATTGTTGGGAAAGGCCATGGGATGTAGAAATATTTTTTTCACATTTTATTTCCTTGTAAATACAGGTAAATCAATAGGGATTTTCGTATGGATAAGTACCCAGTGAACGGTTCGTTTAGCTTTATATATTGTTCCGCGTGGGCGTTGTATTGGTTTTTCGGAAGTGTTAGACCTGTAAGAGAAATGTTTAAATGGTTGGGAAAGGCCATGGGATGTAGAAATATTTTTTTCACATTTTACTTCCTTGTAAAAACAGGTAAATCAATAGGGATTTTCATACGTATAAGTAGAAGAAGAAGAAGAAGAAGAGTTGGTTCTTATATGCCGCTTTTCCCTACCCGAAGGAGGCTCAAAGCGGCTTACAGTTGCCTTCCCATTCCTCTCCCCACAACAGACACCCTGTGGGGTGGGTGAGGCTGAGAGAGCACTGATATCACTGCCCGGTCAGAACAGTTTTATCAGTGCTGTGGCGAGCCCAAGGTCACCCAGCTGGTTGCATGTGGGGGAGCGCAGAATCGAACCTGGCATGCCAGATTACAAGTCCGCACTCCTAACCACTACACCAAACTGGCTCTCTCACAGTACCCTGTGAACGGTTCATTTAGCTTTATATATTGTTTCGGGTGGGAGTTGTATTGGTTTTTCGGAAGTGTTAGACATGTAAGAGAAAAGTTTAAATGGTTGGGAAAGGCCATGGGATGTAGAAATATTTTTTTCACATTTTATTTCCTTGTAAATACAGGTAAATCAATAGGGATTTTCGTACGGATAAGTACCCAGTGAACGGTTCGTTTAGCTTTATATATTGTTCCGGGTGGCCGTTGTATCGGTTTTTCGGTAGTGTTAGACCTGTAAGATAAAAATCTAAATGGTTGGGAAAGGCCATGGGATGTAGAAATATTTTTTTCACATTTTATTTCCTTGTAAAAACAGGTAAATCAATAGGGATTTTCGTACGGATAAGTACCCAGTGAACGGTTCGTTTAGCTTTATATATTGTTCCGGGTGGGAGTTGTATCGGTTTTTCGGTAGTGTTAGACCTGTAAGATAAAAATTTAAATGGTTGGGAAAGGCCATGGGATGTAGAAATATTTTTTTCACATTTTATTTCCTTGTAAAAACAGGAAAATCAATAGGGATTTTTGTACGGATAAGTGCCCAGTGAACGGTTCGTTTAGCTTTATATATTGTTCCGGGTGGCCGTTGTATTGGTTTTTCGGAAGTGTTAGACCTGTAAGAGAAAAATTTAAATGGTTGGGAAAGGCCATGGGATGTAGAAATATTTTTTTCACATTTTATTTCCTTGTAAAAACAGGTAAATCAATAGGGATTTTCGTATGGATTAGTACCCAGTAAACGGTTCGTTTAGCTGTATATATTTTTCCGGGTGGGTGTTGTATTGGTTTTTCGGAAGTGTTAGACCTGTAAGAGAAAAATTTAAATGGTTGGGAAAGGCCATGGGATGTAGAAATATTTTTTTCACATTTTACTTCCTTGTAAAAACAGGTAAATCAATAGGGCTTTTCGTACGGATAAGTACCCAGTGAACGGTTCGTTTAGCTTTATATATTGTTCCGGGTGGGCGTTGTATTGGTTTTTCGGAAGTGTTAGACCTGTAAGAGAAAAATTTAAATGGTTGGGAAAGGCCATGGGATGTAGAAATATTTTTTTCACATTTTACTTCCTTGTAAAAACAGGTAAATCAAAGGGATTTTCGTACGGATAAGTGCCCAGTGAACGGTTCGTTTAGCTTTATATATTGTTCCGGGTGGCCGTTGTATTGGTTTTTCGGAAGTGTTAGACATGTAAGAGAAAAATTTAAATGGTTGGGAAAGGCCATGGGATGTAGAAATATTTTTTTCACATTTTATTTCCTTGTAAAAACAGGTAAATCAATAGGGATTTTTGTATGGATTAGTACCCAGTGAACGGTTCGTTTAGCTTTATATATTGTTCCGCGTGGGCGTTGTATTGGTTTTTCAGAAGTGTTAGACCTGTAAGAGAAATGTTTAAATGGTTGGGAAAGGCCATGGGATGTAGAAATATTTTTTTCACATTTTACTTCCTTGTAAAAACAGGTAAATCAATAGGGATTTTCGTACGGATAAGTGCCCAGTGAACGGTTCGTTTAGCTTTATATATTGTTCCGGGTGGCCGTTGTATTGGTTTTTCGGGAGTGTTAGACATGTAAGAGAAAAATTTATATGGTTGGGAAAGGCCATGGGATGTAGAAATATTTTTTTCACATTTTATTTCCTTGTAAAAACAGGTAAATCAATAGGGATTTTCGTACGGATAAGTACCCAGTGAACGGTTCGTTTAGCTTTATATATTGTTCCGGGTGGGCGTTGTATTGGTTTTTCGGAAGCGTTAGACCTGTAAGAGAAAAATTTAAATGGCTGGGAAAGGCCATGGGATGTAGAAATATTTTTTTCACATTTTACTTCCTTGTAAAAACAGGTAAATCAATAGGGCTTTTCGTACGGATAAGTACCCAGTGAACGGTCCGTTTAGCTTTATATATTGTTCCGGGAGGGCATTGTATTGGTTTTTCGGAAGTGTTAGACCTGTAAGAGAAAAGTTTAAATGGTTGGAATGGCCATGGGATGTAGAAATATTTTTTACACATTTTATTTTCTTGTAAAAACAGGTAAATCAATAGGGATTTTCGTACGGATAAGTACCCAGTGAACGGTTCGTTTAGCTTTATATATTGTTCCGGGTGGGAGTTGTATTGGTTTTTCGGTAGTGTTAGACCTGTAAGATAAATATTTAAATGGTTGGGAAAGGCCATGGGATGTAGAAATATTTTTTTCACATTTTACTTCCTTGTAAATACAGGTAAATCAATAGGGATTTTCGTATGGATTAGTACCCAGTGAACGGTTCGTTTAGCTTTATATATTGTTCCACGTGGGCGTTGTATTGGTTTTTCAGAAGTGTTAGACCTGTAAGAGAAATGTTTAAATGGTTGGGAAAGGCCATGGGATGTAGAAATATTTTTTTCACATTTTATTTCCTTGTAAAAACAGGTAAATCAATAGGGATTTTCGTATTGATTAGTACCCAGTGAACGGTTCGTTTAGCTTTATATATTGTTCCGGGTGGGCGTTGTATTGGTTTTTCGGAAGCATTAGACCTGTAAGAGAAAAATTTAAATGGCTGGGAAAGGCCATGGGATGTAGAAATATTTTTTTCACATTTTACTTCCTTGTAAAAACAGGTAAATCAATAGGGATTTTTGTATGGATTAGTACCCAGTGAACGGTTCGTTTAGCTTTATATATTGTTCCGCGTGGGCGTTGTATTGGTTTTTCAGAAGTGTTAGACCTGTAAGAGAAATGTTTATATGGTTGGGAAAGGCCATGGGATGTAGAAATATTTTTTTCACATTTTATTTCCTTGTAAAAACAGGTAAATCAATAGGGATTTTCGTACGGATAAGTACCCAGTGAACGGTTCGTTTAGCTTTATATATTGTTCCGGGTGGGCGTTGTATTGGTTTTTCGGAAGCGTTAGACCTGTAAGAGAAAAATTTAAATGGCTGGGAAAGGCCATGGGATGTAGAAATATTTTTTTCACATTTTACTTCCTTGTAAAAACAGGTAAATCAATAGGGCTTTTCGTACGGATAAGTACCCAGTGAACGGTCCGTTTAGCTTTATATATTGTTCCGGGAGGGCATTGTATTGGTTTTTCGGAAGTGTTAGACCTGTAAGAGAAAAGTTTAAATGGTTGGGAAAGGCCATGGGATGTAGAAATATTTTTTTCACATTTTATTTCCTTGTAAAAACAGGTAAATCAATAGGGATTTTCGTACGTATAAGTACCCAGTGAACGGTCCGTTTAGCTTTATATATTGTTCCGGGAGGGCGTTGTATTGGTTTTTCGGAAGTGTTAGACCTGTAAGAGAAAAGTTTAAATGGTTGGGAATGGCCATGGGATGTAGAAATATTTTTTACACATTTTATTTTCTTGTAAAAACAGGTAAATCAATAGGGATTTTCGTACGGATAAGTACCCAGTGAACGGTTCGTTTAGCTTTATATATTGTTCCGGGTGGGAGTTGTATTGGTTTTTCGGTAGTGTTAGACCTGTAAGATAAATATTTAAATGGTTGGGAAAGGCCATGGGATGTAGAAATATTTTTTCACATTTTATTTCCTTGTAAATACAGGTAAATCAAGAGGGATTTTCGTATGGATAAGTACCCAGTGAACGGTTCGTTTAGCTTTATATATTGTTCCGCGTGGGCGTTGTATTGGTTTTTCAGAAGTGTTAGACCTGTAAGAGAAATGTTTAAATGGTTGGGAAAGACCATGGGATGTAGAAATATTTTTTTCACATTTTACTTCCTTGTAAAAACAGGTAAATCAATAGGGATTTTCATACGTATAAGTACCCTGTGAACGGTTCATTTAGCTTTATATATTGTTCCGGGTGGGAGTTGTATTGGTTTTTCGGAAGTGTTAGACATGTAAGAGAAAAGTTTAAATGGTTGGGAAAGGCCATGGGATGTAGAAATATTTTTTTCACATTTTATTTCCTTGTAAAAACAGGAAAATCAATAGGGATTTTTGTACGGATAAGTGCCCAGTGAACGGTTCGTTTAGCTTTATATATTGTTCCGGGTGGCCGTTGTATTGGTTTTTCGGAAGTGTTAGACCTGTAAGAGAAAAATTTAAATGGTTGGGAAAGGCCATGGGATGTAGAAATATTTTTTTCACATTTTATTTCCTTGTAAAAACAGGTAAATCAATAGGGATTTTCGTATGGATTAGTACCCAGTAAACGGTTCGTTTAGCTGTATATATTTTTCCGGGTGGGTGTTGTATTGGTTTTTCGCAACTGTTAGACCTGTAAGAGAAAAATTTAAATGGTTGGGAAAGGCCATGGGATGTAGAAATATTTTTTTCACATTTTACTTCCTTGTAAAAACAGGTAAATCAATAGGGCTTTTCGTACGGATAAGTACCCAGTGAACTGTTCGTTTAGCTTTATATATTGTTCCGGGTGGGCGTTGTATTGGTTTTTCGGAAGTGTTAGACCTGTAAGAGAAAAATTTAAATGGTTGGGAAAGGCCATGGGATGTAGAAATATTTTTTTCACATTTTACTTCCTTGTAAAAACAGGTAAATCAATAGGGATTTTCGTACGGATAAGTGCCCAGTGAACGGTTCGTTTAGCTTTATATATTGTTCCGGGTGGCCGTTGTATTGGTTTTTCGGAAGTGTTAGACATGTAAGAGAAAAATTTAAATGGTTGGGAAAGGCCATGGGATGTAGAAATATTTTTTTCACATTTTATTTCCTTGTAAAAACAGGTAAATCAATAGGGATTTTCGTACGAATAAGTACCCAGTGAACGGTTCGTTTAGCTTTATATATTGTTCCGGGTGGGCGTTGTATTGGTTTTTCGGAAGCATTAGACCTGTAAGAGAAAAATTTAAATGGCTGGGAAAGGCCATGGGATGTAGAAATATTTTTTTCACATTTTACTTCCTTGTAAAAACAGGTAAATCAATAGGGATTTTCGTATGGATTAGTACCCAGTAAACGGTTCGTTTAGCTGTATATATTTTTCCGGGTGGGTGTTGTATTGGTTTTTCGCAACTGTTAGACCTGTAAGAGAAAAATTTAAATGGTTGGGAAAGGCCATGGGATGTAGAAATATTTTTTTCACATTTTACTTCCTTGTAAAAACAGGTAAATCAATAGGGCTTTTCGTACGGATAAGTACCCAGTGAACTGTTCGTTTAGCTTTATATATTTTCCGGGTGGGCGTTGTATTGGTTTTTCGGAAGCATTAGACCTGTAAGAGAAAAATTTAAATGGCTGGGAAAGGCCATGGGATGTAGAAATATTTTTTTCACATTTTACTTCCTTGTAAAAACAGGTAAATCAATAGGGATTTTTGTATGGATTAGTACCCAGTGAACGGTTCGTTTAGCTTTATATATTGTTCCGCGTGGGCGTTGTATTGGTTTTTCAGAAGTGTTAGACCTGTAAGAGAAATGTTTAAATGGTTGGGAAAGGCCATGGGATGTAGAAATATTTTTTTCACATTTTACTTCCTTGTAAAAACAGGTAAATCAATAGGGATTTCCGTACGGATAAGTGCCCAGTGAACGGTTCGTTTAGCTTTATATATTGTTCCGGGTGGCTGTTGTATTGGTTTTTCGGGAGTGTTAGACATGTAAGAGAAAAATTTATATGGTTGGGAAAGGCCATGGGATGTAGAAATATTTTTTTCACATTTTATTTCCTTGTAAAAACAGGTAAATCAATAGGGATTTTCGTACGGATAAGTACCCAGTGAACGGTTCGTTTAGCTTTATATATTGTTCCGGGTGGGCGTTGTATTGGTTTTTCGGAAGCGTTAGACCTGTAAGAGAAAAATTTAAATGGCTGGGAAAGGCCATGGGATGTAGAAATATTTTTTTCACATTTTACTTCCTTGTAAAAACAGGTAAATCAATAGGGCTTTTCGTACGGATAAGTACCCAGTGAACGGTCCGTTTAGCTTTATATATTGTTCCGGGAGGGCATTGTATTGGTTTTTCGGAAGTGTTAGACCTGTAAGAGAAAAGTTTAAATGGTTGGGAATGGCCATGGGATGTAGAAATATTTTTTACACATTTTATTTTCTTGTAAAAACAGGTAAATCAATAGGGATTTTCGTACGGATAAGTACCCAGTGAACGGTTCGTTTAGCTTTATATATTGTTCCGGGTGGGAGTTGTATTGGTTTTTCGGTAGCGTTAGACCTGTAAGATAAATATTTAAATGGTTGGGAAAGGCCATGGGATGTAGAAATATTTTTTTCACATTTTATTTCCTTGTAAATACAGGTAAATCAATAGGGATTTTCGTATGGATAAGTACCCAGTGAACGGTTCGTTTAGCTTTATATATTGTTCCGCGTGGGCGTTGTATTGGTTTTTCGGAAGTGTTAGACCTGTAAGAGAAATGTTTAAATGGTTGGGAAAGACCATGGGATGTAGAAATATTTTTTTCACATTTTACTTCCTTGTAAAAACACGTAAATCAATAGGGATTTTCATACGTGTAAGTACCCAGTGAACGTTTCATTTAGCTTTATATATTGTTCCGGGTGGGAGTTGTATTGGTTTTTCGGAAGTCTTAGACATGTTAGAGAAAAGTTTAAATGGTTGGGAAAGGCCATGGGATGTAGAAATATTTTTTTCACATTTTATTTCCTTGTAAAAACAGGTAAATCAATAGGGATTTTCGTACGGATAAGTGCCCAGTGAACGGTTCGTTTAGCTTTATATATTGTTCCGGGTGGCCGTTGTATTGGTTTTTCGGAAGCGTTACACCTGTAAGAGAAATGTTTAAATGGTTGGGAAAGGCCATGGGATGTAGAAATATTTTTTTCACATTTTATTTCCTTGTAAAAACAGGTAAATCAATAGGGATTTTTGTACGGATAAGTGCCCAGTGAACGGTTCGTTTAGCTTTATATATTGTTCCGGGTGGCCGTTGTATTGGTTTTTCGGAAGTGTTAGACCAGTAAGAGAAAAGTTTAAATGGTTGGGAAAGGCCATGGGATGTAGAAATATTTTTTTCACATTTTATTTCCTTGTAAAAACAGGTAAATCAATAGGGATTTTCGTACGGATAAGTACCCAGTGAACGGTTCGTTTAGCTTTATATATTGTTCCGGGTGGGCTTTGTATTGGTTTTTCGGAAGTGTTAGACCTGTAAGAGAAAAATTTAAATGGCTGGATAAGGCCATGGGATGTAGAAATATTTTTTTCACATTTTACTTCCTTGTAAAAACAGGTAAATGAATAGGGCTTTTCGTTCGTATAAGTACCCAGTGAACGGTTCGTTTAGCTTTATATATTGTTCCGGGTGGGCGTTGTATTGGTTTTTCGGAAGTGTTAGACATGTAAGAGAAAAATTTAAATGGTTGGGAAAGGCCATGGGATGTAGAAATATTTTTTCACATTTTATTTCCTTGTAAAAACAGGTAAATCAATAGGGATTTTCGTACGGATAAGTACCCAGTGAACGGTTCGTTTAGCTTTATATATTGTTCCGGGTGGGCGTTGTATTGGTTTTTCGGTAGTGTTAGACCTGTAAGATAAAAATTTAAATGGTTGGGAAAGGCCATGGGATGTAGAAATATTTTTTTCACATTTTATTTCCTTGTAAAAACAGGTAAATCAATAGGGATTTTCGTACGGATAAGTGCCCAGTGAACGGTTCGTTTAGCTTTATATATTGTTCCGGGTGGCCGTTGTATTGGTTTTTCGGAAGTGTTACACCTGTAAGAGAAATGTTTAAATGGTTGGGAAAGGCCATGGGATGTAGAAATATTTTTTTCACATTTTATTTCCTTGTAAAAACAGGTAAATCAATAGGGATTTTTGTACGGATAAGTACCCAGTGAACGGTTCATTTAGCTTTATATATTGTTCCTGGTGGGAGTTGTATTGGTTTTTCGGTAGTGTTAGACCTGTAAGATAAAAATTTAAATGGTTGGGAGAGGCCATGGGATGTAGAAATATTTTTTTCACATTTTATTTCCTTGTAAAAACAGGTAAATCAATAGGGATTTTCGTACGGATAAGTACCCAGTGAACGGTTCGTTTAGCTTTATATATTTTTCCGGGTGGGCGTTGTATTGGTTTTTCGGAAGTGTTACACCTGTAAGAGAAAAATTTAAATTGTTGGGAAAGGCCATGGGATGTAGAAATATTTTTTTTCACATTTTATTTCCTTGTAAAAACAGGTAAATCAATAGGGATTTTTGTTCGTATAAGTACCCAGTGAACGGTTCGTTTAGCTTTATATATTGTTCCGGGTGGGAGTTGTATTGGTTTTTCGGGAGTGTTAGACCTGTAAGATAAAAATTTAAATAGTTGGGAAAGGCCATGGGATTTAGAAATATTTTTTTCACATTTTATTTCCTTGTAAAAACAGGAAAATCAATAGGGATTTTTGTACGGAGAAGTGCCCAGTGAACGGTTCGTTTAGCTTTATATATTGTTCCGGGTGGCCGTTGTATTGGTTTTTCAGAAGTGTTAGACCTGTAAGAGAAAAGATTAAACGGTTGGGAAAGGCCATGGGATGTAGAAATATTTTTTTCACATTTTATTTCCTTGTAAAAACAGGTAAATCAATAGGATTTTGTACGGATAAGTACCCAGTGAACGGTTCGTTTAGTTTATATATTGTTCCGGGTGGGCGTTGTATTGGTTTTTCAGAAGTGTTAGACCTGTAAGAGAAAAATTTAAATGGCTGGGAAAGGCTATGGGATGTAGAAATATTTTTTTCACATTTTACTTCCTTGTAAAAACAGGTAAATGAATAGGGCTTTTCGTACGGATAAGTACCCAGTGAACGGTTCGTTTAGCTTTATATATTGTTCCGGGTGGGAGTTGTATTGGTTTTTCGGTAGTGTTAGACCTGTAAGATAAAAATTTAAATGGTTGGGAGAGGCCATGGGATGTAGAAATATTTTTTTCACATTTTATTTCCTTGTAAAAACAGGTAAATCAATAGGGATTTTCGTACGGATAGGTACCCAGTGAACGGTTCGTTTAGCTTTATATATTTTTCCGGGTGGGCATTATATTGGTTTTTCGGAAGTGTTAGACCTATAAGAGAAAAATTTAAATGGTTGGGTAAGGCCATGGGATGAAGAAATATTTTTTTCACATTTTATTTCCTTGTAAAAACAGGTAAATCAATAGGGATTTTCGTACGTATAAGTACCCAGCGAACGGTTCGTTTAACTTTATATATTGTTCCGGGTGGGTGTTGTATTGGTTTTTCGGAAGTGTTAGACCTGTAAGAGAAAAATTTAAATGGTTGGGAAAGGCCATGGGATGTAGAAATATTTTTTTCACATTTTATTTCCTTGTAGAAACAGGTAAATCAATAGGGATTTTCGTACGTATAAGTACCCAGTGAACGTTTCGTTTAGCTTTATATATTGTTCCGGGTGGGTGTTGTATTAGTTTTTCAGAAGTGTTAGACCTGTAAGAGAAAAGATTAAACGGTTGGGAAAGGCCATGGGATGTAGAAATATTCTTTTCACATTTTATTTCCTTGTAAAAACAGGTAAATCAATAGGATTTTCGTACGGATAAGTACCCAGTGAACGGTTCGTTTAGTTTATATATTGTTCCGGGTGGGCGTTGTATTGGTTTTTCGGAAGTGTTAGACATGTAAGAGAAAAATTTAAATGGCTGGGAAAGGCTATGGGATGTAGAAATATTTTTTTCACATTTTACTTCCTTGTAAAAACAGGTAAATGAATAGGGCTTTTCATACGGATAAGTACCCAGTGAACGGTTCGTTTAGCTTTATATATTGTTCCGGGAGGGTGTTGTATTGTTTTTTCGGAAGTGTTAGACATGTAAGAGAAAAATTTAAATGGCTGGGAAAGGCCATGGGATGTAGAAATATTTTTTTCACATTTTATTTCCTTGTAAAAACAGGTAAATCAATAGGGATTTTCGTACGTATAAGTACCCAGCGAACGGTTCGTTTAGCTTTATATATTGTTCCGGGTGGGTGTTGTATTGGTTTTTCGGAAGTGTTAGACCTGTAAGAGAAAAATTTAAATGGTTGGGAAAGGCCATGGGATGTAGAAATATTTTTTTCACATTTTATTTCCTTGTAGAAACAGGTAAATCAATAGGGATTTTCGTACGTATAAGTACCCAGTGAACGGTTCGTTTAGCTTTATATATTGTTCCGGGAGGGCGTTGTATTGGTTTTTCGGAAGTGTTAGACCTGTAAGAGAAAATTTTAAATGGTTGGGAAAGGCCATGGGATGTAGAAATATTTTTTTCACATTTTATTTCCTTGTAAAAACAGGTAAATCAATAGGGATTTTTGTTCGTATAAGTACCCAGTGAACGGTTCGTTTAGCTTTATATATTGTTCCGGGTGGGAGTTGTATTGGTTTTTCGGGAGTGTTAGACCTGTAAGATAAAAATTTAAATAGTTGGGAAAGGCCATGGGATGTAGAAATATTTTTTTCACATTTTATTTCCTTGTAAAAACAGGAAAATCAATAGGGATTTTTGTACGGAGAAGTGCCCAGTGAACGGTTCGTTTAGCTTTATATATTGTTCCGGGTGGCCGTTGTATTGGTTTTTCGGAAGTGTTAGACCTGTAAGAGAAAAGATTAAACGGTTGGGAAAGGCCATGGGATGTAGAAATATTTTTTTCACATTTTATTTCCTTGTAAAAACAGGTAAATCAATAGGATTTTGTACGGATAAGTACCCAGTGAACGGTTCGTTTAGTTTATATATTGTTCCGGGTGGGCGTTGTATTGGTTTTTCGGAAGTGTTAGACCTGTAAGAGAAAAATTTAAATGGCTGGGAAAGGCTATGGGATGTAGAAATATTTTTTTCACATTTTACTTCCTTGTAAAAACAGGTAAATGAATAGGGCTTTTCGTACGGATAAGTACCCAGTGAACGGTTCGTTTAGCTTTATACATTGTTCCGGGTGGGCGTTGTATTGGTTTTTCGGTAGTGTAAGATAAAAATTTTAATGGTTGGGAGAGGCCATGGGATGTAGAAATATTTTTTTCACATTTTATTTCCTTGTAAAAACAGGTAAATTAATAGGGATTTTCGTACGGATAAGTACCCAGTGAACGGTTCGTTTAGCTTTATATATTTTTCCGGGTGGGCGTTGTATTGGTTTTTCGGAAGTGTTAGACCTGTAAGAGAAAAATTTAAATGGTTGGGAAAGGCCATGGGATGTAGAAATATTTTTTTCACATTTTATTTCCTTGTAAAAACAGGAAAATCAATAGGGATTTTTGTACGGATAAGTGCCCAGTGAACGGTTCGTTTAGCTTTATATATTGTTCCGGGTGGCCGATGTATTGGTTTTTCGGAAGTGTTAGACCTGTAAGAGAAAAGTTTAAATGGTTGGGAAAGGCCATGGGATGTAGAAATATTTTTTTCACATTTTATTTCCTTGTAAAAACAGGTAAATCAATAGGGATTTTCGTACGTATAAGTACCCAGCGAACGGTTCGTTTAGCTTTATATATTGTTCCGGGTGGGTGTTGTATTGGTTTTTCGGAAGTGTTAGACCTGTAAGAGAAAAATTTAAATGGTTGGGAAAGGCCATGGGATGTAGAAATATTTTTTTCACATTTTATTTCCTTGTAGAAACAGGTAAATCAATAGGGATTTTCGTACGTATAAGTACCCAGTGAACGTTTCGTTTAGCTTTATATATTGTTCCGGGTGGGTGTTGTATTAGTTTTTCAGAAGTGTTATACCTGTAAGACAAAAGTTTAAATGGTTGGGAAAGGCCATGGGATGTAGAAATATTTTTTTCACATTTTATTTCCTTGTAAAAACAGGTAAATCAATAGGATTTTCGTACGGATAAGTACCCAGTGAACGGTTCGTTTAGTTTATATATTGTTCCGGGTGGGCGTTGTATTGGTTTTTCGGAAGTGTTAGACATGTAAGAGAAAAATTTAAATGGCTGGGAAAGGCTATGAGATGTAGAAATATTTTTTTCACATTTTACTTCCTTGTAAAAACAGGTAAATGAATAGGGCTTTTCATACGGATAAGTACCCAGTGAACGGTTCGTTTAGCTTTATATATTGTTCCGGGAGGGCGTTGTATTGGTTTTTCGGAAGTGTTAGACATGTAAGAGAAAAATTTAAATGGCTGGGAAAGGCCATGGGATGTAGAAATATTTTTTTCACATTTTATTTCCTTGTAAAAACAGGTAAATCAATAGGGATTTTCATACGTATAAGTACCCAGCGAACGGTTCGTTTAGCTTTATATATTGTTCCGGGTGGGTGTTGTATTGGTTTTTCGGAAGTGTTAGAACTGTAAGAGAAAAATTTAAATGGTTGGGAAAGGCCATGGGATGTAGTAATATTTTTTTCACATTTTATTTCCTTGTAAAAACAGGTAAATCAATAGGGATTTTCGTATGTATAAGTACCCAGTGAACGGTTCGTTTAGCTTTATATATTGTTCCGGGTGGGAGTTGTATTGGTTTTTCGGTAGTGTTAGACCTGTAAGATAAAAATTTAAATGGTTGGGAAAGGCCATGGGATGTAGAAATATTTTTTTCACATTTTACTTCCTTGTAAAAACAGGTAAATCAATAGGGCTTTTCGCACGGATAAGTACCCAGTGAACGGTTCGTTTAGCTTTATACATTGTTCCGGGTGGGCGTTGTATTGGTTTTTCGGAAGTGTTAGACCTGTAAGAGAAAAATTTAAATGGCTGGGAAAGGCCATGGGATGTAGAAATATTTTTTTCACATTTTACTTCCTTGTAAAAACAGGTAAATCAATAGGGATTTTCGTACGTATAAGTACCCAGTGAACGGTTCGTTTAGCTTTATATATTGTTCCGGGAGGGCGTTGTATTGGTTTTTCGGAAGTGTTAGACCTGTAAGAGAAAATTTTAAATGGTTGGGAAAGGCCATGGGATGTAGAAATATTTTTTTCACATTTTATTTCCTTGTAAAAACAGGTAAATCAATAGGGATTTTTGTTCGTATAAGTACCCAGTGAACGGTTCGTTTAGCTTTATATATTGTTCCGGGTGGGAGTTGTATTGGTTTTTCGGGAGTGTTAGACCTGTAAGATAAAAATTTAAATAGTTGGGAAAGGCCATGGGATGTAGAAATATTTTTTTCACATTTTATTTCCTTGTAAAAACAGGAAAATCAATAGGGATTTTTGTACGGAGAAGTGCCCAGTGAACGGTTCGTTTAGCTTTATATATTGTTCCGGGTGGCCGTTGTATTGGTTTTTCGGAAGTGTTAGACCTGTAAGAGAAAAGATTAAACGGTTGGGAAAGGCCATGGGATGTAGAAATATTTTTTTCACATTTTATTTCCTTGTAAAAACAGGTAAATCAATAGGATTTTGTACGGATAAGTACCCAGTGAACGGTTCGTTTAGTTTATATATTGTTCCGGGTGGGCGTTGTATTGGTTTTTCGGAAGTGTTAGACCTGTAAGAGAAAAATTTAAATGGCTGGGAAAGGCTATGGGATGTAGAAATATTTTTTTCACATTTTACTTCCTTGTAAAAACAGGTAAATGAATAGGGCTTTTCGTACGGATAAGTACCCAGTGAACGGTTCGTTTAGCTTTATACATTGTTCCGGGTGGGCGTTGTATTGGTTTTTCGGTAGTGTTAGACCTGTAAGATAAAAATTTTAATGGTTGGGAGAGGCCATGGGATGTAGAAATATTTTTTTCACATTTTATTTCCTTGTAAAAACAGGTAAATTAATAGGGATTTTCGTACGGATAAGTACCCAGTGAACGGTTCGTTTAGCTTTATATATTTTTCCGGGTGGGCGTTGTATTGGTTTTTCGGAAGTGTTAGACCTGTAAGAGAAAAATTTAAATGGTTGGGAAAGGCCATGGGATGTAGAAATATTTTTTTCACATTTTATTTCCTTGTAAAAACAGGAAAATCAATAGGGATTTTTGTACGGATAAGTGCCCAGTGAACGGTTCGTTTAGCTTTATATATTGTTCCGGGTGGCCGATGTATTGGTTTTTCGGAAGTGTTAGACCTGTAAGAGAAAAGTTTAAATGGTTGGGAAAGGCCATGGGATGTAGAAATATTTTTTTCACATTTTATTTCCTTGTAAAAACAGGTAAATCAATAGGGATTTTCGTACGTATAAGTACCCAGCGAACGGTTCGTTTAGCTTTATATATTGTTCCGGGTGGGTGTTGTATTGGTTTTTCGGAAGTGTTAGACCTGTAAGAGAAAAATTTAAATGGTTGGGAAAGGCCATGGGATGTAGAAATATTTTTTTCACATTTTATTTCCTTGTAGAAACAGGTAAATCAATAGGGATTTTCGTACGTATAAGTACCCAGTGAACGTTTCGTTTAGCTTTATATATTGTTCCGGGTGGGTGTTGTATTAGTTTTTCAGAAGTGTTATACCTGTAAGACAAAAGTTTAAATGGTTGGGAAAGGCCATGGGATGTAGAAATATTTTTTTCACATTTTATTTCCTTGTAAAAACAGGTAAATCAATAGGATTTTCGTACGGATAAGTACCCAGTGAACGGTTCGTTTAGTTTATATATTGTTCCGGGTGGGCGTTGTATTGGTTTTTCGGAAGTGTTAGACATGTAAGAGAAAAATTTAAATGGCTGGGAAAGGCTATGAGATGTAGAAATATTTTTTTCACATTTTACTTCCTTGTAAAAACAGGTAAATGAATAGGGCTTTTCATACGGATAAGTACCCAGTGAACGGTTCGTTTAGCTTTATATATTGTTCCGGGAGGGCGTTGTATTGGTTTTTCGGAAGTGTTAGACATGTAAGAGAAAAATTTAAATGGCTGGGAAAGGCCATGGGATGTAGAAATATTTTTTTCACATTTTATTTCCTTGTAAAAACAGGTAAATCAATAGGGATTTTCATACGTATAAGTACCCAGCGAACGGTTCGTTTAGCTTTATATATTGTTCCGGGTGGGTGTTGTATTGGTTTTTCGGAAGTGTTAGAACTGTAAGAGAAAAATTTAAATGGTTGGGAAAGGCCATGGGATGTAGTAATATTTTTTTCACATTTTATTTCCTTGTAAAAACAGGTAAATCAATAGGGATTTTCGTATGTATAAGTACCCAGTGAACGGTTCGTTTAGCTTTATATATTGTTCCGGGTGGGAGTTGTATTGGTTTTTCGGTAGTGTTAGACCTGTAAGATAAAAATTTAAATGGTTGGGAAAGGCCATGGGATGTAGAAATATTTTTTTCACATTTTACTTCCTTGTAAAAACAGGTAAATCAATAGGGCTTTTCGCACGGATAAGTACCCAGTGAACGGTTCGTTTAGCTTTATACATTGTTCCGGGTGGGCGTTGTATTGGTTTTTCGGAAGTGTTAGACCTGTAAGAGAAAAATTTAAATGGCTGGGAAAGGCCATGGGATGTAGAAATATTTTTTTTACATTTTATTTCCTTGTAAAAACAGGTAAATCAATAGGGATTTTCGTACGTATAAGTACCCAGTGAACGGTTCGTTTAGCTTTATATATTGTTCCGGGTGGGAGTTGTATTGGTTTTTCGGTAGTGTTAGACCTGTAAGATAAATATTTAAATGGTTGGGAAAGGCCATGGGATGTAGAAATATTTTTTTCACATTTTATTTCCTTGTAAATACAGGTAAATCAATAGGGATTTTCGTATGGATAAGTACCCAGTGAACGGTTCGTTTAGCTTTATATATTGTTCCGCGTGGGCGTTGTATTGGTTTTTCGGAAGTGTTAGACCTGTAAGAGAAATGTTTAAATGGTTGGGAAAGGCCATGGGATGTAGAAATATTTTTTTCACATTTTACTTCCTTGTAAAAACAGGTAAATCAATAGGGATTTTCATACGTATAAGTACCCAGTGAACGGTACATTTAGCTTTATATATTGTTCCGGGGGGGAGTTGTATCGGTTTTTCGGTACTGTTAGACCTGTAAGATAAAAATTTAAATGGTTGGGAAAGGCCATGGGATGTAGAAATATTTTTTTCACATTTTACTTCCTTGTAAAAACAGGTAAATCAATAGGGCTTTTCGTACGGATAAGTACCCAGTGAACTGTTCGTTTAGCTTTATATATTGTTCCGGGTGGGCGTTGTATTGGTTTTTCGGAAGTGTTAGACCTGTAAGAGAAAAATTTAAATGGTTGGGAAAGGCCATGGGATGTAGAAATATTTTTTTCACATTTTATTTCCTTGTAAAAACAGGTAAATCAATAGGATTTTGTACGGATAAGTACCCAGTGAACGGTTCGTTTAGTTTATATATTGTTCCGGGTGGGCGTTGTATTGGTTTTTCGGAAGTGTTAGACCTGTAAGAGAAAAATTTAAATGGCTGGGAAAGGCTATGGGATGTAGAAATATTTTTTTCACATTTTACTTCCTTGTAAAAACAGGTAAATGAATAGGGCTTTTCGTACGGATAAGTACCCAGTGAACGGTTCGTTTAGCTTTATACATTGTTCCGGGTGGGCGTTGTATTGGTTTTTCGGTAGTGTTAGACCTGTAAGATAAAAATTTTAATGGTTGGGAGAGGCCATGGGATGTAGAAATATTTTTTTCACATTTTATTTCCTTGTAAAAACAGGTAAATTAATAGGGATTTTCGTACGGATAAGTACCCAGTGAACGGTTCGTTTAGCTTTATATATTTTTCCGGGTGGGCGTTGTATTGGTTTTTCGGAAGTGTTAGACCTGTAAGAGAAAAATTTAAATGGTTGGGAAAGGCCATGGGATGTAGAAATATTTTTTTCACATTTTATTTCCTTGTAAAAACAGGAAAATCAATAGGGATTTTTGTACGGATAAGTGCCCAGTGAACGGTTCGTTTAGCTTTATATATTGTTCCGGGTGGCCGATGTATTGGTTTTTCGGAAGTGTTAGACCTGTAAGAGAAAAGTTTAAATGGTTGGGAAAGGCCATGGGATGTAGAAATATTTTTTTCACATTTTATTTCCTTGTAAAAACAGGTAAATCAATAGGGATTTTCGTACGTATAAGTACCCAGCGAACGGTTCGTTTAGCTTTATATATTGTTCCGGGTGGGTGTTGTATTGGTTTTTCGGAAGTGTTAGACCTGTAAGAGAAAAATTTAAATGGTTGGGAAAGGCCATGGGATGTAGAAATATTTTTTTCACATTTTATTTCCTTGTAGAAACAGGTAAATCAATAGGGATTTTCGTACGTATAAGTACCCAGTGAACGTTTCGTTTAGCTTTATATATTGTTCCGGGTGGGTGTTGTATTAGTTTTTCAGAAGTGTTATACCTGTAAGACAAAAGTTTAAATGGTTGGGAAAGGCCATGGGATGTAGAAATATTTTTTTCACATTTTATTTCCTTGTAAAAACAGGTAAATCAATAGGATTTTCGTACGGATAAGTACCCAGTGAACGGTTCGTTTAGTTTATATATTGTTCCGGGTGGGCGTTGTATTGGTTTTTCGGAAGTGTTAGACATGTAAGAGAAAAATTTAAATGGCTGGGAAAGGCTATGAGATGTAGAAATATTTTTTTCACATTTTACTTCCTTGTAAAAACAGGTAAATGAATAGGGCTTTTCATACGGATAAGTACCCAGTGAACGGTTCGTTTAGCTTTATATATTGTTCCGGGAGGGCGTTGTATTGGTTTTTCGGAAGTGTTAGACATGTAAGAGAAAAATTTAAATGGCTGGGAAAGGCCATGGGATGTAGAAATATTTTTTTCACATTTTATTTCCTTGTAAAAACAGGTAAATCAATAGGGATTTTCATACGTATAAGTACCCAGCGAACGGTTCGTTTAGCTTTATATATTGTTCCGGGTGGGTGTTGTATTGGTTTTTCGGAAGTGTTAGAACTGTAAGAGAAAAATTTAAATGGTTGGGAAAGGCCATGGGATGTAGTAATATTTTTTTCACATTTTATTTCCTTGTAAAAACAGGTAAATCAATAGGGATTTTCGTATGTATAAGTACCCAGTGAACGGTTCGTTTAGCTTTATATATTGTTCCGGGTGGGAGTTGTATTGGTTTTTCGGTAGTGTTAGACCTGTAAGATAAAAATTTAAATGGTTGGGAAAGGCCATGGGATGTAGAAATATTTTTTTCACATTTTACTTCCTTGTAAAAACAGGTAAATCAATAGGGCTTTTCGCACGGATAAGTACCCAGTGAACGGTTCGTTTAGCTTTATACATTGTTCCGGGTGGGCGTTGTATTGGTTTTTCGGAAGTGTTAGACCTGTAAGAGAAAAATTTAAATGGCTGGGAAAGGCCATGGGATGTAGAAATATTTTTTTTACATTTTATTTCCTTGTAAAAACAGGTAAATCAATAGGGATTTTCGTACGTATAAGTACCCAGTGAACGGTTCGTTTAGCTTTATATATTGTTCCGGGTGGGAGTTGTATTGGTTTTTCGGTAGTGTTAGACCTGTAAGATAAATATTTAAATGGTTGGGAAAGGCCATGGGATGTAGAAATATTTTTTTCACATTTTATTTCCTTGTAAATAAAGGTAAATCAATAGGGATTTTCGTATGGATAAGTACCCAGTGAACGGTTCGTTTAGCTTTATATATTGTTCCGCGTGGGCGTTGTATTGGTTTTTCGGAAGTGTTAGACCTGTAAGAGAAATGTTTAAATGGTTGGGAAAGGCCATGGGATGTAGAAATATTTTTTTCACATTTTACTTCCTTGTAAAAACAGGTAAATCAATAGGGATTTTCATACGTATAAGTACCCAGTGAACGGTACATTTAGCTTTATATATTGTTCCGGGGGGGAGTTGTATCGGTTTTTCGGTACTGTTAGACCTGTAAGATAAAAATTTAAATGGTTGGGAAAGGCCATGGGATGTAGAAATATTTTTTTCACATTTTACTTCCTTGTAAAAACAGGTAAATCAATAGGGCTTTTCGTACGGATAAGTACCCAGTGAACTGTTCGTTTAGCTTTATATATTGTTCCGGGTGGGCGTTGTATTGGTTTTTCGGAAGTGTTAGACCTGTAAGAGAAAAATTTAAATGGTTGGGAAAGGCCATGGGATGTAGAAATATTTTTTTCACATTTTATTTCCTTGTAAATACAGGTAAATAAATAGGGATTTTCGTACGGATAAGTACCCAGTGAACGGTTCGTTTAGCTTTATATATTGTTCCGCGTGGGCGTTGTATTGGTTTTTCGGAAGCGTTAGACCTGTAAGAGAAATGTTTAAATGGTTGGGAAAGGCCATGGGATGTAGAAATATTTTTTTCACATTTTACTTCTTTGTAAAAACAGGTAAATCAATAGGGATTTTCATACGTATAAGTACCCAGTGAACGGTTCGTTTAGCTTTATATATTGTTCCGGGTGGGATTTGTATCGGTTTTTCGGTACTGTTAGACCTGTAAGATAAAAATTTAAATGGTTGGGAAAGGCCATGGGATGTAGAAATATTTTTTTCACATTTTACTTCCTTGTAAAAACAGGTAAATCAATAGGGCTTTTCGTACGGATAAGTACCCAGTGAACTGTTCGTTTAGCTTTATATATTGTTCCGGATGGGCGTTGTATCGGTTTTTCGGAAGTGTTAGACCTGTAAGAGAAAAATTTAAATGGCTGGTAAAGGCCATGGGATGTAGAAATATTTTTTTCACATTTTACTTCCTTGTAAAGACAGGAAAATCAATAAGGCTTTTCGCACGGATAAGTACCCAGTGAACGGTTCGTTTAGCTTTATACATTGTTCCGGGTGGGCGTTGTATTGGTTTTTCGGAAGTGTTAGACATGTAAGAGAAAAATTTAAATGGTTGGGAAAGGCCATGGGATGTAGAAATATTTTTTTTACATTTTACTTCCTTGTAAATACAGGTAAATCAATAGGGATTTTCGTACGGATAAGTACCCAGTGAACGGTTCGTTTAGCTTTATACATTGTTCCAGGTGGCCGTTGTATAGGTTTTTCAGAAGTGTTAGACCTGTAAGAGAAAAGTTTAAATGGTTGGGAATGGCCATGGGATGTAGAAATATTTTTTTCACATTGTATTTCCTTGTAAAAACTGGTAAATCAATAGGGATTTTCGTACGTATAAGTACCCAGTGAACGGTTCGTTTAGCTTTATATATTGTTCCGGGTGGGCGTTGTATTGGTTTTTCGGAAGTGTTAGACATGTAAGAGAAAAATTTAAATGGTTGGGAAAAGCCATGGGATGTAGAAATATTTTTTTCACATTTTACTTCCTTGTAAAAACAGGTAAATCAATAGGGATTTTCGTACGGATAAGTACCCAGTGAACGGTTCGTTTAGCTTTATACAATGTTCCGGGTGGCCGTTGTATTGGTTTTTCAGAAGTGTTAGACCTGTAAGAGAAAAGTTTAAATGGTTGGGAATGGCCATGGGATGTAGAAATATTTTTTTCACATTTTATTTCCTAGTAAAAACAGGTAAATCAATAGGGATTTTCGTACGTATACGTACCCAGTGAACGGTTCGTTAAGCTTTATATATTGTTCCGGGTGGGGGTTGTATTGGTTTTTCAGAAGTGTTAGACATGTAAGAGAAAAATTTAAATAGTTGGGAAAGGCCATGGGATGTAGAAATATTTTTTTCACATTTTACTTCCTTGTAAAAACAGGTAAATCAATAGGGATTTTCTTACGGATAAGTACCCAGTGAACGGTTCGTTTAGCTTTATACATTGTTCTGGGTGGCCGTTGTATTGGTTTTTCAGACGTGTTAGACCTGTAAGAGAAAAATTTAAATGGTTGGGAATGGCCATGGGATGTAGAATTTTTTTTTTTCACATTTTATTTCCTTGTAAAAACAGGTAAATCAATAGGGATTTTCGTACGTATAAGTACCCAGTGAACGGTTCGTTTAGCTTTATATATTGTTCCGGGTGGGGGTTGTATTGGTTTTTCAGAAGTGTTAGACATGTAAGAGAAAAATTTAAATAGTTGGGAAAGGCCATGGGATGTAGAAATATTTTTTTCACATTTTACTTCCTTGTAAAAACAGGTAAATCAATAGGGATTTTCGTACGGATAAGTACCCAGTGAACGGTTCGTTTAGCTTTATACATTGTTCTGGGTGGCCGTTGTATTGGTTTTTCAGACGTGTTAGACCTGTAAGAGAAAAATTTAAATGGTTGGGAATGGCCATGGGATGTAGAAATATTTTTTTCACATTTTATTTCCTTGTAAAAACAGGTAAATCAATAGGGATTTTCGTACGGATAAGTACCCAGTGAACGGTTCGTTTACCTTTATATATTGTTCTGGGTGGGAGTTGTATTGGTTTTTCGGTAGTGTTAGACCTGTAAGATAAATATTTAAATGGTTGGGAAAGGCCATGGGATGTAGAAATATTTTTTTCACATTTTATTTCCTTGTAAATACAGGTAAATCAATAGGGATTTTCGTATGGATAAGTACCCAGTGAACGGTTCGTTTAGCTTTATATATTGTTCCGTGTGGGTGTTGTATTGGTTTTTCGGAAGTGTTAGACCTGTAAGAGAAATGTTTAAATGGTTGGGAAAGGCCATGGGATGTAGAAATATTTTTTTCACATTTTACTTCCTTGTAAACACTGGTAACTCAATAGGGATTTTCATACGTATAAGTACCCAGTGAACGGTACATTTAGCTTTATATATTGTTCCCGGTGGGAGTTGTATCGGTTTTTCGGTAGTGTTAGACCTGTAAGATAAAAATTTAAATGGTTGGGAAAGGCCATGGAATGTAGAAATATTTTTTCACATTTTATTTCCTTGTAAAAACAGGAAAATCAATAGGGATTTTTGTACGGATAAGTGCCCAGTGAACGGTTCGTTTAGCTTTATATATTGTTCCGGGTGGCCGTTGTATTGGTTTTTCGGAAGTGTTAGACCTGTAAGAGAAAAGTTTAAATGGTTGGGAAAGGCCATGGGATGTAGAAATATTTTTTTCACATTTTATTTCCTTGTAAAAACAGGTAAATCAATAGGGATTTTCGTACGGATAAGTACCCAGTGAACGGTTCGTTTAGCTTTATACATTGTTCCGGGTGGCCGTTGTATTGGTTTTTCAGAAGTGTTAGACCTGTAAGAGAAAAGTTTAAATGGTTGGGAAAGGCCATGGAATGTAGAAATATTTTTTCACATTTTATTTCCTTGTAAAAACAGGTAAATCAATAGGGATTTTCGTACGGATAAGTACCCAGTGAACGGTTCGTTTAGCTTTATATATTGTTCCGGGAAGGCGTTGTATTGGTTTTTCGGAAGTGTTAGACATGTAAGAGAAAAATTTAAATGGTTGGGAAAAGGCATGGGATGTAGAAATATTTTTTTCACATTTTACTTCCTTGTAAAAACAGGTAAATCAATAGGGATTTTCGTACGGATAAGTACCCAGTGAACGGTTCGTTTAGCTTTATACATTGTTCCGGGTGGCCGTTGTATTGGTTTTTCAGAAGTGTTAGACCTGTAAGAGAAAAGTTTAAATGGTTGGGAATGGCCATGGGATGTAGAAATATTTTTTTCACATTTTATTTCCATGTAAAAACAGGTAAATCAATAGGGATTTTCGTACGTATAAGTACCCAGTGAACGGTTCGTTTAGCTTTATATATTGTTCCGGGTGGGGGTTGTATTGGTTTTTCAGAAGTGTTAGACATGTAAGAGAAAAATTTAAATAGTTGGGAAAGGCCATGGGATGTAGAAATATTTTTTTCACATTTTACTTCCTTGTAAAAACAGGTAAATCAATAGGGATTTTCGTACGGATAAGTACCCAGTGAACGGTTCGTTTAGCTTTATACATTGTTCTGGGTGGCCGTTGTATTGGTTTTTCAGACGTGTTAGACCTGTAAGAGAAAAATTTAAATGGTTGGGAAAGGCCATGGGATGTAGAAATATTTTTTTCACATTTTATTTCCTTGTAAATACAGGTAAATCAATAGGGATTTTCGTATGGATAAGTACCCAGTGAACGGTTCGTTTAGCTTTATATATTGTTCCGTGTGGGCGTTGTATTGGTTTTTCGGAAGTGTTAGACCTGTAAGAGAAATGTTTAAATGGTTGGGAAAGGCCATGGGATGTAGAAATATTTTTTTCACATTTTACTTCCTTGTAAAACCTGGTTAATCAATAGGGATTTTCATACGTATAAGTCCCCAGTGAACGGTACATTTAGCTTTATATATTGTTCTCGGTGGGAGTTGTATCGGTTTTTCGGTAGTGTTAGACCTGTAAGATAAAAATTTAAATGGTTGGGAAAGGCCATGGGATGTAGAAATATTTTTTTCACATTTTATTTCCTTGTAAAAACAGGTAAATCAATAGGGATTTTTGTTCGTATAAGTACCCAGTGAACGGTTCGTTTAGCTTTATATATTGTTCCGGGTGGGAGTTGTATTGGTTTTTCGGGAGTGTTAGACCTGTAAGATAAAAATTTAAATAGTTGGGAAAGGCCATGGGATGTAGAAATATTTTTTTCACATTTTATTTCCTTGTAAAAACAGGTAAATCAATAGGGATTTTTGTACGGAGAAGTGCCCAGTGAACGGTTCGTTTAGCTTTATATATTGTTCCGGGTGGCCGTTGTATTGGTTTTTCGGAAGTGTTAGACGTGTAAGAGAAAAGATTAAACGGTTGGGAAAGGCCATGGGATGTAGAAATATTTTTTTCACATTTTATTTCCTTGTAAAAACAGGTAAATCAATAGGATTTTGTACGGATAAGTACCCAGTGAACGGTTCGTTTAGTTTATATATTGTTCCGGGTGGGCGTTGTATTGGTTTTTCGGAAGTGTTAGACCTGTAAGAGAAAAATTTAAATGGCTGGGAAAGGCTATGGGATGTAGAAATATTTTTTTCACATTTTACTTCCTTGTAAAAACAGGTAAATGAATAGGGCTTTTCGTACGGATAAGTACCCAGTGAACGGTTCGTTTAGCTTTATACATTGTTCCGGGTGGGCGTTGTATTGGTTTTTCGGAAGTGTTAGACCTGTAAGATAAAAATTTAAATGGTTGGGAAAGGCCATGGAATGTAGAAATATTTTTTCACATTTTATTTCCTTGTAAAAACAGGAAAATCAATAGGGATTTTTGTACGGATAAGTGCCCAGTGAACGGTTCGTTTAGCTTTATATATTGTTCCGGGTGGCCGTTGTATTGGTTTTTCGGAAGTGTTAGACCTGTAAGAGAAAAGTTTAAATGGTTGGGAAAGGCCATGGGATGTAGAAATATTTTTTTCACATTTTATTTCCTTGTAAAAACAGGTAAATCAATAGGGATTTTCGTACGGATAAGTACCCAGTGAAGGGTTCGTTTAGCTTTATATATTGTTCCGGGAAGGCGTTGTATTGGTTTTTCGGAAGTGTTAGACATGTAAGAGAAAAATTTAAATGGTTGGGAAAAGGCATGGGATGTAGAAATATTTTTTTCACATTTTACTTCCTTGTAAAAACAGGTAAATCAATAGGGATTTTCGTACGGATAAGTACCCAGTGAACGGTTCGTTTAGCTTTATACATTGTTCCGGGTGGCCGTTGTATTGGTTTTTCAGAAGTGTTAGACCTGTAAGAGAAAAGTTTAAATGGTTGGGAATGGCCATGGGATGTAGAAATATTTTTTTCACATTTTATTTCCATGTAAAAACAGGTAAATCAATAGGGATTTTCGTACGTATAAGTACCCAGTGAACGGTTCGTTTAGCTTTATATATTGTTCCGGGTGGGGGTTGTATTGGTTTTTCAGAAGTGTTAGACATGTAAGAGAAAAATTTAAATAGTTGGGAAAGGCCATGGGATGTAGAAATATTTTTTTCACATTTTACTTCCTTGTAAAAACAGGTAAATCAATAGGGATTTTCGTACGGATAAGTACCCAGTGAACGGTTCGTTTAGCTTTATACATTGTTCTGGGTGGCCGTTGTATTGGTTTTTCAGACGTGTTAGACCTGTAAGAGAAAAATTTAAATGGTTGGGAAAGGCCATGGGATGTAGAAATATTTTTTTCACATTTTATTTCCTTGTAAATACAGGTAAATCAATAGGGATTTTCGTATGGATAAGTACCCAGTGAACGGTTCGTTTAGCTTTATATATTGTTCCGTGTGGGCGTTGTATTGGTTTTTCGGAAGTGTTAGACCTGTAAGAGAAATGTTTAAATGGTTGGGAAAGGCCATGGGATGTAGAAATATTTTTTTCACATTTTACTTCCTTGTAAAACCTGGTTAATCAATAGGGATTTTCATACGTATAAGTCCCCAGTGAACGGTACATTTAGCTTTATATATTGTTCCCGGTGGGAGTTGTATCGGTTTTTCGGTAGTGTTAGACCTGTAAGATAAAAATTTAAATGGTTGGGAAAGGCCATGGGATGTAGAAATATTTTTTTCACATTTTATTTCCTTGTAAAAACAGGTAAATCAATAGGGATTTTTGTTCGTATAAGTACCCAGTGAACGGTTCGTTTAGCTTTATATATTGTTCCGGGTGGGAGTTGTATTGGTTTTTCGGGAGTGTTAGACCTGTAAGATAAAAATTTAAATAGTTGGGAAAGGCCATGGGATGTAGAAATATTTTTTTCACATTTTATTTCCTTGTAAAAACAGGAAAATCAATAGGGATTTTTGTACGGAGAAGTGCCCAGTGAACGGTTCGTTTAGCTTTATATATTGTTCCGGGTGGCCGTTGTATTGGTTTTTCGGAAGTGTTAGACGTGTAAGAGAAAAGATTAAACGGTTGGGAAAGGCCATGGGATGTAGAAATATTTTTTTCACATTTTATTTCCTTGTAAAAACAGGTAAATCAATAGGATTTTGTACGGATAAGTACCCAGTGAACGGTTCGTTTAGTTTATATATTGTTCCGGGTGGGCGTTGTATTGGTTTTTCGGAAGTGTTAGACCTGTAAGAGAAAAATTTAAATGGCTGGGAAAGGCTATGGGATGTAGAAATATTTTTTTCACATTTTACTTCCTTGTAAAAACAGGTAAATGAATAGGGCTTTTCGTACGGATAAGTACCCAGTGAACGGTTCGTTTAGCTTTATACATTGTTCCGGGTGGGCGTTGTATTGGTTTTTCGGTAGTGTTAGACCTGTAAGATAAAAATTTTAATGGTTGGGAGAGGCCATGGGATGTAGAAATATTTTTTTCACATTTTATTTCCTTGTAAAAACAGGTAAATTAATAGGGATTTTCGTACGGATAAGTACCCAGTGAACGGTTCGTTTAGCTTTATATATTTTTCCGGGTGGGCGTTGTATTGGTTTATCGGAAGTGTTAGACCTGTAAGAGAAAAATTTAAATGGTTGGGAAAGGCCATGGGATGTAGAAATATTTTTTTCACATTTTATTTCCTTGTAAAAACAGGAAAATCAATAGGGATTTTTGTACAGATAAGTGCCCAGTGAACGGTTCGTTTAGCTTTATATATTGTTCCGGGTGGCCGTTGTATTGGTTTTTCGGAAGTGTTAGACCTGTAAGAGAAAAGATTAAACGGTTGGGAAAGGCCATGGGATGTAGAAATATTTTTTTCACATTTTACTTCCTTGTAAAAACAGGTAAATCAATAGGGATTTTCTTACGGATAAGTACCCAGTGAACGGTTCGTTTAGCTTTATACATTGTTCTGGGTGGCCGTTGTATTGGTTTTTCAGACGTGTTAGACCTGTAAGAGAAAAATTTAAATGGTTGGGAATGGCCATGGGATGTAGAATTTTTTTTTTTCACATTTTATTTCCTTGTAAAAACAGGTAAATCAATAGGGATTTTCGTACGTATAAGTACCCAGTGAACGGTTCGTTTAGCTTTATATATTGTTCCGGGTGGGGGTTGTATTGGTTTTTCAGAAGTGTTAGACATGTAAGAGAAAAATTTAAATAGTTGGGAAAGGCCATGGGATGTAGAAATATTTTTTTCACATTTTACTTCCTTGTAAAAACAGGTAAATCAATAGGGATTTTCGTACGGATAAGTACCCAGTGAACGGTTCGTTTAGCTTTATACATTGTTCTGGGTGGCCGTTGTATTGGTTTTTCAGACGTGTTAGACCTGTAAGAGAAAAATTTAAATGGTTGGGAATGGCCATGGGATGTAGAAATATTTTTTTCACATTTTATTTCCTTGTAAAAACAGGTAAATCAATAGGGATTTTCGTACGGATAAGTACCCAGTGAACGGTTCGTTTACCTTTATATATTGTTCTGGGTGGGAGTTGTATTGGTTTTTCGGTAGTGTTAGACCTGTAAGATAAATATTTAAATGGTTGGGAAAGGCCATGGGATGTAGAAATATTTTTTTCACATTTTATTTCCTTGTAAATACAGGTAAATCAATAGGGATTTTCGTATGGATAAGTACCCAGTGAACGGTTCGTTTAGCTTTATATATTGTTCCGTGTGGGTGTTGTATTGGTTTTTCGGAAGTGTTAGACCTGTAAGAGAAATGTTTAAATGGTTGGGAAAGGCCATGGGATGTAGAAATATTTTTTTCACATTTTACTTCCTTGTAAACACTGGTAACTCAATAGGGATTTTCATACGTATAAGTACCCAGTGAACGGTACATTTAGCTTTATATATTGTTCCCGGTGGGAGTTGTATCGGTTTTTCGGTAGTGTTAGACCTGTAAGATAAAAATTTAAATGGTTGGGAAAGGCCATGGAATGTAGAAATATTTTTTCACATTTTATTTCCTTGTAAAAACAGGAAAATCAATAGGGATTTTTGTACGGATAAGTGCCCAGTGAACGGTTCGTTTAGCTTTATATATTGTTCCGGGTGGCCGTTGTATTGGTTTTTCGGAAGTGTTAGACCTGTAAGAGAAAAGTTTAAATGGTTGGGAAAGGCCATGGGATGTAGAAATATTTTTTTCACATTTTATTTCCTTGTAAAAACAGGTAAATCAATAGGGATTTTCGTACGGATAAGTACCCAGTGAACGGTTCGTTTAGCTTTATATATTGTTCCGGGAAGGCGTTGTATTGGTTTTTCGGAAGTGTTAGACATGTAAGAGAAAAATTTAAATGGTTGGGAAAAGGCATGGGATGTAGAAATATTTTTTTCACATTTTACTTCCTTGTAAATACAGGTAAATCAATAGGGATTTTCGTACGGATAAGTACCCAGTGAACGGTTCGTTTAGCTTTATACATTGTTCCGGGTGGCCGTTGTATTGGTTTTTCAGAAGTGTTAGACCTGTAAGAGAAAAGTTTAAATGGTTGGGAATGGCCATGGGATGTAGAAATATTTTTTTCACATTTTATTTCCATGTAAAAACAGGTAAATCAATAGGGATTTTCGTACGTATAAGTACCCAGTGAACGGTTCGTTTAGCTTTATATATTGTTCCGGGTGGGGGTTGTATTGGTTTTTCAGAAGTGTTAGACATGTAAGAGAAAAATTTAAATAGTTGGGAAAGGCCATGGGATGTAGAAATATTTTTTTCACATTTTACTTCCTTGTAAAAACAGGTAAATCAATAGGGATTTTCGTACGGATAAGTACCCAGTGAACGGTTCGTTTAGCTTTATACATTGTTCTGGGTGGCCGTTGTATTGGTTTTTCAGACGTGTTAGACCTGTAAGAGAAAAATTTAAATGGTTGGGAAAGGCCATGGGATGTAGAAATATTTTTTTCACATTTTATTTCCTTGTAAATACAGGTAAATCAATAGGGATTTTCGTATGGATAAGTACCCAGTGAACGGTTCGTTTAGCTTTATATATTGTTCCGTGTGGGCGTTGTATTGGTTTTTCGGAAGTGTTAGACCTGTAAGAGAAATGTTTAAATGGTTGGGAAAGGCCATGGGATGTAGAAATATTTTTTTCACATTTTACTTCCTTGTAAAACCTGGTTAATCAATAGGGATTTTCATACGTATAAGTCCCCAGTGAACGGTACATTTAGCTTTATATATTGTTCCCGGTGGGAGTTGTATCGGTTTTTCGGTAGTGTTAGACCTGTAAGATAAAAATTTAAATGGTTGGGAAAGGCCATGGGATGTAGAAATATTTTTTTCACATTTTATTTCCTTGTAAAAACAGGTAAATCAATAGGGATTTTTGTTCGTATAAGTACCCAGTGAACGGTTCGTTTAGCTTTATATATTGTTCCGGGTGGGAGTTGTATTGGTTTTTCGGGAGTGTTAGACCTGTAAGATAAAAATTTAAATAGTTGGGAAAGGCCATGGGATGTAGAAATATTTTTTTCACATTTTATTTCCTTGTAAAAACAGGAAAATCAATAGGGATTTTTGTACGGAGAAGTGCCCAGTGAACGGTTCGTTTAGCTTTATATATTGTTCCGGGTGGCCGTTGTATTGGTTTTTCGGAAGTGTTAGACCTGTAAGAGAAAAGATTAAACGGTTGGGAAAGGCCATGGGATGTAGAAATATTTTTTTCACATTTTATTTCCTTGTAAAAACAGGTAAATCAATAGGATTTTGTACGGATAAGTACCCAGTGAACGGTTCGTTTAGTTTATATATTGTTCCGGGTGGGCGTTGTATTGGTTTTTCGGAAGTGTTAGACCTGTAAGAGAAAAATTTAAATGGCTGGGAAAGGCTATGGGATGTAGAAATATTTTTTTCACATTTTACTTCCTTGTAAAAACAGGTAAATGAATAGGGCTTTTCGTACGGATAAGTACCCAGTGAACGGTTCGTTTAGCTTTATACATTGTTCCGGGTGGGCGTTGTATTGGTTTTTCGGTAGTGTTAGACCTGTAAGATAAAAATTTTAATGGTTGGGAGAGGCCATGGGATGTAGAAATATTTTTTTCACATTTTATTTCCTTGTAAAAACAGGTAAATTAATAGGGATTTTCGTACGGATAAGTACCCAGTGAACGGTTCGTTTAGCTTTATATATTTTTCCGGGTGGGCGTTGTATTGGTTTTTCGGAAGTGTTAGACCTGTAAGAGAAAAATTTAAATGGTTGGGAAAGGCCATGGGATGTAGAAATATTTTTTTCACATTTTATTTCCTTGTAAAAACAGGAAAATCAATAGGGATTTTTGTACAGATAAGTGCCCAGTGAACGGTTCGTTTAGCTTTATATATTGTTCCGGGTGGCCGTTGTATTGGTTTTTCGGAAGTGTTAGACCTGTAAGAGAAAAGATTAAACGGTTGGGAAAGGCCATGGGATGTAGAAATATTTTTTTCACATTTTATTTCCTTGTAAAAACAGGTAAATCAATAGGATTTTGTACGGATAAGTACCCAGTGAACGGTTCGTTTAGTTTATATATTGTTCCGGGTGGGCGTTGTATTGGTTTTTCGGAAGTGTTAGACCTGTAAGAGAAAAATTTAAATGGCTGGGAAAGGCTATGGGATGTAGAAATATTTTTTTCACATTTTACTTCCTTGTAAAAACAGGTAAATCAATAGGGCTTTTCGTACGGATAAGTACCCAGTGAACGGTTCGTTTAGCTTTATACATTGTTCCGGGTGGGCGTTGTATTGGTTTTTCGGTAGTGTTAGACCTGTAAGATAAAAATTTTAATGGTTGGGAGAGGCCATGGGATGTAGAAATATTTTTTTCACATTTTATTTCCTTGTAAAAACAGGTAAATTAATAGGGATTTTCGTACGGATAAGTACCCAGTGAACGGTTCGTTTAGCTTTATATATTTTTCCGGGTGGGCGTTGTATTGGTTTTTCGGAAGTGTTAGACCTGTAAGAGAAAAATTTAAATGGTTGGGAAAGGCCATGGGATGTAGAAATATTTTTTTCACATTTTATTTCCTTGTAAAAACAGGAAAATCAATAGGGATTTTTGTACAGATAAGTGCCCAGTGAACGGTTCGTTTAGCTTTATATATTGTTCCGGGTGGCCGATGTATTGGTTTTTCGGAAGTGTTAGACCTGTAAGAGAAAAGTTTAAATGGTTGGGAAAGGCCATGGGATGTAGAAATATTTTTTTCACATTTTATTTCCTTGTAAAAACAGGTAAATCAATAGGGATTTTCGTACGTATAAGTACCCAGCGAAAGGTTCGTTTAGCTTTATATATTGTTCCGGGTGGGTGTTGTATTGGTTTTTCGGAAGTGTTAGACCTGTAAGAGAAAAATTTAAATGGTTGGGAAAGGCCATGGGATGTAGAAATATTTTTTTCACATTTTATTTCCTTGTAGAAACAGGTAAATCAATAGGGATTTTCGTACGTATAAGTACCCAGTGAACGTTTCGTTTAGCTTTATATATTGTTCCGGGTGGGTGTTGTATTAGTTTTTCAGAAGTGTTATACCTGTAAGACAAAAGTTTAAATGGTTGGGAAAGGCCATGGGATGTAGAAATATTTTTTTCACATTTTATTTCCTTGTAAAAACAGGTAAATCAATAGGATTTTCGTACGGATAAGTACCCAGTGAACGGTTCGTTTAGTTTATATATTGTTCCGGGTGGGCGTTGTATTGGTTTTTCGGAAGTGTTAGACATGTAAGAGAAAAATTTAAATGGCTGGGAAAGGCTATGAGATGTAGAAATATTTTTTTCACATTTTACTTCCTTGTAAAAACAGGTAAATGAATAGGGCTTTTCATACGGATAAGTACCCAGTGAACGGTTCGTTTAGCTTTATATATTGTTCCGGGAGGGCGTTGTATTGGTTTTTCGGAAGTGTTAGACATGTAAGAGAAAAATTTAAATGGCTGGGAAAGGCCATGGGATGTAGAAATATTTTTTTCACATTTTATTTCCTTGTAAAAACAGGTAAATCAATAGGGATTTTCATACGTATAAGTACCCAGCGAACGGTTCGTTTAGCTTTATATATTGTTCCGGGTGGGTGTTGTATTGGTTTTTCGGAAGTGTTAGAACTGTAAGAGAAAAATTTAAATGGTTGGGAAAGGCCATGGGATGTAGAAATATTTTTTTCACATTTTATTTCCTTGTAGAAACAGGGAGATCAATAGGGATTTTCGTACGTATAAGTACCCAGTGAACGGTTCGTTTAGCTTTATATATTGTTCCGGGAGGGCGTTGTATTAGTTTTTCAGAAGTGTTAGACCTGTAATAGAAAAGTTTAAATGGTTGGGAAAGGCCATGGGATGTAGAAATATTTTTTTCACATTTTATTTCCTTGTAAAAACAGGTAAATCAATAGGGATTTTCGTACGTATATGTACCCAGTGAACGGTTCGTTTAGCTTTATATATTGTTCCGGGAGGGCGTTGTATTGGTTTTTCGGAAGTATTAGACCTGTAAGAGAAAAGTTTAAATGGTTGGGAAAGGCCATGGGATGTAGTAATATTTTTTTCACATTTTATTTCCTTGTAAAAACAGGTAAATCAATAGGGATTTTCGTATGTATAAGTACCCAGTGAACGGTTCGTTTAGCTTTATATATTGTTCCGGGTGGGAGTTGTATTGGTTTTTCGGTAGTGTTAGACCTGTAAGATAAAAATTTAAATGGTTGGGAAAGGCCATGGGATGTAGAAATATTTTTTTCACATTTTACTTCCTTGTAAAAACAGGTAAATCAATAGGGCTTTTCGCACGGATAAGTACCCAGTGAACGGTTCGTTTAGCTTTATACATTGTTCCGGGTGGGCGTTGTATTGGTTTTTCGGAAGTGTTAGACCTGTAAGAGAAAAATTTAAATGGCTGGGAAAGGCCATGGGATGTAGAAATATTTTTTTTACATTTTATTTCCTTGTAAAAACAGGTAAATCAATAGGGATTTTCGTACGTATAAGTACCCAGTGAACGGTTCGTTTAGCTTTATATATTGTTCCGGGTGGGAGTTGTATTGGTTTTTCGGTAGTGTTAGACCTGTAAGATAAATATTTAAATGGTTGGGAAAGGCCATGGGATGTAGAAATATTTTTTTCACATTTTATTTCCTTGTAAATACAGGTAAATCAATAGGGATTTTCGTATGGATAAGTACCCAGTGAACGGTTCGTTTAGCTTTATATATTGTTCCGCGTGGGCGTTGTATTGGTTTTTCGGAAGTGTTAGACCTGTAAGAGAAATGTTTAAATGGTTGGGAAAGGCCATGGGATGTAGAAATATTTTTTTCACATTTTACTTCCTTGTAAAAACAGGTAAATCAATAGGGATTTTCATACGTATAAGTACCCAGTGAACGGTACATTTAGCTTTATATATTGTTCCGGGGGGGAGTTGTATCGGTTTTTCGGTACTGTTAGACCTGTAAGATAAAAATTTAAATGGTTGGGAAAGGCCATGGGATGTAGAAATATTTTTTTCACATTTTATTTCCTTGTAAAAACAGGTAAATCAATAGGATTTTCGTACGGATAAGTACCCAGTGAACGGTTCGTTTAGTTTATATATTGTTCCGGGTGGGCGTTGTATTGGTTTTTCGGAAGTGTTAGACATGTAAGAGAAAAATTTAAATGGCTGGGAAAGGCTATGAGATGTAGAAATATTTTTTTCACATTTTACTTCCTTGTAAAAACAGGTAAATGAATAGGGCTTTTCATACGGATAAGTACCCAGTGAACGGTTCGTTTAGCTTTATATATTGTTCCGGGAGGGCGTTGTATTGGTTTTTCGGAAGTGTTAGACATGTAAGAGAAAAATTTAAATGGCTGGGAAAGGCCATGGGATGTAGAAATATTTTTTTCACATTTTATTTCCTTGTAAAAACAGGTAAATCAATAGGGATTTTCATACGTATAAGTACCCAGCGAACGGTTCGTTTAGCTTTATATATTGTTCCGGGTGGGTGTTGTATTGGTTTTTCGGAAGTGTTAGAACTGTAAGAGAAAAATTTAAATGGTTGGGAAAGGCCATGGGATGTAGAAATATTTTTTTCACATTTTATTTCCTTGTAGAAACAGGGAGATCAATAGGGATTTTCGTACGTATAAGTACCCAGTGAACGGTTCGTTTAGCTTTATATATTGTTCCGGGAGGGCGTTGTATTGGTTTTTCAGAAGTGTTAGACCTGTAATAGAAAAGTTTAAATGGTTGGGAAAGGCCATGGGATGTAGAAATATTTTTTTCACATTTTATTTCCTTGTAAAAACAGGTAAATCAATAGGGATTTTCGTACGTATAAGTACCCAGTGAACGGTTAGTTTAGCTTTATATATTGTTCCGGGAGGGCGTTGTATTGGTTTTTCGGAAGTGTTAGACCTGTAAGAGAAAAGTTTAAATGGTTGGGAAAGGCCATGGGATGTAGTAATATTTTTTTCACATTTTATTTCCTTTTAAAAACAGGTAAATCAATAGGGATTTTCGTATGTATAAGTACCCAGTGAACGGTTCGTTTAGCTTTATATATTGTTCCGGGTGGGAGTTGTATTGGTTTTTCGGTAGTGTTAGACCTGTAAGATAAAAATTTAAATGGTTGGGAAAGGCCATGGGATGTAGAAATATTTTTTTCACATTTTACTTCCTTGTAAAAACAGGTAAATCAATAGGGCTTTTCGCACGGATAAGTACCCAGTGAACGGTTCGTTTAGCTTTATACATTGTTCCGGGTGGGCGTTGTATTGGTTTTTCGGAAGTGTTAGACCTGTAAGAGAAAAATTTAAATGGCTGGGAAAGGCCATGGGATGTAGAAATATTTTTTTTACATTTTATTTCCTTGTAAAAACAGGTAAATCAATAGGGATTTTCGTACGTATAAGTACCCAGTGAACGGTTCGTTTAGCTTTATATATTGTTCCGGGTGGGAGTTGTATTGGTTTTTCGGTAGTGTTAGACCTGTAAGATAAATATTTAAATGGTTGGGAAAGGCCATGGGATGTAGAAATATTTTTTTCACATTTTATTTCCTTGTAAATACAGGTAAATCAATAGGGATTTTCGTATGGATAAGTACCCAGTGAACGGTTCGTTTAGCTTTATATATTGTTCCGCGTGGGCGTTGTATTGGTTTTTCGGAAGTGTTAAACCTGTAAGAGAAATGTTTAAATGGTTGGGAAAGGCCATGGGATGTAGAAATATTTTTTTCACATTTTACTTCCTTGTAAAAACAGGTAAATCAATAGGGATTTTCATACGTATAAGTACCCAGTGAACGGTACATTTAGCTTTATATATTGTTCCGGGGGGGAGTTGTATCGGTTTTTCGGTACTGTTAGACCTGTAAGATAAAAATTTAAATGGTTGGGAAAGGCCATGGGATGTAGAAATATTTTTTCACATTTTACTTCCTTGTAAAAACAGGTAAATCAATAGGGCTTTTCGTACGGATAAGTACCCAGTGAACTGTTCGTTTAGCTTTATATATTGTTCCGGGTGGGCGTTGTATTGGTTTTTCGGAAGTGTTAGACCTGTAAGAGAAAAATTTAAATGGTTGGGAAAGGCCATGGGATGTAGAAATATTTTTTTCACATTTTATTTCCTTGTAAATACAGGTAAATAAATAGGGATTTTCGTACGGATAAGTACCCAGTGAACGGTTCGTTTAGCTTTATATATTGTTCCGCGTGGGCGTTGTATTGGTTTTTCGGAAGCGTTAGACCTGTAAGAGAAATGTTTAAATGGTTGGGAAAGGCCATGGGATGTAGAAATATTTTTTTCACATTTTACTTCTTTGTAAAAACAGGTAAATCAATAGGGATTTTCATACGTATAAGTACCCAGTGAACGGTTCGTTTAGCTTTATATATTGTTCCGGGTGGGATTTGTATCGGTTTTTCGGTACTGTTAGACCTGTAAGATAAAAATTTAAATGGTTGGGAAAGGCCATGGGATGTAGAAATATTTTTTTCACATTTTACTTCCTTGTAAAAACAGGTAAATCAATAGGGCTTTTCGTACGGATAAGTACCCAGTGAACTGTTCGTTTAGCTTTATATATTGTTCCGGAGGGGGGGTTGTATCGGTTTTTCGGAAGTGTTAGACCTGTAAGAGAAAAATTTAAATGGCTGGTAAAGGCCATGGGATGTAGAAATATTTTTTTCACATTTTACTTCCTTGTAAAAACAGGAAAATCAATAAGGCTTTTCGCACGGATAAGTACCCAGTGAACGGTTCGTTTAGCTTTATACATTGTTCCGGGTGGGCGTTGTATTGGTTTTTCGGAAGTGTTAGACATGTAAGAGAAAAATTTAAATGGTTGGGAAAGGCCATGGGATGTAGAAATATTTTTTTTACATTTTACTTCCTTGTAAATACAGGTAAATCAATAGGGATTTTCGTACGGATAAGTACCCAATGAACGGTTCGTTTAGCTTTATACATTGTTCCAGGTGGCCGTTGTATTGGTTTTTCAGAAGTGTTAGACCTGTAAGAGAAAAGTTTAAATGGTTGGGAATGGCCATGGGATGTAGAAATATTTTTTTCACATTGTATTTCCTTGTAAAAACTGGTAAATCAATAGGGATTTTCGTACGTATAAGTACCCAGTGAACGGTTCGTTTAGCTTTATATATTGTTCCGGGTGGGCGTTGTATTGGTTTTTCGGAAGTGTTAGACATGTAAGAGAAAAATTTAAATGGTTGGGAAAAGCCATGGGATGTAGAAATATTTTTTTCACATTTTACTTCCTTGTAAAAACAGGTAAATCAATAGGGATTTTCGTACGGATAAGTACCCAGTGAACGGTTCGTTTAGCTTTATACAATGTTCCGGGTGGCCGTTGTATTGGTTTTTCAGAAGTGTTAGACCTGTAAGAGAAAAGTTTAAATGGTTGGGAATGGCCATGGGATGTAGAAATATTTTTTTCACATTTTATTTCCTAGTAAAAACAGGTAAATCAATAGGGATTTTCGTACGTATACGTACCCAGTGAACGGTTCGTTAAGCTTTATATATTGTTCCGGGTGGGGGTTGTATTGGTTTTTCAGAAGTGTTAGACATGTAAGAGAAAAATTTAAATAGTTGGGAAAGGCCATGGGATGTAGAAATATTTTTTTCACATTTTACTTCCTTGTAAAAACAGGTAAATCAATAGGGATTTTCTTACGGATAAGTACCCAGTGAACGGTTCGTTTAGCTTTATACATTGTTCTGGGTGGCCGTTGTATTGGTTTTTCAGACGTGTTAGACCTGTAAGAGAAAAATTTAAATGGTTGGGAATGGCCATGGGATGTAGAATTTTTTTTTTCCACATTTTATTTCCTTGTAAAAACAGGTAAATCAATAGGGATTTTCGTACGTATAAGTACCCAGTGAACGGTTCGTTTAGCTTTATATATTGTTCTGGGTGGGGGTTGTATTGGTTTTTCAGAAGTGTTAGACATGTAAGAGAAAAATTTAAATAGTTGGGAAAGGCCATGGGATGTAGAAATATTTTTTTCACATTTTACTTCCTTGTAAAAACAGGTAAATCAATAGGGATTTTCGTACGGATAAGTACCCAGTGAACGGTTCGTTTAGCTTTATACATTGTTCTGGGTGGCCGTTGTATTGGTTTTTCAGACGTGTTAGACCTGTAAGAGAAAAATTTAAATGGTTGGGAATGGCCATGGGATGTAGAAATATTTTTTTCACATTTTATTTCCTTGTAAAAACAGGTAAATCAATAGGGATTTTCGTACGGATAAGTACCCAGTGAACGGTTCGTTTACCTTTATATATTGTTCTGGGTGGGAGCTGTATTGGTTTTTCGGTAGTGTTAGACCTGTAAGATAAATATTTAAATGGTTGGGAAAGGCCATGGGATGTAGAAATATTTTTTTCACATTTTATTTCCTTGTAAATACAGGTAAATCAATAGGGATTTTCGTATGGATAAGTACCCAGTGAACGGTTCGTTTAGCTTTATATATTGTTCCGTGTGGGTGTTGTATTGGTTTTTCGGAAGTGTTAGACCTGTAAGAGAAATGTTTAAATGGTTGGGAAAGGCCATGGGATGTAGAAATATTTTTTTCACATTTTACTTCCTTGTAAACACTGGTAACTCAATAGGGATTTTCATACGTATAAGTACCCAGTGAACGGTACATTTAGCTTTATATATTGTTCCCGGTGGGAGTTGTATCGGTTTTTCGGTAGTGTTAGACCTGTAAGATAAAAATTTAAATGGTTGGGAAAGGCCATGGAATGTAGAAATATTTTTTCACATTTTATTTCCTTGTAAAAACAGGAAAATCAATAGGGATTTTTGTACGGATAAGTGCCCAGTGAACGGTTCGTTTAGCTTTATATATTGTTCCGGGTGGCCGTTGTATTGGTTTTTCGGAAGTGTTAGACCTGTAAGAGAAAAGTTTAAATGGTTGGGAAAGGCCATGGGATGTAGAAATATTTTTTTCACATTTTATTTCCTTGTAAAAACAGGTAAATCAATAGGGATTTTCGTACGGATAAGTACCCAGTGAACGGTTCGTTTAGCTTTATATATTGTTCCGGGAAGGCGTTGTATTGGTTTTTCGGAAGTGTTAGACATGTAAGAGAAAAATTTAAATGGTTGGGAAAAGGCATGGGATGTAGAAATATTTTTTTCACATTTTACTTCCTTGTAAAAACAGGTAAATCAATAGGGATTTTCGTACGGATAAGTACCCAGTGAACGGTTCGTTTAGCTTTATACATTGTTCCGGGTGGCCGTTGTATTGGTTTTTCAGAAGTGTTAGACCTGTAAGAGAAAAGTTTAAATGGTTGGGAATGGCCATGGGATGTAGAAATATTTTTTTCACATTTTATTTCCATGTAAAAACAGGTAAATCAATAGGGATTTTCGTACGGATAAGTACCCAGTGAACGGTTCGTTTAGCTTTATACATTGTTCCGGGTGGGGGTTGTATTGGTTTTTCAGAAGTGTTAGACATGTAAGAGAAAAATTTAAATAGTTGGGAAAGGCCATGGGATGTAGAAATATTTTTTTCACATTTTATTTCCTTGTAAAAACAGGTAAATCAATAGGGATTTTCGTACGGATAAGTACCCAGTGAACGGTTCGTTTAGCTTTATACATTGTTCTGGGTGGCCGTTGTATTGGTTTTTCAGACGTGTTAGACCTGTAAGAGAAAAATTTAAATGGTTGGGAAAGGCCATGGGATGTAGAAATATTTTTTTCACATTTTATTTCCTTGTAAATACAGGTAAATCAATAGGGATTTTCGTATGGATAAGTACCCAGTGAACGGTTCGTTTAGCTTTATATATTGTTCCGTGTGGGCGTTGTATTGGTTTTTCGGAAGTGTTAGACCTGTAAGAGAAATGTTTAAATGGTTGGGAAAGGCCATGGGATGTAGAAATATTTTTTTCACATTTTACTTCCTTGTAAAAACTGGTTAATCAATAGGGATTTTCATACGTATAAGTCCCCAGTGAACGGTACATTTAGCTTTATATATTGTTCCCGGTGGGAGTTGTATCGGTTTTTCGGTAGTGTTAGACCTGTAAGATAAAAATTTAAATGGTTGGGAAAGGCCATGGAATGTAGAAATATTTTTTCACATTTTATTTCCTTGTAAAAACAGGAAAATCAATAGGGATTTTTGTACGGATAAGTGCCCAGTGAACGGTTCGTTTAGCTTTATATATTGTTCCGGGTGGCCGTTGTATTGGTTTTTCAGAAGTGTTAGACCTGTAAGAGAAAAGTTTAAATGGTTGGGAAAGGCCATGGGATGTAGAAATATTTTTTTCACATTTTATTTCCTTGTAAAAACAGGTAAATCAATAGGGATTTTCGTACGGATAAGTACCCAGTGAACGGTTCGTTTAGCTTTATATATTGTTCCGGGTGGGCGTTGTATTGGATTTCGGTAGTGTTAGACCTGTAAGATAAATATTTAAATGGTTGGGAAAGGCCATGGGATGTAGAAATATTTTTTTCACATTTTATTTCCTTGTAAATACAGGTAAATCAATAAGTATTTTCGTACGGATAAGTACCCAGTGAACGGTTCGTTTAGCTTTATATATTGTTCCGCGTGGGCGTTGTATTGGTTTTTCAGAAGCGTTTGACCTGTAAGAGAAATGTTTAAATGGTTGGGAAAGGCCATGGGATGTAGAAATATTTTTTTCACATTTTACTTCCTTGTAAAAACAGGTAAATCAATAGGGCTTTTCGTACGGAGAAGTACCCAGTGAACTGTTCGTTTAGCTTTATATATTGTTCCGGGTGGGCGTTGTATCGGTTTTTCGGAAGTGTTAGACCTGTAAGAGAAAAATTTAAATGGCTGGTAAAGGCCATGGGATGTAGAAATATTTTTTTCACATTTTACTTCCTTGTAAAAACAGGAAAATCAATAGGGCTTTTCGCACGGATAAGTACCCAGTGAACGGTTCGTTTAGCTTTATACATTGTTCCGGGTGGGCGTTGTATTCGTTTTTCGGAAGTGTTAGACATGTAAGAGAAAAGTTTAAATGGTTGAGAATGGCCATGGGATGTAGAAATATTTTTTTCACATTTTATTTCCTTGTAAAAACAGGTAAATCAATAGGGATTTTCGTACGTATAAGTACCCAGCGAACGGTTCGTTTAGCTTTATATATTGTTCCGGGTGGGTGTTGTATTGGTTTTTCGGAAGTGTTAGACCTGTAAGAGAAAAATTTAAATGGTTGGGAAAGGCCATGGGATGTAGAAATATTTTTTTCACATTTTACTTCCTTGTAGAAACAGGTAAATCAATAGGGATTTTCGTACGTATAAGTACCCAGTGAACGGTTCGTTTAGCTTTATATATTGTTCCGGGAGGGCGTTGTATTGGTTTTTCAGAAGTGTTAGACATGTAATAGAAAAGTTTAAATGGTTGGGAAAGGCCATGGGATGTAGAAATATTTTTTTCACATTTTATTTCCTTGTAAAAACAGGTAAATCAATAGGGATTTTCGTACGTATAAGTACCCAGTGAACGGTTCGTTTAGCTTTATATATTGTTCCGGGAGGGCGTTGTATTGGTTTTTCGGAAGTGTTAGACCTGTAAGAGAAAAGTTTAAATGGTTGGGAAAGGCCATGGGATGTAGTAATATTTTTTTCACATTTTATTTCCTTGTAAAAACAGGTAAATCAATAGGGATTTTCGTACGTATAAGTACCCAGTGAACGGTTCGTTTAGCTTTATATATTGTTCCGGGTGGGAGTTGTATTGGTTTTTCGGTAGTGTTAGACCTGTAAGAGAAAAGTTTAAATGGTTGGGAATGGCCATGGGATGTAGAAATATTTTTTTCACATTTTATTTCCTTGTAAAAACAGGTAAATCAATAGGGATTTTCGTACGTATAAGTACCCAGCGAACGGTTCGTTTAGCTTTATATATTGTTCCGGGTGGGTGTTGTATTGGTTTTTCGGAAGTGTTAGACCTGTAAGAGAAAAATTTAAATGGTTGGGAAAGGCCATGGGATGTAGAAATATTTTTTTCACATTTTATTTCCTTGTAGAAACAGGTAAATCAATAGGGATTTTCGTACGTATAAGTACCCAGTGAACGGTTCGTTTAGCTTTATATATTGTTCCGGGAGGGCGTTGTATTGGTTTTTCAGAAGTGTTAGACATGTAATAGAAAAGTTTAAATGGTTGGGAAAGGCCATGGGATGTAGAAATATTTTTTTCACATTTTATTTCCTTGTAAAAACAGGTAAATCAATAGGGATTTTCGTACGTATAAGTACCCAGTGAACGGTTCGTTTAGCTTTATATATTGTTCCGGGAGGGCGTTGTATTGGTTTTTCGGAAGTGTTAGACCTGTAAGAGAAAAGTTTAAATGGTTGGGAAAGGCCATGGGATGTAGTAATATTTTTTTCACATTTTATTTCCTTGTAAAAACAGGTAAATCAATAGGGATTTTCGTACGTATAAGTACCCAGTGAACGGTTCGTTTAGCTTTATATATTGTTCCGGGTGGGAGTTGTATTGGTTTTTCGGTAGTGTTAGACCTGTAAGATAAAAATTTAAACGGTTGGGAAAGGCCATGGGATGTAGAAATATTTTTTTCACATTTTACTTCCTTGTAAAAACAGGTAAATCAATAGGGCTTTTCGCACGGATAAGTACCCAGTGAACGGTTCGTTTAGCTTTATACATTGTTCCGGGTGGGAGTTGTATTGGTTTTTCGGTAGTGTTAGACCTGTAAGATAAATATTTAAATGGTTGGGAAAGGCCATGGGATGTAGAAATATTTTTTTCACATTTTATTTCCTTGTAAATACAGGTAAATCAATAGGGATTTTCGTATGGATAAGTACCCAGTGAACGGTTCGTTTAGCTTTATATATTGTTCCGCGTGGGCGTTGTATTGGTTTTTCGGAAGTGTTAGACCTGTAAGAGAAATGTTTAAATGGTTGGGAAAGGCCATGGGATGTAGAAATATTTTTTTCACATTTTACTTCCTTGTAAAAACAGGTAAATCAATAGGGATTTTCATACGTATAAGTACCCAGTGAACGGTACATTTAGCTTTATATATTGTTCCGGGGGGGAGTTGTATCGGTTTTTCGGTACTGTTAGACCCGTAAGATAAAAATTTAAATGGTTGGGAAAGGCCATGGGATGTAGAAATATTTTTTTCACATTTTACTTACTTATAAAAACAGGTAAATCAATAGTGCTTTTCGTACGGATAAGTACCCAGTGAACTGTTCGTTTAGCTTTATATATTGTTCCGGGTGGGCGTTGTATTGGTTTTTCGGAAGTGTTAGACCTGTAAGAGAAAAATTTAAATGGTTGGGAAAGGCCATGGGATGTAGAAATATTTTTTTCACATTTTATTTCCTTGTAAATACAGGTAAATAAATAGGGATTTTCGTACGGATAAGTACCCAGTGAACGGTTCGTTTAGCTTTATATATTGTTCCGCGTGGGCGTTGTATTGGTTTTTCGGAAGCGTTAGACCTGTTAGAGAAATGTTTAAATGGTTGGGAAAGGCCATGGGATGTAGAAATATTTTTTTCACATTTTACTTCTTTGTAAAAACAGGTAAATCAATAGGGATTTTCATACGTATAAGTACCCAGTGAACGGTTCGTTTAGCTTTATATATTGTTCCGGGTGGGAGTTGTATCGGTTTTTCGGTACTGTTAGACCTGTAAGATAAAAATTTAAATGGTTGGGAAAGGCCATGGGATGTAGAAATATTTTTTTCACATTTTACTTCCTTGTAAAAACAGGTAAATCAATAGGGCTTTTCGTACGGATAAGTACCCAGTGAACTGTTCGTTTAGCTTTATATATTGTTCCGGATGGGCGTTGTATCGGTTTTTCGGAAGTGTTAGACCTGTAAGAGAAAAATTTAAATGGCTGGTAAAGGCCATGGGATGTAGAAATATTTTTTTCACATTTTACTTCCTTGTAAAAACAGGAAAATCAATAGGGCTTTTCGCACGGATAAGTACCCAGTGAACGGTTCGTTTAGCTTTATACATTGTTCCGGGTGGGCGTTGTATTGGTTTTTCGGAAGTGTTAGACATGTAAGAGAAAAATTTAAATGGTTGGGAAAGGCCATGTGATGTAGAAATATTTTTTTTACATTTTACTTCCTTGTAAAAACAGGTAAATCAATAGGGATTTTCGTACGGATAAGTACCCAGTGAACGGTTCGTTTAGCTTTATACATTGTTCCAGGTGGCCGTTGTATTGGTTTTTCAGAAGTGTTAGACCTGTAAGAGAAAAGTTTAAATGGTTGGGAATGGCCATGGGATGTAGAAATATTTTTTTCACATTGTATTTCCTTGTAAAAACTGGTAAATCAATAGGGATTTTCGTACGTATAAGTACCCAGTGAACGGTTCATTTAGCTTTATATATTGTTCCGGGTGGGCGTTGTATTGGTTTTTCGGAAGTGTTAGACATGTAAGAGAAAAATTTAAATGGTTGGGAAAAGCCATGGGATGTAGAAATATTTTTTTCACATTTTACTTCCTTGTAAAAACAGGTAAATCAATAGGGATTTTCGTACGGATAAGTACCCAGTGAACGGTTCGTTTAGCTTTATACAATGTTCCGGGTGGCCGTTGTATTGGTTTTTCAGAAGTGTTAGACCTGTAAGAGAAAAGTTTAAATGGTTGGGAATGGCCATGGGATGTAGAAATATTTTTTTCACATTTTATTTCCTTGTAAAAACAGGTAAATCAATAGGGATTTTCGTACGTATAAGTACCCAGCGAACGGTTCGTTTAGCTTTATATATTGTTCCGGGTGGGTGTTGTATTGGTTTTTCGGAAGTGTTAGACCTGTAAGAGAAAAATTTAAATGGTTGGGAAAGGCCATGGGATGTAGAAATATTTTTTTCACATTTTATTTCCTTGTAGAAACAGGTAAATCAATAGGGATTTTCGTACGTATAAGTACCCAGTGAACGGTTCGTTTAGCTTTATATATTGTTCCGGGAGGGCGTTGTATTGGTTTTTCAGAAGTGTTAGACATGTAATAGAAAAGTTTAAATGGTTGGGAAAGGCCATGGGATGTAGAAATATTTTTTTCACATTTTATTTCCTTGTAAAAACAGGTAAATCAATAGGGATTTTCGTACGTATAAGTACCCAGTGAACGGTTCGTTTAGCTTTATATATTGTTCCGGGAGGGCGTTGTATTGGTTTTTCGGAAGTGTTAGACCTGTAAGAGAAAAGTTTAAATGGTTGGGAAAGGCCATGGGATGTAGTAATATTTTTTTCACATTTTATTTCCTTGTAAAAACAGGTAAATCAATAGGGATTTTCGTACGTATAAGTACCCAGTGAACGGTTCGTTTAGCTTTATATATTGTTCCGGGTGGGAGTTGTATAGGTTTTTCGGTAGTGTTAGACCTGTAAGATAAAAATTTAAACGGTTGGGAAAGGCCATGGGATGTAGAAATATTTTTTTCACATTTTACTTCCTTGTAAAAACAGGTAAATCAATAGGGCTTTTCGCACGGATAAGTACCCAGTGAACGGTTCGTTTAGCTTTATACATTGTTCCGGGTGGGCGTTGTATTGGTTTTTCGGAAGTGTTAGACCTGTAAGAGAAAAATTTAAATGGCTGGGAAAGGCCATGGGATGTAGAAATATTTTTTTTACATTTTATTTCCTTGTAAAAACAGGTAAATCAATAGGGATTTTCGTACGTATAAGTATCCAGTGAACGGTTCGTTTAGCTTTATATATTGTTCCGGGTGGGAGTTGTATTGGTTTTTCGGTAGTGTTAGACCTGTAAGATAAATATTTAAATGGTTGGGAAAGGCCATGGGATGTAGAAATATTTTTTTCACATTTTATTTCCTTGTAAATACAGGTAAATCAATAGGGATTTTCGTATGGATAAGTACCCAGTGAACGGTTCGTTTAGCTTTATATATTGTTCCGCGTGGGCGTTGTATTGGTTTTTCGGAAGTGTTAGACCTGTAAGAGAAATGTTTAAATGGTTGGGAAAGGCCATGGGATGTAGAAATATTTTTTTCACATTTTACTTCCTTGTAAAAACAGGTAAATCAATAGGGATTTTCATACGTATAAGTACCCAGTGAACGGTACATTTAGCTTTATATATTGTTCCGGGGGGGAGTTGTATCGGTTTTTCGGTACTGTTAGACCTGTAAGATAAAAATTTAAATGGTTGGGAAAGGCCATGGGATGTAGAAATATTTTTTTCACATTTTACTTCCTTGTAAAAACAGGTAAATCAATAGTGCTTTTCGTACGGATAAGTACCCAGTGAACTGTTCGTTTAGCTTTATATATTGTTCCGGGTGGGCGTTGTATTGGTTTTTCGGAAGTGTTAGAACTGTAAGAGAAAAATTTAAATGGTTGGGAAAGGCCATGGGATGTAGAAATATTTTTTTCACATTTTATTTCCTTGTAAATACAGGTAAATAAATAGGGATTTTCGTACGGATAAGTACCCAGTGAACGGTTCGTTTAGCTTTATATATTGTTCCGCGTGGGCGTTGTATTGGTTTTTCGGAAGCGTTAGACCTGTAAGAGAAATGTTTAAATGGTTGGGAAAGGCCATGGGATGTAGAAATATTTTTTTCACATTTTACTTCTTTGTAAAAACAGGTAAATCAATAGGGATTTTCATACGTATAAGTACCCAGTGAACGGTTCGTTTAGCTTTATATATTGTTCCGGGTGGGAGTTGTATCGGTTTTTCGGTACTGTTAGACCTGTAAGATAAAAATTTAAATGGTTGGGAAAGGCCATGGGATGTAGAAATATTTTTTTCACATTTTACTTCCTTGTAAAAACAGGTAAATCAATAGGGCTTTTCGTACGGATAAGTACCCAGTGAACTGTTCGTTTAGCTTTATATATTGTTCCGGATGGGCGTTGTATCGGTTTTTCGGAAGTGTTAGACCTGTAAGAGAAAAATTTAAATGGCTGGTAAAGGCCATGGGATGTAGAAATATTTTTTTCACATTTTACTTCCTTGTAAAAACAGGAAAATCAATAGGGCTTTTCGCACGGATAAGTACCCAGTGAACGGTTCGTTTAGCTTTATACATTGTTCCGGGTGGGCGTTGTATTGGTTTTTCGGAAGTGTTAGACATGTAAGAGAAAAATTTAAATGGTTGGGAAAGGCCATGTGATGTAGAAATATTTTTTTTACATTTTACTTCCTTGTAAAAACAGGTAAATCAATAGGGATTTTCGTACGGATAAGTACCCAGTGAACGGTTCGTTTAGCTTTATACATTGTTCCAGGTGGCCGTTGTATTGGTTTTTCAGAAGTGTTAGACCTGTAAGAGAAAAGTTTAAATGGTTGGGAAAAGCCATGGGATGTAGAAATATTTTTTTCACATTTTACTTCCTTGTAAAAACAGGTAAATCAATAGGGATTTTCGTACGGATAAGTACCCAGTGAACGGTTCGTTTAGCTTTATACAATGTTCCGGGTGGCCGTTGTATTGGTTTTTCAGAAGTGTTAGACCTGTAAGAGAAAAGTTTAAATGGTTGGGAATGGCCATGGGATGTAGAAATATTTTTTTCACATTTTATTTCCTTGTAAAAACAGGTAAATCAATAGGGATTTTCGTACGTATATGTACCCAGTGAACGGTTCGTTAAGCTTTATATATTGTTCCGGGTGGGGGTTGTATTGGTTTTTCAGAAGTGTTAGACATGTAAGAGAAAAATTTAAATAGTTGGGAAAGGCCATGGGATGTAGAAATATTTTTTTCACATTTTACTTCCTTGTAAAAACAGGTAAATCAATAGGGATTTTCTTACGGATAAGTCCCCAGTGAACGGTTCGTTTAGCTTTATACATTGTTCTGGGTGGCCGTTGTATTGCTTTTTCAGACGTGTTAGACCTGTAAGAGAAAAATTTAAATGGTTGGGAATGGCCATGGGATGTAGAATTTTTTTTTTCACATTTTATTTCCTTGTAAAAACAGGTAAATCAATAGGGATTTTCGTACGTATAAGTACCCAGTGAACGGTTCGTTTAGCTTTATATATTGTTCCGGGTGGGGGTTGTATTGGTTTTTCAGAAGTGTTAGACATGTAAGAGAAAAATTTAAATAGTTGGGAAAGGCCATGGGATGTAGAAATATTTTTTTCACATTTTATTTCCTTGTAAAAACAGGTAAATCAATAGGGATTTTCGTACGTATAAGTACCCAGTGAACGGTTCGTTTAGCTTTATATATTGTTCCGGGTGGGGGTTGTATTGGTTTTTCAGAAGTGTTAGACATGTAAGAGAAAAATTTAAATAGTTGGGAAAGGCCATGGGATGTAGAAATATTTTTTTCACATTTTATTTCCTTGTAAATACAGGTAAATCAATAGGGATTTTCGTATGGATAAGTACCCAGTGAACGGTTCGTTTAGCTTTATATATTGTTCCGGGTGGGCGTTGTATTGGTTTTTCGGAAGTGTTAGAACTGTAAGAGAAAAATTTAAATGGTTGGGAAAGGCCATGGGATGTAGAAATATTTTTTTCACATTTTATTTCCTTGTAAATACAGGTAAATAAATAGGGATTTTCGTACGGATAAGTACCCAGTGAACGGTTCGTTTAGCTTTATATATTGTTCCGCGTGGGCGTTGTATTGGTTTTTCGGAAGCGTTAGACCTGTAAGAGAAATGTTTAAATGGTTGGGAAAGGCCATGGGATGTAGAAATATTTTTTTCACATTTTACTTCTTTGTAAAAACAGGTAAATCAATAGGGATTTTCATACGTATAAGTACCCAGTGAACGGTTCGTTTAGCTTTATATATTGTTCCGGGTGGGAGTTGTATCGGTTTTTCGGTACTGTTAGACCTGTAAGATAAAAATTTAAATGGTTGGGAAAGGCCATGGGATGTAGAAATATTTTTTTCACATTTTACTTCCTTGTAAAAACAGGTAAATCAATAGGGCTTTTCGTACGGATAAGTACCCAGTGAACTGTTCGTTTAGCTTTATATATTGTTCCGGATGGGCGTTGTATCGGTTTTTCGGAAGTGTTAGACCTGTAAGAGAAAAATTTAAATGGCTGGTAAAGGCCATGGGATGTAGAAATATTTTTTTCACATTTTACTTCCTTGTAAAAACAGGAAAATCAATAGGGCTTTTCGCACGGATAAGTACCCAGTGAACGGTTCGTTTAGCTTTATACATTGTTCCGGGTGGGCGTTGTATTGGTTTTTCGGAAGTGTTAGACATGTAAGAGAAAAATTTAAATGGTTGGGAAAGGCCATGTGATGTAGAAATATTTTTTTTACATTTTACTTCCTTGTAAAAACAGGTAAATCAATAGGGATTTTCGTACGGATAAGTACCCAGTGAACGGTTCGTTTAGCTTTATACATTGTTCCAGGTGGCCGTTGTATTGGTTTTTCAGAAGTGTTAGACCTGTAAGAGAAAAGTTTAAATGGTTGGGAAAAGCCATGGGATGTAGAAATATTTTTTTCACATTTTACTTCCTTGTAAAAACAGGTAAATCAATAGGGATTTTCGTACGGATAAGTACCCAGTGAACGGTTCGTTTAGCTTTATACAATGTTCCGGGTGGCCGTTGTATTGGTTTTTCAGAAGTGTTAGACCTGTAAGAGAAAAGTTTAAATGGTTGGGAATGGCCATGGGATGTAGAAATATTTTTTTCACATTTTATTTCCTTGTAAAAACAGGTAAATCAATAGGGATTTTCGTACGTATATGTACCCAGTGAACGGTTCGTTAAGCTTTATATATTGTTCCGGGTGGGGGTTGTATTGGTTTTTCAGAAGTGTTAGACATGTAAGAGAAAAATTTAAATAGTTGGGAAAGGCCATGGGATGTAGAAATATTTTTTTCACATTTTACTTCCTTGTAAAAACAGGTAAATCAATAGGGATTTTCTTACGGATAAGTACCCAGTGAACGGTTCGTTTAGCTTTATACATTGTTCTGGGTGGCCGTTGTATTGCTTTTTCAGACGTGTTAGACCTGTAAGAGAAAAATTTAAATGGTTGGGAATGGCCATGGGATGTAGAATTTTTTTTTTCACATTTTATTTCCTTGTAAAAACAGGTAAATCAATAGGGATTTTCGTACGTATAAGTACCCAGTGAACGGTTCGTTTAGCTTTATATATTGTTCCGGGTGGGGGTTGTATTGGTTTTTCAGAAGTGTTAGACATGTAAGAGAAAAATTTAAATAGTTGGGAAAGGCCATGGGATGTAGAAATATTTTTTTCACATTTTACTTCCTTGTAAAAACAGGTAAATCAATAGGGATTTTCGTACGTATAAGTACCCAGTGAACGGTTCGTTTAGCTTTATACATTGTTCTGGGTGGCCGTTGTATTGGTTTTTCAGACGTGTTAGACCTGTAAGAGAAAAATTTTAATGGTTGGGAATGGCCATGGGATGTAGAAATATTTTTTTCACATTTTATTTCCTTGTAAAAACAGGTAAATCAATAGGGATTTTCGTACGGATAAGTACCCAGTGAACGGTTCGTTTACCTTTATGTATTGTTCCGGGTGGGAGTTGTATTGGTTTTTCGGTAGTGTTAGACCTGTAAGATAAATATTTAAATGGTTGGGAAAGGCCATGGGATGTAGAAATATTTTTTTCACATTTTATTTCCTTGTAAATACAGGTAAATCAATAGGGATTTTCGTATGGATAAGTACCCAGTGAACGGTTCGTTTAGCTTTATATATTGTTCCGTGTGGGTGTTGTATTGGTTTTTCGGATGTGTTAGACCTGTAAGATAAAAATTTAAATGGTTGGGAACGGCCATGGAATGTAGAAATATTTTTTCACATTTTATTTCCTTGTAAAAACAGGAAAATCAATAGGGATTTTTGTACGGATAAGTGCCCAGAGAACGGTTCGTTTAGCTTTATATATTGTTCCGGGTGGCCGTTGTATTGGTTTTTCGGAAGTGTTAGACCTGTAAGAGAAAAGTTTAAATGGTTGGGAAAGGCCATGGGATGTAGAAATATTTTTTTCACATTTTATTTCCTTGTAAAAACAGGTAAATCAATAGGGATTTTCGTACGGATAAGTACCCAGTGAACGGTTCGTTTAGCTTTATATATTGTTCCGGGAAGGCGTTGTATTGGTTTTTCGGAAGTGTTAGACATGTAAGAGAAAAATTTAAATGGTTGGGAAAAGGCATGGGATGTAGAAATATTTTTTTCACATTTTACTTCCTTGTAAAAACTGGTAAATCAATAGGGATTTTCGTACGGATAAGTACCCAGTGAACGGTTCGTTTAGCTTTATACATTGTTCCGGGTGGGCGTTGTATTGGTTTTTCAGAAGTGTTAGACCTGTAAGAGAAAAGTTTAAATGGTTGGGAATGGCCATGGGATGTAGAAATATTTTTTTCACATTTTATTTCCATGTAAAAACAGGTAAATCAATAGGGATTTTCGTACGTATAAGTACCCAGTGAACGGTTCGTTTAGCTTTATATATTGTTCCGGGTGGGGGTTGTATTGGTTTTTCAGAAGTGTTAGACATGTAAGAGAAAAATTTAAATAGTTGGGAAAGGCCATGGGATGTAGAAATATTTTTTTCACATTTTACTTCCTTGTAAAAACAGGTAAATCAATAGGGATTTTCGTACGGATAAGTACCCAGTGAACGGTTCGTTTAGCTTTATACATTGTTCTGGGTGGCCGTTGTATTGGTTTTTCAGACGTGTTAGACCTGTAAGAGAAAAATTTAAATGGTTGGGAAAGGCCATGGGATGTAGAAATATTTTTTTCACATTTTATTTCCTTGTAAATACAGGTAAATCAATAGGGATTTTCGTATGGATAAGTACCCAGTGAACGGTTCGTTTAGCTTTATATATTGTTCCGTGTGGGTGTTGTATTGGTTTTTCGGAAGTGTTAGACCTGTAAGAGAAATGTTTAAATGGTTGGGAAAGGCCATGGGATGTAGAAATATTTTTTTCACATTTTACTTCCTTGTAAAAACTGGTAAATCAATAGGGATTTTCATACGTATAAGTCCCCAGTGAACGGTACATTTAGCTTTATATATTGTTCCCGGTGGGAGTTGTATCGGTTTTTCGGTAGTGTTAGACCTGTAAGATAAAAATTTAAATGGTTGGGAAAGGCCATGGAATGTAGAAATATTTTTTCACATTTTATTTCCTTGTAAAAACAGGAAAATCAATAGGGATTTTTGTACGGATAAGTGCCCAGTGAACGGTTCGTTTAGCTTTATATATTGTTCCGGGTGGCCGTTGTATTGGTTTTTCAGAAGTGTTAGACCTGTAAGAGAAAAGTTTAAATGGTTGGGAAAGGCCATGGGATGTAGAAATATTTTTTTCACATTTTACTTCCTTGTAAAAACAGGTATATGAATAGGGCTTTTCGTACGGATAAGTACCCAGTGAACGGTTCGTTTAGCTTTATATATTGTTCCGGGTGGGCGTTGTATTGGTTTTTCGGAAGTGTTAGACATGTAAGAGAAAAATTTAAATGGTTGGGAAAGGACATGGGATGTAGAAATATTTTTTCACATTTTATTTCCTTGTAAAAACAGGTAAATCAATAGGGCTTTTCGCACGGATAAGTACCCAGTGAACGGTTCGTTTAGCTTTATACATTGTTCCGGGTGGGCATTGTATTGGTTTTTCGGAAGTGTTAGACATGTAAGAGAAAAATTTAAATGGCTGGGAAAGGCCATGGGATGTAGAAATATTTTTTTCACATTTTATTTCCTTGTAAAAACAGGTAAATCAATAGGGATTTTCGTACGGATAACTACCCAGTGAACGGTTCATTTAGCTTTATATATTGTTCCGCGTGGGCGTTGTATTGGTTTTTCGGAAGCGTTAGACCTGTAAGAGAAAAGTTTAAATGGTTGGGAATGGCCATGGGATGTAGAAATATTTTTTTCACATTTTATTTCCTTTTAAAAACAGGTAAATCAATAGGGATTTTCGTACGGATAAGTACCCAGTGAACGGTTCGTTTAGCTTTATATATTGTTCCGGGAGGGAGTTGTATTGGATTTCGGTAGTGTTAGACCTGTAAGATAAATATTTAAATGGTTGGGAAAGGCCATGGGATGTAGAAATATTTTTTTCACATTTTATTTCCTTGTAAATACAGGTAAATCAATAAGTATTTTCGTACGGATAAGTACCCAGTGAACGGTTCGTTTAGCTTTATATATTGTTCCGCGTGGGCGTTGTATTGGTTTTTCAGAACCGTTAGACCTGTAAGAGAAATGTTTAAATGGTTGGGAAAGGCCATGGGATGTAGAAATATTTTTTTCACATTTTACTTCCTTGTAAAAACAGGTAAATCAATAGGGCTTTTCGTACGGAGAAGTACCCAGTGAACTGTTCGTTTAGCTTTATATATTGTTCCGGGTGGGCGTTGTATCGGTTTTTCGGAAGTGTTAGACCTGTAAGAGAAAAATTTAAATGGCTGGTAAAGGCCATGGGATGTAGAAATATTTTTTTCACATTTTACTTCCTTGTAAAAACAGGAAAATCAATAGGGCTTTTCGCACGGATAAGTACCCAGTGAACGGTTCGTTTAGCTTTATACATTGTTCCGGGTGGGCGTTGTATTGGTTTTTCGGAAGTGTTAGACATGTAAGAGAAAAATTTAAATGGTTGGGAAAGGCCATGGGATGTAGAAATATTTTTTTCACATTTTATTTCCTTGTAAATACAGGTAAATAAATAGGGATTTTCGTACGGATAAGTACCCAGTGAACGGTTCGTTTAGCTTTATATATTGTTCCGCGTGGGCGTTGTATTGGTTTTTCGGAAGCGTTAGACCTGTTAGAGAAATGTTTAAATGGTTGGGAAAGGCCATGGGATGTAGAAATATTTTTTTCACATTTTACTTCTTTGTAAAAACAGGTAAATCAATAGGGATTTTCATACGTATAAGTACCCAGTGAACGGTTCGTTTAGCTTTATATATTGTTCCGGGTGGGAGTTGTATCGGTTTTTCGGTACTGTTAGACCTGTAAGATAAAAATTTAAATGGTTGGGAAAGGCCATGGGATGTAGAAATATTTTTTTCACATTTTACTTCCTTGTAAAAACAGGTAAATCAATAGGGCTTTTCGTACGGATAAGTACCCAGTGAACTGTTCGTTTAGCTTTATATATTGTTCCGGATGGGCGTTGTATCGGTTTTTCGGAAGTGTTAGACCTGTAAGAGAAAAATTTAAATGGCTGGTAAAGGCCATGGGATGTAGAAATATTTTTTTCACATTTTACTTCCTTGTAAAAACAGGAAAATCAATAGGGCTTTTCGCACGGATAAGTACCCAGTGAACGGTTCGTTTAGCTTTATACATTGTTCCGGGTGGGCGTTGTATTGGTTTTTCGGAAGTGTTAGACATGTAAGAGAAAAATTTAAATGGTTGGGAAAGGCCATGTGATGTAGAAATATTTTTTTTACATTTTACTTCCTTGTAAAAACAGGTAAATCAATAGGGATTTTCGTACGGATAAGTACCCAGTGAACGGTTCGTTTAGCTTTATACATTGTTCCAGGTGGCCGTTGTATTGGTTTTTCAGAAGTGTTAGACCTGTAAGAGAAAAGTTTAAATGGTTGGGAATGGCCATGGGATGTAGAAATATTTTTTTCACATTGTATTTCCTTGTAAAAACTGGTAAATCAATAGGGATTTTCGTACGTATAAGTACCCAGTGAACGGTTCATTTAGCTTTATATATTGTTCCGGGTGGGCGTTGTATTGGTTTTTCGGAAGTGTTAGACATGTAAGAGAAAAATTTAAATGGTTGGGAAAAGCCATGGGATGTAGAAATATTTTTTTCACATTTTACTTCCTTGTAAAAACAGGTAAATCAATAGGGATTTTCGTACGGATAAGTACCCAGTGAACGGTTCGTTTAGCTTTATACAATGTTCCGGGTGGCCGTTGTATTGGTTTTTCAGAAGTGTTAGACCTGTAAGAGAAAAGTTTAAATGGTTGGGAATGGCCATGGGATGTAGAAATATTTTTTTCACATTTTATTTCCTTGTAAAAACAGGTAAATCAATAGGGATTTTCGTACGTATAAGTACCCAGCGAACGGTTCGTTTAGCTTTATATATTGTTCCGGGTGGGTGTTGTATTGGTTTTTCGGAAGTGTTAGACCTGTAAGAGAAAAATTTAAATGGTTGGGAAAGGCCATGGGATGTAGAAATATTTTTTTCACATTTTATTTCCTTGTAGAAACAGGTAAATCAATAGGGATTTTCGTACGTATAAGTACCCAGTGAACGGTTCGTTTAGCTTTATATATTGTTCCGGGAGGGCGTTGTATTGGTTTTTCAGAAGTGTTAGACATGTAATAGAAAAGTTTAAATGGTTGGGAAAGGCCATGGGATGTAGAAATATTTTTTTCACATTTTATTTCCTTGTAAAAACAGGTAAATCAATAGGGATTTTCGTACGTATAAGTACCCAGTGAACGGTTCGTTTAGCTTTATATATTGTTCCGGGAGGGCGTTGTATTGGTTTTTCGGAAGTGTTAGACCTGTAAGAGAAAAGTTTAAATGGTTGGGAAAGGCCATGGGATGTAGTAATATTTTTTTCACATTTTATTTCCTTGTAAAAACAGGTAAATCAATAGGGATTTTCGTACGTATAAGTACCCAGTGAACGGTTCGTTTAGCTTTATATATTGTTCCGGGTGGGAGTTGTATTGGTTTTTCGGTAGTGTTAGACCTGTAAGATAAAAATTTAAACGGTTGGGAAAGGCCATGGGATGTAGAAATATTTTTTTCACATTTTACTTCCTTGTAAAAACAGGTAAATCAATAGGGCTTTTCGCACGGATAAGTACCCAGTGAACGGTTCGTTTAGCTTTATACATTGTTCCGGGTGGGAGTTGTATTGGTTTTTCGGTAGTGTTAGACCTGTAAGATAAATATTTAAATGGTTGGGAAAGGCCATGGGATGTAGAAATATTTTTTTCACATTTTATTTCCTTGTAAATACAGGTAAATCAATAGGGATTTTCGTATGGATAAGTACCCAGTGAACGGTTCGTTTAGCTTTATATATTGTTCCGCGTGGGCGTTGTATTGGTTTTTCGGAAGTGTTAGACCTGTAAGAGAAATGTTTAAATGGTTGGGAAAGGCCATGGGATGTAGAAATATTTTTTTCACATTTTACTTCCTTGTAAAAACAGGTAAATCAATAGGGATTTTCATACGTATAAGTACCCAGTGAACGGTACATTTAGCTTTATATATTGTTCCGGGGGGGAGTTGTATCGGTTTTTCGGTACTGTTAGACCCGTAAGATAAAAATTTAAATGGTTGGGAAAGGCCATGGGATGTAGAAATATTTTTTTCACATTTTACTTCCTTATAAAAACAGGTAAATCAATAGTGCTTTTCGTACGGATAAGTACCCAGTGAACTGTTCGTTTAGCTTTATATATTGTTCCGGGTGGGCGTTGTATTGGTTTTTCGGAAGTGTTAGACCTGTAAGAGAAAAATTTAAATGGTTGGGAAAGGCCATGGGATGTAGAAATATTTTTTTCACATTTTATTTCCTTGTAAATACAGGTAAATAAATAGGGATTTTCGTACGGATAAGTACCCAGTGAACGGTTCGTTTAGCTTTATATATTGTTCCGCGTGGGCGTTGTATTGGTTTTTCGGAAGCGTTAGACCTGTTAGAGAAATGTTTAAATGGTTGGGAAAGGCCATGGGATGTAGAAATATTTTTTTCACATTTTACTTCTTTGTAAAAACAGGTAAATCAATAGGGATTTTCATACGTATAAGTACCCAGTGAACGGTTCGTTTAGCTTTATATATTGTTCCGGGTGGGAGTTGTATCGGTTTTTCGGTACTGTTAGACCTGTAAGATAAAAATTTAAATGGTTGGGAAAGGCCATGGGATGTAGAAATATTTTTTTCACATTTTACTTCCTTGTAAAAACAGGTAAATCAATAGGGCTTTTCGTACGGATAAGTACCCAGTGAACTGTTCGTTTAGCTTTATATATTGTTCCGGATGGGCGTTGTATCGGTTTTTCGGAAGTGTTAGACCTGTAAGAGAAAAATTTAAATGGCTGGTAAAGGCCATGGGATGTAGAAATATTTTTTTCACATTTTACTTCCTTGTAAAAACAGGAAAATCAATAGGGCTTTTCGCACGGATAAGTACCCAGTGAACGGTTCGTTTAGCTTTATACATTGTTCCGGGTGGGCGTTGTATTGGTTTTTCGGAAGTGTTAGACATGTAAGAGAAAAATTTAAATGGTTGGGAAAGGCCATGTGATGTAGAAATATTTTTTTTACATTTTACTTCCTTGTAAAAACAGGTAAATCAATAGGGATTTTCGTACGGATAAGTACCCAGTGAACGGTTCGTTTAGCTTTATACATTGTTCCAGGTGGCCGTTGTATTGGTTTTTCAGAAGTGTTAGACCTGTAAGAGAAAAGTTTAAATGGTTGGGAATGGCCATGGGATGTAGAAATATTTTTTTCACATTGTATTTCCTTGTAAAAACTGGTAAATCAATAGGGATTTTCGTACGTATAAGTACCCAGTGAACGGTTCATTTAGCTTTATATATTGTTCCGGGTGGGCGTTGTATTGGTTTTTCGGAAGTGTTAGACATGTAAGAGAAAAATTTAAATGGTTGGGAAAAGCCATGGGATGTAGAAATATTTTTTTCACATTTTACTTCCTTGTAAAAACAGGTAAATCAATAGGGATTTTCGTACGGATAAGTACCCAGTGAACGGTTCGTTTAGCTTTATACAATGTTCCGGGTGGCCGTTGTATTGGTTTTTCAGAAGTGTTAGACCTGTAAGAGAAAAGTTTAAATGGTTGGGAATGGCCATGGTATGTAGAAATATTTTTTTCACATTTTATTTCCTTGTAAAAACAGGTAAATCAATAGGGATTTTCGTACGTATAAGTACCCAGCGAACGGTTCGTTTAGCTTTATATATTGTTCCGGGTGGGTGTTGTATTGGTTTTTCGGAAGTGTTAGACCTGTAAGAGAAAAATTTAAATGGTTGGGAAAGGCCATGGGATGTAGAAATATTTTTTTCACATTTTATTTCCTTGTAGAAACAGGTAAATCAATAGGGATTTTCGTACGTATAAGTACCCAGTGAACGGTTCGTTTAGCTTTATATATTGTTCCGGGAGGGCGTTGTATTGGTTTTTCAGAAGTGTTAGACATGTAATAGAAAAGTTTAAATGGTTGGGAAAGGCCATGGGATGTAGAAATATTTTTTTCACATTTTATTTCCTTGTAAAAACAGGTAAATCAATAGGGATTTTCGTACGTATAAGTACCCAGTGAACGGTTCGTTTAGCTTTATATATTGTTCCGGGAGGGCGTTGTATTGGTTTTTCGGAAGTGTTAGACCTGTAAGAGAAAAGTTTAAATGGTTGGGAAAGGCCATGGGATGTAGTAATATTTTTTTCACATTTTATTTCCTTGTAAAAACAGGTAAATCAATAGGGATTTTCGTACGTATAAGTACCCAGTGAACGGTTCGTTTAGCTTTATATATTGTTCCGGGTGGGAGTTGTATTGGTTTTTCGGTAGTGTTAGACCTGTAAGATAAAAATTTAAACGGTTGGGAAAGGCCATGGGATGTAGAAATATTTTTTTCACATTTTACTTCCTTGTAAAAACAGGTAAATCAATAGGGCTTTTCGCACGGATAAGTACCCAGTGAACGGTTCGTTTAGCTTTATACATTGTTCCGGGTGGGCGTTGTATTGGTTTTTCGGAAGTGTTAGACCTGTAAGAGAAAAATTTAAATGTCTGGGAAAGGCCATGGGATGTAGAAATATTTTTTTTACATTTTATTTCCTTGTAAAAACAGGTAAATCAATAGGGATTTTCGTACGTATAAGTATCCAGTGAACGGTTCGTTTAGCTTTATATATTGTTCCGGGTGGGAGTTGTATTGGTTTTTCGGTAGTTTTAGACCTGTAAGATAAATATTTAAATGGTTGGGAAAGGCCATGGGATGTAGAAATATTTTTTTCACATTTTATTTCCTTGTAAATACAGGTAAATCAATAGGGATTTTCGTATGGATAAGTACCCAGTGAACGGTTCGTTTAGCTTTATATATTGTTCCGCGTGGGCGTTGTATTGGTTTTTCGGAAGTGTTAGACCTGTAAGAGAAATGTTTAAATGGTTGGGAAAGGCCATGGGATGTAGAAATATTTTTTTCACATTTTACTTCCTTGTAAAAACAGGTAAATCAATAGGGATTTTCATACGTATAAGTACCCAGTGAACGGTACATTTAGCTTTATATATTGTTCCGGGGGGGAGTTGTATCGGTTTTTCGGTACTGTTAGACCTGTAAGATAAAAATTTAAATGGTTGGGAAAGGCCATGGGATGTAGAAATATTTTTTTCACATTTTACTTCCTTGTAAAAACAGGTAAATCAATAGTGCTTTTCGTACGGATAAGTACCCAGTGAACTGTTCGTTTAGCTTTATATATTGTTCCGGGTGGGCGTTGTATTGGTTTTTCGGAAGTGTTAGAACTGTAAGAGAAAAATTTAAATGGTTGGGAAAGGCCATGGGATGTAGAAATATTTTTTTCACATTTTATTTCCTTGTAAATACAGGTAAATAAATAGGGATTTTCGTACGGATAAGTACCCAGTGAACGGTTCGTTTAGCTTTATATATTGTTCCGCGTGGGCGTTGTATTGGTTTTTCGGAAGCGTTAGACCTGTAAGAGAAATGTTTAAATGGTTGGGAAAGGCCATGGGATGTAGAAATATTTTTTTCACATTTTACTTCTTTGTAAAAACAGGTAAATCAATAGGGATTTTCATACGTATAAGTACCCAGTGAACGGTTCGTTTAGCTTTATATATTGTTCCGGGTGGGAGTTGTATCGGTTTTTCGGTACTGTTAGACCTGTAAGATAAAAATTTAAATGGTTGGGAAAGGCCATGGGATGTAGAAATATTTTTTTCACATTTTACTTCCTTGTAAAAACAGGTAAATCAATAGGGCTTTTCGTACGGATAAGTACCCAGTGAACTGTTCGTTTAGCTTTATATATTGTTCCGGATGGGCGTTGTATCGGTTTTTCGGAAGTGTTAGACCTGTAAGAGAAAAATTTAAATGGCTGGTAAAGGCCATGGGATGTAGAAATATTTTTTTCACATTTTACTTCCTTGTAAAAACAGGAAAATCAATAGGGCTTTTCGCACGGATAAGTACCCAGTGAACGGTTCGTTTAGCTTTATACATTGTTCCGGGTGGGCGTTGTATTGGTTTTTCGGAAGTGTTAGACATGTAAGAGAAAAATTTAAATGGTTGGGAAAGGCCATGTGATGTAGAAATATTTTTTTTACATTTTACTTCCTTGTAAAAACAGGTAAATCAATAGGGATTTTCGTACGGATAAGTACCCAGTGAACGGTTCGTTTAGCTTTATACATTGTTCCAGGTGGCCGTTGTATTGGTTTTTCAGAAGTGTTAGACCTGTAAGAGAAAAGTTTAAATGGTTGGGAAAAGCCATGGGATGTAGAAATATTTTTTTCACATTTTACTTCCTTGTAAAAACAGGTAAATCAATAGGGATTTTCGTACGGATAAGTACCCAGTGAACGGTTCGTTTAGCTTTATACAATGTTCCGGGTGGCCGTTGTATTGGTTTTTCAGAAGTGTTAGACCTGTAAGAGAAAAGTTTAAATGGTTGGGAATGGCCATGGGATGTAGAAATATTTTTTTCACATTTTATTTCCTTGTAAAAACAGGTAAATCAATAGGGATTTTCGTACGTATATGTACCCAGTGAACGGTTCGTTAAGCTTTATATATTGTTCCGGGTGGGGGTTGTATTGGTTTTTCAGAAGTGTTAGACATGTAAGAGAAAAATTTAAATAGTTGGGAAAGGCCATGGGATGTAGAAATATTTTTTTCACATTTTACTTCCTTGTAAAAACAGGTAAATCAATAGGGATTTTCTTACGGATAAGTACCCAGTGAACGGTTCGTTTAGCTTTATACATTGTTCTGGGTGGCCGTTGTATTGCTTTTTCAGACGTGTTAGACCTGTAAGAGAAAAATTTAAATGGTTGGGAATGGCCATGGGATGTAGAATTTTTTTTTTCACATTTTATTTCCTTGTAAAAACAGGTAAATCAATAGGGATTTTCGTACGTATAAGTACCCAGTGAACGGTTCGTTTAGCTTTATATATTGTTCCGGGTGGGGGTTGTATTGGTTTTTCAGAAGTGTTAGACATGTAAGAGAAAAATTTAAATAGTTGGGAAAGGCCATGGGATGTAGAAATATTTTTTTCACATTTTATTTCCTTGTAAAAACAGGTAAATCAATAGGGATTTTCGTACGTATAAGTACCCAGTGAACGGTTCGTTTAGCTTTATATATTGTTCCGGGTGGGGGTTGTATTGGTTTTTCAGAAGTGTTAGACATGTAAGAGAAAAATTTAAATAGTTGGGAAAGGCCATGGGATGTAGAAATATTTTTTTCACATTTTATTTCCTTGTAAATACAGGTAAATCAATAGGGATTTTCGTATGGATAAGTACCCAGTGAACGGTTCGTTTAGCTTTATATATTGTTCCGGGTGGGCGTTGTATTGGTTTTTCGGAAGTGTTAGAACTGTAAGAGAAAAATTTAAATGGTTGGGAAAGGCCATGGGATGTAGAAATATTTTTTTCACATTTTATTTCCTTGTAAATACAGGTAAATAAATAGGGATTTTCGTACGGATAAGTACCCAGTGAACGGTTCGTTTAGCTTTATATATTGTTCCGCGTGGGCGTTGTATTGGTTTTTCGGAAGCGTTAGACCTGTAAGAGAAATGTTTAAATGGTTGGGAAAGGCCATGGGATGTAGAAATATTTTTTTCACATTTTACTTCTTTGTAAAAACAGGTAAATCAATAGGGATTTTCATACGTATAAGTACCCAGTGAACGGTTCGTTTAGCTTTATATATTGTTCCGGGTGGGAGTTGTATCGGTTTTTCGGTACTGTTAGACCTGTAAGATAAAAATTTAAATGGTTGGGAAAGGCCATGGGATGTAGAAATATTTTTTTCACATTTTACTTCCTTGTAAAAACAGGTAAATCAATAGGGCTTTTCGTACGGATAAGTACCCAGTGAACTGTTCGTTTAGCTTTATATATTGTTCCGGATGGGCGTTGTATCGGTTTTTCGGAAGTGTTAGACCTGTAAGAGAAAAATTTAAATGGCTGGTAAAGGCCATGGGATGTAGAAATATTTTTTTCACATTTTACTTCCTTGTAAAAACAGGAAAATCAATAGGGCTTTTCGCACGGATAAGTACCCAGTGAACGGTTCGTTTAGCTTTATACATTGTTCCGGGTGGGCGTTGTATTGGTTTTTCGGAAGTGTTAGACATGTAAGAGAAAAATTTAAATGGTTGGGAAAGGCCATGTGATGTAGAAATATTTTGTTTACATTTTACTTCCTTGTAAAAACAGGTAAATCAATAGGGATTTTCGTACGGATAAGTACCCAGTGAACGGTTCGTTTAGCTTTATACATTGTTCCAGGTGGCCGTTGTATTGGTTTTTCAGAAGTGTTAGACCTGTAAGAGAAAAGTTTAAATGGTTGGGAAAAGCCATGGGATGTAGAAATATTTTTTTCACATTTTACTTCCTTGTAAAAACAGGTAAATCAATAGGGATTTTCGTACGGATAAGTACCCAGTGAACGGTTCGTTTAGCTTTATACAATGTTCCGGGTGGCCGTTGTATTGGTTTTTCAGAAGTGTTAGACCTGTAAGAGAAAAGTTTAAATGGTTGGGAATGGCCATGGGATGTAGAAATATTTTTTTCACATTTTATTTCCTTGTAAAAACAGGTAAATCAATAGGGATTTTCGTACGTATATGTACCCAGTGAACGGTTCGTTAAGCTTTATATATTGTTCCGGGTGGGGGTTGTATTGGTTTTTCAGAAGTGTTAGACATGTAAGAGAAAAATTTAAATAGTTGGGAAAGGCCATGGGATGTAGAAATATTTTTTTCACATTTTACTTCCTTGTAAAAACAGGTAAATCAATAGGGATTTTCTTACGGATAAGTACCCAGTGAACGGTTCGTTTAGCTTTATACATTGTTCTGGGTGGCCGTTGTATTGCTTTTTCAGACGTGTTAGACCTGTAAGAGAAAAATTTAAATGGTTGGGAATGGCCATGGGATGTAGAATTTTTTTTTTCACATTTTATTTCCTTGTAAAAACAGGTAAATCAATAGGGATTTTCGTACGTATAAGTACCCAGTGAACGGTTCGTTTAGCTTTATATATTGTTCCGGGTGGGGGTTGTATTGGTTTTTCAGAAGTGTTAGACATGTAAGAGAAAAATTTAAATAGTTGGGAAAGGCCATGGGATGTAGAAATATTTTTTTCACATTTTACTTCCTTGTAAAAACAGGTAAATCAATAGGGATTTTCGTACGTATAAGTACCCAGTGAACGGTTCGTTTAGCTTTATACATTGTTCTGGGTGGCCGTTGTATTGGTTTTTCAGACGTGTTAGACCTGTAAGAGAAAAATTTTAATGGTTGGGAATGGCCATGGGATGTAGAAATATTTTTTTCACATTTTATTTCCTTGTAAAAACAGGTAAATCAATAGGGATTTTCGTACGGATAAGTACCCAGTGAACGGTTCGTTTACCTTTATGTATTGTTCCGGGTGGGAGTTGTATTGGTTTTTCGGTAGTGTTAGACCTGTAAGATAAATATTTAAATGGTTGGGAAAGGCCATGGGATGTAGAAATATTTTTTTCACATTTTATTTCCTTGTAAATACAGGTAAATCAATAGGGATTTTCGTATGGATAAGTACCCAGTGAACGGTTCGTTTAGCTTTATATATTGTTCCGTGTGGGTGTTGTATTGGTTTTTCGGATGTGTTAGACCTGTAAGAGAAATGTTTAAATGGTTGGGAAAGGCCATGGGATGTAGAAATATTTTTTTCACATTTTACTTCCTTGTAAACACTGGTAACTCAATAGGGATTTTCATACGTATAAGTCCCCAGTGAACGGTACATTTAGCTTTATATATTGTTCCCGGTGGGAGTTGTATCGGTTTTTCGGTAGTGTTAGACCTGTAAGATAAAAATTTAAATGGTTGGGAACGGCCATGGAATGTAGAAATATTTTTTCACATTTTATTTCCTTGTAAAAACAGGAAAATCAATAGGGATTTTTGTACGGATAAGTGCCCAGAGAACGGTTCGTTTAGCTTTATATATTGTTCCGGGTGGCCGTTGTATTGGTTTTTCGGAAGTGTTAGACCTGTAAGAGAAAAGTTTAAATGGTTGGGAAAGGCCATGGGATGTAGAAATATTTTTTTCACATTTTATTTCCTTGTAAAAACAGGTAAATCAATAGGGATTTTCGTACGGATAAGTACCCAGTGAACGGTTCGTTTAGCTTTATATATTGTTCCGGGAAGGCGTTGTATTGGTTTTTCGGAAGTGTTAGACATGTAAGAGAAAAATTTAAATGGTTGGGAAAAGGCATGGGATGTAGAAATATTTTTTTCACATTTTACTTCCTTGTAAAAACTGGTAAATCAATAGGGATTTTCGTACGGATAAGTGCCCAGTGAACGGTTCGTTTAGCTTTATATATTGTTCCGGGTGGCCGTTGTATTGGTTTTTCAGAAGTGTTAGACCTGTAAGAGAAAAGTTTAAATGGTTGGGAAAGGCCATGGGATGTAGAAATATTTTTTTCACATTTTATTTCCTTGTAAAAACAGGTAAATCAATAGGGATTTTCGTACGGATAAGTACCCAGTGAACGGTTCGTTTAGCTTTATATATTGTTCCGGGCGGGCGTTGTATTGGTTTTTCGGAAGTGTTAGACCTGTAAGAGAAATATTTAAATGGCTGGGAAAGGCCATGGGATGTAGAAATATTTTTTTCACATTTTACTTCCTTGTAAAAACAGGTATATGAATAGGGCTTTTCGTACGGATAAGTACCCAGTGAACGGTTCGTTTAGCTTTATATATTGTTCCGGGTGGGCGTTGTATTGGTTTTTCGGAAGTGTTAGACATGTAAGAGAAAAATTTAAATGGTTGGGAAAGGACATGGGATGTAGAAATATTTTTTCACATTTTATTTCCTTGTAAAAACAGGTAAATCAATAGGGCTTTTCGCACGGATAAGTACCCAGTGAACGGTTCGTTTAGCTTTATACATTGTTCCGGGTGGGCATTGTATTGGTTTTTCGGAAGTGTTAGACATGTAAGAGAAAAATTTAAATGGCTGGGAAAGGCCATGGGATGTAGAAATATTTTTTTCACATTTTATTTCCTTGTAAAAACAGGTAAATCAATAGGGATTTTCGTACGGATAACTACCCAGTGAACGGTTCATTTAGCTTTATATATTGTTCCGCGTGGGCGTTGTATTGGTTTTTCGGAAGCGTTAGACCTGTAAGAGAAAAATTTAAATGGCTGGGAAAGGCCATGGGATGTAGAAATATTTTTTTCACATTTTACTTCCTTGTAAAAACAGGTAAATCAATAGGGCTTTTCGTACGGATAAATACCCAGTGAACGGTCCGTTTAGCTTTATATATTGTTCCGGGAGGGCGTTGTATCGGTTTTTCGGAAGTGTTAGACCTGTAAGAGAAAAGTTTAAATGGTTGGGAATGGCCATGGGATGTAGAAATATTTTTTTCACATTTTATTTCCTTTTAAAAACAGGTAAATCAATAGGGATTTTCGTACGGATAAGTACCCAGTGAACGGTTCGTTTAGCTTTATATATTGTTCCGGGAGGGAGTTGTATTGGATTTCGGTAGTGTTAGACCTGTAAGATAAATATTTAAATGGTTGGGAAAGGCCATGGGATGTAGAAATATTTTTTTCACATTTTATTTCCTTGTAAATACAGGTAAATCAATAAGTATTTTCGTACGGATAAGTACCCAGTGAACGGTTCGTTTAGCTTTATATATTGTTCCGCGTGGGCGTTGTATTGGTTTTTCAGAAGCGTTAGACCTGTAAGAGAAATGTTTAAATGGTTGGGAAAGGCCATGGGATGTAGAAATATTTTTTTCACATTTTACTTCCTTGTAAAAACAGGTAAATCAATAGGGCTTTTCGTACGGAGAAGTACCCAGTGAACTGTTCGTTTAGCTTTATATATTGTTCCGGGTGGGCGTTGTATCGGTTTTTCGGAAGTGTTAGACCTGTAAGAGAAAAATTTAAATGGCTGGTAAAGGCCATGGGATGTAGAAATATTTTTTTCACATTTTACTTCCTTGTAAAAACAGGAAAATCAATAGGGCTTTTCGCACGGATAAGTACCCAGTGAACGGTTCGTTTAGCTTTATACATTGTTCCGGGTGGGCGTTGTATTGGTTTTTCGGAAGTGTTAGACATGTAAGAGAAAAGTTTAAATGGTTGAGAATGGCCATGGGATGTAGAAATATTTTTTTCACATTTTATTTCCTTGTAAAAACAGGTAAATCAATAGGGATTTTCGTACGGATAAGTGCCCAGTGAACGGTTGGTTTAGCTTTATATATTGTTCCGGGTGGCCGTTGTATTGGTTTTTCGGTAGTGTTAGACCTGTAAGAGAAAAATTTAAATGGTTGGGAAAGGCCATGGGATGTAGAAATATTTTTTTCACATTTTACTTCCTTGTAAAAAGAGGGAAATCAATAGGGATTTTCGTACGGATAAGTACCCAGTGAACGGTTCGTTTAGCTTTATACATTGTTCCGGGTGGGCGTTGTATTGGTTTTTCGGAAGTGTTAGACCTGTAAGAGAAAAATTTAAATGGCTGGGAAAGGCCATGGGATGTAGAAATATTTTTTTTACATTTTATTTCCTTGTAAAAACAGGTAAATCAATAGGGATTTTCGTACGGATAAGTACCCAGTGAACGGTTCGTTTAGCTTTATATATTGTTCCGGGTGGCCGTTGTATCGGTTTTTCGGTAGTGTTAGACCTGTAAGAGAAAAGTTTAAATGGTTGGGAAAGGCCATGGGATGTAGAAATATTTTTTTCACATTTTATTTCCTTGTAAAAACAGGTAAATCAATAGGGATTTTCGTACGGATAAGTACCCAGTGAACGGTTCGTTTAGCTTTATATATTGTTCCGGGTGGGAGTTGTATTGGTTTTTCGGTAGTGTTAGACCTGTAAGAGAAAAATTTAAATGGTTGGGAAAGGCCATGGGATGTAGAAATATTTTTTTCACATTTTAATTCCTTGTAAAAAGAGGGAAATCAATAAGGCTTTTCGCACGGATAAGTACCCAGTGAACGGTTCGTTTAGCTTTATACATTGTTCCGGGTGTGCGTTGTAATGGTTTTTCGGAAGTGTTAGACCTGTAAGAGAAAAATTTAAATGGTTGGGAAAGGCCATGGGATGTAGAAATATTTTTTTCACATTTTATTTCCTTGTAAAAACAGGTAAATCAATAGGGATTTTCGTACGTATAAGTACCCAGTGAACGGTTCGTTTAGCTTTATATATTGTTCCGGGTGGGAGTTGTATTGGTTTTTCGGTAGTGTTAGACCTGTAAGATAAAAATTTAAATAGTTGGGAAAGGCCATGGGATGTAAAAATATTTTTTTCACATTTTACTTCCTTGTAAAAACAGGTAAATCAATAGGCCTTTTCGCACGGATAAGTACCCAGTGAACGGTTCGTTTAGCTTTATACATTGTTCCGGGTGGGCGTTGTATTGGTTTTTCGGAAGTGTTAGACCTGTAAGAGAAAAATTTAAATGGCTGGGAAAGGCCATGGGATGTAGAAATATTTTTTTTACATTTTATTTCCTTGTAAAAACAGGTAAATCAATAGGGATTTTCGTACGTATAAGTACCCAGTGAACGGTTCGTTTAGCTTTATATATTGTTCCGGGTGGCCGTTGTATCGGTTTTTCGGTAGTGTTAGACCTGTAAGATAAAAATTTAAATGGTTGGGAAAGGCCATGGGATGTAGAAATATTTTTTTCACATTTTATTTCCTTGTTAAAACAGGAAAATCAATAGGGATTTTTGTACGGATAAGTGCCCAGTGAACGGTTCGTTTAGCTTTATATATTGTTCCGGGTGGGCGTTGTATTGGTTTTTCGGAAGTGTTAGACCTGTAAGAGAAAAGTTTAAATGGTTGGGAAAGGCCATGGGATGTAGAAATATTTTTTTCACATTTTATTTCCTTGTAAAAACAGGTAAATCAATAGGGATTTTCGTACGGATAAGTACCCAGTGAACGGTTCATTTAGCTTTATGTATTGTTCCGGGTGGGCGTTGTATTGGTTTTTCGGAAGTGTTAGACCTGTAAGAGAAAAATTTAAATGGTTGGGAAAGGCCATGGGATGTAGAAATATTTTTTTCACATTTTATTTCCTTGTAAAAACAGGTAAATCAATAGGGATTTTCGTATGGATTAGTACCCAGTAAACGGTTCGTTTAGCTGTATATATTTTTCCGGGTGGGTGTTGTATTGGTTTTTCGCAACTGTTAGACCTGTAAGAGAAAAATTTAAATGGCTGGGAAAGGCCATGGGATGTAGAAATATTTTTTTTACATTTTATTTCCTTGTAAAAACAGGTAAATCAATAGGGATTTTCGTACGTATAAGTACCCAGTGAACGGTTCGTTTAGCTTCATATATTGTTCCGGGTGGCCGTTGTATCGGTTTTTCGGTAGTGTTAGACTTGTAAAATAAAAATTTAAATGGATGGGAAAGGCCATGGGATGTAGAAATATTTTTTTCACATTTTATTTCCTTGTTAAAACAGGAAAATCAATAGGGATTTTTGTACGGATAAGTGCCCAGTGAACGGTTCGTTTAGCTTTATATATTGTTCCGGGTGGGCGTTGTATTGGTTTTTCGGAAGTGTTAGACCTGTAAGAGAAAAGTTTAAATGGTTGGGAAAGGCCATGGGATGTAGAAATATTTTTTTCACATTTTATTTCCTTGTAAAAACAGGTAAATCAATAGGGATTTTCGTACGGATAAGTACCCAGTGAACGGTTCGTTTAGCTTTATATATTGTTCCGGGTGGGGGTTGTATTGGTTTTTAGGAAGTGTTAGACCTGTAAGAGAAAAATTTAAATGGTTGGGAAAGGCCATGGGATGTAGAAATATTTTTTTCACATTTTATTTCCTTGTAAAAACAGGTAAATCAATAGGGATTTTCGTATGGATTAGTACCCAGTAAACGGTTCGTTTAGCTGTATATATTTTTCCGGGTGGGTGTTGTATTGGTTTTTCGCAACTGTTAGACGTGTAAGAGAAAAATTTTAATGGTTGGGAAAGGCCATGGGATGTAGAAATATTTTTTTCACATTTTACTTCCTTGTAAAAACCGGGAAATCAATAGGGCTTTTCGTACGGATAAGTACCCAGTGAACTGTTCGTTTAGCTTTATATATTGTTCCGGGTGGGCGTTGTATTGGTTTTTCGCAACTGTTAGACCTGTAAGAGAAAAATTTAAATGGTTGGGAAAGGCCATGGGATGTAGAAATATTTTTTTCACATTTTACTTCCTTGTAAAAAGAGGGAAATCAATAGGGCTTTTCGCACGGATAAGTACCCAGTGAACGGTTCGTTTAGCTTTATACATTGTTCCGGGTGGGCGTTGTATTGGTTTTTCGGAAGTGTTAGACCTGTAAGAGAAAAGTTTAAATGGTTGGGAAAGGCCATGGGATGTAGAAATATTTTTTTCACATTTTATTTCCTTGTAAAAACAGGTAAATCAATAGGGATTTTCGTACGGATAAGTACCCAGTGAACGGTTCGTTTAGCTTTATATATTGTTCCGGGTGGGAGTTGTATTGGTTTTTCGGTAGTGTTAGACCTGTAAGAGAAAAATTTAAATGGTTGGGAAAGGCCATGGGATGTAGAAATATTTTTTTCACATTTTAATTCCTTGTAAAAAGAGGGAAATCAATAGGGCTTTTCGCACGGATAAGTACCCAGTGAACGGTTCGTTTAGCTTTATACATTGTTCCGGGTGTGCATTGTAATGGTTTTTCGGAAGTGTTAGACCTGTAAGAGAAAAATTTAAATGGTTGGGAAAGGCCATGGAATGTAGAAATATTTTTTTCACATTTTATTTCCTTGTAAAAACAGGTAAATCAATAGGGATTTTCGTACGTATAAGTACCCAGTGAACGGTTCGTTTAGCTTTATATATTGTTCCGGGTGGGAGTTGTATTGGTTTTTCGGTAGTGTTAGACCTGTAAGATAAAAATTTAAATAGTTGGGAAAGGCCATGGGATGTAAAAATATTTTTTTCACATTTTACTTCCTTGTAAAAACAGGTAAATCAATAGGGCTTTTCGCACGGATAAGTACCCAGTGAACGGTTCATTTAGCTTTATACATTGTTCCGGGTGGGCGTTGTATTGGTTTTTCGGAAGTGTTAGACCTGTAAGAGAAAAATTTAAATGGCTGGGAAAGGCCATGGGATGTAGAAATATTTTTTTTACATTTTATTTCCTTGTAAAAACAGGTAAATTAATAGGGATTTTCGTACGTATAAGTACCCAGTGAACGGTTCGTTTAGCTTTATATATTGTTCCGGGTGGCCGTTGTATCGGTTTTTCGGTAGTGTTAGACCTGTAAGATAAAAATTTAAATGGTTGGGAAAGGCCATGGGATGTAGAAATATTTTTTTCACATTTTATTTCCTTGTTAAAACAGGAAAATCAATAGGGATTTTTGTACGGATAAGTGCCCAGTGAACGGTTCGTTTAGCTTTATATATTGTTCCGGGTGGGCGTTGTATTGGTTTTTCGGAAGTGTTAGACCTGTAAGAGAAAAGTTTAAATGGTTGGGAAAGGCCATGGGATGTAGAAATATTTTTTTCACATTTTATTTCCTTGTAAAAACAGGTAAATCAATAGGGATTTTCGTACGGATAAGTACCCAGTGAACGGTTCATTTAGCTTTATGTATTGTTCCGGGTGGGCGTTGTATTGGTTTTTCGGAAGTGTTAGACCTGTAAGAGAAAAATTTAAATGGTTGGGAAAGGCCATGGGATGTAGAAATATTTTTTTCACATTTTATTTCCTTGTAAAAACAGGTAAATCAATAGGGATTTTCGTATGGATTAGTACCCAGTAAACGGTTCGTTTAGCTGTATATATTTTTCCGGGTGGGTGTTGTATTGGTTTTTCGCAACTGTTAGACCTGTAAGAGAAAAATTTAAATGGCTGGGAAAGGCCATGGGATGTAGAAATATTTTTTTTACATTTTATTTCCTTGTAAAAACAGGTAAATCAATAGGGATTTTCGTACGTATAAGTACCCAGTGAACGGTTCGTTTAGCTTTATATATTGTTCCGGGTGGCCGTTGTATCGGTTTTTCGGTAGTGTTAGACCTGTAAAATAAAAATTTAAATGGATGGGAAAGGCCATGGGATGTAGAAATATTTTTTTCACATTTTATTTCCTTGTTAAAACAGGAAAATCAATAGGGATTTTTGTACGGATAAGTGCCCAGTGAACGGTTCGTTTAGCTTTATATATTGTTCCGGGTGGGCGTTGTATTGGTTTTTCGGAAGTGTTAGACCTGTAAGAGAAAAGTTTAAATGGTTGGGAAAGGCCATGGGATGTAGAAATATTTTTTTCACATTTTATTTCCTTGTAAAAACAGGTAAATCAATAGGGATTTTCGTACGGATAAGTACCCAGTGAACGGTTCGTTTAGCTTTATATATTGTTCCGGGTGGGAGTTGTATTGGTTTTTAATAAGTGTTAGACCTGTAAGAGAAAAATTTAAATGGTTGGGAAAGGCCATGGGATATAGAAATATTTTTTCACATTTTATTTCCTTGTAAAAACAGGTAAATCAATAGGGATTTTCGTATGGATTAGTACCCAGTAAACGGTTCGTTTAGCTGTATATATTTTTCCGGGTGGGTGTTGTATTGGTTTTTCGCAACTGTTAGACGTGTAAGAGAAAAATTTTAATGGTTGGGAAAGGCCATGGGATGTAGAAATATTTTTTTCACATTTTACTTCCTTGTAAAAACCGGGAAATCAATAGGGCTTTTCGTACGGATAAGTACCCAGTGAACTGTTCGTTTAGCTTTATATATTGTTCCGGGTGGGCGTTGTATTGGTTTTTCGCAACTGTTAGACCTGTAAGAGAAAAATTTAAATGGTTGGGAAAGGCCATGGGATGTAGAAATATTTTTTTCACATTTTACTTCCTTGTAAAAAGAGGGAAATCAATAGGGCTTTTCGCACGGATAAGTACCCAGTGAACGGTTCGTTTAGCTTTATACATTGTTCCGGGTGGGCGTTGTATTGGTTTTTCGGAAGTGTTAGACCTGTAAGAGAAAAATTTAAATGGTTGGGAAAGGCCATGGGATGTAGAAATATTTTTTTCACATTTTATTTCCTTGTAAAAACAGGTAAATCAATAGGGATTTTCGTACGTATAAGTACCCAGTGAACGGTTCGTTTAGCTTTATATATTGTTCCGGGTGGGAGTTGTATTGGTTTTTCGGTAGTGTTAGACCTGTAAGAGAAAAATTTAAATGGTTGGGAAAGGCCATGGGATGTAGAAATATTTTTTTCACATTTTACTTCCTTGTAAAAAGAGGGAAATCAATAGGGCTTTTCGCACGTATAAGTACCCAGTGAACGGTTCGTTTACCTTTATACATTGTTCCGGGTGGGCGTTGTATTGGTTTTTCGGAAGTGTTAGACCTGTAAGAGAAAAATTTAAATGGTTGGGAAAGGCCATGGGATGTAGAAATATTTTTTTCACATTTTACTTCCTTGTTAAAACAGGAAAATCAATAGGGATTTTTGTACGGATAAGTGCCCAGTGAACGGTTCGTTTAGCTTTATATATTGTTCCGGGTGGGCGTTGTATTGGTTTTTCGGAAGTGTTAGACCTGTAAGAGAAAAGTTTAAATGGTTGGGAAAGGCCATGGGATGTAGAAATATTTTTTTCACATTTTATTTCCTTGTAAAAACAGGTAAATCAATAGGGATTTTCGTACGGATAAGTACCCAGTGAACGGTTCGTTTAGCTTTATATATTGTTCCGGGTGGGAGTTGTATTGGTTTTTCGGTAGTGTTAGACCTGTAAGAGAAAAATTTAAATGGTTGGGAAAGGCCATGGGATGTAGAAATATTTTTTTCACATTTTAATTCCTTGTAAAAAGAGGGAAATCAATAGGGCTTTTCGCACGGATAAGTACCCAGTGAACGGTTCGTTTAGCTTTATACATTGTTCCGGGTGTGCGTTGTAATGGTTTTTCGGAAGTGTTAGACCTGTAAGAGAAAAATTTAAATGGTTGGGAAAGGCCATGGGATGTAGAAATATTTTTTTCACATTTTATTTCCTTGTAAAAACAGGTAAATCAATAGGGATTTTCGTACGTATAAGTACCCAGTGAACGGTTCGTTTAGCTTTATATATTGTTCCGGGTGGGAGTTGTATTGGTTTTTCGGTAGTGTTAGACCTGTAAGATAAAAATTTAAATAGTTGGGAAAGGCCATGGGATGTAAAAATATTTTTTTCACATTTTACTTCCTTGTAAAAACAGGTAAATCAATAGGGCTTTTCGCACGGATAAGTACCCAGTGAACGGTTCGTTTAGCTTTATGTATTGTTCCAGGTGGGCGTTGTATTGGTTTTTCGGAAGTGTTAGACCTGTAAGAGAAAAATTTAAATGGTTGGGAAAGGCCATGGGATGTAGAAATATTTTTTTCACATTTTATTTCCTTGTAAAAACAGGTAAATCAATAGGGATTTTCGTATGGATTAGTACCCAGTAAACGGTTCGTTTAGCTGTATATATTTTTCCGGGTGGGTGTTGTATTGGTTTTTCGCAACTGTTAGACCTGTAAGAGAAAAATTTAAATGGCTGGGAAAGGCCATGGGATGTAGAAATATTTTTTTTACATTTTATTTCCTTGTAAAAACAGGTAAATCAATAGGGATTTTCGTACGTATAAGTACCCAGTGAACGGTTCGTTTAGCTTTATATATTGTTCCGGGTGGCCGTTGTATCGGATTTTCGGTAGTGTTAGACCTGTAAAATAAAAATTTAAATGGTTGGGAAAGGCCATGGGATGTAGAAATATTTTTTTCACATTTTATTTCCTTGTTAAAACAGGAAAATCAATAGGGATTTTTGTACGGATAAGTGCCCAGTGAACGGTTCGTTTAGCTTTATATATTGTTTCGGGTGGGCGTTGTATTGGTTTTTCGGAAGTGTTAGACCTGTAAGAGAAAAGTTTAAATGGTTGGGAAAGGCCATGGGATGTAGAAATATTTTTTTCACATTTTATTTCCTTGTAAAAACAGGTAAATCAATAGGGATTTTCGTACGGATAAGTACCCAGTGAACGGTTCGTTTAGCTTTATATATTGTTCCGGGTGGGAGTTGTATTGGTTTTTAGGAAGTGTTAGACCTGTAAGAGAAAGATTTAAATGGTTGGGAAAGGCCATGGGATGTAGAAATATTTTTTTCACATTTTATTTCCTTGTAAAAACAGGTAAATCAATAGGGATTTTCGTATGGATTAGTACCCAGTAAACGGTTCGTTTAGCTGTATATATTTTTCCGGGTGGGTGTTGTATTGGTTTTTCGCAACTGTTAGACGTGTAAGAGAAAAATTTTAATGGTTGGGAAAGGCCATGGGATGTAGAAATATTTTTTTCACATTTTACTTCCTTGTAAAAAGAGGGAAATCAATAGGGCTTTTCGCACGGATAAGTACCCAGTGAACGGTTCGTTTAGCTTTATACATTGTTCCGGGTGGGCGTTGTATTGGTTTTTCGGAAGTGTTAGACCTGTAAGAGAAAAATTTAAATGGTTGGGAAAGGCCATGGGATGTAGAAATATTTTTTTCACATTTTATTTCCTTGTAAAAACAGGTAAATCAATAGGGATTTTCGTACGTATAAGTACCCAGTGAACGGTTCGTTTAGCTTTATATATTGTTCCGGGTGGGAGTTGTATTGGTTTTTCGGTAGTGTTAGACCTGTAAGAGAAAAATTTAAATGGTTGGGAAAGGCCATGGGATGTAGAAATATTTTTTTCACATTTTACTTCCTTGTAAAAACAGGTAAATCAATAGGGATTTTCATATGGATTAGTACCCAGTGAATGGTTCGTTTAGCTTTATATATTTTTCCGGGTGGGCGTTGTATTGGTTTTTCGCAACTGTTAGACCTGTAAGAGAAAAATGTAAATGGTTGGGAAAGGCCATGGGATGTAGAAATATTTTTTTCACATTTTATTTCCTTGTAAAAAGAGGAAAATCAATAGGGCTTTTCGCACGGATAAGTACCCAGTGAACGGTTCGTTTAGCTTTATACATTGTTCCGGGTGGGTGTTGTATTGGTTATTCGGAAGTGTTAGACCTGTAAGAGAAAAATTTAAATGGTTGGGAAAGGCCATGGGATGTAGAAATATTTTTTTCACATTTTATTTCCTTGTAAAAACAGGTAAATCAATAGGGATTTTCGTACGTATAAGTACCCAGTGAACGGTTCGTTTAGCTTTATATATGGTTCCGGGTGGGAGTTGTATTGGTTTTTCGGTAGTGTTAGACCTGTAAGAGAAAAATTTAAATGGTTGGGAAAGGCCATGGGATGTAGAAATATTTTTTTTCACATTTTACTTCCTTGTAAAAACAGGTAAATCAATAGGGCTTTTCGCACGTATAAGTACCCAGTGAACGGTTTGTTTAGCTTTATACATTGTTCCGGGTGGGCGTTGTATTGGTTTTTCGCAACTGTTAGACCTGTAAGAGAAAAATTTAAATGTTTGGGAAAGGCCATGGGATGTAGAAATATTTTTTTCACATTTTACTTCCTTGTAAAAACAGGTAAATCAATAGGGCTTTTCGCACAGATAAGTACCCAGTGAACGGTTCGTTTAGCTTTATACATTGTTCCGGGTGGGCGTTGTATTGGTTTTTCGGAAGTGTTAGACCTGTAAGAGAAAAATTTAAATGGTTGGGAAAGGCCATGGGATGTAGAAATATTTTTTTCACATTTTATTTCCTTGTAAAAACAGGTAAATCAATAGGGATTTTCATACGTATAAGTACCCAGTAAACGGTTCGTATAGCTTTATATATTGTTCCGGGTGGGAGTTGTATTGGTTTTTCGGTAGTGTTAGACCTGTAAGATAAAAATTTAAATGGTTGGGAAAGGCCATGGGATGTAGAAATATTTTTTTCACATTTTACTTCCTTGTAAAAACAGGTAAATCAATAGGGCTTTTCACACGGATAAGTACCCAGTGAACGGTTCTTTTAGCTTTATACATTGTTCCGGGTGGGCGTTGTATTAGTTTTTCGGAAGTGTTAGACCTGTAAGAGAAAAATTTAAATGGCTGGGAAAGGCCATGGGATGTAGAAATATTTTTTTCACATTTTATTTCCTTGTAAAAACAGGTAAATCAATTGGGATTTTCGTATGGATTAGTACCCAGTGAACGGTTCGTTTAGCTTTATACATTGTTCCGGGTGGGCGTTGTATTGGTTTTTCGCAACTGTTAGACCTGTAAGAGAAAAATGTAAATGGTTGGGAAAGGCCATGGGATGTAGAAATATTTTTTTCACATTTTATTTCCTTGTAAAAAGAGGAAAATCAATAGGGCTTTTCGCACGGATAAGTACCCAGTGAACGGTTCGTTTAGCTTTATACATTGTTCCGGGTGGGTGTTGTATTGGTTATTCGGAAGTGTTAGACCTGTAAGAGAAAAATTTAAATGGTTGGGAAAGGCCATGGGATGTAGAAATATTTTTTTCACATTTTATTTCCTTGTAAAAACAGGTAAATCAATAGGGATTTTCGTACGTATAAGTACCCAGTGAACGGTTCGTTTAGCTTTATATATGGTTCCGGGTGGGAGTTGTATTGGTTTTTCGGTAGTGTTAGACCTGTAAGAGAAAAATTTAAATGGTTGGGAAAGGCCATGGGATGTAGAAATATTTTTTTTCACATTTTACTTCCTTGTAAAAACAGGTAAATCAATAGGGCTTTTCGCACGTATAAGTACCCAGTGAACGGTTTGTTTAGCTTTATACATTGTTCCGGGTGGGCGTTGTATTGGTTTTTCGCAACTGTTAGACCTGTAAGAGAAAAATTTAAATGTTTGGGAAAGGCCATGGGATGTAGAAATATTTTTTTCACATTTTACTTCCTTGTAAAAACAGGTAAATCAATAGGGCTTTTCGCACAGATAAGTACCCAGTGAACGGTTCGTTTAGCTTTATACATTGTTCCGGGTGGGCGTTGTATTGGTTTTTCGGAAGTGTTAGACCTGTAAGAGAAAAATTTAAATGGTTGGGAAAGGCCATGGGATGTAGAAATATTTTTTTCACATTTTATTTCCTTGTAAAAACAGGTAAATCAATAGGGATTTTCATACGTATAAGTACCCAGTAAACGGTTCGTATAGCTTTATATATTGTTCCGGGTGGGAGTTGTATTGGTTTTTCGGTAGTGTTAGACCTGTAAGATAAAAATTTAAATGGTTGGGAAAGGCCATGGGATGTAGAAATATTTTTTTCACATTTTACTTCCTTGTAAAAACAGGTAAATCAATAGGGCTTTTCACACGGATAAGTACCCAGTGAACGGTTCTTTTAGCTTTATACATTGTTCCGGGTGGGCGTTGTATTAGTTTTTCGGAAGTGTTAGACCTGTAAGAGAAAAATTTAAATGGCTGGGAAAGGCCATGGGATGTAGAAATATTTTTTTCACATTTTATTTCCTTGTAAAAACAGGTAAATCAATTGGGATTTTCGTATGGATTAGTACCCAGTGAACGGTTCGTTTAGCTTTATACATTGTTCCGGGTGGGCGTTGTATTGGTTTTTCGCAACTGTTAGACCTGTAAGAGAAAAATTTAAATGGCTGGGAAAGGCCATGGCATGTAGAAATATTTTTTTCACATTTTATTTCCTTGTAAAAACAGGTAAATCAATAGGGATTTTCGCACGGATAAGTACCCAGTGAACTGTTGGTTTAGCTTTATATATTGTTCCGGGTGGGCGTTGTATTGGTTTTTCGGAAGTGTTAGACCTGTAAGAGAAAAATTTAAATGGTTGGGAAAGGCCATGGAATGTAGAAATATTTTTTTCACATTTTATTTCCTTGTAAAAACAGGTAAATCAATAGGGATTTTCGTATGGATTAGTACCCAGTGAATGGTTCGTTTAGCTTTATATATTTTTCCGGGTGGGCGTTGTATTGGTTTTTCGGATGTGTTAGACCTGTAAGAGAAAAATTTAAATGGCTGGGAAAGGCCATGGGATGTAGAAATATTTTTTTCACATTTTATTTCCTTGTAAAAACAGGTAAATCAATTGGGATTTTCGTATGGATTAGTACCCAGTGAACGGTTTGTTTAGCTTTATACATTGTTCCGGGTGGGCGTTGTATTGGTTTTTCGCAACTGTTAGACCTGTAAGAAAAAAATTTAAATGGCTGGGAAAGGCCATGGGATGTAGAAATATTTTTTTTTCACATTTTATTTCCTTGTAAAAACAGGTAAATCAATAGGGATTTTCGTACGGATAAGTACCCAGTGAACGGTTCGTTTAGCTTTATATATTGTTCCGGGTGGGCGTTGTATTGGTTTTTCGGAAGTGTTAGACCTGTAAGAGAAAAATTTAAATGGTTGGGAAAGGCCATGGAATGTAGAAATATTTTTTTCACATTTTATTTCCTTGTAAAAACAGGTAAATCAATAGGGATTTTCATATGGATTAGTACCCAGTGAATGGTTCGTTTAGCTTTATATATTTTTCCGGGTGGGCGTTGTATTGGTTTTTCGCAACTGTTAGACCTGTAAGAGAAAAATGTAAATGGTTGGGAAAGGCCATGGGATGTAGAAATATTTTTTTCACATTTTATTTCCTTGTAAAAAGAGGAAAATCAATAGGGCTTTTCGCACGGATAAGTACCCAGTGAACGGTTCGTTTAGCTTTATACATTGTTCCGGGTGGGTGTTGTATTGGTTATTCGGAAGTGTTAGACCTGTAAGAGAAAAATTTAAATGGTTGGGAAAGGCCATGGGATGTAGAAATATTTTTTTCACATTTTATTTCCTTGTAAAAACAGGTAAATCAATAGGGATTTTCGTACGTATAAGTACCCAGTGAACGGTTCGTTTAGCTTTATATATGGTTCCGGGTGGGAGTTGTATTGGTTTTTCGGTAGTGTTAGACCTGTAAGAGAAAAATTTAAATGGTTGGGAAAGGCCATGGGATGTAGAAATATTTTTTTTCACATTTTACTTCCTTGTAAAAACAGGTAAATCAATAGGGCTTTTCGCACGTATAAGTACCCAGTGAACGGTTTGTTTAGCTTTATACATTGTTCCGGGTGGGCGTTGTATTGGTTTTTCGCAACTGTTAGACCTGTAAGAGAAAAATGTAAATGGTTGGGAAAGGCCATGGGATGTAGAAATATTTTTTTCACATTTTATTTCCTTGTAAAAACAGGTAAATCAATAGGGATTTTCGTACGGATAAGTACCCAGTGAACGGTTCGTTTAGCTTTATATATTGTTCCGGGTGGGCGTTGTATTGGTTTTTCGGAAGTGTTAGACCTGTAAGAGAAAAATTTAAATGGTTGGGAAAGGCCATGGAATGTAGAAATATTTTTTTCACATTTTATTTCCTTGTAAAAACAGGTAAATCAATAGGGATTTTCATATGGATTAGTACCCAGTGAATGGTTCGTTTAGCTTTATATATTTTTCCGGGTGGGCGTTGTATTGGTTTTTCGCAACTGTTAGACCTGTAAGAGAAAAATGTAAATGGTTGGGAAAGGCCATGGGATGTAGAAATATTTTTTTCACATTTTATTTCCTTGTAAAAAGAGGAAAATCAATAGGGCTTTTCGCACGGATAAGTACCCAGTGAACGGTTCGTTTAGCTTTATACATTGTTCCGGGTGGGTGTTGTATTGGTTATTCGGAAGTGTTAGACCTGTAAGAGAAAAATTTAAATGGTTGGGAAAGGCCATGGGATGTAGAAATATTTTTTTCACATTTTATTTCCTTGTAAAAACAGGTAAATCAATAGGGATTTTCGTACGTATAAGTACCCAGTGAACGGTTCGTTTAGCTTTATATATGGTTCCGGGTGGGAGTTGTATTGGTTTTTCGGTAGTGTTAGACCTGTAAGAGAAAAATTTAAATGGTTGGGAAAGGCCATGGGATGTAGAAATATTTTTTTTCACATTTTACTTCCTTGTAAAAACAGGTAAATCAATAGGGCTTTTCGCACGTATAAGTACCCAGTGAACGGTTTGTTTAGCTTTATACATTGTTCCGGGTGGGCGTTGTATTGGTTTTTCGCAACTGTTAGACCTGTAAGAGAAAAATTTAAATGTTTGGGAAAGGCCATGGGATGTAGAAATATTTTTTTCACATTTTACTTCCTTGTAAAAACAGGTAAATCAATAGGGCTTTTCGCACAGATAAGTACCCAGTGAACGGTTCGTTTAGCTTTATACATTGTTCCGGGTGGGCGTTGTATTGGTTTTTCGGAAGTGTTAGACCTGTAAGAGAAAAATTTAAATGGTTGGGAAAGGCCATGGGATGTAGAAATATTTTTTTCACATTTTATTTCCTTGTAAAAACAGGTAAATCAATAGGGATTTTCGTACGTATAAGTACCCAGTAAACGGTTCGTTTAGCTTTATATATTGTTCCGGGTGGGAGTTGTATTGGTTTTTCGGTAGTGTTAGACCTGTAAGATAAAAATTTAAATGGTTGGGAAAGGCCATGGGATGTAGAAATATTTTTTTCACATTTTACTTCCTTGTAAAAACAGGTAAATCAATAGGGCTTTTCACACGGATAAGTACCCAGTGAACGGTTCTTTTAGCTTTATACATTGTTCCGGGTGGGCGTTGTATTAGTTTTTCGGAAGTGTTAGACCTGTAAGAGAAAAATTTAAATGGCTGGGAAAGGCCATGGGATGTAGAAATATTTTTTTCACATTTTATTTCCTTGTAAAAACAGGTAAATCAATTGGGATTTTCGTATGGATTAGTACCCAGTGAACGGTTCGTTTAGCTTTATACATTGTTCCGGGTGGGCGTTGTATTGGTTTTTCGCAACTGTTAGACCTGTAAGAGAAAAATTTAAATGGCTGGGAAAGGCCATGGCATGTAGAAATATTTTTTTCACATTTTATTTCCTTGTAAAAACAGGTAAATCAATAGGGATTTTCGCACGGATAAGTACCCAGTGAACGGTTCGTTTAGCTTTATATATTGTTCCGGGTGGGCGTTGTATTGGTTTTTCGGAAGTGTTAGACCTGTAAGAGAAAAATTTAAATGGTTGGGAAAGGCCATGGAATGTAGAAATATTTTTTTCACATTTTATTTCCTTGTAAAAACAGGTAAATCAATAGGGATTTTCGTATGGATTAGTACCCAGTGAATGGTTCGTTTAGCTTTATATATTTTTCCGGGTGGGCGTTGTATTGGTTTTTCGGATGTGTTAGACCTGTAAGAGAAAAATTTAAATGGCTGGGAAAGGCCATGGGATGTAGAAATATTTTTTTCACATTTTATTTCCTTGTAAAAACAGGTAAATCAATTGGGATTTTCGTATGGATTAGTACCCAGTGAACGGTTCGTTTAGCTTTATACATTGTTCCGGGTGGGCGTTGTATTGGTTTTTCGCAACTGTTAGACCTGTAAGAAAAAAATTTAAATGGCTGGGAAAGGCCATGGGATGTAGAAATATTTTTTTTTCACATTTTATTTCCTTGTAAAAACAGGTAAATCAATAGGGATTTTCGTACGGATAAGTACCCAGTGAACGGTTCGTTTAGCTTTATATATTGTTCCGGGTGGGCGTTGTATTGGTTTTTCGGAAGTGTTAGACCTGTAAGAGAAAAATTTAAATGGTTGGGAAAGGCCATGGAATGTAGAAATATTTTTTTCACATTTTATTTCCTTGTAAAAACAGGTAAATCAATAGGGATTTTCATATGGATTAGTACCCAGTGAATGGTTCGTTTAGCTTTATATATTTTTCCGGGTGGGCGTTGTATTGGTTTTTCGCAACTGTTAGACCTGTAAGAGAAAAATGTAAATGGTTGGGAAAGGCCATGGGATGTAGAAATATTTTTTTCACATTTTATTTCCTTGTAAAAAGAGGAAAATCAATAGGGCTTTTCGCACGGATAAGTACCCAGTGAACGGTTCGTTTAGCTTTATACATTGTTCCGGGTGGGTGTTGTATTGGTTATTCGGAAGTGTTAGACCTGTAAGAGAAAAATTTAAATGGTTGGGAAAGGCCATGGGATGTAGAAATATTTTTTTCACATTTTATTTCCTTGTAAAAACAGGTAAATCAATAGGGATTTTCGTACGTATAAGTACCCAGTGAACGGTTCGTTTAGCTTTATATATGGTTCCGGGTGGGAGTTGTATTGGTTTTTCGGTAGTGTTAGACCTGTAAGAGAAAAATTTAAATGGTTGGGAAAGGCCATGGGATGTAGAAATATTTTTTTTCACATTTTACTTCCTTGTAAAAACAGGTAAATCAATAGGGCTTTTCGCACGTATAAGTACCCAGTGAACGGTTTGTTTAGCTTTATACATTGTTCCGGGTGGGCGTTGTATTGGTTTTTCGCAACTGTTAGACCTGTAAGAGAAAAATTTAAATGTTTGGGAAAGGCCATGGGATGTAGAAATATTTTTTTCACATTTTACTTCCTTGTAAAAACAGGTAAATCAATAGGGCTTTTCGCACAGATAAGTACCCAGTGAACGGTTCGTTTAGCTTTATACATTGTTCCGGGTGGGCGTTGTATTGGTTTTTCGGAAGTGTTAGACCTGTAAGAGAAAAATTTAAATGGTTGGGAAAGGCCATGGGATGTAGAAATATTTTTTTCACATTTTATTTCCTTGTAAAAACAGGTAAATCAATAGGGATTTTCGTACGTATAAGTACCCAGTAAACGGTTCGTTTAGCTTTATATATTGTTCCGGGTGGGAGTTGTATTGGTTTTTCGGTAGTGTTAGACCTGTAAGATAAAAATTTAAATGGTTGGGAAAGGCCATGGGATGTAGAAATATTTTTTTCACATTTTACTTCCTTGTAAAAACAGGTAAATCAATAGGGCTTTTCACACGGATAAGTACCCAGTGAACGGTTCTTTTAGCTTTATACATTGTTCCGGGTGGGCGTTGTATTAGTTTTTCGGAAGTGTTAGACCTGTAAGAGAAAAATTTAAATGGCTGGGAAAGGCCATGGGATGTAGAAATATTTTTTTCACATTTTATTTCCTTGTAAAAACAGGTAAATCAATTGGGATTTTCGTATGGATTAGTACCCAGTGAACGGTTCGTTTAGCTTTATACATTGTTCCGGGTGGGCGATGTATTGGTTTTTCGCAACTGTTAGACCTGTAAGAGAAAAATTTAAATGGCTGGGAAAGGCCATGGCATGTAGAAATATTTTTTTCACATTTTATTTCCTTGTAAAAACAGGTAAATCAATAGGGATTTTCGCACGGATAAGTACCCAGTGAACGGTTCGTTTAGCTTTATATATTGTTCCGGGTGGGCGTTGTATTGGTTTTTCGGAAGTGTTAGACCTGTAAGAGAAAAATTTAAATGGTTCGGAAAGGCCATGGAATGTAGAAATATTTTTTTCACATTTTATTTCCTTGTAAAAACAGGTAAATCAATAGGGATTTTCGTATGGATTAGTACCCAGTGAATGGTTCGTTTAGCTTTATATATTTTTCCGGGTGGGCGTTGTATTGGTTTTTCGGATGTGTTAGACCTGTAAGAGAAAAATTTAAATGGCTGGGAAAGGCCATGGGATGTAGAAATATTTTTTTCACATTTTATTTCCTTGTAAAAACAGGTAAATCAATTGGGATTTTCGTATGGATTAGTACCCAGTGAACGGTTCGTTTAGCTTTATACATTGTTCCGGGTGGGCGTTGTATTGGTTTTTCGCAACTGTTAGACCTGTAAGAAAAAAATTTAAATGGCTGGGAAAGGCCATGGGATGTAGAAATATTTTTTTTTCACATTTTATTTCCTTGTAAAAACAGGTAAATCAATAGGGATTTTCGTACGGATAAGTACCCAGTGAACGGTTCGTTTAGCTTTATATATTGTTCCGGGTGGGCGTTGTATTGGTTTTTCGGAAGTGTTAGACCTGTAAGAGAAAAATTTAAATGGTTGGGAAAGGCCATGGAATGTAGAAATATTTTTTTCACATTTTATTTCCTTGTAAAAACAGGTAAATCAATAGGGATTTTCATATGGATTAGTACCCAGTGAATGGTTCGTTTAGCTTTATATATTTTTCCGGGTGGGCGTTGTATTGGTTTTTCGCAACTGTTAGACCTGTAAGAGAAAAATGTAAATGGTTGGGAAAGGCCATGGGATGTAGAAATATTTTTTTCACATTTTATTTCCTTGTAAAAAGAGGAAAATCAATAGGGCTTTTCGCACGGATAAGTACCCAGTGAACGGTTCGTTTAGCTTTATACATTGTTCCGGGTGGGCGTTGTATTGGTTTTTCGGAAGTGTTAGACCTGTAAGAGAAAAATTTAAATGGTTGGGAAAGGCCATGGGATGTAGAAATATTTTTTTCACATTTTATTTCCTTGTAAAAACAGGTAAATCAATAGGGATTTTCGTACGGATAAGTACACAGTAAACGGTTCGTTTAGCTTTATATATTTTTCCGGGTGGGCGTTGTATTGGTTTTTCGCAACTGTTAGACCTGTAAGAGAAAAATTTAAATGGTTGGGAAAGGCCATGGGATGTAGAAATATTTTTTTCACATTTTACTTCCTTGTAAAAAGAGGGAGATCAATAGGGCTTTTCGCACGGATAAGTACCCAGTGAACGGTTCGTTTAGCTTTATACATTGTTCCGGGTGGGCGTTGTATTGGTTTTTCGGATGTGTTAGACCTGTAAGAGAAAAATTTAAATGGCTGGGAAAGGCCATGGGATGTAGAAATATTTTTTTCACATTTTATTTCCTTGTAAAAACAGGTAAATCAATTGGGATTTTCGTATGGATTAGTACCCAGTGAACGGTTCGTTTAGCTTTATACATTGTTCCGGGTGGGCGTTGTATTGGTTTTTCGCAACTGTTAGACCTGTAAGAAAAAAATTTAAATGGCTGGGAAAGGCCATGGGATGTAGAAATATTTTTTTTTCACATTTTATTTCCTTGTAAAAACAGGTAAATCAATAGGGATTTTCGTACGGATAAGTACCCAGTGAACGGTTCGTTTAGCTTTATATATTGTTCCGGGTGGGCGTTGTATTGGTTTTTCGGAAGTGTTAGACCTGTAAGAGAAAAATTTAAATGGTTGGGAAAGGCCATGGAATGTAGAAATATTTTTTTCACATTTTATTTCCTTGTAAAAACAGGTAAATCAATAGGGATTTTCATATGGATTAGTACCCAGTGAATGGTTCGTTTAGCTTTATATATTTTTCCGGGTGGGCGTTGTATTGGTTTTTCGCAACTGTTAGACCTGTAAGAGAAAAATGTAAATGGTTGGGAAAGGCCATGGGATGTAGAAATATTTTTTTCACATTTTATTTCCTTGTAAAAAGAGGAAAATCAATAGGGCTTTTCGCACGGATAAGTACCCAGTGAACGGTTCATTTAGCTTTATACATTGTTCCGGGTGGGCGTTGTATTGGTTTTTCGGAAGTGTTAGACCTGTAAGAGAAAAATTTAAATGGTTGGGAAAGGCCATGGGATGTAGAAATATTTTTTTCACATTTTATTTCCTTGTAAAAACAGGTAAATCAATAGGGATTTTCGTACGGATAAGTACACAGTGAACGGTTCGTTTAGCTTTATATATTTTTCCGGGTGGGCGTTGTATTGGTTTTTCGCAACTGTTAGACCTGTAAGAGAAAAATTTAAATGGTTGGGAAAGGCCATGGGATGTAGAAATATTTTTTTCACATTTTACTTCCTTGTAAAAAGAGGGAGATCAATAGGGCTTTTCGCACGGATAAGTACCCAGTGAACGGTTCGTTTAGCTTTATACATTGTTCCGGGTGGGCGTTGTATTGGTTTTTCGGAAGTGTTAGACCTGTAAGAGAAAAATTTAAATGGTTGGGAAAGGCCATGGGATGTAGAAATATTTTTTTCACATTTTATTTCCTTGTAAAAACAGGTAAATCAATTGGGATTTTCGTACGGATTAGTACCCAGTGAACGGTTCGTTTAGCTTTATACATTGTTCCGGGTGGGCGTTGTATTGGTTTTTTGCAACTGTTAGACCTGTAAGAGAAAAATTTAAATGGCTGGGAAAGGCCATGGGATGTAGAAATATTTTTTTCACATTTTATTTCCTTGTAAAAACAGGTAAATCAATAGGGATTTTCGTACGGATAAGTACCCAGTGAACGGTTCGTTAAGCTTTATATATTGTTCCGGGTGGGCGTTGTATTGGTTTTTCGGAAGTGTTAGACCTGTAAGAGAAAAATTTAAATGGTTGGGAAAGGCCATGGAATGTAGAAATATTTTTTTCACATTTTATTTCCTTGTAAAAACAGGTAAATCAATAGGGATTTTCGTATGGATTAGTACCCAGTGAACGGTTCGTTTAGCTTTATATATTTTTCCGGGTGGGCGTTGTATTGGTTTTTCGCAACTGTTAGACCTGTAAGAGAAAAATTTAAATGCTTGGGAAAGGCCATGGGATGTAGAAATATTTTTTTCACATTTTACTTCCTTGTAAAAAGAGGGAAATCAATAGGGCTTTTCGCACGGATAAGTACCCAGTGAACGGTTCGTTTAGCTTTATACATTGTTCCGGGTGGGCGTTGTATTGGTTTTTCGGAAGTGTTAGACCTGTAAGAGAAAAATTTTAATGGTTGGGAAAGGCCATGGGATGTAGAAATATTTTTTTCACATTTTATTTCCTTGTAAAAACAGGTAAATCAATAGGGATTTTCGTATGGATTAGTACCCAGTGAACGGTTCGTTTAGCTTTATATATTTTTCCGGGTGGGCGTTGTATTGGTTTTTCGCAACTGTTAGACCTGTAAGAGAAAAATTTAAATGCTTGGGAAAGGCCATGGGATGTAGAAATATTTTTTTCACATTTTACTTCCTTGTAAAAAGAGGGAAATCAATAGGGCTTTTCGCACGGATAAGTACCCAGTGAACGGTTCGTTTAGCTTTATACATTGTTCCGGGTGGGCGTTGTATTGGTTTTTCGGAAGTGTTAGACCTGTAAGAGAAAAATTTAAATGGTTGGGAAAGGCCATGGGATGTAGAAATATTTTTTTCACATTTTATTTCCTTGTAAAAACAGGTAAATCAATAGGGATTTTCGTACGGATAAGTAACCAGTGAACGGTTCGTTTAGCTTTATATATTTTTCCGGGTGGGCGTTGTATTGGTTTTTCGGAAGTGTTAGACCTGTAAGAGAAAAATTTAAATAGTTGGGAAAGGCCATGGGATGTAGAAATATTTTTTTCACATTTTATTTCCTTGTAAAAACAGGTAAATCAATAGGGATTTTCGTACGGATAAGTAACCAGTGAACGGTTCGTTTAGCTTTATATATTTTTCCGGGTGGGCGTTGTATTGGTTTTTCGGAAGTGTTAGACCTGTAAGAGAAAAATTTAAATAGTTGGGAAAGGCCATGGGATGTAGAAATATTTTTTTCACATTTTATTTCCTTGTAAAAACAGGTAAATCAATAGGGATTTTCGTACGTATAAGTACCCAGTGAACGGTTCGTTTAGCTTTATATATTGTTCCGGGTGGGAGTTGTATTGGTTTTTCGGTAGTGTTAGACCTGTAAGAGAAAAATTTAAATGGTTGGGAAAGGCCATGGGATGTAGAAATATTTTTTTCACATTTTACTTCCTTGTAAAAACAGGTAAATCAATAGGGCTTTTCGCACGTATAAGTACCCAGTGAACGGTTCGTTTAGCTTTATACATTGTTCCGGGTGGGCGTTGTATTGGTTTTTCGCAACTGTTAGACCTGTAAGAGAAAAATTTAAATGGTTGGGAAAGGCCATGGGATGTAGAAATATTTTTTTCACATTTTACGTCCTTGTAAAAACAGGTAAATCAATAGGGCTTTTCGCACGGATAAGTACCCAGTGAACGGTTCGTTTAGCTTTATACATTGTTCCGGGTGGGCGTTGTATTGGTTTTTTGGAAGTGTTATACCTGTAAGAGAAAAATTTTAATGGTTGGGAAAGGCCATGGGATGTAGAAATATTTTTTTCACATTTTATTTCCTTGTAAAAACAGGTAAATCAATAGGGATTTTCGTATGGATAAGTACACAGTGAACGGTTCGTTTAGCTTTATATATTTTTCCGGGTGGGCGTTGTATTGTTTTTTCGCAACTGTTAGACCTGTAAGAGAAAAATGTAAATGGTTGGGAAAGGCCATGGGATGTAGAAATATTTTTTTCACATTTTATTTCCTTGTAAAAAGAGGGAAATCAATAGGGCTTTTCGCACGGATAAGTACCCAGTGAACGGTTCGTTTAGCTTTATACATTGTTCCGGGTGGGCGTTGTATTGGTTTTTCGGAAGTGTTAGACCTGTAAGAGAAAAATTTAAATGGTTGGGAAAGGCCATGGGATGTAGAAATATTTTTTTCACATTTTATTTCCTTGTAAAAACAGGTAAATCAATTGGGATTTTCGTACGGATTAGTACCCAGTGAACGGTTCGTTTAGCTTTATACATTGTTCCGGGTGGGCGTTGTATTGGTTTTTCGCAACTGTTAGACCTGTAAGAGAAAAATTTAAATGGCTGGGAAAGGCCATGGGATGTAGAAATATTTTTTTCACATTTTATTTCCTTGTAAAAACAGGTAAATCAATAGGGATTTTCGTACGGATAAGTACCCAGTGAACGGTTCGTTAAGCTTTATATATTGTTCCGGGTGGGCGTTGTATTGGTTTTTCGGTAGTGTTAGACCTGTAAGAGAAAAATTTAAATGGTTGGGAAAGGCCATGGGATGTAGAAATATTTTTTTCACATTTTACTTCCTTGTAAAAAGAGGGAAATCAATAGGGCTTTTCGCACGTATAAGTACCCAGTGAACGGTTCGTTTAGCTTTATACATTGTTCCGGGTGGGCGTTGTATTGGTTTTTCGCAACTGTTAGACCTGTAAGAAAAAAATTTAAATGGCTGGGAAAGGCCATGGGATGTAGAAATATTTTTTTTTCACATTTTATTTCCTTGTAAAAACAGGTAAATCAATAGGGATTTTCGTACGGATAAGTACCCAGTGAACGGTTCGTTTAGCTTTATATATTGTTCCGGGTGGGCGTTGTATTGGTTTTTCGGAAGTGTTAGACCTGTAAGAGAAAAATTTAAATGGTTGGGAAAGGCCATGGAATGTAGAAATATTTTTTTCACATTTTATTTCCTTGTAAAAACAGGTAAATCAATAGGGATTTTCATATGGATTAGTACCCAGTGAATGGTTCGTTTAGCTTTATATATTTTTCCGGGTGGGCGTTGTATTGGTTTTTCGCAACTGTTAGACCTGTAAGAGAAAAATGTAAATGGTTGGGAAAGGCCATGGGATGTAGAAATATTTTTTTCACATTTTATTTCCTTGTAAAAAGAGGAAAATCAATAGGGCTTTTCGCACGGATAAGTACCCAGTGAACGGTTCGTTTAGCTTTATACATTGTTCCGGGTGGGCGTTGTATTGGTTTTTCGGAAGTGTTAGACCTGTAAGAGAAAAATTTAAATGGTTGGGAAAGGCCATGGGATGTAGAAATATTTTTTTCACATTTTATTTCCTTGTAAAAACAGGTAAATCAATAGGGATTTTCGTACGGATAAGTACACAGTGAACGGTTCGTTTAGCTTTATATATTTTTCCGGGTGGGCGTTGTATTGGTTTTTCGCAACTGTTAGACCTGTAAGAGAAAAATTTAAATGGTTGGGAAAGGCCATGGGATGTAGAAATATTTTTTTCACATTTTACTTCCTTGTAAAAAGAGGGAGATCAATAGGGCTTTTCGCACGGATAAGTACCCAGTGAACGGTTCGTTTAGCTTTATACATTGTTCCGGGTGGGCGTTGTATTGGTTTTTCGGAAGTGTTAGACCTGTAAGAGAAAAATTTAAATGGTTGGGAAAGGCCATGGGATGTAGAAATATTTTTTTCACATTTTATTTCCTTGTAAAAACAGGTAAATCAATTGGGATTTTCGTACGGATTAGTACCCAGTGAACGGTTCGTTTAGCTTTATACATTGTTCCGGGTGGGCGTTGTATTGGTTTTTTGCAACTGTTAGACCTGTAAGAGAAAAATTTAAATGGCTGGGAAAGGCCATGGGATGTAGAAATATTTTTTTCACATTTTATTTCCTTGTAAAAACAGGTAAATCAATAGGGATTTTCGTACGGATAAGTACCCAGTGAACGGTTCGTTAAGCTTTATATATTGTTCCGGGTGGGCGTTGTATTGGTTTTTCGGAAGTGTTAGACCTGTAAGAGAAAAATTTAAATGGTTGGGAAAGGCCATGGAATGTAGAAATATTTTTTTCACATTTTATTTCCTTGTAAAAACAGGTAAATCAATAGGGATTTTCGTATGGATTAGTACCCAGTGAACGGTTCGTTTAGCTTTATATATTTTTCCGGGTGGGCGTTGTATTGGTTTTTCGCAACTGTTAGACCTGTAAGAGAAAAATTTAAATGCTTGGGAAAGGCCATGGGATGTAGAAATATTTTTTTCACATTTTACTTCCTTGTAAAAAGAGGGAAATCAATAGGGCTTTTCGCACGGATAAGTACCCAGTGAACGGTTCGTTTAGCTTTATACATTGTTCCGGGTGGGCGTTGTATTGGTTTTTCGGAAGTGTTAGACCTGTAAGAGAAAAATTTTAATGGTTGGGAAAGGCCATGGGATGTAGAAATATTTTTTTCACATTTTATTTCCTTGTAAAAACAGGTAAATCAATAGGGATTTTCGTATGGATTAGTACCCAGTGAACGGTTCGTTTAGCTTTATATATTTTTCCGGGTGGGCGTTGTATTGGTTTTTCGCAACTGTTAGACCTGTAAGAGAAAAATTTAAATGCTTGGGAAAGGCCATGGGATGTAGAAATATTTTTTTCACATTTTACTTCCTTGTAAAAAGAGGGAAATCAATAGGGCTTTTCGCACGGATAAGTACCCAGTGAACGGTTCGTTTAGCTTTATACATTGTTCCGGGTGGGCGTTGTATTGGTTTTTCGGAAGTGTTAGACCTGTAAGAGAAAAATTTAAATGGTTGGGAAATGCCATGGGATGTAGAAATATTTTTTTCACATTTTATTTCCTTGTAAAAACAGGTAAATCAATAGGGATTTTCGTACGGATAAGTAACCAGTGAACGGTTCGTTTAGCTTTATATATTTTTCCGGGTGGGCGTTGTATTGGTTTTTCGGAAGTGTTAGACCTGTAAGAGAAAAATTTAAATAGTTGGGAAAGGCCATGGGATGTAGAAATATTTTTTTCACATTTTATTTCCTTGTAAAAACAGGTAAATCAATAGGGATTTTCGTACGGATAAGTAACCAGTGAACGGTTCGTTTAGCTTTATATATTTTTCCGGGTGGGCGTTGTATTGGTTTTTCGGAAGTGTTAGACCTGTAAGAGAAAAATTTAAATGGTTGGGAAAGGCCATGGGATGTAGAAATATTTTTTTCACATTTTATTTCCTTGTAAAAACAGGTAAATCAATAGGGATTTTCGTACGTATAAGTACCCAGTTAACGGTTCGTTTAGCTTTATATATTGTTCCGGGTGGGAGTTGTATTGGTTTTTCGGTAGTGTTAGACCTGTAAGAGAAAAATTTAAATGGTTGGGAAAGGCCATGGGATGTAGAAATATTTTTTTCACATTTTACTTCCTTGTAAAAACAGGTAAATCAATAGGGCTTTTCGCACGTATAAGTACCCAGTGAACGGTTCGTTTAGCTTTATACATTGTTCCGGGTGGGCGTTGTATTGGTTTTTCGCAAATGTTAGACCTGTAAGAGAAAAATGTAAATGGTTGGGAAAGGCCATGGGATGTAGAAATATTTTTTTCACATTTTACGTCCTTGTAAAAACAGGTAAATCAATAGGGCTTTTCGCACGGATAAGTACCCAGTGAACGGTTCGTTTAGCTTTATACATTGTTCCGGGTGGGCGTTGTATTGGTTTTTTGGAAGTGTTATACCTGTAAGAGAAAAATTTTAATGGTTGGGAAAGGCCATGGGATGTAGAAATATTTTTTTCACATTTTATTTCCTTGTAAAAACAGGTAAATCAATAGGGATTTTCGTATGGATAAGTACACAGTGAACGGTTCGTTTAGCTTTATATATTTTTCCGGGTGGGCATTGTATTGTTTTTTCGCAACTGTTAGACCTGTAAGAGAAAAATGTAAATGGTTGGGAAAGGCCATGGGATGTAGAAATATTTTTTTCACATTTTATTTCCTTGTAAAAAGAGGGAAATCAATAGGGCTTTTCGCACGGATAAGTACCCAGTGAACGGTTCGTTTAGCTTTATACATTGTTCCGGGTGGGCGTTGTATTGGTTTTTCGGAAGTGTTAGACCTGTAAGAGAAAAATTTAAATGGTTGGGAAAGGCCATGGGATGTAGAAATATTTTTTTCACATTTTATTTCCTTGTAAAAACAGGTAAATCAATTGGGATTTTCGTACGGATTAGTACCCAGTGAACGGTTCGTTTAGCTTTATACATTGTTCCGGGTGGGCGTTGCATTGGTTTTTCGCAACTGTTAGACCTGTAAGAGAAAAATTTAAATGGCTGGGAAAGGCCATGGGATGTAGAAATATTTTTTTCACATTTTATTTCCTTGTAAAAACAGGTAAATCAATAGGGATTTTCGTACGGATAAGTACCCAGTGAACGGTTCGTTAAGCTTTATATATTGTTCCGGGTGGGCGTTGTATTGGTTTTTCGGTAGTGTTAGACCTGTAAGAGAAAAATTTAAATGGTTGGGAAAGGCCATGGGATGTAGAAATATTTTTTTCACATTTTACTTCCTTGTAAAAAGAGGGAAATCAATAGGGCTTTTCGCACGTATAAGTACCCAGTGAACGGTTCGTTTAGCTTTATACATTGTTCCGGGTGGGCGTTGTATTGGTTTTTCGCAACTGTTAGACCTGTAAGAGAAAAATTTAAATGGTTGGGAAAGGCCATGGGATGTAGAAATATTTTTTTCACATTTTACTTCCTTGTAAAAACAGGTAAATCAATAGGGATTTTCGTACGGATAAGTACCCAGTGAACGGTTCGTTTAGCTTTATATATTGTTCCGGGTGGGCGTTGTATTGGTTTTTCGGAAGTGTTAGACCTGTAAGAGAAAAATTTAAACGGTTGGGAAAGGCCATGGAATGTAGAAATATTTTTTTCACATTTTATTTCCTTGTAAAAACAGGTAAATCAATAGGGATTTTCGTATGGATTAGTACCCAGTGAACGGTTCGTTTAGCTTTATATATTTTTCCGGGTGGGCGTTGTATTGGTTTTTCGGATGTGTTAGACCTGTAAGAGAAAAATTTAAATGGCTGGGAAAGGCCATGGGATGTAGAAATATTTTTTTCACATTTTATTTCCTTGTAAAAACAGGTAAATCAATTGTGATTTTCGTATGGATTAGTACCCAGTGAACGGTTCGTTTAGCTTTATACATTGTTCCGGGTGGGCGTTGTATTGGTTTTTCGGAAGTGTTAGACCTGTAAGAGAAAAATTTAAATGGTTGGGAAAGGCCATGGGATGTAGAAATATTTTTTTCACATTTTACTTCCTTGTAAATACAGGTAAATCAATAGGGCTTTTCGCACGTATAAGTACCCAGTGAACGGTTCGTTTAGCTTTATACATTGTTCCGGGTGGGCGTTGTATTGGTTTTTCGGAAGTGTTAGACCTGTAAGAGAAAATTTAAATGGTTGGGAAAGGCCATGGGATGTAGAAATATTTTTTTCACATTTTATTTCCTTGTAAAAACAGGTAAATCAATAGGGATTTTCGTACGTATAAGTACCCAGTGAACGGTTCGTTTAGCTTTATATATTGTTCCGGGTGGGAGTTGTATTGGTTTTTCGGTAGTGTTAGACCTGTAAGAGAAAAATTTAAATGGTTGGGAAAGGCCATGGGATGTAGAAATATTTTTTTCACATTTTATTTCCTTGTAAAAACAGGTAAATCAATTGGGATTTTCGTATGGATTAGTACCCAGTGAACGGTTCGTTTAGCTTTATACATTGTTCCGGGTGGGCGTTGTATTGGTTTTTCGCAACTGTTAGACCTGTAAGAGAAAAATTTAAATAGCTGGGAAAGGCCATGGCATGTAGAAATATTTTTTTCACATTTTATTTCCTTGTAAAAACAGGTAAATCAATAGGGATTTTCGTATGGATTAGTACCCAGTGAACGGTTCGTTTAGCTTTATACATTGTTCCGGGTGGGCGTTGTATTGGTTTTTCGCAACTGTTAGACCTGTAAGAGAAAAATTTAAATAGCTGGGAAAGGCCATGGCATGTAGAAATATTTTTTTCACATTTTATTTCCTTGTAAAAACAGGTAAATTTATTGTGATTTTCGTATGGATTAGTACCCAGTGAACGGTTCGTTTAGCTTTATACATTGTTCCGGGTGGGCGTTATATTGGTTTTTCGCAACTGTTAGTCCTGTAAGAAAAAAATTTAAATGGCTGGGAAAGGCCATGGGATGTAGAAATATTTTTTTCACATTTTATTTCCTTGTAAAAACAGGTAAATTTATTGTGATTTTCGTATGGATTAGTACCCAGTGAACGGTTCGTTTAGCTTTATACATTGTTCCGGGTGGGCGTTGTATTGGTTTTTCGGAAGTGTTAGACCTGTAAGAGAAAAATTTAAATGGTTGGGAAAGGCCATGGGATGTAGAAATATTTTTTTCACATTTTACTTCCTTGTAAATACAGGTAAATCAATAGGGCTTTTCGCACGTATAAGTACCCAGTGAACGGTTCGTTTAGCTTTATACATTGTTCCGGGTGGGCGTTGTATTGGTTTTTCGGAAGTGTTAGACCTGTAAGAGAAAAATTTAAATGGTTGGGAAAGGCCATGGGATGTAGAAATATTTTTTTCACATTTTATTTCCTTGTAAAAACAGGTAAATCAATAGGGATTTTCGTACGTATAAGTACCCAGTGAACGGTTCATTTAGCTTTATATATTGTTCCGGGTGGGAGTTGTATTGGTTTTTCGGTAGTGTTAGACCTGTAAGAGAAAAATTTAAATGGTTGGGAAAGGCCATGGGATGTAGAAATATTTTTTTCACATTTTATTTCCTTGTAAAAACAGGTAAATCAATTGGGATTTTCGTATGGATTAGTACCCAGTGAACGGTTCGTTTAGCTTTATACATTGTTCCGGGTGGGCGTTGTATTGGTTTTTCGCAACTGTTAGACCTGTAAGAGAAAAATTTAAATAGCTGGGAAAGGCCATGGCATGTAGAAATATTTTTTTCACATTTTATTTCCTTGTAAAAACAGGTAAATCAATAGGGATTTTCGTATGGATTAGTACCCAGTGAACGGTTCGTTTAGCTTTATACATTGTTCCGGGTGGGCGTTGTATTGGTTTTTCGCAACTGTTAGACCTGTAAGAGAAAAATTTAAATAGCTGGGAAAGGCCATGGCATGTAGAAATATTTTTTTCACATTTTATTTCCTTGTAAAAACAGGTAAATTTATTGTGATTTTCGTATGGATTAGTACCCAGTGAACGGTTCGTTTAGCTTTATACATTGTTCCGGGTGGGCGTTATATTGGTTTTTCGCAACTGTTAGTCCTGTAAGAAAAAAATTTAAATGGCTGGGAAAGGCCATGGGATGTAGAAATATTTTTTTTCACATTTTATTTCCTTGTAAAAACAGGTAAATCAATAGGGATTTTCGTACGGATAAGTACCCAGTGAACGGTTCGTTTAGCTTTATATATTGTTCCGGGTGGGCGTTGTATTGGTTTTTCGGAAGTGTTAGACCTGTAAGAGAAAAATGTAAATGGTTGGGAAAGGCCATGGGATGTAGAAATATTTTTTTCACATTTTATTTCCTTGTAAAAAGAGGAAAATCAATAGGGCTTTTCGCACGGATAAGTACCCAGTGAACGGTTCGTTTAGCTTTATACATTGTACCGGGTGGGCGTTGTATTGGTTTTTCAGAAGTGTTAGACCTGTAAGAGAAAAATTTAAATGGTTGGGAAAGGCCATGGGATGTAGAAATATTTTTTTCACATTTTATTTCCTTGTAAAAACAGGTAAATCAATAGGGATTTTCGTACGGATAAGTACACAGTGAACGGTTCGTTTAGCTTTATATATTTTTCCGGGTGGGCGTTGTATTGGTTTTTCGCAACTGTTAGACCTGTAAGAGAAAAATTTAAATGGTTGGGAAAGGCCATGGGATGTAGAAATATTTTTTTCACATTTTACTTCCTTGTAAAAAGAGGGAGATCAATAGGGCTTTTCGCACGGATAAGTACCCAGTGAACGGTTCGTTTAGCTTTATACATTGTTCCGGGTGGGCGTTGTATTGGTTTTTCGGAAGTGTTAGAACTGTAAGAGAAAAATTTAAATGGTTGGGAAAGGCCATGGGATGTAGAAATATTTTTTTCACATTTTATTTCCTTGTAAAAACAGGTAAATCAATTGGGATTTTTGTACGGATTAGTACCCAGTGAACGGTTCGTTTAGCTTTATACATTGTTCCGGGTGGGCGTTGTATTGGTTTTTTGCAACTGTTAGACCTGTAAGAGAAAAATTTAAATGGCTGGGAAAGACCATGGGATGTAGAAATATTTTTTTCACATTTTATTTCCTTGTAAAAACAGGTAAATCAATAGGGATTTTCGTACGGATAAGTACCCAGTGAACGGTTCGTTAAGCTTTATATATTGTTCCGGGTGGGCGTTGTATTGGTTTTTCGGAAGTGTTAGACCTGTAAGAGAAAAATTTAAATGGTTGGGAAAGGCCATGGAATGTAGAAATATTTTTTTCACATTTTATTTCCTTGTAAAAACAGGTAAATGAATAGGGATTTTCGTATGGATTAGTACCCAGTGAACGGTTCGTTTAGCTTTATATATTTTTCCGGGTGGGCGTTGTATTGGTTTTTCGCAACTGTTAGACCTGTAAGAGAAAAATTTAAATGCTTGGGAAAGGCCATGGGATGTAGAAATATTTTTTTCACATTTTACTTCCTTGTAAAAAGAGGGAAATCAATAGGGCTTTTCGCACGGATAAGTACCCAGTGAACGGTTCGTTTAGCTTTATACATTGTTCCGGGTGGGCGTTGTATTGGTTTTTCGGAAGTGTTAGACCTGTAAGAGAAAAATTTAAATGGTTGGGAAAGGCCATGGGATGTAGAAATATTTTTTTCACATTTTATTTCCTTGTAAAAACAGGTAAATCAATAGGGATTTTCGTACGTATAAGTACCCAGTGAACGGTTCGTTTAGCTTTATATATTGTTCCGGGTGGGAGTTGTATTGGTTTTTCGGTAGTGTTAGACCTGTAAGAGAAAAATTTAAATGGTTGGGAAAGGCCATGGGATGTAGAAATATTTTTTTCACATTTTACTTCCTTGTAAAAACAGGTAAATCAATAGGGCTTTTCGCACGTATAAGTACCCAGTGAACGGTTCGTTTAGCTTTATACATTGTTCCGGGTGGGCGTTGTATTGGTTTTTCGCAACTGTTAGACCTGTAAGAGAAAAATTTAAATGGTTGGGAAAGGCCATGGGATGTAGAAATATTTTTTTCACATTTTACTTCCTTGTAAAAACAGGTAAATCAATAGGGCTTTTCGCACGGATAAGTACCCAGTGAACGGTTCGTTTAGCTTTATACATTGTTCCGGGTGGGCGTTGTATTGGTTTTTCGGAAGTGTTAGACCTGTAAGAGAAAAATTTAAATGGTTGGGAAAGTCCATGGGATGTAGAAATATTTTTTTCACATTTTATTTCCTTGTAAAAACAGGTAAATCAATAGGGATTTTCGTACGGATAAGTACCCAGTGAACGGTTCGTTTAGCTTTATATATTTTTCCGGGTGGGCGTTGTATTGGTTTTTCGCAACTGTTAGACCTGTAAGAGAAAAATGTAAATGGTTGGGAAAGGCCATGGGATGTAGAAATATTTTTTTCACATTTTATTTCCTTGTAAAAAGAGGGAAATCAATAGGGCTTTTCGCACGGATAAGTACCCAGTGAACGGTTCGTTTAGCTTTATACATTGTTCCGGGTGGGCGTTGTATTGGTTTTTCGGAAGTGTTAGACCTGTAAGAGAAAAATTTAAATGGTTGGGAAAGGCCATGGGATGTAGAAATATTTTTTTCACATTTTATTTCCTTGTAAAAACAGGTAAATCAATTGGGATTTTCGTACGGATTAGTACCCAGTGAACGGTTCGTTTAGCTTTATACATTGTTCCGGGTGGGCGTTGTATTGGTTTTTCGCAACTGTTAGACCTGTAAGAGAAAAATTTAAATGGCTGGGAAAGGCCATGGGATGTAGAAATATTTTTTTCACATTTTATTTCCTTGTAAAAACAGGTAAATCAATAGGGATTTTCGTACGGATAAGTACCCAGTGAACGGTTCGTTAAGCTTTATATATTGTTCCGGGTGGGCGTTGTATTGGTTTTTCGGAAGTGTTAGACCTGTAAGAGAAAAATTTAAATGGTTGGGAAAGGCCATGGAATGTAGAAATATTTTTTTCACATTTTATTTCCTTGTAAAAACAGGTAAATCAATAGGGATTTTCGTATGGATTAGTAGAAGAAGAAGAAGAAGAGTTGGTTTTTTATGCCGCTTTTCCCTACCCGAAGGAAGCTCAAAGCGGCTTACAGTCGCCTTCCCTTTCCTCTCCCCACAACAGACACCCTGTGGGGTGGGTGAGGCTGAGAGAGCGCTGATATCACTGCTCGGTACCCAGTGAACGGTTCGTTTAGCTTTATATATTTTTCCGGGTGGGCGTTGTATTGGTTTTTCGCAACTGTTAGACCTGTAAGAGAAAAATTTAAATGCTTGGGAAAGGCCATGGGATGTAGAAATATTTTTTTCACATTTTACTTCCTTGTAAAAAGAGGGAAATCAATAGGGCTTTTCGCACGGATAAGTACCCAGTGAACGGTTCGTTTAGCTTTATACATTGTTCCGGGTGGGCGTTGTATTGGTTTTTCGGAAGTGTTAGACCTGTAAGAGAAAAATTTAAATGGTTGGGAAAGGCCATGGGATGTAGAAATATTTTTTTCACATTTTATTTCCTTGTAAAAACAGGTAAATCAATAGGGATTTTCATACGGATAAGTAACCAGTGAACGGTTTGTTTAGCTTTATATATTTTTCCGGGTGGGCGTTGTATTGGTTTTTCGGAAGTGTTAGACCTGTAAGAGAAAAATTTAAATGGTTGGGAAAGGCCATGGGATGTAGAAATATTTTTTTCACATTTTATTTCCTTGTAAAAACAGGTAAATCAATAGGGATTTTCGTACATATAAGTACCCAGTGAACGGTTCGTTTAGCTTTATATATTGTTCCGGGTGGGAGATGTATTGGTTTTTCGGTAGTGTTAGACCTGTAAGAGAAAAATTTAAATGGTTGGGAAAGGCCATGGGATGTAGAAATATTTTTTTCACATTTTACTTCCTTGTAAAAACAGGTAAATCAATAGGGCTTTTCGCACGTATAAGTACCCAGTGAACGGTTCGTTTAGCTTTATACATTGTTCCGGGTGGGCGTTGTATTGGTTTTTCGCAACTGTTAGACCTGTAAGAGAAAAATTTAAATGGTTGGGAAAGGCCATGGGATGTAGAAATATTTTTTTCACATTTTACTTCCTTGTAAAAACAGGTAAATCAATAGGGCTTTTCGCACGGATAATTACCCAGTGAACGGTTCGTTTAGCTTTATACATTGTTCCGGGTGGGCGTTGTATTGGTTTTTCGGAAGTGTTAGACCTGTAAGAGAAAAACTTAAATGGCTGGGAAAGGCCATGGGATGTAGAAATATTTTTTTCACATTTTATTTCCTTTTAAAAACAGGTAAATCAATAGGGATTTTCGTACGGATTAGTACCCAGTGAACGGTTCGTTTAGCTTTATACATTGTTCCGGGTGGGCGTTGTATTGGTTTTTCACAACTGTTAGACCTGTAAGAGAAAAATTTAAATGGTTGGGAAAGGCCATGGGATGTAGAAATATTTTTTTCACATTTTATTTCCTTGTAAAAACAGGTAAATCAATAGGGATTTTCGTACGGATAAGTACCCAGTGAACGGTTCGTTTAGCTTTATATATTGTTCCGGGTGGGCGTTGTATTGGTTTTTCGGAAGTGTTAGACCTGTAAGAGAAAAATTTAAATGGTTGGGAAAGGCCATGGAATGTAGAAATATTTTTTTCACATTTTACTTCCTTGTAAAAACAGGTAAATCAATAGGGATTTTCGTACGGATTAGTACCCAGTGAACGGTTCGTTTAGCTTTATATATTTTTCCGGGTGGGCGTTGTATTGGTTTTTCGCAACTTTTAGACCTGTAAGAGAAAAATTTAAATGGTTGGGAAAGGCCATGGGATGTAGAAATATTTTTTTCACATTTTACTTCCTTGTAAAAAGAGGGAAATCAATAGGGCTTTTCGCACGGGTAAGTACCCAGTGAACGGTTCGTTTAGCTTTATACATTGTTCCGGGTGGGCGTTGTATTGGTTTTTCGGAAGTGTTAGACCTGTAAGAGAAAAATTTTAATGGTTGGGAAAGGCCATGGGATGTAGAAATATTTTTTTGACATTTTATTTCCTTGTAAAAACAGGTAAATCAATAGGGATTTTCGTACGGATAAGTACCCAGTGAACGGTTCGTTTAGCTTTATATATTTTTCCGGGTGGGCGTTGTATTGGTTTTTCGGAAGTGTTAGACCTGTAAGAAAAAAATTTAAATGGTTGGGAAAGGCCATGGGATGTATAAATATTTTTTTCACATTTTAATTCCTTGTAAAAAGAGGTAAATCAATAGGGCTTTTCGCACGGATAAGTACCCAGTGAACGGTTCGTTTAGCTTTATACATTGTTCCGGGTGGGCGTTGTATTGGTTTTTCGGAAGTGTTAGACCTGTAAGAGAAAAATTTAAATGGTTGGGAAAGGCCATGGGATGTAGAAATATTTTTTTCACATTTTATTTCCTTGTAAAAACAGGTAAATCAATTGGGATTTTCGTACGGATTAGTACCCAGTGAACGGTTCGTTTAGCTTTATACATTGTTCCGGGTGGGCGTTGTATTGGTTTTTCGCAACTGTTAGACCTGTAAGAGAAAAATTTAAATGGTTGGGAAAGGCCATGGGATGTAGAAATATTTTTTTCACATTTTATTTCCTTGTAAAAACAGGTAATTCAATAGGGATTTTCGTACGTATAAGTACCCAGTGAACGGTTCATTTAGCTTTATATATTGTTCCGGGTGGGAGTTGTATTGGTTTTTCGGTAGTGTTAGACCTGTAAGAGAAAAATTTAAATGGTTGGGAAAGGCCATGGGATGTAGAAATATTTTTTTCACATTTTATTTCCTTGTAAAAACAGGTAAATCAATTGGGATTTTCGTATGGATTAGTACCCAGTGAACGGTTCGTTTAGCTTTATACATTGTTCCGGGTGGGCGTTGTATTGGTTTTTCGCAACTGTTAGACCTGTAAGAGAAAAATTTAAATAGCTGGGAAAGGCCATGGCATGTAGAAATATTTTTTTCACATTTTATTTCCTTGTAAAAACAGGTAAATCAATAGGGATTTTCGTATGGATTAGTACCCAGTGAACGGTTCGTTTAGCTTTATACATTGTTCCGGGTGGGCGTTGTATTGGTTTTTCGCAACTGTTAGACCTGTAAGAGAAAAATTTAAATAGCTGGGAAAGGCCATGGCATGTAGAAATATTTTTTTCACATTTTATTTCCTTGTAAAAACAGGTAAATTTATTGTGATTTTCGTATGGATTAGTACCCAGTGAACGGTTCGTTTAGCTTTATACATTGTTCCGGGTGGGCGTTATATTGGTTTTTCGCAACTGTTAGTCCTGTAAGAAAAAAATTTAAATGGCTGGGAAAGGCCATGGGATGTAGAAATATTTTTTTTCACATTTTATTTCCTTGTAAAAACAGGTAAATCAATAGGGATTTTCGTACGGATAAGTACCCAGTGAACGGTTCGTTTAGCTTTATATATTGTTCCGGGTGGGCGTTGTATTGGTTTTTCGGAAGTGTTAGACCTGTAAGAGAAAAATGTAAATGGTTGGGAAAGGCCATGGGATGTAGAAATATTTTTTTCACATTTTATTTCCTTGTAAAAAGAGGAAAATCAATAGGGCTTTTCGCACGGATAAGTACCCAGTGAACGGTTCGTTTAGCTTTATACATTGTACCGGGTGGGCGTTGTATTGGTTTTTCAGAAGTGTTAGACCTGTAAGAGAAAAATTTAAATGGTTGGGAAAGGCCATGGGATGTAGAAATATTTTTTTCACATTTTATTTCCTTGTAAAAACAGGTAAATCAATAGGGATTTTCGTACGGATAAGTACACAGTGAACGGTTCGTTTAGCTTTATATATTTTTCCGGGTGGGCGTTGTATTGGTTTTTCGCAACTGTTAGACCTGTAAGAGAAAAATTTAAATGGTTGGGAAAGGCCATGGGATGTAGAAATATTTTTTTCACATTTTACTTCCTTGTAAAAAGAGGGAGATCAATAGGGCTTTTCGCACGGATAAGTACCCAGTGAACGGTTCGTTTAGCTTTATACATTGTTCCGGGTGGGCGTTGTATTGGTTTTTCGGAAGTGTTAGAACTGTAAGAGAAAAATTTAAATGGTTGGGAAAGGCCATGGGATGTAGAAATATTTTTTTCACATTTTATTTCCTTGTAAAAACAGGTAAATCAATTGGGATTTTTGTACGGATTAGTACCCAGTGAACGGTTCGTTTAGCTTTATACATTGTTCCGGGTGGGCGTTGTATTGGTTTTTTGCAACTGTTAGACCTGTAAGAGAAAAATTTAAATGGCTGGGAAAGACCATGGGATGTAGAAATATTTTTTTCACATTTTATTTCCTTGTAAAAACAGGTAAATCAATAGGGATTTTCGTACGGATAAGTACCCAGTGAACGGTTCGTTAAGCTTTATATATTGTTCCGGGTGGGCGTTGTATTGGTTTTTCGGAAGTGTTAGACCTGTAAGAGAAAAATTTAAATGGTTGGGAAAGGCCATGGAATGTAGAAATATTTTTTTCACATTTTATTTCCTTGTAAAAACAGGTAAATGAATAGGGATTTTCGTATGGATTAGTACCCAGTGAACGGTTCGTTTAGCTTTATATATTTTTCCGGGTGGGCGTTGTATTGGTTTTTCGCAACTGTTAGACCTGTAAGAGAAAAATTTAAATGCTTGGGAAAGGCCATGGGATGTAGAAATATTTTTTTCACATTTTACTTCCTTGTAAAAAGAGGGAAATCAATAGGGCTTTTCGCACGGATAAGTACCCAGTGAACGGTTCGTTTAGCTTTATACATTGTTCCGGGTGGGCGTTGTATTGGTTTTTCGGAAGTGTTAGACCTGTAAGAGAAAAATTTAAATGGTTGGGAAAGGCCATGGGATGTAGAAATATTTTTTTCACATTTTATTTCCTTGTAAAAACAGGTAAATCAATAGGGATTTTCGTACGTATAAGTACCCAGTGAACGGTTCGTTTAGCTTTATATATTGTTCCGGGTGGGAGTTGTATTGGTTTTTCGGTAGTGTTAGACCTGTAAGAGAAAAATTTAAATGGTTGGGAAAGGCCATGGGATGTAGAAATATTTTTTTCACATTTTACTTCCTTGTAAAAACAGGTAAATCAATAGGGCTTTTCGCACGTATAAGTACCCAGTGAACGGTTCGTTTAGCTTTATACATTGTTCCGGGTGGGCGTTGTATTGGTTTTTCGCAACTGTTAGACCTGTAAGAGAAAAATTTAAATGGTTGGGAAAGGCCATGGGATGTAGAAATATTTTTTTCACATTTTACTTCCTTGTAAAAACAGGTAAATCAATAGGGCTTTTCGCACGGATAAGTACCCAGTGAACGGTTCGTTTAGCTTTATACATTGTTCCGGGTGGGCGTTGTATTGGTTTTTCGGAAGTGTTAGACCTGTAAGAGAAAAATTTAAATGGTTGGGAAAGTCCATGGGATGTAGAAATATTTTTTTCACATTTTATTTCCTTGTAAATACAGGTAAATCAATAGGGATTTTCGTACGGATAAGTACCCAGTGAACGGTTCGTTTAGCTTTATATATTTTTCCGGGTGGGCGTTGTATTGGTTTTTCGCAACTGTTAGACCTGTAAGAGAAAAATGTAAATGGTTGGGAAAGGCCATGGGATGTAGAAATATTTTTTTCACATTTTATTTCCTTGTAAAAAGAGGGAAATCAATAGGGCTTTTCGCACGGATAAGTACCCAGTGAACGGTTCGTTTAGCTTTATACATTGTTCCGGGTGGGCGTTGTATTGGTTTTTCGGAAGTGTTAGACCTGTAAGAGAAAAATTTAAATGGTTGGGAAAGGCCATGGGATGTAGAAATATTTTTTTCACATTTTATTTCCTTGTAAAAACAGGTAAATCAATTGGGATTTTCGTACGGATTAGTACCCAGTGAACGGTTCGTTTAGCTTTATACATTGTTCCGGGTGGGCGTTGTATTGGTTTTTCGCAACTGTTAGACCTGTAAGAGAAAAATTTAAATGGCTGGGAAAGGCCATGGGATGTAGAAATATTTTTTTCACATTTTATTTCCTTGTAAAAACAGGTAAATCAATAGGGATTTTCGTACGGATAAGTACCCAGTGAACGGTTCGTTAAGCTTTATATATTGTTCCGGGTGGGCGTTGTATTGGTTTTTCGGAAGTGTTAGACCTGTAAGAGAAAAATTTAAATGGTTGGGAAAGGCCATGGAATGTAGAAATATTTTTTTCACATTTTATTTCCTTGTAAAAACAGGTAAATCAATAGGGATTTTCGTATGGATTAGTAGAAGAAGAAGAAGAAGAGTTGGTTTTTTATGCCGCTTTTCCCTACCCGAAGGAAGCTCAAAGCGGCTTACAGTCGCCTTCCCTTTCCTCTCCCCACAACAGACACCCTGTGGGGTGGGTGAGGCTGAGAGAGCGCTGATATCACTGCTCGGTACCCAGTGAACGGTTCGTTTAGCTTTATATATTTTTCCGGGTGGGCGTTGTATTGGTTTTTCGCAACTGTTAGACCTGTAAGAGAAAAATTTAAATGCTTGGGAAAGGCCATGGGATGTAGAAATATTTTTTTCACATTTTACTTCCTTGTAAAAAGAGGGAAATCAATAGGGCTTTTCGCACGGATAAGTACCCAGTGAACGGTTCGTTTAGCTTTATACATTGTTCCGGGTGGGCGTTGTATTGGTTTTTCGGAAGTGTTAGACCTGTAAGAGAAAAATTTAAATGGTTGGGAAAGGCCATGGGATGTAGAAATATTTTTTTCACATTTTATTTCCTTGTAAAAACAGGTAAATCAATAGGGATTTTCATACGGATAAGTAACCAGTGAACGGTTTGTTTAGCTTTATATATTTTTCCGGGTGGGCGTTGTATTGGTTTTTCGGAAGTGTTAGACCTGTAAGAGAAAAATTTAAATGGTTGGGAAAGGCCATGGGATGTAGAAATATTTTTTTCACATTTTATTTCCTTGTAAAAACAGGTAAATCAATAGGGATTTTCGTACATATAAGTACCCAGTGAACGGTTCGTTTAGCTTTATATATTGTTCCGGGTGGGAGATGTATTGGTTTTTCGGTAGTGTTAGACCTGTAAGAGAAAAATTTAAATGGTTGGGAAAGGCCATGGGATGTAGAAATATTTTTTTCACATTTTACTTCCTTGTAAAAACAGGTAAATCAATAGGGCTTTTCGCACGTATAAGTACCCAGTGAACGGTTCGTTTAGCTTTATACATTGTTCCGGGTGGGCGTTGTATTGGTTTTTCGCAACTGTTAGACCTGTAAGAGAAAAATTTAAATGGTTGGGAAAGGCCATGGGATGTAGAAATATTTTTTTCACATTTTACTTCCTTGTAAAAACAGGTAAATCAATAGGGCTTTTCGCACGGATAATTACCCAGTGAACGGTTCGTTTAGCTTTATACATTGTTCCGGGTGGGCGTTGTATTGGTTTTTCGGAAGTGTTAGACCTGTAAGAGAAAAACTTAAATGGCTGGGAAAGGCCATGGGATGTAGAAATATTTTTTTCACATTTTATTTCCTTTTAAAAACAGGTAAATCAATAGGGATTTTCGTACGGATTAGTACCCAGTGAACGGTTCGTTTAACTTTATACATTGTTCCGGGTGGGCGTTGTATTGGTTTTTCACAACTGTTAGACCTGTAAGAGAAAAATTTAAATGGTTGGGAAAGGCCATGGGATGTAGAAATATTTTTTTCACATTTTATTTCCTTGTAAAAACAGGTAAATCAATAGGGATTTTCGTACGGATAAGTACCCAGTGAACGGTTCGTTTAGCTTTATATATTGTTCCGGGTGGGCGTTGTATTGGTTTTTCGGAAGTGTTAGACCTGTAAGAGAAAAATTTAAATGGTTGGGAAAGGCCATGGAATGTAGAAATATTTTTTTCACATTTTACTTCCTTGTAAAAACAGGTAAATCAATAGGGATTTTCGTACGGATTAGTACCCAGTGAACGGTTCGTTTAGCTTTATATATTTTTCCGGGTGGGCGTTGTATTGGTTTTTCGCAACTTTTAGACCTGTAAGAGAAAAATTTAAATGGTTGGGAAAGGCCATGGGATGTAGAAATATTTTTTTCACATTTTACTTCCTTGTAAAAAGAGGGAAATCAATAGGGCTTTTCGCACGGGTAAGTACCCAGTGAACGGTTCGTTTAGCTTTATACATTGTTCCGGGTGGGCGTTGTATTGGTTTTTCGGAAGTGTTAGACCTGTAAGAGAAAAATTTTAATGGTTGGGAAAGGCCATGGGATGTAGAAATATTTTTTTCACATTTTATTTCCTTGTAAAAACAGGTAAATCAATAGGGATTTTCGTACGGATAAGTACCCAGTGAACGGTTCGTTTAGCTTTATATATTTTTCCGGGTGGGCGTTGTATTGGTTTTTCGGAAGTGTTAGACCTGTAAGAAAAAAATTTAAATGGTTGGGAAAGGCCATGGGATGTATAAATATTTTTTTCACATTTTAATTCCTTGTAAAAAGAGGTAAATCAATAGGGCTTTTCGCACGGATAAGTACCCAGTGAACGGTTCGTTTAGCTTTATACATTGTTCCGGGTGGGCGTTGTATTGGTTTTTCGGAAGTGTTAGACCTGTAAGAGAAAAATTTAAATGGTTGGGAAAGGCCATGGGATGTAGAAATATTTTTTTCACATTTTATTTCCTTGTAAAAACAGGTAAATCAATTGGGATTTTCGTACGGATTAGTACCCAGTGAACGGTTCGTTTAGCTTTATACATTGTTCCGGGTGGGCGTTGTATTGGTTTTTCGCAACTGTTAGACCTGTAAGAGAAAAATTTAAATGGTTGGGAAAGGCCATGGGATGTAGAAATATTTTTTTCACATTTTACTTCCTTGTAAAAACAGGTAAATCAATAGGGCTTTTGGCACGGATAAGTACCCAGTGAACGGTTCGTTTAGCTTTATACATTGTTCCGGGTGGGCGTTGTATTGGTTTTTCGGAAGTGTTAGACCTGTAAGAGAAAAACTTAAATGGCTGGGAAAGGCCATGGGATGTAGAAATATTTTTTTCACATTTTATTTCCTTTTAAAAACAGGTAAATCAATAGGGATTTTCGTACGGATTAGTACCCAGTGAACGGTTCGTTTAGCTTTATACATTGTTCCGGGTGGGCGTGGTATTGGTTTTTCACAACTGTTAGACCTGTAAGAGAAAAATTTAAATGGTTGGGAAAGGCCATGGGATGTAGAAATATTTTCTTCACATTTTATTTCCTTGTAAAAACAGGTAAATCAATAGGGATTTTCGTACGGATAAGTACCCAGTGAACGGTTCGTTTAGCTTTATATATTGTTCCGGGTGGGCGTTGTATTGGTTTTTCGGAAGTGTTAGACCTGTAAGAGAAAAATTTAAATGGTTGGGAAAGGCCATGGAATGTAGAAATATTTTTTTCACATTTTACTTCCTTGTAAAAACAGGTAAATCAATAGGGATTTTCGTACGGATTAGTACCCAGTGAACGGTTCGTTTAGCTTTATATATTTTTCCGGGTGGGCGTTGTATTGGTTTTTCGCAACTTTTAGACCTGTAAGAGAAAAATTTAAATGGTTGGGAAAGGCCATGGGATGTAGAAATATTTTTTTCACATTTTAATTCCTTGTAAAAACAGGTAAATCAATAGGGATTTTCGCACGGGTAAGTACCCAGTGAACGGTTCGTTTAGCTTTATACATTGTTCCGGGTGGGCGTTGTATTGGTTTTTCGGAAGTGTTAGACCTGTAAGAGAAAAATTTTAATGGTTGGGAAAGGCCATGGGATGTAGAAATATTTTTTTCACATTTTATTTCCTTGTAAAAACAGGTAAATCAATAGGGAATTTCGTACGGATAAGTACCCAGTGAACGGTTCGTTTAGCTTTATATATTTTTCCGGATGGGCGTTGTATTGGTTTTTCGGAAGTGTTAGACCTGTAAGAAAAAAATTTAAATGGTTGGGAAAGGCCATGGGATGTATAAATATTTTTTTCACATTTTAATTCCTTGTAAAAAGAGGTAAATCAATAGGGCTTTTCGCACGGATAAGTACCCAGTGAACGGTTCGTTTAGCTTTATACATTGTTCCGGGTGGGCGTTGTATTGGTTTTTCGGAAGTGTTAGACCTGTAAGAGAAAACTTTAAATGGTTGGGAAAGGCCATGGGATGTAGAAATATTTTTTTCACATTTTATTTCCTTGTAAAAACAGGTAAATCAATTGGGATTTTCGTACGGATTAGTACCCAGTGAACGGTTCGTTTAGCTTTATACATTGTTCCGGGTGGGCGTTGTATTGGTTTTTCGCAACTGTTAGACCTGTAAGAGAAAAATTTAAATGGCTGGGAAAGGCCATGGGATGTAGAAATATTGTTTTCACATTTTATTTCCTTGTAAAAACAGGTAAATCAATAGGGATTTTCGTACGGATAAGTACCCAGTGAACGGTTCGTTTAGCTTTATACATTGTTCCGGGTGGGCGTTGTATTGGTTTTTCGGAAGTGTTAGACCTGTAAGAGAAAAATTTAAATGGTTGGGAAAGGCCATGGAATGTAGAAATATTTTTTTCACATTTTATTTCCTTGTAAAAACAGGTACATCAATAGGGATTTTCGTATGGATTAGTACCCAGTGAACGGTTCGTTTAGCTTTATATATTGTTCCGGGTGGGTGTTGTATTGGTTTTTCGCAACTGTTAGACCTGTAAGAGAAAAATTTAAATGGTTGGGAAAGGCCATGGGATGTAGAAATATTTTTTTCACATTTTACTTCCTTGTAAATAGAGGGAAATCAATAGGGCTTTTCGCACGGATAAGTACCCAGTGAACGGTTCGTTTAGCTTTATACATTGTTCCGGGTGGGCGTTGTATTGGTTTTTCGGAAGTGTTAGACCTGTAAGAGAAAAATTTAAATGGCTGGGAAAGGCCATGGGATGTAGAAATATTTTTTTCACATTTTATTTCCTTGTAAAAACAGGTAAAACAATAGGGATTTTCGTACGGATTAGTACCCAGTGAACGGTTCGTTTAGCTTTATACATTGTTCCGGGTGGGCGTTGTATTGGTTTTTCGCAACTGTTAGACCTGTAAGAGAAAAATTTAAATGGTTGGGAAAGGCCATGGGATGTAGAAATATTTTTTTCACATTTTATTTCCTTGTAAAAACAGGTAAATCAATAGGGATTTTCGTACGGATAAGTACCCAGTGAACGGTTCGTTTAGCTTTATATATTGTTCCGGGTGGGCTTTGTATTGGTTTTTCGGAAGTGTTAGACCTGTAAGAGAAAAATTTAAATGGTTGGGAAAGGCCATGGAATGTAGAAATATTTTTTTCACATTTTAATTCCTTGTAAAAACAGGTAAATCAATAGGGCTTTTCGCACGGATAAGTACCCAGTGAACGGTTCGTTTAGCTTTATACATTGTTCCGGGTGGGCGTTGTATTGGTTTTTCGGAAGTGTTAGACCTGTAAGAGAAAAATTTAAATGGTTGGGAAAGGCCATGGGATGTAGAAATATTTTTTTCACATTTTATTTCCTTGTAAAAACAGGTAAATCAATTGGGATTTTCGTACGGATTAGTACCCAGTGAACGGTTCGTTTAGCTTTATACATTGTTCCGGGTGGGCGTTGTATTGGTTTTTCGCAACTGTTAGACCTGTAAGAGAAAAATTTAAATGGCTGGGAAAGGCCATGGGATGTAGAAATATTTTTTTCACATTTTACTTCCTTGTAAAAAGAGGGAAATCAATAGGGCTTTTCGCACGGGTAAGTACCCAGTGAACGGTTCGTTTAGCTTTATACATTGTTCCGGGTGGGCGTTGTATTGGTTTTTCGGAAGTGTTAGACCTGTAAGAGAAAAATTTAAATGGTTGGGAAAGGCCATGGGATGTAGAAATATTTTTTTCACATTTTATTTCCTTGTAAAAACAGGTAAATCAATAGGGATTTTCGTACGGATAAGTACCCAGTGAACGGTTCGTTTAGCTTTATATATTTTTCCGGGTGGGCGTTGTATTGGTTTTTCGGAAGTGTTAGACCTGTAAGAAAAAAATTTAAATGGTTGGGAAAGGCCATGGGATGTATAAATATTTTTTTCACATTTTAATTCCTTGTAAAAAGAGGTAAATCAATAGGGCTTTTCGCACGGATAAGTACCCAGTGAACGGTTCGTTTAGCTTAATACATTGTTCCGGGTGGGCGTTGTATTGGTTTTTCGGAAGTGTTAGACCTGTAAGAGAAAAATTTAAATGGTTGGGAAAGGCCATGGGATGTAGAAATATTTTTTTCACATTTTATTTCCTTGTAAAAACAGGTAAATCAATTGGGATTTTCGTACGGATTAGTACCCAGTGAACGGTTCGTTTAGCTTTATACATTGTTCCGGGTGGGCGTTGTATTGGTTTTTCGCAACTGTTAGACCTGTAAGAGAAAAATTTAAATGGCTGGGAAAGGCCATGGGATGTAGAAATATTGTTTTCACATTTTATTTCCTTGTAAAAACAGGTAAATCAATAGGGATTTTCGTACGGATAAGTACCCAGTGAACGGTTCGTTTAGCTTTATACATTGTTCCGGGTGGGTGTTGTATTGGTTTTTCGGAAGTGTTAGACCTGTAAGAGAAAAATTTAAATGGTTGGGAAAGGCCATGGAATGTAGAAATATTTTTTTCGCATTTTATTTCCTTGTAAAAACAGGTAAATCAATAGGGATTTTCGTATGGATTAGTACCCAGTGAACGGTTCGTTTAGCTTTATATATTGTTCCGGGTGGGCGTTGTATTGGTTTTTCGCAACTGTTAGACCTGTAAGAGAAAAATTTAAATGGTTGGGAAAGGCCATGGGATGTAGAAATATTTTTTTCACATTTTACTTCCTTGTAAAAAGAGGGAAATCAATAGGGCTTTTCGCACGGATAAGTACCCAGTGAACGGTTCGTTTAGCTTTATACATTGTTCCGGGTGGGCGTTGTATTGGTTTTTCGGAAGTGTTAGACCTGTAAGAGAAAAATTTAAATGGCTGGGAAAGGCCATGGGATGTAGAAATATTTTTTTCACATTTTATTTCCTTGTAAAAACAGGTAAATCTATAGGGATTTTCGTACGGATAAGTACCCAGTGAACGGTTCGTTTAGCTTTATATATTGTTCCGGGTGGGCGTTGTATTGGTTTTTCGGAAGTGTTAGACCTGTAAGAGAAAAATTTAAATGGTTGGGAAAGGCCATGGGATGTAGAAATATTTTTTTCACATTTTATTTCCTTGTAAAAACAGGTAAATCAATAGGGCTTTTCGCACGTATAAGTACCCAGTGAACGGTTCGTTTAACTTTATACATTGTTCCGGGTGGCCGTTGTATTGGTTTTTCGGAAGTGTTAGACATGTAAGAGAAAAATTTAAATGGTTGGGAAAGGCCATGGGATGTAGAAATATTTTTTTCACATTTTACTTCCTTGTAAAAAGAGGGAAATCAATAGGGCTTTTCGCACGGATAAGTACCCAGTGAACGGTTCATTTAGCTTTATACATTGTTCCGGGTGGGCGTTGTATTGGTTTTTCGGAAGTGTTAGACCTGTAAGAGAAAAATGTAAATGGCTGGGAAAGGCCATGGGACGTAGAAATATTTTTTTCACATTTTATTTCCTTGTAAAAACAGGTAAATCAATAGGGATTTTCGTACGGATAAGTACCCAGTGAACGGTTCGTTTAGCTTTATATATTTTTCCGGGTGGGCATTGTATTGGTTTTTCGGAAGTGTTAGACCTGTAACAGAAAAATTTAAATGGTTGGGAAAGGCCATGGGATGTAGAAATATTTTTTTCACATTTTATTTCCTTGTAAAAACAGGTAAATCAATAGGGCTTTTCGCACGGATAAGTACCCAGTGAACGGTTCGTTTAGCTTTATACATTGTTCCGGGTAGGCGTTGTATTGGTTTTTCGGAAGTGTTAGACCTGTAAGAGAAAAATTTAAATGGCTGGGAAAGGCCATGGGATGTAGAAAAATTTTTTTCACATTTTATTTCCTTGTAAAAACAGGTAAATCAATAGGGATTTTCGTACGGATAAGTACCCAGTGAACGGTTCGTTTAGCTTTATATATTTTTCCGGGTGAGCGTTGTATTGGTTTTTCGGAAGTGTTAGACCTGTAAGAGAAAAATTTAAATGGTTGGGAAAGGCCATGGGATGTAGAAATATTTTTTTCACATTTTATTTCCTTGTAAAAACAGGTAAATCAATAGGGCTTTTCGCACGGATAAGTACCCAGGGAACGGTTCGTTTAGCTTTATACATTGTTCCGGGTGGGCGTTGTATTGGTTTTTCGGAAGTGTTAGACCTGTGAGAGAAAAATTTAAATGGTTGGGAAAGGCCATGGGATGTAGAAATATTGTTTTCACATTTTATTTCCTTGTAAAAACAGGTAAATCAATAGGGATTTTCGTACGTATAAGTATCCAGTGAACGGTTCGTTTAGCTTTATATATTGTTCCGGGTGGGAGTTGTATTGGTTTTTCGGTAGTGTTAGACCTGTAAGAGAAAAATTTAAATGGTTGGGAAAGGCCATGGGATGTAGAAATATTTTTTTCACATTTTACTTCCTTGTAAAAACAGGTAAATCAATAGGGCTTTTCGCACGTATAAGTACCCAGTGAAAGGTTCGTTTAGCTTTATACATTGTTCCGGGTGGGCGTTGTATTGGTTTTTCGCAACTGTTAGACCTGTAAGAGAAAAATTTAAATGGTTGGGAAAGGCCATGGGATGTAGAAATATTTTTTTCACATTTTAATTCCTTGTAAAAACAGGTAAATCAATAGGGCTTTTCGCACGGATAAGTACCCAGTGAACGGTTCGTTTAGCTTTATACATTGTTCCGGGTGGGCGTTGTATTGGTTTTTCGGAAGTGTTAGACCTGTAAGAGAAAAATTTAAATGGTTGGGAAAGGCCATGGGATGTAGAAATATTTTTTTCACATTTTATTTCCTTGTAAAAACAGGTAAATCAATTGGGATTTTCGTACGGATTAGTACCCAGTGAACGGTTCGTTTAGCTTTATACATTGTTCCGGGTGGGCGTTGTATTGGTTTTTCGCAACTGTTAGACCTGTAAGAGAAAAATTTAAATGGCTGGGAAAGGCCATGGGATGTAGAAATATTTTTTTCACATTTTACTTCCTTGTAAAAAGAGGGAAATCAATAGGGCTTTTCGCACGGGTAAGTACCCAGTGAACGGTTCGTTTAGCTTTATACATTGTTCCGGGTGGGCGTTGTATTGGTTTTTCGGAAGTGTTAGACCTGTAAGAGAAAAATTTAAATGGTTGGGAAAGGCCATGGGATGTAGAAATATTTTTTTCACATTTTATTTCCTTGTAAAAACAGGTAAATCAATAGGGATTTTCGTACGGATAAGTACCCAGTGAACGGTTCGTTTAGCTTTATATATTTTTCCGGGTGGGCGTTGTATTGGTTTTTCGGAAGTGTTAGACCTGTAAGAAAAAAATTTAAATGGTTGGGAAAGGCCATGGGATGTATAAATATTTTTTTCACATTTTAATTCCTTGTAAAAAGAGGTAAATCAATAGGGCTTTTCGCACGGATAAGTACCCAGTGAACGGTTCGTTTAGCTTAATACATTGTTCCGGGTGGGCGTTGTATTGGTTTTTCGGAAGTGTTAGACCTGTAAGAGAAAAATTTAAATGGTTGGGAAAGGCCATGGGATGTAGAAATATTTTTTTCACATTTTATTTCCTTGTAAAAACAGGTAAATCAATTGGGATTTTCGTACGGATTAGTACCCAGTGAACGGTTCGTTTAGCTTTATACATTGTTCCGGGTGGGCGTTGTATTGGTTTTTCGCAACTGTTAGACCTGTATGAGAAAAATTTAAATGGCTGGGAAAGGCCATGGGATGTAGAAATATTGTTTTCACATTTTATTTCCTTGTAAAAACAGGTAAATCAATAGGGATTTTCGTACGGATAAGTACCCAGTGAACGGTTCGTTTAGCTTTATACATTGTTCCGGGTGGGCGTTGTATTGGTTTTTCGGAAGTGTTAGACCTGTAAGAGAAAAATTTAAATGGTTGGGAAAGGCCATGGAATGTAGAAATATTTTTTTCGCATTTTATTTCCTTGTAAAAACAGGTAAATCAATAGGGATTTTCGTATGGATTAGTACCCAGTGAACGGTTCGTTTAGCTTTATATATTGTTCCGGGTGGGCGTTGTATTGGTTTTTCGCAACTGTTAGACCTGTAAGAGAAAAATTTAAATGGTTGGGAAAGGCCATGGGATGTAGAAATATTTTTTTCACATTTTACTTCCTTGTAAAAAGAGGGAAATCAATAGGGCTTTTCGCACGGATAAGTACCCAGTGAACGGTTCGTTTAGCTTTATACATTGTTCCGGGTGGGCGTTGTATTGGTTTTTCGGAAGTGTTAGACCTGTAAGAGAAAAATTTAAATGGCTGGGAAAGGCCATGGGATGTAGAAATATTTTTTTCACATTTTATTTCCTTGTAAAAACAGGTAAATCTATAGGGATTTTCGTACGGATAAGTACCCAGTGAACGGTTCGTTTAGCTTTATATATTGTTCCGGGTGGGCGTTGTATTGGTTTTTCGGAAGTGTTAGACCTGTAAGAGAAAAATTTAAATGGTTGGGAAAGGCCATGGGATGTAGAAATATTTTTTTCACATTTTATTTCCTTGTAAAAACAGGTAAATCAATAGGGCTTTTCGCACGTATAAGTACCCAGTGAACGGTTCGTTTAACTTTATACATTGTTCCGGGTGGCCGTTGTATTGGTTTTTCGGAAGTGTTAGACATGTAAGAGAAAAATTTAAATGGTTGGGAAAGGCCATGGGATGTAGAAATATTTTTTTCACATTTTACTTCCTTGTAAAAAGAGGGAAATCAATAGGGCTTTTCGCACGGATAAGTACCCAGTGAACGGTTCATTTAGCTTTATACATTGTTCCGGGTGGGCGTTGTATTGGTTTTTCGGAAGTGTTAGACCTGTAAGAGAAAAATGTAAATGGCTGGGAAAGGCCATGGGACGTAGAAATATTTTTTTCACATTTTATTTCCTTGTAAAAACAGGTAAATCAATAGGGATTTTCGTACGGATAAGTACCCAGTGAACGGTTCGTTTAGCTTTATATATTTTTCCGGGTGGGCATTGTATTGGTTTTTCGGAAGTGTTAGACCTGTAACAGAAAAATTTAAATGGTTGGGAAAGGCCATGGGATGTAGAAATATTTTTTTCACATTTTATTTCCTTGTAAAAACAGGTAAATCAATAGGGCTTTTCGCACGGATAAGTACCCAGTGAACGGTTCGTTTAGCTTTATACATTGTTCCGGGTAGGCGTTGTATTGGTTTTTCGGAAGTGTTAGACCTGTAAGAGAAAAATTTAAATGGCTGGGAAAGGCCATGGGATGTAGAAAAATTTTTTTCACATTTTATTTCCTTGTAAAAACAGGTAAATCAATAGGGATTTTCGTACGGATAAGTACCCAGTGAACGGTTCGTTTAGCTTTATATATTTTTCCGGGTGAGCGTTGTATTGGTTTTTCGGAAGTGTTAGACCTGTAAGAGAAAAATTTAAATGGTTGGGAAAGGCCATGGGATGTAGAAATATTTTTTTCACATTTTATTTCCTTGTAAAAACAGGTAAATCAATAGGGCTTTTCGCACGGATAAGTACCCAGGGAACGGTTCGTTTAGCTTTATACATTGTTCCGGGTGGGCGTTGTATTGGTTTTTCGGAAGTGTTAGACCTGTGAGAGAAAAATTTAAATGGTTGGGAAAGGCCATGGGATGTAGAAATATTGTTTTCACATTTTATTTCCTTGTAAAAACAGGTAAATCAATAGGGATTTTCGTACGTATAAGTATCCAGTGAACGGTTCGTTTAGCTTTATATATTGTTCCGGGTGGGAGTTGTATTGGTTTTTCGGTAGTGTTAGACCTGTAAGAGAAAAATTTAAATGGTTGGGAAAGGCCATGGGATGTAGAAATATTTTTTTCACATTTTACTTCCTTGTAAAAACAGGTAAATCAATAGGGCTTTTCGCACGTATAAGTACCCAGTGAAAGGTTCGTTTAGCTTTATACATTGTTCCGGGTGGGCGTTGTATTGGTTTTTCGCAACTGTTAGACCTGTAAGAGAAAAATTTAAATGGTTGGGAAAGGCCATGGGATGTAGAAATATTTTTTTCACATTTTACTTCCTTGTAAAAAGAGGGAAATCAATAGGGCTTTTCGCACGGATAAGTACCCTGTGAACGGTTCGTTTAGCTTTATACATTGTTCCGGATGGGCGTTGTATTGGTTTTTCGGAAGTGTTAGACCTGTAAGAGAAAAATTTAAATGGTTGGGAAAGGCCATGGGATGTAGAAATATTTTTTTCACATTTTATTTCCTTGTAAATACAGGTAAATCAATTGGGATTTTCGTACGGATTAGTACCCAGTGAATGGTTCGTTTAGCTTTATACATTGTTCCGGGTGGGCGTTGTATTGGTTTTTCGCAACTGTTAGACCTGTAAGAGAAAAATTTAAATGGCTGGGAAAGGCCATGGGATGTAGAAATATTTTTTTCACATTTTATTTCCTTGTAAAAACAGGTAAATCAATAGGGATTTTCGTACGGATAAGTACCCAGTGAACGGTTCGTTTAGCTTTATACATTGTTCCGGGTGGGCGTTGTATTGGTTTTTCGCAACTGTTAGACCTGTAAGAGAAAAATTTAAATGGCTGGGAAAGGCCATGGGATGTAGAAATATTTTTTTCACATTTTATTTCCTTGTAAAAACAGGTAAATCAATAGGGATTTTCGTACGGATAAGTACCCAGTGAACGGTTCGTTTAGCTTTATATATTGTTCCGGGTGGGCGTTGTATTGGTTTTTCGGAAATGTTAGACCTGTAAGAGAAAAATTTAAATGGTTGGGAAAGGCCATGGGATGTAGAAATATTTTTTTCACATTTTATTTCCTTGTAAAAACAGGTAAATCAATAGGGATTTTCGTATGGATTAGTACCCAGTGACCGGTTCGTTTAGCTTTATATATTATTCCGGGTGGGCGTTGTATTGGTTTTTCGCAACTGTTAGACCTGTAAGAGAAAAATTTAAATGGTTGGGAAAGGCCATGGGATGTAGAAATATTTTTTTCACATTTTACTTCCTTGTAAAAAGAGGGAAATCAATAGGGCTTTTCGCACGGATAAGTACCCAGTGAACGGTTCGTTTAGCTTTATACATTGTTCCGGGTGGGCGTTGTATTGGTTTTTCGGAAGTGTTAGACCTGTAAGAGAAAAATTTAAATGGCTGGGAAAGGCCATGGGATGTAGAAATAATTTTTCACATTTTATTTCCTTGTAAAAACAGGTAAATCAATAGGGATTTTCGTACGGATAAGTACACAGTGAACGGTTCGTTTAGCTTTATATATTTTTCCGGGTGGGCGTTGTATTGGTTTTTCGCAACTGTTAGACCTGTAAGAGAAAAATTTAAATGGTTGGGAAAGGCCATGGGATGTAGAAATATTTTTTTCACATTTTACTTCCTTGTAAAAAGAGGGAAAACAATAGGGCTTTTCGCACGGATAAGTACCCAGTGAACGGTTCGTTTAGCTTTATACATTGTTCCGGGTGGGCGTTGTATTGGTTTTTCGGAAGTGTTAGACCTGTAAGAGAAAAATTTAAATGGCTGGGAAAGGCCATGGGATGTAGAAATATTTTTTTGACATTTTATTTCCTAGTAAAAACAGGTAAATCAATAGGGATTTTCGTACGGATAAGTAACCAGTGAACGGTTCGTTTAGCTTTATACATTGTTCCGGGTGGGCGTTGTATTGGTTTTTCGCAACTGTTAGACCTGTAAGAGACAAATTTAAATGGCTGGGAAAGGCCATGGGATGTAGAAATATTTTTTTCACATTTTATTTCCTTGTAAAAACAGGTAAATCAATTGGGATTTTCGTATGGATTAGTACCCAGTGAACGGTTCGTTTAGCTTTATACATTGTTCCGGGTGGGCGTTGTATTGGTTTTTCGCAACTGTTAGACCTGTAAGAGAAAAATTTAAATGGCTGGGAAAGGCCATGGGATGTAGAAATATTTTTTTCACATTTTATTTCCTTGTAAAAACAGGTAAATCAATAGGGATTTTCGTACGGATAAGTACCCAGTGAACGGTTCGTTTAGCTTTATATATTGTTCCGGGTGGGCGTTGTATTGGTTTTTCGGAAGTGTTAGACCTGTAAGAGAAAAATTTAAATGGTTGGGAAAGGCCATGGGATGTAGAAATATTTTTTTCACATTTTATTTCCTTGTAAAAACAGGTAAATCAATAGGGATTTTCGTATGGATTAGTACCCAGTGAACGGTTCGTTTAGCTTTATATATTATTCCGGGTGGGCGTTGTATTGGTTTTTCGCAACTGTTAGACCTGTAAGAGAAAAATTTAAATGGTTGGGAAAGGCCATGGGATATAGAAATATTTTTTTCACATTTTACTTCCTTGTAAAAAGAGGGAATTCAATAGGGCTTTTCGCACGGATAAGTACCCAGTGAACGGTTCGTTTAGCTTTATACATTGTTCCGGGTGGGCGTTGTATTGGTTTTTCGGAAGTGTTAGACCTGTAAGAGAAAAATTTAAATGGCTGGGAAAGGCCATGGGATGTAGAAATAATTTTTCACATTTTATTTCCTTGTAAAAACAGGTAAATCAATAGGGATTTTCGTACGGATAAGTACACAGTGAACGGTTCGTTTAGCTTTATATATTTTTCCGGGTGGGCGTTGTATTGGTTTTTCGGAAGTGTTAGACCTGTAAGAGAAAAATTTAAATGGTTGGGAAAGGCCATGGGATGTAGAAATATTTTTTTCACATTTTATTTCCTTTTCAAAACAGGTAAATCAATTGGGATTTTAGTACGGATTAGTACCCAGTGAACGGTTCGTTTAGCTTTATACATTGTTCCGGGTGGGCGTTGTATTGGTTTTTCGGAAGTGTTAGACCTGTAAGAGAAGAATTTAAATGGTTGGGAAAGGCAATGGGATGTAGAAATATTTTTTTCACATTTTATTTCCTTGTAAAAACAGGTAAATCAATTGGGATTTTCGTACGGATTAGTACCCAGTGAATGTTTCGTTTAGCTTTATACATTGTTCCGGGTGGGCGTTGTATTGGTTTTTCGCAACTGTTAGACCTGTAAGAGAAAAATTTAAATGGCTGGGAAAGGCCATGGGATGTAGAAATATTGTTTTCACATTTTATTTCCTTGTAAAAACAGGTAAATCAATAGGGATTTTCGTATGGATTAGTACCCAGTGAACGGTTCGTTTAGCTTTATATATTGTTCCGGGTGGGCGTTGTATTATTTTTTCGCAACTGTTAGACCTGTAAGAGAAAAATTTAAATGGTTGGGAAAGGCCATGGGATGTAGAAATATTTTTTTCACATTTTACTTCCTTGTAAAAAGAGGGAAATCAATAGGGCTTTTCGCACGGATAAGTACCCAGTGAATGGTTCGTTTAGCTTTATACATTGTTCTGGGTGGGCGTTGTATTGGTTTTTCGGAAGTGTTAGACCTGTATGAGAAAAATTTAAATGGCTGGGAAAGGCCATGGGATTTAGAAATATTTTTTTCACAATTTATTTCCTTGTAAAAACAGGTAAATCAATAGGGATTTTAGTACGGATAAGTACCCAGTGAACGGTTCGTTTAGCTTTATACATTGTTCCGGGTGGGCGTTGTATTGGTTTTTCGCAACTGTTAGACCTGTAAGAGACAAATTTAAATGGCTGGGAAAGGCCATGGGATGTAGAAATATTTTTTTCACATTTTATTTCCTTGTAAAAACAGGTAAATCAATTGGGATTTTCGTATGGATTAATACCCAGTGAACGGTTCGTTTAGCTTTATACATTGTTCCGGGTGGGCGTTGTATTGGTTTTTCGCAACTGTTAGACCTGTAAGAGAAAAATTTAAATGGCTGGGAAAGGCCATGGGATGTAGAAATATTTTTTTCACATTTTATTTCCTTGTAAAAACAGGTAAATCAATAGGGATTTTCGTACGGATAAGTACCCAGTGAACGGTTCGTTTAGCTTTATATATTGTTCCGGGTGGGCGTTGTATTGTTTTTTCAGTAGTGTTAGACCTGTAAGAGAAAAATTTATATGGTTGGGAAAGGCCATGGGATGTAGAAATATTTTTTTCACATTTTACTTCCTTGTAAAAAGAGGGAAATCAATAGGGCTTTTCGCACGGATAAGTACCCAGTGAACGGTTCGTTTAGCTTTATACATTGTTCCGGGTGGGCGTTGTATTGGTTTTTCGGAAGTGTTAGACCTGTAAGAGAAAAATTTAAATGGTTGGGAAAGGCCATGGGATGTAGAAATATTTTTTTCACATTTTACGTCCTTGTAAAAGCAGGTAAATCAATAGGGATTTTCGTACGGATAAGTACCCAGTGAACGGTTCGTTTAGCTTTATATATTTTTCCGGGTGGGCGTTGTATTGGTTTTTCGGAAGTGTTAGACCTGTAAGAGAAAAATTTAAATGGTTGGGAAAGGCCATGGGATGTAGAAATATTTTTTTCACATTTTATTTCCTTGTAAAAACAGGTAAATCAATAGGGCTTTTCGCACGGATAAGTACCCAGTGAACGGTTCGTTTAGCTTTATACATTGTTTCGGGTGGGCGTTGTATTGGTTTTTCGGAAGTGTTAGACCTGTAAGAGAAAAATTTAAATGGCTGGGAAAGGCCATGGGATGTAGAAATATTTTTTTTACATTTTATTTCCTTGTAAAAACAGGTAAATCAATAGGGATTTTCGTACGTATAAGTACCCAGTGAACGGTTCGTTTAGCTTTATATATTGTTCCGGGTGGCCGTTGTATCGGTTTTTCGGTAGTGTTAGACCTGTAAGATAAAAATGTAAATGGTTGGGAAAGGCCATGGGATGTAGAAATATTTTTTTCACATTTTATTTCCTTGTAAAAACAGGTAAATCAATAGGGCTTTTCGCACGGATAAGTACCCAGTGAACGGTTCATTTAGCTTTATACATAGTTCCGGGTGGGCGTTGTATTGGTTTTTCGGAAGTGTTAGACCTGTAAGAGAAAAATTTAAATGGTTGGGAAAGGCCATGGGATGTAGAAATATTTTTTTCACATTTTATTTCCTTGTAAAAACAGGTAAATCAATAGGGATTTTCGTACGTGTAAGTACCCAGTGAACGGTTCGTTTAGCTTTATATATTGTTCCGGGTGGGAGTTGTATTGGTTTTTCGGTAGTGTTAGACCTGTAAGATAAAAATTTAAATGGTTGGGAAAGGCCATGGGATGTAGAAATATTTTTTTCACATTTTACTTCCTTGTAAAAACAGGTAAATCAATAGGGCTTTTCGCACGGATAAGTACCCAGTGAACGGTTCGTTTAGCTTTATACATTGTTCCGGGTGGGCGTTGTATTGGTTTTTCGGAAGTGTTAGACCTGTAAGAGAAAAATTTAAATGGCTGGGAAAGGCCATGGGATGTAGAAATATTTTTTTTACATTTTATTTCCTTGTAAAAACAGGTAAATCAATAGGGATTTTCGTACGTATAAGTACCCAGTGAACGGTTCGTTTAGCTTTATATATTGTTCCGGGTGGCCGTTGTATCGGTTTTTCGGTAGTGTTAGACCTGTAAGATAAAAATTTAAATGGTTGGGAAAGGCCATGGGATGTAGAAATATTTTTTTCACATTTTATTTCCTTGTAAAAACAGGAAAATCAATAGGGATTTTTGTACGGATAAGTGCCCAGTGAACGGTTCGTTTAGATTTATATCTTGTTCCGGGTGGGCGTTGTATAGGTTTTTCGGAAGTGTTAGACCTGTAACAGAAAAGTTTAAATGGTTGGGAAAGGCCATGGGATGTAGAAATATTTTTTTCACATTTTACTTCCTTGTAAAAACAGGAAAATCAATAGGGATTTTCGTACGGATAAGTACCCAGTGAACGGTTCGTTTAGCTTTATATATTGTTCCGGGTGGGAGTTGTATTGTTTTTTCAGTAGTGTTAGACCTGTAAGAGAAAAATTTATATGGTTGGGAAAGGCCATGGGATGTAGAAATATTTTTTTCACATTTTACTTCCTTGTAAAAAGAGGGAAATCAATAGGGCTTTTCGCACGGATAAGTACCCAGTGAACGGTTCGTTTAGCTTTATACATTGTTCCGGGTGGGCGTTGTATTGGTTTTTCGGAAGTGTTAGACCTGTAAGAGAAAAATTTAAATGGTTGGGAAAGGCCATGGGATGTAGAAATATTTTTTTCACATTTTATTTCCTTGTAAAAACAGGTAAATCAATAGGGCTTTTCGCACGGATAAGTACCCAGTGAACGGTTCGTTTAGCTTTATACATTGTTTCGGGTGGGCGTTGTATTGGTTTTTCGGAAGTGTTAGACCTGTAAGAGAAAAATTTAAATGGCTGGGAAAGGCCATGGGATGTAGAAATATTTTTTTTACATTTTATTTCCTTGTAAAAACAGGTAAATCAATAGGGATTTTCGTACGTATAAGTACCCAGTGAACGGTTCGTTTAGCTTTATATATTGTTCCGGGTGGCCGTTGTATCGGTTTTTCGGTAGTGTTAGACCTGTAAGATAAAAATGTAAATGGTTGGGAAAGGCCATGGGATGTAGAAATATTTTTTTCACATTTTATTTCCTTGTAAAAACAGGTAAATCAATAGGGCTTTTCGCACGGATAAGTACCCAGTGAACGGTTCGTTTAGCTTTATACATAGTTCCGGGTGGGCGTTGTATTGGTTTTTCGGAAGTGTTAGACCTGTAAGAGAAAAATTTAAATGGTTGGGAAAGGCCATGGGATGTAGAAATATTTTTTTCACATTTTATTTCCTTGTAAAAACAGGTAAATCAATAGGGATTTTCGTACGTATAAGTACCCAGTGAACGGTTCGTTTAGCTTTATATATTGTTCCGGGTGGGAGTTGTATTGGTTTTTCGGTAGTGTTAGACCTGTAAGATAAAAATTTAAATGGTTGGGAAAGGCCATGGGATGTAGAAATATTTTTTTCACATTTTACTTCCTTGTAAAAACAGGTAAATCAATAGGGCTTTTCGCACGGATAAGTACCCAGTGAACGGTTCGTTTAGCTTTATACATTGTTCCGGGTGGGCGTTGTATTGGTTTTTCGGAAGTGTTAGACCTGTAAGAGAAAAATTTAAATGGCTGGGAAAGGCCATGGGATGTAGAAATATTTTTTTTACATTTTATTTCCTTGTAAAAACAGGTAAATCAATAGGGATTTTCGTACGTATAAGTACCCAGTGAACGGTTCGTTTAGCTTTATATATTGTTCCGGGTGGCCGTTGTATCGGTTTTTCGGTAGTGTTAGACCTGTAAGATAAAAATTTAAATGGTTGGGAAAGGCCATGGGATGTAGAAATATTTTTTTCACATTTTATTTCCTTGTAAAAACAGGAAAATCAATAGGGATTTTTGTACGGATAAGTGCCCAGTGAACGGTTCGTTTAGATTTATATATTGTTCCGGGTGGGCGTTGTATTGGTTTTTCGGAAGTGTTAGACCTATAAGAGAAAAGTTTTAATGGTTGGGAAAGGCCATGGGATGTAGAAATATTTTTTTCACATTTTATTTCCTTGTAAAAACAGGTAAATCAATAGGGATTTTCGTACGGATAAGTACCCAGTGAACGGTTCGTTTAGCTTTATATATTGTTCCGGGTGGGAGTTGTATTGGTTTTTCGGTAGTGTTAGACCTGTAAGAGAAAAATTTAAATGGTTGGGAAAGGCCATGGGATGTAGAAATATTTTTTTCACATTTTACTTCCTTGTAAAAAGAGGGAAATCAATAGGGCTTTTCGCACGGATAAGTACCCAGTGAACGGTTCGTTTAGCTTTATACATTGTTCCGGGTGGGCGTTGTATTGGTTTTTCGGAAGTGTTAGACCTGTAAGAGAAAAATTTAAATGGTTGGGAAAGGCCATGGGATGTAGAAATATTTTTTTCACATTTTATTTCCTTGTAAAAACAGGTAAATCAATAGGGATTTTCGTACGTATAAGTACCCAGTGAACGGTTCGTTTAGCTTTATATATTGTTCCGGGTGGGCGTTGTATTGGTTTTTCGCAACTGTTAGACCTGTAAGAGACAAATTTAAATGGCTGGGAAAGGCCATGGGATGTAGAAATATTTTTTTCACATTTTATTTCCTTGTAAAAACAGGTAAATCAATTGGGATTTTCGTATGGATTAGTACCCAGTGAACGGTTCGTTTAGCTTTATACATTGTTCCGGGTGGGCGTTGTATTGGTTTTTCGCAACTGTTAGACCTGTAAGAGAAAAATTTAAATGGCTGGGAAAGGCCATGGGATGTAGAAATATTTTTTTCACATTTTATTTCCTTGTAAAAACAGGTAAATCAATAGGGATTTTCGTACGGATAAGTACCCAGTGAACGGTTCGTTTAGCTTTATATATTGTTCCGGGTGGGCGTTGTATTGGTTTTTCGGAAGTGTTAGACCTGTAAGAGAAAAGTTTAAATGGTTGGGAAAGGCCATGGGATGTAGAAATATTTTTTTCACATTTTATTAACTTGTAAAAACAGGTAAATCAATAGGGATTTTCGTATGGATTAGTACCCAGTGAACGGTTTGTTTAGCTTTATATATTATTCCGGGTGGGCGTTGTATTGGTTTTTCGCAACTGTTAGACCTGTAAGAGAAAAATTTAAATGGTTGGGAAAGGCCATGGGATGTAGAAATATTTTTTTCACATTTTACTTCCTTGTAAAAAGAGGGAAATCAATAGGGCTTTTCGCACGGATAAGTACCCAGTGTACGGTTCGTTTAGCTTTATACATTTTTCCGGGTGGGCGTTGTATTGGTTTTTCGGAAGTGTTAGACCTGTAAGAGAAAAATTTAAATGGTTGGGAAAGGCCATGGGATGTAGAAATAATTTTTCACATTTTATTTCCTTGTAAAAACAGGTAAATCAATAGGGCTTTTCGTACGGATAAGTACCCAGTGAACGGTTCGTTTAGCTTTATACATTGTTCCGGGTGGGCGTTGTATTGGTTTTTCGGAAGTGTTAGACATGTAAGACAAAAATTTAAATGGTTTGGAAAGGCCATGGGATGTAGAAATATTTTTTTCACATTTTACTTCCTTGTAAAAACAGGTAAATGAATAGGGATTTTCGTACGGATAAGTACCCAGTGAACGGTTCGTTTAGCTTTATATATTTTTCCGGGTGGGCGTTGTATTGGTTTTTCGGAAGTGTTAGACCTGTAAGAGAAAAATTTAAATGGTTGGGAAAGGCCATGGGATGTAGAAATATTTTTTTCACATTTTATTTCCTTGTAAAAACAGGTAAATCAATAGGGCTTTTCGCACGGATAAGTACCCAGTGAACGGTTCGTTTAGCTTTATACATTGTTTCGGGTGGGCGTTGTATTGGTTTTTCAGAAGTGTTAGACCTGTAAGAGAAAAATTTAAATGGCTGGGAAAGGCCATGGGATGTAGAAATATTTTTTTTACATTTTATTTCCTTGTAAAAACAGGTAAATCAATAGGGATTTTCGTACGTATAAGTACCCAGTGAACGGTTCGTTTAGCTTTATATATTGTTCCGGGTGGCCGTTGTATCGGTTTTTCGGTAGTGTTAGACCTGTAAGATAAAAATTTAAATGGTTGGGAAAGGCCATGGGATGTAGAAATATTTTTTTCACATTTTATTTCCTTGTAAAAACAGGAAAATCAATAGGGATTTTTGTAAGGATAAGTGCCCAGTGAACGGTTCGTTTAGCTTTATATATTGTTCCGGGTGGGCGTTGTATTGGTTTTTCGGAAGTGTTAGACCTGTAAGAGAAAAGTTTAAATGGTTGGGAAAGGCCATGGGATGTAGAAATATTTTTTTCACATTTTACTTCCTTGTAAAAACAGGAAAATCAATAGGGATTTTCGTACGGATAAGTACCCAGTGAACGGTTCGTTTAGCTTTATATATTGTTCCGGGTGGGAGTTGTATTGGTTTTTCGGTAGTGTTAGACCTGTAAGAGAAAAATTTAAATGGTTGGGAAAGGCCATGGGATGTAGAAATATTTTTTTCACATTTTACTTCCTTGTAAAAAGAGGGAAATCAATAGGGCTTTTCGCACGGATAAGTACCCAGTGAACGGTTCGTTTAGCTTTATACATTGTTCCGGGTGGGCGTTGTATTGGTTTTTCGGAAGTGTTAGACCTGTAAGAGAAAAATTTAAATGGTTGGGAAAGGCCATGGGATGTAGAAATATTTTTTTCACATTTTACGTCCTTGTAAAAGCAGGTAAATCTATAGGGATTTTCGTACGGATAAGTACCCAGTGAACGGTTCGTTTAGCTTTATATATTTTTCCGGGTGGGCATTGTATTGGTTTTTCGGAAGTGTTAGACCTGTAAGAGAAAAATTTAAATGGTTGGGAAAGGCCATGGGATGTAGAAATATTTTTTTCACATTTTATTTCCTTGTAAAAACAGGTAAATCATTAGGGCTTTTCGCACGGATAAGTACCCAGTGAACGGTTCGTTTAGCTTTATACATTGTTTCGGGTGGGCGTTGTATTGGTTTTTCGGAAGTGTTAGACCTGTAAGAGAAAAATTTAAATGGCTGGGAAAGGCCATGGGATGTAGAAATATTTTTTTTACATTTTATTTCCTTGTAAAAACAGGTAAATCAATAGGGATTTTCGTACGTATAAGTACCCAGTGAACGGTTCGTTTAGCTTTATATATTGTTCCGGGTGGCCGTTGTATCGGTTTTTCGGTAGTGTTAGACCTGTAAGATAAAAATTTAAATGGTTGGGAAAGGCCATGGGATGTAGAAATATTTTTTTCACATTTTATTTCCTTGTAAAAACAGGAAAATCAATAGGGATTTTTGTAAGGATAAGTGCCCAGTGAACGGTTCGTTTAGCTTTATATATTGTTCCGGGTGGGCGTTGTATTGGTTTTTCGGAAGTGTTAGACCTGTAAGAGAAAAGTTTAAATGGTTGGGAAAGGCCATGGGATGTAGAAATATTTTTTTCACATTTTACTTCCTTGTAAAAACAGGAAAATCAATAGGGATTTTCGTACGGATAAGTACCCAGTGAACGGTTCGTTTAGCTTTATATATTGTTCCGGGTGGGAGTTGTATTGGTTTTTCGGTAGTGTTAGACCTGTAAGAGAAAAATTTAAATGGCTGGGAAAGGCCATGGGATGTAGAAATATTTTTTTCACATTTTATTTCCTTGTAAAAACAGGTAAATCAATTGGGATTTTCGTATGGATTAGTACCCAGTGAACGGTTCGTTTAGCTTTATACATTGTTCCGGGTGGGCGTTGTATTGGTTTTTCGCAACTGTTAGACCTGTAAGAGAAAAATTTAAATGGCTGGGAAAGGCCATGGGATGTAGAAATATTTTTTTCACATTTTATTTCCTTGTAAAAACAGGTAAATCAATAGGGATTTTCGTACGGATAAGTACCCAGTGAACGGTTCGTTTAGCTTTATATATTGTTCCGGGTGGGCGTTGTATTGGTTTTTCGGAAGTGTTAGACCTGTAAGAGAAAAGTTTAAATGGTTGGGAAAGGCCATGGGATGTAGAAATATTTTTTTCACATTTTATTAACTTGTAAAAACAGGTAAATCAATAGGGATTTTCGTATGGATTAGTACCCAGTGAACGGTTTGTTTAGCTTTATATATTATTCCGGGTGGGCGTTGTATTGGTTTTTCGCAACTGTTAGACCTGTAAGAGAAAAATTTAAATGGTTGGGAAAGGCCATGGGATGTAGAAATATTTTTTTCACATTTTACTTCCTTGTAAAAAGAGGGAAATCAATAGGGCTTTTCGCACGGATAAGTACCCAGTGTACGGTTCGTTTAGCTTTATACATTTTTCCGGGTGGGCGTTGTATTGGTTTTTCGGAAGTGTTAGACCTGTAAGAGAAAAATTTAAATGGTTGGGAAAGGCCATGGGATGTAGAAATAATTTTTCACATTTTATTTCCTTGTAAAAACAGGTAAATCAATAGGGCTTTTCGTACGGATAAGTACCCAGTGAACGGTTCGTTTAGCTTTATACATTGTTCCGGGTGGGCGTTGTATTGGTTTTTCGGAAGTGTTAGACATGTAAGACAAAAATTTAAATGGTTTGGAAAGGCCATGGGATGTAGAAATATTTTTTTCACATTTTACTTCCTTGTAAAAACAGGTAAATGAATAGGGATTTTCGTACGGATAAGTACCCAGTGAACGGTTCGTTTAGCTTTATATATTTTTCCGGGTGGGCGTTGTATTGGTTTTTCGGAAGTGTTAGACCTGTAAGAGAAAAATTTAAATGGTTGGGAAAGGCCATGGGATGTAGAAATATTTTTTTCACATTTTATTTCCTTGTAAAAACAGGTAAATCAATAGGGCTTTTCGCACGGATAAGTACCCAGTGAACGGTTCGTTTAGCTTTATACATTGTTTCGGGTGGGCGTTGTATTGGTTTTTCAGAAGTGTTAGACCTGTAAGAGAAAAATTTAAATGGCTGGGAAAGGCCATGGGATGTAGAAATATTTTTTTTACATTTTATTTCCTTGTAAAAACAGGTAAATCAATAGGGATTTTCGTACGTATAAGTACCCAGTGAACGGTTCGTTTAGCTTTATATATTGTTCCGGGTGGCCGTTGTATCGGTTTTTCGGTAGTGTTAGACCTGTAAGATAAAAATTTAAATGGTTGGGAAAGGCCATGGGATGTAGAAATATTTTTTTCACATTTTATTTCCTTGTAAAAACAGGAAAATCAATAGGGATTTTTGTAAGGATAAGTGCCCAGTGAACGGTTCGTTTAGCTTTATATATTGTTCCGGGTGGGCGTTGTATTGGTTTTTCGGAAGTGTTAGACCTGTAAGAGAAAAGTTTAAATGGTTGGGAAAGGCCATGGGATGTAGAAATATTTTTTTCACATTTTACTTCCTTGTAAAAACAGGAAAATCAATAGGGATTTTCGTACGGATAAGTACCCAGTGAACGGTTCGTTTAGCTTTATATATTGTTCCGGGTGGGAGTTGTATTGGTTTTTCGGTAGTGTTAGACCTGTAAGAGAAAAATTTAAATGGTTGGGAAAGGCCATGGGATGTAGAAATATTTTTTTCACATTTTACTTCCTTGTAAAAAGAGGGAAATCAATAGGGCTTTTCGCACGGATAAGTACCCAGTGAACGGTTCGTTTAGCTTTATACATTGTTCCGGGTGGGCGTTGTATTGGTTTTTCGGAAGTGTTAGACCTGTAAGAGAAAAATTTAAATGGTTGGGAAAGGCCATGGGATGTAGAAATATTTTTTTCACATTTTACGTCCTTGTAAAAGCAGGTAAATCTATAGGGATTTTCGTACGGATAAGTACCCAGTGAACGGTTCGTTTAGCTTTATATATTTTTCCGGGTGGGCATTGTATTGGTTTTTCGGAAGTGTTAGACCTGTAAGAGAAAAATTTAAATGGTTGGGAAAGGCCATGGGATGTAGAAATATTTTTTTCACATTTTATTTCCTTGTAAAAACAGGTAAATCATTAGGGCTTTTCGCACGGATAAGTACCCAGTGAACGGTTCGTTTAGCTTTATACATTGTTTCGGGTGGGCGTTGTATTGGTTTTTCGGAAGTGTTAGACCTGTAAGAGAAAAATTTAAATGGCTGGGAAAGGCCATGGGATGTAGAAATATTTTTTTTACATTTTATTTCCTTGTAAAAACAGGTAAATCAATAGGGATTTTCGTACGTATAAGTACCCAGTGAACGGTTCGTTTAGCTTTATATATTGTTCCGGGTGGCCGTTGTATCGGTTTTTCGGTAGTGTTAGACCTGTAAGATAAAAATTTAAATGGTTGGGAAAGGCCATGGGATGTAGAAATATTTTTTTCACATTTTATTTCCTTGTAAAAACAGGAAAATCAATAGGGATTTTTGTAAGGATAAGTGCCCAGTGAACGGTTCGTTTAGCTTTATATATTGTTCCGGGTGGGCGTTGTATTGGTTTTTCGGAAGTGTTAGACCTGTAAGAGAAAAGTTTAAATGGTTGGGAAAGGCCATGGGATGTAGAAATATTTTTTTCACATTTTACTTCCTTGTAAAAACAGGAAAATCAATAGGGATTTTCGTACGGATAAGTACCCAGTGAACGGTTCGTTTAGCTTTATATATTGTTCCGGGTGGGAGTTGTATTGGTTTTTCGGTAGTGTTAGACCTGTAAGAGAAAAATTTAAATGGTTGGGAAAGGCCATGGGATGTAGAAATATTTTTTTCACATTTTACTTCCTTGTAAAAAGAGGGAAATCAATAGGGCTTTTCGCACGGATAAGTACCCAGTGAACGGTTCGTTTAGCTTTATACATTGTTCCGGGTGGGCGTTGTATTGGTTTTTCGGAAGTGTTAGACCTGTAAGAGAAAAATTTAAATGGTTGGGAAAGGCCATGGGATGTAGAAATATTTTTTTCACATTTTACGTCCTTGTAAAAGCAGGTAAATCTATAGGGATTTTCGTACGGATAAGTACCCAGTGAACGGTTCGTTTAGCTTTATATATTTTTCCGGGTGGGCATTGTATTGGTTTTTCGGAAGTGTTAGACCTGTAAGAGAAAAATTTAAATGGTTGGGAAAGGCCATGGGATGTAGAAATATTTTTTTCACATTTTATTTCCTTGTAAAAACAGGTAAATCATTAGGGCTTTTCGCACGGATAAGTACCCAGTGAACGGTTCGTTTAGCTTTATACATTGTTTCGGGTGGGCGTTGTATTGGTTTTTCGGAAGTGTTAGACCTGTAAGAGAAAAATTTAAATGGCTGGGAAAGGCCATGGGATGTAGAAATATTTTTTTTACATTTTATTTCCTTGTAAAAACAGGTAAATCAATAGGGATTTTCGTACGTATAAGTACCCAGTGAACGGTTCGTTTAGCTTTATATATTGTTCCGGGTGGCCGTTGTATCGGTTTTTCGGTAGTGTTAGACCTGTAAGATAAAAATTTAAATGGTTGGGAAAGGCCATGGGATGTAGAAATATTTTTTTCACATTTTATTTCCTTGTAAAAACAGGAAAATCAATAGGGCTTTTCGCACGGATAAGTACCCAGTGAACGGTTCGTTTAGCTTTATACATTGTTCCGGGTGGGCGTTGTATTGGTTTTTCGGAAGTGTTAGACCTGTAAGAGAAAAATTTAAATGGCTGGGAAAGGCCATGGGATGTAGAAATATTTTTTTTACATTTTATTTCCTTGTAAAAACAGGAAAATCAATAGGGATTTTCGTACGGATAAGTACCCAGTGAACGGTTCGTTTAGCTTTATATATTGTTCCGGGTGGGAGTTGTATTGGTTTTTCGGAAGCGTTAGACCTGTAAGAGAAAAATTTAAATGGTTGGGAAAGGCCATGGGATGTAGAAATATTTTTTTTACATTTTACTTCCTTGTATAAACAGGTACATCAATAGGGATTTTCGTACGGATAAGTACCCAGTGAACGGTTCGTTTAGCTTTATGTATTGTTCCTGGTGGGAGTTGTATTGGTTTTTCGGAAGCGTTAGACCTGTAAGAGAAAAATTTAAATGGTTGGGAAAGGCCATGGGATGTAGAAATATTTTTTTCACATTTTACTTCCTTGTATAAACAGGTACATCAATAGGGATTTTCGTACGGATAAGTACCCAGTGAACGGTTCGTTTAGCTTTATGTATTGTTCCTGGTGGGCGTTGTATTGGTTTTTCGCAACTGTTAGACCTGTAAGAGAAAAATTTAAATGGTTGGGAAAGGCCATGGGATGTAGAAATATTTTTTTCACATTTTATTTCCTTGTAAAAACAGGTAAATCAATAGGGATTTTCGTATGGATTAGTACCCAGTAAACGGTTCGTTTAGCTGTATATATTTTTCCGGGTGGGTGTTGTATTGGTTTTTCGCAACTGTTAGACCTGTAAGAGAAAAATTTTAATGGTTGGGAAAGGCCATGGGATGTAGAAATATTTTTTTCACATTTTACTTCCCTGTAAAAACAGGGAAATCAATAGGGCTTTTCGTACGGATAAGTACCCAGTGAACTGTTCGTTTAGCTTTATATATTGTTCTGGGTGGGCGTTGTATTGGTTTTCTGCAAGTGTTAGACCTGTAAGAGAAAAATTTAAATGGTTGGGAAAGGCCATGGGATGTAGAAATATTTTTTTCACATTTTACTTCCTTGTAAAAAGACGGAAATCAATAGGGCTTTTCGCACGGATAAGTACCCAGTGAACGGTTCGTTTAGCTTTATACATTGTTCCGGGTGGGCGTTGTATTGGTTTTTCGGAAGTGTTAGACCTGTAAGAGAAAAATTTAAATGGTTGGGAAAGGCCATGGGATGTAGAAATATTTTTTTCACATTTTATTTCCTTGTAAAAACAGGTAAATCAATAGGGCTTTTCGCACGGGTAAGTACCCAGTTAACGGTTCGTTTAGCTTTATACATTGTTCCGGGTGGGCGTTGTATTGGTTTTTCGCAACTGTTAGACCTGTAAGAGAAAAATTTAAATGGTTGGGAAAGGCCATGGGATGTAGAAATATTTTTTTCACATTTTACTTCTTTGTAAAAAGACGGAAATCAATAGGGCTTTTCGCACGGATAAGTACCCAGTGAACGGTTCGTTTAGCTTTATACATTGTTCCGGGTGGGCGTTGTATTGGTTTTTCGGAAGTGTTAGACCTGTAAGAGAAAAATTTAAATGGTTGGGAAAGGCCATGGGATGTAGAAATATTTTTTTCACATTTTATTTCCGTGTAAAAACAGGTAAATCAATAGGGCTTTTCGCACGGGTAAGTACCCAGTTAACGGTTCGTTTAGCTTTATACATTGTTCCGGGTGGGCGTTGTATTGGTTTTTCGGAAGTGTTAGACCTGTAAGAGAAAAATTTAAATGGTTGGGAAAGGCCATGGGATGTAGAAATATTTTTTTCACATTTTACTTCCTTGTAAAAAGACGGAAATCAATAGGGCTTTTCGCACGGATAAGTACCCAGTGAACGGTTCGTTTAGCTTTATACATTGTTCCGGGTGGGCGTTGTATTGGTTTTTCGGAAGTGTTAGACCTGTAAGAGAAAAATTTAAATGGTTGGGAAAGGCCATGGGATGTAGAAATATTTTTTTCACATTTTATTTCCTTGTAAAAACAGGTAAATCAATAGGGCTTTTCGCACGGGTAAGTACCCAGTTAACGGTTCGTTTAGCTTTATACATTGTTCCGGGTGGGCGTTGTATTGGTTTTTCGGAAGTGTTAGACCTGTAAGAGAAAAATTTAAATGGTTGGGAAAGGCCATGGGATGTAGAAATATTTTTTTCACATTTTATTTCCTTGTAAAAACAGGTAAATCAATAGGGATTTTCGTACGGATAAGTACACAGTGAACGGTTCGTTTAGCTTTATATATTTTTTCGGGTGGGCGTTGTATTGGTTTTTCGGAAGTGTTAGACCTGTAAGAGAAAAATTTAAATGGTTGGGAAAGGCCATGGGATGTAGAAATATTTTTTTCACATTTTATTTCCTTGTAAAAACAGGTAAATCAATAGGGATTTTCGTACGTATAAGTACCCAGTGAACGGTTCGTTTAGCTTTATATATTGTTCCGGGTGGGAGTTGTATTGGTTTTTCGGTAGTGTTAGACCTGTAAGAGAAAAATTTAAATGGTTGGGAAAGGCCATGGGATGTAGAAATATTTTTTTCACATTTTACTTCCTTGTAAAAAGAGGGAAATCAATAGGGCTTTTCGCACGGATAAGTACCCAGTGAACGGTTCGTTTAGCTTTATACATTGTTCCGGGTGGGCGTTGTATTGGTTTTTCGGAAGTGTTAGACCTGTAAGAGAAAAATTTAAATGGTTGGGAAAGGCCATGGGATGTAGAAATATTTTTTTCACATTTTACTTCCTTGTAAAAACAGGTAAATCAATAGGGATTTTCGTACGGATAAGTACCCAGTGAACGGTTCGTTTAGCTTTATATATTTTTCCGGGTGGGCGTTGTATTGGTTATTCGGAAGTGTTAGACCTGTAAGAGAAAAATTTAAATGGTTGGGAAAGGCCATGGGATGTAGAAATATTTTTTTCACATTTTATTTCCTTGTAAATACAGGTAAATCAATAGGGCTTTTCGCACGGATAAGTACCCAGTGAACGGTTCGTTTAGCTTTATACATTGTTCCGGGTGGGCGTTGTATTGGTTTTTCGGAAGTGTTAGACCTGTAAGAGAAAAATTTAAATGGTTGGGAAAGGCCATGGGATGTAGAAATATTTTTTTTCACATTTTATTTCCTTGTAAAAACAGGTAAATCAATAGGGATTTTCGTACGGATAAGTACACAGTGAACGGTTCGTTTAGCTTTATATATTTTTCCGGGTGGGCGTTGTATTGGTTTTTCGGAAGTGTTAGACCTGTAAGAGAAAAATTTAAATGGTTGGGAAAGGCCATGGGATGTAGAAATATTTTTTTCACATTTTATTTCCTTGTAAAAACAGGTAAATCAATAGGGATTTTCGTACATATAAGTACCCAGTGAACGGTTCGTTTAGCTTTATATATTGTTCCGGGTGGGAGTTGTATTGGTTTTTCGGTAGTGTTAGACCTGTAAGAGAAAAATTTAAATGGTTGGGAAAGGCCATGGGATGTAGAAATATTTTTTTCACATTTTATTTCCTTTTCAAAACAGGTAAATCAATTGGGATTTTAGTACGGATTAGTACCCAGTGAACGGTTCGTTTAGCTTTATACATTGTTCCGGGTGGGCGTTGTATTGGTTTTTCGGAAGTGTTAGACCTGTAAGAGAAGAATTTAAATGGTTGGGAAAGGCAATGGGATGTAGAAATATTTTTTTCACATTTTATTTCCTTGTAAAAACAGGTAAATCAATTGGGATTTTCGTACGGATTAGTACCCAGTGAATGGTTCGTTTAGCTTTATACATTGTTCCGGGTGGGCGTTGTATTGGTTTTTCGCAACTGTTAGACCTGTAAGAGAAAAATTTAAATGGCTGGGAAAGGCCATGGGATGTAGAAATATTGTTTTCACATTTTATTTCCTTGTAAAAACAGGTAAATCAATAGGGATTTTCGTATGGATTAGTACCCAGTGAACGGTTCGTTTAGCTTTATATATTGTTCCGGGTGGGCGTTGTATTGGTTTTTCGGAAGTGTTAGACCTGTAAGAGAAAAATTTAAATGGCTGGGAAAGGCCATGGGATGTAGAAATATTTTTTTCACATTTTACTTCCTTGTAAAAAGAGGGAAATCAATAGGGCTTTTCGCACGGATAAGTACCCAGTGAACGGTTCGTTTAGCTTTATACATTGTTCCGGGTGGGCGTTGTATTGGTTTTTCGGAAGTGTTAGACCTGTAAGAGAAAAATTTAAATGGCTGGGAAAGGCCATGGGTTGTAGAAATAATTTTTCACATTTTATTTCCTTGTAAAAACAGGTAAATCAATAGGGATTTTCGTACGGATAAGTACAAAGTGAACGGTTCGTTTAGCTTTATATATTTTTCCGGGTGGGCGTTGTATTGGTTTTTCGGAAGTGTTAGACCTGTAAGAGAAAAATTTAAATGGTTGGGAAAGGCCATGGGATGTAGAAATATTTTTTTCACATTTTATTTCCTTGTCAAAACAGGTAAATCAATTGGGATTTTCGTACGGATTAGTACCCAGTGAACGGTTCGTTTAGCTTTATACATTGTTCCGGGTGGGCGTTGTATTGGTTTTTCGGAAGTGTTAGACCTGTAAGAGAAGAATTTAAATGGTTGGGAAAGGCAATGGGATGTAGAAATATTTTTTTCACATTTTATTTCCTTGTAAAAACAGGTAAATCAATTGGGATTTTCGTACGGATTAGTACCCAGTGAATGTTTCGTTTAGCTTTATACATTGTTCCGGGTGGGCGTTGTATTGGTTTTTCGCAACTGTTAGACCTGTAAGAGAAAAATTTAAATGGCTGGGAAAGGCCATGGGATGTAGAAATATTGTTTTCACATTTTATTTCCTTGTAAAAACAGGTAAATCAATAGGGATTTTCGTATGGATTAGTACCCAGTGAACGGTTCGTTTAGCTTTATATATTGTTCCGGGTGGGCGTTGTATTATTTTTTCGCAACTGTTAGACCTGTAAGAGAAAAATTTAAATGGTTGGGAAAGGCCATGGGATGTAGAAATATTTTTTTCACATTTTACTTCCTTGTAAAAAGAGGGAAATCAATAGGGCTTTTCGCACGGATAAGTACCCAGTGAACGGTTCGTTTAGCTTTATACATTGTTCTGGGTGGGCGTTGTATTGGTTTTTCGGAAGTGTTAGACCTGTATGAGAAAAATTTAAATGGCTGGGAAAGGCCATGGGATTTAGAAATATTTTTTTCACAATTTATTTCCTTGTAAAAACAGGTAAATCAATAGGGATTTTAGTACGGATAAGTACCCAGTGAACGGTTCGTTTAGCTTTATACATTGTTCCGGGTGGGCGTTGTATTGGTTTTTCGCAACTGTTAGACCTGTAAGAGACAAATTTAAATGGCTGGGAAAGGCCATGGGATGTAGAAATATTTTTTTCACATTTTATTTCCTTGTAAAAACAGGTAAATCAATTGGGATTTTCGTATGGATTAGTACCCAGTGAACGGTTCGTTTAGCTTTATACATTGTTCCGGGTGGGCGTTGTATTGGTTTTTCGCAACTGTTAGACCTGTAAGAGAAAAATTTAAATGGCTGGGAAAGGCCATGGGATGTAGAAATATTTTTTTCACATTTTATTTCCTTGTAAAAACAGGTAAATCAATAGGGATTTTCGTACGGATAAGTACCCAGTGAACGGTTCGTTTAGCTTTATATATTGTTCCGGGTGGGCGTTGTATTGGTTTTTCGGAAGTGTTAGACCTGTAAGAGAAAAATTTAAATGGTTGGGAAAGGCCATGGGATGTAGAAATATTTTTTTCACATTTTATTTCCTTGTAAAAACAGGTAAATCAATAGGGATTTTCGTATGGATTAGTACCCAGTGAACGGTTCGTTTAGCTTTATATATTATTCCGGGTGGGCGTTGTATTGGTTTTTCGCAACTGTTAGACCTGTAAGAGAAAAATTTAAATGGTTGGGAAAGGCCATGGGATGTAGAAATATTTTTTTCACATTTTACTTCCTTGTAAAAAGAGGGAAATCAATAGGGCTTTTTGCACGGATAAGTACCCAGTGTACGGTTCGTTTAGATTTATACATTGTTCCGGGTGGGAGTTGTATTGGTTTTTCGGAAGTGTTAGACCTGTAAGAGAAAAATTTAAATGGCTGGGAAAGGCCATGGGATGTAGAAATAATTTTTCACATTTTATTTCCTTGTAAAAACAGGTAAATCAATAGGGATTTTCGTACGGATAAGTACCCAGTGAACGGTTCGTTTAGCTTTATATATTTTTCCGGGTAGGCGTTGTATTGGTTTTTCGGAAGTGTTAGACCTGTAAGAGAAAAATTTAAATGGTTGGGAAAGGCCATGGGATGTAGAAATATTTTTTTCACATTTTATTTCCTTGTAAAAACAGGTAAATCAATAGGGCTTTTCGCACGGATAAGTACCCAGTGAACGGTTCGTTTAGCTTTATACATTGTTCCGGGTGGGCGTTGTATTGGTTTTTCGGAAGTGTTAGACATGTAAGACAAAAATTTAAATGGTTGGGAAAGGCCATGGGATGTAGAAATATTGTTTTCACATTTTACTTCCTTGTAAAAACAGGTAAATGAATAGGGATTTTCGTACGGATAAGTACCCAGTGAACGGTTCGTTTAGCTTTATATATTTTTCCGGGTGGGCGTTGTATTGGTTTTTCGGAAGTGTTAGACCTGTAAGAGAAAAATTTAAATGGTTGGGAAAGGCCATGGGATGTAGAAATATTTTTTTCACATTTTATTTCCTTGTAAAAACAGGTAAATCAATAGGGCTTTTCGCACGGATAAGTACCCAGTGAACGGTTCGTTTAGCTTTATACATTGTTTCGGGTGGGCGTTGTATTGGTTTTTCGGTAGTGTTAGACCTGTAAGAGAAAAATTTAAATGGCTGGGAAAGGCCATGGGATGTAGAAATATTTTTTTTACATTTTATTTCCTTGTAAAAACAGGTAAATCAATAGGGATTTTCGTACGTATAAGTACCCAGTGAACGGTTCGTTTAGCTTTATATATTGTTCCGGGTGGCCGTTGTATCGGTTTTTTGGTAGTGTTAGACCTGTAAGATAAAAATTTAAATGGTTGGGAAAGGCCATGGGATGTAGAAATATTTTTTTCACATTTTATTTCCTTGTAAAAACAGGAAAATCAATAGGGATTTTTGTACGGATAAGTGCCCAGTGAACGGTTCGTTTAGCTTTATATCTTGTTCCGGGTGGGCGTTGTATAGGTTTTTCGGAAGTGTTAGACCTGTAACAGAAAAGTTTAAATGGTTGGGAAAGGCCATGGGATGTAGAAATATTTTTTTCACATTTTACTTCCTTGTAAAAACAGGAAAATCAATAGGGATTTTCGTACGGATAAGTACCCAGTGAACGGTTCGTTTAGCTTTATATATTGTTCCGGGTGGGAGTTGTATTGTTTTTTCAGTAGTGTTAGACCTGTAAGAGAAAAATTTATATGGTTGGGAAAGGCCATGGGATGTAGAAATATTTTTTTCACATTTTACTTCCTTGTAAAAAGAGGGAAATCAATAGGGCTTTTCGCACGGATAAGTACCCAGTGAACGGTTCGTTTAGCTTTATACATTGTTCCGGGTGGGCGTTGTATTGGTTTTTCGGAAGTGTTAGACCTGTAAGAGAAAAATTTAAATGGTTGGGAAAGGCCATGGGATGTAGAAATATTTTTTTCACATTTTACGTCCTTGTAAAAGCAGGTAAATCAATAGGGATTTTCGTACGGATAAGTACCCAGTGAACGGTTCGTTTAGCTTTATATATTTTTCCGGGTGGGCGTTGTATTGGTTTTTCGGAAGTGTTAGACCTGTAAGAGAAAAATTTAAATGGTTGGGAAAGGCCATGGGATGTAGAAATATTTTTTTCACATTTTATTTCCTTGTAAAAACAGGTAAATCAATAGGGCTTTTCGCACGGATAAGTACCCAGTGAACGGTTCGTTTAGCTTTATACATTGTTTCGGGTGGGCGTTGTATTGGTTTTTCGGAAGTGTTAGACCTGTAAGAGAAAAATTTAAATGGCTGGGAAAGGCCATGGGATGTAGAAATATTTTTTTTACATTTTATTTCCTTGTAAAAACAGGTAAATCAATAGGGATTTTCGTACGTATAAGTACCCAGTGAACGGTTCGTTTAGCTTTATATATTGTTCCGGGTGGCCGTTGTATCGGTTTTTCGGTAGTGTTAGACCTGTAAGATAAAAATGTAAATGGTTGGGAAAGGCCATGGGATGTAGAAATATTTTTTTCACATTTTATTTCCTTGTAAAAACAGGTAAATCAATAGGGCTTTTCGCACGGATAAGTACCCAGTGAACGGTTCGTTTAGCTTTATACATAGTTCCGGGTGGGCGTTGTATTGGTTTTTCGGAAGTGTTAGACCTGTAAGAGAAAAATTTAAATGGTTGGGAAAGGCCATGGGATGTAGAAATATTTTTTTCACATTTTATTTCCTTGTAAAAACAGGTAAATCAATAGGGATTTTCGTACGTGTAAGTACCCAGTGAACGGTTCGTTTAGCTTTATATATTGTTCCGGGTGGGAGTTGTATTGGTTTTTCGGTAGTGTTAGACCTGTAAGATAAAAATTTAAATGGTTGGGAAAGGCCATGGGATGTAGAAATATTTTTTTCACATTTTACTTCCTTGTAAAAACAGGTAAATCAATAGGGCTTTTCGCACGGATAAGTACCCAGTGAACGGTTCGTTTAGCTTTATACATTGTTCCGGGTGGGCGTTGTATTGGTTTTTCGGAAGTGTTAGACCTGTAAGAGAAAAATTTAAATGGCTGGGAAAGGCCATGGGATGTAGAAATATTTTTTTTACATTTTATTTCCTTGTAAAAACAGGTAAATCAATAGGGATTTTCGTACGTATAAGTACCCAGTGAACGGTTCGTTTAGCTTTATATATTGTTCCGGGTGGCCGTTGTATCGGTTTTTCGGTAGTGTTAGACCTGTAAGATAAAAATTTAAATGGTTGGGAAAGGCCATGGGATGTAGAAATATTTTTTTCACATTTTATTTCCTTGTAAAAACAGGAAAATCAATAGGGATTTTTGTACGGATAAGTGCCCAGTGAACGGTTCGTTTAGCTTTATATATTGTTCCGGGTGGGCGTTGTATTGGTTTTTCGGAAGTGTTAGACCTATAAGAGAAAAGTTTTAATGGTTGGGAAAGGCCATGGGATGTAGAAATATTTTTTTCACATTTTATTTCCTTGTAAAAACAGGTAAATCAATAGGGATTTTCGTACGGATAAGTACCCAGTGAACGGTTCGTTTAGCTTTATATATTGTTCCGGGTGGGAGTTGTATTGGTTTTTCGGTAGTGTTAGACCTGTAAGAGAAAAATTTAAATGGTTGGGAAAGGCCATGGGATGTAGAAATATTTTTTTCACATTTTACTTCCTTGTAAAAAGAGGGAAATCAATAGGGCTTTTCGCACGGATAAGTACCCAGTGAACGGTTCGTTTAGCTTTATACATTGTTCCGGGTGGGCGTTGTATTGGTTTTTCGGAAGTGTTAGACCTGTAAGAGAAAAATTTAAATGGTTGGGAAAGGCCATGGGATGTAGAAATATTTTTTTCACATTTTATTTCCTTGTAAAAACAGGTAAATCAATAGGGATTTTCGTACGTATAAGTACCCAGTGAACGGTTCGTTTAGCTTTATATATTGTTCCGGGTGGGCGTTGTATTGGTTTTTCGCAACTGTTAGACCTGTAAGAGACAAATTTAAATGGCTGGGAAAGGCCATGGGATGTAGAAATATTTTTTTCACATTTTATTTCCTTGTAAAAACAGGTAAATCAATTGGGATTTTTGTATGGATTAGTACCCAGTGAACGGTTCGTTTAGCTTTATACATTGTTCCGGGTGGGCGTTGTATTGGTTTTTCGCAACTGTTAGACCTGTAAGAGAAAAATTTAAATGGCTGGGAAAGGCCATGGGATGTAGAAATATTTTTTTCACATTTTATTTCCTTGTAAAAACAGGTAAATCAATAGGGATTTTCGTACGGATAAGTACCCAGTGAACGGTTCGTTTAGCTTTATATATTGTTCCGGGTGGGCGTTGTATTGGTTTTTCGGAAGTGTTAGACCTGTAAGAGAAAAGTTTAAATGGTTGGGAAAGGCCATGGGATGTAGAAATATTTTTTTCACATTTTATTAACTTGTAAAAACAGGTAAATCAATAGGGATTTTCGTATGGATTAGTACCCAGTGAACGGTTTGTTTAGCTTTATATATTATTCCGGGTGGGCGTTGTATTGGTTTTTCGCAACTGTTAGACCTGTAAGAGAAAAATTTAAATGGTTGGGAAAGGCCATGGGATGTAGAAATATTTTTTTCACATTTTACTTCCTTGTAAAAAGAGGGAAATCAATAGGGCTTTTCGCACGGATAAGTACCCAGTGTACGGTTCGTTTAGCTTTATACATTTTTCCGGGTGGGCGTTGTATTGGTTTTTCGGAAGTGTTAGACCTGTAAGAGAAAAATTTAAATGGTTGGGAAAGGCCATGGGATGTAGAAATAATTTTTCACATTTTATTTCCTTGTAAAAACAGGTAAATCAATAGGGCTTTTCGTACGGATAAGTACCCAGTGAACGGTTCGTTTAGCTTTATACATTGTTCCGGGTGGGCGTTGTATTGGTTTTTCGGAAGTGTTAGACATGTAAGACAAAAATTTAAATGGTTTGGAAAGGCCATGGGATGTAGAAATATTTTTTTCATATTTTACTTCCTTGTAAAAACAGGTAAATGAATAGGGATTTTCGTACGGATAAGTACCCAGTGAACGGTTCGTTTAGCTTTATATATTTTTCCGGGTGGGCGTTGTATTGGTTTTTCGGAAGTGTTAGACCTGTAAGAGAAAAATTTAAATGGTTGGGAAAGGCCATGGGATGTAGAAATATTTTTTTCACATTTTATTTCCTTGTAAAAACAGGTAAATCAATAGGGCTTTTCGCACGGATAAGTACCCAGTGAACGGTTCGTTTAGCTTTATACATTGTTTCGGGTGGGCGTTGTATTGGTTTTTCAGAAGTGTTAGACCTGTAAGAGAAAAATTTAAATGGCTGGGAAAGGCCATGGGATGTAGAAATATTTTTTTTACATTTTATTTCCTTGTAAAAACAGGTAAATCAATAGGGATTTTCGTACGTATAAGTACCCAGTGAACGGTTCGTTTAGCTTTATATATTGTTCCGGGTGGCCGTTGTATCGGTTTTTCGGTAGTGTTAGACCTGTAAGATAAAAATTTAAATGGTTGGGAAAGGCCATGGGATGTAGAAATATTTTTTTCACATTTTATTTCCTTGTAAAAACAGGAAAATCAATAGGGATTTTTGTAAGGATAAGTGCCCAGTGAACGGTTCGTTTAGCTTTATATATTGTTCCGGGTGGGCGTTGTATTGGTTTTTCGGAAGTGTTAGACCTGTAAGAGAAAAGTTTAAATGGTTGGGAAAGGCCATGGGATGTAGAAATATTTTTTTCACATTTTACTTCCTTGTAAAAACAGGAAAATCAATAGGGATTTTCGTACGGATAAGTACCCAGTGAACGGTTCGTTTAGCTTTATATATTGTTCCGGGTGGGAGTTGTATTGGTTTTTCGGTAGTGTTAGACCTGTAAGAGAAAAATTTAAATGGTTGGGAAAGGCCATGGGATGTAGAAATATTTTTTTCACATTTTACTTCCTTGTAAAAAGAGGGAAATCAATAGGGCTTTTCGCACGGATAAGTACCCAGTGAACGGTTCGTTTAGCTTTATACATTGTTCCGGGTGGGCGTTGTATTGGTTTTTCGGAAGTGTTAGACCTGTAAGAGAAAAATTTAAATGGTTGGGAAAGGCCATGGGATGTAGAAATATTTTTTTCACATTTTACGTCCTTGTAAAAGCAGGTAAATCTATAGGGATTTTCGTATGGATAAGTACCCAGTGAACGGTTCGTTTAGCTTTATATATTTTTCCGGGTGGGCATTGTATTGGTTTTTCGGAAGTGTTAGACCTGTAAGAGAAAAATTTAAATGGTTGGGAAAGGCCATGGGATGTAGAAATATTTTTTTCACATTTTATTTCCTTGTAAAAACAGGTAAATCATTAGGGCTTTTCGCACGGATAAGTACCCAGTGAACGGTTCGTTTAGCTTTATACATTGTTTCGGGTGGGCGTTGTATTGGTTTTTCGGAAGTGTTAGACCTGTAAGAGAAAAATTTAAATGGCTGGGAAAGGCCATGGGATGTAGAAATATTTTTTTCACATTTTATTTCCTTGTAAAAACAGGAAAATCAATAGGGATTTTTGTAAGGATAAGTGCCCAGTGAACGGTTCGTTTAGCTTTATATATTGTTCCGGGTGGGCGTTGTATTGGTTTTTCGGAAGTGTTAGACCTGTAAGAGAAAAGTTTAAATGGTTGGGAAAGGCCATGGGATGTAGAAATATTTTTTTCACATTTTACTTCCTTGTAAAAACAGGAAAATCAATAGGGATTTTCGTACGGATAAGTACCCAGTGAACGGTTCGTTTAGCTTTATATATTGTTCCGGGTGGGAGTTGTATTGGTTTTTCGGTAGTGTTAGACCTGTAAGAGAAAAATTTAAATGGTTGGGAAAGGCCATGGGATGTAGAAATATTTTTTTCACATTTTACTTCCTTGTAAAAAGAGGGAAATCAATAGGGCTTTTCGCACGGATAAGTACCCAGTGAACGGTTCGTTTAGCTTTATACATTGTTCCGGGTGGGCGTTGTATTGGTTTTTCGGAAGTGTTAGACCTGTAAGAGAAAAATTTAAATGGTTGGGAAAGGCCATGGGATGTAGAAATATTTTTTTCACATTTTACGTCCTTGTAAAAGCAGGTAAATCTATAGGGATTTTCGTACGGATAAGTACCCAGTGAACGGTTCGTTTAGCTTTATATATTTTTCCGGGTGGGCATTGTATTGGTTTTTCGGAAGTGTTAGACCTGTAAGAGAAAAATTTAAATGGTTGGGAAAGGCCATGGGATGTAGAAATATTTTTTTCACATTTTATTTCCTTGTAAAAACAGGTAAATCATTAGGGCTTTTCGCACGGATAAGTACCCAGTGAACGGTTCGTTTAGCTTTATACATTGTTTCGGGTGGGCGTTGTATTGGTTTTTCGGAAGTGTTAGACCTGTAAGAGAAAAATTTAAATGGCTGGGAAAGGCCATGGGATGTAGAAATATTTTTTTTACATTTTATTTCCTTGTAAAAACAGGTAAATCAATAGGGATTTTCGTACGTATAAGTACCCAGTGAACGGTTCGTTTAGCTTTATATATTGTTCCGGGTGGCCGTTGTATCGGTTTTTCGGTAGTGTTAGACCTGTAAGATAAAAATTTAAATGGTTGGGAAAGGCCATGGGATGTAGAAATATTTTTTTCACATTTTATTTCCTTGTAAAAACAGGAAAATCAATAGGGCTTTTCGCACGGATAAGTACCCAGTGAACGGTTCGTTTAGCTTTATACATTGTTCCGGGTGGGCGTTGTATTGGTTTTTCGGAAGTGTTAGACCTGTAAGAGAAAAATTTAAATGGCTGGGAAAGGCCATGGGATGTAGAAATATTTTTTTTACATTTTATTTCCTTGTAAAAACAGGTAAATCAATAGGGATTTTCGTACGTATAAGTACCCAGTGAACGGTTCGTTTAGCTTTATATATTGTTCCGGGTGGCCGTTGTATCGGTTTTTCGGTAGTGTTAGACCTGTAAGATAAAAATTTAAATGGTTGGGAAAGGCCATGGGATGTAGAAATATTTTTTTCACATTTTATTTCCTTGTAAAAACAGGAAAATCAATAGGGATTTTTGTACGGATAAGTGCCCAGTGAACGGTTCATTTAGATTTATATATTGTTCCGGGTGGGCGTTGTATTGGTTTTTCGGAAGTGTTAGACCTGTAAGAGAAAAGTTTAAATGGTTGGGAAAGGCCATGGGATGTAGAAATATTTTTTTCACATTTTATTTCCTTGTAAAAACAGGTAAATCAATAGGGATTTTCGTACGGATAAGTACCCAGTGAACGGTTCGTTTAGCTTTATATATTGTTCCGGGTGGGAGTTGTATTGGTTTTTCGGAAGCGTTAGACCTGTAAGAGAAAAATTTAAATGGTTGGGAAAGGCCATGGGATGTAGAAATATTTTTTTCACATTTTACTTCCTTGTATAAACAGGTACATCAATAGGGATTTTCGTACGGATAAGTACCCAGTGAACGGTTCGTTTAGCTTTATGTATTGTTCCTGGTGGGCGTTGTATTGGTTTTTCGCAACTGTTAGACCTGTAAGAGAAAAATTTAAATGGTTGGGAAAGGCCATGGGATGTAGAAATATTTTTTTCACATTTTATTTCCTTGTAAAAACAGGTAAATCAATAGGGATTTTCGTATGGATTAGTACCCAGTAAACGGTTCGTTTAGCTGTATATATTTTTCCGGGTGGGTGTTGTATTGGTTTTTCGCAACTGTTAGACCTGTAAGAGAAAAATTTTAATGGTTGGGAAAGGCCATGGGATGTAGAAATATTTTTTTCACATTTTACTTCCCTGTAAAAACAGGGAAATCAATAGGGCTTTTCGCACGGATAAGTACCCAGTGAACGGTTCGTTTAGCTTTATATATTGTTCTGGGTGGGCGTTGTATTGGTTTTCTGCAAGTGTTAGACCTGTAAGAGAAAAATTTAAATGGTTGGGAAAGGCCATGGGATGTAGAAATATTTTTTTCACATTTTACTTCCTTGTAAAAAGACGGAAATCAATAGGGCTTTTCGCACGGATAAGTACCCAGTGAACGGTTCGTTTAGCTTTATACATTGTTCCGGGTGGGCGTTGTATTGGTTTTTCGGAAGTGTTAGACCTGTAAGAGAAAAATTTAAATGGTTGGGAAAGGCCATGGGATGTAGAAATATTTTTTTCACATTTTATTTCCTTGTAAAAACAGGTAAATCAATAGGGCTTTTCGCACGGGTAAGTACCCAGTTAACGGTTCGTTTAGCTTTATACATTGTTCCGGGTGGGCGTTGTATTGGTTTTTCGCAACTGTTAGACCTGTAAGAGAAAAATTTAAATGGTTGGGAAAGGCCATGGGATGTAGAAATATTTTTTTCACATTTTACTTCTTTGTAAAAAGACGGAAATCAATAGGGCTTTTCGCACGGATAAGTACCCAGTGAACGGTTCGTTTAGCTTTATACATTGTTCCGGGTGGGCGTTGTATTGGTTTTTCGGAAGTGTTAGACCTGTAAGAGAAAAATTTAAATGGTTGGGAAAGGCCATGGGATGTAGAAATATTTTTTTCACATTTTATTTCCTTGTAAAAACAGGTAAATCAATAGGGCTTTTCGCACGGGTAAGTACCCAGTTAACGGTTCGTTTAGCTTTATACATTGTTCCGGGTGGGCGTTGTATTGGTTTTTCGGAAGTGTTAGACCTGTAAGAGAAAAATTTAAATGGTTGGGAAAGGCCATGGGATGTAGAAATATTTTTTTCACATTTTACTTCCTTGTAAAAAGACGGAAATCAATAGGGCTTTTCGCACGGATAAGTACCCAGTGAACGGTTCGTTTAGCTTTATACATGGTTCCGGGTGGGCGTTGTATTGGTTTTTCGGAAGTGTTAGACCTGTAAGAGAAAAATTTAAATGGTTGGGAAAGGCCATGGGATGTAGAAATATTTTTTTCACATTTTATTTCCTTGTAAAAACAGGTAAATCAATAGGGCTTTTCGCACGGGTAAGTACCCAGTTAACGGTTCGTTTAGCTTTATACATTGTTCCGGGTGGGCGTTGTATTGGTTTTTCGGAAGTGTTAGACCTGTAAGAGAAAAATTTAAATGGTTGGGAAAGGCCATGGGATGTAGAAATATTTTTTTCACATTTTATTTCCTTGTAAAAACAGGTAAATCAATAGGGATTTTCGTACGGATAAGTACACAGTGAACGGTTCGTTTAGCTTTATATATTTTTCCGGGTGGGCGTTGTATTGGTTTTTCGGAAGTGTTAGACCTGTAAGAGAAAAATTTAAATGGTTGGGAAAGGCCATGGGATGTAGAAATATTTTTTTCACATTTTATTTCCTTGTAAAAACAGGTAAATCAATAGGGATTTTCGTACGTATAAGTACCCAGTGAACGGTTCGTTTAGCTTTATATATTGTTCCGGGTGGGAGTTGTATTGGTTTTTCGGTAGTGTTAGACCTGTAAGAGAAAAATTTAAATGGTTGGGAAAGGCCATGGGATGTAGAAATATTTTTTTCACATTTTACTTCCTTGTAAAAACAGGAAAATCAATAGGGATTTTCCTACGGATAAGTACCCAGTGAACGGTTCGTTTAGCTTTATATATTGTTCCGGGTGGGAGTTGTATTGGTTTTTCGGTAGTGTTAGACCTGTAAGAGAAAAATTTAAATGGTTGGGAAAGGCCATGGGATGTAGAAATATTTTTTTCACATTTTACTTCCTTGTAAAAAGAGGGAAATCAATAGGGCTTTTCGCACGGATAAGTACCCAGTGAACGGTTCGTTTAGCTTTATACATTGTTCCGGGTGGGCGTTGTATTGGTTTTTCGGAAGTGTTAGACCTGTAAGAGAAAAATTTAAATGGTTGGGAAAGGCCATGGGATGTAGAAATATTTTTTTCACATTTTACGTCCTTGTAAAAGCAGGTAAATCTATAGGGATTTTCGTACGGATAAGTACCCAGTGAACGGTTCGTTTAGCTTTATATATTTTTCCGGGTGGGCATTGTATTGGTTTTTCGGAAGTGTTAGACCTGTAAGAGAAAAATTTAAATGGTTGGGAAAGGCCATGGGATGTAGAAATATTTTTTTCACATTTTATTTCCTTGTAAAAACAGGTAAATCATTAGGGCTTTTCGCACGGATAAGTACCCAGTGAACGGTTCGTTTAGCTTTATACATTGTTTCGGGTGGGCGTTGTATTGGTTTTTCGGAAGTGTTAGACCTGTAAGAGAAAAATTTAAATGGCTGGGAAAGGCCATGGGATGTAGAAATATTTTTTTTACATTTTATTTCCTTGTAAAAACAGGTAAATCAATAGGGATTTTCGTACGTATAAGTACCCAGTGAACGGTTCGTTTAGCTTTATATATTGTTCCGGGTGGCCGTTGTATCGGTTTTTCGGTAGTGTTAGACCTGTAAGATAAAAATTTAAATGGTTGGGAAAGGCCATGGGATGTAGAAATATTTTTTTCACATTTTATTTCCTTGTAAAAACAGGAAAATCAATAGGGCTTTTCGCACGGATAAGTACCCAGTGAACGGTTCGTTTAGCTTTATACATTGTTCCGGGTGGGCGTTGTATTGGTTTTTCGGAAGTGTTAGACCTGTAAGAGAAAAATTTAAATGGCTGGGAAAGGCCATGGGATGTAGAAATATTTTTTTTACATTTTATTTCCTTGTAAAAACAGGTAAATCAATAGGGATTTTCGTACGTATAAGTACCCAGTGAACGGTTCGTTTAGCTTTATATATTGTTCCGGGTGGCCGTTGTATCGGTTTTTCGGTAGTGTTAGACCTGTAAGATAAAAATTTAAATGGTTGGGAAAGGCCATGGGATGTAGAAATATTTTTTTCACATTTTATTTCCTTGTAAAAACAGGAAAATCAATAGGGATTTTTGTACGGATAAGTGCCCAGTGAACGGTTCATTTAGATTTATATATTGTTCCGGGTGGGCGTTGTATTGGTTTTTCGGAAGTGTTAGACCTGTAAGAGAAAAGTTTAAATGGTTGGGAAAGGCCATGGGATGTAGAAATATTTTTTTCACATTTTATTTCCTTGTAAAAACAGGTAAATCAATAGGGATTTTCGTACGGATAAGTACCCAGTGAACGGTTCGTTTAGCTTTATATATTGTTCCGGGTGGGAGTTGTATTGGTTTTTCGGAAGCGTTAGACCTGTAAGAGAAAAATTTAAATGGTTGGGAAAGGCCATGGGATGTAGAAATATTTTTTTCACATTTTACTTCCTTGTATAAACAGGTACATCAATAGGGATTTTCGTACGGATAAGTACCCAGTGAACGGTTCGTTTAGCTTTATGTATTGTTCCTGGTGGGCGTTGTATTGGTTTTTCGCAACTGTTAGACCTGTAAGAGAAAAATTTAAATGGTTGGGAAAGGCCATGGGATGTAGAAATATTTTTTTCACATTTTATTTCCTTGTAAAAACAGGTAAATCAATAGGGATTTTCGTATGGATTAGTACCCAGTAAACGGTTCGTTTAGCTGTATATATTTTTCCGGGTGGGTGTTGTATTGGTTTTTCGCAACTGTTAGACCTGTAAGAGAAAAATTTTAATGGTTGGGAAAGGCCATGGGATGTAGAAATATTTTTTTCACATTTTACTTCCCTGTAAAAACAGGGAAATCAATAGGGCTTTTCGTACGGATAAGTACCCAGTGAACTGTTCGTTTAGCTTTATATATTGTTCTGGGTGGGCGTTGTATTGGTTTTCTGCAAGTGTTAGACCTGTAAGAGAAAAATTTAAATGGTTGGGAAAGGCCATGGGATGTAGAAATATTTTTTTCACATTTTACTTCCTTGTAAAAAGACGGAAATCAATAGGGCTTTTCGCACGGATAAGTACCCAGTGAACGGTTCGTTTAGCTTTATACATTGTTCCGGGTGGGCGTTGTATTGGTTTTTCGGAAGTGTTAGACCTGTAAGAGAAAAATTTAAATGGTTGGGAAAGGCCATGGGATGTAGAAATATTTTTTTCACATTTTATTTCCTTGTAAAAACAGGTAAATCAATAGGGCTTTTCGCACGGGTAAGTACCCAGTTAACGGTTCGTTTAGCTTTATACATTGTTCCGGGTGGGCGTTGTATTGGTTTTTCGCAACTGTTAGACCTGTAAGAGAAAAATTTAAATGGTTGGGAAAGGCCATGGGATGTAGAAATATTTTTTTCACATTTTACTTCTTTGTAAAAAGACGGAAATCAATAGGGCTTTTCGCACGGATAAGTACCCAGTGAACGGTTCGTTTAGCTTTATACATTGTTCCGGGTGGGCGTTGTATTGGTTTTTCGGAAGTGTTAGACCTGTAAGAGAAAAATTTAAATGGTTGGGAAAGGCCATGGGATGTAGAAATATTTTTTTCACATTTTATTTCCTTGTAAAAACAGGTAAATCAATAGGGCTTTTCGCACGGGTAAGTACCCAGTTAACGGTTCGTTTAGCTTTATACATTGTTCCGGGTGGGCGTTGTATTGGTTTTTCGGAAGTGTTAGACCTGTAAGAGAAAAATTTAAATGGTTGGGAAAGGCCATGGGATGTAGAAATATTTTTTTCACATTTTACTTCCTTGTAAAAAGACGGAAATCAATAGGGCTTTTCGCACGGATAAGTACCCAGTGAACGGTTCGTTTAGCTTTATACATTGTTCCGGGTGGGCGTTGTATTGGTTTTTCGGAAGTGTTAGACCTGTAAGAGAAAAATTTAAATGGTTGGGAAAGGCCATGGGATGTAGAAATATTTTTTTCACATTTTATTTCCTTGTAAAAACAGGTAAATCAATAGGGCTTTTCGCACGGGTAAGTACCCAGTTAACGGTTCGTTTAGCTTTATACATTGTTCCGGGTGGGCGTTGTATTGGTTTTTCGGAAGTGTTAGACCTGTAAGAGAAAAATTTAAATGGTTGGGAAAGGCCATGGGATGTAGAAATATTTTTTTCACATTTTATTTCCTTGTAAAAACAGGTAAATCAATAGGGATTTTCGTACGGATAAGTACCCAGTGAACGGTTCGTTTAGCTTTATATATTTTTCCGGGTGGGCGTTGTATTGGTTATTCGGAAGTGTTAGACCTGTAAGAGAAAAATTTAAATGGTTGGGAAAGGCCATGGGATGTAGAAATATTTTTTTCACATTTTATTTCCTTGTAAATACAGGTAAATCAATAGGGCTTTTCGCACGGATAAGTACCCAGTGAACGGTTCGTTTAGCTTTATACATTGTTCCGGGTGGGCGTTGTATTGGTTTTTCGGAAGTGTTAGACCTGTAAGAGAAAAATTTAAATGGTTGGGAAAGGCCATGGGATGTAGAAATATTTTTTTTCACATTTTATTTCCTTGTAAAAACAGGTAAATCAATAGGGATTTTCGTACGGATAAGTACACAGTGAACGGTTCGTTTAGCTTTATATATTTTTCCGGGTGGGCGTTGTATTGGTTTTTCGGAAGTGTTAGACCTGTAAGAGAAAAATTTAAATGGTTGGGAAAGGCCATGGGATGTAGAAATATTTTTTTCACATTTTATTTCCTTGTAAAAACAGGTAAATCAATAGGGATTTTCGTACATATAAGTACCCAGTGAACGGTTCGTTTAGCTTTATATATTGTTCCGGGTGGGAGTTGTATTGGTTTTTCGGTAGTGTTAGACCTGTAAGAGAAAAATTTAAATGGTTGGGAAAGGCCATGGGATGTAGAAATATTTTTTTCACATTTTACTTCCTTGTAAAAACAGGTAAATCAATAGGGCTTTTCGCACGTATAAGTACCCAGTGAACGGTTCGTTTAGCTTTATACATTGTTCCGGGTGGGCGTTGTATTGGTTTTTCGCAACTGTTAGACCTGTAAGAGAAAAATTTAAATGGTTGGGAAAGGCCATGGGATGTAGAAATATTTTTTTCACATTTTACTTCTTTGTAAAAACAGGTAAATCAATAGGGCTTTTTGTACGGATAAGTACCCAGTGAACGGTTTGTTTAGCTTTATATATTGTTCCGGGTGGGCGTTGTATTGGTTTTTCGGTAGTGTTAGACCTGTAAGAGAAAAATTTAAATGGTTGGGAAAGGCCATGGGATGTAGAAATATTTTTTTTCACATATTACTTCGTTGTAAAAACAGGTAAATCAATAGGGATTTTCGTACAGATAAGTACCCAGTGAACGGTTTGTTTAGCTTTATATATTGTTCCGGGTGGGCGTTGTATTGGTTTTTCGGAAGTGTTAGACCTGTAAGAGAAAAATTTAAATGGTTGGGAAAGGCCATGGGATGTAGAAATATTTTTTTCACATTTTATTTCCTTGTAAAAACAGGTAAATCAATAGGGATTTTCGTATGGATTAGTACCCAGTAAACGGTTCGTTTAGCTGTATATATTTTTCCGGGTGGGTGTTGTATTGGTTTTTCGCAACTGTTAGACCTGTAAGAGAAAAATTTTAATGGTTGGGAAAGGCCATGGGATGTAGAAATATTTTTTTCACATTTTACTTCCTTGTAAAAACAGGGAAATCAATAGGGCTTTTCGTACGGATAAGTACCCAGTGAACTGTTCGTTTAGCTTTATATATTGTTCCGGGTGGGCGTTGTATTGGTTTTTCGCAACTGTTAGACCTGTAAGAGAAAAATTTAAATAGTTGGGAAAGGCCATGGGATGTAGAAATATTTTTTTCACATTTTATTTCCTTGTAAAAACAGGTAAATCAATAGGGATTTTCGTACGTATAAGTACCCAGTGAACGGTTCGTTTAGCTTTATATATTGTTCCGGGTGGCCGTTGTATCGGTTTTTCGGTAGTGTTAGACCTGTAAGATAAAAATTTAAATGGTTGGGAAAGGCCATGGGATGTAGAAATATTTTTTTCACATTTTATTTCCTTGTAAAAACAGGAAAATCAATAGGGATTTTTGTACGGATAAGTGCCCAGTGAACGGTTCGTTTAGCTTTATATATTGTTCCGGGTGGGCGTTGTATTGGTTTTTCGGAAGTGTTAGACCTATAAGAGAAAAGTTTAAATGGTTGGGAAAGGCCATGGGATGTAGAAATATTTTTTTCACATTTTATTTCCTTGTAAAAACAGGTAAATCAATAGGGATTTTCGTACGGATAAGTACCCAGTGAACGGTTCGTTTAGCTTTATATATTGTTCCGGGTGGGCGTTGTATTGGTTTTTCGGTAGTGTTAGACCTGTAAGAGAAAAATTTAAATGGTTGGGAAAGGCCATGGGATGTAGAAATATTTTTTTTCACATATTACTTCGTTGTAAAAACAGGTAAATCAATAGGGATTTTCGTACAGATAAGTACCCAGTGAACGGTTTGTTTAGCTTTATATATTGTTCCGGGTGGGCGTTGTATTGGTTTTTCGGAAGTGTTAGACCTGTAAGAGAAAAATTTAAATGGTTGGGAAAGGCCATGGGATGTAGAAATATTTTTTTCACATTTTATTTCCTTGTAAAAACAGGTAAATCAATAGGGATTTTCGTATGGATTAGTACCCAGTAAACGGTTCGTTTAGCTGTATATATTTTTCCGGGTGGGTGTTGTATTGGTTTTTCGCAACTGTTAGACCTGTAAGAGAAAAATTTTAATGGTTGGGAAAGGCCATGGGATGTAGAAATATTTTTTTCACATTTTACTTCCTTGTAAAAACAGGGAAATCAATAGGGCTTTTCGTACGGATAAGTACCCAGTGAACTGTTCGTTTAGCTTTATATATTGTTCCGGGTGGGCGTTGTATTGGTTTTTCGCAACTGTTAGACCTGTAAGAGAAAAATTTAAATAGTTGGGAAAGGCCATGGGATGTAGAAATATTTTTTTCACATTTTATTTCCTTGTAAAAACAGGTAAATCAATAGGGATTTTCGTACGTATAAGTACCCAGTGAACGGTTCGTTTAGCTTTATATATTGTTCCGGGTGGCCGTTGTATCGGTTTTTCGGTAGTGTTAGACCTGTAAGATAAAAATTTAAATGGTTGGGAAAGGCCATGGGATGTAGAAATATTTTTTTCACATTTTATTTCCTTGTAAAAACAGGAAAATCAATAGGGATTTTTGTACGGATAAGTGCCCAGTGAACGGTTCGTTTAGCTTTATATATTGTTCCGGGTGGGCGTTGTATTGGTTTTTCGGAAGTGTTAGACCTATAAGAGAAAAGTTTAAATGGTTGGGAAAGGCCATGGGATGTAGAAATATTTTTTTCACATTTTATTTCCTTGTAAAAACAGGTAAATCAATAGGGATTTTCGTACGGATAAGTACCCAGTGAACGGTTCGTTTAGCTTTATATATTGTTCCGGGTGGGAGTTGTATTGGTTTTTCGGTAGTGTTAGACCTGTAAGAGAAAAATTTAAATGGTTGGGAAAGGCCATGGGATGTAGAAATATTTTTTTCACATTTTACTTCCTTGTAAAAAGAGGGAAATCAATAGGGCTTTTCGCACGGATAAGTACCCAGTGAACGGTTCGTTTAGCTTTATACATTGTTCCGGGTGGGCGTTGTATTGGTTTTTCGGAAGTGTTAGACCTGTAAGAGAAAATTTAAATGGTTGGGAAAGGCCATGGGATGTAGAAATATTTTTTTCACATTTTATTTCCTTGTAAAAACAGGTAAATCAATAGGGATTTTCGTACGTATAAGTACCCAGTGAACGGTTCGTTTAGCTTTATATATTGTTCCGGGTGGGAGTTGTATTGGTTTTTCGGTAGTGTTAGACCTGTAAGATAAAAATTTAAATAGTTGGGAAAGGCCATGGGATGTAGAAATATTTTTTTCACATTTTACTTCCTTGTAAAAAGAGGGAAATCAATAGGGCTTTTCGCACGGATAAGTACCCAGTGAACGGTTCGTTTAGCTTTATACATTGTTCCGGGTGGGCGTTGTATTGGTTTTTCGGAAGTGTTAGACCTGTAAGAGAAAATTTAAATGGTTGGGAAAGGCCATGGGATGTAGAAATATTTTTTTCACATTTTATTTCCTTGTAAAAACAGGTAAATCAATAGGGATTTTCGTACGTAAAGGTACCCAGTGAACGGTTCGTTTAGCTTTATATATTGTTCCGGGTGGGAGTTGTATTGGTTTTTCGGTAGTGTTAGACCTGTAAGATAAAAATTTAAATAGTTGGGAAAGGCCATGGGATGTAGAAATATTTTTTTCACATTTTACTTCCTTGTAAAAACAGGTAAATCAATAGGGCTTTTCGCACGGATAAGTACCCAGTGAACGGTTCGTTTAGCTTTATATATTGTTCCGGGTGGGCGTTGTATTGGTTTTCTGCAAGTGTTAGACCTGTAAGAGAAAAATTTAAATGGTTGGGAAAGGCCATGGGATGTAGAAATATTTTTTTCACATTTTACTTCCTTGTAAAAAGACGGAAATCAATAGGGCTTTTCGCACGGATAAGTACCCAGTGAACGGCTCGTTTAGCTTTATACATTGTTCCGGGTGGGCGTTGTATTGGTTTTTCGGAAGTGTTAGAGCTGTAAGAGAAAAATTTAAATGGTTGGGAAAGGCCATGGGATGTAGAAATATTTTTTTCACATTTTATTTCCTTGTAAAAACAGGTAAATCAATAGGGCTTTTCGCACGGGTAAGTACCCAGTTAACGGTTCGTTTAGCTTTATACATTGTTCCGGGTGGGCGTTGTATTGGTTTTTCGGAAGTGTTAGACCTGTAAGAGAAAAATTTAAATGGTTGGGAAAGGCCATGGGATGTAGAAATATTTTTTTCACATTTTATTTCCTTGTAAAAACAGGTAAATCAATAGGGATTTTCGTACGGATAAGTACACAGTGAACGGTTCGTTTAGCTTTATATATTTTTCCGGGTGGGCGTTGTATTGGTTTTTCGGAAGTGTTAGACCTGTAAGAGAAAAATTTAAATGGTTGGGAAAGGCCATGGGATGTAGAAATATTTTTTTCACATTTTATTTCCTTGTAAAAACAGGTAAATCAATAGGGATTTTCGTACGTATAAGTACCCAGTGAACGGTTCGTTTAGCTTTATATATTGTTCCGGGTGGGAGTTGTATTGGTTTTTCGGTAGTGTTAGACCTGTAAGAGAAAAATTTAAATGGTTGGGAAAGGCCATGGGATGTAGAAATATTTTTTTCACATTTTACTTCCTTGTAAAAAGAGGGAAATCAATAGGGCTTTTCGCACGGATAAGTACCCAGTGAACGGTTCGTTTAGCTTTATATATTTTTCCGGGTGGGCGTTGTATTGGTTATTCGGAAGTGTTAGACCTGTAAGAGAAAAATTTAAATGGTTGGGAAAGGCCATGGGATGTAGAAATATTTTTTTCACATTTTATTTCCTTGTAAATACAGGTAAATCAATAGGGCTTTTCGCACGGATAAGTACCCAGTGAACGGTTCGTTTAGCTTTATACATTGTTCCGGGTGGGCGTTGTATTGGTTTTTCGGAAGTGTTAGACCTGTAAGAGAAAAATTTAAATGGTTGGGAAAGGCCATGGGATGTAGAAATATTTTTTTCACATTTTATTTCCTTGTAAAAACAGGTAAATCAATAGGGATTTTCGTACGGATAAGTACACAGTGAACGGTTCGTTTAGCTTTATATATTTTTCCGGGTGGGCGTTGTATTGGTTTTTCGGAAGTGTTAGACCTGTAAGATAAAAATTTAAATGGTTGGGAAAGGCCATGGGATGTAGAAATATTTTTTTCACATTTTATTTCCTTGTAAAAACAGGTAAATCAATAGGGATTTTCGTACATATAAGTACCCAGTGAACGGTTCGTTTAGCTTTATATATTGTTCCGGGTGGGAGTTGTATTGGTTTTTCGGTAGTGTTAGACCTGTAAGAGAAAAATTTAAATGGTTGGGAAAGGCCATGGGATGTAGAAATATTTTTTTCACATTTTACTTCCTTGTAAAAACAGGTAAATCAATAGGGCTTTTCGCACGTATAAGTACCCAGTGAACGGTTCGTTTAGCTTTATACATTGTTCCGGGTGGGCGTTGTATTGGTTTTTCGCAACTGTTAGACCTGTAAGAGAAAAATTTAAATGGTTGGGAAAGGCCATGGGATGTAGAAATATTTTTTTCACATTTTACTTCCTTGTAAAAAGAGGGAAATCAATAGGGCTTTTCGCACGGATAAGTACCCAGTGAACGGTTCGTTTAGCTTTATACATTGTTCCGGGTGGGCGTTGTATTGGTTTTTCGGAAGTGTTAGACCTGTAAGAGAAAAATTTAAATGGTTGGGAAAGGCCATGGGATGTAGAAATATTTTTTTCACATTTTATTTCCTTGTAAAAACAGGTAAATCAATAGGGATTTTCGTACGTATAAGTACCCAGTGAACGGTTCGTTTAGCTTTATATATTGTTCCGGGTGGGAGTTGTATTGGTTTTTCGGTAGTGTTAGACCTGTAAGATAAAAATTTAAATAGTTGGGAAAGGCCATGGGATGTAGAAATATTTTTTTCACATTTTACTTCCTTGTAAAAACAGGTAAATCAATAGGGCTTTTCGCACGGATAAGTACCCAGTGAACGGTTCGTTTAGCTTTATATATTGTTCCGGGTGGGCGTTGTATTGGTTTTCTGCAAGTGTTAGACCTGTAAGAGAAAAATTTAAATGGTTGGGAAAGGCCATGGGATGTAGAAATATTTTTTTCACATTTTACTTCCTTGTAAAAAGACGGAAATCAATAGGGCTTTTCGCACGGATAAGTACCCAGTGAACGGTTCGTTTAGCTTTATACATTGTTCCGGGTGGGCGTTGTATTGGTTTTTCGGAAGTGTTAGACCTGTAAGAGAAAAATTTAAATGGTTGGGAAAGGCCATGGGATGTAGAAATATTTTTTTCACATTTTATTTCCTTGTAAAAACAGGTAAATCAATAGGGCTTTTCGCACGGGTAAGTACCCAGTTAACGGTTCGTTTAGCTTTATACATTGTTCCGGGTGGGCGTTGTATTGGTTTTTCGGAAGTGTTAGACCTGTAAGAGAAAAATTTAAATGGTTGGGAAAGGCCATGGGATGTAGAAATATTTTTTTCACATTTTATTTCCTTGTAAAAACAGGTAAATCAATAGGGATTTTCGTACGTATAAGTACCCAGTGAACGGTTCGTTTAGCTTTATATATTGTTCCGGGTGGGAGTTGTATTGGTTTTTCGGTAGTGTTAGACCTGTAAGATAAAAATTTAAATAGTTGGGAAAGGCCATGGGATGTAGAAATATTTTTTTCACATTTTACTTCCTTGTAAAAACAGGTAAATCAATAGGGCTTTTCGCACGGATAAGTACGCAGTGAACGGTTCGTTTAGCTTTATATATTGTTCCGGGTGGGCGTTGTATTGGTTTTCTGCAAGTGTTAGACCTGTAAGAGAAAAATTTAAATGGTTGGGAAAGGCCGTGGGATGTAGAAATATTTTTTTCACATTTTACTTCCTTGTAAAAAGACGGAAATCAATAGGGCTTTTCGCACGGATAAGTACCCAGTGAACGGTTCGTTTAGCTTTATACATTGTTCCGGGTGGGCGTTGTATTGGTTTTTCGGAAGTGTTAGACCTGTAAGAGAAAAATTTAAATGGTTGGGAAAGGCCATGGGATGTAGAAATATTTTTTTCACATTTTATTTCCTTGTAAAAACAGGTAAATCAATAGGGCTTTTCGCACGGGTAAGTACCCAGTGAACGGTTCGTTTAGCTTTATACATTGTTCCGGGTGGGCGTTGTATTGGTTTTTCGGAAGTGTTAGACCTGTAAGAGAAAATTTTAAATGGTTGGGAAAGGCCATGGGATGTAGAAATATTTTTTTCACATTTTATTTCCTTGTAAAAACAGGTAAATCAATAGGGATTTTCGTACGGATAAGTACACAGTGAACGGTTCGTTTAGCTTTATATATTTTTCCGGGTGGGCGTTGTATTGGTTTTTCGGAAGTGTTAGACCTGTAAGAGAAAAATTTAAATGGTTGGGAAAGGCCATGGGATGTAGAAATATTTTTTTCACATTTTATTTCCTTGTAAAAACAGGTAAATCAATAGGGATTTTCGTACGTATAAGTACCCAGTGAACGGTTCGTTTAGCTTTATATATTGTTCCTGGTGGGAGTTGTATTGGTTTTTCGGTAGTGTTAGACCTGTAAGATAAAAATTTAAATGGTTGGGAAAGGCCATGGGATGTAGAAATATTTTTTTCACATTTTATTTCCTTGTAAAAACAGGAAAATCAATAGGGATTTTTGTACGGATAAGTGCCCAGTGAACGGTTCGTTTAGCTTTATATATTGTTCCGGGTGGGCGTTGTATTGGTTTTTCGGAAGTGTTAGACCTGTAAGAGAAAAATTTAAATGGTTGGGAAAGGCCATGGGATGTAGAAATATTTTTTTCACATTTTACTTCCTTGTAAAAACAGGTAAATCAATAGGGATTTTCGTACGGATAAGTACCCAGTGAACGGTTCGTTTAGCTTTATATATTTTTCCGGGTGGGCGTTGTATTGGTTATTCGGAAGTGTTAGACCTGTAAGAGAAAAATTTAAATGGTTGGGAAAGGCCATGGGATGTAGAAATATTTTTTTCACATTTTATTTCCTTGTAAATACAGGTAAATCAATAGGGCTTTTCGCACGGATAAGTACCCAGTGAACGGTTCGTTTAGCTTTATACATTGTTCCGGGTGGGCGTTGTATTGGTTTTTCGGAAGTGTTAGACCTGTAAGAGAAAAATTTAAATGGTTGGGAAAGGCCATGGGATGTAGAAATATTTTTTTCACATTTTATTTCCTTGTAAAAACAGGTAAATCAATAGGGATTTTCGTACGGATAAGTACACAGTGAACGGTTCGTTTAGCTTTATATATTTTTCCGGGTGGGCGTTGTATTGGTTTTTCGGAAGTGTTAGACCTGTAAGATAAAAATTTAAATGGTTGGGAAAGGCCATGGGATGTAGAAATATTTTTTTCACATTTTATTTCCTTGTAAAAACAGGTAAATCAATAGGGATTTTCGTACATATAAGTACCCAGTGAACGGTTCGTTTAGCTTTATATATTGTTCCGGGTGGGAGTTGTATTGGTTTTTCGGTAGTGTTAGACCTGTAAGAGAAAAATTTAAATGGTTGGGAAAGGCCATGGGATGTAGAAATATTTTTTTCACATTTTACTTCCTTGTAAAAACAGGTAAATCAATAGGGCTTTTCGCACGTATAAGTACCCAGTGAACGGTTCGTTTAGCTTTATACATTGTTCCGGGTGGGCGTTGTATTGGTTTTTCGCAACTGTTAGACCTGTAAGAGAAAAATTTAAATGGTTGGGAAAGGCCATGAGATGTAGAAATATTTTTTTCACATTTTACTTCTTTGTAAAAACAGGTAAATCAATAGGGCTTTTTGTACGGATAAGTACCCAGTGAACGGTTTGTTTAGCTTTATATATTGTTCCGGGTGGGCGTTGTATTGGTTTTTCGGTAGTGTTAGACCTGTAAGAGAAAAATTTAAATGGTTGGGAAAGGCCATGGGATGTAGAAATATTTTTTTTCACATATTACTTCGTTGTAAAAACAGGTAAATCAATAGGGATTTTCGTACGGATAAGTACCCAGTGAACGGTTTGTTTAGCTTTATATATTGTTCCGGGTGGGCGTTGTATTGGTTTTTCGGAAGTTTTAGACCTGTAAGAGAAAAATTTAAATGGTAGGGAAAGGCCATGGGATGTAGAAATATTTTTTTCACATTTTATTTCCTTGTAAAAACAGGTAAATCAATAGGGATTTTCGTATGGATTAGTACCCAGTAAACGGTTCGTTTAGCTGTATATATTTTTCCGGGTGGGTGTTGTATTGGTTTTTCGCAACTGTTAGACCTGTAAGAGAAAAATTTTAATGGTTGGGAAAGGCCATGGGATGTAGAAATATTTTTTTCACATTTTACTTCCTTGTAAAAACAGGGAAATCAATAGGGCTTTTCGTACGGATAAGTACCCAGTGAACTGTTCGTTTAGCTTTATATATTGTTCCGGGTGGGCGTTGTATTGGTTTTTCGCAACTGTTAGACCTGTAAGAGAAAAATTTAAATGGTTGGGAAAGGCCATGGGATGTAGAAATATTTTTTTCACATTTTATTTCCTTGTAAAAACAGGTAAATCAATAGGGATTTTCGTACGTATAAGTACCCAGTGAACGGTTCGTTTAGCTTTATACATTGTTCCGGGTGGGCGTTGTATTGGTTTTTCAGAAGTGTTAGGCCTGTAAGAGAAAAATTTAAATGGCTGGGAAAGGCCATGGGATGTAGAAATATTTTTTTCACATTTTATTTCCTTGTAAAAACAGGTAAATCAATAGGGATTTTCGTACGTATAAGTACCCAGTGAACGGTTCGTTTAGCTTTATACATTGTTCCGGGTGGGCGTTGTATTGGTTTTTCAGAAGTGTTAGGCCTGTAAGAGAAAAATTTTAATGGTTGGGAAAGGCCATGGGATGTAGAAATATTTTTTTCACATTTTACTTCCTTGTAAAAACAGGGAAATCAATAGGGCTTTTCGTACGGATAAGTACCCAGTGAACTGTTCGTTTAGCTTTATATATTGTTCCGGGTGGGCGTTGTATTGGTTTTTCGCAACTGTTAGACCTGTAAGAGAAAAATTAAAATGGTTGGGAAAGGCCATGGGATGTAGAAATATTTTTTTCACATTTTATTTCCTTGTAAAAACAGGTAAATCAATAGGGATTTTCGTACGTATAATTACCCAGTGAACGGTTCGTTTAGCTTTATACATTGTTCCGGGTGGGCGTTGTATTGGTTTTTCAGAAGTGTTAGGCCTGTAAGAGAAAAATTTAAATGGCTGGGAAAGGCCATGGGATGTAGAAATATTTTTTTCACATTTTATTTCCTTGTAAAAACAGGTAAATCAATTGGGATTTTCGTTTGGATTAGTACCCAGTGAAAGGTTCGTTTAGCTTTATACATTGTTCCGGGTGGGCGTTGTATTGGTTTTTCGCAACTGTTAGACCTGTAAGAGAAAAATTTAAATGGCTGGGAAAGGCCATGGGATGTAGAAATATTTTTTTCACATTTTATTTACTTTTAAACACAGGTAAATCAATAGGGATTTTCGTACGGATAAGTACCCAGTGAACGGTTCGTTTAGCTTTATATATTGTTCCGGGTGGGAGTTGTATTGGTTTTTCGGTAGTGTTAGACCTGCAAGATAAAAATTTAAATGGTTGGGAAAGGCCATGGGATGTAGAAATATTTTTTTCACATTTTATTTCCTTGTAAAAACAGGTAAATCAATAGGGCTTTTCGCACGGAAAAGTACCCAGTGAACGGTTCGTTTAGCTTTATACATTGTTCCGGGTGGGCGTTCTATTGGTTTTTCGGAAGTGTTAGACCTGTAAGAGAAAAATATAAATGGCTGGGAAAGGCCATGAGATGTAGAAATATTTTTTTCACATTTTATTTCCTTGTAAAAACAGGTAAATCAATTGGGATTTTCGTATGGATTACTACCCAGTGAACGGTTCGTTTAGCTTTATACATTGTTCCGGGTGGGCGTTGTATTGGTTTTTCGCAACTGTTAGACCTGTAAGAGAAAAATTTAAATGGCTGGGAAAGGCCATGGGATGTAAAAATATTTTTTTCACATTTTATTTCCTTGTAAAAACAGGTAAATCAATAGGGATTTTCGTACGGATAAGTACCCAGTGAACGGTTCGTTTAGCTTTATATATTGTTCCGGGTTGGCGTTCTATTGGTTTTTCGGAAGTGTTAGACCTGTAAGAGAAAAATTAAAATGGTTGGGAAAGGCCATGGGATGTAGAAATATTTTTTTCACATTTTCCTTCCTTGTAAAAACAGGTAAATCAATAGGGCTTTTCGCACGGATAAGTACCCAGTGAACGGTTCGTTTAGCTTTATACATTGTTCCGGGTGGGCGTTGTATTGGTTTTTCGCAACTGTTAGACCTGTAAGAGAAATATTTAAATGGTTGGGAAAGGCCATGGGATGTAGAAATATTTTTTTCACATTTTATTTCCTTGTAAAAACAGGTAAATCAATAGGGATTTTCGTACGTATAAGTACCCAGTGAACGGTTCGTTTAGCTTTATATATTGTTCCGGGTGGGAGTTGTATTGGTTTTTCGGTAGTGTTAGACCTGTAAGATAAAAATTTAAATGGCTGGGAAAGGCCATGGGATGTAGAAATATTTTTTTCACATTTTATTTACTTTTAAACACAGGTAAATCAATAGGGATTTTCGTACGGATAAGTACCCAGTGAACGGTTCGTTTAGCTTTATATATTGTTCCGGGTGGGAGTTGTATTGGTTTTTCGGTAGTGTTAGACCTGCAAGATAAAAATTTAAATGGTTGGGAAAGGCCATGGGATGTAGAAATATTTTTTTCACATTTTATTTCCTTGTAAAAACAGGTAAATCAATAGGGCTTTTCGCACGGAAAAGTACCCAGTGAACGGTTCGTTTAGCTTTATACATTGTTCCGGGTGGGCGTTCTATTGGTTTTTCGGAAGTGTTAGACCTGTAAGAGAAAAATATAAATGGCTGGGAAAGGCCATGAGATGTAGAAATATTTTTTTCACATTTTATTTCCTTGTAAAAACAGGTAAATCAATTGGGATTTTCGTATGGATTAGTACCCAGTGAACGGTTCGTTTAGCTTTATACATTGTTCCGGGTGGGCGTTGTATTGGTTTTTCGCAACTGTTAGACCTGTAAGAGAAAAATTTAAATGGCTGGGAAAGGCCATGGGATGTAAAAATATTTTTTTCACATTTTATTTCCTTGTAAAAACAGGTAAATCAATAGGGATTTTCGTACGGATAAGTACCCAGTGAACGGTTCGTTTAGCTTTATATATTGTTCCGGGTTGGCGTTCTATTGGTTTTTCGGAAGTGTTAGACCTGTAAGAGAAAAATTAAAATGGTTGGGAAAGGCCATGGGATGTAGAAATATTTTTTTCACATTTTCCTTCCTTGTAAAAACAGGTAAATCAATAGGGCTTTTCGCACGGATAAGTACCCAGTGAACGGTTCGTTTAGCTTTATACATTGTTCCGGGTGGGCGTTGTATTGGTTTTTCGCAACTGTTAGACCTGTAAGAGAAATATTTAAATGGTTGGGAAAGGCCATGGGATGTAGAAATATTTTTTTCACATTTTATTTCCTTGTAAAAACAGGTAAATCAATAGGGATTTTCGTACGTATAAGTACCCAGTGAACGGTTCGTTTAGCTTTATATATTGTTCCGGGTGGGAGTTGTATTGGTTTTTCGGTAGTGTTAGACCTGTAAGATAAAAATTTAAATGGTTGGGAAAGGCCATGGGATGTAGAAATATTTTTTTCACATTTTACTTCCTTGTAAAATCAGGTAAATCAATAGGGCTTTTCGCACGGATAAGAACCCAGTGAACGGTTCGTTTAGCTTTATACATTGTTCCGGGTGGGCGTTGTATTGGTTTTTCGGAAGTGTTAGACCTGTAAGAGAAAAATTTAAATGGCTGGGAAAGGCCATGGGATGTAGAAATATTTTTTTCACATTTTATTTCCTTGTAAAAACAGGTAAATCTATTGGGATTTTCGTATGGATTAGTACCCAGTGAACGGTTCGTTTAGCTTTATACATTGTTCCGGGTGGGCGTTGTATTGGTTTTTCGCAACTGTTAGACCTGTAAGAGAAAAATTTAAATGGCTGGGAAAGGCCATGGGATGTAGAAATATTTTTTTCACATTTTATTTCCTTGTAAAAACAGGTAAATCAATAGGGATTTTCGTATGGATTAGTACCCAGTGAACGGTTCGTTTAGCTTTATATATTATTCCGGGTGGGCGTTGTATTGGTTTTTCGCAACTGTTAGACCTGTAAGAGAAAAATTTAAATGGTTGGGAAAGGCCATGGGATGTAGAAATATTTTTTTCACATTTTATTTCCTTGTAAAAACAGGAAAATCAATAGGGATTTTCGTATGGATTAGTACCCAGTGAACGGTTTGTTTAGCTTTATATATTTTTCCGGGTGGGCGTTGTATTGGTTTTTCGCAACTGTTAGACCTGTAAGATAAAAATTTAAATGGTTGGGAAAGGCCATGGGATGTAGAAATATTTTTTTCACATTTTACTTCCTTGTAAAAAGAGGAAAATCAATAGGGCTTTTCGCACGGATAAGTACCCAGTGAACGGTTCGTTTAGCTTTATACATTGTTCCGGGTGGGCGTTGTATTGGTTTTTCGGAAGTGTTAGACCTATAAGCGAAAAATTTAAATGGTTGGGAAAGGCCATGGGATGTAGAAATATTTTTTTCACATTTTATTTCCTTGTAAAAACAGGTAAATCAATAGGGATTTTCGTACGGATAAGTACCCAGTGAACGGTTCGTTTAGCTTTATATATTTTTCCGGGTGGGCGTTGTATTGGTTTTTCGGAAGTGTTAGACCTGTAAGATAAAAATTTAAATGGTTGGGAAAGGCCATGGGATGTAGAAATATTTTTTTCACATTTTACTTCCTTGTAAAATCAGGTAAATCAATAGGGCTTTTCGCACGGATAAGAACCCAGTGAATGGTTCGTTTAGCTTTATACATTGTTCCGGGTGGGCGTTGTATGGGTTTTTCGGAAGTGTTAGACCTGTAAGAGAAAAATTTAAATGGCTGGGAAAGGCCATGGGATGTAGAAATATTTTTTTCACATTTTATTTCCTTGTAAAAACAGGTAAATCTATTGGGATTTTCGTATGGATTAGTACCCAGTGAACGGTTCGTTTAGCTTCATACATTGTTCCGGGTGGGCGTTGTATTGGTTTTTCGCAACTGTTAGACCTGTAAGAGAAAAATTTAAATGGCTGGGAAAGGCCATGGGATGTAGAAATATTTTTTTCACATTTTATTTCCTTGTAAAAACAGGTAAATCAATAGGGATTTTCGTATGGATTAGTACCCAGTGAACGGTTCGTTTAGCTTTATATATTATTCCGGGTGGGCGTTGTATTGGTTTTTCGCAACTGTTAGACCTGTAAGAGAAAAGTTTAAATGGTTGGGAAAGGCCATGGGATGTAGAAATATTTTTTTCACATTTTATTTCCTTGTAAAAACAGGAAAATCAATAGGGCTTTTCGTACGGATAAGTACCCAGTGAACGGTTCGTTTAGCTTTATATATTGTTCCGGGTGGGCGTTGTATTGGTTTTTCGGAAGTGTTAGACCTGTAAGAGAAAAATTTAAATGGTTGGGAAAGGCCATGGGATGTAGAAATATTTTTTCACATTTTACTTCCTTGTAAAAACAGGTAAATCAATAGGGCTTTTCGTATGGATTAGTACCCAGTGAACGGTTCGTTTAGCTTTATACATTGTTCCGGGTGGGCGTTGTATTGGTTTTTCGAAAGTGTTAGACCTGTAAGAGAAAAATTTAAATGGTTGGGAAAGGCCATGGGATTTAGAAATATTTTTTTCACATTTTACTTCCTTGTAAAAACAGGTAAATCAATAGGGATTTCGTACGGATAAGTACCCGGTGAACGGTTCGTTTAGCTTTATATATTTTTCCGGGTGGGCGTTGTATTGGTTTTTCGGAAGTGTTAGACCTGTAAGAGAAAAATTTAAATGGTTGGGAAAGGCCATGGAATGTAGAAATATTTTTTTCACATTTTATTTCCTTGTAAGAACAGGTAAATCAATAGGGCTTTTCGCACGGATAAGTACCCAGTGAACGGTTCGTTTAGCTTTATACATTGTTCCGGGTGGGCGTTGTATTGGTTTTTCGGAAGTGTTAGACCTGTAAGAGAAAAATTTAAATGGTTGGGAAAGGCCATGGGATGTAGAAATATTTTTTTCACATTTTATTTCCTTGTAAAAACAGGTAAATCAATAGGGATTTTCGTACGTATAAGTACCCAGTAAACGGTTCGTTTAGCTTTATATATTGTTCCGGGTGGGAGTTGTCTTGGTTTTTCGGTAGTGTTAGACCTGTAAGATAAAAAATTAAATGGTTGGGAAAGGCCATGGGATGTAGAAATATTTTTTTCACATTTTACTTCCTTGTAAAAACAGGTAAATCAATAGGGCTTTTCGCACGGATAAGTACCCAGTGAACGGTTCGTTTAGCTTTATACATTGTTCCGGGTGGGCGTTGTATTGGTTTTTCGGAAGTGTTAGACCTGTAAGAGAAAAATTTAAATGGCTGGAAAGGCCATGGGATGTAGAAATATTTTTTTCACATTTTATTTCCTTGTAAAAACAGGTAAATCAATAGGGATTTTCGTACGTATAAGTACCCAGTGAACGGTTCGTTTAGCTTTATATATTGTTCCGGGTGGCCGTTGTATCGGTTTTTCGGTAGTGTTAGACCTGTAAGATAAAAATTTAAATGGTTGGGAAAGGCCATGGGATGTAGAAATATTTTTTTCACATTTTATTTCCTTGTAAAAACAGGAAAATCAATAGGGATTTTCGTATGGATTAGTACCCAGTGAACGGTTCGTTTAGCTTTATACATTGTTCCGGGTGGGCGTTGTATTGGTTTTTCGCAACTGTTAGACCTGTAAGAGAAAAATTTAAATGGCTGGGAAAGGCCATGGGATGTAGAAATATTTTTTTCACATTTTATTTCCTTGTAAAAACAGGTAAATCAATAGGGATTTTCGTATGGATTAGTACCCAGTGAACGGTTCGTTTAGCTTTATATATTATTCCGGGTGGGCGTTGTATTGGTTTTTCGCAACTGTTAGACCTGTAAGATAAAAATTTAAATGGTTGGGAAAGGCCATGGGATGTAGAAATATTTTTTTCACATTTTATTTCCTTGTAAAAACAGGAAAATCAATAGGGCTTTTCGTACGGATAAGTACCCAGTGAACGGTTCGTTTAGCTTTATATATTGTTCCGGGTGGGCGTTGTATTGGTTTTTCGGAAGTGTTAGACCTGTAAGAGAAAAATTTAAATGGTTGGGAAAGGCCATGGGATGTAGAAATATTTTTTTCACATTTTATTTCCTTGTAAAAACAGGTAAATCAATAGGGATTTTCGTATGGATTAGTACCCAGTGAACGGTTTGTTTAGCTTTATATATTTTTCCGGGTGGGCGTTGTATTGGTTTTTCGCAACTGTTAGACCTGTAAGATAAAAATTTAAATGGTTGGGAAAGGCCATGGGATGTAGAAATATTTTTTTCACATTTTACTTCCTTGTAAAAAGAGGAAAATCAATAGGGCTTTTCGCACGGATAAGTACCCAGTGAACGGTTCGTTTAGCTTTATACATTGTTCCGGGTGGGCGTTGTATTGGTTTTTCGGAAGTGTTAGACCTATAAGCGAAAAATTTAAATGGTTGGGAAAGGCCATGGGATGTAGAAATATTTTTTTCACATTTTATTTCCTTGTAAAAACAGGTAAATCAATAGGGATTTTCGTACGGATAAGTACCCAGTGAACGGTTCGTTTAGCTTTATATATTTTTCCGGGTGGGCGTTGTATTGGTTTTTCGGAAGTGTTAGACCTGTAAGATAAAAATTTAAATGGTTGGGAAAGGCCATGGGATGTAGAAATATTTTTTTCACATTTTACTTCCTTGTAAAATCAGGTAAATCAATAGGGCTTTTCGCACGGATAAGAACCCAGTGAATGGTTCGTTTAGCTTTATACATTGTTCCGGGTGGGCGTTGTATGGGTTTTTCGGAAGTGTTAGACCTGTAAGAGAAAAATTTAAATGGCTGGGAAAGGCCATGGGATGTAGAAATATTTTTTTCACATTTTATTTCCTTGTAAAAACAGGTAAATCTATTGGGATTTTCGTATGGATTAGTACCCAGTGAACGGTTCGTTTAGCTTCATACATTGTTCCGGGTGGGCGTTGTATTGGTTTTTCGCAACTGTTAGACCTGTAAGAGAAAAATTTAAATGGCTGGGAAAGGCCATGGGATGTAGAAATATTTTTTTCACATTTTATTTCCTTGTAAAAACAGGTAAATCAATAGGGATTTTCGTATGGATTAGTACCCAGTGAACGGTTCGTTTAGCTTTATATATTATTCCGGGTGGGCGTTGTATTGGTTTTTCGCAACTGTTAGACCTGTAAGAGAAAAGTTTAAATGGTTGGGAAAGGCCATGGGATGTAGAAATATTTTTTTCACATTTTATTTCCTTGTAAAAACAGGAAAATCAATAGGGCTTTTCGTACGGATAAGTACCCAGTGAACGGTTCGTTTAGCTTTATATATTGTTCCGGGTGGGCGTTGTATTGGTTTTTCGGAAGTGTTAGACCTGTAAGAGAAAAATTTAAATGGTTGGGAAAGGCCATGGGATGTAGAAATATTTTTTCACATTTTACTTCCTTGTAAAAACAGGTAAATCAATAGGGCTTTTCGTATGGATTAGTACCCAGTGAACGGTTCGTTTAGCTTTATACATTGTTCCGGGTGGGCGTTGTATTGGTTTTTCGAAAGTGTTAGACCTGTAAGAGAAAAATTTAAATGGTTGGGAAAGGCCATGGGATTTAGAAATATTTTTTTCACATTTTACTTCCTTGTAAAAACAGGTAAATCAATAGGGATTTCGTACGGATAAGTACCCGGTGAACGGTTCGTTTAGCTTTATATATTTTTCCGGGTGGGCGTTGTATTGGTTTTTCGGAAGTGTTAGACCTGTAAGAGAAAAATTTAAATGGTTGGGAAAGGCCATGGGATGTAGAAATATTTTTTTCACATTTTATTTCCTTGTAAGAACAGGTAAATCAATAGGGCTTTTCGCACGGATAAGTACCCAGTGAACGGTTCGTTTAGCTTTATACATTGTTCCGGGTGGGCGTTGTATTGGTTTTTCGGAAGTGTTTGACCTGTAAGAGAAAAATTTAAATGGTTGGGAAAGGCCATGGGATGTAGAAATATTTTTTTCACATTTTATTTCCTTGTAAAAACAGGTAAATCAATAGGGATTTTCGTACGTATAAGTACCCAGTAAACGGTTCGTTTAGCTTTATATATTGTTCCGGGTGGGAGTTGTATTGGTTTTTCGGTAGTGTTAGACCTGTAAGATAAAAAATTAAATGGTTGGGAAAGGCCATGGGATGTAGAAATATTTTTTTCACATTTTACTTCCTTGTAAAAACAGGTAAATCAATAGGGCTTTTCGCACGGATAAGTACCCAGTGAACGGTTCGTTTAGCTTTATACATTGTTCCGGGTGGGCGTTGTATTGGTTTTTCGGAAGTGTTAGACCTGTAAGAGAAAAATTTAAATGGCTGGAAAGGCCATGGGATGTAGAAATATTTTTTTCACATTTTATTTCCTTGTAAAAACAGGTAAATCAATAGGGATTTTCGTACGTATAAGTACCCAGTGAACGGTTCGTTTAGCTTTATATATTGTTCCGGGTGGCCGTTGTATCGGTTTTTCGGTAGTGTTAGACCTGTAAGATAAAAATTTAAATGGTTGGGAAAGGCCATGGGATGTAGAAATATTTTTTTCACATTTTATTTCCTTGTAAAAACAGGAAAATCAATAGGGATTTTTGTACGGATAAGTGACCAGTGAACGGTTCGTTTAGCTTTATATATTGTTCCGGGTGGGCGTTGTATTGGTTTTTCGGAAGTGATAGACCTGTAAGAGAAAAGTTTAAATGGTTGGGAAAGGCCATTGGATGTAGAAATATTTTTTTCACATTTTATTTCCTTGTAAAAACAGGTAAATCAATAGGGATTTTCGTACGGATAAGTACCCAGTGAACGGTTCGTTTAGCTTTATATATTGTTCCGGGTGGGAGTTGTATTGGTTTTTCGGTAGTGTTAGACCTGTAAGAGAAAAATTTAAATGGTTGGGAAAGGCCATGGGATGTAGAAATATTTTTTTCACATTTTATTTCCTTGTAAAAACAGGAAAATCAATAGGGATTTTCGTATGGATTAGTACCCAGTGAACGGTTCGTTTAGCTTTATATATTATTCCGGGTGGGCGTTGTATTGGTTTTTCGCAACTGTTAGACCTGTAAGAGAAAAGTTTAAATGGTTGGGAAAGGCCATGGGATGTAGAAATATTTTTTTCACATTTTATTTCCTTGTAAAAACAGGAAAATCAATAGGGCTTTTCGTACGGATAAGTACCCAGTGAACGGTTCGTTTAGCTTTATATATTGTTCCGGGTGGGCGTTGTATTGGTTTTTCGGAAGTGTTAGACCTGTAAGAGAAAAATTTAAATGGTTGGGAAAGGCCATGGGATGTAGAAATATTTTTTCACATTTTACTTCCTTGTAAAAACAGGTAAATCAATAGGGCTTTTCGTATGGATTAGTACCCAGTGAACGGTTCGTTTAGCTTTATACATTGTTCCGGGTGGGCGTTGTATTGGTTTTTCGAAAGTGTTAGACCTGTAAGAGAAAAATTTAAATGGTTGGGAAAGGCCATGGGATTTAGAAATATTTTTTTCACATTTTACTTCCTTGTAAAAACAGGTAAATCAATAGGGATTTCGTACGGATAAGTACCCGGTGAACGGTTCGTTTAGCTTTATATATTTTTCCGGGTGGGCGTTGTATTGGTTTTTCGGAAGTGTTAGACCTGTAAGAGAAAAATTTAAATGGTTGGGAAAGGCCATGGGATGTAGAAATATTTTTTTCACATTTTATTTCCTTGTAAAAACAGGTAAATCAATAGGGCTTTTCGCACGGATAAGTACCCAGTGAACGGTTCGTTTAGCTGTATACATTGTTCCGGGTGGGCGTTGTATTGGTTTTTCGGAAGTGTTAGACCTGTAAGAGAAAAATTTAAATGGTTGGGAAAGGCCATGGGATGTAGAAATATTTTTTTCACATTTTATTTCCTTGTAAAAACAGGTAAATCAATAGGGATTTTCGTACGTATAAGTACCCAGTAAACGGTTCGTTTAGCTTTATATATTGTTCCGGGTGGGAGTTGTATTGGTTTTTCGGTAGTGTTAGACCTGTAAGATAAAAAATTAAATGGTTGGGAAAGGCCATGGGATGTAGAAATATTTTTTTCACATTTTACTTCCTTGTAAAAACAGGTAAATCAATAGGGCTTTTCGCACGGATAAGTACCCAGTGAACGGTTCGTTTAGCTTTATACATTGTTCCGAGTGGGCGTTGTATTGGTTTTTCGGAAGTGTTAGACCTGTAAGAGAAAAATTTAAATGGCTGGAAAGGCCATGGGATGTAGAAATATTTTTTTCACATTTTATTTCCTTGTAAAAACAGGTAAATCAATAGGGATTTTCGTACGTATAAGTACCCAGTGAACGGTTCGTTTAGCTTTATATATTGTTCCGGGTGGCCGTTGTATCGGTTTTTCGGTAGTGTTAGACCTGTAAGATAAAAATTTAAATGGTTGGGAAAGGCCATGGGATGTAGAAATATTTTTTTCACATTTTATTTCCTTGTAAAAACAGGAAAATCAATAGGGATTTTTGTACGGATAAGTGACCAGTGAACGGTTCGTTTAGCTTTATATATTGTTCCGGGTGGGCGTTGTATTGGTTTTTCGGAAGTGATAGACCTGTAAGAGAAAAGTTTAAATGGTTGGGAAAGGCCATTGGATGTAGAAATATTTTTTTCACATTTTATTTCCTTGTAAAAACAGGTAAATCAATAGGGATTTTCGTACGGATAAGTACCCAGTGAACGGTTCGTTTAGCTTTATATATTGTTCCGGGTGGGAGTTGTATTGGTTTTTCGGTAGTGTTAGACCTGTAAGAGAAAAATTTAAATGGTTGGGAAAGGCCATGGGATGTAGAAATATTTTTTTCACATTTTACTTCCTTGTAAAAAGAGGGAAATCTATAGGGCTTTTCGCACGGATAAGTACCCAGTGAACGGTTCGTTTAGCTTTATACATTGTTCCGGGTGTGCGTTGTAATGGTTTTTCGGAAGTGTTAGACCTGTAAGAGAAAAATTTAAATGGTTGGGAAAGGCCATGGGATGTAGAAATATTTTTTTCACATTTTATTTCCTTGTAAAAACAGGTAAATCAATAGGGATTTTCGTACGTATAAGTACCCAGTGAACGGTTCGTTTAGCTTTATATATTGTTCCTGGTGGGAGTTGTATTGGTTTTTCGGTAGTGTTAGACCTGTAAGATAAAAATTTAAATAGTTGGGAAAGGCCATGGGATGTAGAAATATTTTTTTCACATTTTACTTCCTTGTAAAAACATGTAAATCAATAGGGCTTTTCGCACGGATAAGTACCCAGTGAACGGTTCGTTTAGCTTTATACATTGTTCCGGGTGGGCGTTGTATTGGTTTTTCGGAAGTGTTAGACCTGTAAGAGAAAAATTTAAATGGCTGGGAAAGGCCATGGGATGTAGAAATATTTTTTTCACATTTTACTTCCTTGTAAAAACAGGTAAATCAATAGGGATTTCGTACGGATAAGTACCCGGTGAACGGTTCGTTTAGCTTTATATATTTTTCCGGGTGGGCGTTGTATTGGTTTTTCGGAAGTGTTAGACCTGTAAGAGAAAAATTTAAATGGCTGGAAAGGCCATGGGATGTAGAAATATTTTTTTCACATTTTATTTCCTTGTAAAAACAGGTAAATCAATAGGGATTTTCGTACGTATAAGTACCCAGTGAACGGTTCGTTTAGCTTTATATATTGTTCCGGGTGGCCGTTGTATCGGTTTTTCGGTAGTGTTAGACCTGTAAGATAAAAATTTAAATGGTTGGGAAAGGCCATGGGATGTAGAAATATTTTTTTCACATTTTATTTCCTTGTAAAAACAGGAAAATCAATAGGGATTTTTGTACGGATAAGTGACCAGTGAACGGTTCGTTTAGCTTTATATATTGTTCCGGGTGGGCGTTGTATTGGTTTTTCGGAAGTGATAGACCTGTAAGAGAAAAGTTTAAATGGTTGGGAAAGGCCATTGGATGTAGAAATATTTTTTTCACATTTTATTTCCTTGTAAAAACAGGTAAATCAATAGGGATTTTCGTACGGATAAGTACCCAGTGAACGGTTCGTTTAGCTTTATATATTGTTCCGGGTGGGAGTTGTATTGGTTTTTCGGTAGTGTTAGACCTGTAAGAGAAAAATTTAAATGGTTGGGAAAGGCCATGGGATGTAGAAATATTTTTTTCACATTTTATTTCCTTGTAAAAACAGGAAAATCAATAGGGATTTTCGTATGGATTAGTACCCAGTGAACGGTTCGTTTAGCTTTATATATTATTCCGGGTGGGCGTTGTATTGGTTTTTCGCAACTGTTAGACCTGTAAGAGAAAAGTTTAAATGGTTGGGAAAGGCCATGGGATGTAGAAATATTTTTTTCACATTTTATTTCCTTGTAAAAACAGGAAAATCAATAGGGCTTTTCGTACGGATAAGTACCCAGTGAACGGTTCGTTTAGCTTTATATATTGTTCCGGGTGGGCGTTGTATTGGTTTTTCGGAAGTGTTAGACCTGTAAGAGAAAAATTTAAATGGTTGGGAAAGGCCATGGGATGTAGAAATATTTTTTCACATTTTACTTCCTTGTAAAAACAGGTAAATCAATAGGGCTTTTCGTATGGATTAGTACCCAGTGAACGGTTCGTTTAGCTTTATACATTGTTCCGGGTGGGCGTTGTATTGGTTTTTCGAAAGTGTTAGACCTGTAAGAGAAAAATTTAAATGGTTGGGAAAGGCCATGGGATTTAGAAATATTTTTTTCACATTTTACTTCCTTGTAAAAACAGGTAAATCAATAGGGATTTCGTACGGATAAGTACCCGGTGAACGGTTCGTTTAGCTTTATATATTTTTCCGGGTGGGCGTTGTATTGGTTTTTCGGAAGTGTTAGACCTGTAAGAGAAAAATTTAAATGGTTGGGAAAGGCCATGGGATGTAGAAATATTTTTTTCACATTTTATTTCCTTGTAAAAACAGGTAAATCAATAGGGCTTTTCGCACGGATAAGTACCCAGTGAACGGTTCGTTTAGCTGTATACATTGTTCCGGGTGGGCGTTGTATTGGTTTTTCGGAAGTGTTAGACCTGTAAGAGAAAAATTTAAATGGTTGGGAAAGGCCATGGGATGTAGAAATATTTTTTTCACATTTTATTTCCTTGTAAAAACAGGTAAATCAATAGGGATTTTCGTACGTATAAGTACCCAGTAAACGGTTCGTTTAGCTTTATATATTGTTCCGGGTGGGAGTTGTATTGGTTTTTCGGTAGTGTTAGACCTGTAAGATAAAAAATTAAATGGTTGGGAAAGGCCATGGGATGTAGAAATATTTTTTTCACATTTTACTTCCTTGTAAAAACAGGTAAATCAATAGGGCTTTTCGCACGGATAAGTACCCAGTGAACGGTTCGTTTAGCTTTATACATTGTTCCGGGTGGGCGTTGTATTGGTTTTTCGGAAGTGTTAGACCTGTAAGAGAAAATTTTAAATGGCTGGAAAGGCCATGGGATGTAGAAATATTTTTTTCACATTTTATTTCCTTGTAAAAACAGGTAAATCAATAGGGATTTTCGTACGTATAAGTACCCAGTGAACGGTTCGTTTAGCTTTATATATTGTTCCGGGTGGCCGTTGTATCGGTTTTTCGGTAGTGTTAGACCTGTAAGATAAAAATTTAAATGGTTGGGAAAGGCCATGGGATGTAGAAATATTTTTTTCACATTTTATTTCCTTGTAAAAACAGGAAAATCAATAGGGATTTTTGTACGGATAAGTGACCAGTGAACGGTTCGTTTAGCTTTATATATTGTTCCGGGTGGGCGTTGTATTGGTTTTTCGGAAGTGATAGACCTGTAAGAGAAAAGTTTAAATGGTTGGGAAAGGCCATTGGATGTAGAAATATTTTTTTCACATTTTATTTCCTTGTAAAAACAGGTAAATCAATAGGGATTTTCGTACGGATAAGTACCCAGTGAACGGTTCGTTTAGCTTTATATATTGTTCCGGGTGGGAGTTGTATTGGTTTTTCGGTAGTGTTAGACCTGTAAGAGAAAAATTTAAATGGTTGGGAAAGGCCATGGGATGTAGAAATATTTTTTTTCACATTTTACTTCCTTGTAAAAAGAGGGAAATCTATAGGGCTTTTCGCACGGATAAGTACCCAGTGAACGGTTCGTTTAGCTTTATACATTGTTCCGGGTGTGCGTTGTAATGGTTTTTCGGAAGTGTTAGACCTGTAAGAGAAAAATTTAAATGGTTGGGAAAGGCCATGGGATGTAGAAATATTTTTTTCACATTTTATTTCCTTGTAAAAACAGGTAAATCAATAGGGATTTTCGTACGTATAAGTACCCAGTGAACGGTTCGTTTAGCTTTATATATTGTTCCTGGTGGGAGTTGTATTGGTTTTTCGGTAGTGTTAGACCTGTAAGATAAAAATTTAAATAGTTGGGAAAGGCCATGGGATGTAGAAATATTTTTTTCACATTTTACTTCCTTGTAAAAACATGTAAATCAATAGGGCTTTTCGCACGGATAAGTACCCAGTGAACGGTTCGTTTAGCTTTATACATTGTTCCGGGTGGGCGTTGTATTGGTTTTTCGGAAGTGTTAGACCTGTAAGAGAAAAATTTAAATGGCTGGGAAAGGCCATGGGATGTAGAAATATTTTTTTCACATTTTACTTCCTTGTAAAAACAGGTAAATCAATAGGGATTTCGTACGGATAAGTACCCGGTGAACGGTTCGTTTAGCTTTATATATTTTTCCGGGTGGGCGTTGTGTTGGTTTTTCGGAAGTGTTAGACCTGTAAGAGAAAAATTTAAATGGTTGGGAAAGGCCATGGGATGTAGAAATATTTTTTTCACATTTTATTTCCTTGTAAAAACAGGTAAATCAATAGGGCTTTTCGCACGGATAAGTACCCAGTGAACGGTTCGTTTAGCTTTATACATTGTTCCGGGTGGGCGTTGTATTGGTTTTTCGGAAGTGTTAGACCTGTAAGAGAAAAATTTAAATGGTTGGGAAAGGCCATGGGATGTAGAAATATTTTTTTCACATTTTATTTCCTTGTAAAAACAGGTAAATCAATAGGGATTTTCGTACGTATAAGTACCCAGTGAACGGTTAGTTTAGCTTTATATATTGTTCCGGGTGGGAGTTGTATTGGTTTTTCGGTAGTGTTAGACCTGTAAGATAAAAATTTAAATGGTTGGGAAAGGCCATGGGATGTAGAAATATTTTTTTCACATTTTACTTCCTTGTAAAAACAGGTAAATCAATAGGGCTTTTCGCACGGATAAGTACCCAGTGAACGGTTCGTTTAGCTTTATACATTGTTCCGGGTGGGCGTTGTAATGGTTTTTCGGAAGTGTTAGACCTGTAAGAGAAAAATTTAAATGGCTGGGAAAGGCCATGGGATGTAGAAATATTTTTTTCACATTTTATTTCCTTGTAAAAACAGGTAAATCAATAGGGATTTTCGTACGTATAAGTACCCAGTGAACGGTTCGTTTAGCTTTATATATTGTTCCGGGTGGGCGTTGTATTGTTTTTTCGAAGTGATAGACCTGTAAGAGAAAAGTTTAAATGGTTGGGAAAGGCCATGGGATGTAGAAATATTTTTTTCACATTTTATTTCCTTGTAAAAACAGGTAAATCAATAGGGATTTTCGTACGGATAAGTACCCAGTGAACGGTTCGTTTAGCTTTATATATTGTTCCGGGTGGGAGTTGTATTGGTTTTTTGGTAGTGTTAGACCTGTAAGAGAAAAATTTAAATGGTTGGGAAAGGCCATGGGATGTAGAAATATTTTTTTCACATTTTACTTCCTTGTAAAAAGAGGGAAATCAATAGGGCTTTTCGCACGGATAAGTACCCAGTGGACGGTTCGTTTAGCTTTATACATTGTTCCGGGTGTGCGTTGTAATGGTTTTTCGGAAGTGTTAGACCTGTAAGAGAAAAATTTAAATGGTTGGGAAAGGCCATGGGATGTAGAAATATTTTTTTCACATTTTATTTCCTTGTAAAAACAGGTAAATCAATAGGGATTTTCGTACGTATAAGTACCCAGTGAACGGTTCGTTTAGCTTTATATATTGTTCCGGGTGGGAGTTGTATTGGTTTTTCGGTAGTGTTAGACCTGTAAGATAAAAATTTAAATGGTTGGGAAAGGCCATGGGATGTAGAAATATTTTTTTCACATTTTACTTCCTTGTAAAAACAGGTAAATCAATAGGGCTTTTCGCACGGATAAGTACCCAGTGAACGGTTCGTTTAGCTTTATACATTGTTCCGGGTGGGCGTTGTATTGGTTTATCGGAAGTGTTAGACCTGTAAGATAAAAATTTAAATGGTTGGGAAAGGCCATGGGATGTAGAAATATTTTTTTTCACATTTTATTTCCTTGTAAAAACAGGAAAATCAATAGGGATTTTTGTACGGATAAGTGCCCAGTGAACGGTTCGTTTAGCTTTATATATTGTTCCGGGTGGGCGTTGTATTGTTTTTTCGAAGTGATAGACCTGTAAGAGAAAAGTTTAAATGGTTGGGAAAGGCCATGGGATGTAGAAATATTTTTTTCACATTTTATTTCCTTGTAAAAACAGGTAAATCAATAGGGATTTTCGTACGGATAAGTACCCAGTGAACGGTTCGTTTAGCTTTATATATTGTTCCGGGTGGGAGTTGTATTGGTTTTTCGGTAGTGTTAGACCTGTAAGAGAAAAATTTAAATGGTTGGGAAAGGCCATGGGATGTAGAAATATTTTTTTCACATTTTACTTCCTTGTAAAAAGAGGGAAATCAATAGGGCTTTTCGCACGGATAAGTACCCAGTGGACGGTTCGATTAGCTTTATACATTGTTCCGGGTGTGCGTTGTAATGGTTTTTCGGAAGTGTTAGACCTGTAAGAGAAAAATTTAAATGGTTGGGAAAGGCCATGGGATGTAGAAATATTTTTTTCACATTTTATTTCCTTGTAAAAACAGGTAAATCAATAGGGATTTTCGTACGTATAAGTACCCAGTGAACGGTTCGTTTAGCTTTATATATTGTTCCTGGTGGGAGTTGTATTGGTTTTTCGGTAGTTTTAGACCTGTAAGATAAAAATTTAAATAGTTGGGAAAGGCCATGGGATGTAGAAATATTTTTTTCACATTTTACTTCCTTGTAAAAACAGGTAAATCAATAGGGCTTTTCGCACGGATAAGTACCCAGTGAACGGTTCGTTTAGCTTTATACATTGTTCCGGGTGGGCGTTGTATTGGTTTTTCGGAAGTGTTAGACCTATAAGAGAAAAATTTAAATGGCTGGGAAAGGCCATGGGATGTAGAAATATTTTTTTTACATTTTATTTCCTTGTAAAAACAGGTAAATCAATAGGGATTTTCGTACGTATAAGTACCCAGTGAACGGTTCGTTTAGCTTTATACATTGTTCCGGGTGGGCGTTGTATTGGTTTTTCGGAAGTGTTAGACCTGTAAGATAAAAATTTAAAGGGTTGGAAAAGGCCATGGGATGTAGAAATATTTTTTTCACATTTTATTTCCTTGTTAAAACAGTAAAATCAATAGGGATTTTTGTACGGATAAGTGCCCAGTGAACGGTTCGTTTAGCTTTATATATTGTTCCGGGTGGGCGTTGTATTGGTTTTTCGGAAGTGTTAGACCTATAAGAGAAAAGTTTAAATGGTTGGGAAAGGCCATGGGATGTAGAAATATTTTTTTCACATTTTATTTCCTTGTAAAAACAGGTAAATCAATAGGGATTTTCGTACGGATAAGTACCCAGTGAACGGTTCGTTTAGCTTTATGTATTGTTCCGGGTGGGCGTTATATTGGTTTTTCGGAAGTGTTAGACCTGTAAGAGAAAAATTTAAATGGTTGCGAAAGGCCATGGGATGTAGAAATATTTTTTTCACATTTTATTTCCTTGTAAAAACAGGTAAATCAATAGGGATTTTCGTATGGATTAGTACCCAGTAAACGGTTCGTTTAGCTGTATATATTTTTCCGGGTGGGTGTTGTATTGGTTTTTCGCAACTGTTAGACCTGTAAGAGAAAAATTTTAATGGTTGGGAAAGGCCATGGGATGTAGAAATATTTTTTTTCACATTTTACTTCCTTGTAAAAAGAGGGAAATCAATAGGGCTTTTCGCACGGATAAGTACCCAGTGAACGGTTCGTTTAGCTTAATACATTGTTCCGGGTGGGCGTTGTATTGGTTTTTCGGAAGTGTTAGACCTGTAAGAGAAAAATTTAAATGGCTGGGAAAGGCCATGGGATGTAGAAATATTTTTTTTACATTTTATTTCCTTGTAAAAACAGGTAAATCAATAGGGATTATCGTACGTATAAGTACCCAGTGAACGGTTCGTTTAGCTTTATATATTGTTCCGGGTGGCCGTTGTATCGGTTTTTCGGTAGTGTTAGACATGTAAGATAAAAATTTAAAGGGTTGGAAAAGGCCATGGGATGTAGAAATATTTTTTTCACATTTTATTTCCTTGTTAAAACAGTAAAATCAATAGGGATTTTTGTACGGATAAGTGCCCAGTGAACGGTTCGTTTAGCTTTATATATTGTTCCGGGTGGGCGTTGTATTGGTTTTTCGGAAGTGTTAGACCTGTAAGAGAAAAGTTTAAATGGTTGGGAAAGGCCATGGGATGTAGAAATATTTTTTTCACATTTTATTTCCTTGTAAAAACAGGTAAATCAATAGGGATTTTCGTACGGATAAGTACCCAGTGAACGGTTCGTTTAGCTTTATGTATTGTTCCGGGTGGGCGTTGTATTGGTTTTTCGGAAGTGTTAGACCTGTAAGAGAAAAATTTAAATGGTTGCGAAAGGCCATGGGATGTAGAAATATTTTTTTCACATTTTATTTCCTTGTAAAAACAGGTAAATCAATAGGGATTTTCGTATGGAATAGTACCCAGTAAACGGTTCGTTTAGCTGTATATATTTTTCCGGGTGGGTGTTGTATTGGTTTTTCGCAACTGTTAGACCTGTAAGAGAAAAATTTTAATGGTTGGGAAAGGCCATGGGATGTAGAAATATTTTTTTCACATTTTACTTCCTTGTAAAAACAGGGAAATCAATAGGGCTTTTCGTACGGATAAGTACCCAGTGAACTGTTCGTTTAGCTTTATATATTGTTCCGGGTGGGAGTTGTATTGGTTTTTCGGTAGTGTTAGACCTGTAAGAGAAAAATTTAAATGGTTGGGAAAGGCCATGGGATGTAGAAATATTTTTTTCACATTTTACTTCCTTGTAAAAAGAGGGAAATCAATAGGGCTTTTCGCACGGATAAGTACCCAGTGAACGGTTCGTTTAGCTTTATACATTGTTCTGGGTGGGCGTTGTATTGGTTTTTCGGAAGTGTTAGACCTGTAAGATAAAAATTTAAATGGTTGGGAAAGGCCATGGGATGTAGAAATATTTTTTTCACATTTTATTTCCTTGTAAAAACAGGAAAATCAATAGGGATTTTTGTACGGATAAGTGCCCAGTGAACGGTTCGTTTAGCTTTATATATTGTTCCGGGTGGGCGTTGTATTGGTTTTTCGGAAGTGATAGACCTGTAAGAGAAAAGTTTAAATGGTTGGGAAAGGCCATGGGATGTAGAAATATTTTTTTCACATTTTATTTCCTTGTAAAAACAGGTAAATCAATAGGGATTTTCGTACGGATAAGTACCCAGTGAACGGTTCGTTTAGCTTTATATATTGTTCCGGGTGGGAGTTGTATTGGTTTTTCGGTAGTGTTAGACCTGTAAGAGAAAAATTTAAATGGTTGGGAAAGGCCATGGGATGTAGAAATATTTTTTTCACATTTTACTTCCTTGTAAAAAGAGGGAAATCAATAGGGCTTTTCGCACGGATAAGTACCCAGTGGACGGTTCGTTTAGCTTTATACATTGTTCCGGGTGTGCGTTGTAATGGTTTTTCGGAAGTGTTAGACCTGTAAGAGAAAAATTTTAATGGGGCCATGGGATGTAGAAATATTTTTTTCACATTTTACTTCCTTTTAAAAACAGGGAAATCAATAGGGCTTTTCGTACGGATAAGTACCCAGTGAACTGTTCGTTTAGCTTTATATATTGTTCCGGGTGGGCGTTGTATTGGTTTTTCGCAACTGTTAGACCTGTAAGAGAAAAATTTAAATGGTTGGGAAAGGCCATGGGATGTAGTAATATTTTTTTCACATTTTATTTCCTTGTAAAAACAGGTAAATCAATAGGGATTTTCGTACGTATAAGTACCCAGTAAACGGTTCGTTTAGCTTTATATATTGTTCCGGGTGGCCGTTGTATCGGTTTTTCGGTAGTGTTATACCTGTAAGATAAAAATTTAAACGGTTGGGAAAGGCCATGGGATGTAGAAATATTTTTTTCACATTTTATTTCCTTTTAAAAACAGGAAAATCAATAGGGATTTTTGTACGGATAAGTGCCCAGTGAACGGTTCGTTTAGCTTTATATATTGTTCCGGGTGGGCGTTGTATTGGTTTTTCGGAAGTGTTAGACCTGTAAGAGAAAAGTTTAAATGGTTGGGAAAGGCCATTGGATGTAGAAATATTTTTTTCACATTTTATTTCCTTGTAAAAACAGGTAAATCAATAGGGATTTTCGTACGGATAAGTACCCAGTGAACGGTTCGTTTAGCTTTATATATTGTTCCGGGTGGGAGTTGTATTGGTTTTTCGGTAGTGTTAGACCTGTAAGATAAAAATTTAAATAGTTGGGAAAGGCCATGGGATGTAGAAATATTTTTTTCACATTTTACTTCCTTGTAAAAACAGGTAAATCAATAGGGCTTTTCGCACGGATAAGTACCCAGTGAACGGTTCGTTTAGCTTTATACATTGTTCCGGGTGGGCGTTGTATTGGTTTTTCGGAAGTGTTAGACCTGTAAGAGAAAAATTTAAATGGCTGGGAAAGGCCATGGGATGTAGAAATATTTTTTTTACATTTTATTTCCTTGTAAAAACAGGTAAATCAATAGGGATTTTCGTACGTATAAGTACCCAGTGAACGGTTCGTTTAGCTTTATATATTGTTCCGGGTGGCCGTTGTATCGGTTTTTCGGTAGTGTTAGACCTGTAAGATAAAAATTTAAATGGTTGGGAAAGGCCATGGGATGTAGAAATATTTTTTTCACATTTTATTTCCTTGTAAAAACAGGAAAATCAATAGGGATTTTTGTACGGATAAGTGCCCAGTGAACGGTTCATTTAGATTTATATATTGTTCCGGGTGGGCGTTGTATTGGTTTTTCGGAAGTGTTAGACCTGTAAGAGAAAAGTTTAAATGGTTGGGAAAGGCCATGGGATGTAGAAATATTTTTTTCACATTTTATTTCCTTGTAAAAACAGGTAAATCAATAGGGATTTTCGTACGGATAAGTACCCAGTGAACGGTTCGTTTAGCTTTATATATTGTTCCGGGTGGGAGTTGTATTGGTTTTTCGGAAGCGTTAGACCTGTAAGAGAAAAATTTAAATGGTTGGGAAAGGCCATGGGATGTAGAAATATTTTTTTCACATTTTACTTCCTTGTATAAACAGGTACATCAATAGGGATTTTCGTACGGATAAGTACCCAGTGAACGGTTCGTTTAGCTTTATGTATTGTTCCTGGTGGGCGTTGTATTGGTTTTTCGCAACTGTTAGACCTGTAAGAGAAAAATTTAAATGGTTGGGAAAGGCCATGGGATGTAGAAATATTTTTTTCACATTTTATTTCCTTGTAAAAACAGGTAAATCAATAGGGATTTTCGTATGGATTAGTACCCAGTAAACGGTTCGTTTAGCTGTATATATTTTTCCGGGTGGGTGTTGTATTGGTTTTTCGCAACTGTTAGACCTGTAAGAGAAAAATTTTAATGGTTGGGAAAGGCCATGGGATGTAGAAATATTTTTTTCACATTTTATTTCCTTGTAAAAACAGGTAAATCAATAGGGATTTTCGTATGGATTAGTACCCAGTAAACGGTTCGTTTAGCTGTATATATTTTTCCGGGTGGGTGTTGTATTGGTTTTTCGCAACTGTTAGACCTGTAAGAGAAAAATTTTAATGGTTGGGAAAGGCCATGGGATGTAGAAATATTTTTTTCACATTTTACTTCCCTGTAAAAACAGGGAAATCAATAGGGCTTTTCGTACGGATAAGTACCCAGTGAACTGTTCGTTTAGCTTTATATATTGTTCCGGGTGGGCGTTGTATTGGTTTTCTGCAAGTGTTAGACCTGTAAGAGAAAAATTTAAATGGTTGGGAAAGGCCATGGGATGTAGAAATATTTTTTTCACATTTTACTTCCTTGTAAAAAGACGGAAATCAATATGGCTTTTCGCACGGATAAGTACCCAGTGAACGGTTCGTTTAGCTTTATACATTGTTCCGGGTGGGCGTTGTATTGGTTTTTCGGAAGTGTTACACCTGTAAGAGAAAAATTTAAATGGTTGGGAAAGGCCATGGGATGTAGAAATATTTTTTTCACATTTTATTTCCTTGTAAAAACAGGTAAATCAATAGGGCTTTTCGCACGGGTAAGTACCCAGTTAACGGTTCGTTTAGCTTTATACATTGTTCCGGGTGGGCGTTGTATTGGTTTTTCGGAAGTGTTAGACCTGTAAGAGAAAAATTTAAATGGTTGGGAAAGGCCATGGGATGTAGAAATATTTTTTTCACATTTTATTTCCTTGTAAAAACAGGTAAATCAATAGGGATTTTCGTACGGATAAGTACACAGTGAACGGTTCGTTTAGCTTTATATATTTTTCCGGGTGGGCGTTGTATTGGTTTTTCGGAAGTGTTAGACCTGTAAGAGAAAAATTTAAATGGTTGGGAAAGGCCATGGGATGTAGAAATATTTTTTTCACATTTTATTTCCTTGTAAAAACAGGTAAATCAATAGGGATTTTCGTACGTATAAGTACCCAGTGAACGGTTCGTTTAGCTATATATATTGTTCCGGGTGGGAGTTGTATTGGTTTTTCGGTAGTGTTAGACCTGTAAGAGAAAAATTTAAATGGTTGGGAAAGGCCATGGGATGTAGAAATATTTTTTTCACATTTTACTTCCTTGTAAAAAGAGGGAAATCAATAGGGCTTTTCGCACGGATAAGTACCCAGTGAACGGTTCGTTTAGCTTTATACATTGTTCCGGGTGGGCGTTGTATTGGTTTTTCGGAAGTGTTAGACCTGTAAGAGAAAAATTTAAATGGTTGGGAAAGGCCATGGGATGTAGAAATATTTTTTTCACATTTTACTTCCTTGTAAAAACAGGTAAATCTATAGGGATTTTCGTACGGATAAGTACCCAGTGAACGGTTCGTTTAGCTTTATATATTTTTCCGGGTGGGCGTTGTATTGGTTATTCGGAAGTGTTAGACCTGTAAGAGAAAAATTTAAATGGTTGGGAAAGGCCATGGGATGTAGAAATATTTTTTTCACATTTTATTTCCTTGTAAATACAGGTAAATCAATAGGGCTTTTCGCACGGATAAGTACCCAGTGAACGGTTCGTTTAGCTTTATACATTGTTCCGGGTGGGCATTGTATTGGTTTTTCGGAAGTGTTAGACCTGTAAGAGAAAAATTTAAATGGTTGGGAAAGGCCATGGGATGTAGAAATATTTTTTTCACATTTTATTTCCTTGTAAAAACAGGTAAATCAATAGGGATTTTCGTACGGATAAGTACACAGTGAACGGTTCGTTTAGCTTTATATATTTTTCCGGGTGGGCGTTGTATTGGTTTTTCGGAAGTGTTAGACCTGTAAGAGAAAAATTTAAATGGTTGGGAAAGGCCATGGGATGTAGAAATATTTTTTTCACATTTTATTTCCTTGTAAAAACAGGTAAATCAATAGGGATTTTCGTACATATAAGTACCCAGTGAACGGTTCGTTTAGCTTTATATATTGTTCCGGGTGGGAGTTGTATTGGTTTTTCGGTAGTGTTAGACCTGTAAGAGAAAAATTTAAATGGTTGGGAAAGGCCATGGGATGTAGAAATATTTTTTTCACATTTTACTTCCTTGTAAAAACAGGTAAATCAATAGGGCTTTTCGCACGTATAAGTACCCAGTGAACGGTTCGTTTAGCTTTATACATTGTTCCGGGTGGGCGTTGTATTGGTTTTTCGCAACTGTTAGACCTGTAAGAGAAAAATTTAAATGGTTGGGAAAGGCCATGGGATGTAGAAATATTTTTTTCACATTTTACTTCTTTGTAAAAACAGGTAAATCAATAGGGCTTTTTGTACGGATAAGTACCCAGTGAACGGTTTGTTTAACTTTATATATTGTTCCGGGTGGGCGTTGTATTGGTTTTTCGGTAGTGTTAGACCTGTAAGAGAAAAATTTAAATGGTTGGGAAAGGCCATGGGATGTAGAAATATTTTTTTTCACATATTACTTCGTTGTAAAAACAGGTAAATCAATAGGGATTTTCGTACAGATAAGTACCCAGTGAACGGTTTGTTTAGCTTTATATATTGTTCCGTGTGGGCGTTGTATTGGTTTTTCGGAAGTGTTAGACCTGTAAGAGAAAAATTTAAATGGTTGGGAAAGGCCATGGGATGTAGAAATATTTTTTTCACATTTTATTTCCTTGTAAAAACAGGTAAATCAATAGGGATTTTCGTATGGATTAGTACCCAGTAAACGGTTCGTTTAGCTGTATATATTTTTCCGGGTGGGTGTTGTATTGGTTTTTCGCAACTGTTAGACCTGTAAGACAAAAATTTTAATGGTTGGGAAAGGCCATGGGATGTAGAAATATTTTTTTCACATTTTACTTCCTTGTAAAAACAGGGAAATCAATAGGGCTTTTCGTACGGATAAGTACCCAGTGAACTGTTCGTTTAGCTTTATATATTGTTCCGTGTGGGCGTTGTATTGGTTTTTCGGAAGTGTTAGACCTGTAAGAGAAAAATTTAAATGGTTGGGAAAGGCCATGGGATGTAGAAATATTTTTTTCACATTTTATTTCCTTGTAAAAACAGGTAAATCAATAGGGATTTTCGTACGTATAAGTACCCAGTGAACGGTTCGTTTAGCTTTATATATTGTTCCGGGTGGCCGTTGTATCGGTTTTTCGGTAGTGTTAGACCTGTAAGATAAAAATTTAAATGGTTGGGAAAGGCCATGGGATGTAGAAATATTTTTTTCACATTTTATTTCCTTGTAAAAACAGGAAAATCAATAGGGATTTTTGTACGGATAAGTGCCCAGTGAACGGTTCGTTTAGCTTTATATATTGTTCCGGGTGGGCGTTGTATTGGTTTTTCGGAAGTGTTAGACCTATAAGAGAAAAGTTTAAATGGTTGGGAAAGGCCATGGGATGTAGAAATATTTTTTTCACATTTTATTTCCTTGTAAAAACAGGTAAATCAATAGGGATTTTCGTACGGATAAGTACCCAGTGAACGGTTCATTTAGCTTTATATATTGTTCCGGGTGGGAGTTGTATTGGTTTTTCGGTAGTGTTAGACCTGTAAGAGAAAAATTTAAATGGTTGGGAAAGGCCATGGGATGTAGAAATATTTTTTTCACATTTTACTTCCTTGTAAAAAGAGGGAAATCAATAGGGCTTTTCGCACGGATAAGTACCCAGTGAACGGTTCGTTTAGCTTTATACATTGTTCCGGGTGGGCGTTGTATTGGTTTTTCGGAAGTGTTAGACCTGTAAGAGAAAAATTTAAATGGTTGGGAAAGGCCATGGGATGTAGAAATATTTTTTTCACATTTTATTTCCTTGTAAAAACAGGTAAATCAATAGGGATTTTCGTACGTATAAGTACCCAGTGAACGGTTCGTTTAGCTTTATATATTGTTCCGGGTGGGAGTTGTATTGGTTTTTCGGTAGTGTTAGACCTGTAAGATAAAAATTTAAATAGTTGGGAAAGGCCATGGGATGTAGAAATATTTTTTTCACATTTTACTTCCTTGTAAAAACAGGTAAATCAATAGGGCTTTTCGCACGGATAAGTACCCAGTGAACGGTTCGTTTAGCTTTATATATTGTTCCGGGTGGGCGTTGTATTGGTTTTCTGCAAGTGTTAGACCTGTAAGAGAAAAATTTAAATGGTTGGGAAAGGCCATGGGATGTAGAAATATTTTTTTCACATTTTACTTCCTTGTAAAAAGACGGAAATCAATAGGGCTTTTCGCACGGATAAGTACCCAGTGAACGGTTCGTTTAGCTTTATACATTGTTCCGGGTGGGCGTTGTATTGGTTTTTCGGAAGTGTTAGACCTGTAAGAGAAAAATTTAAATGGTTGGGAAAGGCCATGGGATGTAGAAATATTTTTTTCACATTTTATTTCCCTGTAAAAACAGGTAAATCAATAGGGCTTTTCGCACGGGTAAGTACCCAGTTAACGGTTCGTTTAGCTTTATACATTGTTCCGGGTGGGCGTTGTATTGGTTTTTCGGAAGTGTTAGACCTGTAAGAGAAAAATTTAAATGGTTGGGAAAGGCCATGGGATGTAGAAATATTTTTTTCACATTTTATTTCCTTGTAAAAACAGGTAAATCAATAGGGATTTTCGTACGGATAAGTACACAGTGAACGGTTCGTTTAGCTTTATATATTTTTCCGGGTGGGCGTTGTATTGGTTTTTCGGAAGTGTTAGACCTGTAAGAGAAAAATTTAAATGGTTGGGAAAGGCCATGGGATGTAGAAATATTTTTTTCACATTTTATTTCCTTGTAAAAACAGGTAAATCAATAGGGATTTTCGTACGTATAAGTACCCAGTGAACGGTTCGTTTAGCTTTATATATTGTTCCGGGTGGGAGTTGTATTGGTTTTTCGGTAGTGTTAGACCTGTAAGAGAAAAATTTAAATGGTTGGGAAAGGCCATGGGATGTAGAAATATTTTTTTCACATTTTACTTCCTTGTAAAAAGAGGGAAATCAATAGGGCTTTTCGCACGGATAAGTACCCAGTGAACGGTTCGTTTAGCTTTATACATTGTTCCGGGTGGGCGTTGTATTGGTTTTTCGGAAGTGTTAGACCTGTAAGAGAAAAATTTAAATGGTTGGGAAAGGCCATGGGATGTAGAAATATTTTTTTCACATTTTACTTCCTTGTAAAAACAGGTAAATCAATAGGGATTTTCGTACGGATAAGTACCCAGTGAACGGTTCGTTTAGCTTTATATATTTTTCCGGGTGGGCGTTGTATTGGTTATTCGGAAGTGTTAGACCTGTAAGAGAAAAATTTAAATGGTTGGGAAAGGCCATGGGATGTAGAAATATTTTTTTCACATTTTATTTCCTTGTAAATACAGGTAAATCAATAGGGCTTTTCGCACGGATAAGTACCCAGTGAACGGTTCGTTTAGCTTTATACATTGTTCCGGGTGGGCGTTGTATTGGTTTTTCGGAAGTGTTAGACCCGTAAGAGAAAAATTTAAATGGTTGGGAAAGGCCATGGGATGTAGAAATATTTTTTTCACATTTTATTTCCTTGTAAAAACAGGTAAATCAATAGGGATTTTCGTACGGATAAGTACACAGTGAACGGTTCGTTTAGCTTTATATATTTTTCCGGGTGGGCGTTGTATTGGTTTTTCGGAAGTGTTAGACCTGTAAGATAAAAATTTAAATGGTTGGGAAAGGCCATGGGATGTAGAAATATTTTTTTCACATTTTACTTCCTTGTAAAAACAGGTAAATCAATAGGGATTTTCGTACGGATAAGTACCCAGTGAACGGTTCGTTTAGCTTTATATATTTTTCCGGGTGGGCGTTGTATTGGTTATTCGGAAGTGTTAGACCTGTAAGAGAAAAATTTAAATGGTTGGGAAAGGCCATGGGATGTAGAAATATTTTTTTCACATTTTATTTCCTTGTAAATACAGGTAAATCAATAGGGCTTTTCGCACGGATAAGTACCCAGTGAACGGTTCGTTTAGCTTTATACATTGTTCCGGGTGGGCGTTGTATTGGTTTTTCGGAAGTGTTAGACCTGTAAGAGAAAAATTTAAATGGTTGGGAAAGGCCATGGGATGTAGAAATATTTTTTTCACATTTTATTTCCTTGTAAAAACAGGTAAATCAATAGGGATTTTCGTACGGATAAGTACACAGTGAACGGTTCGTTTAGCTTTATATATTTTTCCGGGTGGGCGTTGTATTGGTTTTTCGGAAGTGTTAGACCTGTAAGATAAAAATTTAAATGGTTGGGAAAGGCCATGGGATGTAGAAATATTTTTTTCACATTTTATTTCCTTGTAAAAACAGGTAAATCAATAGGGATTTTCGTACATATAAGTACCCAGTGAACGGTTCGTTTAGCTTTATATATTGTTCCGGGTGGTAGTTGTCTTGGTTTTTCGGTAGTGTTAGACCTGTAAGAGAAAAATTTAAATGGTTGGGAAAGGCCATGGGATGTAGAAATATTTTTTTCACATTTTACTTCCTTGTAAAAACAGGTAAATCAATAGGGCTTTTCGCACGTATAAGTACCCAGTGAACGGTTTGTTTAGCTTTATACATTGTTCCGGGTGGGCGTTGTATTGGTTTTTCGCAACTGTTAGACCTGTAAGAGAAAAATTTAAATGGTTGGGAAAGGCCATGGGATGTAGAAATATTTTTTTCACATTTTACTTCCTTGTAAAAACAGGTAAATCAATAGGGCTTTTCGCACGGATAAGTACCCTGTGAACGGTTCGTTTAGCTTTATACATTGTTCCGGGTGGGCGTTGTATTGGTTTTTCGGAAGTGTTAGACCTGTAAGAGAAAAATTTAAATGGTTGGGAAAGGCCATGGGATGTAGAAATATTTTTTTCACATTTTATTTCCTTGTAAATACAGGTAAATCAATAGGGCTTTTCGCACGGATAAGTACCCAGTGAACGGTTCGTTTAGCTTTATACATTGTTCCGGGTGGGCGTTGTATTGGTTTTTCGGAAGTGTTCGACCTGTAAGAGAAAAATTTAAATGGTTGGGAAAGGCCATGGGATGTAGAAATATTTTTTTCACATTTTATTTCCTTGTAAAAACAGGTAAATCAATAGGGATTTTCGTACGGATAAGTACACAGTGAACGGTTCGTTTAGCTTTATATATTTTTCCGGGTGGGCGTTGTATTGGTTTTTCGGAAGTGTTAGACCTGTAAGATAAAAATTTAAATGGTTGGGAAAGGCCATGGGATGTAGAAATATTTTTTTCACATTTTATTTCCTTGTAAAAACAGGTAAATCAATAGGGATTTTCGTACATATAAGTACCCAGTGAACGGTTCGTTTAGCTTTATATATTGTTCCGGGTGGGAGTTGTATTGGTTTTTCGGTAGTGTTAGACCTGTAAGAGAAAAATTTAAATGGTTGGGAAAGGCCATGGGATGTAGAAATATTTTTTTCACATTTTACTTCCTTGTAAAAACAGGTAAATCAATAGGGCTTTTCGCACGTATAAGTACCCAGTGAACGGTTCGTTTAGCTTTATACATTGTTCCGGGTGGGCGTTGTATTGGTTTTTCGCAACTGTTAGACCTGTAAGAGAAAAATTTAAATGGTTGGGAAAGGCCATGGGATGTAGAAATATTTTTTTCACATTTTACTTCCTTGTAAAAAGAGGGAAATCAATAGGGCTTTTCGCACGGATAAGTACCCAGTGAACGGTTCGTTTAGCTTAATACATTGTTCCGGGTGGGCGTTGTATTGGTTTTTTGGAAGTGTTAGACCTGTAAGAGAAAAATTTAAATGGTTGGGAAAGGCCATGGGATGTAGAAATATTTTTTTCATATTTTATTTCCTTGTAAAAACAGGTAAATCAATAGGGATTTTCGTACGTATAAGTACCCAGTGAACGGTTCGTTTAGCTTTATATATTGTTCCGGGTGGGAGTTGTATTGGTTTTTCGGTAGTGTTAGACCTGTAAGATAAAAATTTAAATAGTTGGGAAAGGCCATGGGATGTAGAAATATTTTTTTCACATTTTACTTCCTTGTAAAAACAGGTAAATCAATAGGGCTTTTCGCACGGATAAGTACCCAGTGAACGGTTCGTTTAGCTTTATATATTGTTCCGGGTGGGCGTTGTATTGGTTTTCTGCAAGTGTTAGACCTGTAAGAGAAAAATTTAAATGGTTGGGAAAGGCCATGGGATGAAGAAATATTTTTTTCACATTTTACTTCCTTGTAAAAAGACGGAAATCAATAGGGCTTTTCGCACGGATAAGTACCCAGTGAACGGTTCGTTTAGCTTTATACATTGTTCCGGGTGGGCGTTGTATTGGTTTTTCGGAAGTGTTAGACCTGTAAGAGAAAAATTTAAATGGTTGGGAAAGGCCATGGGATGTAGAAATATTTTTTTCACATTTTATTTCCTTGTAAAAACAGGTAAATCAATAGGGATTTTCGTATGGATTAGTACCCAGTAAACGGTTCGTTTAGCTGTATATATTTTTCCGGGTGGGTGTTGTATTGGTTTTTCGCAACTGTTAGACCTGTAAGAGAAAAATTTTAATGGTTGGGAAAGGCCATGGGATGTAGAAATATTTTTTTCACATTTTACTTCCCTGTAAAAACAGGGAAATCAATAGGGCTTTTCGTACGGATAAGTATCCAGTGAACTGTTCGTTTAGCTTTATATATTGTTCCGGGTGGGCGTTGTATTGGTTTTCTGCAAGTGTTAGACCTGTAAGAGAAAAATTTAAATGGTTGGGAAAGGCCATGGGATGTAGAAATATTTTTTTCACATTTTACTTCCTTGTAAAAAGACGGAAATCAATAGGGCTTTTCGCACGGATAAGTACCCAGTGAACGGTTCGTTTAGCTTTATACATTGTTCTGGGTGGGCGTTGTATTGGTTTTTCGGAAGTGTTAGACCTGTAAGAGAAAAATTTAAATGGTTGGGAAAGGCCATGGGATGTAGAAATATTTTTTTCACATTTTATTTCCTTGTAAAAACAGGTAAATCAATAGGGCTTTTCGCACGGGTAAGTACCCAGTTAACGGTTCGTTTAGCTTTATACATTGTTCCGGGTGGGCGTTGTATTGGTTTTTCGGAAGTGTTAGACCTGTAAGAGAAAAATTTAAATGGTTGGGAAAGGCCATGGGATGTAGAAATATTTTTTTCACATTTTATTTCCTTGTAAAAACAGGTAAATCAATAGGGATTTTCGTACAGATAAGTACCCAGTGAACGGTTTGTTTAGCTTTATATATTGTTCCGTGTGGGCGTTGTATTGGTTTTTCGGAAGTGTTAGACCTGTAAGAGAAAAATTTAAATGGTTGGGAAAGGCCATGGGATGTAGAAATATTTTTTTCACATTTTATTTCCTTGTAAAAACAGGTAAATCAATAGGGATTTTCGTATGGATTAGTACCCAGTAAACGGTTCGTTTAGCTGTATATATTTTTCCGGGTGGGTGTTGTATTGGTTTTTCGCAACTGTTAGACCTGTAAGACAAAAATTTTAATGGTTGGGAAAGGCCATGGGATGTAGAAATATTTTTTTCACATTTTACTTCCTTGTAAAAACAGGGAAATCAATAGGGCTTTTCGTACGGATAAGTACCCAGTGAACTGTTCGTTTAGCTTTATATATTGTTCCGTGTGGGCGTTGTATTGGTTTTTCGGAAGTGTTAGACCTGTAAGAGAAAAATTTAAATGGTTGGGAAAGGCCATGGGATGTAGAAATATTTTTTTCACATTTTATTTCCTTGTAAAAACAGGTAAATCAATAGGGATTTTCGTACGTATAAGTACCCAGTGAACGGTTCGTTTAGCTTTATATATTGTTCCGGGTGGCCGTTGTATCGGTTTTTCGGTAGTGTTAGACCTGTAAGATAAAAATTTAAATGGTTGGGAAAGGCCATGGGATGTAGAAATATTTTTTTCACATTTTATTTCCTTGTAAAAACAGGAAAATCAATAGGGATTTTTGTACGGATAAGTGCCCAGTGAACGGTTCGTTTAGCTTTATATATTGTTCCGGGTGGGCGTTGTATTGGTTTTTCGGAAGTGTTAGACCTATAAGAGAAAAGTTTAAATGGTTGGGAAAGGCCATGGGATGTAGAAATATTTTTTTCACATTTTATTTCCTTGTAAAAACAGGTAAATCAATAGGGATTTTCGTACGGATAAGTACCCAGTGAACGGTTCATTTAGCTTTATATATTGTTCCGGGTGGGAGTTGTATTGGTTTTTCGGTAGTGTTAGACCTGTAAGAGAAAAATTTAAATGGTTGGGAAAGGCCATGGGATGTAGAAATATTTTTTTCACATTTTACTTCCTTGTAAAAAGAGGGAAATCAATAGGGCTTTTCGCACGGATAAGTACCCAGTGAACGGTTCGTTTAGCTTTATACATTGTTCCGGGTGGGCGTTGTATTGGTTTTTCGGAAGTGTTAGACCTGTAAGAGAAAAATTTAAATGGTTGGGAAAGGCCATGGGATGTAGAAATATTTTTTTCACATTTTATTTCCTTGTAAAAACAGGTAAATCAATAGGGATTTTCGTACATATAAGTACCCAGTGAACGGTTCGTTTAGCTTTATATATTGTTCCGGGTGGGAGTTGTATTGGTTTTTCGGTAGTGTTAGACCTGTAAGATAAAAATTTAAATAGTTGGGAAAGGCCATGGGATGTAGAAATATTTTTTTCACATTTTACTTCCTTGTAAAAACAGGTAAATCAATAGGGCTTTTCGCACGGATAAGTACCCAGTGAACGGTTCGTTTAGCTTTATATATTGTTCCGGGTGGGCGTTGTATTGGTTTTCTGCAAGTGTTAGACCTGTAAGAGAAAAATTTAAATGGTTGGGAAAGGCCATGGGATGTAGAAATATTTTTTTCACATTTTACTTCCTTGTAAAAAGACGGAAATCAATAGGGCTTTTCGCACGGATAAGTACCCAGTGAACGGTTCGTTTAGCTTTATACATTGTTCCGGGTGGGCGTTGTATTGGTTTTTCGGAAGTGTTAGACCTGTAAGAGAAAAATTTAAATGGTTGGGAAAGGCCATGGGATGTAGAAATATTTTTTTCACATTTTATTTCCTTGTAAAAACAGGTAAATCAATAGGGCTTTTCGCACGGGTAAGTACCCAGTTAACGGTTCGTTTAGCTTTATACATTGTTCCGGGTGGGCGTTGTATTGGTTTTTCGGAAGTGTTAGACCTGTAAGAGAAAAATTTAAATGGTTGGGAAAGGCCATGGGATGTAGAAATATTTTTTTCACATTTTATTTCCTTGTAAAAACAGGTAAATCAATAGGGATTTTCGTACGTATAAGTACCCAGTGAACGGTTCGTTTAGCTTTATATATTTTTCCGGGTGGGCGTTGTATTGGTTTTTCGGAAGTGTTAGACCTGTAAGAGAAAAATTTAAATGGTTGGGAAAGGCCATGGGATGTAGAAATATTTTTTTCACATTTTATTTCCTTGTAAAAACAGGTAAATCAATAGGGATTTTCGTACGTATAAGTACCCAGTGAACGGTTCGTTTAGCTTTATATATTGTTCTGGGTGGGAGTTGTATTGGTTTTTCGGTAGTGTTAGACCTGTAAGAGAAAAATTTAAATGGTTGGGAAAGGCCATGGGATGTAGAAATATTTTTTTCACATTTTACTTCCTTGTAAAAAGAGGGAAATCAATAGGGCTTTTCGCACGGATAAGTACCCAGTGAACGGTTCGTTTAGCTTTATACATTGTTCCGGGTGGGCGTTGTATTGGTTTTTCGGAAGTGTTAGACCTGTAAGAGAAAAATTTAAATGGTTGGGAAAGGCCATGGGATGTAGAAATATTTTTTTCACATTTTACTTCCTTGTAAAAACAGGTAAATCAATAGGGATTTTCGTACGGATAAGTACCCAGTGAACGGTTCGTTTAGCTTTATATATTTTTCCGGGTGGGCGTTGTATTGGTTATTCGGAAGTGTTAGACCTGTAAGAGAAAAATTTAAATGGTTGGGAAAGGCCATGGGATGTAGAAATATTTTTTTCACATTTTATTTCCTTGTAAATACAGGTAAATCAATAGGGCTTTTCGCACGGATAAGTACCCAGTGAACGGTTCGTTTAGCTTTATACATTGTTCCGGGTGGGCGTTGTATTGGTTTTTCGGAAGTGTTAGACCTGTAAGAGAAAAATTTAAATGGTTGGGAAAGGCCATGGGATGTAGAAATATTTTTTTCACATTTTATTTCCTTGTAAAAACAGGTAAATCAATAGGGATTTTCGTACGGATAAGTACACAGTGAACGGTTCGTTTAGCTTTATATATTTTTCCGGGTGGGCGTTGTATTGGTTTTTCGGAAGTGTTAGACCTGTAAGATAAAAATTTAAATGGTTGGGAAAGGCCATGGGATGTAGAAATATTTTTTTCACATTTTATTTCCTTGTAAAAACAGGTAAATCAATAGGGATTTTCGTACATATAAGTACCCAGTGAACGGTTCGTTTAGCTTTATATATTGTTCCGGGTGGTAGTTGTCTTGGTTTTTCGGTAGTGTTAGACCTGTAAGAGAAAAATTTAAATGGTTGGGAAAGGCCATGGGATGTAGAAATATTTTTTTCACATTTTACTTCCTTGTAAAAACAGGTAAATCAATAGGGCTTTTCGCACGTATAAGTACCCAGTGAACGGTTCGTTTAGCTTTATACATTGTTCCGGGTGGGCGTTGTATTGGTTTTTCGCAACTGTTAGACCTGTAAGAGAAAAATTTAAATGGTTGGGAAAGGCCATGGGATGTAGAAATATTTTTTTCACATTTTACTTCCTTGTAAAAACAGGTAAATCAATAGGGCTTTTCGCACGGATAAGTACCCTGTGAACGGTTCGTTTAGCTTTATACATTGTTCCGGGTGGGCGTTGTATTGGTTTTTCGGAAGTGTTAGACCTGTAAGAGAAAAATTTAAATGGTTGGGAAAGGCCATGGGATGTAGAAATATTTTTTTCACATTTTATTTCCTTGTAAATACAGGTAAATCAATAGGGCTTTTCGCACGGATAAGTACCCAGTGAACGGTTCGTTTAGCTTTATACATTGTTCCGGGTGGGCGTTGTATTGGTTTTTCGGAAGTGTTAGACCTGTAAGAGAAAAATTTAAATGGTTGGGAAAGGCCATGGGATGTAGAAATATTTTTTTCACATTTTATTTCCTTGTAAAAACAGGTAAATCAATAGGGATTTTCGTACGGATAAGTACACAGTGAACGGTTCGTTTAGCTTTATATATTTTTCCGGGTGGGCGTTGTATTGGTTTTTCGGAAGTGTTAGACCTGTAAGATAAAAATTTAAATGGTTGGGAAAGGCCATGGGATGTAGAAATATTTTTTTCACATTTTATTTCCTTGTAAAAACAGGTAAATCAATAGGGATTTTCGTACATATAAGTACCCAGTGAACGGTTCGTTTAGCTTTATATATTGTTCCGGGTGGGAGTTGTATTGGTTTTTCGGTAGTGTTAGACCTGTAAGAGAAAAATTTAAATGGTTGGGAAAGGCCATGGGATGTACAAATATTTTTTTCACATTTTACTTCCTTGTAAAAACAGGTAAATCAATAGGGCTTTTCGCACGTATAAGTACCCAGTGAACGGTTCGTTTAGCTTTATACATTGTTCCGGGTGGGCGTTGTATTGGTTTTTCGCAACTGTTAGACCTGTAAGAGAAAAATTTAAATGGTTGGGAAAGGCCATGGGATGTAGAAATATTTTTTTCACATTTTACTTCCTTGTAAAAAGAGGGAAATCAATAGGGCTTTTCGCACGGATAAGTACCCAGTGAACGGTTCGTTTAGCTTAATACATTGTTCCGGGTGGGCGTTGTATTGGTTTTTCGGAAGTGTTAGACCTGTAAGAGAAAAATTTAAATGGTTGGGAAAGGCCATGGGATGTAGAAATATTTTTTTCACATTTTATTTCCTTGTAAATACAGGTAAATCAATAGGGCTTTTCGCACGGATAAGTACCCAGTGAACGGTTCGTTTAGCTTTATACATTGTTCCGGGTGGGCATTGTATTGGTTTTTCGGAAGTGTTAGACCTGTAAGAGAAAAATTTAAATGGTTGGGAAAGGCCATGGGATGTAGAAATATTTTTTTCACATTTTATTTCCTTGTAAAAACAGGTAAATCAATAGGGATTTTCGTACGGATAAGTACACAGTGAACGGTTCGTTTAGCTTTATATATTTTTCCGGGTGGGCGTTGTATTGGTTTTTCGGAAGTGTTAGACCTGTAAGAGAAAAATTTAAATGGTTGGGAAAGGCCATGGGATGTAGAAATATTTTTTTCACATTTTATTTCCTTGTAAAAACAGGTAAATCAATAGGGATTTTCGTACATATAAGTACCCAGTGAACGGTTCGTTTAGCTTTATATATTGTTCCGGGTGGGAGTTGTATTGGTTTTTCGGTAGTGTTAGACCTGTAAGAGAAAAATTTAAATGGTTGGGAAAGGCCATGGGATGTAGAAATATTTTTTTCACATTTTACTTCCTTGTAAAAACAGGTAAATCAATAGGGCTTTTCGCACGTATAAGTACCCAGTGAACGGTTCGTTTAGCTTTATACATTGTTCCGGGTGGGCGTTGTATTGGTTTTTCGCAACTGTTAGACCTGTAAGAGAAAAATTTAAATGGTTGGGAAAGGCCATGGGATGTAGAAATATTTTTTTCACATTTTACTTCTTTGTAAAAACAGGTAAATCAATAGGGCTTTTTGTACGGATAAGTACCCAGTGAACGGTTTGTTTAGCTTTATATATTGTTCCGGGTGGGCGTTGTATTGGTTTTTCGGTAGTGTTAGACCTGTAAGAGAAAAATTTAAATGGTTGGGAAAGGCCATGGGATGTAGAAATATTTTTTTTCACATATTACTTCGTTGTAAAAACAGGTAAATCAATAGGGATTTTCGTACAGATAAGTACCCAGTGAACGGTTTGTTTAGCTTTATATATTGTTCCGTGTGGGCGTTGTATTGGTTTTTCGGAAGTGTTAGACCTGTAAGAGAAAAATTTAAATGGTTGGGAAAGGCCATGGGATGTAGAAATATTTTTTTCACATTTTATTTCCTTGTAAAAACAGGTAAATCAATAGGGATTTTCGTACGTATAAGTACCCAGTGAACGGTTCGTTTAGCTTTATACATTGTTCCGGGTGGGCGTTGTATTGGTTTTTCGCAACTGTTAGACCTGTAAGAGAAAAATTTAAATGGTTGGGAAAGGCCATGGGATGTAGAAATATTTTTTTCACATTTTACTTCCTTGTAAAAACAGGTAAATCAATAGGGCTTTTCGCACGGATAAGTACCCTGTGAACGGTTCGTTTAGCTTTATACATTGTTCCGGGTGGGCGTTGTATTGGTTTTTCGGAAGTGTTAGACCTGTAAGAGAAAAATTTAAATGGTTGGGAAAGGCCATGGGATGTAGAAATATTTTTTTCACATTTTATTTCCTTGTAAATACAGGTAAATCAATAGGGCTTTTCGCACGGATAAGTACCCAGTGAACGGTTCGTTTAGCTTTATACATTGTTCCGGGTGGGCGTTGTATTGGTTTTTCGGAAGTGTTAGACCTGTAAGAGAAAAATTTAAATGGTTGGGAAAGGCCATGGGATGTAGAAATATTTTTTTCACATTTTATTTCCTTGTAAAAACAGGTAAATCAATAGGGATTTTCGTACGGATAAGTACACAGTGAACGGTTCGTTTAGCTTTATATATTTTTCCGGGTGGGCGTTGTATTGGTTTTTCGGAAGTGTTAGACCTGTAAGATAAAAATTTAAATGGTTGGGAAAGGCCATGGGATGTAGAAATATTTTTTTCACATTTTATTTCCTTGTAAAAACAGGTAAATCAATAGGGATTTTCGTACATATAAGTACCCAGTGAACGGTTCGTTTAGCTTTATATATTGTTCCGGGTGGGAGTTGTATTGGTTTTTCGGTAGTGTTAGACCTGTAAGAGAAAAATTTAAATGGTTGGGAAAGGCCATGGGATGTACAAATATTTTTTTCACATTTTACTTCCTTGTAAAAACAGGTAAATCAATAGGGCTTTTCGCACGTATAAGTACCCAGTGAACGGTTCGTTTAGCTTTATACATTGTTCCGGGTGGGCGTTGTATTGGTTTTTCGCAACTGTTAGACCTGTAAGAGAAAAATTTAAATGGTTGGGAAAGGCCATGGGATGTAGAAATATTTTTTTCACATTTTACTTCCTTGTAAAAAGAGGGAAATCAATAGGGCTTTTCGCACGGATAAGTACCCAGTGAACGGTTCGTTTAGCTTAATACATTGTTCCGGGTGGGCGTTGTATTGGTTTTTCGGAAGTGTTAGACCTGTAAGAGAAAAATTTAAATGGTTGGGAAAGGCCATGGGATGTAGAAATATTTTTTTCACATTTTATTTCCTTGTAAATACAGGTAAATCAATAGGGCTTTTCGCACGGATAAGTACCCAGTGAACGGTTCGTTTAGCTTTATACATTGTTCCGGGTGGGCATTGTATTGGTTTTTCGGAAGTGTTAGACCTGTAAGAGAAAAATTTAAATGGTTGGGAAAGGCCATGGGATGTAGAAATATTTTTTTCACATTTTATTTCCTTGTAAAAACAGGTAAATCAATAGGGATTTTCGTACGGATAAGTACACAGTGAACGGTTCGTTTAGCTTTATATATTTTTCCGGGTGGGCGTTGTATTGGTTTTTCGGAAGTGTTAGACCTGTAAGAGAAAAATTTAAATGGTTGGGAAAGGCCATGGGATGTAGAAATATTTTTTTCACATTTTATTTCCTTGTAAAAACAGGTAAATCAATAGGGATTTTCGTACATATAAGTACCCAGTGAACGGTTCGTTTAGCTTTATATATTGTTCCGGGTGGGAGTTGTATTGGTTTTTCGGTAGTGTTAGACCTGTAAGAGAAAAATTTAAATGGTTGGGAAAGGCCATGGGATGTAGAAATATTTTTTTCACATTTTACTTCCTTGTAAAAACAGGTAAATCAATAGGGCTTTTCGCACGTATAAGTACCCAGTGAACGGTTCGTTTAGCTTTATACATTGTTCCGGGTGGGCGTTGTATTGGTTTTTCGCAACTGTTAGACCTGTAAGAGAAAAATTTAAATGGTTGGGAAAGGCCATGGGATGTAGAAATATTTTTTTCACATTTTACTTCTTTGTAAAAACAGGTAAATCAATAGGGCTTTTTGTACGGATAAGTACCCAGTGAACGGTTTGTTTAGCTTTATATATTGTTCCGGGTGGGCGTTGTATTGGTTTTTCGGTAGTGTTAGACCTGTAAGAGAAAAATTTAAATGGTTGGGAAAGGCCATGGGATGTAGAAATATTTTTTTTCACATATTACTTCGTTGTAAAAACAGGTAAATCAATAGGGATTTTCGTACAGATAAGTACCCAGTGAACGGTTTGTTTAGCTTTATATATTGTTCCGTGTGGGCGTTGTATTGGTTTTTCGGAAGTGTTAGACCTGTAAGAGAAAAATTTAAATGGTTGGGAAAGGCCATGGGATGTAGAAATATTTTTTTCACATTTTATTTCCTTGTAAAAACAGGTAAATCAATAGGGATTTTCGTACGTATAAGTACCCAGTGAACGGTTCGTTTAGCTTTATATATTGTTCCGGGTGGGAGTTGTATTGGTTTTTCGGTAGTGTTAGACCTGTAAGATAAAAATTTAAATAGTTGGGAAAGGCCATGGGATGTAGAAATATTTTTTTCACATTTTACTTCCTTGTAAAAAGATGGAAATCAATAGGGCTTTTCGCACGGATAAGTACCCAGTGAACGGTTCGTTTAGCTTTATATATTGTTCCGGGTGGGCGTTGTATTGGTTTTCTGCAAGTGTTAGACCTGTAAGAGAAAAATTTAAATGGTTGGGAAAGGCCATGGGATGTAGAAATATTTTTTTCACATTTTACTTCCTTGTAAAAAGACGGAAATCAATAGGGCTTTTCGCACGGATAAGTACCCAGTGAACGGTTCGTTTAGCTTTATACATTGTTCCGGGTGGGCGTTGTATTGGTTTTTCGGAAGTGTTAGACCTGTAAGAGAAAAATTTAAATGGTTGGGAAAGGCCATGGGATGTAGAAATATTTTTTTCACATTTTATTTCCTTGTAAAAACAGGTAAATCAATAGGGATTTTCGTACGTATAAGTACCCAGTGAACGGTTCGTTTAGCTTTATATATTGTTCCGGGTGGCCGTTGTATTTGTTTTTCGGTTGTGTTAGACCTGTAAGATAAAAATTTAAATGGTTGGGAAAGGCCATGGGATGTAGAAATATTTTTTTCACATTTTATTTCCTTGTAAAAACAGGAGAATCAATAGGGATTTTTGTACGGATAAGTGCCCAGTGAACGGTTCGTTTAGCTTTATATATTGTTCCGGGTGGGCGTTGTATTGGTTTTTCGGAAGTGTTAGACCTATAAGAGAAAAGTTTAAATGGTTGGGAAAGGCCATGGGATGTAGAAATATTTTTTTCACATTTTATTTCCTTGTAAAAACAGGTAAATCAATAGGGATTTTCGTACGGATAAGTACCCAGTGAACGGTTCATTTAGCTTTATATATTGTTCCGGGTGGGAGTTGTATTGGTTTTTCGGTAGTGTTAGACCTGTAAGAGAAAAATTTAAATGGTTGGGAAAGGCCATGGGATGTAGAAATATTTTTTTCACATTTTACTTCCTTGTAAAAAGAGGGAAATCAATAGGGCTTTTCGCACGGATAAGTACCCAGTGAACGGTTCGTTTAGCTTTTTACATTGTTCCGGGTGGGCGTTGTATTGGTTTTTCGGAAGTGTTAGACCTGTAAGAGAAAAATTTAAATGGTTGGGAAAGGCCATGGGATGTAGAAATATTTTTTTCACATTTTATTTCCTTGTAAAAACAGGTAAATCAATAGGGATTTTCGTACGTATAAGTACCCAGTGAACGGTTCGTTTAGCTTTATATATTGTTCCGGGTGGGAGTTGTATTGGTTTTTCGGTAGTGTTAGACCTGTAAGATAAAAATTTAAATAGTTGGGAAAGGCCATGGGATGTAGAAATATTTTTTTCACATTTTACTTCCTTGTAAAAACAGGTAAATCAATAGGGCTTTTCGCACGGATAAGTACCCAGTGAACGGTTCGTTTAGCTTTATATATTGTTCCGGGTGGGCGTTGTATTGGTTTTCTGCAAGTGTTAGACCTGTAAGAGAAAAATTTAAATGGTTGGGAAAGGCCATGGGATGTAGAAATATTTTTTTCACATTTTACTTCCTTGTAAAAAGACGGAAATCAATAGGGCTTTTCGCACGGATAAGTACCCAGTGAACGGTTCGTTTAGCTTTATACATTGTTCCGGGTGGGCGTTGTATTGGTTTTTCGGTAGTGTTAGACCTGTAAGAGAAAAATTTAAATGGTTGGGAAAGGCCATGGGATGTAGAAATATTTTTTTCACATTTTATTTCCTTGTAAAAAGAGGGAAATCAATAGGGCTTTTCGCACGGATAAGTACACAGTGAACGGTTCGTTTAGCTTTATATATTTTTCCGGGTGGGCGTTGTATTGGTTTTTCGGAAGTGTTAGACCTGTAAGAGAAAAATTTAAATGGTTGGGAAAGGCCATGGGATGTAGAAATATTTTTTTCACATTTTATTTCCTTGTAAAAACAGGTAAATCAATAGGGATTTTCGTACATATAAGTACCCAGTGAACGGTTCGTTTAGCTTTATATATTGTTCCGGGTGGGAGTTGTATTGGTTTTTCGGTAGTGTTAGACCTGTAAGAGAAAAATTTAAATGGTTGGGAAAGGCCATGGGATGTAGAAATATTTTTTTCACATTTTATTTCCTTGTAAAAACAGGGAAATCAATAGGGCTTTTCGTACGGATAAGTACCCAGTGAACTGTTCGTTTAGCTTTATATATTGTTCCGGGTGGGCGTTGTATTGGTTTTTCGGTAGTGTTAGACCTGTAAGAGAAAAATTTAAATGGTTGGGAAAGGCCATGGGATGTAGAAATATTTTTTTCACATTTTATTTCCTTGTAAAAACAGGTAAATCAATAGGGATTTTCGTACGTATAAGTACCCAGTGAACGGTTCGTTTAGCTTTATATATTGTTCCGGGTGGCCGTTGTATCGGTTTTTCGGTAGTGTTAGACCTGTAAGATAAAAATTTAAATGGTTGGGAAAGGCCATGGGATGTAGAAATATTTTTTTCACATTTTATTTCCTTGTAAAAACAGGAGAATCAATAGGGATTTTTGTACGGATAAGTACCCAGTGAACGGTTCATTTAGCTTTATATATTGTTCCGGGTGGGAGTTGTATTGGTTTTTCGGTAGTGTTAGACCTGTAAGAGAAAAATTTAAATGGTTGGGAAAGGCCATGGGATGTAGAAATATTTTTTTCACATTTTACTTCCTTGTAAAAAGAGGGAAATCAATAGGGCTTTTTGCACGGATAAGTACCCAGTGAACGGTTCGTTTAGCTTTTTACATTGTTCCGGGTGGGCGTTGTATTGGTTTTTCGGAAGTGTTAGACCTGTAAGAGAAAAATTTAAATGGTTGGGAAAGGCCATGGGATGTAGAAATATTTTTTTCACATTTTACTTCCTTGTAAAAACAGGTAAATCAATAGGGCTTTTCGCACGGATAAGTACCCAGTGAACGGTTCGTTTAGCTTTATACATTGTTCCGGGTGGGAGTTGTATTGGTTTTTCGGTAGTGTTAGACCTGTAAGAGAAAAATTTAAATGGTTGGGAAAGGCCATGGGATGTAGAAATATTTTTTTCACATTTTACTTCCTTGTAAAAACAGGTAAATCAATAGGGCTTTTCGTACGGATAAGTACCCAGTGAACGGTTCGTTTAGCTTTATATATTGTTCCGGGTGGGCGTTGTATTGGTTTTTCGCAACTGTTAGACCTGTAAGAGAAAAATTTAAATGGTTGGGAAAGGCCATGGGATGTAGAAATATTTTTTTCACATTTTATTTCCTTGTAAAAACAGGTAAATCAATAGGGATTTTCGTATGGATTAGTACTCAGTGAACGGTTCGTTTAGCTTTATATATTTTTCCGGGTGGGCGTTGTATTGGTTTTTCGCAACTGTTAGACCTGTAAGATAAAAATTTAAATGGTTGGGAAAGGCCATGGGATGTAGAAATATTTTTTTCACATTTTACTTCCTTGTAAAAAGAGGAAAATCAATAGGGCTTTTCGCACGGATAAGTACCCAGTGAACGGTTCGTTTAGCTTTATACATTGTTCCGGGTGGGCGTTGTATTGGTTTTTCGGAAGTGTTAGACCTGTAAGAGAAAAATTTAAATGGCTGGGAAAGGCCATGGGATGTAGAAATATTTTTTTCACATTTTATTTCCTTGTAAAAACAGGTAAATCAATAGGGATTTTCGTACGTATAAGTACCCAGTGAACGGTTCGTTTAGCTTTATATATTGTTCCGGGTGGGAGTTGTATTGGTTTTTCGGTAGTGTTAGACCTGTAAGATAAAAATTTAAATGGTTGGGAACGGCCATGGGATGTAGAAATATTTTTTTCACATTTTACTTCCTTATAAAAACAGGTAAATCAATAGGGCTTTTCGCACGGAAAAGTACCCAGTGAACGGTTCGTTTAGCTTTATACTTTGTTCCGGGTGGGCGTTGTATTGGTTTTTCGGAAGTGTTAGACCTGTAAGAGAAAAATTTAAATGGTTGGGAAAGGATGTAGAAATATTTTTTTCACATTTTATTTCCTTGAAAAACAGGTAAATCAATAGGGATTTTCGTACGTATAAGTACCCAGTGAACGGTTCGTTTAGCTTTATATATTGTTCCGGGTGGGAGTTGTATTGGTTTTTCGGTAGTGTTAGACCTGTAAGAGAAAAATTTAAATGGTTGGGAAAGGCCATGGGATGTAGAAATATTTTTTTCACATTTTACTTCCTTGTAAAAACAGGTAAATCAATAGGGCTTTTCGCACGTATAAGTACCCAGTGAACGGTTCGTTTAGCTTTATACATTGTTCCGGGTGGGCGTTGTATTGGTTTTTCGCAACTGTTAGACCAGTAAGAGAAAAATTTAAATGGTTGGGAAAGGCCATGGGATGTAGAAATATTTTTTTCATATTTTACTTCCTTGTAAAAACAGGTAAATCAATAGAGCTTTTCGCACGTATAAGTACCCAGTGAACGGTTCGTTTAGCTTTATACATTGTTCCGGGTGGGCGTTGTATTGGTTTTTTGGAAGTGTTAGACCTGTAAGAGAAAAATTTAAATGGTTGGGAAAGGCCATGGGATGTAGAAATATTTTTTTCACATTTTATTTCCTTGTAAAAACAGGTAAATCAATAGGGATTTTCGTACGGATAAGTACCCAGTGAACGGTTCGTTTAGCTTTATATATTTTTCCGGGTGGGCGTTGTATTGGTTTTTCGGAAGTGTTAGACCTGTAAGAGAAAAATTTAAATGGTTGGGAAAGGCCATAGGATGTAGAAATATTTTTTTCACATTTTATTTCCTTGTAAAAACAGGTAAATCAATAGGGCTTTTCCCACGGATAAGTACCCAGTGAACGGTTCGTTTAGCTTTATACATTGTTCCGGGTGGGCGTTGTATTGGTTTTTCGGAAGTGTTAGACCTGTAAGAGAAAAATTTAAATGGTTGGGAAAGGCCATGGGATGTAGAAATATTTTTTTCACATTTTATTTCCTTGTAAAAACAGGTAAATCAATAGGGATTTTCGTACGGATAAGTACCCAGTGAACAGTTCGTTTAGCTTTTTATATTTTTCCGGGTGGGCGTTGTATTGGTTTTTCGGAAGTGTTAGACCTGTAAGAGAAAAATTTAAATGGTTGGGAAAGGCCATGGGATGTAGAAATATTTTTTTCACATTTTATTTCCTTTTTAAAACAGGTAAATCAATAGGGATTTTCGTACGTATAAGTACCCAGTGAACGGTTCGTTTAGCTTTATATATTGTTCCGGGTGGGAGTTGTATTGGTTTTTCGGTAGTGTTAGACCTGTAAGAGAAAAATTTAAATGGTTGGGAAAGGCCATGGGATGTAGAAATATTTTTTTCACATTTAACTTCCTTGTAAAAACAGGTAAATCAATAGGGCTTTTCGCACGTATAAGTACCCAGTGAACGGTTCGTTTAGCTTTATACATTGTTCCGGGTGGGCGTTGTATTGGTTTTTCGCAACTGTTAGACCTGTAAGAGAAAAATTTAAATGGTTGGGAAAGGCCATGGGATGTAGAAATATTTTTTTCACATTTTACTTCCTTGTAAAAACAGGTAAATCAATAGGGCTTTTCGCACAGATAAGTACCCAGTGAACGGTTCGTTTAGCTTTATACATTGTTCCGGATGGGCGTTGTATTGGTTTTCGTAAGTGTTAGACCTGTAAGAGAAAAATTTAAATGGCTGGGAATGGCCATGGGATGTAGAAATATTTTTTTCACATTTTATTTCCTTGTAAAAACAGGTAAATCAATAGGGATTTTCGTACGGATAAGTACCCAGTGAGCGGTTCGTTTAGCTTTATATATTTTTCCGGGTGGGCGTTGTATTGGTTTTTCGGAAGTGTTAGACCTGTAAGAGAAAAATTTAAATGGTTGGGAAAGGCCATGGGATGTAGAAATGTTTTTTTCACATTTTATTTCCTTGTAAAAACAGGAAATCAATAGGGATTTTCGTATGGATCACTACCCAGTGAACGGTTCGTTTAGCTTTATATATTTTTCCGGGTGGGCGTTGTATTGGTTTTTCGCAACTGTTAGACCTGTAAGAGAAAAATTTAAATGGTTGGGAAAGGCCATGGCATGTAGAAATATTTTTTTCACATTTTACTTCCTTGTAAAAAGAGGTAAATCAATAGGGCTTTTCGCACGGATAAGTACCCAGTGAACGGTTCGTTTAGCTTTATACATTATTCCGGGTGGGCGTTGTATTGGTTTTTCAGATGTGTTAGACCTGTAAGAGAAAAATTTAAATGGTTGGGAAAGGATGTAGAAATATTTTTTTCACAATTTATTTCCTTGTAAAAACAGGTAAATCAATAGGGATTTTCGTATGGATTACTACCCAGTGAACGGTTCGTTTAGCTTTATATATTGTTCCGGGTGGGAGTTGTATTGGTTTTTCGGTAGTGTTAGACCTGTAAGATAAAAATTTAAATGGTTGGGAATGGCCATGGGATGTAGAAATATTTTTTTCACATTTTACTTTCTTGTAAAAACAGGTAAATCAATAGGGCTTTTCGCACGGAAAAGTACCCAGTGAACAGTTCGTTTAGCTTTATACATTGTTCCGGGTGGGCGTTGTATTGGTTTTTCGCAACTGTTAGACCTGTAAGAGAAAAATTTAAATGGTTGGGAAAGGCCATGGGATGTAGAAATATTTTTTTCACATTTTACTTCCTTGTAAAAACAGGTAAATCAATAGGGCTTTTCGCACAGATAAGTACCCAGTGAACGGTTCGTTTAGCTTTATACATTGTTCCGGGTGGGCGTTGTATTGGTTTTTCGGAAGTGTTAGACCTGTAAGAGAAAAATTTAAATGGTTGGGAAAGGCCATGGGATGTAGAAATATTTTTTTCACATTTTATTTCCTTGTAAAAGCAGGTAAATCAATAGTGCTTTTCGCACGGAAAAGTACCCAGTGAACGGTTCGTTTAGCTTTATACATTGTTCCGGGTGGGCGTTGTATTGGTTTTTCGGAAGTGTTAGACCTGTAAAAGAAAAATTTAAATGGTTGGGAAAGGCCATGGGATGTAGAAATATTTTTTTCACATTTTACTTCCTTGTAAAAACAGGTAAATCAATAGGGCTTTTCGCACAGATAAGTACCCAGTGAACGGTTCGTTTAGCTTTATACATTGTTCCGGGTGGGCGTTGTATTGGTTTTCGTAAGTGTTAGACCTGTAAGAGAAAAATTTAAATGGCTGGGAATGGCCATGGGATGTAGAAATATTTTTTTCACATTTTATTTCCTTGTAAAAACAGGTAAATCAATAGGGATTTTCGTACGGATAAGTACCCAGTGAGCGGTTCGTTTAGCTTTATATATTTTTCTGGGTGGGCGTTGTTTTGGTTTTTCGGAAGTGTTAGACCTGTAAGAGAAAAATTTAAATGGTTGGGAAAGGCCATGGGATGCAGAAATGTTTTTTTCACATTTTATTTCCTTGTCAAAACAGGAAAATCAATAGGGATTTTCGTATGGATTACTACCCAGTGAACGGTTCGTTTAGCTTTATATATTATTCCGGGTGGGCGTTGTATTGGTTTTTCGCAACTGTTAGACCTGTAAGAGAAAAATTTAAATGGTTGGGAAAGGCCATGAGATGTAGAAATATTTTTTTCACATTTTATTTCCTTGTAAAAACAGGAAAATCAATAGGGCTTTTCGTACGGATAAGTACCCAGTGAATGGTTCGTTTAGCTTTATATATTGTTCCGGGTGGGCGTTGTATTGGTTTTTCGGAAGTGTTAGACCTGTAAGAGAAAAATTTAAATGGTTGGGAAAGGCCATGGGATGTAGAAATATTTTTTTCACATTTTATTTCCTTGTAAAAACAGGTAAATCAATAGGGATTTTCGTATGGATTAGTACCCAGTGAACGGTTCGTTTAGCTTTATATATTTTTCCGGGTGGGCGTTGTATTGGTTTTTCGCAACTGTTAGACCTGTAAGATAAAAATTTAAATGGTTGGGAAAGGCCATGGGATGTAGAAATATTTTTTTCACATTTTACTTCCTTGTAAAAAGAGGAAAATCAATAGCGCTTTTCGCACGGAAAAGTACCCAGTGAACGGTTCGTTTAGCTTTATACATTGTTCCGGGTGGGCGTTGTATTGGTTTTTCGGAAGTGTTAGACCTGTAAGAGAAAAATTTAAATGGCTGGGAAAGGCCATGGGATGTAGAAATATTTTTTTCACATTTTATTTCCTTGTAAAAACAGGTAAATCAATAGGGATTTTCGTACGTATAAGTACCCAGTGAACGGTTCGTTTAGCTTTATACATTGTTCCGGGTGGGCGTTGTATTGGTTTTCGTAAGTGTTAGACCTGTAAGAGAAAAATTTAAATGGCTGGGAATGGCCATGGGATGTAGAAATATTTTTTTCACATTTTATTTCCTTGTAAAAACAGGTAAATCAATAGGGATTTTCGTACGGATAAGTACCCAGTGAGCGGTTCGTTTAGCTTTATATATTTTTCCGGGTGGGCGTTGTATTGGTTTTTCGGAAGTGTTAGACCTGTAAGAGAAAAATTGAAATGGTTGGGAAAGGCCATGGGATGCAGAAATGTTTTTTTCACATTTTATTTCCTTGTAAAAACAGGAAAATCAATAGGGATTTTCGTATGGATTACTACCCAGTGAACGGTTCGTTTAGCTTTATATATTATTCCGGGTGGGCGTTGTATTGGTTTTTCGCAACTGTTAGACCTGTAAGATAAAAATTTAAATGGTTGGGAAAGGCCATGGGATGTAGAAATATTTTTTTCACATTTTATTTCCTTGTAAAAACAGGAAAATCAATAGGGCTTTTCGTACGGATAAGTACCCAGTGAACGGTTCGTTTAGCTTTATATATTGTTCCGGGTGGGCGTTGTATTGGTTTTTCGGAAGTGTTAGACTTGTAAGAGAAAAATTTAAATGGTTGGGAAAGGCCATGGGATGTAGAAATATTTTTTTCACATTTTATTTCCTTGTAAAAACAGGTAAATCAATAGGGATTTTCGTATGGATTAGTACCCAGTGAACGGTTCGTTTAGCTTTATATATTTTTCCGGGTGGGCGTTGTATTGGTTTATCGCAACTGTTAGACCTGTAAGATAAAAATTTAAATGGTTAGGAAAGGCCATGGGATGTAGAAATATTTTTTTCACATTTTACTTCCTTGTAAAAAGAGGAAAATCAATAGGGCTTTTCGTACGGATAAGTAGCCAGTGAACGGTTCGTTTAGCTTTATATATTTTTCCGGGTGGGTGTTGTATTGGTTTTTCGGAAGTGTTAGACCTATAAGAGAAAAATTTAAATGGTTGGGAAAGGCCATGGGATGTAGAAATATTTTTTTCACATTTTATTTCCTTGTAAAAACAGGTAAATCAATAGGGATTTTCGTACGGATAAGTACCCAGTGAACGGTTCGTTTAGCTTTTTACATTTTTCCGGGTGGGAGTTGTATTGGTTTTTCGGTAGTGTTAGACCTGTAAGAGAAAAATTTAAATGGTTGGGAAAGGCCATGGGATGTAGAAATATTTTTTTCACATTTTATTTCCTTGTAAAAACAGGTAAATCAATAGGGATTTTCGCACGTATAAGTACCCAGTGAACGGTTCGTTTAGCTTTATACATTGTTCTGGGTGGGCGTTGTATTGGTTTTTCGCAACTGTTAGACCTGTAAGAGAAAAATTTAAATGGTTGGGAAAGGCCATGGGATGTAGAAATATTTTTTTCACATTTTACTTCCTTGTAAAAACAGGTAAATCAATAGGGCTTTTCGCACAGATAAGTACCCAGTGAACGGTTCGTTTAGCTTTATACATTGTTCCGGGTGGGCGTTGTATTGGTTTTCGTAAGTGTTAGACCTGTAAGAGAAAAATTTAAATGGCTGGGAATGGCCATGGGATGTAGAAATATTTTTTTTCACATTTTATTTCCCTGTAAAAAAAGGTAAATCAATAGGGATTTTCGTACGGATAAGTACCCAGTGAGCGGTTCGTTTAGCTTTATATATTTTTCCGGGTGGGCGTTGTATTGGTTTTTCGGAAGTGTTAGACCTGTAAGAGAAAAATTTAAATGGTTGGGAAAGGCCATGGGATGTAGAAATGTTTTTTTCACATTTTATTTCCTTGTAAAAACAGGAAAATCAATAGGGATTTTCGTATGGATTACTACCCAGTGAACGATTCGTTTAGCTTTATATATTTTTCCGGGTGGGCGTTGTATTGGTTTTTCGCAACTGTTAGACCTGTAAGAGAAAAATTTAAATGGTTGGGAAAGGCCATGGCATGTAGAAATATTTTTTTCACATTTTACTTCCTTGTAAAAAGAGGTAAATCAATAGGGCTTTTCGCACGGATAAGTACGCAGTGAACGGTTCGTTTAGCTTTATACATTATTCCGGGTGGGCGTTGTATTGGTTTTTCGCAACTGTTAGACCTGTAAGAGAAAAATTTAAATGGTTGGGAAAGGCCATGGGATGTAGAAATATTTTTTTCACATTTTACTTCCTTGTAAAAACAGGTAAATCAATAGTGCTTTTCGTACGGATAAGTACCCAGTGAACTGTTCGTTTAGCTTTATATATTGTTCCGGGTGGGCGTTGTATTGGTTTTTCGGAAGTGTTAGACCTGTAAGAGAAAAGTTTAAATGGTTGCGAAAGGCCATGGGATGTAGAAATATTTTTTTCACATTTTATTTCCTTGTAAAAACAGGTAAATCAATAGCGCTTTTCGCACGGAAAAGTACCCAGTGAACGGTTCGTTTAGCTTTATACATTGTTCCGGGTGGGCGTTGTATTGGTTTTTCGGAAGTGTTAGACCTGTAAGAGAAAAATTTAAATGGCTGGGAAAGGCCATGGGATGTAGAAATATTTTTTTCACATTTTATTTCCTTGTAAAAACAGGTAAATCAATAGGGATTTTCGTACGTATAAGTACCCAGTGAACGGTTCGTTTAGCTTTATACATTGTTCCGGGTGGGCGTTGTATTGGTTTTCGTAAGTGTTAGACCTGTAAGAGAAAAATTTAAATGGCTGGGAATGGCCATGGGATGTAGAAATATTTTTTTCACATTTTATTTCCTTGTAAAAACAGGTAAATCAATAGGGATTTTCGTACGGATAAGTACCCAGTGAGCGGTTCGTTTAGCTTTATATATTTTTCCGGGTGGGCGTTGTATTGGTTTTTCGGAAGTGTTAGACCTGTAAGAGAAAAATTGAAATGGTTGGGAAAGGCCATGGGATGCAGAAATGTTTTTTTCACATTTTATTTCCTTGTAAAAACAGGAAAATCAATAGGGATTTTCGTATGGATTACTACCCAGTGAACGGTTCGTTTAGCTTTATATATTATTCCGGGTGGGCGTTGTATTGGTTTTTCGCAACTGTTAGACCTGTAAGATAAAAATTTAAATGGTTGGGAAAGGCCATGGGATGTAGAAATATTTTTTTCACATTTTATTTCCTTGTAAAAACAGGAAAATCAATAGGGCTTTTCGCACGGATATGTACCCAGTGAACGGTTCGTTTAGCTTGATACATTGTTCCGGGTGGGCGTTGTATTGGTTTTTCAGAAGTGTTAGACCTGTAAGAGAAAAATTTAAATGGTTGGGAAAGGCCATGGGATGTAGAAATATTTTTTTCACATTTTATTTCCTTGTAAAAACAGGTAAATCAATAGGGATTTTCGTACGGATAAGTAGCCAGTGAACGGTTCGTTTAGCTTTATATATTTTTCCGGGTGGGTGTTGTATTGGTTTTTCGGAAGTGTTAGACCTATAAGAGAAAAATTTAAATGGTTGGGAAAGGCCATGGGATGTAGAAATATTTTTTTCACATTTTATTTCCTTGTAAAAACAGGTAAATCAATAGGGCTTTTCGCACGGATAAGTACCCAGTGAACGGTTCGTTTAGCTTTATACATTGTTCCGGGTGGGCGTTGTATTGGTTTTTCGGAAGTGTTAGACCTGTAAGAGAAAAATTTAAATGGTTGGGAAAGGCCATGGGATGTAGAAATATTTTTTTCACATTTTATTTCCTTGTAAAAACAGGTAAATCAATAGGGATTTTCGTACGGATAAGTACCCAGTGAACGGTTCGTTTAGCTTTTTACATTTTTCCGGGTGGGAGTTGTATTGGTTTTTCGGTAGTGTTAGACCTGTAAGAGAAAAATTTAAATGGTTGGGAAAGGCCATGGGATGTAGAAATATTTTTTTCACATTTTATTTCCTTGTAAAAACAGGTAAATCAATAGGGATTTTCGCACGTATAAGTACCCAGTGAACGGTTCGTTTAGCTTTATACATTGTTCTGGGTGGGCGTTGTATTGGTTTTTCGCAACTGTTAGACCTGTAAGAGAAAAATTTAAATGGTTGGGAAAGGCCATGAGATGTAGAAATATTTTTTTCACATTTTACTTCCTTGTAAAAACAGGTAAATCAATAGGGCTTTTCGCACAGATAAGTACCCAGTGAACGGTTCGTTTAGCTTTATACATTGTTCCGGGTGGGCGTTGTATAGGTTTTCGTAAGTGTTAGACCTGTAAGAGAAAAATTTAAATGGCTGGGAATGGCCATGGGATGTAGAAATATTTTTTTTCACATTTTATTTCCTTGTAAAAACAGGTAAATCAATAGGGATTTTCGTACGGATAAGTACCCAGTGAGCGGTTCGTTTAGCTTTATATATTTTTCCGGGTGGGCGTTGTATTGGTTTTTCGGAAGTGTTAGACCTGTAAGAGAAAAATTTAAATGGTTGGGAAAGGCCATGGGATGTAGAAATGTTTTTTTCACATTTTATTTCCTTGTAAAAACAGGAAAATCAATAGGGATTTTCGTATGGATTACTACCCAGTGAACGATTCGTTTAGCTTTATATATTTTTCCGGGTGGGCGTTGTATTGGTTTTTCGGTAGTGTTAGACCTGTAAGAGAAAAATTTAAATGGTTGGGAAAGGCCATGGCATGTAGAAATATTTTTTTCACATTTTACTTCCTTGTAAAAAGAGGTAAATCAATAGGGCTTTTCGCACGGATAAGTACCCAGTGAACGGTTCGTTTAGCTTTATACATTATTCCGGGTGGGCGTTGTATTGGTTTTTCGCAACTGTTAGACCTGTAAGAGAAAAATTTAAATGGTTGGGAAAGGCCATGGGATGTAGAAATATTTTTTTCACATTTTACTTCCTTGTAAAAACAGGTAAATCAATAGTGCTTATCGTACGGATAAGTACCCAGTGAACTGTTTGTTTAGCTTTATATATTGTTCCGGGTGGGCGTTGTATTGGTTTTTCGGAAGTGTTAGACCTGTAAGAGAAAAGTTTAAATGGTTGCGAAAGGCCATGGGATGTAGAAATATTTTTTTCACATTTTATTTCCTTGTAAAAACAGGTAAATCAATAGCGCTTTTCGCACGGAAAAGTACCCAGTGAACGGTTCGTTTAGCTTTATACATTGTTCCGGGTGGGCGTTGTATTGGTTTTTCGGAAGTGTTAGACCTGTAAGAGAAAAATTTAAATGGCTGGGAAAGGCCATGGGATGTAGAAATATTTTTTTCACATTTTATTTCCTTGTAAAAACAGGTAAATCAATAGGGATTTTCGTACGTATAAGTACCCAGTGAACGGTTCGTTTAGCTTTATACATTGTTCCGGGTGGGCGTTGTATTGGTTTTCGTAAGTGTTAGACCTGTAAGAGAAAAATTTAAATGGCTGGGAATGGCCATGGGATGTAGAAATATTTTTTTCACATTTTATTTCCTTGTAAAAACAGGTAAATCAATAGGGATTTTCGTACGGATAAGTACCCAGTGAGCGGTTCGTTTAGCTTTATATATTTTTCCGGGTGGGCGTTGTATTGGTTTTTCGGAAGTGTTAGACCTGTAAGAGAAAAATTGAAATGGTTGGGAAAGGCCATGGGATGCAGAAATGTTTTTTTCACATTTTATTTCCTTGTAAAAACAGGAAAATCAATAGGGATTTTCGTATGGATTACTACCCAGTGAACGGTTCGTTTAGCTTTATATATTATTCCGGGTGGGCGTTGTATTGGTTTTTCGCAACTGTTAGACCTGTAAGATAAAAATTTAAATGGTTGGGAAAGGCCATGGGATGTAGAAATATTTTTTTCACATTTTATTTCCTTGTAAAAACAGGTAAATCAATAGCGCTTTTCGCACGGAAAAGTACCCAGTGAACGGTTCGTTTAGCTTTATACATTGTTCCGGGTGGGCGTTGTATTGGTTTTTCGGAAGTGTTAGACCTGTAAGAGAAAAATTTAAATGGCTGGGAAAGGCCATGGGATGTAGAAATATTTTTTTCACATTTTATTTCCTTGTAAAAACAGGTAAATCAATAGGGATTTTCGTACGTATAAGTACCCAGTGAACGGTTCGTTTAGCTTTATACATTGTTCCGGGTGGGCGTTGTATTGGTTTTCGTAAGTGTTAGACCTGTAAGAGAAAAATTTAAATGGCTGGGAATGGCCATGGGATGTAGAAATATTTTTTTCACATTTTATTTCCTTGTAAAAACAGGTAAATCAATAGGGATTTTCGTACGGATAAGTACCCAGTGAGCGGTTCGTTTAGCTTTATATATTTTTCCGGGTGGGCGTTGTATTGGTTTTTCGGAAGTGTTAGACCTGTAAGAGAAAAATTGAAATGGTTGGGAAAGGCCATGGGATGCAGAAATGTTTTTTTCACATTTTATTTCCTTGTAAAAACAGGAAAATCAATAGGGATTTTCGTATGGATTACTACCCAGTGAACGGTTCGTTTAGCTTTATATATTATTCCGGGTGGGCGTTGTATTGGTTTTTCGCAACTGTTAGACCTGTAAGATAAAAATTTAAATGGTTGGGAAAGGCCATGGGATGTAGAAATATTTTTTTCACATTTTATTTCCTTGTAAAAACAGGAAAATCAATAGGGCTTTTCGCACGGATAAGTACCCAGTGAACGGTTCGTTTAGCTTGATACATTGTTCCGGGTGGGCGTTGTATTGGTTTTTCAGAAGTGTTAGACCTGTAAGAGAAAAATTTAAATGGTTGGGAAAGGCCATGGGATGTAGAAATATTTTTTTCACATTTTATTTCCTTGTAAAAACAGGTAAATCAATAGGGATTTTCGTACGGATAAGTAGCCAGTGAACGGTTCGTTTAGCTTTATATATTTTTCCGGGTGGGTGTTGTATTGGTTTTTCGGAAGTGTTAGACCTATAAGAGAAAAATTTAAATGGTTGGGAAAGGCCATGGGATGTAGAAATATTTTTTTCACATTTTATTTCCTTGTAAAAACAGGTAAATCAATAGGGCTTTTCGCACGGATAAGTACCCAGTGAACGGTTCGTTTAGCTTTATACATTGTTCCGGGTGGGCGTTGTATTGGTTTTTCGGAAGTGTTAGACCTGTAAGAGAAAAATTTAAATGGTTGGGAAAGGCCATGGGATGTAGAAATATTTTTTTCACATTTTATTTCCTTGTAAAAACAGGTAAATCAATAGGGATTTTCGTACGGATAAGTACCCAGTGAACGGTTCGTTTAGCTTTTTACATTTTTCCGGGTGGGAGTTGTATTGGTTTTTCGGTAGTGTTAGACCTGTAAGAGAAAAATTTAAATGGTTGGGAAAGGCCATGGGATGTAGAAATATTTTTTTCACATTTTATTTCCTTGTAAAAACAGGTAAATCAATAGGGATTTTCGCACGTATAAGTACCCAGTGAACGGTTCGTTTAGCTTTATACATTGTTCTGGGTGGGCGTTGTATTGGTTTTTCGCAACTGTTAGACCTGTAAGAGAAAAATTTAAATGGTTGGGAAAGGCCATGAGATGTAGAAATATTTTTTTCACATTTTACTTCCTTGTAAAAACAGGTAAATCAATAGGGCTTTTCGCACAGATAAGTACCCAGTGAACGGTTCGTTTAGCTTTATACATTGTTCCGGGTGGGCGTTGTATAGGTTTTCGTAAGTGTTAGACCTGTAAGAGAAAAATTTAAATGGCTGGGAATGGCCATGGGATGTAGAAATATTTTTTTTCACATTTTATTTCCTTGTAAAAACAGGTAAATCAATAGGGATTTTCGTACGGATAAGTACCCAGTGAGCGGTTCGTTTAGCTTTATATATTTTTCCGGGTGGGCGTTGTATTGGTTTTTCGGAAGTGTTAGACCTGTAAGAGAAAAATTTAAATGGTTGGGAAAGGCCATGGGATGTAGAAATGTTTTTTTCACATTTTATTTCCTTGTAAAAACAGGAAAATCAATAGGGATTTTCGTATGGATTACTACCCAGTGAACGATTCGTTTAGCTTTATATATTTTTCCGGGTGGGCGTTGTATTGGTTTTTCGGTAGTGTTAGACCTGTAAGAGAAAAATTTAAATGGTTGGGAAAGGCCATGGCATGTAGAAATATTTTTTTCACATTTTACTTCCTTGTAAAAAGAGGTAAATCAATAGGGCTTTTCGCACGGATAAGTACCCAGTGAACGGTTCGTTTAGCTTTATACATTATTCCGGGTGGGCGTTGTATTGGTTTTTCGCAACTGTTAGACCTGTAAGAGAAAAATTTAAATGGTTGGGAAAGGCCATGGGATGTAGAAATATTTTTTTCACATTTTACTTCCTTGTAAAAACAGGTAAATCAATAGTGCTTATCGTACGGATAAGTACCCAGTGAACTGTTTGTTTAGCTTTATATATTGTTCCGGGTGGGCGTTGTATTGGTTTTTCGGAAGTGTTAGACCTGTAAGAGAAAAGTTTAAATGGTTGCGAAAGGCCATGGGATGTAGAAATATTTTTTTCACATTTTATTTCCTTGTAAAAACAGGTAAATCAATAGCGCTTTTCGCACGGAAAAGTACCCAGTGAACGGTTCGTTTAGCTTTATACATTGTTCCGGGTGGGCGTTGTATTGGTTTTTCGGAAGTGTTAGACCTGTAAGAGAAAAATTTAAATGGCTGGGAAAGGCCATGGGATGTAGAAATATTTTTTTCACATTTTATTTCCTTGTAAAAACAGGTAAATCAATAGGGATTTTCGTACGTATAAGTACCCAGTGAACGGTTCGTTTAGCTTTATACATTGTTCCGGGTGGGCGTTGTATTGGTTTTCGTAAGTGTTAGACCTGTAAGAGAAAAATTTAAATGGCTGGGAATGGCCATGGGATGTAGAAATATTTTTTTCACATTTTATTTCCTTGTAAAAACAGGTAAATCAATAGGGATTTTCGTACGGATAAGTACCCAGTGAGCGGTTCGTTTAGCTTTATATATTTTTCCGGGTGGGCGTTGTATTGGTTTTTCGGAAGTGTTAGACCTGTAAGAGAAAAATTGAAATGGTTGGGAAAGGCCATGGGATGCAGAAATGTTTTTTTCACATTTTATTTCCTTGTAAAAACAGGAAAATCAATAGGGATTTTCGTATGGATTACTACCCAGTGAACGGTTCGTTTAGCTTTATATATTATTCCGGGTGGGCGTTGTATTGGTTTTTCGCAACTGTTAGACCTGTAAGATAAAAATTTAAATGGTTGGGAAAGGCCATGGGATGTAGAAATATTTTTTTCACATTTTATTTCCTTGTAAAAACAGGAAAATCAATAGGGCTTTTCGTACGGATAAGTACCCAGTGAACGGTTCGTTTAGCTTTATATATTGTTCCGGGTGGGCGTTGTATTGGTTTTTCGGAAGTGTTAGACCTGTAAGAGAAAAATTTAAATGGTTGGGAAAGGCCATGGGATGTAGAAATATTTTTTTCACATTTTATTTCCTTGTAAAAACAGGTAAATCAATAGGGATTTTCGTATGGATTAGTACCCAGTGAACGGTTCGTTTAGCTTTATATATTGTTCCGGGTGGGCGTTGTATTGGTTTTTCGGAAGTGTTAGACATGTAAGAGAAAAATTTAAATGTTTGGGAAAGGCCATGGGATGTAGAAATATTTTTTTCACATTTTACTTCCTTGTAAAAACAGGTAAATCAATAGGGATTTTCGTACGGATAAGTACCCAGTGAACGGTTCGTTTAGCTTTATATATTTTTCCGGGTGGGTGTTGTATTGGTTTTTCGTAAGTGTTAGACCTGTAAGAGAAAAATTTAAATGGCTGGGAATGGCCATGGGATGTAGAAATATTTTTTTTCACATTTTATTTCCTTGTAAAAACAGGTAAATCAATAGGGATTTTCGTACGGATAAGTACCCAGTGAGCGGTTCGTTTAGCTTTATATATTTTTCCGGGTGGGCGTTGTATTGGTTTTTCGGAAGTGTTAGACCTGTAAGAGAAAAATTTAAATGGTTGGGAAAGGCCATGGGATGTAGAAATGTTTTTTTCACATTTTATTTCCTTGTAAAAACAGGAAAATCAATAGGGATTTTCGTATGGATTACTACCCAGTGAACGGTTCGTTTAGCTTTATATATTTTTCCGGGTGGGCGTTGTATTGGTTTTTCGCAACTGTTAGACCTGTAAGAGAAAAATTTAAATGGTTGGGAAAGGCCATGGCATGTAGAAATATTTTTTTCACATTTTACTTCCTTGTAAAAAGAGGTAAATCAATAGGGCTTTTCGCACGGATAAGTACCCAGTGAACGGTTCGTTTAGCTTTATACATTATTCCGGGTGGGCGTTGTATTGGTTTTTCGCAACTGTTAGACCTGTAAGAGAAAAATTTAAATGGTTGGGAAAGGCCATGGGATGTAGAAATATTTTTTTCACATTTTACTTCCTTGTAAAAACAGGTAAATCAATAGTGCTTTTCGTACGGATAAGTACCCAGTGAACTGTTCGTTTAGCTTTATATATTGTTCCGGGTGGGCGTTGTATTGGTTTTTCGGAAGTGTTAGACCTGTAAGAGAAAAGTTTAAATGGTTGCGAAAGGCCATGGGATGTAGAAATATTTTTTTCACATTTTATTTCCTTGTAAAAACAGGTAAATCAATAGGGATTTTCGTACGGATAAGTAACCAGTGAACCGTTCGTTTAGCTTTATATATTGTTCCGGGTTGGAGTTGTATTGGTTTTTCGGTAGTGTTAGACCTGTAAGATAAATATTTAAAGGGTTGGGAAAGGCCATAGGGTGTAGAAATATTTTTTTCACATTTTATTTCCTTGTAAAAACAGGTAAATCAATAGGGATTTTCGTACGGATAAGTGCCCAGTGAACGGTTCTTTTAGCTTTATATATTGTTCCGGGTGGCCGTTGTATTGGTTTTTCGGAAGTGTTAGACCTGTAAGAGAAAAATTTAAATGGTTGGGAAAGGCCATGGGATGTAGAAATATTTTTTTCATATTTTACTTCCATGTAAAAACAGGTAAATCAATAGTGCTTTTCGTACGGATAAGTACCCAGTGAACTGTTCGTTTAGCTTTATATATTGTTCCGGGTGGGCGTTGTATTGGTTTTTCGGAAGTGTTAGACCTGTAAGAGAAAAGTTTAAATGGTTGCGAAAGGCCATGGGATGTAGAAATATTTTTTTCACATTTTATTTCCTTGTAAAAACAGGTAAATCAATAGGGATTTTCGTACGGATAAGTAACCAGTGAACCGTTCGTTTAGCTTTATATATTGTTCCGGGTGGGAGTTGTATTGGTTTTTCGGTAGTGTTAGACCTGTAAGATAAATATTTAAAGGGTTGGGAAAGGCCATAGGGTGTAGAAATATTTTTTTCACATTTTATTTCCTTGTAAAAACAGGAAAATCAATAGGGATTTTCGTACGGATAAGTGCCCAGTGAACGGTTCGTTTAGCTTTATACATTGTTCCGGGTGGGCGTTGTATTGGTTTTCGTAAGTGTTAGACCTGTAAGAGAAAAATTTAAATGGCTGGGAATGGCCATGGGATGTAGAAATATTTTTTTTCACATTTTATTTCCTTGTAAAAACAGGTAAATCAATAGGGATTTTCGTACGGATAAGTACCCAGTGAGCGGTTCATTTAGCTTTATATATTTTTCCGGGTGGGCGTTGTATTGGTTTTTCGGAAGTGTTAGACCTGTAAGAGAAAAATTTAAATGGTTGGGAAAGGCCATGGGATGTAGAAATGTTTTTTTCACATTTTATTTCCTTGTAAAAACAGGAAAATCAATAGGGATTTTCGTATGGATTACTACCCAGTGAACGGTTCGTTTAGCTTTATATATTTTTCCGGGTGGGCGTTGTATTGGTTTTTCGCAACTGTTAGACCTGTAAGAGAAAAATTTAAATGGTTGGGAAAGGCCATGGCATGTAGAAATATTTTTTTCACATTTTACTTCCTTGTAAAAAGAGGTAAATCAATAGGGCTTTTCGCACGGATAAGTACCCAGTGAACGGTTCGTTTAGCTTTATACATTATTCCGGGTGGGCGTTGTATTGGTTTTTCGCAACTGTTAGACCTGTAAGAGAAAAATTTAAATGGTTGGGAAAGGCCATGGGATGTAGAAATATTTTTTTCACATTTTACTTCCTTGTAAAAACAGGTAAATCAATAGTGCTTTTCGTACGGATAAGTACCCAGTGAACTGTTCGTTTAGCTTTATATATTGTTCCGGGTGGGAGTTGTATTGGTTTTTCGGTAGTGTAAGACCTGTAAGATAAATATTTAAAGGGTTGGGAAAGGCCATAGGGTGTAGAAATATTTTTTTCACATTTTATTTCCTTGTAAAAACAGGAAAATCAATAGGGATTTTCGTACGGATACGTGCCCAGTGAACGGTTCGTTTAGCTTTATATATTGTTCCGGGTGGCCGTTGTATTGGTTTTTCGGAAGTATTAGACCTGTAAGAGAAAAATTTAAATGGTTGGGAAAGGCCATGGGATGGAGAAATATTTTTTTCACATTTTATTTCCTTGTAAAAACACTTAAATCAATAGGGATTTTCGGATGGATTAGTACCCAGTAAACGGTTCGTTTAGCTGTATATATTTTTCCGGGTGGGTGTTGTATTGGTTTTTCGCAACTGTTAGACCTGTAAGAGAAAAATTTAAATGATTGGGAAAGGCCATGGGATGTAGAAATATTTTTTTCATATTTTACTTCCTTGTAAAAACAGGTAAATCAATAGTGCTTTTCGTACGGATAAGTACCCAGTGAACTGTTCGTTTAGCTTTATATATTGTTCCGGGTGGGCGTTGTATTGGTTTTTCGGAAGTGTTAGACCTGTAAGAGAAAAGTTTAAATGGTTGCGAAAGGCCATGGGATGTAGAAATATTTTTTTTCACATTTTATTTCCTTGTAAAAACAGGTAAATCAATAGGGATTTTCGTACGGATAAGTAACCAGTGAACCGTTCGTTTAGCTTTATATATTGTTCCGGGTGGGAGTTGTATTGGTTTTTCGGTAGTGTTAGACCTGTAAGATAAATATTTAAAGGGTTGGGAAAGGCCATAGGGTGTAGAAATATTTTTTTCACATTTTATTTCCTTGTAAAAACAGGAAAATCAATAGGGATTTTCGTACGGATAAGTGCCCAGTGAACGGTTCGTTTAGCTTTATATATTGTTCCGGGTGGCCGTTGTATTGGTTTTTCGGAAGTGTTATACATGTAAGATAAAAATGTAAATGGTTGGGAAAGGCCATGGGATGGAGAAATATTTTTCTCACATTTTATTTCCTTGTAAAAACAGGTAAATCAATAGGGATTTTCGTACGGATAAGTGCCCAGTGAACGGTTCGTTTAGCTTTATATATTGTTCCGGGTGGCCATTGTATTGGTTTTTCAGAAGTGTTAGGCATGTAAGAGAAAAGTTTAAATGGCTGGGAAAGGCCATGGGATGTAGAAATATTTTTTTCACATTTTACTTCCTTGTAAAAACAGGTAAATCAATAGGGATTTTCTTACGGATAAGTACCCAGTTTACAGTTCGTTTAGCTTTATATATTGTTCCGGGAGGGCGTTGTATTGGTTTTTCGGAAGTGTTAGACCTGAGGGAGAAAAACCGAAGTGGCTGGGAAAGGCCATGGGATGTAGAAATATTTTTTTCACATTTTATTTCCTTGTAAAAACAGGTAAATCAATAGGGATTTTCGTACTGATAAGTACCCAGTAAACGGTTCGTTTAGCTTTATATATTGTTACGGGTGGGTGTTGTATTGGTTTTTCGGAAGTGTTAGATCTGTAAGAGAAAAATTTAAATGGTTGGGAAAGGCCATGGGATGTAGAAATATTTTTTTCACATTTTACTTCCTTGTAGAAACAGGTAAATCAATAGGGATTTTCGTACGGATAAGTACCCAGTGAACGGATCGTTAAGCTTTATACATTGTTCCGGGTGGCCGTTGTATTGGTTTTTCTGAAGTGTTAGACCTGTAAGAGAAAAGTTTAAATGGTTGGGAAAGGCCATGGGATGTAGAAATATTTTTTTCACATTTTATTTCCTTGTAAATACAGGTAAATCAATAGGGATTTTCGTACGGATAAGTACGCAGTGAACGGTTCGTTTAGCTTTATATATTGTTCCGGGTGGCCGTTGTATTTGTTTTTCGGAAGTGTTAGACTTGTAAGAGAAAAATTTAAATGGTTGGGAAAGGCCATGGGATGTAGAAATATTTTTTTCACATTTTATTTCCTTGTAAAAACAGGTAAATCAATAGGGATTTTCGTATGGATTAGTACCCAGTAAACGGTTCATTTAGCTTTATATATTGTTCCGGGTGGGAGTTGTATTGGTTTTTCCGTAGTGTTAGACCTCTAAGATAAATATTTAAATGGTTGGGAAAGGCCATGGGATGTAGAAATATTTTTTTCACATTTTATTTCCTTGTAAATACAGGTAAATCAATAGGGATTTTCGTATGGATAAGTACCCAGTGAACGGTTCGTTTAGCTTTATATATTGTTCCGCGTGGGCGTTGTATTGGTTTTTCGGAAGTGTTAGACCTGTAAGAGAAAAGTTTAAATGGTTGGGAAAGCCCATGGGATGTAGAAATATTTTTTTCACATTTTATTTCCTTGTAAAAACAGGTAAATCAATAGGGATTTTCGTACGGATAAGTACCCAGTGAACGGTTCGTTTAGCTTTATATATTGTTCCGGGTGGGCGTTGTATTGGTTTTTCGGAAGTGTTAGATCTGTAAGAGAAAAATTTAAATGGTTGGGAAAGGCCATGGGATGTAGAAATATTTTTTTCACATTTTACTTCCTTGTAGAAACAGGAAAATCAATAGGGATTTTCGTACGGATAAGTACCCAGTGAACGGTTCTTTTAGCTTTATGCATTGTTCCGGGTGGCCGTTGTATTGGTTTTTCTGAAGTGTTAGACCTGTAAGAGAAAAGTTTAAAAGGTTGGGAAAGGCCATGGGATGTAGAAATATTTTTTTCACATTTTATTTCCTTGTAAATACAGGTAAATCAATAGGGATTTTCGTACGGATAAGTACGCAGTGAACGGTTCGTTTAGCTTTATATATTGTTCCGGGTGGGCGTTGTCTTGGTTTTTCTGTAGTGTTAGACCTCTAAGATAAATATTTAAATGGTTGGGAAAGGCCATGGGATGTAGAAATATTTTTTTCACATTTTATTTCCTTGTAAATACAGGTAAATCAATAGGGATTTTCGTATGGATAAGTACCCAGTGAACGGTTCGTTTAGCTTTATATATTGTTCCGCGTGGGCGTTGTATTGGTTTTTCGGAAGTGTTAGACCTGTAAGAGAAAAGTTTAAATGGTTGGGAAAGCCCATGGGATGTAGAAATATTTTTTTCACATTTTATTTCCTTGTAAAAACAGGTAAATCAATAGGGATTTTCGTACGGATAAGTACCCAGTGAACGGTTCGTTTAGCTTTATATATTGTTCCGGGTGGGCGTTGTATTGGTTTTTCGGAAGTGTTAGATCTGTAAGAGAAAAATTTAAATGGTTGGGAAAGGCCATGGGATGTAGAAATATTTTTTTCACATTTTACTTCCTTGTAGAAACAGGAAAATCAATAGGGATTTTCGTACGGATAAGTACCCAGTGAACGGTTCTTTTAGCTTTATGCATTGTTCCGGGTGGCCGTTGTATTGGTTTTTCTGAAGTGTTAGACCTGTAAGAGAAAAGTTTAAAAGGTTGGGAAAGGCCATGGGATGTAGAAATATTTTTTTCACATTTTATTTCCTTGTAAATACAGGTAAATCAATAGGGATTTTCGTACGGATAAGTACGCAGTGAACGGTTCGTTTAGCTTTATATATTGTTCCGGGTGGGCGTTGTCTTGGTTTTTCTGTAGTGTTAGACCTCTAAGATAAATATTTAAATCGTTGGGAAAGGCCATGGGATGTAGAAATATTTTTTTCACATTTTATTTCCTTGTAAATACAGGTAAATCAATAGGGATTTTCGTATGGATAAGTACCCAGTGAAGGGTTCGTTTAGCTTTATATATTGTTCCGCGTGGGCGTTGTATTGGTTTTTCGGAAGTGTTAGACCTGTAAGAGAAAAGTTTAAATGGTTGGGAAAGCCCATGGGATGTAGAAATATTTTTTTCACATTTTATTTCCTTGTAAAAACAGGTAAATCAATAGGGATTTTCGTACGGATAAGTACCCAGTGAACGGTTCGTTTAGCTTTATATATTGTTCCGGGTGGGCGTTGTATTGGTTTTTCGGAAGTGTTAGATCTGTAAGAGAAAAATTTAAATGGTTGGGAAAGGCCATGGGATGTAGAAATATTTTTTTCACATTTTACTTCCTTGTAGAAACAGGAAAATCAATAGGGATTTTCGTACGGATAAGTACCCAGTGAACGGTTCTTTTAGCTTTATGCATTGTTCCGGGTGGCCGTTGTATTGGTTTTTCTGAAGTGTTAGACCTGTAAGAGAAAAGTTTAAAAGGTTGGGAAAGGCCATGGGATGTAGAAATATTTTTTTCACATTTTATTTCCTTGTAAATACAGGTAAATCAATAGGGATTTTCGTACGGATAAGTACGCAGTGAACGGTTCGTTTAGCTTTATATATTGTTCCGGGTGGGCGTTGTCTTGGTTTTTCTGTAGTGTTAGACCTCTAAGATAAATATTTAAATCGTTGGGAAAGGCCATGGGATGTAGAAATATTTTTTTCACATTTTACTTCCTTGTAAAAACAGGTAAATGAATAGGGATTTTCGTACGGATAAGTACCCAGTGAACGGATCGTTTAGCTTTATACATTGTTCCGGGTGGCCGTTGTATTGGTTTTTCTGAAGTGTTAGACCTGTAAGAGAAAAGTTTAAAAGGTTGGGAAAGGCCATGGGATGTAGAAATATTTTTTTCACATTTTATTTCCTTGTAAATACAGGTAAATCAATAGGGATTTTCGTACGGATAAGTACGCAGTGAACGGTTCATTTAGCTTTATATATTGTTCCGGGTGGGCGTTGTATTGGTTTTTCGGAAGTGTTAGACCTGTAAGAGAAAAATTTAAATGGCTGGGAAAGGCCATGGGATGTAGAAATATTTTTTTCACATTTTACTTCCTTGTAAAAACAGGTAAATCAATGGGGCTTTTCGTACGGATAAGTGCCCAGTGAACGGTTCGTTTAGCTTTATATATTGTTCCGGGTGGCCGTTGAATTTGTTTTTCGGAAGTGTTAGACCTGTAAGAGAAAAATTTAAATGGTTGGGAAAGGCCATGGGATGTAGAAATATTTTTTTCACATTTTATTTCCTTGTAAAAACAGGTAAATCAATAGGGATTTTCGTATGGATTAGTACCCAGTAAACGGTTCGTTTAGCTTTATATATTGTTCCGGGTGGGAGTTGTATTGTTTTTTCCGTAGTGTTAGACCTCTAAGATAAATATTTAAATGGTTGGGAAAGGCCATGGGATGTAGAAATATTTTTTTCACATTTTATTTCCTTGTAAAAACAGGTAAATGAATAGGGATTTTCGTACGGATAAGTGCCCAGTGAACGGTTCGTTTAGCTTTATATATTGTTCCGGGTGGCCGTTGTATTTGTTTTTCGGAAGTGTTAGACCTGTAAGAGAAAAATTTAAATGGTTGGGAAAGGCCATGGGATGTAGAAATATTTTTTTCACATTTTATTTCCTTGTAAATACAGGTAAATCAATAGGGATTTTCATACGGATAAGTACGCAGTGAACGGTTCGTTTAGCTTTATATATTGTTCCGGGTGGCCGTTGTATTGGTTTTTCGGAAGTGTTGGACCTGTAAGAGAAAAGTTTAAATGGTTGCGAAAGGCCATGGGATGTAGAAATATTTTTTTCACATTTTATTTCCTTGTAAAAACAGGTAAATCAATAGGGATTTTCATACGGATAAGTACCCAGTGAACGGTTCATTTAGCTTAATATATTGTTCCGGGTGGGCGTTGTATTGGTTTTTCAGAAGTGTTGGACCGGTAAGAGAAAAATTTAAATGGTTGGGAAAGGCCATGGGATGTAGAAATATTTTTTTCACATTTCATTTCCTTGTAAAAACAGGTAAATCAATAGGGATTTTCGTACGGATAAGTACCCAGTGAACGGTTCGTTTAGCTTTATATATTGTTCCGGGTGGGCGTTGTATTGGTTTTTCGGAAGTGTTAGATCTGTAAGAGAAAAATTTAAATGGTTGGGAAAGGACATGGGATGTAGAAATATTTTTTTCACATTTTACTTCCTTGTAGAAACAGGTAAATCAATCGGGATTTTCGTACGGATAAGTACCCAGTGAACGGATCGTTTAGCTTTATACATTGTTCCGGGTGGCCGTTGTATTGGTTTTTCTGAAGTGTTAGACCTGTAAGAGAAAAGTTTAAATGGTTGGGAAAGGCCATGGGATGTAGAAATATTTTTTTCACATTTTATTTCCTTGTAAATACAGGTAAATCAATAGGGATTTTCGTACGGATAAGTACGCAGTGAACGGTTCGTTTAGCTTTATATATTGTTCCGGGTGGGCGTTGTATTGGTTTTTCGGAAGTGTTAGACCTGTAAGAGAAAAATTTAAATGGCTGGGCAAGGCAATGGGATGTAGAAATATTTTTTTCACATTTTACTTCCTTGTAAAAACAGGAAAATCAATAGGGATTTTCGTACGGATAAGTGCCCAGTGAACGGTTCGTTTACCTTTAAATATTGTTCCGGGTGGCCGTTGTATTTGTTTTTTGGAAGTGTTAGACCTGTAAGAGAAAAATTTAAATGGTTGGGAAAGGCCATGGCATGTAGAAATATTTTTTTCACATTTTATTTCCTTGTAAATACAGGTAAATCAATAGGGATTTTCGTACGGATAAGTACGCAGTGAACGGTTCGTTTAGCTTTATATATTGTTCCGGGTGGCCGTTGTATTGGTTTTTCGGAAGTGTTAGACCTATAAGAGAAAAGTTTAAATGGTTGCGAAAGGCCATGGGATGTTGAAATATTTTTTTCACATTTTATTTCCTTGTAAAAACAGGTAAATGAATAGGGATTTTCGTACGGATAAGTGCCCAGTGAACGGTTCGTTTAGCTTTATATATTGTTCCGGGTGGCCGTTGTATTTGTTTTTCGGAAGTGTTAGACCTGTAAGAGAAAAATTTAAATGGTTGGGAAAGGCCATGGGATGTAGAAATATTTTTTTCACATTTTATTTCCTTGTAAATACAGGTAAATCAATAGGGATTTTCGTACGGATAAGTACGCAGTGAACGGTTCGTTTAGCTTTATATATTGTTCCAGGTGGCCGTTGTATTGGTTTTTCGGAAGTGTTAGACCTATAAGAGAAAAGTTTAAATGGTTGCGAAAGGCCATGGGATATAGAAATATTTTTTTCACATTTTATTTCCTTGTAAAAACAGGTAAATCAATAGGGATTTTCATACGGATAAGTACCCAGTGAACGGTTCATTTAGCTTAATATATTGTTCCGGGTGGGCGTTGTATTGGTTTTTCAGAAGTGTTGGACCTGTAAGAGAAAAATTTAAATGGTTGGGAAAGGCCATGGGATGTAGAAATATTTTTTTCACATTTTATTTCCTTGTAAATACAGGTAAATCAATAGGGATTTTCATACGGATAAGTACGCAGTGAACGGTTCGTTTAGCTTTATATATTGTTCCGGGTGGGCGTTGTATTGGTTTTTCGGAAGTGTTAGACCTGTAAGAGAAAAATTTAAATGGCTGGGAAAGGCCATGGGATGTAGAAATATTTTTTTCACATTTTACTTCCTTGTAAAAACAGGTAAATCAATCGGGCTTTTCGTACGTATAAGTACCCAGTGAACGGTTCATTTAGCTTTATATATTGTTCCGGGTGGGAGTTGTATCGGTTTTTCTGTAGTGTTAGACCTGTAAGATAAAAATTTAAATGGTTGGGAAAGGCCATGGGATGTAGAAATATTTTTTTCACATTTTATTTCCTTGTAAAAACAGTAAAATCAATAGGGATTTTCGTACGGATAAGTGCCCAGTGAACGGTTCGTTTAGCTTTATATATTGTTCCGGGTGGCCGTTGTATTTGTTTTTCGGAAGTGTTAGACCTGTAAGAGAAAAATTTAAATGCTTGGGAAAGGCCATGGGATGTAGAAATATTTTTTTTCACATTTTATTTCCTTGTAAAAACAGGTAAATCAATAGGGATTTTCGTACGGATTAGTACCCAGTAAACGGTTCGTTTAGCTTTATATATTGTTCCGGGTGGGAGTTGTATTGGTTTTTCCGTAGTGTTAGACCTCTAAGATAAATATTTAAATGGTTGGGAAAGGCCATGGGATGTAGAAATATTTTTTTCACATTTTACTTCCTTGTAAAAACAGGTACCCCCTTCAAGGATCGCTGCCTTGTTGTGGCAAGGGGGCTTGCGTAGTTCAGTGAAGCTATGAGCTATGCCGTGCAGGGCCACCCAAGACGGACAGGTCATAGCTGAGATCTCTGACAAAAGGTGATCCACTGGAGAAGGAAATGGCAAACCACTCCAGTATCTTTGCCATGAAAACTCTATGGACAGTTCCAATAGGCATAACGATATGACGCTGGAAGATGAGCCCCTCAGGTCGGAAGGTGTCCAATATGCTACTGGGGATGAGCAGACGGCTAGTACGAGTAGCGCCAGAATGAATGAAGCGGCTGGGCCAAAGCCGAAAGGACGCTCAGTTGTGGAAGTAACTGGTGGCGAAAAGACAGTCCGATGCTGTAAAGATTTTTATTCCATAGGAACCTGGACCGTCAGATCCATGAATCAAGGCAAGCTGGACGTGGTTAAACAAGAAATGAGAAGACTGAACATCGACATTTTAGGAATCAGTGAACTAAAATGGACAGGAATGGGTGAATTTAATTCAGATGACCATCAGGTATACTACTGCGGACAAGAATCTCGCAGAAGAAATGGAGTAGCCTTCATAATCAATAAGAGAGTAGGAAAAGCAGTCTTGGGATACAATCCCCAAAATGACAGAATGATCTCAGTTCAAATCCAAGGCAAACCATTCAACATCACAGTGATCCAGGTCTACGCCCCAACCACTGCTGCTGAAGAGGATGAAGTTGATCAGTTCTATGAAGCCCTACAACACCTTCTAGAAGCAACGCCCAAAACTGATGTGCTTATCATCATGGGGGATTGGAATGCTAAAGTAGGAAGCCAAAAGATAACCGGGATAACAGGCAAGTTTGGCCTTGGAGTACAAAATGAAGCAGGGCACAGGCTGGTAGAATTTTGTCAAGAGAATACAATGGTCATAGCAAACACTCTTTTCCAGCAACCCAAGAGACGACTCTACACATGGACATCACCAGACGGTCAACACAGAAATCAGATTGACTATGTGCTCTGCAGCCAAAGATGGAAAAGTTCTATCCAGTCAATAAAAACAAGACCAGGAGCTGATTGTGGTTCAGATCATGAGCTTCTTGTTGCAAAATTTAGGCTTAAATTGAAGAAAGTAGGGAAAAGCACTAGGCCACTCAGGTATGAACTAAATCATATCCCCGACGAATACACAGTGGAGGTTACAAATAGATTTAAGGAATTAGATCTGATAGACAGAGTGCCTGAAGAACTATGGACGGAGGTTCGTAACATTGTACAAGAGGTAGCAACTAAAACCATCCCAAAGAAAAAGAAATGCAAGAAATCAAAATGGCTGTCTGAGGAAGCTTTACAAATAGCTAAGGAGAGAAGGGAAGTGAAAGGCAAGGGAGAAAGAGAAAGATACACCCAATTGAATGCAGAATTCCAGAGAAAAGCTAGAAGAGATAAGAATGCCTTCTTAAATGAACAGTGCAAGCAAATAGAAGAAAACAATAGAATGGGGAGGACCAGAGATCTTTTCAAGAAAATTGGAGATATGAAGAGAACGTTTCATGCAAAGATGGGTATGATAAGGGACCAAAATGGTAGGGACCTCACAGAAGCAGAAGAGATCAAAGAAAGGTGGCAAAATTATACAGAAGAACTATACAAGAGCGAGCTTAACATCCCTGATGACCACAATGGGGTAGTTACTGACCTGGAGCCAGACATCCTGGAATGTGAAGTCAAATGGGCCTTAGGAAGTCTGAGCAACAATAAAGCTAGTGGTAGTGACAGCATTCCAGTTGAACTATTCAAAATCTTAAAGGACGATGCAGTAAAAGTGCTACACTCAATATGCCAGCAAATTTGGAAAACTCAACAATGGCCACAGGATTGGAAAAGGTCAGTTTACATTCCAATCCCAAAGAAGGGCAATGCCAAAGAATGTTCAAACTACCGCACCATTGCACTAATTTCTCATGCTAGCAAAGTTATGCTCAAAATCCTACAAGCTAGGCTCCAGCAATATGTGGACCGAGAACTTCCAGAAGTACAGGCAGGATTTCGAAGAGGCAGAGGAACTAGAGATCAAATTGCCAACATACGCTGGATCATGGAGAAAGCTAGGGAGCACCAGAAGAACGTCTACTTCTGCTTCATTGACTATGCTAAAGCCTTTGATTGTGTGGAGCACAACAAATTGTGGCAAGTTCTTAAAGAGATGGGAATACCAGAGCATCTTATTTGTCTCTTGAGAAATTTATATGCAGGTCAAGAAGCAACAGTGAGAACTGAACATGGAATCACTGACTGGTTCAAAATTGAGAAAGGAGTTCGGCAAGGCTGTATACTGTCGCCTTGCCTATTTAACTTGTATGCAGAGCACATCATGAGAAATGCGGGATTAGAGGAGTCACAAATTGGGATCAAGATTGCAGGGAGAAATATCAACAACCTCAGATATGCAGATGATACCACTCTAATGGCAGAAAGTGAAGAGGAACTAAAGAGCCTGTTGATGCGGGTGAAGGAGGAGAGTGCAAAAGTTGGCTTGAAACTCAACATCAAGAAAACAAAGATCATGGCATCCGGCCCTCTCAATTCCTGGCAAATAGAAGGGGAAGAAATGGAGATAGTGACAGATTTTATTTTCCTGGGCTCCAAGATCACTGCAGATGGGGACTGCAGCAAAGAAATTAAAAGACGCTTGCTCCTGGGGAGGAAAGCTATGGCAAATCTAGACAGCATCCTAAAAAGCAGAGATATCACCCTGCCAACAAAAGTGCGTTTAGTCAAGGCTATGGTCTTCCCAGTTGCAATGTATGGCTGCGAAAGTTGGACCATAAGGAAGGCCGAGCGTCAAAGAATTGAGGCTTTTGAACTCTGGTGCTGGAGAAGACTCTTGCGAGTCCCTTGGACTGCAAGGCGAACAAACCGGTCAGTCCTCGAGGAGATCAGCCCTGACTGCTCTTTAGAAGGCCAGATCCTGAAGATGAAACTCAAATATTTTGGCCACCTCATGAGAAGGAAGGACTCCCTGGAGAAGAGCCTAATGCTGGGAGAGATCGAGGGCAAAAGAAGAAGGGGACGACAGAGAATGAGGTGGATGGATGGAGTCACTGAAGCAGTAGGTGCAAACTTAAATGGACTCCGGGGAATGGTAGAGGACAGGAAGGCCTGGAGGATCATTGTCCATGGGGTCGCGATGGGTCGGACACGACTTCGCACATAACAACAACAAAAAAACAGGTAAATGAATAGGGATTTTCGTACGGATAAGTGCCCAGTGAACGGTTCGTTTAGCTTTATATATTGTTCCGGGTGGCCGTTGTATTTGTTTTTCGGAAGTGTTAGACCTGTAAGAGAAAAATTTAAATGGTTGGGAAAGGCCATGGGATGTAGAAATATTTTTTTCACATTTTATTTCCTTGTAAATACAGGTAAATCAATAGGGATTTTCGTACGGATAAGTACGCAGTGAACGGTTCGTTTAGCTTTATATATTGTTCCGTTTGGGAGTTGTATTGGTTTTTCCGTAGTGTTAGACCTCTAAGATAAATATTTAAATGGTTGGGAAAGGCCATGGGATGTAGAAATATTTTTTTCACATTTTATTAACTTGTAAATACAGGTAAATCAATAGGGATTTTCGTATGGATAAGTACCCAGTGAACGGTTCGTTTAGCTTTATATATTGTTCTGCGTGGGCGTTGTATTAGTTTTTCGGAATTGTTAGACCTGTAAGAGAAAAGTTTAAATGGTTGGGAAAGGCCATGGGATGTAGAAATATTTTTTTCACATTTTATTTCCTTGTAAAAACAGGTAAATCAATAGGGATTTTCGTACGGATAAGTACCCAGTGAACGGTTCGTTTAACTTTATATATTGTTCCGGGTGGGCGTTGTATTGGTTTTTCGGAAGTGTTAGATCTGTAAGAGAAAAATTTAAATGGTTGGGAAAGGCCATGGGATGTAGAAATATTTTTTTCACATTTTACTTCCTTGTAGAAACAGGTAAATCAATAGGGATTTTCGTACGGATAAGTAGCCAGTGAACGGATCGTTTAGCTTTATACATTGTACCGGGTGGCCGTTGTATTGGTTTTTCTGAAGTGTTAGACCTGTAAGAGAAAAGTTTAAATGGTTGGGAAAGGCCATGGGATGTAGAAATATTTTTTTCACATTTTATTTCCTGGTAAATACAGGTAAATCAATAGGGATTTTCGTACGGATAAGTACGCAGTGAACGGTTCGTTTAGCTTTATATATTGTTCCGGGTGGGCGTTGTATTGGTTTTTCGGAAGTGTTAGACCTGTAAGAGAAAAATTTAAATGGCTGGGAAAGGCCATGGGATGTAGAAATATTTTTTTCACATTTTACTTCCTTGTAAAAACAGGTAAATCAATGGGGCTTTTCGTACGGATAAGTGCCCAGTGAACGGTTCGTTTAGCTTTATATATTGTTCCGGGTGGCCGTTGTATTTGTTTTTCGAAAGTGTTAGACCTGTAAGTGAAAAATTTAAATGGTTGGGAAAGGCCATGAGATGTAGAAATATTTTTTTCACATTTTATTTCCTTGTAAAAACAGGTAAATCAATAGGGATTTTCGTATGGATTAGTACCCAGTAAACGGTTCGTTTAGCTTTATATATTGTTCCGGGTGGGAGTTGTATTGGTTTTTCCGTAGTGTTAGACCTCTAAGATAAATATTTAAATGGTTGGGAAAGGCCATGGGATGTAGAAATATTTTTTTCACATTTTACTTCCTTGTAAAAACAGGTAAATGAATAGGGATTTTCGTACGGATAAGTGCCCAGTGAACGGTTCGTTTAGCTTTATATATTGTTCCGGGTGGCCGTTGTATTTGTTTTTCGGAAGTGTTAGACCTGTAATAGAAAAATTTAAATGGTTGGGAAAGGCCATGGGATGTAGAAATATTTTTTTCACATTTTATTTCCTTGTAAAAACAGGTAAATCAATAGGGATTTTCGGATGGATTAGTACCCAGTAAACGGTTCGTTTAGCTTTATATATTGTTCCGGGTGGGCGTTGTATTGTTTTTTCGGAAGTGTTAGACCTGTAAGAGAAAAAATTAAATGGCTGGTAAAGGCCATGGGATGTAGAAATATTTTTTTCACATTTTACTTCCTTGTAAAAACAGGTAAATCAATAGGGCTTTTCGCACGGATAAGTACCCAGTGAACGGTTCGTTTAGCTTTATACATTGTTCCGGGTGGGCGTTGTATTGGTTTTTCGGAAGCGTTAGACCCGTAAGAGAAAAATTTAAATGGCTGGGAAAGGCCATGGGATGTAGAAATATTTTTTTCACATTTTATTTCCTTGTAAAAACAGGTAAATCAATAGGGATTTTCGTACGGATAAGTACCCAGTGAACGGTTCGTTTAGCTTTATATATTGTTCCGAGTGGGCGTTGTATTGGTTTTTCGGAAGTGTTAGACCTGTAAGAGAAAAATTTAAATGGCTGGAAAAGGCCATGGGATGTAGAAATATTTTTTTCACATTTTACTTCCTTGTAAAAACAGGTAAATGAATAGGGCTTTTCGTACGTATAAGTACCCAGTGAACGGTTCGTTTAGCTTTATATATTGTTCCGGGTGGGCGTTGTATTGGTTTTTCGGAAGTGTTAGACCTGTAAGAGAAAAATTTAAATGGTTGGGAAAGGCCATGGGATGTAGAAATATTTTTTTCACATTTTATTTCCTTGTAAAAACAGGTAAACCAATAGGGATTTTCGTACGGATAAGTACCCAGTGAACGGTTCGTTTAGCTTTATATATTGTTCCGGGTGGGCGTTGTATTAGTTTTTCGGAAGCGTTAGACCCGTAAGAGAAAAATTTAAATGGCTGGGAAAGGCCATGGGATGTAGAAATATTTTTTTCACATTTTACTTCCTTGTAAAAACAGGTAAATCAATAGGGATTTTCGTACGGATAAGTACCCAGTGAACGGTTCGTTTAGCTTTATATATTGTTCCGAGTGGGCGTTGTATTGGTTTTTCGGAAGTGTTAGACCTGTAAGAGAAAAATTTAAATGGCTGGAAAAGGCCATGGGATGTAGAAATATTTTTTTCACATTTTACTTCCTTGTAAATACAGGTAAATGAATAGGGCTTTTCGTACGTATAAGTACCCAGTGAACGGTTCGTTTAGCTTTATATATTGTTCCGGGTGGGCGTTGTATTGGTTTTTCGGAAGTGTTAGACCTGTAAGAGAAAAATTTAAATGGTTGGGAAAGGCCATGGGATGTAGAAATATTTTTTTCACATTTTATTTCCTTGTAAATACAGGTAAATCAATAGGGATTTTCGTACGGATAAGTACGCAGTGAACGGTTCGTTTAGCTTTATATATTGTTCCGTTTGGGAGTTGTATTGGTTTTTCCGTAGTGTTAGACCTCTAAGATAAATATTTAAATGGTTGGGAAAGGCCATGGGATGTAGAAATATTTTTTTCACATTTTATTAACTTGTAAATACAGGTAAATCAATAGGGATTTTCGTATGGATAAGTACCCAGTGAACGGTTCGTTTAGCTTTATATATTGTTCTGCGTGGGCGTTGTATTAGTTTTTCGGAATTGTTAGACCTGTAAGAGAAAATTTTAAATGGTTGGGAAAGGCCATGGGATGTAGAAATATTTTTTTCACATTTTATTTCCTTGTAAAAACAGGTAAATCAATAGGGATTTTCGTACGGATAAGTACCCAGTGAACGGTTCGTTTAACTTTATATATTGTTCCGGGTGGGCGTTGTATTGGTTTTTCGGAAGTGTTAGATCTGTAAGAGAAAAATTTAAATGGTTGGGAAAGGCCATGGGATGTAGAAATATTTTTTTCACATTTTACTTCCTTGTAGAAACAGGTAAATCAATAGGGATTTTCGTACGGATAAGTAGCCAGTGAACGGATCGTTTAGCTTTATACATTGTACCGGGTGGCCGTTGTATTGGTTTTTCTGAAGTGTTAGACCTGTAAGAGAAAAGTTTAAATGGTTGGGAAAGGCCATGGGATGTAGAAATATTTTTTTCACATTTTATTTCCTGGTAAATACAGGTAAATCAATAGGGATTTTCGTACGGATAAGTACGCAGTGAACGGTTCGTTTAGCTTTATATATTGTTCCGGGTGGGCGTTGTATTGGTTTTTCGGAAGTGTTAGACCTGTAAGAGAAAAATTTAAATGGCTGGGAAAGGCCATGGGATGTAGAAATATTTTTTTCACATTTTACTTCCTTGTAAAAACAGGTAAATCAATGGGGCTTTTCGTACGGATAAGTGCCCAGTGAACGGTTCGTTTAGCTTTATATATTGTTCCGGGTGGCCGTTGTATTTGTTTTTCGAAAGTGTTAGACCTGTAAGTGAAAAATTTAAATGGTTGGGAAAGGCCATGAGATGTAGAAATATTTTTTTCACATTTTATTTCCTTGTAAAAACAGGTAAATCAATAGGGATTTTCGTATGGATTAGTACCCAGTAAACGGTTCGTTTAGCTTTATATATTGTTCCGGGTGGGAGTTGTATTGGTTTTTCCGTAGTGTTAGACCTCTAAGATAAATATTTAAATGGTTGGGAAAGGCCATGGGATGTAGAAATATTTTTTTCACATTTTACTTCCTTGTAAAAACAGGTAAATGAATAGGGATTTTCGTACGGATAAGTGCCCAGTGAACGGTTCGTTTAGCTTTATATATTGTTCCGGGTGGCCGTTGTATTTGTTTTTCGGAAGTGTTAGACCTGTAATAGAAAAATTTAAATGGTTGGGAAAGGCCATGGGATGTAGAAATATTTTTTTCACATTTTATTTCCTTGTAAAAACAGGTAAATCAATAGGGATTTTCGGATGGATTAGTACCCAGTAAACGGTTCGTTTAGCTTTATATATTGTTCCGGGTGGGCGTTGTATTGTTTTTTCGGAAGTGTTAGACCTGTAAGAGAAAAAATTAAATGGCTGGTAAAGGCCATGGGATGTAGAAATATTTTTTTCACATTTTACTTCCTTGTAAAAACAGGTAAATCAATAGGGCTTTTCGCACGGATAAGTACCCAGTGAACGGTTCGTTTAGCTTTATACATTGTTCCGGGTGGGCGTTGTATTGGTTTTTCGGAAGCGTTAGACCCGTAAGAGAAAAATTTAAATGGCTGGGAAAGGCCATGGGATGTAGAAATATTTTTTTCACATTTTATTTCCTTGTAAAAACAGGTAAATCAATAGGGATTTTCGTACGGATAAGTACCCAGTGAACGGTTCGTTTAGCTTTATATATTGTTCCGAGTGGGCGTTGTATTGGTTTTTCGGAAGTGTTAGACCTGTAAGAGAAAAATTTAAATGGCTGGAAAAGGCCATGGGATGTAGAAATATTTTTTTCACATTTTACTTCCTTGTAAAAACAGGTAAATGAATAGGGCTTTTCGTACGTATAAGTACCCAGTGAACGGTTCGTTTAGCTTTATATATTGTTCCGGGTGGGCGTTGTATTGGTTTTTCGGAAGTGTTAGACCTGTAAGAGAAAAATTTAAATGGTTGGGAAAGGCCATGGGATGTAGAAATATTTTTTTCACATTTTATTTCCTTGTAAAAACAGGTAAACCAATAGGGATTTTCGTACGGATAAGTACCCAGTGAACGGTTCGTTTAGCTTTATATATTGTTCCGGGTGGGCGTTGTATTGGTTTTTCGGAAGCGTTAGACCCGTAAGAGAAAAATTTAAATGGCTGGGAAAGGCCATGGGATGTAGAAATATTTTTTTCACATTTTACTTCCTTGTAAAAACAGGTAAATCAATAGGGATTTTCGTACGGATAAGTACCCAGTGAACGGTTCGTTTAGCTTTATATATTGTTCCGAGTGGGCGTTGTATTGGTTTTTCGGAAGTGTTAGACCTGTAAGAGAAAAATTTAAATGGCTGGAAAAGGCCATGGGATGTAGAAATATTTTTTTCACATTTTACTTCCTTGTAAAAACAGGTAAATGAATAGGGCTTTTCGTACGTATAAGTACCCAGTGAACGGTTCGTTTAGCTTTATATATTGTTCCGGGTGGGCGTTGTATTGGTTTTTCGGAAGTGTTAGACCTGTAAGAGAAAAATTTAAATGGTTGGGAAAGGCCATGGGATGTAGAAATATTTTTTTCACATTTTATTTCCTTGTAAAAACAGGTAAACCAATAGGGATTTTCGTACGGATAAGTACCCAGTGAACGGTTCGTTTAGCTTTATATATTGTTCCGGGTGGGCGTTGTATTGGTTTTTCGGAAGCGTTAGACCCGTAAGAGAAAAATTTAAATGGCTGGGAAAGGCCATGGGATGTAGAAATATTTTTTTTCACATTTTACTTCCTTGTAAAAACAGGTAAATCAATAGGGCTTTTTGTACGGATAAGTACCCAGTGAACTGTCCGTTTAGCTTTATATATTGTTCCGGGAGGGCGTTGTATTGGTTTTTCGGAAGTGTTACACCTGTAAGAGAAAAGTTTAAATGGTTGGGAAAGGCATTGGGATGTAGAAATATTTTTTTCACATTTTATTTCCTTGTAAAAACAGGTAAATCAATAGGGATTTTCGTACGGATAAGTACCCAGTGAACGGTTCGTTTAGCTTTATATATTGTTCCGGGTGGGAGTTGTATCGGTTTTTCGGTAGTGTTAGACCTGTAAGAGAAAAATTTAAATGGCTGGGAAAGGCCATGGGATGTAGAAATATTTTTTTCATATTTTACTTCCTTGTAAAAACAGGTAAATCAATAGGGCTTTTCGCACGGATAAGTACCCAGTGAACGGTTCGTTTAGCTTTATACATTGTTCCGGGTGGGCGTTGTATTGGTTTTTCGGAAGTGTTAGACCTGTAAGAGAAAACTTTAAATGGCTGGGAAAGGCCATGGGACGTAGAAATATTTTTTTCACATTTTATTTCCTTGTAAAAACAGGTAAATCAATAGGGATTTTCGTACGTATAAGTACCCAGTGAACGGTTCGTTTAGCTTTATATATTGTTCCGGGTGGGCGTTGTATTGGTTTTTCGGAAGTGTTAGACATGTAAGAGAAAAATTTAAATGTTTGGGAAAGGCCATGGGATGTAGAAATATTTTTTTCACATTTTACTTCCTTGTAAAAACAGGTAAATCAATAGGGATTTTCGTACGGATAAGTACCCAGTGAACGGTTCGTTTAGCTTTATATATTGTTCTGGGTGGGAGTTGTATTGGTTTTTCGGTAGTGTTAGACCTGTAAGATAAATATTTAAATGGCTGGGAAAGGCCATGGGACGTAGAAATATTTTTTTCACATTTTATTTCCTTGTAAATACAGGTAAATCAATAGGGATTTTCGTACGGATAAGTACCCAGTGAACTGTTCGTTTAGCTTTATATATTGTTCCGGGTGGGCGTTGTATTGGTTTTTCGGAAGTGTTAGACATGTAAGAGAAAAATTTAAATGTTTGGGAAAGGCCATGGGATGTAGAAATATTTTTTTCACATTTTACTTCCTTGTAAAAACAGGTAAATCAATAGGGATTTTCGTACGGATAAGTACCCAGTGAACGGTTCGTTTAGCTTTATATATTGTTCCGGGTGGGAGTTGTATTGGTTTTTCGGTAGTGTTAGACCTGTAAGATAAATATTTAAATGGCTGGGAAAGGCCATGGGACGTAGAAATATTTTTTTCACATTTTATTTCCTTGTAAAAACAGGTAAATCAATAGGGATTTTCGTACGTATAAGTACCCAGTGAACGGTTCGTTTAGCTTTATATATTGTTCCGGGTGGGCGTTATATTGGTTTTTCGGAAGTGTTAGACCTGTAAGAGAAAAATTTAAATGGCTGGGAAAGGCCATGGGATGTAGAAATATTTTTTTCATATTTTACTTCCTTGTAAAAACAGGTAAATCAATAGGGCTTTTCGCACGGATAAGTACCCAGTGAACGGTTCGTTTAGCTTTATACATTGTTCCGGGTGGGCGTTGTATTGGTTTTTCGGAAGTGTTAGACCTGTAAGAGAAAACTTTAAATGGCTGGGAAAGGCCATGGGACGTAGAAATATTTTTTTCACATTTTATTTCCTTGTAAAAACAGGTAAATCAATAGGGATTTTCGTACGTATAAGTACCCAGTGAACGGTTCGTTTAGCTTTATATATTGTTCCGGGTGGGCGTTGTATTGGTTTTTCGGAAGTGTTCGACCTGTAAGAGAAAAGTTTAAATGGTTGGGAAAGGCCATGGGATGTAGAAATATTTTTTTCACATTTTATTTCCTTGTAAAAACAGGTAAATCAATAGGGATTTTCGTACGTATAAGTACCCAGTGAACGGTTCGTTTAGCTTTATATATTGTTCCGGGTGGGCGTTGTATTGGTTTTTCGGAAGTGTTAGACATGTAAGAGAAAAATTTAAATGTTTGGGAAAGGCCATGGGATGTAGAAATATTTTTTTCACATTTTACTTCCTTGTAAAAACAGGTAAATCAATAGGGATTTTCGTACGGATAAGTACCCAGTGAACGGTTCGTTTAGCTTTATATATTGTTCCGGGTGGGAGTTGTATTGGTTTTTCGGTAGTGTTAGACCTGTAAGATAAATATTTAAATGGTTGGGAAAGGCCATGGGATGTAGAAATATTTTTTTCACATTTTATTTCCTTGTAAATACAGGTAAATCAATAGGGATTTTCGTACGGATAAGTACCCAGTGAACTGTTCGTTTAGCTTTATATATTGTTCCGCGTGGGCGTTGTATTGATTTTTCGGAAGTGTTAGACCTGTAAGAGAAAAATTTAAATGGCTGGTAAAGGCCATGGGATGTAGAAATATTTTTTTCACATTTTATTTCCTTGTAAAAACAGGTAAATCAATAGGGATTTTCGTACGGATAAGTGCCCAGTGAACGGTTCGTTTAGCTTTATATATTGTTCCGGGTGGGAGTTGTATCGGTTTTTCGGTAGTGTTAGACCTGTAAGAGAAAAATTTAAATGGCTGGGAAAGGCCATGGGATGTAGAAATATTTTTTTCATATTTTACTTCCTTGTAAAAACAGGTAAATCAATAGGGCTTTTCGCACGGATAAGTACCCAGTGAACGGTTCGTTTAGCTTTATACATTGTTCCGGGTGGGCGTTGTATTGGTTTTTCGGAAGTGTTAGACCTGTAAGAGAAAACTTTAAATGGCTGGGAAAGGCCATGGGACGTAGAAATATTTTTTTCACATTTTATTTCCTTGTAAAAACAGGTAAATCAATAGGGATTTTCGTACGTATAAGTACCCAGTGAACGGTTCGTTTAGCTTTATATATTGTTCCGGGTGGGCGTTGTATTGGTTTTTCGGAAGTGTTAGACCTGTAAGAGAAAAGTTTAAATGGTTGGGAAAGGCCATGGGATGTAGAAATATTTTTTTCACATTTTATTTCCTTGTAAAAACAGGTAAATCAATAGGGATTTTCGTACGTATAAGTACCCAGTGAACGGTTCGTTTAGCTTTATATATTTTTCCGGGTGGCCGTTGTATTGGTTTTTCGGAAGTGTTAGACCTGTAAGAGAAAAGTTTAAATGGTTGGGAAAGGCCATGGGATGTAGAAATATTTTTTTCACATTTTATTTCCTTGTAAAAACAGGTAAATCAATAGGGATTTTCGTACGTATAAGTACCCAGTGAATGGTTCGTTTAGCTTTATATATTGTTCCGGGTGGGCGTTGTATTGGTTTTTCGGAAGTGTTAGACATGTAAGAGAAAAGTTTAAATGGTTGGGAATGGCCATGGGATGTAGAAATATTTTTTTCACATTTTATTTCCTTGTAAAAACAGGTAAATCAATAGGGATTTTCGTATGGATAAGTACCCAGTGAACGGTTCGTTTAGCTTTATATATTGTTCCGGGTGGGCGTTGTATTGGTTTTTCGGAAGTGTTAGACATGTAAGAGAAATATTTAAATGGTTGGGAAAGGCCATGGGATGTAGAAATATTTTTTTCACATTTTATTTCCTTGTAAATACAGGTAAATCAATAGGGATTTTCGTACGGATAAGTACGCAGTGAACGGTTCGTTTAGCTTTATATATTGTTCCGGGTGGCCGTTGTATTGGTTTTTCGGAAGTGTTAGACCTGTAAGAGAAAAGTTTAAATGGTTGCGAAAGGCCATGGGATGTAGAAATATTTTTTTTCACATTTTATTTCCTTGTAGAAACAGGTAAATCAATAGGGATTTTCGTACGGATAAGTACGCAGTGAACGGATCGTTTAGCTTTATACATTGTTCCGGGTGGCCGTTGTATTGGTTTTTCTGAAGTGTTAGACCTGTAAGAGAAAAGTTTAAATGGTTGGGAAAGGCCATGGGATGTGGAAATATTTTTTTCACATTTTATTTCCTTGTAAAAACAGGTAAATCAATAGGGATTTTCGTATGGATTAGTACCCAGTAAACGGTTCGTTTAGCTTTATATATTGTTCCGTTTGGGAGTTGTATTGGTTTTTCCGTAGTGTTAGACCTCTAAGATAAATATTTAAATGGTTGGGAAAGGCCATGGGATGTAGAAATATTTTTTTCACATTTTATTAACTTGTAAATACAGGTAAATCAATAGGGATTTTCGTATGGATAAGTACCCAGTGAACGGTTCGTTTAGCTTTATATATTGTTCTGCGTGGGCGTTGTATTAGTTTTTCGGAATTGTTAGACCTGTAAGAGAAAAGTTTAAATGGTTGGGAAAGGCCATGGGATGTAGAAATATTTTTTTCACATTTTATTTCCTTGTAAAAACAGGTAAATCAATAGGGATTTTCGTACGGATAAGTACCCAGTGAACGGTTCGTTTAGCTTTATATATTGTTCCGGGTGGGCGTTGTATTGGTTTTTCGGAAGTGTTAGATCTGTAAGAGAAAAATTTAAATGGTTGGGAAAGGCCATGGGATGTAGAAATATTTTTTTCACATTTTACTTCCTTGTAGAAACAGGTAAATCAATAGGGATTTTCGTACGGATAAGTACCCAGTGAACGGATCGTTTAGCTTTATACATTGTACCGGGTGGCCGTTGTATTGGTTTTTCTGAAGTGTTAGACCTGTAAGAGAAAAGTTTAAATGGTTGGGAAAGGCCATGGGATGTAGAAATATTTTTTTCACATTTTATTTCCTGGTAAATACAGGTAAATCAATAGGGATTTTCGTACGGATAAGTACGCAGTGAACGGTTCGTTTAGCTTTATATATTGTTCCGGGTGGGCGTTGTATTGGTTTTTCGGAAGTGTTAGACCTGTAAGAGAAAAATTTAAATGGCTGGGAAAGGCCATGGGATGTAGAAATATTTTTTTCACATTTTACTTCCTTGTAAAAACAGGTAAATCAATGGGGCTTTTCGTACGGATAAGTGCCCAGTGAACGGTTCGTTTAGCTTTATATATTGTTCCGGGTGGCCGTTGTATTTGTTTTTCGAAAGTGTTAGAACTGTAAGTGAAAAATTTAAATGGTTGGGAAAGGCCATGAGATGTAGAAATATTTTTTTCACATTTTATTTCCTTGTAAAAACAGGTAAATCAATAGGGATTTTCGTATGGATTAGTACCCAGTAAACGGTTCGTTTAGCTTTATATATTGTTCCGGGTGGGAGTTGTATTGGTTTTTCCGTAGTGTTAGACCTCTAAGATAAATATTTAAATGGTTGGGAAAGGCCATGGGATGTAGAAATATTTTTTTCACATTTTACTTCCTTGTAAAAACAGGTAAATGAATAGGGATTTTCGTACGGATAAGTGCCCAGTGAACGGTTCGTTTAGCTTTATATATTGTTCCGGGTGGCCGTTGTATTTGTTTTTCGGAAGTGTTAGACCTGTAAGAGAAAAATTTAAATGGTTGGGAAAGGCCATGGGATGTAGAAATATTTTTTTCACATTTTATTTCCTTGTAAAAACAGGTAAATCAATAGGGATTTTCGGATGGATTAGTACCCAGTAAACGGTTTGTTTAGCTTTATATATTGTTCCGGGTGGGCGTTGTATTGTTTTTTCAGAAGTGTTAGACCTGTAAGAGAAAAAATTAAATGGCTGGTAAAGGCCATGGGATGTAGAAATATTTTTTTCACATTTTACTTCCTTGTAAAAACAGGTAAATGAATAGGGCTTTTCGCACGGATAAGTACCCAGTGAACGGTTCGTTTAGCTTTATACATTGTTCCGGGTGGGCGTTGTATTGGTTTTTCGGAAGCGTTAGACCCGTAAGAGAAAAATTTAAATGGCTCGGAAAGGCCATGGGATGTAGAAATATTTTTTTCACATTTTATTTCCTTGTAAAAACAGGTAAATCAATAGGGATTTTCGTACGGATAAGTACCCAGTGAACGGTTCGTTTAGCTTTATATATTGTTCCGAGTGGGCGTTGTATTGGTTTTTTGGAAGTGTTAGACCTGTAAGAGAAAAATTTAAATGGCTGGGAAAGGCCATGGGATGTAGAAATATTTTTTTCACATTTTATTTCCTTGTAAAAACAGGTAAATCAATAGGGATTTTTGTACGGATAAGTGCCCAGTGAACGGTTCGTTTAGCTTTATATATTGTTCCGGGTGGGCGTTGTATTGTTTTTTCAGAAGTGTTAGACCTGTAAGAGAAAAAATTAAATGGCTGGTAAAGGCCATGGGATGTAGAAATATTTTTTTCACATTTTACTTCCTTGTAAAAACAGGTAAATGAATAGGGCTTTTCGCACGGATAAGTACCCAGTGAACGGTTCGTTTAGCTTTATACATTGTTCCGGGTGGGCGTTGTATTGGTTTTTCGGAAGCGTTAGACCCGTAAGAGAAAAATTTAAATGGCTCGGAAAGGCCATGGGATGTAGAAATATTTTTTTCACATTTTATTTCCTTGTAAAAACAGGTAAATCAATAGGGATTTTCGTACGGATAAGTACCCAGTGAACGGTTCGTTTAGCTTTATATATTGTTCCGAGTGGGCGTTGTATTGGTTTTTTGGAAGTGTTAGACCTGTAAGAGAAAAATTTAAATGGCTGGGAAAGGCCATGGGATGTAGAAATATTTTTTTCACATTTTATTTCCTTGTAAAAACAGGTAAATCAATAGGGATTTTTGTACGGATAAGTGCCCAGTGAACGGTTCGTTTAGCTTTATATATTGTTCCGGGTGGCCGTTGTATTGGTTTTTCGGAAGTGTTAGACCTGTAAGAGAAAAGTTTAAATGGTTGGGAAAGGCCATGGGATGTAGAAATATTTTTTTCACATTTTATTTCCTTGTAAAAACAGGTAAATCAGTAGGGATTTTCGTACGGATAAGTACCCAGTGAACGGTTCGTTTAGCTTTATATATTGTTCCGGGTGGGCGTTGTATTGGTTTTTCGGAAGTGTTAGACCTGTAAGAGAAAAATTTAAATGGTTGGGAAAGGCCATGGGATGTAGAAATATTTTTTTCACATTTTATTTCCTTGTAAAAACAGGTAAACCAATAGGGATTTTCGTACGGATAAGTACCCAGTGAACGGTTCGTTTAGCTTTATATATTGTTCCGGGTGGGCGTTGTATTGGTTTTTCGGAAGCGTTAGACCCGTAAGAGAAAAATTTAAATGGCTGGGAAAGGCCATGGGATGTAGAAATATTTTTTTCACATTTTACTTCCTTGTAAAAACAGGTAAATCAATAGGGATTTTCGTACGGATAAGTACCCAGTGAACGGTTCGTTTAGCTTTATATATTGTTCCGAGTGGGCGTTGTATTGGTTTTTCGGAAGTGTTAGACCTGTAAGAGAAAAATTTAAATGGCTGGAAAAGGCCATGGGATGTAGAAATATTTTTTTCACATTTTACTTCCTTGTAAAAACAGGTAACTGAATAGGGCTTTTCGTACGTATAAGTACCCAGTGAACGGTTCGTTTAGCTTTATATATTGTTCCGGGTGGGCGTTGTATTGGTTTTTCGGAAGTGTTAGACCTGTAAGAGAAAAATTTAAATGGTTGGGAAAGGCTATGGGATGTAGAAATATTTTTTTCACATTTTATTTCCTTGTAAAAACAGGTAAACCAATAGGGATTTTCGTACGGATAAGTACCCAGTGAACGGTTCGTTTAGCTTTATATATTGTTCCGGGTGGGCGTTGTATTGGTTTTTCGGAAGCGTTAGACCCGTAAGAGAAAATTTTAAATGGCTGGGAAAGGCCATGGGATGTAGAAATATTTTTTTCACATTTTACTTCCTTGTAAAAACAGGTAAATCAATAGGGCTTTTTGTACGGATAAGTACCCAGTGAACTGTCCGTTTAGCTTTATATATTGTTCCGGGAGGGCGTTGTATTGGTTTTTCGGAAGTGTTAGACCTGTAAGAGAAAAGTTTAAATGGTTGGGAAAGGCCTTGGGATGTAGAAATATTTTTTTCACATTTTATTTCCTTGTAAAAACAGGTAAATCAATAGGGATTTTCGTACGGATAAGTACCCAGTGAACGGTTCGTTTAGCTTTATATATTGTTCCGGGTGGGAGTTGTATCGGTTTTTCGGTAGTGTTAGACCTGTAAGAGAAAAATTTAAATGGCTGGGAAAGGCCATGGGATGTAGAAATATTTTTTTCATATTTTACTTCCTTGTAAAAACAGGTAAATCAATAGGGCTTTTCGCACGGATAAGTACCCAGTGAACGGTTCGTTTAGCTTTATACATTGTCCCGGGTGGGCGTTGTATTGGTTTTTCGGAAGTGTTAGACCTGTAAGAGAAAACTTTAAATGGCTGGGAAAGGCCATGGGACGTAGAAATATTTTTTTCACATTTTATTTCCTTGTAAAAACAGGTAAATCAATAGGGATTTTCGTACGTATAAGTACCCAGTGAACGGTTCGTTTAGCTTTATATATTGTTCCGGGTGGGCGTTGTATTGGTTTTTCGGAAGTGTTAGACCTGTAAGAGAAAACTTTAAATGGCTGGGAAAGGCCATGGGACGTAGAAATATTTTTTTCACATTTTATTTCCTTGTAAAAACAGGTAAATCAATAGGGATTTTCGTACGGATAAGTACCCAGTGAACGGTTCTTTTAGCTTTATATATTTTTCCGGGTGGGCGTTGTATTGGTTTTTCGGAAGTGTTAGACCTGTAAGAGAAAAGTTTAAATGGTTGGGAAAGGCCATGGGATGTAGAAATATTTTTTTCACATTTTATTTCCTTGTAAAAACAGGTAAATCAATAGGGATTTTCGTACGGATAAGTACCCAGTGAACGGTTCGTTTAGCTTTATATATTGTTCCGAGTGGGCGTTGTATTGGTTTTTCGGAAGTGTTAGACCTGTAAGAGAAAAATTTAAATGGCTGGAAAAGGCCATGGGATGTAGAAATATTTTTTTCACATTTTACTTCCTTGTAAAAACAGGTAAATGAATAGGGCTTTTCGTACGTATAAGTACCCAGTGAACGGTTCGTTTAGCTTTATATATTGTTCCGGGTGGGCGTTGTATTGGTTTTTCGGAAGTGTTAGACCTGTAAGAGAAAAATTTAAATGGTTGGGAAAGGCCATGGGATGTAGAAATATTTTTTTCACATTTTATTTCCTTGTAAAAACAGGTAAATCAGTAGGGATTTTCGTACGGATAAGTACCCAGTGAACGGTTCGTTTAGCTTTATATATTGTTCCGGGTGGGCGTTGTATTGGTTTTTCGGAAGTGTTAGACCTGTAAGAGAAAAATTTAAATAGTTGGGAAAGGCCATGGGATGTAGAAATATTTTTTTCACATTTTATTTCCTTGTAAAAACAGGTAAACCAATAGGGATTTTCGTACGGATAAGTACCCAGTGAACGGTTCGTTTAGCTTTATATATTGTTCCGGGTGGGCGTTGTATTGGTTTTTCGGAAGCGTTAGACCCGTAAGAGAAAAATTTAAATGGCTGGGAAAGGCCATGGGATGTAGAAATATTTTTTTCACATTTTACTTCCTTGTAAAAACAGGTAAATCAATAGGGATTTTCGTACGGATAAGTACCCAGTGAACGGTTCGTTTAGCTTTATATATTGTTCCGAGTGGGCGTTGTATTGGTTTTTCGGAAGTGTTAGACCTGTAAGAGAAAAATTTAAATGGCTGGAAAAGGCCATGGGATGTAGAAATATTTTTTTCACATTTTACTTCCTTGTAAAAACAGGTAAATGAATAGGGCTTTTCGTACGTATAAGTACCCAGTGAACGGTTCGTTTAGCTTTATATATTGTTCCGGGTGGGCGTTGTATTGGTTTTTCGGAAGTGTTAGACCTGTAAGAGAAAAATTTAAATGGTTGGGAAAGGCCATGGGATGTAGAAATATTTTTTTCACATTTTATTTCCTTGTAAAAACAGGTAAACCAATAGGGATTTTCGTACGGATAAGTACCCAGTGAACGGTTCGTTTAGCTTTATATATTGTTCCGGGAGGGCGTTGTATTGGTTTTTCGGAAGTGTTAGACCTGTAAGAGAAAAGTTTAAATGGTTGGGAAAGGCCTTGGGATGTAGAAATATTTTTTTCACATTTTATTTCCTTGTAAAAACAGGTAAATCAATAGGGATTTTCGTACGGATAAGTACCCAGTGAACGGTTCGTTTAGCTTTATATATTGTTCCGGGTGGGAGTTGTATCGGTTTTTCGGTAGTGTTAGACCTGTAAGAGAAAAATTTAAATGGCTGGGAAAGGCCATGGGATGTAGAAATATTTTTTTCATATTTTACTTCCTTGTAAAAACAGGTAAATCAATAGGGCTTTTCGCACGGATAAGTACCCAGTGAACGGTTCGTTTAGCTTTATACATTGTTCCGGGTGGGCGTTGTATTGGTTTTTCGGAAGTGTTAGACCTGTAAGAGAAAACTTTAAATGGCTGGGAAAGGCCATGGGACGTAGAAATATTTTTTTCACATTTTATTTCCTTGTAAAAACAGGTAAATCAATAGGGATTTTCGTACGTATAAGTACCCAGTGAACGGTTCGTTTAGCTTCATATATTGTTCCGGGTGGGCGTTGTATTGGTTTTTCGGAAGTGTTAGACCTCTAAGATAAATATTTAAATGGTTGGGAAAGGCCATGGGATGTAGAAATATTTTTTTCACATTTTACTTCCTTGTAAAAACAGGTAAATGAATAGGGATTTTCGTACGGATAAGTGCCCAGTGAACGGTTCGTTTAGCTTTATATATTGTTCCGGGTGGCCGTTGTATTTGTTTTTCGGAAGTGTTAGACCTGTAAGAGAAAAATTTAAATGGTTGGGAAAGGCCATGGGATGTAGAAATATTTTTTTCACATTTTATTTCCTTGTAAAAACAGGTAAATCAATAGGGATTTTCGGATGGATTAGTACCCAGTAAACGGTTTGTTTAGCTTTATATATTGTTCCGGGTGGGCGTTGTATTGTTTTTTCGGAAGTGTTAGACCTGTAAGAGAAAAAATTAAATGGCTGGTAAAGGCCATGGGATGTAGAAATATTTTTTTCACATTTTACTTCCTTGTAAAAACAGGTAAATGAATAGGGCTTTTCGCACGGATAAGTACCCAGTGAACGGTTCGTTTAGCTTTATACATTGTTCCGGGTGGGCGTTGTATTGGTTTTTCGGAAGCGTTAGACCCGTAAGAGAAAAATTTAAATGGCTCGGAAAGGCCATGGGATGTAGAAATATTTTTTTCACATTTTATTTCCTTGTAAAAACAGGTAAATCAATAGGGATTTTCGTACGGATAAGTACCCAGTGAACGGTTCGTTTAGCTTTATATATTGTTCCGAGTGGGCGTTGTATTGGTTTTTCGGAAGTGTTAGACCTGTAAGAGAAAAATTTAAATGGCTGGGAAAGGCCATGGGATGTAGAAATATTTTTTTCACATTTTATTTCCTTGTAAAAACAGGTAAATCAATAGGGATTTTTGTACGGATAAGTGCCCAGTGAACGGTTCGTTTAGCTTTATATATTGTTCCGGGTGGCCGTTGTATTGGTTTTTCGGAAGTGTTAGACCTGTAAGAGAAAAGTTTAAATGGTTGGGAAAGGCCATGGGATGTAGAAATATTTTTTTCACATTTTATTTCCTTGTAAAAACAGGTAAATCAGTAGGGATTTTCGTACGGATAAGTACCCAGTGAACGGTTCGTTTAGCTTTATATATTGTTCCGGGTGGGCGTTGTATTGGTTTTTCGGAAGTGTTAGACCTGTAAGAGAAAAATTTAAATGGTTGGGAAAGGCCATGGGATGTAGAAATATTTTTTTCACATTTTATTTCCTTGTAAAAACAGGTAAACCAATAGGGATTTTCGTACGGATAAGTACCCAGTGAACGGTTCGTTTAGCTTTATATATTGTTCCGGGTGGGCGTTGTATTGGTTTTTCGGAAGCGTTAGACCCGTAAGAGAAAAATTTAAATGGCTGGGAAAGGCCATGGGATGTAGAAATATTTTTTTCACATTTTACTTCCTTGTAAAAACAGGTAAATCAATAGGGATTTTCGTACGGATAAGTACCCAGTGAACGGTTCGTTTAGCTTTATATATTGTTCCGAGTGGGCGTTGTATTGGTTTTTCAGAAGTGTTAGACCTGTAAGAGAAAAATTTAAATGGCTGGAAAAGGCCATGGGATGTAGAAATATTTTTTTCACATTTTACTTCCTTGTAAAAACAGGTAAATGAATAGGGCTTTTCGTACGTATAAGTACCCAGTGAACGGTTCGTTTAGCTTTATATATTGTTCCGGGTGGGCGTTGTATTGGTTTTTCGGAAGTGTTAGACCTGTAAGAGAAAAATTTAAATGGTTGGGAAAGGCCATGGGATGTAGAAATATTTTTTTCACATTTTATTTCCTTGTAAAAACAGGTAAACCAATAGGGATTTTCGTACGGATAAGTACCCAGTGAACGGTTCGTTTAGCTTTATATATTGTTCCGGGTGGGCGTTGTATTGGTTTTTCGGAAGCGTTAGACCCGTAAGAGAAAATTTTAAATGGCTGGGAAAGGCCATGGGATGTAGAAATATTTTTTTCACATTTTACTTCCTTGTAAAAACAGGTAAATCAATAGGGCTTTTTGTACGGATAAGTACCCAGTGAACTGTCCGTTTAGCTTTATATATTGTTCCGGGAGGGCGTTGTATTGGTTTTTCGGAAGTGTTAGACCTGTAAGAGAAAAGTTTAAATGGTTGGGAAAGGCCTTGGGATGTAGAAATATTTTTTTCACATTTTATTTCCTTGTAAAAACAGGTAAATCAATAGGGATTTTCGTACGGATAAGTACCCAGTGAACGGTTCGTTTAGCTTTATATATTGTTCCGGGTGGGAGTTGTATCGGTTTTTCGGTAGTGTTAGACCTGTAAGAGAAAAATTTAAATGGCTGGGAAAGGCCATGGGATGTAGAAATATTTTTTTCATATTTTACTTCCTTGTAAAAACAGGTAAATCAATAGGGCTTTTCGCACGGATAAGTACCCAGTGAACGGTTCGTTTAGCTTTATACATTGTTCCGGGTGGGCGTTGTATTGGTTTTTCGGAAGTGTTAGACCTGTAAGAGAAAACTTTAAATGGCTGGGAAAGGCCATGGGACGTAGAAATATTTTTTTCACATTTTATTTCCTTGTAAAAACAGGTAAATCAATAGGGATTTTCGTACGTATAAGTACCCAGTGAACGGTTCGTTTAGCTTTATATATTGTTCCGGGTGGGCGTTGTATTGGTTTTTCGGAAGTGTTAGACCTGTAAGAGAAAACTTTAAATGGCTGGGAAAGGCCATGGGACGTAGAAATATTTTTTTCACATTTTATTTCCTTGTAAAAACAGGTAAATCAATAGGGATTTTCGTACGGATAAGTACCCAGTGAACGGTTCTTTTAGCTTTATATATTTTTCCGGGTGGGCGTTGTATTGGTTTTTCGGAAGTGTTAGACCTGTAAGAGAAAAATTTAAATGGTTGGGAAAGGCCATGGGATGTAGAAATATTTTTTTCACATTTTATTTCCTTGTAAAAACAGGTAAACCAATAGGGATTTTCGTACGGATAAGTACCCAGTGAACGGTTCGTTTAGCTTTATATATTGTTCCGGGTGGGCGTTGTATTGGTTTTTCGGAAGCGTTAGACCCGTAAGAGAAAAATTTAAATGGCTGGGAAAGGCCATGGGATGTAGAAATATTTTTTTCACATTTTACTTCCTTGTAAAAACAGGTAAATCAATAGGGATTTTCGTACGGATAAGTACCCAGTGAACGGTTCGTTTAGCTTTATATATTGTTCCGAGTGGGCGTTGTATTGGTTTTTCGGAAGTGTTAGACCTGTAAGAGAAAAATTTAAATGGCTGGAAAAGGCCATGGGATGTAGAAATATTTTTTTCACATTTTACTTCCTTGTAAAAACAGGTAAATGAATAGGGCTTTTCGTACGTATAAGTACCCAGTGAACGGTTCGTTTAGCTTTATATATTGTTCCGGGTGGGCGTTGTATTGGTTTTTCGGAAGTGTTAGACCTGTAAGAGAAAAATTTAAATGGTTGGGAAAGGCCATGGGATGTAGAAATATTTTTTTCACATTTTATTTCCTTGTAAAAACAGGTAAACCAATAGGGATTTTCGTACGGATAAGTACCCAGTGAACGGTTCGTTTAGCTTTATATATTGTTCCGGGTGGGCGTTGTATTGGTTTTTCGGAAGCGTTAGACCCGTAAGAGAAAATTTTAAATGGCTGGGAAAGGCCATGGGATGTAGAAATATTTTTTTCACATTTTACTTCCTTGTAAAAACAGGTAAATCAATAGGGCTTTTTGTACGGATAAGTACCCAGTGAACTGTCCGTTTAGCTTTATATATTGTTCCGGGAGGGCGTTGTATTGGTTTTTCGGAAGTGTTAGACCTGTAAGAGAAAAGTTTAAATGGTTGGGAAAGGCCTTGGGATGTAGAAATATTTTTTTCACATTTTATTTCCTTGTAAAAACAGGTAAATCAATAGGGATTTTCGTACGGATAAGTACCCAGTGAACGGTTCGTTTAGCTTTATATATTGTTCCGGGTGGGAGTTGTATCGGTTTTTCGGTAGTGTTAGACCTGTAAGAGAAAAATTTAAATGGCTGGGAAAGGCCATGGGATGTAGAAATATTTTTTTCATATTTTACTTCCTTGTAAAAACAGGTAAATCAATAGGGCTTTTCGCACGGATAAGTACCCAGTGAACGGTTCGTTTAGCTTTATACATTGTTCCGGGTGGGCGTTGTATTGGTTTTTCGGAAGTGTTAGACCTGTAAGAGAAAACTTTAAATGGCTGGGAAAGGCCATGGGACGTAGAAATATTTTTTTCACATTTTATTTCCTTGTAAAAACAGGTAAATCAATAGGGATTTTCGTACGTATAAGTACCCAGTGAACGGTTCGTTTAGCTTTATATATTGTTCCGGGTGGGCGTTGTATTGGTTTTTCGGAAGTGTTAGACCTGTAAGAGAAAACTTTAAATGGCTGGGAAAGGCCATGGGACGTAGAAATATTTTTTTCACATTTTATTTCCTTGTAAAAACAGGTAAATCAATAGGGATTTTCGTACGGATAAGTACCCAGTGAACGGTTCTTTTAGCTTTATATATTTTTCCGGGTGGGCGTTGTATTGGTTTTTCAGAAGTGTTAGACCTGTAAGAGAAAAGTTTAAATGGTTGGGAAAGGCCATGGGATGTAGAAATATTTTTTTCACATTTTATTTCCTTGTAAAAACAGGTAAATCAATAGGGATTTTCGTACGGATAAGTACCCAGTGAACGGTTCGTTTAGCTTTATATATTGTTCCGAGTGGGCGTTGTATTGGTTTTTCGGAAGTGTTAGACCTGTAAGAGAAAAATTTAAATGGCTGGAAAAGGCCATGGGATGTAGAAATATTTTTTTCACATTTTACTTCCTTGTAAAAACAGGTAAACCAATAGGGATTTTCGTACGGATAAGTACCCAGTGAACGGTTCGTTTAGCTTTATATATTGTTCCGGGTGGGCGTTGTATTGGTTTTTCGGAAGCGTTAGACCCGTAAGAGAAAAATTTAAATGGCTGGGAAAGGCCATGGGATGTAGAAATATTTTTTTCACATTTTACTTCCTTGTAAAAACAGGTAAATCAATAGGGATTTTCGTACGGATAAGTACCCAGTGAACGGTTCGTTTAGCTTTATATATTGTTCCGAGTGGGCGTTGTATTGGTTTTTCGGAAGTGTTAGACCTGTAAGAGAAAAATTTAAATGGCTGGAAAAGGCCATGGGATGTAGAAATATTTTTTTCACATTTTACTTCCTTGTAAAAACAGGTAAATGAATAGGGCTTTTCGTACGTATAAGTACCCAGTGAACGGTTCGTTTAGCTTTATATATTGTTCCGGGTGGGCGTTGTATTGGTTTTTCGGAAGTGTTAGACCTGTAAGAGAAAAATTTAAATGGTTGGGAAAGGCCATGGGATGTAGAAATATTTTTTTCACATTTTATTTCCTTGTAAAAACAGGTAAACCAATAGGGATTTTCGTACGGATAAGTACCCAGTGAACGGTTCGTTTAGCTTTATATATTGTTCCGGGTGGGCGTTGTATTGGTTTTTCGGAAGCGTTAGACCCGTAAGAGAAAATTTTAAATGGCTGGGAAAGGCCATGGGATGTAGAAATATTTTTTTCACATTTTACTTCCTTGTAAAAACAGGTAAATCAATAGGGCTTTTTGTACGGATAAGTACCCAGTGAACTGTCCGTTTAGCTTTATATATTGTTCCGGGAGGGCGTTGTATTGGTTTTTCGGAAGTGTTAGACCTGTAAGAGAAAAGTTTAAATGGTTGGGAAAGGCCTTGGGATGTAGAAATATTTTTTTCACATTTTATTTCCTTGTAAAAACAGGTAAATCAATAGGGATTTTCGTACGGATAAGTACCCAGTGAACGGTTCGTTTAGCTTTATATATTGTTCCGGGTGGGAGTTGTATCGGTTTTTCGGTAGTGTTAGACCTGTAAGAGAAAAATTTAAATGGCTGGGAAAGGCCATGGGATGTAGAAATATTTTTTTCATATTTTACTTCCTTGTAAAAACAGGTAAATCAATAGGGCTTTTCGCACGGATAAGTACCCAGTGAACGGTTCGTTTAGCTTTATACATTGTTCCGGGTGGGCGTTGTATTGGTTTTTCGGAAGTGTTAGACCTGTAAGAGAAAACTTTAAATGGCTGGGAAAGGCCATGGGACGTAGAAATATTTTTTTCACATTTTATTTCCTTGTAAAAACAGGTAAATCAATAGGGATTTTCGTACGTATAAGTACCCAGTGAACGGTTCGTTTAGCTTTATATATTGTTCCGGGTGGGCGTTGTATTGGTTTTTCGGAAGTGTTAGACCTGTAAGAGAAAAATTTAAATGGCTGGGAAAGGCCATGGGATGTAGAAATATTTTTTTCACATTTTATTTCCTTGTAAAAACAGGTAAATCAATAGGGATTTTCGTATGGATAAGTACCCAGTGAACGGTTCGTTTAGCTTTATATATTGTTCCGGGTGGGCGTTGTATTGGTTTTTCGGAAGTGTTAGACACGTAAGAGAAAAATTTAAATGGTTGGGAAAGGCCAGGGGATGTAGAAATATTTTTTTCACATTTTATTTCCTTGTAAAAACAGGTAAATCAATAGGGATTTTCGTACGGATAAGTACCCAGTGAACGGTTCGTTTAGCTTTATATATTGTTCCGGGTGGGCGTTGTATTGGTTTTTCGGAAGTGTTAGACCTGTAAGAGAAAAATTTAAATGGTTGGGAAAGGCCATGGGATGTAGAAATATTTTTTTCACATTTTATTTCCTTGTAAAAACAGGTAAATCAATAGGGATTTTCGTATGGATTAGTACCCAGTAAACGGTTCGTTTAGCTGTATATATTTTTCTGGGTGGGTGTTGTATTGGTTTTTCGCAACTGTTAGACCTGTAAGAGAAAAATTTAAATGGTTGGGAAAGGCCATGGGATGTAGAAATATTTTTTTCACATTTTACTTCCTTGTAAAAACAGGTAAATCAATAGGGCTTTTCGTATGGATAAGTACCCAGTGAACGGTTCGTTTAGCTTTATATATTGTTCCGGGTGGGCGTTGTATTGGTTTTTCGGAAGTGTTAGACCTGTAAGAGAAAAATTTAAATGGTTGGGAAAGGCCATGGGATTTAGAAATATTTTTTTCACATTTTATTTCCTTGTAAAAACAGGTAAATCAATAGGGATTTTTGTATGGATTAGTACCCAGTGAACGGTTCGTTTAGCTTTATATATTGTTCCGCGTGGGCGTTGTATTGGTTTTTCAGAAGTGTTAGACCTGTAAGAGAAATGTTTAAATGGTTGGGAAAGGCCATGGGATGTAGAAATATTTTTTTCACATTTTACTTCCTTGTAAAAACAGGGAAATCAATAGGGATTTTCATACGTATAAGTACCCAGTGAACGGTTCATTTAGCTTTATATATTGTTCCGGGTGGGAGTTGTATCGGTTTTTCTGTAGTGTTAGACCTGTAAGATAAAAATTTAAATGGTTGGGAAAGGCCATGGGATGTAGAAATATTTTTTTCACATTTTATTTCCTTGTAAAAACAGTAAAATCAATAGGGATTTTCGTACGGATAAGTGCCCAGTGAACGGTTCGTTTAGCTTTATATATTGTTCCGGGTGGCCGTTGTATTGGTTTTTCGGAAGTGTTAGACATGTAAGAGAAAAATTTAAATGGTTGGGAAAGGCCATGGGATGTAGAAATATTTTTTTCACATTTTATTTCCTTGTAAAAACAGGTAAATCAATAGGGATTTTCGTACGGATAAGTACCCAGTGAACGGTTTGTTTAGCTTTATATATTGTTCCGGGTGGGCGTTGTATTGGTTTTTCGGAAGCGTTAGACCTGTAAGAGAAAAATTTAAATGGCTGGGAAAGGCCATGGGATGTAGAAATATTTTTTTCACATTTTACTTCCTTGTAAAAACAGGTAAATCAATAGGGCTTTTTGTACGGATAAGTACCCAGTAACGGTCCCTTTAGCTTTATATATTGTTCCGGGAGGGCGTTGTATTGGTTTTTCGGAAGTGTTAGACCTGTAAGAGAAAAGTTTAAATGGTTGGGAAAGGCCATGGGATGTAGAAATATTTTTTTCACATTTTATTTCCTTGTAAAAACAGGTAAATCAATAGGGATTTTCGTACGGATAAGTACCCAGTGAACGGTTCGTTTAGCTTTATATATTGTTCCGGGTGGCCGTTGTATCGGTTTTTCAGAAGTGTTAGACCTGTAAGAGAAAAGTTTAAATGGTTGGGAATGGCCATGGGATGTAGAAATATTTTTTTTCACATTTTATTTCCTTGTAAAAACAGGAAAATCAATAGGGATTTTTGTACGGATAAGTACCCAGTGAACGGTTCGTTTAGCTTTATATATTGTTCCGGGTGGGCGTTGTATTGGTTTTTCGGAAGTGTTAGACCTGTAAGAGAAAAATTTAAATGGCTGGGAAAGGCCATGGGATGTAGAAATATTTATTTCACATTTTACTTCCTTGTAAAAATAGGTAAATGAATAGGGATTTTCGTACGTATAAGTACCAAGTGAACGGTTCGTTTAGCTTTATATATTGTTCCGGGTGGGCGTTGTATTGTTTTTTCGGAAGTGTTCGACATGTAAGAGAAAATTTTAAATGGTTGGGAAAGGCCATGGGATGTAGAAATATTTTTTTCACATTTTATTTCCTTGTAAAAACAGGTAAATCAATAGGGATTTTCGTACGGATAAGTACCCAGTGAACGGTTTGTTTAGCTTTATATATTGTTCCGGGTGGGCGTTGTATTGGTTTTTCGGAAGCGTTAGACCTGTAAGAGAAAAATTTAAATGGCTGGGAAAGGCCATGGGATGTAGAAATATTTTTTTCACATTTTACTTCCTTGTAAAAACAGGTAAATAAATAGGGCTTTTTGTACGGATAAGTACCCAGAGAACGGTCCCTTTAGCTTTATATATTGTTCCGGGAGGGCGTTGTATTGGTTTTTCGGAAGTGTTAGACCTGTAAGAGAAAAGTTTAAATGGTTGGGAAAGGCCATGGGATGTAGAAATATTTTTTTCACATTTTATTTCCTTGTAAAAACACGTAAATCAATAGGGATTTTCGTACGGATAAGTACCCAGTGAACGGTTCGTTTAGCTTTATATATTGTTCCGGGTGGGAGTTGTATCGGTTTTTCGGTAGTGTTAGACCTGTAAGATAAAAATTTAAATGGTTGGGAAAGGCCATGGGATGTAGAAATATTTTTTCACATTTTATTTCCTTGTAAAAAAGGGAAAATCAATAGGGATTTTTGTACGGATAAGTGCCCAGTGAATGGTTCGTTTAGCTTTATATATTGTTCCGGGTGGGAGTTGTATTGGTTTTTCGGAAGTGTTAGACCCGTAAGAGAAAAATTTAAATGGCTGGGAAAGGCCATGGGATGTAGAAATATTTTTTTCACATTTTACTTCCTTGTAAAAACAGGTAAATGAATAGGGCTTTTCGTACGTATAAGTACCAAGTGAACGGTTCGTTTAGCTTTATATATTGTTCCGGGTGGGCGTTGTATTGGTTTTTCGGAAGTGTTAGACATGTAAGAGAAAATTTTAAATGGTTGGGAAAGGCCATGGGATGTAGAAATATTTTTTTCACATTTTATTTCCTTGTAAAAACAGGTAAATCAATAGGGATTTTTGTATGGATAAGTACCCAGTGAACGGTTCGTTTAGCTTTATATATTGTTCCGGGTGGGCGTTGTATTGGTTTTTCGGAAGCGTTAGACCTGTAAGAGAAAAATTTAAATGGCTGGGAAAGGCCATGGGATGTAGAAATATTTTTTTCACATTTTACTTCCTTGTAAAAACAGGTAAATCAATAGGGCTTTTTGTATGGATAAGTACCCAGTGAACGGTCCGTTTAGCTTTATATATTGTTCCGGGAGGGCGTTGTATTGGTTTTTCGGAAGTGTTAGACCTGTAAGAGAAAAGTTTAAATGGTTGGGAAAGGCCATGGGATGTAGAAATATTTTTTTCACATTTTATTTCCTTGTAAAAACAGGTAAATCAATAGGGATTTTCGTACGGATAAGTACCCAGTGAACGGTTCGTTTAGCTTTATATATTGTTCCGGGTGGGAGTTGTATCGGTTTTTTGGTAGTGTTAGACCTGTAAGATAAAAATTTAAATGGTTGGGAAAGGCCATGGGATGTAGAAATATTTTTTTCACATTTTATTTCCTTGTAAAAACAGGAAAATCAATAGGGAATTTTGTACGGATAAGTGCCCAGTGAACGGTTCGTTTAGCTTTATATATTGTTCCGGGTGGGCGTTGTATTGGTTTTTCGGAAGTGTTAGACATGTAAGAGAAAAATTTAAATGGTTGGGAAAGGCCATGGGATGTAGAAATATTTTTTTCACATTTTATTTCCTTGTAAAAACAGGTAAATCATTAGGGATTTTCGTACGGATAAGTACCCAGTGAACGGTTTGTTTAGCTTTATATATTGTTCCGGGTGGGCGTTGTATTGGTTTTTCGGAAGCGTTAGACCTGTAAGAGAAATATTTAAATGGCTGGGAAAGGCCATGGGATGTAGAAATATTTTTTTCACATTTTACTTCCTTGTAAAAACAGGTAAATCAATAGGGCTTTTTGTACGGATAAGTACCCAGTGAACGGTCCCTTTAGCTTTATATATTGTTCCGGGAGGGCGTTGTATTGGTTTTTCGGAAGTGTTAGACCTGTAAGAGAAAAGTTTAAATGGTTGGGAAAGGCCATGGGATGTAGAAATATTTTTTTCACATTTTATTTCCTTGTAAAAACAGGTAAATCAATAGGGATTTTCGTACGGATAAGTACCCAGTGAACGGTTTGTTTAGCTTTATATATTGTTCCGGGTGGGCGTTGTATTGGTTTTTCGGAAGTGTTAGACATGTAAGAGAAAATTTTAAATGGTTGGGAAAGGCCATGGGATGTAGAAATATTTTTTTCACATTTTATTTCCTTGTAAAAACAGGTAAATCAATAGGGATTTTCGTACGGATAAGTACCCAGTGAACGGTTCGTTTAGCTTTATATATTGTTCCGGGTGGGCGTTGTATTGGTTTTTCGGAAGCGTTAGACCTGGAAGAGAAAAATTTAAATGGCTGGGAAAGGCCATGGGATGTAGAAATATTTTTTTCACATTTTACTTCCTTGTAAAAACAGGTAAATCAATAGGGCTTTTTGTATGGATAAGTACCCAGTGAACGGTCCGTTTAGCTTTATATATTGTTCCGGGAGGGTGTTGTATTGGTTTTTCGGAAGTGTTAGACCTGTAAGAGAAAAGTTTAAATGGTTGGGAAAGGCCATGGGATGTAGAAATATTTTTTTCACATTTTATTTCCTTGTAAAAACAGGTAAATCAATAGGGATTTTCGTACGGATAAGTACCCAGTGAACGGTTCGTTTAGCTTTATATATTGTTCCGGGTGGGAGTTGTATTGGTTTTTCGGTAGTGTTAGACCTGTAAGAGAAAAATTTAAATGGTTGGGAAAGGCCATGGGATGTAGAAATATTTTTTTCACATTTTATTTCCTTGTAAAAACAGGTAAATCAATAGGGATTTTTGTATGGATTAGTACCCAGTGAACGGTTCGTTTAGCTTTATATATTGTTCCGCGTGGGCGTTGTATTGGTTTTTCAGAAGTGTTAGACCTGTAAGAGAAATGTTTAAATGGTTGGGAAAGGCCATGGGATGTAGAAATATTTTTTTCACATTTTACTTCCTTGTAAAAACAGGGAAATCAATAGGGATTTTCATACGTATAAGTACCCAGTGAACGGTTCATTTAGCTTTATATATTGTTCCGGGTGGGAGTTGTATCGGTTTTTCTGTAGAGTTAGACCTGTAAGATAAAAATTTAAATGGTTGGGAAAGGCTATGGGATGTAGAAATATTTTTTTCACATTTTATTTCCTTGTAAAAACAGGGAAATCAATAGGGATTTTCGTACGGATAAGTACCCAGTGAACGGTTCGTTTAGCTTTATATATTGTTCCGGGTGGGAGTTGTATCGGTTTTTCGGTACTGTTAGACCTGTAAGATAAAAATTTAAATGGTTGGGAAATGCCATGGGATGTAGAAATATTTTTTTCACATTTTACTTCCTTGTAAAAACAGGTAAATCAATAGGGCTTTTCGTACGGATAAGTACCCAGTGAACTGTTCGTTTAGCTTTATATATTGTTCCGGGTGGGCGTTGTATTGGTTTTTCGGAAGTGTTAGACCTGTAAGAGAAAAATTTAAATGGCTGGTAAAGGCCATGGGATGTAGAAATATTTTTTTCACATTTTACTTCCTTGTAAAAACAGGTAAATCAATAGGGATTTTTGTATGGATTAGTACCCAGTGAACGGTTCGTTTAGCTTTATATATTGTTCCACGTGGGCGTTGTATTGGTTTTTCAGAAGTGTTAGACCTGTAAGATAAATGTTTAAATGGTTGGGAAAGGCCATGGGATGTAGAAATATTTTTTTCACATTTTACTTCCTTGTAAAAACAGGTAAATCAATAGGGATTTTCATACGTATATGTACCCAGTGAACGGTTCATTTAGCTTTATATATTGTTCTGGGTGGGAGTTGCATCGGTTTTTCGGTACTGTTAGACCTGTAAGATAAAAATATAAATGGTTGGGAAAGGCCATGGGATGTAGAAATATTTTTTTCACATTTTACTTCCTTGTAAAAACAGGTAAATCAATAGGGCTTTTCGTACGGATAAGTACCCAGTGAACTGTTCGATTAGCTTTATATATTGTTCCGGGTGGGCGTTGTATCGGTTTTTCTGTAGTGTTAGACCTGTAAGATAAAAATTTAATGGTTGGGAAAGGCCATGGGATGTAGAAATATTTTTTTCACATTTTATTTCCTTGTAAATACAGGTAAATCAATAGGGATTTTCGTACGGATAAGTACCCAGTGAACGGTTCGTTTAGCTTTATATATTGTTCCGCGTGGGCGTTGTATTGGTTTTTCGGAAGCGTTAGACCTGTAAGAGAAATGTTTAAATGGTTGGGAATGGCCATGGGATGTAGAAATATTTTTTTCACATTTTACTTCCTTGTAAAAACAGGTAAATCAATAGGGCTTTTCGTACGGATAAGTACCCAGTGAACTGTTCGATTAGCTTTATATATTGTTCCGGGTGGGCGTTGTATCGGTTTTTCGGAAGTGTTAGACCTGTAAGAGAAAAATTTAAATGGCTGGTAAAGGCCATGGGATGTAGAAATATTTTTTTCACATTTTACTTCCTTGTAAAAACAGGTAAATCAATAGGGATTTTTGTATGGATTAGTACCCAGTGAACGGTTCGTTTAGCTTTATATATTGTTCCGCGTGGGCGTTGTATTGGTTTTTCAGAAGTGTTAGACCTGTAAGATAAATGTTTAAATGGTTGGGAAAGGCCATGGGATGTAGAAATATTTTTTTCACATTTTACTTCCTTGTAAAAACAGGTAAATCAATAGGGATTTTCATACGTATATGTACCCAGTGAACGGTTCATTTAGCTTTATATATTGTTCTGGGTGGGAGTTGCATCGGTTTTTCGGTACTGTTAGACCTGTAAGATAAAAATATAAATGGTTGGGAAAGGCCATGGGATGTAGAAATATTTTTTTCACATTTTATTTCCTTGTAAAAACAGGTAAATCAATAGGGATTTTCGTACGGATAAGTACCCAGTGAACGGTTCGTTTAGCTTTATATATTGTTCCGGGTGGGAGTTGTATCGGTTTTTCGGTAGTGTTAGACCTGTAAGAGAAAAATTTAAATGGTTGGGAAAGGCCATGGGATGTAGAAATATTTTTTTCACATTTTATTTCCTTGTAAAAACAGGTAAATCAATAGGGATTTTTGTATGGATTAGTACCCAGTGAACGGTTCGTTTAGCTTTATATATTGTTCCGCGTGGGCGTTGTATTGGTTTTTCAGAAGTGTTAGACCTGTAAGAGAAATGTTTAAATGGTTGGGAAAGGCCATGGGATGTAGAAATATTTTTTTCACATTTTACTTCCTTGTAAAAACAGGGAAATCAATAGGGATTTTCATACGTATAAGTACCCAGTGAACGGTTCATTTAGCTTTATATATTGTTCCGGGTGGGAGTTGTATCGGTTTTTCTGTAGAGTTAGACCTGTAAGATAAAAATTTAAAAGGTTGGGAAAGGCTATGGGATGTAGAAATATTTTTTTCACATTTTATTTCCTTGTAAAAACAGGGAAATCAATAGGGATTTTCATACGTATAAGTACCCAGTGAACGGTTCATTTAGCTTTATATATTGTTCCGGGTGGGAGTTGTATCGGTTTTTCTGTAGTGTTAGACCTGTAAGATAAAAATTTAAATGGTTGGGAAAGGCCATGGGATGTAGAAATATTTTTTTCACATTTTATTTCTTTGTAAAAACAGGTAAATCAATAGGGATTTTCGTACGGATAAGTACCCAGTGAACGGTTTGTTTAGCTTTATATATTGTTCCGGGTGGGCGTTGTATTGGTTTTTCGGAAGCGTTAGACCTGTAAGAGAAATGTTTAAATGGTTGGGAAAGGCCATGGGATGTAGAAATATTTTTTTCACATTTTATTTCCTTGTAAAAACAGGAAAATCAATAGGTATTTTCGTACGGATAAGTGCCCAGTGAACGGTTCATTTAGCTTTATATATTGTTCCGGGTGGGAGTTGTATCGGTTTTTCTGTAGTGTTAGACCTGTAAGATAAAAATTTAATGGTTGGGAAAGGCCATGGGATGTAGAAATATTTTTTTCACATTTTATTTCCTTGTAAATACAGGTAAATCAATAGGGATTTTCGTACGGATAAGTACCCAGTGAACGGTTCGTTTAGCTTTATATATTGTTCCGCGTGGGCGTTGTATTGGTTTTTCGGAAGCGTTAGACCTGTAAGAGAAATGTTTAAATGGTTGGGAATGGCCATGGGATGTAGAAATATTTTTTTCACATTTTACTTCCTTGTAAAAACAGGTAAATCAATAGGGCTTTTCGTACGGATAAGTACCCAGTGAACTGTTCGATTAGCTTTATATATTGTTCCGGGTGGGCGTTGTATCGGTTTTTCGGAAGTGTTAGACCTGTAAGAGAAAAATTTAAATGGCTGGTAAAGGCCATGGGATGTAGAAATATTTTTTTCACATTTTACTTCCTTGTAAAAACAGGAAAATCAATAGGGCTTGTCGCACCGATAAGTACCCAGTGAACGGTTCGTTTAGCTTTATACATTGTTCCGGGTGGGAGTTGTATCGGTTTTTCGGTACTGTTAGACCTGTAAGATAAAAATTTAAATGGTTGGGAAATGCCATGGGATGTAGAAATATTTTTTTCACATTTTACTTCCTTGTAAAAACAGGTAAATCAATAGGGCTTTTCGTACGGATAAGTACCCAGTGAACTGTTCGTTTAGCTTTATATATTGTTCCGGGTGGGCGTTGTATTGGTTTTTTGGAAGTGTTAGACCTGTAAGAGAAAAATTTAAATGGCTGGTAAAGGCCATGGGATGTAGAAATATTTTTTTCACATTTTACTTCCTTGTAAAAACAGGTAAATCAATAGGGATTTTTGTATGGATTAGTACCCAGTGAACGGTTCGTTTAGCTTTATATATTGTTCCGCGTGGGCGTTGTATTGGTTTTTCAGAAGTGTTAGACCTGTAAGATAAATGTTTAAATGGTTGGGAAAGGCCATGGGATGTAGAAATATTTTTTTCACATTTTACTTCCTTGTAAAAACAGGTAAATCAATAGGGATTTTCATACGTATATGTACCCAGTGAACGGTTCATTTAGCTTAATATATTGTTCCGGGTGGGAGTTGCATCGGTTATTCGGTACTGTTACACCTGTAAGATAAAAATATAAATGGTTGGGAAAGGCCATGGGATGTAGAAATATTTTTTTCACATTTTATTTCCTTGTAAAAACAGGTAAATCAATAGGGATTTTCGTACGGATAAGTACCCAGTGAACGGTTCGTTTAGCTTTATATATTGTTCCGGGTGGGAGTTGTATCGGTTTTTCGGTAGTGTTAGACCTGTAAGAGAAAAATTTAAATGGTTGGGAAAGGCCATGGGATGTAGAAATATTTTTTTCACATTTTATTTCCTTGTAAAAACAGGTAAATCAATAGGGATTTTTGTACGGATTAGTACCCAGTGAACGGTTCGTTTAGCTTTATATTTTGTTCCGCGTGGGCGTTGTATTGGTTTTTCAGAAGTGTTAGACCTGTAAGAGAAATGTTTAAATGGTTGGGAAAGGCCATGGGATGTAGAAATATTTTTTTCACATTTTACTTCCTTGTAAAAACAGGGAAATCAATAGGGATTTTCATACGTATAAGTACCCAGTGAACGGTTCAATTAGCTTTATATATTGTTCCGGGTGGGAGTTGTATCGGTTTTTCTATAGAGTTAGACCTGTAAGATAAAAATTTAAATGGTTGGGAAAGGCTATGGGATGTAGAAATATTTTTTTCACATTTTATTTCCTTGTAAAAACAGTAAAATCAATAGGGATTTTCGTACGGATAAGTACCCAGTGAACGGTTCGTTTAGCTTTATATATTGTTCCGCGTGGGCGTTGTATTGGTTTTTCGGAAGCGTTAGACCTGTAAGAGAAATGTTTAAATGGTTGGGAATGGCCATGGGATGTAGAAATATTTTTTTCACATTTTACTTCCTTGTAAAAACAGGTAAATCAATAGGGCTTTTCGTACGGATAAGTACCCAGTGAACTGTTCGATTAGCTTTATATATTGTTCCGGGTGGGCGTTGTATCGGTTTTTCGGAAGTGTTAGACCTGTAAGAGAAAAATTTAAATGGCTGGTAAAGGCCATGGGATGTAGAAATATTTTTTTCACATTTTACTTCCTTGTAAAAACAGGAAAATCAATAGGGCTTTTCGCACCGATAAGTACCCAGTGAACGGTTCGTTTAGCTTTATACATTGTTCCGGGTGGGCGTTGTATTGGTTTTTCGGAAGTGTTAGACATGTAAGAGAAAAATTTAAATGGTTGGGAAAGGCCATGGGATGTAGCAATATTTTTTTCACATTTTATTTCCTTGTAAAAACAGGTAAATCAATAGGGATTTTCGTACGGATAAGTACCCAGTGAACGGTTCGTTTACCTTTATATATTGTTCCGGGTGGGCGTTGTATTGGTTTTTCGGAAGCGTTAGACCTGTAAGAGAAATGTTTAAATGGTTGGGAAAGGCCATGGGATGTAGAAATATTTTTTTCACATTTTACTTCCTTGTAAAAACAGGTAAATCAATAGGGATTTTCATACGTATAAGTACCCAGTGAACGGTTCATTTAGCTTTATATATTGTTCCGGGTGGGAGTTGTATCGGTTTTTCGGCACTGTTAGACCTGTAAGATAAAAATTTAAATGGTTGGGAAAGGCCATGGGATGTAGAAATATTTTTTTCACATTTTACTTCCTTGTAAAAACAGGGAAATAAATAGGGATTTTCATACGTATAAGTACCCAGTGAACGGTTCATTTAGCTTTATATATTGTTCCGGGTGGGAGTTGTATCGGTTATTCGGAAGTGTTAGACCTGTAAGAGAAAAATTTAAATGGCTGGTAAAGGCCATGGGATGTAGAAATATTTTTTTCACATTTTACTTCCTTGTAAAAACAGGAAAATCAATAGGGATTTTCGCACCGATAAGTACCCAGTGAACGGTTCGTTTAGCTTTATACATTGTTCCGGGTGGGCGTTGTATTGGTTTTTCGGAAGTGTTAGACATGTAAGAGAAAAATTTAAATGGTTGGGAAAGGCCATGGGATGTAGCAATATTTTTTTCACATTTTATTTCCTTGTAAAAACAGGTAAATCAATAGGGATTTTCGTACGTATAAGTACCCAGTGAACGGTTCGTTTAGCTTTATATATTGTTCCGGGTGGGCGTTGTATTGGTTTTTCGGAAGCGTTAGACCTGTAAGAGAAATGTTTAAATGGTTGGGAAAGGCCATGGGATGTAGAAATATTTTTTTCACATTTTACTTCCTTGTAAAAACAGGTAAATCAATAGGGATTTTCATACGTATAAGTACCCAGTGAACGGTTCATTTAGCTTTATATATTGTTCCGGGTGGGAGTTGTATCGGTTTTTCGGCACTGTTAGACCTGTAAGATAAAAATTTAAATGGTTGGGAAAGGCCATGGAATGTAGAAATATTTTTTTCACATTTTACTTCCTTGTAAAAACAGGTAAATCAATAGGGCTTTTCGTACGGATAAGTACCCAGTGAACTGTTCGTTTAGCTTTATATATTGTTCCGGGTGGGCGTTGTATTGGTTTTTCGGAAGTGTTAGACCTGTAAGAGAAAAATTTAAATGGCTGGTAAAGGCCATGGGATGTAGAAATATTTTTTTCACATTTTACTTCCTTGTAAAAACAGGTAAATCAATAGGGATTTTTGTATGGATTAGTACCCAGTGAACGGTTCGTTTAGCTTTATATATTGTTCCGCGTGGGCGTTGTATTGGTTTTTCAGAAGTGTTAGACCTGTAAGATAAATGTTTAAATGGTTGGGAAAGGCCATGGGATGTAGAAATATTTTTTTCACATTTTACTTCCTTGTAAAAACAGGTAAATCAATAGGGATTTTCATACGTATATGTACCCAGTGAACGGTTCATTTAGCTTTATATATTGTTCCGGGTGGGAGTTGCATCGGTTTTTCGGTACTGTTAGACCTGTAAGATAAAAATTTAAATGGTTGGGAAAGGCCATGGGATGTAGAAATATTTTTTTCACATTTTATTTCCTTGTAAAAACAGGTAAATCAATAGGGATTTTCGTACGGATAAGTACCCAGTGAACGGTTCGTTTAGCTTTATATATTGTTCCGGGTGGCCGTTGTATTGGTTTTTCGGTAGTGTTAGACCTGTAAGATAAAAATGTAAACGGTTGGGAAAGGCCATGGGATGTGGAAATATTTTTTTCACATTTTATTTCCTTGTAAAAATAGGTAAATCAATAGGGATTTTCGTACGGATAAGTACCCAGTGAACGGTTCGTTTAGCTTTATATATTGTTCCGGGTGGCCGTTGTATTGGTTTTTCGGTAGTGTTAGACCTGTAAGATAAAAATTTAAATGGTTGGGAAAGGCCATGGGATGTAGAAATATTTTTTCACATTTTATTTCCTTGTAAAAACAGGTAAATCATTAGGGATTTTCGTACGGATAAGTACCCAGTGAACGGTTCGTTTAGCTTTATATATTGTTCCGGGTGGCCGTTGTATTGGTTTTTCGGTAGTGTTAGACCTGTAAGATAAAAATGTAAATGGTTGGGAAAGGCCATGGGATGTAGAAATATTTTTTTCACATTTTATTTCCTTGTAAAAACAGGTAAATCAATAGGGATTTTCGTACGTATAAGTACCCAGTGAACGGTTTGTTTAGCTTTATATATTGTTCCGGGTGGTCGTTGTATTGGTTTTTCGGAAGTGTTAGACCTGTAAGAGAAAAATTTAAATGGTTGGGAAAGGCCATGGGATGTAGAAATATTTTTTTCACATTTTACTTCCTTGTAAAAACAGGTAAATCAATAGGGATTTTTGTATGGATTAGTACCCAGTGAACGGTTCGTTTAGCTTTATATATTGTTCCGCGTGGGCGTTGTATTGGTTTTTCAGAAGTGTTAGACCTGTAAGAGAAAAATTTAAATGGTTGGGAAAGGCCATGGGATGTAGAAATATTTTTTTCACATTTTACTTCCTTGTAAAAACAGGTAAATCAATAGGGATTTTCATACGTATATGTACCCAGTGAACGGTTCATTTAGCTTTATATATTGTTCCGGGTGGGAGTTGCATCGGTTTTTCGGTACTGTTAGACCTGTAAGATAAAAATTTAAATGGTTGGGAAAGGCCATGGGATGTAGAAATATTTTTTTCACATTTTATTTCCTTGTAAAAACAGGTAAATCAATAGGGATTTTCGTACGGATAAGTACCCAGTGAACGGTTCGTTTAGCTTTATATATTGTTCCGGGTGGCCGTTGTATTGGTTTTTCGGTAGTGTTAGACCTGTAAGATAAAAATGTAAACGGTTGGGAAAGGCCATGGGATGTGGAAATATTTTTTTCACATTTTATTTCCTTGTAAAAATAGGTAAATCAATAGGGATTTTCGTACGGATAAGTACCCAGTGAACGGTTCGTTTAGCTTTATATATTGTTCCGGGTGGCCGTTGTATTGGTTTTTCGGTAGTGTTAGACCTGTAAGATAAAAATTTAAATGGTTGGGAAAGGCCATGGGATGTAGAAATATTTTTTCACATTTTATTTCCTTGTAAAAACAGGTAAATCATTAGGGATTTTCGTACGGATAAGTACCCAGTGAACGGTTCGTTTAGCTTTATATATTGTTCCGGGTGGCCGTTGTATTGGTTTTTCGGTAGTGTTAGACCTGTAAGATAAAAATGTAAATGGTTGGGAAAGGCCATGGGATGTAGAAATATTTTTTTCACATTTTATTTCCTTGTAAAAACAGGTAAATCAATAGGGATTTTCGTACGTATAAGTACCCAGTGAACGGTTTGTTTAGCTTTATATATTGTTCCGGGTGGTCGTTGTATTGGTTTTTCAGAAGTGTTAGACCTGTAAGAGAAAAATTTAAATGGTTGGGAAAGGCCATGGGATGTAGAAATATTTTTTTCACATTTTACTTCCTTGTAAAAACTGGTAAATCCATAGGGATTTTCGTACGGATAAGTACCCAGTGAACGGTTCGTTTAGCTTTATAAATTGTTCCGGGTGGCCGTTGTATTGGTTTTTCGGAAGTGTTAGACCTGTAAGAGAAAAATTTAAATGGTTGGGAAAGGCCATGGGATGTAGAAATATTTTTTTCACATTTTATTTCCTTGTAAAAACAGGTCAATCAGTAGGGATTTTCGTATATATTAGTACCCAGTAAACGGTTCGTTTAGCTGTATATATTTTTCTGGGTGGGTGTTGTATTGTTTTTTCGCAACTTTTAGACCTGTAAGAGAAAAATTTAAATGGTTGGGAAAGGCCATGGGATGTAGAAATATTTTTTTCACATTTTACTTCCTTGTAAAAACAGGTAAATCAATAGGGCTTTTCGTACGGATAAGTACCCAGTGAACTGTTCGTTTAGCTTTATATATTGTTCCGGGTGGGCGTTGTATTGGTTTTTCGGAAGTGTTAGACCTGTAAGAGAAAAATTTAAATGGTTGCGAAAGGCCATGGGATGTAGAAATATTTTTTTCACATTTTACTTCCTTGTAAAAACAGGTAAATCAATAGGGATTTTCATACGTATAAGTACCCAGTGAACGGTTCATTTAGCTTTATATATTGTTCCGGGTGGGAGTTGTATCGGTTTTTCGGTACTGTTAGACCTGTAAGATAAAAATTTAAATGGTTGGGAAAGGTAATGGGATGCAGAAATATTTTTTTCACATTTTACTTCCTTGTAAAAACAGGTAAATCAATAGGGCTTTTCGTACGGATAAGTACCCAGTGAACTGTTCGTTTAGCTTTATATATTGTTCCGGGTGGGCGTTGTATTGGTTTTTCGGAAGCGTTAGACCTCTAAGAGAAATGTTTAAATGGTTGGGAATGGCCATGGGATGTAGAAATATTTTTTTCACATTTTACTTCCTTGTAAAAACAGGAAAATCAATAGGGCTTTTTGCACGGATAAGTACCCAGTGAACGGTTCGTTTAGCTTTATACATTGTTCCGGGTGGGCGTTGTATTGGTTTTTCGGAAGTGTTAGACATGTAAGAGAAAAATTTAAATGGCTGGTAAAGGCCATGGGATGTAGAAATATTTTTTTCACATTTTACTTCCTTGTAAAAACAGGTAAATCAATAGGGCTTTTCGCACGGATAAGTACCCAGTGAACGGTTCGTTTAGCTTTATATATTGTTCCGGGTGGGCGTTGTATTGGTTTTTCGGAAGCGTTAGACCTCTAAGAGAAATGTTTAAATGGTTGGGAATGGCCATGGGATGTAGAAATATTTTTTTCACATTTTACTTCCTTGTAAAAACAGGAAAATCAATAGGGATTTTCATACGTATAAGTACCCAGTGAACGGTTCATTTAGCTTTATATATTGTTCCGGGTGGGAGTTGTATCGGTTTTTCGGCACTGTTAGACCTGTAAGATAAAAATTTAAATGGTTGGGAAAGGCCATGGAATGTAGAAATATTTTTTTCACATTTTACTTCCTTGTAAAAACAGGTAAATCAATAGGGCTTTTCGTACGGATAAGTACCCAGTGAACTGTTCGTTTAGCTTTATATATTGTTCCGGGTGGGCGTTGTATTGGTTTTTCGGAAGTGTTAGACCTGTAAGAGAAAAATTTAAATGGCTGGTAAAGGCCATGGGATGTAGAAATATTTTTTTCACATTTTACTTCCTTGTAAAAACAGGTAAATCAATAGGGATTTTTGTATGGATTAGTACCCAGTGAACGGTTCGTTTAGCTTTATATATTGTTCCGCGTGGGCGTTGTATTGGTTTTTCAGAAGTGTTAGACCTGTAAGATAAATGTTTAAATGGTTGGGAAAGGCCATGGGATGTAGAAATATTTTTTTCACATTTTACTTCCTTGTAAAAACAGGTAAATCAATAGGGATTTTCATACGTATATGTACCCAGTGAACGGTTCATTTAGCTTTATATATTGTTCCGGGTGGGAGTTGCATCGGTTTTTCGGTACTGTTAGACCTGTAAGATAAAAATTTAAATGGTTGGGAAAGGCCATGGGATGTAGAAATATTTTTTTCACATTTTATTTCCTTGTAAAAACAGGTAAATCAATAGGGATTTTCGTACGGATAAGTACCCAGTGAACGGTTCGTTTAGCTTTATATATTGTTCCGGGTGGCCGTTGTATTGGTTTTTCGGTAGTGTTAGACCTGTAAGATAAAAATGTAAACGGTTGGGAAAGGCCATGGGATGTGGAAATATTTTTTTCACATTTTATTTCCTTGTAAAAATAGGTAAATCAATAGGGATTTTCGTACGGATAAGTACCCAGTGAACGGTTCGTTTAGCTTTATATATTGTTCCGGGTGGCCGTTGTATTGGTTTTTCGGTAGTGTTAGACCTGTAAGATAAAAATTTAAATGGTTGGGAAAGGCCATGGGATGTAGAAATATTTTTTCACATTTTATTTCCTTGTAAAAACAGGTAAATCATTAGGGATTTTCGTACGGATAAGTACCCAGTGAACGGTTCGTTTAGCTTTATATATTGTTCCGGGTGGCCGTTGTATTGGTTTTTCGGTAGTGTTAGACCTGTAAGATAAAAATGTAAATGGTTGGGAAAGGCCATGGGATGTAGAAATATTTTTTTCACATTTTATTTCCTTGTAAAAACAGGTAAATCAATAGGGATTTTCGTACGTATAAGTACCCAGTGAACGGTTTGTTTAGCTTTATATATTGTTCCGGGTGGTCGTTGTATTGGTTTTTCGGAAGTGTTAGACCTGTAAGAGAAAAATTTAAATGGTTGGGAAAGGCCATGGGATGTAGAAATATTTTTTTCACATTTTACTTCCTTGTAAAAACAGGTAAATCAATAGGGATTTTTGTATGGATTAGTACCCAGTGAACGGTTCGTTTAGCTTTATATATTGTTCCGCGTGGGCGTTGTATTGGTTTTTCAGAAGTGTTAGACCTGTAAGAGAAAAATTTAAATGGTTGGGAAAGGCCATGGGATGTAGAAATATTTTTTTCACATTTTACTTCCTTGTAAAAACAGGTAAATCAATAGGGATTTTCATACGTATATGTACCCAGTGAACGGTTCATTTAGCTTTATATATTGTTCCGGGTGGGAGTTGCATCGGTTTTTCGGTACTGTTAGACCTGTAAGATAAAAATTTAAATGGTTGGGAAAGGCCATGGGATGTAGAAATATTTTTTTCACATTTTATTTCCTTGTAAAAACAGGTAAATCAATAGGGATTTTCGTACGGATAAGTACCCAGTGAACGGTTCGTTTAGCTTTATATATTGTTCCGGGTGGCCGTTGTATTGGTTTTTCGGTAGTGTTAGACCTGTAAGATAAAAATGTAAACGGTTGGGAAAGGCCATGGGATGTGGAAATATTTTTTTCACATTTTATTTCCTTGTAAAAATAGGTAAATCAATAGGGATTTTCGTACGGATAAGTACCCAGTGAACGGTTCGTTTAGCTTTATATATTGTTCCGGGTGGCCGTTGTATTGGTTTTTCGGTAGTGTTAGACCTGTAAGATAAAAATTTAAATGGTTGGGAAAGGCCATGGGATGTAGAAATATTTTTTCACATTTTATTTCCTTGTAAAAACAGGTAAATCATTAGGGATTTTCGTACGGATAAGTACCCAGTGAACGGTTCGTTTAGCTTTATATATTGTTCCGGGTGGCCGTTGTATTGGTTTTTCGGTAGTGTTAGACCTGTAAGATAAAAATGTAAATGGTTGGGAAAGGCCATGGGATGTAGAAATATTTTTTTCACATTTTATTTCCTTGTAAAAACAGGTAAATCAATAGGGATTTTCGTACGTATAAGTACCCAGTGAACGGTTTGTTTAGCTTTATATATTGTTCCGGGTGGTCGTTGTATTGGTTTTTCAGAAGTGTTAGACCTGTAAGAGAAAAATTTAAATGGTTGGGAAAGGCCATGGGATGTAGAAATATTTTTTTCACATTTTACTTCCTTGTAAAAACTGGTAAATCCATAGGGATTTTCGTACGGATAAGTACCCAGTGAACGGTTCGTTTAGCTTTATAAATTGTTCCGGGTGGCCGTTGTATTGGTTTTTCGGAAGTGTTAGACCTGTAAGAGAAAAATTTAAATGGTTGGGAAAGGCCATGGGATGTAGAAATATTTTTTTCACATTTTATTTCCTTGTAAAAACAGGTCAATCAGTAGGGATTTTCGTATATATTAGTACCCAGTAAACGGTTCGTTTAGCTGTATATATTTTTCTGGGTGGGTGTTGTATTGTTTTTTCGCAACTTTTAGACCTGTAAGAGAAAAATTTAAATGGTTGGGAAAGGCCATGGGATGTAGAAATATTTTTTTCACATTTTACTTCCTTGTAAAAACAGGTAAATCAATAGGGCTTTTCGTACGGATAAGTACCCAGTGAACTGTTCGTTTAGCTTTATATATTGTTCCGGGTGGGCGTTGTATTGGTTTTTCGGAAGTGTTAGACCTGTAAGAGAAAAATTTAAATGGTTGCGAAAGGCCATGGGATGTAGAAATATTTTTTTCACATTTTACTTCCTTGTAAAAACAGGTAAATCAATAGGGATTTTCATACGTATAAGTACCCAGTGAACGGTTCATTTAGCTTTATATATTGTTCCGGGTGGGAGTTGTATCGGTTTTTCGGTACTGTTAGACCTGTAAGATAAAAATTTAAATGGTTGGGAAAGGTAATGGGATGCAGAAATATTTTTTTCACATTTTACTTCCTTGTAAAAACAGGTAAATCAATAGGGCTTTTCGTACGGATAAGTACCCAGTGAACTGTTCGTTTAGCTTTATATATTGTTCCGGGTGGGCGTTGTATTGGTTTTTCGGAAGCGTTAGACCTCTAAGAGAAATGTTTAAATGGTTGGGAATGGCCATGGGATGTAGAAATATTTTTTTCACATTTTACTTCCTTGTAAAAACAGGAAAATCAATAGGGCTTTTCGCACGGATAAGTACCCAGTGAACGGTTCGTTTAGCTTTATACATTGTTCCGGGTGGGCGTTGTATTGGTTTTTCGGAAGTGTTAGACATGTAAGAGAAAAATTTAAATGGCTGGTAAAGGCCATGGGATGTAGAAATATTTTTTTCACATTTTACTTCCTTGTAAAAACAGGTAAATCAATAGGGCTTTTCGCACGGATAAGTACCCAGTGAACGGTTCGTTTAGCTTTATATATTGTTCCGGGTGGGCGTTGTATTGGTTTTTCGGAAGCGTTAGACCTCTAAGAGAAATGTTTAAATGGTTGGGAATGGCCATGGGATGTAGAAATATTTTTTTCACATTTTACTTCCTTGTAAAAACAGGAAAATCAATAGGGCTTTTCGCACGGATAAGTACCCAGTGAACGGTTCGTTTAGCTTTATACATTGTTCCGGGTGGGCGTTGTATTGGTTTTTCGGAAGTGTTAGACATGTAAGAGAAAAATTTAAATGGCTGGTAAAGGCCATGGGATGTAGAAATATTTTTTTCACATTTTACTTCCTTGTAAAAACAGGTAAATCAATAGGGCTTTTCGCACGGATAAGTACCCAGTGAACGGTTCGTTTAGCTTTATACATTGTTCCGGGTGGGCGTTGTATTGGTTTTTCGGAAGTGTTAGACATGTAAGAGAAAAATTTAAATGGTTGGGAAAGGCCATGGGATGTAGAAATAATTTTTTCACATTTTATTTCCTTGTAAAAACAGGTAAATCAATAGGGATTTTCGTACGGATAAGTACCCAGTGAACGGTTCGTTTAGCTTTATATATTGTTCCGCGTGGGCGTTGTATCGGTTTTTCAGAAGTGTTAGACCTGTAAGAGAAAAATTTAAATGGTTGGGAAAGGCCATGGGATGTAGAAATATTTTTTTCACATTTTATTTCTTTGTAAATACAGGTAAATCAATAGGGATTTTCGTACGGATAAGTACTCAGTGAACGGTTCGTTTAGCTTTATATATTGTTCCGGGTGGGCGTTGTATTGGTTTTTCGGAAGCGTTAGACCTGTAAGAGAAATGTTTAAATGGTTGGGAATGGCCATGGGATGTAGAAATATTTTTTTCACATTTTACTTCCTTGTAAAAACAGGTAAATCAATAGGGATTTTCATACGTATAAGTACCCAGTGAACGGTTCATTTAGCTTTATATATTGTTCCGGGTGGGAGTTGTATCGGTTTTTCGGTACTGTTAGACCTGTAAGATAAAAATTTAAATGGTTGGGAAAGGCCATGGGATGCAGAAATATTTTTTTCACATTTTACTTCCTTGTAAAAACAGGTAAATCAATAGGGCTTTTCGTACGGATAAGTACCCAGTGAACTGTTCGTTTAGCTTTATATATTGTTCTGGGTGGGCGTTGTATCGGTTTTTCGGAAGTGTTAGACCTGTAAGAGAAAAATTTAAATGGCTGGTAAAGGCCATGGGATGTAGAAATATTTTTTTCACATTTTACTTCCTTGTAAAAAGAGGAAAATCAATAGGGCTTTTCGCACGGATAAGTACCCAGTGAACGGTTCGTTTAGCTTTATACATTGTTCCGGGTGGGCGTTGTATTGGTTTTTCGGAAGTGTTAGACATGTAAGAGAAAAATTCAAATGGTTGGGAAAGGCCATGGGATGTAGAAATATTTTTTTCACATTTTATTTCCTTGTAAAAACAGATAAATCAATAGGGATTTTCGTACGGATAAGTACCCAGTGAACGGTTCGTTTAGCTTTATATATTGTTCCGCGTGGGCGTTGTATTGGTTTTTCGGAAGCGTTAGACCTGTAAGAGAAAAATTTAAATGGCTGGGAAAGGCCATGGGATGTAGAAATATTTTTTTCACATTTTACTTCCTTGTAAAAACAGGTAAATCAATAGGGCTTTTTGTACGGATAAGTACCCAGTGAACGGTCCGTTTAGCTTTATATATTGTTCCAGGAGGGCGTTGTATTGGTTTTTCGGAAGTGTTAGACCTGAAAGAGAAAAGTTTAAATGGTTGGGAAAGGCCATGGGTTGTAGAAATATTTTTTTCACATTTTATTTCCTTGTAAAAACAGGTAAATCAATAGGGATTTTCGTACGGATAAGTACCCAGTGAACGGTTCGTTTAGCTTTATATATTGTTCCGGGTGGGAGTTGTATCGGTTTTTCGGTAGTGTTAGACCTGTAAGAGAAAAATTTAAATGGTTCGGAAAGGCCATGGGATGTAGAAATATTTTTTTCACATTTTATTTCCTTGTAAAAACAGGTAAATCAATAGGGATTTTTGTATGGATTAGTACCCAGTGAACGGTTCGTTTAGCTTTATATATTGTTCCGCGTGGGCGTTGTATTGGTTTTTCAGAAGTGTTAGACCTGTAAGATAAATGTTTAAATGGTTGCGAAAGGCCATGGGATGTAGAAATATTTTTTTCACATTTTACTTCCTTGTAAAAACAGGTAAATCAATAGGGATTTTCATACGTATAAGTACCCAGTGAACGGTTCATTTAGCTTTATATATTGTTCCGGGTGGGAGTTGTATCGGTTTTTCTGTAGTGTTAGACCTGTAAGATAAAAATTTAAATGGTTGGGAAGGGCCATGGGTTGTAGAAATATTTTTTTCACATTTTATTTCCTTGTAAAAACAGGAAAATCAATAGAGATTTTCGTACGGATTAGTACCCAGTGAACGGTTCGTTTAGCTTTATATATTGTTCCGCGTGGGCGTTGTATCGGTTTTTCAGAAGTGTTAGACCTGTAAGAGAAAAATTTAAATGGTTGGGAAAGGCCATGGGATGTAGAAATATTTTTTTCACATTTTATTTCTTTGTAAATACAGGTAAATCAATAGGGATTTTCGTACGGATAAGTACTCAGTGAACGGTTCGTTTAGCTTTATACATTGTTCCGGGTGGGCGTTGTATTGGTTTTTCGGAAGTGTTAGACATGTAAGAGAAAAATTTAAATGGCTGGTAAAGGCCATGGGATGTAGAAATATTTTTTTCACATTTTACTTCCTTGTAAAAACAGGTAAATCAATAGGGCTTTTCGCACGGATAAGTACCCAGTGAACGGTTCGTTTAGCTTTATATATTGTTCCGGGTGGGCGTTGTATTGGTTTTTCGGAAGCGTTAGACCTCTAAGAGAAATGTTTAAATGGTTGGGAATGGCCATGGGATGTAGAAATATTTTTTTCACATTTTACTTCCTTGTAAAAACAGGAAAATCAATAGGGCTTTTCGCACGGATAAGTACCCAGTGAACGGTTCGTTTAGCTTTATACATTGTTCCGGGTGGGCGTTGTATTGGTTTTTCGGAAGTGTTAGACATGTAAGAGAAAAATTTAAATGGCTGGTAAAGGCCATGGGATGTAGAAATATTTTTTTCACATTTTACTTCCTTGTAAAAACAGGTAAATCAATAGGGCTTTTCGCACGGATAAGTACCCAGTGAACGGTTCGTTTAGCTTTATACATTGTTCCGGGTGGGCGTTGTATTGGTTTTTCGGAAGTGTTAGACATGTAAGAGAAAAATTTAAATGGTTGGGAAAGGCCATGGGATGTAGAAATATTTTTTTCACATTTTATTTCCTTGTAAAAACAGGTAAATCAATAGGGATTTTCGTACGGATAAGTACCCAGTGAACGGTTCGTTTAGCTTTATATATTGTTCCGCGTGGGCGTTGTATCGGTTTTTCAGAAGTGTTAGACCTGTAAGAGAAAAATTTAAATGGTTGGGAAAGGCCATGGGATGTAGAAATATTTTTTTCACATTTTATTTCTTTGTAAATACAGGTAAATCAATAGGGATTTTCGTACGGATAAGTACTCAGTGAACGGTTCGTTTAGCTTTATATATTGTTCCGGGTGGGCGTTGTATTGGTTTTTCGGAAGCGTTAGACCTGTAAGAGAAATGTTTAAATGGTTGGGAATGGCCATGGGATGTAGAAATATTTTTTTCACATTTTACTTCCTTGTAAAAACAGGTAAATCAATAGGGATTTTCATACGTATAAGTACCCAGTGAACGGTTCATTTAGCTTTATATATTGTTCCGGGTGGGAGTTGTATCGGTTTTTCGGTACTGTTAGACCTGTAAGATAAAAATTTAAATGGTTGGGAAAGGCCATGGGATGCAGAAATATTTTTTTCACATTTTACTTCCTTGTAAAAACAGGTAAATCAATAGGGCTTTTCGTACGGATAAGTACCCAGTGAACTGTTCGTTTAGCTTTATATATTGTTCTGGGTGGGCGTTGTATCGGTTTTTCGGAAGTGTTAGACCTGTAAGAGAAAAATTTAAATGGCTGGTAAAGGCCATGGGATGTAGAAATATTTTTTTCACATTTTACTTCCTTGTAAAAACAGGAAAATCAATAGGGCTTTTCGCACGGATAAGTACCCAGTGAACGGTTCGTTTAGCTTTATACATTGTTCCGGGTGGGCGTTGTATTGGTTTTTCGGAAGTGTTAGACATGTAAGAGAAAAATTCAAATGGTTGGGAAAGGCCATGGGATGTAGAAATATTTTTTTCACATTTTATTTCCTTGTAAAAACAGATAAATCAATAGGGATTTTCGTACGGATAAGTACCCAGTGAACGGTTCGTTTAGCTTTATATATTGTTCCGCGTGGGCGTTGTATTGGTTTTTCGGAAGCGTTAGACCTGTAAGAGAAAAATTTAAATGGCTGGGAAAGGCCATGGGATGTAGAAATATTTTTTTCACATTTTACTTCCTTGTAAAACAGGTAAATCAATAGGGCTTTTTGTACGGATAAGTACCCAGTGAACGGTCCGTTTAGCTTTATATATTGTTCCAGGAGGGCGTTGTATTGGTTTTTCGGAAGTGTTAGACCTGAAAGAGAAAAGTTTAAATGGTTGGGAAAGGCCATGGGTTGTAGAAATATTTTTTTCACATTTTATTTCCTTGTAAAAACAGGTAAATCAATAGGGATTTTCGTACGGATAAGTACCCAGTGAACGGTTCGTTTAGCTTTATATATTGTTCCGGGTGGGAGTTGTATCGGTTTTTCGGTAGTGTTAGACCTGTAAGAGAAAAATTTAAATGGTTCGGAAAGGCCATGGGATGTAGAAATATTTTTTTCACATTTTATTTCCTTGTAAAAACAGGTAAATCAATAGGGATTTTTGTATGGATTAGTACCCAGTGAACGGTTCGTTTAGCTTTATATATTGTTCCGCGTGGGCGTTGTATTGGTTTTTCAGAAGTGTTAGACCTGTAAGATAAATGTTTAAATGGTTGCGAAAGGCCATGGGATGTAGAAATATTTTTTTCACATTTTACTTCCTTGTAAAAACAGGTAAATCAATAGGGATTTTCATACGTATAAGTACCCAGTGAACGGTTCATTTAGCTTTATATATTGTTCCGGGTGGGAGTTGTATCGGTTTTTCTGTAGTGTTAGACCTGTAAGATAAAAATTTAAATGGTTGGGAAGGGCCATGGGTTGTAGAAATATTTTTTTCACATTTTATTTCCTTGTAAAAACAGGAAAATCAATAGGTATTTTCGTACGGATAAGTGCCCAGTGAACGGTTGGTTTAGCTTTATATATTGTTCCGGGTGGCCGTTGTATTGGTTTTTCGGAAGTGTTAGACATGTAAGAGAAAAATTTAAATGGTTGGGAAAGGCCATGGGATGTAGAAATATTTTTTTCACATTTTATTTCCTTGTAAATACAGGTAAATCAATAGGGATTTTCGTACGGATAAGTACCCAGTGAACGGTTCTTTTAGCTTTATATATTGTTCCGCGTGGGCGTTGTATTGGTTTTTCGGAAGCGTTAGACCTGTAAGAGAAATGTTTAAATGGTTGGGAATGGCCATGGGATGTAGAAATATTTTTTTCACATTTTACTTCCTTGTAAAAACAGGTAAATCAATAGGGCTTTTCGTACGGATAAGTACCCAGTGAACTGTTCGTTTAGCTTTATATATTGTTCCGGGTGGGCGTTGTATCGGTTTTTCAGAAGTGTTAGACCTGTAAGAGAAAAATTTAAATGGCTGGTAAAGGCCATGGGATGTAGAAATATTTTTTTCACATTTTACTTCCTTGTAAAAACAGGAAAATCAATAGGGCTTTTCGCACGGATAAGTACCCAGTGAACGGTTCGTTTAGCTTTATACATTGTTCCGGGTGGGCGTTGTATTGGTTTTTCGGAAGTGTTAGACATGTAAGAGAAAAATTTAAATGGTTGGGAAAGGCCATGGGATGTAGAAATATTTTTTTCACATTTTACTTCCTTGTAAAAACAGGTAAATCAATAGGGCTTTTCGTACGGATAAGTACCCAGTGAACTGTTCGTTTAGCTTTATATATTGTTCCGGGTGGGCGTTGTATCGGTTTTTCGGAAGTGTTAGACCTGTAAGAGAAAAATTTAAATGGCTGGTAAAGGCCATGGGATGTAGAAATATTTTTTTCACATTTTACTTCCTTGTAAAAACAGCAAAATCAATAGGGCTTTTCGCACGGATAAGTACCCAGTGAACGGTTCGTTTAGCTTTATACATTGTTCCGGGTGGGCGTTGTATTGGTTTTTCGGAAGTGTTAGACATGTAAGAGAAAAATTTAAATGGTTGGGAAAGGCCATGGGATGTAGCAATATTTTTTTCACATTTTATTTCCTTGTAAAAACAGGTAAATCAATAGGGATTTTCGTACGGATAAGTACCCAGTGAACGGTTCGTTTAGCTTTATACATTGCTCCGGGTGGCCGTTGTATTGGTTTTTCAGAAGTGTTAGACCTGTAAGAGAAAAGTTTAAATGGTTGGGAAAGGCCATGGGATGTAGAAATATTTTTTTCACATTTTATTTCCTTGTAAAAACAGATAAATCAATAGGGATTTTCGTACGGATAAGTACCCAGTGAACGGTTCGTTTACCTTTATATATTGTTCCGGGTGGGCGTTGTATTGGTTTTTCGGAAGTGTTAGACCTGTAAGAGAAATGTTTAAATGGTTGGGAAAGGCCATGGGATGTAGAAATATTTTTTTCACATTTTACTTCCTTGTAAAAACAGGTAAATCAATAGGGATTTTCATACGTATAAGTACCCAGTGAACGGTTCATTTAGCTTTATATATTGTTCCGGGTGGGAGTTGTATCGGTTTTTCGGTACTGTTAGACCTGTAAGATAAAAATTTAAATGGTTGGGAAAAGCCATGGGATGTAGAAATATTTTTTTCACATTTTACTTCCTTGTAAAAACAGGTAAATCAATAGGGCTTTTCGTACGGATAAGTACCCAGTGAACTGTTCGTTTAGCTTTATATATTGTTCCGGGTGGGCGTTGTATTGGTTTTTCGGAAGTGTTAGACCTGTAAGAGAAAAATTTAAATGGCTGGTAAAGACCATGGGATGTAGAAATATTTTTTTCACATTTTACTTCCTTGTAAAAACAGGTAAATCAATAGGGATTTTTGTATGGATTAGTACCCAGTGAACGGTTCGTTTAGCTTTATATATTGTTCCGCGTGGGCGTTGTATTGGTTTTTCAGAAGTGTTAGACCTGTAAGATAAATGTTTAAATGGTTGCGAAAGGCCATGGGATGTAGAAATATTTTTTTCACATTTTACTTCCTTGTAAAAACAGGTAAATCAATAGGGATTTTCATACGTATAAGTACCCAGTGAACGGTTCATTTAGCTTTATATATTGTTCCGGGTGGGAGTTGTATCGGTTTTTCTGTAGTGTTAGACCTGTAAGATAAAAATTTAAATGGTTGGGAAAGGCCATGGGTTGTAGAAATTTTTTTTTCACATTTTATTTCCTTGTAAAAACAGGAAAATCAATAGGTATTTTCGTACAGATAAGTGCCCAGTGAACGGTTGGTTTAGCTTTATATATTGTTCCGGGTGGCCGTTGTATTGGTTTTTCGGAAGTGTTAGACATGTAAGAGAAAAATTTAAATGTTTGGGAAAGGCCATGGGATGTAGAAATATTTTTTTCACATTTTATTTCCTTGTAAATACAGGTAAATCAATAGGGATTTTCGTACGGATAAGTACCCAGTGAACGGTTCTTTTACCTTTATATATTGTTCCGCGTGGGCGTTGTATTGGTTTTTCGGAAGCGTTAGACCTGTAAGAGAAATGTTTAAATGGTTGGGAATGGCCATGGGATGTAGAAATATTTTTTTCACATTTTACTTCCTTGTAAAAACAGGTAAATCAATAGGGCTTTTCGTACGGATAAGTACCCAGTGAACTGTTCGTTTAGCTTTATATATTGTTCCGGGTGGGCGTTGTATCGGTTTTTCGGAAGTGTTAGACCTGTAAGAGAAAAATTTAAATGGCTGGTAAAGGCCATGGGATGTAGAAATATTTTTTTCACATTTTACTTCCTTGTAAAAACAGGAAAATCAATAGGGCTTTTCGCACGGATAAGTACCCAGTGAACGGTTCGTTTAGCTTTATACATTGTTCCGGGTGGGCGTTGTATTGGTTTTTCGGAAGTGTTAGACATGTAAGAGAAAAATTTAAATGGTTGGGAAAGGCCATGGGATGTAGAAATATTTTTTTCACATTTTATTTCCTTGTAAAAACAGGTAAATCAATAGGGATTTTCGTACGGATAAGTACCCAGTGAACGGTTCGTTTAGCTTTATACATTGCTCCGGGTGGCCGTTGTATTGGTTTTTCAGAAGTGTTAGACCTGTAAGAGAAAAGTTTAAATGGTTGGGAATGGCCATGGGATGTAGAAATATTGTTTTCACATTTTATTTCCTTGTAAAAACAGGTAAATCAATAGGGATTTTCGTACGGATAAGTACCCAGTGAACGGTTCGTTTACCTTTATATATTGTTCCGGGTGGGCGTTGTATTGGTTTTTCGGAAGTGTTAGACCTGTAAGAGAAATGTTTAAATGGTTGGGAAAGGCCATGGGATGTAGAAATATTTTTTTCACATTTTACTTCCTTGTAAAAACAGGTAAATCAATAGGGATTTTCATACGTATAAGTACCCAGTGAACGGTTCATTTAGCTTTATATATTGTTCCGGGTGGGAGTTGTATCGGTTTTTCGGTACTGTTAGACCTGTAAGATAAAAATTTAAATGGTTGGGAAAGGCCATGGGATGTAGAAATATTTTTTCACATTTTTGTTGTTGTTGTTATGTGCGAAGTCGTGTCCGACCCATCGCGACCCCATGGACAATGATCCTCCAGGCCTTCCTGTCCTCTACCATTCCCCGGAGTCCATTTAAGTTTGCACCTACTGCTTCAGTGACTCCATCCATCCATCTCATTCTCTGTCGTCCCCTTCTTCTTTTGCCCCCGATCTCTCCCAGCATTAGGCTCTTCTCCAGGGAGTCCTTCCTTCTCATGAGGTGGCCAAAATATTTGAGTTTCATCTTCAGGATCTGGCCTTCTAAAGAGCAGTCAGGGCTGATCTCCTCTAGGACTGACTGGTTTGTTCGCCTTGCAGTCCAAGGGACTCGCAAGAGTCTTCTCCAGCACCAGAGTTCAAAAGCCTCAATTCTTTGACGCTCGGCCTTCCTTATGGTCCAACTTTCGCAGCCATACATTGCAACTGGGAAGACCATAGCCTTGACTAAACGCACTTTTGTTGGCAGGGTGATGTCTCTGCTTTTTAGGATGCTGTCTAGATTTGTCATAGCTTTCCTCCCCAGGAGCAAGCGTCTTTTAATTTCTTTGCTGCAGTCCCCATCTGCAGTGATCTTGGAGCCCAGGAAAATAAAATCTGTCACTATCTCCATTTCTTCCCCTTCTATTTGCCAGGAATTGAGAGGGCCGGATGCCATGATCTTTGTTTTCTTGATGTTGAGTTTCAAGCCAACTTTGGCACTCTCCTCCTTCACCCGCATCAACAGGCTCTTTAGTTCCTCTTCACTTTCTGCCATTAGAGTGGTATCATCTGCATATCTGAGGTTGTTGATATTTCTCCCTGCAATCTTGATCCCAATTTGTGACTCCTCTAATCCCGCATTTCTCATGATGTGCTCTGCATACAAGTTAAATAGGCAAGGCGACAGTATACAGCCTTGCCGAACTCCTTTCTCAATTTTGAACCAGTCAGTGATTCCATGTTCAGTTCTCACTGTTGCTTCTTGACCTGCATATAAATTTCTCAGGAGACAAATAAGATGCTCTGGTATTCCCATCTCTTTAAGAACTTGCCACAATTTGTTGTGCTCCACACAATCAAAGGCTTTAGCATAGTCAATGAAGCAGAAGTAGACGTTCTTCTGGTACTCCCTAGCTTTCTCCATGATCCAGCGTATGTTGGCAATTTGATCTCTAGTTCCTCTGCCTCTTCGAAATCCTGCCTGTACTTCTGGAAGTTCTCGGTCCACATATTGCTGGAGCCTAGCTTGTAGGATTTTGAGCATAACTTTGCTAGCATGAGAAATTAGTGCGATGGTGCGGTAGTTTGAACATTCTTTGGCATTGCCCTTCTTTGGGATTGGAATGTAAACTGACCTTTTCCAATCCTGTGGCCATTGTTGAGTTTTCCAAATTTGCTGGCATATTGAGTGTAGCACTTTTACTGCATCGTCCTTTAAGATTTTGAATAGTTCAACTGGAATGCTGTCACTACCACTAGCTTTATTGTTGCTCAGACTTCCTAAGGCCCATCTGACTTCACATTCCAGGATGTCTGGCTCCAGGTCAGTAACTACCCCATTGTGGTCATCAGGGATGTTAAGCTCGCTCTTGTATAGTTCTTCTGTATAATTTTGCCACCTTTGTTTGATCTCTTCTGCTTCTGTGAGGTCCCTACCATTTTGGTCCCTTATCATACCCATCTTTGCATGAAACGTTCTCTTCATATCTCCAATTTTCTTGAAAAGATCTCTGGTCCTCCCCATTCTATTGTTTTCTTCTATTTGTTTGCACTGTTCATTTAAGAAGGCATTCTTATCTCTTCTAGCTTTTCTCTGGAATTCTGCATTCAGTTGGGTGTATCTTTCTCTTTCTCCCTTGCCTTTCACTTCCCTTCTCTCCTTAGCTATTTGTAAAGCTTCCTCAGACAGCCATTTTGATTTCTTGCATTTCTTTTTCTTTGGGATGGTTTTAGTTGCTACCTCTTGTACAATGTTGCGAACCTCCGTCCATAGTTCTTCAGGCACTCTGTCTATCAGATCTAATTCCTTAAATCTATTTGTCACCTCCACTGTGTATTCGTCAGGGATATGATTTAGTTCATACCTGAGTGGCCTAGTGCTTTTCCCTACTTTCTTCAATTTAAGCCTAAATTTTGCAACAAGAAGCTCATGATCTGAACCACAATCAGCTCCTGGTCTTGTTTTTATTGACTGGATAGAACTTTTCCATCTTTGGCTGCAGAGCACATAGTCAATCTGATTTCTGTGTTGACCGTCTGGTGATGTCCATGTGTAGAGTCGTCTCTTGGGTTGCTGGAAAAGAGTGTTTGCTATGACCATTGTATTCTCTTGACAAAATTCTACCAGCCTGTGCCCTGCTTCATTTTGTAGTCCAAGGCCAAACTTGCCTGTTATCCCGGTTATCTTTTGGCTTCCTACTTTAGCATTCCAATCCCCCATGATGATAAGCACATCATTTTTGGGCGTTGCCCAAACTCTATGGACAGTTCACATTTTACTTCCTTGTAAAAACAGGTAAATCAATAGGGCTTTTCGTACGGATAAGTACCCAGTGAACTGTTCGTTTAGCTTTATATATTGTTCCGGGTGGGCGTTGTATTGGTTTTTCGGAAGTGTTAGACCTGTAAGAGAAAAATTTAAATGGCTGGTAAAGGGCATGGGATGTAGAAATATTTTTTTCACATTTTACTTCCTTGTAAAAACAGGTAAATCAATAGGGATTTTTGTATGGATTAGTACCCAGTGAACGGTTCGTTTAGCTTTATATATTGTTCCGCGTGGGCGTTGTATTGGTTTTTCAGAAGTGTTAGACCTGTAAGATAAATGTTTAAATGGTTGCGAAAGGCCATGGGATGTAGAAATATTTTTTTCACATTTTACTTCCTTGTAAAAACAGGTAAATCAATAGGGATTTTCATACGTATAAGTACCCAGTGAACGGTTCATTTAGCTTTATATATTGTTCCGGGTGGGAGTTATATCGGTTTTTCTGTAGTGTTAGACCTGTAAGATAAAAATTTAAATGGTTGGGAAAGGCCATGGGTTGTAGAAATATTTTTTTCACATTTTATTTCCTTGTAAATACAGGTAAATCAATAGGGATTTTCGTACGGATAAGTACCCAGTGAACGGTTCGTTTAGCTTTATATATTGTTCCGCGTGGGCGTTGTATTGGTTTTTCGGAAGCGTTAGACCTGTAAGAGAAATGTTTAAATGGTTGGGAATGGCCATGGGATGTAGAAATATTTTTTTCACATTTTACTTCCTTGTAAAAACAGGTAAATCAATAGGGCTTTTCGTACGGATAAGTACCCAGTGAACTGTTCGTTTAGCTTTATATATTGTTCTGGGTGGGCGTTGTATCGGTTTTTCGGAAGTGTTAGACCTGTAAGAGAAAAATTTAAATGGCTGGTAAAGGCCATGGGATGTAGAAATATTTTTTTCACATTTTACTTCCTTGTAAAAACAGGAAAATCAATAGGGCTTTTCGCACGGATAAGTACCCAGTGAACGGTTCGTTTAGCTTTATACATTGTTCCGGGTGGGCGTTGTATTGGTTTTTCGGAAGTGTTAGACATGTAAGAGAAAAATTTAAATGGTTGGGAAAGGCCATGGGATGTAGAAATATTTTTTCACATTTTATTTCCTTGTAAAAACAGGTAAATCAATAGGGATTTTCGTACGGATAAGTACCCAGTGAACGGTTCGTTTAGCTTTATACATTGTTCCGGGTGGCCGTTGTATTGGTTTTTCAGAAGTGTTAGACCTGTAAGAGAAAAGTTTAAATGGTTGGGAATGGCCATGGGATGTAGAAATATTTTTTTCACATTTTATTTCCTTGTAAAAACAGGTAAATCAATAGGGATTTTCGTACGGATAAGTACCCAGTGAACGGTTCGTTTACCTTTATATATTGTTCCGGGTGGGCGTTGTATTGGTTTTTCGGAAGTGTTAGACCTGTAAGAGAAATGTTTAAATGGTTGCGAAAGGCCATGGGATGTAGAAATATTTTTTTCACATTTTACTTCCTTGTAAAAACAGGTAAATCAATAGGGATTTTCATACGTATAAGTACCCAGTGAACGGTTCATTTAGCTTTATATATTGTTCCGGGTGGGAGTTGTATCGGTTTTTCTGTAGTGTTAGACCTGTAAGATAAAAATTTAAATGGTTGGGAAAGGCCATGGGTTGTAGAAATATTTTTTTCACATTTTATTTCCTTGTAAAAACAGGAAAATCAATAGCTATTTTCGTACGGATAAGTGCCCAGTGAACGGTTGGTTTAGCTTTATATATTGTTCCGGGTGGCCGTTGTATTGGTTTTTCGGAAGTGTTAGACATGTAAGAGAAAAATTTAAATGGTTGGGAAAGGCCATGGGATGTAGAAATATTTTTTTCACATTTTATTTCCTTGTAAATACAGGTAAATCAATAGGGATTTTCGTACGGATAAGTACCCAGTGAACGGTTCGTTTAGCTTTATATATTGTTCCGCGTGGGCGTTGTATTGGTTTTTCGGAAGCGTTAGACCTGTAAGAGAAATGTTTAAATGGTTGGGAATGGCCAAGGGATGTAGAAATACTTTTTTCACATTTTACTTCCTTGTAAAAACAGGTAAATCAATATGGCTTTTCGTACGGATAAGTACCCAGTGAACTGTTCGTTTAGCTTTATATATTGTTCCGGGTGGGCGTTGTATCGGTTTTTCGGAAGTGTTAGACCTGTAAGAGAAAAATTTAAATGGCTGGTAAAGGCCATGGGATGTAGAAATATTTTTTTCACATTTTACTTCCTTGTAAAAACAGGAAAATCAATAGGGCTTTTCGCACGGATAAGTACCCAGTGAACGGTTCGTTTAGCTTTATACATTGTTCCGGGTGGGCGTTGTATTGGTTTTTCGGAAGTGTTAGACATGTAAGAGAAAAATTTAAATGGTTGGGAAAGGCCATGGGATGTAGAAATATTTTTTTCACATTTTATTTCCTTGTAAAAACAGGTAAATCAATAGGGATTTTCGTACGGATAAGTACCCAGTGAACGGTTCGCTTAGCTTTATACATTGTTCCGGGTGGCCGTTGTATTGGTTTTTCAGAAGTGTTAGACCTGTAAGAGAAAAGTTTAAATGGTTGGGAATGGCCATGGGATGTAGAAATATTTTTTTCACATTTTATTTCCTTGTAAAAACAGGTAAATCAATAGGGATTTTCGTACGGATAAGTACCCAGTGAACTGTTCGTTTAGCTTTATATATTGTTCCGGGTGGGCGTTGTATCGGTTTTTCGGAAGTGTTAGACCTGTAAGAGAAAAATTTAAATGGCTGGTAAAGGCCATGGGATGTAGAAATATTTTTTTCACATTTTACTTCCTTGTAAAAACAGGAAAATCAATAGGGCTTTTCGCACGGATAAGTACCCAGTGAACGGTTCGTTTAGCTTTATACATTGTTCCGGGTGGGCGTTGTATTGGTTTTTCGGAAGTGTTAGACATGTAAGAGAAAAATTTAAATGGTTGGGAAAGGCCATGGGATGTAGAAATATTTTTTTCACATTTTATTTCCTTGTAAAAACAGGTAAATCAATAGGGATTTTCGTACGGATAAGTACCCAGTGAACGGTTCGCTTAGCTTTATACATTGTTCCGGGTGGCCGTTGTATTGGTTTTTCAGAAGTGTTAGACCTGTAAGAGAAAAGTTTAAATGGTTGGGAATGGCCATGGGATGTAGAAATATTTTTTTCACATTTTATTTCCTTGTAAAAACAGGTAAATCAATAGGGATTTTCGTACGGATAAGTACCCAGTGAACGGTTCGTTTACCTTTATATATTGTTCCGGGTGGGCGTTGTATTGGTTTTTCGGAAGTGTTAGACCTGTAAGAGAAATGTTTAAATGGTTGGGAAAGGCCATGGGATTTAGAAATATTTTTTTCACATTTTACTTCCTTGTAAAAACAGGTAAATCAATAGGGATTTTCATACGTATAAGTACCCAGTGAACGGTTCATTTAGCTTTATATATTGTTCCGGGTGGGAGTTGTATCGGTTTTTCGGTACTGTTAGACCTGTAAGATAAAAATTTAAATGGTTGGGAAAGGCCATGGGATGTAGAAATATTTTTTTCACATTTTACTTCCTTGTAAAAACAGGTAAATCAATAGGGCTTTTCGTACGGATAAGTACCCAGTGAACTGTTCGTTTAGCTTTATATATTGTTCCGGGTGGGCGTTGTATTGGTTTTTCGGAAGTGTTAGACCTGTAAGAGAAAAATTTAAATGGCTGGTAAAGGCCATGGGATGTAGAAATATTTTTTTCACATTTTACTTCCTTGTAAAAACAGGTAAATCAATAGGGATTTTTGTATGGATTAGTACCCAGTGAACGGTTCGTTTAGCTTTATATATTGTTCCGCGTGGGCGTTGTATTGGTTTTTCAGAAGTGTTAGACCTGTAAGATAAATGTTTAAATGGTTGCGAAAGGCCATGGGATGTAGAAATATTTTTTTCACATTTTAATTCCTTGTAAAAAGAGGTAAATCAATAGGGATTTTCATACGTATAAGTACCCAGTGAACGGTTCATTTAGCTTTATATATTGTTCCGGGTGGGAGTTGTATCGGTTTTTCTGTAGTGTTAGACCTGTAAGATAAAAATTTAAATGGTTGGGAAAGGCCATGGGTTGTAGAAATATTTTTTTCACATTTTATTTCCTTGTAAAAACAGGTAAATCAATAGGGATTTTCGTACGGATAAGTACCCAGTGAACGGTTCGTTTACCTTTATATATTGTTCCGGGTGGGCGTTGTATTGGTTTTTCGGAAGTGTTAGACCTGTAAGAGAAATGTTTAAATGGTTGGGAAAGGCCATGGGATGTAGAAATATTTTTTTCACATTTTACTTCCTTGTAAAAACAGGTAAATCAATAGGGATTTTCATACGTATAAGTACCCAGTGAACGGTTCATTTAGCTTTATATATTGTTCCGGGTGGGAGTTGTATCGGTTTTTCAGTACTGTTAGACCTGTAAGAGAAAAATTTAAATGGCTGGTAAAGGCCATGGGATGTAGAAATATTTTTTTCACATTTTACTTCCTTGTAAAAACAGGTAAATCAATAGGGATTTTTGTATGGATTAGTACCCAGTGAACGGTTCGTTTAGCTTTATATATTGTTCCGCGTGGGCGTTGTATTGGTTTTTCAGAAGTGTTAGACCTGTAAGATAAATGTTTAAATGGTTGCGAAAGGCCATGGGATGTAGAAATATTTTTTTCACATTTTACTTCCTTGTAAAAACAGGTAAATCAATAGGGATTTTCATACGTATAAGTACCCAGTGAACGGTTCATTTAGCTTTATATATTGTTCCGGGTGGGAGTTGTATCGGTTTTTCTGTAGTGTTAGACCTGTAAGATAAAAATTTAAATGGTTGGGAAAGGCCATGGGTTGTAGAAATATTTTTTTCACATTTTATTTCCTTGTAAAAACAGGAAAATCAATAGCTATTTTCGTACGGATAAGTGCCCAGTGAACGGTTGGTTTAGCTTTATATATTGTTCCGGGTGGCCGTTGTATTGGTTTTTCGGAAGTGTTAGACATGTAAGAGAAAAATTTAAATGGTTGGGAAAGGCCATGGGATGTAGAAATATTTTTTTCACATTTTATTTCCTTGTAAATACAGGTAAATCAATAGGGATTTTCGTACGGATAAGTACCCAGTGAACGGTTCGTTTAGCTTTATATATTGTTCCGCGTGGGCGTTGTATTGGTTTTTCGGAAGCGTTAGACCTGTAAGAGAAATGTTTAAATGGTTGGGAATGGCCAAGGGATGTAGAAATATTTTTTTCACATTTTACTTCCTTGTAAAAACAGGTAAATCAATATGGCTTTTCGTACGGATAAGTACCCAGTGAACTGTTCGTTTAGCTTTATATATTGTTCCGGGTGGGCGTTGTATCGGTTTTTCGGAAGTGTTAGACCTGTAAGAGAAAAATTTAAATGGCTGGTAAAGGCCATGGGATGTAGAAATATTTTTTTCACATTTTACTTCCTTGTAAAAACAGGAAAATCAATAGGGCTTTTCGCACGGATAAGTACCCAGTGAACGGTTCGTTTAGCTTTATACATTGTTCCGGGTGGGCGTTGTATTGGTTTTTCGGAAGTGTTAGACATGTAAGAGAAAAATTTAAATGGTTGGGAAAGGCCATGGGATGTAGAAATATTTTTTTCACATTTTATTTCCTTGTAAAAACAGGTAAATCAATAGGGATTTTCGTACGGATAAGTACCCAGTGAACGGTTCGCTTAGCTTTATACATTGTTCCGGGTGGCCGTTGTATTGGTTTTTCAGAAGTGTTAGACCTGTAAGAGAAAAGTTTAAATGGTTGGGAATGGCCATGGGATGTAGAAATATTTTTTTCACATTTTATTTCCTTGTAAAAACAGGTAAATCAATAGGGATTTTCGTACGGATAAGTACCCAGTGAACGGTTCGTTTACCTTTATATATTGTTCCGGGTGGGCGTTGTATTGGTTTTTCGGAAGTGTTAGACCTGTAAGAGAAATGTTTAAATGGTTGGGAAAGGCCATGGGATGTAGAAATATTTTTTTCACATTTTACTTCCTTGTAAAAACAGGTAAATCAATAGGGATTTTCATACGTATAAGTACCCAGTGAACGGTTCATTTAGCTTTATATATTGTTCCGGGTGGGAGTTGTATCGGTTTTTCGGTACTGTTAGACCTGTAAGATAAAAATTTAAATGGTTGGGAAAGGCCATGGGATGTAGAAATATTTTTTTCACATTTTACTTCCTTGTAAAAACAGGTAAATCAATAGGGCTTTTCGTACGGATAAGTACCCAGTGAACTGTTCGTTTAGCTTTATATATTGTTCCGGGTGGGCGTTGTATTGGTTTTTCGGAAGTGTTAGACCTGTAAGAGAAAAATTTAAATGGCTGGTAAAGGCCATGGGATGTAGAAATATTTTTTTCACATTTTACTTCCTTGTAAAAACAGGTAAATCAATAGGGATTTTTGTATGGATTAGTACCCAGTGAACGGTTCGTTTAGCTTTATATATTGTTCCGCGTGGGCGTTGTATTGGTTTTTCAGAAGTGTTAGACCTGTAAGATAAATATTTAAATGGTTGCGAAAGGCCATGGGATGTAGAAATATTTTTTTCACATTTTACTTCCTTGTAAAAACAGGTAAATCAATAGGGATTTTCATACGTATAAGTACCCAGTGAACGGTTCATTTAGCTTTATATATTGTTCCGGGTGGGAGTTGTATCGGTTTTTCTGTAGTGTTAGACCTGTAAGATAAAAATTTAAATGGTTGGGAAAGGCCATGGGTTGTAGAAATATTTTTTTCACATTTTATTTCCTTGTAAAAACAGGAAAATCAATAGGTATTTTCGTACGGATAAGTGCCCAGTGAACGGTTGGTTTAGCTTTATATATTGTTCCGGGTGGCCGTTGTATTGGTTTTTCGGAAGTGTTAGACATGTAAGAGAAAAATTTAAATGGTTGGGAAAGGCCATGGGATGTAGAAATATTTTTTTCACATTTTATTTCCTTGTAAATACAGGTAAATCAATAGGGATTTTCGTACGGATAAGTACCCAGTGAACGGTTCTTTTAGCTTTATATATTGTTCCGCGTGGGCGTTGTATTGGTTTTTCGGAAGCGTTAGACCTGTAAGAGAAATGTTTAAATGGTTGGGAATGGCCATGGGATGTAGAAATATTTTTTTCACATTTTACTTCCTTGTAAAAACAGGTAAATCAATAGGGCTTTTCGTACGGATAAGTACCCAGTGAACTGTTCGTTTAGCTTTATATATTGTTCCGGGTGGGCGTTGTATCGGTTTTTCGGAAGTGTTAGACCTGTAAGAGAAAAATTTAAATGGTTGGGAAAGGCCATGGGATGTAGAAATATTTTTTTCACATTTTATTTCTTTGTAAATACAGGTAAATCAATAGGGATTTTCGTACGGATAAGTACTCAGTGAACGGTTCGTTTAGCTTTATATATTGTTCCGGGTGGGAGTTGTATCGGTTTTTCGGTACTGTTAGACCTGTAAGATAAAAATTTAAATGGTTGGGAAAGGCCATGGGATGCAGAAATATTTTTTTCACATTTTACTTCCTTGTAAAAACAGGTAAATCAATAGGGCTTTTCGTACGGATAAGTACCCAGTGAACTGTTCGTTTAGCTTTATATATTGTTCTGGGTGGGCGTTGTATCGGTTTTTCGGAAGTGTTAGACCTGTAAGAGAAAAATTTAAATGGCTGGTAAAGGCCATGGGATGTAGAAATATTTTTTTCACATTTTACTTCCTTGTAAAAACAGGAAAATAAATAGGGATTTTCGTACGGATAAGTACCCAGTGAACGGTTCGTTTAGCTTTATATATTGTTCCGCGTGGGCGTTGTATTGGTTTTTCGGAAGCGTTAGACCTGTAAGAGAAAAATTTAAATGGCTGGGAAAGGCCATGGGATGTAGAAATATTTTTTTCACATTTTACTTCCTTGTAAAAACAGGTAAATCAATAGAGCTTTTTGTACGGATAAGTACCCAGTGAACGGTCCGTTTAGCTTTATATATTGTTCCAGGAGGGCGTTGTTTTGGTTTTTCGGAAGTGTTAGACCTGAAAGAGAAAAGTTTAAATGGTTGGGAAAGGCCATGGGTTGTAGAAATATTTTTTTCACATTTTATTTCCTTGTAAAAACAGGTAAATCAATAGGGATTTTCGTACGGATAAGTACCCAGTGAACGGTTCGTTTAGCTTTATATATTGTTCCGGGTGGGAGTTGTATCGGTTTTTCGGTAGTGTTAGACCTGTAAGAGAAAAATTTAAATGGTTTGGAAAGGCCATGGGATGTAGAAATATTTTTTTCACATTTTATTTCCTTGTAAAAACAGGTAAATCAATAGGGATTTTTGTATGGATTAGTACCCAGTGAACGGTTCGTTTAGCTTTATATATTGTTCCGCGTGGGCGTTGTATTGGTTATTCAGAAGTGTTAGACCTGTAAGATAAATGTTTAAATGGTTGCGAAAGGCCATGGGATGTAGAAATATTTTTTTCACATATTACTTCCTTGTAAAAACAGGTAAATCAATAGGGATTTTCATACGTATAAGTACCCAGTGAACGGTTCATTTAGCTTTATATATTGTTCCGGGTGGGAGTTGTATCGGTTTTTCTGTAGTGTTAGACCTGTAAGATAAAAATTTAAATGGTTGGGAAAGGCCATGGGTTGTAGAAATATTTTTTCACATTTTATTTCCTTGTAAAAACAGGAAAATCAATAGGGATTTTCGTACGGATAAGTGCCCAGTGAACGGTTGGTTTAGCTTTATATATTGTTCCGGGTGGCCGTTGTATTGGTTTTTCGGAAGTGTTAGACATGTAAGAGAAAAATTTAAATGGTTGGGAAAGGCCATGGGATGTAGAAATATTTTTTTCACATTTTATTTCCTTGTAAAAACAGGTAAATCAATAGGGATTTTCGTACGGATAAGTACCCAGTGAACGGTTCGTTTAGCTTTATACATTGCTCCGGGTGGCCGTTGTATTGGTTTTTCAGAAGTGTTAGACCTGTAAGAGAAAAGTTTAAATGGTTGGGAATGGCCATGGGATGTAGAAATATTTTTTTCACATTTTATTTCCTTGTAAAAACAGGTAAATCAATAGGGATTTTCGTACGGATAAGTACCCAGTGAACGGTTCGTTTACCTTTATATATTGTTCCGGGTGGGCGTTGTATTGGTTTTTCGGAAGTGTTAGACCTGTAAGAGAAATGTTTAAATGGTTGGGAAAGGCCATGGGATGTAGAAATATTTTTTTCACATTTTACTTCCTTGTAAAAACAGGTAAATCAATAGGGATTTTCATACGTATAAGTACCCAGTGAACGGTTCATTTAGCTTTATATATTGTTCCGGGTGGGAGTTGTATCGGTTTTTCGGTACTGTTAGACCTGTAAGATAAAAATTTAAATGGTTGGGAAAGGCCATGGGATGTAGAAATATTTTTTTCACATTTTACTTCCTTGTAAAAACAGGTAAATCAATAGGGCTTTTCGTACGGATAAGTACCCAGTGAACTGTTCGTTTAGCTTTATATATTGTTCCGGGTGGGCGTTGTATTGGTTTTTCGGAAGTGTTAGACCTGTAAGAGAAAAATTTAAATGGCTGGTAAAGGCCATGGGATGTAGAAATATTTTTTTCACATTTTACTTCCTTGTAAAAACAGGTAAATCAATAGGGATTTTTGTATGGATTAGTACCCAGTGAACGGTTCGTTTAGCTTTATATATTGTTCCGCGTGGGCGTTGTATTGGTTTTTCAGAAGTGTTAGACCTGTAAGATAAATATTTAAATGGTTGCGAAAGGCCATGGGATGTAGAAATATTTTTTTCACATTTTACTTCCTTGTAAAAACAGGTAAATCAATAGGGATTTTCATACGTATAAGTACCCAGTGAACGGTTCATTTAGCTTTATATATTGTTCCGGGTGGGAGTTGTATCGGTTTTTCTGTAGTGTTAGACCTGTAAGATAAAAATTTAAATGGTTGGGAAAGGCCATGGGTTGTAGAAATATTTTTTTCACATTTTATTTCCTTGTAAAAACAGGAAAATCAATAGGTATTTTCGTACGGATAAGTGCCCAGTGAACGGTTGGTTTAGCTTTATATATTGTTCCGGGTGGCCGTTGTATTGGTTTTTCGGAAGTGTTAGACATGTAAGAGAAAAATTTAAATGGTTGGGAAAGGCCATGGGATGTAGAAATATTTTTTTCACATTTTATTTCCTTGTAAATACAGGTAAATCAATAGGGATTTTCGTACGGATAAGTACCCAGTGAACGGTTCTTTTAGCTTTATATATTGTTCCGCGTGGGCGTTGTATTGGTTTTTCGGAAGCGTTAGACCTGTAAGAGAAATGTTTAAATGGTTGGGAATGGCCATGGGATGTAGAAATATTTTTTTCACATTTTACTTCCTTGTAAAAACAGGTAAATCAATAGGGCTTTTCGTACGGATAAGTACCCAGTGAACTGTTCGTTTAGCTTTATATATTGTTCCGGGTGGGCGTTGTATCGGTTTTTCGGAAGTGTTAGACCTGTAAGAGAAAAATTTAAATGGTTGGGAAAGGCCATGGGATGTAGAAATATTTTTTTCACATTTTATTTCTTTGTAAATACAGGTAAATCAATAGGGATTTTCGTACGGATAAATACTCAGTGAACGGTTCGTTTAGCTTTATATATTGTTCCGGGTGGGCGTTGTATTGGTTTTTCGGAAGCGTTAGACCTGTAAGAGAAATGTTTAAATGGTTGGGAATGGCCATGGGATGTAGAAATATTTTTTCACATTTTACTTCCTTGTAAAAACAGGTAAATCAATAGGGATTTTCATACGTATAAGTACCCAGTGAACGGTTCATTTAGCTTTATATATTGTTCCGGGTGGGAGTTGTATCGGTTTTTCGGTACTGTTAGACCTGTAAGATAAAAATTTAAATGGTTGGGAAAGGCCATGGGATGCAGAAATATTTTTTTCACATTTTACTTCCTTGTAAAAACAGGTAAATCAATAGGGCTTTTCGTACGGATAAGTACCCAGTGAACTGTTCGTTTAGCTTTATATATTGTTCTGGGTGGGCGTTGTATCGGTTTTTCGGAAGTGTTAGACCTGTAAGAGAAAAATTTAAATGGCTGGTAAAGGCCATGGGATGTAGAAATATTTTTTTCACATTTTACTTCCTTGTAAAAACAGGAAAATCAATAGGGCTTTTCGCACGGATAAGTACCCAGTGAACGGTTCGTTTAGCTTTATACATTGTTCCGGGTGGGCGTTGTATTGGTTTTTCGGAAGTGTTAGACATGTAAGAGAAAAATTTAAATGGTTGGGAAAGGCCATGGGATGTAGAAATATTTTTTTCACATTTTATTTCCTTGTAAAAACAGGTAAATCAATAGGGATTTTCGTACGGATAAGTACCCAGTGAACGGTTCGTTTAGCTTTATATATTGTTCCGCGTGGGCGTTGTATTGGTTTTTCGGAAGCGTTAGACCTGTAAGAGAAAAATTTAAATGGCTGGGAAAGGCCATGGGATGTAGAAATATTTTTTTCACATTTTACTTCCTTGTAAAAACAGGTAAATCAATAGGGCTTTTTGTACGGATAAGTACCCAGTGAACGGTCCGTTTAGCTTTATATATTGTTCCAGGAGGGCGTTGTTTTGGTTTTTCGGAAGTGTTAGACCTGAAAGAGAAAAGTTTAAATGGTTGGGAAAGGCCATGGGTTGTAGAAATATTTTTTTCACATTTTATTTCCTTGTAAAAACAGGTAAATCAATAGGGATTTTCGTACGGATAAGTACCCAGTGAACGGTTCGTTTAGCTTTATATATTGTTCCGGGTGGGAGTTGTATCGGTTTTTCGGTAGTGTTAGACCTGTAAGAGAAAAATTTAAATGGTTTGGAAAGGCCATGGGATGTAGAAATATTTTTTTCACATTTTATTTCCTTGTAAAAACAGGTAAATCAATAGGGATTTTTGTATGGATTAGTACCCAGTGAACGGTTCGTTTAGCTTTATTTATTGTTCCGCGTGGGCGTTGTATTGGTTTTTCAGAAGTGTTAGACCTGTAAGATAAATGTTTAAATGGTTGCGAAAGGCCATGGGATGTAGAAATATTTTTTTCACATATTACTTCCTTGTAAAAACAGGTAAATCAATAGGGATTTTCATACGTATAAGTACCCAGTGAACGGTTCATTTAGCTTTATATATTGTTCCGGGTGGGAGTTGTATCGGTTTTTCTGTAGTGTTAGACCTGTAAGATAAAAATTTAAATGGTTGGGAAAGGCCATGGGTTGTAGAAATATTTTTTTCACATTTTATTTCCTTGTAAAAACAGGAAAATCAATAGGTATTTTCGTACGGATAAGTGCCCAGTGAACGGTTGGTTTAGCTTTATATATTGTTCCGGGTGGCCGTTGTATTGGTTTTTCGGAAGTGTTAGACATGTAAGAGAAAAATTTAAATGGTTGGGAAAGGCCATGGGATGTAGAAATATTTTTTTCACATTTTATTTCCTTGTAAAAACAGGTAAATCAATAGGGATTTTCGTACGGATAAGTACCCAGTGAACGGTTCGTTTAGCTTTATACATTGCTCCGGGTGGCCGTTGTATTGGTTTTTCAGAAGTGTTAGACCTGTAAGAGAAAAGTTTAAATGGTTGGGAATGGCCATGGGATGTAGAAATATTTTTTTCACATTTTATTTCCTTGTAAAAACAGGTAAATCAATAGGGATTTTCGTACGGATAAGTACCCAGTGAACGGTTCGTTTACCTTTATATATTGTTCCGGGTGGGCGTTGTATTGGTTTTTCGGAAGTGTTAGACCTGTAAGAGAAATGTTTAAATGGTTGGGAAAGGCCATGGGATGTAGAAATATTTTTTTCACATTTTACTTCCTTGTAAAAACAGGTAAATCAATAGGGATTTTCATACGTATAAGTACCCAGTGAACGGTTCATTTAGCTTTATATATTGTTCCGGGTGGGAGTTGTATCGGTTTTTCGGTACTGTTAGACCTGTAAGATAAAAATTTAAATGGTTGGGAAAGGCCATGGGATGTAGAAATATTTTTTTCACATTTTACTTCCTTGTAAAAACAGGTAAATCAATAGGGCTTTTCGTACGGATAAGTACCCAGTGAACTGTTCGTTTAGCTTTATATATTGTTCCGGGTGGGCGTTGTATTGGTTTTTCGGAAGTGTTAGACCTGTAAGAGAAAAATTTAAATGGCTGGTTAAGGCCATGGGATGTAGAAATATTATTTTCACATTTTACTTCCTTGTAAAAACAGGTAAATCAATAGGGATTTTTGTATGGATTAGTACCCAGTGAACGGTTCGTTTAGCTTTATATATTGTTCCGCGTGGGCGTTGTATTGGTTTTTCAGAAGTGTTAGACCTGTAAGATAAATGTTTAAATGGTTGCGAAAGGCCATGGGATGTAGAAATATTTTTTTCACATTTTACTTCCTTGTAAAAACAGGTAAATCAATAGGGATTTTCATACGTATAAGTACCCAGTGAACGGTTCATTTAGCTTTATATATTGTTCCGGGTGGGAGTTGTATCGGTTTTTCTGTAGTGTTAGACATGTAAGAGAAAAATTTAAATGGTTGGGAAAGGCCATGGGATGTAGAAATATTTTTTTCACATTTTATTTCCTTGTAAATACAGGTAAATCAATAGGGATTTTCGTACGGATAAGTACCCAGTGAACGGTTCGTTTAGCTTTATATATTGTTCCGCGTGGGCGTTGTATTGGTTTTTCGGAAGCGTTAGACCTGTAAGAGAAATGTTTAAATGGTTGGGAATGGCCATGGGATGTAGAAATATTTTTTTCACATTTTACTTCCTTGTAAAAACAGGTAAATCAATAGGGCTTTTCGTACGGATAAGTACCCAGTGAACTGTTCGTTTAGCTTTATATATTGTTCCGGGTGGGCGTTGTATCGGTTTTTCGGAAGTGTTAGACCTGTAAGAGAAAAATTTAAATGGCTGGTAAAGGCCATGGGATGTAGAAATATTTTTTTCACATTTTACTTCCTTGTAAAAACAGGAAAATCAATAGGGCTTTTCGCACGGATAAGTACCCAGTGAACGGTTCGTTTAGCTTTATACATTGTTCCGGGTGGGCGTTGTATTGGTTTTTCGGAAGTGTTATACATGTAAGAGAAAAATTTAAATGGTTGGGAAAGGCCATGGGATGTAGAAATATTTTTTTCACATTTTATTTCCTTGTAAAAACAGGTAAATCAATAGGGATTTTCGTACGGATAAGTACCCAGTGAACGGTTCGTTTAGCTTTATACATTGTTCCGGGTGGCCGTTGTATTGGTTTTTCAGAAGTGTTAGACCTGTAAGAGAAAAGTTTAAATGGTTGGGAATGGCCATGGGATGTAGAAATATTTTTTTCACATTTTATTTCCTTGTAAAAACAGGTAAATCAATAGGGATTTTCGTACGGATAAGTACCCAGTGAACGGTTCGTTTACCTTTATATATTGTTCCGGGTGGGCGTTGTATTGGTTTTTCGGAAGTGTTAGACCTGTAAGAGAAATGTTTAAATGGTTGGGAAAGGCCATGGGATGTAGAAATATTTTTTTCACATTTTACTTCCTTGTAAAAACAGGTAAATCAATAGGGATTTTCATACGTATAAGTACACAGTGAACGGTTCATTTAGCTTTATATATTGTTCCGGGTGGGAGTTGTATCGGTTTTTCGGTACTGTTAGACCTGTAAGATAAAAATTTAAATGGTTGGGAAAGGCCATGGGATGTAGAAATATTTTTTTCACATTTTACTTCCTTGTAAAAACAGGTAAATCAATAGGGCTTTTCGTACGGATAAGTACCCAGTGAACTGTTCGTTTAGCTTTATATATTGTTCCGGGTGGGCGTTGTATTGGTTTTTCGGAAGTGTTAGACCTGTAAGAGAAAAATTTAAATGGTTGGTAAAGGCCATGGGATGTAGAAATATTTTTTTCACATTTTACTTCCTTGTAAAAACAGGTAAATCAATAGGGATTTTTGTATGGATTAGTACCCAGTGAACGGTTCGTTTAGCTTTATATATTGTTCCGCGTGGGCGTTGTATTGGTTTTTCAGAAGTGTTAGACCTGTAAGATAAATATTTAAATGGTTGCGAAAGGCCATGGGATGTAGAAATATTTTTTTCACATTTTACTTCCTTGTAAAAACAGGTAAATCAATAGGGATTTTCATACGTATAAGTACCCAGTGAACGGTTCATTTAGCTTTATATATTGTTCCGGGTGGCCGTTGTATTGGTTTTTCGGAAGTGTTAGACATGTAAGAGAAAAATTTAAATGGTTGGGAAAGGCCATGGGATGTAGAAATATTTTTTTCACATTTTATTTCCTTGTAAATACAGGTAAATCAATAGGGATTTTCGTACGGATAAGTACCCAGTGAACGGTTCGTTTAGCTTTATATATTGTTCCGCGTGGGCGTTGTATTGGTTTTTCGGAAGCGTTAGACCTGTAAGAGAAATGTTTAAATGGTTGGGAATGGCCATGGGAGGTAGAAATATTTTTTTCACATTTTACTTCCTTGTAAAAACAGGTAAATCAATAGGGCTTTTCGTACGGATAAGTACCCAGTGAACTGTTCGTTTAGCTTTATATATTGTTCCGGGTGGGCGTTGTATCGGTTTTTCGGAAGTGTTAGACCTGTAAGAGAAAAATTTAAATGGCTGGTAAAGGCCATGGGATGTAGAAATATTTTTTTCACATTTTACTTCCTTGTAAAAACAGGAATATCAATAGGGCTTTTCGCACGGATAAGTACCCAGTGAACGGTTCGTTTACCTTTATATATTGTTCCGGGTGGGCGTTGTATTGGTTTTTCGGAAGTGTTAGACCTGTAAGAGAAATGTTTAAATGGTTGGGAAAGGCCATGGGATGTAGAAATATTTTTTTCACATTTTACTTCCTTGTAAAAACAGGTAAATCAATAGGGATTTTCATACGTATAAGTACCCAGTGAACGGTTCATTTAGCTTTATATATTGTTCCGGGTGGGAGTTGTATCGGTTTTTCGGTACTGTTAGACCTGTAAGATAAAAATTTAAATGGTTGGGAAAGGCCATGGGATGTAGAAATTTTTTTTTCACATTTTACTTCCTTGTAAAAACAGGTAAATCAATAGGGCTTTTCGTACGGATAAGTACCCAGTGAACTGTTCGTTTAGCTTTATATATTGTTCTGGGTGGGCGTTGTATTGGTTTTTCGGAAGTGTTAGACCTGTAAGAGAAAAATTTAAATGGCTGGTAAAGGCCATGGGATGTAGAAATATTTTTTTCACATTTTACTTCCCTGTAAAAACAGGTAAATCAATAGGGCTTTTCGCATGGATAAGTACCCAGTGAACGGTTTGTTTAGCTTTATACATTGTTCCGGGTGGGCGTTGTATTGGTTTTTCGGAAGTGTTAGACCTGTAAGATAAAAATTTAAATGGTTGGGAAAGGCCATGGGATGTAGAAATATTTTTTTCACATTTTACTTCCTTGTAAAAACAGGTAAATCTATAGGGCTTTTCGTACGGATAAGTACCCAGTGAACTGTTCGTTTAGCTTTATATATTGTTCCGGGTGGGCGTTGTATTGGTTTTTCGGAAGTGTTAGACCTGTAAGAGAAAAATTTAAATGGCTGGTAAAGGCCATGGGATGTAGAAATATTTTTTTCACATTTTACTTCCTTGTAAAAACAGGTAAATCAATAGGGCTTTTCGCATGGATAAGTACCCAGTGAACGGTTTGTTTAGCTTTATACATTGTTCCGGGTGGGCGTTGTATTGGTTTTTCGGAAGTGTTAGACATGTAAGAGAAAAATTTAAATGGTTGGGAAAGGCCATGGGATGTAGAAATATTTTTTTCACATTTTACTTCCTTGTAAAAACAGGTAAATCAATAGGGATTTTCGTACGGATAAGTACCCAGTGAACGGTTCGTTTAGCTTTATATATTGTTCCGGGTGGGAGTTGTATCGGTTTTTCGGTAGTGTTAGACCTGTAAGAGAAAAATTTAAATGGTTGGGAAAGGCCATGGGATGTAGAAATATTTTTTTCACATTTTATTTCCTTGTAAAATCAGGTAAATCAATAGGGATTTTTTTTTATAATGATTTTTTTTTATTTTCATAAAGATAGAAATATAATCATCATTTGAGAATATACGACCCCACATTGACTCCACAGTGATATAAACTTTTGCCCAAAACTCTAAGAGCCATGAGTCTAAGAGCCATCCACATTTCCACTACATTAAAAAAAAGGCCTGTTTAGATATACAAAAGAAAAGTTATTATTAATCAACTTACTTGAGAGATCATAGACCTCACATTAACTGCTTGATACAATCTAAGAGCTATCCTAGCAGATATTTCTAGGTTTGAGTTAGATGCTTAACATTAAACATTTCTTATAGCACAGTATGAGTTTTGGCCCTGTATCAATACCCTGATGAAGGGAGAGGAAAGTAGGGCTTTGCCTTAAAGATGTACAAAGAAAAAAAATTACAAAAGGATTTCATAATTTCTCCTTATCCTTAATACAGATACATCTACAAACCATTTATACTTGACCCATTCTAAGAGCCATCCTGACAGGTATAAGTTGAGAGCTTTGCATTTTCTACAGATCAATATGAGCTTTGGCCCTATAACAATACACCAATAAAAAAATAATAATAATAAGGGGGGAAAGCCCCATTTTATATTTCCAACGCTAACGATAATATTACCTATATGCCTACTAAGAAAAAGAAACAAGAGAGAAAAAAGGCACTGCTTCCCCTTTTTCATAAAAATAGCAATGTAGGATACAGTATATGTTGTTAATACAGAGAATAATAAGATTTCCAGGTTTAGATTAAATCAATAGGGATTTTTGTATGGATTAGTACCCAGTGAACGGTTCGTTTAGCTTTATATATTGTTCCGCGTGGGCGTTGTATTGGTTTTTCAGAAGTGTTAGACCTGTAAGATAAATGTTTAAATGGTTGCGAAAGGCCATGGGATGTAGAAATATTTTTTTCACATTTTACTTCCTTGTAAAAACAGGTAAATCAATAGGGATTTTCATACGTATAAGTACCCAGTGAACGGTTCATTTAGCTTTATATATTGTTCCGGGTGGGAGTTGTATCGGTTTTTCTGTAGTGTTAGACCTGTAAGATAAAAATTTAAATGGTTGGGAAAGGCCATGGGTTGTAGAAATATTTTTTTCACATTTTATTTCCTTGTAAAAACAGGAAAATCAATAGGTATTTTCGTACGGATAAGTGCCCAGTGAACGGTTGGTTTAGCTTTATATATTGTTCCGGGTGGCCGTTGTATTGGTTTTTCGGAAGTGTTAGACATGTAAGAGAAAAATTTAAATGGTTGGGAAAGGCCATGGGATGTAGAAATATTTTTTTCACATTTTATTTCCTTGTAAATACAGGTAAATCAATAGGGATTTTCGTACGGATAAGTACCCAGTGAACGGTTCGTTTAGCTTTATATATTGTTCCGCATGGGCGTTGTATTGGTTTTTCGGAAGCGTTAGACCTGTAAGAGAAATGTTTAAATGGTTGAGAATGGCCATGGGATGTAGAAATATTTTTTTCACATTTTACTTCCTTGCAAAAACAGGTAAATCAATAGGGCTTTTCGTACGGATCAGTACCCAGTGAACGGTTCGTTTAGCTTTATATATTGTTCCGGGTGGGCGTTGTATCGGTTTTTCGGAAGTGTTAGACCTGTAAGAGAAAAGTTTAAATGGTTGGGAATGGCCATGGGATGTAGAAATATTTTTTTCACATTTTATTTCCTTGTAAAAACAGGTAAATCAATAGGGCTTTTCGTACGGATAAGTACCCAGTGAACTGTTCGTTTAGCTTTATATATTGTTCCGGGTGGGCGTTGTATTGGTTTTTCGGAAGTGTTAGACCTGTAAGAGAAAAATTTAAATGGCTGGTAAAGGCCATGGGATGTAGAAATATCTTTTTCACATTTTACTTCCTTGTAAAAACAGGTAAATCAATAGGGATTTTTGTATGGATTAGTACCCAGTGAACGGTTCGTTTAGCTTTATATATTGTTCCGCGTGGGCGTTGTATTGGTTTTTCAGAAGTGTTAGACCTGTAAGATAAATGTTTAAATGGTTGCGAAAGGCCATGGGATGTAGAAATATTTTTTTCACATTTTACTTCCTTTTAAAAACAGGTAAATCAATAGGGATTTTCATACGTATAAGTACCCAGTGAACGGTTCATTTAGCTTTATATATTATTCCGGGTGGGTGTTGTATCGGTTTTTCGGTACTGTTAGACCTGTAAGATAAAAATTTAAATGGTTGGGAAAGGCCATGGGATGTAGAAATATTTTTTTCACATTTTACTTCCTTGTAAAAACAGGTAAATCAATAGGGCTTTTCGTACGGATAAGTACCCAGTGAACTGTTCGTTTAGCTTTATATATTGTTCCGGGTGGGCGTTGTATTGGTTTTTCGGAAGTGTTAGACCTGTAAGAGAAAAATTTAAATGGCTGGTAAAGGCCATGGGATGTAGAAATATTTTTTTCACATTTTACTTCCTTGTAAAAACAGGTAAATCAATAGGGCTTTTCGCATGGATAAGTACCCAGTGAACGGTTCGTTTAGCTTTATACATTGTTCCGGGTGGGCGTTGTATTGGTTTTTCGGAAGTGTTAGACATGTAAGAGAAAAATTTAAATGGTTGGGAAAGGCCATGGGATGTAGAAATATTTTTTTCACATTTTACCTCCTTGTAAAAACAGGTAAATCAATAGGGATTTTCGTACGGATAAGTACCCAGTGAACGGTTCGTTTAGCTTTATACATTGTTCCGGGTGGCCGTTGTATTGGTTTTTCAGAAGTGTTAGACCTGTAAGAGAAAAGTTTAAATGGTTGGGAATGGCCATGGGATGTAGAAATATTTTTTTCACATTTTATTTCCTTGTAAAAACAGGTAAATCAATAGGGATTTTCGTACGGATAAGTACCCAGTGAACGGTTCGTTTAGCTTTATATATTGTTCCGGGTGGGCGTTGTATTGGTTTTTCGGAAGCGTTAGACCTGTAAGAGAAAAATTTAAATGGCTGGGAAAGGCCATGGGATGTAGAAATATTTTTTTCACATTTTACTTCCTTGGAAAAACAGGTAAATCAATAGGGCTTTTTGTACGGATAAGTACCCAGTGAACGGTCCGTTTAGCTTTATATATTGTTCCGGGAGGGCGTTGTATTGGTTTTTCGGAAGTGTTAGACCTGAAAGAGAAAAGTTTAAATGGTTGGGAAAGGCCATGGGATGTAGAAATATTTTTTTCACATTTTATTTCCTTGTAAAAACAGGTAAATCAATAGGGATTTTCGTACGGATAAGTACCCAGTGAACGGTTCGTTTAGCTTTATATATTGTTCCGGGTGGGAGTTGTATCGGTTTTTCGGTAGTGTTAGACCTGTAAGATAAAAATTTAAATGGTTGGGAAAGGCCATGGGATGTAGAAATATTTTTTTCACATTTTATTTCCTTGTAAAATCAGGTAAATCAATAGGGATTTTGGTATGGATTAGTACCCAGTGAACGGTTCGTTTAGCTTTATATATTGTTCCACGTGGGCGTTGTATTGGTTTTTCAGAAGTGTTAGACCTGTAAGATAAATGTTTAAATGGTTGCGAAAGGCCATGGGATGTAGAAATATTTTTTTCACATTTTACTTCCTTGTAAAAACAGGTAAATCAATACGGATTTTCATACGTATAAGTACCCAGTGAACGGTTCATTTAGCTTTATATATTGTTCCGTGTGGGAGTTGTATCAGTTTTTCTGTAGTGTTAGACATGTAAGATAAAAATTTAAATGGTTGGGAAAGGCCATGGGTTGTAGAAATATTTTTTTCACATTTTATTTCCTTGTAAATACAGGAAAATCAATAGGTATTTTCGTACGGATAAGTGCCCAGTGAACGGTTGGTTTAGCTTTATATATTGTCCCGGGTGGCCATTGTATTGGTTTTTCGGAAGTGTTGGACATGTAAGAGAAAAATTTAAATGGTTGGGAAAGGCCATGGGATGTAGAAATATTTTTTTCACATTTTATTTCCTTGTAAAAACAGGTAAATCAATAGGGATTTTCGTACGGATAAGTACCCAGTGAACGGTTCGTTTAGCTTTATATATTGTTCCGGGTGGGCGTTGTATTGGTTTTTCGGAAGCGTTAGACCTGTAAGAGAAAAATTTAAATGTCTGGGAAAGGCCATGGGATGTAGAAATATTTTTTTCACATTTTACTTCCTTGTAAAAACAGGTAAATCAATAGGGATTTTCGTACGTATAAGTACCCAGTGAACGGTTCGTTTAGCTTTATATATTGTTCCGGGTGGGAGTTGTATTGGTTTTTCGGTAGTGTTAGACCTGTAAGATAAAAATTTAAATGGTTGGGAAAGGCCATGGGATGTAGAAATATTTTTTTCACATTTTACTTCCTTGTAAAAACAGGTAAATCAATAGGGCTTTTCGCACGGATAAGTACCCAGTGAACGGTTCGTTTAGCTTTATACATTGTTCCGGGTGGGCGTTGTATTGGTTTTTCGGAAGTGTTAGACCTGTAAGAGAAAAATTTAAATGGCTGGCAAAGGCCATGGGATGTAGAAATATTTTTTTTACATTTTATTTCCTTGTAAAAACAGGTAAATCAATAGGGATTTTCGTACGGATAAGTACCCAGTGAACGGTTCGTTTAGCTTTATATATTGTTCCGGGTGGCCGTTGTATCGGTTTTTCGGTAGTGTTAGACCTGTAAGAGAAAAATTTAAATGGTTGGGAAAGGCCATGGGATGTAGAAATATTTTTTTCACATTTTACTTCCTTGTAAAAAGAGGGAAATCAATAGGGATTTTCGTACGGATAAGTACCCAGTGAACGGTTCGTTTAGCTTTATACATTGTTCCGGGTGGGTGTTGTATTGGTTTTTCGGAAGTGTTACACCTGTAAGAGAAAAATTTAAATGGCTGGGAAAGGCCATGGGATGTAGAAATATTTTTTTCACATTTTATTTCCTTGTAAAAACAGGAAAATCAATAGGGATTTTTTTACGGATAAGTGCCCAGTGAACGGTTCGTTTAGCTTTATATATTGTTCCGGGTGGGCGTTGTATTGGTTTTTCGGAAGTGTTAGACCTGTAAGAGAAAAGTTTAAATGGTTGGGAAAGGCCATGGGATGTAGAAATATTTTTTTCACATTTTATTTCCTTGTAAAAACAGGTAAATCAATAGGGATTTTCGTACGGATAAGTACCCAGTGAACGGTTCGTTTAGCTTTATATATTGTTCCGGGTGGGAGTTGTATTGGTTTTTCGGTAGTGTTAGACCTGTAAGAGAAAAATTTAAATGGTTGGGAAAGGCCATGTGATGTAGAAATATTTTTTTCACATTTTACTTCCTTGTAAAAAGAGGGAAATCAATAGGGCTTTTCGCACGGATAAGTACCCAGTGAACGGTTCGTTTAGATTTATACATTGTTCCGGGTGGGTGTTGTATTGGTTTTTCGGAACTGTTAGACCTGTAAGAGAAAAATTTAAATGGTTGGGAAAGGCCATGGGATGTAGAAATATTTTTTTCACATTTTACTTCCTTGTAAAAACAGGTAAATCAATAGGGATTTTCGTACGGATAAGTACCCAGTGAACGGTTCGTTTAGCTTTATACATTGTTCCGGGTGGGCGTTGTATTGGTTTTTCGGAAGCGTTAGACCTGTAAGAGAAAAATTTAAATGGTTGGGAAAGGCCATGGGATGTAGAAATATTTTTTTCACATTTTACTTCCTTGTAAAAACAGGTAAATCAATAGGGATTTTCGTACGGATAAGTACCCAGTGAACGGTTCGTTTAGCTTTATACATTGTTCCGGGTGGGCGTTGTATTGGTTTTTCGGAAGCGTTAGACCTGTAAGAGAAAAATTTAAATGGTTGGGAAAGGCCATGGGAATTAGAAATATTTTTTTCACATTTTAATACCTTGTAAAAACAGGTAAATCAATAGAGCTTTTCGCACGGATAAGTACCAAGTGAACGGTTCGTTTAGCTTTATACATTGTTCCGGGTGGGTGTTGTATTGGTTTTTCGGAAGTGTTACACCTGTAAGAGAAAAATTTAAATGGCTGGGAAAGGCCATGGGATGTAGAAATATTTTTTTCACATTTTATTTCCTTGTAAAAACAGGAAAATCAATAGGGATTTTTTTAAGGATAAGTGCCCAGTGAACGGTTCGTTTAGCTTTATATATTGTTCCGGGTGGGCGTTGTATTGGTTTTTCGGAAGTGTTAGACCTGTAAGAGAAAAGTTTAAATGGTTGGGAAAGGCCATGGGATGTAGAAATATTTTTTTCACATTTTATTTCCTTGTAAAAACAGGAAAATCAATAGGGATTTTCGTACGGATAAGTACCCAGTGAACGGTTCGTTTAGCTTTATACATTGTTCCGGGTGGGTGTTGTATTGGTTTTTCGGAACTGTTAGACCTGTAAGAGAAAAATTTAAATGGTTGGGAAAGGCCATGGGATGTAGAAATATTTTTTTCACATTTTACTTCCTTGTAAAAACAGGTAAATCAATAGGGATTTTCGTACGGATAAGTACCCAGTGAACGGTTCGTTTAGCTTTATACATTGTTCCGGGTGGGCGTTGTATTGGTTTTTCGGAAGCGTTAGACCTGTAAGAGGAAAATTTAAATGGTTGGGAAAGGCCATGGGATGTAGAAATATTTTTTTCACATTTTACTTCCTTGTAAAAACAGGTAAATCAATAGGGATTTTCGTACGGATAAGTACCCAGTGAACGGTTCGTTTAGCTTTATACATTGTTCCGGGTGGGCGTTGTATTGGTTTTTCGGAAGCGTTAGACCTGTAAGAGAAAAATTTAAATGGTTGGGAAAGGCCATGGGAATTAGAAATATTTTTTTCACATTTTAATACCTTGTAAAAACAGGTAAATCAATAGAGCTTTTCGCACGGATAAGTACCAAGTGAACGGTTCGTTTAGCTTTATACATTGTTCCGGGTGGGTGTTGTATTGGTTTTTCGGAAGTGTTACACCTGTAAGAGAAAAATTTAAATGGCTGGGAAAGGCCATGGGATGTAGAAATATTTTTTTCACATTTTATTTCCTTGTAAAAACAGGAAAATCAATAGGGATTTTTTTAAGGATAAGTGCCCAGTGAACGGTTCGTTTAGCTTTATATATTGTTCCGGGTGGGCGTTGTATTGGTTTTTCGGAAGTGTTAGACCTGTAAGAGAAAAATTTAAATGGTTGGGAAAGGCCATGTGATGTAGAAATATTTTTTTCACATTTTACTTCCTTGTAAAAAGAGGGAAATCAATAGGGCTTTTCGCACGGATAAGTACCCAGTGAACGGTTCGTTTAGATTTATACATTGTTCCGGGTGGGTGTTGTATTGGTTTTTCGGAACTGTTAGACCTGTAAGAGAAAAATTTAAATGGTTGGGAAAGGCCATGGGATGTAGAAATATTTTTTTCACATTTTACTTCCTTGTAAAAACAGGTAAATCAATAGGGATTTTCGTACGGATAAGTACCCAGTGAACGGTTCGTTTAGCTTTATACATTGTTCCGGGTGGGCGTTGTATTGGTTTTTCGGAAGCGTTAGACCTGTAAGAGAAAAATTTAAATGGTTGGGAAAGGCCATGGGATGTAGAAATATTTTTTTCACATTTTACTTCCTTGTAAAAACAGGTAAATCAATAGGGATTTTCGTACGGATAAGTACCCAGTGAACGGTTCGTTTAGCTTTATACATTGTTCCGGGTGGGCGTTGTATTGGTTTTTCGGAAGCGTTAGACCTGTAAGAGAAAAATTTAAATGGTTGGGAAAGGCCATGGGAATTAGAAATATTTTTTTCACATTTTAATACCTTGTAAAAACAGGTAAATCAATAGAGCTTTTCGCACGGATAAGTACCAAGTGAACGGTTCGTTTAGCTTTATACATTGTTCCGGGTGGGTGTTGTATTGGTTTTTCGGAAGTGTTACACCTGTAAGAGAAAAATTTAAATGGCTGGGAAAGGCCATGGGATGTAGAAATATTTTTTTCACATTTTATTTCCTTGTAAAAACAGGAAAATCAATAGGGATTTTTTTAAGGATAAGTGCCCAGTGAACGGTTCGTTTAGCTTTATATATTGTTCCGGGTGGGCGTTGTATTGGTTTTTCGGAAGTGTTAGACCTGTAAGAGAAAAGTTTAAATGGTTGGGAAAGGCCATGGGATGTAGAAATATTTTTTTCACATTTTATTTCCTTGTAAAAACAGGAAAATCAATAGGGATTTTCGTACGGATAAGTACCCAGTGAACGGTTCGTTTAGCTTTATATATTGTTCCGGGTAGGAGTTGTATTGGTTTTTCGGTAGTGTTAGACCTGTAAGAGAAAAATTTAAATGGTTGGGAAAGGCCATGTGATGTAGAAATATTTTTTTCACATTTTACTTCCTTGTAAAAAGAGGGAAATCAATAGGGATTTTCGTACGGATAAGTACCCAGTGAACGGTTCGTTTAGCTTTATACATTGTTCCTGGTGGGCGTTGTATTGGTTTTTCGGAAGCGTTAGACCTGTAAGAGAAAAATTTAAATGGTTGGGAAAGGCCATGGGAATTAGAAATATTTTTTTCACATTTTAATACCTTGTAAAAACAGGTAAATCAATAGAGCTTTTCGCACGGATAAGTACCAAGTGAACGGTTCGTTTAGCTTTATACATTGTTCCGGGTGGGTGTTGTATTGGTTTTTCGGAAGTGTTACACCTGTAAGAGAAAAATTTAAATGGCTGGGAAAGGCCATGGGATGTAGAAATATTTTTTTCACATTTTATTTCCTTGTAAAAAGAGGAAAATCAATAGGGATTTTTTTAAGGATAAGTGCCCAGTGAACGGTTCGTTTAGCTTTATATATTGTTCCGGGTGGGCGTTGTATTGGTTTTTCGGAAGTGTTAGACCTGTAAGAGAAAAGTTTAAATGGTTGGGAAAGGCCATGGGATGTAGAAATATTTTTTTCACATTTTATTTCCTTGTAAAAACAGGAAAATCAATAGGGATTTTCGTACGGATAAGTACCCAGTGAACGGTTCGTTTAGCTTTATATATTGTTCCGGGTGGGAGTTGTATTGGTTTTTCGGTAGTGTTAGACCTGTAAGAGAAAAATTTAAATGGTTGGGAAAGGCCATGTGATGTAGAAATATTTTTTTCACATTTTACTTCCTTGTAAAAAGAGGGAAATCAATAGGGCTTTTCGCACGGATAAGTACCCAGTGAACGGTTCGTTTAGCTTTATACATTGTTCTGGGTGGGCGTTGTATTGGTTTTTCGGAAGTGTTAGACCTGTAAGAGAAAAATTTAAATGGTTGGGAAAGGCCATGGGATGTAGAAATATTTTTTTCACATTTTACTTCCTTGTAAAAACAGGTAAATCAATAGGGATTTTCGTACGGATAAGTACCCAGTGAACGGTTCGTTTAGCTTTATACATTGTTCCGGGTGGGCGTTGTATTGGTTTTTCGGAAGCGTTAGACCTGTAAAAGAAAAATTTAAATGGTTGGGAAAGGCCATGGGATGTAGAAATATTTTTTTCACATTTTAATACCTTGTAAATAGAGGGAAATCAATAGGGATTTTCGTACAGATAAGTACCCAGTGAACGGTTCGTTTAGCTTTATACATTGTTCCGGGTGGGCGTTGTATTGGTTTTTCGGAAGTGTTAGACCTGTAAGAGAAAAATTTAAATGGCTGACAAAGGCCATGGGATGTAGAAATATTTTTTTTACATTTTAATTCCTTGTAAAAACAGGTAAATCAATAGGGATTTTCGTACGGATAAGTACCCAGTGAACGGTTCGTTTAGCTTTATATATTGTTCCGGGTGGCCGTTGTATCGGTTTTTCGGTAGTGTTAGACCTGTAAGAGAAAAATTTAAATGGTTGGGAAAGGCCATGGGATGTAGAAATATTTTTTTCACATTTTACTTCCTTGTAAAAAGAGGGAAATCAATAGGGATTTTCGTACAGATAAGTACCCAGTGAACGGTTCGTTTAGCTTTATACATTGTTCCGGGTGGGTGTTGTATTGGTTTTTCGGAAGTGTTACACCTGTAAGAGAAAAATTTAAATGGCTGGGAAAGGCCATGGGATGTAGAAATATTTTTTTCACATTTTATTTCCTTGTAAAAACAGGAAAATCAATAGGGATTTTTTTACGGATAAGTGCCCAGTGAACGGTTCGTTTAGCTTTATATATTGTTCCGGGTGGGCGTTGTATTGGTTTTTCGGAAGTGTTAGACCTGTAAGAGAAAAATTTAAATGGCTGGGAAAGGCCATGGGATGTAGAAATATTTTTTCACATTTTACTTCCTTGGAAAAACAGGTAAATCAATAGGGCTTTTTGTACGGATAAGTACCCAGTGAACGGTCCGTTTAGCTTTATATATTGTTCCGGGAGGGCGTTGTATTGGTTTTTCGGAAGTGTTAGACCTGAAAGAGAAAAGTTTAAATGGTTGGGAAAGGCCATGGGATGTAGAAATATTTTTTTCACATTTTATTTCCTTGTAAAAACAGGTAAATCAATAGGGATTTTCGTACGGATAAGTACCCAGTGAACGGTTCGTTTAGCTTTATATATTGTTCCGGGTGGGAGTTGTATCGGTTTTTCGGTAGTGTTAGACCTGTAAGATAAAAATTTAAATGGTTGGGAAAGGCCATGGGATGTAGAAATATTTTTTTCACATTTTATTTCCTTGTAAAATCAGGTAAATCAATAGGGATTTTGGTATGGATTAGTACCCAGTGAACGGTTCGTTTAGCTTTATATATTGTTCCACGTGGGCGTTGTATTGGTTTTTCAGAAGTGTTAGACCTGTAAGATAAATGTTTAAATGGTTGCGAAAGGCCATGGGATGTAGAAATATTTTTTTCACATTTTACTTCCTTGTAAAAACAGGTAAATCAATACGGATTTTCATACGTATAAGTACCCAGTGAACGGTTCATTTAGCTTTATATATTGTTCCGGGTGGGAGTTGTATCAGTTTTTCTGTAGTGTTAGACATGTAAGATAAAAATTTAAATGGTTGGGAAAGGCCATGGGTTGTAGAAATATTTTTTTCACATTTTATTTCCTTGTAAATACAGGAAAATCAATAGGTATTTTCGTACGGATAAGTGCCCAGTGAACGGTTGGTTTAGCTTTATATATTGTTCCGGGTGGCCATTGTATTGGTTTTTCGGAAGTGTTAGACATGTAAGAGAAAAATTTAAATGGTTGGGAAAGGCCATGGGATGTAGAAATATTTTTTTCACATTTTATTTCCTTGTAAAAACAGGTAAATCAATAGGGATTTTCGTACGGATAAGTACCCAGTGAACGGTTCGTTTAGCTTTATATATTGTTCCGGGTGGGCGTTGTATTGGTTTTTCAGAAGCGTTAGACCTGTAAGAGAAAAATTTAAATGTCTGGGAAAGGCCATGGGATGTAGAAATATTTTTTTCACATTTTACTTCCTTGTAAAAACAGGTAAATCAATAGGGATTTTCGTACGTATAAGTACCCAGTGAACGGTTCGTTTAGCTTTATATATTGTTCCGGGTGGGAGTTGTATTGGTTTTTCGGTAGTGTTAGACCTGTAAGAGAAAAATTTAAATGGTTGGGAAAGGCCATGTGATGTAGAAATATTTTTTTCACATTTTACTTCCTTGTAAAAAGAGGGAAATCAATAGGGCTTTTCGCACGGATAAGTACCCAGTGAACGGTTCGTTTAGCTTTATACATTGTTCTGGGTGGGCGTTGTATTGGTTTTTCGGAAGTGTTAGACCTGTAAGAGAAAAATTTAAATGGTTGGGAAAGGCCATGGGATGTAGAAATATTTTTTTCACATTTTACTTCCTTGTAAAAACAGGTAAATCAATAGGGATTTTCGTACGGATAAGTACCCAGTGAACGGTTCGTTTAGCTTTATACATTGTTCCGGGTGGGCGTTGTATTGGTTTTTCGGAAGCGTTAGACCTGTAAAAGAAAAATTTAAATGGTTGGGAAAGGCCATGGGATGTAGAAATATTTTTTTCACATTTTAATACCTTGTAAATAGAGGGAAATCAATACGGATTTTCATACGTATAAGTACCCAGTGAACGGTTCATTTAGCTTTATATATTGTTCCGGGTGGGAGTTGTATCAGTTTTTCTGTAGTGTTAGACATGTAAGATAAAAATTTAAATGGTTGGGAAAGGCCATGGGTTGTAGAAATATTTTTTTCACATTTTATTTCCTTGTAAATACAGGAAAATCAATAGGTATTTTCGTACGGATAAGTGCCCAGTGAACGGTTGGTTTAGCTTTATATATTGTTCCGGGTGGCCATTGTATTGGTTTTTCGGAAGTGTTAGACATGTAAGAGAAAAATTTAAATGGTTGGGAAAGGCCATGGGATGTAGAAATATTTTTTTCACATTTTATTTCCTTGTAAAAACAGGTAAATCAATAGGGATTTTCGTACGGATAAGTACCCAGTGAACGGTTCGTTTAGCTTTATATATTGTTCCGGGTGGGCGTTGTATTGGTTTTTCAGAAGCGTTAGACCTGTAAGAGAAAAATTTAAATGTCTGGGAAAGGCCATGGGATGTAGAAATATTTTTTTCACATTTTACTTCCTTGTAAAAACAGGTAAATCAATAGGGATTTTCGTACGTATAAGTACCCAGTGAACGGTTCGTTTAGCTTTATATATTGTTCCGGGTGGGAGTTGTATTGGTTTTTCGGTAGTGTTAGACCTGTAAGAGAAAAATTTAAATGGTTGGGAAAGGCCATGTGATGTAGAAATATTTTTTTCACATTTTACTTCCTTGTAAAAAGAGGGAAATCAATAGGGCTTTTCGCACGGATAAGTACCCAGTGAACGGTTCGTTTAGCTTTATACATTGTTCTGGGTGGGCGTTGTATTGGTTTTTCGGAAGTGTTAGACCTGTAAGAGAAAAATTTAAATGGTTGGGAAAGGCCATGGGATGTAGAAATATTTTTTTCACATTTTACTTCCTTGTAAAAACAGGTAAATCAATAGGGATTTTCGTACGGATAAGTACCCAGTGAACGGTTCGTTTAGCTTTATACATTGTTCCGGGTGGGCGTTGTATTGGTTTTTCGGAAGCGTTAGACCTGTAAAAGAAAAATTTAAATGGTTGGGAAAGGCCATGGGATGTAGAAATATTTTTTTCACATTTTAATACCTTGTAAATAGAGGGAAATCAATAGGGATTTTCGTACAGATAAGTACCCAGTGAACGGTTCGTTTAGCTTTATACATTGTTCCGGGTGGGCGTCGTATTGGTTTTTCGGAAGTGTTAGACCTGTAAGAGAAAAATTTAAATGGCTGACAAAGGCCATGGGATGTAGAAATATTTTTTTTACATTTTAATTCCTTGTAAAAACAGGTAAATCAATAGGGATTTTCGTACAGATAAGTACCCAGTGAACGGTTCGTTTAGCTTTATATATTGTTCCGGGTGGCCGTTGTATCGGTTTTTCGGTAGTGTTAGACCTGTAAGAGAAAAATTTAAATGGTTGGGAAAGGCCATGGGATGTAGAAATATTTTTTTCACATTTTACTTCCTTGTAAAAAGAGGGAAATCAATAGGGATTTTCGTACAGATAAGTACCCAGTGAACGGTTCGTTTAGCTTTATACATTGTTCCGGGTGGGTGTTGTATTGGTTTTTCGGAAGTGTTAGACCTGTAAGAGAAAAATTTAAATGGCTGGTAAATGCCATGGGATGTAGAAATATTTTTTTCACATTTTATTTCCTTGTAAAAACAGGAAAATCAATAGGGATTTTTTTACGGATAAGTGCCCAGTGAACGGTTCGTTTAGCTTTATATATTGTTCCGGGTGGGCGTTGTATTGGTTTTTCGGAAGTGTTAGACCTGTAAGAGAAAAGTTTAAATGGTTGGGAAAGGCCATGGGATGTAGAAATATTTTTTTCACATTTTACTTCCTTGTAAAAAGAGGGAAATCAATAGGGCTTTTCGCACGGATAAGTACCCAGTGAACGGTTCGTTTAGCTTTATACATTGTTCCGGGTGGGCGTTGTATTGGTTTTTCAGAAGTGTTAGACCTGTAAGAGAAAAGTTTAAATGGTTGGGAATGGCCATGGGATGTAGAAATATTTTTTTCACATTTTATTTCCTTGTAAAAACAGGTAAATCAATAGGGATTTTCGTACGGATAAGTACCCAGTGAACGGTTCGTTTAGCTTTATATATTGTTCCGGGTGGGCGTTGTATTGGTTTTTCGGAAGCGTTAGACCTGTAAGAGAAAAATTTAAATGGCTGGGAAAGGCCATGGGATGTAGAAATATTTTTTTCACATTTTACTTCCTTGGAAAAACAGGTAAATCAATAGGGCTTTTTGTACGGATAAGTACCCAGTGAACGGTCCGTTTAGCTTTATATATTGTTCCGGGAGGGCGTTGTATTGGTTTTTCGGAAGTGTTAGACCTGAAAGAGAAAAGTTTAAATGGTTGGGAAAGGCCATGGGATGTAGAAATATTTTTTTCACATTTTATTTCCTTGTAAAAACAGGTAAATCAATAGGGATTTTCGTACGGATAAGTACCCAGTGAACGGTTCGTTTAGCTTTATATATTGTTCCGGGTGGGAGTTGTATCGGTTTTTCGGTAGTGTTAGACCTGTAAGATAAAAATTTAAATGGTTGGGAAAGGCCATGGGATGTAGAAATATTTTTTTCACATTTTATTTCCTTGTAAAATCAGGTAAATCAATAGGGATTTTGGTATGGATTAGTACCCAGTGAACGGTTCGTTTAGCTTTATATATTGTTCCACGTGGGCGTTGTATTGGTTTTTCAGAAGTGTTAGACCTGTAAGATAAATGTTTAAATGGTTGCGAAAGGCCATGGGATGTAGAAATATTTTTTTCACATTTTACTTCCTTGTAAAAACAGGTAAATCAATACGGATTTTCATACGTATAAGTACCCAGTGAACGGTTCATTTAGCTTTATATATTGTTCCGGGTGGGAGTTGTATCAGTTTTTCTGTAGTGTTAGACATGTAAGATAAAAATTTAAATGGTTGGGAAAGGCCATGGGTTGTAGAAATATTTTTTTCACATTTTATTTCCTTGTAAATACAGGAAAATCAATAGGTATTTTCGTACGGATAAGTGCCCAGTGAACGGTTGGTTTAGCTTTATATATTGTTCCGGGTGGCCATTGTATTGGTTTTTCGGAAGTGTTAGACATGTAAGAGAAAAATTTAAATGGTTGGGAAAGGCCATGGGATGTAGAAATATTTTTTTCACATTTTATTTCCTTGTAAAAACAGGTAAATCAATAGGGATTTTCGTACGGATAAGTACCCAGTGAACGGTTCGTTTAGCTTTATATATTGTTCCGGGTGGGCGTTGTATTGGTTTTTCGGAAGCGTTAGACCTGTAAGAGAAAAATTTAAATGTCTGGGAAAGGCCATGGGATGTAGAAATATTTTTTTCACATTTTACTTCCTTGTAAAAACAGGTAAATCAATAGGGATTTTCGTACGTATAAGTACCCAGTGAACGGTTCGTTTAGCTTTATATATTGTTCCGGGTGGGAGTTGTATTGGTTTTTCGGTAGTGTTAGACCTGTAAGATAAAAATTTAAATGGTTGGGAAAGGCCATGGGATGTAGAAATATTTTTTTCACATTTTACTTCCTTGTAAAAACAGGTAAATCAATAGGGCTTTTCGCACGGATAAGTACCCAGTGAACGGTTCGTTTAGCTTTATACATTGTTCCGGGTGGGCGTTGTATTGGTTTTTCGGAAGTGTTAGACCTGTAAGAGAAAAATTTAAATGGCTGGCAAAGGCCATGGGATGTAGAAATATTTTTTTTACATTTTATTTCCTTGTAAAAACAGGTAAATCAATAGGGATTTTCGTACGGATAAGTACCCAGTGAACGGTTCGTTTAGCTTTATATATTGTTCCGGGTGGCCGTTGTATCGGTTTTTCGGTAGTGTTAGACCTGTAAGAGAAAAATTTAAATGGTTGGGAAAGGCCATGGGATGTAGAAATATTTTTTTCACATTTTACTTCCTTGTAAAAAGAGGGAAATCAAGAGGGATTTTCGTACGGATAAGTACCCAGTGAACGGTTCGTTTAGCTTTATACATGGTTCCGGGTGGGTGTTGTATTGGTTTTTCGGAAGTGTTACACCTGTAAGAGAAAAATTTAAATGTCTGGGAAAGGCCATGGGATGTAGAAATATTTTTTTCACATTTTATTTCCTTGTAAAAACAGGAAAATCAATAGGGATTTTTTTACGGATAAGTGCCCAGTGAACGGTTCGTTTAGCTTTATATATTGTTCCGGGTGGGCGTTGTATTGGTTTTTCGGAAGTGTTAGACCTGTAAGAGAAAAGTTTAAATGGTTGGGAAAGGCCATGGGATGTAGAAATATTTTTTTCACATTTTATTTCCTTGTAAAAACAGGTAAATCAATAGGGATTTTCGTACGGATAAGTACCCAGTGAACGGTTCGTTTAGCTTTATATATTGTTCCGGGTGGGAGTTGTATTGGTTTTTCGGTAGTGTTAGACCTGTAAGAGAAAAATTTAAATGGTTGGGAAAGGCCATGTGATGTAGAAATATTTTTTTCACATTTTACTTCCTTGTAAAAAGAGGGAAATCAATAGGGCTTTTCGCACGGATAAGTACCCAGTGAACGGTTCGTTTAGCTTTATACATTGTTCCGGGTGGGTGTTGTATTGGTTTTTCGGAAGTGTTAGACCTGTAAGAGAAAAATTTAAATGGTTGGGAAAGGCCATGGGATGTAGAAATATTTTTTTCACATTTTACTTCCTTGTAAAAACAGGTAAATCAATAGGGATTTTCGTACGGATAAGTACCCAGTGAACGGTTCGTTTAGCTTTATACATTGTTCCGGGTGGGCGTTGTATTGGTTTTTCGGAAGCGTTAGACCTGTAAGAGAAAAATTTAAATGGTTGGGAAAGGCCATGGGATGTAGAAATATTTTTTTCACATTTTACTTCCTTGTAAAAACAGGTAAATCAATAGGGATTTTCGTACGGATAAGTACCCAGTGAACGGTTCGTTTAGCTTTATACATTGTTCCGGGTGGGCGTTGTATTGGTTTTTCGGAAGCGTTAGACCTGTAAGAGAAAAATTTAAATGGTTGGGAAAGGCCATGGGAATTAGAAATATTTTTTTCACATTTTAATACCTTGTAAAAACAGGTAAATCAATAGAGCTTTTCGCACGGATAAGTACCAAGTGAACGGTTCGTTTAGCTTTATACATTGTTCCGGGTGGGTGTTGTATTGGTTTTTCGGAAGTGTTAAACCTGTAAGAGAAAAATTTAAATGGCTGGGAAAGGCCATGGGATGTAGAAATATTTTTTTCACATTTTATTTCCTTGTAAAAACAGGAAAATCAATAGGGATTTTTTTAAGGATAAGTGCCCAGTGAACGGTTCGTTTAGCTTTATATATTGTTCCGGGTGGGCGTTGTATTGGTTTTTCGGAAGTGTTAGACCTGTAAGAGAAAAGTTTAAATGGTTGGGAAAGGCCATGGGATGTAGAAATATTTTTTTCACATTTTATTTCCTTGTAAAAACAGGAAAATCAATAGGGATTTTCGTACGGATAAGTACCCAGTGAACGGTTCGTTTAGCTTTATATATTGTTCCGGGTGGGAGTTGTATTGGTTTTTCGGTAGTGTTAGACCTGTAAGAGAAAAATTTAAATGGTTGGGAAAGGCCATGTGATGTAGAAATATTTTTTTCACATTTTACTTCCTTGTAAAAAGAGGGAAATCAATAGGGCTTTTCGCACGGATAAGTACCCAGTGAACGGTTCGTTTAGCTTTATACATTGTTCTGGGTGGGCGTTGTATTGGTTTTTCGGAAGTGTTAGACCTGTAAGAGAAAAATTTAAATGGTTGGGAAAGGCCATGGGATGTAGAAATATTTTTTTCACATTTTACTTCCTTGTAAAAACAGGTAAATCAATAGGGATTTTCGTACGGATAAGTACCCAGTGAACGGTTCGTTTAGCTTTATACATTGTTCCGGGTGGGCGTTGTATTGGTTTTTCGGAAGCGTTAGACCTGTAAAAGAAAAATTTAAATGGTTGGGAAAGGCCATGGGATGTAGAAATATTTTTTTCACATTTTACTTCCTTGTAAAAACAGGTAAATCAATAGGGATTTTCGTACGGATAAGTACCCAGTGAACGGTTCGTTTAGCTTTATACATTGTTCCGGGTGGGCGTTGTATTGGTTTTTCGGAAGTGTTAGACCTGTAAGAGAAAAATTTAAATGGCTGACAAAGGCCATGGGATGTAGAAATATTTTTTTTACATTTTAATTCCTTGTAAAAACAGGTAAATCAATAGGGATTTTCGTACGGATAAGTACCCAGTGAACGGTTCGTTTAGCTTTATATATTGTTCCGGGTGGCCGTTGTATCGGTTTTTCGGTAGTGTTAGACCTGTAAGAGAAAAATTTAAATGGTTGGGAAAGGCCATGGGATGTAGAAATATTTTTTTCACATTTTACTTCCTTGTAAAAAGAGGGAAATCAATAGGGATTTTCGTACAGATAAGTACCCAGTGAACGGTTCGTTTAGCTTTATACATTGTTCCGGGTGGGTGTTGTATTGGTTTTTCGGAAGTGTTACACCTGTAAGAGAAAAATTTAAATGGCTGGGAAAGGCCATGGGATGTAGAAATATTTTTTTCACATTTTATTTCCTTGTAAAAACAGGAAAATCAATAGGGATTTTTTTACGGATAAGTGCCCAGTGAACGGTTCGTTTAGCTTTATATATTGTTCCGGGTGGGCGTTGTATTGGTTTTTCGGAAGTGTTAGACCTGTAAGAGAAAAGTTTAAATGGTTGGGAAAGGCCATGGGATGTAGAAATATTTTTTTCACATTTTATTTCCTTGTAAAAACAGGTAAATCAATAGGGATTTTCGTACGGATAAGTACCCAGTGAACGGTTCGTTTAGCTTTATATATTGTTCCGGGTGGGAGTTGTATTGGTTTTTCGGTAGTGTTAGAATTGTAAGAGAAAAATTTAAATGGTTGGGAAAGGCCATGTGATGTTGAAATATTTTTTTCACATTTTACTTCCTTGTAAAAAGAGGGAAATCAATAGGGCTTTTCGCACGGATAAGTACCCAGTGAACGGTTCGTTTAGCTTTATACATTGTTCCGGGTGGGCGTTGTATTGGTTTTTCGGAAGTGTTAGACCTGTAAGAGAAAAATTTAAATGGTTGGGAAAGGCCATGGGATGTAGAAATATTTTTTTCACATTTTACTTCCTTGTAAAAACAGGTAAATCAATAGGGATTTTCGTACGGATAAGTACCCAGTGAACGGTTCGTTTAGCTTTATACATTGTTCCGGGTGGGCGTTGTATTGGTTTTTCGGAAGCGTTAGACCTGTAAGAGAAAAATTTAAATGGTTGGGAAAGGCCATGGTATGTAGAAATATTTTTTTCACATTTTAATACCTTGTAAAAACAGGTAAATCAATAGGGCTTTTCGCACGGATAAGTACCAAGTGAACGGTTCGTTTAGCTTTATACATTGTTCCGGGTGGGCGTTGTATTGGTTTTTCGGAAGTGTTAGACCTGTAAGAGAAAAATTTAAATGGTTGGGAAAGGCCATGGGATGTAGAAATATTTTTTTCACATTTTACTTCCTTGTAAAAACAGGTAAATCAGTAGGGATTTTCGTACGGATAAGTACCCAGTGAACGGTTCGTTTAGCTTTATATATTTTTCCGGGTGGGCGTTGTATTGGTTTTTCGGAAGTGTTAGACCTGTAAGAGAAAAATTTAAATGGTTGGGAAAGGCCATGGGATGTAGAAATATTTTTTTCACATTTTATTTCCTTGTAAAAACAGGTAAATCAATAGGGCTTTTCGCACGGATAAGTACCCAGTGAACGGTTCGTTTAGCTTTATACATTGTTCCGGGTGGGCGTTGTATTGGTTTTTCGGAAGTGTTAGACCTGTAAGAGAAAAATTTAAATGGTTGGGAAAGGCCATGGAATGTAGAAATATTTTTTTCACATTTTATTTCCTTGTAAAAACAGGTAAATCAATAGGGATTTTCGTACATATAAGTACCCAGTGAACGGTTCGTTTAGCTTTATATATTGTTCCGGGTGGGAGTTGTATTGGTTTTTCGGTAGTGTTAGACCTGTAAGATAAAAATTTAAATGGTTGGGAAAGGCCATGGGATGTAGAAATATTTTTTTCACATTTTACTTCCTTGTAAAAACAGGTAAATCAATAGGGCTTTTCGCACGGATAAGTACCCAGTGAACGGTTTGTTTAGCTTTATACATTGTTCCGGGTGGGCGTTGTATTGGTTTTTCGGAAGTGTTAGACCTGTAAGAGAAAAATTTAAATGGCTGGGAAAGGCCAAGGGATGTAGAAATATTTTTTTTACATTTTATTTCCTTGTAAAAACAGGTAAATCAATAGGGATTTTCGTATGTATAAGTACCCAGTGAACGGTTCGTTTAGCTTTATATATTGATCCGGGTGGCCGTTGTATCGGTTTTTCGGTAGTGTTAGACCTGTAAGATAAAAATTTAAATGGTTGGGAAAGGCCATGGGATGTAGAAATATTTTTTTCACATTTTATTTCCTTGTAAAAACAGGAAAATCAATAGGGATTTTTGTACGGATAAGTGCCCAGTGAACGGTTCGTTTAGCTTTATATATTGTTCCGGGTGGGCGTTGTATTGGTTTTTCAGAAGTGTTAGACCTGTAAGAGAAAAGTTTAAATGGTTGGGAAAGGCCATGGGATGTAGAAATATTTTTTTCACATTTTATTTCCTTGTAAAAACAGGTAAATCAATAGGGATTTTCGTACGGATAAGTACCCAGTGAACGGTTCGTTTAGCTTTATACATTGTTCCGGGTGGGCGTTGTATTGGTTTTTCGGAAGTGTTAGACCTGTAAGAGAAAAATTTAAATGGTTGGGAAAGGCCATGGGATGTAGAAATATTTTTTTCACATTTTACTTCCTTGTAAAAACAGGTAAATGAATAGGGATTTTCGTACGGATAAGTACCCAGTGAACGGTTTGTTTAGCTTTATATATTTTTCCGGGTGGGCGTTGTATTGGTTTTTCGGAAGTGTTAGACCTGTAAGAGAAAAATTTAAATGGTTGGGAAAGGCCATGGGATGTAGAAATATTTTTTTCACATTTTACTTCCTTGTAAAAAGAGGGAAATCAATAGGGCTTTTCGCACGGATAAGTACCCAGTGAACGGTTCGTTTAGCTTTATACATTGTTCCGGGTGGGCGTTGTATTGGTTTTTCGGAAGTGTTAGACCTGTAAGAGAAAAATTTAAATGGTTGGGAACGGCCATGGGATGTAGAAATATTTTTTTCACATTTTATTTCCTTGTAAAAACAGGTAAATCAATAGGGATTTTCGTACGGATAAGTACCCAGTGAACGGTTCGTTTAGCTTTATATATTGTTCCGGGTGGGAGTTGTATTGGTTTTTCGGTAGTGTTAGACCTGTAAGAGAAAAATTTAAATGGTTGGGAAAGGCCATGGGATGTAGAAATATTTTTTTCAAATTTTCTTTCCTTGTAAAAACAGGTAAATCAATAGGGCTTTTCGCATGGTTAAGTACCCAGTGAACGGTTTTTCGGAAGTGTTAGACCTGTAAGAGAAAAATTTAAATGGCTGGGAAAGGCCATGGGATGTAGAAATATTTTTTTCACATTTTATTTCCTTGTAAAAACAGGTAAATCAATAGGGATTTTCGTACGTATAAGTACCCAGTGAACGGTTCGTTTAGCTTTATATATTGTTCCGGGTGGGAGTTGTACTGGTTTTTCGGTAGTGTTAGACCTGTAAGAGAAAAATTTAAATGGTTGGGAAAGGCCATGGGATGTAGAAATATTTTTTTCACATTTTACTTCCTTGTTGTTGTTATGTGCGAAGTCGTGTCCGACCCATCGCGACCCCATGGACAATGATCCTCCAGGCCTTCCTGTCCTCTACCATTCCCCGGAGTCCATTTAAGTTTGCACCTACTGCTTCAGTGACTCCATCCAGCCACCTCATTCTCTGTCGTCCCCTTCTTCTTTTGCCCTCGATCGCTCCCAGCATTAGGCTCTTCTCCAGGGAGTCCTTCCTTCTCATGAGGTGGCCAAAATATTTGAGTTTCATCTTCAGGATCTGGCCTTCTAAACAGCAGTCAGGGCTGACCTCCTCTAGGACTGACCGGTTTGTTCGCCTTGCAGTCCAAGGGACTCGCAAGAGTCTTCTCCAGCACCAGAGTTCAAAAGCCTCAATTCTTTGACGCTCGGCCTTCCTTATGGTCCAACTTTCGAAGCCATACATTGCAACTGGGAAGACCATAGCCTTGACTAAACGCAATTTTGTTGGCAGGGTGATGTCTCTGCTTTTTAGGATGCTGTCTAGATTTGCCATAGCTTTCCTCCCCAGTAGCAAGCGTCTTTTAATTTCTTTGCTGCAGTCCCCATCTGCAGTGATCTTGGAGCCCAGGAAAATAAAATCTGTCACTATCTCCATTTCTTCCCCTTCTATTTGCCAGGAATTGAGAGGGCCGGATGCCATGATCTTTGTTTTCTTGATGTTGAGTTTCAAGCCAACTTTTGCACTCTCCTCCTTCACCCGCATCAACAGGCTCTTTAGTTCCTCTTCACTTTCTGCCATTAGAGTGGTATCATCTGCATATCTGAGGTTGTTGATATTTCTCCCTGCAATCTTGATCCCAATTTGTGACTCCTCTAATCCCGCATTTCTCATGATGTGCTCTGCATACAAGTTAAATAGGCAAGGCGACAGTATACAGCCTTGCCGAACTCCTTTCTCAATTTTGAACCAGTCAATGATTCCATGTTCAGTTCTCACTGTTGCTTCTTGACCTGCATATAAATTTCTCAAGAGACAAATAAGATGCTCTGGTATTCCCATCTCTTTAAGAACTTGCCACAATTTGTTGTGCTCCACACAATCAAAGGCTTTAGCATAGTCAATGAAGCAGAAGTAGACGTTCTTCTGGTACTCCCTAGCTTTCTCCATGATCCAGCGTATGTTGGCAATTTGATCTCTAGTTCCTCTGCCTCTTCGAAATCCTGCTTGTACTTCTGGAAGTTCTCGGTCCACATATTGCTGGAGCCTAGCTTGTAGGATTTTGAGCATAACTTTGCTAGCATGAGAAATTAGTGCAATGGTGCGGTAGTTTGAACATTCTTTGGCATTGCCCTTCTTTGGGATTGGAATGTACTTCCTTGTAAAAACAGGTAAATCAATACGGCTTTTCGCACGTATAAGTACCCAGTGAACGGTTCGTTTAGCTTTATACATTGTTCCGGGTGGGCGTTGTATTGGTTTTTCGCAACTGTTAGACCTGTAAGAGAAAAATTTAAATGGTTGGGAAAGGCCATCGGATGTAGAAATATTTTTTTCACATTTTACTTCCTTGTAAAAAGAAGGAAATCAATAGGGCTTTTCGCACGGATAAGTACCCAGTGAACGGTTCGTTTAGCTTTATACATTGTTCCGGGTGGGCGTTGTATTGGTTTTTTGGAAGAGTTAGACCTGTAAGAGAAAAGTTTAAATGGTTGGGAAAGGCCATGGGATGTAGAAATATTTTTTTCACATTTTATTTTCTTGTAAAAACAGGTAAATCAATAGGGATTTTCGTACGGATAAGTACCCAGTGAACGGTACGTTTAGCTTTATATATTTTTCCGGGTGGGCGTTGTATTGGTTTTTCGGAAGTGTTAGACCTGTAAGAGAAAAATTTAAATGGTTGGGAAAGGCCATGGGATGTAGAAATATTTTTTTCACATTTTATTTCCTTGTAAAAACAGGTAAATCAATAGGGATTTTCGTACGTATAAGTACCCAGTGAACGGTTCGTTTAGCTTTATATATTGTTGCGGGTGGGAGTTGTATTGGTTTTTCGGTAGTGTTAGACCTGTAAGAGAAAAATTTAAATGGTTGGGAAAGGCCATGGGATGTAGAAATATTTTTTTCACATTTTACTTCCTTGTAAAAACAGGTAAATCAATAGGGCTTTTCGCACGTATAAGTACCCAGTGAACGGTTCGTTTAGCTTTATACATTGTTCCGGGTGGGCGTTGTATTGGTTTTTCGCAACTGTTAGACCTGTAAGAGAAAAATTTAAATGGTTGGGAAAGGCCATGGGATGTAGAAATATTTTTTTCACATTTTACTTCCTTGTAAAAACAGGTAAATCAATAGGGCTTTTCGCATGGTTAAGTACCCAGTGAACGGTTCGTTTAGCTTTATACATTGTTCCGGGTGACCGTTGTATTGGTTTTTCGGAAGTGTTAGACCTGTAAGAGAAAAATTTAAATGGTTGGGAAAGGCCATGGGATGTAGAAATATTTTTTTCACATTTTATTTCCTTGTAAAAACAGGTAAATCAATAGGGATTTTCGTACGTATAAGTACCCAGTGAACGGTTCGTTTAGCTTTATGTATTGTTTCGGGTGGGAGTTGTATTGGTTTTTCGGTAGTGTTAGACCTGTAAGATAAAAATTTAAATGGTTGGGAAAGGCCATGGGATGTAGAAATATTTTTTTCACATTTTACTTCCTTGTAAAAAGAGGGAAATCAATAGGGCTTTTCGCACGGATAAGTACCCAGTGAACGGTTCGTTTAGCTTTATACATTGTTCCGGGTGGGCGTTGTATTGGTTTTTCGGAAGTGTTAGACCTGTAAGAGAAAAATTTAAATGGTTGGGAAAGGCCATGGGATGTAGAAATATTTTTTTCACATTTTACTTCCTTGTAAAAACAGGTAAATGAATAGGGATTTTCGTACGGATAAGTACCCAGTGAATGGTTCGTTTAGCTTTATATATTTTTCCGGGTGGGCGTTGTACTGGTTTTTCGGAAGTGTTAGACCTGTAAGAGAAAAATTTAAATGGTTGGGAAAGGACATGGGATGTAGAAATATTTTTTTCACATTTTATTTCCTTGTAAAAACAGGTAAATCAATAGGGCTTTTCGCACGGATAAGTACCCAGTGAACGGTTCGTTTAGCTTTATACATTGTTCCGGGTGGCCATTGTATCGGTTTTTCGGTAGTGTTAGACCTGTAAGATAAAAATTTAAATGGTTGGGAAAGGCCATGGGATGTAGAAATATTTTTTTCATATTTTATTTCCTTGTAAAAACAGGTAAATCAATAGGGCTTTTCGCACGTATAAGTACCCAGTGAACGGTTCGTTTAGCTTTATACATTGTTCCGGGTGGGCGTTGTATTGGTTTTTCGCAACTGTTAGACCTGTAAGAGAAAAATTTAAATGGTTGGGAAAGGCCATCGGATGTAGAAATATTTTTTTCACATTTTACTTCCTTGTAAAAAGAAGGAAATCAATAGGGCTTTTCTCACGGATAAGTACCCAGTGAACGGTTCGTTTAGCTTTATACATTGTTCCGGGTGGGCGTTGTATTGGTTTTTTGGAAGAGTTAGACCTGTAAGAGAAAAGTTTAAATGGTTGGGAAAGGCCATGGGATGTAGAAATATTTTTTTCACATTTTATTTTCTTGTAAAAACAGGTAAATCAATAGGGATTTTCGTACGGATAAGTACCCAGTGAACGGTACGTTTAGCTTTATATATTTTTCCGGGTGGGCGTTGTATTGGTTTTTCGGAAGTGTTAGACCTGTAAGAGAAAAATTTAAATGGTTGGGAAAGGCCATGGGATGTAGAAATATTTTTTTCACATTTTACTTCCTTGTAAAAACAGGTAAATCAATAGGGCTTTTCGCACGTATAAGTACCCAGTGAACGGTTCGTTTAGCTTTATACATTGTTCCGGGTGGGCGTTGTATTGGTTTTTCGCAACTGTTAGACCTGTAAGAGAAAAATTTAAATGGTTGGGAAAGGCCATGGGATGTAGAAATATTTTTTTCACATTTTACTTCCTTGTAAAAACAGGTAAATCAATAGGGCTTTTCGCATGGTTAAGTACCCAGTGAACGGTTCGTTTAGCTTTATACATTGTTCCGGGTGACCGTTGTATTGGTTTTTCGGAAGTGTTAGACCTGTAAGAGAAAAATTTAAATGGTTGGGAAAGGCCATGGGATGTAGAAATATTTTTTTCACATTTTATTTCCTTGTAAAAACAGGTAAATCAATAGGGCTTTTCGCACGGATAAGTACCCAGTGAATGGTTCGTTTAGCTTTATACATTGTTCCGGGTGGGCGTTGTATTGGTTTTTCGGAAGTGTTAGACCTGTAAGAGAAAAATTTAAATGGTTGGGAAAGGCCATGGGATGTAGAAATATTTTTTTCACATTTTACTTCCTTGTAAAAACAGGTAAATGAATAGGGATTTTCGTACGGATAAGTACCCAGTGAACGGTTCGTTTAGCTTTATATATTTTTCCGGGTGGGCGTTGTACTGGTTTTTCGGAAGTGTTAGACCTGTAAGAGAAAAATTTAAATGGTTGGGAAAGGACATGGGATGTAGAAATATTTTTTTCACATTTTATTTCCTTGTAAAAACAGGTAAATCAATAGGGCTTTTCGCACGGATAAGTACCCAGTGAACGGTTCGTTTAGCTTTATACATTGTTCCGGGTGGCCATTGTATCGGTTTTTCGGTAGTGTTAGACCTGTAAGATAAAAATTTAAATGGTTGGGAAAGGCCATGGGATGTAGAAATATTTTTTTCACATTTTATTTCCTTGTAAAAAGAGGGAAATCAATAGGGCTTTTCGCACGGATAAGTACCCAGTGAACGGTTCGTTTAGCTTTATACATTGTTCCGGGTGGGCGTATTATAGGTTTTTCGGAAGTGTTAGACCTGTAAGAGAAAAATTTTAATGGTTGGGAAAGGCCATGGGATGTAGAAATATTTTTTTCACATTTTACTTCCTTGTAAAAACAGGTAAATCAATAGGGATTTTCGTACGGATAAGTACCCAGTGAACGGTTTGTATAGCTTTATATATTTTTCCGGGTGGGCGTTGTATTGGTTTTTCGGAAGCGTTAGACCTGTAAGAGAAAAATTTAAATGGTTGGGAAAGGCCATGGGATGTAGAAATATTTTTTTCACATTTTAGTTCCTTGTAAAAACAGGTAAAATAATAGGGATTTTCGTACGTATAAGTACCCAGTGAACGGTTCGTTTAGCTTTATATATTGTTCCGGGTGGGAGTTGTATTGGTTTTTCAGAAGTGTTAGACCTGTAAGATAAATGTTTAAATGGTTGCAAAAGGCCATGGGATGTAGAAATATTTTTTTCACATTTTATTTCCTTGTAAAAACAGGTAAATCAATAGGGATTTTCGTACGTATAAGTACCCAGTGAACGGTTCGTTTAGCTTTATGTATTGTTTCGGGTGGGAGTTGTATTGGTTTTTCGGTAGTGTTAGACCTGTAAGATAAAAATTTAAATGGTTGGGAAAGGCCATGGGATGTAGAAATATTTTTTTCACATTTTACTTCCTTGTAAAAAGAGGGAAATCAATAGGGCTTTTCGCACGGATAAGTACCCAGTGAACGGTTCGTTTAGCTTTATACATTGTTCCGGGTGGGCGTTGTATTGGTTTTTCGGAAGTGTTAGACCTGTAAGAGAAAAATTTAAATGGTTGGGAAAGGCCATGGGATGTAGAAATATTTTTTTCACATTTTACTTCCTTGTAAAAACAGGTAAATGAATAGGGATTTTCGTACGGATAAGTACCCAGTGAACGGTTCGTTTAGCTTTATATATTTTTCCGGGTGGGCGTTGTACTGGTTTTTCGGAAGTGTAAGAGAAAAATTTAAATGGTTGGGAAAGGACATGGGATGTAGAAATATTTTTTTCACATTTTATTTCCTTGTAAAAACAGGTAAATCAATAGGGCTTTTCGCACGGATAAGTACCCAGTGAACGGTTCGTTTAGCTTTATACATTGTTCCGGGTGGCCATTGTATCGGTTTTTCGGTAGTGTTAGACCTGTAAGATAAAAATTTAAATGGTTGGGAAAGGCCATGGGATGTAGAAATATTTTTTTCATATTTTATTTCCTTGTAAAAACAGGTAAATCAATAGGGCTTTTCGCACGTATAAGTACCCAGTGAACGGTTCGTTTAGCTTTATACATTGTTCCGGGTGGGCGTTGTATTGGTTTTTCGCAACTGTTAGACCTGTAAGAGAAAAATTTAAATGGTTGGGAAAGGCCATCGGATGTAGAAATATTTTTTTCACATTTTACTTCCTTGTAAAAAGAAGGAAATCAATAGGGCTTTTCTCACGGATAAGTACCCAGTGAACGGTTCGTTTAGCTTTATACATTGTTCCGGGTGGGCGTTGTATTGGTTTTTTGGAAGAGTTAGACCTGTAAGAGAAAAGTTTAAATGGTTGGGAAAGGCCATGGGATGTAGAAATATTTTTTTCACATTTTATTTTCTTGTAAAAACAGGTAAATCAATAGGGATTTTCGTACGGATAAGTACCCAGTGAACGGTACGTTTAGCTTTATATATTTTTCCGGGTGGGCGTTGTATTGGTTTTTCGGAAGTGTTAGACCTGTAAGAGAAAAATTTAAATGGTTGGGAAAGGCCATGGGATGTAGAAATATTTTTTTCACATTTTACTTCCTTGTAAAAACAGGTAAATCAATAGGGCTTTTCGCACGTATAAGTACCCAGTGAACGGTTCGTTTAGCTTTATACATTGTTCCGGGTGGGCGTTGTATTGGTTTTTCGCAACTGTTAGACCTGTAAGAGAAAAATTTAAATGGTTGGGAAAGGCCATGGGATGTAGAAATATTTTTTTCACATTTTACTTCCTTGTAAAAACAGGTAAATCAATAGGGCTTTTCGCATGGTTATGTACCCAGTGAACGGTTCGTTTAGCTTTATACATTGTTCCGGGTGACCGTTGTATTGGTTTTTCGGAAGTGTTAGACCTGTAAGAGAAAAATTTAAATGGTTGGGAAAGGCCATGGGATGTAGAAATATTTTTTTCACATTTTATTTCCTTGTAAAAACAGGTAAATCAATAGGGCTTTTCGCACGGATAAGTACCCAGTGAACGGTTCGTTTAGCTTTATACATTGTTCCGGGTGGGCGTTGTATTGGTTTTTCGGAAGTGTTAGACCTGTAAGAGAAAAATTTAAATGGTTGGGAAAGGCCATGGGATGTAGAAATATTTTTTTCACATTTTACTTCCTTGTAAAAACAGGTAAATGAATAGGGATTTTCGTACGGATAAGTACCCAGTGAACGGTTCGTTTAGCTTTATATATTTTTCCGGGTGGGCGTTGTACTGGTTTTTCGGAAGTGTTAGACCTGTAAGAGAAAAATTTAAATGGTTGGGAAAGGACATGGGATGTAGAAATATTTTTTTCACATTTTATTTCCTTGTAAAAACAGGTAAATCAATAGGGCTTTTCGCACGGATAAGTACCCAGTGAACGGTTCGTTTAGCTTTATACATTGTTCCGGGTGGCCATTGTATCGGTTTTTCGGTAGTGTTAGACCTGTAAGATAAAAATTTAAATGGTTGGGAAAGGCCATGGGATGTAGAAATATTTTTTTCACATTTTATTTCCTTGTAAAAAGAGGGAAATCAATAGGGCTTTTCGCACGGATAAGTACCCAGTGAACGGTTCGTTTAGCTTTATACATTGTTCCGGGTGGGCGTATTATAGGTTTTTCGGAAGTGTTAGACCTGTAAGAGAAAAATTTAAATGGTTGGGAAAGGCTATGGGATGTAGAAATATTTTTTTCACATTTTACTTCCTTGTAAAAACAGGTAAATCAATAGGGATTTTCGTACGGATAAGTACCCAGTGAACGGTTCGTTTAGCTTTATACATTGTTCCGGGTGGGCGTTGTATTGGTTTTTCGGAAGTGTTAGACCTGTAAGAGAAAAATTTAAATGGTTGGGAAAGGCCATGGGATGTAGAAATATTTTTTTCACATTTTACTTCCTTGTAAAAAGAGGGAAATCAATAGGGCTTTTCGCACGGATAAGTACCCAGTGAACGGTTCGTTTAGCTTTATACATTGTTCCGGGTGGGCGTTGTATTGGTTTTTCTGAAGTGTTAGACCTGTAAGAGAAAAATTTAAATGGTTGGGAAAGGCCATGGGATGTAGAAATATTTTTTTCACATTTTACTTCCTTGTAAAAACAGGTAAATCAATAGGGATTTTCGTACGGATAAGTACCCAGTGAACGGTTCGTTTAGCTTTATATATTGTTCCGGGTGGGCGTTGTATTGGTTTTTCGCAACTGTTAGACCTGTAAGAGAAAAATTTAAATGGTTGGGAAAGGCCATGGGATGTAGAAATATTTTTTTCACATTTTATTTCCTTGTAAAAACAGGTAAATCAATAGGGCTTTTCGCACGGATAAGTACCCAGTGAACGGTTCGTTTAGCTTTATACATTGTTCCGGGTGGGCGTTGTATTGGTTTTTCGGAAGTGTTAGACCTGTAAGAGAAAAATTTAAATGGTTGGGAAAGGCCATGGGATGTAGAAATATTTTTTTCACATTTTATTTCCTTGTAAAAACAGGTAAATCAATAGGGATTTTCGTACGTATAACTACCCAGTGAACGGTTCGTTTAGCTTTATATATTGTTCCGGGTGGGAGTTGTATTGGTTTTTCGGTAGTGATAGACCTGTAAGATAAAAATTTAAATGGTTGGGAAAGGCCATGGGATGTAGAAATATTTTTTTCACATTTTACTTCCTTGTAAAAACAGGTAAATCAATAGGGCTTTTCGCACGGATAAGTACCCAGTGAACGGTTCGTTTAGCTTTATACATTGTTCCGGGTGGGCGTTGTATTGGTTTTTCGGAAGAGTTAGACCTGTAAGAGAAAAATTTAAATGGCTGGGAAAGGCCATGGGATGTAGAAATATTTTTTTCACATTTTACTTCCTTGTAAAAACAGGTAAATCAATAGGGATTTTCGTACGTATAAGTACCCAGTGAACGGTTCGTTTAGCTTTATATATTGTTCCGGGTGGCCGTTGTATCGGTTTTTCGGTAGTGTTAGACCTGTAAGAGAAAAATTTAAATGGTTGGGAAAGGCCATGGGATGTCGAAATATTTTTTTCACATTTTACTTCCTTGTAAAAACAGGGAAATCAATAGGGCTTTTCGTACGGATAAGTACCCAGTGAACTGTTCGTTTAGCTTTATATATTGTTCCGGGTGGGCGTTGTATTGGTTTTTCGCAACTGTTAGACCTGTAAGAGAAAAATTTAAATGGTTGGGAAAGGCCAAGGGATGTAGAAATATTTTTTTCACATTTTACTTCCTTGTAAAAAGAGGGAAATCAATAGGGCTTTTCGCACGGATAAGTACCCAGTGAACGGTTCGTTTAGCTTTATACATTGTTCCGGGTGGGCGTTGTATTGGTTTTTCTGAAGTGTTAGACCTGTAAGAGAAAAATTTAAATGGTTGGGAAAGGCCATGGGATGTAGAAATATTTTTTTCACATTTTACTTCCTTGTAAAAACAGGTAAATCAATAGGGATTTTCGTACGGATAAGTACCCAGTGAACGGTTCGTTTAGCTTTATATATTGTTCCGGGTGGGCGTTGTATTGGTTTTTCGCAACTGTTAGACCTGTAAGAGAAAAATTTAAATGGTTGGGAAAGGCCATGGGATGTAGAAATATTTTTTTCACATTTTATTTCCTTGTAAAAACAGGTAAATCAATAGGGCTTTTCGCACGGATAAGTACCCAGTGAACGGTTCGTTTAGCTTTATACATTGTTCCGGGTGGGCGTTGTATTGGTTTTTCGGAAGTGTTAGACCTGTAAGAGAAAAATTTAAATGGTTGGGAAAGGCCATGGGATGTAGAAATATTTTTTTCACATTTTATTTCCTTGTAAAAACAGGTAAATCAATAGGGATTTTCGTACGTATAAGTACCCAGTGAACGGTTCGTTTAGCTTTATATATTGTTCCGGGTGGGAGTTGTATTGGTTTTTCGGTAGTGTTAGACCTGTAAGATAAAAATTTAAATGGTTGGGAAAGGCCATGGGATGTAGAAATATTTTTTTCACATTTTACTTCCTTGTAAAAACAGGTAAATCAATAGGGCTTTTCGCACGGATAAGTACCTAGTGAACGGTTCGTTTAGCTTTATACATTGTTCCGGGTGGGCGTTGTATTGGTTTTTCGGAAGAGTTAGACCTGTAAGAGAAAAATTTAAATGGCTGGGAAAGGCCATGGGATGTAGAAATATTTTTTTCACATTTTACTTCCTTGTAAAAACAGGTAAATCAATAGGGATTTTCGTACGTATAAGTACCCAGTGAACGGTTCGTTTAGCTTTATATATTGTTCCGGGTGGCCGTTGTATCGGTTTTTCGGTAGTGTTAGACCTGTAAGAGAAAAATTTAAATGGTTGGGAAAGGCCATGGGATGTCGAAATATTTTTTTCACATTTTACTTCCTTGTAAAAACAGGGAAATCAATAGGGCTTTTCGTACGGATAAGTACCCAGTGAACTGTTCGTTTAGCTTTATATATTGTTCCGGGTGGGCGTTGTATTGGTTTTTCGGAAGTGTTAGACCTGTAAGAGAAAAATTTAAATGGTTGGGAAAGGCCAAGGGATGTAGAAATATTTTTTTCACATTTTACTTCCTTGTAAAAAGAGGGAAATCAATAGGGCTTTTCGCACGGAAAAGTACCCAGTGAACGGTTCGTTTAGCTTTATACATTGTTCCGGGTGGGCGTTGTATTGGTTTTTCTGAAGTGTTAGACCTGTAAGAGAAAAATTTAAATGGTTGGGAAAGGCCATGGGATGTAGAAATATTTTTTTCACATTTTACTTCCTTGTAAAAACAGGTAAATCAATAGGGATTTTCGTACGGATAAGTACCCAGTGAACGGTTCGTTTAGCTTTATATATTGTTCCGGGTGGGCGTTGTATTGGTTTTTCGCAACTGTTAGACCTGTAAGAGAAAAATTTAAATGGTTGGGAAAGGCCATGGGATGTAGAAATATTTTTTTCACATTTTATTTCCTTGTAAAAACAGGTAAATCAATAGGGCTTTTCGCACGGATAAGTACCCAGTGAACGGTTCGTTTAGCTTTATACATTGTTCCAGGTGGGCGTTGTATTGGTTTTTCGGAAGTGTTAGACCTGTAAGAGAAAAATTTAAATGGTTGGGAAAGGCCATGGGATGTAGAAATATTTTTTTCACATTTTATTTCCTTGTAAAAACAGGTAAATCAATAGGGATTTTCGTACGTATAAGTACCCAGTGAACGGTTCGTTTAGCTTTATATATTGTTCCGGGTGGGAGTCGTATTGGTTTTTCGGTAGTGTTAGACCTGTAAGATAAAAATTTAAATGGTTGGGAAAGGCCATGGGATGTAGAAATATTTTTTTCACATTTTACTTCCTTGTAAAAACAGGTAAATCAATAGGGCTTTTCGCACGGATAAGTACCCAGTGAACGGTTCGTTTAGCTTTATATATTGTTCCGGGTGGCCGTTGTATCGGTTTTTCGGTAGTGTTAGACCTGTAAGAGAAAAATTTAAATGGTTGGGAAAGGCCATGGGATGTCGAAATATTTTTTTCACATTTTACTTCCTTGTAAAAACAGGGAAATCAATAGGGCTTTTCGTACGGATAAGTACCCAGTGAACTGTTCGTTTAGCTTTATATATTGTTCCGGGTGGGCGTTGTATTGGTTTTTCGGAAGTGTTAGACCTGTAAGAGAAAAATTTAAATGGTTGGGAAAGGCCAAGGGATGTAGAAATATTTTTTTCACATTTTACTTCCTTGTAAAAAGAGGGAAATCAATAGGGCTTTTCGCACGGATAAGTACCCAGTGAACGGTTCGTTTAGCTTTATACATTGTTCCGGGTGGGCGTTGTATTGGTTTTTCTGAAGTGTTAGACCTGTAAGAGAAAAATTTAAATGGTTGGGAAAGGCCATGGGATGTAGAAATATTTTTTTCACATTTTACTTCCTTGTAAAAACAGGTAAATCAATAGGGATTTTCGTACGGATAAGTACCCAGTGAACGGTTCGTTTAGCTTTATATATTGTTCCGGGTGGGCGTTGTATTGGTTTTTCGCAACTGTTAGACCTGTAAGAGAAAAATTTAAATGGTTGGGAAAGGCCATGGGATGTAGAAATATTTTTTTCACATTTTATTTCCTTGTAAAAACAGGTAAATCAATAGGGCTTTTCGCACGGATAAGTACCCAGTGAACGGTTCGTTTAGCTTTATACATTGTTCCGGGTGGGCGTTGTATTGGTTTTTCGGAAGTGTTAGACCTGTAAGAGAAAAATTTAAATGGTTGGGAAAGGCCATGGGATGTGGAAATATTTTTTTCACATTTTATTTCCTTGTAAAAACAGGTAAATCAATAGGGATTTTCGTACGTATAAGTACCCAGTGAACGGTTCGTTTAGCTTTATATATTGTTCCGGGTGGGAGTTGTATTGGTTTTTCGGTAGTGTTAGACCTGTAAGATAAAAATTTAAATGGTTGGGAAAGGCCATGGGATGTAGAAATATTTTTTTCACATTTTACTTCCTTGTAAAAACAGGTAAATCAATAGGGCTTTTCGCACGGATAAGTACCCAGTGAACGGTTCGTTTAGCTTTATACATTGTTCCGGGTGGGCGTTGTATTGGTTTTTCGGAAGTGTTAGACCTGTAAGAGAAAAATTTAAATGGCTGGTAAAGGCCATGGGATGTAGAAATATTTTTTTCACATTTTACTTCCTTGTAAAAACAGGTAAATCAATAGGGCTTTTCGCACGTATAAGTACCCAGTGAACGGTTCGTTTAGCTTTATACATTGTTCCGGGTGGGCGTTGTATTGGTTTTTCGCAACTGTTAGACCTGTAAGAGAAAAATTTAAATGGTTGGGAAAGGCCATGGGATGTAGAAATATTTTTTTCACATTTTATTTCCTTGTAAAAACAGGTAAATCAATAGGGATTTTCGTACGTATAAGTACCCAGTGAACGGTTCGTTTAGCTTTATATATTGTTCCGGGTGGGAGTTGTATTGTTTTTTTGGAAGTGTTAGACCTGTAAGAGAAAAATTTAAATGGTTGGGAAAGGCCATGGGATGTAGAAATATTTTTTTCACATTTTATTTCCTTGTAAAAACAGGTAAATCAATAGGGATTTTCGTACGTATAAGTACCCAGTGAACGGTTCATTTAGCTTTATATATTGTTCCGGGTGGGAGTTGTATTGGTTTTTCGGTAGTGTTAGACCTGTAAGAGAAAAATTTAAATGGTTGGGAAAGGCCATGTGATGTAGAAATATTTTTTTCACATTTTACTTCCTTGTAAAAACAGGTAAATCAATTGGGATTTTCGTATGGATTAGTACCCAGTGAACGGTTCGTTTAGCTTTATACATTGTTCCGGGTGGGCGTTGTATTGGTTTTTCTGAAGTGTTAGACCTGTAAGAGAAAAATTTAAATGGTTGGGAAAGGCCATGGGATGTAGAAATATTTTTTTCACATTTTACTTCCTTGTAAAAACAGGTAAATCAATAGGGATTTTCGTACGGATAAGTACCCAGTGAACGGTTCGTTTAGCTTTATATATTGTTCCGGGTGGGCGTTGTATTGGTTTTTCGCAACTGTTAGACCTGTAAGAGAAAAATTTAAATGGTTGGGAAAGGCCATGGGATGTAGAAATATTTTTTTCACATTTTATTTCCTTGTAAAAACAGGTAAATCAATAGGGCTTTTCGCACGGATAAGTACCCAGTGAACGGTTCGTTTAGCTTTATACATTGTTCCGGGTGGGCGTTGTATTGGTTTTTCGGAAGTGTTAGACCTGTAAGAGAAAAATTTAAATGGTTGGGAAAGGCCATGGGATGTAGAAATATTTTTTTCACATTTTATTTCCTTGTAAAAACAGGTAAATCAATAGGGATTTTCGTACGTATAAGTACCCAGTGAACGGTTCGTTTAGCTTTATATATTGTTCCGGGTGGGAGTTGTATTGGTTTTTCGGTAGTGTTAGACCTGTAAGATAAAAATTTAAATGGTTGGGAAAGGCCATGGGATGTAGAAATATTTTTTTCACATTTTACTTCCTTGTAAAAACAGGTAAATCAATAGGGCTTTTCGCACGGATAAGTACCCAGTGAACGGTTCGTTTAGCTTTATACATTGTTCCGGGTGGGCGTTGTATTGGTTTTTCGGAAGTGTTAGACCTGTAAGAGAAAAATTTAAATGGCTGGTAAAGGCCATGGGATGTAGAAATATTTTTTTCACATTTTACTTCCTTGTAAAAACAGGTAAATCAATAGGGCTTTTCGCACGTATAAGTACCCAGTGAACGGTTCGTTTAGCTTTATACATTGTTCCGGGTGGGCGTTGTATTGGTTTTTCGCAACTGTTAGACCTGTAAGAGAAAAATTTAAATGGTTGGGAAAGGCCATGGGATGTAGAAATATTTTTTTCACATTTTATTTCCTTGTAAAAACAGGTAAATCAATAGGGATTTTCGTACGTATAAGTACCCAGTGAACGGTTCGTTTAGCTTTATATATTGTTCCGGGTGGGAGTTGTATTGTTTTTTTGGAAGTGTTAGACCTGTAAGAGAAAAATTTAAATGGTTGGGAAAGGCCATGGGATGTAGAAATATTTTTTTCACATTTTATTTCCTTGTAAAAACAGGTAAATCAATAGGGATTTTCGTACGTATAAGTACCCAGTGAACGGTTCATTTAGCTTTATATATTGTTCCGGGTGGGAGTTGTATTGGTTTTTCGGTAGTGTTAGACCTGTAAGAGAAAAATTTAAATGGTTGGGAAAGGCCATGTGATGTAGAAATATTTTTTTCACATTTTACTTCCTTGTAAAAACAGGTAAATCAATTGGGATTTTCGTATGGATTAGTACCCAGTGAACGGTTCGTTTAGCTTTATACATTGTTCCGGGTGGGCGTTGTATTGGTTTTTCGCAACTGTTAGACCTGTAAGAGAAAAATTTAAATGGTTGGGAAAGGCCATGGGATGTAGAAATATTTTTTTCACATTTTACTTCCTTGTAAAAACAGGTAAATCAATAGGGCTTTTCGCACGTATAAGTACCCAGTGAACGGTTCGTTTAGCTTTATACATTGTTCCGGGTGGGCGTTGTATTGGTTTTTCGCAACTGTTAGACCTGTAAGAGAAAAATTTAAATGGTTGGGAAAGGCCATGGGATGTAGAAATATTTTTTTCACATTTTATTTCCTTGTAAAAACAGGTAAATCAATAGGGATTTTCGTACGTATAAGTACCCAGTGAACGGTTCGTTTAGCTTTATATATTGTTCCGGGGGGGAGTTGTATTGGTTTTTTGGAAGTGTTAGACCTGTAAGAGAAAAATTTAAATGGTTGGGAAAGGCCATGGGATGTAGAAATATTTTTTTCACATTTTAGTTCCTTGTAAAAACAGGTAAATCAATAGGGATTTTCGTACGTATAAGTACCCAGTGAACGGTTCGTTTAGCTTTATATATTGTTCCGGGTGGGCGTTGTATTGGTTTTTCGCAACTGTTAGACCTGTAAGAGAAAAATTTAAATGGTTGGGAAAGGCCATGGGATGTAGAAATATTTTTTTCACATTTTACTTCCTTGTAAAAACAGGTAAATCAATAGGGCTTTTCGAACGGATAAGTACCCAGTGAACGGTTCGTTTAGCTTTATACATTGTTCCGGGTGGGCGTTGTATTGGTTTTTCGGAAGTGTTAGACCTGTAAGAGAAAAATTTAAATGGTTGGGAAAGGCCATGGGATGTAGAAATATTTTTTTCACATTTTATTTCCTTGTAAAAACAGGTAAATCAATAGGGATTTTCGTACGTATAAGTACCCAGTGAACGGTTCGTTTTGCTTTATATATTGTTCCGGGTGGGAGTTGTATTGGTTTTTCAGAAGTGTTAGACCTGTAAGATAAAAATTTAAATGGTTGGGAAAGGCCATGTGATGTAGAAATATTTTTTTCACATTTTACTTCCTTGTAAAAACAGATAAATCAATAGGGCTTTTCGCACGGATAAGTACCCAGTGAACGGTTCGTTTAGCTTTATACATTGTTCCGGGTGGGCGTTGTATTGGTTTGTCGGAAGTGTTAGACCTATAAGTGAAAAATTTAAATGGCTGGGAAAGGCCATGGGATGTAGAAATATTTTTTTCACATTTTATTTCCTTGTAAAAACAGGTAAATCAATTGGGATTTTCGTATGGATTAGTACCCAGTGAACGGTTCGTTTAGCTTTATACATTGTTCCGGGTGGGCGTTGTATTGGTTTTTCGCAACTGTTAGACCTGTAAGAGAAAAATTTAAATGGTTGGGAAAGGCCATGGGATGTAGAAATATTTTTTTCACATTTTATTTCCTTGTAAAAACAGGTAAATCAATAGGGATTTTCGTACGGGTAAGTACCCAGTGAACGGTTCGTTTAGCTTTATATATTTTTCCGGGTGGGCGTTGTATAGGTTTTTTGGAAGTGTTAGACCTGTAAGAGAAAAATTTAAATGGTTGGGAAAGGCCATGGGATGTAGAAATATTTTTTTCACATTTTATTTCCTTGTAAAAACAGGTAAATCAATAGGGATTTTCGTACGTATAAGTACCCAGTGAACGGTTCGTTTAGCTTTATATATTGTTCCGGGTGGGAGTTGTATTGGTTTTTCGGTAGTGTTAGACCTGTAAGAGAAAAATTTAAATGGTTGGGAAAGGCCATGGGATGTAGAAATATTTTTTTCACATTTTACTTCCTTGTAAAAACAGGTAAATCAATAGGGCTTTTCGCACGTATAAGTACCCAGTGAACGGTTCGTTTAGCTTTATACATTGTTCCGGGTGGGCGTTGTATTGGTTTTTCGCAACTGTTAGACCTGTAAGAGAAAAATTTAAATGGTTGGGAAAGGCCATGGGATGTAGAAATATTTTTTTCACATTTTACTTCCTTGTAAAAACAGGTAAATCAATAGGGCTTTTCGCACGTATAAGTACCCAGTGAACGGTTCGTTTAGCTTTATACATTGTTCCGGGTGGGCGTTGTATTGGTTTTTCACAACTGTTAGACCTGTAAGATAAAAATTTAAATGGTTGGGAAAGGCCATGGGATGTAGAAATATTTTTTTCACATTTTAGTTCCTTGTAAAAACAGGTAAATCAATAGGGATTTTCGTACGTATAAGTACCCAGTGAACGGTTCGTTTAGCTTTATATATTGTTCCGGGTGGGCATTGTATTGGTTTTTCGCAACTGTTAGACCTGTAAGAGAAAAATTTAAATGGTTGGGAAAGGCCATGGGATGTAGAAATATTTTTTTCACATTTTATTTCCTTGTAAAAACAGGTAAATCAATAGGGATTTTCGTACGGGTAAGTACCCAGTGAACGGTTCGTTTAGCTTTATATATTTTTCCGGGTGGGCGTTGTATAGGTTTTTTGGAAGTGTTAGACCTGTAAGAGAAAAATTTAAATGGTTGGGAAAGGCCATGGGATGTAGAAATATTTTTTTCACATTTTATTTCCTTGTAAAAACAGGTAAATCAATAGGGATTTTCGTACGTATAAGTACCCAGTGAACGGTTCGTTTAGCTTTATATATTGTTCCGGGTGGGAGTTGTATTGGTTTTTCGGTAGTGTTAGACCTGTAAGAGAAAAATTTAAATGGTTGGGAAAGGCCATGGGATGTAGAAATATTTTTTTCACATTTTACTTCCTTGTAAAAACAGGTAAATCAATAGGGCTTTTCGCACGTATAAGTACCCAGTGAACGGTTCGTTTAGCTTTATACATTGTTCCGGGTGGGCGTTGTATTGGTTTTTCGCAACTGTTAGACCTGTAAGAGAAAAATTTAAATGGTTGGGAAAGGCCATGGGATGTAGAAATATTTTTTTCACATTTTACTTCCTTGTAAAAACAGGTAAATCAATAGGGCTTTTCGCACGTATAAGTACCCAGTGAACGGTTCGTTTAGCTTTATACATTGTTCCGGGTGGGCGTTGTATTGGTTTTTCGCAACTGTTAGACCTGTAAGATAAAAATTTAAATGGTTGGGAAAGGCCATGGGATGTAGAAATATTTTTTTCACATTTTATTTCCTTGTAAAAACAGGTAAATCAATAGGGATTTTCGTACGTATAAGTACCCAGTGAACGGTTCGTTTAGCTTTATATATTGTTCCGGGGGGGAGTTGTATTGGTTTTTTGGAAGCGTTAGACCTGTAAGAGAAAAATTTAAATGGTTGGGAAAGGCCATGGGATGTAGAAATATTTTTTTCACATTTTAGTTCCTTGTAAAAACAGGTAAATCAATAGGGATTTTCGTACGTATAAGTACCCAGTGAACGGTTCGTTTAGCTTTATATATTGTTCCGGGTGGGAGTTGTATTGGTTTTTCAGAAGTGTTAGACCTGTAAGATAAATGTTTAAATGGTTGCAAAAGGCCATGGGATGTAGAAATATTTTTTTCACATTTTACTTCCTTGTAAAAACAGGTAAATCAATAGGGATTTTCATACGTATAAGTATCCAGTGAACGGTTCATTTAGCTTTATATATTGTTCCGGGTTGGAGTTGTATCGGTTTTTCTGTAGTGTTAGACCTGTAAGATAAAAATTTAAATGGTTGGGAAAGGCCATGGGTTGTAGAAATATTTTTTTCACATTTTATTTCCTTGTAAAAACAGGAAAATCAATAGGTATTTTCGTACGGATAAGTGCCCAGTGAACGGTTGGTTTAGCTTTATATATTGTTCCGGGTGGGCGTTGTATTGGTTTTTCGGAAGCGTTAGACCTGTAAGAGAAAAATTTAAATGGCTGGGAAAGGCCATGGGATGTAGAAATATTTTTTTCACATTTTACTTCCTTGTAAAAACAGGTAAATCAATAGGGATTTTCGTACGTATAAGTACCCAGTGAACGGTTCATTTAGCTTTATATATTTTTCCGGGTGGGCGTTGTATAGGTTTTTTGGAAGTGTTAGACCTGTAAGAGAAAAATTTAAATGGTTGGGAAAGGCCATGGGATGTAGAAATATTTTTTTCACATTTTATTTCCTTGTAAAAACAGGTAAATCAATAGGGATTTTCGTACGGATAAGTACCCAGTGAACGGTTCGTTTAGCTTTATATATTGTTCCGGGTGGGAGTTGTATTGGTTTTTCGGTAGTGTTAGACCTGTAAGAGAAAAATTTAAATGGTTGGGAAATGCCATGGGATGTAGAAATATTTTTTTCACATTTTACTTCCTTGTAAAAACAGGTAAATCAATAGGGCTTTTCGCACGTATAAGTACCCAGTGAACGGTTCGTTTAGCTTTATACATTGTTCCGGGTGGGCGTTGTATTGGTTTTTCGGAAATGTTAGACCTGTAAGAGAAAAATTTAAATGGTTGGGAAAGGCCATGGGATGTAGAAATATTTTTTTCACATTTTATTTCCTTGTAAAAACAGGTAAATCAATAGGGATTTTCGTACGTATAAGTACCCAGTGAACGGTTCGTTTAGCTTTATATATTGTTCCGGGGGGGAGTTGTATTGGTTTTTTGGAAGCGTTAGACCTGTAAGAGAAAAATTTAAATGGTTGTGAAAGGTCATGGGATGTAGAAATATTTTTTTCACATTTTAGTTCCTTGTAAAAACAGGTAAATCAATAGGGATTTTCGTACGTATAAGTACCCAGTGAACGGTTCGTTTAGCTTTATATATTGTTCCGGGTGGGAGTTGTATTGGTTTTTCAGAAGTGTTAGACCTGTAAGATAAATGTTTAAATGGTTGCGAAAGGCCATGGGATGTAGAAATATTTTTTTCACATTTTACTTCCTTGTAAAAACAGGTAAATCAATAGGGATTTTCATACGTATAAGTATCCAGTGAACGGTTCATTTAGCTTTATATATTGTTCCGGGTTGGGGTTGTATCGGTTTTTCTGTAGTGTTAGACCTGTAAGATAAATGTTTAAATGGTTGCGAAAGGCCATGGGATGTAGAAATATTTTTTTCACATTTTACTTCCTTGTAAAAACAGGTAAATCAATAGGGATTTTCATACGTATAAGTATCCAGTGAACGGTTCATTTAGCTTTATATATTGTTCCGGGTTGGGGTTGTATCGGTTTTTCTGTAGTGTTAGACCTGTAAGATAAATGTTTAAATGGTTGCGAAAGGCCATGGGATGTAGAAATATTTTTTTCACATTTTACTTCCTTGTAAAAACAGGTAAATCAATAGGGATTTTCATACGTATAAGTATCCAGTGAACGGTTCATTTAGCTTTATATATTGTTCCGGGTTGGAGTTGTATCGGTTTTTCTGTAGTGTTAGACCTGTAAGATAAAAATTTAAATGGTTGGGAAAGGCCATGGGTTGTAGAAATATTATTTTCACATTTTATTTCCTTGTAAAAACAGGAAAATCAATAGGTATTTTCGTACGGATAAGTGCCCAGTGAACGGTTGGTTTAGCTTTATATATTGTTCCGGGTGGGCGTTGTATTGGTTTTTCGGAAGCGTTAGACCTGTAAGAGAAAAATTTAAATGGCTGGGAAAGGCCATGGAATGTAGAAATATTTTTTTCACATTTTACTTCCTTGTAAAAACAGGTAAATCAATAGGGATTTTCGTACGTATAAGTACCCAGTGAACGGTTCGTTTAGCTTTATATATTTTTCCGGGTGGGCGTTGTATAGGTTTTTTGGAAGTGTTAGACCTGTAAGAGAAAAATTTAAATGGTTGGGAAAGGCCATGGGATGTAGAAATATTTTTTTCACATTTTATTTCCTTGTAAAAACAGGTAAATCAATAGGGATTTTCGTACGGATAAGTACCCAGAGAACGGTTCGTTTAGCTTTATATATTGTTCCGGGTGGGAGTTGTATTGGTTTTTCGGTAGTGTTAGACCTGTAAGAGAAAAATTTAAATGGTTGCGAAATGCCATGGGATGTAGAAATATTTTTTTCACATTTTACTTCCTTGTAAAAACAGGTAAATCAATAGGGCTTTTCGCACGTATAAGTACCCAGTGAACGGTTCGTTTAGCTTTATACATTGTTCCGGGTGGGCGTTGTATTGGTTTTTCGGAAATGTTAGACCTGTAAGAGAAAAATTTAAATGGTTGGAAAAGGCCATGGGATGTAGAAATATTTTTTTCACATTTTATTTCCTTGTAAAAACAGGTAAATCAATAGGGATTTTCGTACGTATAAGTACCCAGTGAACGGTTCGTTTAGCTTTATATATTGTTCCGGGGGGGAGTTGTATTGGTTTTTTGGAAGCGTTAGACCTGTAAGAGAAAAATTTAAATGGTTGGGAAAGGCCATGGGATGTAGAAATATTTTTTTCACATTTTAGTTCCTTGTAAAAACAGGTAAATCAATAGGGATTTTCGTACGTATAAGTACCCAGTGAACGGTTCGTTTAGCTTTATATATTGTTCCGGGTGGGAGTTGTATTGGTTTTTCAGAAGTGTTAGACCTGTAAGATAAATGTTTAAATGGTTGCGAAAGGCCATGGGATGTAGAAATATTTTTTTCACATTTTACTTCCTTGTAAAAACAGGTAAATCAATAGGGATTTTCATACGTATAAGTATCCAGTGAACGGTTCATTTAGCTTTATATATTGTTCCGGGTTGGGGTTGTATCGGTTTTTCTGTAGTATTAGACCTGTAAGATAAATGTTTAAATGGTTGCGAAAGGCCATGGGATGTAGAAATATTTTTTTCACATTTTACTTCCTTGTAAAAACAGGTAAATCAATAGGGATTTTCATACGTATAAGTATCCAGTGAACGGTTCATTTAGCTTTATATATTGTTCCGGGTTGGAGTTGTATCGGTTTTTCTGTAGTGTTAGACCTGTAAGATAAAAATTTAAATGGTTGGGAAAGGCCATGGGTTGTAGAAATATTTTTTTCACATTTTATTTCCTTGTAAAAACAGGAAAATCAATAGGTATTTTCGTACGGATAAGTGCCCAGTGAACGGTTGGTTTAGCTTTATATATTGTTCCGGGTGGGCGTTGTATTGGTTTTTCGGAAGCGTTAGACCTGTAAGAGAAAAATTTAAATGGCTGGGAAAGGCCATGGGATGTAGAAATATTTTTTTCACATTTTACTTCCTTGTAAAAACAGGTAAATCAATAGGGATTTTCGTACGTATAAGTACCCAGTGAACAGTTCGTTTAGCTTTATATATTTTTCCGGGTGGGCGTTGTATAGGTTTTTTGGAAGTGTTAGACCTGTAAGAGAAAAATTTAAATGGTTGGGAAAGGCCATGGGATGTAGAAATATTTTTTTCACATTTTATTTCCTTGTAAAAACAGGTAAATCAATAGGGATTTTCGTACGGATAAGTACCCAGTGAACGGTTCGTTTAGCTTTATATATTGTTCCGGGTGGGAGTTGTATTGGTTTTTCGGTAGTGTTAGACCTGTAAGAGAAAAATTTAAATGGTTGGGAAATGCCATGGGATGTAGAAATATTTTTTTCACATTTTACTTCCTTGTAAAAACAGGTAAATCAATAGGGCTTTTCGCACGTATAAGTACCCAGTGAACGGTTCGTTTAGCTTTATACATTGTTCCGGGTGGGCGTTGTATTGGTTTTTCAGAAATGTTAGACCTGTAAGAGAAAAATTTAAATGGTTGGGAAAGGCCATGGGATGTAGAAATATTTTTTTCACATTTTATTTCCTTGTAAAAACAGGTAAATCAATAGGGATTTTCGTACGTATAAGTACCCAGTGAACGGTTCGTTTAGCTTTATATATTGTTCCGGGGGGGAGTTGTATTGGTTTTTTGGAAGCGTTAGACCTGTAAGAGAAAAATTTAAATGGTTGGGAAAGGCCATGGGATGTAGAAATATTTTTTTCACATTTTAGTTCCTTGTAAAAACAGGTAAATCAATAGGGATTTTCGTACGTATAAGTACCCAGTGAACGGTTCGTTTAGCTTTATATATTGTTCCGGGTGGGAGTTGTATTGGTTTTTCAGAAGTGTTAGACCTGTAAGATAAATGTTTAAATGGTTGCGAAAGGCCATGGGATGTAGAAATATTTTTTTCACATTTTACTTCCTTGTAAAAACAGGTAAATCAATAGGGATTTTCATACGTATAAGTATCCAGTGAACGGTTCATTTAGCTTTATATATTGTTCCGGGTTGGAGTTGTATCGGTTTTTCTGTAGTGTTAGACCTGTAAGATAAAAATTTAAATGGTTGGGAAAGGCCATGGGTTGTAGAAATATTTTTTTCACATTTTATTTCCTTGTAAAAACAGGAAAATCAATAGGTATTTTCGTACGGATAAGTGCCCAGTGAACGGTTGGTTTAGCTTTATATATTGTTCCGGGTGGGCGTTGTATTGGTTTTTCGGAAGCGTTAGACCTGTAAGAGAAAAATTTATATGGCTGGGAAAGGCCATGGGATGTAGAAATATTTTTTTCACATTTTACTTCCTTGTAAAAACAGGTAAATCAATAGGGATTTTCGTACGTATAAGTACCCAGTGAACGGTTCGTTTAGCTTTTTATATTGTTCCGGGTGGGAGTTGTATTGGTTTTTCGGTAGTGTTAGACCTGTAAGATAAAAATTTAAATGGTTGGGAAAGGCCATGGGATGTAGAAATATTTTTTTCACATTTTACTTCCTTGTAAAAACAGGTAAATCAATAGGGCTTTTCGCACGGATAAGTACCCAGTGAACGGTTCGTTTAGCTTTATACATTGTTCCGGGTGGGCGTTGTATTGGTTTTTCAGAAATGTTAGACCTGTAAGAGAAAAATTTAAATGGTTGGGAAAGGCCATGGGATGTAGAAATATTTTTTTCACATTTTATTTTCTTGTAAAAACAGGTAAATCAATAGGGATTTTCGTACGTATAAGTACCCAGTGAACGGTTCGTTTAGCTTTATATATTGTTCCGGGGGGGAGTTGTATTGGTTTTTTGGAAGCGTTAGACCTGTAAGAGAAAAATTTAAATGGTTGGGAAAGGCCATGGGATGTAGAAATATTTTTTTCACATTTTAGTTCCTTGTAAAAACAGGTAAATCAATAGGGATTTTCGTACGTATAAGTACCCAGTGAACGGTTCGTTTAGCTTTATATATTGTTCCGGGTGGGAGTTGTATTGGTTTTTCAGAAGTGTTAGACCTGTAAGATAAATGTTTAAATGGTTGCGAAAGGCCATGGGATGTAGAAATATTTTTTTCACATTTTACTTCCTTGTAAAAACAGGTAAATCAATAGGGATTTTTGTACGTATAAGTATCCAGTGAACGGTTCATTTAGCTTTATATATTGTTCCGGGTTGGAGTTGTATCGGTTTTTCTGTAGTGTTAGACCTGTAAGATAAAAATTTAAATGGTTGGGAAAGGCCATGGGTTGTAGAAATATTTTTTTCACATTTTATTTCCTTGTAAAAACAGGAAAATCAATAGGTATTTTCGTACGGATAAGTGCCCAGTGAACGGTTGGTTTAGCTTTATATATTGTTCCGGGTGGGCGTTGTATTGGTTTTTCGGAAGCGTTAGACCTGTAAGAGAAAAATTGAAATGGCTGGGAAAGGCCATGGGATGTAGAAATATTTTTTTCACATTTTACTTCCTTGTAAAAACAGGTAAATCAATAGGGATTTTCGTACGTATAAGTACCCAGTGAACGGTTCGTTTAGCTTTTTATATTGTTCCGGGTGGGAGTTGTATTGGTTTTTCGGAAGTGTTAGACCTGTAAGAGAAAAATTTAAATGGCTGGCAAAGGCCATGGGATGTAGAAATATTTTTTTTACATTTTATTTCCTTGTAAAAACAGGTAAATCAATAGGGATTTTCGTACGGATAAGTACCCAGTGAACGGTACGTTTAGCTTTATATATTGTTCCGGGTGGCCATTGTATCGGTTTTTCGGTAGTGTTAGACCTGTAAGATAAAATTTAAATGGTTGGGAAAGGCCATGGGATGTAGAAATATTTTTTTCACATTTTACTTCCTTGTAAAAAGAGGGAAATCAATAGGGATTTTCGTACGGATAAGTACCCAGTGAACGGTTCGTTTAGCTTTATACATTGTTCCGGGTGGGCGTTGTATTGGTTTTTCGGAAGTGTTACACCTGTAAGAGAAAAATTTAAATGGCTGGGAAAGGCCATGGGATGTAGAAATATTTTTTTTACATTTTATTTCCTTGTAAAAACAGGTAAATCAATAGGGATTTTCGTACGGATAAGTACCCAGTGAACGGTTCGTTTAGCTTTATATATTGTTCCGGGTGGCCGTTGTATCGGTTTTTCGGTAGTGTTAGACCTGTAAGATAAAAATTTAAATGGTTGGGAAAGGCCATGGGATGTAGAAATATTTTTTTCACATTTTATTTCCTTGTAAAAACAGGAAAATCAATAGGGATTTTTTTACGGATAATTGCCCAGTGAACGGTTCGTTTAGCTTTATATATTGTTCCGGGTGGGCGTTGTATTGGTTTTTCGGAAATGTTAGACCTGTAAGATAAAAATTTAAATGGTTGGGAAAGGCCATGGGATGTAGAAATATTTTTTTCACATTTTATTTCCTTGTAAAAACAGGTAAATCAATAGGGATTTTCGTACGGATAAGTACCCAGTTAACGGTTCGTTTAGCTTTATATATTGTTCCGGGTGGGCGTTGTATTGGTTTTTCGGACGTGTTAGACATGTAAGAGAAAAATTTAAATGGTTGGGAAAGGCCATGGAATGTAGAAATATTTTTTCACATTTTATTTCCTTGTAAAAACAGGTAAATCAATAGGGATTTTCGTACGTATAAGTACCCAGTGAACGGTTCGTTTAGCTTTATATATTGTTCCGGGTGGGAGTTGTATTGGTTTTTCGGTAGTGTTAGACCTGTAAGATAAAAATTTAAATGGTTGGGAAAGGCCATGGGATGTAGAAATATTTTTTTCACATTTTACTTCCTTGTAAAAACAGGTAAATCAATAGGGCTTTTCGCACGGATAAGTACCCAGTGAACGGTTTGTTTAGCTTTATACATTGTTCCGGGTGGGCGTTGTATTGGTTTTTCGGAAGTGTTAGACCTGTAAGAGAAAAATTTAAATGGCTGGGAAAGGCCATGGGATGTAGAAATATTTTTTTTACATTTTATTTCCTTGTAAAAACAGGTAAATCAATAGGGATTTTCGTACGTATAAGTACCCAGTGAACGGTTCGTTTAGCTTTATATATTGTTCCGGGTGGCCGTTGTATCGGTTTTTCGGTAGTGTTAGACCTGTAAGATAAAAATTTAAATGGTTGGGAAAGGCCATGGGATGTAGAAATATTTTTTTCACATTTTATTTCCTTGTAAAAACAGGAAAATCAAAAGGAATTTTTGTACGGATAAGTGCCCAGTGAACGGTTCGTTTAGCTTTATATATTGTTCCGGGTGGGCGTTGTATTGGTTTTTCAGAAGTGTTAGACCTGTAAGAGAAAAGTTTAAATGGTTGGGAAAGGCCATGGGATGTAGAAATATTTTTTTCACATTTTATTTCCTTGTAAAAACAGGTAAATCAATAGGGATATTCGTACGGATAAGTACCCAGTGAACCGTTCGTTTAGCTTTATATATTGTTCCGGGTGGGCGTTGTATTGGTTTTTCGGAAGTGTTAGACCTGTAAGAGAAAAATTTTAATGGTTGGGAAAGGCCATGGGATGTAGAAATATTTTTTTCACATTTTACTTCCTTGTAAAAACAGGTAAATCAATAGGGATTTTCGTACGGATAAGTACCCAGTGAACGGTTTGTATAGCTTTATATATTTTTCCGGGTGGGCGTTGTATTGGTTTTTCGGAAGCGTTAGACCTGTAAGAGAAAAATTTAAATGGTTGGGAAAGGCCATGGGATGTAGAAATATTTTTTTCACATTTTAGTTCCTTGTAAAAACAGGTAAAATAATAGGGATTTTCGTACGTATAAGTACCCAGTGAACGGTTCGTTTAGCTTTATATATTGTTCCGGGTGGGAGTTGTATTGGTTTTTCAGAAGTGTTAGACCTGTAAGATAAATGTTTAAATGGTTGCAAAAGGCCATGGGATGTAGAAATATTTTTTTCACATTTTACTTCCTTGTAAAAACAGGTAAATCAATAGGGATTTTCATACGTATAAGTATCCAGTGAACGGTTCATTTAGCTTTATATATTGTTCCGGGTTGGAGTTGTATCGGTTTTTCTGTAGTGTTAGACCTGTAAGATAAAAATTTAAATGGTTGGGAAAGGCCATGGGTTGTAGAAATATTTTTTTCACATTTTATTTCCTTGTAAAAACAGGAAAATCAATAGGTATTTTCGTACGGATAAGTGCCCAGTGAACGGTTGGTTTAGCTTTATATATTGTTCCGGGTGGGCGTTGTATTGGTTTTTCGGAAGCGTTAGACCTGTAAGAGAAAAATTTAAATGGCTGGGAAAGGCCATGGGATGTAGAAATATTTTTTTCACATTTTACTTCCTTGTAAAAACAGGTAAATCAATAGGGATTTTCGTACGGATAAGTACCCAGTGAACGGTTCGTTTAGCTTTATATATTTTTCCGGGTGGGCGTTGTATAGGTTTTTTGGAAGTGTTAGACCTGTAAGAGAAAAATTTAAATGGTTGGGAAAGGCCATGGGATGTAGAAATATTTTTTTCACATTTTATTTCCTTGTAAAAACAGGTAAATCAATAGGGATTTTCGTACGGATAAGTACCCAGTGAACGGTTCGTTTAGCTTTATATATTGTTCCGGGTGGGAGTTGTATTGGTTTTTCGGTAGTGTTAGACCTGTAAGAGAAAAATTTAAATGGTTGGGAAATGCCATGGGATGTAGAAATATTTTTTTCACATTTTACTTCCTTGTAAAAACAGGTAAATCAATAGGGCTTTTCGCACGTATTAGTACCCAGTGAACGGTTCGTTTAGCTTTATACATTGTTCCGGGTGGGCGTTGTATTAGTTTTTCGGAAATGTTAGACCTGTAAGAGAAAAATTTAAATGGTTGGGAAAGGCCATGGGATGTAGAAATATTTTTTTCACATTTTATTTCCTTGTAAAAACAGGTAAATCAATAGGGATTTTCGTACGTATAAGTACCCAGTGAACGGTTCGTTTAGCTTTATATATTGTTCCGGGGGGGAGTTGTATTGGTTTTTTGGAAGCGTTAGACCTGTAAGAGAAAAATTTAAATGGTTGTGAAAGGTCATGGGATGTAGAAATATTTTTTTCACATTTTAGTTCCTTGTAAAAACAGGTAAATCAATAGGGATTTTCGTACGTATAAGTACCCAGTGAACGGTTCGTTTAGCTTTATATATTGTTCCGGGTGGGAGTTGTATTGGTTTTTCAGAAGTGTTAGACCTGTAAGATAAATGTTTAAATGGTTGCGAAAGGCCATGGGATGTAGAAATATTTTTTTCACATTTTACTTCCTTGTAAAAACAGGTAAATCAATAGGGATTTTCATACGTATAAGTATCCAGTGAACGGTTCATTTAGCTTTATATATTGTTCCGGGTTGGGGTTGTATCGGTTTTTCTGTAGTGTTAGACCTGTAAGATAAATGTTTAAATGGTTGCGAAAGGCCATGGGATGTAGAAATATTTTTTTCACATTTTACTTCCTTGTAAAAACAGGTAAATCAATAGGGATTTTCATACGTATAAGTATCCAGTGAACGGTTCATTTAGCTTTATATATTGTTCCGGGTTGGGGTTGTATCGGTTTTTCTGTAGTGTTAGACCTGTAAGATAAATGTTTAAATGGTTGCGAAAGGCCATGGGATGTAGAAATATTTTTTTCACATTTTACTTCCTTGTAAAAACAGGTAAATCAATAGGGATTTTCATACGTATAAGTATCCAGTGAACGGTTCATTTAGCTTTATATATTGTTCCGGGTTGGAGTTGTATCGGTTTTTCTGTAGTGTTAGACCTGTAAGATAAAAATTTAAATGGTTGGGAAAGGCCATGGGTTGTAGAAATATTTTTTTCACATTTTATTTCCTTGTAAAAACAGGAAAATCAATAGGTATTTTCGTACGGATAAGTGCCCAGTGAACGGTTGGTTTAGCTTTATATATTGTTCCGGGTGGGCGTTGTATTGGTTTTTCGGAAGCGTTAGACCTGTAAGAGAAAAATTTAAATGGCTGGGAAAGGCCATGGAATGTAGAAATATTTTTTTCACATTTTACTTCCTTGTAAAAACAGGTAAATCAATAGGGATTTTCGTACGTATAAGTACCCAGTGAACGGTTCGTTTAGCTTTATATATTTTTCCGGGTGGGCGTTGTATAGGTTTTTTGGAAGTGTTAGACCTGTAAGAGAAAAATTTAAATGGTTGGGAAAGGCCATGGGATGTAGAAATATTTTTTTCACATTTTATTTCCTTGTAAAAACAGGTAAATCAATAGGGATTTTCGTACGGATAAGTACCCAGAGAACGGTTCGTTTAGCTTTATATATTGTTCCGGGTGGGAGTTGTATTGGTTTTTCGGTAGTGTTAGACCTGTAAGAGAAAAATTTAAATGGTTGCGAAATGCCATGGGATGTAGAAATATTTTTTTCACATTTTACTTCCTTGTAAAAACAGGTAAATCAATAGGGCTTTTCGCACGTATAAGTACCCAGTGAACGGTTCGTTTAGCTTTATACATTGTTCCGGGTGGGCGTTGTATTGGTTTTTCGGAAATGTTAGACCTGTAAGAGAAAAATTTAAATGGTTGGGAAAGGCCATGGGATGTAGAAATATTTTTTTCACATTTTATTTCCTTGTAAAAACAGGTAAATCAATAGGGATTTTCGTACGTATAAGTACCCAGTGAACGGTTCGTTTAGCTTTATATATTGTTCCGGGGGGGAGTTGTATTGGTTTTTTGGAAGCGTTAGACCTGTAAGAGAAAAATTTAAATGGTTGGGAAAGGCCATGGGATGTAGAAATATTTTTTTCACATTTTAGTTCCTTGTAAAAACAGGTAAATCAATAGGGATTTTCGTACGTATAAGTACCCAGTGAACGGTTCGTTTAGCTTTATATATTGTTCCGGGTGGGAGTTGTATTGGTTTTTCAGAAGTGTTAGACCTGTAAGATAAATGTTTAAATGGTTGCGAAAGGCCATGGGATGTAGAAATATTTTTTTCACATTTTACTTCCTTGTAAAAACAGGTAAATCAATAGGGATTTTCATACGTATAAGTATCCAGTGAACGGTTCATTTAGCTTTATATATTGTTCCGGGTTGGGGTTGTATCGGTTTTTCTGTAGTATTAGACCTGTAAGATAAATGTTTAAATGGTTGCGAAAGGCCATGGGATGTAGAAATATTTTTTTCACATTTTACTTCCTTGTAAAAACAGGTAAATCAATAGGGATTTTCATACGTATAAGTATCCAGTGAACGGTTCATTTAGCTTTATATATTGTTCCGGGTTGGAGTTGTATCGGTTTTTCTGTAGTGTTAGACCTGTAAGATAAAAATTTAAATGGTTGGGAAAGGCCATGGGTTGTAGAAATATTTTTTTCACATTTTATTTCCTTGTAAAAACAGGAAAATCAATAGGTATTTTCGTACGGATAAGTGCCCAGTGAACGGTTGGTTTAGCTTTATATATTGTTCCGGGTGGGCGTTGTATTGGTTTTTCGGAAGCGTTAGACCTGTAAGAGAAAAATTTAAATGGTTGGGAAAGGCCATGGGATGTAGAAATATTTTTTTCACATTTTATTTCCTTGTAAAAACCAGAAAATCAAAAGGAATTTTTGTACGGATAAGTGCCCAGTGAACGGTTCGTTTAGCTTTATATATTGTTCCGGGTGGGCGTTGTATTGGTTTTTCAGAAGTGTTAGACCTGTAAGAGAAAAGTTTAAATGGTTGGGAAAGGCCATGGGATGTAGAAATATTTTTTTCACATTTTATTTCCTTGTAAAAACAGGTAAATCAATAGGGATATTCGTACGGATAAGTACCCAGTGAACCGTTCGTTTAGCTTTATATATTGTTCCGGGTGGGAGTTGTATTGGTTTTTCAGAAGTGTTAGACCTGTAAGATAAATGTTTAAATGGTTGCGAAAGGCCATGGGATGTAGAAATATTTTTTTCACATTTTACTTCCTTGTAAAAACAGGTAAATCAATAGGGATTTTCATACGTATAAGTATCCAGTGAACGGTTCATTTAGCTTTATATATTGTTCCGGGTTGGGGTTGTATCGGTTTTTCTGTAGTGTTAGACCTGTAAGATAAATGTTTAAATGGTTGCGAAAGGCCATGGGATGTAGAAATATTTTTTTCACATTTTACTTCCTTGTAAAAACAGGTAAATCAATAGGGATTTTCATACGTATAAGTATCCAGTGAACGGTTCATTTAGCTTTATATATTGTTCCGGGTTGGGGTTGTATCGGTTTTTCTGTAGTGTTAGACCTGTAAGATAAATGTTTAAATGGTTGCGAAAGGCCATGGGATGTAGAAATATTTTTTTCACATTTTACTTCCTTGTAAAAACAGGTAAATCAATAGGGATTTTCATACGTATAAGTATCCAGTGAACGGTTCATTTAGCTTTATATATTGTTCCGGGTTGGAGTTGTATCGGTTTTTCTGTAGTGTTAGACCTGTAAGATAAAAATTTAAATGGTTGGGAAAGGCCATGGGTTGTAGAAATATTTTTTTCACATTTTATTTCCTTGTAAAAACAGGAAAATCAATAGGTATTTTCGTACGGATAAGTGCCCAGTGAACGGTTGGTTTAGCTTTATATATTGTTCCGGGTGGGCGTTGTATTGGTTTTTCGGAAGCGTTAGACCTGTAAGAGAAAAATTTAAATGGCTGGGAAAGGCCATGGAATGTAGAAATATTTTTTTCACATTTTACTTCCTTGTAAAAACAGGTAAATCAATAGGGATTTTCGTACGTATAAGTACCCAGTGAACGGTTCGTTTAGCTTTATATATTTTTCCGGGTGGGCGTTGTATAGGTTTTTTGGAAGTGTTAGACCTGTAAGAGAAAAATTTAAATGGTTGGGAAAGGCCATGGGATGTAGAAATATTTTTTTCACATTTTATTTCCTTGTAAAAACAGGTAAATCAATAGGGATTTTCGTACGGATAAGTACCCAGAGAACGGTTCGTTTAGCTTTATATATTGTTCCGGGTGGGAGTTGTATTGGTTTTTCGGTAGTGTTAGACCTGTAAGAGAAAAATTTAAATGGTTGCGAAATGCCATGGGATGTAGAAATATTTTTTTCACATTTTACTTCCTTGTAAAAACAGGTAAATCAATAGGGCTTTTCGCACGTATAAGTACCCAGTGAACGGTTCGTTTAGCTTTATACATTGTTCCGGGTGGGCGTTGTATTGGTTTTTCGGAAATGTTAGACCTGTAAGAGAAAAATTTAAATGGTTGGGAAAGGCCATGGGATGTAGAAATATTTTTTTCACATTTTATTTCCTTGTAAAAACAGGAAAATCAATAGGGATTTTCGTACGTATAAGTACCCAGTGAACGGTTCGTTTAGCTTTATATATTGTTCCGGGGGGGAGTTGTATTGGTTTTTTGGAAGCGTTAGACCTGTAAGAGAAAAATTTAAATGGTTGGGAAAGGCCATGGGATGTAGAAATATTTTTTTCACATTTTAGTTCCTTGTAAAAACAGGTAAATCAATAGGGATTTTCGTACGTATAAGTACCCAGTGAACGGTTCGTTTAGCTTTATATATTGTTCCGGGTGGGAGTTGTATTGGTTTTTCAGAAGTGTTAGACCTGTAAGATAAATGTTTAAATGGTTGCGAAAGGCCATGGGATGTAGAAATATTTTTTTCACATTTTACTTCCTTGTAAAAACAGGTAAATCAATAGGGATTTTCATACGTATAAGTATCCAGTGAACGGTTCATTTAGCTTTATATATTGTTCCGGGTTGGGGTTGTATCGGTTTTTCTGTAGTATTAGACCTGTAAGATAAATGTTTAAATGGTTGCGAAAGGCCATGGGATGTAGAAATATTTTTTTCACATTTTATTTCCTTGTAAAAACAGGAAAATCAATAGGTATTTTCGTACGGATAAGTGCCCAGTGAACGGTTGGTTTAGCTTTATATATTGTTCCGGGTGGGCGTTGTATTGGTTTTTCGGAAGCGTTAGACCTGTAAGAGAAAAATTTAAATGGCTGGGAAAGGCCATGGGATGTAGAAATATTTTTTTCACATTTTACTTCCTTGTAAAAACAGGTAAATCAATAGGGATTTTCGTACGTATAAGTACCCAGTGAACGGTTCGTTTAGCTTTATATATTTTTCCGGGTGGGCGTTGTATAGGTTTTTTGGAAGTGTTAGACCTGTAAGAGAAAAATTTAAATGGTTGGGAAAGGCCATGGGATGGAGAAATATTTTTTTCACATTTTATTTCCTTGTAAAAACAGGTAAATCAATAGGGATTTTCGTACGGATAAGTACCCAGTGAACGGTTCGTTTAGCTTTATATATTGTTCCGGGTGGGAGTTGTATTGGTTTTTCGGTAGTGTTAGACCTGTAAGAGAAAAATTTAAATGGTTGGGAAATGCCATGGGATGTAGAAATATTTTTTTCACATTTTACTTCCTTGTAAAAACAGGTAAATCAATAGGGCTTTTCGCACGTATAAGTACCCAGTGAACGGTTCGTTTAGCTTTTTACATTGTTCCGGGTGGGCGTTGTATTGGTTTTTCAGAAATGTTAGACCTGTAAGAGAAAAATTTAAATGGTTGGGAAAGGCCATGGGATGTAGAAATATTTTTTTCACATTTTATTTCCTTGTAAAAACAGGTAAATCAATAGGGATTTTCGTACGTATAAGTACCCAGTGAACGGTTCGTTTAGCTTTATATATTGTTCCGGGGGGGAGTTGTATTGGTTTTTTGGAAGCGTTAGACCTGTAAGAGAAAAATTTAAATGGTTGGGAAAGGCCATGGGATGTAGAAATATTTTTTTCACATTTTAGTTCCTTGTAAAAACAGGTAAATCAATAGGGATTTTCGTACGTATAAGTACCCAGTGAACGGTTCGTTTAGCTTTATATATTGTTCCGGGTGGGAGTTGTATTGGTTTTTCAGAAGTGTTAGACCTGTAAGATAAATGTTTAAATGGTTGCGAAAGGCCATGGGATGTAGAAATATTTTTTTCACATTTTACTTCCTTGTAAAAACAGGTAAATCAATAGGGATTTTCATACGTATAAGTATCCAGTGAACGGTTCATTTAGCTTTATATATTGTTCCGGGTTGGAGTTGTATCGGTTTTTCTGTAGTGTTAGACCTGTAAGATAAAAATTTAAATGGTTGGGAAAGGCCATGGGTTGTAGAAATATTTTTTTCACATTTTATTTCCTTGTAAAAACAGGAAAATCAATAGGTATTTTCGTACGGATAAGTGCCCAGTGAACGGTTGGTTTAGCTTTATATATTGTTCCGGGTGGGCGTTGTATTGGTTTTTCGGAAGCGTTAGACCTGTAAGAGAAAAATTTAAATGGCTGGGAAAGGCCATGGGATGTAGAAATATTTTTTTCACATTTTACTTCCTTGTAAAAACAGGTAAATCAATAGGGATTTTCGTACGTATAAGTACCCAGTGAACGGTTCGTTTAGCTTTTTATATTGTTCCGGGTGGGAGTTGTATTGGTTTTTCGGTAGTGTTAGACCTGTAAGATAAAAATTTAAATGGTTGGGAAAGGCCATGGGATGTAGAAATATTTTTTTCACATTTTACTTCCTTGTAAAAACAGGTAAATCAATAGGGCTTTTCGCACGGATAAGTACCCAGTGAACGGTTCGTTTAGCTTTATACATTGTTCCGGGTGGGCGTTGTATTGGTTTTTCAGAAATGTTAGACCTGTAAGAGAAAAATTTAAATGGTTGGGAAAGGCCATGGGATGTAGAAATATTTTTTTCACATTTTATTTCCTTGTAAAAACAGGTAAATCAATAGGGATTTTCGTACGTATAAGTACCCAGTGAACGGTTCGTTTAGCTTTATATATTGTTCCGGGGGGGAGTTGTATTGGTTTTTTGGAAGCGTTAGACCTGTAAGAGAAAAATTTAAATGGTTGGGAAAGGCCATGGGATGTAGAAATATTTTTTTCACATTTTAGTTCCTTGTAAAAACAGGTAAATCAATAGGGATTTTCGTACGTATAAGTACCCAGTGAACGGTTCGTTTAGCTTTATATATTGTTCCGGGTGGGAGTTGTATTGGTTTTTCAGAAGTGTTAGACCTGTAAGATAAATGTTTAAATGGTTGCGAAAGGCCATGGGATGTAGAAATATTTTTTTCACATTTTACTTCCTTGTAAAAACAGGTAAATCAATAGGGATTTTTGTACGTATAAGTATCCAGTGAACGGTTCATTTAGCTTTATATATTGTTCCGGGTTGGAGTTGTATCGGTTTTTCTGTAGTGTTAGACCTGTAAGATAAAAATTTAAATGGTTGGGAAAGGCCATGGGTTGTAGAAATATTTTTTTCACATTTTATTTCCTTGTAAAAACAGGAAAATCAATAGGTATTTTCGTACGGATAAGTGCCCAGTGAACGGTTGGTTTAGCTTTATATATTGTTCCGGGTGGGCGTTGTATTGGTTTTTCGGAAGCGTTAGACCTGTAAGAGAAAAATTTAAATGGCTGGGAAAGGCCATGGGATGTAGAAATATTTTTTTCACATTTTACTTCCTTGTAAAAACAGGTAAATCAATAGGGATTTTCGTACGTATAAGTACCCAGTGAACGGTTCGTTTAGCTTTTTATATTGTTCCGGGTGGGAGTTGTATTGGTTTTTCGGAAGTGTTAGACCTGTAAGAGAAAAATTTAAATGGCTGGCAAAGGCCATGGGATGTAGAAATATTTTTTTTACATTTTATTTCCTTGTAAAAACAGGTAAATCAATAGGGATTTTCGTACGGATAAGTACCCAGTGAACGGTACGTTTAGCTTTATATATTGTTCCGGGTGGCCATTGTATCGGTTTTTCGGTAGTGTTAGACCTGTAAGATAAAAATTTAAATGGTTGGGAAAGGCCATGGGATGTAGAAATATTTTTTTCACATTTTACTTCCTTGTAAAAAGAGGGAAATCAATAGGGATTTTCGTACGGATAAGTACCCAGTGAACGGTTCGTTTAGCTTTATACATTGTTCCGGGTGGGCGTTGTATTGGTTTTTCGGAAGTGTTACACCTGTAAGAGAAAAATTTAAATGGCTGGGAAAGGCCATGGGATGTAGAAATATTTTTTTTACATTTTATTTCCTTGTAAAAACAGGTAAATCAATAGGGATTTTCGTACGGATAAGTACCCAGTGAACGGTTCGTTTAGCTTTATATATTGTTCCGGGTGGCCGTTGTATCGGTTTTTCGGTAGTGTTAGACCTGTAAGATAAAAATTTAAATGGTTGGGAAAGGCCATGGGATGTAGAAATATTTTTTTCACATTTTATTTCCTTGTAAAAACAGGAAAATCAATAGGGATTTTTTTACGGATAATTGCCCAGTGAACGGTTCGTTTAGCTTTATATATTGTTCCGGGTGGGCGTTGTATTGGTTTTTCGGAAATGTTAGACCTGTAAGAGAAAAATTTAAATGGTTGGGAAAGGCCATGGGATGTAGAAATATTTTTTTCACATTTTATTTCCTTGTAAAAACAGGTAAATCAATAGGGATTTTCGTACGGATAAGTACCCAGTTAACGGTTCGTTTAGCTTTATATATTGTTCCGGGTGGGCGTTGTATTGGTTTTTCGGACGTGTTAGACCTGTAAGAGAAAAATTTAAATGGTTGGGAAAGGCCATGGAATGTAGAAATATTTTTTCACATTTTATTTCCTTGTAAAAACAGGTAAATCAATAGGGATTTTCGTACGTATAAGTACCCAGTGAACGGTTCGTTTAGCTTTATATATTGTTCCGGGTGGGAGTTGTATTGGTTTTTCGGTAGTGTTAGACCTGTAAGATAAAAATTTAAATGGTTGGGAAAGGCCATGGGATGTAGAAATATTTTTTTCACATTTTACTTCCTTGTAAAAACAGGTAAATCAATAGGGCTTTTCGCACGGATAAGTACCCAGTGAACGGTTTGTTTAGCTTTATACATTGTTCCGGGTGGGCGTTGTATTGGTTTTTCGGAAGTGTTAGACCTGTAAGAGAAAAATTTAAATGGCTGGGAAAGGCCATGGGATGTAGAAATATTTTTTTTACATTTTATTTCCTTGTAAAAACAGGTAAATCAATAGGGATTTTCGTACGTATAAGTACCCAGTGAACGGTTCGTTTAGCTTTATATATTGTTCCGGGTGGCCGTTGTATCGGTTTTTCGGTAGTGTTAGACCTGTAAGATAAAAATTTAAATGGTTGGGAAAGGCCATGGGATGTAGAAATATTTTTTTCACATTTTATTTCCTTGTAAAAACAGGAAAATCAAAAGGAATTTTTGTACGGATAAGTGCCCAGTGAACGGTTCGTTTAGCTTTATATATTGTTCCGGGTGGGCGTTGTATTGGTTTTTCAGAAGTGTTAGACCTGTAAGAGAAAAGTTTAAATGGTTGGGAAAGGCCATGGGATGTAGAAATATTTTTTTCACATTTTATTTCCTTGTAAAAACAGGTAAATCAATAGGGATATTCGTACGGATAAGTACCCAGTGAACCGTTCGTTTAGCTTTATATATTGTTCCGGGTGGGCGTTGTATTGGTTTTTCGGAAGTGTTAGACCTGTAAGAGAAAAATTTTAATGGTTGGGAAAGGCCATGGGATGTAGAAATATTTTTTTCACATTTTACTTCCTTGTAAAAACAGGTAAATCAATAGGGATTTTCGTACGGATAAGTACCCAGTGAACGGTTTGTTTAGCTTTATATATTTTTCCGGGTGGGCGTTGTATTGGTTTTTCGGAAGTGTTAGACCTGTAAGAGAAAAATTTAAATGGTTGGGAAAGGCCATGGGATGTAGAAATATTTTTTTCACATTTTCTTTCCTTGTAAAAACAGGTAAATTAATAGGGCTTTTCGCACGGTTAAGTACCCAGTGAACGGTTCGTTTAGCTTTATACATTGTTCCGGGTGGGCGTTGTATTGGTTTTTCGGAAGTGTTAGACCTGTAAGAGAAAAGTTTAAATGGTTGGGAAAGGCCATGGGATGTAGAAATATTTTTTTCACATTTTATTTCCTTGTAAAAACAGGTAAATCAATAGGGATTTTCGTACGGATAAGTACCCAGTGAACGGTTCGTTTAGCTTTATATATTGTTCCGGGTGGGAGTTGTATTGGTTTTTCGGTAGTGTTAGACCTGTAAGAGAAAAATTTAAATGGTTGGGAAAGGCCATGGGATGTAGAAATATTTTTTTCACATTTTACTTCCTTGTAAAAAGAGGGAAATCAATAGGGCTTTTCGCACGGATAAGTACCCAGTGAACGGTTCGTTTAGCTTTATACATTGTTCCGGGTGGGCGTTGTATTGGTTTTTCGGAAGTGTTAGACCTGTAAGAGAAAAATTTAAATGGTTGGGAAAGGCCATGGGATGTAGAAATATTTTTTTCACATTTTACTTCCTTGTAAAAACAGGTAAATCAATAGGGATTTTCGTACGGATAAGTACCCAGTGAACGGTTCGTTTAGCTTTAAATATTTTTCCGGGTGGGCGTTGTATTGGTTTTTCGGAAGTGTTAGACCTGTAAGAGAAAAATTTAAATGGTTGGGAAAGGCCATGGGATGTAGAAATATTTTTTTCACATTTTCTTTCCTTGTAAAAACAGGTAAATCAATAGGGCTTTTCGCACGGTTAAGTACCCAGTGAACGGTTTGTTTAGCTTTATACATTGTTCCGGGTGGGCGTTGTATTGGTTTTTCGGAAGTGTTAGACCTGTAAGAGAAAAATTTAAATGGTTGGGAAAGGCCATGGGATGTAGAAATATTTTTTTCACATTTTATTTCCTTGTAAAAACAGGAAAATCAATAGGGATTTTTGTACGGATAAGTGCCCAGTGAACGGTTCGTTTAGCTTTATATATTGTTCCGGGTGGCCATTGTATCGGTTTTTCGGTAGTGTTAGACCTGTAAGATAAAAATTTAAATGGTTGGGAAAGGCCATGGGATGTAGAAATATTTTTTTCACATTTTATTTCCTTGTAAAAACAGGAAAATCAATAGGGATTTTTGTACGGATAAGTGCCCAGTGAACGGTTCGTTTAGCTTTATATATTGTTCCGGGTGGGCGTTCTATTGGTTTTTCGGAAGTGTTAGACCTGTAAGAGAAAAGTTTAAATGGTTGGGAAAGGCCATGGCATGTAGAAATATTTTTTTCACATTTTATTTCCTTGTAAAAACAGGTAAATCAATAGGGATTTTCGTACGGATAAGTACCCAGTGAACGGTTCGTTTAGCTTTATATATTGTTCCGGGTGGGAGTTGTATTGGTTTTTCGGTAGTGTTAGACCTGTAAGAGAAAAATTTAAATGGTTGGGAAAGGCCATGGGATGTAGAAATATTTTTTTCACATTTTACTTCCTTGTAAAAAGAGGGAAATCAATAGGGCTTTTCGCACGGATAAGTACCCAGTGAACGGTTCGTTTAGCTTTATACATTGTTCCGGGTGGGCGTTGTATTGGTTTTTCTGAAGTGTTAGACCTGTAAGAGAAAAATTTAAATGGTTGGGAAAGGCCATGGGATGTAGAAATATTTTTTTCACATTTTACTTCCTTGTAAAAACAGGTAAATCAATAGGGATTTTCGTACGGATAACTACCCAGTGAACGGTTTGTTTAGCTTTATATATTTTTCCGGGTGGGCGTTGTATTGGTTTTTCGTAAGTGTTAGACCTGTAAGAGAAAAATTTAAATGGTTGGGAAAGGCCATGGGATGTAGAAATATTTTTTTCACATTTTCTTTCCTTGTAAAAACAGGTAAATCAATAGGGCTTTTCGCACGGTTAAGTACCCAGTGAACGGTTCGTTTAGCTTTATACATTGTTCCGGGTGGGCGTTGTATTGGTTTTTCGGAAGTGTTAGACCTGTAAGAGAAAAGTTTAAATGGTTGGGAAAGGCCATGGGATGTAGAAATATTTTTTTCACATTTTATTTCCTTGTAAAAACAGGTAAATCAATAGGGATTTTCGTACGGATAAGTACCCAGTGAACGGTTCGTTTAGCTTTATATATTGTTCCGGGTGGGAGTTGTATTGGTTTTTCGGTAGTGTTAGACCTGTAAGAGAAAAATTTAAATGGTTGGGAAAGGCCATGGGATGTAGAAATATTTTTTTCACATTTTACTTCCTTGTAAAAAGAGGGAAATCAATAGGGCTTTTCGCACGGATAAGTACCCAGTGAACGGTTCGTTTAGCTTTATACATTGTTCCGGGTGGGCGTTGTATTGGTTTTTCGGAAGTGTTAGACCTGTAAGAGAAAAATTTAAATGGTTGGGAAAGGCCATGGGATGTAGAAATATTTTTTTCACATTTTACTTCCTTGTAAAAACAGGTAAATCAATAGGGATTTTCGTACGGATAAGTACCCAGTGAACGGTTCGTTTAGCTTTAAATATTTTTCCGGGTGGGCGTTGTATTGGTTTTTCGGAAGTGTTAGACCTGTAAGAGAAAAATTTAAATGGTTGGAAAAGGCCATGGGATGTAGAAATATTTTTTTCACATTTTCTTTCCTTGTAAAAACAGGTAAATCAATAGGGCTTTTCGCACGGTTAAGTACCCAGTGAACGGTTCGTTTAGCTTTATACATTGTTCCGGGTGGGCGTTGTATTGGTTTTTCGGAAGTGTTAGACCTGTAAGAGAAAAATTTAAATGGTTGGGAAAGGCCATGGGATGTAGAAATATTTTTTTCACATTTTATTTCCTTGTAAAAACAGGTAAATCAATAGGGATTTTCGTACGTATAAGTACCCAGTGAATGGTTCGTTTAGCTTTATATATTGTTCCGGGTGGGAGTTGTATTGGTTTTTCGGTAGTGTTAGACCTGTAAGATAAAAATTTAAATGGTTGGGAAAGGCCATGGGATGTAGAAATATTTTTTTCACATTTTACTTCCTTGTAAAAACAGGTAAATCAATAGGGCTTTTCGCACGGATAAGTACCCAGTGAACGGTTCGTTTAGCTTTATACATTGTTCCGGGTGGGCGTTGTATTGGTTTTTCGGAAGTGTTAGACCTGTAAGAGAAAAATTTAAATGGCTGGGAAAGGCCATGGGATGTAGAAATATTTTTTTCACATTTTACTTCCTTGTAAAAACAGGTAAATCAATAGGGATTTTCGTACGGATAAGTACCCAGTGAACGGTTCGTTTAGCTTTATATATTGTTCCGGGTGGGCGTTGTATTGGTTTTTCGCAACTGTTAGACCTGTAAGAGAAAAATTTAAATGGTTGGGAAAGGCCATGGGATGTAGAAATATTTTTTTCACATTTTATTTCCTTGTAAAAACAGGTAAATCAATAGGGCTTTTCGCACGGATAAGTACCCAGTGAACGGTTCGTTTAGCTTTATACATTGTTCCGGGTGGGCGTTGTATTGGTTTTTCGGAAGTGTTAGACCTGTAAGAGAAAAATTTAAATGGTTGGGAAAGGCCATGGGATGTAGAAATATTTTTTTTCACATTTTATTTCCTTGTAAAAACAGGTAAATCAATAGGGATTTTCGTACGTATAAGTCCCCAGTGAACGGTTCGTTTAGCTTTATATATTGTTCCGGGTGGGAGTTGTATTGGTTTTTCGGTAGTGTTAGACCTGTAAGATAAAAATTTAAATGGTTGGGAAAGGCCATGGGATGTAGAAATATTTTTTTCACATTTTACTTCCTTGTAAAAAGAGGGAAATCAATAGGGCTTTTCGCACGGATAAGTACCCAGTGAACGGTTCGTTTAGCTTTATACATTGTTCCGGGTGGGCGTTGTATTGGTTTTTCGGAAGTGTTAGACCTGTAAGAGAAAAATTTAAATGGTTGGGAAAGGCCATGGGATGTAGAAATATTTTTTTCACATTTTACTTCCTTGTAAAAACAGGTAAATCAATAGGGATTTTCGTACGGATAAGTACCCAGTGAACGGTTCGTTTAGCTTTAAATATTTTTCCGGGTGGGCGTTGTATTGGTTTTTCGGTAGTGTTAGACCTGTAAGATAAAAATTTAAATGGTTGGGAAAGGCCATGGGATGTAGAAATATTTTTTTCACATTTTACTTCCTTGTAAAAACAGGTAAATCAATAGGGCTTTTCGCACGGATAAGTACCCAGTGAACGGTTCGTTTAGCTTTATACATTGTTCCGGGTGGGCGTTGTATTGGTTTTTCGGAAGTGTTAGACCTGTAAGAGAAAAATTTAAATGGCTGGGAAAGGCCATGGGATGTAGAAATATTTTTTTCACATTTTACTTCCTTGTAAAAACAGGTAAATCAATAGGGATTTTCGTACGGATAAGTACCCAGTGAACGGTTCGTTTAGCTTTATATATTGTTCCGGGTGGGCGTTGTATTGGTTTTTCGCAACTGTTAGACCTGTAAGAGAAAAATTTAAATGGTTGGGAAAGGCCATGGGATGTAGAAATATTTTTTTCACATTTTACTTCCTTGTAAAAACAGGTAAATCAATAGGGCTTTTCGCACGGATAAGTACCCAGTGAACGGTTCGTTTAGCTTTATACATTGTTCCGGGTGGGCGTTGTATTGGTTTTTCGGAAGTGTTAGACCTGTAAGAGAAAAATTTAAATGGTTGGGAAAGGCCATGGGATGTAGAAATATTTTTTTCACATTTTACTTCCTTGTAAAAACAGGTAAATCAATAGGGATTTTCGTACGGATAAGTACCCAGTGAACGGTTCGTTTAGCTTTAAATATTTTTCCGGGTGGGCGTTGTATTGGTTTTTCGGTAGTGTTAGACCTGTAAGATAAAAATTTAAATGGTTGGGAAAGGCCATGGGATGTAGAAATATTTTTTTCACATTTTACTTCCTTGTAAAAACAGGTAAATCAATAGGGCTTTTCGCACGGATAAGTACCCAGTGAACGGTTCGTTTAGCTTTATACATTGTTCCGGGTGGGCGTTGTATTGGTTTTTCGGAAGTGTTAGACCTGTAAGAGAAAAATTTAAATGGCTGGGAAAGGCCATGGGATGTAGAAATATTTTTTTCACATTTTACTTCCTTGTAAAAACAGGTAAATCAATAGGGATTTTCGTACGGATAAGTACCCAGTGAACGGTTCGTTTAGCTTTATATATTGTTCCGGGTGGGCGTTGTATTTGTTTTTCGCAACTGTTAGACCTGTAAGAGAAAAATTTAAATGGTTGGGAAAGGCCATGGGATGTAGAAATATTTTTTTCACATTTTATTTCCTTGTAAAAACAGGTAAATCAATAGGGCTTTTCGCACGGATAAGTACCCAGTGAACGGTTCGTTTAGCTTTATACATTGTTCCGGGTGGGCGTTGTATTGGTTTTTCGGAAGTGTTAGACCTGTAAGAGAAAAATTTAAATGGTTGGGAAAGGCCATGGGATGTAGAAATATTTTTTTTCACATTTTATTTCCTTGTAAAAACAGGTAAATCAATAGGGATTTTCGTACGTATAAGTCCCCAGTGAACGGTTCGTTTAGCTTTATATATTGTTCCTGGTGGGAGTTGTATTGGTTTTTCGGTAGTGTTAGACCTGTAAGATAAAAATTTAAATGGTTGGGAAAGGCCATGGGATGTAGAAATATTTTTTTCACATTTTACTTCCTTGTAAAAAGAGGGAAATCAATAGGGCTTTTCGCACGGATAAGTACCCAGTGAACGGTTCGTTTAGCTTTATACATTGTTCCGGGTGGGCGTTGTATTGGTTTTTCGGAAGTGTTAGACCTGTAAGAGAAAAATTTAAATGGTTGGGAAAGGCCATGGGATGTAGAAATATTTTTTTCACATTTTACTTCCTTGTAAAAACAGGTAAATCAATAGGGCTTTTCGCACGGATAAGTACCCAGTGAACGGTTCGTTTAGCTTTATACATTGTTCCGGGTGGGCGTTGTATTGGTTTTTCGGAAGTGTTAGACCTGTAAGAGAAAAATTTAAATGGTTGGGAAAGGCCATGGGATGTAGAAATATTTTTTTCACATTTTACTTCCTTGTAAAAACAGGTAAATCAATAGGGATTTTCGTACGGATAAGTACCCAGTGAACGGTTCGTTTAGCTTTAAATATTTTTCCGGGTGGGCGTTGTATTGGTTTTTCGGTAGTGTTAGACCTGTAAGATAAAAATTTAAATGGTTGGGAAAGGCCATGGGATGTAGAAATATTTTTTTCACATTTTACTTCCTTGTAAAAACAGGTAAATCAATAGGGCTTTTCGCACGGATAAGTACCCAGTGAACGGTTCGTTTAGCTTTATACATTGTTCCGGGTGGGCGTTGTATTGGTTTTTCGGAAGTGTTAGACCTGTAAGAGAAAAATTTAAATGGCTGGGAAAGGCCATGGGATGTAGAAATATTTTTTTCACATTTTACTTCCTTGTAAAAACAGGTAAATCAATAGGGATTTTCGTACGGATAAGTACCCAGTGAACGGTTCGTTTAGCTTTATATATTGTTCCGGGTGGGCGTTGTATTTGTTTTTCGCAACTGTTAGACCTGTAAGAGAAAAATTTAAATGGTTGGGAAAGGCCATGGGATGTAGAAATATTTTTTTCACATTTTATTTCCTTGTAAAAACAGGTAAATCAATAGGGCTTTTCGCACGGATAAGTACCCAGTGAACGGTTCGTTTAGCTTTATACATTGTTCCGGGTGGGCGTTGTATTGGTTTTTCGGAAGTGTTAGACCTGTAAGAGAAAAATTTAAATGGTTGGGAAAGGCCATGGGATGTAGAAATATTTTTTTTCACATTTTATTTCCTTGTAAAAACAGGTAAATCAATAGGGATTTTCGTACGTATAAGTCCCCAGTGAACGGTTCGTTTAGCTTTATATATTGTTCCGGGTGGGAGTTGTATTGGTTTTTCGGTAGTGTTAGACCTGTAAGATAAAAATTTAAATGGTTGGGAAAGGCCATGGGATGTAGAAATATTTTTTTCACATTTTACTTCCTTGTAAAAAGAGGGAAATCAATAGGGCTTTTCGCACGGATAAGTACCCAGTGAACGGTTCGTTTAGCTTTATACATTGTTCCGGGTGGGCGTTGTATTGGTTTTTCGGAAGTGTTAGACCTGTAAGAGAAAAATTTAAATGGTTGGGAAAGGCCATGGGATGTAGAAATATTTTTTTCACATTTTACTTCCTTGTAAAAACAGGTAAATCAATAGGGATTTTCGTACGGATAAGTACCCAGTGAACGGTTCGTTTAGCTTTAAATATTTTTCCGGGTGGGCGTTGTATTGGTTTTTCGGAAGTGTTAGACCTGTAAGAGAAAAATTTAAATGGTTGGGAAAGGCCATGGGATGTAGAAATATTTTTTTCACATTTTCTTTCCTTGTAAAAACAGGTAAATCAATAGGGCTTTTCGCACGGTTAAGTACCCAGTGAACGGTTCGTTTAGCTTTATACATTGTTCCGGGTGGGCGTTGTATTAGTTTTTCGGAAGTGTTAGACCTGTAAGAGAAAAATTTAAATGGTTGGGAAAGGCCATGGGATGTAGAAATATTTTTTTCACATTTTATTTCCTTGTAAAAACAGGTAAATCAATAGGGATTTTCGTACGTATAAGTACCCAGTGAATGGTTCGTTTAGCTTTATATATTGTTCCGGGTGGGAGTTGTATTGGTTTTTCGGTAGTGTTAGACCTGTAAGATAAAAATTTAAATGGTTGGGAAAGGCCATGGGATGTAGAAATATTTTTTTCACATTTTACTTCCTTATAAAAACAGGTAAATCAATAGGGCTTTTCGCACGGATAAGTACCCAGTGAACGGTTCGTTTAGCTTTATACATTGTTCCGGGTGGGCGTTGTATTGGTTTTTCGGAAGTGTTAGACCTGTAAGAGAAAAATTTAAATGGTTGGGAAAGGCCATGGGATGTAGAAATATTTTTTTCACATTTTACTTCCTTGTAAAAACAGGTAAATCAATAGGGATTTTCGTACGGATAAGTACCCAGTGAACGGTTCGTTTAGCTTTATATATTGTTCCGGGTGGGCGTTGTATTGGTTTTTACCAACAATTAGACCTGTAAGAGAAAAATTTAAATGGTTGGGAAAGGCCATGGGATGTAGAAATATTTTTTTCACATTTTATTTCCTTGTAAAAACAGGTAAATCAATAGGGCTTTTCGCACGGATAAGTACCCAGTGAACGGTTCGTTTAGCTTTATACATTGTTCCGGGTGGGCGTTGTATTGGTTTTTCGGAAGTGTTAGACCTGTAAGAGAAAAATTTAAATGGTTGGGAAAGGCCATGGGATGTAGAAATATTTTTTTTCACATTTTATTTCCTTGTAAAAACAGGTAAATCAATAGGGATTTTCGTACGTATAAGTCCCCAGTGAACGGTTCGTTTAGCTTTATATATTGTTCCGGGTGGGAGTTGTATTGGTTTTTCGGTAGTGTTAGACCTGTAAGATAAAAATTTAAATGGTTGGGAAAGGCCATGGGATGTAGAAATATTTTTTTCACATTTTACTTCCTTGTAAAAAGAGGGAAATCAATAGGGCTTTTCGCACGGATAAGTACCCAGTGAACGGTTCGTTTAGCTTTATACATTGTTCCGGGTGGGCGTTGTATTGGTTTTTCGGAAGTGTTAGACCTGTAAGAGAAAAATTTAAATGGTTGGGAAAGGCCATGGGATGTAGAAATATTTTTTTCACATTTTACTTCCTTGTAAAAACAGGTAAATCAATAGGGATTTTCGTACGGATAAGTACCCAGTGAACGGTTCGTTTAGCTTTAAATATTTTTCCGGGTGGGCGTTGTATTGGATTTTCGGAAGTGTTAGACCTGTAAGAGAAAAATTTAAATGGTTGGGAAAGGCCATGGGATGTAGAAATATTTTTTTCACATTTTCTTTCCTTGTAAAAACAGGTAAATCAATAGGGCTTTTCGCACGGTTAAGTACCCAGTGAACGGTTCGTTTAGCTTTATACATTGTTCCGGGTGGGCGTTGTATTAGTTTTTCGGAAGTGTTAGACCTGTAAGAGAAAAATTTAAATGGTTGGGAAAGGCCATGGGATGTAGAAATATTTTTTTCACATTTTATTTCCTTGTAAAAACAGGTAAATCAATAGGGATTTTCGTACGTATAAGTACCCAGTGAATGGTTCGTTTAGCTTTATATATTGTTCCGGGTGGGAGTTGTATTGGTTTTTCGGTAGTGTTAGACCTGTAAGATAAAAATTTAAATGGTTGGGAAAGGCCATGGGATGTAGAAATATTTTTTTTCACATTTTATTTCCTTGTAAAAACAGGTAAATCAATAGGGATTTTCGTACGTATAAGTCCCCAGTGAACGGTTCGTTTAGCTTTATATATTGTTCCGGGTGGGAGTTGTATTGGTTTTTCGGTAGTGTTAGACCTGTAAGATAAAAATTTAAATGGTTGGGAAAGGCCATGGGATGTAGAAATATTTTTTTCACATTTTACTTCCTTGTAAAAACAGGTAAATCAATAGGGCTTTTCGCACGGATAAGTACCCAGTGAACGGTTCGTTTAGCTTTATACATTGTTCCTGGTGGGCGTTGTATTGGTTTTTCGGAAGTGTTAGACCTGTAAGAGAAAAATTTAAATGGCTGGGAAAGGCCATGGGATGTAGAAATATTTTTTTCACATTTTACTTCCTTGTAAAAACAGGTAAATCAATAGGGATTTTCGTACGTATAAGTACCCAGTGAACGGTTCGTTTAGCTTTATATATTGTTCCGGGTGGCCGTTGTATCGGTTTTTCGGTAGTGTTATACCTGTAAGATAAAAATTTAAATGGTTGGGAAAGGCCATGGGATGTAGAAATATTTTTTTCACATTTTATTTCCTTGTAAAAACTGGAAAATCAATAGGGATTTTTGTACGGATAAGTGCCCAGTGAACGGTTCGTTTAGCTTTATATATTGTTCCGGGTGGGCGTTGTATTGGTTTTTCGGAAGTGTTAGACCTGTAAGAGAAAAGTTTAAATGGTTGGGAAAGGCCATGGGATGTAGAAATATTTTTTTTCACATTTTATTTCCTTGTAAAAACAGGTAAATCTATAGGGATTTTCGTACGAATAAGTACCCAGTGAACGGTTCGTTTAGCTTTATATATTGTTCCGGGTGGGAGTTGTATTGGTTTTTCGGAAGCGTTAGACCTGTAAGAGAAAAATTTAAATGGCTGGGAAAGGCCATGGGATGTAGAAATATTTTTTTCATATTTTACTTCCTTGTAAAAACAGGTAAATCAATAGGGATTTTCGTACGGATAAGTACCCAGTGAACGGTTCGTTTAGCATTATGTATTGTTCCGGGTGGGCGTTGTATTTGTTTTTCGGAAGTGTTAGACCTGTAAGAGAAAAATTTAAATGGTTGGGAAAGGCCATGGGATGTAGAAATATTTTTTTCACATTTTATTTCCTTGTAAAAACAGGTAAATCAATAGGGATTTTCGTATGGATTAGTACCCAGTAAACGGTTCGTTTAGCTGTATATATTTTTCCGGGTGGGTGTTGTATTGGTTTTCGGAAGTGTTAGACCTGTAAGAGAAAAATTTAAATGGTTGGGAAAGGCCATGGGATGTAGAAATATTTTTTTCACATTTTACTTCCTTGTAAAAACAGGGAAATCAATAGGGCTTTTCGTACGGATAAGAACCCAGTGAACTGTTCGTTTAGCTTTATATATTGTTCCGGGTGGGCGTTGTATTGGTTTTTCGGTAGTGTTAGACCTGTAAGATAAAAATGTAAATGGTTGGGAAAGGCCATGGGATGTAGAAATATTTTTTTCACATTTTACTTCCTTGTAAAAACAGGTAAATGAATAGGGATTTTCGTACGGATAAGTACCCAGTGAACGGTTCGTTTAGCTTTATATATTTTTCCGGGTGGGCGTTGTATTGGTTTTTCGGAAGTGTTAGACCTGTAAGAGAAAAATTTAAATGGTTGGAAAAGGACATGGGATGTAGAAATATTTTTTTCACATTTTATTTCCTTGTAAAAACAGGTAAATCAATAGGGATTTTCGCACGGATAAGTACCCAGTGAACGGTTCGTTTAGCTTTATACATTGTTCCGGGTGGGCGTTGTATTGGTTTTTCGGAAGTGTTAGACCTGTAAGAGAAAAATTTAAATGGTTGGGAAAGGCCATGGGATGTAGAAATATTTTTTTCACATTTTATTTCCTTGTAAAAACAGGTAAATCAATAGGGATTTTCGTACGTATAAGTACCCAGTGAACGGTTCGTTTAGCTTTATATATTGTTCCGGGTGGGAGTTGTATTGGTTTTTCGGTAGTGTTAGACCTGTAAGAGAAAAATTTAAATGGTTGGGAAAGGCCATGGGATGTAGAAATATTTTTTTCACATTTTACTTCCTTGTAAAAACAGGTAAATCAATAGGGCTTTTCGCACGTATAAGTACCCAGTGAACGGTTCGTTTAGCTTTATACATTGTTCCGGGTGGGCGTTGTATTGGTTTTTCGCAACTGTTAGACCTGTAAGAGAAAAATTTAAATGGTTGGGAAAGGCCATGGGATGTAGAAATATTTTTTTCACATTTTATTTCCTTGTAAAAACAGGTAAATCAATAGGGATTTTCGTACTTATAAGTACCCAGTGAACGGTTCGTTTAGCTTTATGTATTGTTCCGGGTGGGAGTTGTATTGGTTCTTCGGTAGTGTTAGACCTGTAAGATAAAAATTTAAATGGTTGGGAAAGGCCATGGGATGTAGAAATATTTTTTTCACATTTTACTTCCTTGTAAAAAGAGGGAAATCAATAGGGCTTTTCGCAGGGATAAGTACCCAGTGAACGGTTCGTTTAGCTTTATATATTGTTCCGGGTGGGCGTTGTATTGGTTTTTCGGAAGTGTTAGACCTGTAAGAGAAAAATTTAAATGGTTGGGAAAGGCCATGGGATGTAGAAATATTTTTTTCACATTTTACTTCCTTGTAAAAACAGGTAAATGAATAGGGATTTTCGTACGGATAAGTACCCAGTGAACGGTTCGTTTAGCTTTATATATTTTTCCGGGTGGGCGTTGTATTGGTTTTTCGGAAGTGTTAGACCTGTAAGAGAAAAATTTAAATGGTTGGGAAAGGACATGGGATGTAGAAATATTTTTTTCACATTTTATTTCCTTGTAAAAACAGGTAAATCAATAGGGCTTTTCGCACGGATAAGTACCCAGTGAACGGTTCGTTTAGCTTTATACATTGTTCCGGGTGGGCGTTGTATTGGTTTTTCGGAAGTGTTAGACCTGTAAGAGAAAAATTTAAATGGTTGTGAAAGGCCATGGGATGTAGAAATATTTTTTTCACATTTTATTTCCTTGTAAAAACAGGTAAATCAATAGGGATTTTCGTACGTATAAGTACCCAGTGAACGGTTCGTTTAGCTTTATATATTGTTCCGGGTGGGAGTTGTATTGGTTTTTCGGTAGTGTTAGACCTGTAAGAGAAAAATTTAAATGGTTGGGAAAGGCCATGGGATGTAGAAATATTTTTTTCACATTTTACTTCCTTGTAAAAACAGGTAAATCAATAGGGCTTTTCGCACGGATAAGTACCCAGTGAACGGTTCGTTTAGCTTTATACATTGTTCCGGGTGGGCGTTGTATTGGTTTTTCGGAAGTGTTAGACCTGTAAGAGAAAAATTTAAATGGCTGGGAAAGGCCATGGGATGTAGAAATATTTTTTTTACATTTTATTTCCTTGTAAAAACAGGTAAATCAACAGGGATTTTCGTACGTATAAGTACCCAGTGAACGGTTCGTTTAGCTTTATATATTGTTCCGGGTGGCCATTGTATCGGTTTTTCGGTAGTGTTAGACCTGTAAGAGAAAAATTTAAATGGTTGGGAAAGGCCATGGGATGTAGAAATATTTTTTTCACATTTTATTTCCTTGTAAAAAGAGGGAAATCATTAGGGCTTTTCGCACGGATAAGTACCCAGTGAACGGTTCGTTTAGCTTTATACATTGTTCCGGGTGGGCGTTGTATTGGTTTTTCGGAAGTGTTAGACCTGTAAGAGAAAAATTTAAATGGTTGGGAAAGGCCATGGGATGTAGAAATATTTTTTTCACATTTTATTTCCTTGTAAAAACAGGTAAATCAATAGGGCTTTTCGCACGGATAAGTACCCAGTGAACGGTTCGTTTAGCTTTATACATTGTTCCGGGTGGGCGTTGTATTGGTTTTTCGGAAGTGTTAGACCTGTAAGAGAAAAATTTAAATGGTTGGGAAAGGCCATGGGATGTAGAAATATTTTTTTCACATTTTATTTCCTTGTAAAAACAGGTAAATCAATAGGGATTTTCGTACGTATAAGTACCCAGTGAACGGTTCTTTTAGCTGTATATATTTTTCCGGGTGGGTGTTATATTGGTTTTTCGGAAGTGTTAGACCTGTAAGAGAAAAATTTAAATGGTTGGGAAAGGCCATGGGATGTCGAAATATTTTTTTCACATTTTACTTCCTTGTAAAAACAGGGAAATCAATAGGGCTTTTCGTACGGATAAGTACCCAGTGAACTGTTCGTTTAGCTTTATATATTGTTCCGGGTGGGCGTTGTATTGGTTTTTCGGAAGTGTTAGACCTGTAAGAGAAAAATTTAAATGGTTGGGAAAGGCCATGGGATGTAGAAATATTTTTTTCACATTTTACTTCCTTGTAAAAAGAGGGAAATCAATAGGGCTTTTCGCACGGATAAGTACCCAGTGAACGGTTCGTTTAGCTTTATACATTGTTCCGGGTGGGCGTTGTATTGGTTTTTCGGAAGTGTTAGACCTGTAAGAGAAAAATTTAAATGGTTGGGAAAGGCCATGGGATGTAGAAATATTTTTTTCACATTTTACTTCCTTGTAAAAACAGGTAAATTAATAGGGATTTTCGTACGTATAAGTCCCCAGTGAACGGTTCGTTTAGCTTTATATATTGTTCCGGGTGGGAGTTGTATTGGTTTTTCGGTAGTGTTAGACCTGTAAGATAAAAATTTAAATGGTTGGGAAAGGCCATGGGATGTAGAAATATTTTTTTCACATTTTACTTCCTTGTAAAAACAGGAAAATCAATAGGGATTTTCGCACGGATAAGTACCCAGTGAACGGTTCGTTTAGCTTTATACATTGTTCCGGGTAGGCATTGTATTGGTTTTTCGGAAGTGTTAGACCTGTAAGAGAAAAATTTAAATGGCTGGGAAAGGCGATGGGATGTAGAAATATTTTTTTCACATTTTACTTCCTTGTAAAAACAGGTAAATCAATAGGGATTTTCGTACGTATAAGTACCCAGTGAACGGTTCGTTTAGCTTTATATATTGTTCCGGGTGGCTGTTGTATCGGTTTTTCGGTAGTGTTAGACCTGTAAGATAAAAATTTAAATGGTTGGGAAAGGCCATGGGATGTAGAAATATTTTTTTCACATTTTATTTCCTTGTAAAAACAGGAAAATCAATAGGGATTTTTGTACGGATAAGTGCCCAGTGAACGGTTAGTTTAGCTTTATATATTGTTCCGGGTGGGCGTTTTATTGGTTTTTCGGAAGTGTTAGACCTGTAAGAGAAAAGTTTAAATGGTTGGGAAAGGCCATGGGATGTAGAAATATTTTTTTTCACATTTTATTTCCTTGTAAAAACAGGTAAATCTATAGGGATTTTCGTACGGATAAGTACCCAGTGAACGGTTCGTTTAGCTTTATATATTGTTCCGGGTGGGAGTTGTATTGGTTTTTCGGAAGCGTTAGACCTGTAAGAGAAAAATTTAAATGGTTGGGAAAGGCCATGGGATGTAGAAATATTTTTTTCACATTTTACTTCCTTGTAAAAACAGGTAAATCAATAGGGATGTTCGTACGGATAAGTACCCAGTGAACGGTTCGTTTAGCTTTATGTATTCTTCCGGGTGGGCGTTGTATTGGTTTTTCGGAAGTGATAGACCTGTAAGAGAAAAATTTAAATGGTTGGGAAAGGCCATGGGATGTAGAAATATTTTTTTCACATTTTACTTCCTTGTAAAAACAGGTAAATCAATAGGGATTTTCGTATGGATTAGTACCCAGTAAACGGTTCGTTTAGCTGTATATATTTTTCCGGGTGGGTGTTGTATTGGTTTTCGGAAGTGTTAGACCTGTAAGAGAAAAATTTAAATGGTTGGGAAAGGCCATGGGATGTAGAAATATTTTTTTCACATTTTACTTCCTTGTAAAAACAGGGAAATCAATAGGGCTTTTCGTACGGATAAGAACCCAGTGAACTATTCGTTTAGCTTTATATATTGTTCCGGGTGGGCGTTGTATTGGTTTTTCGGAAGTGTTAGACCTGTAAGAGAAAAATTTAAATGGTTGGGAAAGGCCATGGGATGTAGAAATATTTTTTTCACATTTTACTTCCTTGTAAAAACAGGTAAATCAATAGGGCTTTTCGCACGGATAAGTACCCAGTGAACGTTTCGTTTAGCTTTATACATTGTTCCGGGTGGGCGTTGTATTGGTTTTTCGGAAGTGTTAGACCTGTAAGAGAAAAATTTAAATGGCTGGGAAAGGCCATGGGATGTAGAAATATTTTTTTCACATTTTACTTCCTTGTAAAAACAGGTAAATCAATAGGGATTTTCGTACGTATAAGTACCCAGTGAACGGTTCGTTTAGCTTTATATATTGTTCCGGGTGGCCGTTGTATCGGTTTTTCGGTAGTGTTAGACCAGTAAGATAAAAATTTAAATGGTTGGGAAAGGCCATGGGATGTAGAAATATTTTTTTCACATTTTATTTCCTTGTAAAAACAGGAAAATCAATAGGGATTTTTGTACGGATAAGTGCCCAGTGAACGGTTCGTTTAGCTTTATATATTGTTCCGGGTGGGCGATGTATTGGTTTTTCGGAAGTGTTAGACCTGTAAGAGAAAAGTTTAAATGGTTGGGAAAGGCCATGGGATGTAGAAATATTTTTTTCACATTTTACTTCCTTGTAAAAACAGGTAAATCAATAGGCCTTTTCGCACGTATAAGTACCCAGTGAACGGTTCGTTTAGCTTTATACATTGTTCCGGGTGGGCGTTGTATTGGTTTTTCGCAACTGTTAGACCTGTAAGAGAAAAATTTAAATGGTTGGGAAAGGCCATGGGATGTAGAAATATTTTTTTCACATTTTACTTCCTTGTAAAAACAGGTAAATCAATAGGGCTTTTCGCAAGGTTAAGTACCCAGTGAACGGTTCGTTTAGCTTTATACATTGTTCCGGGTGACCGTTGTATTGGTTTTTCGGAAGTGTTAGACCTGTAAGAGAAAAATTTAAATGGTTGGGAAAGGCCATGGGATGTAGAAATATTTTTTTCACATTTTATTTCCTTGTAAAAACAGGTAAATCAATAGGGATTTTCGTACGTATAAGTACCCAGTGAACGGTTCGTTTAGCTTTATGTATTGTTCCGGGTGGGAGTTGTATTGGTTTTTCGGTAGTGTTAGACCTGTAAGATAAAAATTTAAATGGTTGGGAAAGGCCATGGGATGTAGAAATATTTTTTTCACATTTTACTTCCTTGTAAAAAGAGGGAAATCAATAGGGCTTTTCGCACGGATAAGTACCCAGTGAACGGTTCGTTTAGCTTTATATATTGTTCCGGGTGGGCGTTGTATTGGTTTTTCGGAAGTGTTAGACCTGTAAGAGAAAAATTTAAATGGTTGGGAAAGGCCATGGGATGTAGAAATATTTTTTTCACATTTTACTTCCTTGTAAAAACAGGTAAATGAATAGGGATTTTCGTACGGATAAGTACCCAGTGAACGGTTCGTTTAGCTTTATATATTTTTCCGGGTGGGCGTTGTATTGGTTTTTCGGAAGTGTTAGACCTGTAAGAGAAAAATTTAAATGGTTGGGAAAGGACATGGGATGTAGAAATATTTTTTTCACATTTTATTTCCTTGTAAATACAGGTAAATCAATAGGGCTTTTCGCACGGATAAGTACCCAGTGAACGGTTCGTTTAGCTTTATACATTGTTCCGGGTGGGCGTTGTATTGGTTTTTCGGAAGTGTTAGACCTGTAAGAGAAAAATTTAAATGGTTGGGAAAGGCCATGGGATGTAGAAATATTTTTTTCACATTTTATTTCCTTGTAAAAACAGGTAAATCAATAGGGATTTTCGTACGTATAAGTACCCAGTGAACGGTTCGTTTAGCTTTATATATTGTTCCGGGTGGGAGTTGTATTGGTTTTTCGGTAGTGTTAGACCTGTAAGAGAAAAATTTAAATGGTTGGGAAAGGCCATGGGATGTAGAAATATTTTTTTCACATTTTACTTCCTTGTAAAAACAGGTAAATCAATAGGGCTTTTCGCACGGATAAGTACCCAGTGAACGGTTCGTTTAGCTTTATACATTGTTCCGGGTGGGCGTTGTATTGGTTTTTCGGAAGTGTTAGACCTGTAAGAGAAAAATTTAAATGGTTGGGAAAGGCCATGGGATGTAGAAATATTTTTTTTCACATTTTATTTCCTTGTAAAAACAGGTAAATCAATAGGGATTTTCGTACGTATAAGTCCCCAGTGAACGGTTCGTTTAGCTTTATATATTGTTCCGGGTGGGAGTTGTATTGGTTTTTCGGTAGTGTTAGACCTGTAAGATAAAAATTTAAATGGTTGGGAAAGGCCATGGGATGTAGAAATATTTTTTTCACATTTTACTTCCTTGTAAAAACAGGTAAATCAATAGGGCTTTTCGCACGGATAAGTACCCAGTGAACGTTTCGTTTAGCTTTATACATTGTTCCGGGTGGGCGTTGTATTGGTTTTTCGGAAGTGTTAGACCTGTAAGAGAAAAATTTAAATGGCTGGGAAAGGCCATGGGATGTAGAAATATTTTTTTTACATTTTATTTCCTTGTAAAAACAGGTAAATCAATAGGGATTTTCGTACGTATAAGTACCCAGTGAACGGTTCGTTTAGCTTTATATATTGTTCCGGGTGGCCATTGTATCGGTTTTTCGGTAGTGTTAGACCTGTAAGATAAAAATTTAAATGGTTGGGAAAGGCCATGGGATGTAGAAATATTTTTTTCACATTTTATTTCCTTGTAAAAAGAGGGAAATCAATAGGGCTTTTCGCACGGATAAGTACCCAGTGAACGGTTCGTTTAGCTTTATACATTGTTCCGGGTGGGCGTTGTATTGGTTTTTCGGAAGTGTTAGACCTGTAAGAGAAAAATTTAAATGGTTGGGAAAGGCCATGGGATGTAGAAATATTTTTTTCACATTTTACTTCCTTGTAAAAAGAGGGAAATCAATAGGGCTTTTCGCACGGATAAGTACCCAGTGAACGGTTCGTTTAGCTTTATACATTGTTCCGGGTGGGCGTTGTATTGGTTTTTCGGAAGTGTTAGACCTGTAAGAGAAAAATTTAAATGGTTGGGAAAGGCCATGGGATGTAGAAATATTTTTTTCACATTTTACTTCCTTGTAAAAACAGGTAAATTAATAGGGATTTTCGTACGGATAAGTACCCAGTGAACGGTTCGTTTAGCTTTATATATTTTTCCGGGTGGGCGTTGTATTGGTTTTTCGGAAGTGTTAGACCTGTAAGAGAAAAATTTAAATGGTTGGGAAAGGCCATGGGATGTAGAAATATTTTTTTCACATTTTATTTCCTTGTAAAAACAGGTAAATCAATAGGGCTTTTCGCACGGATAAGTACCCAGTGAACGGTTCGTTTAGCTTTATACATTGTTCCGGGTGGGCGTTGTATTGGTTTTTCGGAAGTGTTAGACCTGTAAGAGAAAAATTTAAATGGTTGGGAAAGGCCATGGGATGTAGAAATATTTTTTTCACATTTTATTTCCTTGTAAAAACAGGTAAATCAATAGGGATTTTCGTACGGATAAGTACCCAGTGAACGGTTCGTTTAGCTGTATATATTTTTCCGGGTGGGCGTTGTATTGGTTTTTTGGAAGTGTTAGACCTGTAAGAGAAAAATTTAAATGGTTGGGAAAGGCCATGGGATGTAGAAATATTTTTTTCACATTTTATTTCCTTGTAAAAACAGGTAAATCAATAGGGATTTTCGTACGTATAAGTACCCAGTGAACGGTTCGTTTAGCTTAATATATTGTTCCGGGTGGGAGTTGTATTGGTTTTTCGGTAGTGTTAGACCTGTAAGAGAAAAATTTAAATGGTTGGGAAAGGCCATGGGATGTAGAAATATTTTTTTCACATTTTACTTCCTTGTAAAAAGAGGTAAATCAATAGGGCTTTTCGCACGTATAAGTACCCATTGAACGGTTCGTTTAGCTTTATACATTGTTCCGGGTGGGCGTTGTATTGGTTTTTCGCAACTGTTAGACCTGTAAGAGAAAAATTTAAATGGTTGGGAAAGGCCATGGGATGTAGAAATATTTTTTTCACATTTTATTTCCTTGTAAAAACAGGTAAATCAATAGGGATTTTCGTACGTATAAGTACCCAGTGAACGGTTCGTTTAGCTTTATATATTGTTCCGGGTGGGAGTTGTATTGTTTTTTTGGAAGTGTTAGACCTGTAAGAGAAAAATTTAAATGGTTGGGAAAGGCCATGGGATGTAGAAATATTTTTTTCACATTTTATTTCCCTGTAAAAACAGGTAAATCAATAGGGATTTTCGTACGTATAAGTACCCAGTGAATGGTTCGTTTAGCTTTATATATTGTTCCGGGTGGGAGTTGTATTGGTTTTTCGGTAGTGTTAGACCTGTAAGAGAAAAATTTAAATGGTTGGGAAAGGCCATGTGATGTAGAAATATTTTTTTCACATTTTACTTCCTTGTAAAAACAGGTAAATCAATTGGGATTTTCGTATGGATTAGTACCCAGTGAACGGTTCGTTTAGCTTTATACATTGTTCCGGGTGGGCGTTGTATTGGTTTTTCGCAACTGTTAGACCTGTAAGAGAAAAATTTAAATGGTTGGGAAAGGCCATGGGATGTAGAAATATTTTTTTCACATTTTACTTCCTTGTAAAAACAGGTAAATCAATAGGGCTTTTCGCACGTATAAGTACCCAGTGAACGGTTCGTTTAGCTTTATACATTGTTCCGGGTGGGTGTTGTATTGGTTTTTCGCAACTGTTAGACCTGTAAGAGAAAAATTTAAATGGTTGGGAAAGGCCATGGGATGTAGAAATATTTTTTTCACATTTTATTTCCTTGTAAAAACAGGTAAATCAATAGGGATTTTCGTACGTATAAGTACCCAGTGAACGGTTCGTTTAGCTTTATATATTGTTCCGGGTGGGAGTTGTATTGGTTTTTTGGAAGTGTTAGACCTGTAAGAGAAAAATTGAAATGGTTGGGAAAGGCCATGGGATGTAGAAATATTTTTTTCACATTTTATTTCCTTGTAAAAACAGGTAAATCAATAGGGATTTTCGTACGTATAAGTACCCAGTGAACGGTTCGTTTAGCTTTATATATTGTTCCGGGTGGGAGTTGTATTGGTTTTTCGCAACTGTTAGACCTGTAAGAGAAAAATTTAAATGGTTGGGAAAGGCCATGGGATGTAGAAATATTTTTTTCACATTTTACTTCCTTGTAAAAACAGGTAAATCAATAGGGCTTTTCGCACGTATAAGTACCCAGTGAACGGTTCGTTTAGCTTTATACATTGTTCCGGGTGGGCGTTGTATTGGTTTTTCGCAACTGTTAGACCTGTAAGAGAAAAATTTAAATGGTTGGGAAAGGCCATGGGATGTAGAAATATTTTTTTCACATTTTACTTCCTTGTAAAAACAGGTAAATTAATAGGGATTTTCGTACGGATAAGTACCCAGTGAACGGTTCGTTTAGCTTTATATATTTTTCCGGGTGGGCGTTGTATTGGTTTTTCGGAAGTGTTAGACCTGTAAGAGAAAAATTTAAATGGTTGGGAAAGGCCATGGGATGTAGAAATATTTTTTTCACATTTTATTTCCTTGTAAAAACAGGTAAATCAATAGGGCTTTTCGCACGGATAAGTACCCAGTGAACGGTTCGTTTAGCTTTATACATTGTTCCGGGTGGGCGTTGTATTGGTTTTTCGGAAGTGTTAGACCTGTAAGAGAAAAATTTAAATGGTTGGGAAAGGCCATGGGATGTAGAAATATTTTTTTCACATTTTATTTCCTTGTAAAAACAGGTAAATCAATAGGGATTTTCGTACGGATAAGTACCCAGTGAACGGTTCGTTTAGCTGTATATATTTTTCCGGGTGGGCGTTGTATTGGTTTTTTGGAAGTGTTAGACCTGTAAGAGAAAAATTTAAATGGTTGGGAAAGGCCATGGGATGTAGAAATATTTTTTTCACATTTTATTTCCTTGTAAAAACAGGTAAATCAATAGGGATTTTCGTACGTATAAGTACCCAGTGAACGGTTCGTTTAGCTTAATATATTGTTCCGGGTGGGAGTTGTATTGGTTTTTCGGTAGTGTTAGACCTGTAAGAGAAAAATTTAAATGGTTGGGAAAGGCCATGGGATGTAGAAATATTTTTTTCACATTTTACTTCCTTGTAAAAAGAGGTAAATCAATAGGGCTTTTCGCACGTATAAGTACCCATTGAACGGTTCGTTTAGCTTTATACATTGTTCCGGGTGGGCGTTGTATTGGTTTTTCGCAACTGTTAGACCTGTAAGAGAAAAATTTAAATGGTTGGGAAAGGCCATGGGATGTAGAAATATTTTTTTCACATTTTATTTCCTTGTAAAAACAGGTAAATCAATAGGGATTTTCGTACGTATAAGTACCCAGTGAACGGTTCGTTTAGCTTTATATATTGTTCCGGGTGGGAGTTGTATTGTTTTTTTGGAAGTGTTAGACCTGTAAGAGAAAAATTTAAATGGTTGGGAAAGGCCATGTGATGTAGAAATATTTTTTTCACATTTTACTTCCTTGTAAAAACAGGTAAATCAATTGGGATTTTCGTATGGATTAGTACCCAGTGAACGGTTCGTTTAGCTTTATACATTGTTCCGGGTGGGCGTTGTATTGGTTTTTCGCAACTGTTAGACCTGTAAGAGAAAAATTTAAATGGTTGGGAAAGGCCATGGGATGTAGAAATATTTTTTTCACATTTTACTTCCTTGTAAAAACAGGTAAATCAATAGGGCTTTTCGCACGTATAAGTACCCAGTGAACGGTTCGTTTAGCTTTATACATTGTTCCGGGTGGGCGTTGTATTGGTTTTTCGCAACTGTTAGACCTGTAAGAGAAAAATTTAAATGGTTGGGAAAGGCCATGGGATGTAGAAATATTTTTTTCACATTTTATTTCCTTGTAAAAACAGGTAAATCAATAGGGATTTTCGTACGTATAAGTACCCAGTGAACGGTTCGTTTAGCTTTATATATTGTTCCGGGTGGGCGTTGTATTGGTTTTTCGGAAGTGTTAGACCTGTAAGAGAAAAATTTAAATGGTTGGGAAAGGCCATGGGATGTAGAAATATTTTTTTCACATTTTATTTCCTTGTAAAAACAGGTAAATCAATAGGGCTTTTCGCACGGATAAGTACCCAGTGAACGGTTCGTTTAGCTTTATACATTGTTCCGGGTGGGCGTTGTATTGGTTTTTCGGAAGTGTTAGACCTGTAAGAGAAAAATTTAAATGGTTGGGAAAGGCCATGGGATGTAGAAATATTTTTTTCACATTTTATTTCCTTGTAAAAACAGGTAAATCAATAGGGATTTTCGTACGGATAAGTACCCAGTGAACGGTTCGTTTAGCTGTATATATTTTTCCGGGTGGGCGTTGTATTGGTTTTTTGGAAGTGTTAGACCTGTAAGAGAAAAATTTAAATGGTTGGGAAAGGCCATGGGATGTAGAAATATTTTTTTCACATTTTATTTCCTTGTAAAAACAGGTAAATCAATAGGGATTTTCGTACGTATAAGTACCCAGTGAACGGTTCGTTTAGCTTAATATATTGTTCCGGGTGGGAGTTGTATTGGTTTTTCGGTAGTGTTAGACCTGTAAGAGAAAAATTTAAATGGTTGGGAAAGGCCATGGGATGTAGAAATATTTTTTTCACATTTTACTTCCTTGTAAAAAGAGGTAAATCAATAGGGCTTTTCGCACGTATAAGTACCCATTGAACGGTTCGTTTAGCTTTATACATTGTTCCGGGTGGGCGTTGTATTGGTTTTTCGCAACTGTTAGACCTGTAAGAGAAAAATTTAAATGGTTGGGAAAGGCCATGGGATGTAGAAATATTTTTTTCACATTTTATTTCCTTGTAAAAACAGGTAAATCAATAGGGATTTTCGTACGTATAAGTACCCAGTGAACGGTTCGTTTAGCTTTATATATTGTTCCGGGTGGGAGTTGTATTGTTTTTTTGGAAGTGTTAGACCTGTAAGAGAAAAATTTAAATGGTTGGGAAAGGCCATGGGATGTAGAAATATTTTTTTCACATTTTATTTCCCTGTAAAAACAGGTAAATCAATAGGGATTTTCTTACGTATAAGTACCCAGTGAATGGTTCGTTTAGCTTTATATATTGTTCCGGGTGGGAGTTGTATTGGTTTTTCGGTAGTGTTAGACCTGTAAGAGAAAAATTTAAATCGTTGGGAAAGGCCATGTGATGTAGAAATATTTTTTTCACATTTTACTTCCTTGTAAAAACAGGTAAATCAATTGGGATTTTCGTATGGATTAGTACCCAGTGAACGGTTCGTTTAGCTTTATACATTGTTCCGGGTGGGCGTTGTATTGGTTTTTCGCAACTGTTAGACCTGTAAGAGAAAAATTTAAATGGTTGGGAAAGGCCATGGGATGTAGAAATATTTTTTTCACATTTTACTTCCTTGTAAAAACAGGTAAATCAATAGGGCTTTTCGCACGTATAAGTACCCATTGAACGGTTCGTTTAGCTTTATACATTGTTCCGGGTGGGCGTTGTATTGGTTTTTCGCAACTGTTAGACCTGTAAGAGAAAAATTTAAATGGTTGGGAAAGGCCATGGGATGTAGAAATATTTTTTTCACATTTTATTTCCTTGTAAAAACAGGTAAATCAATAGGGATTTTCGTACGTATAAGTACCCAGTGAACGGTTCGTTTAGCTTTATATATTGTTCCGGGTGGGAGTTGTATTGTTTTTTTGGAAGTGTTAGACCTGTAAGAGAAAAATTTAAATGGTTGGGAAAGGCCATGGGATGTAGAAATATTTTTTTCACATTTTATTTCCCTGTAAAAAAAAAGGTAAATCAATAGGGATTTTCGTACGTATAAGTACCCAGTGAATGGTTCGTTTAGCTTTATATATTGTTCCGGGTGGGAGTTGTATTGGTTTTTCGGTAGTGTTAGACCTGTAAGAGAAAAATTTAAATCGTTGGGAAAGGCCATGTGATGTAGAAATATTTTTTTCACATTTTACTTCCTTGTAAAAACAGGTAAATCAATTGGGATTTTCGTATGGATTAGTACCCAGTGAACGGTTCGTTTAGCTTTATACATTGTTCCGGGTGGGCGTTGTATTGGTTTTTCGCAACTGTTAGACCTGTAAGAGAAAAATTTAAATGGTTGGGAAAGGCCATGGGATGTAGAAATATTTTTTTCACATTTTACTTCCTTGTAAAAACAGGTAAATCAATAGGGCTTTTCGCACGTATAAGTACCCAGTGAACGGTTCGTTTAGCTTTATACATTGTTCCGGGTGGGCGTTGTATTGGTTTTTCGCAACTGTTAGACCTGTAAGAGAAAAATTTAAATGGTTGGGAAAGGCCATGGGATGTAGAAATATTTTTTTCACATTTTATTTCCTTGTAAAAACAGGTAAATCAATAGGGATTTTCGTACGTATAAGTACCCAGTGAACGGTTCGTTTAGCTTTATATATTGTTCCGGGTGGGAGTTGTATTGGTTTTTTGGAAGTGTTAGACCTGTAAGAGAAAAATTTAAATTGTTGGGAAAGGCCATGGGATGTAGAAATATTTTTTTCACATTTTATTTCCTTGTAAAAACAGGTAAATCAATAGGGATTTTCGTACGTATAAGTACCCAGTGAACGGTTCGTTTAGCTTTATATATTGTTCCGGGTGGGAGTTGTATTGGTTTTTCGCAACTGTTAGACCTGTAAGAGAAAAATTTAAATGGTTGGGAAAGGCCATGGGATGTAGAAATATTTTTTTCACATTTTACTTCCTTGTAAAAACAGGTAAATCAATAGGGCTTTTCGCACGTATAAGTACCCAGTGAACGGTTCGTTTAGCTTTATACATTGTTCCGGGTGGGCGTTGTATTGGTTTTTCGCAACTGTTAGACCTGTAAGAGAAAAATTTAAATGGTTGGGAAAGGCCATGGGATGTAGAAATATTTTTTTCACATTTTACTTCCTTGTAAAAACAGGTAAATCAATAGGGCTTTTCGCACGGATAAGTACCCAGTGAACGGTTCGTTTAGCTTTATACATTGTTCCGGGTGGGCGTTGTATTGGTTTTTCGGAAGTGTTAGACCTGTAAGAGAAAAATTTAAATGGTTGGGAAAGGCCATGGGATGTAGAAATATTTTTTTCACATTTTATTTCCTTGTAAAAACAGGTAAATCAATAGGGATTTTCGTACGTATAAGTACCCAGTGAACGGTTCGTTTTGCTTTATATATTGTTCCGGGTGGGAGTTGTATTGGTTTTTCGGTAGTGTTAGACCTGTAAGATAAAAATTTAAATGGTTGGGAAAGGCCATGGGATGTAGAAATATTTTTTTCACATTTTACTTCCTTGTAAAAACAGGTAAATCAATAGGGCTTTTCGCACGGATAAGTACCCAGTGAACGGTTCGTTTAGCTTTATACATTGTTCCGGGTGGGCGTTGTATTGGTTTTTCGGAAGTGTTAGACCTGTAAGAGAAAAATTTAAATGGCTGGGAAAGGCCATGGGATGTAGAAATATTTTTTTCACATTTTATTTCCTTGTAAAAACAGGTAAATCAATTGGGATTTTCGTATGGATTAGTACCCAGTGAACGGTTCGTTTAGCTTTATACATTGTTCCGGGTGGGCGTTGTATTGGTTTTTCGCAACTGTTAGACCTGTAAGAGAAAAATTTAAATGGTTGGGAAAGGCCATGGGATGTAGAAATATTTTTTTCACATTTTATTTCCTTGTAAAAACAGGTAAATCAATAGGGATTTTCGTACGGATAAGTACCCAGTGAACGGTTCGTTTAGCTTTATATATTTTTCCGGGTGGGCGTTGTATAGGTTTTTTGGAAGTGTTAGACCTGTAAGAGAAAAATTTAAATGGTTGGGAAAGGCCATGGGATGTAGAAATATTTTTTTCACATTTTATTTCCTTGTAAAAACAGGTAAATCAATAGGGATTTTCGTACGTATAAGTACCCAGTGAACGGTTCGTTTAGCTTTATATATTGTTCCGGGTGGGAGTTGTATTGGTTTTTCGGTAGTGTTAGACCTGTAAGAGAAAAATTTAAATGGTTGGGAAAGGCCATGGGATGTAGAAATATTTTTTTCACATTTTACTTCCTTGTAAAAACAGGTAAATCAATAGGGCTTTTCGCACGTATAAGTACCCAGTGAACGGTTCGTTTAGCTTTATACATTGTTCCGGGTGGGCGTTGTATTGGTTTTTCGCAACTGTTAGACCTGTAAGAGAAAAATTTAAATGGTTGGGAAAGGCCATGGGATGTAGAAATATTTTTTTCACATTTTACTTCCTTGTAAAAACAGGTAAATCAATAGGGCTTTTCGCACAGATAAGTACCCAGTGAACGGTTCGTTTAGCTTTATACATTGTTCCGGGTGGGCGTTGTATTGGTTTTTCGGAAGTGTTAGACCTGTAAGAGAAAAATTTAAATGGTTGGGAAAGGCCATGGGATGTAGAAATATTTTTTTCACATTTTATTTCCTTGTAAAAACAGGTAAATCAATAGGGATTTTCGTACGTATAAGTACCCAGTGAACGGTTCGTTTTGCTTTATATATTGTTCCGGGTGGGAGTTGTATTGGTTTTTCGGTAGTGTTAGACCTGTAAGATAAAAATTTAAATGGTTGGGAAAGGCCATGGGATGTAGAAATATTTTTTTCACATTTTACTTCCTTGTAAAAACAGGTAAATCAATAGGGCTTTTCGCACGGATAAGTACCCAGTGAACGGTTCGTTTAGCTTTATACATTGTTCCGGGTGGGCGTTGTATTGGTTTTTCGGAAGTGTTAGACCTGTAAGAGAAAAATTTAAATGGCTGGGAAAGGCCATGGGATGTAGAAATATTTTTTTCACATTTTATTTCCTTGTAAAAACAGGTAAATCAATTGGGATTTTCGTATGGATTAGTACCCAGTGAACGGTTCGTTTAGCTTTATACATTATTCCGGGTGGGCGTTGTATTGGTTTTTCGCAACTGTTAGACCTGTAAGAGAAAAATTTAAATGGTTGGGAAAGGCCATGGGATGTAGAAATATTTTTTTCACATTTTATTTCCTTGTAAAAACAGGTAAATCAATAGGGATTTTCGTACGGATAAGTACCCAGTTTACGGTTCGTTTAGCTTTATATATTTTTCCGGGTGGGCGTTGTATAGGTTTTTTGGAAGTGTTAGACCTGTAAGAGAAAAATTTAAATGGTTGGGAAAGGCCATGGGATGTAGAAATATTTTTTTCACATTTTATTTCCTTGTAAAAACAGGTAAATCAATAGGGATTTTCGTACGTATAAGTACCCAGTGAACGGTTCGTTTAGCTTTATATATTGTTCCGGGTGGGAGTTGTATTGGTTTTTCGGTAGTGTTAGACCTGTAAGAGAAAAATTTAAATGGTTGGGAAAGGTCATGGGATGTAGAAATATTTTTTTCACATTTTACTTCCTTGTAAAAACAGGTAAATCAATAGGGCTTTTCGCACGTATAAGTACCCAGTGAACGGTTCGTTTAGCTTTATACATTGTTCCGGGTGGGCGTTGTATTGGTTTTTCGGAAGTGTTAGACCTGTAAGAGAAAAATTTAAATGGTTGGGAAAGGCCATGGGATGTAGAAATATTTTTTTCACATTTTATTTCCTTGTAAAAACAGGTAAATCAATAGGGATTTTCGTACGTATAAGTACCCAGTGAACGGTTCGTTTAGCTTTATATATTGTTCCCGGTGGGAGTTGTATCGGTTTTTCGGAAGTGTTAGACCTGTAAGCTAAATATTTAAATGGTTGGGAAAGGCCATGGGATGTAGAAATATTTTTTTCACATTTTATTTCCTTGTAAAAACAGGTAAATCAATAGGGATTTTCGTACGGATAAGTACCCAGTGAACGGTTCGTTTAGCTTAATATATTGTTCCGGGTGGGAGTTGTATTGGTTTTTCGGTAGTGTTAGATCTGTAAGAGAAAAATTTAAATGGTTGGGAAAGGCCATGGGATGTAGAAATATTTTTTTCACATTTTACTTCCTTGTAAAAACAGGTAAATCAATAGGGCTTTTCGCACGTATAAGTACCCAGTGAACGGTTCGTTTAGCTTTATATATTGTTCCGGGTGTGCGTTGTATTGGTTTTTCGCAACTGTTAGACCTGTAAGAGAAAAATTTAAATGGTTGGGAAAGGCCATGGGATGTAGAAATATTTTTTTCACATTTTATTTCCTTGTAAAAATAGGTAAATCAATAGGGATTGTCGTATGGATTAGTACCCAGTGAACGGTTCGTTTAGCTTTATATATTGTTCCGGGTGGGCGTTGTATTGGTTTTTCGGAAGTGTTAGACCTGTAAGAGAATAGTTTAAATGGTTGGGAAAGGCCATGGGATGTAGAAATATTTTTTTCACATTTTATTTCCTTGTAAAAACAGGTAAATCAATAGGGATTTTCGTACGGATAAGTACCCAGTGAACGGTTCGTTTAGCTTTATATATTGTTCCGGGTTGGCGTTGTATTGGTTTTTCGGAAGTGTTAGACCTGTAAGAGAAAAATTTAAATGGTTGGGAAAGGCCATGGGATGTAGAAATATTTTTTTCACATTTTATTTCCTTGTAAAAACAGGTAAATCAATAGGGATTTTCGTACGTATAAGTACCCAGTGAATGGTTCGTTTAGCTTTATATATTGTTCCGGGTGGGAGTTGTATTGGTTTTTCGGTAGTGTTAGACCTGTAAGATAAAAATTTAAATGGTTGGGAAAGGCCATGGGATGTAGAAATATTTTTTTCACATTTTACTTCCTTGTAAAAACAGGTAAATCAATAGGGCTTTTCGCACGGATAAGTACCCAGTGAACGGTTCGTTTAGCTTTATACATTGTTCCGGGTGGGCGTTGTATTGGTTTTTCGGAAGTGTTAGACCTGTAAGAGAAAAATTTAAATGGCTGGGAAAGGCCATGGGATGTAGAAATATTTTTTTTACATTTTATTTCCTTGTAAAAACAGGTAAATCAATAGGGATTTTCGTATGTATAAGTACCCAGTGAACGGTTCGTTTAGATTTATATATTGTTCCGGGTGGCCATTGTATCGGTTTTTCGGTAGTGTTAGACCTGTAAGATAAAAATTTAAATGGTTGGGAAAGGCCATGGGATGTAGAAATATTTTTTTCACATTTTATTTCCTTGTAAAAACAGGAAAATCAATAGGGATTTTTGTACGGATAAGTGCCCAGTGAACGGTTCGTTTAGCTTTATATATTGTTCCGGGTGGGCGTTCTATTGGTTTTTCGGAAGTGTTAGACCTGTAAGAGAAAAGTTTAAATGGTTGGGAAAGGCCATGGGATGTAGAAATATTTTTTTCACATTTTATTTCCTTGTAAAAACAGGTAAATCAATAGGGATTTTCGTACGGATAAGTACCCAGTGAACGGTTCGTTTAGCTTTATATATTGTTCCGGGTGGGAGTTGTATTGGTTTTTCGGTAGTGTTAGACCTGTAAGAGAAAAATTTAAATGGTTGGGAAAGGCCATGGGATGTAGAAATATTTTTTTCACATTTTACTTCCTTGTAAAAAGAGGGAAATCAATTGGGATTTTCGTATGGATTAGTACCCAGTGAACGGTTCGTTTAGCTTTATACATTGTTCCGGGTGGGCGTTGTATTGGCTTTTCGCAACTGTTAGACCTGTAAGAGAAAAATTTAAATGGTTGGGAAAGGCCATGGGATGTAGAAATATTTTTTTCACATTTTATTTCCTTGTAAAAACAGGTAAATCAATAGGGATTTTCGTACGGATAAGTACCCAGTGAACGGTTCGTTTAGCTTTATATATTTTTCCGGGTGGGCGTTGTATAGGTTTTTTGGAAGTGTTAGACCTGTAAGAGAAAAATTTAAATGGTTGGGAAATGCCATGGGATGTAGAAATATTTTTTTCACATTTTATTTCCTTGTAAAAACAGGTAAATCAATAGGGATTTTCGTACGTATAAGTACCAAGTGAACGGTTCGTTTAGCTTTATATATTGTTCCGGGTGGGAGTTGTATTGGTTCTTCGGTAGTGTTAGACCTGTAAGAGAAAAATTTAAATGGTTGGGAAAGGCCATGGGATGTAGAAATATTTTTTTCACATTTTACTTCCTTGTAAAAACAGGTAAATCAATAGGGCTTTTCGCACGTATAAGTACCCAGTGAACGGTTCGTTTAGCTTTATACATTGTTCCGGGTGGGCGTTGTATTGGTTTTTCGCAACTGTTAGACTTGTAAGAGAAAAATTTAAATGGTTGGGAAAGGCCATGGGATGTAGAAATATTTTTTTCACATTTTATTTCCTTGTAAAAACAGGTAAATCAATAGGGATTTTCGTACGGATAAGTACCCAGTGAACGGTTCGTTTAGCTTTATATATTGTTCCGGGTGGGAGTTGTATTGGTTTTTCGGTAGTGTTAGACCTGTAAGAGAAAAATTTAAATGGTTGGGAAAGGCCATGGGATGTAGAAATATTTTTTTCACATTTTACTTCCTTGTAAAAAGAGGGAAATCAATAGGGCTTTTCGCACGGATAAGTACCCAGTGAACGGTTCGTTTAGCTTTATACATTGTTCCGGGTGGGCGTTGTATTGGTTTTTCGCAAGTGTTAGACCTGTAAGAGAAAAATTTAAAAGGTTGGGAAAGGCCATGGGATGTAGAAATATTTTTTTCACATTTTACTTCCTTGTAAAAACAGGTAAATCAATAGGGATTTTCGTACGGATAAGTACCCAGTGAACGGTTCGTTTAGCTTTATATATTGTTCCGGGTGGGCGTTGTATTGGTTTTTCGCAACTGTTAGACCTGTAAGAGAAAAATTTAAATGGTTGGGAAAGGCCATGGGATGTAGAAATATTTTTTTCACATTTTATTTCCTTGTAAAAACAGGTAAATCAATAGGGCTTTTCGCACGGATAAGTACCCAGTGAACGGTTCGTTTAGTTTTATACATTGTTCCGGGTGGGCGTTGTATTGGTTTTTCGGAAGTGTTAGACCTGTAAGAGAAAAATTTAAATGGTTGGGAAAGGCCATGGGATGTAGAAATATTTTTTTTCACATTTTACTTCCTTGTAAAAACAGGTAAATCAATAGGGATTTTCGTACGGATAAGTACCCAGTGAACGGTTCGTTTAGCTTTATATATTTTTCCGGGTGGGCGTTGTATAGGTTTTTTGGAAGTGTTAGACCTGTAAGAGAAAAATTTAAATGGTTGGGAAATGCCATGGGATGTAGAAATATTTTTTTCACATTTTATTTCCTTGTAAAAACAGGTAAATCAATAGGGATTTTCGTACGTATAAGTACCAAGTGAACGGTTCGTTTAGCTTTATATATTGTTCCGGGTGGGAGTTGTATTGGTTCTTCGGTAGTGTTAGACCTGTAAGAGAAAAATTTAAATGGTTGGGAAAGGCCATGGGATGTAGAAATATTTTTTTCACATTTTACTTCCTTGTAAAAACAGGTAAATCAATAGGGCTTTTCGCACGTATAAGTACCCAGTGAACGGTTCGTTTAGCTTTATACATTGTTCCGGGTGGGCGTTGTATTGGTTTTTCGCAACTGTTAGACTTGTAAGAGAAAAATTTAAATGGTTGGGAAAGGCCATGGGATGTAGAAATATTTTTTTCACATTTTATTTCCTTGTAAAAACAGGTAAATCAATAGGGATTTTCGTACGGATAAGTACCCAGTGAACGGTTCGTTTAGCTTTATATATTGTTCCGGGTGGGAGTTGTATTGGTTTTTCGGTAGTGTTAGACCTGTAAGAGAAAAATTTAAATGGTTGGGAAAGGCCATGGGATGTAGAAATATTTTTTTCACATTTTACTTCCTTGTAAAAAGAGGGAAATCAATAGGGCTTTTCGCACGGATAAGTACCCAGTGAACGGTTCGTTTAGCTTTATACATTGTTCCGGGTGGGCGTTGTATTGGTTTTTCGCAAGTGTTAGACCTGTAAGAGAAAAATTTAAAAGGTTGGGAAAGGCCATGGGATGTAGAAATATTTTTTTCACATTTTACTTCCTTGTAAAAACAGGTAAATCAATAGGGATTTTCGTACGGATAAGTACCCAGTGAACGGTTCGTTTAGCTTTATATATTGTTCCGGGTGGGCGTTGTATTGGTTTTTCGCAACTGTTAGACCTGTAAGAGAAAAATTTAAATGGTTGGGAAAGGCCATGGGATGTAGAAATATTTTTTTCACATTTTATTTCCTTGTAAAAACAGGTAAATCAATAGGGCTTTTCGCACGGATAAGTACCCAGTGAACGGTTCGTTTAGTTTTATACATTGTTCCGGGTGGGCGTTGTATTGGTTTTTCGGAAGTGTTAGACCTGTAAGAGAAAAATTTAAATGGTTGGGAAAGGCCATGGGATGTAGAAATATTTTTTTTCACATTTTATTTCCTTGTAAAAACAGGTAAATCAATAGGGATTTGCGTACGTATAAGTCCCCAGTGAACGGTTCGTTTAGCTTTATATATTGTTCCGGGTGGGAGTTGTATTGGTTTTTCGGTAGTGTTAGACCTGTAAGGTAAAAATTTAAATGGTTGGGAAAGGCCATGGGATGTAGAAATATTTTTTTCACATTTTACTTCCTTGTAAAAACAGGTAAATCAATAGGGATTTTCGCACGGATAAGTACCCAGTGAACGGTTCGTTTAGCTTTATACATTGTTCCGGGTGGGCGTTGTATTGGTTTTTCGGAAGTGTTAGACCTGTAAGAGAAAAATTTAAATGGCTGGGAAAGGCCATGGGATGTAGAAATATTTTTTTCACATTTTACTTCCTTGTAAAAACAGGTAAATCAATAGGGATTTTCGTACGTATAAGTACCCAGTGAACGGATCGTTTAGCTTTATATATTGTTCCGGGTGGCCGTTGTATCGGTTTTTCGGTAGTGTTAGACCTGTAAGATAAAAATTTAAATGGTTGGGAAAGGCCATGGGATGTAGAAATATTTTTTTCACATTTTATTTCCTTGTAAAAACAGGAAAATCAATAGGGATTTTTGTACGGATAAGTGCCCAGTGAACGGTTCGTTTAGCTTTATATATTGTTCCGGGTGGGCGTTGTATTGGTTTTTCGGAAGTGTTAGACCTGTAAGAGAAAAGTTTAAATGGTTGGGAAAGGCCATGGGATGTAGAAATATTTTTTTTCACATTTTATTTCCTTGTAAAAACAGGTAAATCTATAGGGATTTTCGTACGGATAAGTACCCAGTGAACGGTTCGTTTAGCTTTATATATTGTTCCGGGTGGGAGTTGTATTGGTTTTTCGGAAGCGTTAGACCTGTAAGAGAAAAATTTAAATGGTTGGGAAAGGCCATGGGATGTAGAAATATTTTTTTCACATTTTACTTCCTTGTAAAAACAGGTAAATCAATAGGGATTTTCGTACGGATAAGTACCCAGTGAACGGTTCGTTTAGCTTTATGTATTGTTCCGGGTGGGCGTTGTATTGGTTTTTCGGAAGTGTTAGACCTGTAAGAGAAAAATTTAAATGGTTGGGAAAGGCCATGGGATGTAGAAATATTTTTTTCACATTTTATTTCCTTGTAAAAACAGGTAAATCAATAGGGATTTTCGTATGGATTAGTACCCAGTAAACGGTTCGTTTAGCTGTATATATTTTTCCGGGTGGGTGTTGTATTGGTTTTCGGAAGTGTTAGACCTGTAAGAGAAAAATTTAAATGGTTGGGAAAGGCCATGGGATGTAGAAATATTTTTTTCACATTTTACTTCCTTGTAAAAACAGGGAAATCAATAGGGCTTTTCGTACGGATAAGAACCCAGTGAACTGTTCGTTTAGCTTTATATATTGTTCCGGGTGGGCGTTGTATTGGTTTTTCGGAAGTGTTAGACCTGTAAGAGAAAAATTTAAATGGTTGGGAAAGGCCATGGGATGTAGAAATATTTTTTTCACATTTTACTTCCTTGTAAAAAGAGGGAAATCAATAGGGCTTTTCGCACGGATAAGTACCCAGTGAACGGTTCGTTTAGCTTTATACATTGTTCCGGGTGGGCGTTGTATTGGTTTTTCGGAAGTGTTAGACCTGTAAGAGAAAAATTTAAATGGTTGGGAAAGGCCATGGGATGTAGAAATATTTTTTTCACATTTTACTTCCTTGTAAAAACAGGTAAATGAATAGGGATTTTCGTACGGATAAGTACCCAGTGAACGGTTCGTTTAGCTTTATATATTTTTCCGGGTGGGCGTTGTATTGGTTTTTCGGAAGTGTTAGACCTGTAAGAGAAAAATTTAAATGGTTGGGAAAGGCCATGGGATGTAGAAATATTTTTTTCACATTTTATTTCCTTGTAAAAACAGGTAAATCAATAGGGCTTTTCGCACGGATAAGTACCCAGTGAACGGTTCGTTTAGCTTTATACATTGTTCCGGGTGGGCGTTGTATTGGTTTTTCGCAACAGTTAGACCTGTAAGAGAAAAATTTAAATGGTTGGGAAAGGCCATGGGATGTAGAAATATTTTTTTCACATTTTACTTCCTTGTAAAAACAGGTAAATCAATAGGGCTTTTCGCACGTATAAGTACCCAGTGAACGGTTCGTTTAGCTATATACATTGTTCCGGGTGGGCGTTGTATTGGTTTTTCGCAACTGTTAGACCTGTAAGAGAAAAATTTAAATGGTTGGGAAAGGCCATGGGATGTAGAAATATTTTTTTCACATTTTATTTCCTTGTAAAAACAGGTAAATCAATAGGGATTTTCGTACGGATAAGTACCCAGTGAACAGTTCGTTTAGCTTTATATATTTTTCCGGGTGGGCGTTGTATTGGTTTTTTGGAAGTGTTAGACCTGTAAGAGAAAAATTAAAATGGTTGGGAAAGGCCATGGGATGTAGAAATATTTTTTTCACATTTTACTTCCTTGTAAAAACAGGTAAATCAATAGGGATTTTCGTACGGATAAGTACCCAGTGAACGGTTCGTTTAGCTTTATGTATTGTTCCGGGTGGGCGTTGTATTGGTTTTTCGGAAGTGTTAGACCTGTAAGAGAAAAATTTAAATGGTTGGGAAAGGCCATGGGATGTAGAAATATTTTTTTCACATTTTATTTCCTTGTAAAAACAGGTAAATCAATAGGGATTTTCGTATGGATTAGTACCCAGTAAACGGTTCGTTTAGCTGTATATATTTTTCCGGGTGGGTGTTGTATTGGTTTTCGGAAGTGTTAGACCTGTAAGAGAAAAATTTAAATGGTTGGGAAAGGCCATGGGATGTAGAAATATTTTTTTCACATTTTACTTCCTTGTAAAAACAGGGAAATCAATAGGGCTTTTCGTACGGATAAGAACCCAGTGAACTGTTCGTTTAGCTTTATATATTGTTCCGGGTGGGCGTTGTATTGGTTTTTCGGAAGTGTTAGACCTGTAAGAGAAAAATTTAAATGGTTGGGAAAGGCCATGGGATGTAGAAATATTTTTTTCACATTTTACTTCCTTGTAAAAAGAGGGAAATCAATAGGGCTTTTCGCACGGATAAGTACCCAGTGAACGGTTCGTTTAGCTTGATACATTGTTCCGGGTGGGAGTTGTATTGGTTTTTCGGAAGTGTTAGACCTGTAAGAGAAAAATTTAAATGGTTGGGAAAGGCCATGGGATGTAGAAATATTTTTTTCACATTTTACTTCCTTGTAAAAACAGGTAAATGAATAGGGATTTTCGTACGGATAAGTACCCAGTGAACGGTTCGTTTAGCTTTATATATTTTTCCGGGTGGGCGTTGTATTGGTTTTTCGGAAGTGTTAGACCTGTAAGAGAAAAATTTAAATGGTTGGGAAAGGCCATGGGATGTAGAAATATTTTTTTCACATTTTATTTCCTTGTAAAAACAGGTAAATCAATAGGGCTTTTCGCACGGATAAGTACCCAGTGAACGGTTCGTTTAGCTTTATACATTGTTCCGGGTGGGCGTTGTATTGGTTTTTCGGAAGTGTTAGACCTGTAAGAGAAAAATTTAAACGGTTGGGAAAGGCCATGGGATGTAGAAATATTTTTTTCACATTTTATTTCCTTGTAAAAACAGGTAAATCAATAGGGCTTTTCGTACGTATAAGTACCCAGTGAACGGTTCGTTTAGCTTTATACATTGTTCCGGGTGGGCGTTGTATTGGTTTTTCGCAACAGTTAGACCTGTAAGAGAAAAATTTAAATGGTTGGGAAAGGCCATGGGATGTAGAAATATTTTTTTCACATTTTACTTCCTTGTAAAAACAGGTAAATCAATAGGGCTTTTCGCACGTATAAGTACCCAGTGAACGGTTCGTTTAGCTATATACATTGTTCCGGGTGGGCGTTGTATTGGTTTTTCGCAACTGTTAGACCTGTAAGAGAAAAATTTAAATGGTTGGGAAAGGCCATGGGATGTAGAAATATTTTTTTCACATTTTATTTCCTTGTAAAAACAGGTAAATCAATAGGGATTTTCGTACGGATAAGTACCCAGTGAACAGTTCGTTTAGCTTTATATATTTTTCCGGGTGGGCGTTGTATTGGTTTTTTGGAAGTGTTAGACCTGTAAGAGAAAAATTAAAATGGTTGGGAAAGGCCATGGGATGTAGAAATATTTTTTTCACATTTTACTTCCTTGTAAAAACAGGTAAATCAATAGGGATTTTCGTACGGATAAGTACCCAGTGAGCGGTTCGTTTAGCTTTATATATTGTTCCGGGTGGGCGTTGTATTGGTTTTTCGCAACTGTTAGACCTGTAAGAGAAAAATTTAAATGGTTGGGAAAGGCCATGGGATGTAGAAATATTTTTTTCACATTTTATTTCCTTGTAAAAACAGGTAAATCAATAGGGCTTTTCACACGGATAAGTACCCAGTGAACGGTTCGTTTAGCTTTATACATTGTTCCGGGTGGGCGTTGTATTGGTTTTTCGGAAGTGTTAGACCTGTAAGAGAAAAATTTAAATGGTTGGGAAAGGCCATGGGATGTAGAAATATTTTTTTTCACATTTTATTTCCTTGTAAAAACAGGTAAATCAATAGGGATTTTCGTACGTATAAGTCCCCAGTGAACGGTTCGTTTAGCTTTATATATTGTTCCGGGTGGGAGTTGTATTGGTTTTTCGGTAGTGTTAGACCTGTAAGATAAAAATTTAAATGGTTGGGAAAGGCCATGGGATGTAGAAATATTTTTTTCACATTTTACTTCCTTGTAAAAACAGGTAAATCAATAGGGCTTTTCGCACGGATAAGTACCCAGTGAACGGTTCGTTTAGCTTTATACATTGTTCCGGGTGGGCGTTGTATTGGTTTTTCGGAAGTGTTAGACCTGTAAGAGAAAAATTTAAATGGCTGGGAAAGGCCATGGGATGTAGAAATATTTTTTTCACATTTTACTTCCTTGTAAAAACAGGTAAATCAATAGGGATTTTCGTACGTATAAGTACCCAGTGAACGGTTCGTTTAGCTTTATATATTGTTCCGGGTGGCCGTTGTATCGGTTTTTCGGTAGTGTTAGACCTGTAAGATAAAAATTTAAATGGTTGGGAAAGGCCATGGGATGTAGAAATATTTTTTTCACATTTTATTTCCTTGTAAAAACAGGAAAATCAATAGGGATTTTTGTACGGATAAGTGCCCAGTGAACGGTTCGTTTAGCTTTATATATTGTTCCGGGTGGGCGTTGTATTGGTTTTTCGGAAGTGTTAGACCTGTAAGAGAAAAGTTTAAATGGTTGGGAAAGGCCATGGGATGTAGAAATATTTTTTTTCACATTTTATTTCCTTGTAAAAACAGGTAAATCTATAGGGATTTTCGTACGGATAAGTACCCAGTGAACGGTTCGTTTAGCTTTATATATTGTTCCGGGTGGGAGTTGTATTGGTTTTTCGGAAGCGTTAGACCTGTAAGAGAAAAATTTAAATGGTTGGGAAAGGCCATGGGATGTAGAAATATTTTTTTCATATTTTACTTCCTTGTAAAAACAGGTAAATCAATAGGGATTTTCGTACGGATAAGTACCCAGTGAACGGTTCGTTTAGCTTTATGTATTGTTCCGGGTGGGCGTTGTATTGGTTTTTCGGAACTGTTAGACCTGTAAGAGAAAAATTTAAATGGTTGGGAAAGGCCATGGGATGTAGAAATATTTTTTTCACATTTTATTTCCTTGTAAAAACAGGTAAATCAATAGGGATTTTCGTATGGATTAGTACCCAGTAAACGGTTCGTTTAGCTGTATATATTTTTCCGGGTGGGTGTTGTATTGGTTTTCGGAAGTGTTAGACCTGTAAGAGAAAAATTTAAATGGCTGGGAAAGGCCATGGGATGTAGAAATATTTTTTTCACATTTTATTTCCTTGTAAAAACAGGTAAATCAATAGGGATTTTCGTACGTATAAGTCCCCAGTGAACGGTTCGTTTAGCTTTATATATTGTTCCGGGTGGGAGTTGTATTGGTTTTTCGTTAGTGTTAGACCTGTAAGATAAAAATTTAAATGGTTGGGAAAGGCCATGGGATGTAGAAATATTTTTTTCACATTTTACTTCCTTGTAAAAACAGGTAAATCAATAGGGCTTTTCGCACGGATAAGTACCCAGTGAACGGTTCGTTTAGCTTTATACATTGTTCCAGGTGGGCGTTGTATTGGTTTTTCGGAAGTGTTAGACCTGTAAGAGAAAAATTTAAATGGCTGGGAAAGGCCATGGGATGTAGAAATATTTTTTTCACATTTTACTTCCTTGTAAAAACAGGTAAATCAATAGGGATTTTCGTACGTATAAGTACCCAGTGAACGGTTCGTTTAGCTTTATATATTGTTCCGGGTGGCCGTTGTATCGGTTTTTCGGTAGTGTTAGACCTGTAAGATAAAAATTTAAATGGTTGGGTAAGGCCATGGGATGTAGAAATATTTTTTTCACATTTTATTTCCTTGTAAAAACAGGAAAATCAATAGGGATTTTTGTACGGATAAGTGCCCAGTGAACGGTTCGTTTAGCTTTATATATTGTTCCGGGTGGGCGTTGTATTGGTTTTTCGGAAGTGTTAGACCTGTAAGAGAAAAGTTTAAATGGTTGGGAAAGGCCATGGGATGTAGAAATATTTTTTTTCACATTTTATTTCCTTGTAAAAACAGGTAAATCTATAGGGATTTTCGTACGGATAAGTACCCAGTGAACGGTTCGTTTAGCTTTATATATTGTTCCGGGTGGGAGTTGTATTGGTTTTTCGGAAGCGTTAGACCTGTAAGAGAAAAATTTAAATGGTTGGGAAAGGCCATGGGATGTAGAAATATTTTTTTCATATTTTACTTCCTTGTAAAAACAGGTAAATCAATAGGGATTTTCGTACGGATAAGTACCCAGTGAACGGTTCGTTTAGCTTTATGTATTGTTCCGGGTGGGCGTTGTATTGGTTTTTCGGAAGTGTTAGACCTGTAAGAGAAAAATTTAAATGGTTGGGAAAGGCCATGGGATGTAGAAATATTTTTTTCACATTTTATTTCCTTGTAAAAACAGGTAAATCAATAGGGATTTTCGTATGGATTAGTACCCAGTAAACGGTTCGTTTAGCTGTATATATTTTTCCGGGTGGGTGTTGTATTGGTTTTCGGAAGTGTTAGACCTGTAAGAGAAAAATTTAAATGGCTGGGAAAGGCCATGGGATGTAGAAATATTTTTTTCACATTTTACTTCCTTGTAAAAACAGGGAAATCAATAGGGCTTTTCGTACGGATAAGAACCCAGTGAACTGTTCGTTTAGCTTTATATATTGTTCCGGGTGGGCGTTGTATTGGTTTTTCGGTAGTGTTAGACCTGTAAGATAAAAATGTAAATGGTTGGGAAAGGCCATGGGATGTAGAAATATTTGTTTCACATTTTACTTCCTTGTAAAAACAGGTAAATGAATAGGGATTTTCGTACGGATAAGTACCCAGTGAACGGTTCGTTTAGCTTTATATATTTTTCCGGGTGGGCGTTGTATTGGTTTTTCGGAAGTGTTAGACCTGTAAGAGAAAAATTTAAATGGTTGGAAAAGGACATGGGATGTAGAAATATTTTTTTCACATTTTATTTCCTTGTAAAAACAGGTAAATCAATAGGTCTTTTCGCACGGATAAGTACCCAGTGAACGGTTCGTTTAGCTTTATACATTGTTCCGGGTGGGCGTTGTATTGGTTTTTCGGAAGTGTTAGACCTGTAAGAGAAAAATTTAAATGGTTGGGAAAGGCCATGGGATGTAGAAATATTTTTTTCACATTTTATTTCCTTGTAAAAACAGGTAAATCAATAGGGATTTTCGTACGTATAAGTACCCAGTGAACGGTTCGTTTAGCTTTATATATTGTTCCGGGTGGGAGTTGTATTGGTTTTTCGGTAGTGTTAGACCTGTAAGAGAAAAATTTAAATGGTTGGGAAAGGCCATGGGATGTAGAAATATTTTTTTCACATTTTACTTCCTTGTAAAAACAGGTAAATCAATAGGGCTTTTCGCACGTATAAGTACCCAGTGAACGGTTCGTTTAGCTTTATACATTGTTCCGGGTGGGCGTTGTATTGGTTTTTCGCAACTGTTAGACCTGTAAGAGAAAAATTTAAATGGTTGGGAAAGGCCATGGGATGTAGAAATATTTTTTTCACATTTTACTTCCTTGTAAAAACAGGTAAATCAATAGGGCTTTTCGCACGGTTAAGTACCCAGTGAACGGTTCGTTTAGCTTTATACATTGTTCCGGGTGACCGTTGTATTGGTTTTTCGGAAGTGTTAGACCTGTAAGAGAAAAATTTAAATGGTTGGGAAAGGCCATGGGATGTAGAAATATTTTTTTCACATTTTATTTCCTTGTAAAAACAGGTAAATCAATAGGGATTTTCGTACGTATAAGTACCCAGTGAACGGTTCGTTTAGCTTTATGTATTGTTCCGGGTGGGAGTTGTATTGGTTTTTCGGTAGTGTTAGACCTGTAAGATAAAAATTTAAATGGTTGGGAAAGGCCATGGGATGTAGAAATATTTTTTTCACATTTTACTTCCTTGTAAAAAGAGGGAAATCAATAGGGCTTTACGCACGGATAAGTACCCAGTGAACGGTTCGTTTAGCTTTATATATTGTTCCGGGTGGGCGTTGTATTGGTTTTTCGGAAGTGTTAGACCTGTAAGAGAAAAATTTAAATGGTTGGGAAAGGCCATGGGATGTAGAAATATTTTTTTCACATTTTACTTCCTTGTAAAAACAGGTAAATGAATAGGGATTTTCGTACGGATAAGTACCCAGTGAACGGTTCGTTTAGCTTTATATATTTTTCCGGGTGGGCGTTGTATTGGTTTTTCGGAAGTGTTAGACCTGTAAGAGAAAAATTTAAATGGTTGGGAAAGGACATGGGATGTAGAAATATTTTTTTCACATTTTATTTCCTTGTAAAAACAGGTAAATCAATAGGGCTTTTCGCACGGATAAGTACCCAGTGAACGGTTCGTTTAGCTTTATACATTGTTCCGGGTGGGCGTTGTATTGGTTTTTCGGAAGTGTTAGACCTGTAAGAGAAAAATTTAAATGGCTGGGAAAGGCCATGGGATGGAGAAATATTTTTTTTACATTTTATTTCCTTGTAAAAACAGGTAAATCAATAGGGATTTTCGTACGTATAAGTACCCAGTGAACGGTTCGTTTAGCTTTATATATTGTTCCGGGTGGCCATTGTATCGGTTTTTCGGTAGTGTTAGACCTGTAAGATAAAAATTTAAATGGTTGGGAAAGGCCATGGGATGTAGAAATATTTTTTTCACATTTTATTTCCTTGTAAAAAGAGGGAAATCAATAGGGCTTTTCGCACGGATAAGTACCCAGTGAACGGTTCGTTTAGCTTTATACATTGTTCCGGGTGGGCGTTGTATTGGTTTTTCGGAAGTGTTAGACCTGTAAGAGAAAAATTTAAATGGTTGGGAAAGGCCATGGGATGTAGAAATATTTTTTTCACATTTTACTTCCTTGTAAAAACAGGTAAATCAATAGGGATTTTCGTACGGATAAGTACCCAGTGAACGGTTCGTTTAGCTTTATACATTGTTCCGGGTGGGCGTTGTATTGGTTTTTCGGAAGTGTTAGACCTGTAAGAGAAAAATTTAAATGGTTGGGAAAGGCCATGGGATGTAGAAATATTTTTTTCACATTTTATTTCCTTGTAAAAACAGGTAAATCAATAGGGATTTTCGTACGTATAAGTACCCAGTGAACGGTTCGTTTAGCTTTATATATTGTTCCGGGTGGGAGTTGTATTGGTTTTTCGGTAGTGTTAGACCTGTAAGAGAAAAATTTAAATGGTTGGGAAAGGCCATGGGATGTAGAAATATTTTTTTCACATTTTACTTCCTTGTAAAAACAGGTAAATCAATAGGGCTTTTCGCACGTATAAGTACCCAGTGAACGGTTCGTTTAGCTTTATACATTGTTCCGGGTGGGCGTTGTATTGGTTTTTCGCAACTGTTAGACCTGTAAGAGAAAAATTTAAATGGTTGGGAAAGGCCATGGGATGTAGAAATATTTTTTTCACATTTTACTTCCTTGTAAAAACAGGTAAATCAATAGGGCTTTTCGCACGGTTAAGTACCCAGTGAACGGTTCGTTTAGCTTTATACATTGTTCCGGGTGACCGTTGTATTGGTTTTTCGGAAGTGTTAGACCTGTAAGAGAAAAATTTAAATGGTTGGGAAAGGCCATGGGATGTAGAAATATTTTTTTCACATTTTATTTCCTTGTAAAAACAGGTAAATCAATAGGGATTTTCGTACGTATAAGTACCCAGTGAACGGTTCGTTTAGCTTTATGTATTGTTCCGGGTGGGAGTTGTATTGGTTTTTCGGTAGTGTTAGACCTGTAAGATAAAAATTTAAATGGTTGGGAAAGGCCATGGGATGTAGAAATATTTTTTTCACATTTTACTTCCTTGTAAAAAGAGGGAAATCAATAGGGCTTTACGCACGGATAAGTACCCAGTGAACGGTTCGTTTAGCTTTATATATTGTTCCGGGTGGGCGTTGTATTGGTTTTTCGGAAGTGTTAGACCTGTAAGAGAAAAATTTAAATGGTTGGGAAAGGCCATGGGATGTAGAAATATTTTTTTCACATTTTACTTCCTTGTAAAAACAGGTAAATGAATAGGGATTTTCGTACGGATAAGTACCCAGTGAACGGTTCGTTTAGCTTTATATATTTTTCCGGGTGGGCGTTGTATTGGTTTTTCGGAAGTGTTAGACCTGTAAGAGAAAAATTTAAATGGTTGGGAAAGGACATGGGATGTAGAAATATTTTTTTCACATTTTATTTCCTTGTAAAAACAGGTAAATCAATAGGGCTTTTCGCACGGATAAGTACCCAGTGAACGGTTCGTTTAGCTTTATACATTGTTCCGGGTGGGCGTTGTATTGGTTTTTCGGAAGTGTTAGACCTGTAAGAGAAAAATTTAAATGGCTGGGAAAGGCCATGGGATGGAGAAATATTTTTTTTACATTTTATTTCCTTGTAAAAACAGGTAAATCAATAGGGATTTTCGTACGTATAAGTACCCAGTGAACGGTTCGTTTAGCTTTATATATTGTTCCGGGTGGCCATTGTATCGGTTTTTCGGTAGTGTTAGACCTGTAAGATAAAAATTTAAATGGTTGGGAAAGGCCATGGGATGTAGAAATATTTTTTTCACATTTTATTTCCTTGTAAAAAGAGGGAAATCAATAGGGCTTTTCGCACGGATAAGTACCCAGTGAACGGTTCGTTTAGCTTTATACATTGTTCCGGGTGGGCGTTGTATTGGTTTTTCGGAAGTGTTAGACCTGTAAGAGAAAAATTTAAATGGTTGGGAAAGGCCATGGGATGTAGAAATATTTTTTTCACATTTTACTTCCTTGTAAAAACAGGTAAATCAATAGGGATTTTCGTACGGATAAGTACCCAGTGAACGGTTCGTTTAGCTTTATACATTGTTCCGGGTGGGCGTTGTATTGGTTTTTCGGAAGTGTTAGACCTGTAAGAGAAAAATTTAAATGGTTGGGAAAGGCCATGGGATGTAGAAATATTTTTTTCACATTTTACTTCCTTGTAAAAAGAGGGAAATCAATAGGGCTTTTCGCACGGATAAGTACCCAGTGAACGGTTCGTTTAGCTTTATACATTGTTCCGGGTGGGCGTTGTATTGGTTTTTCGGAAGTGTTAGACCTGTAAGAGAAAAATTTAAATGGTTGGGAAAGGCCATGGGATGTAGAAATATTTTTTTCACATTTTACTTCCTTGTAAAAACAGGTAAATCAATAGGGATTTTCATACGGATAAGTACCCAGTGAACGGTTCGTTTAGCTTTATATATTGTTCCGGGTGGGCGTTGTATTGGTTTTTCGCAACTGTTAGACCTGTAAGAGAAAAATTTAAATGGTTGGGAAAGGCCATGGGATGTAGAAATATTTTTTTCACATTTTAATTCCTTGTAAAAACAGGTAAATCAATAGGGCTTTTCGCACGGATAAGTACCCAGTGAACGGTTCGTTTAGCTTTATACATTGTTCCGGGTGGGCGTTGTATTGGTTTTTCGGAACTGTTAGACCTGTAAGAGAAAAATTTAAATGGTTGGGAAAGGCCATGGGATGTAGAAATATTTTTTTCACATTTTATTTCCTTGTAAAAACAGGTAAATCAATAGGGATTTTCGTACGTATAAGTACCCAGTGAACGGTTCGTTTAGCTGTATATATTTTTCCGGGTGGGTGTTGTATTGGTTTTTCGGAAGTGTTAGACCTGTAAGATAAAAATTTAAATGGTTGGGAAAGGCCATGGGATGTAGAAATATTTTTTTCACATTTTACTTCCTTGTAAAAAGAGGGAAATCAATAGGGCTTTACGCACGGATAAGTACCCAGTGAACGGTTCGTTTAGCGTTATATATTGTTCCGGGTGGGCGTTGTATTGGTTTTTCGGAAGTGTTAGACCTGTAAGAGAAAAATTTAAATGGTTGGGAAAGGCCATGGGATGTAGAAATATTTTTTTCACATTTTACTTCCTTGTAAAAACAGGTAAATGAATAGGGATTTTCGTACGGATAAGTACCCAGTGAACGGTTCGTTTAGCTTTATATATTTTTCCGGGTGGGCGTTGTATTGGTTTTTCGGAAGTGTTAGACCTGTAAGAGAAAAATTTAAATGGTTGGGAAAGGACATGGGATGTAGAAATATTTTTTTCACATTTTATTTCCTTGTAAAAACAGGTAAATCAATAGGGCTTTTCGCACGGATAAGTACCCAGTGAACGGTTCGTTTAGCTTTATACATTGTTCCGGGTGGGCGTTGTATTGGTTTTTCGGAAGTGTTAGACCTGTAAGAGAAAAATTTAAATGGCTGGGAAAGGCCATGGGATGTAGAAATATTTTTTTTACATTTTATTTCCTTGTAAAAACAGGTAAATCAATAGGGATTTTCGTACGTATAAGTACCCAGTGAACGGTTCGTTTAGCTTTATATATTGTTCCGGGTGGCCATTGTATCGGTTTTTCGGTAGTGTTAGACCTGTAAGATAAAAATTTAAATGGTTGGGAAAGGCCATGGGATGTAGAAATATTTTTTTCACATTTTATTTCCTTGTAAAAAGAGGGAAATCAATAGGGCTTTTCGCACGGATAAGTACCCAGTGAACGGTTCGTTTAGCTTTATGTATTGTTCCGGGTGGGAGTTGTATTGGTTTTTCGGTAGTGTTAGACCTGTAAGATAAAAATTTAAATGGTTGGGAAAGGCCATGGGATGTAGAAATATTTTTTTCACATTTTACTTCCTTGTAAAAAGAGGGAAATCAATAGGGCTTTACGCACGGATAAGTACCCAGTGAACGGTTCGTTTAGCTTTATATATTGTTCCGGGTGGGCGTTGTATTGGTTTTTCGGAAGTGTTAGACCTGTAAGAGAAAAATTTAAATGGTTGGGAAAGGCCATGGGATGTAGAAATATTTTTTTCACATTTTACTTCCTTGTAAAAACAGGTAAATGAATAGGGATTTTCGTACGGATAAGTACCCAGTGAACGGTTCGTTTAGCTTTATATATTTTTCCGGGTGGGCGTTGTATTGGTTTTTCGGAAGTGTTAGACCTGTAAGAGAAAAATTTAAATGGTTGGGAAAGGACATGGGATGTAGAAATATTTTTTTCACATTTTATTTCCTTGTAAAAACAGGTAAATCAATAGGGCTTTTCGCACGGATAAGTACCCAGTGAACGGTTCGTTTAGCTTTATACATTGTTCCGGGTGGGCGTTGTATTGGTTTTTCGGAAGTGTTAGACCTGTAAGAGAAAAATTTAAATGGCTGGGAAAGGCCATGGGATGGAGAAATATTTTTTTTACATTTTATTTCCTTGTAAAAACAGGTAAATCAATAGGGATTTTCGTACGTATAAGTACCCAGTGAACGGTTCGTTTAGCTTTATATATTGTTCCGGGTGGCCATTGTATCGGTTTTTCGGTAGTGTTAGACCTGTAAGATAAAAATTTAAATGGTTGGGAAAGGCCATGGGATGTAGAAATATTTTTTTCACATTTTATTTCCTTGTAAAAAGAGGGAAATCAATAGGGCTTTTCGCACGGATAAGTACCCAGTGAACGGTTCGTTTAGCTTTATACATTGTTCCGGGTGGGCGTTGTATTGGTTTTTCGGAAGTGTTAGACCTGTAAGAGAAAAATTTAAATGGTTGGGAAAGGCCATGGGATGTAGAAATATTTTTTTCACATTTTACTTCCTTGTAAAAACAGGTAAATCAATAGGGATTTTCGTACGGATAAGTACCCAGTGAACGGTTCGTTTAGCTTTATACATTGTTCCGGGTGGGCGTTGTATTGGTTTTTCGGAAGTGTTAGACCTGTAAGAGAAAAATTTAAATGGTTGGGAAAGGCCATGGGATGTAGAAATATTTTTTTCACATTTTACTTCCTTGTAAAAAGAGGGAAATCAATAGGGCTTTTCGCACGGATAAGTACCCAGTGAACGGTTCGTTTAGCTTTATACATTGTTCCGGGTGGGCGTTGTATTGGTTTTTCGGAAGTGTTAGACCTGTAAGAGAAAAATTTAAATGGTTGGGAAAGGCCATGGGATGTAGAAATATTTTTTTCACATTTTACTTCCTTGTAAAAACAGGTAAATCAATAGGGATTTTCATACGGATAAGTACCCAGTGAACGGTTCGTTTAGCTTTATATATTGTTCCGGGTGGGCGTTGTATTGGTTTTTCGCAACTGTTAGACCTGTAAGAGAAAAATTTAAATGGTTGGGAAAGGCCATGGGATGTAGAAATATTTTTTTCACATTTTAATTCCTTGTAAAAACAGGTAAATCAATAGGGCTTTTCGCACGGATAAGTACCCAGTGAACGGTTCGTTTAGCTTTATACATTGTTCCGGGTGGGCGTTGTATTGGTTTTTCGGAACTGTTAGACCTGTAAGAGAAAAATTTAAATGGTTGGGAAAGGCCATGGGATGTAGAAATATTTTTTTCACATTTTATTTCCTTGTAAAAACAGGTAAATCAATAGGGATTTTCGTACGTATAAGTACCCAGTGAACGGTTCGTTTAGCTGTATATATTTTTCCGGGTGGGTGTTGTATTGGTTTTTCGGAAGTGTTAGACCTGTAAGATAAAAATTTAAATGGTTGGGAAAGGCCATGGGATGTAGAAATATTTTTTTCACATTTTACTTCCTTGTAAAAAGAGGGAAATCAATAGGGCTTTACGCACGGATAAGTACCCAGTGAACGGTTCGTTTAGCTTTATATATTGTTCCGGGTGGGCGTTGTATTGGTTTTTCGGAAGTGTTAGACCTGTAAGAGAAAAATTTAAATGGTTGGGAAAGGCCATGGGATGTAGAAATATTTTTTTCACATTTTACTTCCTTGTAAAAACAGGTAAATGAATAGGGATTTTCGTACGGATAAGTACCCAGTGAACGGTTCGTTTAGCTTTATATATTTTTCCGGGTGGGCGTTGTATTGGTTTTTCGGAAGTGTTAGACCTGTAAGAGAAAAATTTAAATGGTTGGGAAAGGACATGGGATGTAGAAATATTTTTTTCACATTTTATTTCCTTGTAAAAACAGGTAAATCAATAGGGCTTTTCGCACGGATAAGTACCCAGTGAACGGTTCGTTTAGCTTTATACATTGTTCCGGGTGGGCGTTGTATTGGTTTTTCGGAAGTGTTAGACCTGTAAGAGAAAAATTTAAATGGCTGGGAAAGGCCATGGGATGTAGAAATATTTTTTTTACATTTTATTTCCTTGTAAAAACAGGTAAATCAATAGGGATTTTCGTACGTATAAGTACCCAGTGAACGGTTCGTTTAGCTTTATATATTGTTCCGGGTGGCCATTGTATCGGTTTTTCGGTAGTGTTAGACCTGTAAGATAAAAATTTAAATGGTTGGGAAAGGCCATGGGATGTAGAAATATTTTTTTCACATTTTATTTCCTTGTAAAAAGAGGGAAATCAATAGGGCTTTTCGCACGGATAAGTACCCAGTGAACGGTTCGTTTAGCTTTATACATTGTTCCGGGTGGGCGTTGTATTGGTTTTTCGGAAGTGTTAGACCTGTAAGAGAAAAATTTAAATGGTTGGGAAAGGCCATGGGATGTAGAAATATTTTTTTCACATTTTACTTCCTTGTAAAAACAGGTAAATCAATAGGGATTTTCGTACGGATAAGTACCCAGTGAACGGTTCGTTTAGCTTTATACATTGTTCCGGGTGGGCGTTGTATTGGTTTTTCGGAAGTGTTAGACCTGTAAGAGAAAAATTTAAATGGTTGGGAAAGGCCATGGGATGTAGAAATATTTTTTTCACATTTTACTTCCTTGTAAAAAGAGGGAAATCAATAGGGCTTTTCGCACGGATAAGTACCCAGTGAACGGTTCGTTTAGCTTTATACATTGTTCCGGGTGGGCGTTGTATTGGTTTTTCGGAAGTGTTAGACCTGTAAGAGAAAAATTTAAATGGTTGGGAAAGGCCATGGGATGTAGAAATATTTTTTTCACATTTTACTTCCTTGTAAAAACAGGTAAATCAATAGGGATTTTCGTACGGATAAGTACCCAGTGAACGGTTCGTTTAGGTTTATATATTGTTCCGGGTGGGCGTTGTATTGGTTTTTCGCAACTGTTAGACCTGTAAGAGAAAAATTTAAATGGTTGGGAAAGGCCATGGGATGTAGAAATATTTTTTTCACATTTTATTTCCTTGTAAAAACAGGTAAATCAATAGGGCTTTTCGCACGGATAAGTACCCAGTGAACGGTTCGTTTAGCTTTATACATTGTTCCGGGTGGGCGTTGTATTGGTTTTTCGGAAGTGTTAGACCTGTAAGAGAAAAATTTAAATGGTTGGGAAAGGCCATGGGATGTAGAAATATTTTTTTCACATTTTATTTCCTTGTAAAAACAGGTAAATCAATAGGGATTTTCGTACGTATAAGTACCCAGTGAACGGTTCGTTTAGCTGTATATATTTTTCCGGGTGGGTGTTGTATTGGTTTTTCGGAAGTGTTAGACCTATAAGAGAAAAATTTAAATGGTTGGGAAAGGCCATGGGATGTCGAAATATTTTTTTCACATTTTACTTCCTTGTAAAAACAGGGAAATCAATAGGGCTTTTCGTACGGATAAGTACCCAGTGAACTGTTCGTTTAGCTTTATATATTGTTCCGGGTGGGCGTTGTATTGGTTTTTCGGAAGGGTTAGACCTGTAAGAGAAAAATTTAAATGGTTGGGAAAGGCCATGGGATGTAGAAATATTTTTTTCACATTTTACTTCCTTGAAAAAAGAGGGAAATCAATAGGGCGTTTCGCACGGATAAGTACCCAGTGAACGGTTCGTTTAGCTTTATACATTGTTCCGGGTGGGCGTTGTATTGGTTTTTCGGAAGTGTTAGACCTGTAAGAGAAAAATTTAAATGGTTGGGAAAGGCCATGGGATGTAGAAATATTTTTTTCACATTTTACTTCCTTGTAAATACAGGTAAATTAATAGGGATTTTCGTACGGATAAGTACCCAGTGAACGGTTCGTTTAGCTTTATATATTTTTCCGGGTGGGCGTTGTATTGGTTTTTCGGAAGTGTTAGACCTGTAAGAGAAAAATTTAAATGGTTGGGAAAGGCCATGGGATGTAGAAATATTTTTTTCACATTTTATTTCCTTGTAAAAACAGGTAAATCAATAGGGCTTTTCGCACGGATAAGTACCCAGTGAACGGTTCGTTTAGCTTTATACATTGTTCCGGGTGGGCGTTGTATTGGTTTTTCGGAAGTGTTAGACCTGTAAGAGAAAAATTTAAATGGTTGGGAAAGGCCATGGGATGTAGAAATATTTTTTTCACATTTTATTTCCTTGTAAAAACAGGTAAATCAATAGGGATTTTCGTACGGATAAGTACCCAGTGAACGGTTCGTTTAGCTTTATATATTTTTCCGGGTGGGCGTTGTATTGGTTTTTTGGAAGTGTTAGACCTGTAAGAGAAAAATTTAAATGGTTGGGAAAGGCCATGGGATGTAGAAATATTTTTTTCACATTTTATTTCCTTGTAAAAACAGGTAAATCAATAGGGATTTTCGTACGTATAAGTACCCAGTGAACGGTTCGTTTAGCTTAATATATTGTTCCGGGTGGGAGTTGTATTGGTTTTTCGGTAGTGTTAGACCTGTAAGAGAAAAATTTAAATGGTTGGGAAAGGCCATGGGATGTAGAAATATTTTTTTCACATTTTATTTCCTTGTAAAAACAGGTAAATCAATAGGGATTTTCGTACGGATAAGTACCCAGTGAACGGTTCGTTTAGCTTTATATATTTTTCCGGGTGGGCGTTGTATTGGTTTTTTGGAAGTGTTAGACCTGTAAGAGAAAAATTTAAATGGTTGGGAAAGGCCATGGGATGTAGAAATATTTTTTTCACATTTTATTTCCTTGTAAAAACAGGTAAATCAATAGGGATTTTCGTACGTATAAGTACCCAGTGAACGGTTCGTTTAGCTTAATATATTGTTCCGGGTGGGAGTTGTATTGGTTTTTCGGTAGTGTTAGACCTGTAAGAGAAAAATTTAAATGGTTGGGAAAGGCCATGGGATGTAGAAATATTTTTTTCACATTTTACTTCCTTGTAAAAAAAAGGTAAATCAATAGGGCTTTTCGCACGTATAAGTACCCAGTGAACGGTTCGTTTAGCTTTATACATTGTTCCGGGTGGGCGTTGTATTGGTTTTTCGCAACTGTTAGACTTGTAAGAGAAAAATTTAAATGGTTGGGAAAGGCCATGGGATGTAGAAATATTTTTTTCACATTTTACTTCCTTGTAAAAACAGGTAAATCAATAGGGCTTTTCGCACGTATAAGTACCCATTGAACGGTTCGTTTAGCTTTATACATTGTTCCGGGTGGGCGTTGTATTGGTTTTTCGCAACTGTTAGACCTGTAAGAGAAAAATTTAAATGGTTGGGAAAGGCCATGGGATGTAGAAATATTTTTTTCACATTTTATTTCCTTGTAAAAACAGGTAAATCAATAGGGATTTTCGTACGTATAAGTACCCAGTGAACGGTTCGTTTAGCTTTATATATTGTTCCGGGTGGGAGTTGTATTGTTTTTTTGGAAGTGTTAGACCTGTAAGAGAAAAATTTAAATGGTTGGGAAAGGCCATGGGATGTAGAAATATTTTTTTCACATTTTATTTCCTTGTAAAAACAGGTAAATCAATAGGGATTTTCGTACGTATAAGTACCCAGTGAACGGTTCGTTTAGCTTTATATATTGTTCCGGGTGGGAGTTGTATTGGTTTTTCGGTAGTGTTAGACCTGTAAGAGAAAAATTTAAATGGTTGGGAAAGGCCATGTGATGTAGAAATATTTTTTTCACATTTTACTTCCTTGTAAAAACAGGTAAATCAATTGGGATTTTCGTATGGATTAGTACCCAGTGAACGGTTCATTTAGCTTTATACATTGTTCCGGGTGGGCGTTGTATTGGTTTTTCGCAACTGTTAGACCTGTAAGAGAAAAATTTAAATGGTTGGGAAAGGCCATGGGATGTAGAAATATTTTTTTTACATTTTACTTCCTTGTAAAAAGAGGTAAATCAATAGGGCTTTTCGCACGTATAAGTACCCAGTGAACGGTTCGTTTAGCTTTATACATTGTTCCGGGTGGGCGTTGTATTGGTTTTTCGCAACTGTTAGACCTGTAAGAGAAAAATTTAAATGGTTGGGAAAGGCCATGGGATGTAGAAATATTTTTTTCACATTTTATTTCCTTGTAAAAACAGGTAAATCAATAGGGATTTTCGTACGTATAAGTACCCAGTGAACGGTTCGTTTAGCTTTATATATTGTTCCGGGTGGGAGTTGTATTGGTTTTTTGGAAGTGTTAGACCTGTAAGAGAAAAATTTAAATGGTTGGGAAAGGCCATGGGATGTAGAAATATTTTTTTCACATTTTATTTCCTTGTAAAAACAGGTAAATCAATAGGGATTTTCGTACGTATAAGTACCCAGTGAACGGTTCGTTTAGCTTTATATATTGTTCCGGGTGGGAGTTGTATTGGTTTTTCGCAACTGTTAGACCTGTAAGAGAAAAATTTAAATGGTTGGGAAAGGCCATGGGATGTAGAAATATTTTTTTCACATTTTACTTCCTTGTAAAAACAGGTAAATCAATAGGGCTTTTCGCACGTATAAGTACCCAGTGAACGGTTCGTTTAGCTTTATACATTGTTCCGGGTGGGCGTTGTATTGGTTTTTCGCAACTGTTAGACCTGTAAGAGAAAAATTTAAATGGTTGGGAAAGGCCATGGGATGTAGAAATATTTTTTTCACATTTTACTTCCTTGTAAAAACAGGTAAATCAATAGGGCTTTTCGCACGGATAAGTACCCAGTGAACGGTTCGTTTAGCTTTATACATTGTTCCGGGTGGGCGTTGTATTGGTTTTTCGGAAGTGTTAGACCTGTAAGAGAAAAATTTAAATGGTTGGGAAAGGCCATGGGATGTAGAAATATTTTTTTCACATTTTATTTCCTTGTAAAAACAGGTAAATCAATAGGGATTTTTGTACGTATAAGTACCCAGTGAACGGTTCGTTTTGCTTTATATATTGTTCCGGGTGGGAGTTGTATTGGTTTTTCGGTAGTGTTAGACCTGTAAGATAAAAATTTAAATGGTTGGGAAAGGCCATGGGATGTAGAAATATTTTTTTCACATTTTACTTCCTTGTAAAAACAGGTAAATCAATAGGGCTTTTCGCACGGATAAGTACCCAGTGAACGGTTCGTTTAGCTTTATACATTGTTCCGGGTGGGCGTTGTATTGGTTTTTCGGAAGTGTTAGACCTGTAAGAGAAAAATTTAAATGGCTGGGAAAGGCCATGGGATGTAGAAATATTTTTTTCACATTTTATTTCCTTGTAAAAACAGGTAAATCAATTGGGATTTTCGTATGGATTAGTACCCAGTGAACGGTTCGTTTAGCTTTATACATTGTTCCGGGTGGGCGTTGTATTGGTTTTTCGCAACTGTTAGACCTGTAAGAGAAAAATTTAAATGGTTGGGAAAGGCCATGGGATGTAGAAATATTTTTTTCACATTTTATTTCCTTGTAAAAACAGGTAAATCAATAGGGATTTTCGTACGTATAAGTACCCAGTGAACGGTTCGTTTAGCTTTATATATTGTTCCGGGTGGGAGTTGTATTGGTTTTTCGGTAGTGTTAGACCTGTAAGAGAAAAATTTAAATGGTTGGGAAAGGCCATGGGATGTAGAAATATTTTTTTCACATTTTACTTCCTTGTAAAAACAGGTAAATCAATAGGGCTTTTCGCACGTATAAGTACCCAGTGAACGGTTCGTTTAGCTTTATACATTGTTCCGGGTGGGCGTTGTATTGGTTTTTCGCAACTGTTAGACCTGTAAGAGAAAAATTTAAATGGTTGGGAAAGGCCATGGGATGTAGAAATATTTTTTTCACATTTTACTTCCTTGTAAAAACAGGTAAATCAATAGGGCTTTTCGCACGTATAAGTACCCAGTGAACGGTTCGTTTAGCTTTATACATTGTTCCGGGTGGGCGTTGTATTGGTTTTTCGCAACTGTTAGACCTGTAAGAGAAAAATTTAAATGGTTGGGAAAGGCCATGGGATGTAGAAATATTTTTTTCACATTTTATTTCCTTGTAAAAACAGGTAAATCAATATGGATTTTCGTACGTATAAGTACCCAGTGAACGGTTCGTTTAGCTTTATATATTGTTCCGGGGGGGAGTTGTATTGGTTTTTTGGAAGCGTTAGACCTGTAAGAGAAAAATTTAAATGGTTGGGAAAGGCCATGGGATGTAGAAATATTTTTTTCACATTTTACTTCCTTGTAAAAACAGGTAAATCAATAGGGCTTTTCGCACGTATAAGTACCCAGTGAACGGTTCGTTTAGCTTTATACATTGTTCCGGGTGGGCGTTGTATTGGTTTTTCGCAACTGTTAGACCTGTAAGAGAAAAATTTAAATGGTTGGGAAAGGCCATGGGATGTAGAAATATTTTTTTCACATTTTACTTCCTTGTAAAAACAGGTAAATCAATAGGGCTTTTCGCACGTATAAGTACCCAGTGAACGGTTCGTTTAGCTTTATACATTGTTCCGGGTGGGCGTTGTATTGGTTTTTCGCAACTGTTAGACCTGTAAGAGAAAAATTTAAATGGTTGGGAAAGGCCATGGGATGTAGAAATATTTTTTTCACATTTTATTTCCTTGTAAAAACAGGTAAATCAATATGGATTTTCGTACGTATAAGTACCCAGTGAACGGTTCGTTTAGCTTTATATATTGTTCCGGGGGGGAGTTGTATTGGTTTTTTGGAAGCGTTAGACCTGTAAGAGAAAAATTTAAATGGTTGGGAAAGGCCATGGGATGTAGAAATATTTTTTTCACATTTTAGTTCCTTGTAAAAACAGGTAAATCAATAGGGATTTTCGTACGTATAAGTACCCAGTGAACGGTTCGTTTAGCTTTATATATTGTTCCGGGTGGGAGTTGTATTGGTTTTTCAGAAGTGTTAGACCTGTAAGATAAATGTTTAAATGGTTGCGAAAGGCCATGGGATGTAGAAATATTTTTTTCACATTTTACTTCCTTGTAAAAACAGGTAAATCAATAGGGATTTTCATACGTATAAGTATCCAGTGAACGGTTCATTTAGCTTTATATATTTTTCCGGGTGGGCGTTGTATAGGTTTTTTGGAAGTGTTAGACCTGTAAGAGAAAAATTTAAATGGTTGGGAAAGGCCATGGGATGTAGAAATATTTTTTTCACATTTTATTTCCTTGTAAAAACAGGTAAATCAATAGGGATTTTCGTACGTATAAGTACCCAGTGAACGGTTCGTTTAGCTTTATATATTGTTCCGGGTGGGAGTTGTATTGGTTTTTCGGTAGTGTTAGACCTGTAAGAGAAAAATTTAAATGGTTGGGAAAGGCCATGGGATGTAGAAATATTTTTTTCACATTTTACTTCCTTGTAAAAACAGGTAAATCAATAGGGCTTTTCGCACGTATAAGTACCCAGTGAACGGTTCGTTTAGCTTTATACATTGTTCCGGGTGGGCGTTGTATTGGTTTTTCGCAACTGTTAGACCTGTAAGAGAAAAATTTAAATGGTTGGGAAAGGCCATGGGATGTAGAAATATTTTTTTCACATTTTACTTCCTTGTAAAAACAGGTAAATCAATAGGGCTTTTCGCACGTATAAGTACCCAGTGAACGGTTCGTTTAGCTTTATACATTGTTCCGGGTGGGCGTTGTATTGGTTTTTCGCAACTGTTAGACCTGTAAGAGAAAAATTTAAATGGTTGGGAAAGGCCATGGGATGTAGAAATATTTTTTTCACATTTTATTTCCTTGTAAAAACAGGTAAATCAATATGGATTTTCGTACGTATAAGTACCCAGTGAACGGTTCGTTTAGCTTTATATATTGTTCCGGGGGGGAGTTGTATTGGTTTTTTGGAAGCGTTAGACCTGTAAGAGAAAAATTTAAATGGTTGGGAAAGGCCATGGGATGTAGAAATATTTTTTTCACATTTTAGTTCCTTGTAAAAACAGGTAAATCAATAGGGATTTTCGTACGTATAAGTACCCAGTGAACGGTTCATTTAGCTTTATATATTGTTCCGGGTGGGAGTTGTATTGGTTTTTCAGAAGTGTTAGACCTGTAAGATAAATGTTTAAATGGTTGCGAAAGGCCATGGGATGTAGAAATATTTTTTTCACATTTTACTTCCTTGTAAAAACAGGTAAATCAATAGGGATTTTCATACGTATAAGTATCCAGTGAACGGTTCATTTAGCTTTATATATTTTTCCGGGTGGGCGTTGTATAGGTTTTTTGGAAGTGTTAGACCTGTAAGAGAAAAATTTAAATGGTTGGGAAAGGCCATGGGATGTAGAAATATTTTTTTCACATTTTATTTCCTTGTAAAAACAGGTAAATCAATAGGGCTTTTCGCACGTATAAGTACCCAGTGAACGGTTCGTTTAGCTTTATACATTGTTCCGGGTGGGCGTTGTATTGGTTTTTCGCAACTGTTAGACCTATAAGAGAAAAATTTAAATGGTTGGGAAAGGCCATGGGATGTAGAAATATTTTTTTCACATTTTATTTCCTTGTAAAAACAGGTAAATCAATAGGGATTTTCGTACGTATAAGTACCCAGTGAACGGTTCGTTTAGCTTTATATATTGTTCCGGGGGGGAGTTGTATTGGTTTTTTGGAAGCGTTAGACCTGTAAGAGAAAAATTTAAATGGTTGGGAAAGGCCATGGGATGTAGAAATATTTTTTTCACATTTTAGTTCCTTGTAAAAACAGGTAAATCAATAGGGATTTTCGTACGTATAAGTACCCAGTGAACGGTTCGTTTAGCTTTATATATTGTTCCGGGTGGGAGTTGTATTGGTTTTTCAGAAGTGTTAGACCTGTAAGATAAATGTTTAAATGGTTGCGAAAGGCCATGGGATGTAGAAATATTTTTTTCACATTTTACTTCCTTGTAAAAACAGGTAAATCAATAGGGATTTTCATACGTATAAGTATCCAGTGAACGGTTCATTTAGCTTTATATATTGTTCCGGGTTGGAGTTGTATCGGTTTTTCTGTAGTGTTAGACCTGTAAGATAAAAATTTAAATGGTTGGGAAAGGCCATGGGATGTAGAAATATTTTTTTCACATTTTACTTCCTTGTAAAAACAGGTAAATCAATAGGGATTTTCGTACGGATAAGTACCCAGTGAACGGTTCGTTTAGCTTTTTATATTGTTCCGGGTGGGAGTTGTATTGGTTTTTCGGTAGTGTTAGACCTGTAAGATAAAAATTTAAATGGTTGGGAAAGGCCATGGGATGTAGAAATATTTTTTTCACATTTTACTTCCTTGTAAAAACAGGTAAATCAATAGGGCTTTTCGCACGGATAAGTACCCAGTGAACGGTTCGTTTAGCTTTATACATTGTTCCGGGTGGGCGTTGTATTGGTTTTTCGGAAGTGTTAGACCTGTAAGAGAAAAATTTAAATGGCTGGCAAAGGCCATGGGATGTAGAAATATTTTTTTTACATTTTATTTCCTTGTAAAAACAGGTAAATCAATAGGGATTTTCGTACGGATAAGTACCCAGTGAATGGTACGTTTAGCTTTATATATTGTTCCGGGTGGCCGTTGTATCGGTTTTTCGGTAGTGTTAGACCTGTAAGAGAAAAATTTAAATGGTTGGGAAAGGCCATGGGATGTAGAAATATTTTTTTCACATTTTACTTCCTTGTAAAAAGAGGGAAATCAATAGGGATTTTCGTACGGATAAGTACCCAGTGAACGGTTCGTTTAGCTTTATACATTGTTCCGGGTGGGCGTTGTATTGGTTTTTCAGAAGTGTTACACCTGAAAGAGAAAAATTTAAATGGCTGGGAAAGGCCATGGGATGTAGAAATATTTTTTTTACATTTTATTTCCTTGTAAAAACAGGTAAATCAATAGGGATTTTCGTACGGATAAGTACCCAGTGAACGGTTCGTTTAGCTTTATATATTGTTCCGGGTGGCCGTTGTATCGGTTTTTCGGTAGTGTTAGACCTGTAAGATAAAAATTTAAATGGTTGGGAAAGGCAATGGGATGTAGAAATATTTTTTTCACATTTTATTTCCTTGTAAAAACAGGAAAATCAATAGGGATTTTTTTACGGATAAGTGCCCAGTGAACGGTTCGTTTAGCTTTATATATTGTTCCGGGTGGGCGTTGTATTGGTTTTTCGGAAGTGTTAGACCTGTAAGAGAAAAATTTTAATGGTTGGGAAAGGCCATGGGATGTAGAAATATTTTTTTCACATTTTACTTCCTTGTAAAAACAGGTAAATCAATAGGGCTTTTCGCACGGATAAGTACCCAGTGAACGGTTCATTTAGCTTTATACATTGTTCCGGGTGGGCGTTGTATTGGTTTTTCGGAAGTGTTAGACCTGTAAGAGAAAAATTTAAATGGTTGGGAAAGGCCATGGGATGTAGAAATATTTTTTTCACATTTTATTTCCTTGTAAAAACAGGTAAATCAATTGGGATTTTCGTATGGATTAGTACCCAGTGAACGGTTCATTTAGCTTTATACATTGTTCCGGGTGGGCGTTGTATTGGTTTTTCGCAACTGTTAGACCTGTAAGAGAAAAATTTAAATGGTTGGGAAAGGCCATGGGATGTAGAAATATTTTTTTCACATTTTACTTCCTTGTAAAAAGAGGTAAATCAATAGGGCTTTTCGCACGTATAAGTACCCAGTGAACGGTTCGTTTAGCTTTATACATTGTTCCGGGTGGGCGTTGTATTGGTTTTTCGCAACTGTTAGACCTGTAAGAGAAAAATTTAAATGGTTGGGAAAGGCCATGGGATGTAGAAATATTTTTTTCACATTTTATTTCCTTGTAAAAACAGGTAAATCAATAGGGATTTTCGTACGTATAAGTACCCAGTGAACGGTTCGTTTAGCTTTATATATTGTTCCGGGTGGGAGTTGTATTGATTTTTTGGAAGTGTTAGACCTGTAAGAGAAAAATTTAAATGGTTGGGAAAGGCCATGGGATGTAGAAATATTTTTTTCACATTTTATTTCCTTGTAAAAACAGGTAAATCAATAGGGATTTTCGTACGTATAAGTACCCAGTGAACGGTTCGTTTAGCTTTATATATTGTTCCGGGTGGGAGTTGTATTGGTTTTTCGCAACTGTTAGACCTGTAAGAGAAAAATTTAAATGGTTGGGAAAGGCCATGGGATGTAGAAATATTTTTTTCACATTTTACTTCCTTGTAAAAACAGGTAAATCAATAGGGCTTTTCGCACGTATAAGTACCCAGTGAACGGTTCGTTTAGCTTTATACATTGTTCCGGGTGGGCGTTGTATTGGTTTTTCGCAACTGTTAGACCTGTAAGAGAAAAATTTAAATGGTTGGGAAAGGCCATGGGATGTAGAAATATTTTTTTCACATTTTACTTCCTTGTAAAAACAGGTAAATCAATAGGGCTTTTCGCACGGATAAGTACCCAGTGAACGGTTCGTTTAGCTTTATACATTGTTCCGGGTGGGCGTTGTATTGGTTTTTCGGAAGTGTTAGACCTGTAAGAGAAAAATTTAAATGGTTGGGAAAGGCCATGGGATGTAGAAATATTTTTTTCACATTTTATTTCCTTGTAAAAACAGGTAAATCAATAGGGATTTTTGTACGTATAAGTACCCAGTGAACGGTTCGTTTTGCTTTATATATTGTTCCGGGTGGGAGTTGTATTGGTTTTTCGGTAGTGTTAGACCTGTAAGATAAAAATTTAAATGGTTGGGAAAGGCCATGGGATGTAGAAATATTTTTTTCACATTTTACTTCCTTGTAAAAACAGGTAAATCAATAGGGCTTTTCGCACGGATAAGTACCCAGTGAACGGTTCGTTTAGCTTTATACATTGTTCCGGGTGGGCGTTGTATTGGTTTTTCGGAAGTGTTAGACCTGTAAGAGAAAAATTTAAATGGCTGGGAAAGGCCATGGGATGTAGAAATATTTTTTTCACATTTTATTTCCTTGTAAAAACAGGTAAATCAATTGGGATTTTCGTATGGATTAGTACCCAGTGAACGGTTCGTTTAGCTTTATACATTGTTCCGGGTGGGCGTTGTATTGGTTTTTCGCAACTGTTAGACCTGTAAGAGAAAAATTTAAATGGTTGGGAAAGGCCATGGGATGTAGAAATATTTTTTTCACATTTTATTTCCTTGTAAAAACAGGTAAATCAATAGGGATTTTCGTACGGGTAAGTACCCAGTGAACGGTTCGTTTAGCTTTATATATTTTTCCGGGTGGGCGTTGTATAGGTTTTTTGGAAGTGTTAGACCTGTAAGAGAAAAATTTAAATGGTTGGGAAAGGCCATGGGATGTAGAAATATTTTTTTCACATTTTATTTCCTTGTAAAAACAGGTAAATCAATAGGGATTTTCGTACGTATAAGTACCCAGTGAACGGTTCGTTTAGCTTTATATATTGTTCCGGGTGGGAGTTGTATTGGTTTTTCGGTAGTGTTAGACCTGTAAGAGAAAAATTTAAATGGTTGGGAAAGGCCATGGGATGTAGAAATATTTTTTTCACATTTTACTTCCTTGTAAAAACAGGTAAATCAATAGGGCTTTTCGCACGTATAAGTACCCAGTGAACGGTTCGTTTAGCTTTATACATTGTTCCGGGTGGGCGTTGTATTGGTTTTTCGCAACTGTTAGACCTGTAAGAGAAAAATTTAAATGGTTGGGAAAGGCCATGGGATGTAGAAATATTTTTTTCACATTTTATTTCCTTTTAAAAACAGGTAAATCAATAGGGCTTTTCGCACGTATAAGTACCCAGTGAACGGTTCGTTTAGCTTTATACATTGTTCCGGGTGGGCGTTGTATTGGTTTTTCGCAACTGTTAGACCTGTAAGAGAAAAATTTAAATGGTTGGGAAAGGCCATGGGATGTAGAAATATTTTTTTCACATTTTATTTCCTTGTAAAAACAGGTAAATCAATATGGATTTTCGTACGTATAAGTACCCAGTGAACGGTTCGTTTAGCTTTATATATTGTTCCGGGGGGGAGTTGTATTGGTTTTTTGGAAGCGTTAGACCTGTAAGAGAAAAATTTAAATGGTTGGGAAAGGCCATGGGATGTAGAAATATTTTTTTCACATTTTAGTTCCTTGTAAAAACAGGTAAATCAATAGGGATTTTCGTACGTATAAGTACCCAGTGAACGGTTCGTTTAGCTTTATATATTGTTCCGGGTGGGAGTTGTATTGGTTTTTCAGAAGAGTTAGACCTGTAAGATAAATGTTTAAATGGTTGCGAAAGGCCATGGGATGTAGAAATATTTTTTTTCACATTTTACTTCCTTGTAAAAACAGGTAAATCAATAGGGATTTTCATACGTATAAGTATCCAGTGAACGGTTCATTTAGCTTTATATATTGTTCCGGGTTGGAATTGTATCGGTTTTTCTGTAGTGTTAGACCTGTAAGATAAAAATTTAAATGGTTGGGAAAGGCCATGGGTTGTAGAAATATTTTTTTCACATTTTATTTCCTTGTAAAAACAGGAAAATCAATAGGTATTTTCGTACGGATAAGTGCCCAGTGAACGGTTGGTTTAGCTTTATATATTGTTCCGGGTGGGCGTTGTATTGGTTTTTCGGAAGCGTTAGACCTGTAAGAGAAAAATTTAAATGGCTGGGAAAGGCCATGGGATGTAGAAATATTTTTTTCACATTTTACTTCCTTGTAAAAACAGGTAAATCAATAGGGATTTTCGTACGGATAAGTACCCAGTGAACGGTTCGTTTAGCTTTTTATATTGTTCCGGGTGGGAGTTGTATTGGTTTTTCGGTAGTGTTAGACCTGTAAGATAAAAATTTAAATGGTTGGGAAAGGCCATGGGATGTAGAAATATTTTTTTCACATTTTACTTCCTTGTAAAAACAGGTAAATCAATAGGGCTTTTCGCACGGATAAGTACCCAGTGAACGGTTCGTTTAGCTTTATACATTGTTCCGGGTGGGCGTTGTATTGGTTTTTCAGAAGTGTTAGACCTGTAAGAGAAAAATTTAAATGGCTGGCAAAGGCCATGGGATGTAGAAATATTTTTTTTACATTTTATTTCCTTGTAAAAACAGGTAAATCAATAGGGATTTTCGTACGGATAAGTACCCAGTGAATGGTACGTTTAGCTTTATATATTGTTCCGGGTGGCCGTTGTATCGGTTTTTCGGTAGTGTTAGACCTGTAAGAGAAAAATTTAAATGGTTGGGAAAGGCCATGGGATGTAGAAATATTTTTTACACATTTTACTTCCTTGTAAAAAGAGGGAAATCAATAGGGATTTTCGTACGGATAAGTACCCAGTGAACGGTTCGTTTAGCTTTATACATTGTTCCGGGTGGGCGTTGTATTGGTTTTTCGGAAGTGTTACACCTGTAAGAGAAAAATTTAAAAGGCTGGGAAAGGCCATGGGATGTAGAAATATTTTTTTTACATTTTATTTCCTTGTAAAAACAGGTAAATCAATAGGGATTTTCGTACGGATAAGTACCCAGTGAACGGTTCGTTTAGCTTTATATATTGTTCCGGGTGGCCGTTGTATCGGTTTTTCGGTAGTGTTAGACCTGTAAGATAAAAATTTAAATGGTTGGGAAAGGCAATGGGATGTAGAAATATTTTTTTCAAATTTTATTTCCTTGTAAAAACAGGAAAATCAATAGGGATTTTTTTCCGGATAAGTGCCCAGTGAACGGTTCGTTTAGCTTTATATATTGTTCCGGGTGGGCGTTGTATTGGTTTTTCGGAAGTGTTAGACCTGTAAGAGAAAAATTTAAATGGTTGGGAAAGGCCATGGGATGTAGAAATATTTTTTTCACATTTTACTTCCTTGTAAAAACAGGTAAATCAATAGGGCTTTTCGCACGTATAAGTACCCAGTGAACGGTTCGTTTAGCTTTATACATTGTTCCGGGTGGGCGTTGTATTGGTTTTTCGCAACTGTTAGACCTGTAAGAGAAAAATTTAAATGGTTGGGAAAGGCCATGGGATGTAGAAATATTTTTTTCACATTTTATTTCCTTTTAAAAACAGGTAAATCAATAGGGCTTTTCGCACGTATAAGTACCCAGTGAACGGTTCGTTTAGCTTTATACATTGTTCCGGGTGGGCGTTGTATTGGTTTTTCGGAAGTGTTAGACCTGTAAGAGAAAAATTTAAATGGTTGGGAAAGGCCATGGGATGTAGAAATATTTTTTTCACATTTTATTTCCTTTTAAAAACAGGTAAATCAATAGGGCTTTTCGCACGTATAAGTACCCAGTGAACGGTTCGTTTAGCTTTATACATTGTTCCGGGTGGGCGTTGTATTGGTTTTTCGCAACTGTTAGACCTGTAAGAGAAAAATTTAAATGGTTGGGAAAGGCCATGGGATGTAGAAATATTTTTTTCACATTTTATTTCCTTGTAAAAACAGGTAAATCAATATGGATTTTCGTACGTATAAGTACCCAGTGAACGGTTCGTTTAGCTTTATATATTGTTCCGGGGGGGAGTTGTATTGGTTTTTTGGAAGCGTTAGACCTGTAAGAGAAAAATTTAAATGGTTGGGAAAGGCCATGGGATGTAGAAATATTTTTTTCACATTTTAGTTCCTTGTAAAAACAGGTAAATCAATAGGGATTTTCGTACGTATAAGTACCCAGTGAACGGTTCGTTTAGCTTTATATATTGTTCCGGGTGGGAGTTGTATTGGTTTTTCAGAAGTGTTAGACCTGTAAGATAAATGTTTAAATGGTTGCGAAAGGCCATGGGATGTAGAAATATTTTTTTCACATTTTACTTCCTTGTAAAAACAGGTAAATCAATAGGGATTTTCATACGTATAAGTATCCAGTGAACGGTTCATTTAGCTTTATATATTGTTCCGGGTTGGAATTGTATCGGTTTTTCTGTAGTGTTAGACCTGTAAGATAAAAATTTAAATGGTTGGGAAAGGCCATGGGTTGTAGAAATATTTTTTTCACATTTTATTTCCTTGTAAAAACAGGAAAATCAATAGGTATTTTCGTACGGATAAGTGCCCAGTGAACGGTTGGTTTAGCTTTATATATTGTTCCGGGTGGGCGTTGTATTGGTTTTTCAGAAGCGTTAGACCTGTAAGAGAAAAATTTAAATGGCTGGGAAAGGCCATGGGATGTAGAAATATTTTTTTCACATTTTACTTCCTTGTAAAAACAGGTAAATCAATAGGGATTTTCGTACGGATAAGTACCCAGTGAACGGTTCGTTTAGCTTTTTATATTGTTCCGGGTGGGAGTTGTATTGGTTTTTCGGTAGTGTTAGACCTGTAAGATAAAAATTTAAATGGTTGGGAAAGGCCATGGGATGTAGAAATATTTTTTTCACATTTTACTTCCTTGTAAAAACAGGTAAATCAATAGGGCTTTTCGCACGGATAAGTACCCAGTGAACGGTTCGTTTAGCTTTATACATTGTTCCGGGTGGGCGTTGTATTGGTTTTTCGGAAGTGTTAGACCTGTAAGAGAAAAATTTAAATGGCTGGCAAAGGCCATGGGATGTAGAAATATTTTTTTTACATTTTATTTCCTTGTAAAAACAGGTAAATCAATAGGGATTTTCGTACGGATAAGTACCCAGTGAATGGTACGTTTAGCTTTATATATTGTTCCGGGTGGCCGTTGTATCGGTTTTTCGGTAGTGTTAGACCTGTAAGAGAAAAATTTAAATGGTTGGGAAAGGCCATGGGATGTAGAAATATTTTTTTCACATTTTACTTCCTTGTAAAAAGAGGGAAATCAATAGGGATTTTCGTACGGATAAGTACCCAGTGAACGGTTCGTTTAGCTTTATACATTGTTCCGGGTGGGCGTTGTATTGGTTTTTCGGAAGTGTTACACCTGTAAGAGAAAAATTTAAAAGGCTGGGAAAGGCCATGGGATGTAGAAATATTTTTTTTACATTTTATTTCCTTGTAAAAACAGGTAAATCAATAGGGATTTTCGTACGGATAAGTACCCAGTGAACGGTTCGTTTAGCTTTATATATTGTTCCGGGTGGCCGTTGTATCGGTTTTTCGGTAGTGTTAGACCTGTAAGATAAAAATTTAAATGGTTGGGAAAGGCAATGGGATGTAGAAATATTTTTTTCACATTTTATTTCCTTGTAAAAACAGGAAAATCAATAGGGATTTTTTTCCGGATAAGTGCCCAGTGAACGGTTCGTTTAGCTTTATATATTGTTCCGGGTGGGCGTTGTATTGGTTTTTCGGAAGTGTTAGACCTGTAAGAGAAAAATTTAAATGGTTGGGAAAGGCCATGGGATGTAGAAATATTTTTTTCACATTTTACTTCCTTGTAAAAACAGGTAAATCAATAGGGCTTTTCGCACGTATAAGTACCCAGTGAACGGTTCGTTTAGCTTTATACATTGTTCCGGGTGGGCGTTGTATTGGTTTTTCGCAACTGTTAGACCTGTAAGAGAAAAATTTAAATGGTTGGGAAAGGCCATGGGATGTAGAAATATTTTTTTCACATTTTATTTCCTTTTAAAAACAGGTAAATCAATAGGGCTTTTCGCACGTATAAGTACCCAGTGAACGGTTCGTTTAGCTTTATACATTGTTCCGGGTGGGCGTTGTATTGGTTTTTCGGAAGTGTTAGACCTGTAAGAGAAAAATTTAAATGGTTGGGAAAGGCCATGGGATGTAGAAATATTTTTTTCACATTTTATTTCCTTTTAAAAACAGGTAAATCAATAGGGCTTTTCGCACGTATAAGTACCCAGTGAACGGTTCGTTTAGCTTTATACATTGTTCCGGGTGGGCGTTGTATTGGTTTTTCGCAACTGTTAGACCTGTAAGAGAAAAATTTAAATGGTTGGGAAAGGCCATGGGATGTAGAAATATTTTTTTCACATTTTATTTCCTTGTAAAAACAGGTAAATCAATATGGATTTTCGTACGTATAAGTACCCAGTGAACGGTTCGTTTAGCTTTATATATTGTTCCGGGGGGGAGTTGTATTGGTTTTTTGGAAGCGTTAGACCTGTAAGAGAAAAATTTAAATGGTTGGGAAAGGCCATGGGATGTAGAAATATTTTTTTCACATTTTAGTTCCTTGTAAAAACAGGTAAATCAATAGGGATTTTCGTACGTATAAGTACCCAGTGAACGGTTCGTTTAGCTTTATATATTGTTCCGGGTGGGAGTTGTATTGGTTTTTCAGAAGTGTTAGACCTGTAAGATAAATGTTTAAATGGTTGCGAAAGGCCATGGGATGTAGAAATATTTTTTTCACATTTTACTTCCTTGTAAAAACAGGTAAATCAATAGGGATTTTCATACGTATAAGTATCCAGTGAACGGTTCATTTAGCTTTATATATTGTTCCGGGTTGGAATTGTATCGGTTTTTCTGTAGTGTTAGACCTGTAAGATAAAAATTTAAATGGTTGGGAAAGGCCATGGGTTGTAGAAATATTTTTTTCACATTTTATTTCCTTGTAAAAACAGGAAAATCAATAGGTATTTTCGTACGGATAAGTGCCCAGTGAACGGTTGGTTTAGCTTTATATATTGTTCCGGGTGGGCGTTGTATTGGTTTTTCGGAAGCGTTAGACCTGTAAGAGAAAAATTTAAATGGCTGGGAAAGGCCATGGGATGTAGAAATATTTTTTTCACATTTTACTTCCTTGTAAAAACAGGTAAATCAATAGGGATTTTCGTACGGATAAGTACCCAGTGAACGGTTCGTTTAGCTTTTTATATTGTTCCGGGTGGGAGTTGTATTGGTTTTTCGGTAGTGTTAGACCTGTAAGATAAAAATTTAAATGGTTGGGAAAGGCCATGGGATGTAGAAATATTTTTTTCACATTTTACTTCCTTGTAAAAACAGGTAAATCAATAGGGCTTTTCGCACGGATAAGTACCCAGTGAACGGTTCGTTTAGCTTTATACATTGTTCCGGGTGGGCGTTGTATTGGTTTTTCGGAAGTGTTAGACCTGTAAGAGAAAAATTTAAATGGCTGGCAAAGGCCATGGGATGTAGAAATATTTTTTTTACATTTTATTTCCTTGTAAAAACAGGTAAATCAATAGGGATTTTCGTACGGATAAGTACCCAGTGAATGGTACGTTTAGCTTTATATATTGTTCCGGGTGGCCGTTGTATCGGTTTTTCGGTAGTGTTAGACCTGTAAGAGAAAAATTTAAATGGTTGGGAAAGGCCATGGGATGTAGAAATATTTTTTTCACATTTTACTTCCTTGTAAAAAGAGGGAAATCAATAGGGATTTTCGTACGGATAAGTACCCAGTGAACGGTTCGTTTAGCTTTATACATTGTTCCGGGTGGGCGTTGTATTGGTTTTTCGGAAGTGTTACACCTGTAAGAGAAAAATTTAAAAGGCTGGGAAAGGCCATGGGATGTAGAAATATTTTTTTTACATTTTATTTCCTTGTAAAAACAGGTAAATCAATAGGGATTTTCGTACGGATAAGTACCCAGTGAACGGTTCGTTTAGCTTTATATATTGTTCCGGGTGGCCGTTGTATCGGTTTTTCGGTAGTGTTAGACCTGTAAGATAAAAATTTAAATGGTTGGGAAAGGCAATGGGATGTAGAAATATTTTTTTCACATTTTATTTCCTTGTAAAAACAGGAAAATCAATAGGGATTTTTTTCCGGATAAGTGCCCAGTGAACGGTTCGTTTAGCTTTATATATTGTTCCGGGTGGGCGTTGTATTGGTTTTTCGGAAGTGTTAGACCTGTAAGAGAAAAATTTAAATGGTTGGGAAAGGCCATGGGATGTAGAAATATTTTTTTCACATTTTACTTCCTTGTAAAAACAGGTAAATCAATAGGGCTTTTCGCACGTATAAGTACCCAGTGAACGGTTCGTTTAGCTTTATACATTGTTCCGGGTGGGCGTTGTATTGGTTTTTCGCAACTGTTAGACCTGTAAGAGAAAAATTTAAATGGTTGGGAAAGGCCATGGGATGTAGAAATATTTTTTTCACATTTTATTTCCTTTTAAAAACAGGTAAATCAATAGGGCTTTTCGCACGTATAAGTACCCAGTGAACGGTTCGTTTAGCTTTATACATTGTTCCGGGTGGGCGTTGTATTGGTTTTTCGGAAGTGTTAGACCTGTAAGAGAAAAATTTAAATGGTTGGGAAAGGCCATGGGATGTAGAAATATTTTTTTCACATTTTATTTCCTTGTAAAAACAGGTAAATCAATATGGATTTTCGTACGTATAAGTACCCAGTGAACGGTTCGTTTAGCTTTATATATTGTTCCGGGGGGGAGTTGTATTGGTTTTTTGGAAGCGTTAGACCTGTAAGAGAAAAATTTAAATGGTTGGGAAAGGCCATGGGATGTAGAAATATTTTTTTCACATTTTAGTTCCTTGTAAAAACAGGTAAATCAATAGGGATTTTCGTACGTATAAGTACCCAGTGAACGGTTCGTTTAGCTTTATATATTGTTCCGGGTGGGAGTTGTATTGGTTTTTCAGAAGTGTTAGACCTGTAAGATAAATGTTTAAATGGTTGCGAAAGGCCATGGGATGTAGAAATATTTTTTTCACATTTTACTTCCTTGTAAAAACAGGTAAATCAATAGGGATTTTCATACGTATAAGTATCCAGTGAACGGTTCATTTAGCTTTATATATTGTTCCGGGTTGGAATTGTATCGGTTTTTCTGTAGTGTTAGACCTGTAAGATAAAAATTTAAATGGTTGGGAAAGGCCATGGGTTGTAGAAATATTTTTTTCACATTTTATTTCCTTGTAAAAACAGGAAAATCAATAGGTATTTTCGTACGGATAAGTGCCCAGTGAACGGTTGGTTTAGCTTTATATATTGTTCCGGGTGGGCGTTGTATTGGTTTTTCGGAAGCGTTAGACCTGTAAGAGAAAAATTTAAATGGCTGGGAAAGGCCATGGGATGTAGAAATATTTTTTTCACATTTTACTTCCTTGTAAAAACAGGAAAATCAATAGGGATTTTCGTACGGATAAGTACCCAGTGAACGGTTCGTTTAGCTTTTTATATTGTTCCGGGTGGGAGTTGTATTGGTTTTTCGGTAGTGTTAGACCTGTAAGATAAAAATTTAAATGGTTGGGAAAGGCCATGGGATGTAGAAATATTTTTTTCACATTTTACTTCCTTGTAAAAACAGGTAAATCAATAGGGCTTTTCGCACGGATAAGTACCCAGTGAACGGTTCGTTTAGCTTTATACATTGTTCCGGGTGGGCGTTGTATTGGTTTTTCGGAAGTGTTAGACCTGTAAGAGAAAAATTTAAATGGCTGGCAAAGGCCATGGGATGTAGAAATATTTTTTTTACATTTTATTTCCTTGTAAAAACAGGTAAATCAATAGGGATTTTCGTACGGATTAGTACCCAGTGAATGGTACGTTTAGCTTTATATATTGTTCCGGGTGGCCGTTGTATCGGTTTTTCGGTAGTGTTAGACCTGTAAGAGAAAAATTTAAATGGTTGGGAAAGGCCATGGGATGTAGAAATATTTTTTTCACATTTTACTTCCTTGTAAAAAGAGGGAAATCAATAGGGATTTTCGTACGGATAAGTACCCAGTGAACGGTTCGTTTAGCTTTATACATTGTTCCGGGTGGGCGTTGTATTGGTTTTTCGGAAGTGTTACACCTGTAAGAGAAAAATTTAAATGGCTGGGAAAGGCCATGGAATGTAGAAATATTTTTTTTACATTTTATTTCCTTGTAAAAACAGGTAAATCAATAGGGATTTTCGTACGGATAAGTACCCAGTGAACGGTTCGTTTAGCTTTATATATTGTTCCGGGTGGCCGTTGTATCGGTTTTTCGGTAGTGTTAGACCTGTAAGATAAAAATTTAAATGGTTGGGAAAGGCAATGGGATGTAGAAATATTTTTTTCACATTTTATTTCCTTGTAAAAACAGGAAAATCAATAGGGATTTTTTTCCGGATAAGTGCCCAGTGAACGGTTCGTTTAGCTTTATATATTGTTCCGGGTGGGCGTTGTATTGGTTTTTCGGAAGTGTTAGACCTGTAAGAGAAAAATTTTAATGGTTGGGAAAGGCCATGGGATGTAGAAATATTTTTTTCACATTTTACTTCCTTGTAAAAACAGGTAAATCAATAGGGCTTTTCGCACGGATAAGTACCCAGTGAACGGTTCGTTTAGCTTTATACATTGTTCCGGGTGGGCGTTGTATTGGTTTTTCGGAAGTGTTAGACCTGTAAGAGATAAATTTAAATGGTTGGGAAAGGCCATGGGATGTAGAAATATTTTTTTCACATTTTATTTCCTTGTAAAAACAGGAAAATCAATAGGGATTTATTTACGGATAAGTGCCCAGTGAACGGTTCGTTTAGCTTTATATATTGTTCCGGGTGGGCGTTGTATCGGTTTTTCGGAAGTGTTAGACCTGTAAGAGAAAAATTTAAATGGTTGGGAAAGGCCATGGGATGTAGAAATATTTTTTTCACATTTTACTTCCTTGTAAAAACAGGTAAATCAATAGGGCTTTTCGCACGGATAAGTACCCAGTGAACGGTTCGTTTAGCTTTATACATTGTTCCGGGTGGGCGTTGTATTGGTTTTTCGGAAGTGTTAGACCTGTAAGAGAAAAATTTAAATGGCTGGCAAAGGCCATGGGATGTAGAAATATTTTTTTTACATTTTATTTCCTTGTAAAAACAGGTAAATCAATAGGGATTTTCGTACGGATAAGTACCCAGTGAATGGTACGTTTAGCTTTATATATTGTTCCGGGTGGCCGTTGTATCGGTTTTTCGGTAGTGTTAGACCTGTAAGAGAAAAATTTAAATGGTTGGGAAAGGCCATGGGATGTAGAAATATTTTTTTCACATTTTACTTCCTTGTAAAAAGAGGGAAATCAATAGGGATTTTCGTACGGATAAGTACCCAGTGAACGGTTCGTTTAGCTTTATACATTGTTCCGGGTGGGCGTTGTATTGGTTTTTCGGAAGTGTTACACCTGTAAGAGAAAAATTTAAATGGCTGGGAAAGGCCATGGGATGTAGAAATATTTTTTTTACATTTTATTTCCTTGTAAAAACAGGTAAATCAATAGGGATTTTCGTACGGATAAGTACCCAGTGAACGGTTCGTTTAGCTTTATATATTGTTCCGGGTGGCCGTTGTATCGGTTTTTCGGTAGTGTTAGACCTGTAAGATAAAAATTTAAATGGTTGGGAAAGGCAATGGGATGTAGAAATATTTTTTTCACATTTTATTTCCTTGTAAAAACAGGAAAATCAATAGGGATTTTTTTCCGGATAAGTGCCCAGTGAACGGTTCGTTTAGCTTTATATATTGTTCCGGGTGGGCGTTGTATTGGTTTTTCGGAAGTGTTAGACCTGTAAGAGAAAAATTTTAATGGTTGGGAAAGGCCATGGGATGTAGAAATATTTTTTTCACATTTTACTTCCTTGTAAAAACAGGTAAATCTATAGGGCTTTTCGCACGGATAAGTACCCAGTGAACGGTTCGTTTAGCTTTATACATTGTTCCGGGTGGGCGTTGTATTGGTTTTTCGGAAGTGTTAGACCTGTAAGAGAAAAATTTAAATGGTTGGGAAAGGCCATGGGATGTAGAAATATTTTTTTCACATTTTATTTCCTTGTAAAAACAGGTAAATCAATAGGGATTTTCGTACGTATAAGTACCCAGTGAACGGTTCGTTTAGCTTTATATATTGTTCCGGGTGGGAGTTGTATTGGTTTTTCGGTATTGTTAGACCTGTAAGATAAAAATTTAAATGGTTGGGAAAGGCCATGGGATGTAGAAATATTTTTTTCACATTTTACTTCCTTGTAAAAACAGGTAAATCAATAGGGCTTTTCGCACGGATAAGTACCCAGTGAACGGTTTGTTTAGCTTTATACATTGTTCCGGGTGGGCGTTGTATTGGTTTTTCGGAAGTGTTAGACCTGTAAGAGAAAAATTTAAATGGCTGGGAAAGGCCATGGGATGTAGAAATATTTTTTTTACATTTTATTTCCTTGTAAAAACAGGAAAATCAATAGGGATTTTTTTCCGGATAAGTGCCCAGTGAACGGTTCGTTTAGCTTTATATATTGTTCCGGGTGGGCGTTGTATTGGTTTTTCGGAAGTGTTAGACCTGTAAGAGAAAAATTTTAATGGTTGGGAAAGGCCATGGGATGTAGAAATATTTTTTTCACATTTTACTTCCTTGTAAAAACAGGTAAATCAATAGGGCTTTTCGCACGGATAAGTACCCAGTGAACGGTTCGTTTAGCTTTATACATTGTTCCGGGTGGGCGTTGTATTGGTTTTTCGGAAGTGTTAGACCTGTAAGAGATAAATTTAAATGGTTGGGAAAGGCCATGGGATGTAGAAATATTTTTTTCACATTTTATTTCCTTGTAAAAACAGGAAAATCAATAGGGATTTATTTACGGATAAGTGCCCAGTGAACGGTTCGTTTAGCTTTATATATTGTTCCGGGTGGGCGTTGTATCGGTTTTTCGGAAGTGTTAGACCTGTAAGAGAAAAATTTAAATGGTTGGGAAAGGCCATGGGATGTAGAAATATTTTTTTCACATTTTACTTCCTTGTAAAAACAGGTAAATCAATAGGGCTTTTCGCACGGATAAGTACCCAGTGAACGGTTCGTTTAGCTTTATACATTGTTCCGGGTGGGCGTTGTATTGGTTTTTCGGAAGTGTTAGACCTGTAAGAGAAAAATTTAAATGGCTGGCAAAGGCCATGGGATGTAGAAATATTTTTTTTACATTTTATTTCCTTGTAAAAACAGGTAAATCAATAGGGATTTTCGTACGGATAAGTACCCAGTGAATGGTACGTTTAGCTTTATATATTGTTCCGGGTGGCCGTTGTATCGGTTTTTCGGTAGTGTTAGACCTGTAAGAGAAAAATTTAAATGGTTGGGAAAGGCCATGGGATGTAGAAATATTTTTTTCACATTTTACTTCCTTGTCAAAAGAGGGAAATCAATAGGGATTTTCGTACGGATAAGTACCCAGTGAACGGTTCGTTTAGCTTTATACATTGTTCCGGGTGGGCGTTGTATTGGTTTTTCGGAAGTGTTACACCTGTAAGAGAAAAATTTAAATGGCTGGGAAAGGCCATGGGATGTAGAAATATTTTTTTCACATTTTACTTCCTTGTCAAAAGAGGGAAATCAATAGGGATTTTCGTACGGATAAGTACCCAGTGAACGGTTCGTTTAGCTTTATATATTGTTCCGGGTGGCCGTTGTATCGGTTTTTCGGTAGTGTTAGACCTGTAAGAGAAAAATTTAAATGGTTGGGAAAGGCCATGGGATGTAGAAATATTTTTTTCACATTTTACTTCCTTGTCAAAAGAGGGAAATCAATAGGGATTTTCGTACGGATAAGTACCCAGTGAACGGTTCGTTTAGCTTTATACATTGTTCCGGGTGGGCGTTGTATTGGTTTTTCGGAAGTGTTACACCTGTAAGAGAAAAATTTAAATGGCTGGGAAAGGCCATGGAATGTAGAAATATTTTTTTTACATTTTATTTCCTTGTAAAAACAGGTAAATCAATAGGGATTTTCGTACGGATAAGTACCCAGTGAACGGTTCGTTTAGCTTTATACATTGTTCCGGGTGGGCGTTGTATTGGTTTTTCGGAAGTGTTACACCTGTAAGAGAAAAATTTAAATGGCTGGGAAAGGCCATGGAATGTAGAAATATTTTTTTTACATTTTATTTCCTTGTAAAAACAGGTAAATCAATAGGGATTTTCGTACGGATAAGTACCCAGTGAACGGTTCGTTTAGCTTTATATATTGTTCCGGGTGGCCGTTGTATCGGTTTTTCGGTAGTGTTAGACCTGTAAGATAAAAATTTAAATGGTTGGGAAAGGCAATGGGATGTAGAAATATTTTTTTCACATTTTATTTCCTTGTAAAAACAGGAAAATCAATAGGGATTTTTTTCCGGATAAGTGCCCAGTGAACGGTTCGTTTAGCTTTATATATTGTTCCGGGTGGGCGTTGTATTGGTTTTTCGGAAGTGTTAGACCTGTAAGAGAAAAATTTTAATGGTTGGGAAAGGCCATGGGATGTAGAAATATTTTTTTCACATTTTATTTCCTTGTAAAAACAGGAAAATCAATAGGGATTTATTTACGGATAAGTGCCCAGTGAACGGTTCGTTTAGCTTTATATATTGTTCCGGGTGGGCGTTGTATCGGTTTTTCGGAAGTGTTAGACCTGTAAGAGAAAAATTTAAATGGTTGGGAAAGGCCATGGGATGTAGAAATATTTTTTTCACATTTTACTTCCTTGTAAAAACAGGTAAATCAATAGGGCTTTTCGCACGGATAAGTACCCAGTGAACGGTTCGTTTAGCTTTATACATTGTTCCGGGTGGGCGTTGTATTGGTTTTTCGGAAGTGTTAGACCTGTAAGAGAAAAATTTAAATGGCTGGCAAAGGCCATGGGATGTAGAAATATTTTTTTTACATTTTATTTCCTTGTAAAAACAGGTAAATCAATAGGGATTTTCGTACGGATAAGTACCCAGTGAATGGTACGTTTAGCTTTATATATTGTTCCGGGTGGCCGTTGTATCGGTTTTTCGGTAGTGTTAGACCTGTAAGAGAAAAATTTAAATGGTTGGGAAAGGCCATGGGATGTAGAAATATTTTTTTCACATTTTACTTCCTTGTAAAAAGAGGGAAATCAATAGGGATTTTCGTACGGATAAGTACCCAGTGAACGGTTCGTTTAGCTTTATACATTGTTCCGGGTGGGCGTTGTATTGGTTTTTCGGAAGTGTTACACCTGTAAGAGAAAAATTTAAATGGCTGGGAAAGGCCATGGGATGTAGAAATATTTTTTTTACATTTTATTTCCTTGTAAAAACAGGTAAATCAATAGGGATTTTCGTACGGATAAGTACCCAGTGAACGGTTCGTTTAGCTTTATATATTGTTCCGGGTGGCCGTTGTATCGGTTTTTCGGTAGTGTTAGACCTGTAAGATAAAAATTTAAATGGTTGGGAAAGGCAATGGGATGTAGAAATATTTTTTTCACATTTTATTTCCTTGTAAAAACAGGAAAATCAATAGGGATTTTTTTCCGGATAAGTGCCCAGTGAACGGTTCGTTTAGCTTTATATATTGTTCCGGGTGGGCGTTGTATTGGTTTTTCGGAAGTGTTAGACCTGTAAGAGAAAAATTTTAATGGTTGGGAAAGGCCATGGGATGTAGAAATATTTTTTTCACATTTTACTTCCTTGTAAAAACAGGTAAATCTATAGGGCTTTTCGCACGGATAAGTACCCAGTGAACGGTTCGTTTAGCTTTATACATTGTTCCGGGTGGGCGTTGTATTGGTTTTTCGGAAGTGTTAGACCTGTAAGAGAAAAATTTAAATGGTTGGGAAAGGCCATGGGATGTAGAAATATTTTTTTCACATTTTATTTCCTTGTAAAAACAGGTAAATCAATAGGGATTTTCGTACGTATAAGTACCCAGTGAACGGTTCGTTTAGCTTTATATATTGTTCCGGGTGGGAGTTGTATTGGTTTTTCGGTAGTGTTAGACCTGTAAGATAAAAATTTAAATGGTTGGGAAAGGCCATGGGATGTAGAAATATTTTTTTCACATTTTACTTCCTTGTAAAAACAGGTAAATCAATAGGGCTTTTCGCACGGATAAGTACCCAGTGAACGGTTTGTTTAGCTTTATACATTGTTCCGGGTGGGCGTTGTATTGGTTTTTCGGAAGTGTTAGACCTGTAAGAGAAAAATTTAAATGGCTGGGAAAGGCCATGGGATGTAGAAATATTTTTTTTACATTTTATTTCCTTGTAAAAACAGGTAAATCAATAGGGATTTTCGTACGTATAAGTACCCAGTGAACGGTTCGTTTAGCTTTATATATTGTTCCGGGTGGCCGTTGTATCGGTTTTTCGGTAGTGTTAGACCTGTAAGAGAAAAATTTAAATGGTTGGGAAAGGCCATGGGATGTAGAAATATTTTTTTCACATTTTATTTCCTTGTAAAAACAGGAAAATCAATAGGGATTTTTTTCCGGATAAGTGCCCAGTGAACGGTTCGTTTAGCTTTATATATTGTTCCGGGTGGGCGTTGTATTGGTTTTTCGGAAGTGTTAGACCTGTAAGAGAAAAATTTTAATGGTTGGGAAAGGCCATGGGATGTAGAAATATTTTTTTCACATTTTACTTCCTTGTAAAAACAGGTAAATCAATAGGGCTTTTCGCACGGATAAGTACCCAGTGAACGGTTCGTTTAGCTTTATACATTGTTCCGGGTGGGCGTTGTATTGGTTTTTCGGAAGTGTTAGACCTGTAAGAGATAAATTTAAATGGTTGGGAAAGGCCATGGGATGTAGAAATATTTTTTTCACATTTTATTTCCTTGTAAAAACAGGAAAATCAATAGGGATTTATTTACGGATAAGTGCCCAGTGAACGGTTCGTTTAGCTTTATATATTGTTCCGGGTGGGCGTTGTATTGGTTTTTCGGAAGTGTTAGACCTGTAAGAGAAAAATTTAAATGGTTGGGAAAGGCCATGGGATGTAGAAATATTTTTTTCACATTTTACTTCCTTGTAAAAACAGGTAAATCAATAGGGCTTTTCGCACGGATAAGTACCCAGTGAACGGTTTGTTTAGCTTTATACATTGTTCCGGGTGGGCGTTGTATTGGTTTTTCGGAAGTGTTAGACCTGTAAGAGAAAAATTTAAATGGCTGGGAAAGGCCATGGGATGTAGAAATATTTTTTTTACATTTTATTTCCTTGTAAAAACAGGTAAATCAATAGGGATTTTCGTACGTATAAGTACCCAGTGAACGGTTCGTTTAGCTTTATATATTGTTCCGGGTGGCCGTTGTATCGGTTTTTCGGTAGTGTTAGACCTGTAAGATAAAAATTTAAATGGTTGGGAAAGGCCATGGGATGTAGAAATATTTTTTTCACATTTTATTTCCTTGTAAAAACAGGAAAATCAATAGGGATTTTTTTCCGGATAAGTGCCCAGTGAACGGTTCGTTTAGCTTTATATATTGTTCCGGGTGGGCGTTGTATTGGTTTTTCGGAAGTGTTAGACCTGTAAGAGAAAAATTTTAATGGTTGGGAAAGGCCATGGGATGTAGAAATATTTTTTTCACATTTTACTTCCTTGTAAAAACAGGTAAATCAATAGGGCTTTTCGCACGGATAAGTACCCAGTGAACGGTTCGTTTAGCTTTATACATTGTTCCGGGTGGGCGTTGTATTGGTTTTTCGGAAGTGTTAGACCTGTAAGAGATAAATTTAAATGGTTGGGAAAGGCCATGGGATGTAGAAATATTTTTTTCACATTTTATTTCCTTGTAAAAACAGGAAAATCAATAGGGATTTATTTACGGATAAGTGCCCAGTGAACGGTTCGTTTAGCTTTATATATTGTTCCGGGTGGGCGTTGTATTGGTTTTTCGGAAGTGTTAGACCTGTAAGAGAAAAATTTAAATGGTTGGGAAAGGCCATGGGATGTAGAAATATTTTTTTCACATTTTACTTCCTTGTAAAAACAGGTAAATCAATAGGGCTTTTCGCACGGATAAGTACCCAGTGAACGGTTCGTTTAGCTTTATACATTGTTCCGGGTGGGCGTTGTATTGGTTTTTCGGAAGTGTTAGACCTGTAAGAGAAAAATTTAAATGGCTGGCAAAGGCCATGGGATGTAGAAATATTTTTTTTACATTTTATTTCCTTGTAAAAACAGGTAAATCAATAGGGATTTTCGTACGGATAAGTACCCAGTGAATGGTACGTTTAGCTTTATATATTGTTCCGGGTGGCCGTTGTATCGGTTTTTCGGTAGTGTTAGACCTGTAAGAGAAAAATTTAAATGGTTGGGAAAGGCCATGGGATGTAGAAATATTTTTTTCACATTTTACTTCCTTGTCAAAAGAGGGAAATCAATAGGGATTTTCGTACGGATAAGTACCCAGTGAACGGTTCGTTTAGCTTTATACATTGTTCCGGGTGGGCGTTGTATTGGTTTTTCGGAAGTGTTACACCTGTAAGAGAAAAATTTAAATGGCTGGGAAAGGCCATGGGATGTAGAAATATTTTTTTTACATTTTATTTCCTTGTAAAAACAGGTAAATCAATAGGGATTTTCGTACGGATAAGTACCCAGTGAACGGTTCGTTTAGCTTTATATATTGTTCCGGGTGGCCGTTGTATCGGTTTTTCGGTAGTGTTAGACCTGTAAGATAAAAATTTAAATGGTTGGGAAAGGCAATGGGATGTAGAAATATTTTTTTCACATTTTATTTCCTTGTAAAAACAGGAAAATCAATAGGGATTTTTTTCCGGATAAGTGCCCAGTGAACGGTTCGTTTAGCTTTATATATTGTTCCGGGTGGGCGTTGTATTGGTTTTTCGGAAGTGTTAGACCTGTAAGAGAAAAATTTTAATGGTTGGGAAAGGCCATGGGATGTAGAAATATTTTTTTCACATTTTACTTCCTTGTAAAAACAGGTAAATCAATAGGGCTTTTTGCACGGATAAGTACCCAGTGAACGGTTCGTTTAGCTTTATACATTGTTCCGGGTGGGCGTTGTATTGGTTTTTCGGAAGTGTTAGACCTGTAAGAGAAAAATTTAAATGGTTGGGAAAGGCCATGGGATGTAGAAATATTTTTTTCACATTTTATTTCCTTGTAAAAACAGGAAAATCAATAGGGATTTATTTACGGATAAGTGCCCAGTGAACGGTTCGTTTAGCTTTATATATTGTTCCGGGTGGGCGTTGTATTGGTTTTTCGGAAGTGTTAGACCTGTAAGAGAAAAATTTAAATGGTTGGGAAAGGCCATGGGATGTAGAAATATTTTTTTCACATTTTACTTCCTTGTAAAAACAGGTAAATCAATAGGGCTTTTCGCACGGATAAGTACCCAGTGAACGGTTCGTTTAGCTTTATACATTGTTCCGGGTGGGCGTTGTATTGGTTTTTCGGAAGTGTTAGACCTGTAAGAGAAAAATTTAAATGGCTGGCAAAGGCCATGGGATGTAGAAATATTTTTTTCACATTTTATTTCCTTGTAAAAACAGGAAAATCAATAGGGATTTTTTTACGGATAAGTGCCCAGTGAACGGTTCGTTTAGCTTTATATATTGTTCCGGGTGGGCGTTGTATTGGTTTTTCGGAAGTGTTAGACCTGTAAGAGAAAAATTTAAATGGTTGGGAAAGGCCATGGGATGTAGAAATATTTTTTTCACATTTTATTTCCGTGTAAAAACAGGTAAATCAATAGGGATTTTCGTACGGATAAGTACCCAGTGAACGGTTCGTTTAGCTTTATATATTGTTCCGGGTGGGCGTTGTATTGGTTTTTCGGAAGTGTTAGACCTGTAAGAGAAAAATTTAAATGGTTGGGAAAGGCCATGGAATGTAGAAATATTTTTTTCACATTTTATTTCCTTGTAAAAACAGGTAAATCAATAGGGATTTTCGTACGTATAAGTACCCAGTGAACGGTTCGTTTAGCTTTATATATTGTTCCGGGTGGGAGTTGTATTGGTTTTTCGGTAGTGTTAGACCTGTAAGATAAAAATTTAAATGGTTGGGAAAGGCCATGGGATGTAGAAATATTTTTTTCACATTTTACTTCCTTGTAAAAACAGGTAAATCAATAGGGCTTTTCGCACGGATAAGTACCCAGTGAACGGTTTGTTTAGCTTTATACATTGTTCCGGGTGGGCGTTGTATTGGTTTTTCGGAAGTGTTAGACCTGTAAGAGAAAAATTTAAATGGCTGGGAAAGGCCATGGGATGTAGAAATATTTTTTTTACATTTTATTTCCTTGTAAAAACAGGTAAATCAATAGGGATTTTCGTACGTATAAGTACCCAGTGAACGGTTCGTTTAGCTTTATATATTGTTCCGGGTGGCCGTTGTATCGGTTTTTCGGTAGTGTTAGACCTGTAAGATAAAAATTTAAATGGTTGGGAAAGGCCATGGGATGTAGAAATATTTTTTTCACATTTTATTTCCTTGTAAAAACAGGAAAATCAATAGGGATTTTTGTACGGATAAGTGCCGAGTGAACGGTTCGTTTAGCTTTATATATTGTTCCGGGTGGGCGTTGTATTGGTTTTTCAGAAGTGTTAGACCTGTAAGAGAAAAGTTTAAATGGTTGGGAAAGGCCATGGGATGTAGAAATATTTTTTTCACATTTTATTTCCTTGTAAAAACAGGTAAATCAATAGGGATTTTC